>NW_026521486.1:10000000-12500000 GCF_021234435.1 Artibeus jamaicensis | reverse complement strand
AAAAAGAGCTGACGGTGGAAACTGAAGAAAAGCAATCAGAAGGAGCAGGAAAAGGAGAGACCATCATCATCCAGCTGGTGGAAAGAAAGTCAGAAGCATCCGTGTGAAAATAATCAGAGTGGCAAAACGGTAAGTTACAATACTAGTGACAAGAGGTTATTAGGGTGTGCCTGGCAAAAGGTACATGGTGATTGTTACAGGTTTCAGAGACAGTGGTGGTGGAAGAAACAAAATTGCAGTGGGTGACAGGTAAAGAGTGTGTAGCAGCACATTTTGAAATTCAGCTGTGATGAAAAGAGAAGAGATGGAATCCTTCATCTTTGGGATGGAGGGGACTTGAGCACAAGGAGCCAGAGTAAAGATGATACAAACAGTGCCAGGAAGATGGTGAGGCATCAGACAGGAGGGAAACCTAGTTCTCTGTGGCCAAGAATAGAAGGAGAGAGGGGTGTATACACACAAAAGTGATTTGGGGGATATGTTAAGATCTGATAACCTCTTCTAGAATTTTCTATATTGATAGGTTCAGAAATCCTAAGAGAATGTTAGGGCACGATCTCTTTTCCTTCCTTCCCTCCATCCCCAGCAAATCATTGACAGAAGGAAGTTGAATTTTCAATGCAAATGATAAATAAAAACACTAAGAGGGAGTTACAGTCTTTTAACCTATTCCACCATTCAAGGAAGATTTGTCTTGAGATAAATCCATAGGTGTGTGTGTGTGTGTGTGTGTGTGTGTGTGTGTGGTGAGGGGAGTATTAGAGCATGCGTGGAAGCTAGATTTTCAGAGGATACCGGTTAAATGCAGACTCCTGGGCCATCAGCATAGCTTAGAGGATCCTTCGGAACTGCCATTAATCATGTTTCATCTTTAGGAACATTACATTTTTCCTTCGTAACCTCCAAAGCCTTCCTAACTGAGAAGCCAGGAAACTGTTCATTGTTTCTTAAAAGCGGAAGTGATAGCGTTCACTTGAGTAAGTCTCTACCATTCCAGTTAATGGTACTGATTTATCAAGCCGTGCTGGGGCTGTTCTCCAAGGGAAAGGAAAAACCCCACTGCACACACTTAGCACAGCCCCTGGCTGATATCAGAGGCATTTTAATAAAATCCAGCATAGAAACGCAGGTTTTGTTGCACTGACTCCAACTGATAATTAGCTGCAAAAGTTTGACAATCTCTGAAAAAAATGATCGGCATGACTCCATGTGGTTTCGAATCTAGAGTACAATTCTGGGGGTGGTGAGAGGTGGAGAAATTCGTGATTTCCAGTAAAATGCAAGCCTCTGCTGCAGACTGCTAGGACACCTCCTGGGCCCCGTGAGTGCCGCCTCCGAACAGCTGGAACCAGTTAGACTGGCCTGTGTCTCCCCTCCCAGAGAACAACGGCCTATCCCAGGGTCCCTTACAGTCCTAAATGTGGTCGTGCATTGTCCCAGAACAAGCACATGTATCTTTGCACAAATAATATCCTCCATTTCTATGGCCCTCTCACATTTCCCAAGGATGTTTGCATGCAAGGATGATTTTGTTGCTGTTGTTGTGTTGCTTTGTTTTGTTTAAATCACAGCTGATGGGAGAGACAGGACAGTTATTTTAACCTGAGCCTTAGGCAGGGTTAGGATCTTTCCTAAAGTCACGTTACAACTATGAGTGGGAGGAAGGTGGTGCCGGGGTTCTTGAAGACATTGCCTGTAAATGCATCCCTCACACCATACCTAGTAGGTAGAGTTTAGACACCAGAAGCCCCACTTTGTGTGTTCCCCCAAAGACGCAGGACTAACAGAATGGCTCGTTAGTGGGGCAGGAGGGGATTTTACCCTATAACATGAATGCTGGCTTTTTAGGAACCTCAATTCTCCAGCCTGGTGGAGCTACCTCATCCTGTGATATTTAAATAAAAGCTGCTGGCACATCCATCTCACAAATAAAGCCTCAAGGTGAGTCCCCCAACCCTCCAAACCCTCAGGGATTCTCTAGGTACTTAGGATATTCCCTGTGGCTTCAGGCTTCTACTGAGTTCCCAGTCTCTTACCAATGTCTCTTCTTTTCTAACCACAACTGACTGGCTTTTCCCTTGAGCTTTCCAAATACACCACCCATACAAGGAGATTCAGGATAGGATAATTTAAGTGACCATTTGGGGGCAATTCCCAAGTGGGAAGGGCTGGATGGGCTACATGGCTGGCAGCAACATGAAAGAGAAGAGCAGTCTTCAACACTCCCCAGTGTAGTCCTGCTAGTCCAAACAACGACTTTGTGTGCATTAGGGGAAAAGCTCAGTTCCTCAAGAGCTTGGGTACCATCTGCTGAGAACTTGTTTGAATAACTCAACGAGCCACGAGGTTGATCTCTCTGCCTGGGAACTGCCTTGCACCATGGCCACAACTCGAATCAGCAGCCCTTCCCGCCACCAGGAGCTTCTCCTGGCTGTCAGTGCCTCTCGGGGCTCAGTCCTCCTGCGTCTCTGCACCTGGCTCTCACTCTCTTTCTCCAACCCATTGCTTCCTTTAACCTCCACCGGGTTCCTGCTACTCTAGGTCCCTTTACTCTCTTCCTTCAGAAGTTTCTTGGAGAAATGTATAATTCTTACTGTATTTTGACTAGCAACACATAAATTCTTACTCTATTTTAGTATTGGATTTTTTTTTTTACTTCTCTCTCCTACGCATCTCACCCCTGGCCCAAGGGTTACCCTTCTTAACCGGAATGGCCTATTGTGATGTTTTTGCTATGAATTCCCTGAGGATTTCTGCTTCCAGCTTCTACATGAACTTTTCCCCTCCTTGCCACATTACTTTTATTTTTAAAAAAGACTTGGTTAGTTTTTCTGGTGCCATTCCCATAGCACCTCCTATCTCCACTTTTAAAAAATCTTCATATTATGAACTTGAAATATAGTGGATGCCCTTTAAATATTTGCCAATGGAATATTTATGATGCAATGTATAAAACTATGCAATTTTTAAAGGATATATTAGATTATGACCTAATTTCAGAATTCCTGGTGTGTGTTTAGCAAAGTGCCCAGCTCACGGTGGGTGCTCAAAAGATATTTGTTAAATGTGTATCAATCAACAAAATAAACCATTTTCTATATAATCCAGTAGAATAGTACAGGGGGGGTCATTTTAATTCTCTAGGTTATCATGGCTGATTAATTCATTAGCAGGATGAAATTATTCAGAATGAAGACATCTCTATAGAAGTATATCTCTAATGTACTTCTAAGAACATTAATTTTATTTTTTCTCCCCAGAGCCCTATGAATCAGATACTATTTTCCCCTAATCCTAACAACTCCACTTTACAGATGAGTAAACTAATGCCCTGAGAAATTTAAGTAATTTGGTTGGACTCACACATCTGGTAAATGATGAGAAAAGAGCTTGAACAGAAATCTGCTGATGCCAAGTCTTCTACGTTTTCTGCTACAGTGCAGCTTTCCTTGTTCAGAAAAAGAATGCCGTAACTCCAAGGTTCTCTTTCCAAAGTAGATGTTTAAAAAATATGTTCAGCCTTTGCAAAAGCATGAAGCACATTGCTCAGTGCCAATGCGTCCTCAGTGTAGAATCCAGACCGTCAAGCAGGCGGCACCGCATGCTTTGAAAGAGGCCTCATAAAAACAAAAGCTGAAATTGTCTCTAAGGACTTGTGCTAAGTAGACTGAATCTAGTAGGGAAAATAAAATATTTTCCCAGAGCTTCATGGGAGTGGAAACTGAAAGATTGAGAGCTTGTGAGAAATAACAGATACTTTAAAAAATGTTTGATTAGAAATAGAAGAATGGCAGAACAGTTTTACAAAAACAAATAAAAATGGTACAACGCTTGGAATATGCTTTAGAATCATATAATTTTAGGGCTGAAAGGGACCACAAAATGCATCTCAAACTCCCTTTCTTAGGCAAAAAGTAGCAACATTTTCAGTTACAGTCAAAATTAGCTACATAGTTTGTGGGGCCCAGGGCAAAAAAAAAATGTGGGACCTCTATTTAAAAAATGATTAAGAATTTCAAGAGGGTGACCACAGATCGTTAAACTGAGTGTGAGGTCCTTCTAAGAGCAGGGACCTGCGTGGATGCACAGGTCATGTTCCTGTGAGGCCAGCCCTGGTCATAATATTGTCTTCACCAATATTTCACATTTATATGGACTTTATGGTTTACACGGCCTTTGCACAGATCGAATTTGAGTTTCGCGATAGCTTGGTGGAGAAGAATGAGGGTCACCTTCATTTTAAAATAGTTCCTCTCAGGAGTGAATTTACTAACCATGACATAATGATGGACTGAAAACGACTCTATGCCCTTCACACCATTTATGTTTAATATCCTGATGACAGCAGCGTATATTAGATTAAGCAGGAAACAGTTAACTTGCTCACGGATATTCATTCAACAAACTCTTTAGCACATACTATGACATGAGCACTTTGCTAGGCATTTCAGACATCATGTGAACTTCCCCCAAACCCAGTGAAGCATATGAATTATCATTCTCGATGTCTGATGAGCAGTCTGAGAATTAGAAATGTCATTCAAGGTCACAGATTAGTTAATGAAATAATCAGGATCAGAATACTCATTGCCAGAGTGTTCAGTGATGCTCTTCAAAAAGTATAAAGATCTCTAAAATAAGATATAAATGTACATTTTAAATTGTCTGCCAAAGAGACGAAAGTCAAATCAGAGAGTAAGTTATAGCTCTCTCTTTTCGACCCCTCTTCTCTCTTTGTTCTATGTCAGTTTCTAGAGTAGAAAGTACAGAAGTATAAAGATGAAATTTCCCTAAGTTTTAGGACATTGCCTTTTAAGTGAACTAAAAGTAAATGAATCAAACTGAGCCCTGCCTTCCTGCCAGAGTGCCAATTGCCTACTAAACACCCATGAGGTCTTCCACACTTTGAAGGTGGGCAAAGCCAGAGACATGGCTATTTCCAGCTAATGGACTATAAGCAAAAGTCACATGTAGGCTGAGGCAGTGAAAATCTCCTTCATGACTCCTTTTTCCCAACTCAGGGTCCCCAGAAGTCATGTGTTGAGATTCTGAAATCACAAGGTGGAAGCATATTGGCTTCCTGAATCACCACTTGGAAGGGAGTTCCCCTGGAGAAGCAGGGGACTTGCTGTGGACTTTATGTCAGCAAAACAGTCATGTGAGAGTCCCTGAGATGTGGGAGTTTGTCACTGCAGCATGATCCAGCACCCCCTGACCAATCTACAATATTCCTCTCATTCTAGGTTGGTTCCTCTTCTCTGTTTTATTTTTAACCCTCGGTGGTTATAGTTAACATATATCAAGGTTTTCAAAATTCCTCCTTAAGCTGCTTTGCTTTCCTGGAAGCTCTGGCAGCTGACCAGGTTCTGCTATTTCTAAAGGTTGTAGCCTTAAGCCAGATTTGATTTTAAGTTAAAAACAGGCTTGACCAAAAAGCTGAAGAACCTGAGTGCATAGGTGAATCAGAGGCTTCAATAAATTCTAGGTCTTCCTTGAATAATTGAACTGGGGGGCAAAGGTGCTTAAACACTGAAATAATAAGCAGATGATTATCTAACTTACTAACCTAGATATTTGTTTTCAGGGAACTCTTACGAGGAACAATGTTCTAGCTTTTTATGTTTAGCTTTAGTATAAGAAAAAGTGAGAATCTTCATTGCATGACCATAAACCTCACAGCTAAATAGTCAGACAGAACAGTTATTTTTGAAAACAAGATTATATGAGATACAATCACCACATAAGTAATGAGATTGATTTATAGCATTTATAGCAGGAGGCTATAATCAGATTCCTAAAAGAAGAGAGAAACTTGGAGCTAATAAATAATTACTGAGCTCCTTTTATATCACAGGGTATGTTCTGAAAATACTGAGATGAACAAGACACACCCCCAAGCTCTCAGCCTAGTGGGAGGAGAGTCTGGAGAGAGGAAATGTTTTAAGGAAGGTATGCTGAAAGAGGGAAATGTTCTTGGTCTTGGATTCATCCCACTTAAACTGGGGGCATGAGGGTCAGGGTGAAAACTGAGATTCCAAGAAGTTATATGAGTTGCCTAAAGTCGCACAGTGTGATCATCAGGGCTTCATTGGTTAACAAGTGAAAGAAACCAAATTCAAACTTGTTCAGGGGCAGGGAAGGAACCCTCAGTGGCTCATGTGATGGAAAGCACAGGGTTCAGGGGTTGACCTGGCTTTTTGGGGATCCATGTGCTTCATCTGTGACTTGTCTTTGATTCTGCTTTGTTCTGTGTTGCTTCATCCTCAGAAAGCCTCTCCTCCAAGGGGAAAAAAGATGACTCCCAGAAGCCACAGGCTCCAATGGTCCTTCCAGCTTGCCTTCCACTGTGACCCTCAGAAGCATTCTGATTGGTCCTGCTTGGTTGCCTTGAACCAATCCCTGAGTCCAGTGGGATTGGATGTTCAGATCACATGATGGTGGTGGTACTTGATTGACATTTTAACCAGAATTACATGAAGTAGGAAGGGATGTTTCCACAATGGAATATATGGGTGCCATCCCCTAAGGAAGGGGACAAACACAATCCATGTCCATTGCACAGATTTCAGAAAGTTGCAGAGTGGAGTTGAAAGCCTAAGCTGAATTGCAAAGTCTGTGTCTTTCCACCCGCAAAGTGTCCCAGTCCTGATGAATGTGAACAGGAAGAAGATCGGATGACGGGGCAACTAAAAGGAAAGGCAGACCTCATGTTGGGAGGCCAAAACACCAAAGAAGAAATGAGAAGAGGAAGCAAGAGAAGCAGCATGGTGAGAGACTGTGGGAAAAGAGAGCAAGAATTGAGGGGAAATGTGCTGGGGGAAGGGGTATCCTGCAGCGTCCAACCCTCTCCTCTGGAATCCCTGCCAGGAGCCACTGCTATTTTTCAGAAAGCTTTTTCCCTTCTCTCTTGTTAAGAAGCTGTGAGCCAAATGCCCCATTAATCTTTGAAAAGGGCTCCTTTGGCTTCTCGTGAAAGAGCTGTGCACATTTGGCTTGGCTCCCTCACATTCTTTTTTCTTTTCCCCAACAGCAGTGGAACTTGGCAGACCCACCCAATACCCCTTGGAACTATAGGGACCAATGGCTGGTACCACAATGGCTCATCTTTACCTGGGGAGAGGGTTGTCAGCCCTGTCTCTGAAGCATTCTCCTACAATGTGCCTAGCCAGGCTCGGCTATACCATGTTCTTATTTCTCAGGCCTGTTTGCAGTGTGAGAGACTCAGAAGTCAAAAATAAACCCAGAGCTCAGTTTGCTACCACCCCATTAGGCAGCTGCTGTGAGCCTGACATAAGGCAGGGTGTAGTCAGAGAATCCATTCTCCTAGCAGAACTGGTGGTTGGGGTGCTGCTATAGGCAAAAAATAGACACACGCACTAAAGAGTAACATGACACAACAGCAGTGGAACCAACACCCTCCCTCCAAAACACAATGTATGAAAGGTCACAAAAGAGACTTTTATCTTACTGAGTATCTTCTGTGAACCAAGTCTTCAGTGGAACCAAGCCAATTTTCATTGCACTGGGTGCTGAGGGTGCAGGGGTGAGCCACATGTGGACTGCTGGAGGGGGATGCTCCCTCCTACTCCCATGTTTCCTCCATGCGAAAGTAGATCTGGTGTGAAATGGCTGACATCTTTGCACACCTCCTCCCACGTCACCCTTGGAGAGCTTGAGGGGCAGGTGGTCAGTCAACTTGGAAAGAATGCCTTGTGAACAGTACTCTTGCAAAGATTGTAGTAGGGCATGCTTGGCTCAATTCTACCTTTTTGCTGCATTGCCAACTAAGAAGTCTACTGTTAGGAGCCTAATTTTATTCCCCTGCTCCCAAATTCATGCATGTGTTAAGTCCTAACATCCAGTACCTTGGAATGTGACTGTATTTTGAGATAGGAACTTCCAATAGGGTAATTAAGGTTAAATGAGGTCTTTAGAGATGGGCCTAAATCCAGTATGACTGGTGCCCTTAGAAGAAAAGATCAGAACACAGACACACACAGAGGGAAGACTAGGAGAAGACAGCCATCTACAAGTATGACAACACCTTGATCTTGGACTTCTGGACTCCATAACTGTTGGAAAAATAAATCCTTGTTTTTTAAACCATGTAGTCTGTGATACTTGTTATGGCCACCTTAACAAATTAATAAGCCTACTATGCCTGGGTGAGAACCCGTGTCCAAATAAAGCTGTGAGGCTCACTTAGCTGAACAGGTATTTCCCACTACCATCACACTCTTCAATCCAGTGTTCTGTGGATTAAATTAATAATACCAGTAATAGCTTGGCCTCCATCTACGTTCCATCTTTCTTTTTTCCCATTTTGTTCAGATGTTGGGTGAAGTAGTGGAGATATCTCTTTTGATATTCCTCAAAAGCGCTTGGTTAGACCATAGCAGCCAAGATAAATCAACTTCTACTGCAGTAGCAAATAACCTCCAAATCTCACTGGCTTAAACAAACAACTCATTTTTCCTGGCTCACATTCTGTTACCAGCCTTCCTAGGTGGAACCTGGATTCTAAACACCCAACACAGCTCAGCAGACTACTCATCCTAGTCACTCAGTCACCCAGAGACCCTATCTCATTTTAACAGTTCATGGTCACCTCAGAGGAAAAAAACAAATGTGGTGAGTTGCACACTGGCTCTCACACACCTCTTCAGAAATGACCCACATTACCTTCCATCACATTTCGTTGATTAAAGCAAGTCATTGGATCATGGCTAACCTCCAAAGGAGTGGCAAAGTGTAACACTATCATGTCCAGAAGAAGGTGATCTGGAAATATTTATGAACGGCCCTAAAGACCACCACACAGACCATCTTCCCTGCCCACAAGAAGGTTACAGTTTAGAGCAGTAGGATAAAGAATTGAGTCCACATTGTCATTCTTGTGTCCTTCTATGTGTGTGCGAGACCTACTTGATGATCTTCAGATGAGCAAATTACACCCTTACAAAATGAGGCATTAGAGGGGAAGGCTATACTCATAGTTATGTTCATTCAATAAACAATATTTGTTAAGAACCTATTAACAGTCCAGGCACATACTCTCTCCTGAATCCTGCAGGATTGAGGGGATCTCTGACCTCACACTTCTTAAATGCTCGTAGAATTCCCTCAATCGTTGTGAAAAGAAAAATATTTCTATAGCTATCCAGTCAAAAGCAAGGTAGAATTATAGAAGAAGTGTCTTTTTTGTTAATTTTTTATAGAAAAAACATGTTATTTTGGAGGAGAGAAGATTCATTTCATAGCAGGTTTGATGGGGGAGAAGAACTTGGGACAAAAGGAAGCAATAGGCTTCCATCCTGATAATCCAGAAATGAGTACAATTGAATGTTCATGAAGTAATTATCATCAGAGCTGGTAGGAACCTCAGAGAATTGCAAATTCAAGTCCCTTATTTTATAGACAAAGAACTGAAAAGACTAATATTTTAAAATCAGGACTTCAGATGGGGAAGGAAGAAAGCAACCTCTCTTCCTCACTGCCCTGATCTCATTGTCCGTTTTCTACCACTGGTGCCCAGCACTCCTATATTAGACCTGCCTGTCCATGACATTGGCTTTGGGTGGGTGGAGGCAGGAGGGAGTGAGGGGCAGCAGAGGAGGGAGAGAATAAGGGAAGAAGAAACTGAAAGAGCACTTGCGGAGCGGGTGGTTCCCCTCTAGGTGTGCTGGAGGGGAATGCAAGGCGCCGAGATGAAGACCTGCAGTCTAGCAGACCTCTGCGCTGAGAAGACAAATCAGACAATCGGGAAAGCACTTGGCAATCACTGTTGAGGAAGAGGGCTGATGTGAACACCAAGCAGCATTACTATATCTGATCATATTTATAGTGTAGTTTCTAAAACTAGCAGCATGAGGGGTCAGCAGAACTCTTTGAGAATGAAGGCAGGAAATGGACTTGCAAGCATCATCAAAACCCTGTTGGTTTCCTCTTCCTCTTTCTGACTGACAACATGTGTTTAAAAAGGATGAGAAAGCACTTAGTTTGTCACAGTGGTTAGGTGCTCCAGATGTTAGATCACCTGCTTCCAGACTTCAGCTGAGACTTGCGAATGTGTTTCGTCCTAGTCCTTAAGCCTGTTTCAAGCTTGGCCCCCAGAGCAAAATTGAAGTTTATACAAGTAACCCCCTGGTATACCTCCCAGGCTAGAAGAGAGATGCTGTAGGCCTCAGCTGTCTCATGGTTAGAATTGCTGCTACTTTTGGGGCTGCCCCATGAGTGTCAGAAATGGTTGGGAAGATCTGAGGGAGCACAGATCTCCTAGGAGCAATGTTTTGTTTCCCTGCAGTATCTTATGGGGATGTTGGTACATCATGGGGAGGGCTTGTGAGATGGTTACCAATGGCACCAGGAAGCAGGGAGTCAGTTCATAAGTAAGTGCCATCTGGTGTGAGAACACTCCTTGGCTCACTCACCTCTGAATGGACGAGACTATGGCTGAGTGCAAAGGTGAAGTGGGGACACACACGTGTGCAGCTTAGGAAGGAAGTCAAGTGGATGTGTGCATGTTCCCCAGGGTGATGCAGCTGTAATCAGCAAGTACGTCAAGAGGTGTGTCTGTGTGTGTGTGTCTGTGTCTGCGTCTGTGTGATGAGAGAGACAGATCGTTTTGTATGAGGACATTTTGCTCTAACTTTGGCCTACCTTTGTTCTTATGCCAAAATGAGATTGTCCAGGCCCCCAAAGCACAAGCTGGTAGAGATTCCTTCACTTCTTTTGGTCTAGGAAGCAAAGGACAGGGAATGAATATCCAGAATCTATTACAAACTTGCTGACAGCCGGAAGCAAGACAACCAGTCCTTTATCCTTATCTCTAGGCTTCAATAATTAGCAAAAAGAGAAAAACCTGTCTTTATGAGATGAGAGTGGATTCTCTTGAGCTGGAGGAGCTGGTTCCCAAAGGCTTAGTTGGGGGTCCCACCAGTTTTCCAAGTTAGGATGCAGTAGGGCATTGTGCTTCCGACACAGAGAACTTGAATTCTGCCTCTGCCACTTAATAGCCACATGGCCTCAGGGAGGTTACGTTAGCCTTTTTTCTCCCTTTGAAAATGAGAATAAGGGTCTGTGCTTACTTCACAGAGTTTCTGTGGGATAACATGAGATAATGTTCATGTCACACTCTGCCCTGGGTCCCTTTGGCCTTCCTCCCAGTGGGGACTGTCATTACACAGGTTCCCCTGATTGCGTGGGCCAGGGGCTAGGGTCCAGGAGCCAGGGTGGCTGCAGGGCTTAAGTGGGACTGGCCGGGGAGCTCCAGGGAAGGGAGAGCTGAAGCACATGTCCAAGGCCCTGGTCCAAGCAAAAGGTCAAGCTCAAAAGACCAGGAGGGAGACAGGACATAGTTATGAAACAATATGTTGGAAAATGAATAAATCAAGTCTGAGCAGATAGACTCCCAGTGGTTGGTAGGATGGAAGGTCTGGCGACTAGTCTCTGAGGCCTAGAAATGCAGCAGAAAGGCTTTTTATAGAGCAACTGCACACTGGATTCTGGTGAGGAGGGCGTGGTGGGGGCCGTTGGGGGGGCATTGAGTCAGACTATATGGCGGCACAGGTTCTGTTGTTAGTGCTTTTTCCTCTGTCCAACCATAGGAATATGGCAAAATAGTTCAGAAAATCTGGCTGTTGATAAAGGCAAGGTTTTTGTCATCTTGTCACAGAAGTCCAAGGCTTCTATCAACAGCCAACTTAAGAAAACCTCATGAGGGCCTTACCAAGCCATCGCACCACACTCTGACCATACTCATCTTCACACCTATAGTGGTGGCGTGTCTGCCTTACTTGCCAGGACCTCTGCTAAGGACACACCATCACTATTCACCTAGAGAATTACATAGTGCCCGGCCAACCAATCAGCAGCTCAGAATTACTGCTTAGGAGAGAGGGAGAAAAGCTTAGTAGACATGCATTCACAGTGCTTATAACCGGGAGAGGTGATACTCATTTTATTACTGTTTTTTTTCCTTACTCATTTACCTTTCTCAAATACTTCAGTAATTTCCAGGATGTGCACTCTTGATCCTCTAAAAGGGCAATAACTCCAAGAACATTCACTAGGGTACAATGCTAAGTTCAAGGTGGACACTTGAATTTAATCCAGTGACCTCCTTATTCCCCAAGTGGCTGGGAGTATATTCAATTATTTCTGATGCTGGTGGTAATAGCTTATTTAGTAAAGCAGGAATAAGTCTTCCCTGACCCATCTTTGGTGATTGGACAGACCCAAAGTCACAGGATTTAAATGATGAATTGCCCATTTAAGGGTGCCATGGGTACAGGTTGACAGATGACGCCATTCCCTTTCCAGCCCCTTGGCTCAGCAGCCTCTTTCAGCAGGAGACCTACTCTCCCCCTTCTCTGCCCAGCTCTGGGTGGCCCATACCAATGGGCTTCCCTGCCATCTGTCTTCCTGTTGAGTCAGACGGTGGGAGGCACCAGCAGCAGATGGGAGAGAGGAGAAGGAGGTCCAGGTGCTGTGCTCCAGCCTCTGCTCGTCAAGGCACCTTGGGCTGGCCATGTCACTCTAAAGGTTTCCTTGTCCTCCCTACCATTTTAGTTTCCTGGTTCAGGAGCCACATTCTGTCCTTGCCTGGGCATGATGGCAGAGCCTTACTGGTACCAGTTCCTGGGGGAATTCCTGTGATGTGCGGTCTCCCCTTCTTTCATTTATTAGAAGTCCCTTTATTTGAGCCTTCCTGGTTCTAATACCAACATCATCCCCTAATGTTGGGGACCTTCAGAAAAAGTAAAAGGTTATTTGCTAAAAACTATTGTGAGTATCTAAAGAGAGCAGAGCTCTTACCTCATTCTTATCACCTTGTTCTCTGGCTCCTTCAGTGGCTCACTGATGTCACCTACCTGTGGTCTTCAGTCCACCCAGTCCCTGTCTGGCCTTTGGACATGGACCTGGTCACACCCAGCAGAGGCACTACCCCCGGGCCCTGTGCTGAGGTATAAGAGCACTGGGCTTATACCAGACAAATGAAAGAAGTACAACCAGGAACCGTGTTGATCAGGGAAACAAAAGTCAAAACTACAGAGTAGCCCCAGACATGGAGCCTGCAGAATAAGGTGAGGCATCAGCAGAGAGGTGAGTCAGCAGGGCAGGGGAAGGGAGAGTAGAATTCAAAGCAACTCGAGGCAAGTCGACGAGAGAAAAGGCCGTGAAATGTATGCAGGTGTCCAAGGCCCAGGTCTACCTGATGGAGACTCAACCAAAGGAGGGAGCAGTTCATAAACCAATTCTTTCTGTGAGAGGCTGCAGTGATAGCCCACATCTCACCCCTCATGGGGCTTGGATTGGATCAGGCTCCCACTCTCAGGACTTGGGGGTGCATGACCATGACCATTCAGCTCCCATGGAGACCCTGTGATTCTCCTGATTGTTGAGTAGACCAAGAACATCTCTGCTGGGAGAAAGCCCTAGCGTCTAAATTTCAGCTCTCCCAGTTCCATGTGAGACCAGGCCATAGGACTGTCTTCTGTTGAAAGACTCTTATTAATTCTGAGCTTTTGTGCTACTTCGTTTCCAAGCTACCACAGTCAGCCTTAACAAGGCCCTGCCCTACTGCCTAAATCCCTCCCTCCCTGGGGACTGGACTGGAGTCTGCTTTGATGACCCTACCTCTGACTCCTGACTAAAGAATAGTGATTTACCGTCCTCACCCATCTGCTGGGCAATATCCGTAGCGACATCCCCAGGATTTGGGTAAAATCATTATACAATAATCTGCAAGTCCTGAGTATCCCTTAGAGATTGGCTTTTTGGGAGAGGGTTAGTATCACCACTCCACACTGGTTTATGGAGTGGATTTCCCCCCAGTTTCCTCCATCCCTGTATTGATGAAAATTTGGGAGGCCGTGGTAAAAGTAGTCCAGGTGAAAGTAATTTATAGCCTCTTTCGGTCTACTTCTTCTTTAAGGCTCATCAAGACTCCTGAGAGCAATGAGACATTCTTTAAGTATTTCATGGAGAGTGAAGTAAATGCTGTGCTAGCTCCCAGGGTTCTGTCTTGGTGGGATCTCACTATCTCAGGTGTGGTGTACAGACAGGTAGGGTATCCACTTGGATTAACTTTGAATCACTCTCCACATTCTAGCACCTGGAGAGTTTGTCCACAGCTACTCTCTTGCCTTAAAATGTGTAGAAATTGTGGAATGTCTACTGTTCTACTTATTTGGCAAGTTCTTTTACAGAACCCAGGTAATACACCCCAAATCCAAAGTGTCCTGCAGGAATCTCTGAAGAGAGAAAATTGTCCAAGGGTGAAGGTATATAGAGTAGGTCCTCACTTAACATTATCAACAGGTTCTATATCTTTAAGTGAAACAAAGTATAATGAAACCAATTTTATGATAGTTTAGTTAGTACAAGTAATTGTTAAGTTTCTTCCTGTGGCATCTCATCAATGTTATAATGAAACGATGGTGAACAAAATGACATTATTCAAGGATCCACTCTACATATCTGCCTCTGTTCCATACATGGAAGACCACAGCAGGCCTTGAGGTTCCCTTCCTATTGTGACCAGCCTTCTAGGCATGTTCTTAAGGCTCATAAATCCACCCAGTCTATTGTGGTAGAGTTTGAGGACAGCTAATGGGAGAGCTCTGGTGGGGCACACTTCATGACCTGGAAATGGACCACCTGATGACCTCAATCATTCTGAACATGGACCAAACCAGGGACTACCAACAAAAACAGATGTGCAGGCGCTTTGTCCGTATCCCATGTCCCCAGTGAGATTTTCCCCCTACAGAGATGGGTAAACATTTTTATTTATGTCATCTACATCTACAGGCACACCGGCCATGTTGTCCAAAACCCAGCTAGCAGAAAATAGAGTTTTTTCCGGGTGATGATAGTGGAGTCCAAACCTGCCTTTTGGTGGTGCCCACTTAGCAAATGTCATTGGTCCACTTACTGCAGCCATCCCGAAAAAGCTTTCTCCTTTCTACAGAAAAGCTTTTGCTTTTTAAAAACAATGCCTTAACTGCCTTCTGTTTATAGACATTGTAATTGCTTTGGAAATATTTGAAAGCAGCAGTCATGTGGGCTTTCATAGGACAGGCCGGGATTGAATCCCAGTTCCGCTTCCTTGTGTCTGGAGTCTCAGCAGCACGCTAACCTTCCCTTTAATTGCCTTTAAAACTGGGATAACAATCAGAAAGGCACAGGCCGTTGAAAGGCGATAACGCAGGTAACCTGGCCCTGAGGAGGATTCAGCGATCATTTGTTGAGTTTAAACAGAGTGAACCAGATCCTCCTGCCAGTGCATTTTAACTCCAAGGTTTGAGTTACCAGCAAGCCTGACCAAACTGACAGAAAACACTTTTTGGTTACATATTTCTCCAACTACCTATTTTTTCTCTCTTTAAAAAATATAACACATCTGGGATCTATTATATGGTGGTATATCTTTTAGTGTATGTTTCTGCTAATGCTTTAGTAAACAGAAACCGCATGAATGTTGACTGCTCAAATACAGTAGCCACTAGTCTGCCTTGAGTGAGGCTCAATATAAAGCTAAATGTTGTAGGTTTTTTTTTAAAGTGGGTCCATCAAAGTGGGAACTCTAGCCCATGCTGTATCTGAATCTGTTTTTATAGTTACAATAATGCTTTTAACTAGTTCCTAGTGCTTAGAACGAGGAAAGTTTTAAAAGGGCATAATGTTCTTACTCATATCAAAGACAAGTATATCAGGAACACTTCTGGCTACTCATCTCATACATTTGCCTAAAGGTGGATTAAACAAATAAAGGGGTGTTTTTTATTGTTTTCATATTTTCTCAAACAGAGACCTTGGTTCAGGGCCAGTATCCCTGTGTTTTAGAAACGAGGACTAAACTATAAGAAGCACAGAACAAGTAAACACAACAAATGATGCTCTGAGAGAAATAGAAGGTGGTAAGAACAACATTTTTTATAATAAAAAATAAATGGGGAAAGAGCAAAAAAGTATTCAAGAGAACATGACAAATATTAAAGATAGATGAAAAGACCCAATGTATGAATCACCCAAGTCCCCTGACAAGAAAACCAAAGTCTTGAGAATAGAACAAATTCTTTAAAAAATATGTAATCAAGAAACCTTTCCTGAAATTAAATAACTTTTGAAACTTCATATTGAAAGAGCCTATTGTGTGTTTCAGGATATTAACATAGACTGAACAATAGCAATAAGAAATATTACTAGATTTAAAATTTAGAAAAAAAAATTTGTTGGCATCCAGGCAAAAACAACTAGTAACTTTTATCAAGAAAATTAGATTACCTCCAGACTTTGGGGCCACACTTTGAAGCAGAATAAAATTGAATAATATATATAAAATGATAAGTTTAAATTCAACTTCACTTAGAGCTACATTAAATGTAAATGGTCTATATTTCTTTCAGTTTGGCCTTCTCAGAGTTCTTGCAATCCACCCTTCCCTCCATGGTGCATTTAGAATGTGCTTTGTGATGGCAGAGGGTCCTGGAAGCGAGTGAGCTTCCAGTCTATCACTGGTGGTCACAGACCTCTGCTTTATATGAATGCAGGGTCCCGATACAGTGCATGAGTGAATTCTATTGCCCCTTCTCCAGGAGCAGAAGGGTCTTCCTAATTTCAGGCAATTATGAAGTTTTGTTTCTCACTCCCTCCCTTGTTGCAGCCAACCTTTGCCTTGAAGGCGGGGAGAGTGACTCACAGGAGAGTTTCCTGCTGGTCTCACAGTGGCAGCTGGTCACCACCATGCACGGATGCAGGTGTTTTGGAATGAAAGAAAAAAGGAGCTACCCGTATATGATACAGAAGGAACTGACTAAAAATCCTACAACCCTGAATTTTTACTGAAAACACTATTATGAATTTACAGGATATTTCATATTTCCAAATGTATTTATTTTCTCATTCCACCCACCAAAAATATCTAAAAAATGACTGATCTAGCTGCAGTAAGCATCTTAGTGCCCAGATTGTGATCTTCAAGTACCACTCCCTAATATAAGAAACCAGGGCTCCTTGGAAACGTAGCCAATTCCAAATTCGAGGTGGGAACTATGCAAGACCAGGGCTAGAACATCTTGTCCTTCCAAACAGGAAGATGCTGTCGAGGACTAATAGGGCCATGTCAAAAGGATTTGGCTGCCAATTTTTAAGACATTTCCACTGGCCAAAAATGGAACAACTTGAGTTTGCATAAAGATAAGAAATGCAACATCTTTAAATCTATTAAATATGTTTAAATTCATGAGTCTGTAATGACACGTATTTTTTTTAAAATTAAAGTAGTCACTTTTACAGGGCCATAATAAACAAATTCATTACCTTGAAAACAGGTAAATAAAGGAAAGGAATCAAAAATTGGTCCTTTCATATATAAACTACACAACAGGATAACCAAATAATCGATGAGAGGAGCAAAGCATCTCTTTATAAATCATTCCAGCTAAAAAGTGAAATGAGATATAGAATTAGAACGTTGCCATTTTTCAACTCTGGTGAATTAATGTGTCTAGGCAATAACCCTCAGAGGCTGTTGACATTACAAAGAGAGAGACCACCAGACATATGCTATCTAATGGAATAACATGCCACTTCCGACGATCTTGCCAAAATGACTGAGTTCGAGTTTTATCGGTCGCTGGATCCAGCTTCTGATTTGCAGACTATACAGTGGACAGAGCAACATGTTAAAAAGCACCCTCAGTGCACAATCAGCAAACTCCAGACAAGTGGAAGCCCCACAGGTCAAACCTCTAAGGATTTTTAACAGATGAGTTATAAGCCAAAGCAAGGGATGGAGGGAAAACAAGCAGATTAAAAGAAAACTCAAAACATCAAAATGTTGAGCGAGTGAGAACAAACAGTGGGGCTAAGAATGCGCACTTGGGTAACAAAATCATTAAAAGAGTAGGAAGTCGTTACTCCAAAAGTCAAGATAGTGGTTATTTTTGGAGCAAGGAAGGGGACACTGGTAAAGAACTTTGGGAAAACCTGGAAAATTTCTATTTCTTGATAGAGTGTTAGCCTTATAAGTCACTAAGCTATATGCTTGTTTTTAAAGAGTTTTCTATATCTGTGTTTTATTTTACAGTTGAATTTTTAAAAAAAACCTGTTTAACAGTGAATTGCATATGTCTATGTGTGAAAATAAAATACACTTTAATTTTTTTTAAAGAATAAATAGGCAGGAAGTAAGACTATATTTCAGATCGAGTTATATTTCCCTAAGTGCCTTTATTAAAACCCATTTTACAAAATCCTTTCCTTCCTTGAGAAAAGCCTTTCAGAAGATTCTATGCACCTTTTTTCTAGACTTGCCAAGTTAAATAGCTGGAAACTATTTCCTTTTCAAAGTCCAAGGAACATGAAATCTGCCATATAGTTAAAAAAAAAAAAAGGATTAAGGTTTCCAATGCCCCACTCTCTTCTTCCACTTTAGATAGAAAAATACATAAGTGTAACTATGTACACACACATATATGAGAGCTACGTGACTGCGTCAATGTCAATGTAGAAGTGGCATTCAAAAGGAAAAACATGAAAAAAATCTCAGGCAGAAGTTAAAGGGTGAAATGATTCCTTCAAAGTTTAAATACATTAAAGAATTTTATTTGCCATCTGAGCTGTAGTTTCAAAGCCAAAACGCAAGCCCAATGTGGGGATTTTAGCAACAACTGAGCTTGCTGACTCGCTGACTTCTGAAAGGGGACTCCGTGCCCTTCCTCAGTCTTTTGAAGTTCCATTTTGCTTTGTCTTCTGATGTTTGACATAATCAGCCCATTGATGCCTTGTGCTGCCTTCAGAACGTGAGCGTTCGCTCACAATTCCACGTCGGGGCCCAAGACAAGGAGGGTCCAGATCCCTTTGACACCAGGGTGATTGGTCAGGAAGTTCCCAAATGTGCAGCGCTCTGAACTCTGAGCTGAACCGTTGCCCAGTGGGGCGCCCGTCTTTTCAATCCCCATAAGCTCGGGTCTTCAAAGGCTGGGGGCATCTGTACCCAGTGACCTGTACCATTGGCCTGACACATTTGTTTTCCCATGGGAGGCCGGGATGGGGGCTGGACTGACATGCCTGATACACCTTTATTTCTCAAATTTGAGCCAGAACTTGTGTGAGACTCACCATGATCAACAAGTTCACTCCCGAGTTGCATTGGTCACTGAGAAAGTATCTGTTTGATCTGCTCTAAGAAGCTTGAGTCCCACTCTTTGGTTTAATACTGATTATGATAACGATGCTGGCACACAATCAAATGCATGTGAACATTATCCTTGTTTAATCATTACAACAACCACATAGGTAAGTATTATTATCTTCATTTTACAGGTGAGGGCACTGAGTGAATTCAGTCAAGATCACATATGTAATTAGTGGCAGAGCTGGGATTTGAACCCAGGCAACTCTGGCTCCCAAGTCCATTCCCTTAACTACCATGCAATAAGGCTTATGATTAGGAAATAAATAGTCATAGACTTAGCTACTTATAGTACTGCTGATAATAGCTAGGGGGTATTTATTAACCCCTCCATGTATCAGACACTATACCAAGCTTTACAAACGATTTGTTCAATTAGATAGATACAGATATATAGGTAAGGACACATACTCAAAAGCCTAAAAATTAAGAGCTAGCCTCCAGTTAGACCACCTAAATTTAATCTCAGTAGTTTACCAGCTGCGGAACCTTGAACAAATCATTTAGCACCCCTGGGCCTCAGTCTCTTCATCCAAAAACATCCCCCTCATAGGGATCCTGTAAGAACTTACATGCATAATTTATGTAAAGCATATAATACAGTTCTTGGCACTGAATAGGCATGTAATAAATTAGATATTATTATTGTATTGCATAGAATATATAAAGTATGTAATAATATGATATATAATATTATTACTACTACATACACATAGATAAACTTGGTAAAAAGAAAAGTGTTTTTCAAAGTTTGTGAAGGTCAAAGATTATGTCCCCAAAATTATGCTGAGCTGACTCATTTTCACCAAAGAGATCAATATTTGAGATCTAAACCACCAAAGAAGACTGATGAGGCTAGAGGCGAAAATAAGCCTGAGGATGATGGACCACCCGCACTGCATGAAAGCACTCTTCTGAACAAAACAAGCCCCTGACACTGTAGACAGAGGGCAGTTCGTTTTCAACTCTTGTCGCTGTAGCACGTGCTGCCCTTCTGGGGACAGACGAAGGCCAGGTGGCCCTCTGATCACAATTCCCCCTTTTCCAATCTTGCACTAACTGGACTGTGATCCTTCGAAGACCAACTCTATTTCTGCCCTCATGGACCCTGCACAAGCATCCAGTATCCAAATCCCATTTGACATTTGAATGTACATTCTCTGCAAAGTAGAAATGACAGATTGATAATATAAGCATGAGTAGAGTGCACTGAGCAAGCGCTCTGCTCCAGGCATTGTGGTAATGACTGTACGGGCATCTTCTCTCCTGATGCTCATGGCTCTGCATGGAAGCATTAGGTCCTCCTTCAGTCCCATATCTACGGAATGGTAGAGGCATCCCATGCCCAGATTTACCTACCTCCACGGCTCATCTGTTAATGTCTGCATGCTAAGCCACTATTGTACATTTCTAAGCTCTCATACACTTTATCTCTCCCTTCACCACCATCTACTTAAGAAAAGTGACCAAAGGAGATCCTTCTCTTGGGGTTGACTACTGGTAAATAGCTTATGTGTCCATTTTTCTCCTTGGAGCACCCACAGGATTTGGTGCACAGTTTCAATATAGCAGCATTATGCTGCTATATTGAATAGTCTTTCTCCCTCAATAGGCAGTGGTTCTCTGAAGGAAGAAACCTTGTCTTATTCATCTTTCTGGCCCTAGCACTTATCGCAGTACCTGACATGTGGCAGGATATCAGTAAATATTTTCAGGAGAATAAACAGTTGAATGGACACTAGAATGAACACATGAAGACCCATCTCCAGTGACCTCTCTCTCTTTTGTTGAGAAATCACCACGTCCCATGCTCTTGATCACCAGGTAGTGTCTGAGTTGCTACAGCACTTAGCACAATGTCTGATATAATTGGTGTCCAGTAAGTTTTATTGCATAAAAAAATAAATACATATTTCAGGCCTTGAGGCAACATAAATCACCTGGGAGATGTATCTAAACACTATTTGTTCTTCCAGTTCTAAAATCTGTCACAAGTGAAGCCAGATTAGCAGGACACTGGGGCCCTGAGCTGCACCATGCAAGGGCCTGGGCTGTGCTCTTCTGGCACCAGCTTATACTGAAGAAGCTACAGCTCATGACATTCGCCATCACATTCCCCGTTGGGCTGCTGTGACAAGCTCGTTCATGACATCGGAGTGGGATTTTGTCTGGTTTCCATACTAAAAATCATTGGAATTCAGAGACACTGTTCAGTTTTTACCTCATATACTTGGTGAACGCATCATTGTTTTTTTTCCCCTTTCTGTATTGGACACTAAAACATGGAAGCTGCATTTGTCATAGCAAAGGAAAGGTCTTTTTGTAATGTACTTTTTTGAAGTCAGTCTTGGGTCCCTTTCATTTCCTTCCCCCCCAACTTTTCTCCCTTCCTCTCACTGAGAAAGTGGTAGTGAGCTGGCCTATGTGAAGTGAGAGAAAGGTCCATGGGAACATCCAGGACTAGAAGAATGCAGGCAGAAGAAGAGAAGGTATAAATGCCCTGCAGGAGGAACAGGCCTGGAAAGGCGATGGGAGGGAAAGCCAACAAGGTAGAGCAAACAGCATGAGTGAAGGCCCCAAGGTGGGCAAGTTCTTGACACATTCAGCAATCCCAAGGCTAGCTCTTCCAGCAGAGCTCGGAGGGTCAAAAGAACAGTGATGGAGAAGAGCTTCCCTGTTAGTAGTAATAGGCAGGAGGGGAGGCCCAAAGACTTTGAGGACTTTTGTCATTCATGCTGTGGATCTTATATTTTATTCTACATGAGATGGGAACTGGTAAGGTTTTTTAGAACGATGTTGAATGGTGACTAGGTGGGGGTGGGAGGGACAATGGAAACAGAAGTGTGCAAGGCAAAGGCCTATTTTGGAAGTAAGATGGACAGGACAGTGAGTTGATTAGATGTAGAAAGTAAGAGAGAGGAGGGTGACAGAAATCACTTCTAGGCATCTAGGAACAGTTGGTTGGGAAGAGATGTCCTTTATCAAGAAGAGGGCTGTCAAGGAGAAAAAGGTTTGAGAGAGGAAAGAGACCTTAGCCAGGTTTGTAAATCATGACAATAGAGTATTATTATTCATATTTGATGACAAGTAAACATACTAAGGAAAGTTACCTCACTGGCTCAAGTTCACATACCTAGTAAGCAAAGGAACCCAGTTTCAGACCCAAGTTGATAGGAGTGATACACAAAACTGTGTTGTTTCCTTGACAATTCTCAGAGAGCCTCTTAAGAGGAAAGAAATGATCAGAGCATCCTGTACAGAATAATAGAAACAGTGACACAGAGAGGCCAGCCAGAGATGGGACCTGAGCACCCCTGAGTGGGCTGGACCAGGATCCAGTGCAAACACCAAGATTGTACAGCCCAGCCCTCCAAGACCAGGAGACTGGAAGTCAACTGCCAGTCACACGATTCTGGCCAGAATGGCTTCTCCCCAGACCATCAGCATCAGCGTCACTCAGTAACTTGCTCAAGTGCAAATTCTCAGGCACCAGCCCAGATTGACTAACCAGAATATCTGGGATTGCTACCCAGCTGTTTGCATTTTCACAAACCTTTGAGGAGAGTCTGATGCACACTTGAGAGTCACTGAGTTAAATCATCTGATTTCAACTGATCTGAGTTTTTGCCTCTGAGCCGCGCTTGCCTGAATGAGTGCACTGTAATCCCAATAACAGGCCGACTTTGGCCCAATGGGGAAGCTACTGCTGAAGCTGGATGGAAGCTCATTTTCTCCCTTCCAATAGTCTCACATCAATCTGTATCCAAAAAGGAAATAGCCTGTTTTTTTTTAAGGGAATGTTGTTTTGTGGCAAGAGAAATGCTTTGCTAATTTTAGAAAAGGTGACTTCAATTATAGACAGGAAGTCTTCAGGGAAGGGGGAATTCTGGCTTGAATTTTTTAAAGTTGTATTTCTTTATTTGCTTCTTTCTCTTTAGACGAGATAAAAATTAACAGAAAGAAAACACTGTTAGCGAACCTCTGCTGACTGAAATCTCTGGGTGAGAAGGGGAGCCAGGCAGGAGCTGTGGGTCAAGTCACCTCACTGCAGTTGAATGAGCCTGGGAGACAGAGGTACTCAAGATTTTGCTTCAAACAGAGAATTTTGCAATGTACACTGGCTTTAGGAGGAAGCAAAGCATCCTGCTTTTTGGTAAGATGGATCCTCAAGAACATTCCTCAACCCTTCCGAGTATCATGTGTGCTCCTGGTCAGTCCCCTGATGCTCATTGGTCCCCTCAGAGCATCATCCTGGAAACCAAGTGCCATATTCACGACAATCTGCCTCACGGGCTTTACAGTTACAAATGTTTCCACCTTCCTTATTGTGTTTATTCAGCAGCAAGCAGGGCATTTTGTATTATTTCCATTGCACAGATGAGAAAACTGAGACTCACACAGGAAGATAGTAGGCCTCTCAGATGAATAAAATCATGAGCTGTAGCAGTTTTAGACATTGCATTCTGTTGACTTCTTACAGTGAGAAGTAGTTCTGTTCTCACTTTCAGCGGAGGACACAAATGGCTTAGAAAGTCGAAGTGACTTCACCAAAGTCACAAGGTTAGGAAGTAGGTGCCCAGTACTCAAATGCAAGGCTTCTAAAGCCTGGCCCTCCCCTGTGGGTCAGAGATGAATCCTTTAAAGTAGCCCATCTAAGAACTTTAATGGACCTCATATTGATCTCTGGAAGCCTGACCAATTCAAAACAAGTGCTTAGCTAAAATTCAGTGTATCCCAACTGGCTTAGCCATGAAGTAGGCAAGTCCTTGCATCAGGAAATTTGCTCTAATGAGCACAGTGCTCAGAAGCTCACTCTCATGGGTGTGGGTGTACAGGGAGGACCACAGAGGAGAAGCTTTGCCCGAGGATCAGAATCCCCTTCACAACTTCTGTTCTGCCCTAGCCAAGATGACAATTGTCAGACCCAGTGTGGCTGCACAAAAACCCCCAACCTGACACCCTAAAAAGTGTAAAAGGGAAGTGTTCCCTGTTCTTTTGAGACAGAGATGTGACCTGTGGCCACCTCCTCCATCGGAGTCACCAATGGTTTGAGGTGAGAGGTAGCTGTCAGGCCTGGGGAGAGGGACACTGCCCACTAGGGTGGCAAGTGTGAACCAATCCACACGTCCAGCAGGAAGGCCTGTCGAGACAGTCCACCTCACATGGATTTAAGCTGCTGTCCCATGTGGGCATTTTAATAGTCCTGGCTTCCTGTCAGATTGGACCCATGTGAATCACTGGAATATAAGTGAGAGTCTGACTATCACCTTCTGCTTAGAAATGTCTGATGGCATCGCATGGTCTTTGGGAGAAAGTCCAAAATGGAATGAAAATGAGAAATTTCTATCTGTATTGGCAGCGAGAAATCTACCACTCAAATGTCACAGATTCATTTAGTTTCTCCTTCATGACTGATTTGCTTAAAACATCCACCTTCCAGATGCTGTTGGTGATGATGGTGGTGATGATGATGATGGTGAGGATGAAGATAAGGGGGAATCAATTAAATAAAATACTAGTTCCCTGACAGCAATCTAAAAATACGAATGGCTGTTATTAGCAAGTTCTGGTTTGGGGTAATGAGGGAAGATATACATATATATTTTAAGAAAATCAAGTCTGAGTCCTCATTTGATGCTATCTCCCAGCCTCTGGGATTGGTTCAGAAAAGGACCTATCCCAAGTCAACCAATGAGACCTGAGGAAATATTTTCTTGAGGCTTCAGGTAAAGGAAGTTTTTCTACTAAAAAAAAAGATGCTCCCTCCTGCCTTGGGGGTTGTTGTGTGTGGCCTGAGGAAGTCACCTTTCTCCCATTCAGAGGATCACACCAGGCCACAGCAGAGGACAAAGTCCAGTGAGCCACCAAAAAATGACCTAAGACCGTGCTGGGTCTTGTGATGTGACTCTTTCCTTGCTTGATGACAAGGGCCCCATATGCAGGAGCTGGGCATTCCTCACATGGGTCTGTGCAGCCGGCCTGGAAGGGGCTTAGCTCAGGAAGTGAAGGAGTAGGTGGGTAGTTTGAGGACCTGGGGTTTTCTCAATACTTTCGGCTGAACTGAAAGCTCACCCTCATGCAGGTAATATACATCCTAGGATGAAATTCAGGGACACACAGGTCGGATTTTTGTAGAAGTGGCTTGGGTAGCACATTGGGGAGGAAAGTGGCAGGAGAGGTTGGGGACGAGTAACTGCACAAGTCTTGGCTTTAGGGCAGTGCCCCGGCCAGAGTCACGTGTGTGAGGCTGTCCAAGCCACGGACATAACGTTCTCCTGTGGGTTTGTACATGCTGAGCCAGTGGGACATTTGCAAGGAGTCAGGAAGAAGAGTCAGAACTTTATTAGCTTAAGTGCTTTACCAGAGTCTAGATTACATCCAAACCTGGAAGTTTTCAACAACAAACTTACAGTGGCTTTCCAAAAGCCTGAGGCTTGCCTTTCCTTCAGTCAGAAAGAGGACCGTGGCAGTTCAAGCTAAGAACCAGAAAACAACTGTGCAAATTTTAAAACTTGTATCTGATGAGATTTTTTTCATGCCTTTCTGCTGTGCAGACAGACATGCAGCAATGCTGTAGAGATAGGTCAAGTCCCACCCGCAGGCTCTGGCTCTTTCTGAATCAGTGGCTGCCTTATCTGAAAGGAACTTCAAGGTCCAGTTGAAAACAATGCTGGGTTAGATTTACTTGAGAACTAATTCAACTTGGCCAAGGCACTTGGCCTCCCTGGGCCCACAGCTTCTCATCTATAAAGTGAGAGGGAGAGCTAAACCGACCCCAAGTTGCTCTGTATGGAGAAATAGCATTATGTGAAATGAAAATCCAACAGCATTTAGAGTAAAAGAGCATGGGGTCTGAGGACAGCCTGGGTGTGACCTCCATTAACTCACTATCCAGCTCTGAATCTCAGTTTTATTATCTAGAGAATAGAAGTAATCTCAGTTTCATGATCTATGTCATGGGGATTTTGGAAGGTTTCAAAGAGGTGACATAGGTAAAGAAACTGGCATAGAGTAATCACTTAATAAAAATTAATTCAAGAAATATTTATTGAGCATATTCTATATGCCAAGCACCATGTCAGCCGCTGGAGATTGAGTGGTGAGCAGTGCACTTACCCTCATGGGGTAGGCAGACAACAACTTAGAAATCACATTTATAAATGTATAATATCTTATCTCCATATGAGATAAGACCTGCAAAGGAAAACAATAGGATGTTGTGACACAGGCACAATACATGTTAAATCTTGTCCCAATTCCTCTTTTCATTCAGCAATGGCACCAAAGCCATCATTCACCAAATGTTTCCCTCATGGCCCTTTTCATGGCTCACCAGGGAGAATGAACCATCCCAAGCTGGATTTCCCACCAGGTTGACTTTCCACTATGAGAGGTTTTTGGGAGTTTAGCTGATTTCACTTGCAAAACATGCACAAAATAATGCAAGACTCTTCCTGAGAGTGGGAGGCAAATCTTTGAACCGATATGGCCAAGCTTGTGTTCTCTCTCTTAAGTCTATACATTACTGCTCATCCCTGCTGAGGTAGATTTGACTCATCAGCACATCCTGCCCCAGCCATCATCTATAAAGGTGTTTAACTACAAAGAATGAGGGCTTTCTGCCCAGTCTGACACCCACCTGGCGCCAGGTAGATGCGGGGGCCCCAGGAGAGTAATTCAGCCAGTGTTGAACTTGTCCGAGAGCCAAGAAACTGGAGATACCCCACGGTGGTAGCAATGGGAGTTCAGCTTTGTTAGGCAGATAATGTCTGGCATCAGAGAGAAACCTGCCTCTGAAATCTCTGCCACTATTTTCTCATTCACAAATGGGAGCAACCACAGCACAACCTCTGCGTTGTGCAGAGATTTCATTCACGTGTGAGATGATGCCTTATGACTGCTTTCAAATTCATCACTTTGTTTACACATCTGTAACCACCGTCCTAGTTCAAATCTTATCATCTCATGTCTGGATTATTGCAGTAGCCTGCTAATGAATCTCTCTTCTCTCAATCTTGTTCCCAAATCCCTTCTAATCCAGTTGCAATCATGCTTCCAAGTTGAAAATATGGGTGATAGCCTATCACCTTCTGCTTAAAACTGATGACATCCCACTCCCTTCCAGACGAAGTCCAAAATCTTCAGCATGGCCTTGGCGGCATACGCTGTGAGTTACCCGCCCACAAGCCACGCCTCCCCTCTTCCATACCAGCAGCACTCAATTTAAGATCTGGTTCCAATGTGCCCAAACCAAGGGGATAAGCTATGATTGTCCTAAGCCAATGATAGTGGTCTCATTCCTCTTTGGACTAAGGGTTCTGGTTATTGATATAAGGGAAAGTCTACTGGGATTTTAGGGAAAGCCTATTTTCTTCTTGATGAGAGAGAAGTATGTGAAAGGATAGCCCATTTTCTGTGTGATACATACAGTATGGGGTTGTGGCAGCCACCTTGTGAATGAGAGGAGAGAAGTAAGAGAACTAATGCATCCCACTGCCCTGGCTGATGTGGCTCAGTGGATTGAGCGTCAGACTGTGAAGCAAAGGGTCACTGGTTGGATTCCCAGTCAGGGCACATGCCTGGGTTGCAGGCCAGGTCCTCAGTGGGGGGCACGTGAGAGACAACCACACATTGATGTTTTTGTCCTTCTCTTTCTCACTCTCTTCCCCTCTCTAGAAAATAAATAAATAAAATCTTAAAAAAAATAACTCATCCCACTCTGCCTGGGACTTTCTCAACTTTAACATCAAAAGTCCCATATCCTGGGAAACCCCCCAGTCCCAGGATAACCGGGACAGTTTGTCACCTTTGGAAACATCACTGGCGTTCTGAGCAAGAAAAAACAAAATGGTGTGAACACCTCGATGACCATCACGGAGCAAGTGAACCAGTTCTGAGGTTGCCTTTCTCAATTCTTCTTGTGCAAGTTCCCTAAATGCCTTCATCACGTTCTGTAACTTGAAGCTGACTCTAGACTGCTTTTCGTCTAATAGTCTAGCGTGAAGAGTCCTGGACAAAGGAGAGCGGGATGCAGCTGGCAGTTCTGACAAAGAGGGAAGTAAAAATTTGCTAGTGACTTTCACCCTGGTAGTGAAAATACCTAGAGAGCATACAGAAGCGTCTTGCATCTCCGCAGACCCACCTGACAGAGCCGGGGACCGACTGTGTCCAGAAGCCCCCAGGGGTAGAACTCAGTTGAAGGAGGCAGCTCTCAGGCACCAGAGATGGCAGATTGGGGATGTGGGGGTCACAGTCACCTCCCAGAGAATATTTTGTCTGGTTCATGCAGTCTTTATGGAATGTGTAACATAAAGCTAACTTCAAAACCTTAAAATTTTACACAAAGATAAAGAATTCCATTGTCTGTGAAAAGTTAAGGGGGTCTGGAAACACCATCCTTTGGGAGTGTCCCTGGGGACACTGCACTGGGGCTGGGGGACAATACCCCCGGGGGAGGTGGCTATACCTTACTCCTCTTTTGGAGAAGTAGAAGTGTATTAAAATGGTGAAAATTCAAATTCAATTTCTTATTTTGATATGTAACAATATCCCAAAATGTAACCTCTTTTCAATGTAATTCTTTGGACACTCCACATGGGTGATGCCACCCCAAGCCAAGCTGTGGGTATTGTTTGTCTGGCCCACAGTCCTGCAGGGCTCTAAGCTACTGTGTAGTATAGCTGCCACCAGCTTTGGAAGGGCATCTATCCCCAGCTAACAGCATCCTCCATGACTCCTGTTTTTAGCAAGCCCACATCATTCATTTATTTACCAGCTTCCAGATGATATGTCTCAGTTTTTGAACTCTGCTATTGGGAAACAGATGTGGGCTTTCCATAAGAAGAAATGAATTATTAGCTATCTAAATTTTATTTAGTTGGAATAGCTTTAGAAATGAGATAGTGAGTTTCTCTATCACCAAAGGCATCCAGGATGAAGCAGAACCACCACCCAAAAAAGAAAACCAACATGGACTGAGAGCTGGTTTAGAAGATGCTCTTTAAGGCCCTCTGCTTCGCTGAAAGGCACAAGTCCTTGGATAGCTGGGAGCAAGCAGGACTTGTTCAAAGAGGACATGAGGCAAGAGGCCTGAGAATTAAAAGGAAAAAAATAATTGGCACCTCATTTCAAGGCTGAGTCCAAAGCAGTCTGGTAACTTTATCCAAAGCAGGAAGAAAAATTTTAGTGCACACTAGCCTTGAAAAATAATCAGCACCTATTCCAGGAAAAACAGTATCATTCATTTGCTCAGTGCCATCTAGTTTGAGGTACACTTTCACATACATTATCTTGGCCCATCTTCATTACTCTAGGATAGGAGCGTAACCATTCATCCAATTATATAGATGAAGAAACTGAGGTGCAGGGAAATTGTCTCTCATATTCAGCAAGTACACGATAATCAGGACCTGTATGTAGGTCTCGATACTATTTGTCTTGTACTCACCCAATATCATCTCACAGCAGCTAACCCCAGGGACACAGAGCCACAGCAAAGCTTGGAGGGTCCCCTAAGGGTCCTATTGTGCTGAGCTCCTGTTGGGGGAGATCCCACTGATAACCTTGGGAAGCCGGGACAGGCTATGCTATAGACCAACTGTCTTCCCATCGGCCTCACTTAGATCTTCTTTCCTCTACAAAAGGCCACTTCTTTTTCTGCTTTAGAAAGGATGGACAGGTGGTCACCATCTTCCCCAGAACAGCCCCTCATCGACCTGAAACCTGTTATTAAGCTGACTCTTCATCTTTTCTATCTCTAGACAAAATAATGGACTTAACCTTTCGCCCAAATGACAACCACCCTCTTGAGTATCAAACACCCTTTTCATATAAATGGAGAATTCCAGAGTGCCCACTTAACAAGCCCCTCTTATTTAAAAGCTCCTCTTTCCAAAACCAGCAGAGCTTTTAGCAAGTGAGCTGCTCAAATAGCCCATTAGTGTTCTGAAAGGCTCAGTAAGAAATATGGTTAGACCTCTGACCCCAGGTCTGAGTAAGAGCTTTGATGAGAAAACAGTGGCTGGGTGCTGACGTCAGGTCAGGCTGCTCCTCTCACTCCTTGACCCTGAGCGTGGCCTCAGTTACTCCCTTAGGAAGAGTAGATTTGGGATCCCAGGGCTCTCTCGGGACCCCCTTCTGGCCTCATCCTACTTTACACCCCAACGCTCACTGCCAGTTGGGAAGGATGTACTTGCTTCACTGTAATCCCTGGGTCACAAATGCACTTCTTGTTCTGCACAACAGGGACTTGCAAAGAGGTTAGACGACTGTGACCCAAACTATTTTCCATCTGGTTTGCGATAGTTAAACCTTTCTGAGCACTCATGTTCTTTGATATAAGTGGGAATAAACACTCCTGTATGTTTGGTTACTGTGAGCCATCCATGAGATGAGGTCTATGAAGAGCTTTTACAAATTTTGACATGCTTTGTGAATGTGCAGAAGGATTAATACGGCCACCAGAGCCATTTTTAAAACGATCGCCTAGCCAGCAGGTCCCATGGGACAAGAAAGACAATGTCGCAGTTAAACCCGGCTCAGACTCGACTTTGGGGACCGGAGACGGCTGAGAGGCCCGCCTGTAACTTCCGGCTTCGCTCCCTTTTGTCCTTGCACACCTGCCCTCTCAGACGTCTGACATCAGTGTAAACAAGCCTCTCGGAGGAATCGCTTTTGTCATTGCACCTGCCTGTTTCAATTTACTTGCTATGATCGGGGCCCATGGCTCTTGATAGCTATTCAGGGACTGAAGACACAAAAGAAAGCCTCTCCCGGGGGCCCACTTGTTTCTGTGTTGAAGTGCCCCGTTGGCTGCTGAGCCGTAAATGGGGCGTTTCAGACCCCCCACCTTGTTCATCCCTCTCTGCCTTTTCTAATTTCTCCGGAGTCTGATGTCTAAACCAGAACCTGCACTTTTCCCCTTTATTTGCTTGGTCTGGAACTGGGTATCTCCCTCTGTGAAATATTTAAGGAAGATCCTCTAACAATTTGTAGTACATTATTTATAATGAAAAAGACAATTTTTTGTGAAATTTGTGTAATTATATTAAGTAGCTTTAAATAGGTGGGAATAACTATATTTACATACAGTTGCACAATTTCTAAGCAACTCCACCTTAAATAACAAATGTCTTAATAATAGGAGTATGTATAAATAAACATGCAGTAGACTTTTATCTCCATCAGTTTTACATCTCTTTTACTACTTTCATTTCCTTTCTTTTTTATTAAAGTATAGTTGACATACAATATTATATGGGTTTCAGGTGTAGAACAGAGTTATTCAACATTTATATACCTTACGAATTGATCACGACAATAAATCTAGGAGTTACCATAGAAGATGGCAGTTACCATCTGTCACCATAGAAGTTAAGAGTCTATTCACCATATTCCCTGGACGATTTTTATTGATAAGGCAAACCAGACACAAATAGACATCTCTTTGTAAATATGGGTAAGAAGAGAGACGTAGTCTTGCCGCGTGTAGACTGATTGCATCTGGAACCCAATTCTTCATGTGACTCTGGGCCCTTCCAATAGGCACAGTCTATTTCCTTTTCCCACATGACTTGCTTGGGTTTAAAGACACAGGGAGAAGTGAGGGTGAACCCAGGTCTCAGGGGCCTTGTGTGTTTAAATTCGCCCTCTTGAGCATCTACCCTCGCCAGATGGAGAATGTGCCAGAGCTAGCCGGTGGGCCCCAGGGTGGTGGGGGGGGGGCGGCGGGGGGGATGCTGGGAGACCCGTGGAGCAGAGGTGCCGCAGCTCAGCAGCCCCAGCCCAGCTCTGCTCCACTGGGCCCTCCAGGCTCCCTGCAGCCCATGAGACAGCCCGTCCAGGACCAGCTGTCCCCCAGATGACCTGCACATGCATGAGCTATGATATTACTGTTGCTTTGTCCCACCGCAACTGCTAATTTAAACAATGCCAATGACAAGTCCCTAGAGGAACCTAAAGAGTCACCTCTACCTAAAATAAGTTAGATGTGAAAAAAAGAAGAAATTCTAGGAAATACGTTAAAGTCTTTTCTTATTACCAAAAATTGATTCATTCCAGAATATGTGGAAAAATATAAATAAGAAAAAGAGAAAAATCAAACATCCTTTAACCCTGAGAAAATTTACATCTGCTAACATTTTGGTGTTTGTAGTCTTTTAAAAAACTGAAATGGTTTTGTTACTAAGTGACTAAGTTTAAAAACAACTGCAATAAATCACAAAGAAAATTGTCAGTAGGTTTGAGTGAACACAAATGTAACATACCTGCACATTTAAAGGGAATACTAGAAGCCCTGGCTGGTGTAGCTCAGTGGACTGAGCACAGGCCTGAGAACCAAAAGATTGAGGTTCGATTCCCAGTCAGGGCACATGCCTGGGTTGCAGGCCAGTTCCCAGCAGGAGCCAGTTCCCAGCAGGGGTTGCTTGAGAAGCAACCACACATTGATATTTCTCTTCGTCTCTCCTTCCCTTCCCTTCTAAAGATAAATAAATAAAATTATAAATAAATTAAATCATAAATAAATAAAATTATTTTTTTTAAAAAGGGAATACTAGAAAACAAAGAGCAAGAAAAAGGGAGAGGAAATACGGGTCACACTCATGATGAAAGTGTCACAGATAAAGAATTCACTCCACCGGTGGGAATGTGAGGTCCTGAAAGCTGGCTGGTCAAAGGACACACAGAAAACACTCATAAGTGGTAAACAGCACTTGGAGAAATGGAGAAATGCACAGCTTCATAAGCAGACTTAAATGACACTCAAATATTACTTTCCTCATGACATTAGAAAATAAAATTGAAATGATATTTAAGGTGGCAGGGTACAGAAAGTACTCACTCACGCTACTGGTGAAATATTATCTGTAGTGAATAGTGAATGTAGGATAAAATAGTCAATATATGTAACCCTTGGGGAAATAAATACGGCTTCCTAGACTTAAAATATGCTTACATTTGTCCCCCTAGTTTCACTTGTGGGAACCTAACTTAAAGGCGTAATCCAAAAGTACAGTGGGAATTATCTGTATAAATGGGCCAGCAGTGAGGTGATCTTTAAGTAAATTGTGAAACACACAAATAATAGAATGGTAGGTAGTTACAAAATAGGGAGCATCAGACATTTAAGTAACCGTAGAAATGCTAACATTTAACATTAAGTGAAAAATCACCACTCAGTTAACACAGAATGTCATTAAAATCCTGTGCAATAAAATTCATTAAAGAAATACACCAAATGTTCACAGCAGCTTGTTTTGCTTTCAATGATGCAACAATGAACCACTTTATAATGTGTTCCCACCTTTCTGTGATCAACTGAGTGCAGAGGTCACCTTGGCCCTTGGAGCGCTTTCTGGGACCTGCGGCTCCTGACGCTGAGGTCAGGAGGAGTCGCGGCAAGTGCTGGCACATCCCTGCCTGGACAGCTCTGGCGCCGTGGAACCCGTCTGCAATTAAATTATTTTACTAAAATGATGGAGGCTTAGGTAGACACACTGTGCCTCCTCACAACCAAAAGAAGAACAAGAACAGATTTAAAAATGAAAAATAAACAGAACTGCCAGAAAATCAAACTGTATGGAAGTCGACGACCAGGGAGTTAAAGGAGAAACACTCATCCAGACCAGTAAGAGGGGCGGAGATGGGCAGCTGGGGCGAGAGGACTCTCAGCAAGGTGGCAGCTGGAGGACAGGTGGGTGAGTGAGGTGGTGACTGGTGGACCAGTGGTCCCACATTTGTGTGCAGATAAACGAGAAGGAACAACTAGGAAGCCAAACAGACCACACAACCCACAGTTCCAGGGCAGGGAAATAAAGCCTCAAACCTCTGACTGAAAAAAACCTGTGGTGGCAGGAGACACTCCCAGCCTCACAGGAGAGTTTGTTGGAGAGACCCACAGGGTTGTAGAATGTACACAAACCCATCCATCCAGGAATTAGCACCACAAGGGCCCAATATGCTTGTGGGCAAGGGTGGAAGTGACTGGAAGCCAGAAGAGAGTGGAGCAAGCGGCACTGTTCCCTCTCAGACCCCTCCCCCACATACAGCGTCACAATACAGTGACGTGGGTTGCCCCGCCCTACTGCACACCAAAGGCTCTGCCCCTTACACATAACAGGTATGCCAAGACAAAAAAAAATGTCCCAAATGAAAGAACAGATCAGAGCTCCAGAAAAAATACAACTAAGTGATGAAGAGATAGCCAACCTATCAGATGCAGAGTTCAAAATACCGGTAACAAGGATGCTCACAGAAATGGTTGAGTATTTCTGCAAAATAGAGGAAAAAGTGAAGGCTATGAAAAGTGAAATAAAGGAAAACATATAGGGAATCAACAGTGATGGGAAGGAAACTGGGACTCAAATCAACAGTTTGGAGAAGAAAGAAATAAACATTCAACCAGAATAGCATGAAGAAACAAGAATTCAAAAAATGAGGAGAGGCTTAGGAACCTCCAGGACAACTTTAGACATTCCAACATCCAAATCATAGTGGTGCCAGAAGGACAAGAGGAAGAGCAAAAAATTGAAAACTTATTTGAAAACATAGTGAAGGAGAACTTACCCAATCTGGAGAAGGAAATAGATTTCTGGCAAGTCCAGGAAGCTCAGAGAGTCCCAAAGAATTTGGACCCAAGAAAACACATCATAATTACATTACCCAAAATTAAAAATAAGGAGAAAATCTTAAAAGCAGCAAGAGAAAAGGAGACAGTTGCCTATAAAGGAGTTCCCATAAGACTGTCAGCTGATTTCTCAAAAGAAACCTTGCAGGCAAGAAGGGGCTGGAAAGAAGTATTCCAAGTCATGAAAGGCCAGGACCTACATCCAAGATTATTCTATCCAGCAAAGCTTTCATTTAGAATGGAAGGGAAGTTAAAGTACTTTCTAGATAAGGTCAAGTTCAAGGAGTTCATGATTATTAAGCCCTTATTATATGAAATGTGAAAGGGACTTATCTAAGAAAAAAAGAAGACCAAAAATATGAACAGTAAAATGACAGTAAACTTACAACTATCAACAACCAAACCTAAAAATATATATAAACAAAAACAAACTAAGCAAACAACTAGAACAAGAACAGAATCACAGAAATGGAGATCACATGGAGGGTTATCAGCAGGGGAGTGGGTAGGGAGAGAGGCGGAAAATGTGCAGGGAATAAGCAGCATGAATGCTAGGTACAAAACAGACAGGGGGAGGTTGAGAATAGTATAGGAAATATAGAAGTTAAAGAACTTATAAGTATGACCCATGGACATGAACTAACTTTATAAGAACAGTGTTATCATTGTCCATTTTCCAGAAAAGAAAACTGATACTTGGACAAGTTTGGTGACTTGCCCAAGGTCAAAAGGCTTATCAAATAATGGAGGAGTGTATGATAGTCAAATGATAGAGCAAACACTTGAATCCAAGTCCAGGTAACTCTAGGGCTCAAATGTCCCCCCCCTACTGAAAACTGATAATGCCCTGGACATCATGCTCAGTGCTTAATGCAAATTATTTTATTGAGAATACCAAGGAAGCACTACAACAGGGAATAGCTCCACTGTGGTGCAGGAAGAGCCAAAAGGGAGCGAGGAGAAATGGAGCTGAGTGTCAGACCTGAGGGGACTTCTGGGGCCACCTGAGGAAGGTCTTCCCGTAGGATTGGGGCTGAGGGGGCCTCGAGCAGGCTGGGATGTGAGGCACAAAGTGAGTTGGGTGAACATTTTGGGATGAGGCTGGAGAAGACTCCAAGTGCATGTTTTCATGTGTGATTGGATAAGTATGAAAGCAAGACTGATAGATTCAAGGGCCAGGCTTGCAACATCAACTGCAGGAATGTCCCCTGCTGGCACAGCCCTCATGTCTGGTCTCTCCTTGTAGGGCCAGTTGGGTGCCGAACCCCTTCACTGTAGTCTCCTCACTTACACGAGATCATGCATAGGGGGGAGCTTTGGGACAGAGCAGATCCAACACTGATTTGGGGTTCAAAGACCCTAAGTTCCTTTCCTGGTTCAGTGTTGCACCAGCTGTAACATCTTTAGAAGCTAATTTAACCTCTCTGAACCCTGGTTGCTTCAGTTGTCAATGAGAAAATGATACCTACTCCATAGGATAGTTGAAGGACTAAATGGGGCACCAGATGGGAAGCATCCAGTCCAATGTACACCTGGAAGGCATTTGATAAGTATTGACCTCCTCCTCCAGCTGTCCCTCGGTAACTGCCTTTTTCATTCTATTTGACACTTGTTTCACGCACTGGATCCTGTCTGTGTCTCCAACTAAGCTGTGATTTCTTTCAGGGCAAGGACTGTGTCTGTTATTGCTCAGTTCACTCATTCATTCATTCATTCACTCATTCATTCAACATGTACTATATGTTAAGCATAGTTTACCCACAGTTGATATGTCTTTGATCACTTAGTAAAAATGATGAATACTATATGACTGGGTTTTGGGGTGTTTTTTTGGTTTTTCTTGTTTTTTTTTTTTTCAAAAAGATCCTTCCCAAGTGTGAAACTCTTTCCAGGTGAGTTTACACATCAGAAAAGCATTGCATGGAGAGGCTACTGAGTGTGTGACACCATCAAACGATGGACCCACACACGGAGCAGTTAGGACTCACCCCCAGGAGGTTTCATTTCACTCCGGTACTGAATGCGTTGCCTCCGCCCAACCCTCAGCACCTCTTACACATTTCGGAGAAGTAAATAGTTCAATTGGTTTCACATATCAGCTCATCAAGTTTTTAAATTTAAAAAAATTCCAATCACAAGAGTAGCTTTTGTTCACTTTTAAGATATTTTAGTCAAAGTGAGAAAAAGGAAGATGCATTTAAGCCATTTCTAACTCTTCCACGTAGATGGACCCATTGCCAACACTTTGATTTAAATCCTGTCTAGACTTTTGAACTGCATGTGCCCCAAACAGGGCTGTGCTACGTGATATTAGTTTGTCCTCCACCTTTCCCATTCCCACTTTAACTGCTCCGTGTGCGGATCCAAGCTGACAACATCACACACTCGGTAGCCTTCCCCTGCAATGTTTTTCTGATATATAAACCGACTCGGACAGAGTTTCACACTTGGGCGTGATTGCTATTTGTTTATCAGAAGGTCAATTTTCATATTAACGTGCAGTCAAGCATGGCAGCGCCTATGTGACTCGAGTTCTTGGCTAAAGCCTGTGTCAACAAGCGTCTGTCCCTGAGCACAGAGAGGAAGGTGTGTGTACAGCCCGCAGGTGCAGTTCCCTTGTGGGTACTGTTTCTCTTACATCCTCATTCACGCCAAATTTTTTTCCTACTTTCTCTCCCTCATTCTTGGCGCTTTCCTCTCTCCTGGTCTGCTGAGAATCACAAGGACATTAGCGGTGTCACCACAAAGAAAGGTCAAGTCCATGGATATCTTCGCTCTGTGAACACGTCCCACTGCAGCAGGTGGTCCTGCTACAGTGGTGGCAGGACGTACAAAAGAGAGAGGCAAGCCAAGGGCGTCCTGTTCTGCCTATACGCAAATCCCATCAAATGGTGACTTCTTCAATTCAGACATCTGAACAGGATGGTACTTTAAAAAGAACTCCAGCTGGCTAAATTTAGAGCCGGGGGAAAAAATCCCAGTCTAATAATACATTCTGGCCCTTTTAGCTGGGGGAGCTGGGGGAGTTCTTCACTCTGGGCTGCCTCTCAGGATCACCCGCTCCTTTGCCCACGCTGGCCTGGGTATGCCCAGGTCACATAACGAGATGAGCAGCTTCCAGAGTGTCTTTGGCTTTTCATGCAACGTCGTGTTTGCTGATGCATTTTCAGAGGTTGATGGTGCAAGAAATATTGCTATTTCTGTAAATGGTTTGGCCTCTTCAGTCACAATGGTAGCACCTCTCCCCACTGGGCCCCAGCACGTCCATCCATCCCTTCTTTTGTTTGTAAACTATTTGGCAAAGTTCACCCTCCCTGCATCTTGTCAATACCCACAGGGAACTTCCTTTGCCTGTGTTTATCAGCTGGATTAGTAGATATTTTCAGGATGTCAAGCAGTATTTTTTAGGTCTCCCATGTCTTCACTTCCCAGAACACATGGCCAGTCCCAGCCCCTTGTACTCCTAGTTTTATTCACAAGCACAGTCAGCCAATGATCCAGAGGCGCCTTCCATGGTGTGCTGCTCAGCCAGGTACATGGGTGAAGGGAAGCAGGAGAAAGTCTCAATCTTATGGATTCAGGAGTCGGCCATGCCTAGCGCCCCTCCCCCACCCACACACATCCCTCCAGGCTGAGTTATTCCCCCTCCTACACTTGCATTGCACCTGGATACTTGCTCACCACCTGCCATGAGCCAGGCAGTGCGGGCTCTGCACACAGTAATCCCAAGCCTCCCAACTTCCTTGGGGTGTAAATATCATCGGTCTCATTTTATAGACCAGCAAACGGCATCCCAGAGAGTAAAAACTATGACTAAGTTGACACACTCATGCAGTGGCAGAGCCAGCCCTGGCTAATGTGGCTCAGTGGATTGAGCGCCGGACTGCGAAGCAAAGGGTAGCTTGTTCGATTCCCAGTCAGGGCACAGGCCTGGGTTGGAGGCCAGGTCCCCAGTAGGAGACACATGAGAGGCAACCACACGCTGATGTTTCTCTCCCACTCTTTCTCCTTCCCTTCCCCTCTCTCTAAGAAGTGGCAGAGCCAGAGGCAAGCACAGGGAACTGAGCCCGAGGCCCATGCTGTTCACCACTTATTTACCTCTGAAGCCCAAATAACTGGCAGCATATGTTTACTGAGTGAATGAATGAATGAAACATTGTTTCCTTCTCCATCACCTCCTAGAGCAGGGAAAGAGAAATAAATTCCCGTGTGTGTGTGTGTGTGTGTGTGTGTGTGTGTGTGTGTGTAGTGGGAACTTTGGGACAGCCTACCAAAGGAGCTGGGATTAAGTTTATTTTTCTAAGCTTCTCCCTGCTACTCCCACCTCAGGGACTCACACTCAGCCTCAGAGGTCAGCCGGCCCCGGAGCAGCCCACATGACTGCCAGGGGGAGAGCCTGCGGGGACTGCCGTCCTCTAGAAACGCGGCCCAGGGTGGCCGAGCGGAAACCTCCCAGGCTTGGTTTACGGAAGGAACGCTGCATACACCGCACATGCGCACACACTCCGGCCTCGCCGTCCCCGGTGTGGGTCTGCTAGACGCCCTGGGGGTGTCCCTTCGCAGACCCCGCCTGCCCCAGGCTGAGTGGCTCTGTACAGAACCTGCCACCCTGCATAGGATCCTTGTTCAGTTGAGGTTAGGAGGAGACAGAATTAGACAAGTTCCTCCAGGCTGGAATGTTCTGGAAGGTAGAGACTGTTGGGGGCAGGGTGGGTGATAACAATTTAACTTTGCATATTATACATGTTTGTAGCATCTGAATTTTAACAACAAACTATTGAATCTTACATTTCCAACCTGTGGGAAGCAGTTTAATGCAGTGGTTACGTACCCAGGACTCAGAGCCGTGATGCGAAGGTCAAATACAGGTTCTACGTCTCGTACCAGTTCCTTTCACGGGCTGCAGCTCGGCCTGTCTCTGTAAGTACAACACAAACGTGTATTGCGTGGGTTGTTGTGAGGTTTACAGGAGACGGAAATGGGAGGTTCCAGTGAGCTTTGGGCTCAAAGAATACAGCTAACCAACTTCACTATTTATTGCTATGGTTATGATTAGTGATAGTCCGCACTAACAAAGTTTAATAAACGTTGGGGATTGCAGAGCAGGAAGGCAACTGGCCACGCCCCCAGGCCCAGAAGCTTCTGGAAGCACACTGGGGTTCGAACTGAGAACACAGCTGAAGTTAAAACCAGTGGTCCCTGGCCTGCCCGCGCACCCTTCAGCTTCTTCTCATTTCCTGAGACCTCAGCTTCCCCGGGGGGGGGGGGGGGGACAGTGAGGGTGACAGAGGCGGGGAAGAGAGACAGGCCACAGGGACGCCAAGTTGAAAGGAGAAATGTTAATGGAAATGATGATGCAGACTGAGTCTGCAAAGCTATGGGGGGTTTTAGCTGGTGGTGTTTTTTTTTTTTTATTAACTCCCTGAAACTTCAAAGTCAGGTTGTCATGAAATTCCCCGGGGGCTTTTCTGAGGCCGTTGTGACGCTGGTATGATCTCTCCAGGTCGGCGCGGCGTCAGGAGAACCAACAGCGAGAACCGGCCAGTCGTACAAGCAGAGCTCAGTGGTCAGACCTCCCTCCTCACCTCCTCTCCCGCACAGGGAGCCACCGAGAGCAAAATCTAATCAGCTCGCCGCAGGCCCAAGTTTGCTCCGCAGCAATAAAAACAAACTCGCAACATCCACATATCTCATCAATTTACCTTTATCCTTTAATCGAATAAACCTCAGCCCTGCAATCAGAAAGAAAAACATTTTGCTAAGCGTTTCATTTCTCCCATGATTCATCTAGCCGCGGTCTCAAAGCTGACATGATGGGAATGAGGTATTTAATGCTGAAATAATTTTTATGACCGCATCACAGGAGGCTGGAATGGCTTTTAAGGTACATCATATCTTAATCACAAGCACACAGAAGGCATATATTGCTTGAAAACTTTGGAAAGGCTTGAATTGGAAAGTCAGAATCATAATGGTGTTTTAAAGAAAGAAGGGGCTGGCTTTTTTTTTTTTTTTTTTTTTTCAGTTCGAAACTCCTTCGGTGTCCTTGGTCGTTAGCCTGAAAGACTTGGAAGAAAAGCGTTTTAGAAAGAAGCGTCTAAGCTTCATCTCCCAAGGGAGATTTCAAACCAGCAGACACCCGAATGCATTAAAATAGGTGATCTTATGTTATTCCTGAGCTGGAGGGAAGGCCTCCTTCAAAATAGCTGAAAGAGTCCCAGAAGCCAGGACATCGCGGCATTTTCAGGGACTGTGCTCCCAGCCACGCCTCTCACTGGTGCGTCCCAGGCTCGGCATCCTTGTCCTCCAGGGCAGGAGGGAAACAGATCCCTCTCCCAGGGGAAGTTGCCCCTTAGGTCCAGGGAAACGGGAATGAAAAGGCAAAGAGAAGTGGGTCAAGGAAGAAGGAAAGTGGGCAAGAAGAGGAGGCGGGGCTCTGACCTCTGACGAGCTTTTTAAAGAGACAGGATGATGCGGTAAGAAACTCTGAGCTTTGCAGCCAGACAGTGCTGGGTTGAAATCCTGGATGTGCCACTTCTCAACTGTGTGATAGGGGATCCGTTCTTTAACCCGTCTAAGCTTCATCGTCTCAATCGTAAAACAGGGAAAACTACCTGGCGCACTGGGTGATGGTGAGAATGAATGAGAGGGTTTGTGTAAAAGGCGTTAGGTGAGTGCTGGCAATAGAATAGGTACATAATAAGTGGTTTTCACGTCTCCTCTTGTCTCCAACCTCCTTAGAGGTGAGAAGATAAAAGTAAAATTCTTCACTCAATTCAAATCTGGTCCTTCAACCCCAAGACCCTACCATGGTGCACTTTTTTTAAAAAACAGAATAAAGCCCCAGGCTGCCGTCTCTCCTGTGCTACGCACACCTGAACGCCTTATGTGGCACCGCGGCCAGACTGCTCCACGGCCTCTGCTTCTCCACTTGTACGTGTGTTGTTCTTCTCAGCCTGGGAGTCTCCGCACTTATTCATGAAACCCCACAGTTCTTTTCTCCTCCCTGTCTCATGTATCAGGCAATTGTACCGTACCAGACACTGCTGTGAAGCAGAGACACGAAGAGAGAGAGAGGACTGGCCCTGATTTGAGTGTGGTGGCCGGGGCAGCAGTGGGGGAGACACATTTTCAACAAAAGCTTTAATACAAGCAAGGGAGGAGCGATGGATTCTGCTAGAGAGGGGTGAGTGAAGAATACGTACAGAAGGGAGGCAGCAGCTCGACCCTGAAGGCTGTGTAGGAGTGTTTTGAGAAGAGAAAAGGTGCAGTGGTAGCAAGGCAACAAAAAAGACACTATTTCTAGGACTGGAGCCCCTAAGTCATGCTTTGTAGCCAGAGGAAAACTGAGTAGGGGAGAACAAACAGGAGGGAACAGCTGGGAGGTGGTGTCGGGGGAGTAATTAATTCTAAGGCACAGATCTGACCTCACCACTTGAGAGCTGTGCATCCCGGGGCAGTTTGCCCACCTCTCTGAGCTTCTGTTTGCTGTTCTTTAGAGTGGGGGTAAAACTAGCATCTAGCCAGCTGGGTGTGTGAGGATAAAATAACACGATCCCTGTAGTACCCTCGCAGAGACTCTGACAACATAGGAAGTACTGAGAAAGCACTAGTGAGTCTCAGATATTTTTTTCAAGTCTAACTGAAATGCCAACTCCCATTCAGCTTTTCCTGACTCTCTGAGTCAACTCCTGACTCCTTTGTCCTCTGTGTTTTCATGGCCATTTTATTAACCCCTAGTTAGCATTCATTTCACAGCCTTTTTCGTGACACTGTATTTGTTTTTCTGCCTGTGGCTCTAACAGACGAAACCCTGTGTCCGGTTCACCTGTGCTGCGCCCCACAGTACAAAGCACAGCGCTTTGGACAAGGAGATTCATCACCGAACTCTTGTCGACTGAATGAATGAAACCGTTCATTAAACAATGTAAAATGAATAACTTTAAGAAATATTAGAGCTAATAGCAATCCTCTCTTCCATGTTTTTCATACTTGGTATAAACAATCTTCAGTAAGAAGAGCATTTTACCTGTAGATCTAGGGTGGTCTATGTATATATTTATAGTTAGGTGAAGCAAAAATTTTATGAAACAATGATTATACTGCACTTCCCAAAATGTTCTAATTTATTTTTAATGTCTTTTAAATCTTTTTTTAGATTTACAACATTTTTGTGAAGATATCACAGAATGCGTCCGTATATCGCACACCCAGTTACCCCTACTATGCACACCCGGTTACCCCTACTATGCACATCTCCCACAGTGTGATGCATTTCTCACAGCTAATGAACCAGTATTAGTGTGTTCTTAATTGAAGTCCACAGTTCATTCAGTTCCCTTAGTTTTTAACTACTGTCATTTTTTCTGCTCCAGGATCCCATCCAGGGTGTCACGTCACGTTTGTGTCTCCTCAGGTTCCTCTTGGCCGTGGTGATCTCCCAGACGTCCCTTGTTTCTGACGACGTTAACAGTTTTAAGGAGGACTGCTGAGATATTCCGTAGAATGTCCCCCTCAACTGGGATTTGTCTGGTGTTTTTCTCACAATTAGACTGAGGCGTTGGTGTTGCGGGGCGGGGGGAGGCCACAGAGGTAAAGCGCCCTTCTCGTCACATCTTATCAAGGACACACTGTTCATGTGACTTACTAACGTTGATGTTGACCTTGATCAGCTGGCTTGAGGTAATGCTCGTCAGGTGTCTCCACTATAACACTACCCTTTAAAAAAAGTTTTAATTTTTAAAATCTTTATTGTATTTTTTCATTACCATTTAGACTCCTTATACTTCCCTACCCCCAGTAATCATCACATGGTTGCCCATGTCCATGAGTCCTTTTTTCCTCAATCCCTCCACCTTGTAACAAATTTCCTCCCTTCCTTCCTTTCGACTATACTTTTTGGGAGAAAGTCACTATGTCAGCTCACACTTAAAAAGTGGGGAGTTATGCTCTATTTCCTTGATCTATTTCCTATGCTCTATGGAGCATCTACATAAATTATTTGGAATTCTTTCACAGAGAGAATTTGTATTTTTCTCCTCTTATTAACTTACTTATTCAATCATTTATTTCTACCAGTATAAACTCATGGATTTTTTTTGTACTTTGGGCTAAAATTCAATACTGTTTTTACTACCTTAATTATTTTGTTGCTCAGAACAACTATGGTTGAGCTTTTGTTGGCTCCTGTATACCTTTAACATATCATTATTCTTATTATGATTATTCTGTGGGTTTTGTTTGTTTATTGTATATGAGTTCTTCCTTATTTTCTGGCACTATAAGGTGCTTCAGAATTGTCTTGGTAATTTCCTGCCACAGTCCCAGAGTCAGCCTTTTCTCCAAGAAGCCTTGGTTCCTTTTATTGGGGATGGATATTAGACACTAAGATCTGGGCATGAGGTGTGCTCAGTTCCACCAGGGTGTCATTGCTTCTAGACCCATTCATCTAAGAGAACAAGGGGACACGTGTGTATGTAATGCCTGGTGTACAGATACATTTCTGTCCCTATTTCTCTGTGTAACTGCCTGTATCTATATTAAGGTGCATATGCGTCCATAGAGAAGTCTCCAACTGTACTCCAATAGCACATGCATCATTCTAGCCTTCTTTCATTGCTCATCTGTAATCTCCCACTCCCACAGTAAAAAATCTAGCTCCTAGCATGTGTCATCTACTTGCTCCATTGTTCAGTTCTAGGGTACACATGCAGTGGTCTCAGTGTCATTAACCCCTACCAATATATGGGACTCAGCCTTACCAGCTAGAGGATAGTGCTACGCACAGTTCCCTTTGCCACAGTCTTACAGACCCTCTCACTTCCAGAGTTCCTTTGCTCAGCACCTTTTCCTCTCCCTCTTCAATGAGGTTTGTTCATATGTTCATACCTCAGCTTCCCACAGAGTTCTCGTGTTGGGGCTTCCCTTCACCATCATCTTATTTCCAGTCCCAAGGCTCACATGTGTTTCATAGCTTTTAGGCAGAATGATAGTCCCCCAAAGTTAACCACATCATAATCTCCAGGATCTGGGAACAGGCTGCATTATGTCACAAAGAAGAATTTGCAGATGTGATTAAGCTAATGAACCCTGAGATGGGGAAAATACTGTAGGCTACTCAGATGGACCCAAAATAGCAATGTGATATAAGCTCCTGAAAGCAAAGCATACTCTCTGGCTGAGAAGGGAGATGAGACAGAGGTGATATCAGAGAGATGTAAAGCACAAGAAGACCAGGATGTCGCCCCTGCTGGCTTTGCAGGTGAAGGATGGATACCGTGAGCCTAGGAGTGAGGACGGCCTCTAGAAGCTGAGAACAAGCTCTTGCCAACAGCCAGCAAAGAAACAGGGATCTCTGTCCTAACAGAAACTAACTTAGTTCTACAACCTGGAGCAAGGTCCCAAGCTGGTGCCCACAGGAAGGCAGGTGGCTGTGCCAACCCCGTGGGCTCAGCCTTGTGAGCCCCCGGACTGAGGAGAGAGCCGGGACTGCCATGTTGCTGACCTTCAGGCTGCGAGAAATAAATTCATGCTGTTTTAAGCCACTGAGTTTGTGGTAATTTTTTATGGCAGCAATACAAACTAATGCATCTTGTTTAGATAGAAAATATCTAGGTTCGAAATACTTTCCCCTCTGTACTTTGGGGATACCGCTTTGCTATTGTCCAGCATCTTATGTTGCTATCAAGAAATGCCCTTCTCATTTCTGTCCCTTTTGAAGTGATCTGGTTTTTCTTTAGGATTTTCTCTGTATCCTATAATGTTCTGAAATTTTATTAACAATGTGCTCTTGGATGGGCCTTTAATTCATTCATTGGGATGGGCCCTTGGTAGAATTTTTAAATCTAGAAACTCGTTGTATCCACTTTTGTTGCATGCATACCACCCCGAAATTTAGTTTTGGAAAGCAATTTGGTCTGGGAGCTGCTGAGCACCTCTGATGATCTGGCCAAGCTCCACCGATACAGGCTGAGCTCAGCTAGGATCCCCTGTCTGTGCCCCATGGCATTGCTGATCCTCCCTCAGGGCAGCTGGGCTTGTTCACAGGTTATCAGTAGTCAGCGGTGGTCCCAAGAGAAGGAGTGGGAGTGTGCAGTTTCTCGAGGCCTCGCCCAGAACTTCTGCCACATTCTGTCGGCTGAAGCAAGTCACAAAGCCAGCTTACACTCAGGCGATGGAGAAAGAGGTTCCACCTATTGATAGGAGTCTTATGATTACTTTTGTCTGCTTGTGAGACCCTTTTCTATGTTATTTCCTTTCTCTCTGCTCCTCTGTTACAGTTTCTTCTGGGGAACTCCTTTAGGAAACCATGGAACCAACCTCTAGTGTTGATAGAATTAGTTCCATATCATTTCTACTTTCTATATCTTTGATTTTTTTAATACTTTCTAGAAAATATTTTAAACTTTAATATCCAACCCCCTTAATGATTTTTTTTTATTTTGACTGTCATAACTCATCATTTTAATTGCCAAGAGCTCTTCCTTTCTTATTCTCTGAATATTACTTTTTTTACTAACTTGCTCTTTTGTCATGGGTGCAATAATTTCTATTATTTCTCTGAGTATTTTAATATAGTGTTGCTTCACTTTAAAATTTCTTTCTCCTCCCTGAAAATTAGATTGCTCTTCCAAGTTCCTCTGTATTTTCTCTTCTGACTCTGAATTGCATGCTCTAGGACGTTCTCAGAGGTCTGAGGTCCTTACTTGTCTTTACTGAAGAATGAGATCCTATCACATCCACTGGAGGCCCTGCATGTGTGGGCCAGGCTTGCCACCCTGTAGACTGTAGAGCAGAGTTATTTAGTCAATATATGTATTTAATCAAGAGGCCTCCCCATACATCAGCAAATATAGGTCTTTCCTCCTGTATAGATTAATTTCTCCAAACTCCTTCCTGCCCCAGGGCCTTTGCACATGCTGTTTCTGCTACCAGCAGTGTCCTCCTCTCCCCTCCCCCATCTATTCAGTACCTGTATATTTCAAGTTTAAGTGCCAGTGTCACTTAACAGCGACATCTTTCCTAATCCTTCAGGTTAAGTGTTTACAATATTTTGTACTTCTTATTACCAGTACTTACACCAAATATAATTTAACATATTATTTTATGTGAGTATCTATCCATTCTATTTCCACGTAGGCTAAAAGCTTGGTGGGGTCAAAGACCTCATCTGTGCTGTTTACTGCGATGTCCCAAATACCTAGCACAGTATCTGCTATGTTTTGAATAAATAAAATGGCCTTTCCCAACTTACACTTCTTTTTAGTGAAAAGAATACAAGAGGGTGCATACAAGTCATGCACCCTCTTGCATGACTTTTCTCCTTTGTGAGTGTCCTGACTGCAGTTTCAAATAAAGCCTCCCAAGGACCCTTGGAGAGGCTGTTCTCACCTGAAAGGCTGCTCTCACCCAAAAGTTCTGAGTACATTGTGGCATCTGCTTGGGAAGCTCGTTTCCAACGTTCACACCCAGGCCCTGGCATTGCTGGTACCACTTAAGTGCCTGGACTTCTCTAGAGGAACAGAAAATGAAAAACTCCCTGTTGACAGACTTTACCTTACCTGGCACCAATACAACACTCCCTACGCGCTAGAAATAAAATAAAAATAAGTTTCAAATAAGTCCCTTAATTACTTCGGTAAGCTCAAGAAGTATTTAAGGTTTGTCCTCTTCAAAGGCTACACCTCGCCTGTAACTAGGAGCACCTCAAAGTCTGCGATGCACAGAAGGGGGACCTCCTTACCCACCACCCCTGTCTTGGAAAAAACAGACACAATGAATATGTTTTATACATTCAAGACAAGGGATCCTGAAAACTCAACATTAAAATAAAACAGAACTGCCCCGGCCAGTGTTGCTCAGTCAACTGGAGCATTGTCTCATAAACTGAGAGGTCACAGGTTCGATTCTCAGTCAGGGCACATGCAGGTTCAGTCCCTGGTCAACATGCATATGAGAATGTTTCTCTTTTACGTTGATGTTCCTCACCTTCTCTCTCTCTCTCTCTCCCTCCCCCTTCTCCAAAATCCATAAGCATACTCTTGGGTGAGGATAAAAATGAATAGAAGAGAATAAAAGTGAGGCGGAACAAAGAACATCCCAGTCTGGATGGAGTGCTCCGGGACCTTCTTTACAAATAATGGGCTTTGAGAAATGAATGAGACTTGTGAGATAATTCTGTCCTTTTAGACGCAAGGAAACCAGGTGTCAGAGAGGCTAGGCAACCTGTCACAGGTCTCAGAGGTAGTGACTTTTAAAGCCAAGAGTCAAATCCAGGCTCTTGAAACATCGCATGACAGTAATTACTATTAGGAGAGATCTTAGTTAAGGAATTCCACTTCTGCTTAGAATGTTGAAAACCCCAAGAGAATGCTGATCCCCCAACAATAAGGAAGAGAACACTGGATGATTCATAAAAAATCATCGCCTTTTCTGAGGCGCTCGGAGAGCTAAGTTTGCATAGCTACTTAGTAAACCACATTCTGGAGAGAGCAAACCTCTCCAAAAAGGGCCAGGATGCGCCTCACCTTTGGCGCAACATGGGAGAAAGAGGCAGCCCCTATCCAAGCAGGCAGGAAGAAGTCAGCTGAGATGCTAACAAATGCTGAAAGGCCAGCGTGGGCCAGCGTGTGAGGGTGGGGTAGCCAGGAGCCCAGACCCAGTGGAGACAGCCCTCGCTCACAAGTTTGCTTGCTCCTCAGACCTCTACTGTGTTCACGAGGAAAATGAATGACAATCGGGAGACTGGAGCATCCCGGCAGTGGCACCGGTGGGCACAGAGCTTCACAGCTCCCCCAGGTCCTTCTCCTTGGAAAACAAAGCCTTCAGCTGCAGAGGCCAGAACAGCAAACCTCTTGTCCACGGAGAAAAGTAGAGCCAAACATTTATGTTTGTCCTTCCTCCAGCATTTTTGATATATCTCCAATTTACTTAAACCTCTTAGACTCCCAGCCTTAGACATCCAGCTTAATATGAACCATTCAACACAGCCCTGCATGAATTATGGGTGATTTATTGAGATCACTTTAAGGATCTCAAGTGCAGGCGCTGCTGAGATTGCCGAGGCCTAACGTCATGTGGAAGTTTTCCAAGGACTCCGGATTGCGAAGGCTCAGCAGCCCCGTGATGGTTTCTGCCGTGTTTTCTTCTTCTAGTGATTTTCCTAGAAGAGGCCCAACCTCCGCGAAGCGGAGTGCTTCCTGTCTGCAGAGAGCTGTGAGCTTCGGCCTCAGTCTGCTCCTCTTCTCCTGCTCATTCACAAAGAGAGGAGGATTCCAGCTGCAGATTGGGCTGTTTTTGAATGGTTAACAATCATGGACTAGAGTTGCCTGCATCTGCTTGGCTGCAAATGATACACGTTCCCCAATTTTTCTACCTCTTTAGAGAGGATGCAACAGTACTGACTCTAGTGCCAGACAGCACTGAGTACAAATCCCATCCCTGCCACTTACTTTGTTACTTTGTATAAGTTACTTAACCTCTCTGTGCTTAGCAGATTAATAGGTAGATCTAGATATACATCATGTAGAGCAGTGCCTGGCACATAGTATGTCCTACAGACTATTTACTACTATCATCACCTGAATTTCAAACCTCTTCTTGCCGAAGTCCAGGTTCTTCACACCATCAATTTCTGATCAGCCGTCAGGACTGCTCCATATAGTGCCCCTTCACTCACCTCACCAGCATGTTCATTACTCCTTCCCTGTGCCCCCCGAGGTGCCCGCTGAAACCCCTGCTGTGTTGACATGTGTGCCTCTCACTCTAACTGGGAGCTTCTGCAGGGCAGTGACTCTGCCTTGATGAACACGCAGGCCCAGCCCTTCATGAGCACAGGGTCCACTCATCGGCAGCGCTCACTGAAAGCTCTGGGAAGAAAGAGATGAAAGAATGACCTCCCTCCCCCACAGAGGAGGCAAGGGGGAACTAACATGGGTCAGCTCCCCAAGAAGTGCTAGACACTTAGCTGATTCCACCTATTGTTTTGAATGATACGGTAATATTGTAAGTGATGTATTTGTAACGGTTTGTGTAATAGCCGGTCTTGAGTAGGAGATCAGATGTACGTGGTTTGCTTGTTCTTGTCTATACCAAAACCCAATGCGTACGTGGTTAAGAGTGTGAACTCTGGGGGCAGGCTGCCTTAGTTCAGAGCCAAGATCTACACTGGCTGTGGGACCCAGGAAAAGTTACTTAATCTCTCTGTGCCTACACGTTTTAAATTCACTGTCTGGGGAATAATAGGACGGTGAGAATTAGATTATGGGTATAGCCAATACACACAGGCAGTAGTAGCGGTGAACACTATATAATGAATATTTGTTAAATGTTAGCCATCACTATTGTGTAGTGTTTGATATTGTTAATGAAGAAATGTATGGATTGTAATACAATTTTAATGAATAAAATGTGTAGCTGACTACAGTTTGTAGGCCAGGAAGAACGTGCACCATTAAATAATCCCCTTGAAACAAGAAAGAAGTAACAGAATAATCTGGTGGTAACTGAATTTAGAGTGAGAACACCTAGTTTCCGGTCCCCACCCCCCCACCCCCCCAGGAACTGAAGGCGAAGGGGTTCCTCTCTGGATAGTGTGAAAGTTAGCAGGGATTACGTCTGGCAAAGCGCCCCCCTTGGCACCAGCGACACTGGGGGTGCCACAGAACCCGAGCTGATGGCATTTATGTCCCCTTTATCCCACTCGTTTACAGTTCCCCAAAGACATATACCCGCCCTGCACACTAGGGAAAGTGCTTAAAAATAAACACTGGTCAGTTGGGCTTGGCAGCAGGTCCTTGGAAGACCAGTGTCTGGGTTTGGCTTGTAAGAACAGTGGGGTGGGACAGGTGTGGACAGAGAGGTGGCAACTATCTCTCAATACCGAGGGGACAACCTCTTGTTCCATGTGGAAGAGGGAGCTCTCTTTTTCAGCCTCCAGGGATCTCACTGAAAAAGCCCGATAGTAAGGAGAAGGATTTACTGTGAACAAAAGTTTCTGATCCGCGTGATGGAGATGTGTTGGCAGAGGAAGCCAAGAAACAAGCAGCTGCCAGAACCTGTCTTCCCGAGGCCCCTCAACAACTTCTCCACGCGGCGGACGGGACAAAGCTGAGCCAGACCAGTTCTCGGCCTTCTGACCAGAAACCAATGGCCCCTGAGGTTTCCTGAGGACAGTTGCCATTTTTCACTCCATTACTGGGGGCACCAAAAAGACAGAAGCTGAGAGACGCATTATGAGTTTGCACCAAAGTGAAAAAGGAAACCAGAGAAGGACAAAGGAGAAAAAACCATTTCTGCCCCAGAGAGCTGCTGGCGGATGGAGAACTTCCAGCCTGGGCCTGGTCCGCTCCTTCCCAGGCAAGGAAGACCTGAGACCCTGGCCGGGCAGCAGATGAGGACAGAAGGCTCCGGAGAAGTGTGTGCCTTCATCTCCATGTGGGGACTGACAACTAGAGTCTAAGGAGAAGGTGGGGAGGCGTTGCCACACGGACATCAGCTTGGACACCACTCACTCTAAGGAAAATCACCGCTGCTCTCGGAACGTGTCCAACGTAGCTGGGGTGGTGGGGGGTGGGAACTTGGGGTGGGGGAGAGACCTGGGGTGGGGAACTGAATCTGAGTGACACTAGTCTCGATTTCCAAGCCTCAGGGTCAGCATTTAGGAAAGGAGAATGGTATGGTGTGGCCCCCCCCCCCCCATAGGTTTGCCGAATTAAACCAAACGATGCACCTAAAAGCATTGTGCTCAGTTCCGAGAGGAGGAGGAAGAAAGCGGTGGGCTGTGGAATCACACAGCCCTGGGTTCGAATGTGGTTCTAGACACCGACAAGCTGAACGATCCCGAGCCAAAGTGTGTCATAGGCTTGGTTTCTTTTCATGTTTCCGTTCGTTCAGTAAACGTGTTACGGCGGCCACCTGCAGGTCAGGGGTCACACGATGAAAACCTGGCACCCTCACCTGCGCCGAACTTTCTCATCTGTGACAAGGAGAACGTGGACTGCCTGCCTCCCAAAGCCGCTGGAAGACTCAAGTAAGATCAAGCATTCCCAGTGCTCAGCCTAGCGGCTTAGAAAGAATGCTCAACAAACGCTAATTCCACCTTCTTCCCCTGACAAAAGCATTGCCATCATTAGGAAACTTCCCTTTATTATCACGTGGGAAACTTCTTTTGATCAAGGCCTTTTAAGAAAAATAAAACATTGAAAAAGATTACAGAAAAAGGGCAGTAAATGGGTTGGAGCGTAAGCACGCCCTGCTGTGCAGGGTGTTGGCACTTGATGGACTAGAGGATAAACGATTTGGAGGTTTCTTTTCATGGAAGTCAAAAGGAATCAGAGCAACTCGCCCGAGTCCACCCGACAATGTGTCATTGGACTTGGAGACTGAAACGATCTTTACTGATGGTGTCTGGAAACCAAGCACGTGAGCATCAAAGCCTGGGACCCACCCCTCTCTCTGTCTTGTTCTCCTGCTCTTTATTTGCCCCCAGGTGTGTACACATGTGCATGCATATGCATACACGTACATATATGGGGCACACATGCATACACGTGCACACACAAGGGTCAGATACACACACACAATTCCCAGAAGGCTAGTGTATTCACTTCATAATATAACATGCCATTTGAGAAATAGTTCTTATTTTTGGTACTTTCATAAATGTTAACTGAATGAAGAAATAGATGAATGAGACCTGGCTGGTGTGGCTCAGTGGATTGAGTGCCAGCCTGTGAACCAAAGGGTCACTGGTTGGATTCCCAGTCAGGGCACATGCCTGGGTTGCAGGCCAGGTTCCCAGTACGGAGCATGCAAGAGGCAACCACACACTGATGTTTCTCTACCTTTCTTTCTCCCTCCCCTTCTCTCTGAAAATAAATGAATAAAATCTTTTTTAAAAAAAACAAAGAAATAAATGAATGAATGAGTTAGCTGTTATGGGCTGAGCACCAGTTTAACACATGTTTTGGGGGGAGAAAAGCCAGCAGAAGGATAATTCAGTCAAATAAATTTGGGGAACACTGAATTTTATAACCCCTGCAGGATATTCACAATGCACAAGAGAATATAAAAGTTCTGAGAATTTTTCTAGTAAAGAGATCATTTTGGGGACAATGTATTTATCATTTAAGCCTGAAAGTTGCTTTTTCCCAGCTTTATTGAGAGATCATTGACATGTAACACGGTGTAAATGAGAAGCCAATGTGACTGTTAATCCAGAGATGCCCCAACCTCCTTGGCCAAGGATAGCTCCTTCTTGTATGTATTTGTGCTGAAGCGCCCATGAACTCCATCAAACCCACTGTCCTGAGACAAACAGCTCGGAACGCCTGCCTGCCCCAGCTAGTGAGGGGGTAGCAGAGCTGCCCTCCCTGGGCTCCAGCCGGGACTTTGTCACGTGCACCGTTGCCGTGTCTGAAGGTACAGCTTGCCCTGCCCATCTCCGCAGATACCTGAGGCTGCTTCCAGCCAGGCCCACATGGAAAACTGGGCTCCAAAGCAAAGACGAAGGAGATCTCAGTAAGTTCAGGGCTGTGGATCCAGTGGGTCCTCAGAAAGGACCGGAAGCAGAGATCGGAAGGGGACAGGATGGTCTCAAGTTCCCGTCCCTTCTCTTCTCACATCAGCTTCCTCTGCGTCTGTGCTTCCTCTGCGTTTGCCCCTCCAGGCCGCAGAGCAGGTGGGAGTTGTGCACATCCGCGCCGTAGCACCAGAGGTTCAGGCCCACCCGGACGGTCAGTCATCCGTAGTCCTGGGCAGGGTCACATCTTCTAAGGTGGCTGCTGGGCCCCCTTCCCCTCAGGGGAGGGAGACAGCTGGCAATTTCTAAGCAGCCACCGCACAAGGGCCAACCACACTCTCTTGTTTGCTTTCCCTACCTGTGCCTCTAAACTCTGGCCATGCCTTAGACTCACTGGAAAGCACTTTCAAAATATTTATCTTGAGCTCCCCAGGAGAACTACCAATTCAGTAGATCAAACAGGGACCCCCAAATCTGTATGTTGTAAAAGGTCCTCTGATGTTTGCCAACGTATTGCTCTAGAATCATCCGTCCGTGTTGTGTCCTGGATATTTCACACTGTCCTGAGCTCTAAGTCTTTGGTTCTCATTGTCCCCTCACCTCCGTGCTTCTCTGTCATTTCTCAGCTCCCAAGGCCCAGTTGAAAGACCACCAGTCCAGGAAGTTCCCCTGGCCTGTCTGGCTGTGAAATCAATGAGTTATTCCTTTATTCTGCCATTGCATTTGCTATAATTAGTTAGAAATCGAGTTTTCTCTCTGACTAGATTATAAACTACAGCAGGCAAAAGACAAGTTATTTTAATTTATTTTTAATATATTTTTATCATCATCTGAGGACTTTTTAATTGCTTTTAGAGAGAGAGGAAGGCAGAAAAGGAGGGAGAGAGAGGAACACTGATGTGAGAAACTCAATCTGTTGCCTCCTGCCTGTACCCAGGCCGGGGATGGTACGTGCCTGCAACCCAGGTAAGTGCCTGGACCGGGAATCAAACTTAACAACCCTTCAGCTACCAGACAACGTTCTAACCAACTGACCCACTCTGGCCAGGGCAAAAGAGAAGTTATTTTTAATAATTTATTTCTTATTATAAGTAACATGTACTCATGTACAATTTGGAAAATTAAGATACTAGGAAAAGAAGAAGAAAATTTATAATTCTCCATATCGAAAATAGCCATAAATTAAGTTTGGGCATGTGCCTCTAGCTTTTTTTTCAAAGCATCCTATGTGCATTTTTCATAATTGGAGTCATATATAATTGCCTACCTGCTTTTCTTCGGTTGACTTTCTATTGAAAACATTTTCCTATGTTATCGTTGCCTCAAAAGCACTATTTTCAACAGCCGCATAACCTCCCACTCCAAAATGCACACGCTCGATGGACTCGTCTCCCCGTGCATTGGGGGACACTTCCATCACCTTCCTTCCAGTTTCAGTCTTGCTTTTAGAAATAACAAAGTGTGCTGGATAGTTTTCACTGGTCTCTAGAGAGCCACTGTTCACCCCGGGCCCATATGGACTTTGTCAAAGGGCTCCCTGGCCTCTGGCTTTGCTGGGACGCAGAGTGGGTGGTGCCGGCAGAAGACCAGAAGCTGGAGGAAGGCGAGGGTGGGCCGCTATGCCTGGTGGGCCAGGCGAAGGCCCTCTCCAAACAGCTTCTCCCTCAGGTTCCGGAAGCCACTCAGTCCCTGCCCTTTTGGCCTGGAGCAGGGACAGGGCCTCCCTGGGGCTGGCCCCACAGCCCTGCCCCCACTCATAAGCAGCTGTTTCGTTGTTGTTGTTTCATTTTTCAAGTTAAACTGTCCTCCGGTGTCACAGTTGGAGTGTGCTGTCTCCTGACGAGGTCCTCACAAATGCCCGTGGTAAGGGACATTTCGTACCTAGATCTTTGAAGACATTCATTTTCTTCCTAGAGATAAATTCCAGATGAATTCTTAAGAGTGGGTAAACAGACAAAAACATGATTGTGGCACTTCATTTGTATGTTGTCATGTTGCTTTCCAAAAATAGGTGTACGTCAAATTACACTCCTCCTAGTAGTGTTAGGAACATTAAGAATTACAGTTTTGAGTTTCAAAATATTGGTAAGCAAAGTGTATTCTGTGTTTTAAATTGCATTTCATTTATTACTAGATAAGAGGAATTTTTTCACATATTCTAATTATTTTACGAATGACCATGCCTGATTCCACTCTCCATCCCTCATAATGTCTATCTACCTACCTACCTATAACAATAACCATAAAATTTGTGATTAGTGTTATCCTTATTACCAATCTGGGCGGCCATATGGATGGCTGCAATATTAGATGAGGCACAGACTAATGATGCTACAGAACAGAAAAATTAATCCTGATGTGTTAAATAAGAACACCCAGGGACCACATGTATTTTTTAATCAATGGACTAATCACTGTATTATTAAAATAGTAGATGTTGAATTCCTGTTATTTGCTACATGCTGTGCTAAGTGACTTACATGTTACTTCATCAAATCCTTAATATATGATCTGGTTGACCAATATGTGCAGTAACCATTGAATCATTTCTGGAGCCCAGCTTCACCTCAAGTTCTATAAACCCTAGACACCCAGTCTTTCTCTCCAAAATAGGTTTTAGCAAATGAGACGTGAGCTTCAACGTGATGGGGTCGTATTGATGCTGCAGCATCTCTAAAGTAATCTTTGGTTTCCAAGTTGAGTGAAAGTGGAAATGTCGAAATTCCACTACACAAACTGTTCTTGGATACTCTTGACTCACTTTTATAAATACAGGGGCCTTGGGAGGTTTGCATAAACATCCAATATCTTTTGAACCTTTGGTTGCTTTGAGCGAAGTGTTTGGGATTTATCTGTTGGAGAGATTTTTAGAAAACAACCACATAAAAGTTACTTCCAACTTCTCTTTACAAGTTCTATTTTAGAATGAAGTGAAGAATTTCTGGAGCAAGATGGGGCCAGTTTTGAGGTCTGGAAGGAAGCGCCTCCTGAGATAAGCCATATTGCCTGGTGCCATACCATTTTGACAGTGTTCTCTCTGAGTTCTTCCTTCTAACCCTCCACCCAAATTTTCAAACCGTTTGGTTCCCATTTTTAGACCATCAGTCTCACTTTTCTTATTTTACTTCTTCCTTCTTTTTCCATTTGGAGGGATAGGAACAAGAATGCAGTCAATTCTCTCTAGGGTTTGGTCTGGCAGGGGGGGAAAGAAGTGGTAGTTTCGCAGAAGAACCAAATGCTATTTCTGAGCTCTGTGGCTTTGCACAGATTTTTATTTCTGTAAGGGGCTGTGTTTTATGTATTATGGTCTTAGATTTCTGCTTGTTGCAGCGGACAGCCAAGCCCGAGTTTTAATTTCATATTACTTTGGCTGGTAATGATGAGTCTGGAAGATGAAATGGTACTCAGACACAACTCTCCCTTCTATCCCTGCTCAAATTGCCCCTTGTTCATTTTCAGAGACAGCTAAAATTTTAGAAGCAAAATGAAAGGAGTGGAAAGAAAAGAAGTGAGCTGAAGCCCCAGCCCCAGATGATACCAGGGGCATTCCATGGGTGTGGTCATCCAGATGTTAGCCGCTCCAGATGTCCAGTCTCCTCCACCCACCTGGGCTGTGAGAGTGTGATATATGTGAGGTCGGACTGCTCACCTTCAGGTCACACAGTCCAATAAAGGATGCTCTATCCCTGGCCACTGGGTGTTCGAACCCCATCTCTACGTCCCTATTGGGTCTGCAGATCATTCAGGCTTTGGGTTCGCAGAGGAAGAAGAAGAGACCATCTGTCTAAGGAAACGTCTGTGATACATGTTAAGTGGCCTGTGAGAGAGCCCTCTCATTTATTGGCTGAAACACGAAACGGAAAACATGTGCAGTGAGCATACGGCCCCCAAGGCTCTCGCTTCTTCCCAGGAAATGGAGTGATGAAGGATGGAGCGATCACGTGAATCCAGGCAGCCCACATGCCTGGGTGTTTCTCAATGCAAAAAGCATCTGTTGGGTGGAAATCCCGGGCATCGGGTTTGGAATTTATAGAGACAGATTGACTTCTGGTCTCTAGCAGGGATTCTATTTCTGCTGCTATGGAAATAGACTTTTCCATTAAGTGAGGAGGAAGCATTCTTCATTGAATTACATTTATTGATGCATTTGAGGTGCATTTACCAAATGTAAGTGTCTGGGTTAGGGGCCAAGGACCTAAAAATGAATAAAGCCTGGGCTCTACCCTCAAGGAACTGACTCCTTCATGGGAGAAATGTAGAGAAATGAGTATTTACAATACAGAAGAGTCTGTGTGACTACAGAAATGTACATAAGGATTTGGGGAGAAACCAGAGGAGTGTAGCCCTCTGTCAACCAAGAGTACTGGCTATTTGCTGCTTGTGGCTATCAAAGATCCATTCTTCCCTTCCTCTTGATAAAATTAAAAATACATATATATTTAGATATTCATCTTACTCACACCCAACTGGCTGGCCCCCAGCCCAGGAGTGGTCTCTGATGGACTGAAGCAATCTGGGGTTTCAAAAATGTCTTGGGAGGAGAAGATACTAAAGCCAAATCTTCAACACTGGCTGATAATTAGCCAGACTCATTTTTTATTTTTAAGTTGGGAATAGTATTCTAGAAAGAAGGTAATCATTCTAGAATCACATGAGCTAAGACACAGAGGGGCAAATATGACAAGATATGTGCATAGAACTACAAGCAGTTTAGTATTACTAGAAAATACAGCACGCAACAAGGAGATAAGGATAGACACAGCCAGAAGTCATGTCCGAGAGGCCCTGTGTGTACAGAACAATGGTGCCCTTCTACTTTATTCCATAGAGCAAGGGTTCCCCTAACCTGATATGTATCTAAACCACCAGAAGATTACAGATTTCTGATTCAGAAGGTCTGGGGAGAAGCCTGAGAATTTTTTGTATTTTTAATAAGTTCCCAGGAGATGCTGATACTACTGGTCCAGTGATAAGAGCAAAGTAATCTCCCGATAGCATATGTGATTAACAGACATAATCAGATCATCCTTTTGACTCTCATTCAAAAACTGAACCTGTTCCCTGACACTGGTTTACATTCTTCCCCAACTTGGTGCAGCCAAGGGCACCAGAAGCTTCAATTCTGCAACGGCAAAACAGCCCAAAGAGGAGAAAGGACCTAAGAAGGGGTCTGAAGAGGGAGAGCCCAGGAAGCCCACCACTGAGCCCCCAGACACACAATCCCATCACAGGAAAGGGGGGCCTGCCCCTCAATGGTCAGGGGCTAGAAGTGAGTGTTGCTGGGGTGCTGATGTGGAGTTAAGGTGACTGTGGGGAGAGTGTGTCTCCCCAACAGGGGGAGAACCTACGAATCATTCTGATGTCACAAATTGGCCACTTGTCCCTTCAATGCTATCCACCAGGTTCCTTGGTCAAAACCAGTCATTGTATCTCTGTAACAACAGCTGTAAGGACAAAGTTGTATTGAGCGGGATGTTGTCAACCAAACCAAGATCCTTGGACGAGAGACTCGGGCTGAGAGCACATGGCAGTGCCATCCTTACAGTGAAGACCGGGACAGAGATCCGCAGGGACACCCCAGCACCCCACTGGTCTGGGGGCACAGCCAGCTACTGTGGCCACAAAGGCCCTTCAAGCAGCGCGTTTATGGGATATGCATGTTCTTAATCTCTGAGGTATGTTCTGTATGAGAAAACAATGGAAGTGTACAGTGACTGAATACCTATCTCATCAAACACCAGACCCTAGACGACTCTTGCTTCTCCCTCTACCAGTGGCTTCTTCCTTGTCCTCCTAATCTAACAGGATAAACTGCAACTTGCAATAACAACAAACAAGTGTCCCAGCCTGGGGATTTGCTGTTTGCTTCTGCCCGCCGGACCCCCTTGGAAAGATTTGTGGTACTGCAGTCTGCTCTCTCCTGGGATATCTTGAGTGTGGATGCCTGGCCCTGCCGCTCAGGCACTGTGCAATCTTGGGGAAGTTCGCAGAGGCCAGTGCCTTAGTTCCTGACTGTGTAAGAGCATAGGAAGTAGGGCAGGGCTCAAAGTGATAACTCCCTGGAAGAATGTTGGGAAACTCCTTAACACTTCGCACAGCTCTAAGATACTCAGTGTGAGCAGGGGTCAAACCTTACCAAGGGTCAAATGGACATTTGCCCAGTGACCTGGGGGTGGAGGGGGTGGAGAGCAGAGGATGGCCTAAACTACACTCACTTTTCACACAGACGGATGGGAGCAGATGTGGCTCTGGTTCCCAGGAAAGGAAGGCCATCCTCGCACACTCACACCCAGAGGATTTGCCCGGCCTGCTCAGCAGAGGACACTGGGTGTGATGTTAAGACCCACATCCAAAATGCCTTGAGCCTTCTCCAATTCTGCAGTACCGGGAAAACATCTTGTGCTTGCGGAGCTTGGGGTGGCCCTCCACTCTAGAGTGAGGAGGGCAGGCCCTGCTGTTCCTGACTTCTTTCCCTGTGGGTGTGGGTGTGGGTGTGGGCATGACACATGTTCTGACCACAGTTCAGGCGCCACAGATCTGCTGTCTCCCGGGAATTCGGAACATTAGTCAGAAGGGATCGCCAAGGTCACCCACTGAGGCTTGACTTCCTTTCCATCATCAACGAATAGACATGTCCCTTCTTTTTTAACACCTCCGATAACAGGAAACTCACTTACCACCTTGGCAGCCCGATCACTTGTTGGGAGGAAGGGGAGATTTATTTATTAATTTTTTTTATGTTTCATGGAGATTCCTTTTTTATAATGAACAGAAACTTATCTTCCTGTAGTGTTTTTTTCTTTCTGGTCTTAGGTAGAATGGCCACATTATTTACTGCCCATACCCAGATTCGTGCTTAAGACTGAACAGGGGCACTATTAGTAATCACACCAGGACAATACAGGTAAACTGGACCTCTCCTGACAAAACAAGACTTCAGATGGCTTCAATCTTAGGTTTATTCCAGGGGTAACTGTTCTTGATTTTCAAAGGGACTTGAATCATCCTCTGTGGCCCCTCTCCTGTAGAATGAAGAAGGGAGGCTGACTGTTTTTAGTGGAAAGATAATTGAACTAGGAACAAGAAACAGCTATGTAACTTTTGGGTGCAACATTGGGAAGGGCCAGTTACCTCCCAAGATCCAACGTTATGTTCTGATATTTCAGGAAAGAAAGCAATTTGTATTTGTCTTTCAACCCCTGGCTTATTTCACTCAGCATAATGCTTTCCAGTTCCATCCATGTTGTTGCAAAGGGCAGTAGTTCCTTCTATATGATCTCGCCTTTAACAGGAAGCTAAACAACAAAACAGACAAGCAAGCAAAATAAAAACAAAGACACTGAAATAGAGAACAAGGGGACAGCGACCAGAGGGGAGAGGGGAGGGAATTTAAGGGGAAAAAAGGAGAGGGATTTAGAGGAACAAGTATAAAGGACACAGGGACAATAACTAAGGGGGGTAGAAATGGGAGGGAGGTGGGGTGCACGGGGAGGGGTGGGCTGGGATGGGAGAAATAAACAGAAAACTGTACTTGAAAAATAACTAAATAAAAAAATTTTTAATTAAAAAATTTTTTTAAAAAAGAAAGCAACTTGTAGCATTCTGAAATGTGAAAGGTCTGTCAGAAGGACACAAGTTCAACCACACAAATTGTGAAACATAAATTGTGGTTTTATTTGTTCTGCAGAAGTATCAAAAAACTGAATTTTTTTCCATGAGGTGGTATAACATGGCAGCAGTGGACACCAAATTTGTCTGCAGCCTGGGGCTGAGCTGGCTGTATCTGAATCTGGTGGGAAGTATATGAAAAATCAGATTCCTCAGCCTCACCTAGGCATCCCCGTGGGGGCCTAAAGCATTTGCATTCTGAAAAGCTCTAGAAACAATTCTAATGGCGGGTCAAGTTTCAGATCCACCAGTGAAGTAGGTGAGAGCACCAACTTTGGTGTCATACAAGAATTTGCTCTCCAAATATTTACTGAGCACATACTATGTGCCAGATGTATTCTATGCCAGAGAGAACCAATGGCAGATGAAAAAATGGCAAAACATCAAACAGACTTGTAGTCCAGGACTAAGCTGATATTACTAGCTATGTGACTCAACTTTTCAAAGCCTCCGTCTCCACTTCCTAAGGGTGTTATGAGGTTTAAATAAGGTGATATTTGTGAGGCGCTGACCCCAGTCGCTGCCCCAGAGTGAGCACTCTACAAATGTCAGTTACAAAGAACACATTGTGTGGAGGATGACAATGATGTCAAAGGTAACAGTGATAAAGCTAGAAAAGGAAGACAAAGAGAGCTTATTCGTTTCATCCCATGGCGCCATGGAAGAAAGACTACCTGCCTTCACTCTAGGTTCTCAGAGCATCCTGGAGCCACTTTTTCCAGGAAGATTTTGAACAGTCTTTTAAAAATTTGTTTTGTTTTATAATCCTCACCTAAGGATATGATTATTGACTTTAGAGAGAGAGAGTAAAGAAGAGAGACAGAGAAAAACAGCGATGTGAAAGAGAAACACTGTTTGCCTTCTGTACTCACCCTGACTGGGGCCCGAGCCCGCAACCTCAGTTTGTGCCCTGACCAGGAATCAAACCCGCCACCTTTTAGTATATAGGGTGACACTTCAACCCACTGAGTCACCCAGCCAGAGCAAGTGGTCTTTTTTTACATGTCCTTGTCTCTAGTATAATATGAAGGACCTATATGTGGTGATAAATAGAAATTACAACCAACATGAATGTTCTATAAACCCCAATTCACTCAAACATGCCTCAGGACAAAAAAAACAAACACAAAAACCAGTATCCATGCACTTGGCCCACTCTGACTTTCTCCTGGACCACCCTAGCTATGGTGTTCACCTTGACATGGGGCTCCCAAGTCAAATGCATCATTCCAGGCATGTTCTGAGCTGAAATTACATAGCAAAAGAAATAATAAGGAAATTAAAATGGCAAGGGGCTGAGCTATCACTTCTGTCGTTCTAGTTCTTGTACATGGGTACACCCCAGACCAGGCCCCTGTCCCCTCAGTTGGGTAAGGCAATGGCTCAGGAAGAAGATGGAGGGGGAGATAAGGGGGATGTGCACAATAAGACCACCATGGAGTGAGGCAGGGCCATGTCAGAAGAGGAGGCTGAGAAGCTGCCTGTTTTTCAGGCAACAGCTTTCACTCCCCCAAGGAGGTCAGCAGAGATTGTAATGAGAACATCTTGGCCTAGACCATGATTCATTGTCCAAAACTGGGCTGGGCCCCTCGCGCTGGGAGAATTTCACAGTTTTTCACATTGTTGTCAATCCCCAGGCCCCTGTTTAAGGGTGTCACTCAGGGTTTATTGCAGAAAGGGTCCAAAGACCTCTGTTCACATATCCTAGGGGGCCAGAGGCTTGGGAAGCATGGTGGTGGTGACGGGGGCGGTCAGGAGCGTGGACAAAGGGCCGAACTGGGAGAGATTAGCAGGAAAGCGCCTAGGAGGGAAAACTCAGCTCTCTCTGTTTACTCACTCTTGGTTTAGAGCCATGACGAGAAGCAAACACGGAAATGCAATGGAAGAACAAGAAGTTGAAAGGAAGTGCAACTTCCAAGAGGCCCCTGGCTGACCACAGTGCCACCAGCTGCAGCTGCATAGTCTGGGCACTGCATTACTCCAAAGGGTACCATCATACAGATCAGGGATAGGCCCTTTTTATGCAAAAGTGCAAATAATAAGTGGTTTTGGCCCCTTGAGAGCCATATGGTTTGTGTCACAATTGAACTGTGCCATTATAGTTAGGATGGTCAGATAAAATGCAGGACACCATGTATTTTTATTTGCTAAACCTGGCAACCCAGTTTGCAGCATGAAAGCAGCCACAGACAATACATAAATGAGTGAGTATGATTGTTCCAATAAAATGTTCTTCATAAAAGCAGGCCGTGGGACCAACTTGATGATGGTATAAAGGACAATCCCTGGAGTTTTGCAATGTCATTGTCCTCACCAGCCAGCAGTACCAACAAGGCAGGCCAGTTTTCGAACAGAATGGCCAAGCAGAGCAGTGACTTTCAATCATGTCAAACCCTAACCCACACAGTAAGAGACACATTGGAGAGGATGATCAAGCTTTACAAAACCATACTTACCCTCACAAAGTACGATGCACTCCAAGATCTCTATGCTTTATTACTTTCTATTTAATTTATACAAAATGTGGGTGGTGACAGACACAACTAACTTCGTGATCTTTGGATGGGCCTCCACCCATAGATGGCTGGACTTGGGGCTGAGAGATCTGAGATCCAGTCTTCCAACCCTTACCAAGAGTTTCTCTTTAGAAGAATCACCTCTGTGGGAATTCGCCTTGGAAATGGAAGTCATAATAATTTCAGAGTGGCTTTATAGGAGAAACATGAAATAATTCAGTTCTTCAGTGTAGTGTAGTTGCCATTGAAGACAGGCAGAATGCTGTTAGATGATGCACGGGGACACATTGTAGATGCTTATTTGAATTCTTTATGAAAATGTACAATTTATATCAAATGCATAATGTTAGCAGTGGTATAAAGTTTTCTTTCAAAATACATTTATTTTGTCCACTTTACTTATTTATATTATCTTAAATAAATTAATTTAGGTTAAGTTATTTAAAGAAAGATATTAAGCAGATAATAGAACAAGTTATAGGCGAATGTGGAAGATTTGGGCAGATGGTAAGTGAAGTGCGGGAAGCATGGAGATAACGCATGAGCAGGTATGATCTAAAAGACGGTAGATGGGACACGATGACCCCTTGGAGACTTTATCTGAGTGTTGATTCACTGCTGGTTTCCAGCACTTAAAATTGGGCCGGATCACAGCAGGTGCTTAGTAGCTTTTAATGAACAAATGAATGGATGGAGGACAGATGATGAATGATGGAAGTATGGATGATGGACAACTGATAAATGGATGGATGAATGAGTAGATGGAAGACAGAGAGAGAGGTAGATGTGGGATGGATGGATGGATGGATGGATGGATGGATGGACGAATGGATGGACTAATGGATGGATATCTGGATTATGGATGGTTGGACAGATGGATGATAAATGATGGATGGATGGATGGATTCATGGATAAGTGAGGAAATAAATAAAATAATCAAAGCCCAGCCTTTGGAATCAGAAGGACTTAGATTAGAATTACAACAGATGAGGGATAGTGTCAAAGGCGCTGGTGACTGGAAGTGAGAAGGGCAGAGAGGCATTCTTCCTCTGAGGTGTCATCTGGGTGCTAAAACCCTCCACACTGCCACAGTGAGCACTGAGCAATGGAAACACTGCAAAGACAGGAAACGTTAACCTGAAGCCAACTCTGTTGGCCACATCAAAATGTCATTACTGGATGGAGACACTCGCAGCAAATACCTAGTGGAGTAAGCATGAATGGAAATATCCAGGGCTGTAAATGTCTGGAAATGCTGACTCATGTAAGTTTGAACTTCTAACCATTTGCTGATGAGAAAGGCATCTTCCAGGTGCAGCCCACGAGTGCAGAGGACACCAGCGATGGACAGCAATCCCGTGTTAGAAGGACAAGGAAACACGAGTTCTCTGGGCTGCCCCACACAGGCAGAAGCTCCCTTCAGGGGCCACATTTCCACAAAGGGCATTTCTGCACGGGAGAGGGGGAATGGCGAGGGTGCGTGACAATGGGCAGCCCCAGTCATATGAACACTCTGCTTCTCTTATGACAAAAATATTTTGGAAAACGCTTTGCTCAACTTATTTCTTCAATCTCAGGACAGACTGTTCTGTTTTCATGTGCCTGTTTCTTGCTGATGGTTTTAAAGTGATGTTACTTTGATCTCTTCCCTCCTTTCAATAAGGAAAAGAAGCCTGACTAACTGAAGCATACATAAGGAGTGCAGTCTTTACCGAGAGAGGCAGTTACAGTCCCGTCTCTGTCCACAATCCTGGGTCTCCCCCGGCAGGCTTGTGCCTCAGTGTGCACATCTGTAAAATAGGAATAACACCACCAAGGCTGTTGTGAGGATTAAATAAGTTAATAAAGACAAAGCATTTAGAAACCTTTCTGGCACTTGGTAGGCACTCGGTAACTATTACCTAATGTTATTCTATGATCTTACCAGAAACTTCCACTTAGAGAATATCATCTAACCCTTAAAAAATTAGGAGTTTTTCCTAGTTTTCAGACTATACCACTAAGGACCAAAGGTTAAGTGATTTACCATAGTCTACTACACAGTAGAGTCAGGACACAAATCGGGTTTCCTTCCAAATTCCTTGCTTCTTGTCTTTCCCACCATCCCATGCAACCGTACTAACCTGAAATGGCAATTAAATGCCATTTCCATAAAGTGTTCATTTAAGTTGAATTATATTTTAAACTTTCAATCTAACGACAGAATGAACTCTTCCCACCCCACCCCCATTGACTTTGTTGTTGCTATTGGTCAGTGGTGTGTTTTTTGGGTTGAGAAGAGATGCTAAAATCTGACTCAAGTGACGTTGAAAGGGAATCCTATTGCATTTTATTGCATGAGCCTTAGTGGCAAGGAAATGTGGAGGAGAGATTTAGGGAATAGAGATGGTCCACAGTGGCCCCTGCCTGGAGTGGGCCCCTCATCTCCTCTGCAGGCCAGTGCAGAAGACTGAGGCTGCTAGAGGCAGCTGGAATGAGTGGAGCCTGCTCTTTGGCTACCAGCTTCTTCCAGGATTCAAGGTGTCCTCCAGCCCTCTGTCCAGATCTAGGTCTCATCCTGAGCCCAAGACATCTTACCCACTGAGAGACTGCAGGGTAGAGAAGAAATGGGCATAAACGAAGATGGGTTCAACTGAAAGGAGAAAACAGAAAGAGCAGTGAGGGAGATTCTCCCAACTGCCCATGATTTTCTTCAAAAGGAAGCAAACGCATTGGGTGGATAAGGGGACTTGTGGGAGCCTGGGGTGAAGGAGGAGAAAGCTGACTGGACTGGACAGGGCAGATAAATGCCAGGAGACCTTGTGGGCCCTTTACTAAGGATGGCTGCCTCATTCTTCAGACACTAAATGTATCTTTCTTAGAAAAGTAGCTTCCATCTTGAAACATCAGGTGGTGGTCTGTAGGGCTCTGCGGAGGGCAGACGCCAAGTTCATGCAGCTCGGTGTGGATTCATCAGTCCCCAGATAAAATCTTCCTGCACACGTGCGATGTCCTGGGACCTTGACCGAGCTCTGAGGATACAGTAGTGGAAATAAACCATGTCCCTGCTCTCATGGAACTCCTGGGGTGATGAGACAGACAATAAACACCAACGAACCATGTTCATGAATAAGGAAACAAGCAGCGAGTGAGGAGAGAGACTATCAGGGCGCACCTTCATGGCTGGGGGTCAGAGAAGGCCTCCCAGGAGAGCAGGATAAAGAGGGTTCCCTCGGGCAGAGGGAACAGTGTGTGTGCAGGGGCCTACGGAGAAGCTGCCAGGGTGGTGAGCCTACCCTGCAGTGAGCCAGGAAGAGTGAGGCAAAGTGGGATCATTACAGGGTAGGAGAGTCGGGTGAGGACTGGCAAGACCAGGACCTTTGGAAGCCAACCGGCCTTTGTACCTAATGAGGCTTTCTTCATTAGCAATGTCCAAACTACACATTTTGAAAGCTTTAGGCTGAGGTAATATCTTTGCGTCACCTATACTGTCCCCAAGCTCTCATGGCTGGACAAAATACTTGGAGATGGCTGGGATCAAGGGTCATGCTAAGCTCAAATATTTTGCTCTTCATAGAAGCTTACCACCTCGGCTGACATCAAAGCCACTGCGGAGCTTTGTAAATACACAATGGATGTCAGGGCTCCCCCTCCGGCCTTCCTCGCCAGAATCCCCATGGGTGAGATGTGGGGAGGGGTGGGGTCAGGACCCAGATGGCTTTGCTGCCTTACAAAGTTCCAGCTTAACCACCGCAGCATCATAAAACCCTGGTTGCCCCACAGACCACATCAAAGATGGTGCCCGAAGAGACTGCCTTTCCCTCTGTTGATAACGACTCAATCCAAGCACTTCTGCCCTGCACCATTTACCTGCTGCTGCCTCTTAGGAAAGTAAACCTGTCCATTTGTCAATATTGACTCTGTCTGCTGCCCTCAACGGAAGAAGAGAAAACTGTTTTTGCTGTCAAACTTGTGTTTATACAAAGGATTTGTAGGCTTTCTCAGAGCTATGGAAAATCAATCACCCCCAGTTTAACCTGTGCCCTTAATGAGGTGGTAGCTTTTCTCCCACCATCCTATCCATCAGGGATGACAGTGCATGGCTTGTCAACCAGTGAGAATGTAGGTTGAAAAGAATTTCACGCAGAACCCTAGGGAGACAGATGCTCAAAGTGTAACCCAATCTAAGAGGGTAAGTCTGGCCCTGCTGTTTCAGAGGACAGTGTTGGTAGGGCTCCATCAGGGACCCATTTGAAAGAGACGAGCAAATGCTGAGACTCCCCTAAGCCAATATTTTTTGGCATTGGGGAAAGTTTATCAGCCCATCACATTTGCTCCAATCAATGGTCTGCCCAGCGCTGCTTCCAAGGCAGGACTCTGCTACTGTTAAAAGCAAAGAAATAGCACTTCAAGTTGCTGAAACTAAGCGTTGCTCGGATGGCAGGCATTCCTGGGCTCGGCTCCCAGGGGAGTGCGATGTTTGCAACTGGAACATCAGCCAGCTTCAGTAGTCTCAGTCATGGCCACGTGGTTTTGGACATCCAAGCCACCTGGGACAGACAGACTGAAAAGTCATTTGCTGGGCTCGGGAGGAAAAACAAATCTGATCGCTGCCTTCGTCATTCAGAGGAGCCCTGGGGTTTTATGGGTCAATCTGAGGGGCCTAAAGCAGGAACATCTGAGAAAGAGTTTCAGTGGCCACGTACACTCCACCAACAGTGCAGCCCAGATGTGCGGTTGCAGCTCCCAGCGTGTGCTCAGCACTGAGCCGGACACCAGGAAGTGAACCAAGGCTATGAAACATCAGGCAGTTCCTAGTCCGTCTGATGCAGCCACTGGAAGGTCTCAGAGCCCTCACAGGAAGACCTGAAAAATCTAGGTAGGGAGAGAGAGAGACAGACAGACAGAGAGAGACAGAGAGAAGCAGGGGTGTGGAAAGAAAAGAAGGGGGAGGGGAGGGGAAAAAGAGGTAGACGAATGTCTTCTAATGTGTACCTTACTGTTTACCAGTAAAAGCTTAAAAATTTTTAACTCATTAAGTCCTTCCAACTCAGCCCTCCAAGATAAGTCTTGTTACCTTTCAAATGGGGACAATACTAGGACCCGCCCCAGAGGATTGTCCTTCCATAGAATCTCAATAAAATAGTACCTAGAATGTGCATAAAATAGTCTTAGCAAGTAGTGGGTGCCAGATGAGTGTTATGTACTTATTGTTAGTGTTATTACCACTACTACTTCTATTATACCCATTTTACAGATAAGAAAGCTGAGGCTTGCAGGGGTCACATGGACAGCAAGCAATAGCCGGCATCAAAAGTTAGGTCTTCCCAGCTCTAGCGATGGAGGTCTTTTCTATAGTACCCTTGCAGTGGGAGGAACTCACTTCCCCTAGTAAAAGTTTTGGGGTCTGTGAGGGAGCTGGTCTTGGGGCCCTCAGCCGTGGCCTGCTGCCATCACAGAGTTCACAGTGCTCCACAAGGCGGCCTGGCCTCTTCTGCTCCCTGGGCCCAGGAAACCCTGCTCTGGGTATCAGTGTGCCCCAGGCCACTCCTGGGGTGGCTCCCGAAGGCCCTTTGCCCTGGGATGCAGGGTTGCTGGGCTCCCTCCCTTGCTAGGACCATTGAGCTGGCTCCTGGCTGGGCCTCTCTGAGAGGCATAGCAGCCCACCGGGAAGAAGAGCGGTGTCCTCTGACGCTCTGCTCTTTCCTCCTATTGCATGGGGCCTTCAAGTGTGGGTTTGGAGAAAACCTGTCATACACGTACTTTCACCTGATTTTGGAGATTTTTCTTCTTCGAGAAGGCAGGATTGGCATTTTAATTTTTTTAATTTATCCTCACAAGTGGCGAGGCATTCCAAATAAGACATTTTCTTAAGAAATTCCTGGCCTAAAGGGGAAATAAACATCCAAAAGTTAAATCTGATTCTTAAAGGCTATTTCAAGTGTTATAAATACTAGGATGTGAAATCATTCTACAAGCCTTAGAATTCTAATCTAATCTGCATTATCTCTCTTATTCTGTCATGTATCATTATTCAAACTTAATAAACGTTTGTTGGCTCCAAAAGGCTATTAACCTGTTTTTCAAGTTATCTAGCTAACCCACTCCTTTTAAAATATCTCTATTAGCATCACCCTGTCTCTTTACTAAGCATTAGAAAGATCTGATAAGTGTTTTATATTTAAAATTCATAGCTTTTATCACCATCGTTAATGGTTACAGCATTTTACAATAGCAAGTATCCATTTTGCTCCAGCAGACCAACAGAATGTCAACACACAAAGCGCATCTTCACTCCAGAATGTGTCATTGAGCTTGTGGTCCTCTATTTGAAAATGCACTTTCAGGAACAGACAGTAGATCCACGTGACATGGCTTGTGCTTATGACTGGCCGTCCCACTGAGGAGACATGCTGTAATCTGCAGGGTCACCAGATCATCGATCACACAGGCACCGCCAGGTGCCAGAGGCCATGCTGAAGCAGGCTCTCAGCACTCAGCGATCTTCCAAAGGCAAAGTCATATACGCGGACGTTGAGTGCAGAGTCCAGCTGGATGAAGGCGCAGTAACGCACATAACATTGTCCCGAAATCATCTCTGCCCATTCATACAAACTAAATTGCGAGCCTGGTGAGGGTCAATTTGTGTCTGACTCAGATATCTCTGCCCCTTGGTGCACAGCTTGCCTGTGCCGTGGTTGGTGGAATCAAACTGACTGCACCCCCCAGAGGCTTCTGAGAGGATGGCTCCTTCTCTGGGCAGCAACAACTTCACATACCCTCCTAGATCCACAGGCTAAGTCTGGGGCCTCTCCTTCCAGGCCCTGACTCTGTTTTTAGCTGGGCCCAACAGACCGGGCCATGGCCTGTTCACCATAGTTAACCCATGGGGCCCAGACCTCTGACCTGTCCCGCCAGAGGCTCTGGCACAGCAGCTTCCCCCTTGCCTGTCTCCAAGGAGCCAGGGCCAGGGTCTGTGCCTCTTCAAAGTCAAAGTAGCTTTTGCCATGAGATCAAAAAGAAGCGTATTAGTCTTTAAAGTTCTCTGGAGAAATAGAAGAGAAAGAGAGAGAGAGAGATGTAGATCAGATAGATTTATGATAAGAAATTGCCTCTCACGTGGTTATGGAAGCCAGAAGTCACAAGATCTACAGTCGCAAAGTCAACCAGCAGGAGACTCAGGAGGGCCGATGGTATACCACACTTCCAGTCCAGGTCCCAAAGCCTGAGAACCAGAAGAGCCAATGGTAAAAATCCCAATCTGAGTCCAAGTCCAAAGGCAAGAGAAGACTGATGTCCCAGCTCACAGACAGTGAGGCAGAAGGGGCCCATGCCTTTCCTCAACCTTTGGTTCCATTCAGGGCTTTAGTGTATTGGGTGAAGCCCACCCAAATTAAGGAAGGCAATCTTCTGGACTCTGACTACCTATCCAATTTTAATCTTATCCAGAGACCCAGCCTGAATAATGGTTAACCAAGTAGCTAAGCACCCAGCAACCCAGTTAATTTGACACAGAAAATTAACTATCACAGGAGATGAGCAGCTTATGAGAGGGGACCAAAAAACCCTGGAATTTATTTATTTAAAAAGTGTGTATTTATTCTTACATATTTAAACTTCAGTCACCTTCAAAGCACTCTCCATTTGATGCAATACATCTATTGAGTCATTTTTCCCACAGCTCAAAACAGCTTGTACACTGTCGATTTTGTGGCCTTTTAGTGGTTCTGCCATTTTTTGTTTTACCTCTTACACATTTCCCTTTGAGGACTTTTTTCATCAGGGGAAACAAACAAACAAAAAAAGTCACTTGGGGTGAGATTGGGTGAACAGGAAGGGGGTCATGTCGTTTTTTGTCAAAAATTGCTGAACACTCAGGATGATGTGGGCAGGTGTTCTTTTAAATCACCCATCATGAAATGGGCAAAAGCTTTGAGTCTTCAAAAAAATTCACTGAAGCTGAATGCAGACTCTCACAACAACACCAGCTCGTTCACTGATACAGATGGATTCCTAGAACAATAACCTAGCAGGGGAAGCATATCCTACAAGGGCCCCTCCCTCCAGAAGGCAATTTCAGGTTTTTTGGGGGGGTCCCAAAAATGTATATAGATCTTTGCTCCCAGGAGGTTGGAAATTCTATAAAGTTCTAGCTGTGTGGAAAGAACATGAGTTTTGGCACCAGTGGAGACTGAGTTTGAACCACACTCTACCACTGAAGAGCTGTATGGCCCACACCAGATTACTTAACCTCTCTGAGCCTGTTTCCTCATATGTAAAATGGGGGTAATCCCACCATCATCAAAATACTGCATATTGAGTGCCTCACTCAACATCTGGCACATGGAGAGGGTCTCAGGAAATGCCAGTCTCCCTCTCCCCACGACCAAGTGTATTTCTGCACTGGCCTCCTCTTCAACCTTATTGTCCATGGATGGCAAATCTTCCTGCCCTCATCCAAATGCCACATGTCCTTTAAGGTCCTCTTCCCCAAAAAGGACTGTCCAGGAACCCCAGAACCCCTTCATCAACCCCTATCACATTTTATCCATAGCACATGGCTCAAAGCACACCGGGGTCTCAATGTCATTTTTATTGGTTCAAACAGATTCTAACACCTGTGAAAGAGGCAGCTATATGTTAGACAAAGTCTCTTCTCTCCTTCTAACCCCAAAACATACTAGCAAAATAGGACTGAGCACATTGGAAGTGTCTAAGGGAAGAGTAAACTGAATCTAAATATATAACTGCTCATTGGAATATATTGATTTCTTTTAATAAAAGAGAACCCCTTCATCTTCCATCCCAATGTTTTCAAGAGACTCACACATCTCATGGGTCTGAGCACTGGAGTGAGGGACCAAGTGAGTCGTACATCATGGGACCAAGCCACATGGACCCTCCAAAGACCACACGGTGGCCAGCAGGAACCAGGATGTCTTGTGGGCATCATGAGGATGTACTGGAAAATCTTGGAATCAAAAAGTTCCAACATATAGTTCAAGTTTATTAATAGCAAAACTGTCCTTTAAATCCTCATTGCCATTTTCAGTATGATTTTAGCAGATGAGTTAAACTCTCTGTTCCTCATTTATGTCACAAGGTTGTATGAGGAGTTAATGAAATAATATGAAATAGAGTAAGAACAGCATAGCATCGTGTGGCTAGGATAAGGAGTCAGGTTCAAATCTCAGCTCTTCTGCCTACCTGCTGTGTGATAGCAGGTGAGTTTCTTATCTTCTTGTGCCTCCATTTCCTAATCTGTGAAATGGGGATTATAACAGTACTCATCTCTTGAGCTGTTGTAAGATTGAATGAGAAAATCCACATCAAGTGCTTAGAACAGAAGAGCAGGGAACAAAGTAAAGTTCTATAAATCCTAGCAATTGTCACAGGAAGGACCAAGTTTGGCCCCAGGCATTCATTCTGTGGACACTCAGTGAATGGGAGCTACTGCCACTTAATGGGTGAGCAGTTGAGGAGAACAGAAAACCCTTGAGGGGAAGATGCAGCAGGGGCTGTATCCTGAGCAAAAGCTGAACTTTTAAACCAAGGAAATTTCACGGAAGCAAAACTGACATTTTGCCCCACTGCCATTATTAATAAACCTGAACAATGTGTTCTTCAGTAAAGGAGGAAAAGGTACACACAAACTTTGTACCCCAAAAGTAATACCAAAGTATGTGTAGTTCCGGTCCCCCAAATAAATAAAAGTTTGGACATTTTTTTATAAGCACGTACCACTAACAAAAATGCAATGCTGATAACTGAAGACACGTCGTAACCTTGCTGCATGTGACAATCACAGAAAAGCATTGCTTTTTCCCACCGTGATGAGTCTGACGTGCAGTCAGTGACCTTGATGATCTTGTGGCTTTGTTCTTCAAATACCTTCCGTGCTTTTTACTTGGTGAGCCAGTCCTATTGAAATCTGACTCCCTTCACTTGTTGCAAGTCAAATTCTTTTCTTCCCTGAACTTTTCTCTATGATCTTCCATCAACAGGCCCAAGGCCAGTGGCACAGGCTTAATATTCACCTTTTCCAGTTCTGAGGTTACCAACCAAGAAGTTCCCCCATGGAAGAAGCTGTTATTAAAGAGTTCGTGGCCAGAATGTGAGTGCTGAGAGGAGCATAATGGGAAAAGGTGAGAGGACTCCAACCTGGTGCCCCTGACCCTGGATGAAATGGTCTGTCCTTGCACCTGGTAAATAATGTGAAAGAGCGTGTTTGTCCTTAAGCGAGGAGCTGCAGTCAGGTGACCATGAAGCTCCACAGAAGCTGAGTCAGTTAAGACTCTTTAAAGAGAGCCCCACCTGAATCTCTAAGTCATGGAATGTGACTTACAAATTTATACATAAATTAAAGTACTTATAAACAAATATATTTATAAAGATATATGTACATAAAATAAATGCAATGTTATATTCATTAAAAGTGATATATTGATATATTACATTATAACATTGATGTTAATATAATACATAATGTTGTAAATTAATATTGACTGTATTAAATATATAAGATTGTATATAGTTATAGTGTATCAATAATAAATTATATTTTTATAATTTTTAACATAAGCTAGGTCAACACAGTTCATTTAGGCACTTCCAGTTCTGGTCTAGAGCACTCCTTATCGATTTTAATTTCAGAATTAGATAGAATGATTTGCAATCTGTAAATGATTTGCAATCTGTAAATTCAAATGATTCCTAAATCATTTGAATAACAACTAGATGCTTTGAAAGTGTTGGACCATATTTGAAAACAGTCTCTTCTCTTAGTAGCTTAAGTGCTGCCCAGAGCATTTGTCTGGATCCAGTCAGGCTGCTGGGACAGAATACCATTGGCTGGGTGGCCTACAAACCACAGAATTGATTTCTCACAGTTCTGGAGGCTGAGAAGTTCAAGATCAAAGCCCTGACAGATTCGGTGTCTGGTGAGAGCCCGCTCCTCGGTTCATAGATGACCTGTCTTCTTTTCTATGTGTCCTCACCTGGTGGCAGGGGAGAACTCTGGTCTCTCTGGCCACTTTTAAGGACACTAATCCCATTCATAAGGGCTCCATTTTATGCCCTAATCACCTCCCAAGGGTCCCACCTCCAAACTCCATCACAGTGGAGATTAAGTTTCAACATATGAATTAGAGGGGCGAAGGAGAGCATAAACTTCCACCTGCGGCAGTCTGATTCAGTTTTCACTAACCCTAAAGAAGTGGTTTCCTATACAAGTTGAATGTTAACCAAGGCCATACTTGAATTATCACAAAGACCAAATCCATACTGTAAATATGACATTAGCTGACATTTATTGAGAGATTACTTTGTGCCCAGACTTGTGCTAAGGGCTTTATCTTCAGTATTGTATTTAATTGTATATTTCCCTATGAGGTGGCATAACTGAGACCCCCTCAATGTTCATTGAGGAAGTAATCTGCCTACAATTAAATGAGGAGTACGTGGCTGAGTAGGTGTCTGAGCCCGATCTTTCAGATTCTCAAGTCTGAGCTCTTAGGCACACTGTCACACCATTCCCCGTAGACTGTTCACATCTATTCATTCTTTCATTTATCTAGTAAATGTAGAGTCTTTGAGCGTATACTGTGGTCAGGTGCTGTGATAAGAGCCAAAAAGAATGAGTGGCAGAGAATGAGACAGAGAAGCTGCCCTCCTTACATTTCTGGAGCCAAGGTGACAAGAGACAGAAAAATATACAAGTAATAGAATACATAGTGTGTCACACGGTGATGAGTGCTATAGGAAGAAAAAGGAAGCTGCAGAGATGGCCAAGGGGTCCTGAGGGAGGAGTGGGGTGGTCATTTTAAACCCAGTGAGCAGGCTCCCCTGTTGAGTGGAGACCTGGAGGAGGTGAGGGAGTGGAGGGGGTTGCCTCCCAGGCAGGGAGAAGAGCACACGCAGATGGCCTGGGGTGCAAGCCAGCAGAGCTGTTCCAGGGGTACTCAGGAGGTCACTGTGGCTGGAGCTGAGTGACCTAGGGCAGTGGTTTTCCAAGGTCTGTCCTTGGACCAGCAATGTCAGCATTACTGATGGGGGAATGGAAGGGGGGGAGGGAAGGAACTAGTTAGAAAAGTACAAATTCTCAGACCCAATTCCACACCTGGGGAAATAAAAACTCTGGGGTGGAGCCCAGTTGTGTGTGTGTGTGTGTGTGTGTGTGTGTCTGTGTGAACATTTTATTTTGAGACTTCCAGCCAAGATGGAGGCATAGGTAGATACACTGTGCCTCCTCCCCCAACCAGAAGAAGGACAAGACATTTAAAAACAAAAAACAACCAGAAATGACATAAAACCGAACTGTATAGAAAGAAGTCTGACAACCAAGGAGTTAAAGAAGAAACATTCATCCAGACCAGTAGGAGGGGGCAGAGATGGCTAGCTGGGGTGGAGAGGACTCATGGCAAGGCGGTGGCTGAAGGACCAGGGCAGGCAGTGGCTGGTGGAGCTGGTGGTCCCACATGTGCATGCAGGTAAACCAGAAGGAACAACTGGAGAGTGAGATGGACCACACAACACAGGGTTCCAGTATGGGAAAATTAGGTCTCAAAAACTCTGACAGAAAAAACCTATGGGTGTTGGCATGGTGGGAGAAGCTCCAAGTCTCATGGGAGAGTTTGTTGAAGAGACCCATAGGGTCATAGAACGTACAAAAACCCACCCACCCAGGAATCAGCACCAGAAGGGTCCAATTTGCTTGTGGGTAGTGTGGGAAGTACCTGAAAGCTGGGCAAGAGCTGAGGAAGTGGCATTGTTGTCTCTCAGACCCCTCCCCCACAGACAGTGCCACAGTGCAGTCACAGGGCTTGCCCTGCCCTGGCAAATAACTAAGGCTCTGCCCCATACAATGTACAGGCACAGTGAGACAAAAAAAAAATGGCCCAAATGAAAGAACAGGTCAGAGCTCCAGAGAAAAATACAACTAAGCAATAAAGAGATAGCCAATCTATCAGATGCAGAGTTCAAAACACTCATACTCAGGATGCTCACAAAAATGGTTGAGTATGGTCACAAAATAGAGGAAAAAGTGAAGGCTATAGGAAATGAAATAAAGGAAAACATACAGGAAACCAAGAGTGATGGGAAGAAAACTGTGTCTCAAATCAAGGGTTTGGACCAGAAGGAAGAAAAAAAATCATTCAATGAGAATAGAATGAAGAAATAAGAATTCAAAAAAAGAATGAGAAGAGACTTAGGAACCTCTATGACAACTTCAAACATTCCAACATCTGAATCATAGGGGTGCCAGAAGGAGAAGAGGAAGAGCAAGAAATTGAAAACTTATTTGAAAAAATAATGAAGGAAAACTTCCCCAATCTGGCAAAGGAAATAGACTTCCAGGAAGTCCAGGAAGCTCAGAGAGTCCCAAAGAAGCTGGATCCAAGAAGGCACACACCCAGGTACATCATAATTACATTACCCAAGATTAAAGATGAGAGAATTTTGAAAAAGTTCAAAATTCCTTTCTTTGAAAGCAGCAAGAGAAAAGGAGACAGTTACCTACAAAGGAGTTCCCATTAGACTGTCAGCTGATTTCTCAAAAGAAGCCTTGCAGGCAAGAAGGGGCTAGAGAGAAGTATTCCAAGTCATAAAAGGCAAGGTCCTACATCCAAGATTACTCTATCTAGCAAAGCTATAGTTTAGGATGGAAGGACAAATAAAGTGCTTCTCAGATAAGGTCAAGTTCAAGGAGTTCATCATCGCCAGGCCCTTATTATATGAAATGTTAAAGGTACTTATTTAAGAAGAAGATCAAAAATATGAATAGTAATATGACAACAAACTCACATCTATCAACAACTGAACCTAAAAAAACAAACAAATGAACCAAAAACAAACTAAGCAAACAACTAGAACAGGAACAGAATCAAAAAGTGGAGAACACATGGAGGATTATCAGTGGGGGAGTGGGTGGGGAGAGAGGGGAAAAGGTACAGAGAATAAGTAGTATAGATGGTAGATAGAAAATAGACAGGGGGAGGTTAAGAATAGTATAGGAAATGTAGAAGCCAAAGAACTTATATGTACGACCCACAGACATGAACTAATGGTGGGGGAGGATGTGGGTGAAAAGGTTTGTGCAGGGTGGAAGGGAGCCAGGGGAGGAAATGGGATAACTGTAATAGCATAATCAATAAAATATATTTAAAGAAAAATAAAACAAAATAGATTATCATGAATCTAAAAAAACATTTTATTTTGAAATAATTAATGATGTACAGAGGATTACAAAGTGAGTACACAGATTTCCCTTATACCTAATTCTCTTAATGTTAACATCTTACATCATCATATACATTTTTTAAAAAGCTAAGATTAACACTGGCACAACTCTGCTGACTAGACTGCAAATTCTATTTGTATTTCACCAGTGTGAGCAGTCTTCGGTTTGACGGAGCCTCCATGTGATGCCCACCGAAGTTTGAGGACTGCCGATCTAGGGGAGCAGCCACAGGGGAAGGGCACAGGGAAGCTGGGTGGCATCTAGGTCCTGAAGACCTGCAGGCAATTGTGAGGCCTTTGGCTTTTCCTCTGGGTGAGATGCAAGGCATCTGGAGGGTTCTGAGTTCAAATGACTCTTTCACGATGTGATCTGACACGCTTCCCTATTTCAAAGTCAGAAAGGCTCTCCCCACCCCTATCCCCAACTCTTGTACTCTGATCCCCTTCTCTTGCTTTATTTGTCTTCTAGTCTTTGCTTCTTTCCCCTTATTTATTTTCTTTACTGCATTATCCTCCACCCCCTCTGTCCAAGGGTTAGGATCTTTTCCTTAGTCACTGACATACTCCCAGCACCTGGAACAGCTCCTGGCGCTCCACAGGGGCTCTGCAAACTGTTTGCTGAAATGACTAAAACACCTAGAGAGAAAAAGTAGGCAGGGAAGGAGTGAACTATTTTAACACCCATTTCTTTTTTTAATATATATTTTATTGATTATGCCATTACATTTGTTCTATTCCCCATTTCAAAAGGCTCACTCTGGGTACTTGGTGAAGAGACCAGTAACGGGTGGGAGTGGAGGGGTAGCATGGGCAGGGAGACCGGGTGGAAGCTCTTGCCATGATCAGGGGAGAGAAGAGGATGGCTCAAGGTTGCGTGGGTGATGTGGGTTGCATGGGTGAAAGTTCCACATGCTAGTTGAACAGACATTAACATTAGAGACATCTGAAAAATACACTGTTTGAGAAGAGATCTAAAGAGGAACTTTTGAAGATAAATCAACTTATTTTAAGTAAAAAAAAATAAACTCCTAATCTTTGGTTATTTTTTAAAGAATTGCCTGTGCATGTGCAAAATGCCTAGCTTTGAATCTCTACTGAGACATGCAGAGTCTATTATTATGGCCTTGATGTTCAACTTCCCATCAAAGGGAGCGGGCCAAGATGGCCAGATCTCCAGTTCAAGAATGTTAAACACTATTTACCATGTGCCCCAGATTTAACACGCTTGACTTAATACTGAACAGCACAGTTCACACAGGACATACTCTTTCTTCCAGAAATAGGGTGAAGATGTAGGGGTCACTGAGATAACACCCCAAAGGTAGCATGACACTTTAGAGGCAAAGAAACAACCTAGAGGTTAAATCTACTTCTCTTCCTCTTATTAGCTGTGCGAGCTTGGAGAAGTTACTCAACGGCTCTGAACCTGAATCTTCATCTTATTATCATGGATAATAGTGCCTGGTACTTTGCATATGTATCAGGGCGCAGAACTTAATGATTTTTATTTTAGCAAGGGAGGTTGCTATTGAGTTGCCAACTGTATCTCTAATGGAGAAGACAGCAAGTCGGTTTCCAAGAAATCGTTTTGTTCTTGGAAGAATTCTTCAAAGGCCCCTTTTGGTTATGTGGACGAAGGCTGGGAAGAGCCCTGTTGCTCTGGAGGAAAAGCTCAATAGGACAGTTTCTTGGCTTAGAAAAGGCCACTCCTCTCCAGCCTCTTCCAATTTTGCATAAGGACAGAGGAGACCACTGGAAGAGAAAAATTGGAGGGGCTGACCCCTTCACTTTGTAGGTTCCACTGCTAGAACCTCTCTGATGGATGGAGGTGGACTTGACTGAGGTCAGCTGGCAGGAGAGGATCCTCCCGGGGGTCTGGGAAGGGGAAATAATGCACGTGTTTGCTATTATCAGAGAATAAACATCAATAATCACAAACATTTGAACTGCTTTACAGTTTCCAAGACATGGTCACATATATCAATACAGTCTTCGCAACACCCTCGTTTAACCTGATTTCCCAGCATGAGGAAGCCACATCTGTACCCCCAGCCCACCCAAGCACAGTGTGGAAAGATCTTCCTGGGGTTCCAGCCAAGAAAGGCCCTAGTGGATGCCCAGCCTCTGTGACTTCAGGGAGTTGAATACCAGCCTCTCCACCCCCATATCTTGCTCTCAAATCATTTAAAAAATACTTTTCTCACCCTTTTCATCACCAGCCACTCATTCTCTCTCTCTGGTTATAACTTTTCCGGAGACCCATCAGTTCTAATTAAGGTTTGCTTTTCTCCCAGCTTTGAAAGTCCCACTCTACCTCCTGGCTGCTGCTTTCATCTCTTCTCTTAGTTTGATGACTGCATATTCACCTCCTCTGGGTACCCCTCTGCCAACACACGCTGGCCCTCAAAACCTTCCCTTGGTATATTGCCCCATACGCAGCTCCCCACACCCTCAGGATCATGGGCAATCATCTGTCACATCATAACAGATGATGAGCCTGGCCAGATTCATACCAGCAACCACACTGTGTTGTCCCAAAGGGCAGCCCAGCTCTTGGAACCCTCCTGCACCTACAGCAGCTCCACTCTTCCCCTCACACCAACTCACCTTCAACTTGTGAGACTATTGGCACCATCCTGGCCATGCAACGCATTTATCAAAACATGGGGTGTTTCATTCATTAGAACAGGGTTTCATCACATTCTTTTTTTATCTCGTACACCCCACCCCACCCTACAATCATGGCCAGAGTGGTCCTTTTTAGGATGATCAGGGAACAGCTGTAACAAGACCATTCATCCTGACCCACATAGGAACTGTTAGACCAAGGAGACGTGACTGCAAAAAGGCCAGTGAGTAGCCTGAGCAAAAGAAGTGGCCTCAGGGGGCCAGAATCTGCCAAACAGCTGACCAGTGAAAACAAAATTGGCAATAAGGCCCAGTTTGCATTTCAAAGGGGAAATTAAAACCAGGCTTTTGGGGAGGGCAGGCCCTAATCAGAAGGGAGGCGATGCCTGTAACCAAGGCAACATGAAAACACCAACTTTTCCTTCTCCTCTTTTCCTCCCTGGGGCCAACTTCCAAGCAGGCCTCCTACATCCATGTATCTCAGGGAGAGGTGTCAAGAGAGGATGAAGACATCTTATCTTTCCCTGAGAAAATCCAAAAGGTTTAGGATGCTCCCACCGAAGAAAAATTTACAAGATAAAGGACAATCACCATGGTCGCTTATGTCAGCAGAGAGACTTATATAATAAATATAGGAAGCCTTTTGCATCTTCCCAGACTGAGGTCATGAAGGCCCTTCTAGAAGAATTAGGAATTTAAAAGAAAGTTATATAAAAGTAGTCTAGAATAGCTTACATTTACGTGACTGCTGCTGTGCACAGAGCAGTTCTACATACATTACTATCTTGTGAGGTAGGTCTCACTGTCTCCGTCTGCAAAGGAGAGAAGAAGGTCCAGGCAATTTAAGGGACTGGTCCAAGGTCTGGCACCTGTCCCAGAGCCTCCAACAGAGTCAGTTCTCAGTAAATACTTGTAAATAAAAGAACACAGCTCATGTTAGAACCAACCTTGGCTGTAAAATTTCCAAACCCACGTTCAGTTTCTTGCTGTCCTGCTCCATCCTGCTTGCACTGAATTCCTGCAGGAGCCTCTCATCCTTTCATTCATCAACTCAGTGAATTGTCACTGAGTCCCCACTGTGGGCCAGGCCCTGTGGGAAACATTAACCCCAGCAGGAAGGAGGCGGGGCCCTCCTGGAGCTGACACTCCAATGGAGGGGGTAAGGGTAGTGGGTAGACAGGAAAGAGAAAGAGGTAAACCAGAGAAATTCAGATTGTGATAAATGCCCTGATGTGCCAGGAAGTAATGAAGCAAAGGTGTGTGTGTGGCGGTTATTTATGGGGGCTCTGGGAGGTTGCTATGGACACCATGGCCATACATAGCGATTCAGAGCCATACAGTAGTGTCCTATTCATCAAAATTTCTGATAGCTATAATTTTCAATTTAAGCACACTTTTAGAGAGCTTAGGTGACTGTTAAAATACCAACTGGATGGGACTTTTTAATACATTCTGTGCATTTCACTGCTTTATTAAGCACTCAGGTGAGGTCTAGAAAGCTGTCAGCTCTGTACTCAGGGGTTATACTAAATGAAGATTGAGACGCTGACCAGTGTGGCTCAGTGGGTTGGGCTTTGTCCTGCAAAGGCAAAGGTCACTGGTTTGATTCCATGGATTTCAGGTTTAGTCACTGCTGCATGGTGTTTCTCTCTCACATCAATGTTTCTCTCTCTCTCTTTCTCCCTCCCTTCCCTCCTCTCTCTAAAAGTAAATAAATACAAATTTTTTTAAAAAATAAAAATAAATGACTCTGTTATTTCCTCTTGTCTGTCCACTGTCATCTCTCAGTGGAGCAGCATCGGTAGAGTCACTGGCACATTTTTAATCAACTCTGAACTATGACCCAGAAGGAACTAATTGTAGATCCATTAAAATCAACAGTGTTTGGTAAACTCTTTTCAGTGATTCCTGACAAGGGGAAAGGAGGACAAGCAAGAGAAGGAGCAGCAGTAAATCCTTTACTTTTTGAGCAAATTACTTAACCACACACAACTGGTTAATAACAGCACCAAGGCTAGAACATAGCATCCCAACCAAGTTTAGGGCTTTTTCTAATCTGGACCACAGGAATCTGTTCAGCCTCAGGGCTCTCATCCAGAAAAAGAAGAATTGCCCTAAATGACCTGAGGTTCTTTCTGGCTGTAACACTCCCCTGGTGGAGGACTTTCATTTCCAGTCACGATGGAATAACAGGAAACAACACAAATCACCAGACAAGACATGTGAAACAATGCTTTTCAAGACAGTGGGCATCAAGCAATGCAGGATAGATGGAAAACAAACAAGATGAGCCAATAATTTCTCTAGCTCCCTGTCTTAAAAGAGTTTCCAGGCCATGGGGCAGGAAGGAGGGACCAAGGCAGTATCCAGCAAATTCCTGAGTTGAAGACACACAGCTGAGAATCCAGGGAAATTAAGGAATGCTGAGCTCACAGGACAGTCCCAGAGAGGAGAGAGTTTCAGAAAAAGAACTCTAGAACCACACCTAAAACAACAGCAAACTAAGAGGACAGCTAGATCAGGAGTGGAAACATAGAAATGAAGATCTCAAGGAGGGTTAGCAACAGGGGAGTGGGAGGAGGAGAAGGGGAGAGAAGGTACAGAAAATAAGTAGCATATATGGTAGGTAGAAAATAGATAGGGGGAGGGCAAGAATAGTAGGGGAGATATAGAATCTAAAGAACTTGAGACATGTGGTCATAAACTAAAGGGGGGAACGCTGGGGGAGGGGTGTGCAGGGTGGAGGGGAATGAAGGAGGGGAATAGACCAACTGTAATGGCATAATTAATCAAATATATATTTTTTAAAATTAAAAAAAAGGAAATCTGCAGAGGGCTCCCTTTCAGTATTCAGCAGACACCTGAGCGGTGCAGGCATCTGAAAAAATGATCTGAGGCCAGGAAAAGAACCACCTAACAGGATTAGAGGGAGCAGCCTACAGCATTCACACAAGGCCAGGAAGAGTGCCTCTGCTCATGAGTCCAGCTGAAAACTTCCTCAGTCACAGGGCACGGGGTGGGGTGCTTAGGTCTTGCCTCCAGACCAGGGACTAGTCAGTCCTTGACAAAATGTTGCCCTGGTTTTACCAAATAGGTTTAGAAGGAAGATCTGGAAAAAAACCAGATTACTTAACTATATTCCACTTAAGAATATTTATAGGAATACAAAAATATTCAGCAACCAATAGGTAATATTGACAGTATCTGAATTAGCATTCAGTCAAAGATCCGCAGGCATGTGGAGACAGAAAATTTGATGCATAATGAGAATAATCAATCAGCTGATGCAAACCCCAAACTGACACTGATGTTAGAATTAGAAAATAAAAGCAATAAAAGTTATTATAACTATATCCATTATACAGGGTCCAGCACACATAATGCCTCTTTTTCATTACAAAATCTTTTATTACAAGATCATAAGCCTGTAATTCTGTAACATAACAAACAATATCACACTCAAGTACACCATGTGGCATTTTAGGTGATATGTCCAAGTTAAAACTATAAATTACTACACCCATATCATTGCCCTACCAACCACACTCGGGCAGGCCTTACTTCTGCCAAACCCTGTATACTACATACTATAACTGTTTTCCAGAGTTACACAGAGTCAAGGAAGGTATTAGAAAAAAACAAAGTGTACAAACTTTCAGTTATAAGGTGAATAAGTTCTGAAAATCTAATGTACAGCATGGTGACTGTAGTTAATAATAATATATTATACACTTGAAATTGGCTAAGAGAGTAGATCTCAAGTGTTCGCACCAAAAACCAAACCAAAAGGTAACTATGAGAGGTGATGGGTACATTACTTAGTTTGATTGTGGTAATCATTTCGCAATGTATACATTACATTGTACACCTTAAATATATTAAGTTTTTGGTCAAAAATAAATAATAAAATATGTTTTTAAAAAACTGGTAGCTGTATCAGAGTGATTACTTTGTAAGTCATACAAATGTCTAATCACTCTAGTGTACACTGGAAATGAATAAATTGTATGTCAACTATAGTTAAAAAATTAATTTGAAAATTTGTCTTAGGAACCTCCAGGACATCTTTAAACGCTCCAACATCTGAATTATAGGGGTACCAGAAGGGGGAAAGGAACAGCCACCAGTGGAAAATTTATTTGAACAAATAATAAAGGAGAACTTCCCCAATCTGGCAAAGGAAATAGACTTCCAGGAAATCCAGGAAGCTCAGAGAGTCCCAAAGAAGTTGGACCCAAGAAGAAACACACCAAGGCACATCATCATTACATTAGCCAAGATTAAAATGAAGGAGAGAATCCTAGAAGCAGCAAGAGATAAGGGGACAGTCACCTACAAAGGAGTTCCCATCAGACTGTCAGCTGATTTCTCAAAAGAGACCTTACAGGCAAGAAGGGGCTGGAAAGAGGTATTCCAAGTCATGAAATCTAAAGACCTACAACCAAGATTGCTCTATCCAGCAAAACTTTCATTTAGAATGGATGGACAGATACAGTGCTTCTCAGATAAGATCAAATTCAAGGAGTTCATCATCACCAAGCCCTTATTATATGAAATGTTAAAGGGACTTACCTAAGAAAAAGAAATTAAAAAAACATGAACAGTGAAAGGACAGCAAACTCACAGTTATTAACAACCACACCTAAAACAAAAGCAAACTAAAAGGACAGCTAGATCAGGAGTGGAAACATAGAAATGAAGATCTCAAGGAGGGTTAGCAACAGGGGGAGTGGGAGGAGAAGATGGGGGGGAGAAGGTACAGAAAATAAGTAGCATAGACAGTAGATAGAAAATAGATGGGGGGAAAGAATAGCATGGGAAATATAGAATCTAAAGAACTTAAGACACATGGTCATAAACTAAAAGGGGGGTAATGGTGGGGACGGGGGCGTAGGGTGGAGGGGGACGAAGTGGGGGAATAGAACAACTGTAATGGCATAATCAATAAAAAATAAATTTAAAAAAATTTGTACATGAAAAATTTAAAAAACATACCCACATTGATCTTCTAGAGCTGAAAACGACACTGGATGGGATTAACAGCAGGTCAGAACATATTAGTAAATTTGGAGATGTAATCATAGAAACTGACCAAATGAAACACACGGAGAAAAAGTGTGGAGAAAAGAGCAGCGGGAATCTGCAGGACAACTCCCAGCGTCTCAACACACACAACACACACACACACACACACACACACACACACACACACACACACAACTGAGGTCCTGAAGAGTGAGGGGGGTTGGGACAGAAAAAGCGTTCGGGGAAGTAACAGCCCAAATGATCTGAATTTGATAAAAACTACAAATCCACCTATCCAAGAGGTTTAATGAATCGATAGTGGGTGGGTATGACTGTGTTTCCGTAAAACTGTATTTATTTTTAAAAAAAGAGATGGACCAAAGTGTGTTCTTGGATTATGGTTTGCAGACCCCCAACCTAAAAAAATCAGGAAATACATGAATATTTCCATCAGCTGAATATGGAGAAGATAATCTTATCCAAAGCTCCAAAAGGAACTTCTCTAAATTTAAAAAATGCGAAAATAATTTCATTTTCAAAGTAGCTCGTACATAATAGACATGTGCTTCAGAAATTTTACAGTTTCATTTGAACATTCACCTTCAGAATTTTTTTTCATGAAAAAACATTTAAGATGACTCCAACTGTCAGGCAAAGGCATATGTGCAACCAGAAGTTAGCCTCCGGAGGCCTCTCTGAGCCCTGACCCTTTTTTGGATTGCAATTTGGCATCTGTGACTGGCCTTTGTTCTTAGATATTATGCTTTAAACGCAGTTCAGTAAAGCCACAATTACAGATTCCAAACGAGCATTATCATCATCGCTTTTGAAAAGGGTTGTGTTCGAGAGCATGGAGTGGCTCTGGAAATGAGCAAAGAATGGGCCAAGTAGCAGCCTGGCAGCTGAGCTGCCTGGGCTTTGGGAGGGACGACACAGCTTGGTCTGAGCTACCTGCCCAGAGAGAGTCTGAGGTGTTCTTGCCTCAGGAAACATCGGGGATGCCTCCTGCGCCCCAAGTCTGGTCGCTCAAGGTAGAAGCTGTGCCTTGCCATCCCCACCAGGTAGCAACTGCTTCTCTGAACCTCAGCTTCCTTCAAGCTAGTAATTTATTATATTAAACTTTTACTTCACCTTGGATGCCATACACTCAAGAAGAGAAGTAACTCTTGCTACAGTATGGGAGAGTAATACAACTTTTTAAAGTATTTACCCCCCAAAGTGCATTCTGAATGTTGTTACAAATTTACAACTAAAACCTTCCCAAATGCAAGGGAAGATTTATTCTGGGCTAGAAAAACAACATGAAACAAGCATTCATTTTATAGTGTTCAAAAATAAAAATAAAACTTCTGCCTATGCATTGAATATTAATATTAATTAATATTGAATATTTAATTATTTATCTGAGCATCCTACAAGAAGAAGACTTTAGACCAGGGTTTTCCACTGTGGGACATTTTGCAAGATATGATAATCCCGTGGAGGGATATAATTGGCTACATTTCAACAAAAGATAGGCATCATAGCTTAAATAGACAGGCTTTTGTTTCTATTTTATACGACAGTAATTTCGACGTGGCAGGCAATCTAGACAAGCTTCAGTTTACTGATGTCTCCGCAGACCCAGGATGCTGCTTTCTTCCCTCTCACCCAGACTTGGACTGATGGCAGTTTGGCTGCTCTGGCTTCAGGCATCACACTCATATTCCAAGTAGGAAGAAAATGGGCAAAGGAAAATTTCCTGAAGTGGCTTTCTCCTTTTATCAGTAAAGGCAAAACTATCCTGGAGGCCTCCCTACACCCCAACACCCCCTTCCAGACTTCTCTTTACTTTCCATTGAATGTTTACAAGCTACCTGACTATCCCGAGCAGTAAGGAAACCAGGACAGTGAGGGGGTTGGCTTTCCAACCACTACAATAGAGGAAGAAGGAGGTGAATGGATGTCAGTTAGCCAGCTCAGTCTGTCTACAGCAACATAGAATGTGTATTTTTATTTCTGTTTTTGTGTGTTCTCTTATCTGTTCATGATAAAAAGTATTTTATTTTTTATTTAAAAATAATTGTAAAGTTTATTATTGCAATAATTATTATGGAAGTCATTCCTTTAACCCAATCAAAATGTCAGTATTTAAATATGTCGTTAGTTTAGAATTGCCCTTTCAATACACCCTCTACAGTGGGAGATGGCAAACAATGGCATGGGCTAAATCTGCCCACTGACTGTTGCTATAAATAAAGTTTTATTGGAACACAGCCACATGCATTCATTCACTACTGTCTGTGACTGCTTTTGTGCTACCCCAGCAGAAGGAAGTAGATACAATAGAGACTAGGTGGCTTGCACACCTACAATATTTATTCTCTGGCCATCCACAGAAAATGTTTGCCAACCCCTGACCACTGGGATGTGCCCTGGGGAGAAGGTAGCTCATTGTGCAGAATCTCACACTCCTTGTAAGGGTCTTCGGGACTGATTGGGCCATTTTTAGTGAAGACAGCATCGCCAGCTTCAGAGCCTGACCTAGCCCAGGCGTCTTATGCCCTAGGCCACCGGTTTGCCTTTGTCTTAAAGGAGCTCTTTCCAGTTTTCCATTAAAAATAAGATACTGTATACAAATCACCTACTTGGAGAGGAGAATCCTTTAGCAAAATACTGATTCTTTTGCATTTGATTTTTTAAAACAACAAGCAATGAACTGACTGGACCAGGGATCACCATCATAGCTGAACCCATAATAAATCATCTTGCTTTTATAGGCTTTGCAAACAAACACTTTTTAAGAAAAAAATAAATCTCTTTGAAATCAAGGCAAACAGAAAATGTCCACTAAAGCTTCAGACAGTTCTGGATATTGATGCCATCTCCCCCCATGCTCTTTAAAAGTGGGACACCTCCACCCCTCTTGGTGGGTCATAATCCATCCTGACAGCCTCTTGGGCTCCGTTAATGGCCACCCTTTTCTAATCAAAAAGAACAGTTAATCTCCCCGATATTAACTATGACTGATCTCCAGTTCTGGCTTTGGATAAAAATCTAACAATCTTGGATGTGAATCTCCAAGATGCTGAGCTGTCTTTGCCAACTGCACAAGGTAAAAGCTCAAGGAGACCCAGACGCCCCCTGTCCTTCTCCTGCCTTCTGCCTGCCCTAGATTCTGAGTGGCTGGCCGCAGGGCAGGCTTTGCAATGGGTCAGCAGTTGCGGCGGGCTTGGCCTGTGGTGCTGCTAATTATGTAAGCTATACTTACCTAGAGTGCATGGGTGGTTTCTTATGAATGTGGCTACTGTGATTACAAATTTAATTCCCAAAAGGAACCCAAAATGTGGGTTCCTCCCTTTTTATTTACCCTTGCCCCACCTTCCCCAAAAAGCACGCAAATATATGCAGAACAAAAGCAGAAGATATTTTTGAACAAACAAGGAAAGCAAATTTTTTTCACCTTTTTTTTCTCACCTACACTGTGCTTTATGGACAGCAGCTCTTGTCGTTGTCATGTTTAGAATTGCCTTAACACCCTCTACGGGGAGAGGTGGGGGCTTGTTTTATTGGAAACAGACAGCATTCACGTCCGTTTTCCAGAGGCCTTGTGAGTTTGTGGCTTAGTTCACTGAAGAGGAAACTAAGAGGTTAAGTGACTTATCCAAGGTTCCAGAGACAATGGCTGAGCAAGGCTGGAGTGCAGGCCTGTCCTACTGCAAAAGCCACCATGGAGTCATTAGATGACAGACACGAGGCCCATGAGCCGACCTATGAACCATCTCTCTCTTGGGCCCTGGGCCTTCCAGCCAGTCTGGGGTGCCCAGGCCGAGGGCCCAGAGAGGCAGATATCCTGAATTTAAAAAAAAAAAAAAAGAGCCAAGAGTCCAGGAGGGCACAGCTATGTGGGCCTGAAGCTGAAACAGGTTAGCAATGCCAGGAGAGAATTACAGACCCAGGTCTCACTACCTGCAACGCCATGCTTTGTACCTCAGTTCTGTCTTTCCAATCAGCCCTGATGTGCCCAGTTCTTCTGCTCTCAACAGCTTCACCATCACTTAAAGGCTATTAGTTATATTGATCGAGGAGCAGCTCCATTGGGCCCTCAACGCCGGGAGCAAACGCTGGCAGGGCTATACCTAGGTCCTTTCTCATCTGCTTTGTGTTGGTTCTGTATATTTATCCCAAGCTTCTGTATGCTTTACTTCTAACTGTTCTTATCTACAACGTTCTCTAGGGGGAAACTCTTGAGGCACTGCCTCAATTCATCCATTTGCACAGAGAGCTAGGAGTTCCCAAAAAGTTAAATCCTCTCAAGCAACCAATAGCCAATGGGCGGCTGGTTGGGAGTGAGGAAGTCCACCTCCCTTGCCTGCAGGCAGGACAAGCTCACAAGATGCAATTTACTCCCCAGAGTTCCCCACAGGATCAGGCTGAGAACAATACTCTGCCTGAAAATGTACCTTGACCACTTCTTTCTCTTCTCTGATCTGCTTTCTTGACTTCTTTTCCCATTTCTCCTGAGGTACACTCTTAAAATTCATCTTGTGAAAATCCTCATGCTTCCGCGTCTGCTTCTGGGAAACCAGTCCTAAAACAACAGCAGATTAAGACTACTTCCTGTGCTTTCACATTCTCTGCAGCATCCTGGTTCCTGCCCTGGCTGGCCTCCCAAGGGCGACCATGGGGGACCTCCCCCTCTGTTCCTAAATTGCTCCAGCCCTCTGCCCCACTCTCTTCTAATTCTCTACCTTGGATCTGTCTTTTCTTCATGGTTAGAAAAAGACTGACAGTCACATACAAAACAATAGAAAAATGCTCAAATCCAAACCAGGTCCGTCTGACTTCAAGACTTCAAGGTCACACTGTTAACCACTAGGTTTTCTACCCCTTAAGTTGTCTTTGTAGCTGACCTCTGGGATCCTGACTCTAGAATATCTTCCAAAGACTCTAATTTGGATTCACCCCTTGGAACTTCCCCAGCCTTTCTATCTAATCACTTAGAACCCAATGTGTGGCCCTGTTTGTCCCATCCAAGGTCCCCAAATGGAAGACATGATACCTTACAATTTCATCATGCATGCACACAGTCTAGAAAATATGTATTGAATGCATTCTCTATACCAGGCTCTATTTGAAACACTAGGGACAGTGAGTATTAGGTTGGGGGAAGAAGGGAGGGACATTAAAGGCTTTTATTCTCTTTCCTGGTTTTGATTTTCTTTCAGGGCTTTCCCAAACCCCACCAAATGTTAAAAACAGTATTAACATAAAAACAATAGGCTTTAGAGGGGAAGAGAAAAAGAACCCAAGCTTTAAAGTACTCCAAACAAAACGCGAGCTCTGTGAAATTGATAGATTCATGTAAGGTGACTCTTCAGTAGTGGTTCTCAATCTAGATGCAGCTGAGAGATATTTGGCAACATCTGGACCACAGCTTCCCAGAGCAAAAAAGCAAACAAACAAACAAAAAACACCCTACTTGGCCCAAAACATCAATAGTGTTGAGCTTTATAATAATAGCTCCGAACCCAGAAGCCGACACAGAAACAAATGAACAATTCTCTGTCACTAAGTTTGAGTCTCCCCTCTCCCTCCCCTGGAACACAGAATGGAATACCAGCCCATTCACAGATCTGGGATTTTGCTGGGAAACATGAGGCCTGACCCAGCTTGCCCCCGACCGCCCCGCCACACCTCACCCCAGGAGAATTGCCTAAATTCACCAGGCAACTTTTCTCACTTCAAAGGAGATAGTCCGTTCTCTTTGCAGTGACAAAGATTAAATAGGTGCTTATCATCCTAGCATATGTTAGGAGGCTAAGGCCTTTTTTGTTTTAAGAAGATGGAAGCCACAGAAAGATCATATAGCCAGCATAATGGTAACCAGATTTCATGCAGCGTTTTACTGTAAAAACCAAGCAGGAGGCGTTAGTCTGAATGAAAAGCCCTGGCAAGACAGAGCCCAGGTAAACTAGACCGAGAGCCTCTGGGAGTGATTGCACTTCCCCCTTGCCATAAGCTGTGGCCTTCTTAGCAAATTTCACTTCCTTTGCAACATTAATTAAAACTTGCCCAGACAAGGAAATTGTGGGCATGGGATCAGCCATTCTTGCTTCGAGTCTCTGCTGAGTCACTCGATCTTGCGCGGTCCAGTATGGTAGCCACTAGCCACAGGTGGCTATTTCAGTGTAAGTTAATTAAAATGTTTAAATGTGAAATATTTAAACAGATCCTAAATCACACTAGCCACATCTCAAGTATTCACAGCCGCCATGGCTAGTGACAAGTATATCACAGAAAGTTGGGGAGCAGCAAAAATGATGTTGGGCTAAACAATTTCCTTGAGCCCTCATTTGTTGACTTGTCTCTTTCCCAGAACTATTGGGAAGGTGAACCATTGGAGTATGTGTGCTTTGTAAAATGCAAGTACAAAACAGTATGCAGATATAAGGATGGGGATAAGAGCCCCAGTCATTTCCTTTACCAAAGATGACCGGCCTTGCTTTGAGGACAGGAAACCAGAATGCTTCTCTGTACAGACTTTTCATTTCTGGGCTGACCACTTATTGCTCTGGGTGAATAACTTTAAGGTGAGGAAGTCTTGTGAGTATGCTTCCTTTCCTTGGTAACTGATGTCTCTGCTGGGCACATAATAAACAGACCGAATTGTTCAAGAGTATTTCAGGTCACGGATTTTCCCTTTGTCTGTGTAGGAAGTGTTCACTATGGTTTTGCTTTTTTTTTTTTCCCTCCAGGAAAACCAGCCCAGCTCCTCCATCCCTGATGGGGTGGGTATTCAAGCAATCTCAGCCTCTGCGCTTGAGGGAGTCTTAGAATTTTTTAAATTTAGAATCCACAAAACCTTCCAAATCAAATAGAAGGAACACTTCCCACTAAGCCCTGACTAGTATTTGGTGTTGTTTCTGCTGTCAGCTTGGACACACTCCTCCGAAAAAGCAAATCTCTGTTTTTACTTAGGCTTGTCCTGATCTGTTGTAAGTCATAACTTGATGAAAGCATTATAAAGCAGTAAGAGGATGCATGTCAAGTAATTGGCTGAATTATGTCTGAGAGGGCTCAAAGCATGCCAACAGGGCCGCTCAAGCAATCTAGAAGGTGCCACTGGAGCCTGGAAGGTTGAGCCGTTCCCAGGACTCACTGAGGCCCTTGTGTTTTTCTAATGGCAATAAGGAGCTTGGCATTTGCATGGAGCTCTTCCTGCTTTTCAGGGTGAAGATGCTTTATCAACAGGGGCTGTTTAGCCATACCATTCATTAGGCCTGATGCAAAACACTAGAAACCAGAAAGTGGAGTTCTGGGATGAGGCAAGCCAGAAGGAAAACTTAGGTGGTGCCTTCACGCTCCTTCTGCCTATCACGACTACTCCAGCAAACAAAGCGGACACAAACCCAGCCCTGTGGAGCCTATATTTCAGTGGGGAAGGGAAAAGGGGGAGGAAAAAAAGCAAGAACAAGTGAACAAAAATAAATACATGAAATGAGAAAAATATAATGGGACAGGAATACTGGAGATGGAAGAACAAGTTGAAATTTCACGAAGAAAGGTGAGGAAAAGCCTCACAAAGTGGCATTTCAAAGGAAACCTGAAGGAAATGGGATGCAAGCCCTGGGGATATCAGTAGGGAGTGCTCATTAGACAAAGAAAGCTGGCAAGTGCAAAGGCCCTGGGGCAGGGGTAGGCCTGGCCTCTTTGAGAAAGAGTAATCATGGGAGGGAGATGGGGATGGCTGGGGTGGGGAGGAGTAGTAAGGGGAAAGTGCAGACAACTGTACTTGAACAACATTTTTAAAAAATGAAAGAAAGAGTAGCAGATTGTAGTAGTTGATGCTCAGTGAATGATGGGAAGGAAGGATAGTTGGAGATGAGGTCACAGAGGAGGCATGGGGCCAGATAATATTGGACATCCTTCAGTATTCTACTTTATAAGACATGGGACTCTTTGGAGAGTTTTGAGCAGAGGAGTGAAACAATTTGACTTAAGTTATTAAAGGGCCTTTCTGGACTCTTTGAGAGTAGGCCAGGTGAGGGAAAGACAATGCCAGGATGAAAACAGTTAATGATCAACCAACCTCATGGGGTTTTCCCTGACCCCGATTTTCCATCAGCAGCTCACCACCCTTGCCTCTAGGACCAGCAAACATTCACGCCAAATCACAGTGCTGTCCTCAGCAGGCCATCTCATGGCCAACAATGAATTGTACCATTGCATTCACTCTGTTCATCCAATGCCACGCACGGCCTCATAAAATCAGGGGTCTTTATCGTTGGAGGGAACCTGGATAATCACTTGGCTCAAGTGTTCGTGTTTTTAACATGAATGTTAAATGCTAATAATAAAGTATTCATATACTACCATTCAGTTCATAAAAAGAGCACTGCTGGTCACTTATGACCCACTGTGTCCCTTCTCAGTCACATGCCTCTCCCTTCACCCTTCACTCCAATCAGAAGTAACTACCGCCTCACCTTCTATGTTAATTATTCCCCAGCTATATTTTGTGGCTCTCTCACTTATGTAAGAAGAATAATATGTTTAGTTTTGGAAAATGGGGTAGCCGCACTATCTATGTGTGGCCCTGCTAGATAGAGATCCACAGAAGAAGACCCTCTGCAGCTGAGCTGAGTCTCTAAGTCATGGTCTGGCTTCAGTTTCCTGGAGGTTTCACAAGAGCCCCTTCTGGGGAAACCACTGGGCAAGGTCACAAGGGAGTCCTTGAAAACCTAGAGCTCACTCCGGGAACACCACGGCTTGTCTGGCACAGCTGCAGTGCAGGTCGAGAACAAGACATATGAAAGGAGGATAGTTGAGGAGAGTTAGATGCTCTAAATTTACATGGTCTGAGTCCAGCTTTCAAGGTCAGGTCAAAGCAGAACATTTCTGTGGCTGAAGTAACTGTCTTCAGCTTACCCAAGAGCAGAGCCTGGTGCAAAGATCAAGAATTTTCTCAGCTTATGGTCAAGACAATCCAGGTGTGGTTCAGAGTCCAGACCACTCTCCTGGGTGTCCTGTCCTCAGGTGAGCTAGGAACTTGGTGTGGATCACCTCAAAGTATGTGCCTCTGCTCAGAGCCGGGGGGATTGCCCTTCTTGGGGAGATAACAGCTGCCATCCTAGGATATCCCTTCACTACCTCCCAGGAATTCCCCTCCAGCCTCTCCTCTCTTGGTTCTGCTATATGCCTTATCAATGTCTTCCTCATTCTCGATTTATTCTTTCATTTTATGAAGGATAGGCTCCATTTTGAGACTTTGAATATCTAAAAATGTCTCTATTTACCCTCAGTTATAATTAATAATTTGGTCAGTTATACAATGGTTGGTTGGATATTATTTACCTTTAGAGTCTTGGGAGATGCAGTTGTTGAAACATCTAAAGCTATTCTAATAACTGAACTTTTGTCTTTTTTTCTTTCTGAACTCATAGAATCTTTTGGGTTTCGTTTCCAATTTTCAGACCTTTCATAATTCTTTTCTTTCATCCTGTGTGCACTAAGTGACAACTTTTTCAATCAGTTAACCCATATTCTTCGGTCTTGGGAAATTTTCTTAAATTATTTATAGATTGTTTCTGCTCTTTTCTTGTCTTTTTCTGATCTCTTTGTCTAGAATGCCTTTTATACCAGTCTTCTCGTATTGTCATCCTGTTTTTCCTATTTTTATTTCTTTGTGTTTTTGCTCAACTTTTTTGTAATATTTCTTTCAATTTATCTTCCAATCCTTCTGTAGCAATTTGTGTTTCTGTCCTCATGTTTTTAATCATAAAACTTGTTTTCTTCTCTCTTTATTTCAGAACATCTTTTCCTCATTTCATTCATCGACTATTTTATCTCCCTTAAGAACATTCATGAAAGCTGTTTTGACATTTCATCTCCCTCATGTCTGTTTCCTCTCTGTTGTTTATTTGTTCTCCTCTCCGTATTTCATGTTAAGCCTTTCTTAATGTCTGGTTGTCCTGGCTGCTTGTTATGAATCAAAGGGAGGAATCAAAAAACTAATTGGAAGCTCTCAACCAAGCAGTAGAGCTCACCAGCATTGACTTCCTCAGACTGTGTGTGAGGAAATCCCCTTGGTCAGTAGCATTGTTTTTCTCCTTGGCTGGAGGTTGGAGTCCCCAGAGGGGATGTTACCTATGGCCTGAAAGGGAAACATCTGGACAGAATTCTGTGGTCAAGGTAGAGAAGAAGGACAGAAAGCTCAGTATCCAGCATGCATTGTACAGTCTCTTAAGTCCCTTTGATATGATGCCTACCCTTCGTGCCTGGTAGCCCCTGGTCCAGTGACCCCCAGTTTTGCACCTCCATAAAATAAGCTTTCAGACTTACCATTTTTCAGTTGTATCACTATTCAAGGTAAATAATTCCAGATCTGTAACAGATTCCCCAACTTCAATGACTTCACCAAACACATTTACTTCCTACAAAGTCTATTGTCGGTGTTCCTACTTGGTAGACAGCTCCCAGTTTCCTTCTACCTTGTAGCTCCACCAGGCCTCACACATTGATCAGTTTGGGTCCTGTAGGCAGAAACGGAAGATTATGCATGTAAGGCTGTTATGGGCCAAGCCTGAAATGGTGCCCACATTGCATTGTGGACTCAGTCACATGGCCATACCTAACTGCAAAGGAGACAGGGAAGCTGTGCGCCCAGCAGGAAGAGGAAATGGGCTTTGGTGAATACACAGCATTCACTACTCTAAAAACCCTGGCATACTGCTTAACATCCCGAGTCTCAATTTTTTAATGTATAAATTGGTAAAATTGGAATAATACTGCTTACCTTACAATGTTATTGTGAAGATTACATTTGTGAAATGCTTGGTCTTGTGCCAAGCACACAAGAAACTCTCAGGGAATGATAATAATAATAATTATTATTATTATTGTGTATTTTTCTTTTTTATTAGTTTATTTTATCAAAAATGGAGATCCACAAAAGATCAAAACTTTCATCTTTTGAGGAAGAAATTTATAAAGCAGATGACAGCATACAGAAGAATAAGAAAATGAAAAAAAGAAGACTCGCATAGTGAACATCACATCCACTTCATTTATGTGTTTAATATTTTCCGAACATCTATGATGTATCAGGCATTGTGTTAGATGTCCAGAGATAATGAGATAAATAAGATCTCCTGCCCTTGAGTTCACCACAGTCTGTCTGAGAATAGAAGAGCTAAACTTTATCACTTTTTTTTTTTTGCAAGCTTTGGGCCATTTTTCAAAAGAAAGTTGGAAGATGTCCCAGAGGATAAAATGATCTGAAATGATTTTTCAGTTTAGTGGTCAAAACTTAGATAATTCGAAGTTATCAATCATCTCCATGTTGCTAAACCCAGTGGCTAATCTTTGGTCTTGATCTTAGTTGACTTGCAGCTGATCATGACCTCATCCTTGAAACAGTATCTTCATGTGGCTTCCAGAACAACACCCGCCCTGGTTTTGCTTTTAGTTCTTTGGCTGTTCATTCTTAGTCTCTTGTACTGGTTCTTCTTCATTCCACAGGGCTCAGTCTCTGTACCTCTTCTCTTCTCCTCTCAATGTACACCTTTTCCTTAGTGGTCTCATATAGGACTATAGCTTTCAATACCATCTATAAACTGAAGACTCCCAAAAGCATATATCCTGAACTACAGATCACATATCCTTGTACTTGGATGCCTGGCAGCTGAACTGCTGATTTCCCCTATTCCCGCACTTCCTCTTCCCACATCATTTCTCCATCAATTAGCAACATCCTTCCATTACTCAGGCCACCAACCTAGGAATCATCGTTGACTCTTCTTTCACACTTCGTTCAACCCATCAGTAAATACTGTTGGCTCCACTTTCAAACTATATCTTGAACTCAAATATTTTTTTACTCTATCACCACTGCCCTGATCCAAGCCACTATCATCTCCCAACTGCGTTATTTCGTTAGCATCCTAATATGTCTTCTTTTTTTTTTTACTATTCATCATCACGTGTCATAATTATTGCCTGTCTCTGCCACGGTGATGTAAGTTGCAAGAGGATGAGTAGATTTTTTCTGTTGCTCACTGTTGTATCCCCAGTAGCTAGAACATTATATGGCGCTAAGTAAGTGTTCAATATTTTTTGAGTAAATGAAGAAAGAAATGTGAGCACTATTTTTTTTTCCATTATTGATCTTAGAGAGAGGAGAAGGGAAGGGGAGAGAGGGAGAGAAACATCATTTTGAGAGAGAAACATTGATCAATTCCCCCCATGCACGTGTCCTGAGTAGGGACTGAACTTGAAACCAAAGCATGTGCCCTGACCAGGAATCAAACCTGTGACCTTTTGGTTTGCAGGATGATGCCCAACCAACAGAGCTACACCAACCAGGGCAGCACTATTTTTAATACACTTGCTTCAATTTAGAAGAGCCCCTTCCATTTTGACAGAAATCAAGGGGCTTATTATGACGTGGACAATTCTGCAGCCTTCGATTTTTTTAGAGTGTGATCACAGTTGCTGGAGTGGGAGCTCAGGCTGGCCCCAGGCAGAAAGGTGAGATCTTAGGAGAACAGCAGTGGCTGAGTTCTCTGGGCCCAAGAGAAATGATACAGTCTGGTGGTTTTCAAAATGAACAAGTCAGCACAATGCCTCTTCCTCTTTGTGACTCCTCCACAAGCAAAGTTAGCAGCCATCTCTTCCAGGAATCCCTGGCTCTTCATTCACCAAACATAGAAGATTCTATGGTCCTTGCAGTAGCTGATGCCATTACTCCCCTTTATATTTCCAGCACCTAGCTCAAGGGACTATCCCTGGTTTTCTTGGGACTGTCCCAATTTTAAAATGGACAAGTTTGCATCCAGAGAACTTTCTCAGCCTTGGGTAAACCAAGGTGTCACCCTATACTTGGCACAGCACCTGTCACCTAGCAGACCACAATAAATAAATTTTGGGTGGGGCTAATTATGTTGCAGTTATCTGTCCTTGTGTCCAGTCCCACCCCAGTGCTGGCATATGGCCTAATGTTTCCTGAAATGTGTTTCAGAGAACCCTTGCTCCATATAATATCAACAAAGGTCATTGCTATAGTCAATGTGCCCCACCCAGATCTCCTTTCCTGAGATGGCGAATCAACCCCCTGTGATCTGACTATTTAATACTAACACCTCACAGTTACCCCCTTTACAACAAAGATCGACCTTAGCCTGTGGGAGCCTTTTTGCCTAAAGATTTCAAAGACATTTTTGCCTTTCTTCCCACAGTGTTGCTTGGAGGTGATGACTGTCTGATACAGGAATAAAAAGTTCATCCCACTTTCTTCAAGATGAAACAACATGGTACTGTCGCTCGAACTCTAGATGCTAGACTTTGGCTCAGCTTACATCTGTGTGAAGCTGGTTCTTCTTATAAATTTCTCCTAAGAGACCTCCCTCAATAAATCACTTGCCAAGAATCCCAGTCTTAGATTCTGCTTCTAATAAGCCAAATACAAAACAATTATTACTTGGAGTTATCCCAGGAAGCTACCTCTATGGATTCTGGAGTTAGATCACCCACCTCATTGCTGCTGGCAATGAGGACTCCCATCTATACTGGCCAGTGAAGATTGATGATCCATGGCACAATAAATGCTAGGATTCTACCCTGAATGTGGATAGAAAACAGGTATAAGGAGACGCACTGACTTAGATACGTATCGTTACCAAGAAAATAGTCATTATAAAGGTAGTAGAATTTGGGGTAATTGTTGAGTGCCCTTGATACCTTAAAGAAAGAGAACATCATACTTTCAGATTGATTGCTCATAAATTCAAGACAAAGTGTGAAATTCAGTGGGCTCCTTGACAGTATTTCAAGATATTCTCTTATCCTATAGCCAAGAGGGCCTGGTTTGAAACCAGGCTCAAACCTAATTGTAACCATAGAACTTCAGAGAAGATTGACTTCTGATCCTTACAAAGTCTCCTAATGCCACAGTTGGGCTCTTATAGAGAAGAAGTGTGACCCTGAGGCTTGGAATGATGCTATCTGGGTAGATCTACTTGAGAATCTTGAACTACCAGTTTTTCTTGAACACTCTGGGCATGCAGAAGTGAGCCACTCCCTCTTGTTAAAAGACAGAGCCTCCTCTTCCCACCTAGCCTTACCTGAAGATCACACAAAAACCTCAAAGGAGGCAGGTGCTCTATTAGACAATGCTTGCCCTTCTCAGGATCTGGCTCCTTTTCCTTCCTAGCCACCAGTCCCATAATTAGGGTCAAGTCTCAGCTTGACCTGACTGACAAAATGCTTGGCCTACTAAAGCAGATGACGGACTTCATACCAACTGAGTGACAGGCATGGATAAATGTACCAGCAGGAATTAGGAAAGAATGTCAGGAATAAATCATGAAGATATTGGATCAAGGAGAACAACACATAAAGTTGGATAAGGGAGAGTTTTTCAGTACCGAGATACTTTATTTAACATAAACCCCTGATAATTGTTGGAATACACTGATTGTAGTTAAAATATCTGACCTGAGGGCCAGTCTGATAAATTGCTGAGACAAATTTTAGAAACTCAGAAGAAACAACTGTCTATATTAAATGAAGTTGATACCAGATCTGCTGGGCCGATTACGCATGACAAGATCAAATGGCCCATGCAGATGGGTCTACTAAATAAGAACAAAGAATGTATTAGCTGTCCATGTTCCTCAGGAGAGCCCAGAAACATTCATTTGAGGGTATGTTGGTCAGGAGAGCACCAGCATTGCTCAGAAGCTCAGCAATGACTGTCCTCTGTAGGCAGAGCTGATGCTGGTAGCAAAGGGATGGCAACCTTCAGAAAACAGCGCTTAACTGCAGAAACCATGGAAACAGAACTACTGAAGTGATGAGCAAGGTTGGAATGGCAGCCAGGGAAGCCTAATGTTCAAGGATCTACAGAGATCGCTAACACAAGAGCACAGTGTTTCTAAGGGCAAGATAGATGAACAGCCAACAAATGAATTGCTTTACTATAAGACTGCTCAAAACTTATAAATAGATTGAGGTATATTTGTGATTCTCTAATACAGGTGTCTAAAACTTATATAAACAGGGAATTTTTTTAAAATAGAACCTCTCCTGGGATTGGTATTTTACAACATAATCATCCTACACAGTTCATTGTTCAAAATATTAATGGAGGGCATGTATTTATGAACACATATTTGGTTCCTTAGCACAACTTCATATAGTCATTGAACACATCTAGAGCTCAAAAATATTATTCCAATGCCTACCTCCAAGGAGGAATAAAATGAGAAAAATATTGATCTAGAATTGAAAGAATAAATTTGCTAAAAGACTGGCCAAACCACAAACTCAAACAGCTCAAGAACAGTCAGCATTTGATATGTCAGCAAAACATTCACCCTCCCCCACCCCAAAAAGCTTACAAAGGCAGGACATCAAGAAAAATGACTTTGGGGAAATTAATGGAACAATGTATAGAGAAGAGAAGAAAGTCAATAATGAAATCAGTCCAATTTAAACAGCTCAGGCCAAGACCACAAGGTAAAAAACCTATTTTAAATTACATTCAACACCAAAAATAAGTCCCTGTGATTTAGTTAGCATTCCAGAAGATAAAGAGCAATAAACAACTACTTCAAGTGCATTACGTTATCGTCAGAGTGCTGTACTTCAGTGATTCAAAGCTGGGCACAATACAATTCAACAGCACACAGTGAGCTTTGTCCCTTCCATCTGACTGCCTATATGATGCCACGCCTGCATCAACAAAAAGGCTCCAACCGTCATAGTAGGTAATTTCCCTTCCATCAGTAGGCAAACGATAAGAGGGAATACACCCAACATTAGCATTTGTTCCAAAAGAAAGACATTCATTTTTCAACAGCATCTGTTTTCTGCCTCAGGCTCTATTGTTTGAACTCTTTAGGAACAATCTCGACTCTCTTCCTCTGGAAGATGTCTCTTTCACTGTGCTCCAAGCTTTGCTGGCAGGACATCTTGACTCGCACTTGAAAGTGCCCATTGCTTCCTCTCCAGTTCCACTGTTAGCCAGATGCAGACTTCATCTCATGCTCAGACTACTGCTGTTGACTCTGTGAGTCACCCAACCTAAACTGTTTGCCATTTAGTGCTCTCCTTTATACCTCTCCTGCCATTCATTCCCTGTTTAAAACCCATCAGCAATATAGTGTGCCTACTAGAGAAAACCCAAGCTCCTTGGTCATCGTGGAAGATCCATTTGAGAGGATCCAAGAGGTAGTGAGAATATTTTGAGTGTTAGAGGCAGACAGACCTCAGGTCCATTCTTAGGATACTATCTGAGTCTTCTTGGAAAAGTGACTTCCCCTCCTTGGGCCTTAGATGCCTCATCTGAAAATGGGAATAAACTTTGATGTTGTAGGACTTTGTGCATCCTATGAGAATGTATACAGGGTGACTGGCATCACATCTAGCACATAGTAGGCACTCTATAAAAGGCAGCATATACACACAAGGTGGAGCAAACATGGGTTTACAGTTGTTAGTACATAAAACACAGAGCTTATTCTTGAACTATTAATTATTATATTATTTCCATACAAATGACCACAAACCTACTTTTGCCCAACTCTGTACAGCCATATACAATACACCTCCCTGTTGTTTTTTTTTTTATCTTGTCTACTACCGTGGCCCTATATGAACCCAACTTTGCACCAGATTAGGCTACCCAAAGAATATAGAATGTTTGGAGTTGAAAAGGACTTTAGATATTATCAAGTCTAGAGATGGCACACAAGTTTCTTTCTTCATGTTAGCTTCACCAGTGGGTAGTGGCCACCTAGAATTCTGAATTCAGACTTATCCCAGTGTATGTATGTTTTAGTAATTTAAAAGGTCAGAGAATCCAGGATGGAATGCAGCAATTGACAAAAGATTTTAAAGATATTCCAAATGTATGAAATTACCTCATCGAAGGGAGTGGGAAAATAAGATCTAACCAAGGTCATTCGAGAAATGCATAGAGTCTGAAAGACCAAAGGGACAAAGAACTACACATGAGCCCTGTACTGTGTTTGATAAAGCCGTTTCCTGTGGGGGTGCAGGTTAACAATTCTGAAGACACTATATATTACACTGGGATTGAACAATCAGGCAAACGGATAGCCAATGACAAGAGCCCAGTTTTCCACCATTGGAGTGTGAGATCACAGATACTTGAAGGCCATGGCTTGGAATGATCGATGTGGTAGGTTCTCTGAGCCCTTGCTTAACAAGACCACTGTTTGTGAGGTGCTTTGAAAAAGCAATTTAAAAGTCCATGCACATATATTTAAGCAGTCTTCCTTGTCCTTAAATTTCTTTATTTTAATTTTCTTTAAGTTGTAATGGTCTGTAAAATAAAGAAAACATTGATAAAAGAAAAGGAACTCCCCACTTTGGAGTCTGGGAGCTCGTACAGGTAGAATGGGTTAACATTTGTGCCAGTGTGTGCGAGCATCTGCCATATGCAGGGTTGGGTGGGGAGGGGGTGGGCTGTAACGTCTCTCAGGAGCAAGATGAGATGCAATGTCTCTCAGAAGCGAGTTCTACCCCTAGCACCAGCTGAGGGTCCAGGTTTTCCTTGAGTCTCCCTCATAAATTTGCACAGGGGAAAAACAAGAGGCTGGACAAGAAGATGCATGTCTGAAGTAGAGAGAAAAACATGTTTGGTGCTAATAGGGTGATGGTGGGGGGAGGAAAGAGGAGGAATGTTCTGGAGTAATCTGCCCCAAGGTGAGGACTGGTTTGTGGGGCTGCCAGTATCTGCAAGTGAGATGTTAATGAGGGTTATCAGCCATCCCTGAAACCAAGGCAGGCAGCATCCTGGCAGCCAAGGAGCAGGAACCAGCCAAAAGTGTGTGAGTGTATGTGTGTGACTGTGTGTGTATGTGTGAGTGTGTGCATGTCCCAGAAGAAACACCAGGCTTCCTGTATACAGATGCTCATTGTACGTCACCTGTGAATACCAGTGACACAAGACAGACATCTTAAAGGGAGGGAGGTTTGACACTTCTCAGTGGGAGCCATTTGTATAGAGCTGCTTCATTCTTCTTTTATCTGTGCAGAAAAGGGGGGGCCCTTTTACCCTTCCACAAACATATACCAACCAAACACACACAGTCACACAGACACACAGACACAGAGGTCTTCTCTTCATTGAAGGCTGGTCCTTATTTTTCCTGTAAATACATATTTACACATCAGGGCTTGCATATAAGCACATTCTCTTAAGTGAACTATTCCCATAAATAATGCTCATAGAACATACTAAGAGCCAGATAGCAAATGGTGATGCCCAACTGCCCCTCTCAAGCAGTATTTTGGCATTTTATCTTGTTTAACACCAGGAATCAACTTGGTGTTCTAGGTGGCCAGGAAGGTACTTGACTTCTGGAGATTCGAGTAGCAACGATAGCTTTAAGCATTAACTTTGCAGTTATGTAGGCCCGGGCTGAGTTGTGGCTTGTCCATTGACCTTGGGTCTCTGACTTCACATCTTTGCTTCAGTCTCCTCATCTGCAACATGGGAATAATACCCACGAGTAGGTATTACCATTATACCCATTTTACATATGGGGAAAGTTGAGACACAAAAAGAATTGTCCCAGATGAAGCAACTAGTAAAGAGACAGCTTGAATTTGAACTCAGGCAGTCTGTCTCCTCTCTGCATCACCCACTGTACTTACACAAAATTTCTTCTTTAACCCTCAAAATGACTCTGCTAATGGGAACTTGGACTCAGTCTCCACTGGCTCGAGAGAAAAGAGGGTTTTGTTACTGCTGTCCTCATAGGATATTATAGGCAGGGGTCCTCAACTTCTGTGTCCCCAGTCAGGCCCTGTTAGGGACTGGGCCACACAGCAGGAGGTGAGCCTGAATGTAATGCACACGAATCATCCCTCCCTTCCCCCAGTCTGTGGAAAAATCATCTTCCACGAAACTGGTCCCTGGTACCAAAAAAGTTGGGGACCACTGTTATAGGGAATAACCAAGAAATGCAGGTAAGGGAGTTCGCTGAGCACCTGAGCAGGCGAGAGCCCAGTGACAGTGCCCGTGCTCAGTGCAGTGATCATGTTGTTAGTAGTACAGTGCTCACTGCACTCTAGTTACTTGTTCAGTGCCTGTGACTTCCTAGAACTGCATACATGTTCCGTGAGGACAGAAATTCTCTTTCTTAGTTATGCGCCCTTGCACCTGCAGCATTTGGCCGCTGAACACAGACCCGGAACACCCTGTGCTTTCAATGTTATTCACTGATGAATGAGTAAATGGCTGTAAGGCTGCCTTTCTTTTGAATTGCTATAAGGATTAAATGAGATAATGTATGTAAAACAGCCGGTACAATGTTTGACTTGAGAATCCCACCCAATTAATGTTAGATCTTTCCCTTTTGCAACTAGAAGACGTTACCTGAGATAAACACTAGGAATCCCATGGTCCAGAGAGTAATAAACAGGATATCTGGGCTTTTCTAATGAACACAAACATCCTAGCCAGAACCCATGCACCACGTGACCTGGGCAGGTAAGCCAAAGAAGAGCACCAGCTGGTACCCACCTTGGTAGGCAACAGCATCCTGCATCACAGAGAACCTCACTGTGGGCATATTTGGAAGTCTTGAGAGCAGGCAAGCTAAGGCACCCGATGTACTGATTGATTATAGTGACTAATTAAGTCCATGTGCCGCACACAGGCAGCTCTTGCTTACTGGGTACCAGGAAAGAGTTTGGCAGAGATGATGGAAAGTGCAGCCAATCTACCCGTGAGCCAGTGTGCTGCATCTATAAAGGGATGATTCAACTAAGTACATTTGGAAACAGAAACTGCCAACAATGTTCAGAAACTCTAAATAGAAATAGTTGTTGAGAAACTAAATAGAAACGTAATAGACAGTTAGGCAAAAATGTCTCTTGCTTGAAACTGCTCAGAAAATAGCTAAAACCAAAACAACAGGCCGTGCAGAAAACATGGACATGGGCATCAATCAGACAGGCTTTCTTTCCAGCCTTGGCTCTACCAGTTGTGACCTGAGACAGGCCAACCTCTGAGCTTCCCACATCCTCAACTGAGAAATAAGGAATACTCACTTCGTTAAGGTACAAAAAGTTTAAATAAATAATCTGTACAAAGGGACTGGCAAATGGACATCTGCTACCACCACCACCACCACCTAAAGGTAGCCACCCTAACTGGATGGTCTACACCACCTGGAATCAGTGTAGTCATATCTTCCCTCTGAAGTGGCTCTAGTGATGGTATTATTGTGTTTTGCTGTGACTCACTCACTATTAATAAAACTTGCCCATGGCTTATAATAGGACAAGTCACAAATAAGAACTCAGAGATGGAAGGCACCTGGATTGTCCTCAAATAAGATAAGCCACTCCAGAAATAAGTGACCAGGCATTGGCTGGGTTGGGGGGTGGAGAGAAGGGGATGGCATGAACCAAGGAAGAGGGCAAAGAATGGAAGAGGGCAAAGAATGAGAAAAGAGGCAACAGTGAGAACTCTAGAAGAAAGCTAAAGGCAGAGCTAGCCCACATAACAGAGAGGTAGCTGAGTGATGGTGCATCACTCACTTCATTGATTCTCTACCAGGAGCTACCCACCCACACTGCACTATGGAAAACCAAGCATAGGCAGAGGCAGCAGCCAATGAAAAGCATGATCATTTATGACTGGTCATTTATGACTTCCTGGAATGTCTCAGGAAGTAGAGAAGCAGATAACTGCAGGGTGGTAGGAAGTGAATCCAGGCTAGAAACAGAGAGCTGGCTACCTCATTCAGGTAACTCTGGGCAGGAGACAAAGTACAGGTCCCTGGTGAAACTGAACCAGCCTCTCTAGACTTGCCTTTCTTTAACCCTCGAAATAATTTTTGTGTTGAGGAACTTAAAATTATTATGCACAATTCATGGTGCAGTAATATAATTAGTGAGTTGAATATTGTTAGTGGGATTTCACAACCCACTAACAATTTGTTGATGCTTTTTTGAGCAGAGAATATTTTCTGCAAGTGCGTTTGTTTTTGCCTACCAACTGGCCAAATCTTTTCCTGTGGTTTCTATAATGTAGGTCAGGAGTGCTTTTTACTTCTTATTTAAATTTTTTAATTTATGCCCACAGGACTAAAAATCTGATAGTAAATTTCACTATGCAGGATGCTAATAAGATTTTGTCTATGGTGTAAGGCATGTGCAAAAAAGTAGTGTTTTGTTTTCTTATTTAAAAGCCACGATTAATTTTTAAGCTAACTTTATTGAAAAATTAGGCAATTAAATTTAATTTACATTTCTTGAAACTAACCTTTTTTCTTTTTGTAAATTTATAAAATGTATAATGAGAACACAATGCATTTCTATCAAATATTTGGCTTCAGAAAAAATGAAATTTAATTTTTCTGAAAGCAAGTTTCACATATTCTAAACAAAGGCTATAAATTACTTTAACGAACACTATTTAAACCATAAAAATGTATTGATACTGATTCTGTTGAATAGTAAAGCTATGGAAATCATGAACTAAGCAATATGAATAAAAATAGAGCCTAAGACAATTTATAGAAGACCTTGAAAAAACCAGTTTCTTACTAACATTATTACACTTAACCGTAGGCCTAGTTGTTCCAAAATAATTATAGGCAGGTGCTTGTTTCTTGATTTCTGATAGGCCTGTGTGTGCATAAAAAAATTTATGCTGGAAATCAAAAATAAAATATAACTTTGTAATGTGATACCCATGTTGTTGTTGCTGTTTTACTGCACAAATTCTCAGTTCTCAGTCCAACTTGCGGTAAGAACACACAGGTTTTATTTCCAGCTGAAGTGAGACTCTTTCTGCCGTGGTTCTTGCATGTTACACAAAGAAAAGTTTGGTCACATGTGCAGGAGGCTGACGGCTGTGGCAAACTGGCCCTTGCCAGGCTGGCTACTCTTCCTCACAGAAACCAGAGCTTGGAAGGGGCTGATCCACAAACCCCAGCTGGAGTTTACTACCTGGAGGCCCCTCGCTGATTTCTCCCTCTTCTCTCAAAGTTAAGTTCTCAAGCTGAGCAGAAGAGTCAGAAAAAGCGTCCCTCACCTCATCATACACATGTGTTGAAAGGGAAGGAAGGAATGTTCCCTTCGGTCCTGCCAATCTGCTAGGTGGTTTATAAGACTTGAGGCACACTGATATCCTCCCTCTCTTCCAAACCCAAGAAGAGTGGAAACATGTCAAGATTTCCTTTTGAAAGATGATTTTCCCCCCAGAATGTTGTTACTTGAAGTCAAAACATTCTCTCTAAGGCCTTGCAGAGCCTTCTCCCCCCCGGCCCACAGGAGGAAAACTGTCTTCGAGACAAGCTAATCCCTGCCGCCAATTTTCACCTTCCAAGTTCTCAGCAAATCTGGCCGACTGTTTTTTAGAACGTACCCATCATTCACCTTTAAGCTCAAACATCTGTTGAGAAGTCTCCTCTGCTAAACTACCAAATTTCTGTGTGTAGAAAACTCTGACGGAGCCAGCCACTGATGGCCCACCATCAGGACAGCCACCAACACAGTTTTTCTAAGACGGACTTTGTGTTTCTAGATATAAAGGCAGAACATTAAATATAGATGGGTTTTTGCTGCTTGCAGGCAATTATTTTTGGCAACAGCAAACATTTTCTTGAATTTCACCACCATTTACAAATCTTGCAAACACCACATCATGAGATGTACTGGTAAAACCAGCTGATTCATCAGCTTGGATAGAGAACCTACTGTGCTTCGGTTTATTGCACACATTGATTTATCATCAGATTATTGACGTATTCACTAACCAAATGGCTTGAGAGTGGACTCTGTTCAATTTCTCCTTCTGTATCTTGTCTTACTATTGTACTCATTTTAATCTTATTAGGTTTTCACTGACCATGTGACTTCTCCTTTCGAGAGCAAGAAGTCCTACTACTAAGTAATTTGCTCCCTGGACCTAGATGTGACCCTTTTAACTACAGGTTTACCCAGTTTGTTTTCAGATTCCAATAGCCATTGAGAATCACTGGCCCCTTTCCATGTCAAAGGGCTGTGGCTTGTAGTTAAAAGTTGTATTTTGCTGGTTTTCACTGCATCTGTGAGCTCTTTGCCACAGACCCTGCACAGCAGGCTAGGACAGTGTAGATCAACAGCCGTGTAACTCCACTGACAAGTGGATTTCATCACAAAGAAGGACTTTTGTGGCATTGCACTTGTTGCAATAGCTCAGCGAGGTGACTCAGAAGACTGTCATTCCTCATTACTAACCTTATCAGAATTGTCCATACATGTAGGACTGAAAAAGCTCACACGGAAAAACAAACAGGGAAGAAGGGCCAGGGAATGCTAAAAAAGGAACACGTTCAGGGAAACTAACCCTCCCACGTGGTGGAACATACTATGAAGCCAGTGCAGTTCAAACAAAACAGCACTGACACGTGAGTCCACACACAGACCAATGGAATAGAATTGGAAACCCAGAAATAGACTCCAGCACATGTGGAAATTTAGTATGTGATGAAGGTGGCCTCTCACATCATTAGTGCAAAAAATTGGACTAATGCTAATTTACTAGTTTTTTTAGTAAATAGTGCTGGACAGCTAAGAAGGAGCCCTCCACAGAGCTGGGAAAAGAGGCTGTGCTGGCTGGTGCGGTGTCTGTGAGGGTTCAGGAGCCTGATGCCAAAGGAGGCTGGAGGTGGAAAAGTAGAAAATGTAGTGAGCACAGCCCCAGCCCCAGCATCCCCGAGCGGAGGAGCTTAGTGGCTGACACATGTCAATGCTGAGGGCTTGTCTAGTTAGCATGCCTCTCACTCCGCTAGTTTTCCTCTCACTGTATTGAGAGGAAGAGCAAGGGCAAAAGAAGGAGGACAGGAGAGAAGTTCTAAATCTTCACCTTCCTTAACAACAAGTTAAGGTAATAAGCATGAAGAACAAGTCAAACATAGAAACATAAACATAACACCTACAGAAACAATAGAAATCAGCTCTTAAAAGTTTAAGGAATGGGATTTAAATGAAGAAGAGTGAGAAAAGGGTTTAACTTTTAAATTATAGGTGCCTATTTGACTTTGATTTGTTAAAAATTAAAAAATAAAACTTAAATGAACACAGAGGAAGAATCTAGATCTATGGCGGTGTTTGTTGTTTGGGAAAATAAATTTGATATTGAAAGTTCAATATTAAAATGCTCCCCTGGGCAAAGGAAATGGGAAAACTATTGTTTGGGTAATACAAACTCCTGAAAGCAAAAACAGAAAATCCCTTTTGTTGTTGAGTCATGTGAAAGATGGAGGAGAAATTAGATTGTGGGCCCCGGGAGGGCAGATGGTGTGTCTGTTTCACTCACCAATTATACCCGTATTTTATGAACTAATAGATGAAAAACAAAAGATTCAACAGAAAGAGCAGATGCTCACACCTGTATTGACCATGAAGAACCTTGAGAGCTAATTAAGTAAAAATAACATCCTACGCCCATATTGCTGGTTTCAGACAAGTCAGACAGGTAACCAGGTCCTTACAAAGCCATGTGGTTAGGGCTATTTCAATAACAGGGACAAAGAATTGTGATCCATAAAGGTAGAGAATTTACTTTGCCAGGAAATGGCTGAAGTTGGCCTTCAGGTGGAGGGGCCATGGCTTGTCTGAGTTTTAAAGGAAGCCTAAGAGTTTCCCAGGTAAGGAACACAGAGGAAAGAGTAGGAGAGGAAATAGAAAGGTGACTAGCCTTGATGTAGCCAAGGGAAAGGCAAATGTCCTGTGGCAGTGGAGAGAGGGTGCTGGGCAGTGAGACTAGAGAGGGTGTCCACTGGATCTTATTCCTTGGATGCTGGAGAGCAAACAGAGGCAGACAATCCCTTCATCAGGTTTAAATTTTAGGGAAGATTATTTTGGTAGTGGTATGGAAGAAGTATCCAGAGCAATAGAGAACAGACACAAGGCACCAGAAATAACAATAACAATAAGAAAAGCTCATGTGTCTTCAATACTTACAATGTGCCAGCTCTGCTCAGGCTTTGCCTGCATTGTCTCACTTAATCCTGAATTTTCCTCTGTGAAGTGGGATTTTTTTTAATCCCAGTTGTACAGACAGGAATGCTGAGGAATAAGAGACTGGGCTTTTATTGAAGAAAAAAGAAGTGTTCTCCAACCAGGAGGCCTTACATTTTCTGCCTGGACAGGAACCAATGAACACGTGGGGCTGGCCTGGCTCCAGCAGGTGTGGTCACCTGGTGGAATAGGAAGCATTTTTGCAGGAACAAGGGCAGTTCCTGACAAGTGCAGAAAGACATCTGTTGAGAGGGCAGCAAGGTTAATGCCTAAGTATGGCTTTTAAAGAGGAAATTCAGGGACGTGATGTCAGAAGACACCCAACCAGTCTCCCACACCCGGTCCTCCCCAAAGCCTGTCCACTCTCGCCCTGGGTGACTTTATCTTGCCATTGAGAGTTATTCATTGTGCCTCCCCTCAGTAAGTTACCATTTGCTACCCCATAAGGATACGTGGCACACTACATGTTTGATAAATGTTATTTCCTTTTGCCCACTTTCCTTTTCACTGGAAATCCGTCCTCTTGTCGCCATATGCCCACTCTCTTATTTAGTGAGCTCAACCTCCTTTGCCCTTCGCAAAGTGCCTTCTCCCAGTTTCAGTAATGGCTTTGTCTACACAACCATGAGCCAAGCCAGAAATCTCAATGTCATTGTCAATCCTCCTCTTCTCCTTCACCATACGTACTCACCAAATTCCATCATGACCCTAATTCTTGATGCTTTTCCAACCATTTCCTCTTTTCCTCCAAAGAGTCTTCTTATGATTGTCCGAACACCAGTTCGTCCTCCCAAAAATAGCCCCGCACAGTCTTTGTTATGAGTTAAATTGTATCCCCCCAAAATATGTTGAAGTTGTAACCTCCAGTACTTGCAAATGTGAACTTATTTGGAAATAGGGTCTCTGCAGAACAAGTTAAGATGAGGTCATTAGGGTGGATCCTAGTTCAGTATGACTGCATCCTGTGAAGAGGGACAATTTGGACACAGAGTTAAACATGCACACAGAGAGAATGCCACGTGAAAACAAAAGGCAGAGATGGGGTAATGTGTCTGTAAGCCAAGAAATACCAAAGATTACCAGACAACCACCAGGAGCCAGGGGAAAGGCACAGAACACAGTCTCTCCCAGCCCTGCTGACACCTTGACCTCAGACTTCTAGCCTCCAAGACTATGAGATGAAATTCTGTTGTTTAAGCCTCTCAGTTTGTGGCACTTTATTATGGTAGCCCTGGCAAACTGATATAGCCTCCAAAGTTTTTTTTAATAAATGCCCATTTGATCACACCAATCTCTGCTTAAAATCCTTCTACAATAAAGAAAAGAATGGGTTCTACTTATTGAACACCTACTGAGGGCTAGGTGCCCCCTCTCTACTGTGTCTATTCCTTAAGTATCCTTTGAAACAAGATGCCACCATTCCTACTTTTGCAGTTGAAGAAAAGCCATCTTCTAAAAAGCTGTCACTTGCCCAAGTTCCCATAAGTAGTAAGCAGAACAGTTGCATTTTGATCTTGATCTCTTGGAGTCCCAAAGTTACACTAGCATTAGGTGTTACATTATAACAGGGGTCAGCCAACTTCAAGGGCCAGATAGTAAATATTTTAGGCTTTGCAGGGCATATGGTTTCTGTTGTGACTATCAATTCTGCTATGCATAGCATGAAAGCAGCCCTAGACAATATGTAAATGAATGGGCATAAATGTGTTCCGATACATCTTTATTTACAAAGACAAGATGTGGGTCAGATTTGGGCCTCTGGCCGTAGTTTGCCAAACCCTGTCTTACAACACTGCCTTTATGAGATAATCCATGCTACCTGATAAAATATTTTTAATATTCATAGCTTGCTTTATGCCAGGCTCTGTTCGTGTATTAATTTATTTAAATTTCTTCTACTGTTATCTCTATTTTACAAGTTACCAACTCACCAGGATCACACAAATAGTGACAGAACCAGGATTCGAGGTTTGGCAGTCAAACTCCAAAGTCCATGAGCTCACTCACTGTCCACAAGGGCCTTCACGCCCCTTCCTCCACATAGTCTCTATCCTCCACCTCCGTCCCTCCGCCTGCACCCTAGACTTCCTCCAGCCATCCCACAGTGGAGAAGGGGAAAATGAAGGAAGGAGCCTGGCATAGCCCCACTCACCTGCTCTGGAATATACTCTTGGCCAAGGCCAAAGCCCTGGTTTTCCCAGCGTCCTTGCTGTCATGGGGCATGGGGAGTGCAGAGCAGGGACAAGGTACCTACCCCTTCACCTGGTGGTTGGAAGAATCTAGGGAGATTACACACAATATCCAAATTAAAGTCCCAATAGTTGTTGGCAAATTGCCTCGGCTTGCTTTAAAGGTATTCATTAGTACCTTTAAATAGACTCTATCATTCAATAGACTCTGAGCTGGCGATGCAGCTATTAGTCTCCCAACAGCTATACCGTCTTATTTTTCACTAACAGAACCTTGATTTTGTTTGGGACTGCAGCTAGATGTGTCCATCAAATCCAGGTCTGGCCAATGACAGGTACATAAACAGAAGTCTGTTGGGGATGTGCAGGAAAAATGTGTGTTTCTGACATAAACGAGCAAACCTTTCTCCTGGCTGCTTTCTTCTTTCTCCCTGGACTGCAGCCCAAGGCCTGGAAGCAGGTCAGCTACCTCACAACCACGAGGACGACAGCTCTGAACGAAAGCTGGTGGAGGGCAGAGCAGCATCCTGGGGCACTGACGGAGTCATGCCCCCGCTGCACCTACTGCACACTCCCTACCTCCTGTCTTTGGTTGTGGGAGAAAAATGACCCCTTCTTTGGTCAATCAGTGTAGTTGGGTTTCTAATACATGTGGGCTTACTCCTTCCTAACCAAAAGACCTGTTCAGGACAGCAGACACAACCTCAGCAAAGATCGTGATTTCTAGAACATAATAGGTGCTCCGTAAATGTTTGATGAAATGAATCAATGAGTACATGACTGTAGTACGCTATGAGACAGAAGCATTAGATTAGAGAGGGCAGCTGCCTGAGGAAAACATGACAGTTATCGCTGCCACTCACTTTCTGAGCAGGTACTATGTGCCCTGCCTTCTCTCAGCAATCTTTGAGACAGTCAGAGGTTGGTATTGTCATTTCCACTTCACAGATCAGGAGCTAAAGCTCAAGGAGGCTGGGCTGGCTGGCTCGGGGTGGGGCTAGACTTCGAATCCCAGCTGGGTGATACTGAAGCTTGTGTTCCTTTTCTTAGGCCAATGAACTGTCACAATGAACTGGGCATTCAGGCTTGGGCTAGTGGAAGATTAGAAAAATTGGGGGTGGAACCCACAACCACCAAGCTATATGGCATGGATAATTCTGTGTTCTGTGTCTCAGTTTCCTCGTTTGTAAAAAGGGTAACTATCATCCCTTCATAGGCCGATTATGTTAAAAGTGACATACATGAAGTGTTTAGCAGAATACTAGGAAAGGATCGAGACTTATTGCTCATCGACATTATTGCCATTATCAGCGCCCCCCACAACCACCACAAAAAAATCCTGTAAGAATCTATGATGAGATGGGGGCCGGCTCTAAATCGAAGATCCTGGAGGAGGTGGGTGGGGTGAAGCCAGAATGAGTTTTTAACTTTGGAGACCTGGTCCCGACTTCTGACTGTCTCCACTGGCACCCCCTTCTGAGCACAGATCCCCCCCTACAGGCCTCAGAAATGGCTGTGAGATTTCTCCTACTGCCTTGAAGTTCTGGTCACTGGCAGACTTCATTGTCATTCCCAGCTGAGGGAGTGTCCCTTGAAGCCTGAAAGCTCTCCCCCTAATCCCATGCAGGTGTCAGACAATGCCCGATGGGTGGGGAACACCAGATGGCTCCAAGCCGCCCCGCCTCAGCACTGGGAGTTGGATGAGTCTGAGGCGAGATGCGGGGGCGGATTTGAGTCGGAGATGCCTATCTGCCCAGCTGAAGGCTTCGCATCTGTCTTGGCACGGATGCATGTGCACGAATCTAAAGAAAGTCAGTTATAGCTCTGAACATGTGTGGCGGGGTCCTGGGGTCCTGGGGCCCTGAATGCAGGTAGGGCTAGATGCCTACCCTGACAAAGCTGGCTGGCACATCTCACCGATGCCCTGGGCCACTCAGCACACAATGTCAGTGTGGGAAAGGATGGGGCAGCACAGTGCTCTATAAAGAGGGCCATTGATATCAGAGCTCTGTTCGAATGCCAGGACTTATGCTTACTACAATACTTAATGACTTTAACTACATAATCTTTCTTAGATGCCCTTTTTTATCTGCAAAATGAGAAAAATAGTAGTACCTACTGTTGTTATGAGTGTTGGAGATGATTCAGCATTGTTTTCAGCACAGTCTTTGGAGAATTGTTTGTGCCCAATAAACATTAGCTATGATGATCATGCCGCATCCGTCTACGAGAGCACCAAAGCTTTGGAACAATCGATTAAAGGCTGCTGAGTGCCCTGGGAGGAAAACTGGATTGTGGCTGCACATTATACTGTTTATTGCTGCTCATCCATGTCCTGGAAAAGTGGGCATTGTATTGTTTTGTGAGGAAGAAGATACCTAGTTCTTTAAGTACAAGTTTTGCCAGTTCCTACTTTCTGCTCAGCACAGTTTGTTGTTCTGAATAAATAAAATGATGCAACATGGTCCCTGCTTTCAAAAAGCTCTCAATCAAATTGGGGAAATAGTATAAACAGGGACTAGATTAATATAAAGACTGTGAAGAGCCTAAGACAAGACATATAGCTAAATGCTAATGTGAGTGTTAGTGACCACAATCCCTGGGATATTTTAGAAGAGAGAGGTACCCAAAGGGGATGGAATGGAAACCTAACATCTTGCTGGCCCCTCCCAAGGGGTCTGAAATCACTTAAAGTTGATGTTGACAAGGAAAAGTACTGGGTAGTCCTTATATTGCACTCACTACTTGCCACATACTAGTCCAGGCACTGTACCTATGTTTTCACTTTAACCCTCAAAACTCTATGCAGTTGGTCCTGTTATTATCCCCATTTTAAGGATGAGCAAGTGGGGTATAGAGAAATGGAGTAATTTACCGCATAGTCAGTGAGTGGCAGAGCTGGATGTTGAACTCAGTCTCATTCCAAAAGCTGCTCTTAACCACTATGCTCTACCCCCTTTCAGAAAGAAGGAAACCAACTTGTATTAGTTACATATAAGTAACAGATGCTATAACAAACAATCCCAAATCCTCAGGAGATGAACAGAACGCTTTGTCACCTGTCACGTAACAGTTAAATGGAGGTGTTCAGCAGGCATCTACCACACAGTGATTCAGGGACCCAGGCTCTTCCCACTTGTGACCCCATGATTCCAAGGGACAAGAAGTCCTCTTCCAGATCTCTCCTGGAAGGAGTCTCTCCACACAGGGGATTTCATGGCTAGGCCTGCAAGGGGCATCTTCATTTCCATTAACATTCAATACTCAGTAGCACAGCCATTCCTGACTATAAGGGAAGCTGGGAAATGCAGTGTATCCAGGCCTCCAGGGAGAACATGCACCTTGGTGAGCACTCACAATTCCTGCCACACAGGGAAAGACCCAAATCACTCATCCAAGTGCAAAAAGAATAGGGAAGCTAGCTCCAAAGGCCAACCTCACATGCACATCCACAACCACAAGTACCCAAATGGCCTTGGCTCTAATTCTACGAGAGGCCCAAGGGCACTCAAAGGGCCAAATCACAGATGGGACACAGCAGTCTGAAGCAGGGAACTCCGGGCAGTGACTAAGTGCTGAGGCACACCATAAGCAGAGGCTCTTCCTTCCACATGCTCCTCTGCAAAAACAAAAACAACAACAGACCAGATTCAGCAAGATCTCCTCCACTGAGTCAGTGAGTCAGCAGCCTCTGTCTGGTGCTTGGCAGGACACCAGGGCCCTGCCAAGGTGCTTAACTATGAAATAGTCTAGACCATGGCTGGGTGCAGGACAGGGCTCATGTCTGGAGGGGATGACTAGGATGCCAGGCAGAGGGATTAGGTAAGGCCCTGTGATTGAATTATTGTAGAGACAGAGAGAAGCAGGACTACACTATAGACACCTTGAACTCAGATTATCCACAACTCCCCATCCCGTATTCCCTGTCCTAGTAAAACTGTACCAGTGTTTACCAAGCTGCCCGAGACAGAAATGCAGGCATTGCTGCTGATTCTCCATTTGATCCTAAGCCCAGTGGATCCAAATTGCCTCTCAAATGTCTTCATTCTACACATCCCATCCTCCCCATCCCTGCCCTGACTCAGGCATCTCCCCTTTCCCATATGAGCTAACAGACCTATGACTTGACTCATGTTGACTCCATCCAATATTCACTGGGTCCTCCAACAAATGTTTACCAAGCTTTGTAGCAGATACTAGGATATTTACCTTCCCAGTACCCTTTCTCACCTTCTTTCTTACAAACTGAATCCCAATTTGTTCAGGAAAGTAAACAACACAGTTTCCAAATCTCATCTTCCCAGACTTCTTTGCAATTACAGGTAACTGTATCATAGAGTTCTGGTCAATGAGAAGTCAGCATATATCTCTAGGGAGGGTTTCTTTCTTTGAATGGGAAAAGAAAAATCGTTTGTCTATTTCCCCTTGGCTCTTTCTCCCAGAATGTGGACATGATGCCTGGAGATGCAGGGCCTGCTTACAGCCCTGAGGAAGCGTGCCACATGCCACATGTTAAGCACGCCACTGCGGGAAGCTACAGGAGCCAGGTCCTTGATGGCTTTCTCAAGCAGCTGCACACTCCCTGAGCTGTCTACTTCTGCAGATTTTGTTATGTGGGTGCATTAGTTTCTTTTTGCTGCTGTATCATGTTACCATAAGCTTAGAGACTTAAAACAGCACAAATTTATCCTCCTGCAGTTCTGGAGGGCAGAGTCCAAAGACAGTTTCACGGGGTTAAAGTCAAGGTGTTGGCAGAGCTGGTTCTCTCTGTTAGCACTGAGGGGAGAATCCATTCCCTTGCCTCTTTCAGCTTCTAGTGGCCACCTGTGTTCCTCAGCCTGTGTCCCTTCCTCCATCCTGAGGGCCCATCACTTCAGTCTCCCTTTGTCATCACATCATCTCTCTTACTCCTATTGTCTCCTTTATGGACCCTTGTGGGTACCTGGGTCACATCACGGACTTTAGGACAATCCAGGATCACTTCCCCTTCTTAAGATTCTTAACTTCATCCTATCTGCAAAGTGCCTTTTGCTTTTTAAGGTAACATATTCAAGCTTCCAGGTATTAGGATGAAGACATCTTTGAAAGCCATTATTCAACCCACCACAGTAGAAAAAATAAACTTTTTGCTTGTGTGAACTACTATTTGGTGATTGTCTTGGAGAGCCAAAGGCAATCCAAGCTGACACAAGCATCTAGTAGGTCCCAGGCATTGTGCTTGGGGCTGGAGATACTCCAACGGTGGCTGAGGAAGTGTCCCTAGCTGAGAGCCCGTCATGCTGTGTTTGCAACTATTTATTTGCTTATTGGATGGCCTTGAGACGCTGTGAACTCCGGAGGGCAGGAAATGTGAACACATGCTTTTCCATCATCCCAGCACCACACTGCGGTGCTCGAAAAAGCTTGCACAGACAAACTCAGCATCTTGCAGATCATGACTCGAACCACTGAGCCCTGAATACGAGAGCCAGCATTGACTCTGAGCATCACAGAAGAGGAAAAGGAAGACTATTGCCTAACTAGCATTCTGTACCAACAGTCCCCAAAAGAGGTTCCATGGAGCAGATGCAGGATGACAACAAGTAAGTGCAGGAAGCCCATACAAGCCTGACTCTGAAAGTTTCACAGTCTGAGCTGTTCCATACCTGTTTAACTTTAGCTCAGCATTTCCCAAACTTATTTGACCATGACACTCATTTATCATAGAGCACATAGCAATCCCCTATAGAACTAGAGTTCTGTGGAACACCATTTGGAAACACAGCTCAAGCCTTCCCAGGACTGGTTAGGGAGCTAGAGCAGTCAGTGCCTGCAGGTGGATTCCGCGGTGGATCAGACTAAACTTGTGCAATTTGCTTAAGGTGGGAGCCGCCATTGTCAGGGAGGGCTTTAGGGTGCAGCGGGACTTCAAAAGGCAGTGACATTAGTTCTGGCAGAGGGGAAGCTGAAGTATTCTTCCCTTACCACCAAAGGTGCCCTGGCTTGTTTCAAATGGCCCGGGCACAGAGTCAGGGAGCTCTAAGGAACCAGGTAAAGAGGACCACATTTGGCTGGGCAAACCCCAGGTGTGCCCTCACCCTATGGCTGGTGGCCGTGCCCAGCGTCCTCTAGCCAAATGGCAGCCACTGTGTCAGGACCTGATTTCCTGCGCAGGGGCCAGCCTGCACAGGGCTCCCTTTGCTCTGTCACAGGATCCCATGTGACCCTCCAGCCCCTCCGCATCTGACCTACCACCCGTGAAAATGACTGCTTCTTCCCTGAGCAGCTAGCATTGACCTCCAGGCTCAAGCAAGTCCCCCACCCCTTTCATCCCAGTCCCAAACCTCTTCTGATCTCCTGCCCAGGGGCTCTGTACTCATTATGGGACATGTGTCCGTGGAATGATGGTGAGCACGTTCTGTGGTTTCCAAATAGAAATCTGCAGTTCATTTTGTTCAGTTTTGAGCTGAAATCTGGGAGTTCATCAGGGGTGCCTGGCGTGACCCACTCTTAGGACGCAGGGCAGCTGTTACATTTTTCATACTGGATTCATTTCAAAGAATTCATTTATCTTCCTTACAATTGGTTTTAAAATTTTTTGAACCACATTCTCTAGGTCAAGATTTTCATATTACACAGGGAAAACCGATGACCCGAGAAACAAAGTGCCCGTGATTACAGACCAAACCAAAGGCTTCTTTGGAAGGACACTCCTGGCCCCTTGACTCCTCATCACCCATTGTCCCCACCACACCATGTAGGTCCCAGCATGGGTGGCACCGGACCAGAAGAGGGCACCCAATGCAAAATCTTTCTGAGACTATTATTTTTTAAAACAAATTCCCAATGGTTACTAGAAAGTGTAGTAGAAAACAGACTTTAAAAAATAAACTTGGCTGACAATGAAGAACAGACTTCTTAAAGGACAGCCCCCATGCACACGCAGGGACCCATTTGGTAAGTTTACTCCAGGTATCTATGTCGAAGGTTCTACTGGCCGTAAATGGATTTGCATTTAGGGGCCTCTTCCCCTCTCCCAACCCTCCTAAACCCTGTCTGCTCTCTCTTCTCATCAGCTTCTTGGTCATTTTTAGCAACATCACCCCAGCCAAGGAAAGAAAAGTATTCTTAACTTAGCTTAGCACAGCCATGCACATAAATATTGCAAAATAATTAAGCACTGCCCACACCTCACAGTGGATAGGCCACAGCCCAGTTGACTTCCTGACCCAATTCCTCTCCCCATCCACCACCCCCAGCCCCAGACAAATCAACAACAACCACAAAAAAACTCCTTACTTTTCAGAAGACATGTTAAAGAGAATAAGCACCTATAGTAAGTTCACACATAGCATTCCTCAATTTGCCAGTTTGAGGATTTGTGTCAGAAGAGGCTGCCTGAAATTTAGGTGGATAACAGGACCCAGTCGTTGAGTTCAGGGGGGCATGAGCTTTCTCCTGTTCTATCCCTACAGCCCTCTTTCCTGGATGACCCTTTTATTTGGGGTAAAATTACCACTTACTTTTAGGGAAGAATGTTCTCTGGCACTGGAATTATGACCCTAATCCAAAATGAAGAGCTTTTGGTATTATGATCATAAAAGAGCTAAAGCTCAGAATGATTAAGTAACTTGCCCAAGGTCACACAGCAAGTCACCGGTGGAGCCTGTGTTCAGACTCAGGTTTTAGGTTTTAGACTTCAGTGCCCGTGTTTTCTTCCCCAGGGCCTTGGCTTCTGTGACTGTAATATTAACAACATGAGCTAACATTTACTGAGGTCTTTCTATGTGCCGGGCACTGGGGTAGAACTGCTGAAATAAAACCACTCCAACAAGGAACAGGAGTGGCTTTTGGATTTTTAACCTACCTCTGTCTTTCATTTGAGACAGGAAAAAAAGAACTGTACATCTTTGGAACTTACCATTGAATAGTGTAAGACTCATGAGCCCAGATACCTGAGTGATTATCTTTGTAATCCAACCCCTTGCAGTTGGAGAAGAGAAATATGATCCTCTTAACTTTCAGATGTCTCTCAGCATCATCACCTCCTGTGCTCTTGCCAGGTCACAGAAATAAGTGGCAATGTCACTACGATATCACCTGTCTGAATGGTAGATGTGGAATGCATCCTGGATATAACCCATGGCGATCAGACATGCCAGATGTTTTAGGAGAGTTCCAGACATGACACCTGTCCTATCATCCATATAAGGGGCTTTCCAAGCCACATAGTTGCCATATATAACCCCCCCACATCTGCCAAAATAGTTAGCATGAACATCATGTTACCAAAGCCCAGAGTTTCAGTATGAGCTTGAGCTTGCCCTTAGAATTGCTTTAATTTATGACTATTACGGAAAGGCTGCTTTGCAAGTTGCAGTCCATGATCTCAGAGATAGGCATAAACCCTTTCTCTGTTTAACAGGTTGGTTTTGAAAATCAAAGATCCCAAAGATTGAAGTGTCATCTGTGTTTTGTAGGCCAATATCTGCTTAATCGCCACTCCATTGCCTGAGGAGAGAAGCAGGAGCTATGCGTGTGTTCCGAAGGAATTTGGTTTCCCAGTTGGCAATAAATATCATTAAGTTTCTAAACTGGGCATGTTTAGGCATTTGACATCATATCGCTGTGCAGATCTGAAAACAAGACAAAAGGTGATTTTGTGCCAGAGCAGGATGGTGGAGAAGCTGAGGACACCCCAAGTTCTCTCATCTAAAAATATTCCACTAGGCCATTCTCATTTTACTACTTTAACCACCAAAAACAGCACCCACCATTAGTGCCCAAGTCTTTTCCATGGGGTCTGAGCAACCCTGGGATGTCCCTGGTAATGGGGATTCCTCAGGCCCCAGGACCCAGGGCAGACAGCTGGAGGGCAAAGGAGTTTATAGAGAGGCTGATGCCCAGCTCATCAGAAGAAAAAGAGAATATCATAGGGGGTCATAAGAGAGAAGCAACCCTGCCTTCCATGTTTCTCTAACTCTACTCCTATTAGAGACATTGCTAGAACCCTGTTTCCTTACATAGTCCATCAACCATTTTGGGAGTTACTGGACTAGAGAGTCTCAGGTGTCCTTATGAATTAGTCCTCCATCACCTTTTGGCTTCTGCTCCATCAGGCATATTTGCTGACCCAACCTCTTCTGCTCACAAAGCCACCTCTAGACACATTCTTGCTGCTAGCCTTGGTCTCCTAGCATTGCCAGAGGCTCTTGAAACAAGCCCTTCTACTTAATTCTTAGCACTTGTTTCCTGAAGACACAATCAAGGGCCTCTCAGTGTGTGTGAGACAGCAAGGGCGGCATACGTGTTGTCCTAAACACCATCGACCACCCCTGACAGTCCTGTGTCCCCCCAAACAAGCCTCTGTGCCTCTTCTCACAAGTTGAATTCTAATGTAGAAGGTTTCTTGGTTCCCCATATAAGCCACCCCAGGGTCCTTCCATACTCATCTGATTAACGTGTTTATTATCTAATGTAATCACAACAGCAACACCACATGGTTAATTATCCCTCTAATAAGCCAATCATTACATCCCTGGCGTTTCTCAAGACACACCAGCCTGGGGGGAGGGGGGATTGGAACAAATTAATAGTAATAAACTGCTGTGGCCCCATCTTTGTTGCAAGATAACATGTTCCTGAGAGTTCCCTCTTGCAAAGGAGCTACCTCTCTCATGCTCACAAACAAGCTTCCCCTTCTTCTAATTACCAGTCTTCTGCTGCTCTTAACCCCAACTTAGGGGACCAGCTTTATTAAATATAATGTCAGGGAGGATGTTGGCTTACCACTTCCACCTCCAATGACATCTTTCACTCATGCTTTCCGCACCCACTCAAAGTACTAATGCCCTTGAAGGCCATCAAAATTGCCAGCGAGCTGATGCCAGCCATCAAGAAATCATGACAAGACTAGATGGAATTCTTAGGGTTGCCAGGGACAGACACCCAAATCAATGTGAAAAAGCACAAGAAGGACATTATTAGGTCACATGGCTGAAAAAAATCCCAGCCTCCTTCTCTCCCACTCTGCCCACTGCTCTGCTTTGCGATAGCTTCATTCCCAAATGGGCTCCCTCCTTGTAGTGGCTAAAGTGGTCACTGTGACTGACAGTTCCAAATTTATAGCCATGCATAGCGGGAAGAACTCGAATACAGGCTTATTCACTCACTAGCTCCCTAGTAAAAGTCCTGGCAAAAGCTTTGAGTGCTCCAGCTTGGGTGACATACTTTCCCTGAACTAATCCCTGTGACCAGACAAATATAAACTTAAGTTGACCAGGCCAAGGTCATATGCCCACCCATGTGTGGGAGAGTATTGACTTCAAATAAACTAAACGGAATAGTATCCCCAGAGGAAAGAAAGAATCTGTCACCAAAATAAGGAGGAGAAGAATTCCAGGAAGGCTAAAGTAACAGGAACCCAAATAGATTTTATTCCGAGATCTTACATCTTTTAGGTTTGCTCAGGAACTGGGATAAAACTAGATCTGTGAACATGCGGGTGCAGACATCAATGAACCCCACCATGAAGATCAGGAGAAAAAAAAATAAGGGAGCTGTTGATTCCAACTCAAAGTGGCCTTGGGCAAGTCCCTTTCTCTGTGTGAGTCTCATGAACAGATTAATTTAAATCACTATCTTTAACTGAGGACCCCTGAGCCTGCTAAAGCTTCCTAATTGCCCCATGACCTAACTTCAACTTTAAATATTAGAAGCCTGGAGTCTGGCTACATATCATCCGAGCCCTGATTCCTGCCCGCAGCCCATGCCTTCCTCTGAGCAGTTCCCTTATAGAAGCGTTCTCCTTCCTGCACACACCACTATGGACTGGCTTTTCCATCACTTACAACCAAAAGAATCCCAAGTGTACTAAATAGAGAGTGGCTTTCTCAAGCAATCTCTCGAGAAATGTGACAATACGATTGTTTAGTGACAGCACTCAGCTAGCTAGAACTGTCCGCCCAGGATATAAGTCCCAGCTGGGACAGGGAATGTTGGCACCCTATGCCACATACTTGAAGAAATGAGTAAATGCAAATCTATGAGGCAGTAAATATCCTGTGTTTAGTGCCAACAATTATTGACAATTGATTGGACCCCAATCTCCATTCCCCTAAAAGAAAATGAACTTGGTGTTGAAACATATCCAACTCCCATTGCCCAGCAGCATGGAGTGGGCCATTTTTTTCCCAGGATATCAGGAAAGCCAGGGCCGTGAGAGTCCATCTGATTTGCAGAGTGGCAGGCAGGTCCTGTGAACCTTAATGTGCTGATCGGATTTCAGGGTACCAACCAGGTGCCAAGCCAAAATAAGGAGACTTATATGGGCTTCTATGAATCAGTTATCTTTCTGATTAGTATTTAGTTTCTCTTTAAGGATTAATTCTCTCAGTACCAGGGTGAATGCTGGTAATGTTCATGAATTTGCTCACCTTATGAGGTGATTTGTATGAAGCTAAATACCTGGGGTTTTCACGATATTGTGAAACCCAAATCCCCCAAATGAATAATTGAGATCTTACATGCCGCTTAGAAGATAAAGCACTTCAAAGACCTTCTTGGAGGTATGAGGGCTTTGGACCCATTCACCTTTGGGTTTGGGGTTTGACTCACCTTGGGGCTTGGAGGATCCAAACCCAATTTGTCTAACCACAGAACCACAGCCTCTTTACCACTGTTCTTTCCTGCCTAATACAATTCCCTAAAAGAAACTGGGAAGCAACATAATATATTTTTTTGTTTTTTCCTTCCTCTCTAGAGGAAATCCTAAAGTTAAAAGATCTATTTCTTGGCACTCAGACAAATCCTATATATTAGCCTTTAGAAACCAAATTCAAATGATAGAGGAAATGCATTAATAAATATAACTGAATGCTTTGGGAGTGAGTAAATCTGGAGGGGAAGCTTGATCTAGAGCTCATATTTTAAGATATGGATTTCTTTCTGCTCATTTTTAAAGCTTCCTGTTAGTTTATTTTCTCTGATGTTGGCTCAATTCTCAAGCAGTCTCTCCCTCATCATGTCAAGGTGACTGGCAATAGCTCTCAGAGCTACATAATCTTTATTCACATTCAGCAGAAATAGACTCTATGTCTCAGCATTTCCAGCAAAAGTTTTAAGGTTCCTTTTGATTGGTTCCTTCTGAACCAACCATAATGATAACAGAGAGTGCAACATGCTGATTGGTCAAGCCAGAGTCCATCCTTGAAGTTAGAGAGAATGTTAGTTTTACCCAGACCACATGGCTAGAGGACTGAGGGTACAGTAGTTAAGGGAAATGGAGGAGAGTGGGTAGCAATCTCCAAAAGTCCATTTTACACATGAAGCAACAGAAAACCATTCCATTACTCATTCAGAATTGCACAGTGACCTAAGTGGGAGAAAGAGAAACTGGACCTCAAACCACTACGCCAAAGAGCCTTGTTCTCTCTTTGCTATATTAAACTTACTCCCAACCAAAACTGTAGAAATGTCATTGTGTCTTTGAATGTTTCTGAAAGTTTCTGGGTGAAAAGACAGAAACACTCTGTAGCTGTGTAGGGGAGAGTAAATTACTTATAAGGGCACTCCATTCCTCAGGAGTAGGCTCAACAATTTTTAAGAACAAGCAACCACAAACAAAAAAAAGTCCCAAGAACCCAATGTGTAGACCTACTCTGTGATTCCAGCCACACTGAGCAATACAGGATGCGGGGAGGGAGAACAAAAGAGAAAGTCAAGCTTGGGCCCTAGGGCTGCATCAGATTTTCTGCTTTTCCTCTGCTCCCCGTCCTCCTGTAGGCTATTTGCATTTCCCTGTGGTCCTGGATGACTTAAGAAGCCCAGTGAAAGCCCTTGGATGTGGTCAGGATGTTCGTGCTCCAGGGATCACGTGACCGATGTGTCTGGCCCTGCGTCACGGCATCATCAAAGGGCTCCTTGGAAACTGAGGGAAGGCAGGGCTTCCCCGCCTCCCCCGACCCCACTTCTGCCATTTTATTTATTTATTTTCTAACCCACTTGATGAATTGATTTCTTGTCCGTTCCCAAGTGCTGAATGCCCTCCTAGGAACTGACACTCTTCCTGTCTCTGGCTTTAGATCTTTTCAGTTCTGCAGTTCTCCCTGAGCTTTGATCCGTGGTCAGAGTTGAAAGGAGAGGGTGAAGGACACCAGGCCTCTGGCCTGGCCCTTTCTCTCTGTACACACATTTCTTTTTCCTCAAAAGAAATCTCCTGATTGACTCAAAAGGAAGCTCTGCATCCAGAAAAGATAATACTGGTGGGGATTGGGAGAGGAAGGGGGAGGCTGGGAGGAAGGAGTGGGATCTCGGGACAGGGGGAGACAGGAGACAGATGGGACCTGGGCCTGCTGTATGGGCAGGACTCGTCGTCATGCGGCAGGCCCTGGCCTGGGGACTGGGGCCTTCACTTGGTAGGAGTGACAGTAGGAACTCAGGAGTCTGGGCTTGTCTTTGCTGGAAGAGAAGTCAGGTCTGGACAGGTCAGGGGGGAGTGACTACTGCTTCTTTCTGGAACAGCTTCTTAGATTTGTCCCCATTTCACACGTGCCAAGGTCTATTTCCCTGTTTGTCTTCCTGTACCCCTTGAGCTAGAGATGGTTCTGTGGTCAGAGAAAATGTTACAAATATCCAGGACATAGAGATCACCATCATGTGATTTACACATGTGTAGGGCTCCTAGGCAGTGCAAGGCACAGAGCGCACACACAGGAAATGGTAGCTATCATGGACATTTCAAGAGCATTGTATTAGCTTCATTTACATTATTATGTTCCATCAGAATTTCTTCTTTTCAAGGTGGAAATATCAGAACATAGCTCAGATTTCATGGTTTCCGTCCCTCATTTTGGTTGGTGGCTTTCGGGGCCCTAAAGCCGATCATGTTGTTGTTTTTTTTTTTTTCCGCTGTCCCATCAACATAGAACTTGGCTTTCTGACACCGTAAAATCCCTCTGTGCCAGGACAATCCATGAAGCATCAATGGATGGAGGAGGCTGTGTTGTGTGGGTTCACTTTTTCCATTTGTCTTCCGAGAGCCATGATGGTTGCTTTCCAGAGCTACAGAGGCTCCCTCTGAGTCAGACCCTCCCACAGAATGATTTACAGACATTTCTTCAGGACCACCTTGCCCACTTTGTGGGTTCAGCATTGTCTAAGTCACGTTCTGGTTTCTTTCTGCTATTTGTCACACACCTGGACCCTTTGTGTCTTCCCTCCAAGCTGTCATCGTGTGGTTACTCGGCGATTGCCAACTGGTTTTTTCATATTAGCCCAAGAAAAACATCATTAGGAAGAGTGAGCTTGTGGCCAAATCCATTGCTTAATGGGCTGCAAAGCCAAACAAAAATAAATTGGAAGTATTGAGTTGAATGCCTCCCTACTAGCAAGGAAAGTGAAACTTGACTCTTTCAACAAGGAGAGTGGTGGGGTTGCCACTGTGGCCTTGAAGAAAAGCTTTCCCTAAATAAGATCATGCATAGAAATATACTGTTTCTCCTCAGGTCTTTTTGCTAAGATGCTACCAAAAGGAAGACCATTTTCTCCACAAGGTAGAGTAACCATATTTTCAGTTTTTATTAAAAACTCCTGTTCCCCAAAGAATAGCTTCTTTGGTAACTAGCTCTATTAACAGAGCTGCAAAATTACGAAGGAAGCTGTTTAATGCCACCCAGTTCTTCCCCTCTACCTCTGCAGCACTCACCCACCTTTCCGTACCTCCCTCCCGTACTCACCACGCCACCCCACACACACACACCTGCTTCATTGTCACACAATTCCACGAACACACAAGTAGAAAAACCAGGTTACCCACAAGGGTAAAATTCAGGTTGGCAGCAACTGTCTCAACAGTGTAAGACAGGATCATAGATTTTGGGAGTAAGGGTGACCCAAGGATTTTACACACAGGGAAGTTGTCCAAATTCAAAGGTATTGGCCAAGATAAAACATGCCCAGAAACAAAGTGTGTGTGTGTGTGTGTGTGTGTGTGTGTGTGAGAGAGAGAGAGAGAAGGAAAGGAAGAATAAATAAATAAATAAATAAATAAATAAATAAATAAATAAATAAATAAATAAATAAAGGGATAGTTTATGAACTCTTTAAAAGAATGAAAAGGGTTGTCTATCAAGTGTAGCTCACCAAACAATCAATCTAAATAAAGAACTCGGAAAAATAAAAATCAAATTTCAGAATGTTTTTTAAAGAATGTGTGATGAACAGCAATATATCAGATACATAGCTAACACTATTTAGCTACAATATTTTAACCTCGAATGTAAAAATAATCATTTAAATGCTAAAAATTGGGAGATAGAAGTTAGTGCTAATTTCTGAGGGTGCCATAGTAGGAAGTTTGTAGATTTGTCTACATTGAAAACTCATGCTTAAAAATTATAACGACTGCTCTGGTCGGTGTGGCGAGCTGGTTGGAGCATCTTCCTGTGCAGCAAAATGTTACAGGTTCAATCTCTGGTTCAGGTGCAACAAGAGGGACCCACTGATGTTTCTCTCTCACTTCCCTCTTTCTCTCTCTCTCTCTCTCCTCTGCCTCTACCCCTGCCCCCTTCTTTTCTCTCTAGAAGTGATGAAACAATGTCCTCGGGTGAGAATAAAAAATATATTAAAAATAAAAGCTAAGCCCTGACTGGTGTAGCTCAGTGGATGGAGTGCAGGCCTGCGAACCAGACAATCGCAGTTCGATTCCCAGTCAGGGCACATGCCTGGATTGCCAGCCAGTTCCCTGCAGGCCAGTTCCCAGCAGGGGATGCAATGAAGGCAACCATACATTGATGTTTCTCCTCCTCTCTCCTTCCCTTCCCCTCTAAAGATAAATAAATAAAAATCTTTAAAAAATAAAAGCTATAAATACCCTATCTATTAGTTTTTTTAATGATCTTTATGTTTTTCCCTTTTGGTGGCTCCTTCAAGAACTTTTCACTCATTATAAATAAATGTTTATGTGCAGCTTTAGTAATCCCCTCAGTTTCCTTACTTCCATGAAATAACAAGTTAATTTCATGCATTTTCTTCATAAAGACACACATAGAATCTATCTTTTTTTCTATTTATTCCTTTATCTGTGAATAGAGAGAGGATAGAATTATGATCACAAATATTGGAGGTGGTTATATGTGTACAGTGAGATTGGACATCACCTTTAGTTTTCTTTGCGTTTTTCTGTGCTGTGTGACTTGTCCTCATCAGTATTGTGTATCATTTTACAAACAGGAAATTAAAATGCTGGATTTGAACAAAAAACAAGGCTTCCCAAACCCCACCCCCAGAAGCTGGAGGGGGCCCTAGGGCCTGAGTCCATCGCTCTGGTAGCCTGAAGCATCTTTGTTCCCAAAACCACAGCCGGGCCTAGGGGAAATCAGCAGTCAGCCCTAAGAGGACAAGTCCCTCTGAGAACGAGTACCTTCCCCCATCCATCTTCCAAGGCCACGGGGTATTGCTATGGAAGCGGAGCACTGCACCACTCTGGGGGAGTCAGTCACATAGTCCACAACGTGAACTGAGGTCCCACGAACTGCAATATGTGGTGCCCCTGACTTCTTGCCACTTTCCACAAAGTCAACTCCCATCCATCCTTCATGGCTCAGCTCAGGTGTTCTCTTCTCTCTGAACTCTTCCCTGGCCTCCCTTCTAGGCAGTAATAACAATAATAGCCAAGCATTGCACCAAGCACCTCACATGCATTGTCACATGACATAGTTACTGTTATCATCTCCATTTTATCAATGACAAAACTGAGGCTTTGACGGCTTGAGCTGCTTGCTCGAAGTTTCAGAGCTCCTAAGTAGCCAAGTGAAGACTGAGAAGAAGGAAGGCTGACCCTAGAGCCCAAGTTCTGCCCCTCCTACTGCACCAGCCAGGCCCTCTTCTGTGCCTCACAATAACTGGAGTGTACTCTGCCCCTTTCGTGACACAGGTAACACATGGATGCACCCACATGTTTGCAATTTGCCTCTTCCACTAGACTGTGAGCTCCTTGAAAGCAAGACTTCTTTCTTATTCACCCTTATTTACCCGAGGCAGTGAGTAAAGACTTGGAACTTAGTACACTGTTGAAAGCATGTAGACACAACTGAAGGCCAACTGGCATGGCCCACATCCAATCTGCCTCCACTCTGGGTTCTGCCCCTCAGCTTGCTGAACACAAGCGAGCTCAGAAGGTGACAGAGGACAGGGACAGGTATAAAGCAGGGCTCCTGATGCTATTTCACCCAGTTAATTGCTTCATGGAGCCAGAAGATACCTACTGTGAGCTTTGAGGCCAGTGGAAAACTGCAAGGCATCACTTTGCAAGGCAACAAGGAGTTGCCCCTTTCCCTTGTTCCTGAGACTAACCCTCCTGAAGCTGAGTGTGGGCATGTCAGTGATTTTACTCTGTTGGCTGCAGGGGGAACCTGCCTCTGTGCTGAACAGAGCCTGTCCATGCTCAGAGGCCTGGACCCACAAGCCTCAGAGAGGCTCTGATGCAGTAATTTTCCACCTTTATTAGCAATAAAACCCACTTATATGAAAGCCCAATATATAAATCCAATAACAGATGAATGGCTGTGGGTGAAGTGGGGGGTCTGGGGCATGGAGCACCCAATCTCAGCCTTCCCTTTGCTCCACAGAAGCTACTAAGGCACCTCTGTGAACCTTACTGAATACAGCACAGGGCCCCTGATTTAACCTAGTTCCCCCAGCTTATAAGTGAAGAAAGAGGGGACCAGAGAGGGCAAGACTCACTCAGGGTCACAGACCATGTGTGCTCCTTCCTCATCAAATACTCTCATACGAAATTAGTTCAGGAGGTCACCTTTGAAATGTCCGGGCCCTGCTACCGCCTGCCCAGCAACAGGGCAGCGTATGCTCCGACCCACCCACACTCTCCCCTGTGTCTTGGGGAATGGTTTCTGAAGCATTCCGAAGGGCAGTGAGAACCTTGAATTTCCATGGCCGCCCAACACAAACCCTGTATTAGTTTCCCAGACCTGCCATACAAATTACCACACACTGAGGGGCTTGAAATAATAGAAGTTTATCCTCTCACAGTTCAGGAGGGCAGATGTCTGAGTCAAGTTGCCAGGTGGTTTCCTCTGGAGGCTCAGAGGGAGACCTGGTCCCCTGCCCATCTGCCAGCTTTGGGTGGTTGCTTCAAGCCTTAGCATTCTTGGGCTTGCAGATGCATCACTCCAATCTCTGCCTCCAGTGTCATCTAGCCTTCCTCTCTGTGCCACTCTCTCTGTGCCTTCTCCTTTCTTATAAGGACACCAGTCATTGCATTTAAGACCCATCCTAAATCTGTAATGACTTCATCCTGAGATGGTCAACAAATCATCTTTGTAAACATGTTATTTCCAAATAAGGTCATATGTGGAGGCTTTGGGTGGAAATGAATTTTTTTTGGGGGGAGGCGCTATTAAACACACTGTAAGTCCCAAATAACTTGAGAGAGGATTCATACCCATGATCTCAGGTTCATTAGCTAACCCAGGGCTTGACCCCTCCAGCTGATCCAGCGCATTCCCAACAGAAAATTGCTCCTGACCACGCAGACCCTTCAGCTCCTCCATACCCTATCAATAGCCACAGCAGGTAGTGGTCTACACCTCTTGTGCCTGTAGAGATCACCCAAAAAGGAAAGCCTAGAGCTGCCGGATAGTATAGGAGATTTTTCTCAGAAGAAACTGGCTTGAGGTACTTACTTTGCAGTAGACTTGGGGAGGGGCTCTCCTGAGCTCTTCCTAACATCCATTCAAAAGTTGACAGTGCCTAGAAGCCAAGAGACAGGGAGCATCTCCAAGACATTCCAAACCCTGGAATCTTTCTAAGCTTTGAAAACTGGACCTGGAAGTAAAAAGCGATAGCCTCCTGGAACCACTTCAGGTTATGTCCAGTTCACTTAAAGGGAATGGAAAGGCCACTTTCTCTGCAGAGAAACCTGCAAGCTATGGTTGGAAGAATGTGGTAGCTAAATGGCGCAATGAGATTTGCCAGAGACGTCCCCCAAACAGGACTGCACGCGCGCACAGACCTCTCCATCTGGTAAGCCAACTACTACCACGGGAGGAACCTAGAACCTGTGGTTCTTCACATGCTTTGAACACCTGAATAAGATTCACCCACAGCTGAATCCAGACGTCTAGACTTCAGAAACATGATTTTGTCTGCAGGTCTGATCAAGCTCTGTTAGTAATGAAGCAGGTGAATTCATGCCTACTACTCGGTTTCAACTCCATGGGGAGAAAAATGTTTGGGCACTTCAGAAACCCCAAGAGAATTCCCCAACAATAACTTGCCCAAAGTCAAATATCTGGGAAGTGTGTAAACACAAGATCTGCCCCCAAAGTCTGAGCTTTTAACTGCTACTCCACATTGCCAACAAGGGGGAAACTGAGGCCCAAGGAGTTGAGGCAGGAGTCACATCACAAAAGACCCTGTGGACAGTGGGGGATGTTTGGGTTTCACCACAGGGGCTGTAGGAAGCCACCCACATGGTTCATGCGAGAAGAGAAGATGCTCCCATCTGCACTAAATCCACACCAGACCCGCGTGGTTGAGACTTTGTGCTAGAATTTTCTTCCCAATGAAAAAGTGTCTGAGACAATAACAGTATTACTGTCTTTGAAAGCTGTTTGTGACGTGTGAGGCTGAGGAATGGCTGTGTTCATTATTGTTGTTTGTTCTTAAAGGAGAAACATATCTAAGCTAGTGGGTTGTTTTATCTTTGACTTCTTCATTCTCAAGAAGTCAGGCAGGTCAGCACAGCAGCCCAGGAATGTGTGTGGTCTGCCTTGGCCTTGTCAATGCGTCCAGCAGAGCCAGACTTCACTGGTACCTGCCCTAGAGTCAAGCCCTAGTGCACAATTGGACTATCATCATCCGCTTCTTCGTCATCATTAACAATCTCCTCTGATACCTACGTCAACTAGCCACTTGGCATGGCCAACCTCAAATAATTTCATAACAAGCCTATGAGGTAGGTACTATTATGATTTCCATTTCACAGTTGAAGAAATTGAGGTGCAGAAAGGTTAAGTAATTTGGTCAAGGTTAAACAAGCAGAAATTGGCAGAGTAGTAATTTGAACCCTGGTCTGTATGACCCTGGACTTCAAGCTCTTAACTGCAAGGCTACCCATGCCACATAGGAGGTGCTTATATAGTTAGCGACAAGATTATCAGAAGCATCTTTTGTACAATGTTAGGGCTGTGGTTGGGGACAGGGGTAGCTTGGGTAGGCATAAGGGTTAAATGTCCTGGTGCTGAAGCATGTAGAAAATGCCCCCCTCCCCTACACACCTTAAAAACAGAGAATGTCCTCAGGGAGCCTTAAGACTCAACTCAGAATATTGTGGAAACATCACCTTAGTCATCTGATATACCAAAGACATAAATAAACAAACAAAAACATGTGTTTGTTTTATCTTTAAGCAAAATATACACAACACATGTAGGGGCAAGTGTCTACTGAGTCAAAGCCAATCAACATATGTTCCTAGAACATATGTTGTGCACTAGACACTGGGCACAGAAATGAACCAGGCATACCATTGCCCTAATGAGGGCTATGGAGCACTGTTACAACAGGAAGTTTAAACTCACCAGGCCACCGTGTCCTGGTCTAATGTATGCAGTGGGAGTGAAGTGTTCATTGGAGCACAGAGGCCTGAGCTGTCAGTTCTATTCAGGGAATGCTTCCCAGAGGTGGAGGCATTAGAATGTAGCCTTGAAGGACGAGAAGAGTGAGATTATAGGGAAGAATATTCTGGAGAAAGGAATGGCTTGAAGAGAAAAAGTGTGAGCAGAGGGGGGAAAAAGTGCAAGGTATGTATGAGGCCTGTGAGAAATGTTGTATTTCTAGGATGTAGGGGAGAGATGGAGACTTTGCTAGGGAAATAGGCAGGGCCCCATCACAGAGCGCCCTGCACACCAAAATAATGAGCTTTGACGTGATCCTGTGGGTTATGCTTAACCACTAGAGAGTTTTAGAAGCAGTGAGAATAATCGTTTGGTGAGTACTTTTGAAAGCATGCACTGATATTGGGGTGGAGGGTAGAGCAGAGGGTAAAGGCTAGAGGTGAGGGTAAGAGAATATTTAGGAGGCTACGTAACAGTCCAAGTTACCAATGACAAGGGCCTAAATCCCACTAATGGCAGAGGCATGGAGAAGAAGGGTGGTACAGCACAGTATGTCTGGGGTTGAATAGACAAAGCTTGGTGACTAATTGGACAGGGAGGTAAGAGAGTGGGAAGAGAAATCCTAAGGTCTCTTGTGTTTGTGAAAGGGTAGAGGGCTAGTGAGGTCATGAACCAGGACACAGAAGGGCGGGGAGTGGGGAAGATAACGGGTTCTGTGCTGCATTTGAAGCATTGCAGGACAGACAGGAAGCTGGGAGCAAAAGCCTGAGTCTCTGAAGAGAGAGACAGAAATGTGTGAGTCATCAGTATGTCCTGGTAGTTGAAGGTCTGGGAGAAAGAAGTTCTCAGAGAATACAGAAATTGGCCAGAAGCGCAGGGAGGGCAGGGCCCTGGGGAAATTTTATATTTATAGCACTATTAGTGAAAAAGGAGCCAGGGACAGTGGTTAAGAAGGAATAACTAAAGAGGGAGTAGGAGAAATAAGAGAAAGAGGTATGATGGAAGGGATGAAGGTATTCCAAGACTGGGGTCAAACGCCACAGACAGATTGAGCGTCAATGTTCTACTGAGCCCCTGGAGAGCTTGTTAAAATGCAGGTTGTGATTCAGCAGGACTGGGGCAGGGCCTAAGATTCTGCAACTGTAACAAGCCTCCAGGTGATACCCTTGACCCTGGTCTGTGGACCACACTTTGAATTAGCAAGAGAGTAGAATGACGGCAGAGAGGTTGTAAAGTGTAGCAATTAGGGGATCACTGGGGACTTTGGAGGGAGGTTTACAAAGTGGCAGAGGTCGAAGACAGATAATAGATCTGGATGAAGAGTGATTGGGACACTGGGGGGAATGAAGGCAAGGATGAAGCCAAGCTCTCGCTGAGGATGAGCAACAAAGGGAAGAGATGAGGCAGTGGCTGAACAGTGAGGCAAAGGCAGGGAAGTTTTAGGGGAGTGGGGAGGTGAGGGAGGCAGTGACAAGGAGGAAGTGGGACCTCACGGTACTAAGTCGTTGATCTTTGTCTTCTTACTGCCTTCAGGAACACTTCCTCTCAGACAAAGGGGAAAGAGGGAAGGCTGGGCAAAGAAATAGGTAGAATTTTGAGAAGGCAAGGTAATGAATTTCATAACTAATGTTCTTTGTTTCCTTAAAGAAGTGAGATCGGAAGTTATCTGCTACAAACCAAAAGGTGAATTGGCTTTGGAGGGTAGGGGAGAAGTACTATTCTCTCTGATTTGGAATGGGGAAAACATAAGGTGCTGATAAGGAAACACGAGATAAGATAGTGATAATAAAAATGAAGTATGAGAAGAATGACAACTCATAATAACCCTGTTTATATAATAACCCATCACATACGTGATAGTCTACAGAGTGTGCAAGAATTAACTGTAAGACCCCAAAGTCCAGGAAATGTTAGCATCGGAAGAGATGTCTTATTCTTGAAACAGAATTGCCCAAGCCATATAGTGAGTGCTGCACAGAAACGTAACGTGTCCACCTTGACCCCAGAGGTGCCAGGTGCCATTGCTCCTGGCTCTGGGTGTAAACTTCCCAGACCCCACAGACAAGAATTTCCCTACACCTCCCCATTTTTCCACATTTAATTCAGGTACCAGCCACACTGATTTCAGCCCATTCTGCTATTTACAACAAGCAAATTTTCTTCACAATTTTTCCTTTTGAAAAGATCTATAAGTAACAGGGGCCTATGAGATGAAATTTCACAAGTGATACCATCCTCTTCTCTATCTGAGGGAAAACAGCAGGTTACTTTAGAAGGGCTTCTTCTGGGGTTTGGGACCACATTATTTGAGAGGCCTTCCATTGCCCATGTGAGAGCCAAAGGCTGTCTCCCTGGCCCCAGAAAAGAGGAAAAAGGGAGCGTTTGTGGCAATTCTTCTCTGTGGTTTTCTGAAGCTTCACAGCACTTCTGCTTCTCTTGGCACCAGAGCTCTGGAGAAGGAGTCGATCAAATTGCATAAAGAGTCCAGGAATCTCCTGGGAAAAAAGGGCCTGAGACTTCAAGTTCTTTTCCATGAAATCCAACATTGGGAATATGCTGGGCATGGCCATCATCAAGGAATTTTGAAGTGGAAAAGTCAGCAAGAAGCTGCTAAGTCTCAAAATCTACCTGGAACCTGACCACCTCTCACCTCCGCCATGACCGCCCAGGTCTGACACCAGCCTGTCTCTTCTGGATTATTGTAATCACCTTTTAATTGTTCTCCCTACGCAACCCATGGACACCAACACTCTGTGTTTGAGACTGTGGCAGAGTTTTGCTTTTACAACTCAGTCACCTCTGGTCACTTCCCTGCTCAACTCTCTCCACACCTCCCCTCGCACTCAGAGAAAAAGGCTCTTAGAGGAGCAGGATTTCATCAATTGCTGTACTTCATCCCCAGCGACTCTCTCCCTGTTCCCTTTGCTACAGCTGCAATGTCTCCTTGCTCAAGCAGGCCAGGCAGACTCAGGGGCCTTGGCACCCTCTGTTCCCTCTGCCTGGAATGTTCCTCCCTCCAATATGCAAATGGCTCTTCCCCTCACCTTCAGTGTTGGCCCACACGTGGCCCTCCTCCTAAAGCCTTTACTTACAACGTGTTATACTTGCAACCCCATCTTGCCCTTCACTTCTAAGCTACCACCCCTGCTTTTTTCTCCCCAATACCTAGCACATTGTAATGAACGACATAACCTATTTATTTGGCTTATTGGCTATGTCCCTCCATTGAATGCAAGCTCCTGGAAGTCAGGGTTGTTGTTTGTTTTATTCACTTTTGGATTCTCAGTGGATGGTACCTGGTACATATTAGGTACTTGATAATTATTACTTTGATGAACATACCCAGGGCCCAAGCCCAATGGAAGAGCCTAAAGCATGCATTGCGAGCCCAGACACATATAGGGGCTAGGCCGGCAGTGACCAAGAACACTGCAAAAGATGGGAAGTGGGATGTACTGCAAAATCCCTGACAGTCAGATGCTCGGCCTCAGCTGATTGTTGCTGGGAAACATGTAGGCATAGGAGGCCAGACTTTCACATCTCTCTTTTTTTTTTTTTTTTCCAGAGAAACCAGAAATATTATTTTTGTATGAAATACCAAGATTCAGTTATTGATGACTAGGGGGTCTGGTCTAAGAGCTCGAGAAAAAGAGCCTCACCCTGTTGAGCATGTGGTTGAGGCCAGAAGTCCCTCCAGACCTGGCCATCTTGCCCAAGTGAGATAAGAGAATCAGAGATGTCACTCAGGGTCACCCACTCTGTGGGCTTCCCTGTCCCCATCTGTAAATGAGGAAGTCAGAAGAGATCATCCCTACAGTTCTTTCCTACCCTTGGAGTACTGACTGATAGGGTACTTTCTACCCACCCACAACAGAGGAGGCCAAGATTGACCAGCCATAACCTCTGTCCACAGGATGCTCACAGTCTGATGGAGAAAACTGGAAATACATGGGGAGATTAAGCCACAGAACAAGAAATATGTGCTCAGTGCAAAGTGGAGAGGGGATTGAAAACTAGCAGCCACCTGCAGTTTCAGAGAAGACTATGCAACAGGATGGTATGGAAGAGCTTCTAGCAAAAAGTGGACCCAATATCCTGTTTTGATCTAGATGGATGGCCTAGGATCAGGACAGTAGGGCATTAAACAAGTTCAATATCACCAACCCATTTACATTCACTTAACAAATGTATGTTTGAGCACCTGCTTATTCTCCCCTTCTTGGAAAAGTAAAAAGTCTACATTGTCCTTCAGTCTTCTGAACAAACACCAGGTGCCCTTTTAAAGGAATCCCAATTTCAGTCCTGTTGTGTTTCCATATTGACTTCAATAGCTTGGCCTCACTTTCTGCACAAAGCCATCCCAAGCCCTCCAATGCACCCCCACAGCCCTGGTACTTGCCGATAGTGTGGTATTCATGTTGTATCTCTCTATTTGTGGTCTCTCCTGGTGAATGAGCCTCTCTTTCAAGGCAGAAACCATTACTACTCACCTCTTTATCTCCATACTCTAGCGACATACTTGGGAGTCAACACTTTTGTGATGAGAAGAGAGACAAAGAAAATGCTCACTTTCTACCTCATCCTACAACTCCCCTTCTATCAAGCAAATTCTAACTCAGGTCATTTATCATCTTCTGCTTTTTTCTAAGAGTTATTTTAAGTCTTTTAGTTGAGTTCCTAGAAATTAGTATCCAGGTCAGGATAATCAGTGGGGTATGGATATAAGAAATAGGAACAAATAAATGTTTACATTAGAGAAATAGATATTAGGAAGACAAGAAAAGGCTAAAAGGTGGAAGAAGGAGAAAAGAGCCAAGAGTCACATAGCTTAGGTTTTAGCAGAGGTTTCGACAGAAAGGTCAGAATGAGTATTGAAGATAAAGGGGGTTGGGGGACAGCTGTGAAGTTAAGGGGACATTGAAAGTGACGGAAATGATAAAACAGGACTTTAAGAAATATTGCTGAGATTTAGGAATTGGATCTCCTGAAATAGTTTTCAAGAGATTGAAACCGAGGGTCCTTATGACTTTAATCAAATTTAACTTCAAATCCTAGCTTTAAAAATTCATTTCTGTCTATAGCCCTAAGGAGACCTAGCCTTTCCTGATAATCAGCAACCCCGAGGCAGCAGAAGACAACAGCCGAGCTGTCAGGACCTCTGGTGTGCTATAGATAACACCTTCCCCTCTGCGCTGTTTCAGCTCCTAGGCCTAAGGTGGAACAGATAACCTGGACGCTTTCCCAGGAAACCAGACAGAGGGACACCAGAACAGATCTCAGAACTGTCCTTGAGATCTGAAGAAATGATTCATTACTCTTACCTCACCTCTGACCAATCAGGTCCCAGCCTGACCCTGAACTCTCCAGCCCACAGTGTTTTGTGGTTTTCCCCTGTATAATCTGTAATGCACATGCCATCAGGGAGTTGGATATTTTGAGCATTAGTTTCCCCGGGTGGCACCACTCATAATAAAACAGCCAAAATTTCTCCAGTGCCATTCTCAGTATTTAGTGTTTGGTTCTGCTAGTGCCGGGTAGACGAACTCTTTCTGTGTGACAAAAAGATGCCAAAGAGATTGAAACAGCCTTTAAGAAGTGTTGGTTGTTGAACAACAATAAAATAATTTAAAAAAAAAAAAGAATTCACAGAGAGGATTTAGAAATGTTAAAATTTCACCTTTGTTGAATATCTAGTCATAGTCTATCTTTAATAAGAATTGGTGAGATGTTTTGCATGTTAGAGGAAAGAATGAGCCAATTCACCTTTATCATTCTCTCTGATGGTCTGTTATTCAGCCAGTAACTTACCACAGCATTAATCTCTAATAGCAGTAATTTACATTGGTTACTTTGGTTCTCTGGTACAAGCTGGTCATCTTCGTTTTTAGAAAAGATTAAGCAAGCCATGCTTTATTGTTATTTATTATTATAACAGCAACCTCAAAGTATAGTTCTTTGATGAAGAAATTTGAAAAAAAAGAAATAGTATCAAAAAAAGAGAATGTCACGTTTTATGGTCCCATTTCATAAACTCCTCCCCTTTAAATAAAAAAAAAAAAAAACAAGTGTTGGTTGTTCAACTGTTCTTTCTTAACTATGATGCCATGCAAAAACTAGACCATGGGTGCTTCCAGCTTATTTCTGGGCAGCAAACATATGCTTAGAGAACTAGTACAGGAAGGAGAAATGTCCAGGTTGCCTAGTGCACAGCAAGACTTAGTTTACATAAACCAGTGAAGCTGACTCCAAGCTGTTAGGCGGTGTTTAAGAAGTTAGGCTCTGGAGACAAGTTTCTGGGTCCACGTATTTCCTAACTGGGTAATTCATGTAAGTTACTGAACTTTCTTGAGTCTCCATTTACTTACTTTTTAAGGGAATAAGAATATCTACTGGATAGGGTTAATATGAAGATTCTATGAGTTAATCCATGCGAAGCTCCTAGGACAGGCCCTCATGTATAGTAAGCACTTCATAAATGTTAGTTTTTATTATTTGTGTATGGTTGTCATTATTATCCCATCAGAGTCTACATAAACACAGGGCCCCATAACTTTTTCTAATTTCTTGCTCACTGGTCAAGCCACAGCTTTGTCTCTTATGCCAATGTTGACCATCGCAAGGCCTAATTCAAACCTCATTTCCTTCTAAGTGCCTTAGTAATATCGTTTAAACCATTCATTGGGATATGATCTTTTCTGTGGAGCATTGTTCATCTTGCTTCTTCCAGGAGACTGAAAGCTCCTTTAAGAACACAAGAATCATACTCTGGGGGGTTCTTCTCCCCAGCTCCAAGGAGCCCGGATGAGCAATACTGGGCTTGAAATGTTCTTTGGTTGACATGGAGTCAACCAAAGGACTTGGCCAACATGCAGCTTTTGTGTTAATATGCTTCTCATGGACCTCCGCCTCTTCCTCCTCTATCCTGTTGTCAAACCCAAGAAAGGACCAGACTTTGTCACCTGGAAATTTCTAAAATAGAGTGACACTGAGTGTTAGGTGCTGAAAACTGGAACTAGATCTCATCTTAAACATCCTGGGCTTAATAGATATTAGGCAGATTATTCTGTGTCTTTTGGAGCATCACAGACAGTGTGGTATGTCAGAAAGCACATAGAATTAGGAGGTAGGACATGTGTCCTTGGGTTCTCTTTCAACCATCTCCTGGTTATGAAGATGGGCAGGTCACTTACCATCTCGGATTCGTACTTTGCTTGACTATGAAATGCAAATAATAAAATGCGGGCCACGTAGTTGTCTTGGTCAAGATAAAAGATATAATGTCTGGGAAAGTTCTTTGAAATGGTAAATATACCAATTTAATCATTGTTCCTATTATCAAATTTAAGAATCCACCAGAGAAAGGGTGTCTTTTGGAAAAGGCACAGACCACGGGCCTTCCAGCTTCTTTTTAGCCTAATTAACATTCATCAGAGAGATTCTGAGACTGAAGGCATGAAAGGGATGGGGGATGTGGGGGATGTGGGTGGGAGAAGAACAGTTGATGATGAAGAAAGAAAAATCTAATCTTTTGCTAATACCAAAGGGCCTGGCTTAAGAACACACAAGCGAACAGCAAAGCGTGGTGACTCGGGACCAGCTGGGGGACCTCCTGAACAAAAGCAGTTCACAATACTGCTTTCAGCTCTGCAGCTCACCATGGCCGGCTTGGGCCTGGGGCTGCTGGGGAAAGGAGCTGGGGTCTTATCTGGAGACCCAGCCTTCCAGTCAAATGTCAACCCATCAATACCACGGGAGCAGAAAGGAGCCTAATGCTTGGGGCCTTTGTTTCTTTATTTTTAATTAATTAGTCTTTTGTTCACCCATCTGAGTCCTAAAGAAACCTTTTCTGCAATCTTTTCAAAATCTAAATCCCCCACATGTATCCACATTAGTAAAAACAGAATAAAAATCTGTGGTTTTGGCTCACTGCCTTGGCCATGTGGTCAAATAGGACTTTGAAGGGCTCTTTTTTTTTTTTAAACAAGTGTTTATTGAGTGACTGCTATTCATTCAGCAAACATGTAACGAGTGTCTACTACACTACTGGCCCTGTGCTCGGTGTCAGGGACGCAAAGTTGAATGAAACCCAAACTCAGAGCTCAATAAGCTCAGTGAGGGAGGTCAGGGAGCGACCCCAGCAGTTCACACGGTGCCTGGTAGAAAACACTAGCTGCCATACGAGACAGCCAGATGGAACGCTCCGTGAGCTCTGAGGAGGAAAAGGGAACTCTTGGGCAGGAGCTGGGAGGGCTGTACTTCGTGGTGACATTTGAGTGCTGAAGGATTCTGACTCGCATTCCTCCACATGTTTACCACGTTGAAATAACAGCAAACTGGTGCGGAGCGTCCTCTGGGTGTGTCAGGCACCATTTCCAGCACCTTCCTCCTGCAACTCCCCTCTGATTAGCTCCACTTTACAAATGCAAGTCTGTAGCCAAGGCAGCCTGGCTTCAGAGCCCATGCTCTTGACCTTGATGCTACACAGTCTCTTTCTACCAGACCAGTCATCCCTGAAACCTGTCTGCCTCTCCCATCTGAGCCCTCAAAAGCAGGGGAACCTGTCTTATTGATCTTCATGTCCTCAACACCCATCACAATTCCTGACACAAGGTGAGCCTTCAAAAGAGCTTCCTTGAACTTTTGAACTGAACCCTCTGCAGCCAGATGCTTAGGTTCCAGCAGGCCTTGCGGTAGGGCCTGGCAGGTTGGAACAGCAGCGGAGCCCGAGAGGCGCTGGGATGGGGTGAGGTGGGGAGAGGGGAAGACACAATGGACTTGTTTCACAAAGCCCTGCTTGTGGCTTTTCTGAGGCCAGGGATGAGGGCAGAGCTGGAATTCGGAAAGTAGAGGCCCCAGTCCTTTGTGACCCCGTGTAGACGCCGCTTCTACACCAGGCAGAGACCTGCCCTCGGGTGCACTTTTGTGGCTCTGAGGGCAGGGTTTGGGCTTTAGATAATAATTGCATAGGTTTGCTTAGTAAACACAGGGCAACCGTAGGATAATTACATGTTCTTAGGGAGATGGGGCTCAGTAATTACTTTCAGTGGCCCCAAAGTATTATTTAACACATATTCTGGTTTATAAGACAGAAATAATGATGAATTTGCTTGGTAATTACACAGCACTTACCCAGTACAGATCCCTCCAGTAGCTGATACTTAGCCCATCATTAAGGAGCTAGCAGTTGCTTTGGTAAATAATAAGTTCTCCTTATTATTGGTCTCTAGGTACATACAGCATTATTAAAACATCATTAGTGACATTTCTCCAATGGGTAAATACACACGTCTATGCGAGAAGCCAACTTTCCTAGGGCCCAATGCTTTATTTTTATCTTTTTGGCAGAAGAAATAGAAAGGAATCAATTCTAACCTGAGCGTCTGCTCACTTAACAAAGTGAAGCCAGGTTTGCCCTGGCTTAGGGAGCGGAAGGGAGTCACCACTGTTTCCAATCTGAAGATTGCTCTTCAATGTGCCCAGATGATTGTGCCCAGTTTAGGAGGAGGCCCAGGTCTGGCGCCACCACCCCGTGGTGGGCTGGGTCAGCACATCGAGTGCCAGGGTAAACCACAGCCTTTTGACGGGCCTTCTTGGCAGCATCCTCATGGCTCCTCCCGGGATGGGGCCTGAGAGGCTCACGGAGGGCCTGGGACCCTGAGAGACCGGGCGCCCAGTTTTTCAGGCCACGTGCAGGAGACGTGGGGGAGGAACACACGCACACTGGATATCAGACAAGGGAGATGCAAACACAGAACCAGCCTCTTTGTCCTTGCAAAGGGCTCTTGGGAAAGCTGCCCGACATACTTCATCCAGAAGCCGTAATTTGGAGGCCATGGCACGGCTCTAACTGCCCTTGGCTCTGCCACTTGCATCAGAAGAAATCAACTCTTTGTAATCAATAGGGGGCTTAAAGAGAGTGGTCAACCATTATGGCTGATGGGCAAGAGAGGGAGCGGGCCCTCTGGAGCAAACAGAGCCCTCATTACCATTCCATTCCATTCCAACCCAACCCACTTCTGGAGGGAACAATTCAACATCAAATGAAAACTCAGTTCCAGGTCCCAACTGCCAAGGCAAGTGGCCAGTTCCAGAGGCTTGTTTCTTCTGTAATGAACTCCAGGACTCTGACTTTGGCTTTGGAAGTGACTTTAGTTACCATGAAAGCCGGTGGGGAATAGCTGCGGAAAGCTTACAGTTACAGCGGGAAGACCCAGGTTCAAATCCCAGCCCTGCTTCTTACTGGCTGAGCCATCTCTAGCAGTCACCTATCAGAGCTTTAGTTTCTTGGTCTGTAAAACAATCTGTGAAGACCATAAATTCCAAAAATCACATCTATTTTATTGACCATTAAGTTCCCTGCACTCAACCCAATGCCTGACACTTACTGAATCTATAATCAACATTTTTAAGGGAATGAGACCGGGGAAATACATTACACATTTAATTTCCATGAACCCACCCATTTGTACTCAGTGACAAGAGAGAAATAAAAGCAACAATATAAGTAGTCCAGATTCTTCTTGATAATCCACTCAATGTGCATGTGCGCCAGAATGATCCTACAACCAAAAATGTAGAACTATTCTTCTCCCTGTTCCTGGTTGTGACAATCTTCATTCATTAAGTGCACAAATGTTGTACTTTAATACTTCACTTTGGAAGATATACTCTCACTAAATACGTTATAATATCCATCTCACGTAATTCACAAGTATTACCCATTTTGGTTGCAATTACCAAACCTTTTAAACCACCTTATGGATGACTTATAGGAAGGTCCAGGGAAATTTGATTACACCTAGCTTTTGCCTTAAATTCAACCTTGAGAAGCTTACACTTTCCACTTAGATTATCTCACAGGGTCACCAGGAGTGCAGCTGTGAACCAGAAGCACTAGACAGAAATAGCTGTTATCCTGTTCACAGCTCTCTTGGTATGGCTACTTAGCTTGGTCAAGGTCAAGAGACTTGATTTCAACCCAGACCTCTTGACTCTCAGGCTTGAACACTCATATCTACATCACAATTTAACCCAACAAAAACCTGCTGAGTAATTATTAGGTGCTCAGCAAAATCTTAGCTACAAAGGGTAATATAAGAAGAATATCAGGGGTAGAAACCTGACCAAGAGCTCGGCTGGCCCGAAAGTATAGCAAATCTGGGTGTCTTGCTGGAACTTGGAGGCAGCTCCTGGGGACCCTGAGCTGGAGGGGCACTCACTCACAGAAGTAGAATTGCCTTCCAATCCTTCCCACTAACGCCCATTTGCTCCCTGTGATTGTTCATTGTTATAACTCCCCCTGTCCCATTCACATCTGCCTGTTTCCATGTTATTTCACTGGGTTTCAAGTGAGACCCATGACGAAAGGAAATACAATGTTATTTCTACCCCATCCTACTCATATCCCACCCAGTGCCCTATATTTCCCAGGGAGGCCCTCTAGTCCCAGTGGAAGTAACACAGGAGGTATATACAACCTTATATTCAACTGTAAAGTGTTTCAGTGGTGAGAGAAGAGAATGTGTACCAAAGTGAACTTGAGCTTGAGAAACAGGTTATGGATTGTGTCTGCTGGTTTTCCAGGTTCTATATCCATTCAACCCTAACCTCATGATAGGATCCTGATTTCCTTCGGAAAAAGTCCCTGCTCCCCAGCCTTAGGGTTAGCAAGGGACACAGGCCTGGCAAATAATGGAAATCCCATCTGCTGATTATAGTGATTAGTTCATGGTGAACATGTGCATGTCCAAAATGGTCTAATCAGGCCTACCCCCATGTCTTGGGTAAGAGTCCACCTCTTTCTGTGGAACAGCTAACCTGTATGGTACAAGCCCGGAGCTGCCAGGGCCAGCCCATCCAGTGTCAGCCTGCAAATGAAGCCAGTGCAGAAGGAAATATAATCTAGTCATGGAGCTAAGACCAGACTAAGACAGGTCTTAGCCTAAGACAGGTCTAAGACCAGGTCCTGGAAAAATCACTTGGACCCTTGGATCCAACTATACCTGACTTTGAAGTCAAATAGTCCTGGATTTTAAGTTGCATTACTCAATAAATATAGTGTTTTGGTTAAAGCAAGTTGGATTGGGCTTCCCTTTAATTGCCCAGTTGGAAGGAGTTCTAATTAGGAGTTCTAATTAGTCATTTTTTTAAAAAAGGATAGCAGTACAGGTATAGTTGATGGCATGAACAAAGTCCTAGATACAGGGATATCAGCTTTGGGATGTCTGAATCATATTCATCAATAATCATAGAAAATAAATAAGTGGGGGACATTTCATAAAAAAACATCAAGTGATAGGAAGAGGACTTTGGACTTCTGAGAACCCAAATCCAGAGCTGAAAGTAGAAAAATACATGCCTGGGCCCAAAGGCATCTCACAGACTAGCTGGTCTGTGATCTCCAGTTACTGATCTCCTCGTTCAGGGAAATCCCTACCATGCCAGATGCTACACATCTGTGGTTAGTATTGTTCCTTTAAAGAATAACACAGATTCTTCCCTGGGCACGCCACACATTTTCATTAGCTGTGGTCAGGAGGGGAACCAGGATCCTTCAGATGAGTTTCAGCTGACAGACTGCTCTGGGGCATGGCTTTTGGGGAAGCTGATTCATCTTCTCTGTCGGCTGACTGTGGGGGATGCACACCTGTGTCCTAGGATGACTTCAGAGAGAGGGAGACAAGAGACCATGCTGGGCTCCAGCTGCCTCTGCAGACACTCCTACAGTGGAGGGGACACAAGTGCAGCCATGCCTGGTGAGCAGTCAGCAGTGGGGGTGTTTATGTTCAGCTCCAGGGAACCCCCACTGGGGGCTCTTCCTCTAAGTCCTGTCCCGACCCACGGCTTGGATCGGGGAGACTGACTGACATCTGGGCTTCATCTGATTCCCCCACTCATCCAACTCACAGCCATCCACATGCTGCCTTCTCCAACTATTGCAGAAGGCAAGCTGCTCAAAATCGCATTCACGGGGAGCCTCAGACAGGGTGGAGGTGCAGTCCTATCATGCCCACGTTGAACTTATAAGAACTCTGCCACAGGTATGCCCTGGAGATATTGTGGGTTCACTTCCAGACCACCACAAATAAAGTGAGTCATAATCTTTTTTTCTGGTGCAGGGCCTTGCCTTCAATTTGCAAAAAACACAACATCTGTGAAGCACCATAAAGCAAAGCTCAATAAAACAAGATATGCCTGCATATGTGCTTGGTGAGAGAGAGAAAAAAGAGACTGAATGAAAATCAAATAATGGATGTGAGTGACATGGCCTTCCATTCCACTCACAAGGAAGATGCTCTGTGGTGACTTAGAGAAGACGCAATCCACGTAATCCATGCGTCTCAATTCCCACAGACCTCTCATGGCATAAACATCTTGCCTTGCTGAGTGTATTTGTCAAAATAAACAGAGCTTGCTGCTGTAGCAAACAATACCAAGTTTAAGAGGCATAACACAGAGGTAGGTTGTTTGCAATTGTCACTGAGCGAAGCATATCTGGAGGTGCTGTCACTGAGGAGCGACTGTCCTCTAAGTCGTGATGCAAGAATTTGGCCCCTTTCATCTGTGACAGTCCTATGACAGAGCCTGGAGAGGGATAGATGCTGATGCAGGCTGGATTCCCCAGGGTCAGAGTCTGAGATGAAGGTCAGAGTGTGGGACATTGATTAGGGAGAGTTCTGGGGTCAACAGATGTAGAAGTGAAGCAAGGAAGCAACATTGTGCAGAGGGAGAAGGTGAGCTGTAATACAGCCCCTTCCCTCCCCCCAAAAAAGGTCTCTGTCAGCCCAATGGAGAATTCTGGAGCTGGGTGGCCTCTTGGAGCTGCCCTGAGTTGGGGCAAGGTGGTCATGCTGTTGAATCTGTGTCTACTGGTCATTAGATGCAGACGAGGACCATCTTCCAGCAACACTCCTAGCAGCTAAAGAATTAAGTTTTCACCACTAGAGGAGAAATAGGTGGTGCACCACTGCATCCCCACAAAAAGACAAACGCAGGGATCAAAACACTTTGGGTAGATATTTTAGGTTTTGCAGGCCACGCAGGCTCTGTCTCTGCTGTTGTAGCATGAAAGCAGCCAGAGGCAGTGTGTAAACAAATGAGTGCACTGTGTTCCAACAAAACTTTATTGACAAAAGCAGGCAATGGGCCAAATGGACTCACAGGCCATAGTTTGCGGACTCCTGGACAAAGTATTTCAATAGTATTTCAGAGCCAACCCAGGAATGGGCATAGACCACTCCTGTCCACATTCCACTGGGCAGAATACAGTCACATTGCCTTACTTTAACTGTAAAAGCCTAGAAAACAGCTTTTCTCTGAGTCCCAGAAAAAAAATAAATGGAACTTGTGACCGACCATCCAGCTAAAAGGCCACAGTATGATTCTTGTGTTAAAGGCTATTTTTTAGAATATGAGAGAGCCCTGGAATATATCACACATTTCTACATGTCTATTACTGTATTTATTCAATACATAAATTCCTGCAGCTCCCTGAGCCTTGATTACACCTTCTACAAGTTCATCAGGTTGTCACCCAGCATCTGGGGTTGGGATGAGTAAGAGTCACTGTGATGCTTATAATTACAAAGAAGTGGAAAATGACAATAAGACTTACCTGACAGGGTTGTCGGGAAGATAAAGTTTATGTCAATAAAAGTGTGTTGAGGGCAGACATATGCCAGGCAGTATAGTGGGTTCTGGGGAAACAAACATGAAGAAGATACTGCATTAGTTCTCAGTTGCCCTGAAGCTTAGTGATTTAAAACAACAATAATCTTATTACCCACAGTTCTGTGGGGTGCACAGGTGGTTGTTCCGCTGGTTTCACTTGGGTCCATTCATGCACCTGCAGTTGCCCGAGGGGCTGGGCTGTGGATTGCAACCAGCTGGGACAGCTGGGAAGGCTGTGTTCCATGACAGCGAGCATAAGAATGCAACAATTCTCTGCTTGCATCATGGTGGCTGGTGTCCATTTGCTGCAGCAAGACCAGCACTGGAGTGGAAGGGAACAACACAGGGATATGAATATCAGGAGCAAGAATCTATTTAGGACTCTTATTATAATAATTTATCACAAATAGCTTCTCTGCCCTTAAGAAAGCTGTTATGAAATGTTCATCTGGCTCCCACTAGATTATTTGCTCTCCATAGTCCACCTTGGGTATCTCCCAAGAAAGCACTTAGAAGAGAACTGCCTAGTTAGCTTGCACAATGTTGTGTTAAGTCCAACTTTCTACCCGGAACATCAGGCATCATCATCTCTACTCACATCATAGATCAGTTATTCAGTGCCCATTGGCCAGAACTCAGTCACATGGCCCCAATATAACAGCAAAGGAGGCTTGGGAAATGTAGTCTTCCTACAAATCCCAGAACTGAGGACTGGTTCAACCCTCACAAAGACTCTTACATCGATGTCACTTCTGCCTCCACAGGGTCACTCACTCACTGGGGAGCTCACACTAGGGTTCTTCTTTGCCCTTTAGCATGACTTGGCTGACAGTGTAGCAACTGAGGGGAGATGGAGTGATCTGTGGGGGTTGGACTACTAGCCAGGCCCAGAGTAGGATTGGTTCAGGACCATTCAAAGTCCTGGACATGAGCCCCGCAAATGGACAGGGGGTGATACAGCCTGTAGAGTGCATCTTTACTTACCTCCTGAGAAAACAATGTAGGGAGACAGTTGGCCTTACTGTTTTTCTAGCAAGGTAGCATCTCATTTCATGGGTTATTCTGCCTCAATACCTGGTGTCATCTAGGACCATCACCTCTTACTACCCAAAGGACAAGGCTTTACTTCTTGGGCCTTGGAAATTGTCCCACATGGAGGCTCCCCTTCTCTTGTCCCCTACTTATTTGTTCTTGACCCAACAGTCCTTTCTCTCTTTAATCCCTTTCCTGTGTGTTATCTCTGCTCTGCTTTTTTCTAGACATACCAACCCACCTTAAAGAATGTCGGTGGGGGTGCATCTCACGGAGTGGTAGAATTGAAGCATATGAAAAAAGGCAAGACCATGAAGATACCACAAGGCTAATAAGACTCAGGGGACAGACAGAAAAGAAATTTAATAGTAGTACCCACAAAACCTAGTGATGGGGGGCTCCCATCCATTTCCTGATGGACTACCAGAGGCCAGCTCCACAATTTACAGGACCCAGTGTAAAATAAAAATATGGAACTCCTGTTCAAAATGCAGGGGGATACGTGCTGTTAAACATACCAAAGTGCTAAGTTTTTCCTTTTTTCCATAGTCTTTCCTGCAAATTTGTATGGTATCTTTTATTTGCTATTTAACATCATTCTAGACAAAGAACACTTAAAAATTTGAATTATCAGCATGAATTTTCCCATTTATCTTTGTATTGTACAATGTCAGTTTTAAATGCATAGCTCTTAAATGCATGTGTTTCTCTCCCTCTCTTCCTCCCTCTCTCTCTCTTTTCTTGCCAGAACAGTAGAAACACTACACAAAATTAACTTGTTTTTATTTCTTATATACACACCTTCTACAAAGATGAACAAGGAAGAAATGAAAGGAAAAGAAACTATAGATTGCCCCGTGTTTCTCTTTCTTTCTATACCTTCATTTTCGGCCCAAGAAAGGACAAAACAGGTTGTCTTGGTTGTTTGTGTTTCTCAAACACCATTGCCTTCCTTCTGTGTTGTGAGGAAGCCTTGCTTCAAATGGAAAGTTCTGTTTCATGGCCTCTTGGAGTTGTTAGCGCCCCCACGTAGCATTGTCTATGGCATCCAGGCTGTGGGACTGACTAATAAGTGAAGCCATTTTGTGAGAAGCTGTTGAAACTAATTGTAATGATTTCTGTAACAGAGATTTTTCAATTATGCATCAGTGGGTCAACCAGCATTTTTTTTGTGATATACAATATAATATAATACATCAGAATCCACGGCAGGATATGAAGGCATAATATTGCTTTGCAAAATTTTTGTCTCAGTCACATTTATCTGATATGTGGGTGATAGTCAAAAATATTTGAGGACATTGCCTGAGCCAGGCTCTCCTTTTATTAACTTCTACTCCTGGACAAATAGCTTTATGGAAGAGAGTGAGCTGGAGGTCAGTGGTACTGATCTGGATATTTTCTTAAGATTTGAAATGCAGACAGGAAAGAATCCTCTAGCATTTGGTTTTTGTGTTTTAAAGAGGTGCCAGAAGGGTGTGTCATGCTATATTGCAAAGCACTTGTCTAACCTTCTCCTTCTCAACTCCTATCCTCATTTCATCCATGAATAGGCAGGCCCATCGATACAGAGAGAACCAAACAGATACAGCACAGTCTGACATACAATACTGATGCCTGCAGTGGACAAGAATTTGCTGCTCATCACTGTCAATGTGGATTTCTGTAATGGGCTGTCCTCTCAAATGCCTTAACTGTGACCAGTCATGACCCTTGAACTATCTAAAATACAAAAATGACCAGACCTCTCTCCCATCCATCAACCATCAACCAACATCTTTGACTGGTTGCTCAGGGTGTGAGTCAGCCCCTGATCAGCAAGCTAAGCAAATGCTCAAGTTCCAGCTACTAGGTCAAGATCCTAAGAGCCAACAGATCCTCTTCCCCACCCGTGGAAGACTGCAGCATTTGGGTCACTGCAGAGGCCACTGGACAAATGCCCGATTGGCCCATGCACCATCCCTTGATCAGCTCACTCTGGGAGGTCAATTTCCCTTTTCCCTGAGAACCCAACTCTGAGTTTCCCAGTTCATCTTTTCTCATTACAGAACCCAGCTGTTTCCTGCGGACGCCTGTGGGCCTGGGAGCACTGGGCTGAGAGACCTGGCTCCAAGACCTGCGTCCAGCACTCCGTGGCCATTGTGCAATTCCAAACTTTCTGTCCCTTTGGACCTCCGCTCACTCTGTAACCAGCAAAATGGAAGTACCTTCCTTGAGTTCCAGCAGGGCTGTGGAGAGGTCACGTGGCATGATCACCTCTTCCTCTTCTGGAAGGGTAAGGTGGTGGTCCTATTCTAAGTCTCTGCTCCTGGCCACCATCTGGTGGGTGTCTGAGAGGTAGGGCTGAGGGATTGGCTGGGTTAATGCTCAGACAAAATACTGACCCAGGGATACCTCCGTTATACTTGGCCCTTGGCCCACCCACAACTTTCCCAGCAATCTTGCTGCTGCCGCACCTTAAAACCACCCAGCAAGGAAGGGGGTGGGAGGACTCTCAGAAAAGCCCTCAGGTCTTCCCTCTAAAACCAGAGCTCCAGGGAGAGCAGCGAGTGAGCAGTGACTCAGTGTTTAGTCTGTGGCATATCGTGTGCACACGATAACTCAGGAGGGTCTAGCTAAGCTTCTAGCACCACTCAAAGGAGTCTATCTGGGAATGAAGTGCATTCGGGGGGCCACTGAGCCCAGGACCATGAGGCTGAGGTGGGACAGGAAGACAAAGGCTGCCCTGAGCATGTACGTTGGGATCCAGCAAGGGATGGGCTGAGGTCAACCAGGATGGTCATCCAGGCAGAGGCTTCTGGCCCCACATGAGGTGGTTGGGCAATCAGAGAGCTTCTTCCCAACAGACCCCTGGAAGGAAGAGTAAACAGAGCATGGTCTCCACAGGGCCCCGGGTGTGCCTAACCCTGAGGAGGAGGAACTGCTGGCCCACCTCGGGCTTCTGCTCAGACCCCCCAACTTGAGCCCTGGGAGCAGCCGGGGATGATGCCTCTACATCTCAGCCACTGCAGAAGTGGAAAATATAACATGAAAAACATCTGCTTCTCTTCATGGGAGTCAAAAGGCCTCGGCGTGTGTTTCTCCATTTCCTCCTCGTGCCTCCCCTATTCAATCTCTCTTTCTTCCCGACTCTTATAAACATAAAATGTGGTGCCAGGACTCACAAAGAACATCTCAAAGATACCTGGGCAGGTTTGATATGTAGTTCATTGGCTACCATGAAGGCCCACCTGCTGGGGGGAGACATGTCCCTGACGAGACAGAGGGAAGGAAGAGGAAGCAGGGAGCCTGTCGGAGGCGTGAAAGGAATCTGGAGAATGAGGGTCGTGCTGGACTCACACCTCCAGCACGTCACCACCTTCTCAGTCCCTGTGCTTAGTGAGAGCTGTGGAAACGTGATTTGTCCCTTCCTTACAGTAAAACCTGCTCAGCCCCAGGCCCTGCCTTCCACCTGCACCTGACTGCATCTAAAATGCAGCGCCAGGACTCAGCAAGTCGTAAATAAGGGTAAAGTAAAGAATAGCTAGTGGATGTTAAATAGTTCAATAAAGCAGGCCAGTTAGACATCTTCCTGCTCTAAATGAAGGGACCAGTCACAGCAAAAGTAGCTGTTTCCTGCTGGCTACTAGCCACTCAGACCACGTGTTTTGGTCACCCGTAATTATTTTCTTCTAATGTTATCGCAAAGTCTAGCTACTCTCTCAAGTTTTGCCTTTTATCTGATGCCCGCCTCTCATTTCCTAGTCACATCAGCCCACATGCTTCCTAGGAAACCAGAGATGCCCTAGGGTGACTGGCATCTTCTGAGGAGTGTCCTGTGGATTCAGAGATTAAAATGTAAAAAGAAAGTGGTAACTTGAACAAAGAGGTTAGTTGCTTACTGCTCTGGAAGGGGGCAGGGAGATACATCCAGAAATAAAATTGTCTTTGTGTCCCAGCAAGAGAGCAGATGCTCAGGCCTCTCTCTTCATAAAACAGCACTTGATCACTGCCTAGCATTAAAGCGTATGTTTTATACGTGTCTTCTGGCTCCTCCACTAGAAAATGAATTCCATGAGGGCAGAGACCTTGATTTTTAGGGTTGACTCTGAGCACTGTATCCACAGTGTTCAGAACAGTGCCTGGCACATAGTGGCTTATTTATTCCGTGAATGGATGGTTGAATGAATCTCTCTGGTAGAATGGATAGCCAGTGACAAGTGCAATGTCTAGCCAGATGAACACACTGGGTACAGGTATGTCTCTGCACACCCCCACACAGGGGACAGTGAGGGCTTGAAGTGAATACGGTAATGATAATGCTAAAGCTGGCAGCCACTAAAAGTCATGCCTTTCTGTGCCAAGGGTTACACTAATAATCATGTACAGTCATTGTCTCGGTCAGAACTCACCATGCCGTGTTCTATTCTAAAGATGACAGACCTTTAGAGAGATCCAGTGTACCGGCAAAGTCGAAACTAAGTTAAGAGCAGAGCCAGGCTTGAAATCAGATCCATCTGCTTATAAAGTCCATGCTTTTCTTTTAACTGAATATATTGGGATGACATTGGTTAATAAAATTATATAGGTTTCAGATTACAATCATATAATACAGCATCTGTATATTGCATTGTGTTCGCAACTCTGAGTCAACTCTCTTTTGACCACCATTTATTTTCCACCTCACCTCACCTCCTTTTCCCTCCGGTAATCACCATACTATTGTTCGTGTCTATGAGGTTTGTTCGTTCTGTTTTTTCTTTTGCTTACTTTCTTTAACGTTCATGTTTTTTAACTATGATGTGTCCTCAAAGTCATCGTTTCATTTAGGCATTCATCTTGTTCAGCAAAACATTATTATATTATTATTATTTGGCATCTCATGAGAGTTCTAATTCCATCACTAAATTAGAACTTCCTAAAGTTAGAAACTATATCTCATTTCCTTATTATATTCCTTATTATCTTATGTTACTATGACCTGCACATAGCAAATACATAATACATGTCTAGCCAATTAACTACCATAACCATAGAGTACATAAGAGAAATCAACTATAGGTGACATTAAAGAAAGAGAGAGAGAAGGCAGAGTGTCAAAATGGCCCGACCTGGCTGGAAACCGGTCCTTGGTAGGGCCAAGTTTTGTTCTTCTTCATATTTTTACTTGTTTCCAAAGTTCTCGGCATCAGGCTTGCTGCATGAGTTAAGAAAAACTGATTCACAACTGGGGGTTTCACAGACTGAGGCTATTTTATCCAGGCTTTTGAAGGTTTGGATGGATAAGCACACAGTATGATGTCTAGCATACAAAAAAAATGCTCAAAAATTTGGTTGAATAAACCGGTCAGTGGTGTCTGGCATGGAGTGAGTATTCAATAGCTAGTGACTAAATTATATGATGAAATGGATTTGCTGGTCTAGTAAAAACAGCTTTCACTTATCTAGCCAGGCACTATTTTGCATTTAATATTTCATTTAACCCTCATATCAACTCCATGGAGCAGGTATTATTTTCTGTCTTATACAGATATAAAAACTGAGGCTCAGAAAGTTTAAGTAATTTGCCTAGGAGCCCACAGATATCAGGGACAGACGTAGGAATTAAATTGTGTGACTCCGTACGGCTTAGCCTTGAAGCTTGGTCCTGCCCTGTGAGCTCCTTGTGGCAGTCACTGCGTCCTGATGACAGCAGGAAGCCTCTCGAGACAGGAATAAATGTCGGGTGCGTGGCAGTGCTGTGAGACAGTGCTGGGGCTCCTGACTTCCCTGGTGACCCAGAGCCAGAATCCCCCCCTTGTCCCTCCTTTCTCGTGACATCTTCAAGGTTTGGGTAAGAACTCAGAGAGCTGAGGGCTCTTGGTTCACATGTGATGTCCAACAGCCAAGTTCTTTGCTTTCGTTAGGTAAGTTAGGTCTCTTGGAAACATGCAAAGTGGATACTGATTTTATTAGCATTTATGGAGGAAGACAATGAAGCTTAGGCAGGTTGAGTTCCATATCCAAGTTCACACAACTGGTAAGTGGTACAGTTGGGTTTTGAACACAAGTCACCTGGCTTCCCAAGCTCATGACTTAACCATCATGACTGCCTTACATTTGACAGTGTCCAGAAACTACCAGTTAAGACAATCCTATTGATATAATAATTATAATCACAGCAACCACGTAGTGGGAGCCAGGCATTGTTCTAAGAGTGCATTTCTTATATGGTCCTTCTGCCAGGGCTGTGGGGTGACTGGCAAGAAAATGGCAGCTAACACAAAGGAGTAAGTGGTAGAACTGGGATTTGAACCCAGGCTCAACTAGTTCTAACACTTGGATGCCTCCAACCCCCTTCCAGTATCCATGTCCTTAACAACTAAACTTCCTGTGTTCCTGAGTTGGCTTTACATTGCCTTTGAGACTGTACTACGTACCACTTCTACTTGACATGTCTTGTCCTATATACATCCTGGGAACTACAATCAGGGAGATGATGGAGAAATACGAAGAACTGGTGTTGATGCCCCTACCCTCTGCCTTCTACCACATCTACCAGGGTTACCCTGGTTTTCTGCCTCTTTCTACAAAATCATCAGGGTTACGCTCTCACAAGGACTTGAAAATGGGCAAACGCTGGAGGAATATTCCTGCTCCACTTCCACCTGGTAAGAAAAAGTGTGAGATAGGGCACATTCTCATTGGTGAGCAGAATGGCCTCCTCAGGTAGAATCTGTTTGAAATTATTCCTTCAACCAACAGATAAACAAGAGAGGTAAGCGTGCACAGAGTAAGAAAGTACAGATGCTAACTGGAATTCCCTTTGCCACATAGGTTTAAACCCCTTTAAATTATATTGCACACCTATAAAAACTTGTTGGAAAATTAATAATTCAATGAGATGGCTCCAGGTGTTTCCCAGAAATAAGCCTGCTACGTTGTTACCATTAAAATCAACACTGTCAGAGTGAATCTGACCTATTAATACTGGCAAATGCTTCTGAGTATAATTTAAGTAACCAAGGAATGATAGTATTAACCTGTAATACACATATAATTTATGGTATACAATACCTTTTTACATATACTGTATTGTTTTATTCTTACCACAACCCATTGAATCCCCAGATATCCATTTAGATACAAGAAAACTAAGGTTCAGCCTTAGCAGGTGTGGCTCAGTTGCTTGGAGCATCATTTCGTAACCAAAAGGTTGTGGGTTCAATTCCCAGTTAGGTCACATACCTAGGTTGCAGGTTTGATCCCTGATTGAGGAAATTACAGGGGCAACTGATCAGTGTTTCTCTCTCTCTCTCCCTTTTTCCCCCCTTCCTCTCTCACTAAAAGCAGTGAAAAAATGTCCTCTAGTGAGGATTTAAAAAAATAAAATAAAACTAAGGTTCAGATGTCAGGTTTCCTGAATTCATATTCACTGTTTTTCTCAATTACTCATAAATGTAGTAGTGGTGTTGTGGAAGTAATAGTCATAACAATAATAATACTATACAACCCTAAGGGAATGGCTTAGAGAGCAGATGGACTCCTCAACGTCACCACCCTGCCTTGGCCTTGCCTGCTGTATTGATAGGTAAAAATGAGTAACGTGGACGCGGCTCCTCCCTTCTGGGTGATTCAGTCGGCCAAGGCAATCGTGCTGCCTGTCTAAAGAGTATACGTTTACTCATTCATGAAGTACAAGGGCAGAGGGCTTTGCAAGCACATAAGGGGATGTCGTGCAAATTACGAAAGAGCTGATGTGAGCCCAGATGGAGGCCCAGTCACTGCCCAGCACAGCGCCGGCTGATTTTGGCTCCTATTTGTCCCCCAGGCCAGACCTCTGCCCAGCGCAAAAACTGCACACCTAAAGGTGGACACTCTAGAGGAGAAGACACATATACATGGATCATTGCCACAGTGTAGTAAATATTATGAAAGAGATTTCAGAAAGTCACTCTAAGGGGGTAAACTAGTAGTGCTGGTCAGGATTTCACTTTCAATCTCACTGTTGAGGTTGAGAGCGCCCAGCAAACGGTATCCTTTTTTGACCCCTGAACCGACTGAAAGACAGAACTTAGAAATGAGCTAACATTAGAGAATGTGACTTTAGGTCAATGAGTAGGTAGGCTTCTTGATACCAAACCCCAGAATCAGGCCGATTTACCCCCCTGGTCAGCTGCAGGCAGGGCTGCAGACTGATTGCACACAGCCCACCTGGACCCACACGGGGACCTGGCCACGTCAAACTCACTGTTTGAAGAAACTAAGGAGAATGTGCTCATCCTGCCACGTGGACTATATACCAGAGAAAGAAGAAAGGAAGGACGGAGACATCAGTTCCAGTTCTTGATCCTAAATTTACCAGTCAGAATTCTAAAGGCCAGGAGCTATAAGATTTCTGTCCCACATAGAAAGAAATGGGGAAGAATGCACACTCTACCCCAGCCCCCATTTAACAAGTATTATGATGTCGCCCAGCTCTATCCCCAGCACTAGACCCGCACAGGTCTGCTCTGCTCTCCATTCGTTTCTCCAGCCCCCATCACAGTACTTGACACCTAGGGGGCACCCAATAAATATTCAATGAAAAAAATAATCATTAAATCTTGGCTGAAAAGATCACAACAGGCTTCCAGAAAGGAAAAAAAAATTGAGATAAGCCTTAAAGAATCAGTAGCCAGGAAACAGGAGGTCAACGCCACACCCAGAATGAGACCCCAGAAGTAAAAAGGGTTCCATTGGAGAAGCAGAGGTTAAATAGCTTATTTCACTTTTGTGTTTCCTTTGAGGGGACACGAATCACTTGTTTGCTCATGGGATCTGTCAATCCGAAGAGAAGCAGAAACCTTCAAACACCACTGGGTAAAGAATGATAGGTTCTGTCACCTTGTGGCCACCAGCATTGCCATCTAGGATCGTAATCTTGGGGCACCGACTGAGGCAAGGCTTCAGGAAACCCTGTGCTCCTTCCTCAGGACAGGGAGAAGCCTGCATTCCCATTTTCTACATTCCCCAGGGAGCCCTGCCCCACCCACCCTTCCTTCCTCCCCTTATTCCACACCCCTACCCTTCCCTCACACACACACACACTCACACATGTGAACACACACACATGACAAACCCACCCCACTCCTTCCCAACATGCAAGCAGCTGTGTTTTCAAGATTGGAATGCTGATATGAGGTTTGTTTATTTTGGGTTAAGAAGAAAATGTTTATAATTCATAAAGCCAATGAATGGTTTCCTAGTAACCTCTTGTGTAATTATTGTGAAATAATATTCCCTCTTTCCTCTCTCCCCCCAACCCCCACATTCTCTCCCTGACCACCAACGATCCTTTTTCTGTTCTAAATATCAAAATACATTGAGGGTTTGATAAAAACTGAGAATCTCTCCCTAGGAAAATACATGTAAACAAGCATAGTTTCCCTCACAATTCTGTGTACCTACCCATGGAACCCAGTGAATAATCCTGTCCTACACACAGGTAACAAACCATTAGTTTGATATCTCTCTTATCCAAGCAAGGAAAACATGGCCGTGGGGAAATGTGATGAGCTCAGCTCACTCACACCATCACCTCCACCTCTTTCAACGTCACACACTCCAATCCCAAAACGTCAGTGCTCCTGCCCGGCAGGATCTGATCTGGCTGCCTCTCTAAGCATTCCTCCAGCCAGCCAGCACTTAGGAAATGCAAACACACTTTAGGACAGCCTGAGAGCAATGCCATGAAGATAAGCCACCATGAAAGCCTCCCAAATCCCAGTGCAATTGGCACTGGTGGTCTCCACCCCAGGCTTCCTTCCCCAGGCCCAGCCACCCCTGGGCGTTAACCATCTGTGAATACCTGAGAGCCATGCCATGTGCCGATGCCAAGTTGCCGTCCTTTCTCTCGCCCCTTAACACAGCCCACGGTTGAGTTCATTACTTCATGAGGCCCAGGGGTCTCATAAATGTCAGCTGGACTCAGGGTAACCATAGGTCTCTGATCACTTCAATGTCATCATGTTGGAACATCTCCTTGATCCAGTCCTTTATAAAATAAGAAACATATGGAATAAAGGAAGATATTAACAATGCCTTGTAGGGTTTATTATGTGCCAGGCACTGGGTCAGATGCCTGCCTTGCATAATCTTCTATTGTCCTCAAAAACCACCTTCTAAAATATCACTTCATGAAGTCCCTTTGGGAGACAGAATAAACAGGCAGCTCCTAGAGCCAGGATAACCTGGTTGGAATCCCATTCCCGCCACATGTCAGCTGTGTGGCTTTGGACAAATCATTTAACCTTTCTGTGCCTCGGTTTCTTCATTTGTTAAAAAAAAAGAATAGTAATGCTTAAAATATGTGTTTTATAAGGTCATCGTGAGGATGAAATGAGCCTGTACATATAAGATATTTGGAACAACCTCTGGCCATAGTAAGTGCCCATTAAATGTAAATTGCTACCACCCTGTCCATTTTACAGGTTAGGAAACTGAAACTCAAGAGGAGAAGTGACTCTCTGAAGGCCATACTTCTAAAATGCATCTATAGTGAGTGATTCTAAGGCCTGAGGTCATAACAACTCTGATGCTTCCAATCTTTCTTAAATACCAAGCCCTTTGAAACAGTTGCCTTAATGTGGAGAGTTGGAGGGGCATGGAATGGCATGGAGTAGTGTGGAGATGCAGAACGAGTGGTCCCATATCCATGTGTAGTGAATACAAATCAAGAGGAATACCTCGAAAGTAAGGGATCCCAGCCCCACAGCAGACCACCCAGCCCAGGGTTCTAGCACCAGAAGATAAGTCCCCATAACTTCTGTCTGTATAAACCAGTGGGGGTTGGAGTGGTGGAAAAAACTGCAGGATTCTCAAGAGAATACTCTTAAAGGGTCCACAACAGACTTAGGACTCGCATAGACCTACCCCTCTTGGATTCGGCACCAGGGCAACAACTGGAAGGGCATCAGTGGCATTCAGGGAGAAATTGAAGTGTCTGGCATCAGGACGAGTGCTGGGAGACAGCTCCTTCCCAAGCAAAACTCCAGAGGCCAGGCAGTGGCATTGTCTCCTCTTCCAGCCCTCCCACACACAGCAACAGAGCTGTGATGCAGGTGGCCCTGCCCTGGCAATAAGGCTCTACCCCATACAACTTACATGTGTGCTATTCTACAATAGGCCATGCTACTAAGACAGGGAGTTGAAGCAGCTCTACCTAGTACACAGAAACAAACACAGGGACACTGCCAAAATGAGGAGACAAAGAAATATGGTCCAAATGAAAGAACAGAAAAACTCCAGGAAAAGAAATAAATAAAGTGGAGATAAGCAACCTATCAGATGCACAGTTCCAAAACACTGGTTATCAAGATGCTCCAGGAACTCACTGGGTACTTTAACAGCATAAAAAAGATTTCGGCAGAAATAAAGGTTGCATTAAGTAAAATAAAGAAAAATCTACAGGGAACCAACAGTGGAAGGGATGAAGTGAAGAATCAAATCAACAATTTGAAACACAAGGAAGAAAAAAACATTCAATCAAGACAACAGAAAGAAAAAGAATTTTAAAAAGTGAGGATAGGCTAAGGAACCTCTTGCACATCTTTAAACATACCAACATCTGAATCATAAGGGTGCCAAAAGGAGAAAAGGAAGAGCAAAAAATTGAAAGCTTCTTTGAAAAAAATAATAAAAGAAAACTTCCCTAACTTGGTGAAGGAAAATAGACATACAAATTCAGGAAGCACAGAAAATCTCAAACAAGAAGGACCTAAAGAGGACCACATCAAGACACATAATAATCAAAATGCTAAAGGCATTTGAAGATAAAGAGAAATAAAGTCATTTGAAGATAAAGATAAAGAGAGAATCTTAAAGGCAGCAAAAGAAAAACAGACAGTTGCCTACAAAGGAATTCCCATAAGCCTGTGAGCTGATTTCTCAAAATAAACTTTGCAGACTAGAAGAGACTGTCAAGAAGTATTCAAAGTGATGAAAAGCAAGAACCTACAAGCCAGATTACTCTGTCCAGCAAAGCTATCATTTAGAATTGAAGGGCAGATAAGGTGCTTCCCAGACAACGTAAAATTAAAGGAGTTCATCATCACTAAGCCATTATTATGCAAAATTTCAAAGGGAATTATATAAGAAAAAGATCAAAACATGAACATTAAAACTGCAATAAATTCACAAATATCAATAATTGAATAAAAAAATAATTGAATCCAAATAACAAACTAAGCAGACAAGCAGAATGGGAACAGAATCATAAATATGGAGATCATTTGGAGGGTTATCAGTTGGGAGAGGGAAGGGGAAGGATGGGGGGAAGGTGCAGGGATTAAGAAGCACAAAATAGACAGAGATGTTAAGAACAGTGTAGGAAATGGAGAAGCCAAATAACTTATATGTGCAACCCACGGACATGAACAAGGTGGTGGATGGCTGCAGGGACTGTGGCTACCAGGTGGAGGGGGTGCAAAGGGGGAAAAACTGGGAGAACTGCAATAGTATAATCAATAAAATATTTTTTAGAAAAGTCACCTTTATAAAATCAGTCTCTTCAACACTGTATCCTCTTGTGCTATTCCTGCCAAAATAAATGTTCTTTTCTTTTGCCATAAAAGACATTACTTGGTCAACTGGCAAAATATGAATAAGATCTGTGGGTTAGCCATACAATTACATTCATGTAAATTGCCTGCTTTTAATCATGTAGGAGAATTTCCTTATTTCCTGGGTAAATACACATTGAAGTATTTAGAGGTAAGGGGACAATCATGTCTGCAACTTCCTCCCAAGTAGTTCAGAAAAAGGAACAATACCATGTATCTAGAGAGACAAAAAATGATAAAATAAGTATGGTCAAATGTTAACTTTGGGGAAATCTGGGTGAAGAATATTCAGAAATTCTTTGTACTTTTATTTGTAACTTCTCTGTAGATCTGGAATTACTTCAAATAAAAATGTCTTCAAAAAAGAAGCACAAAAGAATCGATCTTTTCACCATCAGTGATTGCCTTGGAGTGAACGAGGAGAGAAGCCGAGTTCCTTGCAATCTCCTCTATAGCCACAGCTTCCTTCCAGAAAAGGCCTTCTTCTTGATGTTAACCCAGTAGATTAGCATTTCCAAGAGTGAAAATATTCCTAAGCCATCCATTGGGCCCTGCTATAAAAAGAGAGACATTTTAAAATTAGAAGACATCTTTCTCTCTTGTCCAAGAGGATATAGCAACTCCTCACCCTTTTCCCCACTCCTAAAAATTGTCCATGATTACACTCATCCTCTGACACCCACTCACAAAACCCTTTTTTATCTGCCAGATTTGCACAGGCTTCTCAAGAATGTGGTGAATATGCTGTTGCTGAATGTGGTTCATTTGCGCAAAATTCCTCAACCCCTTTTTCCATCCACACTTTCATCATCCATGCCCTTTTCTCCGATAGGACACTTAAAAACAGAAGCAGAGAGTGGGGGAGGAATGGCAAGGGCTACAGGGGAGGCTGCAGTTTGTTCAGGCAGCAAGCATTCATTTAGTGAGTACCTACTATGTGCTGCCTACCAGGCCATGGGCCCGACAGGAAAGGAGGTAAGATTGATCTGCCTTCAGAGAGCTTGCTCTGGGGAAGAGAAGTGGGTGCTGCTGACCAAAGTTTGGAGAGTGTTACAGAAAGAGAGGTACAGGGGGTTGGGGAAAGAGGGGAATGTAGAAGGGGAGCCAACTTATGAGGTCTGTCCAGAAAAAGTCCAGCCATTGTTAATACCATGAGAATGGTTTGTGCGACATTGAATGTAACCTGGCAGCCACAGGAAGAGGACTGGAATGCACATGCGTGAACAATGATGACTTCAGTGTGGGCAGTAGATGCTGTAGACTGAGCATGTGTACTGTGTGGCTGTCACATTCAGAATGACAGAGTAGAGCAACAAATCTGCATCAAATTTTTCATTAAGCTTGAATGTTCTTTTGCAAAAACTATTCAGATGATTCAGAAGGCTGCAGTTATGGACAGCTGGTGACTGGCAGCTTCATCGCAGCAATGCACCTGCTCATACATCACATTTTGTTCAGTTTTTTGGTGAAACACCAGATCACCCAGGTGAGTCAGCCCCCCTACAGATCAGATTTGATGACCCGCAACTTCTGGTTTTTCCCAAAACTAAAATCACCTTTGAAAGGGAAGAGATTTCAGACCATTGTTGAGATTCAGGAAAATACAATGAGACAACTGACGGTGACTGGGAAAACTGTGTGAGGTCCCAAGGTACCCACATTGAAGATGATTGAGGCATCACTGCCCTATGTACCATGTTTCTTGTATCTTCTTCAATAAATGTTTCTATTTTTCATATTACATGGCTGGGTACCTTCTGGACAGACCTCTCACTCTGCCTGGGTCAAGGAAAATTTTACATCTGAAAGACTATCATGTGTTAGTTAGATCAAAGGGAATTGGATGGGGAGGAGAGAGTAAAAAAAATTCTTTTCACTCATAAAAATCAAGACCCATACTTGCTTAGGCACAATAAACAACACTGTTGGTGGGACTGTCAAATGGTATAATCTCTAAGGAAAACAGTATGGAGGGTCCACAGAGACAGCCATTCTCTAACCCCCAGGGACTTCAACTCCTGTCTCCCTGTCAGCATTGCACCGGCTGGCCATGCCCAAAACCACAAGGCATGGGTGAGAACACCTCAACTGGCTTTCACTAATCATGATTCTTACCAAGGTCTCTCCAGAACAGTCACCCATGATCTGAAACCCTGTAGTTGTCCTGATAACAAGTACAACAGGTAAAGGATATCTTTCGGGTTAGAGACCCAAGTCCTCTGCCAGACCTGACCCGGCGTCTCTAACCCTCTCCTCTCACAGCTCCGACGACCTGATTTCACACAGAGGCTCTCAGGCAATGGGTCTCCAACTTAAACAGGCATCATTGTCAACTGGGCAGAGGCTTCTGCGCTTGGGACCCTTGAAGATTTTGCCCCATGCACCACTTCATTTGGCTGTTCATTTGTATCCTTTATAATAAAATGGTCATCTAAGTATAGTGCCTTCTTGAGTTCTGTTAGGTCACTCTAGGGAGTTATCAAACATGGATGTTGGGGGTTATAGAAAACCTTGAATTTGCAGCCAAGTCAGACAGGGTCCCTCACTTGCATCTGACATGTGAAATGATGGAAGGGCAGTCTTGCTGGGGACCTTGCCCCTTAATTTGTGGAACCTGATGCTAACTCCTGGTAGTATCGGAATTGAAATAAATTGGGCATTCTCTTGTTGGCAGACAGCTGGTGTCAGAATGCACTCAGATGGTCATGACAACAGCTATAGTGGGGAGCAAGAGAGCCCCAGCTGACACTCAGCTTTGTTTATCTCCAGAGCTTCCATTCTAAGTCCAGGGTGATGGTTTAGCACAAGGCCAGGGGCCGCTATTTACATTTGGCAATGCAAACGATGCCCCGCCTGCTCCTGCCATTGTGCAATGCACAGCCCTGCAATCACAGACCCCGTGTGGGCCAAATTCACCTAATCATCAGAAACACCTGGGGCATTTATTAAAAACTAGGGATTCCCAGGCCCCTGCCCTGAACATTCTGATTCAGTTAGTTTGGGGTGGGGCCCAGGAATTTTTATTTTTAACAATCTCCCCAGGAGATCCAGACAATCAGGCACGTTTGGCAAACAACGCACTGTGCTGCATTCACCAGCCTCCTTACTCAGGTCTGTCCATCTACCGTAGAGCCTGCTCTTCTGCTTGCCCAGTTCTTGCCTAGTGTCTGACACATTCCTATGCTGGGATTCTAAGGTCTAGGTTTATTATTAAGGTCTGCACTGTTGCCTAGTCTTATATTTTCAAGAATTTTTATGAATCGGGCAATATAAATTCAATTCAGCATGGTTAAAGCCGAGCCCATCAACTCCTGCTTCCTGCTCTACCCCCCACATCCTCAAACTCAGCGAATGACCCACCATCTACCCAAACAGCAGAGCCGGGAACCTGGCACATTCTTGGTCCTCTTTTCCTTCGGTCTTCATTTCCTGATCACCCTTTCCTAGTGACTTCTACCTCCTACAAAACACAAACCAGCCCCCCCTCTGCTTTCTCACTGACCAGATGATATCCATCACACTTTTCAGCCAGACCAGCTTACTAACAAGGCTTTCTGCCTTCATCCTTTGCTTCCATCCCCCATCTGTTACCCCACAGGGGGCAGACTGCTTATTCCAAAGGCGGTTATAATAATACCTCCCATCTCACATGTTCTTCTGGAATCTTGACACTATTCCATCAAGAGATGAGTTTAGTTCTCCTTTTCTTGAATATGGGTATGTTGTGGTGACTACTTCAATCAGTAGAGTATGTAGAAGTGATGCTACATGACTTCTAAAGCTGGCTCCTAAAAGAAGGTGATTCCCATACCACTTTGTCCTCTATGACACATTCAGTCTCCATCTATGTTTCCACCTCAGCAGCCAGCTGCCTGAGCCTGCCATGCTGGGAGGAAGCCCAGGCAGGCAGGGCACGTGGAATGGCCCTGAAACTACCAGCTACAGAGAGATGCTGGACCAGCCAGCAGCCACTCCAGCCTTGACTATTCCATCTCTAGCCACTGTCTGGCTGCAACTACATGAGAGTCCCCACACCAGAAATCCGCTGAGCCCTTCCCAAATTCCTGACAAGATAAAATGGTGAGAGATAATAAGGTAATTGCTGTTTTAAGCTATGAAGTTTTCTGCAGCAATAGCTTCCAGGATCCCCATTTAATGGGCACCGTGGCCAGAACTGTAGGAAGTCGCGCTACTCAAAGTGTGGTCCCCCGACTAGGTCTGGAGAGCAAACTGTTACCACTCAGTATGGGTATTGAGGGTAAGTGTTGAGAAGCTTTTGACAGGGTGATTTTTTCCTCATTGTAGCTAATCATTTTTTAAAAAATGGACTTGGGTCTGGATTTGGGCAGATCTGGGTTCAAAGAGCGGAGGGGAAACTGCCTTTGGTGGATTGGTCAGACACAGCCCCGTCTCGGAAACTGCACTACATTGGAAGAGAGAAGCGAGGCCATGGGGAGGAGTGAGGGAAAGCGGGCCAGGTGGAGGCAGCATACGAGGGGGACTCTTTCTCTTTTTTACTTTTATTTTTTATTATTTTTTAACCTTTTTATTGTTGTTCAAGTACAGTTGTCTTTCTTTTCCCCCTAACACTCCCCCCGACCCCAGCCATCCCGACGTCCCATCCTTGATCCCACCCCACTTTGGTTTTGTCCATGTGTCCCGTATAGATGTTCCTGAAAACCCTTCCAAGGGGCCTTCTTTCTAATGTGAGAAAAAGTGTGAAGTGTTCACAGGATTGAAGGACGGCAAGCTTCCCTGAGACAACCGCTTACTTGGGGAATCCCTTCTGCTGCGAATAACAGAAGACTCTACTCCAGTGGCTTAAACCAGCCAGGCTTTCTTTTTTTTCACTGTATCAGAATTTTGTCTGTGACACTTGGCACTGGACGGTGTGCACCTCAGCCAGTCTTCCAACTGCACAAACTGGCAGCTCTTGGAGGGTCTTCTCCAAAGTCACAGAAGGTCACCCTGCCCTTGGCTGTACTAACTGAAGCGTGTGTTCTATACTGGCTCCCACTGTCCCCCAATAGGATTAAGCTCCAGGTGCCCCAAAGAGATCCTATTTAATAACTCACCCTTTATTGCCTTTCTTCCCATCCTCGTCCCAAGTGCCCTCTCCCTTATCAGCATTTCCTGGAATCCCTTTACCAACCAAACTGCTTGCATTCTGTGAAGTTACATCACCATAAGCAAGACAGCGAATGGTAAGTGATGACACTGGAGAAGAAGGCGGAGACCAGAGAGGCAGAGAGGCAAGGAGCTGCCTAACAACACCCTGAAGTTAGTGGCACAGCCAGAATGCAGCTCTGCTCCGGGGACGACAGGTCAGTCCTCCTCATTAGGCTGCACTGCACTCTCTGAGAAGTAGAGAAACAAAATCGCCAAAGGGTAGAGTTGCCTGCAAGCAATCTTGGAGATTCTTCCTGCAAATGACCTCACCCGAATCTTTACTTTCCAGAGCTCACTCCCATCAAGCACCACCTGGCATCCGTCAGCTTAAGGTGGAAGAACAGAGCACTTCGAGCCAAGCAGACTCTGCGTAGCCTATGCCTTCCCCATTTGCTAGCAGTGTGACTGTGGGCAAATGTCTTCACTTCCCTGTGCCGCCTCTGTAAATGCAGGTATGCTCAGAATGCTACCTTGCTGGGTCATTTCAAAATAAAATGCATAACATGAAAGAGTGCCTGGGGCATGCCTAACACATAGTAGATGCTCAGCAATAGCCTCCTCCTGCCTTGCCACTCACTCTTAGTTTCACAACAGAATGAAAGACCAAATAAAGAGTATTAGCCAAATACTCAACTCCAGTTGTCTGGCATTTCTCAGCCCACTTGCTTCACATGATCATTTCTAGGAGGCTAATACCTCATTACAATAACACTGCACTCTAATACCAGTGGGCCCATAAACAAAGGCCCAGCTAAAATAAAAACCATTACAATCATGGCCCAGATTTAATCACTGGCTAGTGGGCTCCCCAGCGGTTTGACCAAGAGCCAGGCAATAGTCAAATAATCAAACTGCAGATGCTGGGATAGCAAATCGGCTTAAATTTAAACAGTGGCAAAGACCCAAACTATAGTGAGGAGAAAAGAGAGGCAAGGAAGGGGAGATATTATAGCCTTGTACAACTTTGGAATTTCCCTTCCACGGCCTCCCAAGTTAATTGGCCCATAAAATAACCAGGCTTGTTAATGAATAATAAGCTCATTCCGGAGAGGCACCTAGGTCAGGCGTTCACGCAGGGCCTGCTGGCTGAGGATCCTGCTCTTGGAGCTGAAAGTGATCCCAAGGGTGACATGAAGGCAGAGGCGATGGTCTCCATCCCACCGATCACTCACAGGCATGTGGCTCCTTACCAAGTGGATCCAGAGTCACAGAACCAATCATGATAAGGCAGGAGGGGCTGGTCAGCTTTGGGGGTCCTGAAACTTACACAATTTGGGGCCCTCTTTGAGAATCTAAGGCAAAACTGCATATGGAGTGTGCTCAGCCATCCAACATCACCTTGCACGATGGTTACCCCAATACCACCTGGACTCAAGGAGAAGTGTGAGGGAAGGGAGGGGAAGTGGAAAGAGACAGCAGACTTAGCCACTGCACTTAAAATATGGTACAAAAACATGTGGCCCCGTGAACACAAAGCTAGGGATGCTCCTAAGCCAGTGAGCAGCTCCCAAGCTTTGTTAACTTCATGGGAAACCCACTTCTAAGAAGAAACTAAGACCATGAACTTCCGCATTTCCTACGTTTTGCTTCCCAATGTCATTCCATCAAACCAAAAACCCTGGTGCTACCAAACACTGGAGCTGGATTGCCCCCAAGAGCATGGACTCAGCAGACACGATGAGCAGAGCATCCAAGGGCAAGGGTCTGAGGGCACATCAGACTGTTTCCAAGACCAAAACACCAAGCACTTTTTGATTGCCCATGTTTCATCTGTCTCTGCTATCCGCAAGAAACTGTGTGTTTAAAAATTTCACGCTTCATGAAATAGGCAGATCCTGAAGGCCAAATTCTTCCAGGGAATCTGAACATTCGAAGAGAATTGTGGTTTAGACTCTCACTGAGGCAGGCAGTCAGCGGCTGAAAGCATTATGGTTAAGAGTATAGGTTTTTAAATTAGACATTTGGATTCTGGCTCTGCCACTTACTAGCTCTATGACCTTAAATAACTTCCTTAACTGCCTCCAACCTTGGTCGCCGCTTATGTAAAATTGAGGTAACAATAACATCTGCTTCGTAGAGGTGGAAAAGGTCAATTGAGATAATTCACATAAAGCACTTAACCCAGTTTCTAGCATATAATCAGAGAAGATGGAGATTCACTGGGATTAAGAATAAATCTACTGTCCCTGTTATGAATGAATGTTTGTTCCCCCCACCAAAAAAAAAATTTATGTGTCGAAACCCCAGCTTGCAGTATAAGTGTATGTGGAGAGAGAACTGTCATGGAGGTAGTTCAGGTTAAAGGAGGTCATATGGATGGTCCACTTGATTGGCAAAGTGTCCAAGCCCTGTGCCATGGGACCAGAGAGCCCCGGCTCCTGGGAGGAAGGCACGTCCCCATGTTTGCTTGACAGCTGGCTCCTCGGGCCCCTGTCGCCGCTCCAGCCTTGTCAGTGACAGTGCAGACAGGAAACAAGAAACCAGAGCCTGACGGCATTTCCTTCCCTTTTGTCCTGGGAGGCACATTCACAGATGTCAGCTCATGTGAGTCTCACGCTGAGCTTGAAGACAGGAGGAGGAGCAGGGAGAGGGGGAGTCCCTTCCGCGGTTTATGTGGGGACACTGAGGTTGAGTAAAATTCAAGGGTTCTCTTAAAGCCACGCTGTCTGTCGTGTGCCTCACTTCCCCTGCCTCAGTCTCTCCCAGCTGTCCCTCATCTTGGCCCACTGATCCATCCACTCGCAAAGCCCATGAAGCCCTCAGCAGTCCCTCTGGTATCCTGTCTGGATCAAGACAGAAATTTTTTTAATTCCCATACAAACATCCCCCCAGTCCCCTCACACACATTCCTACACATATGCATATATATACAGGCATACATTCATTCACATGTTCACATGCATGTACATATACTCTATAGGTTCATACATATAGGCTTATTCCACACACACATGCAAAGACCCATGCAGATATCTAATAGAAAGACACACACACACACACTCAGCTGTGTGGAGGTTAGTATCCTGACACCCTCCTTAGGCAAGTTCACGTTACCGTGACCGCACCCTCTGACCCCAGAACTGATGCCTGCTTTCCTCCATTGAGCTGAGTCGTCCACCCTGCCAATTCCTCCCCCGTCCCCTCCCTAACCCAGTGACTTCACCCAGAACCCAGGTCTGAATTTTTCTTTACTTACAGCCTCTCACTGATGCTCCAGGGCTGTTCTGTCACTACAGCCGGAATAAAATCTGTCACCAACATATGTGAAAATGCAACGGAGAAAAGGCGGGATCCGAAGGAGAGACCGGGGCCCACTCGCTTGTGCCAGAACCAGAGGAGCAAAGCACACTAAGAAAAAGCCGAAGTCCATAATTTCTAAGATTGGGGGTGAATCCGAAATAAAGATGAACAGATCAGACTCAGCACTGTAATGAAAGAAATACAAAAATCATGAAGGAAGACATCTCTTACTGTAATTCACTGGCGTAAGTCATTCAAAGAATTCATTGGATTATTTGAACACTTACTCTTTGCCGCTGTGGTGTTGGCTCAAGGACAGAGCAATAGGATGAATTAGATGGATAATTCAGTCTACAAACAGCTTAAAGGAATAGGAGATTCCAGAGACAGACCCATACACAGGAGACACTCTAATCATAAAGGTGACCATTTAAACCAGAAGGTGAAAAGAAAGACTCTCCAACACCTGGTATCATCGTGACTTCTCCCTTACAGGGGAAAACATAAAACTAGGTCCTACTCAACACCATTCAAAGTAACAGGTCCGGAAGCATTAGACTTTAACACAAAAACCGAAACTGCCAAGGATGCCCCATAACAAATGAATTCAGATATAACACGACCAGTGATTGGCAATTAGTTCTTATCTTCAGCGCAAGGAACACTGACCCCACATTTTAAGTGACATTTTGGGCCCCGCTTCCAGCATTACACTGGGGTTGTCCCAGAAGTGAGCGCAGGAGAATATTTTCACAGCCTTCAGAGGGTGGGAAGACCTTCCTGAGCAAGACACAAAACTCAGAAGCTGTAAAAAAGAAAAAAAGAAAGAGAAAAGGCTGGCAGAGGGGACTACATTAGAATTCAAAGCCCTGTCAAATCAACACCAGCAAGGGAAGTTCAAAGGTAAAACACTCCAAAAAACTCAGTTTTCAACAGAGAAGTCATTTATAAATTTGACAATATATATTACCGTATAGCCACTTAAGTAGTGGTTACAAATGATGCAAAGGTATACACACACAGGTGTGAAAACATTTCTAAGACATAGAGCTAAGTATCGAAATGAGTCCTAGAACTGGCTGGATGGACAGATAAATCCCATTCATGTTTTTAAAACATGTGTGGAAATTGTGATGAAATTGCATAAAAAATGGACTACATTCATCCATGATGAACTGTTAACTGTGGTTATCTCTAAGGAGAATGAGGCCAAGAGATAAGGGGTGAATTTCACTTTTCCCTCTATAAGCTCCTGAACTGTTGAGTTTTTAACAAAAAGAATGCATTTGTGTATTTCATTTGTATAATATGTGAGACAAAGAAAGTCATAACACTTGGAATCAGATAGGCTGCCGTCTTGGCTCCATTGTATATCAACTTTGTGACCTGTGGCAATTTGCTCAGTCAAAATGGGGCAATAACACCCACATGGTTATGAGCACCAATGTTATGAGCACTAAATAAGATTGTTCTAACCACTGCTTATTGAGCACCTACTATATACTTGGTTTTTTAAATGCACTACTGCCTTTTAAATAAATGGTCATGCTGAAATGGAATAGCAGCCTGGTCAAGTAGCTATTATTATGTTTTACATGTAAGGAAACTGAGGCCCAGAGAGGTGAAGTAACTTGCCCAAGGTCACACAGCAGGTAAGTAGCAGTAAGTAGCAGAGCTGGGGGAAACCTGGATCTTTTTGCTCTAAAACCTATGCCTGCCGGTCTGTCCTATGTTCGCCTCTCGAGGTCCTTCAGTTTTCTCTTTCAGAGGGGTGGTGCTTATGCTGGGCTTAGACAGCACCCCAGAATAAATCTTAGACCAGCGCTAGTACTGCCCCCAACCCAGACCCTGTAGAAAGGGGACCAGGAGTTACTGACTCACAGCCACAGCCGATTGCTCACAGACAGTGTCTGGAAGCGCCTGTCTCCCACTTCCTCTGAAATAGATAACAACAGCTATTTTAGCCTGAAATGTCACTGGCATAAGCACACAAGGAGTAATAAATCTAAACTGAAAAAAAAAAAAAAAAGCCCTCATTGCGAAAGAGAAATCAGGGCCTTGTATTATAAACTCCCGCCACCCCACTACAGCCACCTGAGACGCCCACTCTGGGCACCCTAGCAAAAGGTAGGAAAAGAAGAAGAGGGGACTGTGGACAGGTACCACAGGTAGTGGGGGCTCATCAGAACCCTCAGTGGCAGATAAGACTCAGTGGCAGTAGCTTATGGGATATTGGAATTGTTTACAGCAGGGTACACAATCTGACTTCTCTCTGTGAGCCCCAAATGTTCGGTGAAGTCTAACATACCTACAAATACTAGCTGCTTTTAAGGACTTATTATGTGCTAGGAAGTGTTCTAGGGACTCCCCCTAAATTAAATGATTAAATTAACCCATTTAATCCTCACAACAACTCAAGGATCATCCCCATTTTCCAGGTGAGAAAACTAAGGCACAGAGGAGTGACCTATATTGTCCAAGTTTCCAAAGCTAGGAAATGACAGGCCCTGGCCAGCCGCCTTCGGAGCCCCTGCCCTCAGCCACCAGTCCTCACTGCCTCTCCAGCACAGAGCACGTGGCCCGGGTGGTTTCTGCAGTGAGATTCACAGAACTGCGGCTCAGGTCTGGATACAGACTCCTCCTTACACCGCAGCCCACACCCGACTCCTCCCCAGCCCCAAAGCTCCCGCCAACTGATGCAGCCAGAGAGTGATAAGATCAAAAGTCCCTCACAGATTCAGAGCACCCCTTACAACGGGCCCACAAAAATGTGCCATGGGGTTGGCCTTTCGCCACTGTGGAGAAGAAGTGAGCGAAGTCAGCATTTTTTAAAGGGCTCTCTGCCTCAGTCCAGCGAACCATAACCCACCTCCCTTAAAGAAGAGGATTTGTCATTTTAGCCACAGTTTTCCCCTCTACCCAGTGCCAGTAAGGAACAGGATTTCTCTGGCTCCGCCCCCACTCTGTCAGGAAGCTCCACCGCCAGCTGCCCCGCAGCGAGTCCCGGGCGTCCTCAGGCTCAGTTGTTGTGCAGATTAGAAGTAACATCTCTAAGTAAGATGTCTGAGATTTCACGGATGCTCAGACAAAGGGGAGCTGCCCGCAATGGCGAGCACGGAGAGAAATCAATTGCTGTTTTACTTACCTTGCGAGGTGGGCCTGCACTGTGCCGCGGTGGACCGATGGTGCCTGCCATGAGCTGTCACGGTGATCCCGTCTCATGGAGACAGGGATCGCTTGTTCCCACTGGACCCATGGGCTGGGTTGTCCTGCTAGCAAATAAAAACACAGGCTGCTGAGCTAAATTTTAGTTTCAGACAAACATTAAACAATGTTGTGATATACATGTGTCTCGTGCAAAATTTGAGACATATTTGTGCTTTAAAAAAATAAAGCACAATGAATAACTGTTTTACATTGAAGAGTGTATCACACACCTAATAGATGCCAGGCATGGTCTAGTAAACCAAAGTAATAAGACAGAGCTCTGGTTGGGTAGCTCCAATGGCTAGTATGTTGTCCTAATACCCCAAGGTTGCAAGTTCAATCCCTGGTCAGGGACATACAAAAGCCCACCAGTGAATACATAAATAAGTGGAACAAATCGATCTCTCTCTCTCTCTCTTTCTCTTTCTCTCCCCCTTCCTTTCTCTCTCTCTGTCCCCTACCTCTCTCTCTAAACTCAATAAGTAAAATCTATCTATGTATCTATCTATCTATATTTTCAAAGTAACAAGGCAGAATCCTAGCCCTTGATGAATACTGTTCCCCTAATTGAGAGCATTCTGAGTCAGGGGTCAGTCCTTCAGAAAGAAATTTGGCAATGAATACCAATGGCCTTAGAAATATTCTAGTCCCCTGACCTAGAAATTTCACTGCATATGAATTTTGGATAGATTAGCTAATTTTCTAAGCCTTTAACGTATTTCATAACTACTTGCACAGCAGGCTCCAATTGCAAAACATCAGTACTTCCATCAAGATAAATTTTAAAATTATAGGGACTAGTGTCCTCATGGTGATGATTAGGAATTATTATGGAATGAATCACGTTCTCCCCCTGGAAAAACTAAGTTGGAGGCCTAACATCCAGTATCTCAGAATGTGATGTTATTGGGAGATAGTCTTTATAGAGAGATCAAGTCAAAATGAGGCCATCGGGGTAGGCCCAGACTCAGCGACTTGTGTCTCTATAAAACAGGGAAATGTGGACACAGAGGTAGACACAGAAAGAGAGAAGATAATGCGAAGAGACACGGAGAAGATGACAATCTGTAAAGACAAGGAGAGAGGCCTGGGGCAGATCGTTGGTTCACAGCCCTTAGAAGGAACCAGCCCGGAAGACACCTCGGTTTGGATTTCCAGCCTCTGGAACTGAGACAACGAGGCTCTGTCATGTAGCCACTCACTCAGTTTGTGGTGTCTTGTTATGGCAGCCCCAGCAAACCAATCAGGAGCAGCTTAGCTCATGTTCAAATTTTGGAATGCAATTGATCATGAGTTTCTTTCTTTCTTTCTTTCTTTCTTTCTTTCTTTCTTTCTTTCTTTCTTTCTTTCTCTCTCTCTTTCTTTCTTCCTTCCATCCGTCCTTTTTCCCTTCCTTAATTCAGCACATGGTTTGAAATCTGCCTACTCCCTCGGGTTAAATAAGTTGTGGTAAATGGAAAACTTTGCAGCTAAAGCTACAGAAAAAAATATTAGAATGGCAAGCTATTCCCATCTATTGCTAAATAGAAAAGTTAGAAGTCCAACCTCCTCGTTCAAATACTGGCTTCATCACTCACTGCTGAGCTACCTCATTCAAACTTTCTGTTACTCAGTTTCCTCATCTCTAAATTGGGCGTGACCATATTAATACTTACCTCACAGTGTTATTATGAGGATTAAGTAAGTGAAATGTGTAAGACATTAGAATTATACCTGCACATAGAAGTTCCTCTATAAATATTAGCTATTACAATTTGTAGTGTAGTTCAAGTCCATGTTTATAAAAATCACTTGCAGGCTTACATGTAATTCATCTCTACGTATCTGTATCTATAAATATTCTCATACCCTACAAAAATTACAGTGACTAGTTCTGGATGGTAGAACTACAGGTGATTTCTATTTTCTCCTTTTTGTTCATATTTATTAACTATTCTACAAGATGCATGTGTTATGCATATAACACATCTTTACAGATGTTTCTATTATTTTAGAAATGTGTCTTTTGACTCTCCTAAAATTATATTGCAACACAGTAACATACAAGGAGTCGACTGACAGCCAGTTAACAAAAGAACGTCTTCATCCTTGTGACCTTGGCTGGGGTTTTTGGTGTTGGGAAGAGACTGGCGAGTTTGTCATTGGCAAGTTGAGTTCTTCTTCCTGTTCATGGCCAGGTTAGCCTGGGAACAGTGGGGGAGGGGTGGATAAAAAGGGGAAGGACGCATATAGACCACAGCCAAGGAACAGAGGGAAGAACCGACCCTTGCCTGTAGGTGATCTGACTTTCGATGTGTGTCTACCCTATTCACTTATGCTCCCTCTATTTGTGCACTCAGGAAGCATTGATTAAGTTCTTGCAGACTACACATCCTGTGTTAAAGATAAAAAAGATGATTCAGATGTAGTTTCTGCGTTCAAAAAGCTCACGGTCCAATGCTGAAGACAGATGGCAGATGCTACATCATGGGTGGTGACAATACCTACAGCTAAAGCAATGACACACGCAGGAACACAAAAGCCCTCAGGAAGGCCAACCAAGCCACAGAAGCCGCGGGCAGAACTGGTCTCGAGAACTCCTTCAGAGCCTGCTTGGCTGATTCTGAGATTGTAACCTCACATCTAACCCCCAAGACCCCCAGTCCAGGGGAAGAGTCAAACAGTGCCTTTGAAATGCTGCTCTTTGACATTTATACAACCAGTGCAGGAGAGAAACCCAGACATCTGAGAATGAAAAGCATTCCAGTCCCACAAAACACAAGTGTTCCATTTCTTGCCGCAGGTGTACCCCTGCCAGCTTCATAATAGCTAATAAAAAACATTTGAAAAGCTCTTTGCAGATTCGATAAGAGGCACTGTGGCAGATCCTGTCCAAGGCTGAGAGACACGTAAATGTGCTGCAGCACCTGGATAGTCTCCGATAAACTGACTCCAGCGTCTCAGGCCCCAGGCCAGGGAAAGTCGCTGCTTCGTGTCATTATCACCCAAGGGCCCCGCCTTCACCCCCCCCCCCTTAGGCTGAGCTGTCTCCTTCTAAAACCTGCACTGCCTATTGTCCTCACGACACCTGCAAGGCACAGAGAGGGGCTTGAAGCTGAGGCAAGTCAGAAAAGACAACAATTTCTGAAGCACGGAAGGAGGGGACGAACGAGTCCTCATTAGCATCACAGTCATTGCCACCGTCACTGCAGTCATTCTCTCCCTCAGACTTTACTGAGCACCAACTCCATGCTCAACCGGCCAGGGCAGCTCCTCCATAAGCAACACAGAAGATGTTTCTGCCCTCGTGGAATTTTCATCCTCTTGGAAAAGAGGCAACAAAAATTTTTCAGAAAATGTCAGGCAATGGTAACTATTACAAAACAGAGTGATATGGTAAAGAGGAGATTGGACGAGGGAGAGAAAGCTTAGACGAGGTGAAACACCCTTGGAGGTGGGAACTTAGTGATAAGAAGCCAGGAGGCTGAAGGTCCATGAGGAGAGTTCTCCACACAGAAGGAGCAGCTCACACAGAGGCTCTGGGTTGGGACCGAGCTTGGCCTGTTTGAGGAGCCTGAAGAAGATCAATGTGTTTTCACCGCGTGCAACAAACCACAGGGACAGGACAGAAGGCGGGAGGGGCCAGGTCACATGGAGCTGGGAGGCCATGATAAGGGCAAGGGTCTTGCTCATAGCTTTGATGAGCACCTATTATGCTCTAAGCATTTTACTGACACTATCTCTTTAAATCCTCAGGGTAACCACACCAAGTCAGTGTCATGGCAACCACATCATAGATGAGAACATGATGTAGAGAGGTTACAGGGTGTGTTTTCTGTCCCACAGTAAATGGCAGAACTGGAATTTAAATCCACAGTTGTCAGACACCAAAGCCTGTGTAGCTAACCACTACATCATGCTGGGTCAGAGAAGAAGATTTTAGTGGTCACAGTGCCTCTGTGTGTTCCTCTGTCCTCCTCATTTGCCCTGCCCTTTCCCTCAAACAACTGTGGAATGTGAGCAATGCGGGCCAGGGCAAGACAGCTGCCCTAGACCCTTACATGGATCTCAGAGCCCAGGACCCTGCATCAAGAAGCAATCCCGAATGTTGGGGGTGCCTCCTGTTGCTGCCTCCCATGTAGTGGTAGGAGCTCCCTTAGGGCGAGGGGTCACCATCTCTGTCCCCTCCCTCATTTGTGCCAGGGGAGAAGGGGTGACTTAACCTGATTGGTAAGGGTAAGGTCAAAAGAAATCCCTTTCCCTCCCCTTTCCTTCCCTCCTGTGACCTCTTTCCCTTCCCTTACTCTTAGGACTCTGTTGCCCACATGCCACACCCATTCTGCTGTCCTACCTCCTGGCAGTCTCTGACCTCACTGGGGTTGGTAGCCCAAGCTGCCTATGGCCGGTGGGTAAGACTGTCCATTCCTGGGTTAGTGCTGGGACACCCACGAGTCTGCCATCTGATCCACAGCGCTCACCTCCCGCTGCTTTCTGTGGAACAAATAGCGGGGGGACAATTAACTTTCCAGGGTGGGCACCCACTGCAGGCCACCACCATCAATGGGCCCCTGCTTAGGTCCCCTGGGCTGCAGTTTGCACATTGGCAATAGTCGAGTTCATCTTAGCTCTGGTTATTGTGATAAAAGACAGTGAATGGCAAGGTGACCCACAACCCATGAAGCCCTGTTAATAAGGGTGGAGGGAGGAAAACAAAATTATTATATAGAAATACAGATATCCTGGGCCTAAAAGTAGGACCTCAGAACCAGGATTAGAGTGTGAAGAGGAGAGGACATGGAAGGAGCCTAAGGGGCAGCAGAAGGAGCAGGGGCTTTGGGGTAAGAGAGACCTCGGCAGAAGCTTGGCAGCTTCGTATACCAGCTGTGGTTAAATCTCTTGGTCTAGGTTATCCTCAGTTTCCTCACTCGTGAAGTGGGTGAGGCATCTGTTCCACATGCCCAGCATCCACACCCACCTTCTGGCAACAGCCTCCTGCTTTGTTTTATGGAAACACCTGCCCCTACTCTCAGGCCATGTTGTGGAGCTGACCTCACCCCCAGGGCCAAGGTGGGCATGTGACAGAGACCTGCATGGTTCGAGCGTGAAACTGCCACAGCCACAGTGGGTTGTGGAGAAATGAGTCTATTCTCCTTCTCAGACCTTCACTGAAATTCTCAACCAAAAATGTCTCCAGACCTTAACAAATGTCCTTGGGAAGTGGGGGTGGAAGGTCATCCCAGTTGCAAACCACCGACCCAAGTCAAAGCCATGATGCTCAATCTATTGAGTAATCTTGGTGGTAAAATGCGAAACCCAAAGAGCCCAAGATTTTCAAGGACACAATCAGTATGAAGTTTGGAGAATTAAATGGACAGCTTGGAGGTGCAAGTGACCTGACAGTGGTAACAGTAGCAACATGGTAAGAAATAAAACAGCTTCTAAAGGCATTTTCATCATCATCATCATCATCGTCATCATGACAACATCGTCATCACCAGGTAGCATGTATATTGTGTGCTACCAAGCACTTTTCACTTATTCTCTCTCTCAAGCCTCACAATAGCCCCCAAAGAGCAACCAACATCAGTGATAAATTACAAGTGGGTAAACAGCAAGTTGGGTAAGGAGCAAGTCTGGGATTCACACAGAGGTAGTCTGACTTCACAACCCAGATTTTAACCAAGATGTCATACTGACTTTGCATGAGATTCCATCGACTGAGTGCTGAATTTATTAGATAATCATAGGTGACATCAAAGGGTTCCTGAAATAAATAGGTGATAGAGAGATAGGTGGATGGATGAGTAGATGGATAAATGGATTGACAGAGAGATGGACAGGTTCAGAAATATGGGCCCAGAAAAGGTCTCAGATGTGACTGAGGTCTGCGGGTCCTGAGACCAGTCCACCAATACCGCTTACCAGATGCTGATTAGAATCTGTAATTGGCCCTCAGAGCCATCAGTAAAATTCCTAAAATGCAGTTTTATTAGAAATTCTATATAATTAGAAACATGTATATGTCTGAATCATAAGTAGAAGGAAAAGAATATTGGTTATTACTTAATAAATAGTCTGTTGAGAAGACAGTGCCTTTCCAAGCATGGGGAGAAAAAGAATAAGAAAAAAGGCCCCAGACATCGAAAGGTGTGAGACCTGTTCCAGTCGAGTCTGGTGGCTTTTAACCAACTTGGGAAACAATGGAAGCCAAGCTGGAAAAACTGGAAGAGAAAAAACTCAGTTGCCCTAAATTCGTAGTCCCGGGGATGCTGTCAGAGGAAGATGCGCCAGCACAAATGTATTTCCTTTTTTTCTAATTGTGTGTGGGTGCAACTTTCCCCAAAAAATTTTTTTTTGCTGTTGCAAACTAGTCAGCCAACCTTTCAGAAATAGAAACACAGAGCCTCCTAAAATGAACGTGTGACCAGGAGATGTGGAGGAAGCAGAGGAAAACCACTAGACTTGCTCATCCTGCTCAGACTTGGCCTTGGCCGGATCCCACAGACCATCCACTCGACCCAGGAGTGTGGCAGACGGAGATGAATACATCCTGATGGCGACCATGTGCTCATTGACTGACCTCCCCTCCAACACTATACCTTCCTCTTTGCATCTCCTGTGCCCAGGACCTTTCTTGCCACTTGGTAAGCACTCCAAATGTCTGAAATAATTCATTTTTATGGGCTAAGGCATTAGTCAACAAGGATTAGCATGAATTTAAAGAGCCATCGTTCAAATCCCTGGCTTTTTCTTACCGGAAAACTCTGTGACCCCCCACCTAGGCTTCCTTGCCTTATCAGTGAAATGAGTCAACTTCAAAGCAAAAACCCTGCGCCGTGTTGGTGGAAAAGGTGAAAGATTACAGGCATTTCAGAAAGCAATGTGTCAGCCCTGAGTGGAATTAGATGTGTGTACATTCTCCTGGACACACATGTCCCAGGTTTACAGAAACAGTTTGTGGTAATGGGTGATGCCAGAGGAAATAACGAAGTTAACTGTAATGAATGCAGTCTCTGAATGCAAGGCAGCAAGCAGAAGAAGCAACAAACCGTGCATCCCTAGAGCATCGTGGATAGCAACAAACCGTGCAAAGGTGCAGTGTGAACACACAAAACAAGCAAGCCTCCAGAAACACATGAAAAGGCCTAAAACCTAACTCACTATAAGAAAAATGCAAATTAAATACATACTGAGAGAGTATTTCTCATCTATTAGATGTTAAAATATATAAAGGTTTGCCTTCACTCCTGGCAGGACTGCAGACTGACTGGCATCTCATACATTACGTCATATAAACACTGCCCTCTCTGTGGCGGTGATTTGAAAGATTCCTCATTAAGGGATGGAGAATTTGTCCTTTGATCCTGTAAGTCCATTTCTAGGAATCGACACTGAACGTGCACCTGCATAAATACCACTTATGTGCAGGGTGATTCACGGTGGCATTGTCTGCGATCATGACAGCAGGGAAGCACCCTGCATTTCCGACAGTGGGAAAGCGGTTGAGGGAACTATTGTGCGTTGTCGCCACGGAGCATTGAGTGACGGTGGGAACAGAGGAGAAGCTCTCTATATACCGATTGGGAGTAACTCCAGGATATATTGCTGAATGCAAGAAAAACAAGGTGTAGATGCTCTTTGTATGAGCACTACATTTCATATCAGAAGAAAAACAAGACGACATATACACATAAGTATATGTGTTTATTTTAGCCTCCACCACAAAGAAAAACCAGAAATTATGAATGATCACGTTCTGGGTAAGAGGGCCAGAAATGGGAAGGAGGAATAGGGATGGAAAAGATGGAATCTTTTATTAGTTTTGTCTTTTGAACTCTGTGTGTTACATACTCAAAAAATAAATTGCACTAAAAAGAGGGTAGAAAAGACGAACCTCAAAACTGAAAATAAACTTCTGAACACAATATCCTAACTGTTTATCCTTAGTGGGCTAGAGTCTTCGAACCACAACAAGAACACAAGAATTTTGCAAAGTCACAGACCTCACTCAGTAGCTTTATTGTTAGTAATATTTGTGTGTGTGTGTGTGTGTGTGTGTGTGTTTTAAATAGTATTGAGTGAGAAAATAAGAAAAGAACAAGATTTATAGCACAGTACCATTTGTAAAAATTAAAAACACACACCTCAGCAAAGCTTTACGCAGACATACCCACATTTAAGCACATATATCTCACATTAGGATGAGTGCTTACCCATTGTAAGGAGACGGGATGGACGTGAACAGGTGTTAGGATAAAGGGTGGGAAATAAAATGAGAGAGTCTTTACAGGAACTGAAGATGACAATGTGCTGCCACAAATTTAGCAGCTTAGAAAACAACATTCACTTGTCATTTCACAACTCTGTAGTTCAGACGTCTAACCTGATAGGGTGGAACTCTGCTCCGGCGCTCATGAGGCCGGAATCAAGGCGCCCACAGAGCTGTGTTCCTTCTGGAAGCTCTGGGGAAGAGCTCACTTCTGAGCTCATTGAGGGTGTTAGCAGAATTCAGTTCCTCGAAGTCAGGGCAGGACCGAGGTTCCCATTGCCTTGACCTGTGGCCCCTGTGTCTTCACGCCAGCAGTGGCCGTCGATTCTTTCTCGTACTTCAAGGCTCTTTGACATTCCCTTCTGCCTTCTGCGGTTGCTGGTAAGGTTTCATGTGATTACACTGAGCCCACATGGGTAATCCGGGATCATTTCCTCACCTTGAGGTCGACTGTCCTAAATTACATCCGCGGAGTCCTTTTTGTCATTAGGGCTGAAATTTCATGGGGCCCTAAGGGCTTCCCCAAAGCCACCCTGCAGTGCCTCAAATTTCTCTCCTTGCTAAGATGGTTGATATCATCCCAAGAATGTTTTGAAGTGAGGTTCGATCTGCATTTCAGAAAGACTCAGGTGTCTGTGTGCAGGAGGGAGTGAAGAAGAAAAAAGCAGTCGGGGAGATCAGCCCACATGAGCAATGATGCAGGTGAAAACCAGGGCCGTGGCAGTGGAAGTGAACCTAACATTGAGAGTGATCGGGAAACCACCTGGGGGCAGAGGGAGGGCCAGGGAGGGGTGAGGCAGAAGGCTGGCTCTCCCTGGCTTCCCATCCAGCCTATCTGGCACCCTTAAGTAACACGGGAAACCAGTGAGGAAGAGAAGCAGGTTTGCTGGGTGGGAAGAAAGTGATTTTGATTTGAAAGCCTTGCATCTGAGAGGCCTAGAGATTATCAGAGTGAAAATGCATCCCCTGGCCCTGGCAGGAGGCAGAGGGAACTGGAGAACACTAAAGCTAAAGCAAAAGCAATGAAAGCAAAAGAGAGGGGTGGGGAGGAGGAACTCAAAGAGAGTGGGAAGCACAGGCAGGCAAGGGAGAAGTTCCTCAGACATCTGACAGCACTGTTAGGGGACAGAGTGTGCCGGCTGCGCCCACTGCGACATGTGATTTTACCTTCCCATCTGCCGCCTGATCAGACGTGTGGGCCTCGGCTCCCAAAGCGCCAGGCTTTCACGCCTCCCCGAGAGGCTGCCGCCCAGCACAGGCCTGCTCCCCTGATTCTGCAGAGATAAAGCTGCTTTAGGAACTCCATATGGCACCACTGGGATTCCCGCCCACGTGCCTTATGCTTCCCGTGTCCCAGAGGATCGCTGCCACCTGAATTCTCTTCCGTTCTTGTCTACCATCTCCAAACAGCCCGCACAGCAGCCTTCCCTATCTCCCTCACATTGCCCCGCCTCTCCTTCCTCATGCCCCAGCCCTGTGACCCAGAGGGGAAATCACGCCCTGGAATCTACAGACCTGCTGTTAGTACCTTAACCAGCTGTGTGGTCTCGAGCAAGGCACATAATGTCTATGAACCTCAGATTATTCACACATAGAATGGAATCAGTAATACCTGTTGCCATGGGTCTGTTGTGAGTAAATTGCCCAGTATAGCACCTGGCATAAAGTAGAGACTCACTCGATGTTGCTCCCTGTCCCCCAGCCTGGCACACAAGCTATGGGTCACTTTTCCAGGTCAGAAGGTGCAGCCAAAAGCCCTGGGGCCAGAATGACGATGGTGAGCCAGAGGTCTATGGTGAGGGGGGCTGAGCTGTGGTCTGCCTTTGTCACCCCATGTGGGTACCATCTCGGGCCCGTACCCAACCTCTATGAGCCTCAGCTTCCTCATCTAGAAAATAGGGACAGCAAAGCATGTGCCTCTGCTGAGGGTCCTCCAGTGGCCCCTCCAGATATACTCTCCACCTTTCTCCCCCTGTTCTGGGCTCTCGGAAGGTGGCCTGTGCCACCTCCATCAGCGGATGGATGTCCCTGTCCTCTGGCTGCAGTTGAAGTTTAGCTGAGGGGTGCACTGGGAGAAGAGGGAGACCAGGGTCCCCGTTTCCTAGTTCCTCCCCTGCAGGGTCACTCTCTGTGGAGGAGAGCAAGTGCACCAGCTGCCAGTCCCTGGGGAGGACTCCAAACGTGTCTGCATTTTGGTGTCTGAGTCAATGAGCAGAACGACACAGTCAAGTCCTGGATGGAAAAAATGCTTTGCTCACACAGAACAGAGATGGAGCAAGATCAGCTTCAGTCATGGGGGTGGGTCGCTCACAGCCAGACAGTCTCTCTCAGCAGCCCAGGTGGGGCAATTATCCCACATATACTCCTCTTGTGTCCCTGCCACACAGCGGACAAATGCAACAGGTGCCAGAGGATATGCAGACTTGAGATAAAAGAGCACCCATCGTGCCTGAAACAGGGGGAGTCGCTCCCATTCAGGGTGACGAGTTGACAAGCCCTCTATCTCTTGGTAAGGAAGTGTTCCAGGCCCCAAGGGACCTGTCCTTACTCAGCCACCTGGAGGTGGGAAGACCACACACAGGAGAAGCCCTTTCCCAACAGTCACCTCGGGCAGGCGGTTGTTCCCCTGATGACAGCTCCTGGCAGGGAGGCCCTCTCCACGCGGCTCCATCCTTCCAGAGCCCCGTGTCCATCAGTAGAGGAGTAGGAATAAAGCCACGGTACATTTACATAAGGGAATACTACTCAGCTATAAAAAAGAAGGAGATGTTAGCCTTCGCAACAGCAGCATGGATGGACCTGGAGAGCATTACACTAAGTGAAATGAGCCAGTCAAAGAAAGACAAGTACCATATGATTTCACTCATGTGGAATCTGAGGAACAAAATGAACTAACAAGCAAAATCGAAACAGACTCATAGATAGAGAACAGGCTGATAGCGGTTGGGGGTGGGGCTGGGTGGAAGAATGGAGGAATTGAGCAAAAAAGAAAAAAGAGAAAGAACTCGTGGACAGGAAGGACACTGGTGACTGCCATGGGGAAGGGGTGTGGGGAGAGGTAGAGGAGGGCATGGGGGATAAAGGGTGATGGATGGAGACTTGACTTGGGGATGTTGAACACACAATACAGTGTGCAGATGATGTGTTGTAGAATTGTGCACCTAAAACCTGTAGTTTTGTTAACCAGTGTCACCCCAATAAATTCAATCAAATGAATTAATTAAATGCCCACAAAGTGTACTAACTCTCATAATGGCAAAGTCTTGGATTAGTGTTTGCTTCAGGGATGACTGGACCCAGAAGTTCAAATGATGTCATAGTACACAGTTCATTTCCTTCCTTAGTTCTGTTTTCCTCTCAGCTTCCTTCTCAGGCCATCTTTCTCATCACCAGGTGCTAAAACAGGCCACCACCCATATCTCTAGGTTTACATCATTCTGATAATTCCAGAAAGAATAGAAAGAAAAAGAAGACAAACCCCTCTACCCCAACATTCATACCTGACTACCCAAATGGGACTAATTGGCCCTGTTTAGGCTTTGGAGGGACACTGGGACCAATTGTTAGTTAGGTCTAGGAGAAGAGGAATCCAAGTAGTTAGAGTGGGTGAGGACCACGACCCTGCAGCATGGAAGGTAATTACAGCTGGGCGATGCCCTGCTCAAGTCCCATTGCATTGGGAGGGACCGTTCCCCGAAGGAAGTGATGCGAACAGCAATAAGGTTCCCACCACAGAATCCTAGGTGGCACCGAGCACATACCCAACAAAAGCTGCTGGAATGAAAACTGCAGTATGGAGCAAGGGGTTCTCCTACTAAGATTAATGCATTTCTCTGGCTCCCTCCCTCCTTTCCTTCCTCCCTTTTCTGTCTCTCTATCTCCCAAACACAAGAAAAAAGTGTCAAACAGTCCCTAGGGCCCTAAGAGAGGACAATGGCCCTGATGATCGATCCCAGTATTACTAGTGGTACAGAGCTGAGGTCTCTTACTACATCAAGAGAAAAAGAAAACCGTGAACTGAAGTATAAATTCCCTAATTGGGAGAACCATAATTGATGGGCAGTAAATACCACATCATTCTCAAATAGACCATAGCTTCAGGAAGCCTTCATTAAATACCCTATGACACAGACATGAAAAAAATTAAGGAGAAGTGGGATGTGCAGAGGCAGTAGAGACTAAAAGGGAGTGGGATTGTTTCTGACATCCTTTTGTATCTCCCTCCTACCCAGATACTAAAATTGAACCACCACCACGGGCCAAGTATCATATTCCCAAAAAATCTGCCAGACATTCCTGCCATTTCAGCTTTATTGAATTACTATGCAGTGCAGCCTTAGAAATATAAATCATGGAGAAGCAGGAAATGGGTTTATTTCATTAACCCATCTAGCCCTCATTTAAGGCCTGCTGGTGCCTCTCTTGGGGGCAGGCTTTTACCTTACTCGGCAAACACATTGCCTTTTGATTCCAGCAGTGGTAACCCGGACAATAGGATATCATGTAATTCCTGCTTCTCCTCAAAGGCCCCTCTTTTCCAATGTAGTTGCCCAGATGCGCTGCAGAAATTTAAGATGGGAACATCTGTGTGTCCTTTTGCCTGTCATTTCTTGGTATTCCAGGCAGTAGTTGGCCAGACTTGCTTTTCACTTTCATTCCAATCAACCCTCCACGAAGAAGAACTCATCTCCAACATAGGCAACAAACATCTGGATGACACGCAAGAACCCAGATGACATCTGGCACAAAAGCTCGGTGCTCAGTGGAAGGCGCTGCATGTGCAAATGCCTAGTTGATGGTGTGAGTGAGGAAGGCTGAGATGGTTCAGTCATGGCTGTCCACTCTGCAGGCTTAGATGACAGAGCAGAATTTGAACCGGAAGCCCTGGAGTTAGATGGCCTGAGTTCAGGTTCAGGCCATGCACTTTCCGGCTGGATGCCTTGAGCCTGTGACTTCCTTTCTCCAAGCTTCCATTTCCTCAGCAGTATTAGTGTTTACCACCAGGGTCTATTGCGAGGCAGTTTCAAGGGAAAAAAATGAGATGGGGTCGGGAGGAGGTGGGTAACTGATAAATTATCACTCAACTTTGTTATTATTATGACACTCAGACCCAAAAAGGCAAGAGATGTACTTTAGTGCCTCAGCTTGAGGCCAAATTTCAGTCTGTCCTTTCCACCCTCCCTGCAAGAATTCCCCTGCTTTCTCGTTCCGCCCCAGTTTCCAAGGGGCCTATGTTGTTCTCCATTCTTCTTCTCCATTAGCACTTAATAAATCTCTCCTGAAACATGAATGGTTGGCTAAGAGTTAGCTAAGAATGGCTTGATACGCGATTCCACCCAGGAGTACTGGCATTTGTTTTAATAGGGACAAAGACCCTAACTCCTCTCCTAACCACTCAGAACTCCCACCAGGGTCCAGGAAGACATCCTGAAGATGTCACTAGCAGGGCCTTTTCCACGTGACCATGAACGTGAAGGCTGGTGAGAGTGGAGCAAGAAGGGGGTGAAGAAAGCAAACGAAGCCCTGGCTAGTGTGGCTCAGTGGACTGAGCGCAGGCTGTGAACCAAAGGGTCACTGGTTTGATTCCCAGTCAGGGCACATGCTGGGTTGGGGGCGAAGTCCCCAGTGGGGACCGTGTGAGAGGCAACCACACACTGATTTTTCTGTCCCTCTGTTTCTCTCGCCTTTCCTCTCACTAAAAATAAATACATAATATCTTTTTTAAAAAAAAGAAAGAAAGAGAGAAAAAACGAAAACCTGGTGGACATTCCTTCTCGCTCCCTGACATGAAGAAAAGCATGAAACACAATAGATGTTCCACAAATAATCTTGAGGGGCAGATAAACCATAGGGTTAATGAAATGGATGAACAGACAAATAAAGAGCTCTCCCACACATTCTCCGCTCACTCCGGAGGAAGAAAATAAATGAAAGCTCCCTTTGTCGGGCACCTCTGAGAAGTAATGACCAACGGCACCCTCCCTGTCTAATCTTTGTTATCAGAATTGCCGGCAAGCAGGATAACCAATTTGCTTTTCTCCTGCCTTGGGTTTTTAACCTGCCTTCTTTCTGGAATGTAATTTTTTAAATGGGGTCAGGTAGAAAAGAAGAATAGAATCTTAGTACTGGTGAAAGGCACGGGCTTCAAAGTCTGTCGCATCTGAATATACGGCCCAGTTTTGCAATTGACTATTTCTACTATTGGGCGAATGAATTAACTTTGACTTTTACTTCTGTCCAAGCAGGAGAATCTCCTGTGGGATACCCCTGGCCCCACCATAAAGACAAAATGAGTAAAAAACACCTATAAGACAGAACAAAATATATTTTTTTTAATTCTCAGACATTAGATAGTGAGCAATAGGATTATAATCCTAGTCAAAAAAAAAAAAAAAAAAAAGGAAAGCCTGCAATTGTCCTGCTTAATCTGCGAGGAACCCAAATAGACAGCAGAGAGGCCAAGGCAGCTAGATCGGGGGGCCGAAGAGTACTGGGGAAGAGGCCCATGCACGAACAGCGAGCTCCAGAAACCTGCACAGGGACATGTGGAGTCTTGATCTAAATACTAATTTGCTAATCTGTAGGAAGAAAGTCTGTGCAGCTGAGCAAAGAAAAATAACAACAACAAAAAAAACCCATGGAGAGTTGCAAGCCAAACAATTTTCAGACCTCACCAAGAACTGGAAGACTGCAAATGTCAAGTTCCCACCTGCCAGAGTACAGAGACTCTGCTGGGTGGATGAATGGATAGGTAGATAGCTAGATAGATAGATAGATGATAGATAGATAGATAGACAGACATATAGAGAGAGAGATAGGTAGATATTCAGCAGAGTTTTTCATTCCTAAAAATCTCATAGGGTACCCCCAAATGAGACTTTTAGGAATAAAAAATATAATATCTGAAATAAAATTTTACTAGATAGAGCTTAGAACACATTAAAAAGCCACAAGAAACACAGAGAGATGATATATATAATCAGCAGAGCCTCATTGTTCCCAAAATAGCCATATCCGATGGTGATAAGACAGTGGAAGAAATAAAGCAGGACAAGGGAAATGGGGGTGTGTGGGGAACAGAGTGTTCAGTGAAAGCCTCACTGATTAGATGGCACTAAACAGCCCCGCAGACGGCGGTTGAAAATGTCTTCGGCCAGAGGAAGCAGCAAGATCACAGGCCTTGAGTAAGGAACACACTTGAGGGGTTCAAAGAACAACCAGGCACGGAGTGGCTGGAACAGGGGTAACAAGTAATAGGAACAATGACTGGAGATGGTATCGAAGGGGCAGCCAGGGGCAACCCACGCCACAGGACCCAACTTCGGAACACAGAGAGAGCTGTTTTTCTCTTTCCCTGCTGAAAATCCTCAAGACCTTCTGCTACTACAAGCCAGATTTTCTTCATATACTTTGACCAGAACAACATATAACATGATAGCATGTGCAGAAGCAGAAATGAAAATCCAGCCAATAACACAGATAAAAGCACCTGTTGGTGTTTTTTTTCTCCTCCCCAAGTCTGCCCGTTCACTGCTGAATCCCCTGCACCTGCAACAGTGTATGCAAAAAAACACATTGATTAAATCAACTTAAACATGGGACAAAAAGCACTTTCCATTTAAAAAAAAGGGATAGAGAGTTTCTGCTCCCCAAAAAAAGTAGGGAGCAATGTTGTAAAAATAATGCACATACCTCCACTTCATGCAGTGAAAAATCCGAGTAAGTTCTTTGGGGTAGATATTTCCATTTGTGTGACATTAGGGGAGGCACATACTGGCTCACAAGAGCAAATTGTTACATTTCCAGGAATTTTGCTAGCTCATTGAATATCACACTGGTTGGTAACTTGACATTGATCACGACTGGAGAATATACACTGTGGAAATGAGCAAACTCTGCAAATCAATGCATCTCCTCACAACTGGTAAATACTTAGCCAGTTGCTAACTATTTACCAGCACATCAGTAACTAAAATTACATAAGTCACTGCTTTTAAAATTTTTTTCTAGCCATGAGTTTTACCCTTCAAACAAAAAATGTTTCAAAAAGCACAATACACTGATAAAATGGAATAGTTTAGGTTAACATGTGGGTCGGTTTTCTAATAAATCCCAGCAGTTCAGGTTTCTTTCTTTCTATTCTCCTTGACCCAGGTGAGCACACTTTAAGATGATCCCAAGAACAGAATTTGAGACTCACTGCTTCAATTCAATGCCTCCCTTTGTAGGGGAGAAGAGTGAAGTCTGGAAGGAGAGTACAACTGGATCAAGATCACAAAGGCCAAGACTAAGGTCTCTCAACTTGGCATTGGCATCTATGTTGGACTAAGACCCCTGACTTCTTTGGCTTATCAATTTGGTTCTGATTTATCAGGTGCTGTGTGAGACAACAAGGCCACCTAGTGAAGTGGGTGCAGGCTGATCCCAGGGTCCACACTAGGATGTCATAGCTGTGCTCACATTTCAGGAATGAGTGTGAGGGTAAAAGCAAAGGCAAGCAAGAGTATAAGGTCCAGGAGAAGGCAGGCATGGCTCAGCAGGTGAGGTGGAGGAACGAACAAAGCACTGAGGGTCAGGACATTGGCTGTGAGCAAGGTGGCTGGCATTGGCTATAGTGACAGAATCCTGAGTGGATGAAACTGAATGGAAGATGCAAGGACAAGAAAGACCTCGGGGTAATAACACCAAAGCACCAGTGTGTGACTGCACTGGAACCTTAGAGGATGACTGTGTCTTTTTTTAATTTAATCTTTATTTTTTCCCATTACCATTTAGTCCCAGCATATTCCCCTCCCCCCAGCAATCACCACACTGTCGTTCAGGTCCATGAGTCCCTTTCCCTTTTTGCTCAATCCCTCCACCCCCTAACCACCCCCCTGACCAACTAGCTGTCATCTGCTCCTCATCTATAAGTCTGTCTCTGTTTTGCTTGTTAGTCCAGTTTGTTCATTAGATTCCATATATGAGTGAGATCATATGGTATTTGTCCTTCTCTGACTTGCTTATTCTACTTAGCATAATGTTCTCTGGGTGCATCCATACTGTTGTAAAGGGTAAAATTTTCTTCGTTTTTACAGCCGAGTGGTATTCCATTGTATAAATGTGCCCTTGTTGTTTTACACACTCATATATAGATGGACACTTGTGCTGTTTCCATATCTTGGTGACTGTAAATAATGCTGCAATGAACATAGGGGTGTTTATGTTCTTTTGAATCATTGTTTTGGGTTCCTTCAGATATCTCCCCAGAAGTGGGATCACTGGTTCAAAAGATGGATCCATTTTTAATTTTTGAGGTGTCTCCATCCTGCTTTCCACAGTGGCTGCACCAATCTGCATTGCCATCACCTGTGCAAATGGGTTCCCCTTTCTCCACATCCTCACCAGCATTGTTTGTTGATTTACTGATGACAGCCATTCTGACAGGTACAAGATGGTATCTCACTGTGGTTTTAATTTTAATTTCTATAATGATTAGTGGTGTTGAGAATCTTTTCCTATGTCTATTGGCCATCTGTATGTCCTTTTTGGAGAAAAGTCTATTAAGGTCTTTGCCCATTTTTTAATTGGGATGTTTGGGTTTTTGGTGTTGAGCGTTGTAAGTACTTTGTAAATTTTAGGTATTAAGCCCTTATCAGATGTATCAGTGGATATGTTCTCCCCTTCTGTGGGTTGTCTTTTTATTTTGTTGATGATTTCCTTTGCTGTGCAAAAACTTTTTAGTTTGATGTAGCCACATTTGTTTTTCTTTTTTCTTTTCTTTTCTTTTCTTTCCCTCATATATCTGATAAAAAATTTCTATGGGCAACATCCAAGATTTTGCTGTCTATATTTTCTTCTAGGATTTTTATGATTTGAGGTCTAACATTTAAGTCTTTAATCCATTTTTAATTTATTCTTGTGTGTGGTATAAGAAGGTGGTCTAGTTTCATTTTTCTGCCTGTATCTAATTTTCCCCACACCATTTATTGAATAGACTACCTTTAGCCCATTGTATATGCTTGCTTCCTCTGTTGAATATTAATTGACTATAAAGTTGTGGGTTTATTTCTGTGCTCTCTATTCAGTTCCATTGATCTATGTGTCCGTTTTTGCCAGTACCAGGCTATTTTGATTACTATGGCCTTGTAGTATAGTTCGATAGTAGGTAGCATAATTCCTCCAACTTTGTTCTTCTTTCTCAGATTCACTATTGCTATGCAGGGCCTTTTGTGGTTCCATATAAATTTTTGAAATATTTCTTTGAGTTCTGTGAAATACATCATTGGAATCTTGATAGGAATTTTGTTGAATCTATGGATTGTTTTGGGTAATATAATGTTTTATGATGTTAATTCTTCTGATCCATGAACACGGTATGTACTTCCATTTATTTGTGTCTTCAATTTCTTTCTTCAGTGCCTTAAAATTTTCTGAGTACAGATCTTTTACATCCCTGGTTAGGGTTTATTCCTAGATATTTTATTCTTTTTGAAGCAATTATGAATAGGATTGTTTTCTTAATTTCCCTTGCTGTTAGTTCGTTGTTGGCATATAAAAATGCAGCTCGATCTTGCTAGTTTGCTGAATTCATTCATCAGTTCTAGTAGTTTCTTGGTGGAATCTCTTGGGCTTGCTATGTATAGAATCATGTCATCTGCAAATAAAGAGAGTTTTACACCCTGGCTGGTGTAGCTCAGTGGATTGAGCATGGGCCTGCCGACCAAAGCATTGCTGGTTTGATTCCCAGTCAGAGCACATGCCTGTGTTGCAGACCAGGTCCTCAGAATGGAGTGCAACCACACATTGATGTTTCTCTTCCTCTCTTTCTCCTTCCCTTCTCCTCTCTCTAAAAATAAATAAATAAAATATTTTTTAAAGAGAGAATTTTAATTCTTCCTTTTCAATTTGGATGCCTTTTATTTCTCCTTCTTGTCTGATTGTTGTGGCTCGTACTTCCAGTACTATGTTGAATAAAAGACGTGAAAGTGGACATCCTTGTCTTGTTCTCATTCTTAAGCTTGTTGTTTTTATCCATTGAGTACGATGCTGGCAGTGGGTTTGTCATATATGGCCTTTATTTTGTTTATTGTGTCCTTTATTCCCACTTTGCTTTATTCCCATGAGTTTCCTTTATTCCCATGAGAGTTTTGATCATAAATGAGTGCTGGATTTTATCAAAAGCTTTTTTGGCATCCATTGATATGATTATATGGTTTTCATCCTTTGTTTCTGTGGTGAATCGCATTTATTGATTTGCAGATGTTGTACCAACCTTGCATTCACAGAATAAATCCCACTTGATCATGGAGAATAATATTTTTGATGCACTGCTGAATTTGGTTTTCTAATATTTTGTTGAGGATTTTAGCATCTATGTTCATCAGAGATGTTGGCCTATAATTTTCTTTTTTTTTTTCTTTTTTTGCTTGTTGGCCTCCCTCTTTTTGTTCTTTTTTTTTTTTCTTGCATCTCTCGTTTGTTTTGGGTGTTTTCTTTTTTTTTATCTGCCTCTTCCCTGTTATTCTTGGAAGATTGTATGTTTCTAGGAATTTATCCATTTCATCCAGTTTGTCCAGTTTGTTGGCATATAATTGCTCACAATATTTTCTTATAAATCTTTTGTATTTCTTTTGTGTCAGTTGTTATTTCTTCTCTTTCATTTCTGATTTAATTTACTTGGGTCCTTTCTCTTTTTTTCTTGATGAGTCTGGTTAAAGGTTTGTCAGTCTTTCTTATCTTTTCAGAGAACTAGCTCTTGGATTCATTGATCTTTTGTATCATTTTTTTAGACTCTATTTCATTTATTTCTGTTCTAATCTTTATTATTTTTTTCCTTCTACTCACTTTGGGCTTTGTTTATTGTTCTGTTAAGAGTGAAGTCAGATTGTTTATTTGAGCTTTTTTGGGGGGGGTTAAGATAGGCCTGTAATGCTATAAATTTCCCTCTTAGGATTGCTTCCCCAGTGCCCCACAGATTTTGGATTGCTGTGTCTTCATTTTCATCTCTTTCAAGATACCATTTTAGTTTCTTCCTTGATCTCATTGTTAACCCATTCATTATTCAATAACATGTTATTTAGCTTCCATGTATTTGTGTGTTTTTTTGGTGTTTTTCTTGTTATTGATTTCTAGTTTCATAGCATTTTTGTCAGAGAAGGTCCTTGGAATTTTCCTTCACTTTGGAATCTTCTTAACAAGGAGGACTCTCATTAACTCCAACTTAATCTCACAGGCAGAGTTACCGCACTATTCTGGATTCCCCAAAAGGCCTGAGCACGTGATTATGATCTGTTTCTCTAGAAGAGGAGGCAATTTTTCCCAAGCCCCCCATGTCCCTTTACTTCACCATCAAGCCCAGATATGAGTGTTTATGAAAAGCCAGTCTAAGCAGCAATCACTGCCAGGGACCATCTGTACTTCATAGGGACTGAACCCATGACCATGGCCTCTTTGGAGCTGACTGGCAGGCCTGGTTTTGAGGTCTGCATCAGGCTTTCTGCTCTGCACACTCCCTTTTGCCTGGGATCCAAAGCCTGGTGTCTGAAGCTTCTGGAATGCCCTCAGCACTGCTGAATCTGATGTTTTTCAGCTTCAGTGATTCACAAATTCCAATTTGCAGAACTTTCTCAGAATAGCTTTTTCTTTGGAGCCCCTTTTCTCCAGCTGCTTCCAAAATGAACTGCTCTCCACTCTCAGTGTCTCCTGACTGTGAGATGTTGCTCTGGAATTCCAGCCTGGGACCATGCCTGCGTCATCACCCTGCTCTGGGCTTTGAAGACATGGATGGCAATCCTCTCCTTTTTGTGTGATTGAAGTTGCTGTTGTCATGCCTGACCCCAGGCAGGTTCATGAAGCCCAGCCTGGCATCCTGTGTTTTCATATGGCTCCAAGCAGTCGCTCTGAGCAGTCAGCCCTCCAGAAGCAGGGTCCCCAGCACAGGAAATAGCATGGAGAGCCCTGCTGGGGGATGTGTGAATACACAGCTTTGGATAAGAGGAACCCCGCCACTGAAGACCTACTGTCCCTCTACTGAGTTCTGAACCACAGCAGGTGCTCAGAATGGAGAAAGACTCACTCCTCCATCCCATTCCACTCTACAGGAACTAAGAAACCTGAACCAACCCCACTAATTCCATCTGCTGAGCCTGGTCTTCTAGAACATAAAACCAATGGGGTCCTGGGGGACAGCAGTTCTTTCTATATTTGTTAGGAGAGTGCAAGGACTGGGGCCCATGTCTTCATACCTGATGGTATCTCGTTAGACTCTGCAGAAAAAATAGCATTTAGGTGAACATGGATGGGGACAGGATGGGGCTTGTGATCAAGGAGCCCAACTTGAAGAAGGACCATCTCAAGGCCACAGCAGAGCCATTAAGTGCCCGGGCTCAGAAGCCAGTCAGCCAGGCCTATATTTAAATCCAGATGTACGTGTAACAGTGGGGCAACTTGAGCAAGTTACCGCACACTCCCAACCCTGTTTCCTCATCTGCTCAAATGGAGATAAGGGAACAGGAAGAGCATTAAAAGAGATGATGGATGGAAAGGGCAGACACACTGCCTGCAGCTCACTAAGAACTCGGTTAACACTAGCAATAATGATTTTCATTTATGCTGGGACCTTCCCATGAGAAGCAGACTTAGGTTGTGACAGAGACACTACATGTCCATATAATTCAATTTTAATTTCCACTTTTTAAGTACTATAGACTTGAAGACTATCCAGGAAGTTAGGTTGGGGTCAGGTGACATGAGTTCTGGCCAATGGGATGTGGGCACAAATGATGTATACCACATCCAGGCCTGACTCTTAAAAGATCTTGACTCCCCCTCATCTCCCTGGCCGGACATGAAGGACCCAATGATGGCAGAACCACAGGACAGAAGAAGCTCAGATCCCCCAGTGTCTGCATGGAGACAACATGATGAGAATGGCCAAACCAGTATCGAACTTGGTGAGAGTAAGAAATCATTGTTTATCATATTGAGCCACTGACATTTCAGGGCTTGTCACGTTAGCATAACATAGTCTATCCAGATGAATTCACCAATGAAAACGAGAGCACAGGGAGTGGAGGGGGAGCCAGCCGATCAAAAAATCGTGGATATTCCCAGTCAGGTAGAAGAGGGCAGTGTAAACTTTTCATCAGTAGAAAAGTAACTGTCACAATTTAAAGACAAACCTGATGGCTCAGTTTCTGCACAGTTCCCTACTGGAACCAGACAGCTGTGATATTGTGGGGCAGGGCTTTGTGACATGAAACCCTTACTCTGCACTTTCTGATCTTTACAGAGTATCCCTGCTGCTCCACTTCCATGTCCCAAACTTTGCATGACTCTGTGGATGAAAAGCATCCTTTCCATAGATTTCAATAAACTGGCAGTGAACTTCTGCAGTGGAAACAGATTCTCATTTAAAATGCACGTCATGGCATGTATCTCGTCTGGGGACCACCTGCCGAAGGAAGCAGCCATTTGTAATTAAGGGTATGAAAAGTCATGATTACAGCCAGTCCACATTAGGACGGCACCACATGTGTTTGGCAAAACACCACGCTCCCTGGACCCGGGTTGTCCTGTGCCAACAAGCCAGAAATTAACCCTGTAAAAGTCTGTTTGGAAGACACAAGGGCCTTGCATATGCTCTTCTTGCTGCCTGAAATGCTCACTCTTCCTATAGCTGGTTCTTCATCTTCAGACCTCTGCCCAAAAGTCACCTCTTCAAGATGCCTTCCCGGACTACTCTTCATGCAAGATGTACTCCCCTCCCTTAATTCTTTATCTCTGCACCCCACCCATTTCTTTCACAGCATTTATTACAATCTGTTATGGAGGCAGGGGCAGGCTTTGTTGACTTATTTATTATCTGTTTCTCTCACTAGACCTAGGTAGCCATGAAATCTACCCCATCTCTAGAATTCCAGGTATATGAACTAATAAAGCCCTTGTAGTGTTTAAACACGTTTCAGCTGGGTTATCTCATATTTTAGCTGATTTTACAAACAGCTTTCCTCTCTATAGCATTATATTGTTGTCTTCCTGAAACTAGCTGTAACAATTTAAAATCTTCTATGTGTCAAGCCCTATATTAGGTACATTCATTTAATTTTCACAGTAACTCAAAGTTAGGAATGATCTAATGCTATTTTATAGCTGAGACCCAAAAGGTGTAACTTTTTCTGTTGGCTCTGCATCCCTTCTGTTGCGAGAGCTGCCTTCCCCCACTGTGTGACTCTGAAGGAGCTGTCATTCAAGCATACCACAAGGCGGGCACAAGCTCTGGGCTGGCCAATCAGGGCATGTTTCTACCTGGATTCTGTGACTGGGCCTGAGAGAGAAACATACATGATCCCAGCAAAGCCAATCACAACGCTTCCTTGGCTCATAAATGCTAGGATAGTAAGAATCTATCTCTGACTCTAGGATCACACACTAACAGGACCTATTACCCCATTACTACCAAGAGCTCTCTTGTGGCCATGCAGAGAAAGCCTGAGAATGAAATCCACATTAGTGGGAATGAGTGAAAAAGAGGCCGATGATACCACTTGAACCTCTGGATCCAGCTGTGCCTGAGACATACACTCCTTTGACTTTACATGAAGCAGTAAATTGATCTGGATCCTTAGCATGGTCTGAGTTGTGTTTCTGCCACTTGCCACTGAATAAGGATGACGTGAGCACCATGTAGAAGCTCAATGAGTGTAAATTCTCTCAATTTTCCTCATTAAAGTGACCATTCCCCATTAGCTTCGCCAATCTATCAGTTGACATGCCACTGGTGCCACTCCAGCCAGCCCTATTTCCTCACTGCCCCTTACATGTCATATTTGGTCCATCCCATGTGCCACACACATCCTATTTCCTCAATCTGGCTGCAGAATTATGTCTTTCCAAAGGGATTCACGTTTACATAGACTTCCCCTTAGTCCCTTACCCTGAAAATGACTGACAGGCCCATTTGCTAATAGTGGAGGGGAGCCACAGCGAGAATTAAGAGCCTCCAAGCTAGGCAGATTGCCTTTAAAATGACCAAAGCCCATAAATATTGCCCTGTAAAGAAAGGACTATGGTTTCCCTTTCATGCTGAGTTCTATACTCAAAGAAACTCCATAGACATTCTCTCAATCCTTCACAGCCCTGTTAACAGTTGGGTAAGGCAGCAAGTAATATACCCATCAGACAGCTGAAAAGCCTGAGGCCAAGGCTATATAAAGCAATTTGATGTAATAGCAATCAAGTTCAAACTGCAAACTGGAATTCCCCCTGCCTCAGCCCAGCTTGAGAGGCATGGTCATGTCCTAATCTAGCAGGCCACAATTTATAAGCACCAATTCTCCAATCTTCTACCATGGCCACTACCTAATGAATTTAGCCAATTAAGCCCCATCCTTATTAGGTTGTCAGATAAAATATAGAATGCCAATTAAACTTGAATTTCAGATCATCTTTCCTTTTCAGTATAAGCCTACCCCAAATATTGCATGAGGCATACTTACACTAAAAAAGAAAACGTAATCTATTGTTTAACTATAGATTGTGTCCTGCAGTTTTATTCGCCAAACGTAACCATACTACATCAGACATTCTCCTGGGGGACCAGGTAAAGAGTCAACGATGCAATTTCCTTGGGAAGTCAGGCTTTTCTGGCATCGATCTCCCAACACTGCTCCAGTACAGAGCGTGACTCCCTACGGTTTGATTCGAAGACAGGGTTTGATGTCATTTGCTATTGTGACTGGGACCCTGAACTCCAAATCTCCCCATTAGTCATCCTTCTTCCCAAGAGTTTTCTGGAGGTCTTTGTGCAAAAGGAACAATGGCAAAATGGGGTTTGGGATGCCACCTTATTACAGGCAGAGCCTCGGCCTTCCCCATTAGGAAACGGGGCAAGCAGATCTTGGACTCTGAGCAATCAGATTAGGGATTTGTCTGCCCTTAGGATAGAAGGAGGTGCCAAGGATGGGGGCAGGCTGCGGCGCAGACTGAGGAACTGGGGAAGCCGAGGCTGGGCACAGAGTGTGGCTGTGTTAACCTCTGAAGCCCTCTCTAGCCCAGGCTGAAGGCACTGGGTCAGTAATCTCCTTTGAGAACCAGAACTGAGAACATGTAAATCTGAAAGTTACCTGATAAGCCAAGGTGGGTATTAGATCAGGAAGAAGAAAGCCAGGCTACAAAAAGAGAAGAATAAAGCTGATGTGCAGAGAGGAGCAGAAAAGAGGGCCTGCCGTTTTCTAAGGTCCCTCGTCTCCAGTTCCTGGTTCCAGCTGCACTGCCCACTGCTTCCCATCTTCTGAGAACTTCGAATAAATTCCCCTTCTGTGCTCGAGCTAGCTTGAGCGGGTCTCTGTTGCTTACCCCGATTCTGTCACTTATTTAACTGAAAGAAAAACAACCAAAGAAAGAAGCCAGGTCCCAGTTTGGTTCAGTTCATTGCAATTTATTTAACTTAAAAATAAAAACAGAAACAAAAACAAAACAGAAATCAGTTTCCAATGAAAATGCAAACACTTTGGGTGGTTATCCAGCTTTTTGTTTGTTTGGTTTTTTGTTTTTGTTTTTTTGTTTTTGTCCCTGTAGGCTGTCCTGGGCTCAAACCAATCGAGTGAAAACCAATTTTGACTGGAGCCATAGAGCATGTCGCACCAATTAAATTACACCAATATATTATTATAATACCTTTGAAATGCCTTTCAGACCAATAAATAAGAAAAGACAAATTCAAATAAAAAAGTCAACTTTTTATTACCAAAAAAAATAGAAATTAAATAAAAGTCACAACATGGATTTTTTTTTTCTTAAAAAAAAATGTGCAGTCAAGTTTCTCTCTCTTTTTTTTTTCTTCTAGGAATGATACCAAGCCAGTTAATCCCTACAGAACATTTCCAGTTTGGCAATAAGCAGTCAGTCAATCATTCACATTTGTACTCAAGACAGCAGGCCCGGGCGACACTCACCTGAATTTCACCCTGAAAAGTGCTCCCTGTCATCTGAAGCAGCAGCACCTTATAACAGGGATAGAAATTCAGCGAGTTCTTAGCATTTTCATGTCGCCTGGGGTCTTGAAGCACTTCCTGAAAACTGATCATGCCTTGAAATCTACCTGTAAAAAGAAGTATCATTCTACTCCTTTGGCAGACTTGTAAACTAAGACACTGAAAGGCCCACGGAGGCAAGGAAGGGACCAGGAGAGCCGACACCGCATCCCCTGCCTGGTCCACCAGGTCATAAAAGTGTCTCCCACTTGTGATTCCGTGGAAATGCATCAAGCACGACCTCCTTGGCTGGGGATTGGCTGGTAGGGATGGTAGGACTTAAACAGGAAGCAAGGAAGTTGCTTTTCTGGGCTTTTCCCTCTACTCCAAGGTTTTCCTTGAAAAGACAGAGCCAACATCACATCTAGAATCCAAGGATTTAGCAGAATGTCAGCACCAGGCAGGGCGTGAGCGACCAGCTAATCTAGCCTTCCAGCTCTCAACGAAGGGAAAACTTAGTGCCCAAAACTCTGCAGGTGCCTAAGGCCACCAGCTAGTTAGCAGCGCACTAGGACTCCACTCAGAATCTCTGCCTTTGAGTGGAGGCCTGTCTTTGCTAGAATCCAGTCTGGGTTTATTGACAAAAAAGAACATACATGTGTGTTTCTCCCTTTTTTTTTTTTTTTGTTGGGGGGGGAGATGAGAATGGTTTTCCTTAATGGTGTCATTTTTATTTAAAAATTAGAAGGCTGGAAAATACTTAACAGAGGCAATCACTTGGCAGAAGGCAAAAAAAAAAAATCAACCCATAGCTAGGTGTTATTCCTGAATCACACTGACAGCTACCAACGGGCCGGTTGCCATGCATGGGGACCGGCAGCATGGAGGCCCTGGGTGCTCAGAAAAGGCTGCATGAAACGAGATAAGGAGCAGGGAGTCCGAGGTTGCAGAATGCCCTCCATGCACCCACACACCCTCCACACACAATTTGCCACCTACAGAATTTTTTTCCCTTTTGAACCTATAATGGAGCTCAGGAAGGAGGTGGAATTGAATGAAAGGAAACCGGGAAGCTTCCCACAATACATTACTTAGCTCAACCTGAAGGGAGTGCGCAAGCCAAAACCCCACAGCTGGTGGCAAAGGGGAGAAAGGCAGTCATGTCCTCGGGGAAAGGGCGGCTTCATTCTAATGAATGTTCTTAGTGCCTTAAGGTGAATTCTTTCCCATCTCCATGTGAGCCATTGCCTATTGGTTTTCCCCAAAATGCCAAGACGCCAGCCCTCACATACTATTTCTAGGTGGCTACCAGAAGTCTGCCATGTTAAACCAAAGGTTTCAACTTCCCCAGGCCAGTAGAATATGAAGTCATCCCAAATTCACAAATAAGACCACTAATCCCAAACCCAGTATCTAAGGATGTCCCACTGTGGGAGCGATGTCTCGTCACCTGCAATCTGGGTGTCCAGAAGTTAAATACCTAGTCCGGTTGCTTTTTAAGATAAGAATCCTATCACATGGCTCCTCCGCCTCCTCCAGAACCACATGGGTGGCTTTTAGGGAAATGTCTCCTCCTCTGTGTGTTTCCTCCCACCCACTCCGCTCTTTCAACACCTTATTCGCTTGAATGGATGAAACATTCTTCGCCCCCAAAGCCCAGGAGTTCACACCCATGGCACTGAATGCCTAGATCTGGGGGGAAGCCCCTTCTGCCTGACCTTCCTTTCCTCACCCAAATATCCCACCCACACACTAACTCCCTAGAAGCAAACTCGCCTACCTCCGAGGATCCCACATTTGGTGGGTAGGGAAACCGTCTGCTATTACTAAACAGGGTCAATGGGTGAGCCAGTTGCTCCTTTGGGGACTATGGACAGTACTGCATCCAATTCAGAGCATTCGTGCAGGTGAGAAGGAACCCAAGAGGCGGCATTCCAGTTCAAACTGAGATGTTAAAGAAATCGGTAAGTTGCCCTGTTGCTGGTGTGGGTCAATTTCCATTCATCCATGCAAGGACCACAGAGTCCCAAGCTCTATTATACACCGAGGTTTTGACCCCTGACACTGCCATCCTTTCCCCATCCACCCTTAGGAAGTTGTGCTGAAGAACAAGGCAGACATCTGGGAAGAAGCCAAAAAATCACTATGGGCTGACTCTAAGTCCTTAGCCAAGTTCAGAGCCTTTTCTCTCTGACCAAGGCCCTGTCTTCCATTCAAGGTAGCAAATTAACAAATGCCACACCAGTAGCATTAAAAGATAACACAGATCCCACAGGATGCCCTAACCTAATTCCCAGGCGCCTTGCCAGGTCAAGGATGGCAACTATGGCATCAGTGCTACCGCCCCTATTCCCATCCCCACGGCAGCCATGACTGTTTGATCACAGCACTGCTTCCCATGTGCCTTACTCACACCAGCACAGCCAGCAGCCACTACCAATCAATCACCGATTCAAGTGCAGGTTGCTGAAATCTATTTGCCAACCCCATTCTGCCAGACCAAGCTTGCTAAAGTGAGGAGAGAAAAAGCAAGCTCCGAGCTCACCCAAAGCAGATGGCCCCAGTCTCTCCTGTCCCTCCTCCAGAAGCATTTGGACAACTTCTAGGGAAATGCTCCCTCTCCCATATGCTTCCTCCCCACTCCCTAAGTGCTGGCCAACACCACCTCCCCTGGACAGCTGGTCCTCTAGGAGGTGCCATAAAGCCCATGCCAATTAGGACCCAAATTCTGACTGGCGGTTGACAGGACTGGCAGAGAGCCCACCTGCTGGCTCGAGGCTGCAAACTAGGCCAAGCAAGATGGCACCAACCCTTTTTCTGTCGATTATCATGGCCAGCAAAGAGGTAACCAGCTGGTCAGCACAAGTCATTACTTCCCTTCCTCCCTGGTACCCACCCCCACCCTGCCCCCACACCCTGGGGAGCTAGTTGAGTTTGTTGCAGATCTCCAGCGCTTTCTTATAGACCTGAGTCACGTCATCCATGTCCGTGAGGAGGGAGAAGCTGCTGTCTCCCAGCCGGTTCCGGTACCGCTTCAGGTACTGGGGCCGGGGCCGGTTCTGGAGCCCCTCAAAGTCCTGGATCTGGAGGAAGTTTTCGGCAGAGACGCAGCTGCGGATGCGCTGGCGGGCAGGGCGATTCTCCTGCAAATCCAGCAGGTCAAAGGAGTCGCTGGACAGGACACTGTCATCGCTGATGATGCTGGAAGGCCGGCTGTAGCTCCGGGAGAGGCCCTCCCCAGAGGGGGCGCTGGGCTCCAGCAAGGATTCCAGTGTGGGCATGTCGGGGCTGGCGAGGGCGGGGTCCGCGGCGCCTGTGGAGTACTTGCTGCTGTGTTTCAAGATGCCCTTCCTGCGGCAGGAGAGGCTGTGGGCAGTCGCCCGGGCTGGGTCCGGAGGGCTAGGGGACGGAATGCCGCTGCCCATCCCGTCGTTACTGTCCAGCAGCTCCGAGGACTCACTGCGCTCTGGGGAGGAGTAGTAACCCGATTCTCTCTGCTGCGTCTTTTTCAAGATGCCTTTCTTGGGCATGGTGGCTGACTGTTTGGGGCTGAGTTTACCTGGCACCTCTGCCTCAGGGGAGCTCGGGAGGGGCATGCCAGTCCGGCACAGGTCCTGCTCCATCTTGAAAGCAGAGGGTAAGGCAGGACCGACGACACCTTCGATGAAGCCGGTGCTGTGAGAGCGATGCTCGCTGTTGCTTCGCTTCTTCAGGATCCCCTTGGGTCTCTTGGAACTCAGCTTGGATGGGCTTTCGGGCACCGAGTCCTGGCCAGACTGGGCAAAGTCATTCTCTTTCTTGGACTTCTTCAGCGACCGCTGCCGCTCCAGCATGACCTCCGAAGCCCCGGGTTTCACCAGGCTCTTAATTTTGGCTTCAGTCTCAGCCTGTAGCCCCGTAGAACGGTGGTGCCAGTCGATAATCCGAGCCAGGAGTGGGGACTCGGAGTTGTGAAGGGCATCGCAGTCACAGACGCTGCTCTTGTAGCCCCAGTTCACCCACCAGTGGTTGGCGATGTCCTCGATGGTGGCCCGGCGATCAGGGTTCACCATCAGCATCCACCGAATGAGTCCTCGAGCATCTATGGGACAAGTAAAAAAAAAAAAGGAAGATGACTTAGTGGGAGCTCCGGGCTTTGTGATAGGGGTGACACTCCAGAAACGGCTAAGGAGGTGTGCTCACCTTTGGAAAACTCCAGCTAGAGTCCTAGTCCAGCCAAAGTCTTCCAGACTGTATCATCAAAAGCATCATCAAAACTCAGAACCACAGGCCCGTGCGCCATCCCATCCTGGCATGCTTCTCCCACATGAGTGAAAGAATCTCATGAACCACCGAGCGCTCCATCAACTCCAGTCTTTATAAAATGGGCAAGGCCGGTACCCGGGAAAGAATCCAGACCCAGCCCCTCGCAGGGCCCCACCACTCCTTTGGGGAATATCATTTCACCAAAAGGGAAAGCAGGTATGGATGACCACGGCTCTCTTCCGTCCTCCAAAGGTAGGCTTGTATAAAAACACACAGAGCTCAGGGTCACTGGGAAAGTGTGTCGGCACGAAAAGGAAATTTAGGGCTGAGATGACGAGGAAAAGGCTCCTCCCCAGAGAGGGAATGACAGAGAAGGGTGGAGCGACGCTCAGACCTGGCACACCTGGGGAGTGAAAGCGGCCATGCCCAAGGCCGGCCTCGGCCAGGTTCTGTGCCCCACGCCCCATGAGCTCACCTCCTTTCCCTCTGACATAAGCCATAGCATGCTGAGCTGTCAGATCGGGGAGCTGACCTATGTCTGCTATCAGCTTACCGCCCGTCTGAAAAACTCCATTTGCAAACCTCGGCTGCCAGAGAGTGAGGGGAAAGCCCCAAAGGGATGTCGAGGAGGCCACAGGAGCCACAGGACTCTCACAGCTTATAAACTGACTTTAAAGATCACACTGTGCTTCCCCAATGGGGACCGAATTATATCGGGGGAAGGCGCCACTTCCCCGCTACCGCGCCACTTACGTGAGCTAATGAGTAGTTCACAAGCCCCTGGCAAGGGGGCCAGGGGTGAGGTGCACCCCTGAAAAGTGACATACTCAAGCCCTGTATTCCCCTGAGGAACAAGGCTCAGTGCTCACAAACTCAGTGTTCACAGCAATTTTATAGAACGTAACTACCAATAATGAGAACAGCCTATGTGTGTCTGTGTGCATACATACAGAGTACGTATGCGTGTGTACACACACACACACACACACACACATATATGGTATCTGTGTTCATTATATTCCCTGAATGCCTGGCACACGCCCTTTCCCTCCACACACAGCTCTCTCCCATCGAGAGATGGAGCTTAGGGTTGCTTTGACTAGTGGAACATGGCAGAAGTGACATTATCTGGCTTCCAAATGCAGGCATTAAGAAGGCCTGGCAGCTACTCCTTCCTCCTCCTCAGAGCCCTGAGCTGCCACGTAGGAAGTCCAGGCGCCCTCCCAGACTGAGCAGCCTGGGGAGACACCTCAAGGAGAAGGGGCCCACGTGGAGGTGTCCCAGACGCAGCTCCAGCCCCCGCCGCCACCTGACTACAGCTGCTGGAGAAATCCCAGGCACAGCCAGAAGAGCTCTAGCCCACCCAGGGAATCAAGAGACATGCTTACTTGCTTGTTGTTTAAACCACTGAGTTTGTTGGGGGGAAGGGGTAGAGCTGTTAAGCAGCAACAGGTCATGAAACAGCAGCACCTACACATCACAGCCCCCCCCCCCCAGCCAGGGCACAGTGATGAGGAAGAGCAGTGGTCACCCTCAGGGCACTTACAGTCTAGGGAGGGTGCTTTGTATGGCTCGGAAGAGACTTCCTGTAATAACTTTACCCAACTTTTCATTTTTAGTGGAGAAACTGAATCCAAACATAGGTATTTGCCCAGGTTCACACAGCAAGCAAACGGGACCGCTAGCCTGCCTGCCATGTAGAACGCTTGTTTGGACAATTTCATCTGGGAAAGTTTGGGTAAAGCAGCCTAACAAGCCAGCTTTGCCAGAAGTCAAAGATCTGAACAAACAAAAGTGGGAAAGTGGAGGACTCCTTCCAGACAACAAGCAGAAGCAGAAAGTGTGAGTGAGGGCAGGTACGCACCGCTCCCACTCAACCCCTGACCCACCCCCAGCACGCACCTGAGGGCTGCGTGGGCTCCCGGTACTCTCCGCTGCTGATCTGCCGGATGAGGTTTTTGTGATCGAAACCATCGAAGGGCATTGTTCCATACACGAGAGTGTAAAGCAACACGCCCAGGGCCCAGCTGTCCACCTGGAGTGGAGAGATAGGACATGCAGGAGCTGGGAAGCGGAGTCCGGACGCCTTCCAGACCCTCCGCATCCCAGCGTGTGAGCAGCCAGCCCCCGTGACCCCAGGCACTGAATTCAGCACCTGGCAGACAGGTTCCCCTGGCAGCCTGACAACTGATAGGCAGGACAGCGGGGCATTTCCAGTTCAGACCAAGACCCATGGTCCCAGCCTACATGAGAACTCCCTCAAATAGAGAATCTTCTTTGATCCTCACCACAATTTTGAGAAATAGGTGGGGTCTGAATGACTCTCACCCCCCACTTGACAGATGAGAATACTGAGGCACAAAGACCTCAATAGTTTCTCCTCCCACCCCAATGATGGGGGTCAAGGCTGGGATGGGGGGCTCTTCCCTCCTGATCTAGGAATCAATTCCTTCCCGTACCGTCTTCAACTGGATCGGGCAGTAAACCCAAATGCTTGCAGGAGCCAGGCAGACAACACATGTGAACAAAACAAGAGGGAACTGGGGACAAAGGCGTGGAGGGCGGGGTACGAGACAGACTGAGGAGTCCATTCACCCACCAGCACGCAGCCTCCCCTTGGCTAACTGCCGCCTCATAGTGACGTGGGCCCCGCACTGCTGGGTCCTTTGAGTTTTCAAGAGAGGTCATTAACCAGACTTTTATGTGAAATCTCCTAGTTATTAAATGTTCGCTCATTTTTTTTTTTTAGCAAGACCACTATGGCCAAATAAAGCATGCTTGATGGCCAGATCCCAGGCTGCCAGCTTATAACCTCGGAAACAGATCCTCGAAGATCAAAGAAGCCTTCATTATCTATGATAAATTTACAGTGTCAAGTTTCTACAGTTTTGTAAATGGAATCCGATGCTCCTCCCTCACATTCCTACTTCAGAAAGACTTCCTCTTCACTGTAATTGGCAGAGGCTCCTGGCATCCTTCTCTGCAGCCTCCAGCCCTGCCTCCAAACACTCTCAAACAGATAAATATTTGGAAGGACACATTTCAACCCAGTGAACAGCTGCTATTTAAGGAATACTGAGTGGATGAAATCTTTCTGTACAGAGAACTGTCTTTTTTAAAGAAAATAGTCACTCACAACTCACCCGTTTTCAAAGCAACATTTCCGCTTAACACATCTTTTCCAGAGGCCCCAAAAGCCTTGAGCATATTGAGAAATACATTTCTCATGAATTAGAAGATATAATTAAAATGTACTTCCTTAGTAGAAAAATACAGGCTGTCAAAATTATGTGCAAAAAAGGTAAGGACTCCCAGAGGTAGGGGGGTTTGGTTTGATGTTTGTTTCATCTGTTTTGTTATATTGAGGAAAAACTAAAAATCTGCCTAAATCTTGGGGCATGATTAAATTATGGGATATTTATTCATACAATAAAACTCTGTGTCACTATTAAAAACTACATTTTTAATAACAAATTCAAAAATGTCACAGTATAATATTAATAAAAGGCAAGTTATATATACATATACAAGGACCTCAATTATTTTTTAAATGCAGAGATTTACACTGGAAAAAAGTCTTTAAAAAAGTCACAGAAATATTAACTGGTTATCTTCTGTGGGTAGATTACAGGTAAATTTATTTTCTCTTTTAGGCTTTTTGAAATTTTTCAAATTTTCTCCTGGATGTATATGTTATGGCTTTTATAATCATACAAGGAAAAGTTTTCTTTCCTTATTGGTTTTTTTTTTTTTTTACTATCTCCTGGATCCAGCTCTTGCCCTCTGGCCTTTTCTCCCCCTAAGAACCCCCACCGCCCGCCAGACCGAGCAGGCGCCCTGCTCACCTCTGGCCCTCGGTAAGGCCTCCCGTTGACAATTTCAGGAGATGCGTAGAGGGGGCTGCCACAAAACGTCTGCAGGAACTTGTCCTTCTGGTACAGGTTGGAGAGCCCGAAGTCGGCAATCTACGAAAACAAGCAAGATCCAGAGAGGTGTGTTAGCATTGCAGTTAGTGTCTGCACCGGCTCGACTCACACCCCGCAGCACCGGGGCGGCTGAGAGGCAGCCGGTGGGTCTGCCGGCTGAGTCACCATTTTCTCCGCAGCCTGGGGTCTTCACGAAAGGACCAGTCACCAGGACTGGGCCAGTGATTCCCAGCTGCGGTCCTTGGCATCCAACACCAGTTCTGCCGCGTCTGCACACTGCCTGCTCTATTATTTAAAATTACCCATCACGGGGCCCTCTCTACCTTCGATTTAGACTTGCCTGAGAAACGTCCACAAATTCACAGACTTGGGATTTCTGATGAACAATGAAGTGCACAACTATTAATTTGAAAGCATTCATCTGTGGCCGACCTAAAATCACACCGCAGCTCGGTGGTGTGCAAATCACACTTCAGAAAACCCTTACCTGTGCACCTGACACCACCACCTTCTGACCCACCCACACTCTGATCGGAACCACAGTGGCCCACCTTGCAACCCTAGATGAAACGGACTCGGGACTCCACGTTCTGAGTCATCATATTTCAGCCATCTGCATGACATGGCACAGGGCCCTTAGCTACTCTGAGTCTCAGTTTACCCACCAGAAAATGGGAATCCATGATCCCTGTCCTATTCCAGCTCACAAGATTATTGTGAGAAGGATAAGAAAAACAAATCCATCCAGATGAGACCATGACTGCAAAAGCGCTTTATAACCTTCAGATCTTCACGTACCGTGCAAACGTCTCCTAACCGTGCTTCTCTTATATTGCACGCCCCATGAAGTCCTTCTCTTTCCCTTCAGTCTCTTGACGTGTTTTAATTATTATCCTTTGTGGCAGCACTCTTGCCTGTATCTATCTATATATGTGCATGTGTACATGTTTTTCCATACATATCACATATATACATGTAATGTATATATTATACACACACATATATATATGCATATTCATGTATGTTTTTCACCTTGCCTAGTAGATTGCAAGTCCCCTGAGATAGGTGGCAGGTTCCACATCTTTCCTTCACCTTTGCGTCACCAAATGCTTAGCACCTGCCTTTGCCTAAGAAATACCTGTCACTAGAATAGGCATTATATTTTCCAAAGCACAAGATAATTAGTAGATAATACAAAATAATGACCTTGGTTAGCACTGACTGAACGCCCTCCAAGTATCAAGCGCTGTTCTAAGCACTTTACACCCTCTAGTCCAATCCTATCCACAACCCCACTTAGACAGCATGTGAATGTACTTCCTGCCACTGAGCTGTTCACCTAAAAATTGTTCAAATGAAAATGGTGAATTTTATGCCATGGGTATTTGACCACATGTTTTTAAAAACCCATTTAACAGATGAGGAAACTGAGGTTTCGGGAGATAAGGTGGTTCAGCCCAGGCAAGCTAACTAGCAAGTGGCCATGTAAACTGTGTCTCTAAAGTCACCAACCACCAAGCCACTTGCCCCCTGGGCGACAGCAAATTTCACTCCACTCTAAGCCTTTCTCTGCAGCCCTGCGAGCTGAGCCACTGCGGGCCACTGCCGGTCCCCAGGCTGATTTCCATGTGGGGTTATAAACAGGCTGAGTGGTTCACTGGCGAGAGAGCAGCCCAGCCTGACTGACCGCAAATGCGCTGGGGCTCTGTTTTGAGCAAAACCCCCAGAATAAGCCTATTTTGTAAAAGTCAGCCTTGAATGAATGGAATGTCACTGAATGTAGCTGGGGAAAAGCCCCCCTCAGAAAATGCATTCTCGGGGTTCAGACTGCACTTAATTGCCCTGAATTCCACCTTCTTATCAAGGCCCCTGCCTGGTTTGCTTGCAGAGAGTTGGTTGGAAACTCTAGGAAGTGTGCCCTGTCAATCAGAAGAAGAGCGAAATGGCTGCCGTCCTGGGACAAACCCAGAAGTCACCGGCTTTGTCCTCGCCAACTGCCACTGAGGCAGGACCTGCGCCAGCACATCCTGCGGAATATAGGTCCCCTCCCCGCCCTGCAGTGTCTGTGGCGTCTGGGGTGCCTGTGAGCTTCCAAGTACACACACGTGTGCGTGCAGGGCACCCGCCAGCCCCACAAGGAAGCCCCTGCATGTACACGCTCACGCCGGGAGCTCTCCGAGTCTGGGCATCCTCGCTTCCTTGGTAGCCCTTCTCAGAGGCGTGTTTATGTTGTACCCAGTCCCACCCTCACAGACTGATCTTATCAGCCTCTCCCAGTAAAACTGTCAGGGCCTCTGACAGAAGATTAATAGAAATCTAGATTACTGCCAAGAGCGTCAACAGAAAAGCAATATTAATCAACGCATACACATAAATAGTTCTCAAACCTCAAGCCAGTTCAGCTTGGGCTATAGCTCTACAATTTCATGCCATGTGGAGTATATACGAAGTGGCCACTGGTTATGAAACTTCTCAAAGCCCCAAGGTCCCCAGTGGAAGTAGCAATAGTCTCTACCCCCACAGGGTCATGGTGAAAATTAAATAGCGTGATGTATGTAATATGCTCAGAACAGTAACAGGCACAGGGTTGAAGCTCAAGAAATGTCTGCTTCCCACCTTTAAACCCACAGAGGTAACTTTAGTAACTTCCTAATACTCACAATGACACTGGTTTTCTATTTAAGGGAATTATATGAGGCTTCTATTTCAAACAAATACAATTTTAAGAAGTGAACTGAACTGAAAATATTAAGTAGAATAACACAGGAGATACTAGTAAAAAGCAGAATCCAAGAAGAGAGTGAAAGAAAAGATATTTGGGGAATCTGGAAAAGCTAAAGCATGGGGAATAATGACTTTAAACATAAAACAAAAATAACCAAATCCCCACAAGGGTTTCAACCTGAAAGAGCCCTAACAGATGAGCTGATCCTGCCCCTTGTCTGTAAGGAAAGCACATGTCAGAGGACGTAAACGCGTTGCTAAAAGTCACAGGGACAGAACCACAGACGAGCACCAGGTTCTTCCCGACCTTGGTGCCTTCTCTGGAACAGAACATCAGCTGGGTGAGAGGGGGACTCTCCACCAGGGAGGAAGCTGGGCTTCGCCTTTAAAGTGGTATTTTGCTGACACACCAGTCCCCTGGGGGGAAAGGTAGCTACTTTGCACTGTGTGTGTGTGCGTGTGTGTGTGTGTGTGTGTGGTGATGGACTGTTCCCTTCTGTCCCCACACTGGGTTTAGTGCAGCCTAGACTCTGAAAAATGACACTAGGAAGTCAACACTTGTGCCCTTAACTTGTGGAATTTTTGTCATCATCAAGCCTTTCTAGAAGTGTGCCCTGCTGGTGAAAATGAGTGTGAGAAAGATAAACTAGGAAAAGATTATTCACATTTCAAAAGCATTAACCTGACTACAATGTAGCTGAAACTTGAAGACACTGGGCTGGGGGAAAGAAGCCAGGCACAACAGGATAATGATGTAATTCCATCTATATGTGGTACACCAAGTCGTCAAATCCCAGTAAAATGATGGTTTCCAGGGGCTGGGGGTGGAGAAGGGCGTGGGGAATTGTTTCTAGTGGGCAATACAGAGTTTCAGTTGGGGAAGGCACAAACGTGCGAGTGTAGTTAATGCCCTGAGCCATATGGCAAATAAGGGCAAATGTTATGGCATGTATATCTTACCATATAAAAAAATGGATTAACCCCAAATCACATGAATAGTCACTGTGAGCTCACCCAATAAAAAAGTACCAGCTTGCTGATGATTAACTCCTGGGAAAGCCTGCTGATGGTCATGACAAGATAAGCGATGGCCTGACGGTCATGTGCAGTGTCTAAGAGGAAATACAGCAGACTGAACAGAAGACTGAACAGATCAGAAGTTTAGGAGCCAGGAGAACCTGGAGCTAGCCCTGGACTTAGAACCACTAGGTGGTTGGTGGGACCTGCCAAGTTACTCCATTGCCTCATCTGTGAAGTGGGAACAATAAATAATGGACCCCACCACATTAAAAGTGTTGTGAGGATCAGAGAACACTCACGTGAAGCCCTGATGTAATCCTGGTCCCAGCCGACTCCAAAATCACAGCTGTTACGATAGTGCTGATACAATAATAATACTTAACATTCTTTGCTGGGCAAGACACAGAACTGAGAGCACTAGGCCACTGCCCACCAAAGAACCGAAGAAATTGTCACGATCCACTTCTGAAACAAGCACGAGAGGCTGCACTGCATGAGGGTCTGAGTTCCAATCCCAGCCTCAACTCTTCCCAGCTCCAACCTTAGGCCCATTAGTCAATCCCTCCCTCCATCACCGAACTCCGAGGACCAGCAGCATGGGCCGGGGCTCGGAGCGGGTCAGTAACAGCACTGCAGGCCCCACCCATGCCAGGCCTACGGAGTCAGGCTGCATTTTAACAAGATCCCCAGGTCATTTGCCAAACATTGGTCACTCTGAACCTGGGTTTTTTTTTTTCACCCATATGATAGGGAATGATAATAATATAACCTACTTTGTAGGGCTGATGTATAATCAAATGAATGATAGATGGAGGCCTCACACGGCCTCCAGTAAATGTCAGCAATTACAACTTTAACATCTGAGTCTCAGTTTCCTTCGCTGGAAAATGCAATGCAATAGCAGCAACCGCGTGATGTGGTGGTGAAGCCAAAATCTGATGAAATGAGATCATGATAACGACAAAAGATAATGACAACAGCAGCATCGCTACAGGCCAGGTGCCGTTCTGTGGGCACTACATGCACTAATGCATTAAATCCTCACCACAACCCTATGAGGAGGGGACCATCGTTATCCCCATTTTGTAAATGGGGAAACTGAGGCCCAGCGTGGAGACACGCGTGGTTGGAGATGTGGAGGAAGAGCTGTCCTGGCTGTAAAGCTCCCCATCAGGGAGAGTTATTGCTGTCAGGTGGCCGAGGAGAAAGCGGCGTTCTGCAGAACTCTTCAGGAAGACAGCGACCCCGTGGAGGAAGACCCACTCCACAGCTCCTTCCCGGCCTTGGAATTAATGGCTGTGACTTTACCCATGACAGCGTCACTCCTGACGAGTCAGGAAGTGAAGGTAGCGGGTGGAACGGTGCACAGAAGGGAACAGGGTCGGCTTTCATCTTCCGAAGATCTATGCTCACACCGCCTCTCGAGAGAGACTGGAAATGACCGACTCCACACAATCTGGGGAAGCTCCTATTAACTCAGGGCACCTTCGAGAAGCAGCCTCTTGAGATGCTAAGGAGCAACTGGCCCCAGCTCACTACACATGCGACCCTGGCGTCCCTGTGCTTGGAGAGTCTCTCCCAGGGACAGCTGGACACAAGCTGCTTCAGACAAGGTGAGGCCAAGTGAAGCAAGGACCAAACAGTGTCCTCGTGTGATGCTTTTTTGAAATCAGGGCAAATCTGGGTGGGAGCAGTAAAGGGTAGAATTTGTCAGACGCCTGGCCGATGGAGTCGAACAGCCTTAGCTGTGCAGCCACCCATCACGCAGCAGCTGCGGGAGCCTCCTCCTGCACAGAGTGGGAGTAACCAGACCCACCCCCATGGAGACAGTCCAAGAACCAAATGGAAGGAGGCGTGTGGGAGGTCTGGCTCTGGGCTTCTAGCAAGGGCTCCATACAGGTTGCGTTCGTTTCTGGCCTCCCTGCCCTGTTCCTGTGCTTGCCGTCCCCTCCCCTTAAAAGACCATCACGCTCCTTTCTGTTGAACTCCTACCTATCCTTCCAATCCCAGTTCCATCGACACTTCCTCAGCAAAGGCTCTCCGGCCCGTCCAGCCTAACAGGCCCAGCACTTCTGCTCAGACTTCCACAGCACACTATTCAAGGCACCATGAGGCACACAGCAGGGCCATCTGTCCCTGCCAAGGGACAAGGACCAGAGAAGGCTTCCTGGAAGAAGATGCATTCAAGCTGGACTCAGAGGACAGAGAGCCAAACAACAGTGGAAAGAGCATTCTAGGCAAAGGAAGCCATGTGTACAAAGGCCAAACAATCCAGAGAAAGCATGGAGGATGCGAGGCGTCCCAGTCCCATGGGACGGGCCTGCTCTGAGCACCCTGGGTAAATAGTACCTCCTGTTCTCTAACGTAATCCTGCATGGACTTCCTTCACTGCCAGACAGTTACGTTACATATTCCTTTGTTTATTGCTTATGTCCTGAACTGAAATTCTAAGTCCGTTAGGGCAGGTACCTTATTATCCTCATTCACCTCTGTATCCCTCTCACGACCCCTGATGGCTGAGGGTTTAACAAGCGCTAGATTCTGAGTTCCAGGGAGACAGGGACCTGGCTATCGGGTTCACTATTAAATTCCCCGCGTCCAGCACGAGGCCCAGTCCCCAGTAGGAACTTAGTAAATATTTGTGGTTGAATAAATATTGTCTAGAGAAGAGACTCGAGTTGCTGAGTGAATAAGTGCAGGAATGGATGAGTGAATGCAAGCACGCATGGGTATCTATGTATCAAGCACATAAATGGACAGACGAACAGATGAATGGATTAGGTCACACATGAATGCACATTCTCACATCCGTCCACTCCAAGCCCAGAGGCGCCTCTCTTAGGCTGTCTCACTTGGTCTTGTTAAGCTTCAGAGCCTTCTATCTTGCCTGCGCCCTAGCCATTCATAGCTTCTTTTCTCATCCGCAGCAGCTGAGTTTTCATTGTCACCGGGGGCAACAGGCCATTTCCCCCCCGCGGCCCTCTACCCTGAGTCCCGGGAGCGCTCCGAACTCTCAGCCGTCTTTGAGGAGGTCAGCTGACCCCAGTGCCTGGACCTCTTCTCATTGTTTGGCATTTTTACAGGAGCCTCCGATGGGAATTGTCGGCATTCCATTCTCCCAGAGAATGGGATGTGAATCTGGCCCGTTTTTATTGATTGCAAATTAACGCTACACTGAGCGTCTATTTTGGTAGACATGCTTCTCTGCCGAGTACGGAATGCAACCCAAGGAAGCACATTGCTTTCATTCTTTCTGCTGACTGACTGTGTGACTATTTTTAGAAGCCACGCCCTCTTGCAGTGGCCAGATAAGTAATTCCTAACGCCAGATGTGCTCTTTGCAAATCCACATCAGGCAGGGAAGGGGACAGAAACAGCTGCGTGGCTCACACCAAATGGCGGGGACGTGTCACAAGTTTAAACTAGTAGCATTTTGATAGGGCTTCTGGGCCAAAGCCCCCCACCCTTGGGATACGGAAGATGCACCCACATTTAAAGACACAGAGGGGGCTCTGAGAGGTTGGTAATAGGCCATCAGTGTCAATGGTCCCCCGGTCCAGACACTGATGTCACGGGCCCTGTGTCTGGGCCTGCCTGCCTCTGTCACAAGTGCCCTTTCAGCAAAATGCTGACTCGGGAAAGCTGAGCACATCCAGCCGGAAGACGAAATCAACACCAGCTGAAACACATTTCTAAAAACTCTGGAAGTGGGTGTGAGATGATGAAAAAGAGAATTTGTCTGGACGTCAAACATGTGAGTTCTAATCCCAGCTGTCACCCCTTCCCTCCCAGTCACAGAGCCTCGAGAGCACCTACTGTGTGACGAGCACCATGCCACACTCCGCCAGGGAGACAAAGACACGATAATAGAGTCTCAAGACCGATTCGCCTTGTGTGATTCCGGGCACATCACTCAGACTTTCTGGGTGAAAACGAGGGGCTGGGAAGTGACCCTGGAGGTCCCTTCAAGCTGCAGGACTCTCCAACCCTAGCGGTGTTCTTGGAATAAGCAGAAGGAAGGACCAGTGCCAGAGAAAAGCGAGGGCTGGTTTCCGTTTGGGGTGTGCGTGTGTGTTTTTCCTTGATAGGTGCCAAAAGGAGAAAATCTTCAGGATTAAGAATCCTAAAGAAAAAAGATATGACCAAAACCTTTACTTCTGTAATAAGCTATTTGTCTGCTATTTCCCTACCAAATGGACGTGGGTCCTGATGGAAGGCCTTGGTCTTGGGGGCCGGCAGGTGCCCCGACATCATGGTGCTATTGCTTATGCCAGCGAGCCGTTCTCCTGGGCTCCTGCTTATTGTTCCCAGTACAATTGCTTCAGAATTGTAACCATTCTTCTGCACTGGGCAATTCTATGACTCCCTAGGAAGCTATGTGCCTTATCATTTCTGGAACTACATCATGGGAGCAAGAGGTCACACGACTACAGAAACCAATCCCCAAGCGACAGGCTCACATTCCAGGCCTTGTAAAGGCTACATTTAGCTCTGAGAGCTCTGGGGGCAGGTGGAGGGAAGAATCTGCAGACAAAGTTACCAGGATGGATGACACAAGCCCTTAGAATGTGCCCCTCAAACCAGAACCCAATTCTCTAGCCACAGCCTGACCACCAGGTACCTTCAATTTCCTCTCCAGTGGCCAGCAATTTAAGCAGGTTCTTTGGACAATACAAGTTAAGTGCTAAGTGCTGTGACCATATAGTGTCTAAATTCCTTAGATCTGTCATTGACTCCCCGGGACTGGGCTCAGGGCATGGCACACAGTGACAACTTGACAGCTGTCATGAGAGATGGGGGCTGGCATCCCTACGGACAAATGAGGAAACTGAGGCTTAGACAAGCAATTGGTTTACCAAAAATTAGTAACAAACAGGGCTGCAATTCAAACCCAGGCTACGCAATGTCAAAGTCACTGCTCTTAACTTTGACTCACTGCACAACGGTGAGCAGTTTATAAACTAAACACAGAGCATCCGATTTACTCCTCAATACAAGCCTGTGGGCATTGCTGTCAGCCCACTTTATAGTTGAGGAAACGTGTGAGGTGGATTTCCCTATGTCAAGGGTAGAATTTTCTAACTCTACACCTAGTCTCCTTCTCAAACACCCCAGCCACTTTGCCAGAATTAGAGGAACCCTGAGATTTCACTTCCTGTTCCTAGAAGAACTGCTTTGACCAACTGTCCCCTCTTTATTCTAAGGGCTACACAGAAATAGATGACCACGGTCAACCACTTTCAAGAACAAGATGTCACCAGACATGGCTTCCAGGGGCCTCTCAAAGGATGATGGTGACCAGTGACATCACCATGATCTGAAATCCAAATGCCAAAGCAGCGCATTTCCATCCAAGCAGGGGAACCATTTCCCCGCAACACACCCCCTCAACTTAGATCAGCAGCAACAACAGCAAAAGAGGACGATGCAAGGTCATTCCCAGGCTTTATCCAGGGACCAGAGACAAGCCACTAACGTCACCAGCGGCTAATTAGGTGGATCCCCCTGGTGCTGGGAGCACTAAGGCCATTTCATAATGAAACCCATGCAGCGAGCTCCATTTATCTTGAAACCATATTTGCTTATTTTGCAGATGTGATCAAAAGGATGTTCAGAGTGTTCTGCAGGAGGCCCTTGAACCCTACAGGCCAGGAGAGCTTTCTCCAGCGCCAGCAGCAGCCAGCAAAAATACTCTCCATAAAAGTAAACTCCATCCCGTGACGGGATGCTCTTCCCCAACAGCGGGCACCACCGTCACTTCAATCAGCCTCCCAGTCCCACGGCAGGTTCCGGGGGCGGGAGGGTTGGGAGGAAGAAGGAGGACACATGGGGTGGGAGTGACAGAAAGTGGCGGGGAAAGAGTCCCAGCTCTAAAATAACTTGGGAACCTGCTGGCACATCGAGCATCGCAGTTCAAACTTGAGTTCATGAGTCAGACAGACATGGGTTCAAACCCCAGCTCCACTACCTACCACTGTGTTACCTTGGGTAAGTTACTTCACTTCTCTGTGCCACCATTTCCCTGCCCCTGAAATGATGTAAATAAGAGTACCTATCTCATGGGCTTCTTATAAAGATCAAGTTTAAACACTGTCAGACAAATATGATTTGAAATACCTATGCGAAGTGTTATTGTTTTAAGTGTTACTTTTACAGCGATGGTTGTAGACCATGAACTTGCTGAGGACAAGGACTGTACTTCAGTCGCCTGATTATGCCAGCATGAAGAAGAATGGCATGTGGTTAAACTCGAGGAAGTGCTTACTGAATTTAATTGTTGGAACTGAGGCCTCAAGCCCAGAGACTCTGCCAGGAAGGTAGGGAAACAGCCGCCTTATTTCTAGGCTGTGGTCTGGAGCAGCACCAGCCCCACCGATGCCATCCCCAGGCCCTGCATACCCACCACTGAGGCGAGAGGTTTACCTTAATATTGCAGTTGTCATCCAGCAGTATATTTTCCAGCTTCAAGTCCCGGTGGACCACACCGTTCTGAAATGAGAGGACAGGCGGGGAACTGAATGGAAGCGGATGGGACAAGAGAGACCAGGAGGAGGAAGGCGGAGGCAGAGTGCAGGGAAGCATCAGACAGATGAAACAACTGCACCAGCCCGGTGGTCTCTGCCTCTGTCCTTCGGGGCTGCTCCCCTTGTCGTGAAGCTCCCGCCAGGGACCAGGGACAGAAGAGCATTAGTCACTCGCTATGTGGTTAAGGGAAAAATGACTGGAATCCATTCTCCCCCAGAGCCTGTAAAACAGCAGGGGGATCCTTTGTCAGAATGTCGTTCCACTGTGTGCGAGCAATAGAGTCCCAGACGGTGGCACACAGTGTCTGTCTGTGATGCAATTCCCAGGAAAGACTCAGATCTCGCTGCTGAAACTCAGAATGCAGGGCCCACAGCCCTTGCTTGTCTGTCTGTCCATCCATCTGTCTGCCTGCCTGCCTCCTCAATGCTGGAAAGAAGCCTGACTCAATCTATTCTGACCCGTGAAGCCAATCCAGATCTGTTCTGAGGATAACGAAGGTGCTCTCAAGGGTATTTCCTAAGCAGCCAGGCAGGAAAATTTTAAGTCCCCATCTGCTCAGCGGCACTCAACATAGGTGAAGGGTGAAGGTCAGTGAGGCTAATGAGACTGTAGCCACTGGGTTGACCAAAGCAGGTCACTGCTATACTGGGTGACCTTTCCATTCAGGCAAACTCTGGCACGACGGGCAGCTGAGCTGCAGTGACAAGCAGCCAGCCAGCTGAAAGGAAAAAAGGAATCAGCAGCCAGTAGACTGCTGGCTTACACAGCAGCAGCAACTGGTGTGCTCAGTTCTCTTTGAGAACCTAATGCTCTTGGATGGGGGCGGGTAAGCATGGGAAGAGGAGTGGAGCTGAAAGAACCAACTATTTGGGGGCCGGGCAGATAAAGAGCAGGGAGAACGTTTTGAACATCATTCAGCCCAAAGGACATTTACAGTTGAAGCTGCACTTTTAAGCAAATGAACTGGCTAGAAATTCTTTATCATTCAGTCAAGATCTCCTTAGTTCAGCATCTGCCTGTTCACAGTCAGTTCTTTATTCTTTTCCTTTCCATTTGACAGTTCCTGACACCTTTTTGGACACCTCCAAAAGTACTGACTGGAGAGATGAAAAAACATGCATTTCTGCGATTCTCCGTCTAATCCAAACCTTCGAGGATGCGTTTTGAATGCAGAAGTGCGCAAACCCAGGAGGAAATCCTGGAGGAAAATACAAGGTACCTGATTCTGCTTTGTTTTAAATGTTGGGGGTAGTTCATTTACACTGTTGCATTCCTGGTTTTTCACAAGAAGATGGGATGAGTCTAATAAAGCCCCATACACCAGGAACCCAAGTATTCAGACACATCAAATAATAAAAACATGGTCTGTAATAATTCCTGATGGTGCCTGATGGTAAAATACAAAATGTTGTATGATCTGAATCATCACGGGCTTGAATCAGCAAGGAGAAGTTAAATAATGATCACCTGGGTTATGGATTTTAGACCCGAATAATCATCTTCTAATTACTCCCAGAGCCACTAGCAATTCGCCAGAATGCTTGACACACCGGAAGACCCCAGAACGCAGCCACGTGTATGAGGACGCGGACCGTGTTTCAGGTGCCGTGTTGGATTCGATTACTATTGCACTGAAAGCCAATGTTCAAGCTTTGACAGTTCTGGGGGGAGTATCAGCAAGGAGATTAGTAACAATAATGGCTGAGCTGCGGCTTGGAACGACCTGGGTACTTCACCGCCTTCTCCAGAGGCCATGCGTGGCTGCACTGTGGCCGCCTTACCAGTGCATCCCAGTAGGTGTCTGGCAATAGAATGTACCTGGGCACATACAACCAAACCTCGGTTCTCGACCGTCTTGGCTCCCGAACACTTTGGTTCTCGACCAAGTGGCTCACAGAAGAAAGGTCTCGGTTGTCAAACAAAACTTCGCGTCTCACTTCCCTGCCTGACAACCGTTTCATGCTGAGACCCGTGTGATCAGCCCCCCGTGTCTCACAAGCGACAAACAGAGGACATTCGGTTTTCAAACAAATCGCTTCTTGAACAGTTTTCTGGAACAAATTAAGTTTGAGAACCGAGGTTCCACTGGGTAACCCCTGTGGACATGGTCAGTGCAACAAACGGTACCAAGAGCATAGAAAGGTTCAGAAGCTATGACTCAGTAACTGCACTTCTAGAATTTCTCTTAAGTAAATTATTCAAATGAGAGGAAAAGGTTACCAGAAGTTGGAACCAGCCTGAAGTCCCAACCATCACAATAATTGCAGAGAATTTTTAGTAACGTAGGAAAATGTGTAGATTATATACTAAGTTAAATAGCGGGACACAAACTATATAAAAGCATACAATGTGTTGCTACTGGAACAGAGAGAGGCCATTGGTGGAAAACTGGTGAAATCTCAGCGAAATCTGGAGTTTTGTTAATGGCAACATATGAGTGTTGATACACTCATACTCTAGCAACTTACTACGCTGAGACGTGATCACAGCATCAGCTGAGTGAGTGGTACGTGGGAACTCTCTTTCCTGTCTGGGAACCTGCTATACATCTAAAATTATTTAAGATATGAAGTTTAAACAAAAAAAAAAACAAATGGCAAGGATAGGAGGAAGGAGAGTGGGAAGAAACAAATAAAAACGTCAATAGTGGGTTATCACTAGATTCTGGAATCATGGGTGGTGGTAATGTTCTCCTGTCCATTTTATAAATTCTCCGTAAGTTCTACAATGAACAGACATCGCCCTTGTACTGTGACAGTGAAATCATGTGATGCCGTGAAAACCATCTGTGGCCAAGCTCGGGCCGGGCCGGTACCTTGTGACAATAGTGGACGGCGGAGACGATCTGCCGGAAGAAGTGTCTGGTCTCCCTCTCGCTGAGGCGCCTCCGCTCGCTGATGTAGTCGTACAGCTCTCCTTTGCTGGCGTACTCCATGATGATCACAATCTTGTCTTTGTTCTCGAACACTGCAGTGGGGGACAGCAATGGACAAACACCCTGTTTATCCAACAAGCTCCCTTATGACTACCCAGAGTGCAAGAGAGGACAACAGAGATGTCACTGAGCGTGGGGCGGGGCAAACAGCAGCCGGCCAGGACACAAGTGGGGCCATTCAACATCCTGAGGAGTTGGGCGAGTCTTCCAGCCAGGTGGACAATGACATCATCACTATTGTTACTGGACACACCTTTGTCACACTAAGGGAACATGTCTCTGAGGGTCCCGCTCCCCTTACCGGGACCCTCATTCTCACCAGCCCCTCCCCCCAGACCAGAGCCCCTACAGAAGGGGATGATGGGTAACAACACAACAACCACGTGACATGGGCCAGCTACCCAGACCCCAAGCTACTCTCACCCAAAGTGGGAAGCTGATCTCCTCCCCTCTTTGCTCAAAACCTTCCAGACTTTCCATCTTACTTAAAATAAAACCCCAGGTTTCGAGTGTGGCCCACCAGGTCCCTTACACATCCGTCCATGTATTTGTTTATTTTGCCTCCTCCATTAGCATGTAAATGAGGCTGTTCTATCTCATTCACTGACGTATCCCCAGCACTCAGCATGCTCGTAGGTGTAGGGGCTTCGTTAGTGTTCGATAAATGAGTGCACTCAAAACTTCATGGATGCCTTCTGGACAACTACAGTAAACAATCACATATCACTAAATGCTTCTCACTCCCCACCCCTGATATGCTCTAGCAGTGATGTTCAAACTCTGCTCACAGCACTCCTAGAGCTCCAGGCAGATGCCCAGGGGCCAGGCTGGGGGGCCCTGAAGGACAGGCTCTGGCCTTAGCCAAAGGGACTCCATCACTGTGTTTCATATTTGGTCCTTTGAGATGTTCCTTGAGCAAAGACAAAATAAATACCGTATTTTTTAGACTGTAAGATGCACTCTGCCCCCCGCCCCACCAAATTTGGGAGGAATAATAGTTGTTAATGCTGCTGTTGAGTTCTGTTTACATTTTACATTGGTGAAATATTGTGTTATTTATGTTATAAAATATTTTACCACATTTTTTTGCTTCAAAATTTTTTTCCTATTTTCCTCCTTTAAAACCCAGGTGCGTCTTATTGTCCAAAGAAGGGTAATAGTTGTTTTTGAAATCCATCACCCCTAAGCAATATGCTACCAAACAAACAAACAAACAAAACGGAACAGAAACCTTCGTAGGCTACCCAAGACCTTCCCTGAAGGACCCCTGCGTACCTCCCTCCACCTCATCAGCTTCTACCAGTCCCTGGCAGCCCACTGTGCCCACCAAGGCAGGACTGTTTGCTGCTTCTCACCATCTCTCTCAGTCTCTCTCTCTCTTACACACACACACACGAACACACACACACACACACACTCTCTGCTGTTTCCCACCTCTGTGCTTTTCCCTCCGACTACTACCTGTCTTTCCTGCCAGGGAAACGCTGGCCTGTCAGTCAAGAATGAACTCAAACATGGACCGATTTTGCCTCCCTCTGCTTCTCACTGTGCCCTGGTCCACACCGGCACCACACGACTTTCATACTACATGACTTTATTTGCTGGTTTCCATATCCAGTCCCTCTGCCTGGGCTTTGAGAGGTAAACTCTCAATGGAGTTTTGGAATGAGACACTGCTCAGTAGGATTCGTGCATGTGGCTCTTACTTGCTGTGTGATTTTGGGGATGTTGCTTGCCTTCTCTGTGCCTCAGTTTAGTCAACTGCAAAATGTACATAATATTAACAAGGACCTCTTAGAACTGCTGGAAGAATTTATTGATACAAGGTATGTTAAATGCTTAGAATGAAGCCTGTAGCTGTTACTGTTCATATCAGTATAATTGGATCCCAGGGCCCTACCACTGAAACACACACACACACACACACACACACGCACGAGAACTGAGTTAAACTGGAATGTGCCCAGGCCTGGGTCCCCCGGCCTCCCACACCTTGTCACTGGCTGCTAGAAGCTCAGGCCCCTCCAGTTCCTTTATGGCTCCTTTAAGTCCAGCCAAACCTCTCTGATAAAATGAAGGGGGGAAGGAGGAGGACAGGGAGGAGGAGGAGAGAGAGAACAGCCAGATAAAACTGGCTGCTCCGTGTCTGCTGGCCTCGGTGTACCCTGCGGCTCCAGCTCCTGCCAGGGATTTCAGCCTGGTGTGCACTTTTCATTAACAGTAAACTCTGGAAACCGGAAAAGCTGCCTCAGGACACATGGCCCGGGCTGCCGCAAGGACAGTGGTATCCCCTGAAGAGGGCACAGGGTTTTCTCATTTTAAAAAGAGTGGGGGGAGGAATGGAAAAGGAAGGTGCTTTGACAGGGAAAGAAACAAGTTCACACCCCAAAAAGCCTGATGCCAAAGACGAAAGGAGGTGGAAGCTACGGTCCCTTCAGTGACTGGCAGAAGGTGTGGGTCACCACCTCCCACAAATCAAAGAACCGCTTAGGTGACAGGCTTCTTCCCTTCCCAGCTGCTGACTCGGCGTGGGAGAGACATAAACACAGTTCAGTTCACCACACTTCAGTACGCCAAACATCACCAAGCAGCTTCCATCGCTAAGTCCTGCTGCTCCTCCCTCCCAAATATATCCCAACTCTGTCCACCTGTCTCACATCCCCAGCCACCCCCTGCTCCAAATCCCCATGCTCTCTGATCCCCTGTCTTTCATTCTTGGCCCTCTGCTGGCTGCATTTGGAGGGGCCTCGGGGACAGTTCCCAGGGCCTAGTCCATGGGCCACGTGCCCCGTGAGACACTCTGGAGGAAAATGCTGCTCCACGACCAAACAGAGGTAATGTGTTTGGAAAACGCTACTATTCGATCTTCCTTAGAGAAGTCTGGCTTCTTTAATTCAAGAGTTTTGCAGGTTGATTTGGTCATTTCAATATTTCTATTGAAATCCAGAGGAACAAGCCAGGAGCCAGCGTAGGAAGCACTGGGTGAATGAGATGCTATCTGAGTGATACAATCAGCCCCTCACTGCTGCACAAGGGGCTGGTGGGCAGCCCGGTCAGAGAAACATCAGAGTGGCTGGCCTGGCTCTGGAACATGGAACGCACCCCCACTGCTCCCCTAGGAAGCAGCCAGAGTCACATGGTCGAGGTTCTGCTTGTAACTCTGGATTAGCTAAAGGCAAACAAACAACAGTTCTAGCCTTGGAGCATCAGGGATGCACCCAGAAGACCATGTGGTATCTGTACTGGAGTTTCTTGAGGCCTTCCTGATAAAAGCAGCTCTTCTGAAGGTGTACTGTGTGCGGGCACTCTGCTAAATCGAATTCTGCGTGAATTATGTCCCGTGGCTTTGGTCCTTCCAGTATCCCCACTCCACTGATGAGAGAGCCTGGGTGCAAAGAGGTTAATTAGTAACTGCCATGGCCCCGGGGTCTGTATGAGGCACAGCCAGGCCTGAGCCCACCCCACGCTGGGTGGACTCTGATGCATACCCCATGGTCTTAGCCACTGGACTAAAATTCACATGCAATAATGCCCCTGAGCCCCAGTCTCCTCATCAGGCGAGTGAGCCTAGATCCCCTCGCATAGTTACGGGGCATTCAGTGAGTTCCCGGGGCCAGCGTCCTTCGCACAATGCCTCGGCCAGTGCTCAATAAATGGAAGCTATTCTCATGATTACTTCATCTGCGTCTTAGGCAGCTCCGGCAAAACAAAACCCCAAGCCTTGCCTCTCCTCACCAGCATCTCTCTTTAAAACACGTTGTTGCTGCCGCAGAACCACAGGACTTTCATGCAGAAAGAACCTTAGAGATCAACTATTATTTTCCCAGAACGACCCAGGATTTATAATGTAGGAGAGCAAAGCCTTGGGAATCTGTGCTGAAGAATGACCGGCTTCCGCACCCTGGGCCCAGGGCCCCTTGCCCGCAGTCGGGGCACTATCAGCGAGGCGACAGGACCGCTCTCGGCCATTCTGTGGCAGAAAGGGCTGCTTCCCTTGGGCACTTTGACAACTGGTTATTTATAAGCCCAGAAATCTTGTCTGTGTTTATGTTATTAGTCACTAAGCAAAAGCTTATTTTCCACCAGTTGGGAAGGGTTTCCTTTCTGAAAAATGAAAGCCTGTGTCTCTTGGCCAGACAGTTTTACCCAGAAGCCTGGTGGCTCCAGAGTGGTAAGGAAAACTATGGCCCTTGACATACCAGGCCCACCAGGAGAATGAAAGCCCTGAATAGCAACTTAGCTCAGCCGGACTCAGCCCACAGCACTGGGGCCATGTCCATCTGGTGCAGGTCTGAGCTTCCAGTACAACACCAAATGTTTATGAAGCACCCCTGTGTGGATGGCAGTGGGAAGAGACACTAAAGGAAGTCTTCACAAGACTGAGAAGGGGCGGAGAGGCTGGCCCAGGAGCAGGTGCCAGGGATTAAGAGAAGAAAAAGAGAAGAAGCGAGCTGTAACTGCAACACAGCAGCCCGGAACGCCCACAGGGAGCTCTGCAGGAGTCAGACACACATCGCCCATAACAACAAATACATGGAACAAAGAACAGGGCAGCATCCAGGACCCTGGACCTGTGAAGTAGCCCACGGCTCCCTTCTCCCCAAGAGCCTCCCCAGTGACTGCCCCTTCCCCAGAAGCCTTAGTCATAATAACAAGAGTTAACATTTATTGAGTGGTGACTGCGTGCCACGGATTGTCACACTTAATACCAACAGTCCTATGAGACAGGTATTACGACAACTCCTGCTTCAGAAAGAGGGAGCCAGCATTCAGATGAAGAAACGAGGGGGCCAACACCCATGTCCTCCTTCCATCATTCCCCATCTCCCCACACATACACACACAGCACGAATATCATCAATATAAGCCAATAGCATAGACCAGATTGGCATTCCAAGTTTCCTAAGAATGAAATCATGCAGGACAATGCCTTTTGTGTCTGGCTTCATTAGCTCAATTCTGCATTTGTAAGAATAATCCACCTTGTTCCACGTTGTCCAAGTTGGTTGACCCTCGTTGCTATGGTGTTCTCTCCACGTTGTGAATGTTATCCGCTCCACAGCTGATTGACATTTGCAGTGCTTCCAGGTGAGGGTCATGATGGGCAGGGCTGCTGAGAACATCCTTGTTTAGGCTTTTGATTCTCATCCACATGCATTTCTGTTGGGTGGATCCTTCACTGGATTTGATCCCAAATCTGTGTCACTCAAAAGCTTACATCCTTGCCCCAACCCCCCCATCACCTTCCACCATCATCCACTTACTCTCCTTACATAATACTCAGTGAAGATCCTCCTTCATTAAAGAGACCCAATGTAACTATCTCTTCTAAAAATGCTCTTTTTTCAGCCTGTCTGAAGCATGTATCTGAGCTTTTTGCTGTGGGTGAAAGGGGAGGCAAACACAGCATGAGACACTGTGTCTGTCCTCCAGACTTGCTATCCAGTTGAATACAACTTGAACTTAACAAGTAAATCAAGTGCTCGCCTGTATCATACGGACTTTAAATGCCTAGATGATCAGAAAAATGCATGAGGTGACTTGAAGGGGCCTGAGAAGATTTCTAGACAAAACAGGCACAGCGCTGACCCATGGCAAGTGCGAGGGTTCTACCATTGTTTCGGCCTGTCCCTGAATATCCCAACTCTCTTCATCTTCTTCTGCTTTCCACGGAAGGGCCTTCTTCACAGACACCAACTTGAATTATTTTTGTTTTCTGTTTATTTTCCATTTCAAAGGAGAGTGGGGACTGGTTGCTATAGCAACAGCTACTTCTCCAAAGTAATTCTGAATTTCATCAGATGTTCAGTTTGACAGCCCAGTTCTGCCTTCTGATTTGTCTGGCTTTCACAACCGCATTAATTACCCAACTCCTAACGATTCCCTCCTGTTGCCCTTGGGGTGAGTAACACAACTGCATAACTCGGGAATATGCGTATTATAAAAACAGTGCCCTGGTCTGGGAGAAAGGCTGATGATGAGCAAGGCACTCTTTGGATTTTAACCATCCACCAGCCATTTCAGAGCCAAATCCAGGAGGCCGCAGTGGAAGACGATGCGGTTAGGAAAGGAGAGGGTGGGAATCGATTTACAGGATACCCCGTGAAGAGCGGGTCATAAAAATGGAGGATATCTTTCTGGTTTACATGGAACCTCAAGAAAGGAAGATTAGTTTGTTGGTTTTAAGCAAAAAGACCAAGGGCCTAGAATGGACCAGTCTGAATTCCCTTCAGACTTTCACCTGCTATCAGCTCCAGCTCCCAAATTAGTTCCAGGAAGCTGCCATTCCCTGCATGGCGTGCCACCCCCCCCCACGCCACATACACCACTTTTATTACTCTCCCAAAACCTCAGACAGAAGTACCAGTCCACTCCTCAGCAGTGCTTTTTTCATTAAAGGTCAGTAGAATCCTCACAGAAAACCACTTGTTTTTCTTTTCAGAAATGGAGCGATCTTTCCTTTGCAAGAATTGTCTGCCACCTGATTACATCATTTAGTCACTACAACATTCACTCCTCGAGCTTCCTCCCAGCACTGAATTCCCAACACCTCATGGGCTCACGGCTTCACAAAAGGGTTCTCTGATCCCTAGAGTCCAAAAGCCCAGGGCAGTGAGAGAGAAAATTCGACTGAACTGGCAACTCCCCACTGCCAAGGAGCTGGTCGGAGTGGGGACAATGTCTTTCCCGGTCTGGACAATGCAAAGCTCTTTAGTTCACTCATTGTCTTTTCTTAAACTAAAACTCTTTCTAGATGTTGTCAGTTGGCATGTCCAAGAACCACTGCCAACCAGGCCACCCACATCCAGAGTGGACTCCACCGAAACCAGAAGAAATGGTAAGAAAGTGTGTAAGTGGCCTGCAGAAGACAAGGGAACAGAAGGCTTGCCAAGAGCCGTTTACCCCTGCTAAGACCACCAGTGCTATCTGGGGGTCCGACATCCACTCCTAGGAGGACAGAGGGCAGGCATGGCCAGAACAGAGAGAGGAGCTGCATGGGAGAGAGGATCACAGGTTCCACGCTGGACCAGCCATTGGACTCCACCCTCCTTCCACACCCGTCCCTGGGCTTTGAGGGGATGGGCTCTGTCAGCTGTCAACATGCATCCGTCAGCCAGGCCCACAGTCTCCCCGACCATTTTCTCTATTGCTCTGTCTCAGCCTTTCTGTCACACATACACACACGCATATGTACACGTACTCACATGCACATGTACTCACACAATCCTGAATCCAAGAAAGCAGTGACCATTGATCAGAACATCTCCCCAGAGAGAAGCCAAGGCTCTTCTGCTTGACCCAGTGCACTTCTGAAAGAGCATGCTCCCCCAGTTCGGGCACTGAAAGGGACAGAAATCCGTCCCTCTGGGATGGCCTTAGTCTTCCCGTCTCCACAGAGGGCTTTGCTTTGGGGCTCGTCCCACCCTTGCCACCAGTCAGAGTGGAAAAGCCCAGCCGATGGTTATCACACCTCTGCTTCTAGCCACCTAATGCTCCACCCACCACGCAGGGCTCATTTCATCAACCCTAAATTCCGGTCCACATCATTGGGCAAGATAGAGCCTGACTCCCAGGGTCACGCTACCTGGGCTCCAGTCCAGGCTCTGCCGTCTACCCGCTGAGTGACCTTAGCAAGTCACTTCGCCTTTCTATGACTCGGTTTGTTCATCTGTTGAAACCAAGACGGTCCTTATTGTAAAGATTATCATAGCACGCAACAGGAAGCATACCTGTGAGTGTTGGCCTGCTGGCCTGCTATTATTCGGTGGCGAGTATTAGTTGAAGAAAGAACAAAAGGAGACGTGCCTGGATTAAATGAAAATGTTCAAGCACACGTATTGGCGGCATCTGCACCTGAGATCATATACGCGCCCTTGAGGACTGGGGCAAGACGGGAGAATGGAGAAGACAGGAAATCAGCGCTCAAAGACAGCACAGCCTGAGCGGGAAGCAAACCTGGATCCCTTAACTGAGGTCCACTCCTCAGTCCCCAGTGGTGTTCAGAAGCACGGGTCTCACAGACCCGTACCTACCGGAGGAACCTGCTGTTAGAGATCAGGGTGGTGGGTGGGGCCTCGTCTATACTCCAGAAGCCTTCCGAGATGCAGGCTGCTGACCGCCTGGTGCAAATTCACAGAGCCGTCCCAGTTAATTCCCAAAGACCCTGTATTAGATGATGACATTTTTTTCCTTTAAAACTTAGCTATAAGTCCACACGGTGTTATTTGAGGCACTAGGAAATACTGAATTCCAGGAAACTCAAGAGGGTGAGGCAGGACAACCAGGGAGTAGCGTTAGTTTTTAGTTGTTTAATGTCTAATCTCCAACCTTCAGGGAAAAAAAATGACTTGGGTGTAATCAAAAGAAAACAATGAAAATAATACGCTTGGAGGTCAAATAGCTAACTTAATAGGAAACTCATTGGCAACATGGCTGGAGAGACTCAGAGCTCAAGAGCTGGTTCATGTGATTAAACGTGAAGACAACGCTCTGGTGCCGTGTTTTTCTCAGGGCCGAGTCCTTCACTTGGATCCAGTCTGCAGAATCTCCGTGTGGAACTAGTGAATCTGGCAGCCCAGGCAGCGTGTTAAAAGGCTCCGCCATTTGCCATGGGTTCAAAAGAGTAAACACAAGCATCATACGCCACTTTGCCAAGTTCAACAAACTGTTTCATGGGGCTCTGAGTCCCTGATGAGGGCAGCAACCAAATGGGTCAGTAAGCAAACCCAAGCCCAAAGGTATTGCTCACTGCTCACCGGTGACTGCGGCCAGACGCCAGACACACGTTCTTCTCTGGCATTCGCTGATGACAAATGATCGGACCAAGGCGAGTTTCTACAGCCGGGCTCTCATTTCCCCTTAGTTGCAGGATTAAGTCCGTATTTCTCACCTTGGTCAATTAAACCTAAACCCCCGGGGGAATGGCAGAGGCATCAGCATTTTTCATAAACACCCCATAGGAGTCTATGTGTAGCCAGTGTTCACCATCACCGATTTAGGCGGTCTGGTCTCAACCTTCTCTCCCAGCACCTCCCGCGAGAAGTTTCTCTATTCCAGCCAGAAAGGATTTCAGAGCCCTAAAGATCAATCGCATCAGGAAGAATCAGTATCAGCTACTGACCATGTATGTATCCAGCACTGTGCTTAACAATTTTGCACATTATCTTAGTTCATCTTCATAACCTGATGCATAAAGTAGCAAGCAAGCTACTGGCTGTGTCATATAAACAGATAGGAGGACTGATCCTCAGAGAGGTTAAGTCACTAGCCTAACATCACACAGTAGTGATGGATTGAGAAATTGGCTCATTCATATCTAAGCCTCTTTGGATAATAAATATATACTCGCCCTACTAAACCAGTACCTGGAACGCAAGCACTCAATAAGTTTTAGCAAAAGGAATGAGTGGTTGAATGAATAAATGACTTCATGGGGAAATGAATAAATGAGAACAGTAAATAGCATTAATAACCCACAGACCTTGTAAGATCAATTCAGCTCACCCCTGTCTTTTTTTATTTTCCTCACCTGAGGATATTTTTTCATTGCTTTGAGGGAGAGAGGAAGAGGGGGAGAGGGGGAGAGAGACGAAGAGAAACATAGATATGCAAAAAAACATCAATCGGTTGCCTCCAGTATACACCCCAACTAGGGACAAGACCCACCACCCAGTATGTGCCCTCACCAGGAATCAACCCACCACCCTTTGGTCAACAGGACGATGCTTCAACCAACAAAACCACACCAGCCAGGGCTGATGCCTGCTTTTTAAACAGGCTAAACCAGGATTTGCTTGCTGCCTAAGAAACCTGCATGAGAACACGTGAGCCTGAGAAGAGAACCGTAAACAGCTTCCACCGTAGGTATTTCCACAGAACTGACGCCAGCAACGCTGCCCTGCTTTGGTTTCTGACCTGCTGAGCAGCGGTTTCTCTGAGACAGCAGTTCTCAAACTTGAGCGTGTGCGGAAACATCGGGCCCCACCCCAGGCTTTTGGAGTCAGTAGATTTGGGTGGGGCTAGGTGATGCTGATGCAGCCGGTCCTGGGCCCACCTCTGAGAACAGCTGGTTTATCAGGGTCCTGCCATTCTCAGGGGGGCGTATTTTCAGGGGCAGCAATGTTTCTGACTCCTGGACTTCTGCTGGGTCCTGTGGAAACATCGGCCCCACTGCCCCGGCCATAAGCGAGGCGGGAGGTGGCATGCCCTGTTGTACAACAGGCCTGTGCTACACAACACAGGCCAAAGGCTGTGGGCTTGTCCACAGATCCTGTCTCTTGGTTTCTCCTCTGCATCTCTGGCTGGATGTTCTGAGCAGTCATTTTGACCAGGAGGCCAAAACACCATCCTTTTCCAGAAAGATCTACGAGAATCTCAGGAGGCCCAGGTGGCTTGAAACAGCATATTGTAACATGTACTCCTAGGAAGATGAGAATAATTTTAACTAATAGTAAATTCATCCCAAGTGTCTTAATGTTAGGAATTCGGAGAATATTCCAGAATACAAACTCTTTTCCATCTTCTCCCGGACAGCAGGCTATAGGCTCACAGGGCAAGGGCATGAGACTCACATGCTTATGTTTGTTATTTTTAGAGAAACTCTTCCAAAGGCAAAAGATCACAGCTGACAAATGCCACAGAGCCTTCCTGCTTTGTCCCAGAAAGCCAGGCTCCCGGTACCTAAGACAGAAGCTGAGAAGCTGCGATGAAAAGAACTGGTCGGCCAGTTCTGGCATATCACAGTGCACAGAGCCTCACAGAGATCTAATCTTGCAGGGCCAGGAAGAGAGACTTCCAGGAGCAGAGGCCACGGTGTAACAGGGAAGGCACAGGCCCAGTCTACCGCACTCCCTCCCCTTTTCCCTTTTACCTGCGGGACTGTTACCAGACAAGGTGCTAAGGTTCCCTAAATTACCGCAAATGTTCATTCCTGTGGTCGGACAGACAGGGTCTCCTAGGCTTTCAAAGGGGAAATGTGGGGGGTGGGGCGCAGCGGGCAGGGTGGTGGTGAGACAACAGGCCTTTGATGTTTGAACTCCGATCCTGAAATCAGAACCTGGGGCAAAACCTGTTTTTATCTCTTCCATCCTCGGCAACCAAGTTGAAAGCTCTGGTGGGCACTTCCTTTTCAGCTGCTCTTTCCATATCGTCAATTACCTCCCTGCTGAGAGAATGGGATTCCTTTGACTGGCAACAGGGGTCCAGCTAGGAGATGGTGCCAGAGATTTCTTCTCTGGATTAGATTACCCTTCGCATCACACACTGGAAGGTGTGTTTCCGCCCTCTTTCATTCAACCGGGCTTTAGAAGCCAGCTATGGTTTATGTCGGTGGAGCTGACAGAGCTGCAGGTTAATCACTCTCCTCCATGGGCAAACAGGAGAGTAACCCCGGGACTGGTTTGTGATACACTGGAAAGGAATGATTTTTGAGACTCGGTGAACAGCAGCGTGGACTCAGCGAGGTCACAGATTTTATGGCTCTGCAGGTATTATGAATAATATGTAAACAACATATCTCCATGGACTGCCATGTAGACAACACTTACCCTAGAAGTGAGTGTACTGGGTTTGGGCCCCCAGCTTCCCCATGAAACATATGCAGAAATATTTTACAAAGCACCCACAAATCTGGGATCTAATGATCTCACATGTTTACGACAGCAATCTCTGTGAAGGCCAGAAATTCTTCTCATCACGGGGTCTAGGACAATGTCCCCAGTCAGAGGTCCCTGCAGATCACCAAATGACCTGGTGGGTTTTCCGAGCACCAGCCTCAGGAGGTGCCTGCCTGGGTTTGACTCTCAGACGCCCCACTTCTTAGTTGGTGTAAACTTGAGAAAAACTAAATTTTCCTTTCCATAAAGTAGGGATGTTCACAGTCTGCGTATCATGGACGTAAGGATTAAATGCAATAATACCTTTGATAAAAGCTCAAGGTAAACACTCAACAGCTCCTAGCTCCTTTAAAGGGTACGTTTATAAATGCTATTTCCCTCATCAAGATCAATGGCTTGCCCTCATTCCTGGCATAAAATCCCCACTCCCTCCTTTAGTCAATGTGACCAAAATGTGGCCCTCCTCTCTCCCGCCACCATCCAACTCACTCACCCCCTCGGCCTCCCCAGTCCTCTGTCACTTCTACCAGCACCAGCTCCTCCTCTGAGCATCCGCCCATGCTGTTCCCTTTGCCAGCTCTTCCAAGGGCTCACTCCTTGTTCCATTCAGGTCTCAGCTCAAAAGTCACCTATCTGTTCACCTGCCCACTCACTCAGTGTCAGCTCCATGGGGCCAGAACTTCTCCTGTTCACCCCTGTATCCCTAGTGCCTAGAACAGAGCCTGGTTCACATTAAATACTTACTTGGTATTTTTTTAATGAATGAAGTTACTTTTTTCTGGAACCAGTATTTCAATAATACCAGCTAATACAGTCTAAGACGGTGCCTTCCCCTCGTGAAAACCCAGAGCTCCCAAACATACCAGAGGTGCCCCGTTACTTTGTCATGCTTGCTGCCATCACTGTTGCTGCTGTGATGCGTGTGTTTAACCATAAAGGTCCTGACTTTTCGCTAAGCAAATGAATGCATTGCCGCACTCAGCTAAGGCTCTTGACTGGCCTGTCAACCAACCAATCAGCTTTCAGAGAGAAGATTCCCTTTCACTTTGTGAGGGGCAGAGAGACCAGCCCATCAACTCACTGGCTGGGATCCCACCACCTTGCTGCCACCTCATTGTCCCTACCACGCCCAGGGTTGAAAAGGATAGAAAAGGCCAGGCTGGGGGGGGGAGGGGGATGCCTGGGACAGAGAGGTTGGCTGCAGAACCAGCAAAACAAGATACAAAGTCAAAACTGCGGGGCTGAGGCCTGGCAGAGGAAAAACACAAACGGGGTCAGAAGACTGTGTGCTAGGGCCACCAACTAGCCATGACACCCCTGTTAGGGGCTGAATCAGGTCCTCCCAAGTTCCCACGGGAAAGTCCTAACTCCCAGCACTTGAGAATGTGACCCTAGATGGACACAAGCTCTTTAACGTGATAACTAAGGCTAAACGAGCTCATTAGGGTGGGTGTTAATCCAACGGGACTGGTGTCCTTGTAAAAGGGGGAAATTTGGACACAGACACATTCAGAGGGAAGATGACGGGAGGACGCAGGAGAAGATGACCATCTACAAGCCGAGGACAGAGGCCTCGGAAGAAACCAACCGGCAGACACCTTGACCTGGGATGCCCAGCCTCCCAGACTGTGAGACAATGAAATTCTGTTGTTTCAGACCCCCAGGCTGTGGCACTGAGCTGCAGGGGCCCTGGCAAACTCACTCACCCGGCAAGTCATTAACCACCCGGAGCCTCCGCTTCCACAACTGCCAAACGAGAATACCTGGCCTGCCGGCACTAGGATGCCTAACTTCACTCTCAGAGGGGAGTCTGGGGGCTCTGGGCAGAGAAGCAGGTGAAGTCGTAAGACATGAAGACTGGGGGGTCACGGTTAGAGGTGTAAGAGCTGGCACAGTGCCTTGGTCCTCTCCCCTGCGCCCCCCACGGTTCTTTAGTGGGCGTGGGAGAAACAGAGTTTCGGGGGAGAAGAGTGAGGAAACAGAACAGAAACTAAAGATCTTTAAGAAATTAAAAAGAAAACAGGACTGCAGTTAAGTCCCTGGAGTTTGCTGGATAAAAGCACTGCCTGGTATGTATGGTACTCTGCAGGTCACAGACATTGATGGCAGTGGGGGTTTTCCCAGCCCATCTGAAGTCAGGAATCCCTCTGAGAGTCTAATGAGAGCTATGCACGCCCCCATAAAATAATAACCCCCCACGTACCACATTGTACCATCCTGGTCCTACCCTGCAGTGGCGAGTGTCCTGTGTCTGCACACACAGACACAGGTGCCTATCGAGCACCTGACATGTGGCTGGTGCGACTAAGGAACTGAATTTTCACGTTTTTTTTTTTATTTCCATGACTTTTAATTTAAACATCCATCTGTGGCTACGGCTTTTGTATTAGGCAATGTAGTGCCAGACTGTTCCAGAGAGTTTACAGAGCCCCGGGAAATACCCTCGACAGTGGACCCCGAGTTAAGAAGCACTTACGATGATGACACCATCTTCATAATACTCCCCCTTTTTGCGCTCACCAGCACATGGACTGTCTCGCTCAGTCCTACCGACGGCCCAGTGAGAGAGCAGAGCACTTACCCCTATTTTATGGATGTGGCCCCTGAGGCACTGAGAGGCCTGCCAATTTGCAGGTCTAGGCCACTGAGGACTGTCTGATGTGAGAACTCAAGCTCTTTCCTGACCCCCCCGAAACCAGTCCAAGGCGGTTATGAATTGAGATGAATGGAGGTCTTCTCCATATGAATGGAGGGAGATTATTTCGAGTCACCCAAAGAACTTCAATTCGCCCTGGTACCCATGTAAGAAGGGCTTCTCGTCTTCTTGAAGCCTCCAGCAGGGACTGGACTGAGGCCAGCTTGACCTTGATAATGGAATGTTCTTCCATTCAGGTTCCTCTCTGGCGTTCCCTTGGGAGACACACAGACACCCTGCTCCCCGTTCGGCCTGCAGGATTCCCAGGAGCAGTGGAGAAGCCAGGAGACTCTGGTCACTCCAGACGCCTCTCAAATAAAGAACCTGGGAACTTCACGCTGGGAGAACACTCTTTCTCTGCCTTCCCGATAAAGAAGGCCCCCGCTCAAGGTCGAGAAACGCCAAATACAGACGTCTTCACAGAGCATGTGACCCACCCCAGTCCCACCATACATCAGTCTTCAGGTTTCCATGGCAACTGGGCCAGAGGGAGCCAGAGCACTGAGAAGTTCATAAAACTCGCCCTTATCCTGCACTCTGTATCTCTCCCACTTCTAACCTCTAGAACGTCCCCTCGTTCACCAGGCAGATTGAGATTTGTTTTATCAGCCTAAAATCCTGCTTTAGCTCTTTCTTCCTCAAAATAACGCCTCCAAGGCCCAGCCCAGATCCCACACACCTTCGTGAAAACGTCTAACCCACAGGCCCGCACAGCCCCAGAAGACGCTGCTTACACACCTGCAGAACACCTTTCCTGTCACAACTCGAGTCACTTCCTGAGCACGAGATCCATACCACGTGCCTCTTTAGAAATTTCTGACCACGTTCCACACAGCCTGACAAGAAGTGAACACTCAGTAGACCTGCGGCTCCCAAGCTGTTAAAACTCAGAAGCCCGGGCCCCACCCCAGAGGTGCCAATTCCGCAGGTCCTGGGGGAGGCCCGGGAACCTGCACTTCTAACAGTCCCAGTTTGTACTGATGCTGCGGGCCCAGGGACTGCGCTTTGAAAATCACTGCAGGAGATGGCCGTGGGTGAATAAATGACTGACTGAATGAAAATGTCCCTTAAAATCAAGGTAAACAATATTAGCAACATTTCCTTCTAGGTGAGGAGCAAAACACAGCAGGGAGCCAGAAGGAGGATGTTACATATCAGAGAAACTTCAGGGTTATCACCCTTTTGTGTTCTCTTAGCTCTCCCTGTAGAACTTGCCATGATCAGACCAGAAATTAAAAATAAGTTCACTATTCTGACTGTGTGTGTGTAGATGCAGAGAGAACTACCTGAAAATACGTTCACTAATAATCCTCATATAGGGATGTTGAGACTTCCATAAACTTTACAATTTTTGTAACTCTGTATTATATGTGAACTTATTTTTCCTGTAATCATGTATCAACTTTATAAAAATAAAGCTACATAGTAATGTAGAAAGTTATATACACACATATACATAACCTCACGTTACACACACATGTATCCTCAAGAAACACTTAGAAAGTCCAGGTCTCGAAATTTTTCATAAGAAAATGATCAGAAGTGAATGTGAAAATGATGTCCAAGGAGGGCCACTAAAGCCCTGTTTACAATAACCAGAAACTTGAAACAACTTAAACGTCTGACAAAAGGAATTAGATTCAATAAATTATGGTATTTCCTTAAGTGGAATACTGTAAAGTATTTTAAAATGTCCCTGTAGGGGATATTTACTGACATAGGAAGAGATGCGTAATACAAAAAATGCAAACCAATTAACCTAAAAAACAGCATCGACTATATGACCTAACTTTGGACAAAGGCACATACAGATACACAGAAGCAGATAAAAATATAAATATGGACAAAGAGCTTTCTATCAAACTGGGAGTTAGAATAGAAACTATTTTTTAGCATGAGTATTTTAACTATTTCTGCAATAAACACATACATTGCTTCTGTGGTATTTTTCTAGGAAATTTTTTAAAATGAGAAGCTGCGGAAAATTTATACCTGCCATTTCTCCCCATGCGGGACCAAAGAAAGAGGTTGAAGCTTGAGCACTTTCATAAGCTTTCCCCCTCCCTGCCTTTCTGTAAACACCAGGTACCACTTGGATCTATTTGCATCAACAGATCCCTCTTTTTTCCCCAAAGTTTTCTGGACCTGCTTCAAAGGTCATTCCTAACTCAAAGAGCCTAGCTTTGAGTAACTCACGCCGCCGCCCCCTGAGCATCAGCTTCGGGGAATGACATTTACAATGTATCCCCTGTTACTTGGTCACCCAACAAACTTGGCCATTTTTTCAGAAACCACGGCTGTCTCACATACCGGCTCTCGAGAAGGTGGGTTGCTTAGCAACCGCCAAGGAACTGGGAAGCCGGAAGAAGGCACCCGTAGGAGACAGTTTACGACCAAAGTGAGCTGTGCTACGGGTGTCTGGTTGTATTCAAGGTAACCAAATAAGAGATAACACCCGGCTATTTTTGCATCATGAGAGGAAAAATACTTGGCTCCTGCCCAGAAAGGCAATTACCTAAAAATCTTGGCAGACCTCGTGGTATGAGAAATGGTAACTGATACGAGGATGGGGAAAAAAAATCACTGACCTTCATAAATACTGATGATATGAGGATGGTTGAGGGATGACATAATCTCGATCTCTCGTCTGATGTGAACCATGTCTTGCTCATCCTTAATTTTGTCCTTACGAATGGACTTTATAGCAACCTGTAAAATCAGGAAATGAAATGTTACTCAGAGAACTGAACGGATGCAAATCAGCCATTGGGAGAGTTTGGAAAATAAGTACAGATGTTAGGTGTTGGCAGAATCGATGATAACCAAAAAAAAAAAAGAAAAAGCTTCAAAATACCCGCGTTGTGCCTTCCCTCCACAGCAGAAACATCCTTCTCCCGACAACAGACAACATCAGGTTTGCACAGCCTGGGGTCTGGGAGGGTGAGTTTGTTTGTTTGTTTGTTTTTCCCCACAAAGCAGACGCTGCTTCACGGGGCCAGGTTCATTAACTCTAGGAATCCTGATCCTTTGAAAAAGAAAAAATGGAGGGCTCGGTTTACAGGGTATCAATGAGCAAACACGGCAGCGAAATCAGTGTCACTCAGCTCCTCCGGCAGCTACCACGGCACTGGCCGAGGCGAGCTTTCCTGTCCAGCCCAGCTGGAGGCCACGTCCACCCAAATCTTGGGTTGTAAAGCTCCAGGTTACGCCTTGTTCATCCACAGGCTCAGAGACCAAATCCCCGACACCTTTCCTCTTGCCCAAGGCACCTTCAGCAGTTGTGACCAAAGGGCTGCCCCAGGGGACAATCCAGGGGAAACTGAGGGAGTGACAGCTGGACTCTTGCCCAGCCCCAGGAGATTCCCAAAGCTCCAGACCTGCAAATCCGAACCAGTGAGAAGCACCGGGGCTGAGATACGGAACAATTACTCAAAAGAAATCCATAAATAAAAAGGCATTAAATGACAGTGGGAATCCAATAAGGAAAATTATACTTGCCAATGGATTCATCTTTGCTCATGAGCAGGTTGGTGGGTCATTTAATTTGCCCTGGCTCTAAGAGGGGCAAAAACTACTCAGGTGGGGGAGGCATCCACGGGTAGCAAGGAAGCCAGCCAAGCAATGTGCTCTCTGCTCCAAAAGCCTGAGTAGTGACCCCCACCCTGGTGTGCCTGTGGCCTTCACTCACCTGCCCCTCACTTTCCCGGATAAAAGCGGTTAAACCTGGCTCTGGATTCCGAAGCCATAAAGTGCTCCAAAGAAAACAAAATGTCCTTGTTATCAGCAGCCCAGGGTCACACCTGGACTCTCACAAGGCGAACCGCAGTAGCCTCGGCAGGCTGGTAATCACATCCGCGGACATTCACGGTCCTGGCTTCCACTGCCCGCCCACCTCAAACACTATACATGGAAACAATTCTAAAAGGCAGTGAGTCCATCAGCAATGTGACAAGAACTGCGAAGCTATTTTTACTGTTTTTGCTGTTTACTGACCTCCCCAAAACAGGTCGCATCAGCTAGCAGCTCCCTGTACTTTGTTGTGGAACCTTCCCCCCTTGTAATTAAATCAGATTTTGTGCCATTACTTGACTCCACACTAATGGGGATCGTACTCACTGCTTTATCTCAGAGCTTAACAACTTGCCTGGCACGTGGCAGGCCTGAGACAAGAGTGTGGGCGGGCAGGCAGGTAGACAGGTAGACAGAATGGGAAGGAGAGGAGGGGGGGCAGGGAGGAGAGACAGAGGGGGGGAGGCGGGAGCTGATGCTCTGAGGTGAGGAGAGCTCGGACGAGGGGAGCGATAGGGAAACTGGCACAGAGAAGACGAACCGCTTCTGCCAAACTAACCCCCGAGACAGGCACGGTGGGAAGACGACTTGGGATTTCGTGGAGATCCCACCTACTCGGGTAATCGAGGAATGAAGAAGGCACACAGGAAACACGGGACACTCTGCTGGATAAAAGACGGCTGGCTGCACAGACAAGAACCGGCCGCCAGCTACAAGGCCCCTTTTCACCCCGGGGGCCAGGCTCAGAGTTACCCCGGCCCTCACGACAGCCCCATTCAGGAAGTAGCCAGAAAAGCCTCTGTGGGCTTACGTCAAATGTAAAGACATGACTGGAAGGCTTTATTTCCTGCAAGGGGGGCAGCGATCCTGAGAGCTGGTTCTTGGAGGCAGCAGACAGTGAACACACACAGGCCTGGAGGATGTGGGTGGCTGTTGGACCAACTCCTCCATTCCTCCAGGCACTAAAGATGGGAGGAGGGGCAAAACCACCCCTTTGATTATGCAGCCGGCTGAACTTGGCCTTGAGGGGACTCTATTGTCAAATGACAATAGGAAATACATTCTTTCACCATCCAGGGTCAGGGGAGGGTAGTGACATTCAAGGGGAGGTGGGGGGGGGTGAGAAAATAAGCCCCCTTGTCAATTCCCCCCAGCAGGAGCCAGAGGCCAGGGGGCTCACAGTGCCTTTGCCAGGGGGGTGCTTCCAGCCCAGTGTGAGTAGGGGGGCGCCCACATTCTAATGAAACCCCACTCAGCACTGAGGAAACTAAAAGGGCTCCATAAATGTTAATAAGCAGGGTAGCCGTCCCTCCACAAAAGCTTCCCTCTCCCAACAATGCATCTTCTATTGAAAATGTGAAAAAGGGCTCATTCTATCCCCTATTTCAAAGGGGGGGGGTCAGGAGGAGGTAGATGCCAGCACTCACTTAGAACCCTGTGACTGCCCACTGCTGGGAGGGAGGGCTTTCAGGTCAACTCCTGCAGCAGTGAGGTGACTCACCCAAGGTCACAGAGACAGTCAATGGCAAACCACAAAAATAACAACATAGGAATAATGGTGGGAGCACTTCACACTGGGCTAAGTGTGCCCCTCAATCTTCACAGCCTTCTCCTCGTTCAGGCTTCAGCTTCAGGCGCCCGACTCGTCAGGGAGGCTGCAGCTGATAAGGCCTCCCCAGCCAGCTCCTCTACACCTTTCCCCGTGTTATCTTTTTGGGAGTGTTTCACACCGTCTGAAATTATCTTGCGTCTTTGTTTGCTGCATATTCTTTCAGCCTGTGGGCCAAACCCAGCTTGAGGCCTGTTTAGAACTAAGAATGAGTTGTCACATTTTTAAACAGTCGTTGACAAAAAAGAAGGAGATCTATAACTGTAGCTGGTCATGGAATGTAGTGACCGCTTCATGAACTTGACAGATAAACTTGAGCCAGGGCACAGTGAAGTTGTATTGCATAATGGTTAACGATGTGGCTTTGATTCCTAGTTAAAATCCTTCACTAGCTGTGTGACCTTGGGCAGGTTACATTACCTCTCTGTGCTCCAGTTTCCTCATCTGTCAAGTAGGGAAATAAGGTACCAACTTCATAAATGCCTGCCTGTGAGGATGACATGTCAGGGGCTTAAATGTGCCTGGCCCAGGGTAGATGTTCAGTAAGTGTCAAACATGTTTAACCTGGAGAGAGTGCCCCCAAAATGGGGCCTTCCTTCCTTCCTTTCATCCTCAGAGCAAACCTGAATTCCTCCTGGTTTCTCACAAGGCGATGAGTGAAGGCCTTGGGAGTAGAAATCACTTTTGTTCCCAAAGACCCCACAGAACCAGACCATCTGTCTCCGGGGTCTTTATATTGTACCCTAATCTGAAATGTCAGGAAGCTCGGAGCAGCTGGGGCCCACCACATATGGCACCTGAGTCTGAGAGCAGACAAAAGATGACAAACTTGAACCTAGAACCATCTTCCCCCATCTCCGTCTTGGGGTCACCCATCCAGGTGAACAAGGAAATGCAACCTTCCTCCTTAGAATCAGAAGTTGGGCTCAAGCTATCCACTCCGCCTTTTCTGGATTTGTTCATCCCCTTGCTCCACGGAGCCCCTACCAGGTACCAAGCACGAATGTTGAGACAACACAGAGGCAGCCGGCATGACTCTGTCCCAGCCCTCAAGGTGGGGACAAGGGAGGGGGACAAGGACAAGACAGAAAAATTACACAATTACATACTCTCCCTTGTGACCAAAGGCTACCGAAGACAACCACAGAGATGCCAGCATTAGGGAAAAAAGATCCTCTCCAGTTTCCCTGCATCCTCCCCACATCTACAAAGAAAGACCGAAATAAGTGAAGGGCTCAGCAGGAAGAGATAACCAAATGTCTGGAATTATACACCCTCCAAAAGAACCTCCAATTTGTTCTAGCACGCGTCAGATTGCACTCCACCTTGAAAATGACTGGAGCAGGGAAGTCAGGTGTCTGAGCCCAATATGATGCACGGCAGCATCCATAGCTGTCCCCACGTCTAGACGGCACCGTGTGCCTTATAAAACAGTTCAATAAGGCCACCCCATCGCTTAATGTTTAAACCATATGCAGCAGCAGGTCCAGCTGCAGGGGCCTGCTAGCACTGCCCTGCAGTGCCTGTCTGTTTAAGAGGCAGACTCACTCAGCCCAGCCGATTCCCATCCCTTGTGAAACGTACGAGCCAGCCTCCTCTGCTGCAGAGGCAGGCGCTCCTTTTTGGGAATAATCGCCCCAAACCACCAGCTCTGCAGCCTTCCACCTTGGCTGCTGTGAATGGTTAAGAGCTCAGTGATCTTGGCAGGACAGTACAGGGAAAGCTTAGCCTTTCCCTGGCTGGCTGACCTCAGGCAAGCCCCCGCCTCACAGGCCTCAGTTTCCTCATCTGTAAAATGGGGTTAGCAAGTCGTACCTCCTGGCGTGGGTGTAAGGAGTAGAAATAACGTAAGTAACATGCCTGGCACACAGTGAACGGTGGTGACTATAAACGAGGCCTATTGGATAAGGGGTCCTGGGCCATGTCTGAGGGGGAATGAGCGCCCAGTGAATCATCTCACAGACTTCTCCCCAGCAGTTTCCCCCACACGGCTTCTCCTCCCTCTATTACACTGAAGGAAAAGCAGGTTAAAACTCATACCCAGCCTGCACGCCCGCACGCCGTCTCCCGGGCCTGCTCTGGAGAGGGGGCGACATCCCAGGCAGGTTGTGTGTACATCCGAGGCTCTAGCCCAGAGCGTCACTGCCCTCATCCCTCCACAGCCACCACCAGGGATGCTCAGTCACTTTCATGTGTCAGCCTGCATGGAGTGTTCTAGAATGGTGCCTCTCAAGCAGGGGTCACGGGCATCTTGTTAAAATGCAGATTCTGAATCCAAAGGCCAAAGGGGGTGCCTGGGATTCTGCATGTCTAGCACGGTCTCAGGTGTCATCAATAACACGGGTTTGAGGGCCCACTTTGAGCAGGGAGATAGTGCTCTACCTTTGGCCTTGACACATCAATGGGTTTTGTTTGTTTGTTTGTTTTGTTACACTATAATCAGTGACACTTCTAAATCAGCGACAACATTCTTAATAATGGCAATGACAAACATTCACTGCATGTTAACCGTGAGCCAGAGGCCCTGATCTCATTTAATGCTAACTGTGCCCCCATTGTAGAGGGGAAGAAACTGAGGCACAGAGGACATAAACATTACCCAAAGTCACGCAGCTTGCAAACCATGGAGCTCAGACTCCATTCCAGTGGGGCTGAGCCCAGAGGCTGCTGATTCTTGGGGCTGTGGATAAAGTTGGGAGAGATAGCAAACATGGTTGGTGACAGAATCTCTCAAAAGATCCCAAACAGTCTCCCAAGCCCAGTGTGATGGGCCCCCTCCAAGCAGATGAAGTCTTACGGGGTCACATGTGAGGTGCTGGGAGGTGGGACTGGGGATTGAGCAGCAGGGAAGACACGCAGCCATAAACACGGCATTAGCATCACTAAGTGAAAGCAAGTTTGCAGTTACCTGGCAACAGGAGTTGGCAGCTGCCCCGCCATTCGCCAGATGTGATCTCACACCCAGCCACGTTCCGTTCCACGGGGGCTGCGGGGCATGGAGTCAGAGGCAGCCCAGGGACCTTTTCTGACCATGGGGTCCATTGCAAGAGGCCAGGCAAGCTGGAGGCCAGTGTGCAGACTCCTGTTCTCGTCTGCTTGACAGCCAGAGTTCGGGCGAGGTGGAGCTCCACATGGGTCCAGAGCTCCCCAGGATCACCAAGTGGCTTCCACTCAGAAAGCCTGTGCCCAGCCATCACCCAGGCGATATACCACCCACGAGACCACCTTGCAGCCAAAGCCCCTAATTAATTAAATGACCCCCGGCTTTTTGGGAGCAGTCTGGCCAACTCAGGAAAACATTCCAGCAAGAGGCAGTGATGCAACCGGCCACACAGGGACCCAGGCCAGCTCCACCGTGGGGCCTGCAGGCCTCTTCCTCTCCGGCCTGTTGACTCATGTCTTTACATGGGTGTTTTTTCAGACAGAAGCGAGTTGGAAGCCAGGAGTTGTATCAACAGGCTCTGAGGAGAGGCACCCTGATGCCAGGGAGCAAGGCGTGTGTGCAAAAGAGCTGCTTCTTCAAAGAACAGCATCCCCCCCACCCGCCACCTGCAGCCCTTTAGTCTCGTAAGAGGTTCTAGAAACATAATCCTCAGTAACTGGGTTCTCACCCTCTACTTCCCAAAACTCTCTGTCAGAGACGCTGTTTCCTCCGATGAGGCTGCTTTTTCTCCTGCCACGAAAAATGTGTTCTGTTTCCAGAATTTAAGCGGCAAGTCAGGCTTTTATTTGATGGTGCCAGGGCCTGCCTAGGCGGACCTTGGAAAGGCGTGGGGCTGTTTTCCTGCGTGCATAGTCAGTCCTTCATTTCCATAGTCACTCCCGCTCCAAGAAATGAACCAAGACTGTCTTTACTGCACATGCTGATGCCACAAGGGAAGTGGAATCAATGACTAAGACATCTCGGGCAGATTTACACTCCCTGTATGGCGGGCGCTGGGGTTTGTAAACACGAGACAGTGGCCGTGCTGACCGAGCCACGGCGAGAAGGCCAAGGGAAAGTTAACACCAGCGGCAGTGCCAGAAATAAGCAACAGTTAGCTTCTCGGAGAGAGCGGTTGCCAAAGGGTGGTGAGCTCACCCCCTGCATCACATCCCCTGGGGGGGGAAGGGACTATCAAAATGCAGATTCCAGGGCCCCACCCAGAATCTATTGAATTTTGAGGGTGGGGGCAAGCTGGTATCATGACAAGCATTTTTTTTTTAAGCATCCCTGGTGACTCCGCTGCACTCTGAAGTTTAAGAAATGCCATCTTATACCAAGGTAAGTGTGGCCGTGATGGCCCTCATTATTCTGCACCCTAAATATGATGTAGTCCTGTTCAGCACTCGGTGATTAGTGCAAGTTGATGAGCTGCCCATCTATATCAAGGGTAATTATAAGCCAGCTGCTTCCTGGAGAGGACTGACGCGGTGACCTGAATTAATTCACCGCTGGCAAATGGAAGGCTTCTTCCTCTCCTCCTAGCCCGAGGCAAGCCTGTGGCTGCTGTAAGGGCAGGAAGCTGGCTGCTAATGGATGACTTCATGCTCAGCACACAGACTGGGGCTCCCACACCTGGTAAAATGAATGTGTCCAAAGGAGGAGAGAGAAAGTGAGCCTGGAGCCTGTGAGGAGCCTTCTGCCTGCCCCGTCTGCGGCTATGAGGAGCCTTCTTTCACCGGGACCCTCTGGGAGTGTCTCCAGCCTCCTCCGTCTGCTCTAATAACACCCCCAAGGGTTCCTGTAGGAAAAGGCTTCTGGTAGCACAAAAGGTGCTCCACAGGTAACTGGAGCTACAGGAAGACTGAAAATGCAAGGCCGTGCTGAGTGGCCAAGCAGCTGTTTATGGACTTCCACGTCACCACAAGCCAAATGCAACACCAGCTCCAAATTCTCGAGGACCACGGCTTTTCTTCCAGGGGACGCCTGCCCTGGCGAGGGAGAGGATGGGCCGGACCAGAGGGCGCAGGTTACTTACAGCTGGACCGCCCCAACCGGTAGCATCTGATCCCCCTGACTTTGTTTATAACTCGGCTTGGATAAGCTTAGGGTTGTGCAACTTTTATTTATCAGCCTCCAAGCCCAGCAGAGCCCCAGCCAGAACCGCCGAGAAACCCAGCGTCAGCACTTCGGCCCTGTCATCGGTCACAGCCAGGCCCAGGCGCGCCCCGCCACACAGACAGGTCCTCAGGAAAGCGCGTCAAGGGCTCAAAGGTCTCATCAGCAATGAGGACAACAAGAGTGCCAACCCCTCTAGTTGGCATCGGTAGGAGTCGTATCGGCTTGTGCGTAGGATGTAGGGCAGAGAAGGCCGGGCGTCACTACGGCAGAGGCACGGTTAGCGCCCTTATCATCAGCAGATGTCAGGACTACAGGCACCTCAGAAGGTTCTATGCCGCCTCCCCTCCCCCATTTTACAGATGAGGAAACTGAGCCCCAGGCAGCTTCAAGCACAGGTCCCAAGTTAACAGCAGCACTGGATTTGAGGCAAGAGTCCGGAGTCTCACTCCAGCCCTGGATGAGTACTCTGGGCCAGGAGTCCTCCATTCCAAGCCGCAGCCAGCAGCAGGAAAGACTCTGCCACAGGTGCCCACAGGTGCCCACAGGTACAGGTGAGGCAGGCTCCTGCACGGCCAAGTCCTCGGAAGTGCCGCATGGTTAATGCCCCGAGACCAGGACGTGAGGGGTGGCGGACACGCCTAAGCGTGCTGGCAGACGATGACCCGCTTTGCAGCAGGGTGCCTTCTTTCAGCCCCATCTAACGCCAGGGGGATGTCCTCACACAGACACGCCAGGGAAACTGGTTTCGGTCCAATTCAGTCCAAACCGTGTCCCAATTTCTGAAGGCTGATGTGATGTCACACACGAACAGACATACTTGGGAGGTTTTTACCCCCTTATTTTTTCATTCACTGAAAACATTGCCTTTAAAGTTTAACTTCTGGCTGCTCCCTGGCTGTGGGAGCAGTGAACAAGGAACACAAAAGACCTAGGACACAAAATCCATTCTGCAAAGGGAAAGGAGACTAGTCAACTGCATTTAGTTGATCCAGGTGAGCAGGACCACGAAGAACGAGTTTTTAAATCCTCGAATTCTCAAAATACACATCACGTGCAAAAACGGGGGCATGGCTTTAAATTTGATTTTATATTTTAACCATGGGTGATTTTATAGCTAAGTGAAAGAGGAGATTCTTTAAAAGTTATTTTTATCCTGACAGACTCCCTCTTACTCGGAAAAACTGATTTATAGCAATTAGAGTTTGCAAAGACCTATCAGACCAGGAAGGAACAATAGCCCGGGCTGCAGCCCGTCCCCCGGGGAGCCTCATTCATCATTCCCTCCCAAGCAGAAGCTTCTCTTCCTTCCAAGGGAAGCGCTCACTGTCCATTATGCAGAGAGTTAACAGGCTGGTTCCTGCTCCACGGCCCCATTGCAAAACCTAGCTGGATGCTTATCAGCCCGCCAATTAGGCCCCACAGACCTTCCCGGGATGCTTGTCACGGCAGCACCTCCGGCTACAAATGCACAGCGCGCCCACTCCCAGCGATGACAGCCAGACCCCGGAGGAGCATGCTCAGCTCCAGGCAGGCGTTTCCTGCCGCCGGGATCAGGATCATCTGCACCGCACGTCTGCAGCCGACCATCCCCTCCACGTCCATGCCCGGCAATGAACCCCAGAAAGCTGGGCCAGGCCCCTTGCATAACCTCGCTCACCACTGCTGGTAGGTTTCACCCGCACAGAGACTGTTTTCCCCAGTACAGCGCCGGGGCCCAGCAGGTGCCTGGTGCGTATGTAATAAATGCCCAGAAGCCGGGGCTGAAATGTACCCCGAGTATTAAAAAGGACCCTTAACGTCACGCTACGTGAAGAAAGGCAGACAGGAAAAGACAAGTTCCACGTGATTTCACTTACATGTGAAATGTAAAAGATCCAAACTCATAGATAAGTAGAGAGTGGATGGGTGGTGGGCCAGGGGCCGGGGTGGGAGAATGGGGCGATGCCGGCCAAAGGGCACAGACTTTCGGCTGTAAGGTGAATCCGTTCTGGGGAATGTGCAGCAGGGTGAGGAGAGGTAATGATATTGCATCATACACCTGGAAATTTTAAGAGAGTGGATCTTAAATGTTATTGCCACCCACACGTGCACAAACTGTGAGGACGACCGTCACGCGAGGGGATGGCGGTACCGACTAACCGCACTGTGATCATCATTCTGCCACGTACATGTGGATCAACTCACCACCCGCACACCTTACACCGGCACACGTTCTGTGTCATTCTATGTCAGTAAAGCTGGGGGGTGTGAGAAAAGACCCATAAAAACCACAAAGCCATAGCAGGACACCTCATCGTTCCACAGACCCCTGCCACTGAACCTTCTTTTACTTACTACTCTCCCACGTGTTGAATCCAATCTGTCCTTGTCCCCAGATCACTTAGCCTGAACTTGCTTGTCTTTAAAATGACGACAGGCTGGGAGATAACCCCCCATAGTAGCTAACGGCACTCATAATAATCACCCGTCATCAAGCCCTTCATATACGCCAGGCACTGGGCACCACCTGATTAAACGCCTCAACCTCTCACTCATTAAATTCTTGCAGAAGCATTATTGTTTCTGCTCTCGCGATGAATATAAACTGCGTCTGAGAGAGGTTAACTCGTCCTGGGGCACACAACTAATAAGTAGCAGAGCTGGGTCTCGCCAAAAGCACCTGAAGACCACACTCTTAACCTCTGTACTGCACTGACAAAGGACACCACCCCGTGCCTGGTCCGTATCTGAAGAAGAACTCAGAGTCTCTGGAGATGAAGGCCCCACCAGAGCCACACTACCTGTCCCCACCCCCAGTCTTTTTTAAAGCTAAAATGTGAGCCACCTCCGTCTTCAAACGCACACCCCCTGGTGTTCCTCGCTGCTCTCCGTGAGACCGGTCCATGCAGTCGGCAGAAGCAGACAGCAAGGCCTGGGAGGCATGTCCCCAAAATGATGCAATAATGAGTCAATTATCCAGCAAGCAATTTGAGGAAATCTACTGTGAATAGGGCATTGATCCAGGTGCTGTAAAACATGACCCAGACCTACCCTTTACGTTGTTCGTAATCCATCTGGAAAGAGCAGTGGACACGGGGGCTCCTGCCTGCCCCGCCCCCATTCACCCTCTACCAGAAGAAACCCCTGACTTTACTCTGGGGACCAGCGCCACTCCACTGGACGCAGTTTTAAAGAGACAGTCAGTCAAGATAATGATGCCAATGGATGGACCCATGACCCTAGAGTTTAACTAGGGGGATGCTCTTTTCCCAGAACTGAATTTTCAGTGGTCGCTGGAGCGTTCATCCCAACAAGTCTCAGACAAGGCCATCCGTTCGTGGCCCCTCCCACCCAGTTCCTCAGAGCTTTCTTAGTCCTCCCCAGTTTGGTCCTGAGGGATACTCTGACCCAGAGGGATGCCCTGATTAACTACTTTAATCAGTAAGGATCATTTTGACACACCTTGCAGAAAGGTACAGGACATCTGGCCATATTTTTTGCCAAGTAATATTCACACCAAAAAAATATTGACCAGTTGTTATCGACTGAATTGTATGTGTGCACCCCTCCCCCCACCCCAACACACAGGTTCATTTGTTGAAGCCCTCTTCTCTGGCGTGACTACATTTGGAAACAGGACCCTTAAGGAGACAGTGCAGGTTAGGTGAGGTCATAAGGGTGGGGCCCTGATCCCATAGGGCTGGTGTCCTTACCAGAAGAGGAAGAGACACCAGGAGCATGCGCACACCAGGGAAAGGCCGTGTGAGGACAAAGGGAGAAGACAGCTGTCTACAAGCCTCAGAGAGAGGTCTCGCCACAAACCAATCCTGCTGACACGTTGATCTTGGACTCCAGCCTCCAGAAGTGTAAAAATTAAATTTCTGTTGTTTACGCCACTCAGTCTGTGCTGTTCTGTTATGGCCGCCTGAGCAGACTCATATGCTCTAATTGTTGTCCATGCTACCGAAACACATCAACATGCAAAATAAAGAAGGGGAGCATCATTCATGGTCAACACCAGGCATGGCGGGCCAGCAGAGGATGCAGAACGGGAGCCCCAACCATTCTGTTCACACCTACGTCCCCAATATCTAAGAAAGAGTCTGCCCCCCCTCAGCAGACATTCAATAAATATTTGTTCAGTTGAATTGAATCAAACATGATAAATATCAAAAGTCCTAATTTTCATGAGAATGATTCCTTTCTCACCCACCCACCCACTACCACCAACCCGGCCCAGTATCTACAGGTTGCTGAAGTCAGACAGCCTTTCCAGATGATATCCTGGAGTCCACTCTGCTCCACGCTACTTCTGTACTTGTGGGTAAGACCGCAAACCCTCGGGAGCAAGACCATGCTGTAAATGACCGACTCCTTGGTGACAATGCCAACCCACTTTATTTTACTCTCCCACCACCCCATGAATCAGGCAAGACAGGGAAACTGAAACTGAGGTAAAAGAAGTCCCCAAGTCCCCACGGGTCATAAAGTCAACACCCAAGTTTCAACCAAACAAAGTACTTGGATTCTGTGGCTAATGCTCCTTCCGCTGGACCACACCTGTTTCCACGATTCTGTCAAATCTATGGAAACACAGGTTAAAGAAGAAACACCCTGAGTCCCGATGTCGTGATGCTTCCTTTTTCTGGAACTTCAGCCTCGGGGGAAACTAGCTCAGACATCATCAGACTGTTCCAATGTCATGGGCGACCTGGCCGGGGAGCTAATCAGAACAATTTGGGAGTGCGGTGAAACAAGGACACCCCTTCCTGGATCTGGCCTTCATGGCAACACTTCATAAGAACCATTCTCTTACAACAAAACTGTCAAATCCAGCAACCACAGGCCAGAAACATCCCAGCTGAACCCACCGAGCTGCTTTCTGATGTACTGTACACACAAATACCAATATTCCCCAGATGTTCTCCATGTAAAACATTTGGTTTGAGACACAGCTCTTCTTACATTTGTTTAATGGACTCATACAGTTCAGCTAAAATATCCTGGAGCAGACATCTGAAGCCAGCCCGGCTCTGATGCAACCATCCCATCTGCAGAAGAGACAAACAAGTAAATAAGACAGCCCTCCCCAAGATTTATGCTCCCTGCATCTTTTAAGCAGGTCATAAAATGTAAGCTATACACAGAGAGCAATGCATTGGGCTTTCAAGTGTGTTTCTGAATCCATCCCCTCGTTAATCTAACACTGATGTCCAAACAGAGAGCGGGTCTGGTGTGTTGAAGAGAAGGCTACATTCTCTCTTTCTTCCTCCTTCAGAGAAGGAGTTTAAAACATCTGTCACGTGAGCAAACAAAAGATGATTGAGGTAAAGGTAGGTTCTTCCTGGATTTAGTTATCCAAATGTAGCAAAAATTCCTTTCATTCCAAAGCCCCTTCACCCACAATCCAAAACACAGGCAAGAGGTGGTAAAAGATTCGGAAGCAGCGCAAGTGCCCTTCTGTAGGTGAGTGGGTAAAAGAGCTGTGGTACGCTTACACAATGGAATACTACTTGGCCGTTAAAAAGAAGGAAATCTTACCTTGCACAACAGTGTGGGTGGACCTAGAGTGTATTATGCTAAATGAAATAAGACAGAAAAATATAATACCATATGATTTCACTTATATGTGGAGTCTAAGAACAAAATAGAAACACACTCACAAATACAGAGAACAAACTGACAGTTGTCAAGGGGAGGACTTTAGGGGGCTAGGCGGAAAAGGTGAAGGGATTAAGCAAAAAACAAAACTCAGACACAGACAATAGTATGGTGATCACTACTGGGAAACAGGGTGGAGGGAGATGGTAAAAAAGGGAGACATCAATGGTGATGGGTCGAGACTTGACTCGGGGTGGTGAACGCACAATCCAATGTACAGATAATGTCTTACAGAACTGTACACCTTAAACCTATAGAATCTTATTAACCTACATCACCCCAATAAATGCAATACAAAAGAGGTGGAAAAATTGGAAATGCATTGTACCTTGAGTCAAGAGATCCAGTTTGCCACATACTATGTAGGTGACCCTGGCCAGCCCTGCTCCCCCTGCAAATGGCTCACACTGTTACATACAATGAAAATTCATGAGAGCCACTGTCGGGGACAATTCAGCTGTGTAGGCTATATGAATAAGGACAATACACCCTTAGAAAAGCCAAGAAATGTCATCAAATCCATGCACTGAGCGCCCCCCCAGATGGCTAACAACCCTCACAAGCTTGGTCCCGGCAAATTTGTGGGGACGTGGAAAAGAGAACTGGAAAGCCACGGGAGACAGCTGCGCTGACAGAATCCGGATGGGACGGCTAACTTCCCCTCTAATCTTGTCTTGTGAGTTTGCACTCCTGAGCATGTACTAGTTTTGCTGTGGGGAAAAGAATTTTACTGTTTAAAAAGGTCATAAGAAGGACTGAAAGCTGATGAGGGAGAGGACAGACAAACCACACAGAGCAGACACGAGAACTCCCAAACACGGTACTGAGGACCACCGAGGAGTTCCCTGAGGACATCGCGACGAGGCTCCAACACCTTCGAGGTACTTTGTGGGAAGAGCCCAGAAAGTATGCATGTGAGATCTGCATACTTGGAAGTATGCATGGAAATCTACTGAGAAAGATTTCCATAATAAATAAATAGATTTTTTAAAGATTGGCTCTTAAATGGGTGAGCTTCGGTTACACGGAAAAATATATTTAGATCTCTCTAATAAGACTTATTATTTCCACTCAACCAGGCATCAGATTAGCCGGTACCCTCCACTTCCTTCACTGAGGCTAGTGCCAGGTTGAACTGCACGGGTTCTGGGCCCCCGTCTGCCTTTCCCACACTCTCTCCACCAACCCCCCAGCGCCACCCCAGCCACGCCAGCTGCTCCAGTGTGGCAGGCTCCACAGTCCACAGAAACATCTGGCTCTCCAGCAAGCCCATTCTAAAGATTAAAATGCCCAGACTCCAGACTCCTGTTCACTCTCGTCACTGACGAGAAAAGACAAAACGCAACAACATATAGAAAATGCTCTGGAGTGTGCCCAACAGACAGTACATGCTCCAAAACCGCTTCTTAAATTACTGTTACTGACAAATAAGCCTTTTGCTGAGATGTGCGTAAGTAGGAACCCTGGGGTGGGACCCTCGAAAGAGGACAACCTCAGGGGGCAAAGTGAGACCCGGGTCAGAGAAAGGGGACAGCTGTAGCCTCTTTTAGGAGGACATTTCAGGTCACCCCACTAAAAGAAGTCCCTCCAAATGTGCTTCTGCAGCCCCTGGGGAAAATCAGTTTTGCAGGACAGGGTTATTTCCCTGAAATGAACAGAGGCACAAAGGTCGCCACTACTGGGGCCTAAAAAGAAAACAAGCGGGCTGCCGATTTACGGGCAGCCTGTGATGCAACGTGGCCCTAGGCCCCAGCCCAGTCCAGTGGGGTGGCTTCGGGCGCACGGTCCTCCCTGAAGAAAGCCCACTGGGGGTGCGAGTGGGGCAGGGGATCCGCTTCCTGTAGGCAAGGTCCCAGCGTGACCAGTCTCGGATGGGGACACCTTCAGGAGGACAGACCCTTGGACCTCAGCAGTCAGCATACATTAGCCAGAGGCTCTCAACTCCAACTGTGCATTACAGCAACCTACAGGGCAGTTTAAAAATGTCGATGCTTCCACCCCTGCCCCAGAGAGTTGGAAAAGGTCCCCAGGTAACTCATGCTGGGCTGGGGCTGAGAACCCTCGCTGTAGCAGGAGGAGCCACAGCGGGGCCCTGTGGCCCTGAGTTTGGACCTCACGTGCTACCATGAGTTCAAGAGCAGATCAGTTACTCTTTCTGAGCCTCGACTTCTTTAACTGCAAAGTGGGGATAATGGTCACTGCCTGTCACAGAGCTGCTGTGAAATGAGAGGACGAGTGTCAGCTGCCCCACCTGGTATCTTGCAGAAGGCACACACGCACTGTCCTATAAACCTTTCACGTGCCTTCTGTCAAGGCACTCCCAAGCGGGTCAGGGGTTCTGGGCGCTCCCAACCCTAGGGGTGTCCTGCCTTGCTAAGCACATATAAAGAGGGCGGAAGGTAGACATGTCCTCCCTTATATCAGACGACCCACCACACATACAAAATCCACACACGCTGAACCCCTCTACTGGGTGAAACTGGCAAAACCACATAAAAACTGAGCCACCTGCAGCAAAATAAGGAAACACCTAGTTTTTAAGATTTGCTTTGCTTTTCCTAACTAGACGAGGAACCCATCTTGGGTGTGGCCCTTTGTCAGGAAGTCCCTATCTATGTCTCTGTCCCCTCGTTAGGCCAGGGGCAAGACTCACGCCTGGCAGCACCACACAGGCCTGGCACACAGCAGGCCCGGGGAATGTCCACTGAACGAATGAATTACGCTCCGTGAGGCCCGGGATGGGTATTTGTAGATCCAGAGCTCATAATGCCCAAAGGTATTAATCCCCTACACAGGCATTTCACAAATACACTTGAATTCTGATTCTGAGAACAGGTGATAGAGGCCCATCTGGCACGAGGGAGGCAGCCGCTCAGAGGCCAGTGACTGAGGGCAGCAAGCACTTCGGGATTTGAGCAGCGCAAACATGGGCTGGTGACTTGATTTTCCATGCCTCAGTTTGTGCCCTGTAAAATGGGGAGACTGATGGTGTGCACCCCTTAGGGCTGCCATGAGGATGGATGTGGGTCAATGATTTCACATGCTGAGACTCTCACCTGTCACCATTCCTACAATGCAACTGTTTGCTGATATTATTATTATTATTATTATTATTATTCCACAGAAGGATAACAGCAATGAGACCTCAGGCTTCAGGCCCGGTATAAGCACCCAGGGTCTTAGCGCCCTGTGGTTATCACCAGGGAAGGTGTGGATAGAAGGAAGTGGAGTGGCGTATCCCCAGGTGAACATAACAACCAGCTTGCAATTGCTGTGTTTCCCCAACCACAGACCATGGTCGCACCCCTCGTAATCATCTGGTTAAAACACTTCAGATTCTCAGGTCTCCCTGAGTCCCACCCCAGACCTGCTGGATCAGAGTCTCGGGCGTGGGTGCTGAGGATGGTGCATTTTAACAGGCTCACCCAGGAGATCCACGGGTGCCCACAAATTTAAGACCCGCTGGATTGGACAAGCTCCCTTACTAGAGGATTGTGTCCACCTGCTCATCCCCGTATCTCTATAGCCTCATACCATGCCTGACACACGGTCTGTGCTCAACGAATATATATCAGATGGATCCATTCAGTGGTTACAGCTCTAGAATTCGTTCAATTGTTCGGAGACCCCGCTGTGTGTAAGGCATATGCAAAGCAATGCTGAATCAGACGGCTTCGTTCATTCGTTCTGAAAGTCTTCACTGGGTGCTTACTACATGTCAGGCACTGCCCTAGACACTGGAGATTCGGAAAAGATGATGAGTACGATTGCGTGGAGATCATTACAGACGGTGACAAGTGCTACATGACATATGCAGCTAATACAGCCAAGCAAGAGGCGGAATGTGCCACTGCAATCGTTAAACTCAGCATCGAGGGCAGCGCTGTCCTTCAGAACCTTCCATGAGGATGGAAATGACCTTCTCTGAACTGTCCAATGGTTACCACAAGACACACAGGGTTATTCATTAAGCACTTAAAATGTGGCTAGTAAGGCCAAAGGACTGAAGTTTTAATTTTGTTTCACTGTAATTGATTTTTATTTTAACAGCCACAGAAGGCAGTGCAGGTCTAGAGGCAGAAAGAGGGAAGTAAGCTGGAAACTATAACACACAGCAGTATGTGCTAAGGGCAGATTGGGGGAGGGGAGGGAATAGACCACCATGTGTTATCAAATGCCTCTCATTCAATTACCAGATGCCCTAATGTTCTCAGGCGCTGGGAACTGAAGAAACAAGGTCAGGTACAAGGCATTGTACTTGGGCTGGAATTTTTATAGCTCATGATCAGTGGGCAGTGGTATGCAGCCCGACCAAGCCCTAGAGACTGTGGTTCAAGAACACGCCACCATCCGAAAAGCTGCCCACAGCTGCCGGAGAGATCTTTTTCTTCCCCGTCATTCCGCTGATGGTCATTTTGTCCTTGGCTGGAACGTCCCTCTGGGCCCTAGACACTGCACAGATTTTATGAGATTTCTTCCTTCCAAGCGTAAGTACAAATACAAGCCTCCTAAATTCCACCGGAAAATTGGGGACTAATCCAAACATTTCATAAAATTAGAACTCATTGTGGGGCTGAAAGGAATTCAGACTGTGCCGCCACCAGAGAAATGCAAAATATTTGTTATAATTTTTCCCTTCACGAGCTGTTTTAAGAATCAAGTGCTTTTTCTGCTCAAAGCAAAGGCTGCGGCAGGGGGAGCAGAGTGGGGAGGAAATGGGAGAGTTTTTGTTATTTCTCTGTGGTTTGCAAAAAGCATCCCCAGATGAAAAAATCGAGGAACCCTGCCTGATTTCCAAATCCCTCAGCTAGCAGCGATAACACACCTTCCCACTCTCGGCTGCTTCTTGCCTTTACAAATTCAGTGTTTTTCCTGGAAAATGGAACTCCTGAGCCTGATTTTTCTTCTTGCACTTTAACCCCAGAATGTCTAGATCTGAGATGCTGTTAGCAAGAGAAACATTGCAGTCATTCCTTCGGGCACGCCTGCTGCCTGGCGCCCACAGTCACTTGCCAGGCACTGTGTGGGGCACCGCAAACAGAACCAAGGGGCATCAAGCCCTGGCGGGACACGCCTTCGAGCAAAGAAGACAAACCAGGAAGCAGCCAGCGTCTGCCGCTCGGAAGCAGTATGGGGATGAGACGTGAGGACTCACCCAATGCAGACTCTTGGAAGAGGCTGGAACCTCGTCTGTCTCATCATCACCGTGACTTTCTCCCTGCTGCCCAGAGCAGAATGGTGTCTGACTCATGGCGGGCATTCAATAAATAGTTGTTGAATGAATCCTAAAACAAAAATCGGAGCTTTCATCTCACAGATAAGTTAGTGGAAGCCAAGGAAGGGATGTATCTTGGCCAAGGTCACACAGCTGAAGTTGTGGCAATGGGGGGACCAGCTCCCAAGTCCTCTAACAACATCCCCAGACTGGTAACACTCTGCAGCCATTCAACACATATTTTTAAAGATCATTTTTTATTCATTTATTTTTAGAGAGAGGAGAAGCAAGGGGAAAAAGGCATGAGAGGAAAACATTCCTCAGCTGCTTCTCAAATCAGCCCCAACCAGGGACTGAACCCACATCCCCGGCCCGTGCCCTGACCGAGGATCGAACCAGCAGCCTTTGGCTTTGCAGGACGACACCCAACCCACTGAGCCACACCGACCAGGGCTCAACAAACTGTTCTTGCACGCCGATGGTGTGCCAGCACTGCACGAACACTAGGAGGCCAAAAATGAATAAGACACCGAAAAACTGAGATTATGGGACAAAGCCCCTCAAATTGCTGTCTCACAAGCCTAAAGACGATGACTCTCTCTGAGCTTTGCGTCTGGCGCAATGAATCCAAGCGGGAAGCTGCAGCGGCTTACAGGGCTCCGTGCCCTGTAGTCCAGCGGCTGCAACCCTGACCCTGACAGTCAATGGCCCAGCCCTCCACCCCAGCTCTCTGACCTTCAGGAGGGTCACTTGATCTACGTCTCTCCTTCCTCGTCTGCAAACTGAATGCACTAATAACAGGCTCAACGGGGAGAAGGCATGGAAAGTAGTCAGAGCACAGCCTGGCACAACGCTTGGCACTCACTCACTGTTTCCTGCTACAGGGGCTGCGGGAAAAAGGGTCCCCCTGCTCCGGGCCTGCCTACACATTGGAGAAGGGGGATCCGATTAGCGGTGATTTCCACTCAATTCCTCCCCTTTCCAGGATTTCTGCTACCAGCTGCTTGCACACCCACAGTCTGGGTCCCTCCCTGAGCATTTCATTTGATTCTGCCCAGGAAAAGATATCCATTAACCTTGAAGAAGACGGACACAAAGGGGAGCCCTCCCCGGAGTGAGCGCATCGCTGCCTCGTGCTGCTCAGCGCTGCGCTCAGCAGACCCGTGGACAGATGGCCTCCTCCCTCTCGCTGCTTCTGCTCCTTAGAGAAATTCACTTTCGAATCTACCGAATCTGCCGAGAACCATACAAAGTAATTATGTTGCATCACAGGCTGCTGAGAGTTTCTCAAAAGTTTGTTGGCATCTTTTTAATTGATACTGTGAAAGTCAAGGCTATGTATCTGTGTGCTCGATGCAAAGGGATGAGTCGTGAGAGATTAAAACACACACACACATACACAACAGGGAATCAGTCTCCTTAAATGGACCAGCAAGAGGGGCTACATGTGGACCACAAAGATGGGATCTAGAAATGACAAGAGGTAGGCGCACTTTCTCCAAGCAAGAGATCGCTCCTTTGGGACAGAGGTCGTAGCTTGTCCTTTGTTGTCCCCCCAGGGCCTCCCTCCAAGGTGCCTGGCACCAAGGAGGAAATACCTGAGTAGGTATTTCTAAATGCACTACCTGAGAGAAAGAAAAGGAACACCAGCCACAAGAAAAAAAAGGACAGATACTTCTACTCCTCCTTGGGAAGCTGTCTAGGGGCATAGCCAAGAGCTCAGGCAGATGTGGACTTCACACCTGCCACCACCCCCCGGGTTACAAATAGCACGGCCCTCGGTGACAAAGTGGGGTGGCGATAGCATCTCTCATAGGCTGGGTCCGAGGCTGCCGACAAGAAAGTCAGTGAGATGACGCAGGCAGTGAACTTATACCCAGGCCTGTCAAGAATAAAGCGCTCCCTATGGGTGAGTTTGATTGACTGATTGATCAGTGGATTGATTTCATCTTTAAGGATGCAACAGATATCAATGTATTAGTGAGCCAATTCTTCCTTTTAACTGAGACTTCCAGACACCTCCTGCCCCCCCTGGGCACAGGACCCCTCCTTAGTCTTTTCCTCGTCCTCTGAGTCTTGTCGCCACCCCACCTGGCACCAGGATGAAGGACCCATGCCACAGGGGTGCTGAATGCCCCCATCACTGCTGGAGCCTCTGGGAGAAAAAAGGGTGTCTCCAGGGAGACCCAACAGCACAGCTGAAGGCAAGGCAGCCGCGGGGCTCTGGCTTCATTGGGACCAAAAGCAAAGCCCCCTTCATTCTAAGCATCTAAGGAATGAGCTAAGTTCCTTTGGGGCCACCCAGTGGGATGGAGCTGGCTCTCCTCTCAACCCCAGATAATAACAGTCAACAGGTATTGAGAACTGGCTACATGTCAGGCCCTGCTCTCAGAGCACGCTCCCAAAATCCTTACTACACCCTAGGAGGGAGGTTCCACCACCTGCCCATCACCCCATTTTACAGATGAGAAAACTGATAGGTTCTTTGAAAGCGAACATTTTCTAATTTACACAGAGCCTAGTTTGGAATAATCTACCTCCCAGGCGTGGTTTAACAGGCAGTGTCTGCCTAGAGCCGAACAGGACCCGGAAGGACTGGGAGCAGGGAAGGTGAGACGTCCTCCTGGCGTGGCCTCACACTCCACGTGGGAGACTTTTCTGCACCAAATAACGTCGACAGGGTCTCAGACCCCTACATACGGACCCTCCACACACACCCGCTTCCCCCCTCCCCCAGCGAGGAGTCCTTCTGCAGAAACCTAGGCCGCAGGAAATGAGGGCTGCATCTTACCAGCTCCTTTCAGTGAATCCCAGGATTCGCTTCCTGCGGCCTGGCAAGGACTTCGGAGAACGTGTGTCTCAGCCCCTCAGTTGACAGGCGAAGGGAGTGGTGTTCAACAACGGGACACCTACTACGTGCAGCGCAAGTGCCCAGGCCGCTGAGGTGCAGAACGGCCGGGACCCGGCCCTGCCTTTCCCCAGATGGCGCCCTCCTAGAACACGCAGAGAACATTCACTGTGGGCCCCACACTTTTCTGAGCACTGGACACACAGCTCCTTTGTCCTCACAGCCACTCCTGTTTCATAGATGAGGAAACTGAGTCGGGCTGACCATCTCACGGTTACACAGGAGGCTTGGGGGGCACTGTCGAGCCCATGCAGCCTGGCCCCAGGCCAACCCATGCACCCCCTTTACGGTGCAAGACTGGACGGGCCACTTCCCTTCCACCACCCTGTCGGAGGCTGGGATCTGAGTGTCCTTAGGCAACATGGGTGAATCATAGGTGAAATGACCAGCGCCAGAAAAGATTCCTTCTAATCTGCCGCCATCAGCTGTCTCTGTGGCTTTTGAGTCAGCTGGAGGAAAGGGGGAGGGAATGGCTCAGACGGAGAGGCAGCCTCCCCTGGTTACTGGGAAACTGCCCTTGGGCCAAACAGACTCCAGGCACACGGTGCACACCCAGGGCCACTTGCCCACGCCAGCCCCCTCTGCTCCGGGGGCAGAGGGGGACCCAGCACAGGTCTCTTAGCACCTTGCCGCTGGAAACCTCTTGCTGCCTCTTAATATCTCTAATGAAAGTAAACAAGTGGAGTTCTTTTCTCCAGTTTAAAGGGCAAATGATGATGGCGTTTCTTCCAGACACATGTTACCTCTGCTCTCCAGCCAGTTTATAATTCTTTAAGTGCCTGATTTACAACTCTGGGATAAAAGGTTTTGAAAATCTTGCAAATGCATCTTGCATCTAATGCTTGCCTACCCTGCAGAGCCGATGGCCAGGGTTTCTCAGGCGGCGAGCTGGAGGCTCGGGGAAGTAGGAAAGCAACGTAAGGACACAGAGCTTTGGGGAGCTGCCTCTAAGGGTGCGGCTCCCTCTTCCTCTCTGGGCCCCTGGCGCAGTGGGGAGGCAGCAGCCATGCACAGGTCTCCCCAGATGTCCTCCTGGTGGTGAGGAGAGGGGAGACCCAGGAAAGGAACGGCAAGTTCCCCACTGCCTCCCACCCTCACAGAACGCCCCGTCTCAGGACTGTCCGTGTACCCTTCACGCAGTTGTTCATTCATTCATTCGCACTCACTGACCACCTGCTATAGGCCTGGCACCAGGCTACAGGCCTGGATGCAACAGTGAGACCGTGCCCCTGTTTCCCTCCTAATGGGTGACAAGGGCGAAGTGTACACAGAGAAATTATCAAACCCGCACAGTCTGTGTGCTATGAAGGACGCGGGTCCGAGACAGAAGAACAGGAAGTGGGAATTCGGACACCAGCAGGAGCCTCAGAAAACATGGAAAATTCAGAGTTTGCCCCCCGCCCCGGCCACCCAAGGGAGGGATTTAAGCAGGAAGAGCCATGACCTAAGATATGAAGGTCACCAGGCACTCGATACTAGTACTTCTCACCAAAATAATAATGCGGGCTCTCCTTCTCAAGAGCCTGCTACGCACTAGGCTCCAAGGCCTGGTGTGGAAGCTTCCAAACCCCATTTCTCAGGGCAAGCCCACCTGGTAGCGGCAGGCGCATTTTTCTAGATGAGAAGACAGACGCTCGGCGGGAACGTGCAGCTTGCCCAGGTCACCAAGTTCCCAAGAAGCAGGGAGGACTCTGAACTCCAGCCTGGTTCCACAGCCAGGACGACTTCTCCAGACCCATTCAACTACACCCTCGCACCTGGCTCGTCACAGCCTCTGAAACTTCCCACAGTCCTGGGCACTTCAGGAAGTGCTCATCGAATGCATCCAGTTCATTGCTAAAGTGACAGGAAAAGTATACTGCCTTTTCATTACGCAGAACCATCAGCCACAGAGTAGTGACGTGTGGATGGGGACAAGTGACAGCCATCCAGCCCACCCTGTTCTCACAGAGCCACCAGTCTGGTGGGAGCTGCTTCCGGTTCAGAGAGAAGCCTTTTCACCTTCGCCCACCCAGAGCAAAAGACCTTTTTCTAGTTTGTACGAATGCACCTTTTAGACTAGTAATGGCCCTGGATGCATTTCCTGCCCACTTACTATGTGCCAGACACAGGGCTAGAGGCTCAGGGACAGCAAGGGAATCCTCTCAACAGCCCACAAAATGGGATCTCTCAGGAGCCCCAGAGGAGAAAAGAGGTTTGCAGGAGACTGCTGCCTGGCCCAAGGTCACACAGCTGTCAAGGGAGGGACGGCCGGAGGGCCCGGGCAGCCTAGTTCCAGGGTACTCTCTCTTGACCACAGCCCCCCGGACAAGGCTTTCATCTTCTTATACAAAATGGGTGTGCGTGACCCACTGTTTGGAATCTCAGGGTCCTGACAGAACTGGGCTTCTACCGCCATCCCCTCTTCCCAACAGCCTCCCTGAGCCACAGTTGTTTCTTATAACAGATTTATTGACATCTAATTCACATAGCATGCATTCACCCACTTCAAATGCATAAGTCGGGGCTTTTCATATATTCGCAGAGTTGTAGGATCATCATGGCAACCACCTCTCCAATACCTGAATCCCCCAGAAGAAGCCCCATGCCCATCAGCGGCCACTCCCATCTGCTTCCAGCACAACCCCAGACCTGGGCAACCAACCACTAACCCACGTTCTGTCTCGATGGACTTGCCTCCTTTGGATATTTCAGAGAAATGGAGTCACACATCATGCATGATCTTCTTTCACTTAGCACAATGTTTTCAAGGTTCACCCAGGCTGTAGCGTGTTTCAACATTTCATTTTATTCCTGGATAATAAATAGTCCAGAGATATTCCACAAATAAAACTATAGACGTGATCATAAGTAACATTTGGAAATAAAATAAGCATACCGCAGCTTAGCCAGTCGTCAGCTGATGGACGCTGGAGCTGCCTCCACTCCGGGGGCTGTGCGCAGGTGTCGTGCACAGGTGTCGTGCGCAGGTGTCGTGCGGGCCTGTGCATGCGCTCTCCTGGCAGACCTAGGAGTGGCACTGCCTGGCGCTGGTTTAATGTGCGATTGCAAGTTGACTGAGAAGCCTCGCTGTGAAGGCAACATCTGGCTGCTCCTGGGCCATTTCCAAAAAATTTTATCAATACAGCCAGACGCCATTCACGGGTGGGTCATCCGGCCCAGCCCCTCCTCTTCTGGGGCCTGGGATCTTCTCATTCCTGCACTGCACAGTGTCGTCTGGGCCAGTGCGATGATAAACGCATTCTTCTTTAAAGCAGATACTTCACAAATCATAACTTACAGATGCTCCGGGACTTTCATGTGGGAAAGACAAATGAGACTGTGCTGTCTGACTCCAGAGCCACTGAGGACAGGAAGCCATGGCCAGGAGGCTGACAAGCCCTGGGTAGACATCTCTCTCTCTCTCTCTCTCATGAGCACATGAAACAGAAGAAAGGGAACTGGTGCAAGAGGGGGTCTGCCTGGCTTCTGCACACTTTTCATTCATTCAGTCATCAAAAAGCTCCTTGAGGTCAGAGACAATGACCTGCAGACTCTACACTTCCTAAAATATTCCCTAGCTCAGTATTCATTTTAGTTCTTCTACGAGCCCTTCTTTGAGGACCTACTATGTGCTTGGCACTATGTGAGGCATTGCTAAGAGGTTCAAGACAGTAAGTCAGGGCTTACCGACAGAGCAGACGAGATACCTGGCTCAACCCTTATCTCCTGCTGCTTCACAGGAGGAAAGGATACCGTGAAGACCAGGTGTGTGGTGTGGGTGCGTGTCTGCCTGTGAGCCAGGAAGTGAACGGGCTGACCTCCTGAAACCCCTTAGGGCTCCTAGCATCTCAGGACACTTAGGCAGCAAAAAACTCAGTGTGAGTCCAGGTGAACAGTTCCCTGACTTGATTCACTGAAGTAGACACGTGGTTCGACAAGCAGCTAGTTTGCCAGAAGCAGACAAATTCTCCCCCAACACGGCCCGATTCTTATCTTCTCATACCTCAGCTCTTATGAAATCCTCCGGGCTGGCCTGCCTGCTCCGAGCCAGCCCACCTGAGTCCATTAGTCCTGATGGACTCAGGGCCCCACTGTGAATCAGAACCAGGCCCCCAAGAGGAGGGGAGATGGTCAAGGTCTCTGCATCTGGATGCGAGCACAGTTCTGCTGCTGCATGTGACCTTGGGCAGGCTAGTGAACCTCTCTGTGACTCAGTTTCTTCATCTGAAAAGTGGGATCGTTACATAATCGGTAGGAGGGTTAAAGCGTTTTATATGTCCCTGGCATGTTATAATCACTCAAGAAGTGTTAGCTGCTGTTGTCCTCATTATGTAGTATTATCACCCCACCCTATTTTACCCATCTTGTCCCCCCCACTGGGTCCCGGCACAAACCCAGCACTACAGGCGGTCCAGCCAGCTCACCCCAGAATCGGCTCCCTGGCAGAAGGCCCCACCTTTCCGCCTTCTGAAACGCCAGTCGAAGGCCGTCTCAACAGCACTTGTCATCCCTGACTCTGCCGTGACATTGGGTGAAGCACCACGCCCAGACCCAGAGGCGACCAGCTGGACCATGCAAGGAAGATTCTCCATTTCTCTAGCGGCAACAGATTTCAAAACGGGCAAAGTTGTTCAACACAGTCTGGCTGTGTGATCCTGGGCAAGTCACTTAACCTCCCCAAAGCGTCGCTTCCCCAGTCCGTAAAGCGGGTCTGACTAGAGGGAGTGCACACCTCTTAGCACCACTGAGGATCAGAGAAGGTGTCTGTGGAGTAGACACACCCCGACTCTCCAAAGTATCAGCTGGCAGCAATAAGAGCACCAGGACTACTACGGGGCGGGGGCATTCCTGGCCCGGATCAGACTCAATGAAATGAACTACCTTCGAACTTGAAAATCACCTGGAATAATTGAGTCCCGTGTAGAGGAGGAACCCACGGCCTAGCAACTGCTAGTTCTGTCTCTTCCACCAGACATGAAGTTCTCTGTCTGTGTCCCAGCATTTAACATGGTGAGAAGCATATGGCAGATGGTAATAAATCTTTGTTGAACTGAGCAGAATTAGTTCAATATTTGTAAGTACACTTTCATCTTTGCTACTAGAGTGTAAGCTCTTTACAAGTGAGAATCACGTCTTGCTCTAGGAAAGATTTATTAAATAAATGATGGAAAGATACCAAATCAAGAATCAGGTTTCTTAGACCCAACTCAGTCACTTACGAGCTGTGCAACCTCAGAAAAGTCACTTAACGCTTCTGTGCCTCACTTTTCCCACCAGCAGGTTGAGAAGCTTGGACCACAGGGTTGTCTCACACGCTGATACTCAGGTGGCGTCTTAGCTGCCACAGGGCACCTCCGCCACCGTGCAGGTAACAGCCACACACACCTTGGCTCAGCAGGCCAGCCCGCTAATTCACCCCTCTGATTTGCAGTTTTCCAGGACCAGGCTATGAACAATGGGACCAATGCTTCAGACACCCATTTTGGGTCAAATCAGTAGCTTTGCCAAGTGAAGCTGGAGCTCTGGGACCTGGAGGCACATTCTGCCCAAGAGTCCCGTCACTCCCGCTCCAGGCCCTGCTCACAGACCTTTCCTCCTACTTACACAACCCTGCACACAGGAGATAACGCCGGTGGGCAGGGAAAGCTGAATTTGGCCCTTGGCAGTGAGGGGATCACATGACACCTGTCCCCAAAATGTTGGCTTTCGTTTTGGCATTTTTGTCAGTATTTTGTGCCGCCTGAAGGCTCAAAGAAAAAGCCATGTTGTAGCACCGGGGTCCACTCGACAACCCTGCCCAAAAATGTCGCAAAGCAAGAGCTATGTGATAAAGTCTAAGTTCAAGGCTTCAGAAATATGTTCAGAACCTACGCAAGTCCGGCTGCACGGGCTTCCTACGGGAGCGCTTCCCTAGCGCTCCCTGATGAACCCGAAGAGTGGATTATTTCTTCTCCCTCTCTCTCTGAAGGACACAAGGCTAACTGTCCAAAGCATCTATGCCTTTCTGGTAGTTCTAAAACTGCATGAAAAGTTCAAGTGAGATGAGAAAAAAAGAATCTGCTAAAAAAGGGAGCTAAAATTGGCTAATTTCCCCCTTTCCGAGGCTTTCTATAGATAATTTTACTCAATGCTCACAACAAGTCCACGACCTCAGTACCATTAGCTGCCCATTTTACAGAGGAGGACGCTGAGGTTTTGATCAGCTACATAGCTTGCCCAAGGTCACAAAGCTAGTAAAAAATGGGTCAGGATTTGCAGGTAAGCCAAGGCCCTTAGCCCTTCTGCAAGGGTGCCTCAGTGTCGGTCTTTTCATTCTCTGGAAGAAGCCACTTGGAGTCCCTGTCTTGTGGACTTGCTTGGGCAGTGGGCACTAAACCCACATTTGAGATTGAAAGGGGGAGGATGCCCGGACCACGCGGAAGGCTGGCCCAGCCAACTCCAACTTCCCGATTCTGCAACTCTTTTCAGAACTGCTTTTCACAGAAGACAGACGATCACAATGCTGTGTGGTGTTTTGTTCGATCCAGAAGGCCCTCCAGACATGCAATTAAAAGCCACAACATTCTTGCTTTTAAACACTTCTCAGACACCCAAGTGCTGATTTACCAGCACCTCGTGCAGCCTGACACCCAGCACCTGACTTCAGCCACTCGCAGCGTCGGCAAGGCAGCTTAGAGCCACGGCGCCTCTGGAGAAGTGCTCTAAAAGGTGCAGCTACAAGTGAAAATAAAACATCACTGCAGAATTCTCCCTGAAGATCGAAAAGGCAGAATTGAGACAGGGTTCATCAATTCTCCTCACTTGTACCTTAAAAGCAAGTTGTGGCTGTTGAGTGCATCCTCAGAACTAGAGGAAAACTCCAAATTTAAATGAAAATTTCTTGCTGCTCTTGAGAGATTCTGAGTCACCAAGCACTGGATGGCAAAGAACTTACTGACCAGTGGTTTTTTTTTTTAATGTTTTGTTTTATTTTCTGTTCAGCCAGGCACAGGGAATTTTCCACCTGACAATTCCTGTTTCTCACTTAAGTTCTTACACCATCTGTGAGCAGTGTGCTCAGCAGGGGGAAGACTCAAGGCCAAGGAGGCCTTCCCTTCACCCAACCTCACCCAACAGCTTTCCCATCTATCTCATGCAAGGCTTTCACCGGATGATTTTGCTAACATTGTGAGATTATCTATCCAGGAGGAAAGCAGTTTGGGGATTGCCAGTTTCTGGGTCTGGATCTGCCATCAGATTCAAAATCTTTGCCTTAATTTTTGAGTAAAACAAGAGATGGAGCTGAAATAAATAGCACAATGGGAAACTGAACTAGGGCTGGACAATAACAGTAGGGCTGAAATCTTGGCGGCTGAGAAATGAGCCTCTTCCGTTCTCAGGGCGCCCCCTAGTGGGTACTCGACTAAATCCCGACGGAATGTTCAGAGTTTCTGAAAATAAAGGGAGACACCCACCGTATGAGAAGGGCAGGCTCCCCTCTCCTGATGCAATCCCTCTCACTCTAACCTACTCTGTGGGTCAGACAGCCAGACAAATGCCTGGCAGGAGGCTCCAGTGACGCTCCGAAAGGTGTGCGCCATAACACAAGATTCCATTCTTTCCATTAGCGGCAGCTCCCCAGCATTCAGGCTTCTGTGTCCCCTCACAGATCCCCCCTGACACACCCTTATCACTCAGTCCCTCACAAGCTCGCATCCTCAACCTGCAGCTCCAACCGCGTCTGGTTTTCATTATTGCACTTTCCAACTTCCCAGCGCGATTCTTCAACAGCTATTAAGACAACACGAGCAAGGAGCTAAGCTTAGCTTTTGCTTATTCAACATCCAGCCTGGGGAATATCACCTCAGAATAAAAGCATGAATGAAGTGCACGTTTCTCAGCCTCTTCTTCCACAAACCAGGTGCCTCAAAGGCATCTTTACCATTACCTCTTCTTCAAATTTTTCAACCTCCAAAAATGACACCTGCCCAGAGTGAATTCTCAACTACTTGCTTGCTATACAATTTGTTTATTGGAGATGGCTTAAAATACCTAATATACGATGTCTCCAATTTCCAATTAACCTACAACAGACTTTTTCTTAAGCTATAGGATAAAGTTGTATCAACCCAAACAAGGAAGCATACAATGAGGGAGTCATGCAGGTATCCAGATTTGAGAATGGGGGGAGACTAAACTTTCGGATTGGTGCCTCATTTTTTTTCATAGAACAGTCCCTGCACATATGCAAAAGAAAAACAGCAACATCAACCTACCAATTCATTCAATGATTCATTTTGCTTTTTCCCCTCTGGTCGTTTGTCAAGTTTACAGGCAACCCTGGGCCACCAAACACCCCCAAAAGTGCACACAAGGAGTCCCAAAATTAGTTCCTGACTTTGGCGCTAAATAGATTGAAATGCATCTGATATGTTTCAAATCAAAGAACCCTGTTAATTTTCTGCCACACACCACACAAAATCTTTCTGCAGCACTCAGTCCCTTTGAACCCAGTCCTCCAGCCACAAGCAGTGTGGATTTCAGGGGCCTGTTCTGCAGAAAGGAAAATGACAACAAACCACGTTGTGCCAACCTAGAGACCCCCAGGCGCTCAGGGCGCTCGTTGGGGGCTGTGCAAATGGCACTGGAACCCTGGCAGGGTTTCAGCTGTCACAGAGGGGGGCAGCTGGGCCGGACCTCTAAAGCAATTGAGTAGCCTTGCAGCCAGGACCTGAAATGTAATTGAGTCTGCTCATGGCATGGGCATTTCAGTCCTACGAAAAGCCGGGCCAAACTGTCACAACCCTCATGCCTGTGGCAGCCTTTACTTTTGCTCCCTAATCTTCTCTCTGAAAAACAGGCAGGAGTCCAACCCTCCTTTGCAGCGACAGCAGCATCATAGTGATAGAGAGTACAAGTGGGAGGGTGGAGGGGTCGCATTCATCTGCAGGACACGGGGCTTGGGGGACCAGCTCCAAGCTGAGGACGTGAGTCTGGCTTAGAGTTAGAGCAATAAGGCATTCCAGGGCACGGTCTGAATGCATGCCCGCGAGGAAGACCCCGACGGTCCCAACGCTGCAATGTGTTTGCAAATCATAAACACTACTTTGCTGCTGGGATAAAAACCCCCCAAAATATGCGCAGACAGGATGTAACAAGTGTTTCTGGAGAGAAACACGCCTAAGTCACGGGGAGCTTGAAGTCTGGGGGGAGAGTGAAGTCTGTCTGGGGGTTCCCGGGAAGCCCCCTCTCGGACGAGAGAGCCTCAGTGCCCAAGATCTCCCCGCCCCTGGCGCCCTTGGTCCCCAGCTGCGTCTAGCCCGCGCCCCCTGGGGTCTCCCCAACTCACCACTCGACCAGAAAACCTCTCGGTGGCCCTCTTGACTTTGCCGTAGGTGCCTTTGCCCAGGGTCTCCTGCAGCTCATAGCGGTGCTTCAAGTTGTGTTTGTGGTGATGCCGCTTCACCCCGTGCGGCTTTCTGGGCTCCGGGGCCGCCGCTGCGGGGGCTGCGGTCGCCCCCGCCACCGCCTCCAGGGGAGAGCCCGGCGACCCCGGCACCAAGTCGTGACCATCCCGGGGCGCGGGCGCAGCGGCCCCCTCCATGTCCAAACTCGAGGTGAGCGTGATGGAAAAGGCAGGACCCGGCACAGTGCTCTGGGTTTCGGGGTCCCCGCCGAAGGAAGTCGGGGTGCGCTCAGGGCCGCTCCCACAGCATTGGAGAGGCGGCCGGATCCCTCTAGGGCTGCAGCTGGGTCACTGGCGGCGGCGGGGACTGCACATCTGGCGCCCCCGGCGCGCACGGTCCGCGCACCGCCCACCGGCCGCGGCGAGCTGCGGAGCGTCGGGCGAGGTGGCGGCGGTGGCAGGAGAGGCGGTGGTGTTTGCAGGAGGGAGGGGAGAGGGGTGGCTCCGAGCGCAGTAGGGGGAGTGTTATGTGGGCGCCGCGCCCCCCGACCCCTCCCCCGGAGGACGGGCAGACGGGCGGGGGCGGGGCGGCGCGCTCGCCGGGTCCCGGGGGAGGGGGAGCGAGGGGCGGAGCGGCTTCCCCCACCTCACTCCTGCCACCCCGGGCCGCGGGCCACCCCGAGCTGAGAGGGGGATGGGTGCGTGTCGCAGCTTGCCCTTTGTGCCGCACGGTGTAGGCTGCAGGAGCGGCCAGGGGGCTTTATCCTCGCTTGGCTGAGACGGGGATCGGGGGTTCCACGCCCAGGCGCCCCAGCCCCGGGCTCGTCCACCGCAGCTACCGCGGGCCCGCCACTGCCGCCGACGCTGCCACTGCCTCCTCCTGCTCCGGCTGCTCGCCCTGCCTTCTTGCTCGCGCCCGGGCGGCGGCTGCTCGCCGAGCCCGGGGGCCCGGCACCCGAGAGTGCGCCGAGCCGGGGGCCGCCGGGGCCCGCTCGCGATCCGGCTGGGGGCGCCACGGGCTCGGGCGCCCCTTCATTCTTTTAGGTGTCTCCGCGGCCTCCAACCCAGAGCTGGGGAAGAGGCTGGGGGAGGGGAGGCAGGCCGGTGTTGGGTTACAGGCGGTGAGTCACGGCCCGACTCCCGCCGCATGCGCACCCCTTCGCCCCGCCTGGGCTGGCACCCCAGCCTCGCTAGCCTGGGGGAGGGCTACCCACCGGGGATAGCTGCGCGCCCCGGAGAACCCCAAGAAGAGGGCCTTGACCTGGTCCCCGCGACCTCCCCAAAGAAAGGAACAAGGGAGGCTCTGAGGCTGAACCTGGGGCAGGCCGCCACAGTGCCGGTCCTTCGTCACCATCCAGGACTCCGGCCCGCGCAGCCGCCTGGGAGAGGAGGAATGCTGGGGACGTGGAAGAAAAGGGGCTCTAGAGGTTCCAGGACCGAGCTGGGCGTTCACCCTGCCCACCAAGGCTGCCTCCGGAGGTGGGCTAACCTGGATCCTCGTATGGAACCGGGCCTGGGGCCTGCTGAGCAGGAATTCGACTTGCAGGCCTCTTGGCCCTTGGGCCTTGGGACTTATCCTTTAACTAAATGGGCCAGATCCTGGAGATGGAGATGGTAACAGCGACCTTGCCCTCCAAAGCTGAAGGTTAGAGCGGGCCTCTGACCACAGAAAGCTGCACGTGTGCACTCACACGCACCCCTGCTTCAAGAGGCAAGGGAAAATAAGAAAGCAAGAGGAAAAGAGGCCTTAGGGGGAAAAATTATAAATGGTGCGGCACAGTAGACAGGAATAGGAAGAGTGAGGTACAAGGAATGTCTGGTGCGTTCTGCAGGTCTCCGGGTGGTTCTTGACTTTTTCTCCAGTGAACGTGGCTGGGCCTTCCTCTGCAGCTCTCAGGTTCGTCCCTTCTGCATTCCTGCTGTCTTCACTCCTGCCTGCCCCTATCACCTTACCCTGGACGACTGCAACAGCTCGTCCTCTCCATAAGCCCCCTGCTTGCTTCCAGAGTAATGGCCTAAAACAGGGCAGTCATCCCATCTTCCATGCCTGCTGCTGGCCACAGTCCAATGCCTGGTCCTCTCATCTGTCCACACTTCTCTTCTACTGCAGCTCCACGGAACCCCTTTGCCCCTTCCCGCCTTCCCCAGGAGCACACTAGTTGTTGCCGTGTTTATTCCACTCCTGTTCCATCCTCCATGCTTGCAGTGCCTGCCTGCCTCCGTCCTGCAGCTCCGGTCTGCTTCTATGCAAAGTCTGCACAAGGTCTGTCCAAAAGTATCCAGCCATGTAATGTGGAAAATAGAGACATTTATTGAAGAAGATACAGGAAACATTGCACGTAGGACAATGATACCTCAATGATGCATGAGCAGGCGTGCGTGTTGCAGTGATAAAGCTACCAATCAGCAGTTGCCCATAGCTTCAGCCTTCTGAATCATCTGAATAGTTTCTGGGGAGGAGTGTTCAAGCTTAATGCAAAATTCGATGCAAATTGATTGTTCTACTCACTCAGTCGTTTTGAATGAGATGGCCACACAGTACACATGCCCACTCATTAGCATCCACCACCCTCACTGACTAGTACAGTTCATCCTTGTTCATGCACGCACATTCCAGTCCACTGTCCTTGGCTGCCAGTTTAGAACAATGTCACATAAACCGTCCTCATTATAATAACAATGGTTGGACTTTTTCTGGACAGACCTCATAGGCCTTGTGCATGTAGAATAAAGACTCAGAGTGAGTAACATAAGGGTTGAGCCTGGTTCTCCAGTGAATAGGTTGTGTGACCTTCGTCAAATCACGGAACCTTCCAGAGCTTCAGTTTCCTCTTCTTAAATTATGGATTACTAATCTGTTGTACAGGTAAATAGGTTATGTCTGTTGTGGTCATTAAACCTGTTCACCACATAATTTCTGGTTCTTTCCCTTCCCTAGGATGTGGTAGGAATCTACAATCCCAACCTCTTGAAATGAGATGTGGCCATATGCCTTGTTTGGGGTGATGGAGTAAGAGTATTGCTTTCAAGTAGAAACTTTTAAGATCCTTTGGGCAAATTGCCATGTCTTGACAATTCTGAAAGTACCGTCTTGGCCATCCTGCCTTGACAACCATGGAAATACGGAGATGGAGCCTCCGCCGGTGCAGGTCTCTGTAAAGGTGGCGGAGCAGTCCCAGCCAACCTGCATTGGGAAAGTAGTGTGAGTGAGATTTGGGGGGTTGTTTGCTATGGCAACGTAGCCTAGCTTATTCTGGCTGATAATGTTGCTCAGGAGGGCATGGGGCTTCATCAGCATTTGTTGAGTGAATAGTACCAACCACAGTTCAGTACCATTTTATGACAGTAAACCCCTTAGAGTGGTTGTGATCCCCGTTTTGAATGGAGAAAACCGTACCAGAGAGGTTAAGTAACTTGCCTGAGATTACGCAGGTTGTAAATAGCAGCACCTGGCTTTAAACCCTACCTGTCCAGTCCCAAACCGCCAGCTCTGCTCCTTCCACAGGCACCGTGCTGCCTCTCCTTATAAGGGAAGGATGGAAACGCCCAGTACAATGCCTGGCACACAGTCCTGCCCCTGCCCAAGCACTGGGAGTTCCTCCGCACACACCGGCACAATGGTATCAGGCATTGTATTCAAGCGTTTTCCATAGATAAAGCTTTTCCTCCAATCCCAGACTCCTGGATTTAGATAGAGCTTGCATTCTGGAGTCAGACTGCTTGGGTTCAAATCCCTGTTCTACCACTAGTAATTGACGGTCCTAGGCAATTCTTTTCCCCTTCTACACCCTGGTTCTCTCATCTGCAAATTGGTGATGGTGATAACACAGATGGTATTAGTGGTGGTAACAATAACATGTCTCATAGGGTTGGTGTGAGCTTTAAGGAATATAATATACACACTCAAGAAATCATGGCTGTTATATTTATTTTTCACCCTCCAGGGTTCCTAGTAGAATTCGGGCAATTATGAGCAGTTTAATCACACTGCTTGTTTAGGCTGGTTTCTGGCTTCATTCTGGATATAGGAGAGTTATAACACCTGCAGTTATAAGCATGACATCTGCATGGTCCCACAACATATACTACATAAGGCTTATTACACTTTCTATTTCCAAAGCAATTTAAAAGAAAGAGGATGCCCTGGCCGGTGAGGCTCAGTGAGTTGAGCATTGGCCTGCCAACCAAAAGGTCACCGGCTGGAATCCTGGTCAGGGCACATGCCTGGGTTGCTGGCCAGGTCCCCTGTCGGGGGCGTACAAGAGGCAACCAGTTGATGTTTCTCTCACACGCTGATGTTTCTCTCCCACTCTTTCTTCCCTCTCTCCCCTTCTCTCTAAAAATAAATAAACTCTTTTTAAATTAAAAAATAAAAGAAAAAAGCTATGTTTGCTTTCTTGAGAAATCTTTGCTCAGAAAACCAGTAATAGTAATGCCAGTTATCACTCATCTACTATCTACTGTCTTCCAGGACCTTTACGTGTATTACTTCTAATCATCCTGAAACTGCCATTGGGGTGTTATGACCCTGTTTGGCTGTTGAGAACAGAGCCTCAAGTTAAGTTGCTGGTGATCACCGGGCAGCTAGTAACTCCCTGAATCAGAGCTCAAAGCCAAGTCTCTGACTCAAAGGTTCTGATCACACCTCCGTCCCAAGCTGCCTGACATCCCAGCTCACGTCAGTGATTGCCTATGTGCTTTGGCTGACACTAGTCTTCCATTTTTCTATATGCGGCTTCCGAAAGTTACCAAAGATTGTGACACTTCTACCTTAAGTATGTAGACATGTTGCCTTACAGAGCAACCTAGGAAGAGCTTGTCTTTCACTGTGGCAAAAGATTGCAGGCTGTCCACCAGAAATTCATGCTGCTCCTTTGAGAGGGGCAGCTGCTCAGCCGGTGCTATACTTCCCAGCCTCCCTTGCATCCAAGCATGGCCACGTGTCTAGCTCTCTCTAACGGAACATGAGCAAAAGTGATGGACCCAGGCTAGGACGTTTAAAAATTGGTCTGCCTTCCCCATTTTGCCTGCCTGGAAGCAGAGGGTTCCAAGGTCCCAAAGGATGGTTAGACTCACTAGACAGAAGCAGCCTGGGTCCCTGCATCACCCTGAGGAACAAAGTCCCCTCTGATTAGGACACTGGACTGGTGCCAGAGTGAGAAATAAACTTGTACTGTGTTAAGCCCCAGAAATTAGAAGGTGTTTTTGTTACAGCATCAAGCACCGCCCTCACTAATACACACAGCTTAGGCTGAGTCATATTTCCATATGAAAAGTAAAATTGAAAATTACAGCAACCCTCTGAATCACTGAAACCAAAAATTCCACTTTTATGTTCACCGTCTACTTGCTCATTTAAGGAGAAAGCAGATTGTTTGCAGCCAGAGCTTTTTCTTTTATGTTTTCCTCAGGTACGTGTATCAGAGACCAAGAAGAGTATTCAATAGCCATAAAACAGTAAGAAACACATGTCCTCATTTGACGATACCTCTCACTACACACCCGCTCTCTGGGGCTGAGGATGTGCTAGGCAAGACAGGCATGGTCTCATCCTCATGCAGCTCCAGCCTGTGGGCAATAAACAACGCACAGCATTCACCTGACCTCTGGCCACCAAACTTCTTGGGAGCACCCAGGCTGTTTGAGTGTGAAATAGATACCTAAACTAAAAACTTAAATTCACCTACAAATCAAAAGAGAAAGCTATGCATCTTCCCATGCTAAGTGGCCAGAGAAATAGTAAGGATAATGGTTGAGAGCAGAGATTCCAGAACAAAACCACTGGGTCCAAACCCTGGTTCTATCATTTTTAAGCTGTGCGTTCTTGGGCATCTTCCTCTTTGTTTCTCAGTTTTGTCATCTTTAAAATGGGGACATTAATAATACCCAGCTCAAAGGGTTTCTCTTGAGGACCCACTGAGTTAATGCAACGAATGTACTAAAAACAGCTTGAGATGGGCACTAGATCCTAACAAATGTTGCTGTTAATATTATTTGCCACCTTCCCAGCGGTATTCTGTTCTGTGTTTAAAAGGATACAAGGCAAGCCCTTTTCATGGGGATTGATAGACGGCATCAGGAAGGAGAATTATGAACAGAACTGGGGGGTATTACAAGGCTTCCACGGAGGCAACCCAGACGGAGACCTTCCTCCCCACTTTTCTCACCCATCTGGTGACTAAGAGGGCAGAAGCCTCCTGTTTGGGGAGAGCTTCGGTTTGAGCCTCCACCACAGTAGGGGGTCAAGGACAGGTCTTCTAGGCCCCGCTGTATCCAGTGGTGCTACCTGGGGCAGGTGCCTTTGCCTCTCTGTGGGGCGATGTCATCAGGCAAGGTGACCTACGGTGACCCTCCAGCACTGGCAATTTTGACCGTTTTTGCCGATTTCGGTTTTACATTCCTCACGCGTGCCTTCTCTTCCCCCTTCTTTGTACGTGTGTGCTGAGGACGGGGAAACAGGGCAATCGGCATCAGTTCCGTTTGCTTTGTGTCCTCTGGCTTAACTTTACACTGGAAAACAAGATAGCTTCTTCCTGGGGTGGGGTGGGGGAGGGGAGCAGCAGGGGATTCGTGGGAAGGTTCTGCTGGGGGGGGGGAACCCGAAGTGCGAAGTGCGGGGAACTCCCCCTCAACAAGGAAAAACAACACCTCGGCTCCCTGGAAAGGGCGGCCACCAGAAAGTAAGTATGTCACATGCAGAAGTGCGTGCTTGGGTGGGGCGGGGGCGGGGGGGAACATCTCTGATTGGCTACAGTGGAATTGCCGTTGGGTTCCACTGACGTCACCTGAGGGGTTCCGGGCAGGGTGGGTGGAGGTGTAAAGAGCTCCCACATTTTGCTGCGTGAATGGACACATTCAACCGTATTAGCCGAGCGCTTACCATGGACCCATCTTGAATCTATCAGTAGGGACTGGGGATACAGAAGTGAATAAAAATGACATCCCTGCCTTCATTAGGTGTCCAGATAGACCATTGACCATGGGCAAATGTATGTATTAAAGGTCAGGTCACAGTGAGGGCTGGCAGGAAGAAAAAATCGGGGTTAAGGAGGTAGGGTCTGATGATGGTAGCAAGGAGAAGGCTTTCTGATGATAACGTGACATTTGAGCAGAGGCCCCCAGGGAAGCCAGGGAGTGTACAATCTGGACATCTGGGGGACAGTAGGATACCCAGGGAAGAGCCTCCCAGGCACAGGGAATAGTAAGTGCAAAGGCCCTGGGGCAGGAATATTCTTGGCAGATTACCAAAATGGTAAGGAGCTCATTGTGAGTGGAGTGAAACAGGAGAGCAGTAGGAGTGGAAGCCAGAGAGTTAACTAAAGACCGAATCCTGTAGAGCTCTGTGTAATGACGTAAGAACTGTGGGTTTTGTTTGGAGTCAGGCAGGAGCCATTGGCCAATTCTGATCAGAGCAGTGACACAATCAGACTTGAGTTGGAAGAGTCTCCCTCTAGCCACTGTATTGAAAATAGACTTGGGAAGAGAAGGATGCAATTTGGGGGGAGTAGGAAGGGGACAAGACACAGGCCAAGGAGAGGCAGCCACAACTAGGAAGCAGCAGCTGCCGCACTGTGGTCAGTCTCCTCAGCGTGGTCCTTCCTCCGTGCAGTCACCGGAGTTTGTTCCTAAAACACACATCTGACCCCATGTCTCCCTCCTCCAAGATTCTGCCGACCTCCTGTGACCTTCAGGACAAAGCCCAAACTCCTTAGCCTGACACAGCTTGGTGAGATAATAGTAGCATTAACATTAGCGTGGGAGCAGTGACATTAGCATCAGAAAGACCTGGATCAGAATCCTGCCTTGAGCGGTCCCCAACTGTGTCACTTTGCCCAAGTCACTGAACCTCTCCCACCTGTGTTTGCTCTTTCCTACTTGTCCTGAGGTACGCATCAGCTCTGCAAGGGCAGGGTCTCTGTCTTGCACCCTGCTGTATACTCAGCACCGAGAACAGTACCTAGCGCATAGCAGGCACTCAACAAGTATGTGTGGAGCCAGTGAATGAGCTGATGTAGGAGAAAGCATCGGGCACAGTGGCTGGCACTCAGCTGTGACTTCCTCTCCCTGAGTAACGCTGGTTCCTCTTTCCCTGCATGGTCAGACCCTAACGGTGTGTGCCCACACCACCGCCTCCCACCATGCACCCTGCGTTCCACGGCACTTCTCAGTGCTGCAGGCCGCGCCGCCTTTGCACACGCCGTGCCCAGTACCTGGGATGCCCCGTATCCTGTCCTGCAGGTGACAGATTCCTACCATTGTGGAGACCTAGCTCAAGATGTCATCTTTCCTTTGATCTCAGAACTGCAGGCTCAGTTCTCTGTCCCTGTGGTATTACAACTATTTGACCATGTGCCCAGCTCTGTCCAGTTGTCTGAGAGCCCAAGATGGTCAGCTCTAACACAGTACTGTCCACTGAAGTGTGACGTGAGCTACCTATGTCTCTCTAACGTTTCTAGCAGCCGCATTAAGAACAAATAAAAAACTAAATTAATTTTAATATGCATTTTATGTAACCTAGGATGTCCAAAATATTACCATTTCAATATGCAATCAATATAAAAATCCACTGAGGGCATATTTTACATTCTTCTGTCTTCAAACACTGTTGTGTATTTTACCATTAAAATAAATCGCAGTTCCTCCTGGTCCAGGTGGCTCAGTTGGTTGGCGCATCGTCCCATACATCAAGTATTGAGGGTTCGATTCCCTGTCAGGGCACACACCTAAGTTGTGGGTTCGACCCCCAGCAGGAGCCTACAGGAGGCAACCAACTGGTGTCTCTCTCTCTCTCTCTCTCTCTCACAAATCAATAAATGTATTCTTGGATGATGATTAATAATAATAATAAATAATAAATCGCAGTCACAGTTAAGTTTTTAATAGGTAAACTGAAATTTAACCCTATTAAAACAATGAAGTTGTAGTTAACTGAAAACTATTTTTGCACTGCTCCACAGTTTCTTAATTTAAAATTTTGTTAATTGCACAAAATTAAAATTTTGGTTCCCCCGTCCCATTCGTGGCTCAATGGCCACAAGTCTAGAGGCTACTGTGCCCGTCAGGATGGGCCCAGATCTGATTCTCCTTTGAGATCCATCTGGTTTGTGATGGGGGCCGTGTAAACATTAAATGGATGGATGGATTAGGGATGGACGAATAAATGTTACTGCCTTCACGTCCTCACTAAGTTTACTTTCTTACTTTTTACTCCGAATATGCATAGTTCAGGAAAGGGAGAATAAACTTAAGGGAAAGGTGAGTCCATAGAAATCTTCCTTGGCCTCCCAATTTTTCAGTTTGCCCCACTGGGCAAAGTTCAAATGCATCACAGTTCTACCCTCTGACGCACGTAGCTCAGCCACCCAGCATCACCAGCTCCTGGCTCAGGACAGGCGTCACCTCATCTGCGGGGTCTTTCTGGGCCATCCTGTTCTAAGCTGCAGCCCACCCACCCTCCCCTGCCCACCACTGGTGCTCCTTACCCCCTCCCCCTGCTCTATTCTTCACCATTGCATTTGCCAGCATGTAATATATTATACTTATTTGTTGTTTTTGCCTGGACAAAGCAGGAGTTTTTATCTATATGATTCACTCATGGATCCTCAGCACCTGGTATATAATAGGTTCTCAAACAATTATTTATGAATGAATAAATAGATGAATGAGTAGTTTGAGTTCCAGCTCTTTTATCTGCTAGCTCTAAAACGCTAATGACTAATTAAAGATTAAACCTCAGTTTCCTTCTCTGTAAAATGGGTATCATACTTCTCCTTACAGAGTTGTGTGATATGACCTCACAGGGTTAATACTTACCTTATAAGACTAAATAAGATAATGTCTACGAAGTATTCAGCATAGTAGCTACATAGCGATGTGATAAGCACAGATATAATGGTAGCTGCTATTATTACTGTTTAAATAATAATATTATTAGATTTAATCTAGCAGATCTATGACATATAAACACTACCAGGTCAATAACCATGTAAAGCAAATATAAGTTCCCAAGTAATTCTGACCCAAACAAAAAAAAAAATGAGGTCAGGGAAAAATAGGCTTGAGATCTAGATTTCCAACATAAGGGCCTATATTTACCCGTCCTCCTTTTATTTGTGTTTCCAGCCATGAGATGCAGGTCCCTCCTCCCACCCTACCAAGACTGGCGGCAGCTTCAGTGTCAGGCCCTGTACCTGTTGTGTTTACTGTCACCAGGGACTTAGGCTCTAAAAGCAGGCACCAGAGGGTGTGCATTCCAGGCGTGTCACCGGCCTGCCCTTGACGGCAGAAGCTCTTGGCTCACCTGCTCTGGAACAGTCAGTCACATGGGCCTCGAATGGCCCGGGGTCTGGCAGCCGGGCACAAGTGGAGCCAGGCTGCCCGGCGGCCAGCTGGGGAGGGACAGTGAGCTGCCTTCCTGGCAGAGGAGGCACGTGCCCCAGATTCCTCTCAAGGGCCCGGTTCTCCTGCTCCCTCTCCAGCCTCGTCCTCTGAAACCCTTCCTTTCACAGGCTCGTTTTCAGTCTGCCCTCCACTTTATGGTCGCTGCACCCACCTGTTCATCCATTCATCCAACAAACGTGACTCGAGCATCGATGAGATGCAGTTACGGCGTAAGGACCGGGGGTGGATACACAGTGTTAAACAGTGTAAGACCGTCCTCTGCCCTCGGGAAGTTTCCAATACCTTCCATCGGTGTCATGCTTCACAGTTTACAAAACGCTTTCACAGACGTGGGCTCTTCTAATCCCCATGATGGCATCTTAACCTGGGATTAGCTCCTTTCATGCTCCTCACTTTCCACCTGAGGCGCTCAGACTCCGGGTGCCTGCCCTGAGGTCTCACAGCTCCCAAACGGGGAGCGAGGACTCCAACGCGGGTTCTTTTCGGCGGCACCACGACCTTTTTGCAGGCAACACCACATCTCACAAACAGCAGTTCTTTGAAAGTCACAGAAAGTCGGCTCTTTGAAAGATAGCCGTCACTTGACTGCATACCTAATGGCTCCAGAAAGAAATTGCATGTTCTGCACGGGGAGGAGAGAGACTGACGGTCTCCCCGGCAGGACAGAAAGTTCCAGGAATTTGGGTGCATGGGGTGCCCTGCCAGATCTGTCTCTGCTGGGTCCCTCCAGTACAAGCACTTCACTCGGGATTCCTGAAACCTCTGAACTCAGAGCCCCGACTGTCCACACGCACAGGTATGAACCACGCTGCTTCCCCCAAACACCATTTCTGGTGTCCCTGCCATTGAACCTGAAGTTCCCCTGGAGAAATATCCAGGTGGCTTTATGAGAGCAAACCTGTTCCCACAGCGCCACCAAGCGGCTGAGCCTCTGCCCACTGAAAACTCCACCAAACGGCGTCCAGAGAAGTCTAGTTCCCTTCAGGGCGAGCCAAGGCACAAAATACCAAGAAAAAGAACTTGGCAGAGTGGAGACGGGGTGGAGAAATTCGGGGGAGATTTAGGAGGTGTGGACAGGCAGAAGGCAAGCAGCCAAAACTGTTTATCAAGAAGCGATTTGGCAGAAATTCATTGACTATTAGGCCCGCAAGTGGCCAACCCTTCCCTTTCAAACAAATTTTTATTTCAATTATATTTTACAATTGGAATTATTTTGTATTAGTTTCAGTGGTACAGCATCGTGGTCAGACATATTTTCAGCACCCACCTGGCACCGTACATAGTTTTTGCGACATCATTGACTATATTCTCTATGCTGTACTTTTGTATCCCCATAACTATTCTGTAACCACCAGTCTGTACTTCTCAACCCCTTCACCTTTATCACCCCGCCCCTGACCCCTAAACCCTTCCCAACCCTTCTCTTTTTATAGATAAGAAAACTAACGTTAGGGTCCCAATCTCCCAACCCCTTATCCTGCACACTTCCCCCGCCCCATTACACAGCCTCTCTGGGCCTCAGTTTCCCCATCTGTAAAATGGGAATGATGATACCTTTCCTCAGAGGGATGGTGTCGTATTTTTTTAAAGGGTACGTGTGTGAAAGCTGCTTGTAAAACCACAGCACAGTTGCTGCAGCCTCTCAGTCTCCCTTTTCTAATGGAATGCGTGGCGATTTCAGCCTCCAAATCAGAAGAGGACTGCGAGCCAAAACGAAGAGCCAGAGAAAGGGCAGAACAAAGAATCCCAGCCTGGCTTCAGCTTGGCCTCCCGCTCTTTCAAAAAGAGCAGCCGCCTCAGTGTTCTTTCAAAAGGGCAGCTGATTGGACTCTGGGCGCCTTCATTATGCCAGAAGAACATGTAGAGAAATTAACGTGTCCCTGGGGTATGTTCATACAGCAGTTCCCTTCCTGCCTTGCACTCCGCTTCTCACCTCTGGCCTTCTCGGGTTGCCATCAAATCAGGCAGACAACAGGTGATGAGTGGGCCCTGGCCTGAGGGACTAGATCCCCATGCTGACAAAGAATGGACAGGGACAGTGGCCCAGGCAGTTGGTGACGAGAGGCAAGGAGACAGGAGACAGGAGACAGGAGACAGGGATTAGTTTTCTCTGCCTATGTCCGGCCACAGCAAGACACAGCAATTATCCACGGAGTTTGGGGCCCCAGCATTTTTATATAAAATGTCCCAGTGGCTCTCACCGTGCTGCTCAGGTCATGGACCTACCTGCTGTTTCAGATCTCCACTTGACTGTGACGTTCCTTAGCATCTGGCTGCCTCTGCCTAGGACAAGCCAGCCAAAGTTGAAAGAAATACAGCACAGAGGGAGTCCAATATAGGTGAGGCCATGGGTATTGAGAACAGAAGCTCTGAAGCCTTCCATTGCCAGCCCTGCGATGTTGGGCAAATTTGCTGAATTTCTCTGGGCCTGGAGAAATTCCTGTGTCTACAAAATGGAAATAATACCTAACAAACACAATTTGGTGAGGATTCTGTAACAATAACCTGTGTCTGGCACATATAAGAGCTCGATTAGAGGAGGAGATTGTTATTTTTTACTGTTGGGGCAGCAGTTCCTCCATAGGCATGTTGGTAGCCCCTCATCCCTCATATTGGAACTGCTAAGAAACACTTGCTACAGGTAAATGAATGAGTGAATGAATGAACTGACAAGTGCAAGAGCAGCACCCGCATGCTGCCTGATGACGTCTAGAAGAGCCGTACTATTGCATTATTGTGTCCAGCTTGCAGATGCACAAGCTGAGTCCAGCACTCTTTCTCCTCCTCCAATCAACCTCCTCCCTCCCTGAATCGGGGTTGGCTTTATGATTTGCGCGGCCCATAAGAGGCAGTGGAAGTGATGACTGGCCAGTTCCAAGCCTGGACTTCAAGGGGCCTTTTTCACTGCTTCTCTCTCTCTCTCTCTCTCTCTCTCTCTCTCTCGAGGCCTTGGGCCACTGCCTAGGGCCAGGAAAAGGCCTAGACTGGGCAAGCCTGTTGGAGGGTGGGAGGCTGCATAGACCAGAGGGGGGCCAACCCAGCTGCAGCTGTCCTAGACTGGCTAGCCCCCAAGCCACCCAGCAGCTGACCACAGATGCATAAACCCAGCAGCCCTAAGTCCTACCTGGCCCAGAGAAATAACCAGTCACACTGAGTCTCAAGAGCTAAATAAATAGCTGTGGTTTTAAACCACCAACTTTTGGGGGCATTTGTTACATAGCAAAAGCTAACTAACACAATTGGCCAGCCTGGTGTGCCTAGGATGGTAGTGAGAGTTGGCGTGACCGTGCACAGGTCCTCTGAAGGCTGAAGTGAGGTGACAAGAAGCCCACCTGCTGCCCTGGTCAATTGGGTCAAAGAGCGCAGTTCTGTCTTCTTGCTTCTGCTTTCACTCCAAAGATGAGGCGCACGGTCTGTAAGATGAGAAAGAGCCCCAGTGGCTCCAAATACTCTGTGAGAACAAGCCAAACAGGCAAACAGGTCTTTCATTCCAGTCCCCAAAGGTTTTAACACACCAGGTCTTAAACCCTGACATAAATCTTGCTCTACCAAGAAGTGACTCTTGTGTATCCCAGAATTAGAACATTTCAAAGGAATGTTCAATCAATAAGATGAAGGGCCAGGAAAGCCTCTTATGTAACTCAAAGGAAATGAAATCAGTCCTTTTGGAAGTGACTTGGATCCTGGAGAGGACACTTGTCTGCTTTTCTGGTTAGTGAATAAGGACTCAGCATTTCTAGAAAGGGGTGAGAATCTTGCCGACCTCTCACCAAGTCCTGGCTCCAAAGCTGCCGAGTTTCACCTAATGGGCTGTATCCCTACACATGGAGATAGCTGTGACCCCCACCCCTAGGAGAGAGGAGCTGTCTTTCCTATTCACTTCTCCATTGCTCCCCAGTGTTGATATAATCCAAATCGATACCGAGGCAAGTTTTCCTGAGAATAGCCTTTGTCATTTAGTCATTGGAAAACAAAACAAACAAACAAACAAAAAACCCTCTAATAAGCTGGCACTGTCCTCGGCCCTGGAAATAAAACGGTGAGAAGACGCAGGACCTCTCTCCCAGAAGGAAATGGAAAAGGAAGACAGAGAGGAGGAGATCTTACAACCAGCCTGCGGTTTTATCCCTCCAGTTCGTGTTTTTGGGGTTTGTTTTGTGTGAAGATTTCCTGTCTTGAGAGCCAGGCACAGTGCTGGGCTCCAGAGGAAAAGAGTGTCAGGAAAATAAACAGAACCTACTTTCATGATGGTAATTGTGGTTAATAATACTATTGTTTTTATGAGCTCCTTGGTTTCATTTTGTTTTGTTCCTTTTTTGTGACAAAATACACGTGGTATAAAATGCACCGTTTTAATCATCTGCGGTGCTCGGTCCTGTGGCAGCGAGTCCATGGCCAATGTTCTGCAGCCCATCTCCAGGAGCTGCTCATCTTCCCCAAACGAAGCCCTGTGCCCACTGAACACTGGCTCCCTACTGCCCCCTGCAAAGCCCCCCACAAACCTCCATTCTACCCTGATGATTTTAACTGGCTGATTTCACTTCCATAACGTCTTCGAGGCTCATCCCTGCTATAGCTTTTGTCAGACTCTTCCTCTCTGCGGCTCAGTAATGTCCCACGGTGTGTATACACCACATTGTGCTTTTCCATTGTCCATCAGTGGACACTTGGTTGCTTCCACCTTTTGGCTGCTGTGAATAATGCCACCACGAGCATGAGTGTGCAAATATCTCTTCACGTTCCTGCTCTCATTTCTTCCGGGTATGTACCCAGAAACGGAATTGCAGGATCATTGCCTAACATGCTAATTCTCTGTTTAATGTTTTCAGGGACACGCCACACTGCTTTCCACAGGGGCTGCGCCGTTTTACGTTCCTGCCGGCAGCGCACACAGGATCCACTTTCTCCACATTGTTGCCAACACTTATTATTTTCTGGTTTTTAAAAAGCAGCCATCCTAATGGGTATGAGGTGATATTGTGGTTCTGATTTGCATTTTCCTAATGATTAGTGATGTCGAGCATCTTCTCATGTGTTTATTAGCCATTTACATGTCTTCTTTGGAGAAACGTCCCTTGGTTTTGTTTTTCGGGACCATATGCTGCTTTCAGGTTTCGTGCCAGGCGCTCCGACAGGCTCTACAGATACATTATTGTGTTGCATTTAATCTCCCTGAATCGAGAGGTTATTATTCCCATTTTACAGGCATGGAAACTGAGGTCGGCCTGGCTGACTCCACTGACCTGGCTACAATTGAGGGAAGATGGAGCACATGCCTGCGGGGGTGGGGGGCAGGGGGAGGAGGGGGCAGGGGCTGGTCTTTGTGTCTCACGAATTCCCTTTGCGCCTTTTGCAGCACTTTGCTTCTCCTCTTTCTCCCTTCCCTTCTTTTTTCTCTCCTTTCAGGTCAGAGCCACTAAATGTCTCCTCCCTTCCTGCCAAAATCTGATAAATTCTTAGCACCTCAGTGAGAAGGGCTCCCTCCCCAGGAGGATTTTCTTCTTCAAAGGCTTGAACTAGGAGAAAAGTGCCCAGACAGATCATTGGGAGGGTCACTCCTGGGACCCTGACTGGGGAAGCTAAACCTACCCTGGGGTGAGCCATCAGAGAGGGAGGAGCAAGCTGGTCCCAGCCCCAGCTCATGACCTGGTGACCAGAAAGTGTTGCCCAACTATTCACTAGTTCCTACTGCAATGAATTGTTGGCATGGCTATAAAGTTCCTGAGCACCTACTATGTGCCAGGCACTGTTCTAAACACTACACATTGGCATTCACTCATCTAATCCTCACAATGACCGCTGGTCCCATGGAGAGATGAGGAAACAGATCCTCTGAGAGGTTCGGTAACTCCCGCCGCTGTTGAGTGGTCCACCTGGTGCTCCAGCTCAGGTGTCTGGACCCACAGCCTGCACGTAGCTGCTCCTTCCTACTGCCCCCGATTTTCTCCTAGAAGAATTCAGAGACAGGGTACATGATAGATACATAGACAGACAGAGAGATAAAGAGATAGACAAACAGATGAGGGGAGGCCGGGGGAGGGGCTTTTTCTCCATCCTGCCTGATTTTACCTACTTGTGAAATAACTCCAACCATCAGAATCAGCCTCTCTCCGGCCCCTCACTCACTCCTCTCCTGGGAAAGATGTTTCTGTTGTCTATCTGTTTGCCTTACCTTCCCCCACAGGACCAATCCATTCTGTTCTTTCTCTGGTCCGGGAAAGCTATCCCCTGTGGGCCACATCAGGGCCCCTGTGACCTCTGGCCTTCAATTGGGCACAGCCAATGGGAGGCAGCAGCAAGGGTCAGAGGGTAAGTGTCCCGCTGCTGGCAGTTTCTGATCCATCCTTTCCTGGCCACGGACCCTGCCCTGTAGCCCTCCCCACGGCTACAGCTCCTCCAAATTGAAAAGCTTCGCTTCCCTGGCAGCCTTGGGGGAGGTAAGCCCTTCCAGTTGCTAGCTAGCCTCAGAGGGCCTCGCAATGGCATGTTCGTTCCTCAGCTCTGCCCGCACCTTTGTAATGCTCCCTTGTCTTCCCTCAGATCTTCTCAACTGGCTCTTCAGACTGTCAGGAAGGAGGTTCAGACATCAGACCATCAGACAGGGAACAGGGCTGTTTTATAGGAACCTATGCGCACATGCATGTGTGTGTGTATGTGCACATGTGTGCATGCATACACACCCTCATGCACTTATATGTGTTTGCACATGTACCCACATGCATATGCACATAGATATGTATGCGCAAGCATGTACATGTATGCACTCGTGCATATATATATATACACATGCATGTGTGTGTGTGCATAATTGTACACACATGCAAATACTGGGAGAACACAAGCCTAAATGCCCTCAGTGATTTTCTCTGGATAGTAGGATTATAGGTTATTTTTTTCTTTATGCATTTCCATAATTTCTATGGCTTTATTTTTGTAATGTTCTTTTTTCCCCAAAGAAATGCTGATCCGTGGGGTAAGAAGGAAGAGCCAATGGGGATGTGCAGAGTGGCTGTATCTAGAGGTCAGAAGGTTCTCCTTTCTCTGGAGATCCCAGTAGGAAGACAGGCCTCCCCTGCCTTTGTGTAGGCCCATCCCGAGCCCTCCCACGGCCATCGCTAAGCACTAGGCCTGCCTTCTGCTCTCTCTCTGAGGCCATCTTGAGGCCTTGAACATAAGAAAGGCCCTCGAGAGTCCTTCCACATCCCCTAAACGGCCAAAAATGTCAGCGAGACTTATGCCTGGGCCCTTGAACCCCGGTAGCCTCTGCTCTCAGGTGTGGAGCACTGCCACCGCCCAGTTCCCTGTGGGAGGAGCCAACTCTGGGGACAGCCTGGACCTCCCAGATGGTCTACATGAAATTACGATCAGGTCGAGATTATCAGGCAAGAAAGTCGAACGCCCCTCCCCCAGGCAGGGACCAGGCCCACCAGCCCTCCCCACAGTTGTGCATGAGAAAAATGTGTTTCCCACGCCCCAGGCCCTGCCTTCTATGCTCTCCCTGTCACCTCAGCCCACTCCACATGTGCTCAGCTCAGTTCTCTCTCAGGACCTGCTCTGCAATCCCAGACACACTCGGGCAACAATAGCAGGTCAGATGGAAAAGGGTGGCCGCTCTCAGGGGTATTTACATCTTAAATAGAGGACTCGCAGAAAGGCAACCCCAAAGAAGGCCTTTGATGGAGGGATTCCAGCAGTGGTCGGCGCAGCCTGTGGAGGGCCAGAGGGTGTCGTGCTGCCCGTGCCCCAGACCACAATCGGCTTTCTACTGTGTTTCAAAGTGGGGTCAGCCAGGGTCAGCTGGGTCAGGGCCCTTGGCTGCTTTCCAGCAACAGCTAATCTAACCAGGATCTAGCAACACCAGAGGGAGGAACCAGCTATCAGAAGTGAAATCGGCTCCAAGCAAACAAGTCCAATCCTTCCGCCCACTCCCCAGCTGTGCTGTCTGTGAGACAGTGGTGGTCAACATGTAAGAGAGCTTGGTCAACAGCCTCTGGGGGGGGAGGAGGAGGGGGAACAGCTCTGGCCTAGAAGTTTAAAAAATCCTGTGCTCTGCACCTGTCCCCTATTTTGCTGTGTGATGGTAGGCAATGTGCTAAACCTCTCTGAGCCTTGTGTCATGACTGGAAATATAAAGAGACTGTATGAGATGGGTCTAAGGTCCCCTCCAGCTCCAGTATGCTATGTTCCCCTCCCACTTCCATTTCTCCTCCTTCCCCTCCCCCCTTTCTCTCATATACACTCACACACACACACACACACACCACCCCAAAGAATGCATATCGAGACAAAGGCAGAGAGTTTGGCTCAACTCTGTCTGGAGACTGCGATAAGCCTGGAGCTCACATTTGGTCCACCGTGGCCAGCTAGCTGTCTTAGAGGCTGAAAGAGCCTCTCTTCTCGAGTCAACAAAAGGTCCAAGTCGAGATAAAAGGCCTGCTCCATGCTCAGTGAGTCGAGTTGCTCAGCTGCATCCAGGATTAACCAAGTCTCCTCACTGGCTCTCTGGTTTCAAAATAAAACTTTGAAAGAGAACTGCGTTCAATGGAAAATCCCCCAGTAACAAGGCCTCTGGGAGCATTATGGGAATACCATCTGTCAAGCATTGCTTCGCACAACCTGTGACCAAAACAGCCTTTTAATGTCAATACCAATCATGATAATCGCACCTCATGTGTTTAGACAGCGCTGTTGACCTTCCAAAGCCCTTCATCTGGGCTCAATTTGGCCTTGTGCAACTTTCTGATGTAGGAGGAGCAAGAAACTTTCAAATAGCTTAGTTCTGTGCTAGAGATGAGGCAGTTGAAGCCTGAAAAATAACAGAGGTGGGAAGAGAGGCATTCAGAGCTGGAACTAAGTCCCCTTAGTTCAGAGAGCCCCCCACATGCACCAGAGCATCCCAAATGCCACCTGCAGGTGCTGCCCAGCTGGCTGCCTCACAACCCTCGCAACCCTCACAACCACTGCAGGGAGGTTAGAGGTCTTGGATGTAACCCCGAACAAGTATTTGTTAGTGTCCCTAGAGATGCACATGTCTGGAGGCCACGACCCCCTATACTGTGTTCACAATATCTGGGAATTCTGGAGACTGCAGACTAGATGGACCATCTGAGCTCAGGGAGCGTAATCACCTGCTCAGTGCAAATCGCCACTCCGCAGCCTCCCCAGGTGCTTCGGGTACACTTCCTGCTGCGATGACAGAGACCGCAAATAGGAGCACCTTGAGTGAAGAGCAGTTTATTCCGTTCTCTTATCACAATCCGGGTGCAAACGATGCAAGACTAATAGGGAAGCTCCTTGGAGTTGGGGGCACAGGACTCCTCTCTGCTTTGGGTTCTTCAGGGTATATTGCAGTTTGAGACCCCCCAGAAGGATTCCAAGATGGACGTTAGCATGCAGGGCTCACACCTACGAAAAAGGGTGCCTGCTGGATTGAACAGAAGGGTGGATGTTGGGCTGTGATGTGGTCACGGCCAAGGCCTCAGCCATTCCCTAGAGGAGCCCCGAAGCTGTAATGACTTTTCAGAGTTGCCCAAGTTGAGGTAAAGCCTTATACAAACACAGAGAGACTGGCCATGGGGTACTGGCTGCCCCTGGGGAGGGATGTGACCTTGAACTAGAAGATTCTCTTCAAATGAGAGCAATTCTCAGCAAGGGCTGATAGCTGAGGCTGGCAGCTGTGGAATTACATTCTTTGGTCCTGAAAAGTACCCTGAGCAGTACAGCACAGTCTCTACCAAGGTTGTTAGGGTTGCACTGTCTTCCCCCAGATTCATATATGGAAGTTCTAACCCCCAATACCTCAGAATGTGATCTGATTTTGGAAACAGGATGGTTGCAGATGTAATTAGTTAAGCTTAGATGAGGTCATACTGGAGTAGCATGGGTCCCTAATCCAATATGACTGGTGTCCTTCTACAAAGGACAGATTTGGCATGGAGATGCATGTGGAGAGAATGTCACAGAGGTAAAGATTGGGGTCCCACTGCTACAAGCCGAAGAATGCCAAGCTTGCCAGCAAGCCACCGGCAGCTTGGGAGAGAGGCATGGAAGATTCTTTCCACAGCCCTCAGAAGGAACTAACTCCTCTCACACCTTGATCTTGGACTTCAGGCAACCTGAACTCTGAGACATTACATTTCTATTGTTTAAGCCACTACGTTTGTGGTACTTTGTTATGGCGGCACCAGGAAACTAAAAGGAGATGTTGCCTTCATCCACATGGTTCAAAATGGTTCACTGCCCTGCCCTGTCCAGTGGAAAGGAGAAGGAGGAAGGGGAGAGGGGACAGACCGCCTCCCTCTCACCCAGTCATACATATCCGGTTGGTCACAACTTGACCACAGAGCCACGTTTGCCGCAAGGATGGCTGAGAAATGAAGTCTTTATTGTGGATAGCCATGTGCCCAGTTAAGGACTCTATTATGATAGAAGAATGAGCCTGCCAATAAAGTAAAGTTAACCCCCTTTAATAAGTTCAAGTGAGCTCAGGGACCAGGCATAAAACTGAATGCTTCACTTAAAACACTTTGCCAGGAGGTATTCAAGAAAGGAAAGCACAAAGGACAGTGGGAACACAGAAGAAATTTGGTCTCATTCTGCCTGAGAGCTAGGCAGTCTCCCTGGAGGAGGTGACACGGGAGCTGGGCCCTGAGGGACAGAGAAGACATTCCCAAAGTATAGCTGGAAGAGGAGGGAATTGCAGGAAAGGAAAAAAAAGAAGCTATGCTTTCATTATCTCATTGCATCCTCAGAACGACACTGCAAAGCAACCATTGTCATCTCCATTTCCAAGAGGAGGAGTCTGAGATGCTAAATGGAGGATGGAAGTAACTTTGACAAGTTTCCTTTCAAAGGTCATAAAACGAGTAAGAGGTAGAGCAGAGGCACCAATTAAGTCTTCTAATTCCAAGCAAAAACTCTACTTGTAACCTAGATGTAAATTGGACCCCCCAACCCTGGAGATCTATACCGGACTGCCATTAGGAGGCACAGACACAGCTAAAGAACACTAGTTCCATCCAAAACACGGGCACATTCCCAGGGACTCAGTCATCCATGGAATCCTGTCTCTGCTTCAAAGGTCCTGGGCCTTCATGAGCTGTCTTAGCCCACACTGACATGAAGTTGGATCGTAAACCCTTCGCTGCCCTGGCTGATGTTGCTCAGCAGATTGACTGCAGCCTGTGAACCAAAAAGTGCGGGTTCGATTTCATAAGGGCACATGCCTGGGTTGCAGGCCTGGTCCCCAGTGTGGGACACATGAGAGGCAACTGATCAATGTACCTCACACATTGTTGTTTCCTTCCCTGTATTTCTCTCTCCCTCCTCCTCTCTCTAAAGATAAATAAATAAAATAAAACCCTTCACCTGTTTCCTAAATGAGTAAAATGTTTACCCTAGAGAGAGATAGTGGGAAGGGATCATACCTCTCCTACATGACTGTTTGTGGATCCTCCAACCCATTGATCCTCGATCCTTCCGGCTCTTGCCAATATACTGATCGCCCGTCTCCCTTTCAAATTCCACCACTTTCTTTGAAGCCCTGGTGATCCAGGAGGCCCTTTTTGAAATCCCCCTTTGATGGGCCTGGGCCCATAATTTACCTATTTATTTGTAGGCTTGCAGCTGCCTTTCTGTGCTCTGCTACGTAGGCCTCGAGCTAGGAACCTGCAAACTACAATTCCCAGGTGCCCTTACCCACTGGCTTCCGGGTTAGTTCCACCAATGGGAGGCTCTGGTGGAAGGAAGTGGGAGGCTCCCTGCTCTAACGCTCCGACAGGTGGAATTTGACAGCAAGGGTTGCGTGCTTCGTGGTTCCAGCCACCCCGGCAGAAATAGTTCCACGTCAGCTGTCCCAGCCTAAGCTAAGGAGGCACCTCTTCGACTGACCCAGACGTCACTGCGACAATGAGGAGGCTCCTGCCAGGGACACCAGCAGCGCTGGGTGCCCAGGTGTCTCCTTCTGTTCTTCCTGACACCTCCTTCTTCTGGTTTTTGTTTGTTCAGCCCTTATCACATCTTTAGAACAATACCCTGTATTAAATTCCCTCTGTTAGACATACCTAGTATTTTTTTTAATTTCCAGACTGAACCTCTTGAAACTCAATATACATTTAAAGAATGTTTTTCCTCTATCTTTCAGGAAAAGGGTGAAAATAGATTTTATTCTCTCCCTCTGTAAGAAAGATACATTTTTTCATTATTAAAACAAATGAAACATGGAACACTGGAACATTCCTATAAGTAATAGTTATTCAAAAATTGGGCCATTCTTGTTGTTTAATATTCACTTTGAAAAGCTAAGGGGGACCCATTAAAGCTACCTCAACTGACTGTGTGTAGTAATAACCTGGTATCATCCTTCTAATGGTATTTTTCCCCAGAAGATTTTATTAAAATGCCACTCCTGCCTTCGAAGCAGATATCCATTTGCGGGGTGCGGGGAGCTTCTCTGGGTCTTCCCTCACCCAAGTTGGGAAGTGCCTTCAGACAGATCAAAGTGGGGTACATGTCCCAAGCTGAGGCCTGAAGTGACACAGTACTAGCTGAATATTACTCGGAGTTAATACTGAGAATAATCTGAGTGGCTGCTGACATCTCCCAGTGTCCAGACGCTTCTTCCTCGTTACTTATTTCAAAAGATCAAACAGCGTGCCCAGCCTAGAACAGGGATCCACCCTCGGCTTTGGGGATTCTTGTACCAAGGGAGCTCACCCCAATCGGTTTCCTCAATGTTTTCACAAATAAACAGATTCACTCCCCAAAGGGAATTCTTCTCTTATCAGCCACTAAGACAAGTTTTCTACGAGGCTTTATTATCACTTTAACCAGGAATCTTATGTGTGGAATTTAGGTGCGGAATCTAAAGAACCATATAAACAACATGAGCCTCCTGCCCCAGTCTCGGCTCTCCAGAGGGGACTGGCATGGTTCAGTAGCTGAAACCATGCATAGCAAGGCCCATTTGGACTACCCCGTGGCCGATGAACAGACTTCCCACCTCACCCCTCATGCAGGGATCTGGAAAAGGCACAGTTATGTTTGGATAACGTCCTATTTTGTCGGTTATCTTGGTTGAGGGGTGCAAAGACACAAGTTGGGACTTCAGTGCAGATTGGAGGGCGGGGTGCCCCTGGGGGGTCTGGTTGTCACATGAGCTGGGGCTGGAGTTGAAGTAAGAGAAAGCGGGAGAGCCAGCCTGTGAAGCTCTAAGACAGGCTCAAGCAGTACGTTAAATGAGGACTCCGGAATAACCATTATGTAAGTCAGAGCAACGAGGCTTTGGGAAAGCTTCGGAAGGAAACGTGTCTCTCCCCTGCTCTGACACACCTTTCAGGTCGTGGGGAAGGAGTCCCGCATTCCTTCACTCACTCCTGAATATTCGCAGAAGCTATCAACATCTTCTAGGCAGTGGGGCCTGGTGGTCACATTGTGTCCACTCTAGAGTTTGAAGACCTGCGTTCGAATCTTGGCTCTGTCTCTTATTACCTATGTATCTTGGGCAAATGGTTCAACGTTTCTGAGCCTCAGTTTCCTCACGGGTAAGAAGAAATGGGGGTAAGAATATGCCTCCTTCAAAAGGCTGCTGTGAGTGTGAAATAAAATCGTGAGTACAAGCACAGTGCCTTATTCACAGAAGCGTTCAATTAACAGAAGTATAAAAAAATCTAATTGGCTTGTGGCAATAAGCCCACAGCCTGGGGCCTAAGCACTTCTTTAGTGACTGTTGACTGCTTGACTTATGCCCCCATGGCCCCCCTCCGAGAACCCAAATGGGCCAATTGGATTTTGTCTTTCTGAAATTTGTCATTAGTCCTCAGTAATTCTGGTCCTTCTCTGTTGGTGCTGGAACCAAGAAGACAGATAAGAGCTAAGGTGGCCATCACGTGCCCTGCATCCCGAGAAGCAGAGAAAGCCTGGGGAGGAGGGACAGAAGAAAACAGTGAGAAGGAAAGAGGAGGAGCCGTTGGGGTGGGGTGGGGAGGAGGGCAGGAGTTGGGGGGAAGGAAAGGAGGAGGAAGACAAGAGGCACATACTTGGTTTTGATTTAAAAAAAAAAAAGATCCATTGCATATTTGCGCAAACACTGTGGAAACCAGTCTGGAGGATCCTCAAAAAATTAAAACTGGAACTGCCTGATGACCCAGCAATTCCACTTCAGAGAATATATCCAAAAACACCCAAAACTCTAATTCAGAAGATTACATGCACCCCTCTGTTCACTGCAACACCGTTTACAACAGCCAGGCCATGGAAGCAACCCGAGTGCCCACCAATAAACAAGTGGATAAAAAGTTGTGGTACAGATATTTAATAAAATATTGTTTGGCCATACAAAAGAATGCGATCCGGCCATTTGCAGCAGCCTGGATGGACCTAGAGGGTTCTTCACTAGGGCAAACGAGTCAGTCAGAGAAAGACAAATACTATAGGATTTTACTCATGTGTGGAATCTAAAGAACAATATAAACAAACAAAACAGAAACAGACTCACAAATACAGAGAACAGACTGATGGTTGCTCGTGGGAGGAAGGCTGGGGAACTTGCTAGGGAGTGAAAAAGGTGAAGGGATTGAGAGGTATAGATTGGTAGTTATAAAATAGTCATGGGGTTTATAGTACAACGCAGGGAATGTAAGTTAGGTACTAGAGATATCAGGGGGAACACTTTGTAAAGTATACGATTGTCTAACCACTATGCTGCACACCTGATACAAAATACTATTGAATGTAAACTGTAATTGAAAAAAATTAACTAAAAAAAGAAAAGAACCAATGTAAAAAGAAGAAGGAGAAAGAGAAAGAGGAAGGAAGGAAGAGAGAGAAAAGAAAGAAAGAAAGAAAGAAAGAAAGAAAGAAAGAAAGAAAGAAAGAAAGAGAGAGAGAGAGAGAGAGAGAGAGGGAGGGAGGGAGGGAGGGAGGGAGGGAGGGAGGGAGGGAGGGAGGAAGGAAGGAAGGAAGGAAGGAAGGAAGGAAGGAAGGAAGGAAGGAAGGAAGGAAGGAAGGAAGGAAGGAAGGAAGGAAGGAAGGATGGAAGATCCCAGTATCCTCCTCCCAGTGGGTCACCTGTGTCACTGAAGCTGCTGGTGAACCTGAACCAAGACACCCACTCTTTCAGGTGTCTCCTCAGCTCACGGATTCTTCTCCTCTCCCTTGGGTTATACGTATCCTAGTTCCTCCTTTGACAGATGAAGATGTGAGGTTTGGAGAGGGTGGGTGTCTCGTCAAGGGCGCACATCTGGTAAGCCTCAGAGTCAGAACTCAGACCCCAATCAGAATCTGTCGTTCTGTGGAATGAGCATGGACCCAAGAGTCAGACGACCTTAGCTGGAGGGGTAGTTCTGCCAATCGCCAGCCACGTGATTTAGTCCATTCACTCAATGCCGTAAGTGCCCCACTTGCCTGTTCTGTACAATGGGAATAACAATGTCTCTTTCCCTACCTTCCGAGGTCGTTGATGAAATACTATATGTGAACCCACTTTTTAAACTGTAAAGCACTGTACAAATACTAGCCATCATTCATTTATATATCTTTGCTCCTCTTATATTTTTAAGGTGAAAGTCTCATAGATAGAGGTAGTGTCTACTGGAATGCCCAAAAAGCACCCGGGAGTCTCCTGGTCCTTGGAAAATGTTAAATAACTCCAAGTTGAGAGATCGCAACCACAGTTATTTCTCTGAAGCAGAGGATACAGACTTTATAAGAAAAAAAAAGTACTCAATTTCTCAACTCACGTCCCCAACTCCTTTTTGAAACCACTGTGGATGGCATTCAAAATAGTTAACAAACGAGAGATAATTTATGTGAGTGTTTGTGTGCTGCTTCTTAAAGGAGCCGCTAAAAACATAACTGAACAGCATGTGTTTTTCCATCCTCCGGGAAGCAAGAACTGGAGAGCTGTTTTTACTCAGCCTTTTCCAAAACAAAGCACCTTTGGCGATGGAAAATGTTACCCGAAGGGGAGAAATTCTCAGAAAAGTTATGAGGGAGTGAAAAAAGAAAACAAAAAGCACAGAGCACCAAACCGAAGCCCCGTTTAATGAGAGCAGCAAGCCTGAATCCGTTCACACGCAGGGCCTCAGCTCTCTCTCACCTGCCCGAGCGCTGAAGTCGGACAGACCGGGGTGCAAATCCAGCCTTGACGGTTGGCTGAGTAGTCTGGGGTATCTCGTCACCTCTCTAGACCTCAGTTTCCTCATCTAGAAAATGGGGATCAAACACTTTCCTCACAGACTTCTGGAAAGCTTAAATGAGGCCCTGCATTTCGAGTCCCCACCGTGTCGTAAACTTCAGACGTATCATCTCTTCTCTGGCTGCGCCCGATTCATTCCATCTCCCTGAACGGGTAGCGCTGCCCTGCGCAGCGTCATCTTGGTCCGAGAACCACTCTCCTCCCAGCGATGCCTACTAGAATATTCCAGTCCCCAACACGGAGTTAGGCCTCTCACCTTGACCTCTAAAAGAATATGGATTGGATGCAGAAAGGTACGATTTTTTTGCTTGTTTTCTGATTTCTATGTTCAAAAACCTTGCCCAGGGTAAGGGAAGGCGGGAAGGAACCCCACTGAATGCAGGAGGCCTGCCCATGTGAGGTGGGTAATGTGAGAGGGAGGGAGGGGGTGGGGGACGTGGACTGAGAAAGAAGGGAAAAGGGAACTCCAGCTCTAGCTGTGGTTTTACATTTTCATTCATCTAAATACATTTGAGGGAACTTGGGTGACATGTTAGCCACAGTTCCAGATGGCAGCTACAGGAATGTTTGTTATGGTATTCTTTGTACCTTTCTGTATTTCTCACTGTCAAAATTATTCCCGGCTAAGCATATTGTTCATTATAACCACACTAAAAATCTTAATGGAAAGAGCTTCACCATATCCAGCCACCCTAATAGTTGACGTCACTGACATCCTGTTTCTTTCACTTGTGTTTACACACGAGCACAGCTATTTTTTTTTACAGAGTCGGTGTGTAATCCGTTCCCTCTTAAGAGATTCGCAAGGATGGCAGCAGACCCGCCCCAGGGATGTTTTGTTGGGCAGTTTGCTTAACCCACGTAATAGGGCAGAAACCAAATTGTTCACGTTAGAAGCAGCCTGGGACCCATTGTCTCAAATATGGCCTGCTTGAGGGATGTTCTTCTTAAACGGCCTGGTCTTGAGTTTGCAAGTTCCACATCGTAACATAGCATCTTCCCGCTTTGGCTCACCAGTCATTGATTTATCCAGTCATTGCAGATGTCTGTTGAGTCCCTCTATGCACCTGGCCCTGTGCTAGGCACATAACTCGGGCCAGGTGGCCACCCTCACATAACCAAGGGACACACGCGAGAGATGAACAGGTAAGCAGCCACAAGAAGTTATGCAAGGTGATGAGGTGGAATGATGGACAGAAGCAGAAGGTGTGGGGGCGCCGGGGAGATTTGGAGGCAGGGGCAGCTCCCCAGAAGAAGTGATAGCTGGGAAACATCTTGAAGGAAAAATAAGACTTTGAGGATATGTAAAACTTGGGAGATTATTTTATATACGTTTTTGAAATTCAGATACGTTGTCCTACATTTCAAAAATCAGACCTGGAGGTACCAGGGAAGAATCCCAGGAGGCGAGAATCAGCTGGACCTCGGTGGAAGGCTGTGAGCCTGAGCAGAGGGGGAAGTATAAGGTGAAGGGGCCGCGCAGCCAAACCTCATCAGTTTCAACAGCACCACGTGGGACGGGGTCTTCACACACCCTGTGGCTGTTTCCAATTTTGCAGGGAAGGGCGCCCTGGCTTTCTCTGGCAGAGGAGGCTGGATTCAGAGAGGTTCCATCCAAGGGTCTTCCAGGGCAGAGACAGACTGCATTCTCTAGTAAAAAGTCCAGAGCTCCTCTCTAGGCCAGAGAAGTCTCCCTAACGGGGAAGACATGGGGCACCAAGGGAGGCCATTGGGGAGGCCATAGAGGAGCGCACATAATTGGTTCTCCTTATACCTTGGCCCACTTTCTTCCCCGAGGGTTCATGGAAAGGTGTTCCTGGGTAAAAGAAGACAGAGAAGGGGCCAACTGAGATCTTCCCAGGCCCTAGGTGAGCTGAAATGAGATGACAGCTGAGAAGGGCAATCAAGACATACCTTGACCTAGTTTGAGAAAAAATCCTGTCGATTGTCTGAGTGCTCATACACTCAAACTCAACAATATGTTTTCTTGTGATGGTTGCTGTTCATCGCTGACTATATACCAGGCCTCACTCCATCACTTACCATTGAATCCTTACCAAAATCCTGGGAGGGGGCTTTCGAACCCACATTTTAGAGATGAGAAAGCAAATGTGTGAGAGGGTGCGTAACTCGTCCAGGGTCATCCAGCGATGGAAAGGTGGAGACCTGTGGTTTTTCCACTAACCACAGTCAGCTGCCTCTCACTTCTGAGAATCTAGCCTAAGAAGATAATCCCAAACTTGGGGAAAAAGTATATTAGGTACAAAATTATTTGTCCCAGGACTATGTATACTATTATAAAAATAGGCATAGTCTACCTATGTGTCTAATGGTTCATATAATGCCTGACCCAGCTTGGGCTCTCAACAAACACACTTCTGACGAACAAAAGGTAAGAGTTAAAAAAATGATAGGTCACCCATCTTGATGGAGTATGATGTCTGTCCGGAAAAAGTCCAGCCATAGTTAGTATAATGAAAATGGTTTGTGTGACGTCCATGTCACCGGGCAGCCCAGGAGCGTGGACTGGAATGCGCATGTGTGAACAAGGACAACTTCACTGTACTAATCAGTGGGGATGGTAGACGCCCTGGAGTGAGCACGTGGACTGTGTGGTCACCACATTCAAGATGACTGAGCGAGTAGAGCAACGAATCTGCATCAACTTTTGAGTTAGGCTTGAACATCTCTCCGCAGAAACTATTCAGATGACTCAGATGGCCACAGCTGTGGGCAACTGGTGATTGGCAGCTTCATCACAACAATGCTCATGCATCACGTCTTGTGCAGTTTTTTGGCGAAACATCAAATCCCCAGGTGACTCAGCCCCTCTACAGCCCAGATTCGATGCCCTGCAACTTCTGGTTTTTCCCAAAACTGAAGTCATCTTTGAAAGGGAAGAGATTTCTGACCATCAGTGAGATTCAGGAAAATACGACAGGGCAGCTGATGGCAACTGGGAGAACAGTGTGAGGTCCTAAGGTGCCTGCTTTGAAGGGGACTGAGGCGTCATTGTCCTCTGTGCAATGTTTCTTGTATCTTATATCTCCTTCGGTAAATGTCTCTATTTTCCATATTACACGGATGGACACTTTCTGGACAGGCCTCGTATTAAATGCCCTTTACTAAGTACAAACTCAAAAAGAGTTTGTGATACTATCTTAAGTGGCTGTTACAGTGTTATAGGAAAACTCCAAGCACACAGTTATATACATTATATGATTGCAACTGTGTTCAGACACATTTCATCTGGACGAAAAGATGGCAAGAAAATACGACCCAAGAGGTTACAGTAACTGCACTTGGCTGTTAGTTTTATACTAATAAGAATTTAATTTTTTTCTTTTCTGTTTTCCAGATTTGCAGTTGTAGGTATGGGTCACTTGGATAATAAAAAGGAAACACTCTGTTTTATTTAAAAGAAACCCTTCCAGCACTCCCATCTCAGACAAGAGAGACATGGAACTGAAACACTCTGGGAAAAGAGCAAAACAGATCGTGCCAAACGGCCAGCCCAGCAGGCGGGTGCCAGGGAAAGGGGCAGCTACTCTGGGACCAAGGAGAAAGCAGGTGGACAACAGGGACATCTGCGAGGGAGAAGGATTTGGTGGGGGCAGGGTGGTACAGGAAGGCCTTGGACTGGACCGGAGCTGGCAGCCAAACACACAGAGTCAGGGGACAGGAGGGTGTTGAGCACCTGCCTACTGTTTTCTGTGCTCAGGGCACTACTCGCACATTATCTCACTTAACCCCCATTGCCAGTTCGTCCATCTTATTACTTCACTTTTACAGGTTAAGAAAACAACTGAGTTGAAACCACCTTAAAGGTGGAAAACGCCTGTGAGTTGATTGATACCAGAGATTTCCAGAACTAACAAGGTATCGCAGACTTTGGAACCCTGTTTTAAAGTCTGGAAATATCATCTGACCAGGTCCTTGAGCTAACAAGGTGGCCAGGCTGAGACGCAAGCCTTCCTATGACCACTTTACAAGCTATGGCATAGGACTCGGAGTTTGGGGGAGCACCCCCTAATCCTCAAGGTTATGTAGAAGATCTCACCTGCCCAAAGACCCCCGATCCCCCACAAGCCCAGCACCCCAAGCCTGATCTCACCAGCAAGTCCTGAGTTTTTACTGTGTATTTATTGATATTGTATGTGTATTTTATTGTATATTTATCCTATGCCCACACAGCAGGCTCACAGCTATGGAGTGTTAGACTGGGAAGGCATCTGAGGGATGACCCGGTTCAACTCCCTCATTTAACAAAGGAGGACATTGATACCCAGAGAAGTTAAGGAACTTGCCCAAGGTCACACAGCTAGGTGGCGCCTCTGGCCCTAATTCTACCAGGACTAGAACCCAAGTGCTTTGACTTCAAGCCCACTTTCCATTTTTCCCTCTCTGCACTTAATTCTCCCAAGTTCCATTTCATTCTTTTATGAAAAAGAATCATTAGTCCCAAATGGGAAAGAGGCAAGCTGTTTTGTCCCCTAAAGATTTTATTTCTAATATCTTGGGAATTATTGCAAATAACAATAAGCAATAATAAGTTATTAAAGCAACCCTGTATAACATGAAAAAGTCATTTCTCAGAAACTGGCTTCAAAGCCATTTTTCAGACACTACAAAAAAATAATAAACCCAATGACTACAAAGAGGGCAGGAAAATCCCAATTGATCCAAACGGAACATGTGTTAGGCCTGCCAGGGCTCAGCCGAAGGAGGCAGAAATAGCTAGTTTCTTCCAATTACCCCCATTTTCCATCTTCTAATCTAGATGAAGACTGTCATTTTATTGGCTTGTCAAAATCTCTAGGAAACTGACCCCTGTTCTTCATTTACTCAGTTATCTCCCCAGCCCTCCCACGGCTGCCCAAGGTGAGCGTGTGGCCCAGCTCACTCACATGGGGGCTCCTTTGTTTTCATCTCTCCCCTGGGCTACTTTTCACTTTCTGGCATCCTGGAAGTTCGTGCTCACCGGCTATTCCGAGAGCATGGATTTCGGAGTCTGCGTGCAGCTGGGTTTTAAGCGCAACCGAGCCATCACTATCTGGCTTCTCTGAGCCTCAGTTTCCCCGTCAGTAAAATCACACGTGACTTCCGTGAAAAATAAGTAGGCTTACTTCTGCGGAGTAACCAGCACCAGTCAGCCTGCACTCAGTCAGTGCTGGTTGTATCCCCCATGGCACCTTGGGTGCCACACACACCAACCGTCCCTTTGGCTCGGGACCCCTGACTAGTTAACGTTCCAAGTACCACGAAAGATTCCAGGTACTTTAAGACTTGGAGGACACAAAGGGAAGACGGTTCTGAAAAATAAACAGTAAAGGAGTTTTCCCTTAAAAAAGAATAAGAATTGGTAACCCTAAGAAAGCTGACTAATAGAGTCCAATAGAAAGAGGAGTCCAGTGGAAATGGACTCCAATAGACGGAGATGGAGTCCGATAGAAATCGGCCGAAGGCACCGAGGAGAGTCCAGCAGAAAGGAACCGGTGTCCCTCCTTCACTAAGTAGTTTCCAAACTTAACTAGTCTCAGAAACTTCAAGTAATGCCTATCGGTCCCCAGCACTTTGGGAACGGTTGCTAATGACTTCCAGAGTGTTAACAGCTCGCCCTGGCCAAGCGGACCTCTGTGAGTCAGGTGCTTCTCTGACTTCATCGGGCTCACGCACACGTGGGAGACAGTGGCGTCCCTGGGAGGTGACAGTCGGTCGCCCAACAGCACACAGGCAAGACTGGCAGGAATGGGTGCACGCCTGCCCGACTCTGAAGGCCACAGCCTTCCCCCGGCCAGACACCCTCCCACTGCTGTCTGGTTTCTACCCCTTCATCCCACTCTGAGCCCCCTCTTTCTCCAAGTGCCACTGAACCCAATGTTTCACTAAAACTTTGCGGTCAAGCTGATGCCGAGAGTTTGCCTTCAGGAAGCAAGTGCACAAAGGGACGTTCTGCCGGGCACGGCCCAGACCGTGCCTACCTGTGGACGCTCCCCCCACAGGACACCTGCTGGGACACGCTTCCCGAAACCTCACCCAAGTTTCCAGGGGACGTCACCGTGGAGGCGGAATTCTGGGTGTTTTAGCATAGTTGCGTCCTGATTTTTCTGTGATACGTGACTGAAGTGGAAGTCAGGGACTGGGTTCGTACCCAGGTCTACCTCTATTCACAGGTGTGTTCTTGAGCAAACCCTCAGACGTCTCCTCTCTTGACTTCTGACGTGGCAGCTATGAAATGAACAGGATACACTGGGGTTCCCAATATGCACTTAGGCGATGAGATCATCTGAGTTTATTATTTCGAAGAGACCTAGGTTCTAAAGTCAAGCTGCTTGTGTTGGAATTCTGGCTCTGCCACTCACTGTGTGATCTGGAACTGGTTAGTTAACCTCTTTGTTCCTCAGGTCCCTCATCTGTCAAATGGGATTAAATCTGAGAACCTACTGTCAGAGGTAAAGGGATTAGAAGACTGCTTGGCAAACTTCAAATGCTTGATAAATGTTAGTAGTGCTATTCTTAGTCTTGTTGCAAAGTGCTGCCTGAGAGGCTGCAAATCCCCCAATGCCCCATTTCCCAGACAGAACTGACCTCCCAGCCCCAAAGCCCCTTCCCCCTCCCCTTCTCTCCCCACTCCTCCTCTCACTCCATGCCCTCCCTCTGCTCCACCCACCTTCTCAGGCTCAGAGTCTGAACCCCACAAAGAGGAGTCTCCGGGGAGCCTGCCAGAGGGTAGGGAGGCTGACCTTTCGCAGCTGGACCAGCCTGCAGTGACCAGTGGAGCCATGCAAGGTCAGGACCAGCAGCAGGGGCACCCGAGGGACTGGCCGGGTTGCCATCCCATTCACGGACACCTGGTGCACTGCCCATCCCTATGCTCAGGGTCCTCAGGGCCATCGTGAGGGAATAGTCCCCCTGCTCTGCTGGACTCAGCCACCTGGACCCTACAAGGGCCCCGGCTGCCCGGAGCTGCCACCAAAAGGGGCTCACACACCAGGGGGTGTCATTGCTGCCTCTGGACCCGGGAGGAGCTGGCAGGGAAGGAGAAGCAAAGTTAGGGGTGGGAGCAATAAACACGCTAGGAGTCCTGCCATGAGCAGGAAAGAGATGAGCTCAAATGTGGCGGCACCACTGTGCCCCCAACACATCCCCACAACCCCTGGACGCTCCACGCCTCCGCTCTCTGAGAGGATCGAGTAAATAGCGCGTGGAAAACTCTTAGAAAACATGGTAAACTCACAACAGATCTTAACTGTTACTATCAACAATTATTCATTTATTCCTCACCACCGTCCTCTGAAGAGAGAAATTATTACCATTTCCATTTTTCTGAGAAACAAAACTGAGACTTGCAGAGCTCGTCCCTTGCAGCCTGGGTTCAAGGGCAGCCCCACCCCTGATGTACTCAGGGTTTCAATGTCACCCCTTGCCCTGGGGTTTCGAAGTGCCAGTCTCCAGCACATTCCTTTCCGACGGAGACAAAAGCTTTAGTTTGTCCATTCAGCCGGGATCCGGGATGTGGCAGGCACCGACCTCGGACCGGGTCAGGGATCCAGCGAGAGCTCGTGGTCTGTGGCTGAGACACCGAAACAAAATCAGCGGGAGTGAGGGAACGTCGTTCCAACGTGAGGCAAACGCTCTGAAGTCGTGCCTTTCAATACGATCGCCCCTGTCACATGCGGGTATGTTAATTGAACTTTGAATTAATAAAAATTAAACAAAAGGAATAACTTGGTTCTTTAACCACTTGAACCAAGTGCCCAACAACCAGTGTGGCTTGTGGCTACCCTACTGCTCAGTACAAAGACAGAGCATTTCCATCATCACAGAATCTGCCGTTGGACAGCACTGCTTGAGAGGACAGGGCCTCTGGGCTCCGGGGGTCAGACACTAAGACTTTCCCTGACAACATGGTGTTTGAGCTGGAACTGAAGGATGAGGGGAAACCAGGTGGTGAAGTTCCGGGAAGGGCAGGAAAGCACACCAGGCAGGGGAAATAGCACCGATAAAAGCCCGTGTGGGGAGGGAACCATGTGACTGCAACTCAAAGGGAGGGAGTCCTTAAGAGCAGAGTCTCCAAGGGGTAGCGGCCCAGGTTTGAATCCCAGCCCCAACTCTTCCCCACTGTGTGTCATCGGACAAGTTACTTGACTTCTCTGTGCCTCGCTTTCCTCACCTACAGAGTGAGGGTAGTAATAGTGCCTTCCTCTCAGGTCTGTCCTGAAGATCGAAAGAGCCTGGTGCCAGTTTAGTGCTATACATGTGTTGCTATTATTATTCCTGGCACGAGCTGCGAGATGTAGGCAGGAATCAGACTGTGCAGGCCTTGTGGGCCATGGAAAGAACGTTGGTCTGTATCTTAAAAGCATCGGGAAGCCTGAAAGGTTTTCAACGGAGAGGGCAGAACGTGACTGTGGGCGATGGACAACCAAAGGCATCTGAGGTGTGGCAGCCGCCCTCAACCCCAGCCAGGCACTGCAATGTGGGACGGCAGAGCCAGCTTTGCCAGGCCTTGCCGTCTTCCAAAAGAGGCTGCAAAGAGGGGTGTTTTTTAAATGTAAAATCTCTTAACATTTTAAAGTAAGCCTCTTATTCCCCAATTTTTTTTTAATATCACGAGGAATAAACCAGCAACCTGCTAGGACTTCTTCTGGTCTACCCCATAATCTGCATCTCCCCAAACCTCAATAAAACCAAGTTCATGACTAAAGCCACATCACCTGGCGAGGCAGGTGGCTGCAGGAAGAATCCAATAGATGGCCAGAAACAAAAGTGAGACATCAGAGGAGCTGCCAAATTAAATCTGAACCAAATTGCCACACATACACATGGGCTAGAGGCTCTCGGGGCCTGAGGGAAAGGGTCCTGTGAAAAGAGCGTGCCAGCTGCACGGCCGTTTTATTTCTTAACCTGTTGGTAGTAAAAAGAAAATATATAAAAACCAGCATTTTCTTCACTCCAAGGTTGTTAAATGAATGTATTCTCAGCCCTTCCATAGAGTCCTTCAATCCTTTTCTCCAAAAAAATATAGGGAGCAGGTGTTCATATGGGAGGTCTGTGGTTCATGTCATTTCCTGGCACCAGATTATAAAGCCAACCCGATTCATTAGGACGTGGTCCTGGGTGGGAGCAGGAAAGGGCAGAAAGAGGCAAGACTGGTTTGATAAATCGAGATGCTTGCGTCAGAGCCTGAGGCCTGAGCAAGAATCAGCTATATAAGATTCTCATTCTTGAGATCTTAATCTTCATTAACCATGACTGGTTCATAGAAGTTCTTCTTCTGAAAATATTGACTATCTAATGCATGCTGGCAACTGTTGCCAGATAACTTACAGGTTACCAGGCATTGATTGCCGTTCTGCCAGATTAAGGAAGAGATCTAGCCAGCGCGCGTGTTAGCCAGCAAACATTTGTAACAAAGAAAGTAAAGAAAAATCTGCCCAGCTTTAGCATCTCATTAAACCCTTCCTTCCCTGTCCAGTCCCCCAATCGGGAAGGACAGGTGGTCACTGAGTTCTTTAGGGAAGATTTCATGAATACTGGGGAAGCAGAAACTGCCTCTGAAGAGAGAAGCTTCTAGCACTTCCTCCTAGGGTCAAGCTCGAGAAACATCAATTTAGAAACATTCAACTGCTCTCTGAGAAGGGTGTTTACTCAGTTTTACTGAGCGAAGTGTGCTTGCTGGTCGGGGCTGCAGCTGAGGATGCGGGCTGCCAGCAGAGCACCGGCCTCCCTTCCCTCCCCCATCACCCCGCCGCCCCTCCTGTAAGTAGCTGGTGGAAGAGCAGGATATGGGCTGGTTTACAGTGACCGTGCATTTCAGTGTAGCTTTGACAGCAGAAGAGGAAAAGGGTCATGATACAGAGACACATAAAACACTTCCAGATCTGAGGTCAAGGGCATCTAAATCTGCCTAGGGCAGAGTTACCAACTTGCCTTCTGTAACCCAACGTCTCCTGAAATGCAGCAAACAAAAATCTTATCTTGATTTTTACTAACCTCTAACGGGAAGGAAGCACGTCTTTTTATTATGAGTAGAGGCAACAAACCACAAGGTATTAGCAGTACCTGTGACTTTGCCACAAAGTGTAATCACCCATATTTTCATACCAAATTCCATTTTTGGCAGAAACCCTGAAAGAACATTTACGTGCATCAATACATCAAAACCTCGTTAGTAGTTGTTAACCTTGCTGCTGGGTATTATTATTTAATGCATTAGTAAAGAGGAACATATATTACTGTATCACTAAGTCATTTCTTTCGATAGGCTAGGAGGTACAACAAGACTAATGACCCCTGGACCAGGGAATGCAGGCATGGTGTTTTGAAGAACTGGTTGCTAGAATTTAAAGGGCATGAATTCAAGCTGGCAAAAAAAAAAAAGACGAGGGAGAAAGGCATTTTGATCTAGGGAACAGCACTTGGAAAAGTGCATGCTTTTCAGACACTGTAACTGGTGAATAAGGCAAAGGGCCCCAAACTCAGGCTTCTGGTCCTAATCATCAAATGAGATGGAATGACCATTGAACTTTGACGCATGTGTTGAGAGTGTTATTTAACCAAAACATTTCAAATATACCACAATATTTCTAGCCCTGTTTTGACATGTCTTTATTTTTCTTCAAGGCACCACCACTCTTGACCTCTGAGGGCATGGAGCTGGCCAAGAAGGAAGGATTTCCTGGAGGTGGGGAAAAAAATGAGGTCAGCAAAGTCAACATGAGCCAGACCAAAGAGTTGGGATTTGTTCCTGGGATTTATTGTTTTGTTTTGTTTTTTTTAAGGTTTTTTTTTTAATGTCATGCAAGTGACAGAATGTGCATAATGTTTATTTGCTAATTTCCCTTCCAACATCTATCCCCTTTCTCCTGGAAACAGTAGCTCAGATTTTAAACCACCTCTCCGCAACTTTTTGGGGGGCACATGACACATACCTGGCCAATCAGAGCACAGAATCCCCCAAACTGCAGTGATTGATTTAGAGATAAACCTATCACAATAATTCTATCCTTGTGACTTCATAGGGATTATTTCAACACTTCCAAGTTGGTCCAATCAGAGTGAATCTTGGGATTTATGTAAATACTGTTCGTGAAAGGGTGTCTTTTTTTGGCTAGGTCGGACTAGAAGAGTTTAAACCTAGAGAAAATAGCTAGAGTAGCTGTCTTGCTAGCGTGCAAAGCCTGAGAATGAAGCCAAAAATGGGCAAGCAGAACGAGGAGATGGAGAGAGATGGAGTCCTGATGATGATACTGCACCTCTGGATAAAGCTGGGCCAAATCTACTTGGACTTTCCAGTTAAACAAACTAAAAAGCTTTTGTACCTGTTGAGTTGGGCTTTCTGGAGCTTGCAACCAAAAGAGCCCTGATGAGTACAGCGGTCCTGGTTTTAGAACGGGCGTGGGGGCTGCTGGGAGAGGAATGATCAAGGGGACCCTGCGGGGGGTGCGGGAAGACCCAGAACTTCCAAGTCGGGAGTGTGCTAGTCCACGGTCCCCGGGTAAGGCTTCAGGAACAGAGCCCCAAGCTGCCGAGAGCCCACAACAAAGATTGTTTCTCCCTCACATTGCTTACTGACTGCAGGCTCACTCGGGCTCTGTGGCTTCATTCTATGAAGCCTAGAAGCCTAGAGCCCATCTTCCCCACCCCAGGATCTAGGCTGGGGGGGCAGCTCCTATCTTAGTCTCATGGCAGAAAGTAACAGAACAGCAACTGAACCTCATGGTGGCTCTTAAAGCTACTGCTCAGTAGTGGCTCTGTCACATCTGCCCAACTCCACTGGCCAAAGTTTGTGGCCAAGCCCAACGTCAGTGGAGGCACTGAAAGCCCCGTGGCCTTGGACAGGGAGATGTAATCCTCCTGTGAGAAAGGCAGTGACTCATTGGAACAATCATAGGATCCACTGCCAGGACTTTGGAGGTGATTTGGCTCCAGCATCCCATTGACAGATGGGGAAGCTGAGGCCCTGATTAGTGAAGCGCATTGCTCACAGTCACAGGGGCCTCCAGTGGCAGAGCAAAGGCCAGGACCCAGGCCTCCGGGTTTCCAGCCCAGAGCTCTCCCCTGCACCCCAGCTGCTCCCTGCAGATCCACTTGGGCAAGTGAAGAGCGAATGTTCAGAGTCCTCTGTCCTGTTCCCTTCACTTGCACAGTACATTTCCCAGCACAGAGAGCTGGATGATAGGGCAAAAGAGAAAGTTCTCCAGAATCAATATTCGAGCTGGTTCCTTCCAGGCATCCAGTGAAAACAGAAAGTTGATTTGGGGGTGATCAGACAGAGCCTTGGAAACAAGCACTAGAAAGTATGAGTCTGCAACATTTTTTGAACTTAACAGATTTGGAATTGTGAGTTCGGGGCTTTTTCCTTTCATTCTGAATGGTTTTCGTATTTTACCCGGTTTTAACCCTACAAAGGAGAACAAAAAGTAACAGTTACTAATCATCCAGAAGGTGTCAGACACTGACAGATTTCACACGCATGGAAGTAACCTTTATTACATGAATTTTCCAAGGAAACTGAATTTTTGAAAATATTTTTCAAGCGCCATGTTTCTCCCCCTCTCTACCCATATTTGCAGCACTCCTGAGAACACATTACATACAGCAGATGCCCCGTTTTCACACGCTCTGCTACCCAGACTTTTGATCAGCCAATACTTTCTATAATGTGTTTTGAGCACTAAGTGTATAAACTGATTATAGACACTTAAAATTTTGGAGAAGTCATGGTGTGAAACACCCATGGACATCAGTGCGGCCAGGACTGATCTTCCAGGTCCAGGCATTTGGGTTTGCGCTCAGCCCCCCAATGTCCTGGGATTCCACTGGACCCAGGGACCTGCCTCCAGTCCCAGAACCCCCTCTAACGCAGACTCCCTCCGTGGGGTCAAGGGAGGGTTTATGTACCCCAAGGTGGATATTGGAGCCAAGAAGGAGCCTTCGCCAGTCTCCCCCGCTGGACCTCTAAGTGCCTGATCCAGAAGGAGAGAGTAGACTGGGCACCAATGGACACTAGTAAAGAAAAATAGATGAGTTCTATGGCCTCACTGGCCCTCACCTTGTCTTGCCTCCTTTCCTACCCTCATCCCTCTGGCTCTACTGTCCCCATTTTTCTTTGTCCCAGAGTCACCGTCAACTCTCTGAAGGCCTCTCTTTGCTGCATTTCTTTATTAACTAGTACATTAGCTCGTCCAACCCTCAAGACAAGCTCCGTGTGACAGATACTGTTACCTCCATCATGCAGATGAGGAATGTGAGACTCGGAAAGGAAACTCATGGACTTTGCCAGAAGATTGTGGAGCCAGCATTTGACACCATATCTGTCAGACTCCAAAGTTATAGATGCTGAGGTTCATTCATTCACAAATATGGTAAAGCACCTACCATCTCCACACCCTGTGAAAAACTGGAAAGAAATGGTGGGCAGGAGCAAGTCCTGATGTAGCTTATTCAAAATTCAATCACTAAATAATGTCTGAGCTCCCGCCATGTGCCTGGGCCAAGGTAGTTTATAAACTACTTGCAAATGTAGACAAATTCATGTGCAGCTAATGGTGCAGTTTGCTAAGTCTACAATAGTGTCCGTAACGGGGGGTCGATGAGAACAGAGAGTATGAGACCATCCCTTTCTATCATTTGCCTTGTACTGCATTGAAAACCTCAGACTAGCCTACCCCGACCCCACTCTCTCCAACTGTAATCATTCCCTTACTTAACAGTTCATCAAAAAACAGAGACCTGCAGGGATTTAGGACATACCGGCCTTTGGCCTATTCTTTGCAGCTACAGAAAAATGTATTGGAGCAGTGCCTCAGGCCAGAATCAATTTCCGTCCAAGAAGTCAAACAGTGTACTTACAGCCCAGTAATGAGAGGGTGCGGGGAGAAAGTCCGAGATGGTTCTGGAGAAGTCCAGAGATGGCTCTGCAGTCAATTACGGATGGTGAGTGAAAAATGAGGTCAGCTCCCTGACAGCAAGGCCCGAGAGAGGCAGCGAAATACCACAGAACCCCCATTCTTTGTGGCCCGAGGACACGGCATCTAAAAATAGACACACGAGAACACTGGATCTGCTATGGATTTCACAACTGCTGGCCCAGCACAAAATGTTTGGCTTTGGCCAAGTCAGGATGCAATGAAAACCAGCCGGGAAGCTGAGCATGCCCAAGATCAACATTCACCAGGACAGCAGCAACCCCTCTGTCCATCAGGCCTTGACCATGAAGCTAAATTACCCGCTGCCCTAGGTCCTCGTTCAACTTGCTCTGCAACTCACAGAAAACTTGCCTTGCACGCCAGGGACTTTCTAAGACATTTCATTGCAGGGACACTGGGGCGGAGGAATTTGTGGAAGATTGCCCTGAGAACTAGAAAATTAGTGAAAAATGTCCATGATTTCAGTGTCAGGGAAATGCAACTGCAAGTGTGGGATGTGGGTGGAATGGGATAAGAAAACATTTTAAAGAGAAAATAATTGCAAACACATGAGAGGGAGAAAGGGCATGGCCCGGGCTAGAAGTGTGTAAGAAAATAAGATGAAAACAAGAAAAGATCTGGCATTATATTTGTGGGTTTAAAACCAATTTTAGAGTTGACAATTCTACTGCACTGGAAAAATAGCTGTTTTTATTGTTTATGAGATAGTATTTACTGAGTAGGTAGCATGTGCCGGAAGCTGCTCCCAGCCCTGAACATGCGTCATTTCATCCAATCCTCACATCGACCTGTGGGGCAGGTACTCAGATTATTCCCATTTTTCATATAAGGGAAGTGATTTTAAAGCTTGAACAGACCTTAGAGATTGCCTTAACCAGTGGTTTCTAGGCTGACTCGTACATCGGAATTACCTTAGAAATGCTGCAGAATCTGGGGCCCTGTTGTAGACACCACCACCCCAATCAGAAAGGGGACCAAGTGATTGACTACACAGCCAAGACTCTGGGTTCACAGAAATCCCAAATGATGCTCACAGACAGCATTGACTGGGACCCGCTTACCAGTCCAACTGACCTTTGTTTTCCAGACCAGAAAACGGGAGCCCGGAGTTCCAGGGACAGGCCCTACGAGACCAGCCTGCCGGGAGCAGAGCCAGCACTAGAACCTAGAGCTCGGAACGCAATGCTCTTTGCCATCATATTGTTCATTCTGCACTGGACTCTTCCACAGGGAACGGTGGTCCCTCTCTCTCCTGTGAAATCATTAGACTTGTCATTTGGTTTGCCCAACTCGTCTCCAAACCTTTTAACTGAACTGGATGCAGTTAAACAAAGATTGGTTAAGCTCCTACTATGAGCTTACACTGTTCTAGGGGCTAGCAACCCCATGGTGAACAAGACTAGCACGAGACCTTGCCCTCAGGGAGCTTATGGTGCAGCAAAAAAGAACAACTTTGAAGACGTAACCAGCTTGCTGAACGAACTGGACTGAGCAGAAAGCAATTTTATTTTCTCATCACTGCCCCTTCAAGCCTGTTTCCACCTTCCTGCTCTTAGGTGGAAATCTTAGGTGTCTTAGATGGATCCTGTAGCTAGCTATTCTGGCGACTCCTAAATATCAAGGAACAGCCTCATGTCTCAGGTCATTTGTCAAGTCCCGTTCGGTTCAATGGCAAATCTGCCATCCCTTATTCAGTGTAAAAGGGCTTCCCCACCCTGAGCTTGGGACTGGCTCGGGCTCGGGAGCTGCCATGGGGGAGGGGATAGTGTGGGCTCCTTTGCTAATTCTTACCCTTGTCTCCAACTCACTGTGCTTATTTAGGCTCCTCTGGGCCAGGGTCAGGAGTCCAGAGAGCAGGAAGGGGAGACTGGAGAGGTAAAGAAAGTGAGAAAGTCTTGTGGAGCCAGGGCCGTCTGTACTACTCAAACATCCTCAGTCACTGGAGAGGTCTGAATGCTGGTACTTCCTCCCACAAGGGCTCCTGCCCACTGACTTCTCACCTTCTCACTTCTGCTCACCTATCCTGTTCAGTCACTCTTGGTTGGGGTCACCTGTGCCTCAAAAAGGATCTCTTGGATGAGGGCCCCTCTCAGAGCGACTCAAGTCTGGTTTGCCCTTCCCGGATCCATATCCAGGCCCCCTTGCTATTGGGAGGCTGGCTCACACCAGCACAGCCCTTCCTCTGCTCTTTCTTGTCAGGGCAGCACCAGGCAGCCTCTCTCTTTCAACCCTCCAGGCCTGAGTTGTGCACCCGTCACGAAGACCCTTCAATGCCAGGGAGTTTTCCAGATGATTCTCAGAAGTCCTCCTCGTTTGGCTTGGAGGAAGGGGGGAGAAGCACGCCCTCCCCTCCCTGCTCTCACTACTCGCTCTCCAATCTCTCCGGTGGATTCCCACCCCACCCTGTTGTATGTCCTCCATGTGCGTGATGAGCTAAGAATTTTTCAAGTAAAAACCAATTTCACAACCTCTTAGCATGTACTGCGCAGATGGTCTCAACCCTTGGGTACTGTGCCAAAACAGCAAAAGTCAAATATAACATCCTGTTACATAAGGCATTACAACTTCAGAGTGCCAAGGGAACATATAGCGAGCGTGTTGGGGCCCAGCCCACTTCAGTTACTAAGATCTTCCCCTCACAACCCTCAGGGTACCTGGTCCCTCCCTCACTTGGCCTCAGTAGACACTGGCTTTCTAAGAGGGTAACTAAGCAGCTCTTTGCTGTCCCCCGTGATTCACCCACCCCGCCCCTCCCACACAGCCTCTGCTGTGCATTGCACAGTACAGATTTAACTTTACCCATGTGCGGCCTTCAAGGCCTCTGTTGCTATCTTTAAAATCGTAGTTTGTAAACTCCTATGAAGGAGTCTAGGACATCTTCAGAATGACGATGATGATGAGAACGATGACAATGACGACTAACAGCAGTGATGAGGTCGGTTAGCAATGATGATAGTGATTAGAGGTGAAGAAACAAAGAGAAATGATCAGTCCCTACTTCCCTAGCTTGTCTAACTATTAATCTACTCTCCGGCCTTCTAGATCCAACCCAAAAATCTATCGTTTCCATCAGTTCAATTCCCGACGAGAGGAAATATTTTATTGTGTACCTTCCCTGTCTAAAGAGCACCTTGCAGCAGCCAGCCTGCCAGACAGTCCCCACAGACCCCCAGCCCTGGTAGTCACACCTGCATGCAGTCCCCTTCCACACTGTGCAGTGGTGACCCATGTTGCCACATCACTTCCTCGTCCACATTTCCAACCCGTGGTGTGGAAAACACAGGTTGCGTGGCTTAGGCAAAAAAAAACAAACAAACAAAAAACTATCCTTTGGCAGCAAACAAAAGAGGTCCGATGACTTAGCAGAAGACATTGAGGCGGCAAGTGGCAGAAGCAGGGTCAAAGTCAGGGTGGTCTGGCTCCAGATTCCAGGTTACTGTCATGAGGTCGGCCCCGTCCTACCTCCCAGGTCGCCTTGTCCAGGTTTCCCGGTCTCCTTCACACACCCCAGGTTCCCAGACATCGGTGTCTTTGCTCACGTTGTTCCATTTGCTGGTGCGCCTTCCCCAGTTCTACTCCCCAAATCCCTTCCATATGAAGCTTTGTCTTCTTCCATTAAAGGAATTTATTGTTCTCTATGTTTCCATAACCCTTCATTCACTATAGATTTTATTACACATGAGCTTTGGCCTATTGGTCTCCCTAGATTAAGAATAGAATAATAATTATTATTATTATTAATATCAATAGCTAACATTAATTGAACACCTGACAGATACTATGTCAAAGACCTAACATTTAGGTCACTTAACAACAACAGTCCTATAAGATAGGCACTATTATTACACTTATTTTACAGACGTGGAAACTAAAACACAGAGAGGTAGATCAACTTGCCCAAGGATGCCCAGTTCCTAGGGGGCAGATCTGGGATTTGAACCTATGTCTGTCTGACTGGGCTATAAGGCAGAGAACACATGCCTATGGTCCTTTGCACTCAACACAGGTTCCAGTCCTCAGTGTGCAATCAGTAAATAATCATTGAATGAATGATGAATAAACATTCACCTGTCTGCCCAGCCTCAGCTCCGAGTCCTGTGCCTGGAGCAGGAGCAGACGCCCACCAAGCTTTGTTGATGGACTGAATGACAGAAGGAATTCACGCTCAGCTCTGGTGCCCTGTGAGGCGGGGACAGAAACCCAGAGATGAAACGATCCTCCAGGTACGAGCTGTCACAGCTCTAGATCCTGAAGTCCCCACTCTTTTCTGGGGCCATCGCCACCAACAATCCCTTTTACAAAGCCCCACAGAACCCAAACCCTGCCCGGTTCTTGGACCGACTTCCCAGGATCCTGAGGAGTCCCGTGAGCGGTCCAGGGAGCAGCTGAGTGCATCGGACCTGTGAAGTTCTGAGCTAGAGTTAGTTTCCAAGCCAGACCCAGAGGTCTGGTCCCAAAGCAAGCCAAAATTCATAAAAAGCAGACTTCATATTCTCAAGCCACTACTTCAGTAAAAACACTAGTAATAATAATAAGTGGAAAGAATAACGACTCCTCTGCCATTATTTACGCACCCCTGGGCCAGCCAGGCAGCCCCGGCATCACGAGGGGCCGGGAAAGATACGGCGTGAATACGGAGAGAACACGATGCTCGTGGAGGCTGCTCCACGCCGGGGCTTTGTGGTTTTGTTGCAGGCGCTGGTCCCAGCCGGACGTGCACAGCGGCCCACTTTTCCTAACCTGGTTCCAATCACCCACCGAGGTCCCAAGAGCACCTTTTTTACCTGCCAGGTGCGTTTCTGAAGTGGGCACCGGGAGGAAAGAGAAGCCCAGAGGGAAAGAAAAATGTTGGGGTAGGCAATTTGGATTCGTGTGAAATAAAATAACCCAGGCCATGAAGTTAAATTAAATAATAACCATAAACAGCGCAGCCCAGGACCTGGCACAAGGTTAAATGCTAAGTAGGTGTGAGTTCCCCTTCCCTCTGCTAATTGCAGCATCAGGCCTAGCAGTTGCCTGCTGCCAGACCCTGCTTAATCCACGGCTAAAAGGTGAGAATACGATTTTCAAGTACTGCTCGGAGTGTCCCAGTCGGGGCTCATACTAAGGACCCATCCCAGGGGGAGCGTGTCTCTACCTTCCAGGCATGACCTATTCTGAATAGTATATCTGGTTCCAGATACTCATTTATTTAATGTGTGTACATTGAGTGTCTACTATGTGCCAGAACCTGGTCAAACCGCAGGGAAAGACTGGATGAAAAAAGATTTGAAACCGCCCTCCCTCCTTCAGGACCTGGCCTTCCGACGGGAGAGACAAGGATGTCGCTTACTCTGCAGTCGGTGAGACGGCAGAAATGCCATGGAGGAAATGCAGGGAAGGCAGAGCCGGCACAGGAGTGCCGTTCAGCTCCACAGAGTTTCTCAAAGGTCCCGTGGCCGTGTAACGAGCGCCTGGCTCCAGACACAGAGCGTGACCGGCATCTGCGGGGCCCAGTCGTGACAGCCAGCTTCCCTGAGACGCAGGAGTCCCCGGAGCTGTGGGCCAAATGCTCCCAGCTCTCTGGTCCCCGCAGCCATTCACTGGCCCTGGCCTAGGAGCAGAAGGGAGGAGGGCCTGGGTCTCTAATGAGCAGAGCCCCCCACCACCGCCAATATCCAGGGGGCAAGTGGCAGGAGGACAAATAAATCTTTGTTGGTTACGGCACTGAGAAGGAGGGCCTGTTTGTTACCGCAGCATAACCAACCCATCCTCACTGATAATGAAGGTGGTATCTCGGGAGGGAGCTGAGGAGTCAAAGGAGTGAACCTTCAGGGACAGGAAGCCAGGGACAGCCCACTCCAAGCCCCCCAAACCGGAGTGTGTGCGCGGTGTGAGGATCAGGGTCTTAGGGCGAAAGCCCCCAGAAGCAGACCCTGAGACAAAGATCTGAATGTGAGGAATTTATTTGGCAGTGGATCCCAGAAACACTGAGAGGGGAGTGAGACGGGGAAGGGGTGGAAGCCATTAGGAAGTGGTTCTTTCAGGAGCAGTTACCCCAGGGGCCTCTGGGAGACGGTGTAGAACACATCTCTGGGCTGTTCCCCTGGGGTGTGAGCAGGCTGGGCCGTTATCGCTGACATTGGCCCTGTTGGTGGAGGCTGCTCCCCAGGTGTGAACTTGCAGGCAGGGCTGCCGCTGCCTGTCTCTACCACGTGCCTCAGGCCTGAGGTAGGATGGGGACAGGAAAGGACCGTGGGCTGGACACTGACGTCCACTGGAAACAGCAAGGAGGCCAGTGGGGCCGAAGAACCAACGTACAGGGTCCAGCAGAAGCACGTGATGGACAGCAATTTGAACATTCCACCTACAATGTCATATGCTACGTTTCCATGCAATACTGTTATGTTACAGAGTTACATGCTTATGATTTTGTAATAAAAGATTCTGTAATAAAAAGGGGAGTTATTTGTGCTGGTCTCTGTATGTGCATAAAAGTACAAATTACAGGAACCACCCAAAACCACTGGCAACATCTTCAGACTAAACAAATCATCCAGCCTTACCCCTCCCAGGGACGGTGCGACCCCCTCCCACCTGTTACCCCGCCTCCAGCCTCACTCACCCTGGTCTGGTCCATTCTTCCTCTGCAACCAAAGTGGCCTGTAAAACATGAGAACCTAACAATGACGCGTCCCTGCCCAGACTCTCGCAGTGGTTTCCGTCTCTGTCCAGCGAAACTGCATGCTCTTTGGGTCGGCAGACAGGACCCTGTGCGTGGGAGCTGGCCCCGCCCACCGCGGCAGCTTACCTGCTCCAGGGTCCACCTCAGCACTGATGCTCCAGCCACAGCACAGGGCTGACCACCCCCGCCGCCCCCTGTTCTCTCAAAGCCCTGTCCCCTCTGTGAATGCTCTTCCCTCCTAGTCTCCCCTTCATTTTTGTTCACCTGGCCAACTCTCATTCATTCATTCGACAAACATTTACCCAGGGCGTACCACCGAGGGGCACCAGGACACAGCTGTAAATAATCCGACCCAGCCCTCTTGCCCTCAGTGAAGATTACTGGGGTAAGAGTGGGGAGACTAATAATAAAAAAAGTAAATGAGCAAGAAAACCAAATAGCAATAAATGCAGCAAAGCAAAAAATTATAATGTGACATGGCAGACAGTGGTGATTAGGTGGGCAGTGTCGGGACAATCTTAACTGGGTGGTCAGGGAGGGTCGTGAGGAGGTGACAGTTTAGGTGACTGGTCTGAATGGCAAGAGGTTCAGACAAGTTGGATTTGAAGCAGGAGGATGATAAGTGCAAAGGCCCTGAGGCAGGAAGGAGTTTGGAGTACGGGCACAACTGGAGGAAGGTCAGCGTGGTGGGGCACAGCAAGCCCCGCAGAAAGGCAGGACACGTGTTTAGAAGGCAGGGACCAAGTCTTCGTGGAGGGCTTAGTTGGCCACAGGGGGCGCTAGACTTCACCCTACCATCCTCAGCTCATCTACCTCTCGTGTGCTCTTCTCTATGTACTAGACAAGGTCACCGATGAAGGAGCACGTGTACCAGTATCCTTTCCTTACCATAAATAACCCTTGACACGGAGGTCCTGACTGCAGGTGTTTGTTCTTGGCTTTGCTCTGCCTGGCTGTGTGGCATTAGACACATCATTTAACCTCTCTCTGCCTAGAACTTTTCCGTAAATGTTCTATCCTCTGAGTGACAGTGAATTAACTCAGCCTAGCAGGGGAAATAGGAGAACTAGTAAAATTTCCCGCCAACCAGCAGGGTGTTTTATGAGGCTCCCTTTATACCCCAGCCACTAAGAACATGGGTGTTGACGTCAGACAGACCTAGTGTTGCATCTCGTCTCTAGTGCTTTCTTGAGCAAATTATTTAATCTCCCTTAGCCTTGGTCTTTTTAGCTGCAGAATGGAGCTAATAATCGTCCCTACTGCATAGTGTTTGGGGAATGATTTTGTGAAGTAATGCATTTAATCACTTGTCACAGCCTGTGCAAATTAGAGCTCAGTATATAATCTCTACCACTTTTTCAATCAATCCTTCCAACACTGTCTGGGCTTGGCCACCCCATCACGTTCTCTGTAAGTAGGCTGAGATTCGCATCACAAGGATCCCCAGCCACGTTCAAAAGTTCAGCCTCCAAATCCTAGCATCATGAAAAGACAGGGGGTCCTTACCGAGGCTTCAAATCCCATCTCAACCAATGACCAGCTTTCCTACTGTAAGCAAGTCCCCTCTGTTTTCCCGGTCTCACTGCATGACTTAAGGAACTGCTTTTCAATGAGGGCTGTGGTAGACAGAGTAAGGGTCACCCGAAGATGTCTATACCCTAATCCCTGAAGCCTATGACCATGTGACCTTCTGTGGTAAAAAGATTTTGCAAACGTGATCAAGTGAAAGACGTGGAGATGGGGAGATCGTTCTGGGCAATCTAGGTGAGTCCAGTGTGATTACGGGGGCCCTGAAAAGCGTCAGAGAAGGAAGGCGATGAAGAAGCAGGGTGTTCAAGCAATGCTATGCATATCGGAAGGTGCCACGATGCTGGCTTTGAAGACAGAAGAAGGGGCCATGAACCAAGGAATGCGGTGGCCTCCGGAAGTTGGAAAAGTCAAGGAAACGGTTTCTCCTCAAGAGCCTCCAGAAGTAGCCAGCCCTGCCAAGACCATGATGTTAGCCCAGTGAGACCAATGCCGGACTGTGACTTCCAGAACTGTAAGAGAGCACGTTTGTGTTGTTTGAAGGCACTGAGTCTGTGGTCATCTTTTATAGCAGCCACAGGAAAGCCACACAAGATGTCTCAGCGTGAGTTCCTGAGAAGCCGCTCCCCACCTGCTTGCTCTCACGTCCCTACACTGCTAACATCGCAGGTGAGCAACCGGGCAGGTCGGCAGGTGGCCCAAGCTCTGGCAGAGGGGCTTTGTCACCCAGGGGCCAAGGGTCAAGGCATCTTCGTGAGACCAGAGCTAGACATCACAGAAACTGAACCGGGAGCTTCCAAATCCCAGCTCCCCGGGATTTCCAGAGCCTGAAGAAGGCCAAGGAATTATCTTTCCAACAAACACTTACGCATTCCATCTTTACTCAGAACCAAAAGATTTCATCCCAACCAGCCCCATCCTGGCCAAAAAACAAAAACAAAAACAAAAAAACGGGACCGTCCGCAGGAATCCAGCACAGCCATGGCTGTTCTGCATCCAACGTGAAGAGTGCTGAGGGAAAAACGGCAGTGATCGCCTACTGCCTTCCACCCACCCTCTGCAATTACCCTGAGTATTGTTGGTTTCATGTGCTTCTCTTTTTTTCTCCATAAACAATGTGATTTGCCTTTGCTTTTGAGAAAGGTTTCTTGGAGAAAGTGCACACACAAAAAAATTTTTTCCAGGATCCCTCCCCACAGTTAAAACCGCTCGGCTCCAGATTTTTCTGAGGAAAGTCCCATAAACATTCTGCCACGTGGAGAGCTCTTGCCTGGCACCAGAAGTGAGATTTTTGGCAGCCAGGGTCACACCTGCTAAAGGCAGCCCCCTGTCAGCCCTCAGCAAAGGCTGGGGTGGGTGGGGAGAGAGAAGGGGCGGGCCCAGGCAGCGGGGCAGAAATGAGAGCCAGGCCCGGGCCTGGGCTCGGGCTCTGGGCTCAGTGGGACACACCTGTTGGAAACTGCCTTGCAGGAGGGCCCTCCAATCAGCTGGGCGCTTTTAAAGACCGTGTGCTCTAAAAACACAGTTCAAGAAGTAGTGACAACAAAGAACAGGAGAGTCCTGTGGAGGGAGAAGGAAGGGTGGGTTGGGGAACGTGGGTGAAGAAGGAAAAGGAGGACTGCGAAAGAGAGACGTGGAAGGGAAGGAGGAAGAGGGGGGACAGATCCTGAGCTCCTTTGGGGCACAATGGATTTAATGAGCTGCTGCTGTCACAGGTCGAGGCTGCATCAGCACGAGGCAACCCGGCCTGGAAGGACAGCTGGTGGCCCCCTGGCTCACGGAGGGCCAGAAGCCCAGTCACTGAAAGCATTCAGACACGAGGGAAGCAAAGTTCATGTGAACTCAGTCCACGTGATGCTGCCAGGGCCATCATCGCCCCTGGACAGTTGCCGCCTCGCCCCTGGATGCTCAATGTCTTCAGTATCACTGTCAACAACCTCCGATTATTTCTTCACCTTCCAGAGCAAGAGCTTGAGGCTGCGAGTTTGTGACTGGCTGAGAACCAGGAGAGAGGATATCTGCATCTCCCCCCCCACAGACCCCAGTAGAAAGGGCGTCCCAATAACAGAGGGTCTGCTGTGCGGTCTTCAGACATCCGGGGAGAAATGCCCAGTACGCACTAACCCAGAGCGGGCCCGGAACTCAGAAGAGAGGTCTGCACTGGGGATGAACCTTGGTGTTCTCAGCCTGTGGATCTGGCGTGCTGAGCCCAGGAACAGATGGCATCACCGGGGAAGAGAGGAAAGGGCCAGGGCAGAGCACTGCCCATGACCAAGACCTTGGGTCTAGATGAGGAGAGAAACCCACCCAGATCCCAAGAAGGAGCTGGCCAAGGAAGTGAGAAGAAGACCAGAAGGGGGAAGTAAGGTGGACGCCAAGGGAGGGGCTGGGCACTTGTAGCTGTGGGGGGTCAAAGGCGGTGGTGAGGGTGCAGAGATCTGGGTCTTGGGAACCGCTGGGGGTTTCTTCAGGAAGCCTTCTGACCACACGGAGGGGAATGCAGATAGAGGGGACTGAGGAGGAAAGAAAAGGCGACAACGTAGGTGACCCCTCCGAGAAGTGTGCCTGTGGAGGCGTGAGGTGGACAGGCACGGGAGGCTTGTTTTTTGTTTGGGGGTTTTTCTGGTTGTCTAGTTTTTTCATGAACAGGCACGAGATGAACACGTCCAAGACTTGAGTGGATAGAGCCAGAAGAGATGAGGCCAAAGACACAGGATATGAGGGGAGGATGGAGCACATCTCATTCTGGGCGGTCGGGTCATTCCTTCGACAGATATTACCGGACACTTGGCTGCAGGCTCATGCAGAACAGCGCAGCGGGCCAGAACACAGCCTCTAGAAAGTCTGCACCTCGATCCTGCCCCTGACTTGTTGACTGGCCTTGACCGAGTCGTGTAAACTCTCCAGGCCTCGATCTGCCCAGCGGTGCAATGAGACTACCACTGCCTCGCACACCTGTTATAAGGGGTGAACGCATGAAAGCACGGATACGATAACATCAGCCAGCCTTCAACGAGCATCATTATGTGCTTAGCGTTTAGTTGTTTCAGACAGGTGGGAAAATGCAGCGCCTGTCTTCCTCCACGGTAGAAATAATGATTTTTAATGTATTTTTTCCTGGGATTTTTTTATTTGCCTACATTAGTCTCTATAACATAGACATGAATGTAGGTTTTCAGCAAATCTTTATCAGGCACCTGCTTATAATGCACTAAGCCCTTGAATCCTCACAGATAATTCTCTAAGGTCCTATGACACCCCATTTACAGGCGAGGAGCCGAGGCAATGAGAAGTAATTTAACCCAAGTCACACACCCAGACAATCCAGCCCCGGAGCCTGTGTTCAAGTCACTAGGCTCTCTAACTGCCCCCAAGAAACCCAAGGGTAGTTGGTTACAGGAGGTGAGAGAGGCAGTCCACGGCCAAGGGATGCGGGAACAGGCTGGAAAGTGGGAAGCGTGGCAGGAAGCTCCTAACAGCGGTCACCTGCCCAGAGTTTATCCTTTTGCGGCTGGCTTTTGGGTGAGTCTGGCAGAATCGGAGGCCCCAGTAGAGATGCATCTACCTGCAAACCACCCAAAATACCCATTCCTCTCTTAGTGACAAGCTTGACCCTCTGTGGCCTCATAAGACACAATCTCATTGTCCCTGACTCCCAGGACACCCATTCAAATGACTCCAATGGAAGAGGACTCCTCCCAAAGTCACTGGATGACCCCAGGACCCCAGTGGGGCTTCCAAAGCACAACCAGGCAGTTCAGTGGAGCTGGGATGAGCCAGGAAAGGTTTTGCCTGCTGACTTCACTTTCCATCTCTGCCAAGGGGCACCCACGGCCACCACAGACTCTGCATCAAGCCATTTAGGGAAGGAATTTCCACCAAGGAAAAAAAATATGGGTTTTGTTGTTATAAAATGCAGAGATGGGCAAAACCACCGGCGTGTGGTGTTTATGACTTTAATTGTTTCTTTGGGATTAAGCATTTGTCCCAACAAGGGCAGGGACAGACCATACTGGTGAATTCCAAACGACTTGAGGTGGCTTGACATGCTGCCCGTCCGGAGCACATGGCCCTAAGGGAGATGTTTTGAGGCGTTTTCCCCATGCTGGATTCACTTAGAGGTATTTGAGTTCCCACACAAGAAACTCCCCAGCCGCGTCCACACCCCTTATCCCTCATTCCCCTCCACGCCCACCTCTGTCCCACTTCTGGTTTCTTATTTACATAAACTTACTTGGAGTTCTTGGCTAATTCATTCCAATCCTCTCCTGACAAGATCACAGAACCTCAGAGCTAGAAGGGGCCACCGGGAAAAACGGGGCCAAGCTTATCTTACAGACCACAGCTCTATCCCAGCCCTCTGGACTGGAACCTGCCGCTCCTGGGCTGGCCTGTCCTCTGTCCTCTGCACTACACTGCCCTCTTCTGGCAATGATGGGAAATTGCCTTTTTGGTCGGCCTCTATTTTTCAAAACTGCCTTGAAGCTCTGCTGTCTCCTGGGGGCAGACTTTTCTCTGCAGAGTGACTGCAGTAGCATGAGCCTCTGGACTGAGTCTCTCTTTGCAAATCTCTCTCTTGCATCTCTGCATGTAGTGCTTCATCTCACAAGCCTCACGTTTGCAACTCGCTGCCTTACAGTCAACTTTAAAGTAATGTGTACTGAGCATTTCACTGTGTGATGGGCACTGTTCGAAGCCCCTCAGATGTAGTAACGCTTTTAAGCTTCACACAGCCCTCTGAAGTGGGTGTTATCATTAGTTTCAACCCCGGTTATAAAGGGAAAGTGAGTCACAGAGTACTTCAGTAGCTTTCCCTGCGTCAGACAGATAGAAAGCGGCGTGGCTGGGATTTGAAAGCAGATAAGTCTGGCTTCAGAGCTCGATTTCTTCACCACTAGTATTATACACGCAGGAGGAGGACATAGAGTTGCATCCTTGGACACAATGGAATGCCACTTTTTATCACCATGGAACAGGAGTGGTGGCGGTTTTGTTTAAGTCGGCAGAAAACCGCAGTCGGAGGCTGATACGTGTGAGGCTGAATCGTGGCCTTACCACTTACCTACCTACCGCCCGACCCCAGGACACATGGTGAAACTTTCTTAGCGGCAGTGACTGATCAGCAAATCAGAGGCAGCTGTTCTTGCTCCCTAGGATAATTGTCAGGATTAAGCGAGATAAAAAACGTGTTCGACCTGACGCATGACAGAAAGCACAGATGCACCGTCATGGGCGGCTGCTACTATTTATGGCGGCGACTAAGCGTGCAGCATGGGCTGCTCTGGGGGTCAGAGCCTGCCCTTCTGAACCAGCTGGGCATGGGGAGGATAAAAGCCCCTGGTACTCTAAGCTTCTAGTAACAAAAGATTCCAATGAACAGAAGCCTTAGTTAATTAATGTAAGTTTTCAGAGGAACTAATTAAGGGGGGGAGTATACACATTAGAAAGTATTTGTGTCACATAAAAATGCACTCGTGGGCCCTTTAAATAGTGGTTTTCTTGGTGTCTTTTAATGGCGCGACTGGATTTATTCGTCTTGTAAAACACAATAGCTAAAAAAAAGAAAAAGAAATCACCTCTGTGATCCCCAACATAACACTAGATGGCGCTAAACTCTCACTTCAAGTGGCATCTCTAGTTCCTACAGCCACGACTTCGTCCGACTGATGGAGGGATACTCCCCAGCTGAAAAGTCAAACGTTTGGGCTACTTTAGATTTGCTACTGGTGATTCAGGCATCTTCAGAAAGTAAACAGACTTCAGATGAAGTTTTAAAAGATGTCAGCGAGCCTGGCAACTATCCCCAATAACATCTAATAAATCACTGGCCCCACCTCAGTAAAAAAGACAGTATTTGAGCACCCACTGTATACTGATGCAAGCTAGGAACCCTGCCTTGGTTACGACAGAAGTCATCCATGCCCCCCCCCCCAGGGATTTGCCCACTCGCTTGTCCTTTTCCCTCAGGGATCTTGCTGCCCCCAGGAAACTCCCAAAGAATTGTATACAATGATAAAGTCAATGCAAGTTGGAGCTGGAAGAGAACTTGGAGGGCATCTTATCACCACCTCACTTTACAGATCAGGGGAGAGGCCCGGAGACAGAGGTGAACTACCCAAGGCAATGCAGACCAGAACCAGGACCAGCTTCCTGATTCCAAGTCATTCCCGCCCTGCCTGCTGCTGTTACAACTCCAGTTGCCCCAGGAGGGTAACCCAGGACCAACTACACCAGCAAACGAGAGTGAAAGACCCATGCTCCTGAGTTGCTAAGAGTGACTCCGTGGGGCAACAAGCATCTTAACACCAGGCAGCTACCCGCGATCGGTAACAGGCATTTCAACAGAACATTACCAGGTATTCAAACACAGAGAGGCCACGGTTTCCCCATAGGCCATTGCCTAACAAGTATTGCCTGTGAGTGTCCGTGACCAACATGCTCAGCCTGGCCCAGGCGCCACTCCCTTCCCACCCAGAATGCAGTTTGCTGCCTGCAGGGACTCGGCTGCCCTGATCCTTCGCTTCCTTGTGGGCATTAAGGATCTTGGCTTAGGCTGGGGCGAAGCCAGAACAAATCGTGGGGGAGATAAGCAGGAACAAGTTTCAGTCTCCTTAACAGTTAGTGTGTGAGCTTTGGGGAGCAACTTCTGCTCTCTGGGACTCAGTCTCCCCATCTGGAAAATAAGGGAGTTACACTGGAAGCCCTTTTCAGCCTTAGCCAATGCCCACCACATGGCTCTTCGGCCACTAATTCATTAATTGCAGTTAAATATGGCACTTCATGAAGTATACGGAGGTCATCGCTTGTTTTCTGACCTTTGCTATTGTAAACAATAGAAGTGTGAGTTTTTCCCTATGTTGTTTCTTTCCCTTTAAAAAAATTTTCAAGTGTAAGATATTTCTGACATTGAAAAAGGTATCAAAATATGAGGAAATGGAGATTTTATATATATAAGTAAATACAGCACTGTGCTATCTAAATAGTAGAGATATAGGTGCTCACTGAACAATTCTTTCCTTTTTTTTTTTTTTTGAATTTTTGTAATTCAATGTGGAGAGAATAAAGCATTAAGAATAATATGAATGCCCAGGCAGCCCTGACTTAGCCTAAGAAATCAAAAAATGTGAATTTGGATATTGTCTCCTGGTCATTTACTGGACACTTTCACTACAATCGATAATATTGTTTTGTATAGTTTCTTAATTTTATTAAAGATTTTATTTATTTATTTTTAGAGGGGGGAGGAAGACAGGAGAGAGGGAGAGAAGCATCAGTGTGCGGTTGCCTCTTGTGCAACCCCCACTGGGGACCTGGCCCACAACCCAGGTATGTGCCCTGACTGGGAATCGAACAAGCGACCCTTTGGTTTGCAGGCCGGCACTCAATCCACTGAGCCACACCCACCAGGGATGGTTTCTTAATTTCACATGCAAGTTCTCATACTACTTCTTTCAGCAGCTTGATTCCCTTCACTCCGATTTTAGTGAAGAGATTCATCTGCCTGATACATGGAATGATTCTGATTTATTTATTTCTATCATTATTCTGAGGCCCATTGTGTGAACAAGGGTCAATGTGGTTATCGATCAGGTTGCCAGTTTTTAGTTGTTTCCAGTTTCTTTAGTCATCAGCAGCACTGCTGTGTCCAGTTTCTACATGGCTTCATGTCACCTTGTGTGCATACGAAGGTGGTACAGTGGTGTGAGGTTCTGTGTGATGAAGAACATGGCTTCTGGAGCTTCAGGCACAGCTGGATCCAGGTGCTCATACTATGTCATTGGAGCCTGATTCATGCCATCTCTTAGCTCTGCTTTCTTCTCTGCTGGCTCCAGTCCCTCAGTAATGGCCCCTAGAGGCTCTGAGCTTATATCCTGCTGGCTTCTGGAAAGTCCCAGCAGAAGTCAATGCACCAGATTAGGACGTGATCATCCAGGAGAATGAGTTTTTTTCATTTGGCAAAACCTGGGTCATGTGCTCATCCCAGCCAGTCTCATCAGAGCCAGATGGATCAAGTGTGGGGACGGGGTGGTTCTCTAAAGAAAGATAAAGTTGTTCACATGTTAGAGGGGACTGGATGCTGGGATGACAACAGCCACAAAGGTCCTGGATCCCGCCACTCCCCACTATATGCCCCCTATACCATGGCTACGGTGTCCTGTGTCCTGTTCAGCTGGGAATCTCCAAAGAAAGGAGACCTCATCTTTCAACCCATCCCCCAAAGTGGACACAGCTCAGGGCCCAGTTCATGACCAACAGCTGCAGTGGAATCAACCCCTTGACCAAATTTAGCCTAAGGATCTTTTTTATGTGTGATGGGGCAAGAGTTATCAAGCTAGAAATGTGTCCAGCCTTCTGTGAATATACTGAGAACGGTTATACCTTTCAATAGAATGGGTTTTAGGGGATGTTTTTCCTTCTTTTTTTTTTTTAAGATTTTATTTATTCATTTTAAGAGAGAGGAGAAGGGAGAGAAATATCATTGTGTGGTTGCCTCCTGCATGCCCCCAACTGGAGACCCGGCTCCCAACTCAGGCATGTGCCCTGACTGGGCATCAAAAAGGCGACCCTTTGGTTCACAGGCCAGCACTTAATCCACTGAGCCACACCAGCCAGGCTGTTTTTCTTAAAGGACTACAGATCTTACATGCTGTGGTTCCGTCTATTGCACAGGTGGCCAACACATGGCCCATGGGCAGAATCCAGCCCTCCACCTTTTTTTTATCCAGCCCAGCACCTTGTTTCTACCCGGTGGCAGCACCGAGCTCTGGCTTAACTGTTAAGGAGCAGTTAGTTACATTCATGCTGTCCTAAAATTACATGCAGCCCTTTGAAGGCAACCTTGAGGCTGATGTGGCCCCCTGGCGAAAATGAGTTTGACACCCTTGATTGGGCAAAAATAGCCCGTGGTGACAGTGGTCAGAAGAGTGGTGACCTGTGGAACTATTGCCTGAGGGGCACGGGGACCTCTGGAGGGCTGGGGATGGGGAATATCTTCACCTGGCGGTTAGGATGTAGCATGGTCTGTGTGGAAATCCATTCAGTACATTCAGCCAGGTACTTCAGATGTGTCTGCCTTAGAGCACAGAAGTTACACTTCGATAAAAAGTAAATCCCCAGCGTGTGTGGCGTTCTAAAGTGGAGAAAAGAAACCAGTTTAGACTAAATTGGAGTACAGGTTTTTAACTTAGAAAACTGGGTTCTAAATCTGGCTCTGCCACTCTATTGTCTGGGACTAGTAAACCCTTGGAATGAGTTATCTAGATGCTCTGCACCTCAGTTTCTCCATCTGTAAAATGGGGATAATAATAGCACCTTCACTACTGTAACAATTTGAATGAATTAAGCCTTGCAAAACCCTTGGAACAGTGGTGGGCACCTATTAAGTGCTCAATAAATGTTAGTTATTTCTATTGTCAGTGATGCGAGTCAAGCACAGTGTGACCTCTGTGGATGCAGAGAAAGAAGACCCAACCACGGAGTGCGCCACCCGCTGGGAAGACAGCGAGAAGCCTGGAGTGGGGGAGCCCGCAGGAAGAGCTCCCACGTTCAGTCTGTGGTTCCGGTGTGGACAGGAAGGCGGGGAACTCTAGTGTCAGGAAGAGGGATGTGGAGAAGCACACAGGGAATGGGTCAGGTGGTCAGTGCAGCTCCGGGTGGAGTCCATGGAAGGTAAAGCCAGATGGCAGGGAGAGAGAGCAGCGGGAAGTGCCTGCTCAGCCACACCACGGAGCTGGGGTTTTCTTCTGAAGCCAAAGGGGAGACGCTGCAGCATTTAACAGGGAAAAGACACAGGCAGATTTCTTTTGAGAAAGACCATGCTGCTCACCTAGGGAAGTCTCTGAATGGGAGCCGGGCTAGAGACAGAGGAGCCAACTGGGGGCTGTTCCTGCCCCTCAAGACACGTGCTACAGTTCGTACATTCAGATCATATTTACTTCTGGCCTCCCACAGCCAGACGGTGTCAGGAAGACAGGAACTGTGTCTGTCTCGTTCTCAGTCACCTCCTGTGTCCAGCAAAGGGTGGCGCTCTCTGAACATTACTGAATGAATACTGAGTGCGCAAACCACATTTCCGTTCTCAATCAACAAGCAAGGGGGCTGCCGCAGGGAGGCAGGCATCAACTCTCAATGGAGTGGCGGGGAGGCTGCAAGAGGTGGGGCGCCTGGCTGTGCAGAGGCAGAGACAGCCGACTCCTGAGCTAAGGGCTCAAGAGGTGAGGGTCCAGTGGCTTCACTTACTCTAGGGGAAACCACGGCTTCTGTTCGGAGACATCTGGTGAGGTGCGTGTGTATCCAGATGTTACTGGGGAAAAAAATAGACCAGTACAGCAGAGATGCTTTGAGGAATACATAGGGTGATTTCAAGCTACTTAACCACTGGTAAAGCAGGGGCACCCACCCATTAGAATCAGTGCTGGCCACGGGGTTGGAGCAGGGTCCCAGGGACCCTTGCTGTGCTGGGGTGTTAGTTAAGCTCTAAGTTGTTGGACTGTGAGGAGGTCTAGCGGTTCCAAGGGAGGCAGGTGCTCAGGGGGCTCAGGGCTACGGCTATTTACCAGGCAGCACTGAGTATTTCAGCCTTGTAACCTCTGGAGGGCTGCACAGGAACAAGCCCTGGAGCGCTTGCTATATGCCAGGTGTTGTGCTAAGCTCAACCCTCCCCACCCAGGACCCCATTCAAACCCCACAACCACCCTGGGAGGTACCATCACCAGCATCGTCCCCCCCATCTCCACACTAACCAACACAGGAAGGGGCGGAGCAGTCTCCTGAGTGTGCTGACCATCTCACCTGGGGAAAGGTCACAGCATGGTGCTGGGTTCTCTGCAACTTAATCAACACCTTCAATACCTTGTGCACATTTACTGTTCAAAACACAAGACAACCTCGCTCCCGGAAGCTTCCCCATCACTCCTGGAAGCACTCCAGGGGACTTCCCACAGGCCTTTGCAAACCTGTTCTTCCCACCTCTAGCCCAACCCCGGCAGAACTGGCCACGCCCTCCCATGCCCTATCACACCTGGCTATAGCAGGTGTGATTCCTTATGACATCCACCCGTTTCCACAGCTGACACCCCCACTGGAATTGGAAGGCACAATGGGGACACTGGAGGACAAGGAGCCAGCCACGTCGGTCTGGAAATTCGTTGACAGAGAGCTACGGGCTCAACAAATGCCCACTGCGCGGGCCCCTGAACAAGATCGAGCTGTGTGACCATTACTTGGGGGCAGATCAAGCTCCAGCTGCCCCACCACCAGGAACGTGAGTCCATAATGCAATCCTTTTATTTTTACCGCTGGAATTTACGTCTGATTACCTCTGACCCTTGTGTTTTCTGCTCTATGAAGTAAGAATCTATTAATACTCCAGTCTGAGATTAGAAACTGCAGAAATGATGGACAAGCAAGAATGTGCCTGATGCAACCAACCACCCTAAGAACTGAATTTTACTTTCTCCGTGCACTTTAGTTGCTCAACCCCCTCCCCAAACAAGGGCAAAACTAGTTTTTGTAGCACGTATGCCAACTAAGACTTTAGAACAAAAATACAAATGATCTCCAGCGACTACCAAGGGCCCCTCCTGATTTGCGAACTGCTTTTGGGGGAAACATCACTCACAGGGATGCTGCCTTGGGGACCCAGAATGATTGACAGAGGTTCAGAGATGAGCCCTCTGGCCAGAGTGGAGGGCGGGAAGCTCCACCACGCACTCAACTCCTGCTCCCCCTCTACTGCCCAGGTGGGAGAAGGGTTGCTGCACTGGCGGTCCTAGAAGGTGAGGGATGCTGTTAAGAGACACTGGCTTCAGCCCTGGCTGGTGTGGCTCAGTGGATTGAGTGGAAGCCTGTGAGCCCAAGGGTCACTGGTTTGATTCCCAGTCAGGGCACATGCCTGGGTTGCAGGCCAGGTCTCCAGTAGGGGGTGTGGGAGAGGCAACCAGACATTAATGTTTCTCTCCCTCTTTCTTCCTTCTAAAAATAAACATTTTTTAAAGAGACACTGGGTTCAAATCTCAGCCCTGCCAGGTCCACGTCCTAGCTAACGATCTCGCACAAAGCCTCCCAGCCTGCCGCCCTCTGTGAAACGGAAAATAATAATGCTTACCTCCCGGAAATACTAGGAGAGGCCCACGAAGTGCTTAGCACAAGGCTGGCACACAGGTGCTCAGTCAACATCCCTTTACTCGCTGGTAGGGAGGGCGACGTGGGAAGTAAATGCTTGCGACAGCCTCAAGGCTGTCAGGTGGTCTGAGACGGGCTCGCAAACCCGCTGCAAATCAGAGGCAGCTCGGGTGCCTCCGACATTCCAGTGCCAGCCCTCTCTGCACGCACTCCCGACCCCGTGCGGCGGGCCTGGGCACCTTTTAAAGCTCCAGAAGGTTCACACAGGTTGTCGGGGTTGAGACCCTCTGCTGCGGCGAACAACAGCTGGAGTCGAGCAAGGACCTACAGAAAAACCTGCTAGCAGTTGATCAAAAGTACGTCCCCAGGCCTGAGTGAGGCCATCTTGGTTCCAGAACTGAAAGACGAGAGCCTGAAAATCGAAAACTTACCTGTCTTTCTAAGCTTCAATGCTGCACATTAATAAAATACACATAATTACTAACTTCTCAGAAAGGAACCACTCTGGAAAAGTTGTAACAAAGCTCAAGTGTTTATTAAGAATTAAAAATACTGTAAATAAGCCATACAGTTCATTTCACAGTAAACTAAACAAACCTTTTTTTTTCCTTTTTTTTTTTTTTTTTTGAAAGGCAAGACAGCCATTGGAGAACAGTACAGCTCGGAGGGAGAGGGAAACAGCAAACCACGGGAGACGCGCAGGCCCCTCGCCGCCAGCCAGGGGCCGCTCCGCCCGCAGACCCCCGCACGGTGGAGACCGGGCCTCCCTTCCCCGGGGAGAAGGCCCGCACCTTCGTGAAGCGCCCCCATGTCACACTTCCTGGAAGACTCCAAGGACTCCCTTCCTTTCAGGGATCGTAAACGTACATTATAAACATACACGTTATTTGGGGACCCTACCAAGAGGTGACACGGGTCAGCCACAGGGGACTCTGTGTGTGTGTGGGGGGGGGTTCCTTCCAATTCAGAACCGTCTGGATTCTTTGCATAGTTACCTTTGAGATCATGATTCGGGACAGGAAGAAGACACCCACGCCACGGGGGGCCACGGCCAAGCAGCCGCTTCTGTCCACGAACAGAGCGGCTCCCCCCACTCAGAGCTGGTGCTGATGCCGTTTTCACCAGTTTAAAGTGGAAGACAACATGTGAGTGACACCGCCTGAAGACTTCGGCCGGAAGTAAAAAAAAAACAGTAAAATTAATTTTCCTCGAAGACAATTTAGGAAGAAAAATGCCTCCCCCCCCCCCAGTTTTTTTTTTTTTTTCCCCACTTGAAACCTGCCAGCAAGCCAGGCTTTTTTGAGGTTAATCTGCTTCTGCTAATCCTCGGCTGAAGCCGCTACCCTTCTTCGTGGACACCAGAGGCATCCCTGCTACCGGGCACCTCTCATGCACAGGGGTTGGGCCTCCAGGAAACCAACCAAAAGCAGAAGCAGAACACTTGAGAAACCAGTGGTGTGTGGTAATAATTGTAAATAAATTAACCGGGCACAGAAATACAAAATGCTGCAGTGCTCCAAGTGTCGTCCATGGCTCTTTAAGAGGGGACAAGAACATGTGGGGGGGTGAGGGGGAGGCTCCTAGGAGAAAAACACCACATTTTTTCATTTTTATTTTTGGTCATGAGAAATTGAACTTTTCAATCCACACCCTGAAAACACAATCCACTTAGACTTTTTCATGAATTTTTTCGACTTGCACAAACAACCTGTCCAGGTCACTTCTCAGGTCATAGAGCAAACCCTTGGCTGACTCCAGGTTGTTCTCGTTGGTTTCTATCTTCACTGAGTACGCCACCAAACTGTCCACGGCAGTCCTGAGCATCTTCAAGTCCGACTCCACCTGGCTGACTGAGGATCTGAGGTGATCTAGAGACGCAAGTCTGTCCAGGACGTCCTGGGGAGGCAAGCGGGCTGCCTGGGCTTGGTCCTGACCCAGCAGCGCGTGGACTTGCTCTTGGACCTTCTGCAGCGTGTCCACCGTGCTCGGGAGCTCGCCCACGCTTCTCTTCAGCTCCTCCACGTCGCTGTAGAGCGAGAGCTGGGCCTCCCCCAGGCTCCTCACGGTGCTGGCCAGGCCGCCCTCGGCCGCCTCCTCGGCTGCGCGGCCCAGGCCGTCCAGGCGCTCCTGCAGGGCGGCCAGGCGCTGCTCGCACTCCTCGCTCTTGGCCAGCAGGGCCTCCAGGCTCTCGCTCTGCCGCGCGGAGGCTGTCTGCACAGCCTGCACCCCGTCTTCCACAGTCTGCAGCCGCGAGTCCACGCCCTCACTCCTCCTCTGGAGCTCTTCTAGGGCGCTGGAGTGTTTGAAAACCCCATCTTCTTCTGGCCTCAGGGCCTGGGCCTTCAGCTGGCGCAGCTCCTCCTCGAGTCTCCTGATCTCCTCCGGGAGGCGAGAAGCGGACTCCTCGGACTGGATGACCCGCTCCGTGAGGGCCTGCAACGTGAGGTGCTCCGAATCGGCCGCCTCCTTGAACCTCTGCTGCTCCTGTTTGAGGCTCACCAGCTCTTTGACCTCGGTGTAGACGTCAGACTCCATGGCCTGCAGGGTGCTTCTCAGGGCCTCCAGGTCCTTTCCTCTGGACTTCACGGAGGCTTGTATTTCCTTCACAGCTTCCTTCAAGGCTTTCAAATCCTGCTTGTTCCCCTCGGGGTCTTCCAGAGAGGCAACCTTTGCCTTCACGTCGTTTATTTCCTTCTGGCTCCTCTTCTGGACATCGGTGAAGATGGCGATGTTGTCGTTGATGGACTTGGTGAGCTCCGTCAGCCGCTCCTCCACCGTGTTCTCCAGGGACGTGAAGTCCCGCTCCCGGGCGTCCTTCACCACGTGGATCCCGTCCGAGAGGTCTTTGAGAATCTCATTCTGCAGCTTTTGCAGAACTTCGCTGATCCGGTTGATCTCACTCTCCCCTTGCTTCACCGCTTTCTCTGTGAGCTCTTGTTTATGTTGGGAGCTTCTCAAGACGGACTCGAACGTCCCGAATGTGGCTTGCAGAGACTGCACCTGTAACCGAAGTCCAGACGTTAACTAAGAAGAGCTGATGAGGGTTGGGCAACACGACTACGGATATTGTTCTTTTTGTCTGTTCAGCTTCCTGGTCCCTCCCTCTTCTAGACTGGCCCCACAACTTTCCTTGAGAGAACCACCCTTACACACACAATCCCTGTGGTTTGGGGGACCAACCTGAGGGCCCCCTCCAAGTGCTCTAGGGATGGTTTGTAACACAGGCCTGACCAAACAGCACTCTATCCACCTTGCTCCCCAAAGTGGAGCCCAGGAATGGGTATGTGGCCTGAAGCAGGCCGAGTCGATTCCAAAACTCCTGTTAAATCTCATTAGAAAGAAAACCTTTCCTCCTACAGGGCACTGCTGGCTACAGAATGAGGGCAGCCTGGGGCTGGGCTACACAGACTAGCAGAGGAAGAACGCAGGTCTAGGAATCAAGCCAGCACAGAAGGAAGCAGAGCTGAGAAACAACATGATAAGATCAAGGTCTGAAGACACAATTCAAATCCCTGGATACAGCTACACCTTAAGAAATCTACTCTTCAACTCTCTAGTTTGAGATAAGTTCTTCCCACCCCCCTTAAGACACTTTGAGCTACATTTCTGGCTTTTGCAAGTGAGAGCCTCACAAGTTTTCACAGGGAAAAAAGCTGAGGCGCATGGGAGACACTGGGCTGAGAGGCAAGAGACAAGGACTCGGGTCTCTGCTCACCACGCACAGCTGTGGGGCCCTGAACAAGTCACTGTCCGCACCTGCAAAATGGGGGCGTGGGCCAGGCGGTCCGGTCCCTCAGCATGCTCTGCGTTAGTGAACACCTTATGACGCTGTTGGCCATCGCACACTCATTGTAAATAAAATCCACCCTAAACAAGGTCTGACGTGGGAACTACCCCAAGGAGCTGATTCAACAGACTGAGGAGCTGACAGATGATGATTAATGGCCTCAGCTTTATCCTAATCTGGTACACAGGGCCACCTGGAACGCTTTTGTGCATGCGTATGCACGCGCACACACACGCAGGGGAAACAGAACTGAACCTATCAAGTCTCTAGCTGTAACGGCCAGTTCATAGAAAATATACAAGAGAGAAACATGCCAGGAGAATACAATCAGCTAAATCCACAAGGTGGAAAATCTACAGGACAAGTGACCAAGGTCTTCAACAAGTAAATGGCATTTTAAAAGAAATAAAGAGCTTCGGCTGGTGTGGCTCAGTGGACTGAGCACTGGCCTGCAAACCAAGGGGTCACCAGTTTGAGTCCCAGTCAGGGCACATGCCTGGGTTTCGGGCCAGGTCCCCAGTGGGGGTGCGCAAGAGGCAACCACACCCTATTTCTCTCCCTTTCTCCTCCCCTTGCTCTCTCTAAAAAAAATTAATAAATATAATCTTTAAGAAGAAAAAAGGAGAAAGACAGAAGACTATCACAGATTGAAAGAAATGTAAGATCCATCAATCAAATGCAATGTGTGGATATAAATGGATCCTGATTTAAAAAAAACAATTGTGAAAGACATATTTTTGAGAGAATCAGGGAAATCTCATTATGGACTGGTGTCAGAAGACAGTCAAGAATTACTGTTAACTAGAGAACCCATAAATAAGCAGAACAACAAATCAATGGTTCTCTTTCCCTCCCTTTCCCCTTCTCTCTCTCTCTCGATAAAAAAATAAATTTAAAAAAGAATCGTTAACTTTGTTAGGGATAATATATGTTTCATCAAAAATATAATAAAAGCAAAGAAAGAAGAGGAAAGAAACTCTTGTTACTTAGAAATAAATCCTAAAATACTTTGGGTGACCTGATGTGTTAGAGATTAATTTTGAAATTATTGAGTTGACCAAAAATCCATTTCATTTTTCCATACAATGGCTCTAGTAGTGCTTAGTTGTCTTGAACTTCATTTGAAACAATTTTATTAGATTATGTCGTGACAGCTGTCAAATCAGCTGTGCATTTTTTTTAAATATCAAAATTGATCAATTTTTTGCAGCCATTTTTATATTGAAGATAGAAGAAAATACACAACATTTTTTGGTGCATTATGCTTTATTATTTCAAGAAAGGTAAAATGCAACTAAAATGCAAAAAATGATTGTGCAATGTATGGAGAAGGTGCTGTGACTGATGGAACGTGTCAAAAGTGGTTTGCAAAGCTTCTTGGTATTATTCACATTTTGGCCAAATAATTCTTTGCTGTGGGGCCGTCTTATGCATTAGAAGATGTTTAGCAGCGGCCCTGGCCTCGACCCGCAAGAAGCCAATGGTGGGAGATAACCAACATATTCAAAACACCTAAATCAATAAAGTTATTAGTGAAAATGAAAACTGTGTTTTTTATTTTACAGAAAAAATGTAACAGACTTTTTGGCGAACCCAATAGCTCCTAGTTCACTACCCGCCATTCTGCCAGGGCAACTGGAGCCTTCAGAGGGCCTGGAACCAAACTCCGACAATGTCTGAAGCCCTGCCTGCACCCACTTCTACCCGCTGAGCCTTCTGGGTAAAGACAGGCCAGCCTCTCTGCCCCTGCTGTGGCCACTTGGAAGACCTGGACCATTCTCCAAAACTGACAAACTCTGGAGAACGAGAGAAACCAGGTGGGGACCCAGCAGGGCAGTGGGGTAGAGTGCTTCTGACCCCAGACCACTAAAAAAGAAGTGGGAAGGGGTGGTGATCAGATGAAACTAGAATAAAAAAAGGTAATTACTGAAACTGGGATTCATTATATTGCTCTCTCCTTTTGCTTACAAGTTAACAGATAAAATAGTGTGGGCTCTAGAACCAGACTGCCTACGACCATAGCCTAGGCCTGGACACTTCCAGCCGTGTGCTCGTGGGCAAGTTACTTAACCTATCTGTGCCTTGGTATCCTCAGCTGCAGGATGGGGCCAAAAGTCCCTGACTCAGGACTGTCTCGTGAGGATGAAGTGAGTTAATCCATGTAAAGTGCTTACATTGTGCCTAGCAGATAGTAAATGATCAATAAATGGTAACGATCATCTTCATTATCTGTTTAATCTTTCTTCTAAAGTAGCTCAGAGGTCTGGGGATTCCTAGACCATCCTCAGCCCAATGCCAAAGGGAACAGACTATAAGAACGGGAACAGGGCACCCGGGCTCAAGTTCCAGCCCCACCAATAACCAGCTTTGTGAGCACAAAGCAGTCACACTCGCTTCCCAAGTCCCAAGCTCCTTGTCTATTAACAGACAGGTTTCTGAAGTCCCTTCTGGCTTCCACTAGCCTGTGATTTTAAGACAAATTAGACTACGGTTCTCAGGGACTCTAGGACATTAGACAATTTCCCTGCCCAACCAAATATAACCTGAGTAATAAAGAACACTGGAGAGAGCTCACCTCTGAAAGTAGGTTATGTAATCACAGTACTTGCCTGCTCTCAGAATAGAGGCGAGAGCAGGTGAGTGCTGTGCCTGCAACATGGCCGGCATTCGCCAGTGAATGAATCAAAGAATAAATGAGTGAACGCAGCAAAGTTGAATTAAGACTGAGCTGGTCCATTTCCTCTCTGATCCCTGACCATCACCCACGTCCTGGGCTGGCTTTTGACAAATGGCTGGGAAAGGGACTAGATCAGAAATTATGGATGAAACCAAACCAACCAAGCCCCAACGCTACAAAAAGAACACCGTGTCCCCCTACAAATGCTGTCGGTTGCTCATTTTTACATGCGAAGCCCTTCTTATAACAAGTATACAACGGATACATGTGTTCCCCCATAGATGCAGTGGGTTATGGGTGGGTGCTGGGCAACATGTCAGAGATAAAGCAACAGCTAAGACAGGACATCTGCCCTCAAGGGGCTCACGACCTGGGGAAGGTGGATGGTGGTGACTGTCACTCAACAGAGCACTTACTGTACACAATAGTTATATCAAGGACTTCAGAGACATCCTCTCTGACTTTCAGTCAAGATGGTGGTATAAGTACACCGCTCACCTCCTCACGCAACCACATCACAATTACAACTAAGATATAGAACAGCCATCACTCCGAACCTTCGGAAATAGAGTTGAATGGAAGTCTGACATCTCTGGAACTAAAGAGACATCATCTTATTACATCCTAATAATCTCACTGGCGGCTCCCACTGATCTCCATTTCCCAAGTGAGGAGACAGAGGTGGAGGAGCCGAGCATCGGAGGCCCAGGATGTGCGACTTCTGAACCTGAGCTTTAACCTCCGTGGGATATGCTCAGGCAGGGGCGTGTTCAAAGTGCACTAGGAGCACTGGAGATGCTCCCTAAACCCAAAGCCCTAGCTGCTGGGCCAGAGCCCAATGGGAAAACAAAGAAATATGATCAGTGAACTTACTCTTCAACAAATTACAAGTAGTTTCATTAAACAGCCCCCTGTAGGCCTAAACCAACTCCTATAATCACTAATCACTTTAGGCTGCCCTGGATCCACCAGGGCGACCTGGGACCTTTAACTCCACCACTTAGGGTCGGTGTGTGACCCTGACGAGTAACTCCAGGCTCAGCTGGCCCACCTGTGAACTAATAAATGGTACCCGCCTCAGAGGATGGCTAGGAAATACTTAACAGAATGCCTGGTGTTAATATGTGAATACCAACTATGATTAGCACTATAGGTATGATACTATGAATAATAGTGAATACTAATTATGTATAATAACGCTATAAATATATGTCCCTGCTGAGAACCAAACTCCAGCCCCAACCAAGCCTTATATCAAGTTTAAAAAGGGTTCAAGCTTAGGTTGTTGGAAGACCCATCACTACTCACTCCTCAATGAGAAACAACTTACTGTCTACCCAGAGGTGCACACAGAAGTGACCACACGTTGTGGCAAATCCTATACTCTTCTGGGCATGCTCTGAGTTCCAAGCCAATGGACTGAGCATAAACTGAGTACAACTACCAACCAGGCAAGGCACAGGAAAGAGAAAACGTGAACAGATGAGTAAAAGTGTTCTAGGAGACAAATGTGGGTTGACCCTAGCCCTGCCACTTACCTGTTGTGTAACTACACAGTACTTAGCCTCTTTGTGCCTCACTTTTCTCATCTGCGAAAGGGGGATGGATAATAGCACAGCTGGCTCCTGAACAAGGCAGGAGTTAGTGGTGCCGACCCCGCCGGCAGTCAAAAATCCACATATACCTTTTGACTCCCCCAAACCCTAACTACTGATAGCCTGCTGACTGGAAGCTTTACCAATAGCACAGTCAATATAACACAGTTTGCATGTTATATGTACATATTATATACTGTATTATTGCAATAAAGCTAGTGAAATAAAATAAAGCCAGAAATAAAATGCTATCAAGGAAAATATATTACAGTCCTGTAAGTAGATATCGAAAGAAACCCACATATAATAAGTGGGCCCATGCAGTTCAAACCCACGTTGTTCCAGGGTCAGCAGTAATTGCCATCCCTTGGGGGCTGTTGTGAAAGAGATGAGAACACAATAAATATGATGCATTAAACAGCAGCTTGATTACAATGCTAAGTTAAAAGGAAGGTCACTATCTTCCACAGTGATCACTCGTTCAATACTGTCATTGATAGGCAGATTCTTCAAAATCTAGATGGGACCCACCCCTGTATAGATGAGAGAGCTGAGTTCCAGAAAGGAAAGTAATCTGTACACAACTGTGCCGTGTGATAGAGAAGGGGTGGGAATCAGAAAGGAAGGAATAAGAGGGACAGGGAGGACTCGGAGAATAAAGCTCAATTTCTTCAATCTGGATTCATGACCTCCCTCCCCTATTTGGGCCTCAGTTTCAATCACCCCTCACAACTTCCTGTTGCTCATTATAGGCAGAGGAGCCACCCGCTGTCCCTCAAACATGCTCAAGACTGTCCACTGCCTGTGTGTTCCTCATACCTTCACTCAAGTTACGGATCACCGACGAGATCTCAACTGACCACAGGGATAGGGCAGAGGCCTAGGCAAACTCCACATCCTCTCCCATCTGGACACTCCCCGTTTCCCTTGATGGAAACCCATTTACGTGCAGCTTCAGAAATACGATTCGTGTCTTTTCTGCTTCCTACCATCCACAGGGCCTACGCAAAGCCATGTGACTATCAGACTTCAATAAATATTATGACTGATTAGTAAGGGGATGAAAGAGAGGGAGGAAGAGGGGAGCCTAGTGATTCCACCCCAGCAGCACATCTATTTTCTTAAGGATTTCACATTCGGGACAGGCAAAGCACCACTGCCTACTTAACTCAAAAGTCACCTCCTGTGGCCTGCAGCCCCAGCAGGCTGACTCATCCCAGTTGCTCTGCCTGTCTGAAGAGCAAATGCCTAGCCCTGCCTAGTCCACAAAAGTGGAAAGGGACCTGGCAAGACAGACAGCATACTGGGAAAAGGAGGCAGCAGTTTCAGGCTCCTGAGTGGTGGCGGGATTTTTTGTTTCATCAGGCAACCAACTCTCCTTGAGCAATGACATTAAGTGGAGGACGGAGGAGGAGGAATGAGATTTGAAGGAGTCCCACTCAGTGTGGAAACACACAGATGCGTGCACGCTAAGCAGTTCTGTGTTGAAAGTTGAGTCCATCCACATACCTGCCATAAGCCCCTGTGGACCCCGAACTGGGCAGGGGCCTAGACATTCTCACGAAATCTGCCACTCACCAGCTGGGGTCTTGATCCATTCACTTAAGCCCTCTAACCCTCAGTTTCCTAGTCTGAAAAATGGAGTCGAAACTGCCACTACCCTCCCCCCTCCCAGAGGTGCTATGAAAATTAGATAGTGAGGAAACATTCTAAACACCATATAAGTGGTATTATCCACCCATATGACTTACTATTCTTGGCTTTTCTTTTCCTCTAAAGCTGTAGTAGGCTGCTTCCAAAGGCCCACATGGGCACCTTGGTCCAATAAAGGAAGAGGGGGCCTAAAGACATGTACTATTTCACTGGAATTTCGCAAATGAATAAGGTTTTCCTTCCGCAGGCTCCGGGTCTATTAAAAACTGGCTCAGATGTCTCCCACGGGGAGAGCTGAGGTACCTGCGGCCTTGCCAGAGACTTCCAGAGATGCGCTGGCTTCCCTCCCAACCTCCTTTCCAGAGAACTCTGCCCATTCAACGGTTCTTAACCCGGAAAGAATGGGCTCCCCAAGCCTCCGGCTTCCTTACAGGTCACCACTAGTGTCCTGTGACAGGCCCTCGGCCCACCCTCGCAGCGGTCCATCCCTCGAGCCCGATCCCTCCGCAGCCATTACGAAGAGGGTCTGGGGGCCGCCTGGGGACTCGGGGACCGGATGGGGGGCCTGGGCAAGGGCCTGGCTGTAGGTACGGGGGCCGGAGGTACCCACCTTCTTCTCGACGCCCTGCAAGCCCTGCCCCAGCTCCTCCCGCTGCCGGGAGAAGTCCTGGTGGCCGCGCCGGACCTGCTGGACCTCCTCCAGGACGTGGTGCACACACCACCCGGAGAAGGCGACCGCCGCCACCAAGGCGAGGTAGAAGAGAAAGTTGAGCACCCGGCCGAGCCGGCGCGAGCAGGACGCCGCGGACGAAGCGGCGGCAGCGGAGGAGGAGGAGGACTTGCCACCGCGGTGGCCGCCCTTGCCGTGTGCCTGGTTCTGCGGATGCTGCGGCGGGTGCTGCGGCGGGTGCTGCGCGGGTGGCGGGTGAGGCGGCTGCTGGGGAGCCGGCGGCTTCTTCGCCACGTCATCCGCGCCGCCCGACGGGTGGGCGCCCTTCTCCGAGGGGCTCGCGGCGCCGTGGCCGCCCTTGGAGCCCCTTTGTTTGGCCGAGGGCATGGCGGGCGCAGCGGCGGAGGCCGCGGGCTGCGAGGCGAGCGAGGGGGACGCGCGGCCCGAGACACTTCCTCGGGTTCCCCCGGGGCTGGGCGAGCGGCACGCGGCGCTGCTGGCGTCGGAGCGGCCGAGAGAGAGCGAGCGGGCGGGCGGCGAGGCAGGAGGCCGGGCGAGGGAGGAAGGAGGAGGGGGCTGACTTCGCCGCCGCGGCGCCGACCCCGCCCCCCGGGAAGGGAGGCCGGGAGCGCGGAGCGGGGTGAGCCTGCCACGCACGCGGGGGCGGGGGCGGCCCCTCCCCCTGCGCCACGACCCCACAGGGGGCGGGCCGAGAAGGGGTGGCCCGGCGGGATCTACGCGGGCGAGCAGCGGCCAGTCTGGGTCTACCGGGGCCGGGGTGGTGGTGGAAATGGACGTGGAGGTGGGCGCGGCCTTGGGATGGGGGCGTGGCCGAGCGGGGTCTGCGGGGTCGAGGGGTGTGGGGTGGCCAATTCCGGACCACGGGGCGCGGGGGGGCGGGGGGCACCTCCTGGCGAAGTGACGGAGGGAACGAGGACGGCCGGGCGGGGTCTGCGGAGCCGGGGACGGGCAGCCTCGGTGGTCAAAGGGAGGGGGAGAAAGACTGGTTGGACTGGGTCGGAGACTGACGACTGGGCGGGGGCCACGGGGGCCTCAGGGGTAGGCGGCCGAGGTGGGGGTGGCCAGGCGGGTGGGACGGAAGAGAGTCTGGGATGACCCGGCGCGGTGGGCCAAGCGCGAACCCCTCTTCCTTCTCGACCAGTGAGCGAAGAGGAAGTGAAGGAGGGAGCCCCAGGAGCCCTACCCAGACCGAGAGTGGGAGTGAGGGGGAGGGAATCCTCCCCACCGCATTCTTTCCCGCTGGGAGTTGGGGCATCCCCGCCCACCACTCCGAGCTGTCCTCCAAGCCCGCCGCGGGGCTGGGCCTGGTCTCTTCCCTTGGGTTTGCAGGCGGAGGCCGAAAGGGCTGTCTGTGTAAAACCAGTCAACCCCGAAGGGCGTGATTGGGACAGTGAGCAAAGATTCTTGGACTATATGAAGTCTCGAATGTGGAAACACGTATTGAGCTTCTCCCCAGCCAGTGAGCCCAGTGTCAACACTTGTCTTTTTTTTCTGAAGCCCTGTCAACTGCGTTGTGTGGTTGCCTGCCCGCCCCTCTCCCCCCCCCCCCCCCGCAGTCTGTCTACAGCTCCTACTAGGGACCAGCTTGGGAGCACCTACTTTGGTAGAAGGAAATACAATAACGTCAGGATTGTGCTTAGCAACTTACACGTGTTCTTAAAACCTCAGAAAACTTCCCAAGGTAGGAATTAGTTTACCCATTTTATAGGAAGGAAACTGAGGCTGAACCAGCCACCCCAAATCACTGGCTCAAGGTCATATTCAGCCATCTGCTTCTTCCAGAGCTTGTGCTGTTTAATCACTTCCGAGTGGGAAGGAAACGTGGCCCCATGGAAATTAAGCAACGCACTCACTAAGGCTAGTTGGTGCTGGGGCGGGGACCCAACTCCGCTCCACCGCTTTCCTCCTGAACCTGGTGTGTGCCTGGCACTGTGTATGCCCAGCAATGTGCTGTGAGCAACGTGGATTCTTCTGCCTGTTCTTCCCATTCTGGTTTTAAAAAACATTCCCTGTCCTTAAGGCCTAGTTCAAATGCCACCTCTTTCATGATGCCTTCCCTATAACACCACCTGGTACCTCTCTCTCATGGGACTTAGAGCAAATAATTGAACGTATGTATATGTTCCATGTAGCAAACCTCTGTTTAGGTCCCACTATGTGCCAGACGGATGTCTGCAAACTATTAGAGTCTCCCCTCCTTGGGGACAGGAAGCAACCATTGCTTGTATTTCTTTGTGTCTCACGTTGTAATGTGCTTTTTAAACTCTATAGTGGATGAGCCCTGACCAGTGTGGCTCAGGCAGTTGGAGCATGGCCCTGTAAGCCAAAAGGTCACTGGTTTGCCTCCGGGTCAGGACACATGCTTAGGTTGGGGGAGAAGCAACTGATGAATGTTTCTCTCTAGTCTCCCTCCCTCCCTTCCCCCTCTCTAAAATCTGTAAGTATGTCCTTGGTGAGGGTATAAAAAAACTCTATAGTGAATGAATAAACACATGTGTGCCTGCCCTCCAGGGGCCTGCATTACATTTGGGAAAATGTGCAGAACCATTTTGAGGCTAAAGTAGATGATGGTTCAGAACATAAATGTTAAGGGAACTTGGAAAGCAAACCACTGGGCTGTACTTGGGGAAGTCTTCTTGGGCAGAATGGTCTTGAGCAAAGCCTTGAACAATGAATTTGCATAGGAGGAGGGCAGAGGGGATATTTCTGTGGCCGGAAATGGGGTAAGCCCAGGACACCTGTCTGATAGGAAGGGTGTGAACTGTGACATGAGGAAGAAAGATACGAGGTGGGTGGAGTGGGTCCAGATTGCAGAGGTCTGTAAAAGCCAGCCAGCCAGGCTGAAGAATCTGTGGGAGGGCAGAGTAAATTATACTAAGTTCTAGAAATACAATCATCTGCCCCACACAGGTTCAACAGGACACACAACTCTGACCTTGACTGAGAGGTGGGGAGGGGACGGCCAAAACAAAACCCCAGAACACTCTTGTTTAGAAACTTCAGCTAAGTTCAGACTGTGTTTAGAATCTCTGGCACACAGAAAGAGCTATCATCCTTCATGCAGTCATCCGTGTGAGGGAAGAGACAGCGTTACTGGCAAAGCAGCTCTGGGGGCCCAGCCAAGTGCTGGCCTGGGAGGCAGGAGCCCAGCTTTGTTAGCCTTAGTTCTGCCACCAAACCCTGACATTGAAAAGTGTACTTAACCTCCTCTCTGGATATCAAGGTCACCCCTTCTTCATCTCTAAAGACCTTTCTTATTATGAATCCATGTCTTAGAGAAAATAGTCATCTGATTTTTGTCAGAAATAATTAAATATTTTAAAATTTTAAGTTGATTTAGACTGTAGGCCAAGATATAAAAATGGGGGGGGGGGGTTCAACTCTGACTCTACTGAGCCCTGGAAGGATAGAGGGGAGGAGGAGGGGACTGATGCTGTTTTCAGTTTTTCTCCTTCCTCCTTTCCCTCTGGGAGGCAGCGAGTATAGTGGTTAAGACCCAGGATCTGGAATAGACCGACTTGGGTTCAAAGTCAGCATCATGACAGACTAGGGAATGTGACCTCTCTGAGTCTCTGTGTCTTCACCTGTGAGATGGGGTTATAAGAACTACTTCCCTGAGTTGCAGTGAGGATTAAACGAGAGGCACCGTAAATACTGGGCACAGGAGAGGGTTCACTGAATAAAAGCTGGCTAACACAATTCATGGAGTCATTGAGGGAAAGTGTAGCTGCACAGACCTTCTGTGTCTAGGTTTCAATGATTTTCTTTCATCCATAGTTCTCGGAGCTTCCAGCACCATATGAGGCTTACAGACCACAGGCTCTGATGTGTTTAACTTGAAAAAGCAGGCAGTGTTTTCCTGTGAAGCGTGGTTCCACTGTAGTGTTTGGCTGCACCCAGAGAGGAGGTTGGTAATTAGTCGTGACAGTGCATCTTCCAGGACAGGAAGGCACCGGCGGGTCTTCCCGGAGGTTTTCATTCTTCTGCCCCATTTTGCGAGTCAGCAGAGCAAGCTTTCGGAGGAAGTTGCCCTTCCTTTCCTCTTGATTTATATTCCTCTGCCCCTTTTCCTCTTCATCCACCCTCAGGCACGTTGGATGGTCCCCCAGCTTGTGCAAAGCCTCTTCAGAACACCGTTGGACTACATGGACCATAAATTACAAGGTGGAGGTTTGTAAACCTGCAGCCCTCTTGGTTTTCTGCAGTTCAGTTAGAATGCCTAAATAGAAAGCCCCTGTTACTGCTGATTGCCTCTTCTCTGTTCCAGGTTGATGAGACCCACCCCACCCCTCCACCCAGGGGCCGAGGCACGAGTAGGAATGCCCAGCAGACAGGGTGTGTATTGGAGGTGGGGGCCTTCCTTACAGTTTGGCTCAGCTAGGATCTCCCCCTGCTCTGCCCTACCAGCCTCCTGGCTCACACTCCCAGCAGCTCCCCAGCTTCAAATCCTGTGACTCCATGCAGTAGGGGAATTATTTCTTGGAGCTCCCAGCACCATGTGTGGCTTTTACACCACAGGCTTCACCTCACGGAGTGAGGTTTTTTCAGGTAACCATAGTCTTTTGTTTTTTTTCAATGTATGGTTGCTTCTGGTGCATCCCCTGCTGGGAACTGGCCCCTGCTGGGAACTGGCCTGCAACCCAGGCTTGTGCCCTGATGGAGAATTGAACCGCAATCTTTTGGTTCGCAGGCCCGTGCTCAATCCACTGAGCTACACCAGCCAGGGCTTGCTTGCTTTTTTTTTTTTTTTTTAAGATTTTACTTATTTATCTTTAAAGGGAAGGGAAGGAGAGAGGGGGAGAAATATCAACGTATGGTTGCCTCTCATGCATCCCCTGCTGGGAACTGGCCTGCAGCCCAGGCATGTGCCCTGACTGGGAATCAAACCTTCGATCCTTTGGTTCGCAGGCTGGTGCTCAATCCACTGAGCCACAGCAGCCAGGGCCCATAGTTTTTTAAGGGAACCATAGTACCTACCTTGTAGAGGCAACATGAATATTAAATTGCTTTTCTCTCCACATCTGCTTCACTCACAGCCTTCCTCACCCCAGCCCGTGCCAATAACATCCATTTAGTTGCTCAGGAATGATCCTCGACTCCTCTCTGTCTCTCATCCAACCCCCCCACACCCAGTGCAGTGTATGAGCAAATCTTGTCTTTAACCTCCAAGTGTATCCAGCACCTCCCACTCCTCACAACCTCCACTGCTTGCTACCACTGATCCAAGTCACCACCAACTCACGTTTGAACTCTTGAAATAACATCACACTGACCCCTCTGCTTAAGCACCTGCTACCTCGTGGCCTCTTTTCAGCACACTGGCCAGACAACACGACCTCCCTGGAAATGTGTCTGATCCCATCACACCTTCTTCTAAAACCCTCCCATGGCCTTCCAAGTCACTGGGAGGAAAAGGCAAAAATTCGACAACGACCTCCACAGCCCCCATGCTCTGACCCCGTGCCGCCCTCTCCGATCTCATCCCCTCTCACTCACCCCTGGACCACCGGCGGCATCAGACACGAAGGCCGCCTTACCGCTCCCCAGTGTGCCAGGCACGTTCCTCCCTTAGCCTTTTATAGTTTGTTCTCTGTGCCTGATGAACTCGACCGCCCCCACCAACCCCTTCCGCTTCGTAGTGTCCTTTGCGTCCTCAGTTCAGATGTCGCCTCCAGGCATGCTGAAGCCACCTTTATAACCACTGCCCCACAAGAGACTCTTCCTTTCCCTGCCTTGTTTTTCACTGTAGTATTCGTTTCTCCCCAACCTACTACATAGTTGCTGGTATAATTATTATTGCCTGTCTCTCTTCATTAGATTGTCAGTTCCACGTGTGGGAGCTTTATTTAGCTCACTCTTTTATCCCCGAGTGCCTGGAACAATGTCTGCCACAAAAATAAATGTTATGGGTTTCACATTGTTCAAGCCCCTCCAGGTAGAGCCTTCTTTTCCGTAAGACAGCCTCAAGGAGGGAGCATGCAGGGAGGAGCCCACTGAGGAATGACCTCCTAGATCTTCCGTGAGGTGACACTGGGAGCGATGGTGACAGCGGTGATCGAGGTGACGGCAGTGGTGATGGGGCTGGAGACGACAACGAAGGGGTGGTTGCTAGCCCCGTGGGGCTGCAGGGGGGCTGCGGGGGAGCTGCAGCCTCACGGCACATGGACGTTTGCCGGCCACGCCCTGGGGACCAGCACCCTGCAGGGATTCACCGTGCGCCACCTCCTGCCGTCCTCAGCGAGCCTTTGGCAGGCACTGCGGGAGTGTTGGCCCAGTGCACCCGCGAGGGTGGGCAGCTCACACCAAGTGACACAACCTGAGAATCGTAGGAGTCGGGCTGGAATCTGGGCAGCGGCCCCTGGAGCTTGCACTCTCGACCAGCACGGGGAGGTATAGTCAGATGTTAAGGCAAAGGGAAGCTCATCGAGGCCAGCTGGCCTTCTGGTAAAACCCAGACTCTTGATAAGCAGCAGGAATCTCAAACTGGGAAGGCTTGGGCAGGGCTCCAGCTCAACCCGACACTGGTAATTCACTCCCTCAACTACTCCCTCTGACCACACTGCTGTGTATGTTACATGTGTAACGTATAATGAGAGTCCCTGTGTTCGCATGACATTAAAAAGCCTTTCATAATGTGGCCCCTTCTCCTCCAGCCTCATTTCTCCCTCAGATCCCTTCCTTCTCTATGTAGCCAGATGGAGCGTCCCTACAGGGGCCCTAGTTTGCCATATTCTCTAAGGAACTCCACTTCCTTAATGCTCTTCCTGCCCCGGCCCTCAACCTGCATAAGTGTCCCTCCTGGGTGCCCCGCCAGCTCCCAGAGAGGTGATAGCACTTAGGTGATACCGTGTCTATTTATAGCACTGAACTTGCCTCCCGCAGTAGAGCTTTCAGGGCAGATACTGATCTGTTCCTTTTCTTATCCCCAGTGCCAGCTAATTTGCCTGGATTATAGGAGGTGCTTAATGCATGATGGATGGATGTAACAGTGCATAACTTACAAAGCTGGGCCCCTCGTTCTCAGCACTCCCCACGGCCAGAGTGCCCACTCCTTAGGGGGTTGGGGTCTTGGGAAAGTACCAAAGTTTGAAAGTTTAGTAGGAGTAAGTGTTAGGTGGAAATGCAGTGTGTTAGGATAGGTTCAGATAGCATGTTGCAAATGTATGTTGCTAATTTAACCAAAAAGTAGGAGGGGTATGTGGATACAGTGGGTGTCTAAGTGAGTGGGTTGGAGAAGTTGCTATAAAAACCCTGCTCCTCGAGACCGTTTTCATCAGGCCCCAGCGTTACTCCGGAATCTCCCACAACCCCTTATTAGAATCGCAGTGACCAGGAGGGCGTGTGTGGGAAGGGGGCGTGGGCACTGTGCCCCCCTGCCCAGCGAGGAGTCTCTGCAACCTGCCTTCCCTGCCCGACAGCCGCCTGCCAGCCTCTGCTGTTCAGCCTCTTCTCCCCAGCCCCCCAACCTGAAGTCCCAACCGCCTCCTCCTCTAGGAACATCTTAGTCCCTGACCCCCTGTCCTGTCTCCCACCCCCACTGTCCCATCCACTGGTCCCTCCATCATTTGGGTTCCTCGTAATGAAGGGTAATAAAGATACAGATCGGGCTCGATCCTATCTGGAAAACTAACTCGGTTGTATGGTTCTGGAATGTTCTCTAACTCCTCTGAATCCACATTTATAGAGTAGGATGAATACTGTGCAGGGTTCATGGAAAGTAATGAATATGAAAAAGACTATTATAAATGAAGTTACATATACATAGTTATTATTCTGTGTCAACTAAATAAACCCGGCCACTCTATAATTCAGAGCCTGCCTAGATAGCTTCCCTATAGAAAAAACTAAAATGGAGTCTCTAAACCATGGCTTACAGTGCCAATGGCCTGGGGTCGTGATGAGGTTTCCGTGAAATAATGTCTGTGAAGCATCCAGAACGCTCTATTTCAGCAACATGGAGGTTACTGTGTAATTAGCATGATATTCCCACCAGGCCATGGAGCCCTAGAGAGCAGAAACCTGTCTGCCTTGTTCATGGCCCTATCCTTAGAGCTTACTGTTGGGTGGATAATTGACACTGAGAAATTATTTTATTCCATTCGCACATGGAACAAATTTGAGCATCCAACTTAGGCGAGGGAGCTAGAGCAATGAATGGTCTGAAATCCCTGCCCTCACAGGGTTCTCACACCAGCAAGGGAGGCCAGGCAGCAGCCCAGCAGTAGGCACGTACCCGAGGTAGTGCTCAGGGGGAACTGAGTGGTGGAGGGGGACAGGAAGTCTGTGGAACTGGCGGGAGGGTGGTCAAGAAGACCTCCGAGGAAGTGTCGTTTCCACGTGGAAGTGAAGGAGGTGAGGGAGACCACACAAATGTCACCACACAAGTATCTGGAAGAAGAGCCTTCCGGGTGGAGAAAAGAGCAAATGCAAAGGCCCTGAGGCGCATTTGAGGAGCCAGTGTAGCTGGGGCAAGTGAACACTTCAACAAATTCTTATGAAGCCCTCACTTTTTATTGAATAAATGGGTAAATGAGCTCAACGCCTAGCATGTCGTCACATGTTGCTGTTTTCATTATCATTGTCATTATCACTATCATGTCTGGATTTCCCCTATCCCGCCTCCCAATACCCAAACCAGGACTGGGTACCTAATAAGGACTCAGTAACTGCTCCCTGAACCGACTCTCGCTGTCCTGTGCAGACGGGTGCCCTTGACCATTAACACCTGTCTATCCCTTGAAGTTTAGCTGCACTGGAGACATACTGTTGTCTTACATTGGCCTTTGCTCTGAAAATCCCTAGGCCTTAAAGTGATAACAGAATTTATATAAATGCACTATTATATCAATTTGGTTGAATTTCTCAACCTTCAGAAAGATAGGGAAGTCAAGCCATGCCAATTCTGTGACTTCTGGTCAGTTCTGGGCGCCTTCCTTTCGCAGGGAACCTTAAGAGGAATGGCAGGTGCCTGGGCTCCAGGCCCGGCATCCTCACTGGCTTTGAGGGCGTGTCACCTGAGACCCAGCGCCAGAACTCAGAGTCTGCTCTTTGCAACTCAGATTTGCATCTGAGATGGTTTCAGCCCTGAAGTGAGTGGACGGGAGTGTGGGAACTAGGAGCTCACCAGGACACTTTCCAACATAATGATCGTCTCAGTAATTAAGGAAACTTGTCCATTATGTGGAAGAGATTAAAAGTCACTAATGAACTAATGAACTCCTCCCTGAGCCTCTGCCAGCCAGGAGATTTCAAGTCTCTTAGAAAAGAGGCTCCTTATGACACCGGATACTCTTTTCTCAAAGTGAGGAAGTCAGTGTCACTATTTAATTTAAGCCCCTCTTGTTTCTGTAAAGCTAAGTCCCCTTGTTCTTCTTCAAGGGAGAAAAAAATACCATCCCTCTCTTCATCTGTTTCTCTGATGTCCAGTGAAGGCAAACCAGACAAAAACTCTATTCAGAAAAAGCTTTCAATTCAGTCACCACGTGACTCTAAATGCATTTGTTTCCCTTGCAGCTCAAGCCCCTCCATCTGTCTCCCAGGGGCTTCCCAGACACCTGTCCCAAGGCCAGGCCTTTTGGTGTGTGATCAGTGTACAAAGCGGAAGGGCCCTTCTTTTCCTGTCCCAGTGTCTTCTGTCATTGTTCCCAAAACACCTCCCCTGTGGGCAGGCAGGCCTTTCCCCCCCCCCCCAACTCCCCACTCTCCCCTTTCCAGTCTAGTACCCCGTAAGTCCTGCTTTCCAGAATGAATGAGCTCTTTCCTTCTCTCCACACAACCCAAGGCTGCTCTCCCAGGAAAAGAACACCAGCTTTAAAGTAAGAATAACATTCTCATTTTAGCAAAGAGTAAGGCTGGGCCCAGAGTGTTTTAGCAATTGGCCTAAACTCACACAGCTTATCCCTATCAGAGTCGGGGTTGGAGACCACATGTGTCTGATTCCAAATCCCTCTCCCTTTTCATCAGCCCCCACTGCTTTTTGGATGGGTGACCTCCAAGAAATACTGATTAAGACGGAATTCTAAAATAAATATTTGGTGTACACATGTAATACCCGGCAGCGTGGAAAACCAGTTTTACATGAGTACTGTGCTGAGACCACTTCCAAAGGAGTTGTCCCACAGGAGTGATACCAGGAAATATTTGTCCTGTCACCGAGTGACTGTCAACGACATGGAATTAGAGCAGAAGGATCTTCTGAGAAGTAATGGCATTTTTCATCCTCAAGTAAGGAGATTCTTCGCTCTGTAGACAGATTTGCATGAGATTTTTAAAATAAAAATGACTACACCTGGATTTTTTTTGGTTGTTTTTTTTTTCCACAACAGCTGCCCTTGCTTTATATGTTAAACTGCCCAGGGGCTGAGATTATCTTTGCTATTGAGCCCAGGTGACAAATAGCAAAGCCAGATTTTGCCTTTGCCAAGCTTATGAAGGCAAGAGCTTTGTGAAGTTCAAAGCATCTCCGCCTTTCTAAGGTGAAAGGGGACCTTTTTGGAAAAGGTGCAGCTTCTCTGAAGGTTTCTGAGACCTCAGGGATTGAAGGACATCTTATACCTCTTTCCCTTTCTCATCCTGACATGTATGTGCATGTTTTCTCTAGAAATGTCTTGCATTATTAGTTCATCTCAAAGGTGGCTTACAGCAGGCCTGGTGTGAGCCAAAGGATCACTCAAGAGGAAGAACAGAGAATGAGGGTGTCAGGTGCTGAGCCAGACCTTTTATAGTTGATTTCCCATGGAATCATCGCCGCCCTATTAGAAAAATATTATTATGACTGTTTAGGACAGAAATATGTGACTCCAAGAGGACCATTGACCTGCCCCAGTAATACAGCTTGCAAGTGGCAGAAATGGGGTTGAAACCTTCATCTGCCCAAGTCCGAAGCCCATGTTTTTTCTCCTCTGCCCTCAGAGGCTTCCTGGACCTACAGCTAAATCCGTCTGGGCACTGACACCTTTCTCTGTCTGCTCCCTGTTTATCTGACTAGCTGTATCCTCCACCATTCCCTACATTGAGTGCCCAGGGTGCATTTGAAAACTAGATAAACCCTCGCCCTGCGTCAGACTTACCAACGGCAGGGCCAAGGCATGGGTGGTTCTTTAAACTCCCCAGTCAACATGAGACAGGTTAGTAAGAAGCAGGGAAAAGTCCTTGGCAAGTGGAATAGGAAAACTGAGGCAGAAAGCTGAACACAACAGCTGAGCAATTTTCAGCCAGATGCAGCCAGTCGCCTCCCTGGAGGTAACATCCAGGCCTCAGTTGCGTTTCAGCCCAGAAAAGCAGCAAAACCAGGTGGGCAGCGCCAGAACCGACTGCAGTGACTAGAAACTCTCTGCCCTGTTGCTGACCAATCAGTGGAGACCATGACCCTGAAAAGGCACGTCTAGAGGACTGATGGATGGATATACTACAGAGATCGTTCCCCTGAGGCCTCCCCTCAAGAGCTAAAAGCCTGAAGACAAAGGACCCAGCACATCCATTCCCTCCGGGGAGCAGCCCAGGCCTTTCCCTTCTGCCTCCCCCACCTCCCTCTTCACAGGCTCTGCATCTCGTGCACATCTGGCAGCTTACTGGAGGCTAACCCCCTGAACCCGTCTTCCCTGTGAGCTCAGGCAGCCCAGCCTCGGCAATCCAGTGGCTTCCTCTATGCTGAGCCCTTCCTTGTTTCACCCTTCCTGCTTTAATAAATGGATCCTCATAGTTACCCAGACTCATGTGGTAAAATCTTTCCTGTGTGAAGACAAGAACCCACACACTACAGCAGGCCCTAGGCAGACCCACTCAGGACCACACCCCTGAGTGGTAATAAACAGGTACGTCTATTCCTAGTTAAGAACCACTATGATATATGGAGCCTTTACTCCAGACAAACTCCACTGCCTAGTAACAGCTTGTGTTTCCCCGCTTCCTCACCATTTCCCAGACCGGCTTCCTAAACAGCCATTTCAGCAACCCCCTGCCTCACCTCTCCACCAATCAGAATTCTTTCATCTTTACAAGTCTGAGGAAGGGAGGCTTCCGTAGTGTTAAAAGTTTGGGGGAAATGACCAATTAAGATGCTCAGCTCACCCGCCTATCATGACAAGTTACAAATGAATTAAATCATTGAATACAAGAGTTCCAAGCCCAGTCAAACAGGGAGGGAATAAAGGTCTTAAATGAAAAGGGGAAAAGCATGGAGCATGGAAGAAAAGGGTTTTATTAAAAGCGGAAAGTCTATCAGATTTAACTACATGGAAACATTAAACAACTGTTTTGAGGAGTAAGGAAAGAACATAGAAAAATACCTGTTGTAATATGAGAAGCAAATATTAGTGTATTATTATCGGAATAGGCCATATGAGTGAGAGGAGTGCTCTGAACACCAAAACCGTATCTCGTTTGCTGTTATACATCCTGTGTCTACAGTCACTTGGCCTGTAACAACAGATCAGTAAATATTTGTTGAATGGAGAGAGATTTTTTCAACCTTAAAACCCTAGGAGATAAGGGAGCAAAAGGCATGAAAATAATTCACAAAAGAGGAAATACAGTTATCCAACACATAGAAGCTTTTTGCTAACTTCACATGTTGTATAAGAACTAGAAACAATTAAAATACCAGTAGGTTATTCTTTTTATCTATGAAATTAGCAGAGATTTAAAAACAACAACTGTAAAACACAATGCCAAGTGGGTAGGATGAAAGAGCTCCCTCATTCCATCACCTAGTCAGCTGCTTTGGGGACAAGCAGAAATGGGAACCAGGTTCTGATGGTATTGGGTTGGTCACTGCAATGGGAACTGCTGGGTTTGTCTCACCAGCAGCTCTCCCTCCCCACGTCTGACAGCTCCCATGATCCTCTGCAGGCAGTGAGGGCATCTGCCCTCAGATCCAAGGAAAGCACAAGAGTAAAGGCTGGTCCGCCCTTCACAGGGATTTTTCCAATCAGAACTGGCTGGAGGAGAAGTCCTCCTTCTTTTTTATGAATCAGTAAGGATGTGACTCTGGAAATTGCTAGCAGTCATCTCCCCTGAAATCTGGAGAGAGTATATCTGTGGTGGGGAAAAAAATAAGTTGGGTTGCAGAGAGAGTCCTGTTGACATCAGATTCTTTGCTTCCCTTCCTTCCTGAGGTTATTTTGTGTGTCCCTGCTCTTCCCAAGTGTGGACGACATGAGTCACTCATCCCCTTCTCTGGGTGTACCCCAGAGTGGGCTCCTTCTGGGTGGCAAGAGTCTATTGTTTAGTTTTCGGGAGCTTTGTGAACTTGTTGTTAAGCAGTAGAAGTTTGATATCAGCCCAGGTAGAAGTATTGATTCTGCAGCCACGGGGGAGTGTCTAGCCCAGGAAAATGTACAAACAGTGCGAATCAGAGCTTTTCTCCCCCTGTTGTGAAGCATTTCCTAGCACACGACTTTCCTTAAGGGACCTGGCCTGGATTTCTCTCACTAGCCATCCCAAGAATGTTGGGCAATACAGCCAGAGATGCCGAGAGCACCCAAATCCCACCTAAGATTTTATTACCCCCAGTTTACCAATAAATCTCCCCAGGTAGTTCCCCCAGGGAGGCGAAACTCTAAGGGAGGGTGGGCATCATTTCTAGGTGGGCTTTAGGCTGCTCCTCAAAACAGAGCTCTGATGCATGAAACTCTTCTACAAGGTCACAGCTGCACACCTAAGGGGGCAGGCTTCTCTGACCTAAAATAAACTTCGGGTCAGCCATTTTGCAAGGGAAGCTGTCAGTGCGGATCCATCCATGCTGGATGAGGTGGAACCACAGAAAGATCTCAAGAGAAAGTGCATCATCCTAGCAAGCAGCCCTGGCAGGGGCCAGGGAGGGTCCCAGGGCTGCTCACCTCATGGGAGAAAAGAGAGCAAAGAAGGTGTCGGGGGTCCTCTGGAAGTTCCTGCTCTGGGTCAGCTTCTCTCTCACACTGCACTCAACAGGCTGGCAGAGAAAAGAGAATCCATACCCATCTCCAGACCACCTTCTGCCTGGCGACTCTGCCCACTGGCCAAGATGACCCACTGAACCCCTGGACCTCTGGCTCCTCACATTCTTCCTCGTCTTCCTCCTCTTGGGTAAGAAGCAAAAAAAAAAAAAGAGGGATTCAAGGGAAGGGTGTGGGGATAGCAGCCCTTCCTCCAGCTGCCTTCTGAATTCTTTTGACAATAAATAGGAACGTTAAAACTGTCGGTACTTTCTACATCAGTGATTGCATTGGTGGGAATGGTTTCTAAAGGCATACTACAAAATAAAGGAAGGGGTTTACGTACAGACTTGTTTGGTGCTGAGTTATTTAGAATTGGCAAAAGAAAACCCTGGAACCCACACAAATGTCTGACAATAGGAGAATGATTAAGTTAAATCTCTATATAGGAATTCGATTTAGTGTATCCCAGTCACTGAAAAATGTTTTGAAGAGATTAGACTGAGATGAGGGAAGAACTATGTTGACAAGGTGTTAATCAGGATTTAAGGTTTGTATTCAGAATGACGGACAGTGCGAAAAGAAAAAAGGCAAAGTCAGTGACGCCCTGACTGGAGCCGGGGAAGGTGCGCACCAACGCGTCAGCTGTGGTTTTCTTCTTCGAGTGACGAAACTACTGAGGGCGTTCAGTTTTATTTCTCTCTGTGTTTTCCAAATTGCATTCGATCAACTCACATAAAAAATGGACACCCCTTTATTGTCACTTGATATTTATTTATTTTTTCTTCTTTTTAAATATACTTCATTGATTATGCCATTACAGTTGCCCTATTTCCCCCCTTCATTCCCCTCCACCCTGCACACCCCCTCCCGCACCATTCCACCCCTTTAGTTCATGTCCATGTGTCTCAGATTCTTTAGATTCTATATTTCCCCTACTATTCTTGCCCTCCCCCTGTCTATTTTCTCCCCACCGTCTATGCTACTTATTCTCTGTACCTTCTCCCCCCTTCTCCCACTCCCCTTTTGCTAACCTTCCATGTGATCTTCATTTCTATAGTTCCACTTCTGATCTAGCTGTCCTCTTAGTTTGCTTTTGTTTTAGGTGCGTTTGTTAATAACTGTGAGTTTGCTGTCCTTTCATCGTTCATCTTTTTTATCTTCTTTTTCTTAGGTAAGTCCCTTTAACATTTCATATAATAAGGGCTTGGTGATGTTGAACTCCTTGAATTTGATCTTATCTGAGAAGCACTTTATCTGTCCTTCCATTCTAAATGAAAGCTTTGCTGGATAGAGCAATCTTGGATGTAGGTCTTTGGTTTTCATGACTTGGAATACCTCTTTCCAGCCCCTTCTTGCCTGTAATGTCTCTTTTGAGAAATCAGCTGACAGTCTGATGGGAACTCCTTTGTAGGTGACTGTCCCCTTATCTCTTGCTGCTTCTAGGATTCTTTCCTTCATTTTAATCTTGGCTAATGTAATTATGATGTGCCTTGGTGTGTTCCTTCTTGGATCCAACTTCTTTGGGACTCTGAGCTTCCTGGATTTCCTGGAAGTCTATTTCCTTTGCCAGACTGGGGAAGTTCTGCTTTATTATTTGTTCATATAAGTTTTCCACTTGTCGCTCTTCCTCTTCCCCTTCTGGTACCCCTATAATTTGGATGTTGGAATGTTTAAAGATGTCCTGAAGGTTCCTAAGCCTCTCCTCATTTTTTTGAATTCTTGTTTCTTCATCCTTTTCTGTTTGGTCATTTTTCTCTTCCTTCTGGTCCACCCCCTTGATTTGAGTCCCAGTTTCCTTTCCATCACTATTGCTTTCCTGTGCATTTCCCTTCATTTCAATTAGTTTAGCCTTCATTTGTTCCTCTAATATGTGACAAAAATCAACCAGTTCTGTGAGCATCCTGATCACCAGTGTTTTGAACTGTGCATCTGATAGGCTGGCTATTTCTTGGTCACTTAGAGTTATTGGCTCTGGGGCTTTGAGTTCTTCTTGAGCCATATGTTTTGGTCTGTTCGCACCTGTTACGTATGAGGGGCGGAGCCTTAGGTGTTCACTAGGGCGGGGCGGCTCAGTGGCAGGGTTGTGACGCTGTATGTGGGGGCGGGGTCAGAGAGGGGCAGTAGCAGTCCCCTGTGCTCCTTCCCGCTGCTGGAGACTGCATGCTCTGTCTCACTGCTCGCACCTTCACTGGTTTATCTGCGCGCAAATGTGTGGCCACAGTCAGCCTGCCACCTTGCACCCTCACTGGGTCCGCCCGTTGCTACCCCACACCTGGTATCCGTCCACGGCTGCCCGTGCACCTGGGTTGGTCCAGTGAATCTGTCCTGCCCCAGGCCGCTCTGCTGCTGGCTCTGCCCCTCTTACTGGTCTGGCTGAATGGTTCGTTGTTGTCGGACTCTCGTATAGTTCAATTTTCTGTGCTTCAGTTGAGTTTTTGTCACAAAAACTTTGTTGTCTTTAAACTTGGTTGTGCGAGAGGAGGTACAGCGTTTCCACCTACGCCTCCATCTTGGCTGGAAGTCTGTCACTCAGTATTTATCTTGTTCCAGGCCCCATGCTAAGCACTTTTCATAGATTATATTATTTAAATCTCCCAGCAATCCTGTGGGGTGGGTCCTTTTATTATCACCAGTCTACAAATAAAGAAATTGAGGCTCAGATTGCTTACATAACTTGCCCAAAGCCAGGATTTAGAGCCCGGTCTGTTTAATTTCAAAGTCAAAACACATTAGCCAGCTCACCCTCCCCAATAAAATAAGGAAATATACAAGTAATTAACATATAGCTATATATATATAACTATAGACCTACATATATAGATAATAAACTTATAAACAGTACATCCATTCTTCAAGGCTAGTTCTAGGCTTACCTCCTTCATGGCCAACTTCTGCTTTTTGTCCCTGAACTCTTACACCAATGTTAACTCCTTCGTTGATGGCTATCTTTTTATATATACAGGACTTACACTCTCAAATAAACCAGGAAGCCCGGGTAGGAAGAACATCTCCCCCCCCCCACTCTGGTTCTTTCCTCCCCTTTTCCCTTCCTTCCCTTTGTATCCTAGAAGTCAGCTGCCACCTCTCTGCACCATAAGATAAAACGAGCTAGAAACTCCCAAAGTTATGTCCTAAGGGAAGTTTTAAAAGCCTTATCTATGACTTCTGCTTACTTTCTTAAGTTTGCTTTCTTGTGGCTGCTTCTGCCTCCAGCTCCTGCTCCAGCGAACTAGTTTGTTCTGGAAATGGTCTCACGTTTCTGCCCCTGACCCAGGTGGAAGCTCAGCCCCTTCCCCGGTTTCTACAGAAAACTCACACTACAAGGCCATCCAAAGGCACCGCCTTTATCGAAGATACCGGAGGGCGAGGAGAGGTTTGCCCTCTTGAAACTCAAAACAGCTTCACCTCGAATGTTAAACAGCCCTGTGAAAACAACACAAAGCCCTTTGGCTACCAGGACCTGGGTATGTATTATTTATTGGCTGCTTTGCTCTATGAGCATCTTACTAGGTCCTCTCCCTCCCTCCCCTTGGCCTTCTCACCCCACCCTCGCCCACACCCACTCTCCGTTCTGCACAGCTGGTCAGCTCACTCAAGCTCCAACCTGCAGACTCACTGACCCTTGCAGGTGCCCAGCTGAGCTAAAGGAACTTCCACTGAAACAGAATCCACTCTTGCGCTGGTAGAAGGCAGATATTTTATCCTCCTCTATTACACTTAAAGCTCTGAATTTAATTGATAACCTGCTTTGTGCCAGATGATGAAGGCATACACAATTTGAAAAATAAGCAACAATCCTTAAGAATTTAATTATTAAGTTTCTTAAGAACTCATAGCTTATGGAACAACTAACCCCCATACTCAGTCTTTGGAGCTATAAAAGGTGGGGGGCCAAGGGCCGTGGGGCTGAAGGGGATGAGGCAGCCTGTACATTTGGGCCCCTTCAAGGTTCAAGGTTCGGACACACAGCAATCTTGAGTTCTGAGTTCCTTTCTCTAGCCATGGGTTCAGCTGCTGTTCCTTCCATCTCCCCTCCAAAAGCTTCTCTTTGGCCGTGGCTGCCACAGATCTTTCCATGGCCTTACACTAAGCAGAGCATTTTTGACTGGCGCTAGCCCCAATACCCCTAGCTTGACAATAACCCCAATATGAACCTGGTGGAAGATGAGCTCTGCCCCACCCTGCAGGGTGACTGGAGCATCTGCAAGACCATTTGGTGGGTTGAGCAACAGAGGACATTGAGTGTTCTCCAAAGAAAGTCCACATGTGCTACTGTGCTTGATAAAGTCTTTTTTCAACAACAAGTTTCCTGTTTTGGTCACCTCCCCACTCCCCACAGCCCCCCCCCCCCCGCCTCTTTCAAAACCAAATGCAAACCACAGCTCTTCATTTAGAGTCTTTAAAAATGGGGGCGGGGACGACTGGTGATCTCTGTTATCACAACGGATGTTGCCTGTCTTGACCTCAGTTTCAGCAGTCGCTTTACAACACACCGCGACCACGCTTTAGTGAGCCCCAGCTTCGACTGTGAGCCCGGACGGTTGGTTGTCCAGACACTCAGACAAGTTCTAACATTTGCGGGACACGTGCTCCCTGCCGCTTAGTGTGCTAAATATAATGTCAAATTTTGTCCTCAAGATGAACCAGTGAGGTAAACGATCTGTCAGATTTTTAAAAAAAGAAAACTGAAGTTCTGTGGCCGCGCCCCAGACCCTCCAGCTGATGAGCGAAGAGCTGGGGGTTGCTGCCAGGTCCCCTTGAGTCTAAACTCGTGGCATCTCCCCAAAGCAATAATTTCGGGAAACACAAATCATAATGGTTCCAGGTCTTGTCCTATTAACTTGAGACTAGAAACCAAATATTTTCTCTTTTAAGGATATAATCGGGATCTGCCTTCACCTGAGCACAATACACTACTATTAAGTTTAAAGTTCAAATTGGAATCATTGTTGTGTTCTGGGCCGAGATGTTTTAAATTCTTTTTTTTTTATTATAATAAAAGAGATACAGGGTCATCATAAAATTTAAAACTCTATGAAGTATCCAGTGAAATGAATGTTAATAGCCTACCTACAAAAATTTGAATAGATGCTTCAGCGAAGGAGATCTGCAGATGGTAAATAAGTACATGAAAAAATCCACATCATTAATCATTGGAGAAATGAACATTTAAGCCACCCATTCGAAGAGCTAAAATTAAAAAGTCTGATCATGCCAGATACCGGCAAGGATTGAGAGACACTGGGACGCTCATAGAGGTCTGGGACTGGTGGGATGCAAAGGATACGATCACTTAGGAAACGGACTTTGCAGCTGCTTAGAAGTTAAACATACACCTACGAGACGATGCAGACATTCGCTGCTAGGTATTTACACAAGAGACTGGCCCGTGGATGCGCCTGGCAGCTTCATCCGTCACAGCCAAAACCTGTGAACAGATCCAAATGCCCGTCTGCAGATGAATGATAAGCAAATCATGATACATCTATACAGTGGAGTGCTGGTAAGCAATGAAAAGGAATTAATAACTGATGCACTTAACAACATGGATGAATCTCAAATTAATTTTGCTCGATGAAGCAAGGCCAAAAATAAGATATATGGTGTGATTCCAATTATGTAAAGTTCTGGGAAATGCAAACGTTTAGTGACAGAAAGCAGATCAGCGGCTGCCTGGGGATGGGGGACTGGGAAGGAGAGTAGACGGGGTTACGAAGGAATGTGAGGAAACTGGGGAGGGTGATGGACGCATCCCCTGCTGTGACTGCGCAACTTACTGAATTGCACAGTTCAAATACGGGCAGCGTATTGAGGGCCGGTTATGCCTCAGAAAAGCTGTAACACATGCACACAAAGGCCCCCAAATCCTTTCTGACCGCTCATATCAATGTCATGATCCTTTTTCTAGACATTTGCAGAAGGGGGATCAAATGATACGTTCTTCTACAGCTTGCTTTTTTCACTTGGACATGTTTTTCATGTGGGTGCACACAAAGCTACCTCGTTCCCTTCATTGTCTTCCTGGCGATCCAGTCTGCGAATGTCTCGTGGTATTTAATGTGGACTCTGTTTGTGGTCATTGTGGTGACTTCTAGTTTTTACTGGAGATTTTTTTATATCAACAGAGTTACTTCTAGAGTTATGATCGCTGGGCCTAGAAGCGTCCTGCTCATGAAATTCCCCGGCTGGTGCTTTCTCCCATTTTATCCTTTCTCCATAACCTCCCTTCTCCACATCCCAACACCCCAGCCAGTAACCAAGCTGTTCTGGCCTACTTGCTCCACCTGCTGGGCAGTATAGGGAACTGCCAACCTTTATTATTTTTCCTAGAGGAGTTGGGGGGGAGGCGGGGGCGGGGGCGCCCTTAACTCCACTTTGCCCTTCTCAAACCCATTTTGCCCCCGGATGCCAGAGTGATCTTTCTATACACAAATTCGATCTTCTCAGTCTCCTTATGAAAACCCATCACTTAAAATAAGCCCTGGTCCCCTTATCAAAGCATGCAGAATATTAATATTCTGGCCTTTGCCCAGCTCTCCAGCCTCAATTTTAGTAACTCCCCTACAGGGAGTTACTCCCCTACAGGGAGGTACACGTACTCCAGGAACACATAACCGACTGTGGCTCTCTGAAAAGACAGTGCTGCTTCATACATCCACATATTTGTATCTTCCACCTGGTGTGTCTCTCTACCCTTTCCTATTCCATGTTTGCCCGGTAAACTCCTATTCAGCCTTCAAAATCCTACGTAAGAATTACCCCCTTTGCAGTTTTATCTGTTCCCCCCACTCGGAGTTAACAATTCCTTTCTACCATGCCTGGCATAAACACCCACAACATTTCATTATAATTACCTGTTTATAGGTTAGTCTCTTGCGCTACACCAGCTGCCTCACTAAACCCCCTCACTGACCTTGAGAGCCTTGGTCATCATTACGCCCCCCAGCTTCTTCCATAGTGCCCAGAACGTGGAAAGTGAGGCTTCAAAAGCAGCTGAAATAAAATCAGCCGGTCACATCTGCAGCCTCAGCGGAAACCGTGCCGGCTTCTTCTGATTTTTCTCATGCACGTGAGGCCTGCCAAAGTCAGGGTGCAGTCGGTCAAGACACAGAGTCCAGAGGCTGAGAACGGTCAGAGGGACCACACATTTTTAAATCTTTACCAAATTCATTGTCAAGGGTAGCCACTCCTTGGTGGAGTGTGAAGATCATCTGTACTATCTTGAGCATGGCATTCCTCATTCAGCAGTTGGGAAGCAAACAAAGATTTGTTTGGTGAATGAGGTTCGGGGTTGGCTTGTAGTTTACAGCCTGGTCTCTTTGGGGCCACATGGAAACCATTCCAGCAAATGGAGTTTCCTGATTTTTCCCTACTTCCCCAGGAGAGAAAGTACGGGGCCATCACAGCCTCCCTTTTGCTTTATTTGGGATCCAAAGGAAAATATTTTACCCTTTTACTCAATCACTTAACAAATATGTATTAGGTGCCTACACTGTTTCAGACACTGTTCTGGGTGCTCAGGATCCGTAAGTGAATAAAACAATGATTCCTGCCCACAGAGAGCTGAATTCAAACGAAGGAAAAAAGACAGTACTAATAAGCATAAGTAAGTACATTTTCTTTAATTTACTTATTTTTAGGGAGAGGGGAATGGAGGCGGAAAGAGAAGGAGGGAAAGTCTACTGGTTGCCTCTCGAGCAGGCACTGACTGAAGACAGAACCCGCAGCCCTTCCCTTTGCCAGGCGACGCCCAGCCCACTGAGCCACACTGGTCAGGGCAACAAGTACATATTGTAGCCTCCTAGAAGGGAAAAAAGAAAGAGTCGAGCAGGCCATAGACACCCATAAAGATATACATATCAGATGCAGAAGCAAAGAGAAGACCCCTGAACTCTCTATTGTGGGAGATGATTTCCTCATTGCTTAAACCCCTCTGAATTGGTCTTTGTCCCTCAAAGCTAAAAGCATCCAGACTAACTGAGGTGGTCTTCTCGGCTTGCCCTTCCCTAAGAGTAACGTTTATCATCCTCCAGGCTCATCTGGTCCCTGGCAAGGAAAAATTAATTACGAGGAGCTAGCGGAGTCTCAGGTTCCACTTGGGGATTTTCCTGAGGGCCTTTATGACGCTGTGCTCCTGTTCAAGTACCATGCCGTGACATCCACGCCAGGTCATCTCCTACTTGCCGTCAGACTGGCACTCAGAGGGCTGCACCTGGCTGTATAGCCTGAGGCCAGGATGTAAGAGGGACCCGCCCAACTGCGGTGCCCAGGCCTGCTCTATCCACAGGGAGCAGCCCCCAACACAACTCCAGGACACGCAGCACCATCTCTAGCCTGACTCCCGCCACAGCCTCTGAACTGGTCTCCTTGCTTTCTTCTCGCCCTACTCTGTTCTCCTCCAAGCAGCCAGGGTGATGGTTTTAAAACATCTGTCACTTCCTGTCACTTTTCTCCAATGGTTTCTCATCCCTTTCAGGGCCTGCACCATCTGGTTAGCTCCAACCTCACATCTACCCCCAAGTCCCCAATCCCCTAGGACCTCCCCCATCCAGCACCCGCCCATCACCTTCACCACTACACTTCAGCCACACCTGCTCCCTGGCTGTCCCTTAAGTATGCCAGGGTCTGCCTCAGGCCTTTGTACTTGCTATTCCCACTACTTAGACCATTCTTTCCCCAGACACCTGCAGGCTTATACCCTCACTTCCTTCCGATTCCTGCTTGAATGTAACTTTTGGAAGAATTTAAAGGATTTCTTGCCTGACCAAACTGCCCAAAATAACACCCCAAGCCTGTCTATCTGCTTATCCTGCTTTGTTTTTCAGCTTAACACTTGTCATACATGAAATCATGTGGATCCATTTATTTATTTCTGTGCTGCCTGCCTTCCACGACTAACATGTGAGCTCCTTGAGGGCAAGGACTTTGCCTACTTTGTCCACTGCTCGGTCCCCCAGATACAAAGAGTCCCTGGCACATAGTAGCTGCTCAACGAATTTTTGCTGAATGAATGAATGGTACCTCGCCTGACTCTACCTCACTCTACCGACAAGTAGGACATTCACACTAAGACATACATTCTTTTAAAGCTTCTTCTTCCTCTCCACTGTCTGACCCTTATCGTATTTTTCAGACCATAAGACACACCTAGGTTTTAGAGGAGGAAAATAGGGGAAAAATTTTTGAAGCAAGAAATGTAGTAAAATATTTAATAACATAAACACCATAATATTTTACCAATGTAAATGTACACAGAACTCAACAGCAGCATTAACAACCATTATTCCTCCCAAATTTGGGGGTGGGGGGCACATCTTATACTCCAAAAAATACAGTATATCTTCCGAAAAGTTTGGCTTCCATTTTCTCTTTATAGTCCCTTAAAGAAAAAATATATAGGTTTTTTTTTAAGTCATGCCTGATTAGTAATGTGATTAGTGCCAAAGTTCTTGGGCTGTGCCCTGAAAGAACTGTCTGCAGGAGGCCACACTGTGTCAGAGCTGGGGAAAGACCTCGTGAGGCTCCAAGCATGAGCAACCAAGGGCATGAGCAGGGTCGGGGAGGGGGCTGAGCTCCTGCCTCTGCACAGAGCCCAGCACAGAGTTTGGAAGATTTGGAAGCATCCAGAGGTTGTCTGTTTGGCGTGGACCTGGGTTGCCCCATGGCTGACAGTGGCAGAGGTGTCCACGCATCTCTGTGAGCAGTAGACCTGGACACACGGGAACCTGAGGAGAAGGGAACCCGCAGGGCTGATGCCCTGCAGGGTTCACCAGCTCAGAGGCACACGTGACCGCTCGGGAGTAACCGGGAGATGCTTTAAAGGAGGCTCCTTTCCAGCAACACAGCTGGTAGGCAGCCATGCTATCGTAATTTGAGTGCAAAATGGAAATGGGACCTCTTTTCCAACACATCAGCCTGTGAGGGCAGGGACCATTGGATCATACACCTGGGGCGGGGGGAACATGAGTTGGGAATCAGAGTTAGATGTAAAAATGAACCAGGTAAGTCAATCTTCAAAGTCATGCAGAGCGTCAGGACATCCTTAGCAAACGCACCCCAAATTTTGTGACTTCTGTCTCATTTTCCTTTCCTCAGGTTAGTGATTCCCTCAGACATCAGCACGTGGGAGCTGTTCCAAAAACTATGTTCACTTTTTTTCAGTTGTGTCTAATTACTAGAATCGTGTCATTTTTTTCATGGTAACTAATTGGCATTCTGAAGATATTATTGCTGGAATCGTGTTCTGTAAGTCACCTCAGGGACTTTAAGTTCTTTGTATGCAGGCAGGTGTTCTTGCAAAGCATCCCTGAACATTGCTGGGACATCACTTGTTTGTGAATCAGAAACTTCTCAACGGCAAGTTGCTTTTAAAAAAAAAATTTTGCTTTAGCACTAGTGTTTACGATGAGAGGAATGATCTCAGTTCACCTGGTTGCTGTGACCCAGAAAATTCTGCTTTCAGAGAAGAGAAGGTTGGGGGAGAGAGGGGCTTGAAATGACAGGCTGAAGGGTGACCCCATCCCCGTGTGCTTGGGACAACAGCATCCATCCTCTGTAGGCAAGTGGCTGTTGGAGGGGAGCCACGATAGAGACCATTCATTCTGACTCACGGTGCCCAGCGGATCAAGAGCATTTCCTGCCCTTTCAACGTCTGATTCTCTCTTCCAACTGCTCCAGACTGCCTCAAAACAACTTAATGGAAAAATAGCAAATTAGCAAACTATGCACATGAGTGCGCATGTGTGTGTGTGTGTTGGGGGAGGCAGGCTTGATCATTTAACTAATACTTTTTTGAAAGCTGACTGTGGCCAAAGCTCTGCTGGAAGAGCTAGAAATAAAAGGGGTGGGGGTGTAGTTACAAAGGTAAGTCAAACTTGGCCCCTACCTTCAAGGCACTAACCATCCAGAGGGGAAAATGAACATCAATATCAACTAATTCCAAATGGGTGTTCTCAGTAGCACCTGAGGTCACTTTCACACCTGAGATTTTATTATTCTGTTTATCCATTTAACAAATATGCATTCAGGTCACCTAAGGGAAATTGAAAGAGGGCCGTGAGCAGAACAGAGAAGGTTAATCACTTCCAAATGTGGGGCCGCCGAAGGTTATATTGCAGATGGTATCCAAGCTGAATCTTAAATGATGAGTAGAAATTTGGGAGGCAAGTCTGTGGGAACAACAGCAATACAAGAGAAGGGTAGGGTGTAAGTGAAAGCACGGCCACAAATTCAAGGACCAAGGGGTGGTTTAGCGTCCCTTAAGCCTAAGTGTGGTTTGTGGTAGTTTTGAAACATGTCCAAAAACTCTCTGAAGGCCCTGCCATGAAGGGTAGGGTCTAATTCCCCTCCCCTTGCACATCGTAGGTTTTCAACTAAAAGAATGTTGTGGAGGTGACACCGTGTGACTTCCGAAGCCAGGCTGGAAAAGGTGACACCGTGCTGTGGTATTCACCTGGCTCTATCAGACCAAGGGCTTTGGGAACCCACCTGTGAGAAGTGCAGCTACCCTAAAGCCACCAGTCTGGAGGGACCACATGGAGAGGGCACACAGTGAGACAGAGAGATGGCCCAGAAGCCCCAGTTGTGTGAGTCTTCCCAGCATCGACCGCCTGCATGCAGGTACACACACGTGCACACTGGCCGGTGGTGCTTACCCTCCGCCTTCAAGTCTGCTAGCAGAGGTGCTGCTCGCTGTGGAGACAGATGAGCCTGTCCTACTGGGGCCTAATCAAACTCTGACACCCTAGAATCTGCAAGTGCAATGAAAGGCTGTTTTATGCCACTAAATTTTGGGGTTAATTTGTTACACAGCCATGGTAACTGGAGAAAATGTGCTGAGAGAAAAGGCAGAACAAGTTGGCGGCTGTCCAGTCAGTGAAGTCCTTGAAATCTGTGTTAATTAGGAAGTTTGGATTTTACTTGGGAAGGGGGTATTGGGGAGCTACTAACAGTGGTTGAGCAGGGATGTGGCATATGATGACATCTTATGACATGGTTCCCCAACATTTCTGTGCGGATAACTTCCCATTTCCTTGAAGGCTTGTTGGAGAAAGGAGGAGGAAGAAGAGTACAAGGTTCGAAGTTCCTGAGGAAGGTGGTGTGGAGGGAGGCAGAGGCATCACCTTCCTGGAGCTCTCTTTCCTCCTTGGGAAATACCAGAAAACGTGGAAAACAAACATGGTGGGCGAGACTAGCTGAGATCTGCCACTACGTACAAAGCCATTGTTTCAGGACCTGAACGTAAGACCAACGGCTAGTCCTCCCTTTTCCTCATTTTCCATAGGATTAAGAAAGTGTATTGGTGAGCCTTAGACAAAGGGAAATCAACTGTATAAAGTGTGGAGGGCAGCCATTAGCTCTTGGACTTTCAGTCTGGCTTTTCCCCACTAGGTACACACTGCTGTTCTCACCTCGGTGCCTTTTGTCAGGCTGAGCCCTTGCCTAGAACACTGAGCTCCTTCTCTTCCTCTAGCCAACTCAGCCCTCAAGACTGAGCTTTAGGAGAGCTCATTCATCCATTCATTCATTCACTCACACAATAACGCACCAAATAACACACCAGACACAACACCAGGCACCGAAGAGACAGATGAAAAAGTCTGATGCGGCCCCACCTGTGCAGAGTCCGGTGGAAGGAACAGACGTAACAAGATGCAGGCACTGCTCAGAGATATTGCAGGGTCGGTTCCGGACCACCACAATAAAATACTGCAATAAAGCCTGTTCTACTCTTTTTTTCTAGCAGAGGGTCTTGCCTTCAATTTGTAAAAACACACCATCTATGAAACACAATAAAGTGAAATACAACAAAGCAAGGTGTGCCTGCATGTGGCGGTGGTATCGCTTCCATTTGCAGCCCCAAGAACGTGGATGACAGCTACTCTAGGTTCTCAAGAAACGTAGATATCAGACCCCTCAGGTAGGACTTGCAAACGTGGTGATCAAAACCAGCTGTGTGGCTCTTGGCCCCTCATCCACTTGAAGGTAGAAAGAGTCAGATTTAGAGAAGCCGGGAGGGACACAGCACAGAAAGGATTATGGAAGTCATGGGAGGGGGTGAGGGTATCTGCGGAGGAGAAGTGGGCAGGGTGAGGACAAAAGAGTGACAAACTGCCCCCTTTGGGAACACCATCACCCAAAGGGCTCATCGGGGGAAGGAGATCCAGCAAAGACCAAGGTGGAATGGCCTGAGAGCAAAGTGTGATACACAGGGACAAAGCAAAAAATGTGTTTGAAGATGGGCAGAGTGTTCAAGCTATGATGTAGGCCATACAGAGATCTAGTAGGTTGAGGCCTCAGAATTCACCATTGGATTTGGCAACATGGAGATTTTCCAGGAAGCTCCCTCATAATCTCACATTAGCCTAAATGCACCCCTTCTGTGCTCCCTTGGCATCCTGGGTGTTTTTAAATTAATATTCTCTTGAAATGATCTCTCTCTGTGTTTGTTATTCCTTCCCATCAGACCACGGCTCTTTAATTTTAAGTCCATTAAAATAAAATAAAACTCAACATTGTATTCCTAGGTTGTAACCACATTTTAAATTCTTTTTTTAAAGATTGTATTTATTTGTTTTTAGAGAGAGGAGAAGGGAAGGAGAAAGGGTGAGAAACATCAGTGGTTGCCACTGGTACATGCCACAAAGGGGGACCAAACTCACAACCCAGGTACATGCTCTGACTGGGAATCGAACCAGTGAACTTTTGCTTTGTGGGATGACACCCAACCCACTGAGCTACCCATGTCAGGGCACATTTTACATTCTTAATAGCCACATGTGACTTGAGTATATTGAGATTATAGAAAATACCTCTGAGGTATAGAATACCTCTAAGAAGCTAAGAAAATTCCTTAGCAAGTGGAATGGGGAAACCGAGACATATAGCTGAACAAACTGGCTGAGCGATGTACTGCCGGATACAGATCACCTCCCCGGCAATAACATCTAGGCCTCAGTTGTGTTTCAACTTTAGGCCCAGAAAAGCAGCAAAACCAGGTGGGCACCGCCAGGACCAGCTGCAATGACTAATGATCCCCTGCTCTGTCACTGACCAATCAGTGGAGACCACGACCCTGAAAGGCACACCTGGAAAACTGAAGACTAGTCTGCTGAAATCCTCCCCCAAGACCTCCCCTAAGATTCCCACCTGCAAGAAAGAGAAAAGACCTTTAAGGCAAAGGACCCAGCTCTTGCTCTCCTTGTTGGGATCACTCCCATGCCTTTCCCTTCCCCCTCGCCTTCCACTACAGGTGCACATCTCCTAAACTCTAAGGGACCCTACAAGACTTGCAACCAGGGGAGCAATGGGCAGCGGCAGCTGGTCCTGGGCCAACCCCCTGAACCTGTTTCCAAGGCCCACTTCCTCTGGATTACCAGTGAGCCGACAGCAGCCTGCCCTTGGCTCGCTTCTTTGCGGTAACATTTCTAGAGAGTCAAAGCAGCCCCACCTAGGTCTCTCCCGTTGCTTCTCTTCTAGGCCCTTTCTTGTTTCACCGTCCCAGCTTTAATAAATGCACCCTTAAAGTCACCTGGACTTGTGAAATCTTTCCTGCATGACGTCAGGAACCCACACACTACCAGCTGGCTGGAGGCAGACCCACTCAGGGCCCAGTCCCCGTCTGGTGACATCTCTGTCATTGCTGAATGTTGTATCAGACAGCATTGCTTATATATTAAATAGTAATAATGGGACTACTAGTTGGGAACCTGGATCACCAAAATGACAAGCGGCCTCCACCATACCCCCATTTTACTTCTGTAAAAAAAAAAAGGTGTGTGTATATCGAGTGGTGGAACTTGGCTGCGGGTCCCCTGGTCTGTCTGAATCGAGAGAACGGCCTCTTCCCTGCTATCCTACATTTGCAGTTAGTTTGTGCTGTGATGGATTTGCTCTCTGAAAGCTTTGATCTACATATACTTGTAGATTAAAAAAAAACTTTTTAAATGTGTAAGTATGATCAGGGTGGCTCTCCCCTAAATAAAGAATTCAGCTCAAGTGTTGACATTCCCCTGGACACAATTATGTTGTGCCCAGCTCCTCGGGACTCACTGATTAGGTGTGAGCAGTTGTCCTGTGACACAAACAATGTCACAGCCAAGATCTCTCTCAGGAAATCTCCCAGAAATGCCTTCCCGTTGCTCTTGACTCCAAACTTTCTTGTAGTCAGACTTACTTCTTTTTTCTTTTTCTTTGCTTTATACGTGCATGAGAGACACACAAACATTCCGTACTGTAACAGAGTTGGCAGCATCTCATTCTTCTCGCCTTCTGAAAGGCACAGCCATGCCAGTACCTGGTCTGAGCGCCCTTCTAGAGTAATGGAATGTGGAATGTGATTATAAATACTTTGGGTACTTGGTTGATAGCGTGCTTGTTGACATGTTGTTATGGAAATTAGATAATTACACCAATAGGTAATGCTTTGCCTGTGACACTGCGTGTGTGCGTGTACAGAAGCCACGAAATAACTTCTGGTTTCTATTTCTGACCTGCTGCTTCAGTGAGTCACTGAATAGCCCTTTGGTTACCCAAACCCTCAGGGCCCTCATAGACTGTGGAGGCTAAAAAAAGAAAGCTTTTCTTCCCACCTTCTAAGTTCTTTTAGACAGGCTAACGATCCAATGAACAGAGACAGGTTAACAGGAAAAATTCAAAATTTTAATACATGAGCATGGAAAATTCTCCTGAGCATGACAACTCCCCAAACAGTGAGGCCACACTGAGTATACAAGATGCTTGGGACAAAGGGGAAAAGGGGAGGAAGGGGCATTAGATTTCAGAAGTGAGAAAGGGAGGCTTGCAGGTGGGGGAGAGTGGAGCACATGCAGCAGGAGACTCCTGGCTGGACGGTTCAGAAACAGCGGGGCGCACAGGGCAGCTGGCTGGCAGGCTGCTGCCCAAAGCCCTCCTATACCACACTTACTGCAAGTTAGGTTAAAGCAAATGTTCTAAGATTTCCTTCCCGAAGCAGGTTTTTCTGGCTGAATCTCTTGGACAGGAAAGGGGGGTGGTTTGAAGTTTCTTTCTGAGTCTTGTTTCTTAAGAAACAGCTTAAAAATCAATATCCCCCAAAAGGCAACTGCAGGGTGGAAAAACTTTCATTCCCTTCAGTACTTCTTACTGGAACCCTCAGGACATCAGCGAAAAGCTACTGTGCAGTTCAAAGCCCCAAATGTTCAGGGCTCTCAATTTTTCACTCTCCAAAGTTGTTCTCATTAAAGTCCCGTGCCACTCTGGGAAAGAAGGCCTGTTCAGTTTGTCATCAAAGGAAGGAAACCCTCGGAAATCACAGGTAGGGGCAAACCACGTCTTAAAAATGCAAGTAAATACCATACACTTTGACTTTCTAAGAATTGGGTTTGAAGGGAACTCCTTAAAAAAGTAAAGATTAGTATTTTCCCACCCAGCATAAATAATGGTGACATGCCATAGAATTTGAAATGAAATTATCTTTTAGAAATAATAAGGGCCTTTTGCAAATCTATGCTTTTAAGTAATTTATATGGAAAGCGCCATTTGTTTTCACGACTTTGAAAATATGAATAAAAGGGAGATGGGAAAGTTACATATTATGCAGTGTCAAAGCTTACTGCCACTGAGGTATATTTAGGAGGGAAGACAATGGGGAGAGTGGTATCATTGTACAGCGCTGTGAAGTTATATTAGTGACACCTGAATGAGTACATTCTCACTGTAAAATAAGGCATTTGCATGTATGTAGACTAAATCAGAAACATCTCCCTACTTGCCTCCTAAACAGTTTGGAGAGTAACTTTTCAGTCCACTTCCATGCATTTCATTCATAACGAATGCAACTTCAAGTGCAACTTCTCTATCAGGTATGAATGGTATTACCACTTAGTCATTGTTTTAACTCGGTTTGTTTGTTTATGTTGAACACGCCATCTGAAGATGCATTTTTACATCTTTTCTTCTACATCTTCTAAGTTTTTTCTCTTATTACAGAAGCTCTTCCCTCACTGGTTTTCTAGTGTAGGTTTAAAGTGGAGATCAAACTATTCAAACACAACTGAGTGGTGAAGGGAAAGGGCTGCCTGATGGGCAGTAATGGGATCAAGAGCAGTACCATCTTGGCCAGGGCTCTGAACCATCACCTCTTCGGCTTCCTTTAGGTGCTTCTTTGAGCATCAAGTCTCCTGGGCCCCTCCCACTTCCTGCCCAGAGTTGCCTTCACTGCTGGCTCACTCATTTTTGCTTTGTAGGGAACAGCAGTGATTTTTTCAGGTAAGTGGAGTGGGCCCAGGAAGGGTGAAGGGAGGGTATGAAGAATGTTATTTATTTTAGTAGGTGGGGGGTTCAGGGTCTGGGGCTATATCCGAAATGTGAGGGTACAAACCATTGGGACGAGAAATAACCTCCAATTTTACGTTTAATTCAGTTCAGTGGAGTCAGAGGAAAAACTGGTTTTGGTGCTTTGGAAACTTGATCAAGCATTAACAGTTTGATGAACCGTCAAAAGTGGTCAATGATCTAAACCTGCTTTCTATTCAAGATAAAAAGAAAGAAATGACAACATCTGCCAAGAAGATGTGGTTGAATTTTGAACATACAGTGACCAATTTTCTAGTTTGTATATTAGCCAAATTATTTTTATTCCTTTCACTTTATATTACCCTCCCCCACATTACTGAATGCTAGGAGCCTTTCCTAGCAACTTAAGATGAACAGGGGAGAAAAGGAGAGATGAGGTTCCATGTAATCAATTTTTCTTACAATGCAGCCCTATGTTATGTGAGAGGTTAGGTTCTAAAGGGACACCATAAGGTCATAGTTATATACAGTCAGAGTTATCACTGAAAGTTCCTTCAGTGGATCCCAAGAACTGGGACATGCCCACTTCTTTTTCCGTGTATTTGGGGAGAGGTTAAGGGAAAATAAGTACCTTTAAACATTATACTCATAATCTGTGTGGTGAGATCAGGGCCAGCGAGTTAATTTTTGAGATCCAGTGCAAAACAAAAATGTGGGGCTCCTTGTTAAAAAAATTACTACAAATGTCAAGATCGTAGCAGCAGATCATTAAACCAACCGTGGGGCTCTTCCAAGTGGAGGGTCTTATGCAACAGAATGAGCTGTACATCCATAAAGCCAGGCTGGGTAAGAAGCTTGGAACAAACTGAGAGGCTGGGAAACTGAGATCAGCTCAGAAAGAGAAGCCTTAAAACTCCCGTAGAGAGAACGGGGGCACGTCAGTGTTTGAATGATTCTCTTGTGTTCCCCACACCCTGTCACATCTGAGTAGTGTAGTTGAACTTGCATTATGCGAAATCAGCACAGAATACAGCTCCATGATCCAAGTTAAATGGTTGAGGAGTTGCAGATCCATATGAAAAAAGTTTTGGATTTTCTGGTTTTTTTCCTCAAGGATTCATTGTAATTTAAAATTCAGGTGTGTAACAAGAAAATTAGTATCTACGTTTCTTTACTGAGCAAGATTTTTGACATGCCCTTGCTTACCAAAAGCAAAATAGCAAATTTACTTCATTGTGTAGTTGGTAGGAAAAAAACAAACTGCATTACCATGAGTTAGTTCCCTGGGTGGGCTCCCCAAAGAGCTAGGAAAATTAGGTGTGATAACATTTTCTTCAAATAAAAGCCTAGTTACTTTACTCCCTAAAAAGTTTGCTTTTTCAGATAATTCCTGCCCTCCACCCCGCCCTGAAGGTCTTGAACATAATATGAGCAAGGAAGGGTTTATTCTAAGACCGCCTAAGCAATCTGAGCAAGAATGTGATGCAAGGCTCATTTTAAAAAGGAACTGTGTAATATTTTACAGCACTATATTTTTTTCAAAGTGCTTTATAATATCCAAGTCAGGCTAAGGGCAGTTGGTCAGATAATTGACCAAAAAACTTTTCAGATAGCAAGTTATTCAATGTCAAAGTAACAGAAAATTGTGTTTCCAGGATATTTTCTCTCACTGGCTTGGGTCTCTGATGTTACCCCACCTCTTCCACCTCAGGGTTCTCAACTCAGCACATTGAAACCTGATTCACCTGCTTTGATAAAAATTGCTTCCTTGTGGTCTTGAGAGTTACGAAGTTAAGCTTTATGCCCCGGGGTCAAGCAGCTAGTCACCCAGGTAGACTGGTCAACCCTCTTGACTCATTCTCATCGGCTCCAAGTTATGCAATAAAGCAAAACAATACTTAAGCTCCCACAAAGCTAACAAAGGAAGCAAAGCTGCAATGTGTCATTGTCCCAGTGTTCAGAAGTCTGAGGGATATTTTTGGTTTATATTTCTATTGTGGAGATTTTAGGGTGTTGATGGCAGTTGTTGTGTGGTGGTTGTTATTTCACAAGAGTCAAAATTGGAGGCATCTGTTATTCTGACTGCTGATTCCAATAAACTGTATAAACAAGGGCATGAAAGAATCTGGAAAGGAACTTGGGTGGCAACAGTATTTTGTCATTAATCTCTTGATTTGTATCAAGTTGTATATTTTTAGAGAAGGGAGGAGAGAAAGCATAAGGAGACACAAACACAAATTTATAATGATCATCAGATAAGTTTATTCAGAGTGGTTTGCCAAAAGAGTTACAGTAACTAACACTGATTGACTGGTTAATGGGTACACCTCTAACCATTCACACTCTTTATCTCATTGCATCTTCACCATAACCCAAAGAATGAGACAGTCATCACTGCTCTCCCCATTGACCAAGACCTTATGGGTAGTAAATGTCAGAGCTAGCGTTTAAACTCAAGATGAATCCCTATTCAGTGGAATACTTAATTATTCCACCTAGGATAACTGCCTTTCTCTCCTCCTTTAAAATGTTGCCCATCTGGTTTTTCCCTAGAACCTATTTTGCCTCCCCAAGCCAGATTGATTTCAACACTAAATAAAAATACTCCAGCCTATATAAAATTTACTTACATTCTTGCATGAAGCTATCTCGTAAATAACACCAATTTACACTTGGCAGAATATAGAGTGGTTTCCATGTGCGAACACCCTGAAGCATTGCCCACAAGAACGAAGCATTAGGCCTGACAGCACAGAGCCCATCCTGACACTATTTGCATTAACAAATGTCGAAACTTCTCCCGGACAGAGTTAGGTGCTGCCAAGAACACTTAGGGGAAGTGAGATGCTTTATCTTTTGTGTGCACACAAGTTTACTCTTCAGAGAGCCTGAGTGGGTGTGACGCCCAGGAGTTAATCGTCTAGTCCAGCCGTATGCAAATCTGGACCTGTGTTTACGTGGAGGTGCAGACACAAACGTGGGCGACACGGTTGGTTGCAGACGTGCGTGGAAACGCACTTGCCACACTGTCATTCGGGCAGTTTCTGTGTCGACGGTGTGACAGTGAACACCCAGTTCGGATCGCCTCGTCTAGATCGGGGGTTACTCGGGTAGAAGTTCCACCCGCGGCCGGGGGGGGCTTGCAGCAATGTCCACACGCTAGTGCACCCACGGGGATCCCAAGAGGGTCAATCCAGCGCTTCTAGAAGCCGAGCCTCCGGCGGCTCCGCTGCGCCCCCAAGGATCTGGCTCCGCTCCATCCTCCTCGCCCCCAGCTTAGCCCCGCCCCCCCGAGCGCGGCCAGGCCCCGCCTCCAACGCCCGGTGCGCGCGGCTGCAGCGCTGCCCCAGTTCCGTAAACACTTCTCTCCCCGCCCCCAGGAGCCCCGGACTGCACTACTCTCGGGCCGCGGGGGGAGCGTTCCCTTCGGCACCCCAAACACCTTCAAGTCCGAGCTCCCCTCAGCTCCGGTCATCCGAAGGTGCGGACACACGTTCTGTAGTAGGTGAAACCCGTCAGAGCTCCGCCAGCGGAGCCTGAAACGCCCTGGCTTCCGCGCAGCCCGCTGCTGTTTTTCCCCCACTCGCCCGTCTTGTGATGGTCGCGCCCTGGCTGTCGCCTGCAGCGTCCTTCCCGGCCCTTTAAATTCAGCGTGGGGCGGGGGTGGTAGGGGGACCAGGAGGTTGGAGGTGTTGGGATTGGGCAGTGTTCCAGGTGCTTGTGCTGGCCTGGGAGAGGGACGCGCGGAGACCCTTGCCCCGGGCTCACGCAGCCGCCTTTCTCCGCCGCCTGTCTCCGCGCGGGGCCCGGTGCGTATGCCTCCCGGGGGAGGGCTCGCCGCTCCGGGGTGAAGGGCCCGGGCGGACGGAGGGGGACACGTAGGGGGACACGTTGGCTTGGGGCTGCGGGAGCCTCCCCGCTCCGCCGTGGAGCGCAGTCCTGAGTCGCCGGGCCAGGGGCGTTAAAGCCGGGCTCCTCGCTCCCGCCAGTCCTCTGGTTTGACGTCGCACTGCTGTCCCGCGTGGGAGCCGGGCGCGCGAGCAGCCGCGGCGGGGATCGGGGTGGTCGCGGGGCTCGGGTCCCGGAGGCCGCCGGGTCGCTGCCGCTGGGCCGCTGTGTAACATCTCGCTGGGCCCGTGCCAGCGACGGCTCAGCGAGCGGCTTCGCACTATCTCCCCTGGGAGGAACACTCTTTCGCCCGCGACCCCCGGCCTCGTTGGAGGGGGCGAACCGAACCGTCGTGAGGGCCGGGCGGGGCCCGAAGCGTGTGTTTGGGGTTTGTTGCCGGGGTTTCCACAGCGCTGGGCTCGGCCTCCGCCGTCCCCTCCCCCAAGGGTTTGTTTTGACAGGAAACGGCTGCTGGAGTGAAGAGGCTGCGGGAGGACGTGGGTATGTGTGTCTGTGTTTGGGGGGTGGGGGAGCGTTAGTCTGAGCCGACTCCGGCGCGTCCCCTCGAGGGTGCCCTCGCCCGGGGAGCGGGTCAGGCTCGGGGTCCAGCCCCTGTCCTCTCAGGGACTGCTTGTGCTTCCCAAAGCCTCTCCTCTTGGTGGGCACCACTGGGGTCAACAGTGATGATTTGAGGTGGTACGTGGACAAACGAACGCGGTTCTGTGTTTTCGTGAGTATTACGAAAAACTGTTCCACTAACCGAGCTATTTCACAATGATACACATTTTCCTTTTCAATGCAGTGTAGTTAAACACATAACTCAGGTGAAAGAGAAGTGATAAATTAGTGTATGGGCGAGAAGGGCAACATGGAAACAGGCATGGAGAATGGTACTCAAATGATTTAAGGTTTGGGAAATACTGCCTTGGATGGCTGTCCTGTTACTTTTACCTTGAAGAAGCTAGACAAATTATCCTTGTCCCCAGTACCCCACCAGTCCCCAAGATCCCCATGGTCTCATGATCTACAGGTAGAGGTCTTGCTCTTCTCTACCAGCCAAGGTAATGAGGTAACAGCAGGGTTTCCCATTTTAGGGGGCTCCCCGCCTGCCTTTTTCCCATGCCTTCAGGGTTCATACATCACCCTGGCAGCCCTCAGAGGTGGCCTGACTTGAAGTGGCCCGGGGCTAAAGATACCCAGTCACATGTGGGAGCAGCTTCAGTGCCATTTGGGGGGGGGGGTTCAGGGGCCCCAGAGGGCACAGATACTAAAACAGGGCATATGGGGTGGGAGGAGAAGTGTTTCCAAGAATGAGAAGTACCTAGAAACCCTCCTCCCTGACACTGTCATGTTAGATGTGCTGTGAACATCTGCTGTTTTAGACAATGGCTGGCTTGTTGGCTTTATCTAGCTCTTTGTTGGCTCTCATATGATGAAGACCACTGTTCTCTAGCTGAATGGAGCAAGCACCTCTCTCTCTGCTCTGTGGTTTTTGCTTTGCTGGGAATGAATAACCTTTAGCGCTGCTGTTTAGGCCTGGTTCTAAAGCAGCATTTTGCTGAAGATGGAGATGTTCCTCACCATCTGCAGTTCTTCTCCCAAGCCCAAACTTACTCCACTGACTCCTTGCTATACATATGTAAATGGTTGTCCTGGCACCTGACCTGGACTGGCTCTTCAAAGATGATCCCCACTAGATGCTTTTTGAAAATTCTCTTTTCTGTGACAACCTTAACTGGATGGGTACCATTTTGGGGCACTGCTGGGTAATCTGAACAATTCACTTTGAAATCTTTTTCATTTATGCTAATTGTGAGCAGTTAACCCTTTTGATAGTGGAGTTTTAACTTGGGCTTTTGCAGTGCTTAAAGAATGGCTCCCTGACGGAGGATTTTCAGTCCCTCTAGTGGGGTGGTTGAGAGTTATTTTGGACAGTAGACTCTTTCAGTGATGCCCTTCACGGTATAGCACTTGAGCAGCCGCCCTGGGGTAAGGTCAGCTGGCTAACACGTGTGCATGTGTTCCCGCAGCGATAGGTAGATCAGTTTGGCAGAGTGAGAATGGAAAGAATGAGCAGCATGCCAAATTTTCTCCAGCCATCCCGGAGTGATAGAAAGCCTGGGCCGTAGAGATCCACTACCTGGATCTGTGTTGTGCTGCTGCTGCCGTGAATTATTGGGCAAGTAATTTAACCTCTCTGAGCCTCAGATCCTTACCTGTAAAATGGGGATACTGTAATAGCAATACCTTAGTTAGCAAGATTGTAATGAAGATTCAAGGAGAGAAAACTTTTAAAGCACTTTTCTTGGGGGCTGAGTCATAATAAACACCTAATAACTATTAGCTTTACTTGTTATTATTTGCTCTCAGTGAGCATTGAGAGGGTGAAGAGACACAGTGTAACTGTGAGTCTTTGCTAGTTTGAATTATTGGTGCCTTAGAAATGTGTTGAATTTTTAAGGCACTGGGAGTGGAGACATAGCTCCTTCCTGCAAGTTGCTTCAAATGTAGTGGGAGACAGAGATGCAGAAACAACAATAGTACTTCAAGTGACTGCATAATGAGAATATGAGTGATGTGAATGAGGCAGAAGAGAAGGAAAACCCGAGTTGTCTCATTCAGTAAGAGTGTGGCTTAATTTGTTCATCAATGATACTCAGCTCTTGCTCTATCCCAGAAAGGGTTCTAAGCGCTAGGTGGCTAAGTTAGATGGAGTGAGTGAGAATATCAGGGAAAGTGACTTTAAAGTTGTAACATTCAATTTCAAATCTGAATCACAACAAGGAGCCCGTCTTGTGATCAAGGACAAGAACAATCCAGGAGGAGAGAACAGCAGGTGCAAGTGCTCTAAAGTAGGAAGTAGGGCTTGTCCGAGGAGCTCAAACAAGGCTGTGGTGTCTAGAGCCGGGGAGGTTAGCAGGAGAGGGGTATGGGATGAGGGGTACGGGTGTCTAGAGCAGGGGTACCGGAGCGAGGTCGGATCAAAGAAGGATTGTAAACCACCGCCAGGAGACTTCTTAGGAAAAGGGAAACCTCCTGGAGAAGCGCCCTTAAAAGGGATGATTTATTTTTCCTCTTTGGAAGGGCTCCAGCCCATTTCCTGTTTTATTCTGTAGGCACCGTTCAAAAGGACTTTGGGACAACTCCGACTGTACAGAACTTTCCTAATAGAGTAGCATCTAAGCTATCAGTAACAGAAACAATCAAAATCTGAGAACTGCAGGGGACTGAACTGTTTCGAATTAGACTTGACGTTTCAGTTTAATACTTTTTTCTCTTTTAAACTGTAGCTCAGAAATCATTTCAAACTTATACACAAAATTGCAAGAACAGTACAAAGAACTTCCTATTGTCTGCCTTTTACTTATATTCACCTATTAACATTTTGCTTCATATGCTTTATTGTTTTCTCTTTTTCCCTCTCATTTGAGTAATTTGAAAGTTGCATACATCATACTTTATTCCTAAATACATAATTGCAGTGCATTTATCAACTTGAGTAAATTTAATGTTGCAATACAGAAGTAGATTCAAGTATTGTAACAATGTTCTCAATTGACCCAGTAATGTCCCTTCCATCCCTCCCGTACATGGTCCAGTCTAGAATCCTCTATTGCACTCACTGTCAAGTGTCTTTTCATCTGGGACATATCCTAGCTTTTCTTTGTTATTATGGCATTGACATTTTGTGATCATTTCTTTTAGTAAGAAAAAATAATAGTTGATAATTGATGACTAGGAGCTTAAGTACTTAACCCAGACTATTTACATTAATCTTCACAACAATTACAACTGATCTTCCTTCCATCTGTTATTAAACACAGGACCGGCCCCCTCAGGTCCCTGCACCCATTTCCTCCTAAGATATCCATGGTCATCCTGCCATTTGTTCATCTGTTTATTCATTCAACAAGAACTACTTAAGTGTCTGCTGTATCCCAATCTTTGACCTTGGAAGCAATGATACAATAATACCACTTATTATTATTAAACATGGAACGCTGCAATGAAAAATGTGATTCTCTTTGAATTGTGACCTACTGGAGTATTGGAGGCTTTGCTTGGAGTTATCTTTTGTCTTCACCTTTGACTTTGCCTTTGACCCGTGTGTAAATCTTCCAGGTTTGAGATGTGGTGTTCCCAAAGAATTGAATGGTTTGCTTGTGAGTTACAGTGGTGAAGGTTAAGTAGATTTAAGTTTGTTGGTATGAGAAGCATTACCTTTCTTACAGGACCAGCTGGGTTCCATTATCACTTGTTCTAAGAGAGAATCCAAAATTGTTTTCAAAGCAGCTTAATTACCCTCGATGTTTTTTTGAGTCAAGTAGCATTGTCCCCAGATGACTTACACAGAAACCTGAGAACAAGAAAAGAACAGATGTGAAGGAACTTTCAGACCATTTATACCAGGATGGGCCACTTGCCCTTGGCATTTGTAGTTCAAACAAATGCAAGAAATCTGTCCTAGCCAACTACCAGTCTTGTTTGTCTGTAGGGAAACATGTTTTTGTCATCATAGGATAAAACTCTCCTTCCCTCTAGAGTTTTTAATGCCTAAAATGATGATAACAACAACAAAAGCAAATAATACTACTAATTACTAACATCTGTATCCTGTTTACACTGTGTCAGACATCATTCTGAGCAGCACACATACACTAAGTGGAATCTCACACCAGCCCTGTGAGTTAGGTAACATCAGCTTGCCTATATGAGGAAATGGGCAATTTCCCAGTAAAGTAGTAATGGACATTTTGCTTCAAAGAAAAGTTTCTGCTTAGATGCTGTAAAGCCCAGTGTGGGCGAAACATCTACCAACTAAACAAGTTTCTGAACATTTTGAAGCTTTTAAATTTTCTGTTGCATTCCCTGTGCTAGAAACTCTGCCTTCAGTGAATTGTTGGAAAAAAGCGTAGTTGCACATTATTAACGATGTCTGCAAAGAGCACATTTAATTTCTTGGAACTTCTAGTGATGCCTCATGGAACTCTGGGTTTATAGCATTTTAGCAATTTCTAGGCAGAAGGGAACTAATAACTGTCTAACGTGCTCAGAATAATGAGGGGAAGAGAGCAGATGTGATGTGCAGAAAACCACACAGGTGATCAGTGACAGCCTCAGGCCTCATATCCTCTGCTTCTACCTTCTGAGTTAGATCTTTTATTTTTTAAATCTTTGTACTTTGTTGCCTTGTTAAACACAATTTAAAAACCTACAAAGTGTGCTGCTCAGCTGGAGTAGAAAAATGAAACGGACAGCTAATAATTAGAATGGATGAATTTATGGTGAAATAAATCCAATGGATCAATGTATGAATTAACCTACTTCATAAAGTTCAGTGGATGAAAGCTTTTATGCACCTTTATTCTGAAAAAACAGCCAAAGTAAAGAGAAGTAAGAGTAGGCCACACATAGCACAATTGTTACGGTGGAATGACTGGAAGAAGAATAAAGTGGAAACAGAGTTTAAGATTTTCAAATAAGAGTGCGATAAGGACCAGGGAATATTAAGTCTTAAACCTAATAAGGCAGGTTTCGGTGTAGGTCATCTGCTCCGGTGCTGAGCTCTGCCAGTGCCAGGCCTGTGCCAACGTGGGGTGCTATCAGTTTGCAAATGTTCTGGTTGAAGCTGCACCAGATGGGATTCAACGATTCCAATTCCGCTGACGCCGAATGAATACTTGTCACGTATCTGACACTGGTGGTGGACGAGACACAGATCCTGCCTTTTACTAAGGAGAGTTGGAAGTAGCCATGGGAGGAAAATCACCGTACAGGTGACGAAGCACTGTCATGAAGGTACAGGAGGTGTGCTGCGGGTGGACAAAGAAGAGTGCCCTTGGCCCTGGCCAGAGAATAGAGGGAAGGCTTTCTGGAGGAGGTAGCATTTTTAAGAAATGCCTAAGTAGATCCGTGAGAAGTAAAATATTGGCAAAGAGAGAAAGCTGGAGGGAAGGGCGAGCATTCATTCCATGCAGGGTCTGGGGTTTGGTGGAAGTGAAAGGATTGAAGCACATGCTTTTCTTTTGTCTTCCCCGCTCCTCTCCAAGCAGATGGGAGTTCAAGCTCAAGTGAAATCTAGGTTGCACGGTGTAAAGGGGGCTCAGGGTTATTTTATAGCCCGCGATCGTGGTGGGTGGTCGGCCTTGGGGACTATAGGGTAAGGTGAAGGCCTCTACCTGGTAGCTTCCTAGCAGCTACACTTGTCTCCTTGCCATTCGGTCTGCAGAGGCAATCTCCAAGTTAGTGGTTTTCTGTCTGTGAAAGTGGTGGGCACAGCAAAGGTGCATTTCTATGAGTGGCAGGTCTGAAGAAGTTTGTTTTGGTGAGGTCAGGTGCTAATAATACCCTTGAGACTCTGACCCTTAACCAGTTCCTCTCAGGCCTGTTCTTGTCTGCCACCCAAGAGATAAAGAGTGCCACTCTTTTCTCTCAACAAAGGCTAGACTCCCCCTTATTCCCAGCCCTGCTGGCCTCTCCTTTCTCATGTTTCCTCAGCAATGTCTTGTGTTGCTTTTTCTTGTGTTCTGGCATCTGGCACACACGGTCTTAGGTAACTGGACTTGAGAGCCATGAGAGCAGGGCCCTGGCTGTTTCATTCACTGTCATTCTCCCCAGGGCCTGGTCACAGCAGGCACTCGATAAATAATGAGAGAAATCACGGCAGAACCTGTGCAGGTTTTTCAGGCATACTAAGCTGTGGTTTCAAATTCTGGCAGCTCTGTCTGCTCTGTGTACCTCATCACATGAGCTGGTTCAGGTCTAAAGACACTCAGGTAGCCCTTGCTATCATTACTGTCCCTTTAGGATTTGACATGCCTTTTCTCCTCTGTGTCAGCTGACTTCGCACACACATGAAGGCCAGCTTTCTCTCTGGCCTGGCTGAGGCTCCTGGGCTTAGGCCTGTGCGTCCCGTGTGCCTGGGATCTCCTTTCTAGGGGATGGTGGGACCCGACCGCTCTGCCCTGCAAGGCAATCTGATTTTCCAGAGGCAGCACTGAATGTAGTCAAGGGGCTGGTTTTATGTCATAGTAAGTCCTCTTGTCCCCGGAGTCTGTCCTCCGCAGCCTGGGAACCAAGATCTTCTGTGCCTCTTTGTCCTTTGGGTGGTAGTGAGTACTTTGTGAAGTGTCAGGTACAAACCAAGTGTTGGTCCTTGCTCTTTGTGTCATGGCCATCTGTGGGCAGATGGAGAAGAACCTAAGGACTGGCCAGTCAGAGACTTTAATTCGCCTTTTCCTTTCTTCAGGAGGCTCACAAACAACTAATGAGGCTGATTTCAAAAATATTTTATTCAAAACAAAGACGTAGGAGCAATAACAGTAGCTAACAGTGAGTGCTGCACTAAGCACTTTAGTAAGATGAATCCGGGTTCACCCCCAAGCAGTCCTATGAGATAAGTCTTTCAGTTTTACTGATGAGGTGGGAAGGTCAGTGACTTCCTCAAGGTCACGTGACAAAAGACTGCATGACCTTCTAACCTAGGCAGTCCGACAGCAGAGCCCCATACTTTCACCTTCCCACGTCATACATAGCAGCCCAGGAGGAGAGTATGTTCTGCACTTTGTTTTTTAAGGGCCCGTTACCATGGAGAGCCCGCATTCCCACCCGGGATGTCCTGAGTGAAGGTCACACCTGTGGCTGTGGAACCCCTTTTCCGGAAGGCAGTCTTGAAGGCCTAGTGACAGCCTGGCTGGGGTGCTGTGGGGACTCTAGGTCACCTTCTGGGAGCCTTTCCCACTCCGCGACACACACGACACAGGTGTCTGCCCTGGAAGAAGCATCGCAGAGCGTTGACACAGAGTCCGTTTGTCTGTGCAGGTTCTGGCTCTTCGCCCCACACTCAGGTGACTCAAAATGCCCTTCAATGACGAGAAGCAGTGCATGGGCGAGGACCAGCCCAGCGACACCGACTCTTCCCGGTTGTCCGAAAGCACAGCCTCGCTCAGCGACTACGAGTGCTCCAGGCGGAGCTTTACCAGCGACTCCTCCAGCAAGTCCAGCTCTCCGGCTTGTAAGCTGACAGGGGCGCAGAGGCTGGGGGCGGTGGGGCGGTTCTGGCTTGTGTGCTGGGTTTCAACACTGGGAGAGGACTGCGCCCTCGCTGCTGTGGCTCCGTGGGTGGGGCGTGACCCGGGAACTGGAGGGTCACAGGGACTGGGGTGTGCAGCGCCGAGGCGCAGTGTTTCTCTTGCACATCACTGTGTCTCCCCCTCCCTCCCCCCTCTCTAAAAATAAATAAATAAAATCTTTAGAAAAAATAGAAATGACTGATATCAGAGTAGAGACTTCCCCAGCTGTCTTGTACACGCTCTCAGGAGTAAATAGCCACTGAAATTTACAACCTGCCCTTTTTTCCCCATCGCTGGGTCTGATGTGCTTTGATTTGACTCTAAATCAACCTCACCTGTCTTTCTCAAGTAGTGGTGATCCAGGCCTTAACACCATGACAGCACTTCTTGGGCCACACCCAAGGACAAATTCAAATTGGTCTTTTCTGATGATTTCTGATTTACATGAAAGGAAAGTTGCCCCAATTCAAGGGTCAGGGAGGAAGTGAAATAATCTAAAGGATTTCCTGCTGATTTCAAAAAATGTTGTGCAAATCATGGCAGAAAAGTGCCCATGAGGAGAGTTACTGCACTAGGAGGGCGAGAAAGAGCTCAGAGAGTGGCCCCAGTGAAGGAAGACATCTTGGGCTTCTTCTGGGTTTTTTTTTTTTGGTATGTGGAAGCTAGTGATGTGTAAAGCAGATGGTATTTGTCTTTTTTTTTTTTTAAGCTTTTTAAATTGGCATTTTTGTACAGAAAATATAACACTTAAGCTGACAAAGCAAATGCAGAAAAAAGCAACTAATGTTTACTATGATCAAATGCCCACTTCAAAAAAGTTTGTCCATTTGTATTTATTTTAATTCGTACATGCTCATTTTTAAATATCGGAAAGTTGGTAAGTGTAGAGGAAAGAAAACATGGCCTAGAAGATCACCCAGGGCTGACAGCTGGCAGCGCTTTGTCCCATCTATCTGCATTCTTCAGAGACGTACGTGTGTGTGTGTGTGTGTGTGTGTGTGTGTGTGTGTATATGTGTGTGACCACTTCTCACTTAGTGGCACAACTAGAACATTTCCTTGTGAAAGAATATTTTTTATTTTTATTTTTTTAAAGATTTTATTTATTTATTTTTTTAGAGAGGAAGGGAAGGTGAGAAGGAGAGAAATACCAATGTGTGGTTGCCTCTTGTGAGTCCCCTGCTGGGAACTGGCCTGCAGCCCAGGCACGTGCCCTGACTGGGAGTTGAACCTCCATCCTGTGGTTCGCAGGCCCACGCTCAATCCACTGAGCTACACCAGCCAGGGCTGAAAGAATATTTTTGAAACATTGTTTTTTACGACGACTACTTCTTTAAGTGAATCTATGATAAATTTATTTAACCATTGGTTTATCATTGAACCTTTTGTTTGTTTTTTTGTTCTAAACAGTGTTTCATGGACATCTTGACGCATCGAGCCTTTCCACGAGATCCTTCGACATAATTGGGTTATGGGACCAAGGGGTACAGACATTTTTAAGGAGACTCTCAGTGGGACAGATTATTGGCAAAAGAATTTGCTAGTAGCCACTCAGCTTTCTGTGCTGCTTCTTACTCTTTATGTTTCATACAAGGTTGATGCCTCTAAAGGGGAACCCAGGCGTCCCGGGGAAGGGTTTGGCTAGTTCTGTGTATGGCCGTTTTCATCTCTCCTCTTAAAATCGTTTAGGTAGCAAAACACTGCTGGGCAGCCCTGTTATTTGAGGTCATAATTTTCAACCCATAGGAGCTATGAGTTCCAACAGTGGTTTCAAAAGGACCTGATTTATTAGAATAATTTTTTATAATGATCTTTAGAAATAAGTAGAATAATTATTTACTACTTCCTCCTGAGATGTACATCATGAAGCTTACTGGAATTATTTTTAATCATCTGCATTTATTGACTGCTTACGCTGTTCCTCTTTACCTGAACTGCCTTATCGAGTCACCTCAGGACAACCTCTACGGAGCTCAGTCATGTCTCAGTGAGGTCGGATGACAGCTGCCATCGGCAAAAGTTAGAACCACATCTAAGCATTATGCTGTACTGCATATGTTTTTAGAAATTATGTTAGTTTTAAAAAGTCAGTTATTTCACATTGTCTGCTTAAGTGAATAAGAGTTATGAATTACCAATAAAAAGTCATCTGTCCTGGCTGGTGTAGCTCAGTGGATCGAGTGTGGGCCTGTGAACCAAAGGGTCACCAGTTCGATTCCTAGTCAGGGCACATGCCTGGGTTGCTGGCCAGGCCCCCAGTATGGGGTGTGCAAGAGGCAACCATACATTGATGTTTCTCTCCCTCTCTCCTTTCCTTCCCCTCTCTCTAAAAGTAAATAAGTAAAAACTTTTTAAAAAGTAGTCATTCATTTCCTCTATATCATATGTAATAAAGGCAAATACAATAGGTGTAAACTGAGGTGGTTTGATTTAAAAATTAACAGCCTGTGTCCATAAGATTGTTTCTGAAACACTTAAGTGCAGTAACTGCAGCTATCAGAGGAGTCCTTACATTTTTGAAGTTGATGTTAAGCAGGGAAATCCACGTGTTTTAGTCTGTGTTCCTCGTACTTGTAAACCCCCGAAAATACCTGTTGGGGTAACTTCCAGTCCAGCTGCACCCGGAGGCGTCACTGGATGGCACTTCCCTTCTACCACATTGGCTGACTGGTCTTTGCCTTTCTTTCAACAGCCAGCCCTCCCAGGGTTGTAACCCTTGACGAAGTGATGGCCACGGCGAAGAACTTAGTCAACTTGACTCTTGCTCATGAGATTGCTGTCAATGAGAACTTTCAGGTGAAACATGCTGACCTCCCTGAGAACAGGTAACCCAGAGGTGTTTGTACCGCAGCCTCTGTGTGTGTGCATGCGTGTGCATGTGTGTGCATGTGCATATCTACACTGGTTCCTGGAAGTTCTTGTATAATAGTGAGTGGGAGCAGACCTTATCTGGCTCTCTAACAAGGTTGTGTCCTTGTTTTTAAAACCATCTGGACACATGTTTCCCACAATCTTTAAAACTCAGCTTGTGTGTCGCTTCCTAACGGAAGCTTTTCCTGACATTCCTGCGCCCATTAGACACATGACATCACCTCGCTGAAAACTCCCGTAGCTCTCTCTCCCTCCCCTTTGTTAAGATGCCATGGGTTCATGTTCAATGTCTGTCCTTCCCACTTGATCCAAAGCACCATTAATGGAGGAGCTATGTCTGTGTCGTTTGCTCTGTCCCTGTTACCTAGCAGAGTACCTGACATATAATACATGCTCAAGAAATATTTGCAGATTGACTTACTAAAAACCAATATTTACGTTGTGAAAGACACATGCAGTTGAGTTGCCAAGGTGCTAAGAAAAGGCCATCTAGAAGCCCCTGGCTGTACAATAGAAACCGCAGCGGCATACGCTCCCTTATTTAACCTCACCACCAAGGCACCCTTAGTTATAGACACACCCTAATTTCCTACTTTACCCTCTCCAGCTTCAGTGGCCGGGACAAAGAAAAGCTTGTGGCCATTACCGCAGGTCTTCAGAGGCCAAGTTGGCTCATGGTTCACTGACCCTTCAACCCTGCAGCGTCATTTATAATAAACCTGGAGACATTCTATCACTTAAGACAACAAGTAATATCTGATTCCATTCAAAATTTTTTTGTTTGTTTTAAAGCAGGACAATAGTAAACATGAAAGGTTTTAAAATATAAAATGTGCTTTATAGTCCTCCTGCTTCCGGGATGTTCCTAAGAATCCTTAACATTTTTTCAGATTCCTGGCCACCTCAGGTGTGTCCGTGTGGTTGTCTGTGGAAACTGCACGTCACCATGATCCTGTACACTAGCTCTACTGCTGCCGCTCTGGGTTAGGTCACTCTTGTCTTTGGACTAGTTCCGTCCTAACTAGTTGCCCCCTCTCCATTCTTAGTTCCTCCACAGCCACGCCACGTGGTAGCCATACAGACTTACTAAAGGGTAAATCCAATTAGATCATTTCTCTGCTTGAAACCCGTCAGTGGTTTTCTCGTGCACTTAGAATCAGAATGTAGGCTCCTCCGTGTGGCCCGCAAGGCCCTGCTTCCCCAGCCGAGTCTCTTGCTCCTTTACCTCCTGTCTGCTGGTCTTCAGCCGCACTGGCTTCCTTGATGATCTCGGGGGAGGGGAGCAGTGTCACTGTGTCCCAGGGATTTTGTCCTTCTTTCTTCTTTTTCACAGCTCTTCCCCTAGATCTTCACCAGTGACTTTCTTCTCCCCATTCAAGTCTCAGTTCAAAGATCACTGTCTTAGAGAAGTTTTCTTTAGCCATTCAGCAAAATTGTCTCCCTTTTTATTACCATCTACCACATTGTCTGACTCGGTCTTCCTCGTAGCTCTGAAATTGTCTTATTTTAATGTTTTATTTCTTTTCCTGCTAACATATACACATTCTAAGAGCAGAGACTTCTTTTCACTATAGTATCTCCAGCATCTAATATAGGACATACCACATGGTGAATGTTGAACAAACATTTATTGGCTGACTAATAAAAATGAATGTTTGGACTTAAACCTAGCATGTTTTATGAAGTACAGCAAAAGACAATTAAGGGATATCATACTTTAATTCAAAAGTTGCGAATGTATGCCCTAGTAAAGGTGCTTTAGGATCAGACAGACCCTGGGTCTTGACTGCTCACTCTGCCGAGACCATGTCTGATCCTTACCTTCCCCAGGACTGAGGTGGGGACTGCAGCACTCACTTCAAAGCTCGGGGCATGTGAGTGCCTTGCACATGTTCTCTTGATACTACGGAAAATATGAATCCTCTTCCCTTCATTCTCTTCCAGAGCTACAAAATATGGGCAAGGGAAACAACACGCAGAATAAGGCACATGACCCAGGTTTAAAAATGACACAGCGTATTTGGAACCGTTCATTTTTTCAGATGACTCTCTACAATGGCCCGGTTGTTACTCTTTGAAATATGGGTGACTCATATCTTACTTACTAAATATTTTCTTTGGGGAAAAAACTTAGTAAAATAAGTCAGGTTTCTAATGCCCAGTAGGGATGCTTATCAATGATTTAGTTGATCTCCTGCCCTCTTCCCCTCCTTCCCGTCCCATCCCAGAAAATTAAAGGCCTAAAAAGCATTTTTCAGCCTTTAGGAGAGCATAAATTAAAACTCACATGTCCCTGAGGGAGCCCTACAGTTGTTGTAGCTTGTTCCCGGTTGTTCCATTGAGGCCGGTACTTGAGGCTTGTGACGTGAAGAGCAGAAGTCCGTCCTCTGCAGTTGTTCTGTGGTTGCTCAAGAAAGTCTCCAACGTTGGAAATGGCATTCGTGTTAAGTTTTAACATCTAAAAGTGTCTGAGCGGAAGGTAGTATTTGTAGTTATAGAAGCAATTTTAACATACTCCTCAAAAAGCTAATTTTCATTTCTCCTCACATTATTGTATATTTAGCTATTTGCACTTTAAAAAGAAAAATTAGGAGCTATGCCACACTGCCCTGTCACATTGTTCATTCACTCACCATGCGTTTATTGAACGTTCAGTAGACGCCAAGTATCTAGAGGAAGCCGTGGCCTCTGCCCGGCAGAGCCACACACCCCTGTGGGAGGGCAGAGCCTGGTGAGTAGTTCCAGGGCAGGGACACGTGCGCCATCCTCAGAGCTGATGCAAATCCGTGGAGCAGCTCAGTAGGGATGTGTATTTTAGTGTGCACCTATTTCAGGGCTTTGACATCAGGGGTGAAGCAAGATGACCACCTGTGCTATTGTGGCTCTTCCTGGGAATCTCCTATTTCAGCAGTTCGGTCTGGCTAAACTTTAAATGGGACATCGAGGCTGAAATTGGCAGGCTTTCAAACGCATGTCTCCTTGGGGCCAGTCTGTTCTCTGCCACGAAACTTCAGCTGTTGAGGAAAGAGCAACTTCGTCACCTCATCCCCAAAATCTAGAAGGAGTCTAAATCTGTGTAAAAGAGTAGCTAGGTAAATTACAATATCTCCGTAGGACAGGATTGTGTCTGCTTATTAAAGGAAGGCTGGGGAAACATGACAGTATTTAACGAAACAAGCAAGCCTGTGAGATAATATTGTACTTGCTGGGTACTCTATGTTAAAACTATACATTAAACATGGAAATAATGGAATTATGGGCAGTTTCATTCTGATTTTCTAAGATCGCTACCATGACCATACCCCTCTTATAAACAGGGAAAACAGTGCCCACTTAAAAGAACAATTTGTGTCGTTTCCACAGCTTGGCCAGCCGAGTGAAAAGCATCGTCCACCAGGCCTACTGGGACGTCTTGGAATCAGAACTGAATGCTGAGCCTCCCGAGTACGACCACGCCATCAAACTGTTTGAAGAAATCAGAGAGGCAAGCTGACCTTGTCTGTATAATTGTTTTCCCCCAGACTGTTTTCAGGTCCTCCAAAGAGGGTTAGAGACTCTTTTTGAAACGCGGAGCACGTCAGTCCTGGGGAGGGATTCTTCCTGCACCTCCTAGAGTAGGGTGGGGGCGGGGAAACCGGGGCAGTGGGGGAACTCACAGTGGTGCTGTGCTCTGAGTGGTGGTGTGGTGGTGAAGACCACAGACTCTGGAGTTAGACAGTCCTGGTCTGCTGATGGCCTCTCCCTCTTTAAGTCTTATTTCCTGAGCACTTAAGTTATAAGGATTGAATGAGGTGACCGTCACAGCGTTAGCTGACATCGACAGGACACTTGCTGTGTGCGAAGCAGTAGCCTATCCATTTATCCTCAGCATCATGCTGTGACGTGGTGACACCTGTTGTTTTATGTCAAGAAGCCAAGTTCCCTGCCTTGCTTGGGGTTGCACAGCTCTGAGGGGTGGGAACGGGTTTGAAACCGAGTCACTCTGACTCAGGGTGCTCCTGTCAGTGTGCTCTGTGTACAAGTGCCGTGTCTGCTAGGAACTGAGTATTCAGTAAAGGTTGCTTGTAGAATATACATATCTTATATGTAGAATGTGATACCTCGTACTAATGGAGCCTGTGGCGGGGAGGGGATTCTGCCTGCTCCTCCTTGCTGCATTCTTTTGGAGCCCTGATCTGCAACTTGTTCCTTCTTGGCAGAGTTCGTCTGTAAACCTTCTGGAGTTCTTCAGTAATATTGCTTCCTTACTCTGCTTTTATTCCGAGAGAATCAGTCATTCCCCACGAAAGGGGTAGAGGGCTTAAATTCAGAAGCTAGACCTTTTTTTGGGGAGTTGAGACACTCTAGTGCTCTCATCCACCACCCAGTCCGTGCAGACTTCTGTGGCACCCAGGGCGTTAAAATATGGACAGGGAGCTTGGTCGTCTAGACAGTGAAATGAAAAAAAAGAAAAGACAACTTTTATAACTTTTATTCACATAATGACACCGTTAATTTTTCCTTCCCTTTCCTGTGTAGATTCTTCTCTCTTTTCTGACTCCTGGTGGTGGGAACCGGCTGCGCAACCAGATCTGTGAGGTTTTGGACACAGACCTCATCAGGCAGCAGGCCGAGCACAGCGCGGTCGACATCCCCGGCCTGGCCAGCTATATCATCAGCACGATGGGGAAGCTGTGCGCTCCCGTGAGGGACGACGACGTCAGAAAGCTGAAGGCTACGGGCAACATCGTGGAGGTGCTGAGGTTAGCGCTTTTGCTGCTCCCGTTTTCTTAGAGTGCCTGTGAGTTCCTGCAGCAGGGAAGTGTGGGGATTGAGAAACACAGAATGAAGGGTGGCTGGTCTCTCAGAGAAATCCTTCACCCCAGGGGGAGACAAATAAACAAGGGCGAAGTCAATCATTTGCTGTGTACATACGTTTTCAGATAGAATGATCTATCAGGGTTGTTAGTTGGCACGTGCTGGGCATTAGAGAGGCGGTAATGAAACAGAGACAGTTCCTGACCCCCGCGGAGTTTGCAGTCTAGTGGGGAGACAGACCCTGGACAAAGAATCACAACTGCAGTGAGTGCTCTGGGAGGGGAAGTGGAAGGGTTAATGGAGCCTCCAGCAGGGAGACCTAGTCACGAATCTAGAAAGGCTTCTTCATTAGATTAATGCCAGCGCTATAACACAGAACCTGAATTCTCAGTTCCCAATAAACCAACACAAGTTGTCTCTCATTCATGTCATAGTGCGAGCCTGGGGTTCTTGGTCAGGCTGGCCTTGCACATGCCATTCAGTGACTCAAGCTCCTTCTTGCCCAGGTCCTCGGAGTCCTTTGCATTCAGCTGGTGAATGGGAAGGAGATCATGGGGCAGTTATAACCTGTGTTTACCCATCTTGGCCTGGAAGTGACACCTTCCACTGACTGACTAGTACTGTGGTCCACCTGGAGTGTGAAGGGGGTCTGGGAAGTGTGGTGGCTGCCTTGGAAATGCATTTCCCAGCCACAGATCCATGTAGTCAAAAGGGAGCATGGATCTTGGGTGGTCAGCCGCCATCTCTGTCTCAGCTCCCCTGAGGAAGTGAGAATCTAACCTGGCTGTGCAGACAGTAACTGCTTTGTGATGCTAGAGGAAGGCGGAGTCTGCAACATTTTTTGCCATTGAGGGGAACTTTTCTTTGCATGTTTGTGAATATGGCCGCATGGATATGTAAGTTTTATGTAACTGTATTGGGAAGGTAGGAAAAGGAAACTGCATGTAGCAGGAGGCAGCTTACTTTACAACCTCGGGCAAGTTGACAGCCTCTCAGAGTCACTGTAACCCATCTTTAAAATGGGCTTTCCGGATCCTTAGAGCTGAGCTCGGCTCTGGCAAATTGCAGTTCTTCAGTTGCAGAATCTTTGCTTCTGGTTGTTTTATTACCTATGTGTGTGGTATCAGATCTGTGGTGTTCAGCTTGGTCATTTATTGAGCACCTACTGGGTGACACTGTTCCCTACATTTTACATTTATTATCTCATTCACTCTTCACAACATCCTGATGCAGATACTGGCTCACAGTGTCCACGGAATTATGGATGAGATACGAGACAAGTTCATACAGACTACTGAGTCCTGTGGAGGAAAAGGGACAGCGAGCCTTCTCTCTCAAGAGGAGAGCGCCTCGCCCTTCACCTTGACAGACTTACTGGATTCAATTTGCATAGGAATACAGGGTGTATACATAAAGCTCATCAGTCATTGTCAGGCAGAAATGATTAAACAATAGATAACATTCAGAGAACTCTAAGGGCTTATTCTGAGTCAGGGTCAGATAGTTAAATGGCCATAAAACTTTGGGGAACAAACTCACTTCCTGCTTGGCCCCTTATTTAAATTGAGGGTATTAGCAAAGTAGGTTTCATAGGATTTTATGCATTCTTTCTTAGGCTTGATCACCCTAGGGAACCCACCCTTTCCAGGACAAGGCTGCACCACCCTCCCCACCAGCACTGTTTCATGCTTAAGTCGGGCAGGGGAAGTAAGGCAGTCAAGAGATTAGGAGACTTCTTGCAGACAGAATGAGGACTCAGGCTATGTCAAAGCCGAGGGGCAAGGGTCCATCACCCACTTTTTCTGTAGCCCCCAAGTCCTTCCAGAATTGGGGGCCCCCAGGATCGTGTCTGTCTTAGGTCGTCCCTCCCTTGAGAAATCTTACCCGTCATTGTCTAACTGATCTAGCATTGGGAGCCAGGCAGGGTGAAGTAAAAGGAGCAGAAGTGGCGTTCCTGTCAAGGAGATAAGCTTTTGTCTCCTTAGTCCCAAGGTCCCAAGCTTATGGTCCCAAGGTCGATCACTCAGTCTTAGCCGTGGGGGGTTCCAGCTTCTGAAACCAGGTAGGGCAGTTCCCAACAACATCCCTCCAAGGTTGGTATTGTCCTCTCCTTTCAAAGGTGAGGAAACCAAGGCTGAGAGACATTGAGTGACTTGTATCTGGCCACAGAGCTGGATTTGAGCAATGGGTTACCCAACTCTAAAAGGAAGTATTCTTTCCCCTATGCCTCACTGCCCCATCTTTTTCTTTTCTTTTCTTTTCTTTTTTTTTCTTTTCTTTTTTTTTTTTTTCTTTTTTCTAATTTCCTTAGGAATAGAAACTATATACACTATGTTCAGACTCCTTAAAAAATTTCAGGGGCTTTCAAGTGAAAATTCCTTATTGAACCTTTTTTATCTCATTGTCAAGACTCGTTATATGTACTTCTTAGTGTCTTTCTATCAGTTCAGAACTGGATGTAATGGCTCAGCTGGAGGTAATATGTTTGCTAAAGCAAGTACTCTTGAGAGCTAGCTGTAGAAAGATAGATTTGTGATGCATGTGTAATACCTCCTATGAAAAGTGTGACCCTTGCCAAATGGTGATTCGAATTTAAAAACCATTTTTGGGGTGTTTATTTTTCCCCAGCCAGGGAATAGGTAAAAATCAATGAATTTCAGATTAATTTCTTAATCACCGAATTATTTTAATTCTCAAATTTTTAGACAAATATTTCAAGTCCTGGAACTCATGAGTATGGACATGGCCAATTTTCTAATTCGGAGTTTTAGACCACATTTTCAACGCCAGCTGGTGGATTATGAGAGAAGCAAGTTCCAGGAAATTTTAGAAGAAACTCCAAGTAAGTACAAGATATTGTCTAATTTATATTGAAATTAGGTGAAAATATGATATCTTGACATCTTAAGAAGCGTTTGTAAAGAATTTCATCCTTTCTGTTAAACATCGTTTTTCAACTTTTCAAATTGACATCACAAACTTACAGCTGTTTACTGTGTCCTAGGAACTGTGCCAAACACAATTCACTTATTTGTGCTTGAGAACAGTATTTATTGAGCATCAATATTTATTGAGCACCTATAGTGCACCAACAAGCACTATTCATTTCTTTATGCTCGAAAACAATATTTATTGAGCACCTGCTATGTCCCAGGCACTGCTTAGGTGCCATGGATACTGCAGTGAACTAAACAGAATGTAGTTGTGACCCCCAAGGAACTGATATTCTAGTAGACAAACAGACTTACATTATCAGCTGTGTTATGAAGTGCTATGAAGAAAATTGGATGAAGGGACAGACAAGGATGGTGCAGGAGTGAGAGTGGGGAGTGTTGTGTTGTTTTTTTGTTTTTGTTTTCGTTTTTGTTTTAGATGAGGCAGACTGGGAAGCCTCTCTCACAAGTAACATTTGAGCAGAGATTGCAAAGGAAAGAGGGATGTGAAAATGTGGGGGAAGAACTTTCCAGCCAGAAGTAGCTGCAAACACAAAGGCCCTGAAGCAGAAACTTGTTTGTGAAATTGGACAAACACAAGGCCAGAAAGAATGGCTGGGTTAGAGCAGGCAAGGAGAGAGTGACTGGAGATGAGGCCAAGAGGTAGACAGTTCATATAGAGCCTTGTTAGGAAAGAAGAGGAGTTTAGATTCGTGCCAAGTGTGATGGGAAGTCCTTGGAGAGTTTTGAGCAGGGAAGGAACATCTGATTTTCATTTGAAGGACTGTTCTGGCTCTTGGGTAGAGAATAGATTATATGCAGCAAGGAGGGAAGCAAGGGTACCAATTAGGTGGTATTGCAGTTGTTTGAGCAAGAAATGCTGGTGGCTTGCCAGGGGGTAGTGGGAGAAGTAGTAAGAAGAGGTCATGTTCTGGATGTGTTTTCAAAGTGGAGTAGCTATATTTCCTGACAGTTGGATGAGGAGAAAAAAGAGAGGACTAGAGGATGACTCTAAGGTTTTCACCTGAGCATCTAGGTGAATAGTGGTGCCCTTGAGCGAGGTGAGGAAGATGAGGGGAAAGAAGTTTGCAGAAGCTGTGGAATCAAGCTCAGTTTTAGACAAACGATCTCTGAGATCTTGTTTGACAACAATATGGGGATGTCAGGTAGGCCTTCAGATACAAGAGACTGGAATATTGGAGAATGGAGATGTATCAGTACATCTGGGGATCATCAGCATATGTATGGTAGATGAAGTCATGGAACTAGGTAACGTGCATAAAATGCTTACCACATTCTAATCTCTTTACCTGTATTAACTCCTTTACTCTTTACGATGCCTTTAGGCAATTGCTCCCCATTTTATGGATGAGGAAACTGTGGCCCAGGGAGGTTCAATCACTTGCCTCCACAATACAGCTGTACGTTATAGAGTGGATTCACCCAGGCGGTCTGGCTCCACAGCCCTTGCTTTTACCCACAGTGTTGCACTGGTGAAATTGCCTAGGCAGTGAGCGTAGGTACTGAAGGGGCCAGACCAGGGACTCTAGAGCATCTAGAGCTGAAGAGAAGGGTCCAGCAATTGAAACCTCAGGAGTAGCCAGAGGTCAGGACAGCCAGGAGAGAGTGGTGTCCCATAAGATGAGAAGAAAGTGTTTGGAAGAGGAAGACATTATCAGCTGTGGTAAGTGCTGCTAAGTGGTCAAGAGAAATGAAAGCCAAGGCTTGGCCACAGGATATAACTACTTGAGGATCCTTGGTAACCTTGATGGTAACCCCCTAGCCCGTGAACTAGTGGGCACTAGAGCTGGACTAGAAGGGGTCAGGAAAGCATGGGAGTAAGGCAGGTATTGCTTCATTGAATCCACAGTTACTCAGCGGGGTAGGTAGATGCCCTCATTTTGCAGGCGAGCAACTGAGATTTCACAGCTGGCAAAAGACCAGCTAACTGGTTCTCTCACTGGCAACCCTAGATACAGATGTTATTTATTGTCTGGACTTGAGTTGACCACAGTCTAAGGCTGAGTTAGGGGACCCACCCACCACACTCCACTCCTCCAGGACTGACCTCTGTCAAGGTAGTCAATACAATAGCACTGCATAAACCAAACCAAACAGGAGCTGCTTGCACAGGGCCTCCAGCAGGCTGGAGAATGTCCGGGAGAGAGCATGGGTCACAGAGGGTCACACGAGGAGCAGTCAGGGAAACTGGGCACTTCTGCTTCGTACCAAGGAGTCTCAAGTGGGCCATGCACTCCACCCCGTTGACGTGATTCAGGGGCTTCGGTTAAGCTCTGTAAGGCTTCAGAGAATCCATGGACAGGAAGTACCAGTCAGCCGGGTTTGGCCTTACTAGCAGCGGGAGTTGTTTAAACACTGAAATGGGCCGCTCTTTCATAATAGTGGTCAATCCTAGCTACATTTTATTTGAGCACTTGGTAAGTGCCAAGTTCTTACTATATGTGAAACACTCCATTTACTAGGCCATTCAAGCCTCGCAATAGCCCTGTGAAGCTGGTACTGTTATCACCCACTGTTTACAAATGAAGAAATTAAAGTTAAGGTACCTAACCCCAGGTGACTGCTAGTAAGTAGTAAAGCCTGTGAACCCAGATGTGTCTCTGCCCCAAAGCACATGCATTCAGCCACGGCGCAGCGCTGCTCTCTGCCAACAAGACAGGGCCTGTCTTCGGAGGACTGGCCGAGGGACCGGGCATCGGGTGGTATCTGAGACTGGGTGACGTCTCGGGATCCTTGTACAACAAAGAGGCTCTGACGTCAGGGCTCCATTGTTTTAGTTCCAAAGAGAGAGAAGGGTTAAGGGAAGTAGAACCCCACAGAGAGCCTGAATCTGAAGCCTGAACTCCGGTTTGTTCTCAGCAGTGTTTTCCTGAGACTTGGTGGCCGGTGTCACTTGAGTGCTTGTGCTTGTGTGTGTGTGTGTGTATAAACACATGTGCAAAGGTCTCCGTGTTTTGAATAAAGATAGCTTGGAATCTTGAGCAAATTCTTAGTATAGGGTTGAATTATAGTTTTGTTTATCTCAGATGATTTGTCTCTCTCCTTAAAAACTAGACTTAGGAACCCGTGATTCATTTGCACCTTTCACGTTGACTTGGATATTTCCAGAGATTTAAGAATAGAATAAATCCAGCTGTGCATATAGGTCACTGCCCAGTTCCAAATATGTCCCCAGAGAAGTCGAGTCCTGACGCAGAGTGTGTGTCACTTGTTAATTATATCCTTAAGTGACTGCCAAAAGTCGGCCACGGTGCCCCAGCATCAAAATAAGAGCCTCACAGTATCACACAGAAAGACAATTGGAATTTGTGTATAGATGATTTTTGTAAGGTAAGTATTGGAAAATTAATATAGAGATGTACTCTGAGTTTCTGAATTGACCCCAAGATTATACTTTTCTGACCAATTTTATATGTGCATTTGCCTTATTTAAAATATACCCAAGAGCCCTGGCCAGTGTGGCTCAGCTGATTGGAGCGTCCTCCCATAGATGGAAAGGTCATGGGTTGGATTCCTGGTCAGGGCACACGCCCAGGTTGTGGGTTCAGTCACCTGGTGGATATGCAGGAGGAGGCAGCCAGTCGACATTTCTCTCTCTCACGCTGCTGTTTCTCTCCCTTCCCTTTCCCTCGCGTTCTTTTTCTCTAACAAAGCAATGGAAAATAGCCTCCGGTGAGGATAAAAATAGATAGATAGATAGATAGATAGATAGATAGATAGATAGATAGATAGATAGATAGATAATACCCAAGAGATTTCATGTATTTGTGGAATCTAAAGTAAGAACTCAGAAAACAAATGAACAAACAAACTCACAGACACGAAGAACATGTTGATGGTTGCCACACAGGAGAGTGTTGGGGGGGTGGGTGTAAACAGGGCAGGGATTTGAGAAGTGCAGACTGGCCGTTAGGAAATAGTCCTGGGGATGTGAAGTGTAGCCTAGGGAATACAGTCAATATACTGTAATAACTACAGGTGGGGCAAAAGTCGGCAGCTGTTCATATGGAAAATAACACAGGAACTAATAAGCGGTGATACGAGAATGAACTCTGCGTTTCACGGACTGACAACTGTAAACCGACTGTTGCCCTGCCCTGAATGTTTGGTGTTAGATGGGCACTAAACTTACCGGGGTGGTCATTTCATAGGTTGTATAACTATCTAATCACAGTGATGTAAAACGAAAGTTCATGCTGTATGATTTCATTTTCATAAAACTGTAGACAAAGCAAGTTGATCTCTAGGGACAGCAGGCAGATCAGTATGTTGGGGATGGTAAGGTGGGGGGGGATGAGAGAGAAGGGGGGTGACTGTGAAGGGCGCTGGGAGTCTTTGGGGTGGTGAGTGTGTTCATCGTCTTACCCGTGGTGATGGCTGCGTGTTTGTCCATGTGTGTCAAACTTCACATTGTATACTTCAAAGTGTACAATTTTTTATACATCAATTATACTTAAATAAAGATATTTATCATAAGAAAGAGTGGGATGGGATAAAAATAAAGTAAAATACACTTAAGAAAGCCTTTGGCAATGAATGATTGGTTGCATGTATTAAGCATCAAAAAGGTAACCACATTATATCCAAAAAGTACATTACCTGTGGGAAAAGTAGCAAATTGCCCCTGAGGGAGCCATACTACATGTAATTTTTAATACACTCAGAAAGAAGAAGGGTTTGTTTATTTGCTTTACATTTGATAAAATGTTCTCATGAACTTTATGTAATTCTTTCAAAAATCCTGTGAGACGAGTATTTTTTAAAGATACGTCACGCAGCACTATGATTGTCTTTGCCTGGCACACAAGGCATTCAGGATGTATCTGTGGAGCGTTTTAAAGGTGAGCAATCTGGTGCTCAGTCGTGACCTGCCCAAACACAGAGCCACACAGCTAATGAGGAGCGGGGCTAGGACTCGAAGCCAGGTCTCCCCCACCCAAGCCAAGATGGGACTGAGCTGCTGCTGGGGCAGTTTTCTTTGATTTTTCAGCTTTGTGTTATGTCACTTGGGTTGTATTGAAACCAGCAGAAACGGACTCTGGCTAATTTAGCAAAAAAGGAAGTGAATGGCAGGATAGAGGCTAAAGCTATACTACAGAAAAGCTAAAATACCTACCCCAAGAAAGGCCCAAAGCCAGGGTAGTGTCAGGAACCTGGATTGAAAAAATGAAAAACAAAACAAAACAAGGGAAAGTTCCTGGCGTCTGTAGTCAGGATGGTTCACGTCAGCTTGAAATGGGTTGTCCTTGACTGCTGTACTCACCTTTCAGAGTTCCAGGGAAGAGTCTGGCAGGCACGCGGGTTAGGCCGACCCCTGGTCAAGGGCCTCTTGACTGATAGTCATAAAAGAAAGCATGAAGCAAGGGAAGACGGTTTCTCAGGGAAAATCAGCACCTGAGAGAAGGGGAGGTGGGGGCCGCTAGGTGTAAAAGAGCGGTTGTCTTGGATAAGGGACCTCTGTTCTTCCGACTGGAAAGTGGGGTCCTTGAGGTACTTTCCAGAACGTTGGAGATGGGGGACATCTAAAAGCTTGCTCAGCATCAGAGGCCCCACTCCTGGTGCCTAGAATTTGGCACCATTCTCCTAGTTTGTGCGGGTGTTGCCTGCTCAGAATTGTACAGGCCGAGAGCTGGCCTGGCCACTCCTGCAGTTCAGGATGGAGACCCGTTGTCTGTTTTAGGTAGGGATCACATTTCATGCTTAGGGTACCATTTTAGAAATCGTCTCACGGTCGAATCAAAGAGCTCTTTATACATTCTGGAAACGAGGCCTTCATCAGATTCATGTGTTGTGAAAGTGTCTACTGCTCTGTGGTTGCCTTTTTCATTCTCTTAACACTATCCTTTGTAGAGGAGAGGTTTTTAACTTTGATGAAGTCCAAATGATCAAATTTTTCTTTTATGGTTTGCGAATTTAGTAAACGGTCTACAAAATCTTTGCAATCTTAAGGTCATAAAAATTTTTGTGGATGTTTTCTAGAAGTAATCATATAACTAGCACATTTTAAAACTGTATGTATAATGCCTATTATACTTGACACTTTATAAGGTTATTTATGGGAATTTTTCTCTGACAGGTTATTATTGGGTTGGCCAAAAAGTCTGTTTAGTTTTTTCTGTGAAATAAAAGACACATTTTTCATTTTCAGTAACTTTCAAAGCAATAACTTTATTGATTTGAATATTTTGTGTAAGTTATTTTCTAGTATATAGAAATATAATTGACTTTTAAATATTAATTTCGCATCCTGCAAAGCTTGCTAAATTAACTTATAAATTCTAGTAGCTTTCTGGAATATTTCTCAGGCAGTTTTATATCTACAGTCATGTCTGTGAACAAAGATAATCTTTCTTTTTACGCCTCTTATTTCTTTTTCTTGCCTTATTGCACTAACTAGGACCTCCAATCACAATGTTGAATGGAAGTCATAAGAGACGGCATCATTGCCCTTCTGGGGGAAGGATGTTCGTTCTTTGATCATTAAGTATTATGTTAACTGCAGCTTCCCACTGATGTCCTTTTTCTGGTTGAGGACATTTTGTCTGGTTCTGGTTAACTAAGAGATTTACTCTAAGTAGGTCACATGTTAAATTTGGTCATGTGCTTTTTCTGTATATGCCGAAGTGATCATGTTTTATTTTCCTTTTTTTGTATTAATATAGTGAATTACAATGATTTTTTTTTTCTAATGTTAAACCAACCTTGCAGTCCTGAGATGTTTATCCCACCAATTGGCTCTGGTGTATTATTTTTATCTTATTGCCCTGGTAATGCTTTCTTAATGATTTTTTAAAAACTTCTCACTTGAGAATATGTTTTTTTTGGATTTTAAAGAGAATAAGAAGGGAAGGGAGTGGGGGGGGAGAGAGAGAGAGAGAGAGAGAAACATTATTGTAAGAGAGCAACAAGGATCGGTTGTCAGTTACCTCCCATAGATTTCCTGGCTGGGAATCAAACCAGTAACCTTTCGGTGTACAGGACAACACTCCAGCCTACTGAGCCACCCGGCCAGGACCTAAGGATTTTTACATCTGTATTTATGAAAGATATTATACTCTGTAATTTTTTTCCCTTATAATTTAATGCCTTTGTCTGGTTTTGGTATCAGGGCAAAGCTAGCATCATAAAATGAATTTGGGAAGTGTTCCCTCCTGCTTTCTGCAAGACTTTGCAAAAAGCACCCTGTGTCTTTTAGTTTGATTTGCATACACTGTGTACATAGTGCACATTTTACTGGATAACAGTGGAAAAAATAAGATAAATGTAGGCACACACCACCAAATCATGAGGGAGACTGTTTGAGCCAATCCTTAAACTCATTGTTGCCGCCAGAGATGGAAACCTGCCAGATCTCTCGTGCCAAATATAGAGAGTGAAGGCTTTTTTTTTTTTTAAGCTTTTATTTATTTATTGTTAGAGGAGAAGGGAGGGAGAAAGAAAAGGAGAGAAACATGGACTGGACCGGTTGCTTTGTGCCCCAACCAGGGACCAAACTGACAACTCAGGCATGTGCCCTGACCAGGAATTAAACTGGCAATGCTTCGCTTCTGGGGATGACACCCAACCAGGGTGAGAGAGCAGAGGCTTTTCGATAAGCACCTACTGTGTGACACATACTGCTGGGGAAATAGCTGATTGTCTCAGCAGACCCGCTTGCTTTGGAAATCCAAGCCAAACATTTCACACACTTATCAAGAAGGAAAGAGAAACAAAGGCCATAGTGGGACCCTCAGTAATCTCACTAGTGAGATTACTGTGAGATGAAGGCATGTGAAATGTTTAATGACCATTAAAAAAAATAGAGTTGCCTGGCTGGTGTAGCTCAGTGGATTGAGTGCGGGCCTGCGAACCACACGATCGCGGTTCGATTCCCAGCCAGGGCACATGCCTGGGTTGCAGCCCGATTCCCTGCAGGCCAGTTCCCAGCAGGGGACCCACGAAAGGCAACCATGCATTGATGTTTCTCTCCCTCTCTCCTTCCCTTCCCCTCTAAAGAAATAAATAAAATCTTTAAAAAAAATTTTAAAAAAATAGAATTGTTCAGCTCAGCTGTTTAAGAGAAATGACAGCCAGATAAAAAATTCAAAGGTGGAGAGATGAGGGTGGATCCTTACAAACAAGAAAGGCTTGAAGGAAGAGGGAGGGGGCTGGGCCACTACCCACTGGCAGGATTTGGATTTAGAAAGTCAGAGAGAGTTGTGGGGGAGGGCAGCTGGTCAGGCCAAGCTCATGGCAGGAAATCGGGAGCCTGTGTTGGTGTGGAGTAAAGTCAGGTTAGGTGCTCTTGGGCCTCCATTGCTCCTGGGAAAGTCACAGGTAAACACACCTGTAAAGTCATCACCTGTTCTTGTGTTTCTCTCTCCGAGCAGACTAAAAACTTTTCCAGTACAGGGACTGTATTTACTCATCTGTGATTCCCTAGCACTGGTGCAGTCCCTGGTGCGTGGTAGGTGCTCAGTTGCCATCGGATAAATGAGTGAATAGAGAGGCTCTTATTACTGTCTCAGTACTGAGGTTTCATAGAAAGGTACATAGGAAAGACCTATGGCACAAGTGCCTCGTGGAGTTCACCCTGCCTCTAGAGCCACATAGAGCATTCAGTGTACTAGCTTATGAAATAAATCTCAGCAGACCCATTGGAGAAAACCTGGTATTTCACTAAGCTCATGCTCTTTTTGCTTTACCAGTTGCACTCAATTCTGGGTGCATGTTAGGATCACCTGGGGCGTTTGAGAAGCGATGCCAGAGCGCCATCACAGACTGATTAAATCAGAGTCTCCAGGAACTGTGCCCGGGGTCTCTTTTTTCCTTTTCCTTTTCCTTTTCCTTTCCTTCTCTCTCTCTTTCTCCCTCTCTCCCTCCCTCCCCCCTCCCCCCTTTCCTTCCTTTCCGCTCCCCAGATGATTCTAAAATCAGCGGGATTGAGAACCACCATGTTTTTGTTTGAAATAACTAAATGGCCTTTTAAATGTGTCAGCTGTAAATGGTTACACTTGCAGTGTAAATGCTCATATCGCCATGTTGTAATTATATCGAGCATGGTTTCTGCTCTCTGTTGGATATCTTTTAAATAAAAGACTGCAAGCCTTTTACATTTTTCTAAGCAGAACTAGAAAAACCAAGAACAACATTTGACAACTGAGGAGAAACAAAATTGTGAAATTCTAGGGGTGGTGTTGCTTTAGTGTGGCAAACAGCTACTCATAAATTACCCCTGTTTGTGCGCTGGGTCTGAGGAAGAAGTTCAGAGTGACTGTTCTTTCTTTCATTCTTCATTAAAAAAAAGAATCACCTGTTTTTCAGTCTGCATTTTTTTTTAGCAATTGCCACCTTATAAATTCTATCAAATACATAATTTTATAAGAAATGTAAAACTTAATGGATAGTATTAAAAGCAACTTGTTTCTAACAGGAAACCTCAGTCCTGGGTCTAAAGTAAAATAAAGTGTGCACAGCAGCATGCACGTGCATTGTGAGAAAGACGTAGCCCTAATCAGGTACCCAGCAGGGCCCAGTACCCAAAACTGTTTACTAATCAATGCCTTTATACTAAATACTTTCTCCACACAAAACTCAAGTTCATGTGTGAGCTGGCCTGTCTACCCATGCAACGCCATCTGCTACCACTCTCTCCCCCCCCCCACCCCTGGTTCTTTAGGCACCAGAATACAGATTTGCTTGTAGCATCCAGAATGTGCCATATGTGCTCGCTTTTGGGGCCTTTGTATGGGCTGTTCTCCTGGCCTGGGGTGACAGCCCTTTCTTCAGTCTGCCTTGTATCTTCAGGTGCCCGGCTCTTTCTCTTAGACTCTGCCCTGGGCGCTCTCTGCTCCCTCCAGCCCTGTGCCCTCTAGTGCTCTGTGTGCTGCTGTGGTCGTTAGTGTGCAGGTCTGGACGCCCATCTGGACCGCACGCTCCTTGAGGGCCGTGGCTGTTTTTCCATTCGCGCCCAGCACCCAACGGCATCTGTCATGAAGAATGCACAACTGCAGGGACCTGTCAGCTGTAGGGCAAATTTGTGGCCTTTTTCCTTGTAGGTGCTCTTGATAAAACTACACAGTGGATAGAAGAATCTGTAAATGAAGAATTACTTTCTCTTTCTGAGACCGCTTTAACTCCTGGGGCTGAAAGCAGCTCTAAGCCAAGCCTGAGCCCTACACTGGTGCTAAATAACAGTTACTTGAAACTGTTGCAGTGGGATTATCAGAACAAAGTATTTCCAGAGGTGAGTGATTTTTCCCCCCTTCAAGTTTCCCATTATGTTCGTCCCTAAGTTTCAGCTGTGAATCACCTAGTCTGTCTGTGTTGCATGTGGTTTACTGACTTTACTAAAATCAGATAAAAATGGCAGTTCGGATGTAATAGGGCTTATTTTACATTTTCATGGTATTGAGCTACCCTCTCTGTTTTTCCGTTTTAAATAAATATGCTAGACACTGATTACAGAAGAAGCGCGTCTTCAGGAACTGACAGAAAAGCTGAATCAATTGAAAATTATTGCCTGCCTGTCCCTCATCACCAGCAACACGGTGGGCGCCGTCACCGAAGGCCTCCCTGAGCTTGCGGGCAGGTTAAAGAGGATTTCGGCTGTTTTACTTGAAGGCATGTGTGGAAAGTAAGTACCACGTGGTTTCATCTGTTCCCTCCTCTGTTACGGCTCTGCACGCATTGCAGAGAATGTGAAGAACCTTGGACATCTCGATGGCATTATTCAGAACCGTGCTTCAGAGGGGTTTATCTCACACCTCCTTTTTCCAGAACTTCTTTTACTATCTCCGAAGGGTTAGGTGCCCTTTCACAGGAAGGGAGAGGGCTTTTCCTGGACAAGTGCTGGGGCGAGTGTAGGGTTTCCACTGGGGATGGGTGTGCGCAAAAGCTCTTCTTTGACGATGCCGTGGAAAAAAACAAAACCCAGAAGCCCAGCAGGCTCAGTGTTTAGAATGCCTGTCAAAGAGGCTTTCCACGTGCAGTAGTTCTGACGCCGTCATTTTTCTGTATGAAATGTTCGCCGGCGTTACTGACCCAGCGTGCCGTGAAGTCTTCAGCAGCCGTGACCTCTCTCTGTCCTTTGAGATGTTCCACAGGTTCATTGAGGGTTTGGTATCTGTGAAATTCATTTCTCGGTTTCACCCCTTCGTTGAACACTAGAATCCCACGGAGATTCTGCATGTAGGTCATCCTGTCGGGAATCCTGTCCAAGTCAGAAAATTCCAAGTCTCAGTCAAAGACCGCACATTTCCGGGGGGCGTAAATGGGTGAAGCGCCTCCTGCAGGTCCGTCCCCCTTAGAGGTGTTCTCAGGGACACAGATCTGCTCCTCTCACTGGGGGGCGATGCGCCTGTTTTCTCAGACCCCTGCCCATTGCTCAAAGAGCACACAGATCGCTCGCTAAAATCCTAGGGTATTAAGAGCCAGAAGGAACCTGAGCAGTTACAACATCTGAAGTCCTCATTTTGTGCCAGAGCCCAAGGATCTGCCTTCGGCAGCACAGCCAGAAAGGGGCGAACTGAGGCCTGAGCCCTGGTCCCCGTGTCCAGGCCCTGCCCTTTCTGTGCCGATCCTTTTAAAAATCGTTCTGAGTGTTTTTAATGTTACGAAACTATTATGAAAGGTACTGGAGAGTGATCTCTGAACAGACCCAATCTTAAAGTTATCATTAAGGTTAAAATGCATGGTTGCTTTTACTTAGTTAGTTAGTTAGTTAGTTAGTTAGTTTTAATTCAATTACAGTTGACTTTCAGTATTATTCACGGTGCTTTCAGGTGTACAGCATAGTGGTTAGACAGTCACACACTTTACAGAGCCCTCCCTTGAGAAAGGAACAGTGTTTCCTGTCTGCTGATTCTTATGCTAACCAGCCAGGCTCATGTATTTCACACTCAGGACTCAAGATGTATGATGAAAAGAAACCTCCGTGTTTTTACGTGTTTGCAGTGTTAACTACCTTAGCGTTTCCCCACACTGGATAAGCATTGCTGTGCAGAAACTGTTCAGACCTTCAGTGAACCCCCCAGTGCTGCCTAAATATTGATCATATAAAACATATAACAACGTGGTTACTAAGAGAACAGGTTTCTGCATCTAAATCCAGACTTTTAAATCCCAGCTCTGCTGCTGCCTTATGCACGCACCCTTGAACAAGTTCCCAAACCACCCCTAGCCTCACTTCCTCACTTGCAAGAAAGGAATAGTATTCATGCCTGTCTTGGAGTTGTGAGAGCTCAGGGAGGTCCACGTGAGGCACTCCTGCACGCTGGCACATCGTCAGTGCCTGATAAACGGGAGCCTTTCATAACTCTAGTTGTTCAGTCGCCCTCTTTGTGGTGGTTCTGTCTCTGACTTTTTAAATTATTTTGTTTAATCCCCTGCCCCAGCCCCCGAAATCTCTGTTAGGAAACGATTATACTCAGTTCTCAATTATCCTCATAAAGGGTGGAGTAATAGCATTCATAACATTAAAAAAAAAAAAAGCAGCCCTCCTCTTCTTGGCGGGGGTTGAGCTGGCAGTCCCGGTCCCCGTAATGTGCAGAGGCAGAGGGAACGGGCTCCGGCCCCTCCGAGTCACGTCTTCAGTGCCGACGGTTTCCAGTCCCCGGGTTCTATCCTCAAGTGCCGGACACTGGTGGGAAAAAAAAAAGCAATAGATGACCCAGATGTCATTTATATTTGGTTTAATGACGGATTTTGAAAACTAGCAAGAGTTTTGCCTTCTTATGAATAGGAAGTCATGGCTTATGCTGAAATTAATTTTTTCCTTAGCTACAAACTCGTGCTTAAAAGCAGGAGAAGGCTAGAAGGAAGTTGGGTAAGAGTCGGAAGGTAAAAATTTTGCCATAAACTAACTTTAGCTTGTGGAACCTCAAAGGCAGATCCAGTGTGGATTTATAACAAATTCCAGTCAAGGCAGAACACTTAGGACTTATTTGTTATTGTTGTTAATGATGATAATAATGATAAAGTCTTTTTTCTCTTTCTTCTTCTTCTTAAGTGTTCACTACATGCCTGACAATCTGCCGAGAGCTAACATGGTCCTGTAGCAAGTTTAGTGCTAGCTCAGAACTTGAACCTGGGTCTGCATGACACCACAGCTTGAGCTGTAATTGCTACGTTACCTCTCCTGTCCCTGGGCCACTCACCGCTAATCCCCACGCTGAACAGAGCTGTCTCACAGGCCCTCTCTGGATAGTGAGGTGCAATGTTCCCCAACAGTGCAGACCAAGGCTGTCAAACTCACTTTCACCGTGGGCCACGCAGCCTCGCGGTTGCCTTCAAAGGGCCGAATGCAGTTTCAACTGCTTAACTGTTAAGGAGCAGTTACATTTGTACAGTTCTAAAATTATTCTGGCCTTTTGAAGGCGACTGCGAGGCTGACGTGGCCCACGGTGAAAATGAGTTTGACAGCCTCTGTGTAGACCCAACAAACACACCGATTAACTCTTTTTCCTTATCTATTAAGTAACCAACTGCTCATTACTTTTATAACTTTCTGAACTCTCTATCTGTGTATAGGCACTATTGATCAGTTGCTTCACAGTAGCAATGAGAAGGAACCTCTTATCTTTGGTCATGATAGATCAAGAGTTCTAGGTAATTTGCCTTTGTGGTATTGACCTCTGAATTATCTTCATTTCTTGTTTTGATTGGTGTTAAAGATTTACCGCTCAGGCATAGATAAAGGAATTGATTTTACAAGCTAAAAAAAAAAAAAAATCTATGAATGAATCCTCTCAGATCAAAGGGTTTACTTTAAGAACAGGTATTATCTTTCCCTAAGAGACCTGCATGAAAATGGAATTGCAGACTTACCGTATTTCACCATGTATAATGCACAGCCATGTTTCTGGCCCAAACTTTCAGGGGGAAAAAAACTTTAATTTTTAAAATGCAATTATTTATATTTAGATACTTGTTTTTATATTAAGAAGGAATTTTAGCATTATTTTTTAATACATTATGGCACAAGAAATTTTATGTAACAAATAATTATAAAACATAAGAACAGACACAAGGTATTTCAGATACTACCTGTGCATAATGTGCATCTCTGTTTTTCCCTCAACAATTGGGCAAAAAAAGTACACATTGTACACGGCAAAATACGGTATTTTCAGGGGCCACAATTTCCTGCCTGTGTGTTCCTATATAAACACTATGTACAGAGTCGAGTGGTTGTAATGATGTGAAAATCTGCTGCAAATAAGTGTTGGTGATCGGGAGAAGGTACTGTTTTTTAAGTTCATTCTAATAGAGGTAATTATTGTCTGTATAAGAAAAAATGGGTAGGTAAAAACGGGGAGAAATATGTTGGTATATCAAAAAAGAAAAAAAAACTCTCCCTGAGGGGGGGATTTTGTTTCCTGTTCTGTAGGACCTTTTGGTATATTAAATAAAATACAGAGGAATTAGAAAAATTGAAGTTTCCCTGATGGGGTTGCTTTTCTGTTGTACAGGACCTTTAACTTGAAGGAAGCCCTGCATTCCATCGGTGTTAAGAGTTGTGCTGAGATCAACAAGACCCTGGTGGAGAGAGGCTTGCCCACGTTAAGTGCTGAGGTTCAAGCTAACCTTACAGGTCAATTTTCAAGCATTGAAAAGGAGGACAGTCCCATCCGGTCTTTGATTGGTGGGTCCCTATATTTTTATTGTTTTCTTCTTTAATTTCAGTTTGGTTTAACTTGCTGTTTTTGACTAATGTTAAAATGTCAGTCAAAATTTAGTCTTCAACATTTTACCTGCTTCTTTTAGAGAATAAACATTGAAAATAGGAATAGAATATTAGTATTCTAAAAGGTCTGGGACCTGCTGCTGTTTCTGTGTGTATCTGTAGTGGAGTGAGAGATATTTCAAGGCCTTCTATGTTATTATTATCTAGCCAATAAATTTTTAGGAAGAAAATAACGAAATGCTACCAGTCACGTTCAAACCCTAGATCAGTGCAGCAGTGCAAACCAGCAGAAGGTAGAGGTCAGTTCTGCTGGGAGCCGGCCTCAGCCAGCAGGGCCCTTTTCTTGGTCAGACGCGAGGAGACGAGTGAAGGGCTGTGGGACTGGGGCGTACAGTGGGCAGCCTTTTGTTTTGCCCGCTCCCTGAGAAAGCGAGTGAGTATCTGGGTGTCAGGCAGAGTCGGTGAGTGGGGAAAACGGAGAATGGATCAGTTAGGACATTTTCTGTTGCCTGTGACTGAGAATCTAAACCAGTTCAAGCAAAAGGAGAACGTATTTTCACACACACCCGAAAAGACCAGGTAGGGCTGGTTGCAGGTGGAGCTTACCCAGAGCCCAAACTGCGTCCCTGGCCCTGGTGTCCCCAGTTCCGGCCCTCAGCACTGCCTTCCTCGGGCCGGCTGTGTCACAGACAGTGGCACAGCTTCCTCTCAAGCCTGTACCTTCCCATGCTTCAGACAAGGAGTCAGCTCTGCGGTTAGGTCATTGGCTCTGGTGGGCCTGACTGTAGGTAGTGTGCCGTTTTCGAAGTAGTCTTGGTGGCCAGAGAGGGAGGGGCTTCGGCTCCGAGACATGCGTTCAGTTCCTGGAGCCAGGGTGAGTGAGCTTTACCTTTAACTCCTGGAACGAGGGTGTGGGACAGATGGTTTCCCCCAAACAAAATCAGGCGCCGTGGGCAAAAGAAGAGGCAGTGGACAATGTGGGGCACAAAGGCAGTGTCTCCTGCAGAGAGTGGGCAATGAAGACTGGAAAGAAGAAAGAGGGTAGACTCAGAATATACTAACATTCTGGGACTGATCTGCAAATGTTTGAAGTACCGTATTGACTTGCCTAAGAGTGCAAATACTGGTTACTCTTTATTTTGAGGCTCTCAAATCGTTCCTCTCATCCTTATTCCTGGGGACACAGAATGCTGGAGATCTAGGCCACGTCAGCCACTCACAAACTCAAGGCCTCAAGCCCTCCCCCGGGAAAGAGCGGTCAGGCGTGCAGCCCTGCAGGCTGCTGAGAGGTGGCCGTTGATAACAGTAACACGCACTGCACAACCGCATCTGCAGTGGCTGAGCCCTCTGCTGCATAACCTTCCCTGGTGACAAGCCTGGCCTCGCAGCCCACAGCCTCCAGCTGAAGAGCTAACAGCTGGGAGAGCGTGTCCCTTGGAGCTAGAAGGGCAGGCTGTCTGCACTCTCTGCCACATACCTCTCGCTTCCCACTGGTGTGCAGGCCTCATGAGGATGGGGTGCATGTTTGTGCACTGCTGTATCCTTGTACCGCGCTGGGCCCACAGATAACCTTTAATAATAAAGATTTGTGGAAGGGGTAAAGGCAGCAGAGACTTAGAGTGTTTAAGTGACTTCCCCTCAAGGTCACATAACTAGCTGGTATGCAGAGTAGGGAGCCTTACTGAGCCTGCCTGACTCTGGAGCTCAGAGTCTTAACTGTTGTCATCGTAGCTGGAGCCCTAGTGCTTGTTGGCAGGGTGGGGAGCACCCAGGCATCCTCCGTGCCTTCCTCTAGATGAGGGAGGTATTTGGTGTAAGAAGAGGGCGATTGGGGGCCAGGGCTGCCCCCGCCCCAAGGAGGCCTCTTAGAATCTGGTAAAACAGCTTTTTTCCAACCCTCTCTCCCCAGTCCAACTCTCCTATTTTGAAATTTTGAGCTTTTTTTTTTTTAAACTTCCAACTGTTGTTGCCTAGCGACGGTACTGACTCACTGGAGCTGCTCTCTGACTCGGGAAGGGCACGCCTTTGGCAGGGACTCGGTTTGGCTGCTCCCAACTGGACAAGTGCTGCTGTCGTTTCAGTCTTGGCCTAAGAACTGACTCGTCCACAGAGGAGACAAAACCACTTTTCGACACAATAATAGTTCTGAAAGAGTTTTATCCTTTAACCATTCTTGCTGGAAGTTTTTTTGGGCTGTATCTGTGATAACAATAGACCCAGCACTGGACAGGCAGGCCCCCAGTCTGCCAGAGAGCTGGTGCACGGTGGATTCTTTCTTTCCTGCTCGCGGGGGGAGGGGGGTGGGGGACGGGGAGGGAATAAACCAAGCGCTCAGAGGACACAGAACGGACCTGACCAGCATCAGCCATGGCTTTCCTCCCCCGTGATGGTGCCTGGCCTTCTGTTCATACAGGGCGTGCTGTCTCTTTACAATGTGGCTACACCTCCCACTGTGTTCTCAGAATCTTAATGACATAATTAGAAAAGTTTCCTTTCAAACCACTTCTTTTCAAACACATACCCAAATTGGGTAAATATTATTTCTGGATTACCTCTTGTGTAGATTATTTGCATGTTTAGAACAATCTGCATTTTTAAAAAGTAATTTTCTACTGTGTGGGTGATAGATGCGTGAACAATTTCTCCTTGTTGACAAATGACGGACGAGGCCCGAGTTATCTGTGACTGCCTCTCCCAGCCTCCCTGGGCCCCACTGTTTTCAGTTTGGTCTTTATATACCTTTTCCATTCCATTCTCACTTCAGTTCAGTCCGCATCTGTGATGTGCCTGCCTCGTGCCAGCTCAGAAATATAAAGATAAAAGAATAGCCCCACCCTCAGAGAGCTCACCGGAGCAAGGAGAGAGATACATTTTTTAAGTAATATAATTTGCTGCGATAGTTGGGCAGATGTCAGGGAACACCACAGCAGGAGGTAGCTGTCGGCTTGGCATTGAAGGGTGCTTTTGACTTGTGGCAGAGAGGAGGTGAGATGGAAGAACATTCTAGTAAGAGGAAGCAAATGTGGCTAAGCCATGGACATGGGCTATCAGGAACTGTGAGTTCTAGGTCAGATCTGGCTGAAACATGTGACTTTTGTGAGAAGTGTTTGGTGATAAGTGTTTCATTAGTGTCAGTTGTCTGAATTTGATGGCATCTGTCCTCCTTAGTACGTGTACTTCTTTCTTGTGAGATTTGTGTCCAAGGCCGAAGAAAGTCCTTGGAACAGCATGAGCTGTAGCAGGTCTGGTCTGTCCGGCGCCGTTTTCCAGCCCCTCTGCAGCCTGGTTTCCGGGTGCCTTCGCCTGCTTCGGCGAAGCTGTCTCAGACGCAGGAGCGTGGAGGCCGTGACGCAGAGCGGGCAGAGAAGGGAACGGACTGGAGGTCTGGTCAGGGTGGCACTCGTCCCTTGCTTCCAGTCGCCGGCCGTGTGTGGGGTGAACGTGAAAGTGATCGTCCAGCCGAGGCCGCTTTTGAGAGTGCTCTTTTTAATAATGCCCACACAACAGGTGTCAACTTCACCTGTCCCGGGAAAACGGCATGTCTCGTCACCTGCACCGTGTGGTGATTTGGGCCCCCAAGTTTGTCAGATCTGTAGATTGTTCAAGAGGAACCAGAACTTGGATTTCTATATGAAGTCCCGTAATTTTAGGTGGTTTTATTTTTTAAAAAAAGCTGTACGGGCCAAACTAGCAGTGCCAGTTTACAAACTCAGCTTTAGTGTACATAACTAAAATTGTGGACATTAAATGCCGAGTTTTTGTAAAAAGATTCCCTGTTCCCTCCCCAAGAAGTGCTCTACGTTTTTTTATCAGATAGTTCTTTGCTGCATAAGTCACCCTCAGACTCTGTGGCTTAAAAAAACAGGAAACGTTTAGTATTTCCCACAAGTTTCTGGGGCAGCCGGGGGTAGTTCTTTTGGTATTGCAGGACTCCTACGTGCATTTGTGGTCAGCTCGGGGTGGGTAGGTAGCCCTGCTGCTCTTGACTGGGCCCCCTCAAGTGATTGGGAGTCGGCTGGCTCTACCGGTTGGTCCAGCATGGCCTCAGAGAAGACTGGGGTGTCCCTCCATGTGGTCTTTCATCAAGCCCAGACTTGTTCACATGCTGGGTGGGGAGGGCGGACGCGAACCAGGCTTCTTCAGGCCCCTGCATGGAACTAACATACCAGCACCTCTGCCACATTGTGTATTGGCCAAAGGGGGTCGTAGGGTCAGCCGCAGTCCAAACGGGGAAACAAACCCCAACCTTTGGTGAAGAGAGCGGCAAAGCTGCTTGGTAAAGGTCATGGGAACAGGGAGGGTTGAGAATTGGGAATATTTACTGCTCTTACTTTTCTTACTAATGGGACAGGTAAAGATACCATATTTCCCCCCCAGATAAACGAATCCAGCTATACCTGAAGAGCCTACTCTGTCTTCCAAGCCCGAAACAGTGCTTGCCTCCCATGCCCGGAGGCCTGGCTGCCGTTCAGCAGGAGCTGGAAGTGCTGGGCTGTCAGTACGCAAACATCGTGAATCTCAACAAACAGGTGTATGGGCCGTTTTATGCGACCATACTTCGGAAGCTGCTCTTCGGCGAGGAAGCCGTGGGGAAGACAGACGCTTCGTCTTCCACTAACTAACGAGGAACTGACACTGGAGAAGAGGCCGGAAATCCGGCGCTTCCGCGTGGCGTCTGTTTCCAGCGATGGCATTTCCGATGGGGCACATTCTCAGTCCTGTCCGCGGTGCGGTGTTACCCGGATCCGTATAACCCAGAAATATCAGTTGCAAAAGACACACAAACCACACAGGCCCATACATCATTCTCTTTCTCTTTTTTACTTGTCCGGAGGTAACTGGCAGCAATGGCGAAGTTGAGTCATGCTGCCAATTCGTAATTAATTATATGACCTTGTAGTACTTGTAAATGTTTTGTTAAACATTTATATTTGGCTTATACGTTCAACCCTTCAGGAGTTGTATTTCCTCATTTATCACCGTCAAATCTAATGATTTTTAATTTTGGTACAACTTAAAGGGTCGAAAAGTTGTGAGAATAACTAAGGAGACTGATGTTCTAAATACATGATGTGATGTAAGCATAACTATGTTTGAGATGTACAGTTAAAAAAAAGAAATGTGCAATGAAATTGTCTTGATGTGTAAAACAGACTTACATAGTAAGTCCTAAAATTCCACAAATGTACCAGCTCAAAATTTATAATACCAATCGTCAGTATTTGTGTAGAATTTAAACTTATTAAATATATTTTAAAGCTATATGCACATTTTAGATAAAACCTCCCTTATTCATGTAGTGAAAACAGAAACAAATCCCTTCTAAAACTTTATCCGGGAGGTTGGTTTGTCCTCGCAATTTATCCTGCTCTCTGAGAGAAACATTTTTTGCACAAATCTCTTAGTGAATGTCTTTGCATTTCTCAGGCCATTGGTAAGGTTTATATAAAATTTTAATATTTTTACATAAGGCAGGAATGGTCTGAATTGGTTTACTTGTAAGAAGAGGGGAAGTTTAAGAAGAAAACAAGGTGCCCAGGAGATCCCCATTCTCAGTAAAGTTCATAAAACAGTAGTTAAACTTTGGATTTTTTAACCACATAACTTGCTAGCAAATGCCTTCTGTGCCGGTTAGATGCTTGCGCCCTGCTCCAACCATGGCGCTCTTCGAAGCGTCGTCATCATTTCACGTTCTGGAGCACGACATCAGACTCTGCTCCGCTGACTCTGGTTGTCAGAGGATTTTAGAGGAGTCTGCTCGTCCTAGAATTGTTGCCTACTACTTCGGAAGTATTAAGGGAAGTGTCAGTTTGGGCAGACTCAGTCTAGAAAGTGCTTTCTCTGCATAAAACATTTCTGATGGTTTTGTTTTCTGAGGGCTCCTTGAACCTCAGTAGGTTGCTGGGGAAGAGTGGGCAGGAAAGTAAAAGTTCCCCATCCTCCCCCACGCCCCCCCTGTGATAGCGCTCCTCCTTCATGAAGCAGAGCTCTTAACTAATGATGGTGTGAATAAATTACCTCCAGTCTGCACGTTCTGGAGGCATCTGCCAAATTTCGAGGAAATTTTGAAAGGCGATTTTCCTTTTCTCACACGACCAAATACGTAAAGCAGCCATTCTGTCCCTTGAAGCTGGTGGGCGTGTGAATGGACACTTGCTGAAGAGCGCATCGCGGCCTCGCCCTCCCCCTTCCTGTGCTCCCATTCTGCCCGTGCTTCTCTGTGCTCAGAAACCACACGGTGCTGTAGACTTTTGTTTTCATTTTCTCTTAAGCTGAAGAAGCTTTCAACTTCGTTCACTTCGGGGCCTGAGCGGCAAGGAGGGTCTCAGAGCATTGTGTGAATTCTTGTGTTGCTTTCTGAGGTGAGCTGTGTACTTGACAGGAAGGCCAGGTGCACTTTTTAATGATCGATCAGATTGCAGTCCAGCTGGTATTCTTACATACTTGACTACACCGCAGTTGCCAGCGGGAAAACAACGCGCAAACATTTTTTTAAAATGCATTTTAAATGAAGGGCATTCTGCTTTTTTTAAGTGGCAAAGTAAATCTCAATGTCTTGAGTCTGGATTTAGGCAACTACATTATTAGGATTTTTTACATCATATCCCGTAGCACGTTGTCTAATCTGGTTTTTACCTAAATGTTTACTTCTACTTTTAAGGTTTTCTTAACATGGTCTTCTTTTGTAACGTCAATTTGATTGAGCACCATACACATATTTTCATTCTTCTACTGCTAAAACATGTTGTGTGTACTGTTAAATTTTAAGCATTAAATATTATTTCAACATAGCTAGTGTCTCTTTTTTAAAAATTGTGTTTATTTTTAGAAATGGGGGAGGAAGGGAGAAAGAGAAGGCGAGAAACATTGATAGCTGCCTCTCACACACCCCTAAGTGGGGACCTGGCCCCCAACCAGGCCTGCGCCCTGACCGGGAATTGAACCAGCGGCCTTTCTCTTTGCAGGATGACACCCAAGCAGCTGATCCACAGCAGACAGGGCCCTGCCAGCTCTTTGTCTTCTAAACCGCCTTTGGGTAACTCAGGGCTGGAGTCCTGCGGTCTTTGTTGTGGTTGTTCTAGAATGAGTCTTCTGGTCGTCAGAGCCTTGTATCAGGTCATGTTCGTTCACTCATTCATTCAGTCATTCAGGCAACAAATACCTACCAGCATCTTGTATGTGCAGAGAAGTATCCTAGGTACTGTGATAGATGGATGACGAGACACTGTCCTCAAGAAGTTTGTTACCAACTGAGAAGGACAAACTTCTAAATAACTACTATAGAGTGTAAGATGGGCAATAAAACAAACATATAATGCCAGAGGAAAAAATAAACTTTATTCCGGGGAGATCATTCTTCGGCTAGAACATGAAAGATAAGCAGGAACTTGCTGAGAGGCAACGAGAGGGAAAGGCGCAGCAGGCCAAGTGCACGGTGAATACAGCGAGTCCGGGACCAGCACACGGTAGAAGAGTGGAAGGGACGAGAGGGGAGACGAGGCAGGTAAGTGGGTTCTGGGGTGTCCTGCCAAACCGTGTGGGCTTCGTCCCGAGCTGAATCAGTGACTCCTTTGAAACAGGAGATTACAAACAAAGTATTGTTTCGGAAAGATTGCCCTGGCAAAGAACACTTGTGGGTGCTGAACACTCCTCTGTGTGGTGTGTGCGTGCATACACGCACTTACACATGAGTACACAGGACAAGCAGTAGAAACTGACCCTGCTAACTGATGCACAAAGGGAGTTTACTGCGTTGGTGTTAAGTGTCTCACGGAATCCACTCAACCTGAAGCATCGGGCTTGAAAAACAGGCACGAACCAGAGAAATGCAAACGATGGCAAGACTCACGCCAAACTGGGTCCAGTGTGTGGCTTCAGAGACTGATTTCTTAACTGTCCTTGCTGCTTTGCCTCATTTGCTCAAGATAGGCCTCCTGGCTATCGACATTCAGTTGGAAGAATCTAGGTCAACAGCCCCGACTAATTTGCAGGGGATGGAATGAGGGAGTAGCTTGCTGATCCTTAGACTCCCGTCGTCTCTGAACAGAATCACCCAACTAGGGGTTTCTCCCATGTGGGAGGCGGTGCTGAGGAGCAGAAATAAAACAAACCTACTGTAGTGTACATTCATGAGGTCTTTAACGTTTGGAAGTACGAAATGTGTGAGGAGACCACCTGATCTGGCGTTGTCTCTGAGAAGGACAGCAAAAGATGGTTCACGGAAGGGCATAGCCACCTGTGGTCAAGCTTCATTCCTGTGTGCAGGTGAACTGCCGGACCAAAGCTCCCAGGTCACGGAGGCCTTGGGACAGCCTTGTTTCTCAAATCATAGTTCAAAGCAGGGGGTAGGCTGCTTAGGGGTGGGGGGCTACTCCAGCCATTCGGGGACCCAACTTCCATCCATCTTGCAACTCAGCTATCCCCTACATCTTCCGAGTCTTGTCTGTTCACTCAGTTATAGGGGAAAGAAAAGCATCACCCACTTCCATTCATGGTCCAATCCCGTGGCTTTGTCTGACTGCCAGGCGGGCAGGAAAATGTGTCCAGGAGAAACAGGCTGACGTGGATACGGGTAAGCATTCAGCTTCCTTGGATTTGCCCTGTGAACCTTCTTTTCATAAAAATAAGTTTAAAATCCTGTGTCTGCTCTGATCTTTCAGCAGTGCCCCAGGGCACTGTGTTAGGAGGATTCTGAAGCCAGCTGCAGCTCAGCAGTGGGGATTGCAGTGGGGTCTGACCGGCAAGGTACGCCGCAGGCATGGGGGTGCCACCTCTTGTGCAACAGATTCTCATTTCACACTTGCCCCCCTTCCTGAAACTAACATTAAGCCTGTTCTCCCCCCGAGGATGTTAAGTGGCAAAAATTTCCACTCTTTTAGTAAAAGTAGCATGGGACCGAGAATCACAAGTTTGCAGTCACTTCTAGTTAATAGCTATACGCACTCAAACCAGTCTTTTATCCCCCTGAACCTCCCAAAGGGGGTTTCCTACCTACATCCAACCACCTACCTCACAGAGACATTGCGAAAATCACATGAGATAACGTACTTGAAACTCTCTGCAAATCCTAAAGCGCAATTCAGCCGCAATGCATTATAACTAATTTATGAGTCCTCAATCTCTTTCAAGCTTCAAGAGGTTTTAGTATTGTGAGATGTGATGATTAAATGCTTATGTACATAAGAACAAAAATTGTCGTCTCTCATCAGAACCATGGTTCATTAAGCCCACTATTGTCATTGGCAGAGACACTCAAGGGTATGCGGAAGGCTGCAGTGATCGTCCTTGATGTCAACTTCAAAGGACAGTGACAAAACCCAACACGTTCTGATTTCCTTTAGCAATCAATCGTGACTTTATTCTCCAGGACTTAATCTAACCTTTTAGAAAGTATGTTTCTATGACCAACTTGTGCCCTCTTGTTCTCTACTTTTGAAGTGAAGCTTTATCTTTCCACTTCTAAGCTTACTATGTTAGCCTCTCTCCGACTTCAAAGGAAGGGACCTAGGGATTTAGTGTAAGGTTTTTATGAAAAAGAATGGAAACCCGGGAGTCTGTCCCAACAGCTGCACTTGACGGAGAACCTGAATATAATGTTTTTCCTTCAGAATGTAAGAAAATAATAGCAGCCACCCAGCGCTTAAGCATATGGCAAGGACTACCCTAAGCACTTGATATCAATGATCTCACATAACCGTACAACAGGCTGTGAAGCAGGCTCTATTATTTCTTCAAGTGAGACTCAGAGGGGCTAAGGAAGTCACCCAAGGTCACAGAGATGGTAAGTGCATTTGAACCCAAGGAACTGAACCCTAGAATGTGTGCTCTTAACTATTCGCTACATTGGTTTCCTTGGGTCATCAGATATTTACTGCTTATTGTCACATCACTGACTTGATATTTACTTCTCTGTTTCTGCTTCCTGCTGCTGCCCTCTCTTCTGGTTCATCTTAATTAGAAACATCCCAGGAGAGAGAATGATTGGGCCTATTTGCCCCCACTCAGTATGGACACCCCTACCACCACCATCACCACCAAAACTATCCCTCCTTGGGGAGGGGGTCTCCTGACAAGCCACTTCAGCTCCCTTACGGCTGCCTTTGGCAGGCTCCTGGCCCTACTGCTTCTGGCAGGATGGTTACATCACCGGATGCAAGGCCAGACTTTTCGGAGAAAGGCCTGTGGGTGTGCTGGGCAGCTAAAGGTCTGCGGACCACTGTCTTCCTCAAAATGCAGAATCCCCTCTGATTACAGCAGAGACTTCTGGTCACATCCCTCCGCTCCTTGCTGTCTGTGAAGTGACAGACTTCAAGGACTTCCCCTTTGCCCTTGCCTTTCCTCACTGAAGAGCCCTTCTTTCTGAACCAACAGTGTTCTGGTCTGCTCTAGTTCTTTTATGAATTTATTCACGTATAGGAATGAAGAGCACACATATTTTCCCCCAGGCTGAATGCCTGAAGGTTTTCAAGAGAGGATAATCTTTTTCTTTTGTTTCTTCATGTTGAAGCCTCTCATAAGGTCTAACTTGAACATGGCATAAAAGCTACTCATGGTTCAGCCCCTGTGGATTTTTCTAGTATCATCTACACATGCGTCCCTTGACCCTCGGGAGAGGCGGTCCTACGGGAAGACCAGGCTCACTTATCAGAATGTGGCATTATGTCATCGAAAGCCCTTGGGCCATTGCTCAGGCTATTTTCCTCTGCTGGAAATGTCTCCCAGCAGCCTGTGGAAGATGTGCTACTGTGACAGAGTGGTTAAGAGCATGGGCTCTGGTGTCAGATGGTTATGAATTTAAATGCCAACTTTGGCAAATTCTTAACCCCCACGAACCTTAGTCTCCTCATTTGTCAAGAGGGGATAATCCTACCTACCCCCCCAGGGGTTCATTAAATCAGAGTCTGCACATAAAGTGGGATTCTAATGTCTGGCGAAGAGTAAACACTCAGGAAACGGATGCTCTAATATTTCAGGGCCCCCGGATTGGACAGTTCTGTTTTCACCTTTCCTTTACTCTCCTTTAGCCAACGCCCTGTTCTTTCCCCCAGGGTACTGGCCACTTTCTCACCTGTCGCCCCAAACATTTTATACCTAAGTGATGGGATAACAGTCTAAGAGATCAACCATTCTTCCCTCTGCAATTAATTCCCTTTCCCGAACTGCCCAGCCTTCTATTCAAACTGCCACCGTTTTTTGTAGCAAGACCTCAGGAACAGGGTGTGACAGCAAAAGGCTGATCAGGCGACTGTTCCTAGTTTGTTGGTTTCTCCCCCTAGGAGGTCAGAAAGAAGTCTCGGATTTCACCTGGGGGTGCAAGTGCCGGTACTTTGGGGGCCAGGCCAATGCAGTAAGGGCTTGTGGCAGTCATGGACTGAGGGCTAGCACTGCTTAGGCCAGCCCGCTGTTGCCGCGCAGGACTCTGGGGCCATGGCCGCGACATCCTCCTCTTTTCAAGAGAAACTAAAAAAATTTAAAGTCAGGATTAAAAAATGTGAAATATAATACTGAATTTATTATCACTCATTGCATGTTTTTTTTTTCTTTCAAACTGTTGTTTTTCCCCACATGAATTTACTCAGGAACAAACAGTGGGTTAGAACACAGGAAAACAAAGACAGACAAGACAGTCTCAGGAGCTCGACATGAATAAAGGGTATGGTATTGATAACTTATACCATACTTAAGCCCGGGAACTTATTAGAAATGCAAATCTGCAGACCAGAGACCAAAACCACCAAACCAGAAAGCGGCGGTGGTTTTAACAGGCTCTCCAGGCAATGCGGCCGAGTGCTGGCGAACCACTTTGACCGCAGGAAGCCAAGAGGACTTTGGGACAGAAAGCCAACATGTCTGAGCCAGCTGCAACATCTCTGCTATCAAAAAGTCACTTCAGGGTCCCTTCCAGACTAGATTTTAAATAGGTTGCTCTCTAATAATTCACAAGGAAGCTACAGAAGCACATCTGTCTCTAAGTGAACTGGGAGATGCTCAAGAGCAGGAGCTGATTCTTCTTTTGTCTCTGTCCTCTTTCAGGCATCAGCACAATACTTAGAAGATACAGGCATTAACATTTACTCGAGGTAGCTAATTCAGAAATTAGCTAACTAACCTGGTGCAAGGTCTACACATTCATGAGAGCATGGCAAATGTATATTTCACAAATTTTTGTATTTTATTATAGTAAAACATACATAATATTTACCATTTTAATCATTTTAAGAGTCCAGGTCAGAGGCTATAAATATATTCTCACTGTTGTGCAAACATCACCATCATCCACGTCTAGACCTTCTGCATCTTCCTCAACTGAAACTCCTTACCCTTAAAGCAACTGTTGGGATTGTTTGCCAACTGTTCTCTTTCCCTGTGGGACTTTTTCTTCCTTATTGATTTGTATGAAGTCATTTGAAATTAGGGATACCAAGTTTTTGGTTTTTGTCAACTTGTGTTTTTAAGAAACTCTGTTTATGGTGACTTTAAAGAAATCTGTTCAGCTCTGGTTAGTGTAGCTCAGTGGATTGAGCGTGGACCGGGAACCAATCAGGGCACATGCCTGGGTTGCAGGCCAGGTGCCCAGTGGGGGCAGGGGTGCGAGAGGCAACCGCACATTGATATTTCTCTCCCTTCCTTTCTCCCTCCCTTCCCCTCTCTCTAAAAATAAATAAAGTCTTTAAAAAAATCTGTTCAGAAAATCTAAAATTTTCATGGAATCATAAAACAACAATTAGAATTATATTGCCAAACGTATGGATATTTCCCTTTACAATTTCTGTGTTGCTGTCCTCAAAGGCCCTCATCACCAAAGTGATGAATGCATTCACTTGCATTTTCTCCTAAACTTTGGTTACCATTTAAGTACTTTATTCTTATCGGATTATTTCGTGTAAATGGCTGATCAGCTGTTCCAACGTCATTTATTGAATGAGCCTTTTCATACTAAATTTCCCTACATGCCGATATTTATTCCTGCACCTGACTTCCAGTCCTCTCAGACTTGAACGGTGTCTTAATTACTGTCCTGTTATGCTCTGGTTCTCAAGTGAGTTACTGCCTCCTCCCTTTATGGTCATTTTAATAGTTGTATAATCATCTATCACATGCACACAAGCATAGTTTTTTTAACTAGTCACCTCCCCTACTTCTAGGCATTTGGTAAATTTCCTATTTTTCCATACTATACGACGTGTCGTTTTGGACTGAATTACATGAGTTTTCTGTCTTGGTGACTCAAATTGCGCAAATTATCCGTTTAGCTCTTTTTCTGAGTTATTTTAAAAGTTACAACCAATATGCTCTATTGGTCTCCGTTACCGGATAACTGGCAATGAACCTGTCGTCTGGGCTTTAGAATAACTCGGGCAAGACCTCCGAGCGACCCCAGGGGGCGCAGTTTCTCAACTTCGCCTCCGCCACATCCGGGTTCCACCGCAGATTCAGGCTGGGAGCAGGCGGAACCTTTCTGTTGCGGCTTCAATCATCCTGTGCGGCGGGGACCGTTTGGGCCACGCGCACCGCTCTTTACGGGTGCTGCAGTTTGCTTGAGGTGGCGCAGGCTGGCGTGTGGGGCTTATTACTTCCTTCGTCGTGAGCAGCATGGACGTGCTTGCGGAGGAATTCGGGACCCTGACCCCAGAGCAGCTAGCTGCGCCGATACCGACTGTAGAGGTAAAGGAAAGGTACACGGGGAACGGAAGGGGCTGGGACGCGTCCCCAGGAGGCGGTACCCTAAGAGCTCCCGTGGCGGAGCTGGGTGGGCCTTGGATTCTGCGCATGCTCAGAACTTCTCTTGGGTCTCTCGGCACGAGGTTGGGGACCCAAGCTGGCCCAACGTGAGCGGGTGGGAGGCGGCTTCTCTGTGGCACTCCGCGCGGGCAGAGCTTTCGGGTTGGACCCTTTACAGCATTCGTGAGCGTGGGCAAGATTGGTCCTCGCGCCCACCTTTGCGGGACACATTCCATCTTCTTAGGCTTGTAGAGGACACTGAGGCCCAGGGGGCTTAGGCCCCTTTCGTGAGGTTCCACAGCTGGTTGTGGTAATAAGACAAATCGTTTCAATGTCAGGCTAGTAATCTTCCCTTTTAACCCGGAATTCAAGTTTGGACTGCAAGAGTATCTGAAACCTCTGAAAATTTGCTCAGAATTTTCCCTAGGTGTTTCCTGCGAAGTAGCACCTTAGCTTTCGACAGATCAGAAGTTAAGGGTACCTGCCCTACAGTGAGCAGCTTCCTGATGAAGTTCAGCTGTTGACGTAATTTTATTCTCTAGAAAGGCACGTGTTATTATAACCTCTCTGGGCCTCCGATTCTTCATTGGCATGGAATGGGGATCTGGAGCAATGAGGCTTGGAAAGACGGGAGCGATTTCAGGTAGAGAGAACCGGATGCTTTGAAACCCGGTAGTTTCTGAGTACCCAAAATAAGTGCTAGAGTGAAGAAGCGAGGAGAGATGAAAGATGAAGGATAGGTACAGGTTCTGGTTTTGAAAGGTTTTGTTAGGCATCTGAGTGAGCAATGAGATGCAATAGAAAGGTTTAAGCAAAGTAATATGATCAGTGAACTTTTGGGTCATAGGGAATTCTTCATAATTATTTGGCCTGTGAATGAGATCGATTTACTGTTACCAGCCCTTCCGATCCAGTCTGAGTGCCTGCAGTGAATAACACTGCTGATGATTGTCAGGCAATACTGGATTTTAACTCTTGAAGAATTAATATTAAGAGCCAGCATTTACTGAGTACTTAGGATGTCCTAGGCTCTGTGTAAACCTAACATGCATTATGTTATTTAATTCTCTGACATAAGTGCTATTTCCATCACATTTTGCTAATGAAGATTTCTGGGGCCCAGAGAGGTTAAGTAACTAACCCAGCATCAGAGGCCGGTGAGTGGCCGATCTGGAACTTGGCGTCTGGCAGTCGAACTGGAGAGTCTTCATCCTGAACTGTTGGCTGGACTGCTTCTCCAGAGAGCTGAAGGAAGATGCCTAAAGGATTGACATTTCTTGCCTGAATTTCCACAGCTGTGCAGGCACTAAAACCATAATTCCAGGCTCCTGACTCAGGAATGACAGTTCTTCCTGGCCCTGTGCATCAGCCCACCACCCATCCAATCTTAAGGGTCCTGCCTGCAAAATACGCTCCAACCTGAAACTCACTCCACAGTCCCCCAAGTCAGAATCGCTGTCATCTCTTACATCCTGGGCACTGAACTTCTCTCACTCCAATCTGTCTGCTCTGTGGCGGGAGCCATCAGCTTAAACACACAGATACCATCATGCTGCTCTGTTGGTTAAATTTCTTCAATCTCTGCCCATTGCTTTTAGGGTAAAATCTAGTGTTTATTTATAAGGCCTTCCTCAGTCTGGCCACTGATAGCCATCCCAGCATCTCTCCCCCCACTGCCCTCCTCCCTCACTACCTGCCTCCCCTGAGATATTTCTGCTCTTCTCATACAGTTCATTTTGATCTTTCATTCCTCTTTGTAGATTTATACGCAATAAAATGCAAGAGTACCAAGACTTCCACTGCATTTATTTTGACATTTACATATTCCCAAATAATTAGCACCCAATACAAGATATAGAATGTTTCCATCACCCCAGAAAGTTCCTTTTTCAGTCTGTCTCCACCTCTTATCTTTTGATTCCTTTTCCTTCCTTTTTTAAAGACTTAATTTTATTTAGAAGCTTTTTAGGTTCACAATGAAATTGGGAGGAAAGTACATAGATTACTTATATACTCCTTGCCCTCACTTCCCTTTTTCTTTTTTTTAATCCTCACCTGAGGATGTGTTTATTGATTTTAAAAGGAGAGAGAGACATTGATTGGTTGCCCCCCATACGTGCCCCAACTGGCGATCGAACCCACAATGTAGGTATGTGCCCTGCCTGGGAATTGAACCCACAGCCTTTTGGTGTATGGAACGATGCTTCAACCAATTGAGGGACCTGGCCAGGGCACCTCCCTTTTTTTCTTGAAAAATGTTTTTACTTTATCCAAAGTATCTGCCTCCTTCCTTGGCCTCCTTCTTTCTTCTTAGTGCCCTTTGCTAGATCTGTCTTTTGTTCCTCATCTCTAAGTATTGGAATATTCTTGGTGTTCTTATGGAACCCTTCTCCATCTGCATTCCTCAGGCCGTCTCATCCATTACATGACTGTAATTCCCATCCGTTTGCTGACTTCTTCCTAATGTAAATCTCCAGGCCACTCTCTCCCCGGGTTCCAGACTCTTTGTTGTCTCTTAGACGTCTCCACCTGAATGTCTAGTAGGTGTCTCAAACTTGGCATGCCCATGACCAAACTCCTGGTAACCCCGTCACACTTTAAAGCAGCTGCTCTGACAGCATCCCCGCTTCCTTATCTCCACGCATGGCAACTCCGAGCTATCAATCTTGACTCCTTTTTCTCTCTGAGAGTCTATCTAATCTATAAAGTCTTTGTGGCTTGAACTTCACATTGTCTCCTAGCTAGCAGTTTTTCACTACCTGTACTATTTTCAGCCTGGAGTACTGCAGTAAACTCATAAATGACCTCCCTGCTTCTAACCTACTTTATTCTCAACCCAGCAGTTCAACCTATTATTTTAAATGATCCAGTTAAAATGAGCCACGGGTTCATGTCACCCTTCTGTTCACAACCTTCCAGTGCTACTCATGTCAGAGTGGAAGTCAAAGGTTTTACAGTTGCTGCAATGCCTTACATGATTCTTAGGCCCTTATTCAGAAACAGTGTATTCTTTAGACTCAGTTCTGCCCATTTGTCAGATTTCCTGTTAGCAGATGAGATGCCATTCATGAAGAGTCTTACCATGGTAGGCTACTCTCAACCTCTGCAAAATATAAATAGGAAGCCTAAGAAGAGAAGAAGTGTGGCAGTTTATAGCTCTTTAATGTGGAAGGTGAACACTGTGGGCTGCGCCTTCCTGCCGTCCTGAGATGAGCTCTGATCACACACTCGCTGGCAGAAAACGGGAGAGAGGAAGAACCGGAGAGTCCTGGCTTCCCCACCAGACTCCGAAACTCACTTTCCCTTTCTCATCAGAAAACCCACTTACTCCTGTGGTGTCATGACGATAAAATACAGTGCTTGGAATCTCGACTCATCCAGAAGAGATTAAATTATGTTCTATTTAAGAAATCTGTGGTCTGTGTGTGTATGTACATACAAGTGTATTTGTATGAACAGACACATATGCACACACCTGTGTGATTTCCATAAAAGTGTTGCCATGTAAAAATCGTTCTTTTAGTTTTGAAGGGAGAGAGGGAGAGAAATATCAATGTATGGTTGCCTCTCATGCACCCTGCTAGGAACTGGCATGCAACCCAGGCATGTGCCCTGACTGGGAATTGAAACGCGATCCTTTGGTTCGCAGGCCCATGCTCTTCCACTGAGCTATGCCAGCCAGGGCATGATTTACTTTCTTTCACTCATTGTGATAAAGTGAGTCATTTTTGGCACACTAGAATAACTTCTTATAAAAATACCATGGTTGCTAGCACACATTCTAACACTGTTTTTTATTCACAGGAAAAATGGAGGCTGCTTCCAGCATTCTTAAAGGTAATAAACATTTAGTAATAATTAATTATTTTTCTGATAAAAGTCAAATCAGCCTTCTTTTTAGATTGAATTTTTATCACCAACATGTTTTGGCTATGTACAACTGTGTACATTGCTAGGTTTGGGAAATACAAGGAATTACAAAGCAGTGAATCCCTGCCTTTAAGATGCACAATAGGGGAATGGTAATCTAATTCTAGAGACAGGAAGTAGTGTACATTGTAGCACAGCAGATGAGTAACACAAACCAAAGGGCTGCTGGCAAAAGAGGGATGCCGCAAGTGGTCAGAGAGGGTCTCCCAAATAAGATGAGACATAAACTGTATCTTAAGAAGAAAGGATTTAACTCAGCTGGAAGGCAGGGTACAGAGAGCATGACTTTATCAAAGTGCCAAGAGAAACCTGCACAGGGTGTATAGCAAACAGTGGTCCATCTCTTTTGTTGGAACGGATGAGTTAATGCTCAGAGGAACTGCTGGATATAGGTTGGTGAAGGGCTTCAGTTCATTTTTAAAGAGCTTATGCTAGGAAGCAGGGCTTCCACAGTGAGGCAGCAATTGGCACCCACTAGTATATGGTAGTCAAAGAGAAAGATACTGAGTGTTGAGGTGGGTGTGGAGAAATTGGAACCCTCAGGCTCTGCTGGTGGGAATGTGAATTTTGCAGCCACTTTGGACAGTAGCCTGGCAGTTACTCAAATGCTTAAACATAGGGCTGCCATATGACCCAGCAGTTCTGCTTGTAGGTATTTATGCCAGAGACATGAAAACATATACCCATGCAAAGAGTTGTGCACAAGTGTTCACAGTGGCATTATTTATAATAGCCTCCAAGTGGAAAACACCTGAATGCGTGTCATCGAGGGATGGACAAGTAGAGTATAGCATAGTCATGCAATGGAATATTAGTTGGCAATAAGAGCGAATCAAGTGCTGGTGCATACTACAAGACGGGTAAGTCTTGAAGGCATTGTGTTAAATGAAAGCATGGAGACCTGAAAAATGAGTAGAGTTCTGTCTGACTTAGTTCTCTGTTATAAACAGAGGGGAGAGTACTGGGAAACGATGCTGGGGACGTCGTCAGCGCTGCAGAGTTCTGATCAGATTTGAAAGCCATTTAAAAAGTTCTGGCTGTTTTTCTAACAGCAAAGGGAAGCTGCTGAAGAATCTTTAAGTAGAGGTGTGACCAGAATGAAATAAAGTAGTATTAAGGTCAAAAAAATTTTTATTATAATTTTTAAAAAATGAACTATACATAAGCAGAAGAGAAGGGATAGTATTTATGATTCAGAAACGAGGAGACAGTTGATGGCACCAAGTTCATTACTGCCACATTAACGGAGGCATAAGACAATGGTTAGTTCAGTCAGTCAGTATTTTGTTTATGTGTTTAAAGTTGGAATTCCCCTTCCCTCAGATCACCTTGAAATACATTTGTCTAAGAACAAAAGTATAAAGATTTTAATACATATCTGAAGGCTGCCCATGCTGTTCAGTGTAGGCTCACTGCAGCACGACTCAGAATGTTAGGCTGGGAAGACAGCAGTGAAGAGGGACAAATGTGAATCCCTGAGTGTACTTGGTTTTGCACAAGCACCAGATGGGGTGTCCTTGACTTAATAGCATTTTTTTTGTGTGAAGGTTAACATTACCTTTTGAGTTTTGGCCAGTAATGTGGCCTTGTTTCTTTAATAGCAGTGGTGTAACAACTGGAGTGAGGGAGGTACTAGCCTCTGTATACTGGCCAGACTGTCAAGGACGTCAGTGAGTTCAGGTGCCTGTGTTCAGGGGCAACACTGGCAAATTGGACCACGTTCAGGAGCAGGCTGAAGGCTGCTGAATGGTCTGGAAGGCACGCATGTGAGGAATAGTTGAAAGGCCTTTTTAGCTTAGAAGTGAGAACGTGAAAGAGAGATGTGATAACTAAATGGGTTGGCCTAGAGCAGGCATTTCTCCGGAAGAGGCTTAATCAAGTCCAAGGGGTGGACACTTCAGAAAGGTGGACCTCAGATCACTATAAGGTTGGATTTTTTTCTGCAACAGTCAGGACTGCCTCAGAATATGGAACGGTGGGTGGTTTTGTACGCCAATGAGATTCCTGAATGAGGCAGTGTAATAAGTGCTGTGATTATCCATCAGGGAAGTTCAAGAAGTGTTGAAATAATTATGTGTTTGAAGATTAATGTAAAGAAAGCACATACAGTCCTTTTAAATATTAAGAGTTTGGGTTCTCTGTGTTAGTTATTTTGCTGTTTACATGGCCGTACACAGCACTATCTTTGTACAGTCGTTTCTGACTTCTGAGATGAAAGGGAAGTCACTGCCAGCTGGCATCTGCTCTTAGGTTCCCCCAGTTCTGCCCTGCTTTCAATTTCCAGTACAACTATTTTCTTAATGGAGACCCTTATTTTCCCCTCATTCTTCTGTAGAGTGATGGGGAAGGCCAGTTTGGATGTGGGAAAATCATGAAATTGCCCAGGTAGCAGAAAGACAAAAAAGTAAATGGGCATTGTTTGAGAGTTGAAGAAATGATGCTCAACTGCTATATTTTTTGAAAATTCTAAGTATGCAGAGATAATCCTACCTTATATATTAGCTTATGGAGAATCATTAGGTATATTCAGATATCCATGTCTTGTATTCCCAAAGCTTCTCAAGGAGGAAAATTTGAATATGTTCTAGTAAGATGGGGGAGAAATGTAATGAAGAGACATAAATATAAAGTTTTACTAAACAAAATTCATGGGCCTTTCTCTCACTTTGGTTTTGAGAAAAATTTGATGATCACCTATGATTAGAGTCTATTGTATAATTTGCTCACCCACTTGTGTTGCTAATCTACTTTCCCATTTTCTACATAGGTTAAAGGCCTTGTGAAGCAGCATATAGATTCATTCAACTACTTTATTAATGTAGAGGTAAGCGTCAGATCTTAGAGCTAGACGTAGCTAAGAATGAATTGGAGGCTAGAGTCTTTCTTAATGCTGCTCTTTCCATCGCAGATAAAGAAGATCATGAAAGCCAATGAAAAGGTTACAAGTGATGCTGACCCCATGTGGTACTTAAAGTAAGGAATCGGCTCCTCTTAATTGCTCTTTTGATTATGCCTAACATTTTAAAAATTGAATGTAGTTGTTATCCAAATTCTTTTTAATCTGTTTAGTAAGTTAACTATCAAGTGTTCAATTTTTAATTGGTAAGCTAATTATAACACATAGCATTATGATTAAGAAGTTACTAGAACTATTAGTTTAAAATTTTTTTAAAATAATTTTAGACTTAAAGAAAAATTACAAAAATAGTACAGTGTTCCTATTTTATCCTTCACCCAGCTTCTGCTAATCCTAACACTTTACATTACCATAGCATAATTAACAAAACCTGGAAATTAGCAATGATATAATACTGTCAACAAATCCACAGATCTTATTTAAAGTTTTCCCACTAATGTCCTTTTCCTGGCCCAGGATTCAATTCAGGACCCCACAGTGTGTTTCAGTGCCTCGTCTCCTCATTCTCCTCCAGTCTGTGACAGTTCCTTATGGTTTCTTGGTCTTTCATGGCCTCTACACTTCTCTGGTCAGTTGTTTTGTAGAAAAACAACTAAAAATGTTGTTTTTCTAGAAAATAACTAATTGAAGATCCTTTGATTTGGGTTTGTATGATGTTTATTTGTGATTCGATTGGCTTATGCATTTTTGGCCAGAATACCATAGCAGTTGCATTTTGTTCCATTCTTACTGTATCATTTCAGGGGATATGATGCAGTAAGATGTCACCGTGTTTTATTACTCGTGATTTTAACTCTGTTCGCTTGATTAAGGTGATGTCTCCTGGGTTTCTCCACTGTAACGTTACTAGTAGTTTTCCTTTTGTAATTAATAAGTTTCTTATTGGGAGATCTTCTGAGACTATGCAAATATTTTATTATTCATCATGTCTTAACCACTAATTTCAGATACGTTGGTGGTTTTTACCTATAACAGTTAATATTACCTATAACAGTTGTTATGCTCCCATCATTTCTTCCACAGTAGTTCCGGAGTTTACTGTAAGGGAGAGTACTTTCTTCCCCACCTTCATTGATCTATAATTTTATTTATATCAGTATAAACTCAGGGGTATTCACTTTACTCTATGGGTCATAATCCAGCACTATCATTATTTTATTTTTTAAAGATTTTATTTATTTCTTTTTAGAGAGAGGGGGAGGGAGGGAGAAAGAGAGGGAGAAAAACGTCAATTTGCAAGAGAAACATTGGTTGGGTGACTCACATGCCCCAACCAGGGACCTGGCCCACAACCCAGGCATGTGCCCCGGGTGGGAATCACCCTGCGACCTTTCGGTGTGCAGGATGAAGCCCAGCCCACTGAGCCACACCAGTCAGGGCAGTACTGTTATTACTTTATTGCTCAAATTGTCTCAGCTTCGGCCGTGAGCAAGTCTTCGGCTTGGCTCCTGTGTCCTTTCAACGCGCCCCTGTTAATTTTTGAGTACTGCCAGATGTGGTTCATCTGCTATTTCCCCTGTCCCAGCCTAGGATCAACCGTTTCTATAAGGAGCTGTTTCCTTTTACTGGAGAATAGTAATTAAAAACCTAGATATGGATATGAAAGCCTCAGCCAGCAGAGCCAGGAAATATATGCATGTATTTTACTGCACATGCACATGCATCTGTGTTTCTGTATCCCATCCATTTTTATGTAGATGAAATACCATGCGTACTGATGACCCCCATTCTAATCCTGCTCTATGAGGCACATTCTAACCTTTTCTCTTCTCTTTTCTTATTTGTAAGCTCTGTGCCTGACAGTGAGAAATCTGACTCTCACTATCCACACTATGTTTACTGACATTTTCAATCCTGGAATATACATGAAATTGTTTCAGAATTGTTAAACATGCTTCTGTGAGAGTAAAATGGACTAGTTAGATGACAGTATTTACATACTGCTTTTTTTCTCATATAGTGTCCAATCAAAATACTGTTTTCCAAAGTTATTTGGATTAGTTTTCCTTTCCACCTTTTCAGTGCAGTTATGTTACTCATTTGTAATGCGGTAAGTTTTGTATTCCATTTGGGTTGGCTCCCCCACCTGCCAACCTGGTTGATTTTGATTATGTATTTATTTTTAGAGTGTACGAAACATTGTCATGGTTGTAAAAGGCAGGCCTAACAGAAAAAGGCATATTCAGGCAACTGTCCCTCCTCTCCCGATTCTTTCCAGGCTGTTCCTAGGCATTTTCTGTAGGTAATCAATCTCATTAGTTTCTGCTTTCTCCTTCTCATATTTCTTTTGCACAAATGAGGTCTTTTCAGAAAAAGTCCAGCCATTGTCAATATAACAAGAGAGGTTTGCACAACAGCAATGTAACCTGGCAGCCAAGGAGAGTGGACTGGAATGCACATGTGTGAACAATGATGACTTCACTGTACTAGTCAGTGGGGGCGGTAGATGCTGTTGAGTGAGCATGTGTACTGTATGGCCATCGCATTCAAAACGACTGCGTGAGTAGAGCAACGAATTTGTATCAAATTTTGCATTAGCTTGAACATTCCTCCACAGAAACTGGTATTTGAAAGATTCAGAAGGCTTTCCGGGACCATGCAGTGAGTGATTGGTAGCTTCATCACCACAACATGCCCACTCAGTTTTTTGGTGAAACATCAAATCATTTAGGTGACTCAGCCCCCCACAGCCCAGGTTTGGTGCCCTACAACTTCTGGCTTTTCTCAAAACTGAAATCATGTTTGAAAGGGAAGAGATTTCAGACCATCAGTGAGATTCAGGGAAATATGAGAGGACAGCTGATGGTGATTCCAACAAAGGACTTTGCAGAGTGCTTTGAACAGTGGAACAGACTCTGGGAGAACTTTGTGAAGGCCCACGGTGTCTACTTTGAAGGGGCACGTGAAGCGTCATTGTCCTATGTACAAGGTTTCTTGCATCTTCAATAAATTCCTCTTTCATAGTACATGGCTGGATACTTTCTGGACAGACCTTGTATAGTTTTTTTCTCTTACATGAATATGCTGTAGATATTTATATACTATAGATACTCTTTTGCACTTTGCTTTTTTTTATTAAATATAATTTTTAGGGAGCTGCGTTTCTAGTAGTTTTGTAGAGAGATTTATGCTATTCTTTAAAAAGATAACTGGTAGTATTTCCCTCCTTTGTGAAGATATATGTACTATCACTTTAAGAAGTTCTGCAGTTATAATTTTTAATTTGTTTGTCATCCTCAGCAAGATAAGCATTTGTCAAAGCATAACCCTGTGTTTAGGGGGAAACTATCTTGTTTGTTCACACGTTCTCTGGAGAAGTACAGTTGGTGATGGAATGATTTGCTTCTCAGGTACCTGAATATTTACGTCGGCCTTCCCGATGTTGAAGAGAGCTTCAACGTGACTAGACCAGTGTCTCCTCACGAGGTAGCTTTTAATCTTACTTTGTAAGTGAGTGTGTTAATCTTACTTTGTAAGTGAGAGAGACCAGAGGGTCTGTGCCCTTAATGTGTACTCTTAAACGTGATTTAAAAACAGGTAAAGAAATCTCTTTGAGACATAACCCAAATCAACAAGCACTTGTATAATACTGTACTCTATTGGGAAACAATTCTGTACTAGTTTGTCATTTAATTTTATTAATGTGCACTGTTTATACCTGTGTCCTGTTTACGTTGTTGCTGAGCCTTTTAGTGGTGTGTCCCCATCTCCTCGCTGGCCACTTGTGTCTAGCGTGGTGCCATCTGTTGCAGAGGGTGTTGGTGCATTTTGGGGGGTTGGCAGGCACTGTGTTAGAGAGGAGACCGGGGACTAGAAGCTCACTGTCTCACGGAAGAGATGGATAAGAAGAAATCTCAATCCCAGAGTTTCAACAGAGATGCAGGCAGAGGGTTATAGAACAGGCCTATCTATTGGCCTCTAACAGATACTAGACTTCTCTTCAAATTCTCTCACTGAGTGTGCGGAATTGGGAATTGATTTGGCGAATAAAATGACTTTTGTAGATTTGTCTGATTTGTATTAACGTAGAGCTAAAATAGCAATTATGGAACATAGCACAGGAATCTTTTATGAAACAACAGTTCAGGTGTTAGATTGTATGGTTGTTGCCTAAGGAAGGTTAAACAGGAAGTATGAACAGGTAACCAGATAAACTTTGGTACTACATAATTGCCAAGTATTGATCCAGTGTTTATTTTGTGTCTCAAAATTGAGAGATATAAAAGGAATGAGACGCATATCCTTCCTCAAGGAGTCCATACTCTTGTGGGGAGACTGATGTAACAAAACACATGACACGGGGACCCCAGGGGCTGCACACTCAGAGTGTCGGGAAGGATCGTGTAGGGAAGGTCAGTATGTAAAGCTGTCCTGCGTAAGGAGTGGCGAGGACTGGGGGATGCGGGTGCCCCCGTTTGGCCCTCCCCACTCCCTGTTCCCTTCTGCTAGGACTTCCCAAGTTTTTGAGAACTAGGCAGCCAATTAGCAGTTTGCAAGTTATCTAAACTGTATCACTGAGTTTAGAGAAAAGGGAAGACAAAGTAGTTTGAAGTAGTTCAGGAAGGCTGAGGCTACAGTTGTCATTATAAGTGTATTCTTTCTGATGTTGAAAAACATAGGTATTAGTGCGGTGAGGGTGGGGGGTGCAAAGATTTCCTGGAGAGAGTTTGACTCTTGGAGAGCAGAGGGGTAGGCAGTCACGGGACCCACAGCAGGACTCCCAGGGTGCGGGGACCGCCGATCCCGCCAGCACAGCCTGCTGCCGTGATGAGAGAGAGGGGAGTGGAGGGGCCCCTTGGAGGTACTGGGGAGCTTACAGAGGGGTCCCAAGATTCATTCGGGTCCCCATCTGTCCAATTTCATTTCCATTTGAAGGGCTGAATTTGTTAAAACCCACAGATGCTTGCCTACCATGGACATTACGTTTGTCTTATTAATAAAAACGAGGTAATTGTATATAGTACTCTGACTCAGGTACCATTTAAAAATATATATCTATACTTCTGGGAGTTAAAATGATTCTTATCCCATTCACATAGGAGGAAATTGACATGAAGAAAGGGTAGGGAAACATGAGCGGCAGAACCAGGGTCTGCGCACAGGCGGTGGGGTCCGTACTCTGCACCCCCCCCCCACTTTGGTCTGGCCTGAGAGAGGAGGCTTGGTCTCATTAAACATAATATAAACAGTTTCTACTGGTCAACTATAGGCACATCTAATATTTTTACATCCCAGGCACTGTTTTAAAGGCCAGAAACAAGTTTAATTTGGTTTAGTAGAAGTCAGAGAGATGATTCAGCACCATAAATTGTAGGGTGGATGGATGATCAGAGAAATTCGTTTGGAGAGTACAAGCCACCAGATGACCATCGATTTAATGGGGACGTCATTGGGTGAGGCTGGCGAGGTTTCCTCTGTCTGATCACGGTTCAGGAAGGACTTTGTTTTGTGAGCTGCATCAAAGTAAAGATTATAGGAACAGTTATGACCATCACTTGTTAAGGAATTTTATCATATAGGTTTGTTTATTTGGAGAATAAAAGGAAGTATAGAAGTATAGTTTGAACTGTTTAGTTTGTGTGTGTGTGTACTTTAATTGTCATTATACTGGTTGACTGTTTTGAATAAGCCAGCCACAAAGATGTGGGAGCAGACTGGTGTGGCATCCGATCAGCAAGAAGAAAATGAGTACCAGACTTACTGTTCCGTTTCTGGGCTGGCAGGGGTGGGGATGCTGTGATGAGGTCTGGATCTATAGCTGCCATTATTCCCCTCGAGGGGAAAGTAGGCTTGTAAGTCCCAGTGCCCTAAGGTCGAGTATGTAACAGCTCAGGTTCCAAGGGCAGGTCCAAGTTCTACTAGAGAAAGAGCTCTTTGGGGCTGTCAGGACCCTTTCTTTTCCTGAGAGGAGCCGTGACTGTCTGCATCTATTTCAGTGCCGCCTGCGGGACATGACGTACTCTGCCCCCATCACAGTGGATATTGAGTACACCCGAGGCAGCCAGAGGATCATCCGCAATGCTTTACCCATTGGCAGGTGAGAGCTGATGTTGGCATTAGAGCCGCACCACCTGCGTTTCCGCCCTCTGAGGTGGCCTTGAGCAACTGAAGTTCTCTTTGCCCCATTTCCTCATGGGGAGAACGTGGGAAGTGGCGCCTAGTCCGTGGGCTGTTGTCTGGATCCCGGGTGTCAGTAGATACGAAGCACTTAGAAACTCTCGTAGTGCAGCCCTATGGGCGGTGACTGCCCTCTGACTCTGCTCTTCCCTGACTCACACTGTCCATCTCTTTTTCCTTTGAAAATACCTTTTCAGTAATTTCTGTAGATCTCTTTCCCATTCAGTAATTCTGTCCTCAGCAGGGTCAAATCTGTGATTTAGGCGGTTCATAGACATTTAAATTAATGCTTACATCTTTACATTTTCATTTCTCTTTCAAAACCACCGAGTTTTGATAGTCCGTTTCTCACACTTGGATTCTTGTGCTATTTCTATATACCTAATAAGAGTCACTTTGTTTACCATGAGTGAAGGGTTGCTGCCATTTCCGACTTTCACGAAAGCCTGTCTGCAAAGTTTTCTGTGACTGTCATTTCTCTGCCTTTTACTTGAAGACGAGTGTAGACCTCAGAAATGATATGGTGTGCAGTTCACATTCTTTGTACCTTTGTGCCAGTGACAAGCTTTACGTGATGTTTCCTTTTGTTTTCTTTTAAACAGAATGCCCATAATGCTTCGTAGTTCAAACTGTGTTCTTACAGGGAAAACACCTGCAGAATTTGCCAAACTGAATGAATGTCCTTTGGATCCAGGTATGTGTGACTCCTTGGATTAGCACCCCGCCTTGTTTTTGTTTTTCTGTTGCTGTTTTTTAGCATTTTTCCTTAAAACAATACCAGACTTTCTGCTTTATAATGAACTTTGATAAAACTTTGTTCATGAAACATCCAGAAACATGGTTCCATCTTTATTCTTTTTGTCCATATTTCTAAGAGATACACTGTTTCCTCTTCTCTTTCAAGCTGTAAACTTTATTTCCAGAAGTTGTGATTGACTGCTATGGTTTGTTGATCTTTTCTTTGTCTCTTTGCTCAATGGTAATGCTCTTTCGGTGTACTTAAAAATTCAAAACTAATCTTACAAAGTTACTTGTGTAGTCTGAAAAAACTCAAACATCTCATTTCAGGCTTTTTTAAACACTGTAACAAGGCAAAAAATAAGTCTTCTGTTTAAATTTTTTAAATGATTTTTTACCTGTTTTTAGTTTATTTTATAAAGTTTCAAGCTTAGCACTTAACAGAAAGTTTCTTTTAATTCCTTCACTCACCTTTCACATTGGCTTCATTTATAGTTGCTCTAACCTACTTTCTTCAAAGTTGAGTTGGTGTAGAGGCCCCGGAGGTTTGGGGAGAGGTTAGCAGGGAGCGTGACTTTTAGACCACAGCAAAACGGTGCGTAAGTCACACAGCAAAATGATGCATAAGTCAAGTATGTTGCCCTGGTTTAGCTTACATTCTGCAGGTAAAATGAAGTCTCACTCTATCCCCTTCTGAATTTTGTGCCAAAATATATATGATAAATGTTTTGTGAGTTTTATTAAGTATAGAATATCACAGAAACCTAGACTGCCATTATCACTGATTTGTTACAAAACATAGAGCAAATTTCAGTTTATAGTAAAGATTATCTGTTATTTTTCTGCTTAAAAATTCTGAAGACTAATTTATTTAACACTATTTTCATTCACCTCTCATATATGTCAGGTGCTGGTATGCATAGACTTCTAAGGTACATTTCCTGTCAAGAAGTTTAAATAAACTGCTCTTGCTCTCCTCTTACATAAAATCACGTGGTGGCACCATCGTTAATTCATAAAACAGTGTCAGTAAACCTCTTTGCGTTAAGTGGCGGTCAGTGCTGTGCAGCAATGGAAGAGTGATTTCCATCAGGAGATGACTAAACCGCTCTGTGTGAAGAGCAGGTGGTGAAGCTCTGCTCGTTTCCTTCGGACAGGCGGCTACTTCATTGTTAAAGGAGTGGAAAAAGTTATTCTCATCCAAGAGCAGCTGTCGAAGAACAGGATCATCGTGGAGGCCGACCGAAAGGGGGCAGTCGGTGCTTCAGTTACCAGGTATGGAGGGCAGAGGTGGCGTTCTTAAGAAATGTTGGCGATTCCATTAGCAGCGGATAGGCTGTCTTTTGATATGGAGGTACCCAGTTATTTTTCTCTGATAACAGCAGTGAAATATTTAAACTGTCTGTATTCAGTTTATTGTGAAAGACTGTAAGCATAGAGTATTGATTGATCCCACTTCTGGGCATATCTCCAAAGAAACCTGAAATACCCATTTGAAAGAATATACACACCTCTAGGTTCACAGCAGCATTATTTACAATAGCCAAGGTTTGGAAACAGTCAAGGTGTTGGTAAGTAGGAGAGTGGATAAAAAAAAAACCCTATGGTACATTCACTCAATGGAATACTACTCAGCTGTAAAAAAAAAAAGGACCTCTTACCTTTTACAACAGCATGAATGGACCTGGAGACTATTATGCTAATTGAAATAAGGTAGTTGGTGAAAGACAAATACTGTATGACCTCACTTATATGTGGAATCTAATGAACAAAATAAACAGAGGAACAAAATAGAAGCAGAGGCATGAATGCATGAGACAGCTGTCAGGGGAGGGGAGAGGGAAGGTTGAAAGAAGATGAAGGGATTAACCAAAGAACGCATGTGCATGGCCCATGGACACAGACGACAGTGTGGTGATGGCCAGAGGGAGGGAGGGGCAGGGGTGGGGAGGGAGGGAGGCAGAGATGGGGGAAAAAGGGACATCTGTAATAGTGTCAACAATAAAAATAAAGTTTAAAAAAAAGTCATTTAAAATTTTTTGTAATGAATGTGTGAGACATTGTTTGAAAGGCCATTAGTTATTTTAAGTTGAATTTTATGTTAATTTATAGTACTAAAGAAACATAGAAAAATGTAAAAGCACTTAAGTTTTTCATGTTTCTTTTCAGTCTTTGATGATTTTACATGTGTATTCTGACTTGTCATTACTGAATAAGTATATTTAATGAATTATTTCATGGACTATTGTATTGTTTTTTGTAATAGCCACTTTCACAGCTCATTTTCCAATAACAGCATCCCCTACGTTACTCTTCTAATTTCTTTTCTCTGGTTTATTATCATATGTAATTTGAAATGTGGAGGCTAATGAGTCCTAGAAAAGAAAACTGTGACATAGTTAAGATGTCAGTATGTAATAGAATTTTTCTTCTAACAACCTGTGATGAACTGCATAATTCAGAGTTTCTGCATTTTTCTTTCAGATAGAAAGGAAACTAACAATAAATAGCCATTTACCGAGTAGTTACTGGAAGTCACCAGTATACTAGGTGCTTACATATATTTTTTGCCAGCTCAGTCCTCTGAGAGAAGTGGTATTATCTGTGTTTTACAGCTGAGTAACAGGCCTTGAGAGCAGGGTCACATCAGTCATCAGGGCTAGCCAGCATTTGACCTTCGATCTAATCATTCTACAGCCCAGGTCTTCCCACTATATGCAGTTTTCGAGACCATGGCAATCAGCATTTGAATTCTCAAGGTTTTGTTTACTAGATATGAGGTACTTGGGTGAGCAGTCACTTAGCTTCTATAAGCCTTGGTTTCCTCACATGTGATTAGGAGGCAACACTTTAAAGTCTAAGTGTAAATATGTAGGAGAGTAGAGCCAATATAAGTAGATTGGGTACCAGTACCTAATACGAGGTCTGTCCAGAAAAAGTCCAGCCATTGTTATTATAAAGAGAATGGTTTGCACTACATCTATGAAACCTGGCAGCCAAGAAGAGCGGACTGGAGTGTACATGCGTGAACAATGACGACTTCACTGTACTAGTCAGCAGGGCAGTAGATGTGTTGAGTGAGCATGTGCACTGTGTGACCATCGCATTTAAAATGACTGAGTGAGTAGAGCAGCAAATCTGCATCAGATGTTGTGTTAAGCTTGAACATTCCTCCATGGAAACTGATCAGATAATCAGAAGGCTGCAGCTGTGGGCAACCAGTGGTTGGCAGCTTCATCACGACAACATGCCTGCTTGTGCATCGCGTCTCATGCAGAGTTTATGGTGAAGTATCAAATCACCCAGGTGACTCAGCCCCCCTACAGCCCAGATTTGGTGCCCTGAGACTTCTTGCTTTTCCCAAAACTAAAATCACGTTTGAAAGGGAAGAGATTTCAGACTGTCAGTGAGATTCAAGAAAATATGACAGGGCAGCTAATGGTGATTGGGAGACTGTGTGAGGTCCCAAGGTGCCTGCTTTGAAGGGGACTGAGGTGTCATTGTCTTATATATAGTGTTTCTTATAACTTGTATCTTCTTCAATAAATCTCTATTTTTTCATATTACATGGCTGGATACCTTCTGGATAGACCTCATATGTAGGGAGTGATCAGTATGTGTTACTATTATCATTGAATAAAGCTTTGAAATGTTTTTAAATCTGCTAGGAATTTTATAGTGAATAGAGATATCAATAGAAGGAGAGGCTTTAGGGTTTTTGTTGTTTTTGTTGGTTACACTGTATAGTAAGACTCTAGGTATATTTTATTGGATTATTAGTATACAAATTCATTTCTTCATAGTTTTATCATTGTGGTACAGGCTCATTTTGAGGTTTTTTTCTTTGAATGTATAAAATTGTTTATGAATATATGCCCCACACAATTCAAGGAGTTCAGGAGCAATCAAAGTGAAGTAGGTAAAAAAAAAAAATTTGTCATTGTCACTCATTCACACACAAAACTTCCACCATAATCTCAAAGCCAAAGAAACATTTACAGTGTTTTAAAATGGAAGTGACAGGGACGGGAGAGGAGTTGTGCATCTTTAAAAAGCACCTATTAGATAGGACCTTTCTGATCATAATTGATCATTTGAATCATTTGATTGACAGACTTTGCAATTGCATGTGACTGGGTTGAAACTAAGCGGGGATGCTTAACCAATTTGTATTTCCTTGTAGCTCTACCCATGAGAAGAAGAGCAGAACCAATATGGCCGTGAAACAAGGACGATTTTATTTAAGGCATAACACTTTGTCAGAGGATATTCCTATTGTAATTATATTTAAGGTAAGGTTGCAGGTAGCCACTGAAAATTATAAAGAGTTTTCTCTTTAATTTTTGTTTTTTTCTGTAACAGTTGACATCCAGTGTTCTGTTGACTTCACCATCGCGGTTAGCGTTTGTGTAACGCATAGAGTGGTCCCCTGATGAGACTAGTGGTACCCATCTGGCAGCATGCATGATTATTACAGTATCACTGACAACATTCCTTACGCTGGGCTTTACATCCCCGTGGCTGTTTCATGAACATCAACTTGTCCTTCTAAATCCCTTCACCTTTTTCACACAGCCCCTCAACAACCCTCCCAGCTGACACCTGTCAGTCGATTCTTTGTGAGTTTGTTTCTGTTTTGTTTCTCTGGTTTACTTTCATATGTAATTAGAAATTTGGAGGATAAGGAGATCTAAGAATAGAAAGATTTGTGATATGGGTAAGTTGTCAGTCTTGTAATATATTTTAAGTTGAAAGCTAGTAAGAATAAGGTTTAGATGTTTTCAAAAACAGGAATCTATTTTTAATTGATATATTATTTTTTGAAAATCCAAAGGTACCCAAGGGTTTTTTAGTATGTGTAAGCCTCCCATCCACTGTACCTAACCACAGAGTTCTGCCCAAAGATGGTGCACGCGCCTGTGCAAGTGCGAGCACATGAGTGTAGACTACGTTTTTGTCGTTTTGTTTCTTAGTTACGTAAATTGCACATTGTTTTGCTCTTAGCATTTTTTTGTAGCTTACATCTTGGAGGGAGTGTTACAATACTCCATACAGACCTGTGTTCTTTCTGACAAACTTCCATTATGTAATCACTCCCTCATCAGCGGACATACATCTCTCTTGCTATTGTGAAACTGCTGTAATATCATGTCACACACAGGCAAGGATGTCTGTAGGCTGAATTTCTAATAGTGGGATTTTCAAAAGGGCAAAGATTATGGATCAAGTTCATTGTTCTTTTTTATGGACTTCTGGATTCTGATGAGTTTCTGCATAAACATGCCTCTCCACTCTACAACTGATTTTTTTTTTCAGCTTGTTTGTGAATTATTGGCTTAGAACCCAAAAGACATTCTCTCAGAATTAACAGAAGTGCAGAATTAATTTCTAAATGGTATCTTCTCAGATAATTGTGTAGTGGCTGACTTAATCTGCCCTGAGACTTAAATATTATGCAGATTCTATGAACAGTTAAATTAGAGTATTAGTCATTAAGCAAAACAGAAAAATAGTTGACTGTATGTCATGTAGTTGGTCCTCGACCTTCACAGATTCTATCTTTGCCAACTCTCCTAATTTCTAAAATTGCTTTGCAACTGCAAGTCAGTATTTGGGGTGCTTTTACAGTTATTCATGGACACGCGCAGGCCCAGAACCGGGAAAAATTTAAGTTCCAAAGCAGGCACGTTCCCGGCTGAGGTCAAACAAACAAGGCTGCCTTCTCATTTCAGCTCTTATACTGTTAAAAACTGTCCTTTTGGCTGTCTATTTAGTGCCATGTTTTTCACACTTTTGTACCTTTTGTTGGTGGTTTTGCTCTTTAAAATGACCCCTAAATAGAGTGCTGAAGTGCTGTCTAGAGTTCCTAAGTGCAAGAAGGCCGTGGTGTGCCTTGTGGAGGGAATATGGGTTCGACAAGCTTCGTGCAGGTATGAGTTAGAGTGCTGTTGACTGTGACTTCAGTGTAAATGAATCACGTGTGTGTTAGATAAGGTATCTTTGAATACAAACATATGTAAAACAAGGTTCTGCATTAATCATTTGAAGAAAATATAATCAGGCTCACAGAACATAGCAGTATCTCCCCTGAAACAATGCTTCAGTATTCATTAATTCAGTGTTTTTGGCAACTTTGTAGAAAACAGTTACTATGGATAATGATGATCAACTGTATATGGGTATTAAATGAATCTCGATGACTGGTCAATTGAGATAAAGAGCTCAGACGGCCTGAGGAAATACTGAAGGGATACTGAGTACTTCAGATAATTTTAGAGGTTGATAATGCTCTTTTCCCATTATTTAGTTTCACTTCAGAGTTAGATATTTCTGTTCAACAGTTGTTCATGGTAGTGGAAATACCCTGTGGGTCGTAGTGAGAGAAAGCAGAGAAAGAGATCCTCTGAGGTGGAATTAACTAAGTTGGTTAAAAAGGGCAAACGTTTGGCTGTGAGCCTTGAGTAAGGAAGGAGTCGAGCTGCCCCGTTAAAGCTGTAACCAGGTGGCAGAGCGTAGGGGTCAGGGCGGCAGATGGGCCTCCTCATGTAAGGGTGGTGTTGGGGCCTAGGAGTTGTCTGTGAAGGAGAGAGAGAGAGAGAGAGAGAGAGAGACAGTGAAAGAGACACAGAGAGAGAGAGAAACATAGATGGGAGAGAGCAGCATCAATCAACTACCCCCCATACAAGCCCCGACTGGGGATCGAACCTGCAACCCCTGGTGTACAGGACAATGTTCCAACCAACCAGGCCATCCAGTCAGGGCTGTAGACATTTTTTTATATGTAGTAGAGCTCATTGTGCTTTAGAATTCTTTATCTTTACTTTTTAAATTAATTTATTTGTTTTTAGAGAGAGGGGAAGGGAGGGAGAAAGAGGGAGAGAAACACTGATGTGAGAAACATCTATCAGTTGCCTCTTGAACACAACCCAGGCAATGCACTGCGGCCAGGAATCGAACTGGCAACCATTTGTTGTATGGGACGAAGCCCAACCAACTGAGTCATAGCAGCCAGGGTGTTTTGAGCTCTGCAAATGAGATTGTACCATTGTTTTCTTTAGGATGGTGATGATGACGATGATGTAGCAGTAGTAGTAGTAGTAGTAGTAGTAGTATCAGGGGGCCAAGGAAAATTCATCAATATACTTTATTACCTTTCTTCGAGTTTTATATATATTGTAAGCACAGAAGTAATTTTGGCTTTTCTTGTTGGGATCCCACAGTACCCAGTGCTGTGCCTCGTGTACATAACGGTGTTCAGTAACAGACCTTTTATTTACGTAAAATTACATCTCCAGCAGAGGGCAGTATACTCCCATGCATGAAAGGAATTTTTTGAAAGTTTTTGGTGCTTAAAAAGGTGCACAGGACTATCTAACTTCCACTAGAAATTATAAATTAATTATGCATGTAATATTATATCACTCACATGGGAAATGTATCACTTAGACACATGCATGACAATCAAAAAATCATTATTAATTACTTTTTTTAGCTAGATGACAGATGCTTAATAAGATAGTGTCTTGTCAAACTTAATATTTTTGTCATAAATGTATACATATATAGCTGACAAATCTTTTTTTTATCATAGGCTATTAATTAACAATGTACATTTTTATGAGATTTCAAACTTCTTCCTTTCTGATTACAAAACAGTCCTTGCATTGTAAAAATTTAGAAAGCCACCAAAAAATATAACTTGATTTGTGGGTACAGTTTTCTGACCTTTTTTCCTTTGCTTTTGTGGCATATACATCAATTTTATTCTCATCACTTAACAGTGAATTGTAAATAGTTTCCCATGTCTGCAAATATGAATGTGCACGTCAGTTTCAGCAGGTGTTGTGAAGAGATTGCACATGTGTGATGTATTTGACCCGTCTCCTGTGGCGTGACATTGGGCGTTATTCTTCCCCCAGGTTTCACTCCTGTGCACAACCCTGGATGGCCTTACACATGCATGTCTGTGCGTGTTGCTGATTATTTTGTGAGACTTAAATCCTAGGAGTAGTATTACATCCTTTAGAATAAATTTGGTACATGCTGCCACATTTTTCTTGTGATATGTATCTAAGTCTGTATATAATGTATATTATACATAGCGTATTGTGCATATATAAGAATTAAATATTTTTACATTTCAGTTCAAACTTTCTAGTTTAAATATTCAGTTCAAGCGTCTGTCACTTTTTTGGTTTCTTACTGTAGGAATATTTTAATAATCTGGTGGAAACATGTCTGATAATCACTGTTCCACAGGTGCCCAACTTGCAGCTTGTGGGCCACATGTGGCTTGGGATGGCTATGAATGTGGCCCAACACAAAGTCGTAAATGTACTTAAAAATTATGAGATTTTTTTGTGATCACATGTCACAATGTATTTACTGTGTGACCCAACACAGCTCTTCTTCCAGTGTGGCCCAGGGACGCCAAAAGGTGGGACACCCCTGACCCATCAGGAGGTACATAGGGTGCTGGATTGCTTATGATCAGACAGATCTAGGTTGAATTCCAGCTTCTTCACTTACAAGCTGTGTGACCTTGGGCAGGTTCCTCAATCTCTCTGAGTCTTGGGTAATTCACTTCTCCAGTGAGAATTTCATCGGAGAGGACAGTGGTGAAGAGCAAATGAGATCGTGTAGTTTCTGAAAACCAAGACTGCCTGGAAAGATGCTCTTTCTCTGTCCTTAGTTCTCCTCGCATATTTCATGTCGGAAGCCCAGGAAAATAAACTGGGATCCCAGAAAAGTCAGATCATTTCTCTTTTTCTGTTGTGTGGCCTTAACAGAGGCTTTGACAGTCATTAGGACTTGATGGTTGTTGATTGTAACTGACAGTTGGCTGAAAGGGACAGAAACAGCAGGGTTTTCAGAGTCCATGCTGAGTCTGAATATGATGGAGAAAGCTTTTAAGTCCTAGATCAGCCTTATTTACGGACTTGAATCACTACAAAGGTTCTTCTGCCCACGAATCTTCTCTGCTTTGCATTCTGCATTCACACGTGTTTAGTGGTTGTGCTGTGATGGCATCTGCAGTCTGAAAGTTTTTGCAGAAAAGAGGATCAAGTTTCAGGGGGATGCTCCACATTGTTTCCTGGGAGCCAACATATTGAAATTTTTGGTCTTTAAAGAAAAAGAATTGCTCTGGCTGGGTACCTCATTTGGTTAAAGTGTCTTCCCGATAATGCCAAGGCTATGGGTTAGATCCCCAGTCAGGACACCTGCAAGAATCAACCAATGAATGCATAAATAAGTGGAACAGCAAATTAATCTCTCTCTCTCTCTCTGTTCTTCTCCTTTCTCTCTGAAATCAATAAATAAAATTTAAAAAAAGAGAAAAATCACACAGTTAAAGAGGGTCATCACAGTTCTTTTATTATCTGCTAGGACTGCTTTTGGTAATAATAAGTTGACTTTTGTCTACTTTAAAGAAAAATTGGAGATCTTAATATTAGATGTTTTAAGAAGTTATCCCCTTTCCCTACTTGACATAATATATTTCAACATATCACCATAATCCTGCATATCATTCTTTTCTGCTCATTAGTATTTTTCTTTCTGTCTTTTAAAAGTCATGCTTTTGGTCATACTCCGTGGATATCCAAAGAGAAGACCTCATGCCACTTTTCAAAGAACATGTCTCCTTATTTTCTTTCCTTTTGCTGGTGGGCAGACTGGGTGACCTTGTGCTGAAATGTATTTTCTTTGCTTTTTTTTGATAAGGTTATTATATAGCATTTACCTTTGATTTAAATTAGGTGAACTGATTTCAAATATCTAGAGTACAAAGAACACCATATAAAGCTAGTTTTCAGATGTCTAAATTATGTCTGTACAGCAAGATGGTTGGGCATTTTGCTGTGGTTTCCATAGCAATATGTCATTTATTCGTAGCTGTGACTTCTGAAAGCTTAAATAGTCATAAAATCAGTTTGGTCTTTGGAGCTGGAGCACTTTGGATGTTAACCTGACTGAGTTATCACCCTGTATTTCAGTGTATTTCAGACTCAGGGAGAGTTTATTCCTTTTAGAGGAAAGCTTTGTCACTGATCATTTTTTCTGCACATATGGTGTCATTTACCATGTGCTTGGCATGTCTTTGCTTCATAGCTTAGAAATATTTGGAAGGCCTAAGCAGTCTTCTTAAATTCATATTAGGCCGCTTGAGAATTTTGTGCAATTATAAAATTATTCCTTAGATTTGGCATCAGGGCAATGTGAAGTGGCAATCCGTATGTTAAATGAGGATGGACTTTTATTACAATATTATTAAAGACCAAAATAGGCAATCCAGTATACATCTTTTTCACTTGGAGATTACTGAACTAAAAGTTAATTATTAAAATAATCTAGGTAGTCGCTAGTTTAGATGTTTTAGGTATTAATGTGCCTCAAGAAAGGGGGCTGATCCAGAAAGCTACTGCCATTTCGGCTCTGGGATTCTGCTCCTGTCTCAGTGAGACCATCTCCTGCTGCATCATTTTGCGTGTTCGCTTGGTATCTGTTCCGTACGGATCCCTTTTAGTGTTTGGGCTTCCCTCTGAGAACTGATGTGCATCGGTCACAGAGTTTTATATTTAGAGATTTTAGAGAAAGGTGCTTAGATTCCACAGCAAATTAGTTGCCTTAGTACTGTTTCTTGTATATTGGATTTCATGGAAACCCATTATTTTGAGAGATTAACATGTACAGAGTAACTTATATTCTATTTAGCTTTTCACAGGGAGCTGTTCCTCCCTGATATTCGTGACTGCCACTTGTAGGCCGAGGAGAACGTGTAGGTGGATCTATGTGTATGCTGTCGCCATCAGAAGCAGATGCAGCTCAGTGTGCTTGATCAAAGGACAAAATAGTTCTTTTATTGGCTTAAAAATTAAGACTGATAAATATCTATGTGTATTTTATACCTATAAAATGTTCAAAAGGAATGTCCTGTCTGTGAAAGGTAGGCCCCCAGTGAATGGGTCATTCACTGGTGCAGCAAAATGCATGTAAATCTATAGTTTTTTGGTCCATAAGACATCTTGAAGAATTAGCAAGGCATTTATTGTGCAACTAAGCTTCCTAAAAACCATGATATTTTAGAAAGGAATTCGATGGGCACATTCCCATGAGATTCAGAAGTCCGATAAACAGGTGGAAATAAAGGCCTGTTGGAGACAAATGCATGCTGCGCAGGACAGTGAGAGCAGGAGTGTGACGAACGAGGAGAATTGAGGAGTAGGACACAGGAGGTGCAGGAAGGGACAAATGATAACGTGTTATGAGTCTGAACTTGTGTGTGAGCTCCACTGGTGCCGGTTACTAACTCGCATCCTTACTTGGGAACGTTCACATTGTTGAGAACGTCCCTAGAAGCACCCTCCAATTTCTGGGTTGCCACCAGAACGCTTGATGTGTGTTTGCTCTTGCAAAATCACCTTCAGTCTGACCAAGACACTAGGTTGAGGAATCTGAATTGCTATTTCTTCATTATTTAAATTTGTAAGAAAAATTTTCTTCACTGGCAAAGGATATATCGCTGATCAATATTATTAATGTCCAGAGGTGTATATGTTGATTTTCATTCTAGCCAAGAATATTAAGTAGAAACAAGGAAAGGAAAGTGAAACCAGGTTTTTGTTTAACATTTGAACAAAGGCAATAGATTCCTGACACTGAACGACTCCAGGAGCCGCCACTCATAAACACCTGTGGGCTAAGCGGACACTTTTCAGAGACACAGGAAGGAAGAAAATACTAAGGGGTCTGTACCTCCAGTCTGGCTGGAGGTGGCAGCCCCACCACAATCCTGCACCTTGTCCTGAACAGGACGTGGGAAACTGCCTTCACTCTGACTCTGGAGGCATTAAAGGAAAGCCATTCTTTCTAGTACAGATAGGGCTTTTTCTGTTCGAGTTTCAGAGTTTGAACTCCAGGTAACTTTGAGAGTTGCGTACTATTTGCAGCAATGTATTTCAAATCCTAACTTGTTCTAATGTACAAACAGAAAGAAAAAAAGAGGAGAGAAAAGGAACAGGAGGGGGAAGACACAGAGGCAGAGGGTTACTTACCGAACTTGGCCCTAAAGGACGCCACTGGCATCTCCCCTTTGGCTCCATGAAGCACCACGTGGTGTGGCTCCCAGGGACTGCAGAGAGGTGGCGTCTGCAGAACCTCCCCTCTGCCCAGTTTATAGCCGGTGCCCCAGCTCCTTGAAGGAAGAGAGCCCCCAGGTGCTGCTGTCTTGCAGCAGTGGCTCAGTCATTATATATGCAACTTTTATAAGGAATTATGCACTGACTGGATACATTTAAAAATATATATAGTTTGGAACCTGATCTGCTTTGAACAGAAATGACATATCTTTATCATGCTGTTGATTTTTAGGTTAAGCTTCCTAGTGCATAATAACTTTGCAATGAATGGAAAATAAAAATAAGTAAAAATTAGGACTGATCATATTTTTAGGATTGCTCTCCTTTAATCCATGAAAGGCTAAGCGTTTTAATGAACGTGTGTAATTTTTAAATAATGGAGTTTATGTTCAGCATCCATTTAAATAAATGCATCATTTCAAATTAGAAGTAAAAATATGCAAAAATTAAGGCACAAAAAAGAGATTTGTATCTTGAGAACTTCTTTATTTGTCCACAAAATGAAAAAAATTTTGAACAAGTTATACACTTAAAAAGTGTTTTTAAGTTTAAACAGTGGGGTTAATCTCAGAACTTGGTCTATCAGTGATCTATGCTGTATAACAAATTAGAGCACAGCTTCCGCTGGTCAGAGATTTGGGAGTTACTTGGCCGAGTGGTTCTTGACTCATTCATGAGTCAAGATGTCACCCAAGGCCGCAGTCATCTGAAGGCTGGATTGGAGCTGGAGGGTCCACTTCCATCATGGCTCACCCACATGGCAGTTGGCCTCACCATGGGTCTTTCCATAGACTGCTTGAGTGTCTTCATGGCCTGGCTGCTGGCTTCCCCCAGAGGAGCACTCTGAGAAACAAAGCAGGAAGCTGCGGTGCCTTCATGACCAAGGCTCCAAAGTCATACACTGTCACTTACACTTTTTTTTTTCTGTAGAGGTAAGCCTTTAAAGTTAGCATATACTTAGGGAAAGGAAAATTAGTCCTCACCTTTTGGAGGGAGTCCTCACCAAAGAATTGGTGAACATTTTTTAAACCATCACAGTTGGCCTGAAAGGGACACAGTATATTTTTAGCTCCTTGCGACAAAACCTTCAAAACTTTAAATAAGTCTACATCTGATCCTGAAGTATCCATGTCACATTTCAGAATGCAGACTAAAACTCAGTTGTGGAATTGTAGGATTTTGAGCTGGAAGAGACCTGGTTGTGTCCTCTTGTTATAGAAATGAGAAAACTGTGGTCGGAGAGGCAACAGACATGACAGTAGTGGCTGTGTGGTCTGTTGTGGACGCTGTGTTGGGACGGACACCTCCGAGGGGTGCCCTTCGCATTGGTGCTCAGGGCGATGTTCTTGACGGTCTGCATTGGAACTGCATTGGAACCGCACTGGGATTCAGCTTAACCTTTCCCTCTTGTGTGTGGAGGGAGAGCTGAGAACCAGAGCATCAAAGCCCAACGAGACATTATCTCTGGTTCTGTTTTCTCTGCGTAGGTAAAGTAAAAATTTTAATGCAAACATCACTTTTCCCCTAACTTCTAAGAAACAGTTGATTTCTCTGCCAAGAGAGGGTTAGTGCGATTTGCTCTGTTTCTTGATATGGCAGAATTCCAGGCAAATGTGTGAAGGAGTTAGCCTTCACACCATGTGGAATCTACAAAGACCTGCATTGCTGGCTGCCACCTTGAAACACTTAAGATAAGTGGATTTCTTAAACCTGTTAAGTGTGTTCTTAGTCTTGAAAAGATCTCTTTTAAAACCTGCATAAAGCATAGTGTGCTGTCTCTGGAAGAGAGGTAAAACATCCCTTAGGAAAAATTCTTTTATCCTGAATGCAAGTGACTTGACAATTTTCAGAAAAATCATTCTTGTGACAAAGCTATTTCTTTTCAGCACTGCACGTTTTCCGATTTGCTCTTTGCCTGTGTCTGCATGTGTGTTTCTCGGTGTGCCTTTGTATTATGGCCAGTGCATCCACTCTACCTCCCTGCTTCCTTTTTTCACGGTGAAACTCACAGGATATTTATAAATTTTAGAAGATAGCACACATGCCAAAAGTGCTTGAGAATGTTTGTTTTCCTCTTCCTAATCAGAATTTCTGTTTCAGGTTCTTCTGCAGCTTGGGCTGTGGCTGCCAATGCCAGATGGCACCATGTCTGAGGAAAGAGCTAGCTTTTGCTTAGAAGTAATACCCACAAACAATGCCAAATTAGCATAAGCAAATGTCAGTGAGTTAACACAAAGCCAACACTCTCTGTCTTTTCTCTCCGTCCTAGGCCATGGGTGTTGAGAGTGACCAGGAAATTGTACAGATGATTGGGACCGAGGAGCACGTGATGGCTGCTTTTGGGCCCAGTTTGGAAGAGTGCCAGAAAGCTCAGATTTTCACACAGATGCAGGTGTGTCTTTCCCTGTGGTCCTTCGCTGTGAAAGGGAGTTGGAGATTTAGTGCTGCTCATTGATAAAGCACGGGGTGCAGTGACTTTTGGGGGCGTGGATTTGGGAGGGGTGTGGGGGAGATGGAAGAGGTAATAGAGAAGCTTCCGCGACTCACTTTCTAGGGACTGGAGGAAGGAGTGTGCCTAGACAAATCATTATCCTATGGTGTCCAGCTCGGGGGATATGTGGCCAAGAGGCTTTCTTTCTCATTTGATAGGAAGTATTCTCTTTTTTCCATATTCGTCTGAGTTATATGTATTTTAAGCTACAGCAACTCTAGTGTAGAAGGCTTTATTTTTTGCATCTCTTTAATATCCATTTTGACTCCCTACTTCTAGTTGCTTTTCACTTCTAGTTGCTTTTCACGTCTAGTTAGTTGTATGTGATCCCTGTCACTTTTCCTGAATTCCCAGTGTTACCAGCAAGAGAGGCCCAGGATCAGAGACCCCTTTACCACTCCAGGAGGGACGTTCATTGACCTGAGGCACTCCTGGTTGGAACCTGGGGATTTTACATGAGACATGAAGATGAAAACAGGGATGTGTATGAAAAACAGCCATACTTAGGACGTCTAGCCCACATTTATAAAGCGCTTTGCTAAGTGGAAAGAAATCAATGATGACATCCCTAAGAGCCGTCCTGGGGAAGGGGGATTCCTACCGTCATAGCGCAGAGTGTTTACGGGTCCCCGAGTGTGCTGTCTCTTCTGTGGGTTACTTACAGCAAGGTGTGAATGCCAAGCTGCTTTTTTCCTCGTCACCCAGGATGCTCGTAGAGCATTTTCCCACTTCTATCTGTTAGTGTGTGTTCTGTAAAAAATCAAATCCCCCTTGATATTTTCAAAGACTGAGTAAACATTTAGGGAGGTTATTGTCACGTGGAAGTATACATAATTCGAAAGCACCAATCAGTGGGGATTATTCTTCTCACTAACTTCCTCTTTTTCTGCAGTTAATTACTAGTTGACTGTAGTTATTCGATAAGCAGCATCAGGAAAAGTTGCTGGGATTTGGGAGATTCTATTTTTGGTCTTCATTGAACGTGAAATATTTGGTGAGCATGAATCTTGTTACAAACTGAAATTGTATTGACCAAGTGTTCCTAGAACATGAAGAGAAAAGTGTTAAGAAATACCCAGGCATTGGGGCAGTTTGAGGGATATACTCAATTTGTCTTGATGACATCACAGTGGATGCAGTGAGATCCATTATTCGTTTTATTACACACTTCATCCTTGTTGGTCACATGATTCTGTATCATAAAGCAGTGGGCCGGAAAACCACGCACTTATTTCTCTTAAGTAGGTAGTGATAGAAAAGTCTAGCTGACTGAGTCAGAGAAGTTCAGTGAGAGGATCAGCGTAATGCACAGTCGCCAGGAAAGACGCACGTTCCTGACAGAGGGAAGCAGACGAGAAGTACAGGTCTGAGGCGGCCTGTGCTCTGTACACTGGGTTAGGGCTCAGATTAATTACTCGCTACTAATAAAAGGTGGCAGAGACACAAGTAATCAAAAACGGTTAAATTGAACCTAGATTATGAGTTAGGACAACGTGAGTATCTTATGTTATTCTAAATGAAAATGTAGCAAGTACACTTTATCTTGTATAATAGAATTTTTAACACTATGGAATTTCAGTGACTGCTTGGAACCAGTGTTCTGTTTTTAAGGCCTCCCGTTTGGTCTCCTTTTTCTCTGCTCACAGAGCCTTTCTCCTCCCTATTTGTTATGTACATTTTACACCATCCTTGCCATGGGATCTGGTGTACAGAGAAGAAATTGTTCCCCTTTTGGGAGGAGAGGATGCAGTGGGGTGTCACCTCGGCCTGTTTATGAACAGATTGGGCTCCTGCCCTCACACTAGGCAGCCCCAGCAACATTATGGGATGTCCTAGCGAAAAGGTGACTTCCTGCTTCCATTAGAAGGAATACCAGGCGCTCCTGTGTTCTTTTGTTTCTTCTTCAAAAAAGTAAAGAATCTTTGGCTTTTTCCCCTAGGAACTGGAAGACCAAAATTTAATGAAGATAGCTCAGCTGAGGGAAAACCAAACTGTCTGTCTGTTCCTGGGTCCCACCAACTGCTGACCTGTTTTAATCAGTTACTGTACTTAGCGACTACTTCCTGCCAGGTTACTGCAGCAAGCATTTTCAGGGTCCTTAGTTATCTTATGCTCCAGTGGCTTTACAGGGTTGATCGTAGGTTTGATGTTCAGACACTTCACTTGTCATCAGGAATCAAAAAGATGACATAACATTTAATAGGAGAGACATACACATAAATAAACAGTTAAAATGTAGCGTTACCTGAATGCTAATGGAAGTATTAGTTTTTTTTCATTTAATTTTATTTTTTTAATATATTTTATTGATTATGCCATTATAGTTGTCCTATTTCCCACCTTCATTCCCCTTCACCCTGCACACCCTCTCCCACCCACATTCCCCCCCTTTAGTTCATGTCCATGTGTCATAAGTTCTTCAGCTTCTACATTTCCCACACTACTCTTGCCCTCCCCCTGTCTGTTTTCTCCCCACCGTGTATGCTACTTATTCTTGGTGAAGGTACCAAGAATAAGTACCTCCCTCCTTCTCCCCCTCCCACTCCCCTGTTGCTAACCTTCCATGTGTTCTCCATTTCTGTGGCTCCGCTCCTGTTTTAGGTGTCTGCTTAGTTTGCTTTTGTTTTAGGTGTGGTTGTTAATAACTGTAAGGGAAGTATTCAGTTTTTTTATACGTAAGGAATTAAAAGAGCAGAGAAAAAGGAGTGGGGTTAGGAAAGTCTTCAAAGAGGAAGTGATACCTCGTCTAGGTTTTAAAACATGGAAAAGAAATGACTTTCAGTTAGACTTTCTGACTAACTGAAAGCCAGTTTAAAAAAAATTTTTAAAGCATTCATTGTTGTTATAAAGTAGTAAGAACCACATGATCCTCTTCTTTAAAAACTTTCTATTAAAAAATTTTAACAATTCCAAGTACACAGCATAGTATTATGAGCCCTCATGCACCTGTCGCCCAACTTCAGCAGTTAGACACTTAGCCACTCTTGTTTCCTCTAACTCTTCACTTACACTCTTCACTCATTACTTGATTAGTTTCTAATATTTCCTTCTTTTTTAGGTAAAACTCATATATACTGAAGCATACATATACTAGTTATATAATTTTTATAAGACATAAAATATTGTTGCCTTGGCTGGTGTGGCTCTGGACTGAGTGCTGACCTGCGATCTAAAGGGTTGCTGGTTCGATTCCCAGGCAGGGCACATGCCTGGGTTGCAGGCCAGGTCCCCAGTAGGGGGTGCTTGAGAGGCAGCCACACATTGATGTTTCTTTCCCTCTCATTTTCCCTCCCTTTCCCCTTCTCTAAAAATGAAAACAAAATATTTTTAAAATGCTATATTAAAAAAATTTAAAAATGTCATTACCTCAGAAAGTACTATCATGCCCCTTCGTGGGCATTTTTTGCCTTCATCCTCTGATTTCTTCCTCCACTGTTTCAATTTTTTCACCATAAGTTAGTTTTGCCTGCTCCAGAGCTTTATATATATGGAATTATGCAATGTATTCTTTTAGTGTCGAGCTTCTCTTGGTAGAGCATTCGCTCTGAGATTCATCCAGGTTGTTCCTCTTTATGGCAGTTACCCGTGCAGTTGGTGTCTTTTTGCTGAGCAGTATTCCACTGTGTGAATATACAGTTTGTCTTCTCCTGCCGATGGACGTTGGGTTTGTTTCACTCTCTGGCTGTTTTGAGTAACGCTGCTGTAAGCACTCCTGTGCAAGTCTTTGCCTGGACAGGTTAGTGTTTCTCTTAGATAAATACCCAGGAACAGAACTGCCGGATCGAAGAGGTTGTGGATATAACTTTTATAAAATCGGAACTGCCGAGTCTGTTTCCAAGGTGATTGTACCATTTGCAGTCCCACTGGCAGTGTATGAGGGCTCCGATTTCTTCACATCTTCACCATCATTTAGTAGTGGTGGTCTTTTTAGTTTTAGGCATTTGAGTGGGTGTTTGTTGGTATCTCACTGTGGTTTGAATATGTATTTCCCAGATGACTAATGAGGTTGAACACTTTTTCAGTGTGCTTATTTATTTCCTGTGTGAAGTGTCTGTCCAGATCTTTTGCTCATTTGCCTTATTGAGTTGTCCTTTTATTATTGAATTTGAGTTCTTTAAATATCCTGGATATAAATTCCTCGTCACATTTATGTGTTGCAAGTATTTCCTCCCAGTCAATTGCTTCCCTATTCCTTATGTGTCTTTTTAAAAATTTAATTATTGTTCAAGTACAGTTTTCTGTCTTTTACTCCCATCCCAGTCCACCCCCCCCAGTGCTCCCCACCTCCCTCCCATTTCCACCCCTGTTAGTTTTTGTCCATGTGTCCTTTATACTTGTTCCTGTGAATCCGTCCCCTTTTCCCCTGAAATTCCCTCCCCTCGCCCCTCTGGTTCTGAACTTATGTGTCTTTTGATAAGTAGTTTTTAATTTTGATAAAATCTAATTATCAAGAGGTTTTTTTGTTTATTCCCTTGTCTCTTATAGTTATTGATTTCTGTGTCCCATTTAAAGAAATCATTGCCTACTTCCAGGGCAAGAAGATACTCACCTATGTGTTTTTTAGAAGCTTTATACTTTTCTTTTTTGTATTTAAGCCTAAAACTCATCTTAAACTAATTTTTCTATTTGGTGTGAGGTAGGGGTCAGGTTTTTTCACTTTGGGGTTTTTGGTTATTTTGCACCATTTGTTGGAAAGACTTTCCCTTGCCCATTGAATTGCTTTGGCACTTATACCAAAAATGAGTTGACCACAAAAGCCTGGGTTTATTTCTGGACTTGTTATTCTCTTTCATTGATCCGTTTATCTGTCCTTACCCTAGAATCACACTGTCTTTCACTATTGCTTTATAGTGAAGTCAGGTCATGTGGATCCTCCAACTTTTCTTTTTCAACGTTGTTTCAGCTGTTCCAGGTCTTCTGCGTTTTCATGTAAATTTTGGAATCAGTTAATTTTTGTTTTTATAGAAGCCTGCCAGGAGTATAATTAGAAGTTATGATGCATCTGTTGGTCATTTGGGAGAGAATTTTAACAGTAAACCATCTGAACACTGTTAGATGTGCCACTCAATGAAAATGGCAGAACCATCAGTTTATTTTGGTTTTGTTTTTTCTCGGCAGTGTTTCGGTTAGAGGTCTTACATGGTAACTTTTGGAGGTGAAAAAAGCACTATCCAGAAATATTAACTGCAGGCTGTGGTTTCCTCTAGGTGGAAGATTTCCGGCTATTTTATATATATGTTTTCACTTACATGTATTTTCTAAATTGTCTACAATGATTGTATATCAACTTTATAGTACGGAAACAAATTATAAAATAACAAGGGAACCAGTGTATTAGATCATGTATAATGCTGTTTTGTCATTGATTCGTGACAAATGCGGACTTTTGACTAGGCCCGGTGCGGCTTTCTCTATAACCGGGGCCCTGTCTTTTTTGCTTATACTGTTATGTATGGGTAGATGCTTAGTAAATTGTCTCTGGTGATGACATTAAACATTATTATACTACATTCTGTTTTTTATAGGCATTGAAATATATAGGGAACAAAGTAAGAAGGCAAAGGATGTGGGGAGGTGGACCAAAGAAAACCAAAATAGAAGAAGCAAGAGAGCTCCTGGCGTCTACCATCCTGACCCATGTACCAGTGAGTACCTTGGCAGTTGTCAATGATGATTGTGGGGCCTGTGCGTGGCTGCTAAAAAACTTTGAATGCCAGTTTATACTTAAAAGTCTAGTTCCTTAAGAAAAGAGAGAATCCTAAAGAGGACTAGATTGCTGCACTGGCAGTAATCTGCCACTGTCTATAGTTTATTTGTACTGGGAAGTTGTTTGCTGTATTGGAACCGTCATCATCATGTTTATTCTCTCCTGGTTCTTCTTTTAATGCATAGTTGTTGTTTTTTTTCTTACCTTCGTGTGTCTATTAATGCTGTACAACATGGTTTTGAAGTACAGAGATGGTACGTTAGGTGTTTTGGTTTTTATTGAGGCATAATCGATGTCCGGCATTTTATTAGTTCCAGGTATACAACATAATGATTCGATTTTTGTCTATATTGCAAAATGATAACCAGAGTAAGTCGAGTTAACGTCTGTCACCATATGTAGTTGTTGATGAGAACTTCCAGGATGTACTCTCTTAGCACCTTTCAAATGTGCAGGGCAGTATTACACACGGTAGTTGCCATGCTGTGCTTTATACCCTGTTGACCTGTTTATTTTATAGCTGGAAGTTTCTGCCTTTAGATCCGCTTGTCCTAGATGTTTTAAAATAACTTAAAGCAAGTTTACAGTGGCTTGCCCATATAGATATTCTTTATTGTGATAAAATATACATAACATAGAATTTACCATTTTAAGTATATAGTTCTGCAGCATTAAACACATTCTTATTGTTGCGTTTCTACAATAGATGCTTTTCAATATACTGGATAAGTTTGTCTCCTAGACCTTGAATTTGTGGAGTTCTCGTTGTCTAGTCTTCTTCACTTGCAGTGGGGATGCTCAGGTTCAGGCCAGCTAGGTTGATTAGCCTTGTCACTCAGTGGGTTACTGGTCAGAAAGAGAACTAGAAGCCACCTTCTGACCCTTGAACCAGTGCTTAATATTTACTTTTTATTAACATCATTAAACAGAGATCGGTCATGTTGGCATGTCAGCTGGAGTGATCCTTCCCCCACTCTTTCTTTTTTTAAAAATCTTCTTCCAAGGATATGTTTATTGATTTTAGAGAGGAAGGGAGTGAGAGAGAGAGAAACTTTGATGTAAGAAGAAAACACTGATCAGTTGCCCCTGTACAAGCCCCGACTGGGGATCGAACCCACAATCTTTTGGTGTGTGTGTCGAAGCTCCAAGCAACTTAGCCACCTGGACAGGACTTCTCCACCCTTATTTACTTTGTATGCTGTACTTTTTGTTACAGAATCATTTGTTAGACTGTCTTGTTAACCAGGTAGTCTGGTTTATGATGAGCTACCATGTGTACTCCTCGTAAATGATCTAATTCAGGGGTTGCAAACTCTGCCTAAGGGGCTGATTACAAATAATGGAAACCCAAGTGATCTGTGGGAGTGGACACTGACCACTTAAATGCATTCAAATCTGATCTTCTTATTTGCAACACCTTGTTAGCCAAACAATACAGGTCTCTGATTCTGCCCTTTGGCTGCCATTTATTTTTATGTGTCCTTGATCTAATTTAAATAATGAGAAGTCTTAATTCTAAAACTTGGTCTGACCTGAATTTTAAAGTTGGGTAATTAGAAAAACTGTTTAAAACTCGAAATACCAAAAATGAGAACTAGAAACAACAGAGGCTTTGGGGCCAGAGATTCAAGGGTTCAAATCCTGGTTTCTTACTTCCAGGCTGATTTACTTGGAGCAAATCTTATCTTTTCTAAGCTTCAGTTTTCTCATCTGTACAATGAAACCAACACCACTTGCTCACGTGGTCATTGTGATGATGCAGTGATGCAAACCATAGTTTCCTGGCCGTAGAGTTCCCATCAGGGGCCTCATTTACCTGTGTGCAATAACTGAGGAGACCTATTGGTTAGTTAAAGAGCCTTCGCTCATAGAGTGCTGGCTATCCTGGCATTTACTGTTTTCAGTTGATGAACCCAAACATTGCTCCTTTAATGCGACTGCAGTGGGCTTAAAGTTTTGTGATACATAGTTCACTGTAGTCAAAACAGATAAACCAGAAAAAGATCTTCATTTTCCAGAATGGTTTAGTGCAAAAGTACCTAAGAGTAACATTAGAGGTGGTTGTAGGTGACGCAGGGGTATCTCTACTTGAATAATCCTGTCCTCAGGGGAAGAAATACAATTAGCATGTCAAATTCATTTTTGTGGTATTTGGGATCTTACGGTATTATATGCGATGAAACATACTTAAAACTAAGTTTAAAAGTGGAATAAAAAATAATTACTTAAAGCGTTAAGATATGACAGTAATCACGATGGTAGAGCGACTTGGACTGTTAAGCAGTGGTTTAAATGTTTCTACATAGTGGGAGAAAGATGGGCAGGATACTTGGCATCCTCCAGCACTCGTACTTGAGGGCAGCCTGCAGGGGCTTTAGCTTGGAACCCTGACCTCTCAGTTCCCCAGAGGCATTGCTTCTTAAAGTACATTTTTCAGACTTGTAGTACCAGCCTTGCCTGGGAACTTGTCAGAAGCTCCTGCACTCCGAGACCTGCTCTCAATCAGGCGTCCTGGGAATGGGGCCCAGCAATCTGTTTTAAGAAGCCCTCCAGTGGTTCTGATCCACGCCGAAGTTTGGAGACTGCTGCTCTCACGGTTTCTCCAAGGTGCCCCAGACCTCTCTGTTCTCCGGTGTAATACTAGAAGGACTCCACAGGTTTTTGCTGATGACGGTTCTGTGTGGGTGCCCCACGCCCGTTTGGTGGCTCTTCTTTCCCTCCCTTTAGATAATCTGTGCAGGTCAATATCCCACAGACAGATATCTGAACTGTTACTAGCACTCTACCAAAAAGTGATGTCAGCCACTAGATTAGAGGGTTTCGGTTCTGTCAGTAGAAAAGATGGGCTAAGTCTTAACTAATTTTTTCAGTTTAGACCTAGAGTTTACTTCTCAGCATATAGTAGTTAAAAGAGGAGGGGAGTTGAGATGAGTTCTGGTTCAAGTGCTTTATAAAGTGCTGTGAGGTGTCTGCCAGTATTTATGCAAAATGAGAATATGAAATGGACTTCTGAGGGGGAAGGGACTAGTTAGTCAGAGAACGTGTATGAATGACCCATGGGCATGGGCAACAGTGTGGGGATTGACTGTGGGAGTGGGGGGTGGGCTGGGCAGAGGAGGGAAAAGGGCGAAAATCGGGACAACTGAAATAGAATAACAATAACAAAACCTTAAAAATAAAAATAATTAAATCTTAAAAAGAAAAGAAATTTTAAAAAGTTGAAAATTTTGTTAATGAAAGTTTGCTTCATTTTTTCATTAATTAGAGGGGCAAATACAACTAAGACAAGTTACATTGTCAAATTAACTTGCCAGATTAACATTAAAAAAAGTAAATTAGAGCTGAATGAAGGGCCAAACATCTTTGTAAATATTCATTGAGATCGTAAGTTACTTATAGCTGCCCAGACACTGGGCTTTTCTGCTCAGTGTTGTGGTTGTAGGGTTTTTGTTTGAGGATGGTCAAGAGAGACTTTTCTTTTTAAAGAACATGATTTAGTCCAGCCTTACTTATTGATGTCATTGTTTTGTGAGTACAAGAGGACAACCTTGCTTCTAGGGCTACTTTTCACTTTCAACCACATTCCAAAGTTAACACATTTCTTTTGAGATATTCCAAAGTTCTCTATAATAAGAGGAGAATAAACTGACCTAGAGAAGAAATGAAACTTTCTTTGGAAGAGAATAAAGTTTTTGGGATATATACAGAATTTCTTATATCCTATATTATTTAATATAATTCTTTAATTAGCATCCACGAAATGTATGAAGGAGACTAGTTGCTGATGTTCTTTTAAATCAAGATTCCCTGAATTAATCCATCATAGTGATAAACTCAATAGGCTGTCATTGAGATCTTACTCAAAAATTAAGGAAAGTAAAACAAATTTTATAATATGAATCTTCTGTAGAAAAGTATATAAAGTATTCCTTAGCATTGGCAGAAGATAAAGCCATACTGTCAGACCATGCTCATCATTTGGGATGTGGGAAAAGGACTTACCTCGGTTCCTGAGGTTTTTGTCTGCCCGGACAAACCAGTATAATTAGGTAACCATTTCTAATTTAACTTACTGATTGAGCCAGAGTCATTCATATGGATTTCGGGGTTTGTACTAGAGAAGATTGACTAGACATTTGCAGTGGACTCACTCATCAGTCTCTTCATTCACCCAATAGATATTTCAGTGCCAGACAATGTTTGGTACTATTCCTGTGATGTACTGTTGCATAACAAACATTTCCAAAGCTTAATGGCTCAAGATAACTGTTTGTTGCTCTCTCATGATTCTGTGGGGGTTTGACTGGGCTCAACAGTGGGAGAAGGGAGGTTTCGCATCCTGGGTCTCATAAAGTTGCAGACAGATGGCAGCTGAGTCCTTCCAAGGCTCCACCAGGCCTGACACCTACAGTGTTTTCTCCACTCGCGTCTCTGGCTCCTCGGTGCTTTTACAAGGACCCCTCTCTCCCCAGCGGAGTGTCCTAGACTTCTCACATGGTGCTTCAACACTCTAAGAGGGTGTGGAAACCACTAGTCTACAGGCCCACACAAAGGGGATGGTGGAGTCAACCTCTTAGTGAAGGACTGACGTGAAACATGGAGCGGCAAGGAGCCGGTGGTGGTCATCTTTGAAGACAGGCTGCCCAGGTGCAGAGTGCAGCGTGAAAGGGCATCACCTCAGCTCTCAGGAAGTTTACAGACCAGTTGAATTTTCCCAAATAGCGGGAATCATAGTTCGTTATTTCCTGATTTAAATATTACGGCATTGGTGCTTTTCTTGAGGTAACTTAAATGATAATATACATTGTCTCAAAAACTTTCTCTAATTTCTGAACTCTAGGTTAAAGAGTTCAATTTCCGAGCCAAGTGCATCTACACGGCGGTGATGGTGCGAAGAGTGATTCTGGCCCAAGGGGACAATAAAGTGGACGACAGAGACTATTATGGCAACAAGCGGCTGGAGCTGGCAGGACAGGTGGCGTAGTTGTTTGTGTCAGAGGTCTTCTTTTCTTTGATAAAATTTAACTTGGTATTCATTTTAAATAGGAGAAAGGGATAGTTGAATGGAATATACATTCATATATTTGAAATACAAACATTTCACACATGACTTACTATCTCTCACAAATTTAACTATGAAAACTCTACCTTAAGTCTTTAAATATGTTATTAGTATGTTATCTATATATTTTGTTGAGATGTTTACCCTCATTCTGTGTAATGTTCTGTTTGGTTCATGGCTGATGTTAGCAGGTGGGTGTTGGCCACTTTCAGATTGACCACTCTTCAGGGGATTATGGGTATCCCCACCACCATCAACCCCAATTTTTACAGTTTTCAATTGGAAAAAATTGTGCACTTAACAGAGTTCATTAAAAAAAAATGTTGGTTGTTTAGAGGAATAAAGAATGGAGTCAGGAGAGGGTAGAGAAGGAACTATCCTGTTGCTTAAAAAAATTGAAATTAAAACAAGGGTTCCCGAGTGCAAGAAAACATTGCTTTATAAACAATGTAAAGACATAAAAGGCATTGTGTTGACTAAAATGTGTAAAGACAATAGCTGCTAATTTCACACCCCCTGGGATGAGGGAGCATAAATGTGCTTCGGCTTCAGATAACAGAGCCGCAGCCACTGGCCAGGCCGGTCCACAGAGCTTTCCCTCCGTCTCTCTGCCACCTGAGGGCTGGCCGGCCGCCGCCAGCAGAGGTGTTAGCAACACGTACCGTTTCAGGCTTAATCTCTTCACCTACCTTTTCTTTTCCGGTAATGTGTTCATTATTTACTGAGTATTACTCTATTCTTTGTCTGCAAATTTTTTGTTTCTAATGCAGCTTGCTTTGTAAGGGTGAGATAGGAAACGGCACCAAAATCCGGCACCCTGGAAAGCCAGGGATTTCCACCCAGTGACAAAAGAATGCCGTCTTGACTTCAGAGATTGCCTAATCCCAGCTGTTCTGATAATGTAATTAAGGCTGCCTAATGTCTTTAATTTTGCAACCAGTTTGTGTGAAAAGGAGAATTTGGCACTCTGAAGGCTTAAACACTAAATAGCAATCTCAAGACGCCTAATTAGAATTCTCTGACATTAAGCTAATTGGTGAAACTGTATTTCAGCAGCTTAACTTCTTTATTAATTTTTTAGGATTTTCATTGAAAATCAATTGATGAGCTGTCAGCATTTTTTCCTTAAACGTAATGTGCTCTTTAGTGTTCCTGCCTTCAGCTGAAAGGCCTCGTACGTGCAATGAAAGGTATTGAGTATTATCACCAGCGTTCCATCCCTTTTCATCATTTCACTCTTGACCTACATAAGGTGGCTTATTGTGTGCCTTGGCCTTGTAGTGTCTCACTGCTCTGTGAACCGGAGAACACGTCTCTGAAAGTGAAAATTCAGGGGTGGAGAAATCTGTTAATGAGGCGGTGGCTCTGATGAGTTTGCTCGCACTTTTTACCTGTTCGGTAGCAGGAGCACTCCTGTGTGTTTGAAGTGGGGGCTACAACCAGTTCCGCTGGGATCTAAAAAAAAACCTGGGTCATAATTTGAGACACAAAAGTCTAAGTGTGAGGGACTAATTAAACTGGAGCTGAGCTTTTTTGGTGTTAAGGGCATTCGCTTTTGTGAAGAATGCTTATTCAAGTTCCTTTTGCCAGTTTCCACAGGAAGTTGCTGAAATGGGCCGCTTCCTCCCTCTCACCCCTCTGCACCTGCCTCCATTCCCAGGGCCTTTCTTTCCATGAGTGAAACTGCTAGGTCTGAGTGGGAGAAAGTATTAAGCTCTCAGAGGAGGAAGTTTTCTTTTTAGAACACTCCTGACTGGGTAAATTCAAGTCCGGGATCCTGGATTTCCTATCTGCAGAGTCGATTTTAGTAGAAAAGTGGAAGGCTGTGTCTAACTTCACAAGTGGAGTTAGGGGAAAAGCGTGATATCATATTCCACTTAGGAAATTCTTTATTCACTGATGGCTGGAGGAGAAGACTCATTTACTTTGAATAGTTTCACATTGAGTTAAAAAGCTACCGTGGGCAATAAACGTTCAAGAACATAGAATGGAATTTAGAAAATCTTTAGCTCACAAGATTTCTCTGAATTTCAGAATTCCTATTTAACTAAATAATGAGTGTGTATTTTCCTGTTTTACAAATATTAACATTTTTAAAAAGATTTTATTTATTTATCTTTAGAGGGGAAGGGAGGGAGAGAGGGAGAGAAACATCAATGTATGGTTGCCTTTTGTGCGTCCCCTGCTGGGAACTGGCCTGCAGGGAACCAGTCTACAACCCAGGCATGTGCCCTGACTGGGAATCGAACCCCAATTGTCTGGTTCACAGGCCCGTGCTCAATCCACTGAGCTACACCAGCCAGGGCCAAATATTAACATTCTTATTTATATTGTCTGGTGTCCATATACAAAAGTTTCTACAAATAGGATTGCCTAAATCTTTAACTTAACTGGAGAACATCAAACTAGTTTCCCAAATATTTGTTCATTGCATTGTATGCGAGTTGCTGGTGATCTTTATCCTGTGACTTAGTATCAAACTTTAAAATTTTTGTCTAGATTATCTAGTGGGTGTAAAGCGGCATCTCTTTCTGGTCTTAATTTGCATTTTCTTCACTCCTAATGAGATTAAACCTTTTCATATGCTTCTGGACTTCCTGTGTTTTCTTCTTTGAAATGCTGTTTTTGTTGTGTCATTTTCCTTACGGGATTTCGAGGGTTCCCCCCCCCCTACATTTTGGTTCCTAGTTTTTTTTTGTCAGTTATGTGTTGCTGGTACCTTCTCCCAGTCTGGATTCTTTTTCTTTTAAAAAAAACCCTACTTGGTGGTGTTTTCTGATGTCTAGAAGTTTATCATTTTAATTGTGGTCAGTTTTATCAACCCTGTTTTTAAATACTGCTTTTTTATATTTTAAACTTAAGTCTTTGGTATTTGTTTGTTAGCCATCTGGACCATTGGAATGAAGAAAACCATCCCATTTCAGTTGTTTTTCAAATGAATAACCAGTCCCAGCACCATCTATTACATAGTCTTTCATTTCCTCGGTGGTCTGAAGAGCCACCTGTCTGATGTGACAAGTTTTAATATGTGTGTACGTTTGTGTCTGGACTCTGTTGTGCCCACTGGTCAGTTTGTCTATGCATTCATGAGTCCATTCACTTTTTTTCAGGAGTGTCTTATCTGTTTTAGGGTCTTGGCTTTGCATATAAAGTTTAGAATTAATTTTCATTAAAAATCTTTAAATGTACAAAATTTCAAATATATACAAACATAGAGGTAGCTATTAAAGTAATATTACCCATGACTCATGTGGCTCAGTTGGTTGGGTGTTGTCCCACAAAACAAAAGGTTGCAGGTTCGACTCCAGATCAGGGTACCAGCCTGGGTCCCCTCTCAGCTGCGGCAGGTGTGGGGGGAACTGGTAGGTGTTTCTCTCACATTGTTGCTTCTCTCCCCCTCTCTCTCCCTTTCTTCCCCTCCCTCTAAAAGTAAACAAACAAAATTTTTAAAAAAGTAAAACAATATTACATTTTGAAATTTAATAGTAAGTATTAAAAGTAGAATTAGGTAATAAAATTCACCCCTAGATACCCATCCTGCAACTTCAGTTATCATCAATAGAAGTCGGTCTTGTTTCACCTCCGCCCTCTTTGACTCTTTCCCACTCCTTCCATTCCACAAATGGGGTTGTTTAAACGAAGTCAAGTCATCAATCAAATCACTTTTTAAATAAATTTATTTTTTATTTTTAAAGTTTTTTAAATTACAGTGTACATATTACTTTGTATTAGTTTCAGGTGTATAGCCTAATGGTTAGACAATCACATAGTTTACAAAGTGATCCCCAAGATATTTCTAGTACCCACCTGGCACCATACGTAGTTATAACAGTATCACTGACTGTATTTCCCATACTGTACTGTACATGCCCATGACTATTTTGTAACCACCAATCTGTACTTCCCAAACCCTTCACCTTTTCCACCAAATCCTTCAGCCCCAGCCACCATCAGTCTGTACCTACGAGTCTGTTTCTGTTTTGTTTGTTCATTTATATTGTTCTTTAGGTTCCATACATAAGTGAAATCACATGTTATTGGTCTTTCTCTGACTGACCTACTTCCCTTAGCACAATACCCTCTAGACCCATCCATGCTGTTGCAAATGGTAAGACTTCGTTTTTTTTAATGGCTGAGTGATATTCCACTGTATGTGTGCACCAGTGCTTTTTTGTCCACTTGTCTGTTGGTGGGTACTTGGGCTGCTTCCATAGCTTGGCTATTGTAAATAATACTGCAGTGAACATAGGGGCGCATGTATTCTTTTGAATTAGTGTTGTGGGTTCTTTTGGACACATACCCAGAAGTGGAATTTCTGGGTCATAAGACAGTTTCACTTTTAATTTTTTGAGATACCTCCATACTATTTCTACTGTGGCTGCACTAGTCTGCGTCCCACCAAACACATTTCTCCATGTTTTTGCCAACACTCGTTTGTCAATTTATTAATGATAGCCATTCTGACAGGTTCAATGAGGTGATATCTCACTGTGGTTTTAATTGTATTTCCCTGACGATTAGTGACCTTGAGCATCTTTTCATAAGGTTGTTGGCCATCTGTATGTCCTCTTTGGAGAAGTGTCATATATGCCCTTCATCCATTTTTTAAGTTGGAGCGTTTGGCTTTTTGGTGTTGAGTTTTAGAAGTTCTTTATAAATTTTAGATATGAAACCCTTATTAGATGCATCATTGGTAAATATCTTCTTCCATTCAGTGAGTTGTCTTTTCATTTTGATGGTTCTTTACTGTGCAAAAACTTTTTAGTTTGATGTAGTCCCATTTTTTTTCTTTTGTCTCTCTTGCCTGAGCAGATATTTCAAAAAAAAACACTACTACAAGAAATGGCTGAGATTTTTCTTCTCCCTGCCTGAGGACATGCCAACTGATTTTAAAGAGAGGAGAAGTGGGGGGGGGACAGATACATTGATGTGATAGAGAAAGATTGATTGGTTGCCTCTTGCACGCACCCCAATTGGGGACCAAATCTGCAACTCAGGCATATGCCCTGTGACCTTTCGGTTTATGGGATGATGCTCCAACCAACTAAGCCACACCAACCACAGCTGAAATGTCTGAGATTTTACTTCCTATGTTTTCTTCTAGGATTATTATGGTATGGAGTCTGACATTTAAGTCCTTAATCCATTTTGAGTTAATTCTTATATATGGTGAAAGAAAATAGTCTAATTTTATTTTTACTTTTTGCACATCTTCAATTTTCCCAACACCATTTATGGAATAGATTGTCTTTTCCCCATTGTATGTTCTTGCCTGTTAATTGACCATATGGGCATGGGTTTATTTCTGGGCTCTATTCTGTTCCATTGATCTGTATGTCTGTTTTTATGCCAGTATCATGCTGTTTTGATTACCCTGGCCTTGTATAGTTTGATATTAGGTACCATAATCTCCTCCAACTTAGTTCTTCAAGATTGTCATGATATTCAGGGTCTTTTGTCATTCTGTGTAAATTTTTACATGACTGATTCTAGTTCTGTGAAATACGCTTTTGGTATTTTTATAGGAATTGCATTGAGTCTATAGATTGCTTTGGGTAGTACAGATATTTTAACAATGTTGATTTTTCCTATACATAAACATGGTATATGCTTCCATTTTTTTGTATCTTCAATTTCACTTTTCAGTGTCTTCCAATTTTTCAAGTACAGGTCTTTTCCCGCCTTGGTTAAATTTATTCCTAGGTATTTGTTTATGTAATTCTAAATGAGATTGTTTTCTTGGTTTCCCTTTCTGGTAGTTTATTATTGGTGTATAATTTCTAGAGATTTATTTTGTATACTGCCACTTTATTGAACTTATTTATTAGTTCCAGTAGTTTTTCTGGTGGAATCTTTAGGGTGTCAAATTATTTTAATATCTCGGATAGCAAATCACATTCTGTAAATGCTTTAAAACATATCTCTAAAACATAGGACTTTTAAGAATTAAAACACCATATTTAAACCTAAAATTTTAAAAGAATGATTGCTTTAAATCATCAAGGATTCATTGTGTGTTTAAATTGCCCTGATTTCTTTATAAATACTGATGTTTTCCCTGGCTGGTGTGGCTTAGTTGGTTGGAGCATTGTCCCATACACCGTAAGGTATCATTCCCTATCTGGACACATACCTAGGTTGAGGGTTCAGTCCCTGGTTGGGGCTCAAATGGGAGGCAAGCAATCATTGTTTCTTCTCTCTCCCTTCCCCCCCTCTTTCGAAAATAAATAAATAAATAAATAGACATATAGTTGTTTACTGTGTGATTGTTCAAATAGCATCCAAACATGTCTCTTATACTGTTTGGTTGACATGTCTCTTAAATTCTTTTTGATCTGTAGGTTTTCCCTCCGTGTGTATTTGAAAAAAACTAGACCTTTAGCCTAAAGAATTTCCCGTATTCTGTGTCCCCATGTGATGGCATCCCTGTGGTGTCATTTAACATATACTGGTATATTCTCAAACATTTATCTGTCCTCTAGATTTCTTGTAGTTAAAGTCAGAGGCTAGATCCTATTCAAGGCCTTTTTTTTTTTTTTTTCCCCCTTAATACTGTGTTTGGTTATATCTGCTTCATGTGCCCCTGGAGTTGGTCACTGAGTTTAGGCGTTTGGCGCCCTGACTACCGTTATCAAGTTCCCTATCAGCCTTTCTCCTGATGGTTTTATTTAGCTGCTGCTGCTTATTATTCCTTGGTTCATTGTTTAATTAGGACATGCAAAATAATGATCATTTAATAGTTTCGTTCTCTCCACATTTTTAAGCTGGAATTTTTCAATACAAAATATTTTCCTTAGCTTCTCTTTGTCTACTCTGAGACATAATTTATAATTTATATAGAAAATGCAGATGAATACATGCTGGATTTTTTTAAAACCAGTTTGCAGAAGATCGATTTAGCTCTCTAGTTTCCTCCAGAGGTGCACAGTGAAGGGTTTTCTTTTCTTCTTTCCATCATTATAAACTGTGAACCTTTAGCATTTTTATTTAAATTTTAGAATTACTTTATTTTTTTAAAAGCCTGCTAGTTTTTTTTTCTTGAGAGCACATTTGAATTTGTATATCAATATCTAATAATACTGTCTTTTTATCCATGAACGTAGTATATCTCTCCTATTGAGATTCTCTGTAATTTCTCTCATTAATTTTTTTAAATAAAACTGTTTTTGTATATTGGCCTGTATCTTGTAAGCTTGCTGAATTCATTTATTCTGGTAGAGTTTGTTTTTTTCTTTTTTAAAGATTCTTTGGGATTTTCTGTGTGGACAAACATGTTATCTGCAAGTAATAAAACATTTATTTCTTTATTCCAACATCCATATCTTATATTTCTATTGCATCCCCCTGTTGTACTGAATGGCATCCCCAATACAGTGTTGAACAGGAATGGGCATTCTCTCTGTTTCACCAATTTTATAAAGGAAAGCTTTCGGTTTTCTGTCCTTCCCTGTGGTATCTGGGTCTTGATTTGTATCAGTACAGGCTCCTTGGCCCGAGCAGGTTTCCTGCCCTGCCCCAGGGAAAGATGGTTTTGACTTCTCCTCTTGCATCTGTCCGTGTACCTTTTCCTGAGATCAGTGGTCAGAGGCCTTTGCTGGCCTTCTTCCAGCAGTAGACCACCGTTGCTAATTACCAGGTGCATGGCTTGTGGTGGGTGCAGGGAGAGGGCCTCTTCCACCCTCTTCCTCCTCATACAGCTTTGCTTTCACCCCTCCCTCCTCTCTTAGTGCAGGAGGCCACCTTTGCCTGGGTCCATCACCTGGAGGGTTACCTGGCCCTTCTCCAGTGACTTAATGGTTGTGCTTCATGTGAGAGAAACTCCAGGGAAGTAGATTGGATTCTGGTGCTCGTTCCAACAAAGGGCTCTCTCTTGGGTCTTACTTCCTTTGATTTACTCCAGTGTTTCGTGAGCACTCATGGGAAAGAACTTGTGAGTGTGGATCCCTTGCATCTGGGGCCCTGAAGTGTTCTAAGCTTTCATGGTAGCCCACGTTTGGCATTCAAGAAGTCCTTACCATTTTAGTTGATTTCTTTTTTTGTGGCAGACATCTGCTCTGTCATGTGTCCCATCTGTCCTTGGAGAGATGTGTGCCCTTTGGCAGTTCAGTTCACCTGGCTGTTTCAACCATACTTCTCTGTCAGAGTCAAGAATTTATGATTTAGTAGTTGATTCATCTTCTTTAAAATTATGCGAGTGGGAAGGATGTTGTTTGGTGGCTTTCTGCGTGGAACTCAGATGTCTTAAGATCTCCACTTGCTTTGCAAAGCCCAGCCTTCCTTCCACCTCCACTACTCACTTATTTCATGAAATCATTGATTAATCCTGTCTCCACATAACCTTAGAGTAGGGCCTTAAACACTTTGTTTCTTTTTCTAGCACAGACTGAACTAACTCGTTTTACATTGTATTTTGGTCTCTAGAGCATTTACATCATTCCCTGCTTATGCAGGCTTGTAGAACCCAGGCACTGGTCTGAGGCCTGGAGAGTGATGAGTGAGGGTGGATCATCAAACAAAGAAAAGTACCTCTTTATCAAGTTGAATTTTGAAATATATTTTTTTCAGTTTTAAGCTGTTTGTTCATTTCATTTTTTAACAAAGTTTAATAAAAACCTAAAATGTATTAAATAAGCTAGTAATACATTTTGAAAGTTCACCATATACCTTTTTTTTCTTTAGCTTTTATCTCTTCTTTTTGAAGATTTGTTTAAAAAATTTAATTCTGAAATGAAGAAAATTGCAGACCAGGTGATTCCGAAGCAAAGAGCCGCCCAGTTCGATGTCGTCAAGCACATGCGCCAGGACCAGATCACCAACGGCATGGTGAATGCCATTTCTACCGTGAGTCCTCAGCCGCTCGTTTAGATTCTGTGAGTCAGGGCCCGTAAATCTGTTCGGTGGAGTGGCAATTTAAAGCACTATAAGAATCTAGGTGAAATGTGTGTGTGCATGTGTGTGTCTTCAAGGATGCTCACAAGTAAGACATTTGCTACTTTGAAAGATAGTCTACAGTTTAAGTGGTATCAGCATGAATTTTGTTGCTATATGACTTTACTGCCAAATTATAGTTCCTGTTATACGAGGCAATAAGGAAAAGATATACTCTTCCATAAAGGAAAAATTTTTTAGTTTCACCATTAATAGCCATTGTTTTCATGGATGTCTTTCTGTATTTTTTCCTGTAATAAACTGGATACGTAGGGTTGTTAATGATAACTTGTGTCTGTAACAGTACAAAATGTTTCATTTTATTGTAGGTTTATATTCCTCAGAGGGCTATCAGCTCTTCGCCACATGGAGATAAATTCAGGCTTTTGCAGCTGCTGTGTATTCAGGGCCCTGGCTGTTCATAAAGGGTCATCAGATAGGTTCTTGCTCCTTTTCTTAAAGTGTAACAACTATAGGTCTATCTGATAAAGTTTAGTTTACGTTTTGTGTGCCAGACATAAAATTAGTTTTATGGATGGGATTTTTGCCTCAACAAAAGACTAGTATATTGTTACATGTTAGTTCCCTTAATGAGAGAATCAGTGGCAGACCTGCTGCAGTGCTCGGCTTCAGAAATTTGCAGGGCCTGGGAACAAGCCCCTGCAGTGGCGGTTGCAGCTGGCCCTGCGGAGGTCCAGGCTTTTGTGCTTACTTAGGCACACGGAACTCTTGTGGCCCGAGTTTTCCTGACTTGAGATCCCTGGGTATTTGAAGAGAAGCCTCCAGAGACCTCTTGAACACGCTTCTGTGAGGATTACTTTTTCTTGCTTCCAGACTCGTGATTTTCAGGTCATAATAGTTGTTTTGAGTAGTTCTTTGCCCCTCAGTGATACCGCTTTACCTCCCAGAGAAGACTGCTATTTAGAAAAATCACTAGTGGCCTTGTCCTCCAGCCTGTGGGCAACCCGAAAAAGGTCAGCTTCTCTAATTCTTTGTTACCCTTAGTAGAGTATTTTCAACAAACAAATGTTCTCAGAGGAGCAGTGTTAGACCCTGTCTGTCCCCCTGCTCTCCCCTTGTAATGCCCCTGCGGAATACAAGAGCACATTCTCTGGCTGAACATCTTGGCTTTCCTCCCCACCGACTCCTCACTTGCCAGCAGCTGCTGCCTTATTTTAGTTCAGTGCAGAATATTTATTTACCTTACTCTTACTCTCTGAGCATGAATCAGTTTACGAGGCTCATTCTCATTCAAAGCATAAAAGGAGTTAATGGAAAAAGCAGTAAAGAAGTTAACTTGTGGGATAAATGTGTTTGCTTTATTCTTTGCTTTGTAATAGAGTTTCTTAGAATTTAGCTCTTTTCCGTGTTATCAAAAACTTCAAGTTTCTGAAGTGATAGACTTTCACTATAATAATGGTTAAACTTTAATTTGTGAGAGAGCACCTCAAAGTCACATATTTTAATTCAAACAGATCATCTATCTTATCTGCTTCCAAGTCCTTAGCGATTTTCCTACTAGGAGAATTTTTAATGCAGGATCCATGAGTCCTGCCCTGAAATTGAATGAAAAAATGTTGTGTTCATGATTGATGTGTAATTTTTTTTCCCACGAGAATAGTCGTAGCTTTTATCAGATTCTCAAAAGAAAAATACAGAACCACTGTGTGGCAAGTGAAATTTTTTTTGCTTTTGAATCAAAAAGATTATTGAATTATTTTATATTTTGCTTTTCTCTGCATAGTATTTTCTATCATTAACTCATGTTATCATAGATTTAAAGTTTAACAGTTCCTAACCTTAATCTTTCAGTTATCCTTGAGAATATTTAATAAGTCCAAGTAATACAACTATAAAATAATATATAGGGGTGGGCAGAAGTAGGTTTATGGTTGTTCACATAGAAACTAATACAATAATTAGTAAATAATAGTACAAGAACAAGCTTTCATGTACTCACAATTGTAAACCTACTTTTGTTCACCCCTATATTTAATGTATTTAAAACATAGAACGTAAAGTATGTTTAATGTTCAAGATATATTTCATATGGGTCTATTTTAAGATTGATGTAATAGTCACAGAGGATACATAATATTTTCAATATGAATATACATTCAGTTTTTAACTTTAATTAAGAAGCCTACAGTTTATTCATTATTCTTAATAACTGCTATTAGAGTTATTTTGGGGTTGCTATATTTTCCTCTACTTAAGACTGATTTTTGGAAGACATTCAAATAATGGCACACTCCACCATGAAATTAGCTCTTGCAGCTTTATACTAGTTTTACCTTAAATGTGTGTAGGAATTGCTACTGTTCTCCTAGTCAGCTTATTGATTCCAGTGGAAATCTCTTGTTTGGGATATGAGTAGTTCTTCAGAAAATAACTACTTTAAGGGCATCCTGAGATGATTCATAGACATGAGTAATATTCATTAAATTCCTAGAAAACCCCGGCAAGTGATCTGGCTAGATTTTAATTTTAATTGTGACATTTTGATTGCTGAATACATCATGGCTCTGATTTCATAAACATGTAATCCCTATGATGAACTTCTCAGAGTAACTTCAACATACCAGGCAATTTACGAAAGATCAAGAGTAGCCTGTCTTTCTTCTCTCTACAGGGAAATTGGTCTCTAAAGAGATTTAAAATGGACCGTCAGGGTGTGACTCAAGTACTGTCTCGCTTGTCATATATATCTGCACTGGGTATGATGACAAGAATCTCTTCCCAGTTTGAAAAAACAAGAAAAGTGAGTGGTCCTAGATCCCTCCAGCCATCTCAGTGGGGAATGCTCTGTCCTTCGGACACTCCTGAAGGAGAGGTAAGGTGCTTGAGTCTCTGTGCTGTGTCAGAGTAAGTTGGTGGGGTTCTGCTTCTGCTCCCATTCTCCCAGGCCATATATTTTTTGGGGGATCAGCCCCTTATGTGGTCAAGAAATATTAATGCAGCTTGTCAGGATGACATCAGTATCATTCCAGAATCAGCACCTACAGAAACATTTGATTTAGTATCTCACCTACATAGAAATATGGTCCAAATTTTCTGCCTTGTTTAGTTAACCCAGGAACCCAGCCATTCAACGGAGGGGAGACAGAATTTGAAGGAAAATTGAGAAACCCATCACCTTTGCTACGAGGAGCTCTTTTTAAGCTTTCCCTTATTGTTTGAGATGTCCTGAGGGGGGTCACAGTTGCATCTGCAGCAAAGCAGGAGCACACGGCCCAGACCTAACGTGGATTCCGACTCAGTTTTGCAGGATACACAGGCACTTACCTAAACACTAAACCATGGGGTTTAGAATTGTTTATTTCCATGCATCCCCTACCTCCTGTATCATGGCCATGTCTCCTTCGTGCTGACCACTGTTGGTTTCACTTGAGGGTAGTCATTCTAAATTGTAAACTTCAGGAGGGAGGGTCCTTGTTGGCCTCACCATTGCATCCCGAGCTCCTAGCACAGAGCCTTGCTCAGAGTAAAGGCTCCATAAAGATATGTCGAATGAATAAGTAAGTTAATTATGACAATAAAAGATGTAAGTTTCAACATGTAGGAATTTCCTATGACTTGGGAGAGGTGAAAAATAGGAGTTCTTGCAGGGTTATGATTCTTCAGAAAGTACCATTCTTGCCCTGGCTGATGTAGCTCAGTGGATTGAACTCGGTCTGCGAAACAAAGGGTCGCCAGTTCGATTCCAGTCAGGGCACATGCCTGGGTTGCAGACAAGGTACCCAGTAGGGGACACATGAGAGGCAACTGCACATTGATGTTTCTCTCCCACTCTTTCTCCTTCCCTTCCCCTCTCTCTAAAAATAAATAAATAAGTAAGTAAATAAATAAATAAGAAAGTTCCATTCTCCCAATTTATCTTAAACCATATGGAAATTCACACTGCTACATAAAATTATGCAGCTTATTAAATTTGCATAACTTAAACATCTTGAGCTTTGAAACACTAGATTTCCCAAAGATTGCTTCGGCTGACCCGATAATGTAACTGTTTTGTGCACCACTACAGCAGGTGGCTGTTCGGAATGGAAAATATAATCTTTACATGACACACATCTCATTGTTTTCTTTCTATTTGCCAAATTATATACTTATTTATATTTCGGTTTTGGTGGGGTTTTTTGGTTGTATAGAAGTTTAAAATTGTTATATTTTCTTTTCATTTTGAAATTATTTTAGACATGCAAAATAGTTACAAAAATAGCACAAGGAATTTCCATAACCCTTCACCCTAGCCACCTCCAAATGTGAACATCTCAGCCGTAGCATGGTTCTCAACCTCGGGAAACTCCAACTGGTAACTACTGTGCACAGCGCACCTCCTTCAGATGTCATCAGTTGTCCCACTCATGTCTTTCTCTGATGGAGGATTACACATTGCTTTCAGGTGGAAGGTCTCCTTAGTTGTTCATCTGGAGCAGTGCTTCCGTCTTTCTTTGCCTTTTATGACCAAGAAGCTTTATAGAATAGTGGTCAGCTATTTTGTGGCCTCTCATTTTAGGCCAGAAGTTTTATATTTTATGTGTCCACGTTTATCAATGCTTTCCTTTACTGCTTGTAGACAATGTCATCCTAATGACTATGATGTTCTGTTGTTGGGGAGTAACAACTTATACAGTCATTTTCTCTTGGGGGCAGCATTTATGATGCTGTCGTTATTTGCCATTTCAAATAGTCGTGTACTAAGCATTTCTGTGACTAAATCTACGTTTGTATTGTTGCTTGTTAACTTAGGACAACTTCCTGTGGGTTAAAGGGTATGTATATTTTTAAGGCTTTTGTATGAATTGCTAACCTGTCCCCTGCAAGGTTATGCTGCTTTACATTGCCGTTAACAGAAAGTGTCGAACTATTTTTAGACACGAAATGTACTTCGCATCACTAGTGTTCCTTCTTAGAAATGACTGTCTTTTGTGTTTCAGGCGTGTGGTTTGGTTAAAAACTTGGCCCTTATGACTCATATCACAACTGACATGGAAGATGGGCCCATTGTTAAATTAGCCAGTAACCTGGGAGTAGAAGATGTGAATTTATTATGTGGAGAAGAGCTCTCTTACCCAAATGTGTTTCTTGTCTTCCTCAATGGTGAGCATATTATTCCACAGGGGACCCGTTGATCCTAAACAGCCTGTGGGGGAGGGGGAGAATCTATTATCATTCATGTATTTAAAATACAAATGTACTTTAATCCTGGGCTTGGGTTGGCCTTAATTTAAAGGTAGAAAAATAGTAACAGAAACAGTTATGCCATTGCCTCTGGGCCATCCAGGTTCTGCAAGGATACAGCTCTCAGAGCCAAAGGCTAGCATAGTGGAGGCTGGCTGCTGTCCGTCCTTCTGCAGCTGCCAGCATATGCACAGTGGAATAAGCCTCGACGTGGTGCCTTTAAGTTCAAGTTAAATATGTGAGGCATTCTACAAAAATGTGCAGATCAGCCCTGACAGTGAGTTGACTTATATTCACTCACCTGATAATAGATTGTCAACAGCCTGTGGCAAGAGAGTCCCTTTCCTTCCACTCATGCCCTTGTTACTTTTTTCACCCGCCCCTTTCCACCCCCTTCAGGGTGTTCTAAAGGCTCATCAGTAAGTGTGCCTTGTTCAGTTTATTTGAGATTCGGTGGTCGGGTGCCTGCCCTCTCACCATTGTGTTCCATGTGCTCATGGTGACCACTTAGCTCTCACACTCCTCTTCCTCCCGCTCTGCCAGGCATTAATCCTTCCTCCCACTGTGCGAGGCATGGGCCAGTGAGTAGGAAAACAGGGCTGTTCACTGCCTGCCTCATTCAGTGTATTCCAGGGGCCGACACCGAGAGAGCCAGTGCTTTTCACCTGCAGCCGGTACTGGTCTGAACCCACAGGCTTACCCTGGAGGCAAATTCACTCTCCTGATTTCACAGATGATGATCACAACAGGCGATTTAATGACAGCAGTTGTTAGGTGCTAGGCAGAGTTCTAAGTGCTTTACATAAGGTCAACTCATTTAACCCTCACATTGGCCCTTTGGAAATGATAGAGCCAGTATTCAAACCCAGGGGTTTGGACCCCAGTTTATGACCCCAGCATGGTGCTGACAGATGAGGAAAATGAGACTGACTTTTCCAGGGTTGCTCTTCCATCCTCTGGTAAGGCTGGCCCTAGACCCAGGGCCCTCGGACGGCCCTTAACGTTCCACTGTGTGGCTTCTTTACAGCCCTGTCCATGGGCTGGAGGCGTTACCGGTATTTTCAAATGACTACTCACTGCTGCTTATCCTTTTTATTGAGTGTGTAATTTAAATCCTGTAGGATTTATTTTTTATTTCTCTCTTAAATATTCCTCTTTCTGCCTAGGTAACATCCTGGGTGTCATTCGAGACCATAAGAAACTAGTGAATACATTCCGACTGATGCGGAGAGCAGGATACATCAATGAGTTTGTTTCCATCTCAACAAATCTCACGGACCGTTGTGTCTACATTTCCTCTGATGGAGGAAGGTTGTGCAGGTATGAGTTGCTAAAAAGAGTCATTAAGAATCTCCTTATGTTCATTTTTGAAAGAAAGACTTTATTTTTGAATCCGCTTTAACCTCTTTCATTGTTAAGATAAATTTCATTCATTTAGCGAACACCTCATGAATATGCATTCTCAGTACTGGGGATTCAAAGATTAATGAGAGTCTCTGCCCTCAGAGAGCTCAGTCTGCTGGCAAATGCAAAATTGATACTAATAACAGCCAACTATGTTAGTAGTAAGTGATAGCCATTATTTATTATTTTAGTGGCTATATTACATGTAAGGCTTTAACTACATTCAACCCTTTATGGTTCAATTATTATTTTCATTTAACAAATGAGGAACTAGGGTTTTGTGAAACTAACTAACTTACCCAAACCTAGCTACTGGTGGAGTCTGCTTTTTACTCAAAAATCTTTAGAGTTTGTTTGACTCCAACAATTATGATTTTATCCACTACATTCTGTTGCTGTGAACTGAGTGTTGAAGGATGTGTAAGATTATAGTACTTTAAAATTTTTTTAATATGTTTTATTGATTATGCTATTACAGTTGTCCCATTCCCCCCTTCATTCCCCTCCACCCTGCACACCCTCTCCCACCCACATTCCCTCCCCTTTAGTTCATGTCCATATGTCTTAAGTTCTTTAGCTTCTATATTTCCCATATTATTCTTGCCCTCCCCCTGTCTATTTTCTACCTACCATCTATGCTACTTATTCTCTGTACCTTTTCCCCCTCTTTCCTCCTCCCACTCCCCTGTTGGCTAACCCTCCATGTGATCTCCATTTCTGTGGTTCTGTTCCTGTTCTAGTTGTTTGCTTAGTTTGTTTTGTTTTTGTTTTAGGTTTGGTTGTTAGTAATTGTGAGTTTGCTGTCATTTTACTATACATGTTTTTTATATTCTTTTTCTTAGGTAAGTCCCTTTAACATTCATAAAATAAGGGCTTGGTGATAATGAACTCCTTGAACTTGACTTTATCTGAAAAGCACTTTATCTGCCCTTCCATTCTAAATGAAAGCTTTGCTGGATAGAGCAATCTTGGATGTAGATCTTTGGATTTCATGACTTGGAATACTTCTTTCCAGCCCCTTCTTGCCTGTAAGGTCTCTTTTGAGAAATCAGCTGACAGTCTGATGGGAACTCCTTTGTAAGTGACTGTCCCCTTATCTCTTGCTGCTTCTAGAATTCTCTCCTTCATTTTAATCTTGGCTAATGTAATTATGATGTGCCTAGGTGTGTTCCTTCTTGGGTCCAACTTCTTTGGTACTCTCTGAGCTTCCTGGATTTCCTGGAAGTCTATTTCCTTTGCCAGATTGGGGAAGTTCTCCTTTATTATTTGTTCAAATAAGTTTTCCACTTGTTGCTCTTCCTCTTCTCTTTCTGGCACCCCTATGATTTGGATGTTAGAATGTTTAAAGATGTCCTGGAGGTTCCTGAGCCTCTCCTCATTTTTTTGAATTCTTCTTTCTTCATTCTTTTCTGTTTAGTTGTTTCTTTCTTCCTTCTGGTCCACTCCATTGATTTGAGTCCCAGTTTTCTTCTCATCACTATTGGTTCCCTGTGCATTTTCCTTCATTTCACTGAGTGTAGCCTTCATTTTTTCATCTAATTTAAGACCAAATTCAACCAATTCTGTGAGCATCCTGATCACCAGTGCTTTAAAGTGTGCATCTGATAGGTTGGCTATCTGTTCATTGCTTAGTTGTATTTGCTATGGAGCTTTGATCTGTTCTTCTGTTTGGGCCATTTTTTCTGTCTTATCGTGCCTGTTACGTATGAATGGTGGAGCCTTAGATGTTCACCAGGGCAGGTCAAACCAGTCGCTGGGTTTGATGGCGTATGTGGGGGCAGAGTCCAAGAGGGAACAATGGCTCTTCCTCAGCTCTCTATTGGATTTCAGTCCCCTCTGCCACTTCCCCAAGCAAACTGGGCCCTTCTGGTGCTGATTCCCGTGTGGGTGGGCTTGTGTATGTTCTAGGACCCTGTGGGTCTCGCCAATGAACTCTCCTGTGAGGCTGGGAGTCTCTCCCTGTGCCTCAACCCCCACAGGTGTTTTCAATCGGTGTTTTAAGGCTTTATTTCCCTGCGCTGGGACCCTAGGTTGCGCCGTCTGTCCTGCTCCCTGACTTCGCCTGGTTTATCTGCGTGCAAATGTGGTACCACTTGGGCCAGTTGGTCTGGATGAATGTGTCTGTTTTACTCCGTGGTTGTCCAACTTCCATACAGTTCAATTTTCTGTCAGTTCTGGTTGTTTCTATTTTCTCTTCAATTTTCTGTCAGTTCTTTTTGTTTCTAAATTGTTGTTGTCCTTGTTTTGGTTGTGCAAGGAGGCACAGTGTGTCTACCTATGCCTCCATCTTGGCTGGAAGTCTCATATTATAGTACTTGGGTGAAGGCGGGAAGGAGAAAAGGTGAGGAATGGCAAGAATAAAAAATATGGATGTGGTAAGTGCCTTGTAGGGTACCTGGCACACATCAGATACTTATTTGTGGCTAGCCTGGTTCATTTATGGGTGGAAAAAACAATGACATTTTCTAGGTTACTCTTTTTTTTAGGATTTTTCTCTTTCCTTACATGTAGTATAATATAGTGTAGCCTAAAAAGAATACTGGTTCTTACATACTTATTTAGAGGAAGGGGGAGAGAGAGAAACATCTACTTGTTATTCCACCTACCCATGCATTCATTGGTTAATTCCTGTATGTGCCCCAATCGGGGGATTGAACCCTCAGCCTTGGTCCATCACGACAGTCCTCCAACCAATGAGCTACGTGGCCAGGGCAAAATTTATAATGGTATATCACAAATCTGGCAGGAAGAATTAGAATTTACTGAGTAAAAGTGAAAGGTAACCATAGTAGCCAAATGTGGTCTCTTTCTCTACTATTCCTGCTTCTGTTATCACTTCTGAGTCCCTGAACCTGAACTCAGCGGCAGCCCTTGAAGGTGATTTCCCTCAAAAGTTCACCCGGTTCACTTTTCAGTAACTTGTACTTGTGCAGCTACTCTTAACTACTTACAAGCACTCATTAGTCTTCAAAGAGTCACTTGGATTTTAGGGTAAGGTGCATTAAGTGTCTGGTGGTCACTTGCTCCTCTGTAAGAGCTGCTTAGTCAAATAGCAACAGCCCTTGACATTTCAGTGCCACATGCCATCCTTTGTGTCCGTGTTTCCTCGTGGTGGTGAAGCCCTCGGAGGCAAATCAACACTGACAGTTACAGATTAATCTACCGGAACATGGAGACCAAAAGCTCTCTCCACCTTACGCCCACTGCATTGCTAAAAATCACCAAGTAATTCTCTGCAAGCTTACTGCCACTCTCTTTGGTCTTGTGTAGCTTTTGGTAGCCTGCCCTGTAGCCCAGTGAGACCTACCCTAAATCAAACCACTCTGAACTGTTGATATTCATCAGCTCCTCACTAGGAAATGCCATTGTAACCCTCCGTAAATTCTTCTCTGCCTGCTGACTTCATGGGTAGTAGGTCACGTATTTGCAGTGTGAAATAGGAGATGCTTTTAGTATAATGCATTTATATAGTTTTAAGATACGACACTAAAGGTTTCATTTTCTTTAAGACTTAATTGAGTATCGTTTTTGAGTTATGTTTTCATTGAGAACGAAATATCTCCTAAGCTTCGTGGGGGAGTACTGGCCATGCATGCACGTGCACACAGACACGGGCAGATGTGTGCATCCCTTTATTCGCATGTGAGAGGGAGAAAGCAGGCCTCTGCGCGCTCACGTGTAAGAATCACCTGGCGGCCTCAAGTGATTCAGAAATTAACTTGTTTATATTTACAGGTTTCTTAATTTCCCTACAGTAAACTTTTTTCCTGACTTACTTTTTCTGTTGAACTACTATGAATTTATTTTTTCCATTTCAGACCCTACATAATTGTTAAGAAACAAAAGCCTGCAGTCACAAATAAGCATATGGAAGAGCTGGCTCAAGGGTACAGGTAAATGGCCAAAGACAAAACTTTTCTGTCTCCTTAGTCCTCCCCTACACAATGTAATCAAGCAGTAGCAGCATTTTAGCTGAGCTTTTAAGAATGGTATATTTTCACTTAAAGTCTTTTGATTCCTATCCACTAAATATATTAGCCTGTTAAAAACCTGTTTTTCTCTTGGAATTTGCTTGGATACTGTAAAATATTTATCAACTTAGATCATGAGGATTATAGATTCTTGGTGTAAATTAGTGGACTGTGAAGTGTTTGTAGTGAGAGAAGGACTTTCATCAGTATGTTGATTTAGATACTGTGGGTCTCTCATCTTATGGAATTCCTAAAGTCATAAAAGACATTTTTAGAAGTGGAGACCAGATTGACAAGAATCACAGATGTTTTAGTTATTTCAGGGCTTTGTGATCATTGTATGACCCAAGAATGGCATGTTTCAAGTGTCCCAATGTACTGGCGCTCAATGGGAGAGCGGGGCGCTTGGGCCCAAAGGGAAGCCAGTGCCTTCCATTATTGCACAGAAATATTGCAATAAAGTGCTTTTTAGTAATGTGTGTGTTTCACCAATATTTTCCCAGGAATTTTGAGGATTTCTTACATGAGAGTCTGGTTGAATATCTGGATGTGAATGAAGAAAATGACTGCAATGTCGCACTCTATGAGCACACAATTAATAAGTGAGTAGGATCCATAACGACCGAAATGAAAACCTATTCTGCTTATAGAAACTGCCTTTTCTTTTCCTTTCATTTTCAATTCTTCTATTATGTGCTCTCTCAGTACTTCCGGTTACAAGTATACTATTTTATATAAGCCGTACCCATCACTTATCCCAATGTAAGACTACGGCAAAACTAGTAAGTCATATTTAGACTTCATTTTCTTTCCTATTCATTTTACACTTAGTGTATTTTTTGAAAGGAATCCCAGCTCTGATTTTGATATTTAATTGCTGCCAAAATTGAATTAACAAATTAGGATATGTAAAAGATGTATTTATATCTTTTTTATATCTTATTTATATCTTTTTATATCTAAAAAGAGGATTTTATCAATGGAGTTACTACATAGTATGTGGTAAAGATACCATTAAACTTATGGCAATACAGACACAAAACAATGGTATGTTTACAGTATTTCTTCTAGAACAGCCATATTTCTAGAAGCATTAAAAGACTTATATATAAGTTCCTGTCTGGTGTAGGTTACTGTGCATGGTACACAGTTTACCTGGAATTGGAATTTTTGCACTTATATTGTTAAATAGAGAGTTTAATACTACCAGCTGATAAATATTTGTCTTCACAAGAATGTACCTCTGTCCTGGGTGGTGTGGCTCAGTGGATTGAGTGCCACCTGTGAACTGAAATGTCACCACTTCAATTCAGGGCACATGCCTGGGTTGTGGGTCAGGTCCCCACCTGGGGATGTGTGAGAGGCAACCAATTAATGTATCTCTACCACATCAATGTTTCTTTTCCTCTCCTTCTCCCTTCCTTCCCCTTTCTCTGAATGTAAGTAAATAAATTCTTTAAAAAAAAGTACTTTTCTGTTTCCTGGTACCAGATGAAATATACTACTTTATTTTTGTCTAATTATAAGCTAGTAAATAATGCTTTCAGTCAGAAATTTTAATGCTTTAAAGATACGAATCTCTTAAAATACTATTTTTATACTTCTAATTTCAAGATTGAGGGTAAGGGAGAACCTTATATTGTAACCCTGTAAACAGCCATTCCATCTTGTCTTGTTACTAAAGCCAGAAACCTCAGTTTCAGCCTTGACTCCCCCCTTCCTCTAGACCAGGGCTGTCAAACTCATTTTCACTCGGGGCCACATCAGCCTCATGGTTGCCTTCAAAGGGCCGAATGTAATTTTAGGACTGTATAATGTAACTAGTCCTTAACGGTTAAGTGAGAGCTCGGCACTGCCGCTGGGCAGAAACAAGGTGGGGGACCAGATAAAATAAGGTGGATTTGGCCCGCAGGCCTTGTGTTTGCCACCTGTGCTCTCTACCCACATATGCCCTTAACATATTACTGGACCTTCAATCTACCTATACCTGAGGTCTTTTTACCACCTTTACAGGTCACCCGAGTCCAGGCCACTGCCGTTGCTTGCCTGGATTCTTGCAAAAGACTTGTGACTATTTTTGCACTTGTCCTCGTGCAGTTTATCTTAATAGATCAGAATGGTCACTTGTCTTCTCAAACCCCCCCAGTTGCTTTCCATCTCCCTTTAAAATCCTTACAGAGGCCTTCCAGTTCTTACACGATCTGCCCACATTGCTTCATACCTGCAACTCCTGCCTCCCTTCACTCTTTGTTTTAACCCTGGCCTTTTCAAACACCCGAGGCATGCTTCTGCCTCGACACCTTTGCACTGGCAGTTCCCTATGTCTGGAACACTGTCTCATATACCTGCATGGCTCACTCCTTCACCTCCTCCAGGTCTTTGCTCAGGTGTCACCTGCTCACTGAGATTTCCTGTTTAAAATAGAAACCCCTCCTCTGACCACTCCTTTTCACTGCTTTATTTTTCTAGTGCTAATTGCCTTGTGATAAAAGCTGTAAAATGGATATTTTATTACTTATTTATTTATGTGTATTATCTTCCTACACTAGAAACTTCATGAAGGCAGGTGTTTTTCTCTGTTTTGTTCACTGATATAAATGACTAGCAATCAAGCATCAGTATCACCAAATCACCCTGCTATTTCATACTTTCAATTCATTTTATTTTAAAAAATAGAAAAGTTTCTAAATATTATTTGATTCATATATATGACATTAAAAAATGTGGTTATAGATATAAATCTCTTAATTGCCTTTTATTGTGTTGTCTGAGTACACATAAGTAATTTATTTAACTTGTCCCCTGTTGGTGAAGATTCAGATTGTTTCCAGTTTTCCTGTTATTACCAGCCACAGGTCACTTAAGCTTAATTTGAGCTCAATTTAAGGCCATTATTGACATTCGATAGAAAGTGCCCTACTTCCTGTTCAGGACAGAAACTTATGGTTATAATTTTGAATAATTGTGTTCCTTTCTGTTTTGTAAAGGATCCAGAGAGTTTGGGCTTTGACTAGCACATGATCTTATATAAGTTGTTGTGAAAAAGGAAGGACTGTCAATGTTTACTTTCTTGATTTTCAGCTTCCAGCTTACCTCAGCCTTTACATATGAAAAAGTCATTGTTATTTACATGGGGAATGTCAGATGGCCACTATTTAAATAAAACAGTACATTTAAAACAAATTCTTCTATCCTAGGCTGTCCTGGATGTGGTATCTGTTACTTTAAGCAAAGACCTAGAGTAATTTGCTCTTCTTTCTCATTAAAATATCTGGGTTGCTTTATCATTTAGCCAAAACTAAATTTTCTGCAAAAATATATTATGAAAGTAACAAAGATTCTGACACTTAGTAGGTAAAGTCTTTCTTGGTGTTTAGTGTCTGTAGCTGAGCTCTCCAGTAAAAATATAGTGCAAGCCACATGCGTAACTTTAAATTTTCTAGCAGCCACATTTAAAAAGTAAAAAGAAACAGATGAAATTAATTTTAATAATTTCACTTAAACCAATATATCTAAAACATTATATCAATATCAATATGAAAATATTGAGATATTTTACATTTTCTTCTGTCTTCAAAACCTGGTGTTCAGTTATAACACATCTCATTTTGGATGCTGAATTTTATTGGAAATACTTGATCTGATTTCATAGCACAGTTGGAAAAGTAGACTCATAAATGTAAGTTGTTACAAACATAACTAAAAGATTTAAAATGAATGAGCCACGTTATTTAAGTTTGAGTTTTAAGATGTAAGGTAAGTAAAATTAAGTAAACCACAAAAATTCAGTTCTTCAGCTTTACTAGTTTTACTTTTCAAGTGCTTAATTAGCTGCACCTACCTAGTGGTCACGGCACTGGTCCCTGCGGCACTGTGGGGCAGCTGTTGTAAAAAGGGACACAGTCCCCTCTGAAGTGGAGACATCACTTCCTCATTAGTCTGAGTTGGAAAAGTGAAGAAAAGCAGGTTCCTGATCCATGTGGATGTTTTTTATCTGCATTTCCATATGCTCAGTTAATCATTTATTTGTGTTATTGTTAGTTAATATATAATAATACTTTCTTTTTTATATAGACATTCCATACAATTTCCCTTCCCTTGTATTTCTACAAATAATAAAAGTTTGTGTCATTAAAAAATAACTTATGTTTTGTCCTATTTTATTTATCAGTTTTACTAGCATCAAATTTTGTTATTGATGTTTCATTATATAAATTTGTCATATGTATTATATATATTTATATATAAACTTAAGTAAATTTCATTACCACATTTTCGGACTATAAGACACACCCTCCCAATTTGAGAGGAATAATGGTTGTTAGTGTTGCCGTTGAGTTCTGTTTACATTCACATTGGTGAAATATTATGCTATTTATGTTATTAAATATTTTACCACATTTTTTTGCTTCAAAATTTTTTTCCTATTTTTCTCCCCTAAAATCTAGGTGCCTCTTATGGTTGAAAAATACGGTATCTGGGTCCCATGGGGACTTAGTAATATTTTTATACCCTTTAAGCGATATTTATTTTAGTACTTGGCGCCTAAGATATCTAATTCTTAATTAACTTGCTAGAGACACCACCCACTTGGAAATCGAGCCCTTCACTCTTCTCGGTGTTTGTGCCGGCCTGATTCCATACCCTCATCATAACCAGTCTCCAAGAAACACGTACCAGTGTGCCATGGGGAAACAAGCCATGGGTAAGATTTCCTTCTTGAATTTGGTTCTAAATACGTGGATAAAAGACACATCTTCATTCACGCTTCACCAGTGTGTGGTGTTCGGTCAGACGGGGCATCAGTGACGCCTCAGGCAGCCCCGTGGCGTCTGCAGAGCTTGCACCTGCCCCGTCATGTCTGAAGGGTAAACCAAGTGGAGCAGATCTCTCTGAACTTGTGCCCTTGGCCAAACCAAGGGGACAGGAAGTAAATGTAACAATTATGAAGGGGTAAGTATGAAAGTTGCTATAAAATGTAAGTTATTAACCCAGAGAGATGAAATAACGAGCAGAAAAACTCAAGGTTGAGGGAGGAGAGGAAAAGGAAATAGAGATAAAGATGCCCAGTATGTATTAGAACAGGGCTGTCAAACTCATTCTCACCGGGGACCACAGCAGCCTTGCGGTTGCCTTCAAAGGGCCCAAGGTAATGTTAGGACCGTATAAATGTAACTATTCCTTAACTGTTAAGTGAGAGCTCAGTGCTGCCGCTGGGTAGACACAAGGTGAAGGACTGGATTCAGCCCGCGGGCCTTGTGTTGGCCACCTGTGTCTAGCACACACTTAGTAATTGTCTGGGTGACAGTCACTGGACCCATTATATCTTTGCAACTGTTCCTGTAGCTTCTGAAATGTCCAGCTCATGTCACACCAGTTTCCGGATTCGTTTTCCTATTTTGCTTCCTTTTCATCCACTCACCTATTAATTTATCTCTGTACCCCGCCTGTAATAATTATTGAGCATCATCTACGGATCAGACATTGGGGCTGGAACCTGAAAATACAGAGATGAGGACAGAGCCCTGTCCTCAAGGAGTTCACAGTCTGGTAGGAGAGACCAGCAAACAGAATGGTAATTCAATACAGTGTGGTGGATGGAGAGTTAGAGTCTCGGGGAATGAGAGCAGAACGACCACTTGAGGTTAGAGAGTAGGTTATTTCTGAAAAGCAGAATCAAACTAAATCGTCAAAGACACTAGTGTTTTTTCACAGGCATGGAAATCACAGCTGAGCAGTACACGGGAAAGTCTCGACACTTGGATGTGGCTGTGCCGTAGAGGTGCACGTATATTAATGAGTCTGGGTTTTCTCTTGAAGTGGATTCAGAGAGAATACCAAGCCAAGAGGTTTTGCTTTTAAACTTCTTTTGAAATGTGTTTTAAAGTCATTTAAATCTAATAAGTATAATAAGTTTTATTTTTATCTATGTCTATGACATCAATATGACTTATCTCTGATTTAAAGTATGATACAAGGAGCTTTGTAAACAAACAAAAAAAGCTGTTAAAAGGTTTTTACATTGACTTTGGGTAACAAGCAGAGTGAATGCAGTTAGCTCTCAGTTACCAAGAATCAGCTGCAGTTGACTGTAATAGATTAAGGAATTCTATTTCTCGTTATGGATAAAGAGTCTGTATGCTTTTCAAGTTTGTGTATTGCCCTTTCCTTGGCCATGAAGAAATAAGAAGCATGTTGTCTTGCTCCCATTTACCTGAATGATGTAATGCCTGGACAGCTCAGAACAATTCCCAGTGGGAAACTCTAAACAGCGGCTCATCAGTTTAGCCTTTCCCATTCATCCTCAGCTGCAGTAGAGGCTGATTTCCCGCTTGTGCTTCTGACTTGCTAACAAGTTGAAATATACAGTACTGAACCCTGTGTGTCATGAAAGGGCTATCACTTCTATTGGGTTTACCAAACCATTTTGTTTCATGATGTGAATCCCCGCTGAAACAATACACCTTTTGTGTAGAACCTTCAGCAGAATTAACGGAAGACTAATCACTTCATCGCTAACGCCACTCTTTAGTGTGTTTGTTTGAAGATTGAAATAGAAAGGGCTTTATCTGTCTCCACTTAGTGAATCGTTTTCCTTTTTTTTTTTTAAATAAGAGACTTGAAGGGAAGGAATAATATTTTTATTTTTGTTACTCCTCTCCCTACCCACCCTCCCCAGCCAAAGCCTTTATTTTGTGGCCCTGAGTATCTGAAACATTCGGTTAGTTACCACACACAGTTAAGCAGGATCAGTGTGTACAGAAAGCCAATTCAGTGTCTGTAGAGTTCTTTTGTAGTTTTCTGTGTGAAGGTTTTTTTCCTCGTTTTGTTTTGAGTGTCATTTGCAATTCATTGTCTGTGTTTTCTGAGGTTGGTGTATTCAGCTGCTCTGACCCTGGGTCCTGCACATTTAGCTCCTTGGATACAATCCTCTGACGTTACTGCTGACGCTGGGAAGACAAAAGCCGCTGAATATCTTAAGTAATAAAAAAAAGCCTTTGTTACTGTTTGTTATTATAAAACACCTGACTGGAAAGAAAAGCAGAGAGATAAAAGTACGTTTAAAGTTGGCACATGACATGGCCACATTTCTCTTTGGACACTGAAATAGCTGCAGAAGTCTTGACCAAGGTCTGCATGAAAATCACAAAAGAGAGAGGCCGACAGGGGGAAAAGCCCCCAGCAGAGACCCGGGTCTGTAACACAGACCTCACACTTGGAGCTGGACTTCTCTGAGTCATTTTAGTTGTGTCCGTCTTAACAGCCAATAACTCAAGTCACACTCTCTTATTTTCAGTTTGCACTGAGGACTAGCTGCTGTTCATCCATTAGTCCACGTGGAAGGTGGAGGACAGTAGCCCACAATTAATTCACTGAATATTCTAGTCAACATGGGACATTTGCTGTCTACCTGTCACTACAAACTTCTCCTATTCTACAGAGCAAAAAAATAAGTGAAAGTCCTTTTCTGTCACTGCAAAGGAGACCAAGACTAGCACAAACCAGAGACTGAAAGACTTACCTTATACATTGGAGAGGGCTGACTTGAATCCAACACAAAACATCAGCAGAGGGTGTTTCTTAAATCTAAGGCTCTTTGAGGTATTAATAAAGTTCAAGTTTCCACGCGGCATCTTACTACGCTCTTGAGTGACACCTCCCTTCCGTGGATACGGTGTTGGTTATGACAGGGTTCAGAGCAAGAATCAGGGAGATGCGTGTGGAAGTGGCAAGGTTTCCAGGTCACTCGGTGCCATGACTAAAGGCTGTGGGTCAGAGCTGCACCGTACACACTGCCGGCACCAGACACCAAGTTCTCACGAGTTACGCTTTCATATCTGCTCATTTTATGAGTTGGCAACCCTGTAGTGGAGCAATTTCTCCTGTTTAACAGTCTTTCGGCCGTCATCAGCTCTGTTAATAAATATGCGTCACATACCTCCCCTGGTCTTGGCTGCTTCTCCGCAGTTCTTCCCCTTCGACTCCAGATTGCTAGGACTTTTTTTTTTTTAACTCAGGAGCTAATGCATCTTCTGTTTTTGTTTTTGTTTTTGTTTTTGTTTTCAATAGATTCTATTCCTAAACAGATAGTTTCCTCTTTTGTATTTCCCACTTAAGAGTAGTATGGGATGTACTAGAGATATTGAAAACATAATATATACAAGGTCTTCATAACATTTGATTTTATTCTATGTCTCCTCCCCCACTTTCTGTGTGAATTTTTATTTTAAAGAATTCTTTATTTATTTAAGGGTACAGAATGAAAAGATGTCTTGGTCAAATGGTCCCTGGCAATTCTTCTTTTAGAATTCTGCTGTTGGTTCAAAAAAAAATTTAAATCATTGTTAACTATTTTAGGTGTAAGCTTATGTGATAGTTCTTGTGACGAGCATGTTAGTAATAAGTATTCTGGAGGTTAAATTAAGTTTAGTACATGGGTTAGAGTTGCAGGTAGAAGGGGCGATATTACAGGGTGATGGCGTATATGTTTTCATTGCTACCAGCATTGTTCATATTAGTCATGAATGTTGCCGCTTACTGAATACACAAATGATTATGTGCATTTCTTCTTTCATTCATAATAACAATGCTGTTATATTGTTTCAGATATATATTGTCAGATATAATGCATACTTCTTTCGTTTCTGGCAAGGGAACTCAATCCCTTGCCTTACTCAGTTTGGTTGAGTAACTTATGAAAAAGGTTATGTCTTCTATACAATTTCATCTATAGAACTTCTGAAATTCTTCTCAACTGAAATGGACTGTGGATCACGACCCAGGTGGCTTTCCTATTAGACTGTGGATTATAAGCTCCTTGAGGATAGGGATATGTCTGTGTTGTCTATTACTCTACCCCTTGTGTCTAGCATAGTGCCAGCCTAAGTAGAGTGTGGTCAGTACTTACTAAGCGTTTCTACAATGAGTGAATGGATCTTTGAGCACATTAAAATTGTTAAGAAACCAGGTGCAGATTTTTTAAAAGAATTTCTGAAACAAAAAACTAAGTGGGGAGGCTTATACAAACTGATTTTAAGATTTAACTGAAGCCACAGCAGTGAAGGCAGATTGAGACCAAGGCACAGGGTAGACCTATGGGTAACGGAGCAGAATCGAGAATCAGAAATGGGTCCACACATTTATGGGCTGTTGTTTCTCAATGAATGTTTCAAGGCAGTTTGGGGGAAAGGAAAATCTTTTCAACAAAATAAAATGTGTCTACGTATATCTATAATAGAAAAAAATAGACATCTCCTTCTACCTCGTACCATACAAAAAAATTAACACAAAATGAATCATAGTCCTGAATGTCAGAGCTAAAACCATAAAATTCATGGGAGGAAATGGGCAAAAATCTTCATGACCTTGAATAATCTAAGATTTGTTAGATAGAGTGCAAAACCACAACCTATAAAAATCAAAAAGTAAATAATTAGACTTTCTCAAAATTAAACTTTTGCTCTTTGGGAGAAAGGTACTTAACAACGTGAAATTGGCAGTTACAGAGTAGCCTCGGGGCTGTAAAGTGCAAGAAGTGGAGTAACCAAAGAACTCATACACATGGCCCATGGGCATGAACAGTGGCTAAAATTGGGACAACTGTAACAGTATAGTCCATAAAATATAATTTTTTTAAAAGGGAGAAAACGAATATGAAAAAGACCTTAATCCACATAATGGGAGCAAGTCTTTGCAATATATCTATTTGATAAAGGATTTGTATTCAGTATATGGAAAGAACTCTTTACTAATAAGACAGATCCATTGAAAAATGGGAAGAACAAAAATGAGACACTTCACAAAGAATAAGAATGATCAATCAGCTCATAAAAATATATTTACTATCATTAGTCATCAGGTAAATACAATTTGAAACTAAATGCCACTGCACACTCAGTGGAATGACTGAAGTGAAAAGGACCCGCGTTTCGCATTGGTCAGGATGGAAGCAGCCTGCGTGCTCGTACACTGCTGGTGCGGATGTGAAGTCCAGTAATCAGTTTGAGAAATTCTAGAGCAGTTCCTTCAAGTTAACCCTCCCCTAGTGGCACCACCCAGAAGTCCCACTTGTGTGCATTGACTAAGAAAAGAGTACACAGAGTTGTGTGCATGAGCATTCAGAGCAGCCTCGTGCCCAGTGGCCCAGAAGCCACAGCAACCCAAATCCCTCAGCAGGTGAGTGTATGCCTGCAGTGGAGCGCTGCTCCGCAGCGAGAGGGATGAGCTGTGAGACACACTACCACGTGGGTGTGTCTCACAGTCATGCTAACTGAAAGAAGCAGCAGGAGAATGTACGTACTGTCTATTCCCATTGTGTAAAACTCTAGAAAATGCAACCCAGTCTGTAATGATAAAAGAATAATAGGTCAGTGGTTGTCTGGGGCCAGGGACAGAGGCAGGGCTCTTTTGGGTGAGTTGGAAATGCTCTAGATCTTGACCGTGGCGGTGGTTTCACAGATGTGTGTGTCTGTCAGAACTTGAATGGATGAAATTTATTGTATGCAATAATGTTGATTGAATAAAGAGAAACTGGGCAAAGGAAGACAGAAAAATAGTTAAGTGCACGAAGCTTCATTTTATTCAGTATGCATTTTCTGAGCTCTGTGCGTTCTTACTAACTTTTCTCGTCCCACCTTAAAATAAACTTCTTCACTGTTTTAACCTACATTTAAATACTTTTCCATGCCAGCTTGTAACTTTGTAAGAAAGTATGACAGAGAAGATATGACTTTGCAAGAAAAATTATACCCTGGTAGTAAGAAATTGAAATCATTGGTGACTATAGTTAGGGCAAAATGGGGTTGTAAAAGGAGAATTCAGCTTATAGATATTCTTGTTGTTAGTTATTATATTCATACAATGCCCTTTTTAAGGAAGCTGAAAATGTTAATAGAAGCATTCTAATTTGAACATGTACTTCACCCAGAATAGTCTTACAGTTTAATTTCTGTATGACGCTTTCTCAAAAAAGCTTGTTTTGGGCAAAATAGCTAGTCAGTCGGTCATAATTTTTATAGTAATTACGGGGTATGGTGGCGTTTTGCAGTTTTACAATGTAGAAGTCATAGTTCGTAAATCATGTTTTCACCTCCACACCATTGTCAGTGCTGCTAAAAATAGTTGTACATGTACATTCCCTCAAGTTCTTCTCAAAGTCTTTAAAGAAAAACTTCTGATGAGATCACAAGCACCAAACATTTGCTAAACCGTTTTGTCGTCCATCCATTCAGCGGTCAGTGGTAATGCCCAAGAATTATGTCTGGGCCTTGTAGCAGTTTACATCAGGAGCCAGTCTCTTTCACCATTGTTAGAGGTGCAGCCGCTCATGGTCCCCTGCTGCATGATAACGCCTGTCCCGGGTTTCAGAGGACGTGTTTGGCAGCCTGGTGGGAGAGTGCCTGAACCCTTGCCTCAGCTGGGTAAAGTATACAATTGGAGCTGAAATCTCAACATGAACTTCAAATAATTTCATGTAAAAGGACAAACTTAGTACCAGTGAACTTGACCACAACCCAAGCAGCAGTGATTTTATTTCTAAAACAGTAAGTGATATATTACCAGGTATCCTGTCCAGTTTATTAGTTGGCACTAAAGTAACATGAATTAATTGCAATTTATAATGTAAACTGGATAAAAAGTTCACGAGTTCAGTTTAGCTATTGTTTTTCAGCTGAATCTTGATGCATTTTCTAGAGATTTAAGGACAAATATACGCTATCATGAAGAATATAATACAGTTCTTCAATGTCATTTACTTGATATTTATTGAGCATCTATAGTGAGCCCAACACTGTACTAGGTGCTTATTTCTTTAGTATTCTATAGATTTCAGAATTTCTTTCATCATGCCTAAATAGGTTATTTTTGTTCCTGAGTTGAAATTGCTGTTGAGTTAATGACATGAGTACAGAGAAAAAGGTAAAAGAAACACTGAGTTTTGGGTCTTAGTTCACCTTAGAGTTTAACTCCATTAAATGATACACAGGCGTCTTGGGGTGTGTGGGTGTTGTGGATGTGTCTCTATGGAAGCACATGTATCAGAGAGAGATTTCCAGCTACCTTCTTAGCCACGCAGAGGGAAAAGGGGATATACCTGGGAGAAGCTAAAGAGGCTCGGTAGCCCACACTCAAGCTCAGCAGTAGGGCAAACATGAATTTCCCAGTTTTAAGGTCTCTCAGTAAGACCAACCCCAGGAGAGTGAAAGCTGCCTTTTCAGACACGATAGTGAACCCGAATGAACTGCAGGGAAAAGGGAGACGGAGCTCAGGGGAGGGGAGGTGACTAACCTTCTGATTTCATTTCTAGTTGACAGTAGAACTCTTTTGAGGTCCAGTCAGGTGGAAAGGCTGATTGCTATATACCCCATCTTTGATTGGACAGGGCTTGGATTCCTTAGGGGAAAGGCGCGGTCCTCTTTATCTCCACTGCTGGGCACAGAATAGGTGTTTATGAACTGCTTAATAAATGAATAGTTAAGCAAATGGAGAAATGTGTTCTTCTCAGCTTTCAGTTTGCTCTTATTCTTTTTCTACGACTTTCTTTTTCATTTAGAACTTTTGTAATTGTTGATTTCTTTTTATGAACTCTATCTGTTTGCCCCACTGTATAAACTCCTTACCTATCAGCTCTGGGGGTTGCTCTGGTTACCTTCCCCCAGCAACTGGACACGTCCTGGAGTATAGTAGGACCAAATACAGAACTGCTGACTGACTTCGAAATTAACCAGTGGAGACTAAAATTCCTCAAATGGGATTAATTGTACAACTCCAAAAGGTTGAAATTATTTAGATCAGTACATCTTGAGTGTGGTTTTTCTTCCTTGTGGAATTCTTAATATTATTGAGAAAAATTATTTAAAAAAGTTGTTAGCTACTATGAGGGTATTGCTTTGGAAATGTTTGACCAGAAGATTTTCTCCATTTCAATTAGTGAAATTAATGTGTTTATAACTGTATTCATTGCTACTTAATTATTTGACATAATAGAATATCGCATTTGGTTTCTTTTCCAATGTCAATGAAGGTACCATTGGATACAACCAGCGGAACAGAATTGATACTCTCATGTATCTGCTAGCATACCCACAAAAGCCTATGGTCAAAACAAAGACCATCGAGTTGATAGAATTTGAGAAACTGCCAGCTGGACAGAATGCAACAGTTGCTGTGATGAGTTACAGTGGCTATGATATTGAAGACGCGCTTGTTTTAAACAAGGCCTCACTGGACAGAGGTAAGTGAATTTGGAAAGCTCTAACACCGAAAGTGCTTGGTACAGGGTTAGATGTAGGGACGATCGATGTAGAAATTACTTGGTGTCAAAACGTTAATGTCAGTTTCGAGTGATTAGTATTGTATAATGTACAACCAGTTATGTTGTTGGAGGCAGTTACGTTGTGGTGTTGACTTTTTAAAAAAATGAATATTATATAGAAGTAATTTGTTAAATGTATCAATAAACAGGCTTTTGTTGTTGTTATTTTACATTATTGGTGAATTGAGACAATTCCTCAATGGCAAATATGTAAGAGTTGTTTTGTTTTCCAGCAGGAATTCTAATAAATGCAGTACAGTTTCAACAATAAGCCCTTTTGGTAGGGTAGTAACAATATTTGTATGTAAAAGGCTATTTTATTTATTGTATACCTCAACCCCATAATATTAGACCTTTTTGTTAGCATAATGATAAAAATTTTTAAATGTGTATGCATTTAAAAATATGACTTATAGCTGTTACATTTTTCTTTCTCTGTTTCTTGATAGCTCCCTTTTGCAGGTCACCAAATAATGGTTTGTAAGCCACCACCTGAAGTCCGACTTCTCCTTTCATGGTCTCGGTTCCTCTTTTTCCTCTCGGGCGTACCCACTCTGCCTGCCCCTCACTCTTTGTAGTTGCTAGGCAGCCGTAATAGTACTCCTAGACATGTGTCTTTGGCATTAATGTTGGCTGCACTTAATTTATGCCTCTTTTTTTCCTCCTAATGACAACAGCCGTGCTTTAAAACTGGATGTTTTCCTTTCTGATTAACTGGTAACGTTTATGTGCAAATCTGAAGACTTTGTGATATCTGTCAGAAACTTTTCAACGCAGTTTAATGACCTGAGTGTACTGTTCACTAGCTGTTAGGCTACCACCTGTAAATACAATGTCCATGTACCCTTAGAGGAAAGCGCTGCTTGGTTTCATGCAGTTCAGATTCACACTGCACTCCAGCATTTTGCAGTTAATGGCCACCGTACAAAATTTGAAGATCATATAATGTTTCTAAAGCAGCTGGCTCTTGCAGCCGAGCTTATTATGGCCATACACAATTTACTGGGGCCGTAATGACTAAGACTTTTATCAAAGACATGCAGACGTCTTCATCTGTTGTCCACTTGTAGAAATGTGTTTTATCGAACAGTCACCTTCACATTTTAAAAAGTTGCCTGGGAGCAGTGAAATTTTATTTAGAAATCCACTTTTCCCTGATGGATTTTCTAAATTCATATTCTTAGGTTTCTTGCAAGTGCTCTGCTTTTGCTGAAGAATTATAAATGAAGCATTTTATAGCCATGCATTTATTTCATCAGTAATAGCCAGCATTTGATCCTGAAACATTTTCCTACTTAACTGAACTCTTGACATGGCTTAATATATCCTGGAGAGATAGAGAATCAAGTTTAAAATAGCTGCCTGGGGAAAAAAACTATGAATTCAGTAAAAATTAAAAAAAGAAAAGAAAAGAAAAACTGTTTCACCAAACTAGGGAAGATAAAAGAAATGCAGCCACAGGGTCTTGGGAAATGATATTTAGTGTTGAAAGAATGACAGCTCTTTTGGGGTCCTCCAGAGCTGATAAACTTTTTTGTGGGAGTCAGTGGTTGAGTTTTTTGCTTCATCTAAAGGTATTCTTCTCTTCCTTTTGCTTATTAATGTGTAGATTGCTAGTTAATCTCAGGCCTTTTCCCTCGCCCACTGGGTAAATGTGATCTAAAAATATAATCAAAGTAAACTAATCTTCAGAACAGAGATGAATTATTTCTGTCATTAAAATCATTTGATTGTTTCTTTTCATTTTCTGTGCTCTTTGCAAAAAAATTAATTTTTTTGTTTACTTCTTTGGGACTTCCTCTGATTGCTAATACCAGAAAAAGGAAAACTTTTCAGAGAAGGTTAGCAGAAGTTATGCAACAAAATGACATGTAGGAGGAATCCTGGCTGATTGGTGGAGTTGGTCTGTCTCGACTTTGCCACCAGCTTCCTGGGAGACCTTGACCATTTAATTTCTTTGGCACCAGTGCCCGTGAGAGGGGGTTATGCCAAGTGATCACTAAGGCGCGTTTCGTTTCTCACATCCTGTGGCTCTGTGCTCTGAGAGAACCACAGCGACACTTGGGTTTCTCTTAACCTTCCTCCGACATGATAGCGTATGTATAGTCCATGCCGCAAATGGTGTTGGAGGTTCCAGTGTTGACCTGGACAGTAGGTAAGGGGAGGAGTCCTGACGCGTAGGTGGTTTATCGGTTTGGCCCATCCCAGACCATCCAAATGTAGATTGTTGTAGGGGGAGAAGGGAACTAGAACGAGGGGGGTTGTTGAATAACACAAACCTGTGTTTTCTCATAGTTTGGTATTTCTGGTGGTTCTGACACCCATTTTGGTTTCACTTTAGGTTTTGGGCGTTGCCTTGTATATAAAAATGCTAAGTGCACATTGAAACGATACACTAACCAGACTTTTGATAAAGTCATGGGGCCGATGTTGGACGCGGCCACGCGGAAACCCATCTGGCGACACGAAATTTTAGATGCAGATGGCATTTGCTCTCCAGGTAAAAGTCACTAAAACATTTAATATATGCGTTTTGAAATTACGAAAATGAGATATCTGAATATTTGGTAAATGGGGTAGAAAATAACCCCTGTCTTAGCCAGTATGGTCATTGTTCGGTGAATTTCATTCTAGTCTTTTTATGCATATGTTTTTACTTAGCAATAATCTATTCCAGTTATACTTTCCTAGTTATAATTTTGAATCATAGAAAATCCACTTTAGTGAAATAGTTAAAATAAGAAGGTCATATTCCAGCATCTACACTGGTGTTTCATCATTTGTACACTTCGCTTACAGACTGACTTTGGAATCGATCTCATGCCTCTAAAAAGTGTGACTCCATCTTAATTACAAGTGCATAGTGACTTGGGTTGGAGCAACCTACAGCCCCTGCCCTTATGAGTATTACGGCTAGTGTGGGAAACTCATTGAGCAGAGGAGTGCACACAAACGTGCAAATACAGCCAAGTTAAGGAATCGTGTAAGGAGCTAGGAAGCCTTTCTGTAACAAGAGTGTTTACCCTCATCAAGAAGATTGGGGTGGCCTTCCCATGAAGTGAGCTGAAATGTGAAGGATGAGTGAAGTCGACCAATGAAGAGGGGGAGGAGTGTGTTCTAAGCAGTGGGAAGGGCTTGTGCAGGTGTCCTGCAGCTTGACAGTTGAAGGGTCTGAAAGAAGGCCAGTGTGCCCACAAAGAACAGAGTGCTGGGGAGTATGGTGAACATGCGTCTAGAAAGCGGGGCGGGGGCGGCCGGGGATTGTAGCCATGTTAGCATTTTCATTATGATCCTAGAAGCAATGACAGGATCAGTTATGCGGTTTGAAATGATCATTCTGACTACCACATAGAGAGGAGTAGCAGGGGAGCCAAAGCAGAGCCAACTGAGAGCTCTGGCAGCAGACCAGGGGCCAGGAGCTGTGGTGAGATGAAGAGAAAGACTGGGTGGGGAAGACTTATAGTGGGAAGTCTGCATGACCTCGTCACGTGGTGCCTGGGCGGCAAGTACTGCATCTGCGGTGGTGCCCTGAGCTGCGCGGTGCGTGGCTTCCCCTCTTGGCTGCCTTCGTTTCCTGGAGATTTTCTCTCTTCACCCAGCTGGGAAACAAGTGCTATGGCAGAACTGCAGTAGTTGGTCTTTGAGCCTCCCCAGGAAAGGTGCAAAGCAAAGGTGAGAACAGCAGGAAAATCAAAGAAATCTTTTGATTTCTTTTGCCCAGCCTGGCAGTGACTTACTGTTTACTGGTTGAAGTAACTGTTCATAGAAGTAAATGGTCCACATGTGTTCTAACACCCAAAGAGATATATAAAATTGCTACCTACTGACATGACATTTCCCCTGTCAGTGTGGTCCCCTATATCAGTTTCTTAGTTTTATGCTCACTGCAGTCCGTATCTATGATTTGTTTTCATCTGGGCCTGCAGAACTACAAACGAGCTTCTACACTCTAGTTCCCACGGTATGGACTCATTTTTTCCCCGTGTCGGCTTCATAGACTAAGTCTAATCTCGTAGTTTTTACCCCAGTAATCTTTGCATATTGCATGGATGATAACAGTTTGTCTAACCCTTCTTACTTGCTCAGGTGAGAAAGTAGAAAACAAACAAGTGCTCGTAAATAAATCCATGCCCACAGTGACGCAGATTCCCCTGGAAGGAAGCGGCGTGCCGCAGCAACCCCAGTACAAAGATGTGCCGATCACGTATGTATTGGGTGTGCTTTGGAAATGCATGGGAGGAGTCAGCTCTGGGCAGTGTGGTTCCATTGGTTGGAGCATTGTCTTGTAAACCGAAAGGCCGCAGGTTCGATTCCCAGTCAGAGCACACGCCTAGGTTGCCAGTTTGGTCCCCAGTCAGGGTGTGTATGAGAGAGAACCAATCACGCCGATGTTCTTCTCCCTCTCTCCCTCCCTTCCCTTCTCTCTAAATCAATAAGCATGTCCTCGGGTGAGGATAAAAAAATACATAGGAAGAATCACTTACTGTCAGTGCTCCAGTCACTCTCCTTTTGCTGATGACTTCCAAACAGCCATCTGCGTGGTTTCAGCTCCATACTTGGAACAGCGTTACAGATGTCCCACATCCAGAACAAAATCCTCCTCCTCCCTACCCTAACAGGCTCCTCTGGGGACCCTCCCTCTATGAGTGGGACCACCATCCCACCAGTCACCTACAACACAAACCTGACTCTTTTCCTTTACCTGCCAAGCAAAGCCAAAGCTTGTAGGTTCAACTGGATCTGCAGGTTCTGTCTCCTTAGCTGCGCTCTTGTCTTCTCAGTGACACCACTTGCGGTCTGAGTTCTGGCCCTCCTCTCCCGCCAGACTCTTACTTGTCCATCAGTGCACATCTGCCTCCGGTCTTGCACCTGTCCACGTGTCTTACACACTCTCCGTGATGCTGCCAGCGTGGTTTTTCTCCAGCGGGCTCCTCTGGTCGTGTGACTCTCTTGAGTAAATAAGAGTAAAACTTGAGTAGATTGAGTAAAACTCCCAATGACAGTGTTGCCTGCTGGATGAAGGCCAAACAAAATAATACGTAATAAGCCCTGGCCAGGTGGGTCAGTTGCTTAGAGCATTGTCCTGTACGCCAGAAAGTTGCAGGTTTGATTCCTGCTCAGGGCACATACAAGAAGCAGCCAGTGAATTCATCGATAAGTGGAACAACAAATTGGTGTTCTCTCTCTCTCCCTCTCTCCTCCCCACTCCGTCCTTCCCTCCATCACTTTTTCTCTAAAATCAATAACATATCTTTGGGTGATGATTAAAAATAATAATAATACGTACAAGACTATTCGTGATTCTTGGCATATCTCCATAGCCCTTTGCACACTGGGCCCCGCGTTCCAGAATCACACCACCCTCCGCAGGCCTTTCCCACGGGCTCCGCCTGCGCCCTCTGCCTGAACGCCCCTCTGCCGGTGGGTCTCAGCCCCTGGGCCACCTCTCTGGGAAGCAGTCCTCGACAGCCTGCCCTCCCCATCCACTGTCACTGCATCTGCTGCCAGTGTTCACTGTCGTCCCTCTGGGTGTGGCACTGTCTGCACTGTGCTTCCCTGCTCACTCTGCTGATTGTACTGTGAGTTCCTGTGGGCAGGAGCCGTGTCTGCTCCACCTGTGTGTGTCCAGAGCCCACACAGACCTGCCACACGGTAGACTCTCAATAATGTTTGTCGTATGAAAAACAGTGTGTGAAAAACCTCGTAATGGGAAAATTCAGTCAACAAAAGTGACTCAGAACTTGGAATTTAGTCTGACGGGTGGTCACCCCGAACCGGGTCCACTTCAATGTCCTGGGCAAGTCAGTTTTCCGTGTCTACAATAAGGGGATAACAACACGTGAACAGTATGTGTGGCGAAGATTAAACATTAGCTGTTTTAAACTAGGACTGGAAGGGGGAAACTGTAACATTTGAATTTAATGTTGCAAATGAAAGTCATTTTTCAGAGCCCAGAATGGGAATGTCAAAATATTCTGTGGTAGATATTAAATAAAACATGGCTGGAGGTGATAGGTTCATAAATGGCAGTTTGAAAACTCTGTTTTCTTGATTTTTCTCTTCACATTAGCTACAAAGGGGCAACAGATTCATATATTGAAAAAGTGATGATATCTTCAAATGCCGAAGATGCTTTCCTGATAAAAATGCTGCTGAGACAGACAAGGCGTCCAGAGATTGGTGACAAATTCAGCAGTCGTCATGGGCAAAAAGGTAGGTTGTTTCACTTCTCCACTCGGTTATAAAATTGAATATACTGAAATATTTATTAACCACAGAGGTGAGATATGTTTGATATCTTTCCTCTGTTAAAAGCTTAGTATGTTTGAAAAATTATTACCTTGTTATCAAAATTGTTCTCGTTTTACTTCTCAGATTAACCTGTTTATGTTTTTTAAACTTTTTAAAAAATATACTATAGAATTGCTTCTCTATGCTATTCATTTCCTTCTGCAACTTCTTGGACCAGAATTATAACTATAAGTACATTCTAGGTGATGTAGCTACTGAAGTACAGCTAGCTGTTTAAAAAACTAATAGTAATACCTATTTTTTATGAAAGGTACGTACTTAAACTACCCTGTGTTCTGTGAGGTCAGAGCATCAGGATGTCGGCACCAGAAGGTGCCTTCGCATTATGTGTCCCTTTGTGTAACAGAGGGGGAGGTGCGGGCCCCCAGCTAGTGGGCTGCCGAGCTGGGGTGAGAGCGCAGGTCTCCCGACTGCAGTGCAGTGCTTCGTCCGCTGCAGGCATCCCCTCTCCTGGGTGGGGTGTCGTCCACTTGTGGTTGCGTTTTGATTTTTATCTTCACACACCAGAGCGCTGTGTCACTGCTGATTAACTCATTATCAGTAAGTTCTCTTTTAGTCTCTGTGTGTGTGTGTGTGTGTGTGTGTGTGTGTGTGTGTGTGTGTGTGTGTAGTTTAAGTGTGGGAAAGGCTGTCCTGGGGTTTGAATTCTGGCTCTGCCTGCTACTTGCTAGTTGTAGGAGCAACAGCAGTAGCTAGCACAGAAGTTAGCTAGCACTAACTGTGTGTGTGCCTGGCAGTGTCTCAGCACTCGGTACTAACCCATTTGCTTCTCACACAGTCCTAGGAAGTAGGACTGTTATCATCTGCGTTTTACAGATGAGGAAACAGGCACAGAGAGATTAGCAGTTTTTCCAAGGTCCCCAGTTTGGTAGTAGAACTAGTTTTTGAACCCTGGCAGCCCCACTAAACTGCGTACCCTTTAACTCACTCCTGTCTGACTGTTAAGCAAGGAGCGTTGTGCCTGGCACGTACCTGTTAAGTGCAAAGAAAGTGTAGCCATGGTCGTGAACCTTGGGGGTTAGATTCACTCCACTCTGCAACCTCGAATCTCACCTTTGCTTATAAATGGTTAGAGTGGTATCTTCTTTGTAATTGGTTGGTTAGAAGATAACTGCACATTATGGTCCTGCTGATTTTAACTATTTGTTTGCCAAGCAAGTGTATCCATTATTACAATTTGTTTGGACCAATCAATCCAGCCTTAGATGTCAGCACATCAAAGTTTTTCAGACTAAGAGACTATTTCATCAAAAGCATCTTTAGTTCAGTTGACAGATGCAGGATTATGATACCCTGTCAGTATTTTATAAGAATTGGTTCCATGTATAAGTGTGAATTTGACATCTTTGCTTTACAGTTTTTAAAGATGTTAACTCTTACTACCTTTTGAGTTTTTGTAAACATATCTTGAGATTCTAGTGCTTCCTGCTGCTTACCAGTTACAATGAAATTCTCTGCATTGAAACCGCTTCCATTTCTCTCTTGGTTGTGAGAGTGTCTGAGATGCACTCCTAAGTCATTCCGGGATGACTGTAACCGTGTCGACAGCCTCCAGTTTACTCGACCTGTTATCTTATAAAATGTCAGCCCTGGAAGCTTTCCAAAATGCACGCCATAAGAGAATATCTCTATTCTGAATCACTTTACACACTTTGCATATCCCAAATCCTTGTGCTTTATTCTGTCAGAGTATTGTGCCAAGACTTGAAGGCTGGCGTACACTTCAGGGATTATCCACTGTGTTCTCACTCCACGAAACTTTCCGCAGTCCGGGACTATGTCTTCATGTTCTCATGAAGTCTGAAAGACCCTCTCTCACAGCAGATTTGTGATAGGTAGTTGATGACTCTTGAATATCTGAATGTATAGAAGGTAGGGAAATGGACAGGGTCAGATTCTCTACTCTTGATGCATTGATTTTACACAGGTCTTGATGTATTTATTACATGTGAGCGTGTGTATGTATAGTGCAGACAAAGCACTACTTTTGAAAGTGAGATGTTTAAACTACTACCACACACTTGGTTGGTGATTTCCTGTGAATGCAGACCTGTAGATAAAATGCCAGTCTTTGTGCTATTGCATTTCTCAGACTGTTAATGCGTTAAGGATACTGTTCATCGACAGGGATGGTTTCTAACCCACGATGGCCCGAGACAGCAGCCTGTAGAGAAGATCTGTCTCCTCAGTCTTCGCGGGGCTTTGACTATACAGCTCTGTACGGAGCTGAAAGAAGTTCTCCTGGGCTTAGGTGACCTTTCATTTGCAGGGAGGAGTTTATCTTGCCAGTTTTCCTTTTCCAGATGGCTTTTAATCCAAGGGTAAAAACCTTCTGATTAGCCTAGACTCCCTTGGTATTTCCTTCTTTTACAGCTTCATCAGATTTATTGAAAAGATTGAGCAAAAAAACAACAAACAAAAATAAGTAGTGTAATCTTTTAACAACATAAAGGAAGGAATGACATAGAACCCATAACTGAACATAATTTTTATTTCCTTCAAGTATAATTTTAATTAAATAATAAATGCACATGATTTAAAAAGGTTGAATAGTACAGAAAAGGGGGAGGTTGTACTGAAAAACTTCAGTCGCTGCTTTTGTTCCAGTTTTGCTTCCCTGAAGCATTTTTTAAATTTTTATCTTCATTTCTCAGTGATATCCTTAGATAACTATATACTCACCTACTTTAGATATTGGTTTTCTAATACATGAATGGTAGCAGGACCGAGCACTTAGTTACCGCTCTTCCCTACTCTCCACGTCCACTTTCAGTGTAGATTTATTAAAATTTTGGATTACTGAATTATTTAGATTCCATTATTGTTACTACATAAATATTATTCACTTCCAAACCAAACAGTTGGTGAGTGTGTTTCCTCTGTTATATCACTTTATTTTTTGAAGTTAGTAATCTCATATTTTTATTTGCTTAATTTTTCTTACTCATATCACTATTCTTCGGTACCATCAACAGCTTCTCCACAGATGTCTATGTGATCAGTAGTCTGTTGGACCACTTTTCCCCCCAAGAAGGTTTCCTTTATAGCACCCCCACTCTTCCTGCCCCAAACTGTGGTGGTGGTTCTCGGGGCCCTGGCTTCCCAATGGGTCAAGAACTGGTGACAGATAAGCCGAGATGTAGACGCCCACAGCCCTCAGCAGTGCTGTGCAGTCAAGGCCATGAGCAGTCAGCCTGGGGCAGTCAAGGCCATGAGCAGCCTCACATTGTCTGGAAATGTTTTTGAAAAGTTTAAAAGGCTCTCTGTTAATTCGTTAGGGCTGCTTTTATAAAATACCACAGACTGAGTAGTTTAAACAACAGAAATTTATAGTCTCACGATTTGGAGGCTGGAAGTCAAAAATCAAGGTGTCCGGAGGCTTGGTTTCTCTTGAGGCCTCTTTCCTCGGCTGGCAGATGGCAACTTTCTCCCTGTGTCCTCGAACGGTCTTTACTCTATGCAGGAGTGCATCCTGGTATGTCTCCCTCTTCTTCTAAGGGCACCAGTCACATTGGATTAGGGCCCACTTGATGGCTTCTTCAACCTGAATTACCTCTTTAAAGTCCCTGTCTCTAAATACAGTCACATGTTGAGGTGTCTGGGGGTTAAGGCTTCAACACATGAATTTGGGAGGGGGCGGGAACAGAAGAGCGAAGCAATGGGATTGGCTGACTAGCAGGAGTAAAGTGAGGAAAAGGGCCACAGGGACTGTGGTTTTAAGCTTAGTAAATGAGGGCACCAATCACAAAGCAACTCTGTGTCTTATAGGTACCAGCTGCTGTTTTAGAGGCTGGAATACAGTGGCAAACAAGACTGACAGGGCCTCTGCCCTCCGGGAGTTCATGTTCTCTTGGGAAAGGAAACAGAAAAGAAGTAAAGAAAAATAATAGCAGGACAGTTTAAGATAACGACGAGGGCTGTGTACGGAGGACGGTGTGAAAGAGTGGCTGGTGTGGGGTAGTAGGGCGTGCTTTAGAGGGACGCTTGGGAACGGCCTCTTGAAGAAAGTGCCATTGGAACTGAGACCTAAAGGGTCAGAAGGAGCCAGCGGAGCAAAAACCTGGGAGAAATAAGTTCACGTCCCTGAGGCATGAATGAGCTTGGTGTATTCAAGAGCAGAAAAAGGCCAGTCTGGTCAGCCCTGTGCCAGAGAAACTGGACGGGCCCATCCTGTGGGTCCTTGTGCCTGAAGGAAAAGAGTTTGGGCTTCATTGTGAATATGATGGGAACCAGCAAGGCTTTTGGATGGTGAGTGTAAGCAAAGGAGAGATAAGGTCTAAGTTACTCTTTTTAGATAGCCCCTGGATTCCGTATGGAGAGCAGATTGGAGGGGGGACCAAGGAGGGTAGCAGGGAGACTGTTGCAGGGATTCAGGCAAGAGAGAATAATGGCTTGAACTGGGTAGCAGCAGTGGAAAATTAGACAGAAGTGATGGATTCTGGATATGGTCTGGAGTTAAAACCAACGGGACTTGCCAATAGCTGAGATGTTGGGAGGAAAAGACAGGAACTCAGATGAGCTTTGTGGCCTGATCAGCTGGTGATGAGCAAGGTGGGGAGGACTGGGGACGGAATCGTTTTTTTGGCGTCGGGCAGGGGTTGAGCGTTTGGGCCTCAGGTTAGAGATGCCCATTAGTGAAGGTGTTGAGTAGGCAGTTGGATATAGAGTCTGCAGCTTCAAGGAGAGGTTAGGGCTAGAGATAAAATTTGGGAGTCATCTGCATGTAAACTTACAGTATTTTTGCCTTTTGTGTATTATTAATTTACAAGCATTTTCATCTGTATTCCATCCTTTAACCTTTTAGCTGGTATTGTTGTTCCTACCAGGTAGACCCAGGAAATCGAAGCTTGGCAAAGCACCTACCACAGCCCGTGCGGTACAGTCAGGACTGCAGTGCAGGTGTTTGATTCTCAGCGCGTTGCCTATTCTGCTAAATTTGGATAAGACAGCTTTCTCTTCTGGCACCTCATTACCACTCCGTGCCCTGGATTGCCACTTTCCCTGAGATTTCCCCCTGGATAAGATATAGCCTTTTCCTGAGACTGACCTAATACTAATATTTCTTAATTTATCTTTTCCGTTTCCTTCTTAAGATTCTCATCTTCTTAAAATTCTCATTCTTCGTGGATACACACCTTTGTATAGCATTCATCAGCCACGAATCCAGAGTAAATACTATTTCCCACGTACTGAGTTGCAGAAATGCCTACCAGACTCCCACATAAATACACATACTCCTCACATAGAGCTGGGTGTTCGGGTATCTCTTTCTTTCTGAACTCCTCTCATTGTAAAACACTGTTCCCACTCCCTTTAATTCTCTGGTCAGGTCTTAGTACTCTTAGTTAAAAATCAAAATCTGTTAGGAATGTGAGCAGATGTAAAGGAAAGTAAATGTTTGAGCCCTCAAATCTGACCAGTCTCCTGGTTCAGCGGGCCAGCTGTGGTGGTGGGAACCGGAAGGGGAGCAGTGGCAGGGAGCGGCGGTCCCGTGCAGTGGGCCCCGAGGGCGGTGTCTCCAAGGACCCACGCGGCAACCCCGCCCTTCCTGTGGGGGCCGGAGAGGGACTGGATCGGACCTAAAGCTGGAAGTTGGCAAGTAAACTGTGGGTGAAATGGAGAATGTAGTCTGCAACATCGTGTCTGCTGTTCGTGGTTATCCTGAAATGAGCCGATAACATTTCATAGTGTTGGGCATTCTCAGGGTGTAGTTGTCACACCGTGATCCTGCAGTGAGTTGTTTCCGGTTCGGCCTAGATACATGCCAGAGTAAGACCAGGGGTTAGTTAGGCAGCCTTGGTTTTCACTCCTGACATGGAGAGTGGTTTGGAAATACTATTTTTTTCTTTTAACACCACCTGCAAGCTGACACATGGGAAAAGTGTAAAGATTATTTTGATTTAGTTTATCTATGTGCCCACCTCTTCCCCCCCTCCCAGTAGAGCATTAAATCTGTTGCTCTTGGTGTTTAGAAAGCAGCGTGGCCCTGCAAATTGCCTGACTTTTGTCTTTTGTTGAAAGTTGACTTTGACAGAGCTGTTATTAGAGACTGTTTTTGCACACACATAGTATACAGATTGAATTCTGCACAGATGCCTCTTAAAATGTCCTCTGACAATCGGAGATGTGACAACTTCGTTTCACGGAACTTGAGTGTCTGTCCTGCTGGACCTCGAACACTCCAAAGGTGTTAGGATAATTAGTAGCTAAATGCAATACATGTGAAGAGGGAACTGAACAGCAGCGGTTTGTGTGTTATAAAAGAGCTCAGGAAGACTGAAGAGGACAGCGTGAGCGGGTGAACTGGAGCGGGCGACTCAGTACTCAATGGCTGGGGATCAATGTCAGTGCCGTGTGATAAGAAAACACTGGATGTAACTGATCAGAGAAATCCCACTGAAGGAGTGAAAGGGCTTGATCAGGAGCTGTTGAAAATGTGATAGACCCAATAAGCAGCGTTGCCTTCTATGGCCTCGGGAGTGGAAGATGGCCAAGCAGAGAGCCATGTGTGCAGGAAAGAGAAAGTATTTCTTAAAGATGGTGTCCCAGTTCCCATGAAGATGACTCCAGCTTGAAAAGCAGTCAGGACTCACTCACCGCACACTTCTGTGTTTGTCTGAATTTGTTGTGTGTTTATAAGGGAGGGGAATTATTTTTAGTTTTGTTTCAACTTCAGTTGGAGATAAATGTTGAAATCCTGGACTCTTACTCTCCTTCTCAAGTGTTCTAGACACCTGGTGCCTCAGAGCGAAGCCGCGCCCACTGCAGTAGATGCACCGTGATGCTCCGTAGAGGGAAGTAGAGCGGAACGTGGGTCTAGAGCGTTCCTCATGTTTTCCCTTTACATCCTTTCTTGATCCTTTTGCAGAGAGAGTTAAAGATAGGAAGAGACATCTGTATACAGTGTGGATTGGAGTCGTGTTTAGGACTGGACTGTTTATTAAAATCAAAATAACATGTTAACCCCTTGAACTGTGGTATAATAAGTTCTTGGGAAAGGTAACTCATCAAAAGCAGACGTCTTTATCTTGAGCCTTGCTTTTTCTGATGCTTAGGAGGGGTGAGCAGATTTCCTGCTCTTTTTTTTTTTTAATTCTTTAACAATAATTATCAGTCAGCTTAGGGAATTTCTGAGTTTTATTTCATTGCTCAGGCAAACCAGATTATTATATATATTTTCCTTTTTTCTCTTGCTGCCATTCACAATGAGGGAGGAAACCGGGGACTCCTTTGATGTGGGGTCGGGGGAAAGCAATATATCACTTCCATGAAAGAACGTTTCTCAGTCTCGCGTGAAAAAGGGGCTAGCACCTCAGCAGAGCAGGCCGCAGAGCTGGGCAGCAGCACCGAACAGTGTTCCCGAGGAGAGGAAGAACTGCACTTCAGCACGTGTGTCCTGGCAAACAGAGCTGCTTCATTACTACAAATCCGAGAGAATGGCAAACACTCCTTGGTGTCTCCCCTAAATCCTCAGATAGATCATTCAAATAAAGTCAACCTTTGTTTTAAAACAAAGGTGTAGTCTTCTCAAAATGCAGGTTTTTATGGACAGGTTCAGTGTACCTTTTGGTTCATAAGGTTTTTTCACAGATAAAACTGTTTAGAAGATTCATCTTTGACCCTCTCTTGTTCAACAAAACCTTCATTATAAGATCACTTGCTTCCACTTTTCATTTAGCAAGTTACTCAACAACCTGCTGAATTGATTTATTGAGGTTTTGATTGTTTATTAGAAGAAACGAAAAGCTACCCTGACTTTCCAGCACACTGGGGAATCTTTGTACAGTGGGTATGAAGAGGCTTAGTGGGAGGTAGGAAAATGTTAATGCGCATGTGGCAGAAAGCTGAGAGGAAAGTGTACTTGTTAAACAAGGTTTAGGTAAAAACTATGCTTTTTCTAGACCTTCCTTTATATCTTTTTTCTAGATCATGTTTTCTAAAATCGAGAGAATGAAAAGAATCTGATTAAAAGTAATAATAGTAGCACCTTGTACTTATGTAGTACTTGAGACCCTCTAAAATCCTCTCCGCTTGACTGAAGCGTCAGAGTGGGGATGTCTTTGGCTCTCTGCTTAGCTTGATCCTGCTTGAATGAAAGACTCTAAGTGGGAGGGGAACCAGCGGAGCTGACAGTGCGAGCCCCAAGACAAGGTGTGTGATGCCAAACAAGCCGGCAGAGTCTGGGTCCAAAAGGAAATTCTGGCAGCTGTTACTTTAATGTTAGAAATCAGGATTATTTTGTCTCCATAGACACCTTTATTGTAAGGAGATTTTACTTAATTTTCTATTTTAAGAACAGATTTTGGACTTCAGTAGCTAGCCAGTAACCCTCTGACCTTTCAGTAAATATCCAACTAAAGCTTTGAAATTAGGGTGTTTAGTGTTTTATGGCCCAGAATAAAAATCCCCAATCCTGTTTCCAAATAGTGTAGCCTCAACACATTTTATTAAGCTCTTGACACATTCAACCATGTGTATTTTGTAAAGTTCCTATGGTTATTGTTTTACAATAGCTGCTTCCAGGAGCACTGTAAGGGTTTCAATTAATCAGCCCTTTGTGTGCTTCAGACTATGCAAATTTATCACATCAGACCATTCAGCTGCTCATGGGAAAGCCATGTAAAAACTGTATTGTCTTCTAGCGCCTCCTCTCATTTAGAGTGATGTTTTAATAAGAAAGCTAATCAAGTTTTCTTATGCATTATTTATCTGTTAACATGTAAGGAAGAGCCAAATTAAAATTATGTCAACCGGGATATGGCAAGTGATGTGATAGATCTGGAAGTGATTCAACCACAGAACAAAGCTAATATGATTCAACAGTTTTCGCCCCCCCCTCCCCCTTGGGATTATTTAAGGTGCTGGTGAGAAAATAAAAGAAGGTTAATTCAATCACTGAAAGGGAGAAAAAAGGAAGGGAGTAACCACCTGTGTTAGCTTTCACGTTTTGATTTAGAGATTTGCATTTCTGAATATATAAAGGCTTATGGAGGTGAGTTGATTATTCAGAGCAAAAACATTTCTTGCTTAATACGAACAGGCTTGAAAGCCTTCCCTGCTGCTCCTCTGGCCCCGTTTACCACTACATTCATCAGCAGTAAACTGCTCCACACTGGGAATGCGCAGCCCGAGTCCTGTGAAGGTCTTAACAGGAGACACTGTCCTGACCGTGTGAAATCATCTGCGCGGCCCGGCCTGAGGGAGCGGCGTGTCAGCCTCTTCAGCCGAAGTCGGTGCAACTGCACTTGCTTCTTCCATTCACTGCGCTGGTCTCCTTTGCTTTGCTAGTTTGCTTCCTGCTGAGGATAATTAGGTTTCTTATATAATAATAATTCCTTGGATTTAGATGCTGCCTTTCTCTAAGGACCTTAAAGTACCTCTCAGACATTAGTACCTCTCATCTGTCCTTTTGACACAACTCACTCATGAAATAGGTGCTAATTGTTCCCATTACAAAGACCAAACAAGTAAGGCTCCTCGGAAGGGGGTGCTTCTCCCCAGGAAACACCATGTCGCTTGCACAGCCTAGAGTCAAATTGAGGTCACAGGATTCCTTGATCTCTGGCCTGCATGGATCTGAGAGTCTGTGAGGTGATGTCCTTTACGGATGCCATTCCCCCCACCACACACACACGCGTTTATGAACCTCATGAGGACCAGGCATTGCAGAGTGATCACTCCTTTACTGAGTATCAGCCCTTGTCTGGCACTGTGACCGATGGCAAAAAATCACAGCGTTGTTTTACCCTTTGTTTCATGCAGAGTGTTAAACTGGGCAGAATAAATAGCCCCATCTAATAGGTAACTGCAGAAAGAGCATTAGAATGTAGCGAGCTGAATTGTGTCTTCATTTTCAGTATTCAGTCTGATCGATTTGTGTAGGACTCCCCTCAAGAGGAGTTGTGTCCCTGAGCTGCTGCTTATGTCCCTGCCTCCAGCACAGCACTTGTCACTCAGCATATGCTTGGTAATTGAGGGAAACAAGTCTCTCTCTTTCCTCGCTCAGAAAAGGAAGAGTAAGAGTATACACCGACCTCAGAGTAGTACATTTAGTCCCAAAGTGGTTATACATGGAAGGTGGACTTGCTAAAGAAAAAAGTTGAAGTTAAAAAGTGAAACAGAATGTGATGTTGAAATGGGACCTGGCTGTCAACACAGTAGAAAACCGTTTGCTGATCAGTTCTCAAAGCATCGAAATCACATCAAAGCAGCTCTTGTATCAAAAATGTCCTTAGAGTTGTCTTCTGCACCTGCCACTTGCTTTCCTGTCTTGATATGGTATCAGGATGCTTTAGTTCTTCTTTGCCTTTTTTATGACATTCTTACTTTCTTTTTTTTCTCCTGTTTGAACTGAGATAGGGCCGTCATACAAAAACAACCTAAAAAAAAAAAGCCAAAAGTGACTTTTGAACAAGTCAGTTGCTGTTTATAAATAGAAATACTTTCTAAGAATGATTCATCAGATTATGGATTTTCTACCTGTTCTTAAAATGAGTCATATGTTGTTCTGCTGGGCCATGGAAATAGAAACAACCCCTTGGTGCGGGCCCTCTGGTGTCTGGGGCACTGAGGTGCAGCGGCAGTGGGTCCCTGGACTTGCCTTTCCTGAGTGGCCTGGGGGTCAGACTGTGGTTTCCTTAGACTCCCTAAATTCTCACCTTCACCACGTGAAATTTAGATGGTGACAGAATGACATTTTATTTTGACTGGGTATCAGTAGAACCTTTATGCTCTTTTTGTGTCCCAGTTTTTCCTTGGTATCTGTTTTCATTCATTAAAGGTTTGCAGTGTGGTCCGTGGTCTAATTCCCAGTGGCCCCTCTGAGCGTGCCAGTGTTTCTGGGCCTGTGGACCGGGTGTGTTTGCGTCTCCCTGCCAGGAGGCTGTGCTGTCTACAGTGGGGTTGGGACGCCCGCGGCAGCCAGGGGACGAAACTTGATTTTAAAACCTGAACTGCTGTGTAAGCGTTGAAGGTATGAATCAGTGATGGTTCCACAATAGCTTCCATTAGGGATGGTTTATTCGTAGTCCGTCCTCTTTTCAAGGATCCAGGGAGTGTTTTAACACACTGAAGCAGACTGCATATCATTTACATTTTTAAACCAGCATTAAAGAAAAGTGACTATAACTTTTAAGAGTTCTAAATATAGAAAGAGATTTTATGCTCTGTCCTTGGAGAAAACAAATCACAATTTTCCACTTGAAAATAAAAAAAGAAAGCTTCCTGCTTTGATTAAGGATTTGAATAATTGTAAAATAGAGAAATACCATTTAAACAAAAAGTCTGGTTCTAAGATTGAGAATTCTCTTCTCCCCCTAATGAGTTCAGAAAAATGCAAACTTTTAAAAATCATCTGTCTAATTTGAGATTCGAGATCATCAAATTCTGTCTAAATATTTTGTTTTAACTTCTAAGCTCATTATGGTTTCTTTGTGTTAACTCGTATTAAAATCTGTCAGCTATGACTAGTCTCATAAGCACAGTCAGCGGACCAGAATAAGTTAATTATTTACTTGTGTCACTAGTGCTCTTCATCTAATGAAATGCACAGCTGTGTTAGATCTGCAGTTGGATGTGTAGCTCCCATTGTTCTGCAAGTCAGCAGAGGGTAGAAGCCGCAATGATGGAGAGCCCTCAGTTCTTTCTGCTGTTCTGGCTTTCTGTGTCGATTTCATGGATCTTTTATCATTCACTTTCACACAAAACAAACAACACAGGGCTGTCTGCTATGGGAACCATCTTGGCATATAAAAGGGTTTTCAGAGCCTAAAGTAATTTTAAGTTAGCTAAGATTTAATTTTGGGCGTACAGGTGCCCTTGAGTCAGATGTTGCCAAAGCAGTTCCTATACTGGAATGAAAAATCTGAAAGTTACTTATGTATTTTTATATGCAGTGTCAAAAAAGGACTAATAAGAAAATAGCTTCCCAAAAAGGAAGCTGTATGCTAAATATTAATCAGATTTCAAGCAGAGTTATTAGAGATTCAGATTTCAGGGGGAGGAGCATTACTTTCATTTTAATAACAAAATGAAGTTATCTTTGCTGGAATTAATCTGTTGGATAAAATTGAAAGTGCAGAATGCAGATCTCCTGACCTTCCTCCCGTGTGAGTGTGCCAGGCTTCCTCCCTGGGTTCCGGTCCCTCCTGCCCCTCACTGCCACCTTCTCTTGTTAGAGGGCGAACCAGCGGCTTCCTCCTGCGCTGCCCCAGGCACGCCCCGCGAACTGCTGCTGAAGGGGGGCTGCAGTTTCTCTTTGTTTTTGCTTTTTAGAGATATAGCCGGACCCACCATCTCCTCACTGCCCCAAATGACATCTCACCTGAGTACATCCCAGGACCCGCCTCTTTAGGAATTGCTGTTTGTAACATTTTGTTCACTGCCAACATTTTGTGTTGGTGGTGGTGCACCTCAATTTACAATTTCATCTCTTTCAGAGATTTGCCAGTAGTCCCAGTGTTTTGTCAGATTGATTTCAATGTGGACAAGATGGACTTTTGGAGGGAAGATAGGAGGGTCACACACTCTGCTTGATTTAAATGCTAACACATTGTGGCTGAATTTGAAATAAAGCGAACCGAATGTTTCTGTTCTTCATGTAGGAAAGCATACTTTCTTTATAATAAACAATGCAACTTCAACCAAAAAGCCAGTTAAAATGCCTACATACATGAGAATTTAACTCCACGAACCTAATTACCATATTATTGCCAGCCACTAAAAATCAAAATAACCAGTGTTGAATAGGCACATGGTATACTTTTACTTTAGACTTGAGCTCTTGATGGTTATAGTACATCTCCCAAATTTCACTTTAAAATAGTTTGAGTAATTATGTAGAAATCAAACTGAGCAATGAAAAGTTTCTTTGAGAGCAGTTTCTTTTCAATAGCTGAAGATAGTTAATAGTTTATATACAAGGGAAAAGGAATTTTATCTCACTAATATAAAACCTTTTTTTTTGTCCAATGCCATTCATTGTATACTGATTTTCCAGTTCTAAATTGTATAGGTTGTGATTAACAATCTAAATTATACCCCTGTTTCTCCTACCATGGAAAGGAGATAAGAGGAGTTACCAAGTATTTAAGCAACAGAATTTCCTCCAAGTTAGAATACTGCTAAAGGAATAATAAAGGTCAATTAATTTAAGAGACTATTAGTGTTCATGGAGTTGGTAGGCTTTTGTTCTGTATGTTTTTATTCTTAGAACACATTTCTAATTTTAGTCTTTTCTTCCAAGAATAATTTGGTATTTGATTTTATTATTCAACTTTACAACTTTGAGCAAAGATCACTTTCCTCACTTGTTATAAGTTATGGGAATGAAAATTCCTTAGGGCATTTTAGACTCAGCCAGGGAAGCCCTGGCAAGAATCGGCCAACCAGCCAGCTCTCTGCAGCCAACAGGTACACCTGTTAGCTCACCAGCCACACACGAGAACACCTTGTCATGGGTTGAGAAAGCACAGTTTAACACACCTGTCACTCAGTTCGTTCTGTGTTTGGTGGTCGGAGAACCTGGAGTCCTGTGGTTGGGCACAGTGTGTGGCAGGTCATGGACAAGCCAACAAGGACTGAAATTGCTCTTGGAGTCTCAGGGACACTGACGGACCAGGGCCCAGTGGAGCTGCTGCTGTCCCATCTCGGTGGCAGGAGAGGTTGGGCGAGCAGCCCGACGGCACCACTGTGTGTCGTACCAGCAGGCCAGTCCACTGGCTGCCCTGCCTTTCTGCAAGGACAGCCATTTTTGAACTGTGTCACAGGATTGTTGGAAATTGCTTTTGTTACTCTTGATAGAGACCATGGGGAAGGTTTGCGAGCAGCAGAAATGGAGATAGTGATGGGGAGAGTCCAGTTAAGTACTGTATTCTTCTTTTCTGCCAATTTGCTTTACAAGGTGTGAAATCTCTCCCCAGGTGTTTGTGGTTTGATCGTCCCTCAGGAAGACATGCCGTTTTGTGATTCTGGCATCTGTCCGGACATCATAATGAACCCACACGGCTTCCCGTCACGAATGACGGTCAGTATGTTTTTTAGAGGCACTGCTTTAGAGGAAGAAAGCTGGCAGCTGGTTTGCAGTCAGTGGAGGTGATGGGACCTTGAAGGTGATTTATAGAAAGGGCCCCTTGACCCCTAGCCAAATAAGTAGGTCCCTAGCTTTGGACAGTGCTGGACTACTGTCTTGTGCAGAGAGCATGTGGAGTAGGTGTGCCTTGCCTTCCAGAGCAGTCTTCTGAGTGGCAAACTTACCCTCAGCAAAAAGAACTGCTTGTGTCAAACCTAATGTGTCTCCCTTTCTGTGGTGGTTTTACAATCCTGGCTCCACCACTTACCGGCTCTATGCTACGGGAAAGTTGCTCAACCTCTGCGTTCTTCGGTTTTCTCATGTGTAAAGTCGAGTCACAGTGCCTGTCCTGCAGCAGTTCAGGGAGGCACAGACTGAGATCACACCTATCAAGCTTTTCTAACAGTCCGCCACACAGTGAGAGAGCGACAAATATTTACTGTCATTAATGATCACTACGTAGTGGTCTCATAATTCTTTGGGGAAATAGTCCATATTAAATAAACAAACAGGATTTCTATATCACAGGAAGGTACTCACTCACTTTGTTTATACCCCACAGGTGGGGAAGTTAATTGAGCTGTTGGCCGGCAAGGCAGGCGTGTTAGATGGCAGATTCCACTACGGCACTGCTTTTGGAGGCAGTAAAGTAAAAGATGTGTGTGAAGACCTCGTTCGCCACGGTTATAACTACTTAGGGAAAGACTACGTTACATCTGGCATCACAGGGTAAGTAAGCGTATGTTCAGATGTTTTAAAGTAAAAGTATGAATTTATTAGGGTAAGAGGCAGGAGCCCTTAAGATATTTAGCTTTACTCCTTTAAGAAATCCAATATAAGAAAATCCAGATATATGATAGAGGTGTTAGCTAATCTGTGGTGGTCATCATTTTGCAATATATAAATGTATCAAATCAACATGTTGTACACCTTAAACTTGGATAATGTTATATTGTCAATTATTGGACTGGCCACAAAGTCTGTTTAGTTTTTTCCATAAAATAAAAGACATATTTTCATTTTCACCAATAACTTTATTGATCTGGATAATTTGAGTATGTCAGCTCTCTCCTGCTATCTAGTGGGTAGAGGCCAGGGGCACTGCTAAACATCTTCCAGTGCATAAGACGGCCCCACAGCATTATTTGGCCAAAATGTCAATGGTGCCAAGAAACTTCACAAACCACTGACATGTTTGATCAGTCACAGCACCTTCTCCATACACAGTACAAATCTTTTTTTGCATTTCAGTGTATTTTCATCTTTCTTGAAATAATAAAGCATAATGTGCCAAAATGCTGCATATTTTCTTCCATATTAAATGGTTACACAAAAATTCACCAATGTTGATAAGTTTTTTTTAAGGCACACTGATATGACAACTGTTACAATACAGTCTAACAAAATTGTTTCAAATGAAGTTAAAGACAACTAAGCACCACTAGAGCCATTGCATGGAAAAAACTAAACGAACTTTTTCGCCAACCCAATATAACTCAATAAAACAGGGAGGAGAAGAAAAGAAAACCCAAATTTAAGAAACTGATAAGCTAAGAAGTGCTGTTTTACTAATGGGGTTGTCATTTAAAAATTAGAAAATATTTAATTTACCAAAATAGGATTTCTACACAACTTTTAAGGAACAAATTAATTATATATAATGCCAAATTCCTTAGTTGTTGGACTTGCCGTGCATTAATATGATGAATATCAGGTAATTATTGCTGTCGGAAGGCCCGAGGCCTACCATTTGCACACTCACTAATGAAAGATGGTTAAACACTGAGCAGGAGCTAGGTACTAAGTGAACAAAAATGGACGTGGTCCCTGACCTGTGGAGCTGACTGTTGAGATTTGTTGCTAGATGTTAAAAAGTAACAGGTAACAGTTAACTTCTCAGCAGGCCCCCCCACACACACTACTTAATTGAACACTACAGTCCAGTATTGCCCATTTCCGGCTTTCTTTTTCTTTGTAGCATTCATCGTTCTCAAATACGCTGTGTAATAACACTATATAATATTATCATCCGTCTGCCCAAGTAGAATGTAGCCTCCACGAGAGCAGGGCTCGTCTGTTTTTACTGTTTTGTTCAGTGTCTAGCTCAGACATGTCTAGCCTGATGCAGTGGGCACTCCATGACTATTTGCTGAATAAAGGAGTGACAAGTAATGCAAGTACGAAGAGCTCTCACCAGAATAAAGACAAAGGGTAGGTTAGAGGACCCCTGTGGGGAGGTAGATACGTCAGCGCAGATGTGAGCAGATGAGGAGAATGGAGCGTTTGAAGAGCGTTCCATGCAGAGGAAAAGCATATTAACACGATACAAGGGACAGATTGTGGTAAGTCCCAGCCCCTGGAAGAGGCCAGGCTGGCGGCAGTGCAGCGAGGAGGCAGTGGTGCAGCCCGAGGTGAGGGCGGGGTGGGGAGAGCAGGTCACACAGGCGGAGCACCAGGTCTTCCTTTTAACCCTGGGGGCAGATGTCTCTGAAGTTACCATGAAGCACAAGGTGCGGAAGCTCAGCTTGCACATGACTTTAAAGGACAGAGTTAGTTGTTGAAATTAAGACACACTTACGTATTTTTATGCCAGGTAAACCTGTGGGACAGAGTGTTTATTCCGTTCTTCTCCGGCGTTAAACCCGAAACTCACCAGTGAGACCAGTGTGGGAGTCCCTGAGAGAACACACAGCGTGCCCCCAGTGCTGCACACAGGCTCTCCCGGGTGACTGAGATGGTCAGAATCTGTTTCTGCTAAAAATATCGAGTGCTCCTAAAATGATTTATCCAGACTACAATAAATAGGTGTATTTAGGTGTTTCATACTTGAGATGTTATAGAAAATCACATTACAGGGAAAGAGTAATGGTCCATTTAAAAAATGATTCAAATAGCTAAAGTCCATTTCAAAAAATGCAATTGTCATTGCTAAACGGATCATCTTAGTTTTTGCTTCTCATCCAGCAATGATGCAGAAGTTGACCAGAAAGCGTGCAAATCCAACGAACCAATTTGGTGGACCTTCCAAACATAATTTTACTGAAACATTTGAATGGATTATGCTCTGCTTGCTGTAGGCGGCCATGGGCTGCATCCATCTACATCACCATCCGCTACTCCCCCAGCCCATGTTTTCATTCGCTTCCCATTCATCTCAGAGCTCCACGAAGGGCTTGTAAACATACTCACCCACCAGATTTCATCCTCCGTCATGTTCTTGAGCATAGCTAGCAGGGAAAATTGCATATGGCTTCATTCATTTGATGATGGAATGGTGACAGGGTCCCATGAATTCAACCATGAGCGACCAGACTGTGGAGGACTAGAATCATTCATTATTAGAGCTAGAAAGAAACTCAGTCCAACCACCTTGTTGTACAACTTAGAAAACTGAGATAAGGAGGTCACGTAATTACTGTATGACACACTGAGACAGGATTAGGGTCTCCTGCCACCCTGTTTGTCATGCCTTCCACTCCGCTCTGGGTCGTCCAAGAATCTGGTTGTGTTTAAACCAGCAGAATGGCTTGATAGCTGCAAAAGCCTTTGCCGGCGACACTGAAAGTGTTCTGAGGTGTATAGCAGGCATGCAGGGACAGATGCACTTATGTGCCTCTCTGCCATGTCTTTTGCTTCCTTTGCTCATTCTACTCTCACATCATTCTGTGGCCCAGATTTCCTTGGCTCAAGACTGGCTAGTGTGGCAGCGAGAGCCCTGGATTCGAATCCTCCTGCATCACTCACCAGCTCTTATATAACCTCGTGGACCCTCTGTGTCTATTTCTTCATCTTAAAAATAGGAATGACAGTATCTCCCTCCCCAGATGGCTGTATGTATTAAATGGCACATGGCAGATGCTTTATTTCTTGGCAGAAAGGAAGTTCTGGGGCAGTAAAAAAATTGTAAAATCATCCATCCCCTGGCTACCCTTGCTCCAGACTTAAGAACAGAGTTCTCTCCTGTCAAAGCAGTTAAGTATTCACTCCTTTCGAGCTCTCACCACAGTGCTTCTAAAGACTCGTTGAGTGGGCTATAACAGACGTCTGCGGAGCGTCAGCCACCTGCCAGGCGGGGCCGTTCGTGCTGGAGCCACAGGGACAGGGGAGACAGAGTGCTTGTCTTGCTGAGTCTACTTCTTGTGGGGAAGACAGACAATAGTCAGAGAAACAATAAATATGTACTGTGACACCTATTGGTGGTAAGTGTTCCAAAGAAAGTAAAACCAGTGTAAGAGTTGAGACAGGGCGTGAGTACAGCCATGCTGGAGTAAGAGGACTCCTTTAGCTAGGTGATTGGGGAAGTCTCTCTGAGGAAGTGAAGTGTTTGAGCCGTGTGAATACCTGCCAGAGAATGTTTTAGCCAGAGGAAACAGTAAGTGCAAAGGCCCTGAGGCAGGCACACTTGCTAAATATAAGGAGCAATGAAGAGGCCTGTGGTACTGGAGTAGAATGAGTGATGGACAAAGGGAATAGTTAATGAGTCAGATGTGGATAGGAACCAGATTACATTAGTTTTTATGGCTGTACAAAATTTGGGGTGATACACACTCTGAGTATAATGGGAAACCACTGGGAATTTAGAGCAAAAGAATGACTTGCTGTGATGCGCATTGTAGAAGAAATCACTGTGGCTTGTTACACAGAAACAGATTGTTGGGGGCAGAGAGCAGAAGCAGGGAGACCGACCAGGAGATTATCTGCAGTTGTGCAGGCAAGGACGGACTGGCCTGACTGGAGTGAGCGGCCGAGGGGGCACCGACCCACACACTCTGTTTCACAGGCTGTTTGAGTTTTTATTTCTTAATTAAACAGTGTCTCTCTTAATGTATCCATGGTACTTCTATATTTTCAGATCTGGTCTCTTTATTTACCGCAGACTGAAAATCATTCTTGGACTCAATCATGAACCCATTCAGAGACAAATAAGGGCCTGCCAGTGCTGAGACCTAGGAAAGGCTATTTCCTGTTAGCCCAAACTTAGTTTCTTAACCCAGCACTCTGACCTTGTTTTTCAGTGAGCCCTTGGAAGCCTACATCTATTTTGGCCCCGTGTACTATCAGAAGCTGAAACACATGGTGCTGGATAAGATGCACGCCCGGGCCCGGGGGCCACGGGCCGTCCTTACCAGGTGAGAGGAAAGCACTGGCAGAAGAGTGTGTGAGTGTGTGTACGTCTTCTACCTCGTGTCTCCCAGGACAGCAGTGAGCACACTCAGCGGAGTTCCCATTTACCCGGATTGCACACTCGGGGAATCAGGCATCAACAAAAATTATGTATGTCTGATTAGCATGACAAAACGGCACCCAACTAAAAATCACTTCACAGGCCCGAGAGCAAACCCTCTGTAAGTCTTGACAGTGGTCTCCTAACTAATCATTTACTGTTTTCTGGTTTGCTAATGTGGTCCCGTTCGAACGGTTTCTTTAGAAGAGTGTAGATCCCCTTGCGCACATGCGTACCAGTGCGCCTGTGCTCCCCCACACATACACACAGGACTAGCCTGAGCTCTGGGGCCCACGTGTGCCCCTTCACCAGCGTATCCTGCATTCCAAGCTCAGTGTGTGTGTGTTGATGAATGAGTATAATTGTTGGGAAGGGGAGTGTACTAAGTCTTACGTGTCCTCAATACTACATTTTTCCGTTGCAGAAGCATAGCATAGGGCAGTAGCTCTCAACCAGGGGCGATTTTGCCTTCCAGGGGACATTTGACAATGTCTGAAAACATTTTGGGGTGTCACAGTTGGGGGCACGGGGAGCAATTGGCATCCAGTGGGTGAGGCCGGGATGCTGCTGAGCATCTTGCCGGGCACAGGACGGCCTCTGCCTCAGAGAATTACCCCGCTCAGTACGGCCTTACTGCCAAGGATGAGGAGCCCGGGCAGGAGGAACGCAGGCCCGGAGTCAGAGTGACATCGCTGTGAACTCGCCCCCACCTCGTAGCGCCGCCATGAGCCTCAGACAGGTCCCTTAGGGCTCTCGGCTCCAGTTGTCCTCACATGCGAGGCAGAGACATTGATGCCCTCTACACAGCACGCTGGTGAACGTCGGATGTTTGAGTACAGACTGCGTGCAGCGCTGACCCATGGGAGGTGCTCAGTAAATATCCAGTCCCCTGCCCACTTTCACAGAGCGCTGCTCGGGTGTTACAGTGTAGTGGGGGGAGCGGAGCATGAAGGAGCTAGGATCTGGATGTTTGTTTCTTCAAACCGAGGGAGAGGTGTGGATGCCTTCACTCCCTGACCATGTCAAACTGAGCAAACGCACATGCCTACTGGAACGAAAGGCATATGTGCACTTAAACTGCAGAACAGGGAGGAGAAGTTGGGGTTCTCAAGACAGCCATGGCTTTGACAATAAGACTGTGTTTGAGTGAGGCGTATTTTCCCCGAATGCTGTCCCCTTACAGCGTCCAAAAACTATTTCAGAGTAATATAAATGTCAAGCCCTGGCTGGTGTAGCTCAGTGGATTGAGCACGGGCCTGTGAAGCAAAGGGTTGCTGGTTCGATCCCCAGTCAGGACACATGCCTGGGTTGCAGGCCAGGTCCCCAGTAGGGGGGCACGTGAGAGGCAACCACACATTGATGTTTCTCTCCCACTCTTTCTCCTTCCTATCCCCTTTCTCTAAAAATAAATAAATACAATATTTAAAATATATATATATGTCAAAACAGTTATTTCCTATTTTTTGCTTTGCTGTAGTATAAAAAGTATTACTTTGGTATCACTTCTGTGTATTCCATATGAAGACGGCCTGGAGTGCCTTTGTCTGTGGTCAGCTATCTTGGTTAAAATTCAGGTTTTGAGTTCTGCCCTCGGGTGGTCTGGCCACCTTTGCTTGTCCAGTGCCCACAGGTGGAGGCGTCCTCCCCCCGCCCCTGGGAGGCTCTGTTTGCAGATGAAAGCGCATGCGTGTTGTGCTCGGTTACGAAGCTCCCACTGCATCGTGTTCGCTGAGATCTACTTACAGGTTTTTCCTGTGTCGATTTTCTGTTGACAAATACTGTGCGACTTAACTTGATTTTCCTTTGTAACTATCAACAACAAAAGTTAAAATTTTAGCATAGCTGGCAGTCATGTGTTTACTTTCTTAACTCTTTGGGAAATTGGCAGCAATAACCACAAAGATTAAAAGATGCTATGGAATAAAGCAAACAAGAGCTTTATGGACCACCCCTGCTGAACTGCCTCCAAGGAGCGTCACCCCGGTGTGAGCCAGCCAGGGTGTGTGCGTCTCGTAATTGGTGTCATCAGTATCTAGGTGGGGTTGCCTATGTTATTTCAAAATCCCCTCATTTTACTCTCATCTCTGATACCGGATTCTTAGCTTGTTAGAGTATTCTCAAGCCCCACCGATACATAAGTCACAGGGAGTTCACTTAGGGGGCCCAGAGCTTCCCAGTTCATGCTCCCTCCGGGGAGGAATGGAGCGTGTTCACACGCGAGGGAAGGACCTGAGTGGGACACACAGCCGGGCGTAGGGAGGTGAGTCTCTGGGAAACCTCCCCTCTGGCTCCAGGTGATTCCTGATCTAGTCCAAATTTATGAAAATCCGTTCTTTCCGTGTTTGATTTATGTAACAGTGAAGCTCCTCCCTGCAGTCCTGGGAATAACTACAGGAGGACTTGGATTTCTTCCACAGCCCGTCCTCAGTTTTTCTGCTTTTAAATAGCAGAGAACTGAGACATCTCTGAAAATATTCCAAAGACATCCTTTCCTAGTAATAGTGGTAGCGATGCTAATAGTAGTGCTAGCACCGGTATTTTGTATGCTATATATTAATTTATTTTATCATTATTTATATCACTTAAGTAATTGTTATTTTTTTAATTTTTACTTATTTATTTATTGTTAGAGGGGAAGGGAGAGAAAAAGAGAGGGAGAGAAATGTCAATGTGTGGTTGCCTCTTGCACTCTCCACACTGGGGAACCTGGCCTGCAACCCAGGCCTGTGCCCTGACTGGGAATTGAAGCAGTGACCCCCTGCTTTGCAGTCCAGTGCTCAATCCACTGAGCTGCACCAGCCAGGGCTTATTATTTTCATTTAATAATAAAAATAGCAATCAGCTCTAGGGTTACATCTCTTCTCATTTAAGGCTCCTTCAGATAGATAGCCTTACATGCATGGTGCAAATGAGGTTGTGCAGCATGCTCAAGGTCACTGTCTAGTAAGTGATTTGAATCCAGGTGAGGCTTGCTCCAAAGCTCTGCTCTTAGCCAGAATGTGATGCTTCCCCTTTGTGTAATATAGTAACACCTTTGTCTAACTTGTTTCAAAGGCAACCCACTGAAGGTCGATCTCGTGACGGTGGTTTGCGTCTTGGAGAAATGGAACGTGACTGTTTAATTGGTTATGGAGCCAGTATGCTTTTACTGGAGCGACTAATGATTTCAAGTGATGCCTTTGAGGTGGATGTCTGTGGGCAGTGTGGACTTCTGGGGTATTCCGGCTGGTAAGTGGATACCATATGTCTTTCATACCACAGCTCTTGCCCCTTAAATCACAGCTCGAGAATTGACCTGATCACACCTACCTATTCTCCAGCCTCCCCCATCCCTGCATTCCTAGAATGGGGGGTTCTGTGTGCACATGTTTACTTTGTCTACCTAATGTTCTGCTCCTTTACACTACTAGAATTTAAACTTCCAAGGAGTAAGGATTTTATCCTCTTTTTAATATTATGTTGAATACCTTTTATAACACTGTTTGCCTGGAACAACCCTAGCAGAGTCATTGTTAGGTGTTATAATTACAGCATATTGTAAATAGGAATATTTTTAAAGAAGATTGTGTCGAATGCCCTAATTTAACCTCAGACCTAAAGAACCAGGTATGTCACCCCAGATTTTATAATAAATTGGTGACAGCCAGGACCAGAACCTGGCCCCCGGACGCCTTGTCTGCACTCTGTCTGCACGGCCACTCGGACGGTGAATCCCACAATGGCAGACCGTGTCCGTCTCAGTCATTCCCTCACGGACATGCAGTGAGAGTCTACTAGGTGCCAGACTCGGCCCCATACCACAGTGGAGAACAAGACAGGTGAATGGCTGTCCACCGGGTGCTTATCTTCTAGTTCATTCTAAATATTATTCTGTCTTGTTAACCCCTGCTTTTCTAGCCTGAGACCTGGAAGGTGCATAATGGAAAATAACGCTAAATGGTACTAACCCTGCGATTAGAGGATTGCCAGTAGGTAAACTGTGTAATTCATAGTTTATCATTTCTGTGTAGTGTTGAGTACACAAAGTCCAGCTTAAATGGTGATGCTGCTTATTTTCTGTTCTTGTTTGTAGAGGTAGAGCACCTTGTCTTCCTTGCAATGGTTCCCCTGTCCCACTAACTACTGCTCCGCTTAGTGTTGGTCCTGAAGCAGAGCCCTGAAACAGCCCTGCAGACAGGAGGGCCTGTGGTTCCCCAGGCTCTGCTCACTTTCCTATCAGAGACCAGGTCTAACAGGGTCTGAAGTAGGTGCTGCAAGGTTGGGAAACAGCTTCCTCTCCCTCATCATCCTCACTTTCCTTCCCGGAGCCCCTGTCCCTGGGGAGGGGCATTGCCCAGAAGGAGAGAGCCAGGCCCGGATGAGTGCTCATCACCGGGGCTTGAGGGTTAGTTCCAGGGCCTGTTGTCCTCGTGAGACGCCCCCCACCCTGCTCAAAGCCTCCTTACAGAGAAAACCCGACTTCTTGTCATCTCAGCTGCCACTTACAGGGTTGAGTAAAGCAAATTAAGAGTCAGAACGAGTGGCCTTCTTAGAACACAGTGTATGTAACTTGCTAATTAAATGTCCAAATCTCTTAGCCAAAAATAAATGATTTGATTATTTTGGTATAGAAGGGTTGATAAGACCTGTGTGTGAAGAAATCATCTCATCTTTAAAACTAACACACAAGGTGGCCATTTGCCTTTCATGAGGTTGCAGAGATGGGGTGACCTTAAACTTGGCTCTTTCTCGTATCAGTGACATGAAGGGGGTGCTGTTTCAATTCTGAAATGCACATTGAGTTTGCTTTTTATTGTCCTGGGTAACAACAACAACAAAAAGTATATAATAGGAAGATGCTTGGAACTTAATTCCACTATGCTGAAATCTTCCAATTTGGTACAAATTTAGTGCAGAAGAGTCCCTTTATTACCAATAGGGATCATGAAACTTTAAAAAAGAATTTCTTTCTTTTTTTTTTTCATTCTCCCTGCATTCTCCTAAAGGAGACGAGGGTGGGGAGCGGGGGGGTAGAGGAAAAGAGAAGGGAAGGAAAGAGAAAGAGGGAGGAAGGCTAAGATAAAAAAATTTTTAAAGGAAAAATGAGGGAGTAAACAAGAAAAAAAGAAGGGAAGAGAAAAGGCAGGAAGGAGGGAAGAGAAAAGGAGGGATGAAGGGAAAGACAAAAAGGAGGAAAGAGGAAGAAAGGAAAGCAAAGCAAGGAGAGAAAGAGGAAAATGAAAAAAGAAAGGCAGGAGGAGAGGAAGGAAAGAAGTAGAGAAAAATAAAAGAAATAGGGAGGGAAAGAGGAAAAAGAAGAAAAAGAGAAGGGAGGGAGGAGAGAAAAAAGGGAGAAAGGAAAAGAGGAAAAAGGAAAGGAAGGAAGAAGAGGGAGGGAAAGACAAATCAGAGGGAGAAAAGCAAGAAAAAGGGAGGAAGAAAAGAAAAAGAGATGGGAGGAGGGAGGGGAGGAAATGGAAGAAGGAAAGAGAGAAAGAAAAGAAAGGTCCGTTTACTCGTGCACTTTGAAAGCCTTCCCCCTCTTGCTGAATACTCGGGGAAGCTGAGGTGAGCAGTAATTAATGTCTACATCATTCTGTCGAAGTCCTGTCTTCTTTCCTCCTTCATTTCTGTCTCATTTAGAGAGATCATCTGATGGCAGTGCCTGATTCGGAAGTTTTGTGTTCAGTGTGTATTGTGTTTGAAGTCCTTTGAAAGGGGGCTAAATCAGGTTACACGGTTTAAGGGTCTTGACTGTAATTAAACAGACCTGGATGTACCGTGTGTCTGATTTTGAGTGGCCTGTTTCTACCCTTGTTGCCAACAGGAAAAAATCCGCATCCAGGCTGGAAGTCTGGCAGCCTCCTTGCCCTGCTCTCAGGCAGGGGAGCATAATGATGCTGTCATTCCCCACGGTACCTGAGGTGCGCCCTGGGCTGTGTGGGAGGGAGCACCGTGCTGGTTGGAGGAAGCGCTCCGTAATGAACAGCACAATGGAGGCCGAGTAATTAGAGCAGTTCAGAACCTTGAAACTGGCCTTTCGTCATTGATTTGCACATTAGTAAGGCATTGCTATGGGGATGTTTACAGCGAGACTGTTCCACAGAAGACGCGGAGGGCCTAAGTCACAAAAGAGAGGTCCAGAAGGAAAACTGCAGAGAAAAGAACGCCCCCGTTAGGATAATTAGCTCATAGAGGACGTTTTACTGGACAGTCATTCCTCACATGAAGCCACAGCCTCCTTTTCTTGCTGGCTTTGCCCTGAAAAATTGGTTTATCTGACTGTCGTTTGGTCAAGTTTTTTCTTTAGAAATTATTCAGACACAGGGGAAGGTAATTTATATATTTGTGTGTGTGTGTGTGTGTGTGTGTGTGTGTGTGTGTGTGCGCGCGCGCATTGGAACAATTTAAACATGCGAGAAATATTTAATAAGAGAAGATTAGTGGGCTTCCTGAAACATCACAGATCACAGAAATTTTAAACAGGTTGGCATGGATCGAATTCACAGGGTGTTGACAGGAGAATCAGCAAGAAGTTGCTCTAGTTACATCCATTTCTCCAATTGTACAAAGGTGTGAGCACGATTCCTAGATAAATTAGATCAACCCAGGCACGTGAAAACCAGTTTTTAAACTGTCATGCACTAACAAGGTCCTTAGGTGACCCTCTAGGAGACAGGCGTGCACCGTGTCTGTGTTATCATGTGGAGAGTCAGACCCTCCGCAGTGTTCGCTGAGCCGCCTGCAGTCCCCGGGAGGGACCTCCGCCCAGACCCCCACGGGCTCTTCCTTCCCCCATTCTCCCCTCCTCAGGAAGTTCAGGTCTGTGGAATGGCACCATGTCCATTTCTCAGCTGTGGTGACTCTGTTTTGGAAATGATAAAAGCTTTATTTTGCTGATTACAAAAATGATCCCTGCTCTTTGTAGAATACTTAAAGTTATGAAAAATATAGAGTTACATTAATTCCCACCACCCAGAGATGAACACTGTTAATTTTTTAGTCACTTTGGGAGATATCTGTGTTTGCCTGTAGTTCTCTACTGGTTTTTTTAAGTCATGAATTCCATTGAGATTCTGCTAGTAGCAGGAAAATACAAATAGGTACCAAAAAATCCTGTTACATGTGATTTGGGGGGCTTCTGCATTTACTGAAACCATCTGAGAACCCATTTGGGACCACGCTGTTCAGCAAACGGTTTTTCTCACCTCACGGTGTGTGCTGGGCACCTTCACAGCTCAATGGGGCCTGCGCCGTTGCACTCAGTGGCCGCACAGTGTCCTCTGCACAAACGTCCTGTCTCCAGAGAAGTCTCCTGCTCCGTGCTGTTAGAGACAGTGTGATCGTGAGCATTCTTGTGCACATATTGCCTTATACCATCCACAGTAGCCTTTGTTGTTCGCTGAGGAATCTTCCGCCAGTACCCGGTTAGCACTGCATCTTCTCAGCCTTGGTGGCTTTCCTCTTGCACTCGGTTTCTCCTCTGGTAACCGAGAGGACCTAGTTTTCTGCCAGTGAAGTCTCAGCATTTGTACTGGGCACCTGTTGTCCCAGGTGCCCCAGACCCTTGAGGTGTGAGGGGAGGCCCTGTTTTGGTATGAAACGTGACGGAATACTTAGTTCACTTTCTCCCTGGGGGCCCTTCTTCAGTTGTGTCCATTCAGTAAGATTGAGGGTCAGTTCACTGGCTCTCCTGAAGGAAGAGAGAAGAGAGCCCTGGCTGGAATAGCAGGCGTACTGCGTAGGGACATGGGCTGTCGTGTGGGTTCAGTGGTAGTGTGTGCACGCACACAGGGTCTGCACGCTGTAAGTAAAGCAGCTCTGATACTAACGGAGACGGCCAACTTTGAAGGCCCCTGGAGAATCAAGTAACATTTGATTGGACGCCGCCTTTCTGTATATGAGTCTCATCTTTCCCAGAAATCCAAGGGTGAACGCTGAGCCTCTTGCCTAGAACAGTGCAGTGTATGTAGCAGATGCTCATCACTACATGGAGACTCAGTCTGTTTAAAATGCTTCCAACAATTGAAAGTCTAAGTCTAAGGAACTTTTGGATGGCTCAGATTTCTGGGGCTTATTCAAAACAAGTATATGGGCAGATGTTTTGCATTTCAAGGAGAAACATCAGCTGTGTAGGACTAATTAAAAGTACGTGTTTTTAAAACTGGAGAGTGATAACTTGTTTTGGTTTTTTGCTTCTTTGGAGGCTTCTTTTCACTGTGTGGACACGTAAGTGCACGTTGGATAATGTGGCTGAACACTGAGAAATAGAAAACCATCTTGGTGGAATGCTGATAGAATCTGTTAGAATTCTCCCTTCTGACGTGCGGGCATTTGTGTATTTCTGAGTTGCTGTCCCTCTAACACATGCCGACTTGGGTTTCAGGTGCCATTACTGCAAGTCGTCTTGTCACGTGTCTTCCCTCCGTATTCCGTATGCCTGCAAGCTGCTCTTCCAGGAACTGCAGTCTATGAACATTATTCCCAGGTTAAAACTGTCCAAATACAATGAGTGAGGAAGGATGCCAAGATAATTATTTAAAGAGAACATACGCATTGATGCGTATGTCCGACACAGTGCGACTTAGGAGGGATTGAGAACCACTTCTGCTCCTGTGAACAACTCCTTTGAATGTTTTCTTGGAAAAAAACAAAAAGTGATGGAGAGGCTTTTTAGACACTAGATGACTGACTAACCACTGAGCCTCGGGCCATGGAAGAGATGCCAGCAATGTGGATCCCGATGCAGTTCCTCATCCACGGACTGGCTTTGAATCACAAGTGGCCGTGACCTAAAATGTTCTGGTATCTTGAAATTTACCCTTTAGAAAAACCTTCCTCCTTGAAAAGAATGTTTGGGGTTTAATAAAACTCAGGATTTTTATGAAACCTGACGGATATGAAAAATGTTTTTGAACTGGTGGGCTCGGCCTTTGTCGTGGGGGCTGGTCTGAGTGGCGGGGAAGGGAAGAGCTGTGGGACCCCGAGGGCGCCGTGGGTGAAGTGGTGGCTTTCTCACCTGTCACTGTGAGGTGACGAGTTTCCTTACTATCGAACTCTGCCCTTTTACACCCAAACTTTCAAGTTTAAGCTTGGCAACATACAATAAACATGTTTCTGCCACCTTAGGCACGTTTGCCAGTGATGTCACTTCGTCTGACGGACTTAATTGCTGCTGTTTCGAATCTCCACGATCACACCACACACAGTCGTATGTGTCGAATGTGTGAAGTAATTCCACGGACGCTTTGTGACTTTTCTGTCCCTTCCATTTCTGCCAGGATGTTAGCTTTCCATTCTCATTTTAATCTGACAGCCTTCTTGACCCATTTCCAATTTGTTCTTAATCGCTCTTCCCTGAAGGCAGATAAATATTTGTGTTAAGGATTATTTATAAAGTCAGAAAAGCTTTGAGTAACAGTCTGACGCTGCGTTCCTAACACATCACAATGAACAGGTTTCTATATACCGACAAGAATCAAGTTCCAGTGTCCGATCAGGTTGAGAAAATGGGTGTCACCAAGTTGAGCATACTGGACTTTTCTACTCTTTTCCCAAGCTACTGCACTCCGAGAGTCTCCAAAAGAGGGATGTTCAAAAACACAGACTAGTCGCTGACCTGAGAACAAACCTGGTCTCACTCCGTTTTCTTCTCAATAAGAAGCCCTCACACGGGCGTGAGCGTCCTAGAGGCTCCACCGTCAATGCGGAGTGGAGCAGACACTGCGGGGGAGCAGGCCTCCCTCAGCCACCGCCGCCCGTCTGCAGCCGCTTCGGGACCTTGAGACGTGTGGCAAGGACAGAGGGGTCGGATGCCCGGATCTCTGGTCACACCCAGGGTTCTCTCCCTTTGTCTCACTTGGAGGGTGCCTAAAGATGACTGCATTGGATTGAGTGTACAAAACATATGTTCTGTACTTTGTGGGCCATTTAAGGAGTTTTCTAGGGTGACTTCGACTGTTTCCTGTTGTGTGACAGTTCTCCTCACCAGCTTCATCAAAGGTGGAATCGCCCTGTGACGCTGGCTCACCATTTCACTGAACACCTGGGTATGCTGGGTACTTGAGGACCGCGTCACCTATCACTCGGGACCTGCCATGTGCAAGGCACTGTACCGGGGACAGAAAGACAGCAGGACATGGCCTGTGCCCAAAGGATCTCAGAACCCCGCAGAGGAGGCCCAGACGTAGAACGCCATCCGGAGTCAGCGCCAAGGATTAACCTTGGCCGAGCTGTGGGAGCTCCCAGGGCAGAATGACTCGCCGCTCTGCAGCTTCGGAAACAACTCTTCACAAGCACGATTGTCCCCTTTATACAGCTGACGAAACTGCGGCACGAAGTAGCTGACGCCCCCAACACCGCACCATTCACGGGAACAGCCGTGCCACTAAGGCGGACGGCGGGGCCTGGAGACCAGGCTTTGTTTGAGCTTCATCTGTGATTCTGTTTTTCAGTTACCAGATGTGACGTTTTTAAAAAACTGATTTTAGTGAGAGGATATGGAGGGGTGGGAGAGACATCAGTTTATTAATTGTTTGATTCTTCTCGTGTGTTCCAACTGGGGATGGAACCCACAACCTTCGTAGCAGGGTGACATCGCAACCTACCCAATCACCTGACCAGGGCTCAGGTGTAACCATGTTTTAAATTCAATTACCACTAAATGGTTGTGTTTCTTAAACACCTTTTTTCAAAAGCCATTCCAGGCAGTTCTGGGAATTTTGCAGAGTCACCTAGCCAGCCTTCCAGGAAGTTCTCAGTTCTCAAAGGTGACAAAGGTCCAAGAAAGTGTAGGCTCCAAATTGGGACGTCCTTAGAGGAAAACATTGTGTCGGGTCAATGTTGCAAAAACTAGCAGGCACTACATTGGAGTAGCATGTGACTCAGAAATGCCGTAATAAAAAGAAGCCAGAATTGGTGAGGTAGTCTGTCCTACTATACTTTTGTTTTTTAAGTTATTTGTAATTCCTCACTCTAAGAACTACCAGTTAGATGTTCATTTTTAGCACCAGTGGAGTAAACCTCTGTCGACCTCCCTGGCAGCACTTTTTCCCCTCGGGCCTTTGCCAGGCTAGAAGTGGCGCAGGGATGAGAGGCTGCAAAGCCACGAGGGCCGCACCCCGACCTGAGCTTCAGCAGAGTCAGAGAGCCGGGGGGCCGGCCTGTGGGCGCAGAGTGACGCCAGGAGAGGCCCAACCCGAACAGAGAGCAGGCGCGCTGAGGTGAGCCCCGCTTCCCCTCGTCTCCCTTTCATCAGTCCGCTCCGGGCGTCACTACAGAAGTCCTCAGCCTGGGTAGCTTGGTGACAGGAATTATTTTCTCATGGTTCTGGATTCTCGAAGTTCAAGACCAAGGTGCTGACAGGCCTGGTTTCTGGCTGCAGACAGCCACCTTCTCACTGTGTCCTCATGCGGCCTTTGCTCTGTCTGTGCTAGGAGAGAGCGAGCTCTGGCGTGTCTTTCTCTCCCTAAAAGAACACCAGTTCTGCCGGGTTGGGCCCCTGTGACCTCATTTAACACTAATTATCTCCTTAAAGGCCGTGTCTCCACACACAAATACATCGGGAGCTGCGGCTTCAGCATATGAATTTTGGAGGGACACGACTTGGTTCATAATAACCCTCAAGTCATGTAACAACACAGCCTGAACCACTGACTGCGTCTATTAAAGCTGAATCCGCCCAGCAGCTCCATTCCTAGGTGAGTGTGTGCTGAGCAGACGTGTATGTATGTGTTGTCAGTAAGCAGGTACAGAATTGTTTCTCATGGCGTTATCTGGACTACCCCCCACTTATAAATAACTCCCGCACACGAACAGTAGATAAACACACTGCGTTCGCACAATGGAATGTGATACAGCAATGAGAAAACTGCTGCCTACAATGACGTAGATAATCTCACCACTGTAATACTGGGTTGGAAAGAGTTAGACAAGAGAATGCATACTGTATTAGTCCCATTCAAGTTCAAAGACAGGCAGGATCTAAGACATTATGATCATAGTTCCCTGTGCAGAGTGGGTGGCTAATGAGTGTGTGGTGCAGGAAGGGGCTTCTGATAGTTTTCTGACCTGAGACCAAAGTGCTGGTTACATGGTGTGTTTATTTCGTGAAAATTCATTGAGCTGTATACACTCAGGGTTTTTCACTTCTCTGAATATGTTATACTTTACTAAGTTTTTTTTTAAAAAGAACAGAGGTTCTAAATTTAATAGCTTTGTCACCTCAAACATAACATGCTGTCTTTGTTCTCTTAGTTTTCCCATCTTCAAAATGAGAGTTACAATAGTTCCGACACCTAGAGCTGTTTGAGATTGAACGCGACAACACACCGGAAGGGCTCAGCATGGGGCCTGGTGCACGACAGGTGCTCCCGACCGTCTGCTCTCGTTCTCACTGGGGGTGGCGTGCTCCTTATTGGCCCTGTCCTGAACGGCTTCGTCAGGAAAGGGTTAGGAAAGGCCACCCTGGTTTCCTTTGCAAGAGGGAGTTTGGGAACCAGGACCAAGTGCAGAAACTGTCAGGTTTTGCAAAAGTTACTTGGGAAAGCTGCCCTGTTTTACAGTGATAGAGAGGAAGGAAGGTGGTGGGGTTTGAGAACACACTTCCGTGGAACATCCATTTACCACTGACATCAAAGTGAGGCCTGTTGTCGGCACGGCAGTCCCAGAATAGTTTCGTGAAGCCCACAGAATCCGTTCTCAAAACATTTCCATGTGGCGAGACTCAAGTGAGGGGTTCTTTTTTTTTTTTTTTTTTTTTTAAAGAAAGAGGAAAAGGCCTTGATTGACTGCTGCGTAATGGGATAGTTTTCAGCTGCTTCAGAGCATTTTGGGCCAACACCTCTATTTGCAGTGATGAGTCACATGAGAATGAGCCATTAGGGCTGGTGGCTGAGCCCGTCCACTTCTGGGCCATCTGAGTAATAGAGGATCCAGTTTCTGCGAGACCTGCAAGTAATTCCTTTGCAAAATGAATGGTCAGAAAAGTGACTGTAAAAGTAGCACCTCCTTAGCATCCATATTTATTCCATATGTGTCTTGAAAATAGTTTATGTCATTTGCTGACCAAAAGTCGGATTTTTACTGCATCAGCCTCACAGGGCCAAGGTTGTGAGGAATTCAAGTCAGGCTTCAAAGTGGCAGTTTCAAACGGAAACGAGGGGACGAGCAGGGCCGTCCAGGAGTGCACGCCATTTGTGACTGAAGCCAAGCTGCCCGCTTGGGTTTCAGACACAGGCACCTGGGGCGATGAGGAGATTTGCTTCATATTAAATTTATTGTGATCCGAATACCATGGCAGACAATTTCAGAACAGCTTGAAACTCACATTTTACTCCGAAGTCTGAAATCTCAGACCGTGGTCAAAGGAGGTGAGCTATTTTTCAAGTCCAGGTAATAGCTCTCGTTCCATGCACGATAAATTTTAAGTCTGGTTAACTCCCAATCATCCACGTTAATGGAGGCAGAGCGGTGTGAATAAATTAAAACAGATGGTGGATCCCAAACCTTTTGTACTGGGTGCTAGGGTGAAGTTTACATTCATGTTTTTACTGTCACTTGAATGGAGGTTCAGTGAATTTGCTCTCCTTTAAGCAGAGGCTCTTTGAACACTGCATTTGAAAAAATGGAATCATAATACCCTTTATGGTTAAGTAATGATGACAGATCTTTGGAGTGGGCAGGGTAGCCTGACAGCTGGATGCTTCGAAGTGTGGACCAGTGGCATCAGTGTCACTGGGGAACTTGTTAAAAATTTGGGTGGAACTCAGTGGTCTGTATTAGCAAGCTTTCCAGGTGGTTCTAACACAGCCTCAAAGTTGAGATCCACTGTTTCAGCTATGTGAAGAACTCTGGGGCCAACTCTCCTGTAGAGCCAGCATTTAGATTTTTAGGGGTGCTGTAGGACCAACCCCCTGGGAGCTAGCTCCTTGCTTTTCTGTCTTCCTTGCTGGCATGACTTCCCCTTAAGCAGCAGGTTGAATTGGATTGTTACTCCCCCTGAGGTTCGGCACCACTTTCCCAGCCTCCCCCACCCCTTCCCTGCCGGTGGAGAGCCAGAGCAAAGTAAATGGGCATCAAAGGCCAGATTTATACAGGAACCAAGAGTGTCTCCAGACACTGCCAAATGGACCCTGCAGGGCAAAGCTGTCCCCAGCTGAGAACCACCGAATTAGTGCATGTGAGAAGGGGTTTAACTTACAAACAAATGAGAACAATCTCGGATTGCAGTTACTTGGATTTGTGCTCACTAAACTGATAGCCAGTGTGCTTCTGGGTAATCTATTGATTATCCAGACCTATTGAGTATAATTGTTACTCCGTTACACCAGCAAATGTAAACTCAAACCACAAAGCCCTTGTTTTCTCTTCAGTGTACAAGCTGTAAACAGCATCAGATAAAACTGACGTCCAGCATGTTGGTCATTCAGTTTAATAAGTTCCATTTCTATTGTAAACGTGCTTTTATATATCCAGTGGTAATATTTCAGACATCAAAAATAAGGTTATAATCTTCATTTTTATTCACATTCACCCATAACCTGACTTGTTTTAGATCTAGTCAATTTTTGTTTTTTGTCAAAGACACACAATGACTCTCATCATTTACGCAATAACACCTTAGCCTTACGTCTGCCTGCCTGCCTCATGGCTGGGGCTCTTCAGCTCCCAGTCTGCCCCAGTGCTAAAGCTCTGCCTCCTCCCTGAGTAGCCCTGTGCAAGTAAATGGAGTCGTGTGTCCTGGGGAGAGGCCTCTCCTGGCAGGCTCAAGTACTGCCTGCACTTTTAGACGACAGCAATGGGGTAGAGCTGCAGAGCAGAAATAGCAGCCACAACTGTCTGAGTGACTGGAAAACTTCCTTCCTTGTTACTCTGGGTCTTACGTGTCCTAAGTAGGTCTACAGTCTCTCAGGACCTGAAATATATAAACCCTTGTCCAGAAAGGAAAACAGGAGGCTGTTAGCCATACGTTCCCTGTTCTGCCAGCAGGGAGAGTTATTCTAATTACCTTACTCGTTGTCAGATGTAACAAAAATCTAGGCATAAACATTTGTAGAGATCGAGGCAGGCACAGTTCTGATAGTACAGATGTTATAAGGGCCTCTTCAATAAAGTTGGGATGCAAATGCACATACATGTGCTTCCATTCTGTGTCTGTGTCCCCTTGGCAGCCCCTAATCAATCATAGCAGCCTTGCCTGCCAAACCCAAGTTTGTCTTCGGACCCTTGAACACCAAGCCCAGAAGCCAGACCCCCATCAGTGAGGGGCAGGAGCGAGCTATGGTTGTGAGTAAGGACCCTTGTGAGTAAGGACCCTGCGTTTGGACCGCCTGCCCTCAGACCCTGGCTCCACCCCCAACTAGCTTTGTGATCTGGGGCAAATCATTTTGTCTCAGTTTCCTCATCTGTACAAATGAGGTAATAATAGTACCTACTCATAGGGCTAATTAAATCAATTCATGTGACCCACATAAGTGCTCAATAAATGTCAGCTATCATGATTAATTGGAGGTGGCTTCCATATGGGACCTATTCGCCATCCCTGTATAATAGCATTTCTTCTCTTTCCTAATTAAGTCCATTTCACCTATGTGGGGTGGCCTGTTGTGCTAATAAAGCTAGGGTTTGATCCTTGTTGGGAGCGGTAAGTTTAAAGGTACGCCTCACTTTTATTCAAACACTCCTAAAGGCATGCCTTTGGTTGCAGTGGAGACTGTGTCAAAGGGTGTGGTTGGCTAAAAGTGAAGCCATTTCCACTCTTAGAAAATAAACAGCTGAAAGTATGTACCTAATAGTGGGTTAGGAGTGTAGTCTTCATGTGGGAGAGAAATTCAAGACATGCATATGGCATTATGGGCCTTCCCATGTAGAAACCCCACTCCATCGAGTTACCAGATTTTATAGATATTTATATGCAGCTCTGTGCATTGAACTCAGCATTAATGTCCCCCGCATAAGAATCTGATGACCTGCATAAGAAAGAATTTGTGTATGAAGGAATCCTTGGCTTGTGTGCAAAGGAAAAAGTCTCCCCTGGAAAAATACAGGCCTTACACATTTAGCAGACCCTTGTGTCCGCAGAAACAGTCATCGGCAATTAGGCAACTGCCGAAAGATCAGAGGCAGGAGCCCGCACATGAAACAGAGGCGGCACATGAAGATCGCCGCCTTCTATCTCTGAGTTATGGGCGGCCGAGGTTGCCTCCCCCTGGGCCCAATCTGCTCTGAGCTTTTCCTGCTGTGGACAGAGGCCCCCGGGACTTTCATGCACCCCAGTTTTCGTGCAGCTTACTGATCCCTTTTTCACATGAATGAAAAACGCCTTTGATTTTGAATTCTCACGTCTGTTTTGTGTAACACTTAACTGATGTGCCAGAATCATTCTGTACCTTAAAGGGGGTCAGTCTCACACTGGGTTATTAAAGTCAGTCCTTATGTGAAGAGTCACTTTGCTCACTTATAGGATAACTGCTCTGACTTTCTTAATGATGCTCATCTCATTAAACCTGGATTAGGGAAAAGAGGGGCAAGCAGAGCAACCGTTGGAACCCGGCCAGAACCTATTGATGAGTTGGTCCAGTCACACAAGAGCCTTCAGAGAAGTATTATCTGCTGATCAGCGGGGCTGGAGAGAGCCCCTGAGCCTTTCAGCCCTGCCCTTCTTTGGGAAGCCTGCTTCTGAGCATTAACTCCAGTTAGAATCCTGATAGAGACCTTGAACCAGTGGGTCCACTTCACTTGGTCACGTGACAGAATGGGCTGTTTTATTACCTGTGAAAGTTTCCATTCCTGGAGAGGTTCGAACCATGAACCCGTTCACCCAACACTTTGTTTCTTCTGGGGGGGAGGGCATTCCACTAAGTCCTGGGAATGTAGTTATGACTTAGATGCTCAGAGTTAGGAGAGAAGACAGAGAGGCTGGCACACAGGGAGGAGGGAGGCTACTGTTCACGCGTGTGTGTAACTGACAAATTCGATACGTGCTCAGCACTGGAAAAGAGAAGGAAGGGTAGGATTTAAACAAGGCAGACAACTGCTTTCACCTCCCCATTGTCAAGTCTATTAAGTAAAATGTGATCTGCTCTCTCCTCATGCTTCTTCCAGTAGGAGAGTCTCTGCTCTAGTCTGAATCTCTGGAGCTAAAAAGATTGTGGGCGGCTTTAGATTTTTTTGTGCATTACGGACCCTACATTTAAGACACTGTCCCCCTGGGTGCTCAACCAAAGAAATAGCCAACTGTTCCAATGCTTAGTGGTTTAAGTGTTCTTCACAGGTAATTTTAATGTTTTGAGGTTTTCCCTTTAAGTGCTGACTGTAGAGCTAATGCCCCAGTGAGACGAGGTTCCCCTGTCATACAGCAGAAGGGGAAGCCAGCGTGTGACATCATGCAGCAGGAGCTCCTGAGCATCGGGCCAGGTTTCCCAGAGTAGGCAGCTGCCAGAGCTGACTTTTGAAGATCGGTTGGACATTAACCAATGCAAGGATAGTCTGGGGTGACACTGGAGGGGAGGAGGAGGAGGAGGGGGAGGACAGTGATGACAACAGGTGGAGGAAGTAAGGAAGTGGAATTGACAGGACTTTGAAGGAAGTGAGAGAAAGGAATCAAGGAGGAGCCCTGAAGTGATGACCTGGACATCTAAGTAGGTAGTAAACCACCACGATAAGGAGCAACTGGCAGAAAGCCGGTGTTGGCCGCTGGAGGTGGTGGGGAGGGTGATATGTTACATTTAGAGTTCACTGAGTTGGGTGCCTAGGAGACACCTGGGTCAGCAGCCCATTTGGAGATGAAAGGCAGGGGCAGCCAGGACAGGTTTAGAAGTCACCGGTGATGGCAGGCCTGGGAATGTGTGTGACCTCCTCCCCAGTGAGGTGCACTGAGGACAGAGGGCCAAGAGGGAACCAGAAAGACACCAACACGTAGGCCAGGTAGGAGCCACAAAAGAACACCAGGAAATACCAGTGCCCAGCAAAGCAGGGGAGGAGGAGGGAGGATCAAGAGGCAGATGCTGCGGAGAAGACCAGAAAGATGAGGTCTGAAAGACATCCAGTGGATTTCTCTGAGCTGTGAGAGCAGATTCAAGGGCATGGAGAAAGGGGTTGCTGGGAGCCCCAGGGAATGGGGGGTGAGTAGAAGTGGCTGTTTAATAGGGTGCCGTAGAGCTCCTGGCCTCCCTCCTGTGCAGTGGTTCATGGAGGCAAACAAGCCAAGGGAACACTGCTGGCCTCGATGGCCTCTGGAGTGATCCCACCCTCCCCTCCAGTTCTCTCCCCCTTCAGTCTGCCTGAAATCCCCGCCATTAGACTCCCTGCAGGCAGGTCTGCTGGGAGAACACACTAACTAGTGAACTCCTGATGAGGGTCAAGACTGAGATGAGCTGACCTGTCTTCTCAGGCCCCTGTGGATCGTTTGGAAGGGTTAAGGGCAGTGAGAAGGGCAAAGGGAGCAGACTCAGCTAGGGGTCACCTTGATTCTTTTCCTTTATTGTCCAGTTTTCAAAGTAGTGATTTGGTCCCCTAGCAGTCCACTGAGGACCAGTGAGCTGTCATGGGGTATCATCATGACTCGTGGGTTCGATGTATTTCATGTGTCCTAATCCATTGCGGTCTTCAGCATTCTGGTGCTCACACTGCCCCATCTTTGGCCAGGAGGGGCTGTTCAAATTTGCCCCTGAGTCCTTCTGACACACACCCAGGAGCCCTCGACACTTCCTTGCTTTCAGGTGTGCTACAATGGCCTCGTCTCGTATTTTACATGTGCTGTCCCGGGCCTGGGCCCACCCATCTCTCCCCAGGAGGCCGGTCTCCTTTTTGTGGGAAATAGGTCAAGACCACAGTCCGGGTGTTGGGAATGCTCATCACTACTGAGTATGTAGTTGTTTCTAGGCCTTTTTGATCATTAAAGCTAAGATAGAAGGTGGAAGGAATAAAATAAGGAAGAGAGGGAGGGAGTAAAGGTAAGGAAGAAAGGGAGGAAAGAGAAGGAATCAACCACGAGTCCATACTAACACTTCCAATTCCAGTTTCAGTGCAGGGCTACAAGGCTTTCTTAATTGCATCAATCGTAGATCTGTTTTCACACCAAAAGTCCCAGTTCTGAGTTCTCACCGATGTACTCACCGTCCCAAAGTAGAAGCACAGCAGCTTCAGACGCACGCTACCGACATCACCACTGACAACACGAGTGCCGAAGACAGTTCAGTGGCTTTAGGGCTCTTTCTGCTTATTGAGTATGTATCCCACTCGGGTAGACAGTGAGGTTCCTGGTGGCCCAGTAGTTTAGGGTTGTTCTCTGAGGTCTCTGCTGGCAGCATGCAGTTAGGTTCATTTACAGTATTTCACTTGCTTGGGTTTCAGGAATTTGTTTTTATGTAATTTTTTAAATTAAGTCTAGCTTCTACTCCTGTCTTCTCCACCCTATTCACTTTCTTCTAGAGTTAACCATTTACATTTTTTATGTTTACATTTTTATCATTTTGTAAACATATGCATATGCCTCTTCAAAAAACAGAAGCATCTACACGTACTTCACCCTGGTTTTCCACCCAGTGTTGCACCCACGAGAGCCCGCATAGTAGGGACAGAGCACGCAGACCTCTCCGTCAGTGGGACCAGGCGGAGTAGGCTGCTTGGAACCTGCCCTTGTCACTTAGCACCCCCGGTGCTGCTTTCCCTCTTCCCCCGATGCTGTGGCAATACAGTCACATGCACATCAGCTTTGTGGGGGGGTCTCCAGGACAGCACCACTCAGGTTTCTGGTTTCATCCATGAGTTAAAGACTACATATGTATACTACACATAGATTTTGTAAATAACAAAACAATATTTTAAATTACTCCCGCTTGTTTAAATCTGTGAAAGGAATGACACCTGCCATTTTTCACCCAGCAAATACGTGCACACAGCCCAATGATGAATGACTGGAGAACCCTAGGTGAGCGTTCCCATCCGTCTTTTCTCAATCGTTAGTTCTTACTCAAGTAGAAATGTCTAACAAGTATTCAGTGGTTCTAATGGACAGCTGTGGATGTTCACTGTGGAAAGTGTTTCTATTGCTCCTTCAATCCTCCTCAGACTTAGCAGCTTAAAATAATGGTTTCTTCCTCGTGGTTCTAGGGTTTGAGACCCTGCAAAGGGCTTAGCCAGCAGCTAGTTCTTCAGCTTGAGCAGCGGGCAGCGTCAGCAGGGCTGCCTCGGCTGCTTGCAGCCAGTGCCTGGGCTGGGCTGGAAGGCCTCCCTCTGTCTGGCGCCTCAGCTGGAGTGTCTGGAAAGACTGATGGCCTCGCTCACTCCCTCTTCCTGTGGCTCCCCAGCAGGGGTCCAGATGCTTTACAAAAGCTGCTCCGCTCCCAGTGAGAGTGTTTTGAAAGGACCAGCCCAGGCACTCGTTAAGGACAAGCTTATTATCACTTGTGGATGTCCCATTGGTCAAAACGAGTCACATAGCCAAGTCCAGAGTCCGTGTGGGAGGGGACCACACAGGTGTGCAAACACCAGGGGGCACGACTGGGAGGCACCAATGTCACAGAACAGTCTGCACAGGAGACTTTCTTATTCAGTCAAGCCTCCCTTCAGCTCTGTGTTAGATTCCAAGTTTACAGCTGGAGGAGTAACTGCTTCGATTTGGGAAGCAGCGTCACTTCACCCCTTGCTGCAGCATTAGAATTTCACCCTGGAAAATACTTGATTTCCATTGCAGCATTTGGATGTAGGTTTTTAAAGTCTTGATACCAGCTCTCATGAGCAACAGTCATGGAATCCCGGCCCGGGGGTGACAGACTCTGGCTGCACAGAACACCTGTTATTTCACCCACTTGCTTCCTTGAGCAAGGCCCTCGAAGTCATTCAAATGGTCCTACATGGGACCATCAGCATCATGAAGAATGTTTTTATCTCACCCCTCATTTGAAAGAAAATCCTAATAGTTACCTCCAGGGCAAGGAAGTGGGATCAGGATTGGTGGTCAGGGGTCTTTACCTTCACCTGTCTAACTTTTTTTTAATAATCAAAGTATTCTCATATAGTATTTGTATAACTAAAAAAAAAATAGAAGAGGCAGCTGACACGAGCCCTTTCACCCCCACCCCCACCCCCAGCCAGCGGGCTTCAGTGTGGGAAAGCCCGGACTCGCGTGTGCTCCCACTTCAGGTGGCTGTCTGAGATCGGCTTGTAGTCCCGATTTCATCCTTTCTTCCATCCCGAGTCCAGGTCCGAGGCTGATCATGACCGCTGACTGTTCTCTCTGTGTGTTGGTCTTTGGGGGAAACTCCTTGGTAGAGGATATTTTTCTTGCCTTTTGGTCATTACTGATCCCAGCACACCCTGTCCTGTCCACGCATCTCAAACAAGAACTAACCATTAATCATGTGGGAAGAAACCCTGTCTCCTGCGTCCGGCTTTTCACTAATAAAGAAATGCAGTTTCAATATGCAGCACACTTTGTGCCTTGTGTGTGTGCGACGCATGCTGTGAGCAGCACCGCTCTCTGCGTGTCAGAGGCTCGGTCCACCTGAGCACGGGCAGACCTCCGAGCACGTTCACCCAAGAGCAGTGGCTGGTCCGTGCTGTGCACCAGCCAGCAAGTCACTCGAAAAAGGAAAGCTGCCAAATGCTCACTCCACTCTTTTTGAGAGCATAATCTTAATGGTGCGGGTGGTTTTAGAAGCTTTTACTCAGGTAGTGTGACTCGTGTACCGAGGGCAGCTGCAGGGGAAATGAGGACTGAGGCCTCAGGAGGCAGAAGTGTGGAAGCCAGCTCTGCCGCTCGTTAGCCACATGCATGGACCATGGGTAGGTGACCGGGGTCGGCCGGTCAGTGGGTCACGTTTCTAGAACTTCCTGCAGCGTGATTGGGGTCAGGGTCCTTGGAACGGCTGGTGCTGGCAGCGGGCAGTGAGGCTGAGTCCCAACCCTCACAGACTTCTCAAAGGTGTTTGTGACCATAAAATCTTCAAATGATTGATGTAAAGAAAGGGAGCCCTCCACAATCTTTCCAACTTGGCTGTCACATAGAGAGGTCCTGAGAGAGCAGACACCAGAGATTATGATTTTGGGTGTAAGCAGGTTAAAATTGGGTATTTTTGGTCCAAAAAGGCTGGGAACTATAGCCTTCTTGGCTAAGGGCCCAAAGTCTTGGAACAATAGACTGGCCCTATTTCCTAAGTCGGGAGCTAGACCCTCTGTGTGGGGCTGGGATGAAACCAGTTCCGTCGGCGTCAGAAATCACCTGCCTCTGGCCTACAAAGGGAAGGTGGTCGAAGAAGTCACAGAAGGAGAGGATTTCTTTGGAGAGAGGCGTTGACTTTCCATGGCATTTTCCCTTCCCCTCAGCTGTAAAGGATAATGGGGTAAGGGGCGTCTTCTGCCCTCTCAGCCCAGAAGAGAGGGTCTTCAGGGGGATGGCTGGGTTCTGCTGTGCGCCCTCCTCTGGGGTGTAGACCGCCTGCTTCCTACTGTGTCTTCACGTGGTGGGAGGTGGCGAGTGAGGGAGCTCTGTGGGCTCCCGTTTACAATGGCACTAATCCCACTCGTGAGGGCTCCACCCTCGTGACCCAGTCATCCCCCCAAAGACTGCACCTCCTAGTATTTTCTCATTGGATGTTAGAATTTCAACATAAAATTTAGGGGACACAATCATCCAGTCTGTGACTGTAGAGCAAACTCCCTCCCTGAAATCTGGAGACGGGGGAGCCCAGAGTCGCATCTGGGGACATAAACTAACAGGAAATGTCAAGTGGTGATACTGAAGAGTTTCCGGAGGGCGACCATGAACTAGCCTAAGAAACTTCTGGAGCCTTCCACTTTAGGAGGGGTCTTCAAACTTTTACCTCTAGTAACCCCATCAGGTTATCAAGGTAAAGGTACCAGAAAAATGCCCTCATGGCTCTGGCAGGGGCTGGAGAAAAGTCATTGTTGTTAAATACACCCAGAGTGTTCTCCATAACAGAGACCTATTATCCAGGGAAAAAAGATTATACTAGAGCCTTATCCCTCCTGGGAGAGGGGCACCCACCCCTCTTTACTTCACTCTAATCTTCTGTCTCACTTAGGAGGGAAAATCTGTGCCAGCAGAGAGTCGCTTGCGAAGGTGGCGAGTCACTAGAACCTGAGATTTAATCAGAAGGTTGTAGAGGGCTCTCCCTCCCCACTTGCCTACCCTCTGACAGGTTCCAGTGCAGTAGCAGTGGCGTGAAGCTGACAAAGCTACGAGACACGGACCTCCATCTCAGACGAGGAGCACTCAGGGAAACCCAAGGTCGAGAGAGTAGACCAAACAAGAGCACGAGAGGCGTTTCAGTGCCCTGACTCCTGCAGCTACAGCAAACATTGAACCCACTCCAGCTTCTAACCTGACTTATAACACGGTCCTCACACCATGTGTTCAGTTCCTCTTACTCAGTGCAATATGCCTGTCACTCAACAAAAAATTACGAGGCACACCAAAGGCAAGGAAAAAAGAAGAACGCAGACTGAAGAGGTCAAGCATCAGGACCAGATTCAGATACAGCACAGAAGTCGGAATTCTCAGGGAATTTAAAATAACTGAGGCACATGGATATAGCTCTAGTGGGAAAAGTAACAACACGCAAGAAGAGATGGGAAAGGTAAGAAGATGGAAACTCTAAGACCCAAGAGGAAATGCTAGAGATAAAAAAACATTCTGACATAAGTGAGGAATGGCCTTTGATGGGCTCACTGAAGGCCGAGGAAAGAACCAGTGACCTTGAGGACAGGTCATTAGAAACAGCAAAGACAAAGCAAATAAACGAAGATCAGAGCAGCACATCCAAGAACTGTGGGACGGTCTCCCAGTTGCACACTACGCAGCGTACGTGTGATTGGAATATCGGAAGGAGAGGAAATAGAGAACAGAGCAGAGGGAACACTTGAAGGAGTGATGGCCAAGAACTTTCCAAAATTAGTGACAGACACCAAACCACAGATCCAGGAAGCCTGGAGAATATCAAGCAGAATAAAGATCAAAAGTCTACACCTAGGCATATCATACTCAGATTGCAGAAACCTGAAGACAGACAGAATCTTGAAAGAACCCAGAGAGGGGAGGTATCTTACTTACAGAGGGTAAGCATTACACTGGACTTCCTATCAGAAAGCCAGCAGGGAAGAAAAAAGTAAAATGAAATATTTAAGATGTTGAAAGAAAAAAAGCCACTAACCTAGAATTCTACATCCAGCAAAATGACCTTTAATTAGTGAAGAAGAAATAAAGACTTCCCCAGACAAATAAAAACTAAGGGAATTTATCTCCGGCAGATCTACCCTACATGAAAAGTTAAAAGATTTTTTTCAGCTGAAGGAAATTATATGGGACAAAAACTTTCATTTACATAAAGAAATGAAGAACATTAGAAAGGAATAAGTGAAGGTAAAATAAATCTTTGTTTCTTAATTGATCTAAAAAATAACTGTTTAAAGTAATAATAGCAATTGATTGTGTGATTACAGCATGAAAGAGTGAAATCAGTTACAGCAGTGTCGTGAGCCGATGAACTGGGAACACTGTGTCAGGGTGAGTCGGTGCGAGTGAAGGGGGGGTTTGAAGGAGGAGTTAGATCAGTTAAAAGTGTGTGTTGGCCCTGGCTGGTGTAGCGCAGTGGATTGAGCAGGGGCCTGTGAACCAGAAAAGATCACGGTTCGATTCCCAGTCAGGGCACATGCCTGGGTTGCAGGCCAGTTCCCAGCAAGGGACACGTGAGAGGCAACCATACATTGATATTTCTCTCCTTCTCTCCTTCCCTTTACCTCTAAAGATAAATAAATAAAATCTTTAAAAAAAAAAAAAGTGTATGTTGGATACCCTAAGGCAACCAGTAAAAAAAAAGTTTAACAATAAGTACTCCTATAATGCTCTCCTAAAGGAGAAAACAAAATGGAACCATACAAAAGGCTCCATTCAAATTGGAGAAGCCAGAAGTAGGGACAGAGAAACCAAGGCCAGTGCAGGGGACAGGGCATCGTCACAGACACGGTCAAGGTTACTACACCAGCAGTGGGGTTCAATGCGAGTTGTTTAAATAGATGGATTAAAACACAGGTTATCAGAGAAATGCCAGAACTAAAAATCATGATACAATTAGCTGAAGTTATGTATACTGTTACTAAAAGTCGGTGACAGAACGGAAGCACCTATGAGAGGTGAGCAGAGGTAGGAGCGCACTAGTGTTTTTACTGTACACGGCAAAGGTCGACAATTGCTACTCGAAGAAAAAGAGGACTCATCACATAAACTACTAGAATAACTTTTAAAACATTAAAATATTGAAGTAAAACAAACTAAAAAACCTTCCAAATTATCAGGAAATCCATGTACAGAATGAAATACAGAAAATACAAATCACATCATAAAGAGATTTTTAAAGGACTAAAAAGGACAAATTGTAACATAAAACACTATTAACAAGCAGCAAATGTGTTTGGTGCTAGTTTATAATAAGGGGCAGACTGCACAATGAAGACTTTGTATTTGTTTACACACCAATACAATACCATCCAAATTCATAAAGCAAAAACATGAAGAAATGAGAGGTGGACATAGAAGGCTTTATCCCTCTTACCCTATTACAGATAAAGTTCACGCAAAAAATCAGTAAGCCGAGAGAAGATCTATGTAAAATGTTAAGACAAATTTAATGCATTGAACTCTCACCACCAAAGCAGAGAGTCAATATCTTGTCAAGAAACGCACAACATGTAAGTTCTCTGGTCACAATGCAACAAAACTAAAAATCGGTGATGACACTTGAAAACAAAGAAGAACTATAACTCGGGTCAAAGAGGAACTTAAAACTTATAGAATATTTTTAAAGTAATAATTTTATATTCAAACTTTTGAGATATGACTAAAATGATATATAGAGAAAAATTCATAATCACACATTCAAAGTAAAAAAAAGAAAATGAATTCTCTAACTCAAGAAATTAGAAAACGAACAATAGAATAAACATCAGGAGAGCAGAAGGAGAAACTAATGTAAAAATAGTATTTAATGTATTAGAAAGTAAAAATAATGTAACTAATAAGTAAAGGGGTTATTTAGGATAAAAACAAGAATATAATCAAGAAAAAAAGGAGAGAGTATGAAAAACACAAAATAATAAAGGAGAATGATGAAAATGACCTCAGACTAAAGTTATATGTCAAAGTTTTAGAGATTTAGTCTTCCACCCCCACCCCCCAAAAAAACCCACATGGTTTTTCAGGGAGAATTGAACCGAAATTTTAAGGAACTCTGGAAAATTAAAGAATGTACTTCTGTAAGTTCACGTATTGAGGTATCCCCATTTTTCCCAAACAGATCATTCAACCAACATAGCCATGTTCATAAACAAACATCTCCATGCGCTAGGCAACAGGTCATGCAATGAGTAAGTAACACGAAGTGAGAACCTCAGCTAAAGAGGCTGGCGAGCTGAGCACAGAACCTGCCTCGGCAGCTGGGAGTTGATTTTTTGCTGGGTTAACTGGGTCTAAGCGTGTTCATACGCAGCCAGGGTCATCACAAGGAACCAGAGGCTGCTTGGTCTGTGAAGGGAGGCTGAAAAATCATGCTGAGGCCCAAGGGAGGCAAAGAACACAGCACTGTTTATGACCAGGCATTAAATCAAGCTGTCCACTGACGGCTTGGCAGCGTATTTGCCATTTCTTCCATATCACCATGGGGCAGGAGCCCTACACTGCCAAAGAAGACCTGGGTCCGGACCAAGAGAACTGGGCGAGACCACTAAGATAGCTGGTAGGAGATGGGGATGGGAGCAGCGAGGATGATGACAAACCAGACATTTTCCAACGTACAAAGGCTAAGAGTTTATTACCCATTAAATGTGTTCTTCAGCGAGAAGAAAGGAGGGAAGCCGTGGGATTCAAGACACAGTGGTGAACACAAATTAATAAATGTGTGGATAAATTTAATTAACTGAAGACTATACAAACCATTAACTTTTGTGTATAGAACAGTGAAATATAGGAATCAATATTAGATAGGGTTTATGTTCAACGGGCAATTAAAGCATGTTAAGATTCTTGTTTTATTTGTGACTTTGGGCTTTTTGTAGGAAGATTAATTAAGTGTATATGCTAAAACTTCAAGGGCAACCATTAGAGGAACAGAAATATAGTCAGCCCAGAGGGAGGTGAATGAATGTAGGAAGGCTTGTCAATTCAATAGAAAGCAGGAGAGAAAATGAAGCCGAAAAAAATATGGTAAACAAAATCCAAAAATAAATGTTAAAAATACATTTAAGTGTGCCAGTTATTACAATAAATGTAATTAGATTGTATTAATTTTCTAGAGCTGCAACAACAAATTGCCACAAACTTGGTAGCTTAAAACAACTAAAAGTTTATTCTGTCAGTATTCTGGAGGCCAGAAGTCCAAAGTCAAGGTGTCAGCAGAGCCCTGCTCCCTCTGAAGGGTCTCGAGGAGAGTCCTCCCTGCATCCTCCAGCCTCTGGTGGCTGCAGGCATTCCTCTGACTGTGGCCACACAGCTCCAATACCTTCCTCCTGCACGTGGCCTTCCCTTCTTCGCATCTCTCCTTGGTGTGTCTCTGATAAGGACACTTGTTATTAGGTTTAGGGCCCCTCTGGATAATTCAAGGTGATCTCATCTTAGATCCTTTACATCTGCAATGACCTTTTGTCTATAAATAGAGTCACATTCACTGGCGCTGAGGGTCAGGAAGTGCACATGTCTTTTTAGGGGTCATTATTTAACCTACTACACAGGTTAACTTACCTATTGCAACAAAACAAAAGGAGAGAGAGAAACTATCAATTGGATTTTTAAAGTCCAATTATATGCCAATTATGAGTGATATATCTAAAAATAAGTCACATATAGTGATTAAGAATCAAAGAAAAATATATATATACCAAGGAAGTGCTAATCAAAAAAAGCTGATAGAGCATTAAGACAGACAGCTTATAACTTCCATTTTCACTTTATTTTCAATGTCTTTTAATGAACAATTCTTAATTTCATAGAGGCTAATCTATCAGTATTTTCTTTCACAGTTAACAATTTTTGTGTCTTGTTTAAAATATTATCTACAAATTAAAGTAATATTCACTTATTTTTTATCAAAAGTTAAGCTTTGCTTTTGACATGTAAGTTTGAGATTCATCTAAGTTAATTATTTGTATGGTGTGAGGTAGGGATCAAGTACATTTTTTTCAAGATGAAAAACAATTTTTTAAGGTCCACGTATGGTATAGTACCTCTTTTCACCACTGATCTGTCATGACAGATAAGTAAGTCTGTTTCTGGGACCTCTAGTCTATGTTTAAATTGTTTATCTCTGCTCTGTACCATGTTATCTTGATGACTACAGCTTCCTTATAAGTCCTAATAGCTGGCAGGACAAGTCTCTCTTTACTTTTTCTTCTCTAGAAGGTATTGACTTCTCTGTCAATCCAGAGACTAAATACAGGTCTTCACGAATAGGAAGGTAATATATAGAGATGCCAGTTTTCTATAGATTCAGTGAAATTCCAGTCACAGTTCTATCAAGATATTCATGAAACTTGACAAGCTTATTTTAAAATACATGTTCTCTTTGATCCAGCAGTTTTATTTCTGGTAATTTAACCTACATATACTTACCCATGTATGTGAAAGGAATAGAAAAAGAAATTCACTGTAGCGTTGTTCGTACTAGAAAGAAAAGGTTAGAAACAATGTAACAACATATATGGAACTGATTAAATTGTAGAACATCCATATGAAGAAATATTATTTAAAAAATTTGAAACACTGAGGCAGCTCCAGATACATAAAATATTTCATGAGCTCCAACGTACATAAAGTGGAAAAGGAGCAGAATAATGATTTAAATCGATACCTAAATGATTAATTTTAATTATCATTAGCCTCACTAAAATTTATTAAATGTCTGCTATGAGACGGACTGCTTCTAAGTGAAAGGACTGGGCTGAGACCACATTACCCTGATGAAGTGTTGAGGGGCGGCATTACCAGTCATCCGCCACCGTCAGAGGGAAGAGCCGTGCGGCCGAGGTGCACACACCTGTGCATTTACCCTGGAGAGTTCAGCCCTGTGTTCAGCAGAAGAGGGTGGCAAACAGGGAGGCACCCTGTAAATAGCACGGCACTCCTGTTCACCGTTCCACGCAGTGAGTATGTGATCACGGGACAAAGACCCGTAAAGGAAAGAGCATTGACATAGTAATTAGAAGGCATTGACCAAGTGACCCAAAGGAGAACAACAGGGTATGATGAAGGTGATGGCAAAATAAATTATTTATTTGGAGCCTTGTGGTTGCAGATAGCAGAGACCACACTCCCATTGCTTTAAGCAAAAAGGTGAATGTGTTGGCTTTCATATCAGAAAAGTTCAAGAGAAGATTGAACCTCGGGAGTGGCTGGATCCACTCAGAAGGCATCATTTGGGTTCTGTGCCTTCATTTCTTGACCGCTTTCGCACACGCAGGAGCCAGTCAGACAGGCTCTCCTCTTTGGTGGCCGCCACAGACCCAGCATTTCACCCTTCCAGTTTAAGCTCTCATTTGCAAGAATTGTAGCAAAAGCCCAGACTACGTGTGGGCCACATGCCCACCCCCTGGAATGGGAATGGGGTCGATTCCATGTAGTCCAACCACATAGACTGAAGGAGATGGTATCAAAGGCAAATGGTGCTGTTTTTAATAGAACGAGTATGACTGCATAGATGCTGAACAGGCAAAACCTACAGATGTCTACAATTGGGGCTTAACTCAGTTGTAAAAGACCCAGGAACAGCTATTTTTGGAATGTGGAATTTAAGATGAGGATTTAGAAAACTCTCCCAAATATGAAGAAATGTTCTGCACAGAGGTTCTTGAACTTAGCGTAGCTAAGCTGCCTTTCATTGCTTCTACCCTGTGTGACGGCCGGGGAGGGCGCCCCACGCTGGAACGTGGCACAGGAGGCGTGGTAGTTCTGTGTTCGCTTTGCCTTTACCTTGCACCTATCAGCATCTTATTCTCGCTCAATTCCCGGCACTTAGTGTAGTGCCTGGTCTATAGTGGGGAAGAGATAAGTATCTGACAACCGGTGGACAAACAGATGGATAAAATACGATGTCTAAGAGTATCTTTTGTAATCAGATCTGCTAAACCATAGTCTTGCAATGAGCTGTTTCATCTCCCCACTCCCCTTGCCGTTCTTTCTTCCCGTTCTCCCTGCTTCTCTGCCCCTTGGCTTTGCATCCTGGTTCCTAACAACCACTTCAGGTCATTCAGGTTTAATGACTTTCAACTCTGTGTTAGAGGTTTCCCATTCTTCCATAGAGATTGGGCCCTCAGTTTTTTATCCAGGTACATGGATGCTCATTTTAAAACTTTATTTCCCAGTCTCCTTTGTAGCTGTCACCTGACGTAGTTTTGGACAACAGGAAGTACACAAAGGTACCCTATGAAAACTTCCTGAAAGTCTTAGTGCTTGCTAGCCCCCAAAGATGGCCCCCAGCAGTTCCTCCCCTCGATACGCATGCCACTCTTCACAGCAAGAGTTGGAGCAAGTCTACCTGCCATACCCCCTCCCCACCCAAACCCTCACCCCTGTCCCCAGGCTGGCCCTGTGACTGCTTTCACCAATAGAATGCAGTAGGAGGGACATTCAGGGACTTCCACACCCAGCCTAAAGAGAACTGGAGCATTTTTTTTCCCTCCTCTTGGGACACTCATGCTTGGAATGGGCCTTTTGAAACAGCTGCCACACTACGAGGGAGCCCAAGCAGCTGTGAGGAGATATCCTCCTGAAGGAGAACTGGAGCTTCAGGCAGTGGCCCCAGTGGAGCTTCAGGCAGTGGCCCCAGCTGAGCTTCCTGCGCACAGCCAGTGCCAGTTTGCCAGCCACGTGGTCGGGGTCATTTTGGACCAGTCAGCTGTCCCAGAATGCTGCATAACACCATGTAAAGCAGAACTGTGCAGTCTACTCATGGATTCATGACCTATAATAACAAATCATTGGTGTTATGCCACTAAGTTTTAGGGTGGTTTACTATGCTGCAAGAGAAACATGAAAAACACTCCTAGCCTCTTTTCTCTCCTTCCTGTTGGCTGTAATATATATATATACACACACACACACATACATATATATACATATGTATGTGTGTATATATGAGATAAATACAGCTGAAGCAACATCTTGGACTACTGGGTAATCTTAGGAATATATGTCACACAAGAGAAAATAGCTTGAAGTGTCTACAAAAAAGAGATGAAATTCTGTATCAAAGAAGCCACTGTTATTTCAGGGCTCTTATTCGAGGTGAGCCTAATTCTAGCTTCACTGACTCGCCCTCAGGTACTACTCAGATGCTAACTCCTGCACGTTGCCTCACGTAGCCTCAGTTTCATCAGTTTGCTTGTTCTTTCTGTTTTTAAGTTAATTTTTGTTTTATCAAAGAAACATGTGTATGCAGTTTTACAATCCAAACAATCTGGGAGTTCTGTTTTCCAACGAGATGAAGGATCAGCTTAGCCTCGCCGGTTCCTTCTTCCAAATGCCACTTCATAAATGCCACAAAACCCGGAAGGAAGTTGTGTGACCCGGAAGGAAGTTGTGTGACACTGGCACAGACTCCTAAGAACTCCCTGGCACGACAGGAGGCGTTGCGGTGCTGGTGTGCGGGAGATGGTGGCAGCCCAGAGCGGCACGTGGCTGAGCCCCAAGGACGCTGCACTGCAGAGACTTTGGGATCTTCCTTTTGCTCGTTAACACTGTCCTGGGTGGACCTTGCCCATCCCAGTGCCACGGTGAAGCAGAAGGGACAGCAGCCAGCCCTGTGCTGTCAGGACTGCCCAGGCAACATCAGAGTGGGCGCACTGGCCACGCCAGGTGGTCTAGAAGCAGTTCACAACGGGTGCAAGCCCCCCGAGCAGCCCTTGGCATTCCTCACTTGCCTCATCCTGCTTTGTGGTGACTCCTGCTTCACAGGAGTAGGTCCAGTTTGGACGTCTAAACTACAACACCCCGGGATATGTTTTCTCTGCAGCCCCTGTGTCAAACTTACCAGGAAAGATGGAGGCGAGGGCTTATGCGTCAACTCTCCTCATTCATCAGGCATCTGGTACTTCTAGGATAGATGGTCTCGATCTTGGCCCTGTAGACACTTCTGACAGGTAAATTATGGTTGTGAGAGGATGTCCTATACTTTATAAGGTTTTTAGGAGCATCCTTGGCCTCTACTTACTAGACATCAGTAGCAATACTCAAATACTATTACCCTACACCTCACACCCACCACCACCCAGACTGTGGCAACCCAAAATTTCTCCAGAACTTTTGAAATGTCTCTTTTTGGTGCAAAATCATCCCCAGTTGAGAACCTCTGCTCCTGAAGAGTTTGTAGAGGGTCCCTGCCCTGTAGCGTGATAGCCTTGAATGTGAACTCACTGGTAAAAATAGTCAGCTTTGTTGGGAGGGCCACTTAGTACAAGAGAAAATCAACAAGTGGAAAAATCTAAACTAGATGAAGCAAGTTTAGCAGACTAAACAAACGAGAAAGGCAAATAAGTATATTAAAGAGATGAGATACACCAAAGGTATAAAGGAGCCCTAAGAGGAATTTCTGAGTACAAAAAAATTGAAATAAAAACTTAATAGACTGACTATTGAGTAGCAGATTGAATAGCAGAATATACAATAAACCAAAGAAGTAGATGATTCATTCCAGAAAGCACTAGTATAGGTTATATAGTTGAAATATAAAAAAAGAAAGGTTGACATGGAAAACTGAAGTAGAAGCACTAAAAAAAAAAAAGAAACACTAAAATTCAAATAGTATAAGTCACAGAAGAAGAAGAAAAATATAGAGGATGGAATGTTTAAAGAAATAACAGCAGAGGATTTCTCACATTAGAGGGTCTTAAAACCTCCAAGTATGAATACTACTACTTAGAGAAGGACCAGAGGGGAAGAAAAATATACCTTAGATAATTTCTGTATCATTTAAGTGCATCGAAGAGAATAGTAGAAATGCTTCTAGATACAAAGCAAATTGTCTTAAAAGGAGCAAGAATCAGACCATCCTCATATTTCTTGGCAGCAACATCTGCAGGAAGGACACAGAGCAATATTTTTAGCACAAATATTGAAGTACAAGACCTTGGAACCTAAAATTCCAAATCCAGCTAAACTATCATTTAAATGTGATGTCAAAAGAATGTTTATCACACAAAGTCCCTCCTTGAAAACATCCGTAGAAGTGCTCCAAGCAAGAAGGACAGAACAGTAGGGGGATGCGGTCCAAGCAGGAAGGGGAAACAAATGACCTGGTGCATTTCACTGTTGTCACACTCAGCAGCCATGAGAGCACAATAAGCTAACGAAACTTTACATGCATGGCGATCAGTCACTAACCTCAACCTGACAGATTGAATTTTTTTGCTCAAAATTGTATATTAAATTTTATTTTTATGGTGGTTGCTCAGAACTTACTAACAAACAAACTTGGTTTAATTTTACCCTTTTAGTAGCAAATAGGAAGGAAGAATGAAAAAAAGCATGATGAATAAAATACATGACATGAAGGCAAATGTTTTTTTAATTTAAGTATGAAAGTAGCTAAGTAAAAATAAATTTAAACTCAGTGTAAAACTATAAAGACTCAGAGGGGATTGATGTACAGTTTTATCTATGAGAAACACTAAAGCCAAAGAATACAAAAGGAAAGATTAATAGCATAGGGAAGAGAAAATAAACCAGGGAAATAAGAACTTTCTTAAGCGTAGTGATGTTTGTTATCAAAACATATGTCAAAGAAGGCCACCATATATTTTTACAATGCATTTTAATAGATATAGTGATCATATATAACTATTCACCATTGAAAGAAATAAGTAAGCCAGCCAATGTGATTGGTAGTATGAGATACTCAGGTATAAGCATTCGTTATATTTATGGAACAGTAACCCTTAAGGTCTCTGCATTTTCCTGTGTGTAAATTATTTCTTATCTCCGTTCAGGTCCTCTGAGGAGCAGGAGGCAAAGCCACATTAGCCAGAAATTTAGTGGGGAGAAACGCCCATAAAGAAAGAGTAAAGGGAACAGAACAGGAAAAGACGGGGAGGATCTTCACCGCGGTGCATGTCTGAGACCTGAGAAAGGTGAAGGGGAGGCAGAGTGGGTAGGGAGACTCAGACCGAGTTCGGCAGCAGGGCTCTGAAGAAAATGTCAGCTAGGCGCAGAGGGAAGGGCAAGCCAAGTGTGTCCTGCAAGGACAAACCGGCCCCGGTACCCCTGCTGTGCCCAGTTATTGAAGTGTGGCCCCAGCAGGCACGAAGGCCAGAGTGGATTCGGCCAGAGTGAGTTCGGAGTGGCAGCAGCAAGGAATGTCAGTCAGCCCCTCCCTGCAGCAGGTTCCCTTGAAGGAGATCTGAGCAGCGCATCTCCAAGATCACCATGTGCCGGAATAAAGTCATGAGAATCGATAACCCAATATACCAGCAAACAAGACATCGTGCACAACAGCAACCCAATCATAAAGTCTCCTGAAGTACGTGACTCAAACCAAGGCAAAGACTTCTACCAAGAAACTCAATTAAATGGCACACAATTTTTTTAATACATGGAGAGGTTATCCTATGTTCATGTATGGAATGACTAACATGTAAACATGCTGTTACAACTCGAAACAATTTTAACTTCAAGCGTAGTTAGAACTCGTCAAGTAGCTTAAATAAATTTGACAAATTTATTTTAAAATATGTATGAAAAATTACATCCTTGGGTAGCTCATTTTGAAAAAGAAGAAAAGGGAGACCTTGCCTATTAGATGTAAGGAAATGTTACAGAGCCAAAGTGGTAAACATGGACAGACACCAGTTTAGGACAGCTAAACATGAAATGAAAAGAGTAGAGAGCACCTACAGGGGAAACCAGAATGTGGTTATGGTGGGGCCGTAGCCTAGTGAGGAGAGTATGGATTATTTAACGGAGAGTTGTGACAGACTGAATCATGCCCATCCCCCAGTTCACGTGCTGCAGTTCCAACCCCCAAGGTGAGTGTATTCAGAGACAGGGCCATGAAGGAGGTCACTAAGGTTTTAAACAAGTCACAACTGTAGGGCCCTAGTCCAAGAGGATCAGGAGACTTATAAGAAGATGAAGGGAGAAAGATCTCTCCGTCTCTCTGTGCACACACACCAAGGAAAGTCACATGAGGACACAGCAGGTGGCCACCTGCAGGTCAGAAAGACAGCTCTCCCAAGAAGGTAAAGGGGCCAGAACCTTGGTCTTGGACTCCCAGCTTCTGGAACTGTGAGAAAATAAAACTCTGCTATTTAAACCAGCCAGTCTGTGCTATTTTGTTCTGGCAGCCTGAGCTAAGATAATGGTTTTGGTGGGGAAAAAATGGTTAACTATATTGAAAAGGAATTGTATACAAAGATGAACTATAGATGGATTAATGTCTGGATGGAATGATAAAACGATTTAGCTAATGAAAGAAAAACAAAAACGTTATTTGCAATCTTGGAAAAAGGAAAAATTCTTTAGGACACTCACAGCACAAACCATGGAGTGGAAAACCACTGGAATTGACACCCATCACTCTTGGCAAATTCTGTTTATTGGAAGTGAACCCACAGGTCCAGCTCATACTCAAGGAGGGAGAATCACGGGAGAGAATCACACATGTTTCATGTATGGATATCAGAGGTGGGGATGCTGGGAGCCACTGTAAAGGCTACTTAACACCGGGTAGAACTAAGCAATTTACAAAGGGCAAAATGCAAAAATCAAATAAATACAAGAAAGGGTGCTGAATGTCACTAACAAAAATGAAAACAGCAATTACTCATCATTTTTACTCCACATTTAGCTACAAAATGTTTTAAAGTAATAACATTTAGTGCATGCAAGGGCAGGCAGAAACTGGCACTTTAATACAGTGATGGTGGAAGTGTGAACCATTAACTTGTTGGTAAAGCAACCCATCGAGGTCACTGAGAAGTTAAAAGCACTGATACTTAAGAACATGTGTACAAGGATGGTTTATTGTAACATCATCAGTGATGGCAACAAACAAAAAAACAAACAAACAGAAAAGCCCTGGAAATGACCCAAATGACCTTTAAGAAGGGAAACTCTGGAGAGTTTGTGGCACAACCAAACTATGAGTTATTCTTAACTAATTGTTCAGCTGTTTATGCTTGAGCACAGAGAAAATTGTCGAATGACATACACCAAAACTATGAATATGTGTTACCACAGTAAGGTTACAGGGTGGAAATGACATGGCTAATTTTTAATATATCCTTATATACTTTAAAGTTTAATAGCAAACATGTATTTGTTATTTAACAAAGGCAAAATTTTGTTAAGATAAAATTTTCTTACCCTGGCTGGTGTGGCTCAGTAGATTGAGTGCCAGCCTGTGAACCAAAGATTCCCGGTTGGGGAACACACCTGGGCTGCAGGCCAGGTCCCCAGTGGAGAGTGCACAAGAGGCAACCACGCACTGATGTTTTCCTCCCTGTCTTTCTCCTTCCCTTCCACTTTCCCTAAAAATAAAAATAACAAAGAAAATAAAATCTTAAACTAAAAAAACCTTAAAAAATAATAAAAATGTTCTTGACTAAATCCCACCATTTAACACTTTCAGATAAACCGAAATCACAATGGAATCCCTCTCGGAATTGCAGAAAGTGTGCACATTATTTCCCCCGTCAGTGGTGCATTTTAAAAGCAGACATTCACCCATTCAATGCATGGTTCCTGAGCATGATCTGCCTGCTATCTGCCACAGCACCGGCAGCCAAGAGTGAAGCATTTCACTCCAGTAAGTCAGTTCCTCTCATGAATAAGAAGAGAGAGATTTTTGTAGGGCCAGGGATGGATCTTCTTTGCAGCCATCAAACCAAGCCAAGGAGCTAAGTTTTGAAGATCACATCATAAAAGATGTGCAGAGCACAAAGTTTCGTGCCGTCCTCGGTGAATATTACGCCTCAACACGTGAACTGTCTGGAAATCCAACAGGAGAGCGTTGGAGGCCCTGGGCTCTGTCGTGGCAAGGGCCTGCAGTGATACCACTGGCTGACCAGCTGTGTGTTTTTTGGTTGAGCATAAGGGTCCTTCCCACCACACAGCATGAAGTTTTGCGAGGCCGATCCTCTCCTACAAGGTGTGGTAGACACTCCTGGAAGAAGTTTGGTTCCTCTGAGCCTGCCGTGGCCTTTGTCCTTGGCTCTCACTGGTTTAGGAATGGCCAGGTAAATCAATTATCCAACAGGGCAGGAGGAAAATTCTTCCAAGAGGCTTTTGAGAAAGTTTTCCTACTCCTAAGAAAGGATAGGGGGAGAAACGTGATCTCTTTTCTCCTTCCAGTCTTTGAGAAGTTTGTGAAAAAGGCTATGATGCTTTAGCAACTACAGCCACCTTGTGACCATAAAGAATGAAGAATGTGTGATTATGTCCTAATAACAGAGGACAAGGACAAGCAGAAAGCGGGAAATAAGTGTGGAAGGACCCTGGAGCCTGGTGACAGCCCTAACCCACTGCTCTTAGCAACCCAGAGAGACATAATATTGATCCCAACGTGACACAACAGAAAGTAGATAACACCACCCACGTGCCCTTCTTGCCAAAAACTTGAACCTGAATCTCTCTCTAACTTCAGTTAGTTAGGCCCAACTAACTAAATCTTTAGCCTCAACTAACAATTCACAGGAACCACGGGGGAGAGGGGAGCGCCTCAAATGGCACAGCAGGGATGCAGTTAGTGCACTGCCAACTGTTGGCCACACAGCAGGCAGACAACCTGGTTGCACCAAATGAGGGGGAGGGAATAGCATAAGGCGGGAAGATCTCCAGATTCAGAGAGACTTCAGAGACATAGCAACCAAATGCATTGTGCAGATCTGGTTAGGATCTTTAATCAAAAAGGTAGACAGATCTGAACAGTAAATTTTTTTTTAATTTATGGGTTTTTAGGGAGAGAGAGGAAGAAAGAGCGAGAGAGAAACATTGACTTGTTCCACTTATAGATATAGTCGTTGGTTCATTCCTGTATGGTCCTTGACCAGGGATTGAACCTGCAATGTTGGCATATCACAACAGTTCTCTAACCAACTAGGCTAACTGGCCAGGGCTGAACAGCAAATTTTTGGTGGTTGTTGAATGTTTTAGGCATGATAGTGGTGATATGATTTCGATTTTCTAAAAAATTATTTTTTATTTTAGAGATATGCAGTAAGGGTGTTTATGGATGAAAGCACACGATGACTGGCATTTGCATTGAAGTCAACCTGTACAAGGTGGGGGGTCATGGGTAACAGGGTGGAATTATAGATGGAACAGCATCGGCCGCATGGTGACAGTAGCTGGAGCTGCTTTACGGTCACGTGGCCATGCAGCGCTCTAGTCCCTCTTTTACATTTCTTTGAAAAAAAATTTTTTGAACCTTGCAAACTTTACTCTTTTTTTAATATTCTATTGATTATGCCATTACAGTTGTCCCATTTCCCCCCTCATTCCCCTCTATCCTGCACACCCCTCCCCCACCATCCCCCCCTTTATGTCCATGTGTCACAAGTTCTTTAGCTTCTACATTTCCCATACTACTCTTGCCCTCCCCCTGTCTATTTTCTCCCCACCGTCTATGCTACTTATTCTCTGTACCTTTTCCCCCTTCTCCTCCTTCCCACTCCCCTGTTGCTAACCTTCCACGTGATCTCCATTTCTGTGGTTCTGCTCCTGTTCTAGTTGTTTGCTTAGTTTGTTTCTGTTTTTGTTTTAGGTTTGGTTGTTAGTAATTGTGAGTTTGCTGTCCTTTCACTGTTAATCTTTTTAATCTTCTTTTTCTTAGATAAGTCCCTTTAACATTTCATATAATAAGGGCTTGGGGATGATGAACTCCTTGAATTTGATCTTATCTGAGAAGCACTTTATCTGGCCTTCCATTCTAAATGAAAGCTTTGCTGGATAGAGTAATCTTGGATGTAGGTCTTTGGTTTTCATGACTTGGAACACTTCTTTCCAGCCCCTTCTTGCCTGTAAGGTCTCTTTTGAGAAATCAGGGGACAGTGTGATGGGAGCTCCTAGACCTTTTTTGAAAGTACGCATCACTGGGCCCACTGCAGACCTTCTGAGTCAGGGATCCTGGGGACAGGACTCAGTGTTGTGCACTGCTGACCACTTCTCTGGCCGGCTCTGCAGGGTTCTGTGAGTTAGGAAGTGGGAAACCAGACTGCTGTCCTTCTCAGGTCTCTGCACGTATCTCTCTGCATTTTTCTGAGTACAAATGGCAGTTGTGAGCAGAGATCAGAGCCTCAGGTGGCTCCAGCAGGAGCGGGGGGTCACCCCTGCCATTGCAGTGCGTATAATACTTACCCAGCTGTCTGTATTTCTTCTGCACTCCCCTTCACTGAACCCGGACAACTTAGAGTAAACAGAGTCTTGCGGGACGATTTATCCCCACACCTCACAGAGGTCTGTGAGGTGCTCAGGCACTGTTTGTGGAAGCAATGACTTAACTAATTAGCAAATGAATCTGTAACAGACATCTAAGGTTAGGGCTTCTCTCTTTGGTGTCTAATGCAAGACCTATGAAGGCAGGAATATCGTCTATCTTTTGTTTATTGCTGGCCCTCCAAACAGAACGTAAACTCCAAGAGGTGGAGGGAAGGGGAGGAAGCTGGTCTCTCCTGCTCCCCTCGGAACCTCCGCCTAGTGCAGAGCCTGGCACGTGACTGGATGCTCACGAATCAGCAGGAAGGCAGGAGGGAAGGGAGGGGGAAGGACTTACTCAGCAGAGGCTTCTCCGCTGAAGGTGACCCAGGCTTAAACCCACACATAGTGCAAGTTGAAATAGAAATGTGCACATGTTTTTGGAGACTTTAAAAACATTTTTCAATTTTTCCACCACAGTTGACACACAGTATTACATTAGTTTTAAGTGTACAAGGTAGTGATGAGACACGTCACTTCCAAAGCGGCCGCCCCAGTGAGTCTAGTGCCCACCTGTCCTGGCCCAGTGTTGTTGAATACGTTCCCTCTGCTGTACTCTACACCCGCGTGGCTGCCCCTAGACTTCCCTGCAGATGTTCCAGGTGTCTACACTGCATGATGTGGTGGTTCTGGAGATTTTCAAAGAGCGGATACTGACCTTGCAATTTTGTTTTCAGAATCTGTTGAACAGGGCTGTATCTGATTTTTACTTGGAACAGCCGAGAACCTTTCAGTGCTGTGCAAGGTGTGAAGCTCAGGGCCAGTGACTTTGCTGCACAAGGAAATCCATCATCCTGCAGGACTCATGGGTCTGTGTCACCTGCTGCTAGTCAGGCCAGTGAATGTGCCGTTCAGAGTGGTCACTAAATGCTGTCCAGTGACAGCAGTGAGCAGGAAGGACTAGGTAGCAGCCCTCCTGACGCTTGCATTCTGGAGAGGCATAAAATGAACAAGAAAACAAACAAGTTTAGATGGTGATAAGTTCCTTAGAGGAAAAACGCACCAGACAAGTAAACGATTCCCATAACGTGGGTGCTGGGCATCGGGGCACTGCGGAGGGCACAGCAGTGGGGGCAGTGCACACCGGGCACCTCGGTGATCTGAGAGGGCTCCGTCCTGCACCTGCCCCTTCCGTGCTGCTCGTCCGCCCATCCCAAGGCCTCAGCAGCCACCCGGTCTACATGAGCAGTGCGACCCCCACGCTTTTGTGGGGCTATGCCTGTCCTGTTGTCATTGCTGGGCTACTGGGAAGTGTTATGAGCACTTCAAGTCACCTCTCCCTTGCTGCCAAATCTTCCCTCCTCCTGCCACCCACTCCCCAGACGGCTGATCTCTGTGAATGGTATCAGGAGTGAAGTCAGAAACCTTGACATCACCCATCCTTGCCCCTCACTGGCTACATCCAGGCAACATCGAGGCTGGTGGATGTGGCCCCCTCAGTATATCTGACACCTGCTCTGCCATGTCTGTGTTTCAGACCATCGATGCCTCCCTCTCACTCTCCTGCTCACCATGACTTTCACCTTTAGTGACCAACCCCCACCCTGAGATTGCACTGTAACCACACTGGCATCTGCAAAACGAAAGTCTCATCCTATATGCTCTTCGCATGGCCCCCCTGATCGGTTCTCTGCCTGCCTCCTAAAGAAATCGCCCATTACTCACTGCCCTCCCAGCACTTCCACGTGCAGCCGCCCCAGGCTCCAGCACCCAGACACACCACATGCCCTCTCCTGTCCGCCCTGGCATCTGTCTGCAACACCCTCAGCCCGTGCCTGGCTTAGTCATCACTTCCTTGAGGGACATCTCCCCTCCACCCCGTTTCCCACAAGACCCCCAGTTTCCCTAACACAGGCCTGTGCTACCTTTGTTGTAGACTTGGAGCTTCCGGGGGATAAGAACTGGATTGTTCGATATTTTGTCCAAGGGCAGGATCCACTCTGAACCCCAGTTGCCCTCCTCCCTGAAAGTGGGTCCGACAGTAGTAGCCACACGGTGATACGCTGTTGGGACTGATGAGACCCCAGGTGGAGACGCCCACCGCAGTGGGAGCGCAGTCCGTCAGCACACACAGGGCGAACTGTAGCTACTACTGCTGCAAAGTTGGCACGAAATCTAAACACACATTGTACTGAAATTCGAAATACATTTAGAAAAATGCACAGTCATAGTGTACACAGCTGATGAATTTTCACAACCGAACACTCCCTTGTCACAGTCCCTAGACCTAGCACCGATTTAAAATCCAAATGCGACCTTCTTAGAGGTCCTTCCCGTTGTCCCACCGCCCGCCTGTATGATCCAGTTATGCATTTGATAAGTTATCTATCTCGCCTCACTCCAATTTAAGCTCCAGGAAGACATAAGTTTTTTGTTTTGTTTTGTTTTTTATGTTTGTTTTAGTCTTTTCTGTTCACCACTGTATCCCCAGCGCCTAGAATAGCATTGGGCATATAGTAGGTGTGCAGGAAAAATTTGTTAAGAAATGAGTAAGTGCTCGTTTTTCATTTCTCGAAGCCCCCAGGTGCTGCGGCACAGTGGTGGCTGGGAACCGGCGCCCTCCCAGATCAGACGGCGCAGGGCGGGGACCGGCTGCGCCCAGGCTGGCCTCGTCCCGAGTGTGCAGGGCACGCGCCCTGCCCTGCGTGGCCTCCCCGCGGGAGCCGGCCCAGCCCATCTTCATTTTTCGTGAATAACAACAACAGCTATGATAATAGTGTCGCCCGCCCCCAGGACAGTCTCGGGACCCCTCAAAGACTCTTCCCAGCCGGACGCCCTCAGGGTGGTGGCAGCTCCCAAGCTGAGGACCGTCCCCGGCTGCCACCGGAACGCACCGGGTGAAGCCCCGGCTTCTCTTCTACCCCCGGACCGGCCCCTGCAGCTGGTGCGGGAGGCTTTTCATTCATCCAGCTTCGCTGAAAGAGAAATCGAGGCAGCGAGCTGTAGACCCAGCCGCTCACATCTGGCTCCAAACCCCGCGGTGCCTGGCGAGAAGCACGGCACCGGCGCCTTCGGTTGCCTAAGGTTTTCACGGACCCCCTCCCCTTCACCAGCCGCGACAGGCAGACCAGGAGGAGCCTGGCCCTGCAGAACCAAACGGGGAAGAACCAGGCAGCGGCTGAAGCCAGAGGAGACCCTCGCACGGCGTGGCCAGGCGCAGACACGCTGAGGCGGCGCATAGCAAGACCCGGGGCGGGAAGCAGCCGCCCGGCGGGGATGTGCTGCGAGGGGCGGACGGTAGAGAGAGGTGCGAGTAGAGGAACGGCGCACGCTCGGTCCCTTGCACATCCACTGCCTCCTCGGACCTCCCCCCAATTTTGTGAAGGGACCTCTGTGCCAAATCTGCCATTTTGCAGATGAGGAGGCTGAGGCCCAGCAAAGTGCGGAATCAGGACCCGGCGCCCCGAAACCCGTAGATGCCTGGGGCCCTGTCCAGCCCGCCTCCCTCCCGCGCCGCGACCTGGCCGGGCACTCGCCGCAGCCCCCACCCCGCACACTCAAACGCTGTCCTGCCGGCCCTGTTCCGGAAAGCGGACCGGGCTTCGCCAGCGCCCCGCCCGAGGTCCCGGTTAGAGACCCGCTGGCCCGGGCGGTGGGGACCCGCCGCCCCGCCCCTTCCGCGCGGCGCTGCCTCTGTCCATGGTCGGCACCGGCTAATCCGCCTTTCTCTTCCGCCCGCCGAGCCCCATTCATATTCTAATCACAGCGCGCCGGCCCGCGAGCGGCCGCTTTCTGGGGCCCGCGGAGGCGCTGCCTGCCCCCGCCCCGCTTCCACTTCCAGCCCCCGGGCCTCGCCCCCTCTTTTCTGCACTTTAGACTCGGCCGAGGAGGGGGTCCCTGGGAAAAGCGCGTCCCCACTCGGATGCCGGGGCATCTCACAAACTTCGCGGCTGGCGGTGGTGGGTGGGGGAGGAGGGCGGGAAGCGGGAGGGAGGGAGGGACTGCGACACAGACAGACTGACAGACAGAGTTACGGGAAGAGGCGGGGAGGAGGGGTGTCAGAGTGACCAAGGGGACAGACGGAGAGGGACGGAGTCCCAGGGAGAGACAAAGAGACGTGGGGGCGGGGGCCGGACAGGAAGGCAGCGCTAAGGGGAGAAGGAGAGGCGCGCAGCGGACGGGAGGGGGACAGAGGGACGAAGACGGACCTGGAGGAGGACAGAGAAAGTTCTGGAGGAGACGAGTCAGCCCCTCACACCCTCCCTGCCAGGCGGCCTTCTCCACGCCCAGGTTGGGCGGTGGGGTCTCATGGCCGCAGTTCCCTTTCCTCTGCACCCCCTCAGCTGGTTCTGCTCCACTCGTGTCCGCGGACCCGCGTGGAAGGGGTCAGGTCATACCTCCTCCCGCATTCCCAGGGCCCCCATTTAAGTCCAGCTCCGGACCAAACTGGGCAGGGGCGTGCACAAGAGGAGAGGGAAAGTAGTGGGGCCCACTCGTGGCCGCGCAGGCGACTCCCCAGGCTCCCCGAGTCCCCTGCCGCCACCCCCAACCCCATGCCTGCGCCTCGCCTGGCCCGGCCGGGGAGGGGAGGGCCCGAAGGGGAGGGGAGAGGGGCCACATCTAAGCCAATTTTGATTCCGCCTGTAATGAGCGCCGGGCACAGGCTGCAGAAGGCCTCTGGAACTTTAAATAAGAAAAACGTTGCTAATGCTATAATAGAAGGGGGAAGTCGGAGGGCTGGGATTGCGTCGCTCCGAGCCCCCCTTCTCGGAGGCGGCTTTTCTTATTCAAAACAGGCCCACAATGGGCTTCACAGTGCGCCTCGCCACGGCCCCATCTGACGAGCGGCCATTCATCAGGCCGGCTGGCCTATCAATGACATCGCTCCCATCGGGGCTCCTATAAAATGATGCTTTTTCCCATGAAACATCCGCAAACATTTTGACGGGTTTGGCTTTGCCCGGCTGGATTACTGAGTGTCCCCTCGCCTGCTCGCTTTCTCTCTCCCCCTTCTCCGAGCTCTTTCTCTCTCTCTCTCTCTCTCTCTCTCTCTCTCTCTCTCTCTCTCTCTCTCTCACTTTCTCTCTCTCCCCTCTTCTCTTTCTCTTTTCTTCCTTTTCCTTTCCTCCTTTATCCCCTGCCCTTGCACTCTTCTGCGTCTCTCGCCCCTTCTCCCCTCCTCACTCCCTTCCTCCCTGGGCGGCTCTAGCACAGGGGATCCCCAAACATCAGGACTTTTGGGGGGCGCCTGTGCTGTCCATGGGAAGAGCATGCATTGTGGGTTACTGGAGGAACCCGACATGGATTCCACAGGTTAGTCCTATTGCTGGAGGTTGGAGGGGGGCGTTGGGAGGGAGAGAAGGGGGAGAGGGGGAACTTCGGAAAGAGTTGCAAAAAGTTCAGAAAGGTCAACTTGACAGTGAAGCCCCAGGAAATAACGGAAGGTGTGCACAAGTTTTCGGTCCGGAGTGATGTGCAATGTGTGCAAGTGGATGCGTAGAAGTGTGTGCAAATGTGTGTGTGCACGCGCGCGCGCCGAGGCGCGCGCTTTCGCTGGTCCTGGACAGAAAGTTACGTAAAGATTCGCTGGCTCGCGGCGAGCTCGAGGTGCCACTTGCAGAAACGCTGCGAGCCGACCGCCCCTGCCGGCGCGGTTCCTCCCCCAGGTGGGGGGCCCCTGTAGCGTGATGCGCTCTGGAGCTGGGGGCAAGGGCCAGGAAGCGGAGCGGAACGCCCAAAGGCAGAGTAGGGCGAGGACTTCGTGTCGCGCCTGGGTGGTGGGACCGAGGCTCGGGCTGGTGTAGACCTGCTGCTGGAGGGAGTGGCGACGGCGAACCCGGTGGTCCTGAGGAATCCGTGCTGGGTCGGGAGGTGGGAGACCCAGGCTGTCCCAGGCCGGTGCTCCTTCCGGGAGGAGCACCCAACCACGGGCTCCGCTCCGGGGTTGTGACTCTGCTGGAGGGAGGGCAGGACACAGCGTAGCTAGCGAGGCCTGGCGGCAGGGTCTGCAAACTGCTCGGCACTTGGGCAGCTGTTGGCTGTGGGCAGTTAGTTTTGGGGTCGCCGCGATCTGTAAAAACTGAGGAAGGAAGCCAAGGAATCTCTTACAACGAAAAAGCCCGGCACCTTCGTTCTTTCTCCAGCAGAGCCGTCGCCACCTCCCCTTTCTAGCACCTTTGAAGAGCCGCCAAACTTGTAGATGGGAGTTATGCACCCTACGTCCCTTCCAGGTGGAAGAAATGTACTTCCTTCTCCGGCGGCGTTCTCCCAAGCAGTCTGCTCTTAGTAGGGCTCTGCAGCAGCCTCCGAGTTTCTGGAGGAGACCGGGTTGGCGATGGGGCAGAGACAGGGCTGTGAGCGCAGCCTGGGCCGACGTAGTAGCTTTAACACCGGGCTTGCTTGGAGGATGTGCGGAGCAACAAGTGTCTTTCTGCCTCTGCTACCCCCTAACACACGCGCGACCCCTTCCTGAGCGAACACAGACACCGCAGGGATGTTTCCCCACCTCCACCCCAAAGCAGCTGGAAATGGGTGCAGGAAGGTGGCGTGGGGCATCCGGGCATCAACGCACATGGTTTCCCTGTGGTCCCTGCAGACAGATTTCCAGCCCCCTACCCCCAGGCTTCTACCCAGGCCTTGGCACCCGGGAAACCCACCCCCTTTGGCCACGGGCATCTTCAGCTTTCCGGGGTAGGTGTCCATCGCTGATTCCAACAGCGAAGTTGCCCCTCCACTGCGCTCCCCAGAGTGTGTGTGGACCCCCAGGGACTGGGAACCGGCTGAGCTTCGCGGTCCACCTTACTATAGACCTCTCCGTGGCCCACCAGGTGGGCCCTCCTAGGGTGCTCTCCGTGCAGGGCGAAGAAGGCACCCGGAAGGGGGAAAGGGCCCCTCCCTCCACATTTTCATGCCAAGTGCTTTCTCCACTGCGCACCTCCTGAGCACCCCAACTTTAGAGGTGAAGATCCTTGATCAAAGTTAAACCCAAGACTGCATTGTTTGCGGCCAAGTATTTGCAAGGGGGCCATACAGGGACCTGGGGGCTCCTCGCACCGCACACTTGCCACAGCCCATCGGGGACTTGGGCACCCCTTCCACACGACTGGAGCCTTTCCGTGCGTTTTTGGGGCTGTAGGGACGTTCTGGTTCGTCTTCCACGCAGCTGATCGGCCTGAGGGCACCGTGTCACTTGTACTCTGACTGCAAACATCCCCAGTAGGGAAGCCGAAATCTCTTCTCCGTCCACTCTCCGCTCCCTTTCCAACCAGTGAAACACCCGGATAGCCGTCCTACCCTCAAAACCCAAAGTTCTGGTAACGTGAAGAAAAGACACGAGGCGCACCAGGTGACACTGCCACTCAGGCTTCGGAACCCGACGACCCGGGAAGTGCGGCGGGGCGCGGCCAGGTCCGCGAGCCTCCCTCACCTCCCCGCCAGAGAACTTAATCCAATTAGCTTTCCTCCAGAGTCCCCCTTTTTATGTAAAGGTCCGGACTCGCCCCCGGCTCGCCGAGGCTGGGCCTCCCGGGAGCAGTTCGATTTCGCTCCTTTCACAGCAGATCGCTCGCGACCGGGACCACGAATATCATTACTGTTTCATTCCGAAAGGGCTCGGACAACCGTTTCGTAGCAAGTGGTGGGACGTGGTCGGGAGCATCCAGGATTAGAGAGGCCGGCGGTGGGGCCTCCGTCCCCTACTCGTAAAAGGAAAATCCCGCAAAGTGCCTCGGGCTAGGGAGAACAGCGTTGCAGGGGCCGGGCTCTAGCGGTCTGCCTTGGGGCCACTTCAGCGTGACCTGAGGAAACGCGCCCCTTTGTTCTGCGTCCCGAGCCGGTAATATATTCCTCGAGTTTTTTCCAAAATACTCAACAAGTGTGGGGCTAAGACAATGGCCCCGTCGGGGAAGGCCCGGGAGCCGGCGCGCGCCCTGGGCCTTCAGCTCGCTCGCCCAAGAGCCCGACGAAGCGGAGCCCCTCTCCCGGGAGACTGGCCGCGGGGCCGGCTGCAGGCGCGCGTGGGCCATCAGTGCGCCGCCGGCCCGTGAGCCGTTTGCAGCTAGGGCGGGCGCACGCTTCCCCTGCCCGTGCCGCAGCCCACGCCGCGCAAGTGCGAGGACGCAGTCCTGCGTGGCTCACCCCACCCACGCGAGCCATCCTCCGTGCCTACGTGTTTCTGACCCACAGTGGGTCCAATCCGGGCTGCCCCGCCCAAGCGAGCGTTGCTCAGTTACTGAAGGTACCAGAAAATTCGAGAACGAAGAGGGAAAAGTTGGTAGAATTTTAAGCCTCGCAGAATTTGTGCGAATTGGGCGGGGGGCCAGGTTGGTCGCCTACGGAAAAGAAGGGTCGTTTTCTCCCTAAACGGGATGGCGCGTTAGAGAGGGGCCCCGCTGAGCCTGAGCCGGACTCTCCCGCCTCCACCCGCTTTCTGATCCCGACTCTGGAATCCAGAGCCTGGGCGGCTAGAGTACCACTGGAGCCGGATTTGAGCCCCGGGGGCCGCCGCGGCGGGAAGGCGCGCTGGTTCTCAGGTGCCGCCTCAGCACGAGGCCCGACCTGGCTCCGCGGGCCCCCAGGTGAGGACATTCAGTGGCATGGGCGCAAGGCCCATGGGGCAGTGAGAGCGGGGTGGGAACGGGGCCCCGGCCTCCTCCATCTCTCCCGACCTCAGCCTCAGGCAAGGAGCCCGCTTCCCAGTCCTGGTGACCAGGCCTGCGTACTCCGGGGATCGATTGGCCGGGAGACTGAACTTTGCTCCAGCGCCCAATTTAGACTCTCCGCCCCCCCCCACGTGTGTGTGTGTGTGTGTGTGTGTGTGTGTGTGTGTGTGTGTGTGTGGCCAGCGAGGAGGGAAGGCACGCCCCCACCCCCGCAACCAGCCAAGTGCCAGCGTCTGGGTTTGGCTATAGGGTCAAGTGAGAGTCGCTTGGTCCCGCGGTCCCCAGGCCCAGTGGCTGCAGCCTTCGCCAGCGTTGACACAGCACGCAGGCCGGGCCAGGGAGCCTCGCACCCAAACGCTCGGCTGCTCTTTCCCTCCGGGTCTGCGGGACCCGGGGACCCGGAAAAGTTTGCAGGGGCCGCCCAGCGGCTAGTCCCTGGGATTTCCATAGCCGCGTCCGCCCCCTCCCCGGTGCGTCGTCATGGAGACTGTTGGAAGTTGGTGGCAGAAAACAGACCTGGCGCAAAGCAAAATATTATGAGTGCAGTTGGGGTGACTTCAGGGGGGGCGGGGGACCCGAGGGCAGGAGCGGGAGCCAGAAGCAGACAACAAAGGGCCGAGTGCGAGGAGAGAGGAGTTTGCAGGGGCCGCCCTGCGGCTCTGGGAGCCGGGCCGTGCAGCTTCCCAGAGGCGCCGAGGTCTCTAATTTCTCTCCTGCAGCCACACACCTTTTCTCAATCCCAAGCGCGCCCGCCCTTCCAACCCCTTTCCTCTGGGTTCTCTTCCAGCCTCCCTCCTCATTTCGACATTAGGCCAGCTGGGCAGCGCGCCCGCCTCCCCCCACAAAACACAGGCTCGCCAACGTGAAAGGTTCTGGCTTTTCTTCCCCCACCACCCGTGGATCACCCAGGATGAATTTCTCTCCCCCTTTCTCCAACCGGATCTGAAAGCGGGAGGCGATAGGACAAGGCAGGAAAATCTCGGAGGGGGCTGGTGGAAAGGAGAGCCTGTCTGACCTCTTTTTCTCCTTTGTGCAGAGGGGGAAACTGAGTTATTATTCCAACTCAGCCACTAGTAATGTTCCTTTAGGCAAATCTAGCCTTTCCAAGATTAATTTTCCATGCCTGTGAAATGAAGGGAGAGAGTGCCTAGAGTCCGGGATTCTCTGACAAGTTGAACTTTACTATAAAGTCCAGGTCGGGCATGTGAACTGGTGGCCTCCGCACAGCCAGTGAACCGCCCCACAAGCTAATGGTATGCTAAAATATTTTGAAAAGCCATGTAGGTCATTTATGATTTTAAGAATCAAGAGCTTTCGATAGCCATTTAAAAAGGCCTATTATTTCCTTTCTCAAGGACAAGTGAGGAACATCCCTTAAGTCTTTAGGCAACTCCTTGCATCCCAAAAGGAGTTACTAGAAGACACTAGATTTTATGGGGCTGTATCGGTGTCGATCTAGGGAACACGGAAATGCCCGTGGATGGTGAAGCCAACATCACAGACATGCACACATGTGGGAGAGGAATGAGCACTGGCCAAGGTGACGAAATGTTGCCATCAAAGCAAACCCAGACTCTAGTCCCCCTTCCTCAAGCTTTTAGAAAGAGGTGAGGCCGTTGTCACACTTAGCTGCCCTTCCTGGTGATCATTTGAGCAGACGACCGACCCCTTTCCTTCTTTCTCTCTTTGGCTGCAAGTGAATGAACGGATTGAATGTGGTGATAGGGACTGTCATGGTCTGTCTGGACTTCAGTCACTCAGTTACGTAGGTCCTCGTGTGACTTCTGGCATATGCGTAGTAGTTTTACGGTCATGGAGCCTCACAAGTGCTCCGAGAGAGGCATTATTGTGGCCCCATCAAGCACAGGTTTCTCTTCCATTTCTGACACTGTAAGATTGTGTTTCTGAGCCAGGTTCTGTTCTAGTTTGCCCTGGTGTCCCTGCCAAGGGGCTGAGAAGGTAGGAAATGGTGGCATCGCAAGCTGGGATACCAGGTGGCAGGTCTCTGCTGGCATAGAGCCCTGTGAATCTGTCCCTCATGTTCTGCAGGCCCCAGGGGACAGTCTTGCTCTGTCCCTGCAGGCCCCAAGGCTCTGTGGGATGGGAGACGTTGGAGAAGTCTCTGATGTCGTTCTTACTCCTTTCACTCTGTGTCCTAAGTCTCTGCAATTTTATTAAGGTTTAGGGGACCAAGAATGAACCCAAAGTCAGATTATTTGGAAATTCTAAGTAAAAGTTTTTTTTAAAAAGCGTTTCGGTGAATTAATCAGAGGTTTTATTCAGTCTTACTGAGCACCTGTTAGGTGACAGACCCAGGGGATGGGCAAGGCCACGGTTCCTGCTGTCAAGGACTTTAGAATGGGGACACATTGAGAGTGATGAGCACTTTGAAGGACGTAAAAACAGTCCTCTCGGAGCCTAGGAGAAAGGACGCTCTCTCTGTGGAGTGCCCACCGCATGTCAGCCCCGGAACACGCAGTTTTCCACACGTGGAAAGGGTTGGCTGTGTAACCCTTACCACGGCTTTGCGTTGTTCCTCTCTAGAGTGAAAGGGGGCCTGGGCCTTTCCTGGGGTCATAACTTGTACGACTGGAGACCAGACTGGGGGAGCCCGTTCCCTTGTCCACCCAGCCCACTTCATCTGGCCACTGCTGGAGTGCCAGCCGGGCAGGGCTGGGGCCTGGCTCTGACCCTGAGGCGGATTTGGATCCCACTCGGTGAGAAGGGGAACGCGTGGATGAGTGTGGAGAATCACAGAATGCTGTTGTCTTTAGGCTCCAGAGAAAACTTCTTCAGGGGAATCATGTGATTCTGCACTTGAAGAGGACTTCAAATGGTGGCAGTAATGGGAGGCAGTGCATCAGAGCGGTCAAGTATAGAGCCTGGACGAATGTTAGCTTCATTGATTGATTGATTGATTGATTCATTCATTCATTCGGGGAAACTGTGTCTTCTTTTTTATTTATTTATTTATTTATTTATTTATTTATTTTTAAAGATTTTATTTATTTATCTATAGAGGGGAAAGGAAGGAGAGAGGGAGAGAAATATCAATGTATGGTTGCCTCTTGTGTGTCCCCTGCTGGGAACTGGCCTGCAACCCAGGCATGTGCCCTGACTGGGAATCGAACCATGGTTGCTTGGTTCCCAGGCCCGCGCTCAATCCACTGAGCTACACCAGCCAGGGCCTGTGTCTTCTTTTTTAAAAAACAAACATTTTTAAAAGAGTTTATTTATTCATTTTTAGATAGAAGGGAAGGGAAAGAGAAAGAGAGGGAGAGAAACATCAATGTGTGGTTGTCTCCCATGCACCCTCCGCTGGGGACCTGGCCTGCAACCCAGGCAAATGCCCTGACTGGGAATGGAACTGACGACCCTTTGGTTCACAGGCCGGCGCTCAATCTACTGAGCAACACCAGCCAGGGCGCAAACTGTGTCTTCTATGAGCCCAGCACTCTGCTTGGTGCTGGGCTTAACAAAAATGCCATCTCTGTTCCTCCAGAGCCTACATTCTAGACAGACAAACAAGAAAACCTAAAAAATAGGTCATTCCAGTGGGTGATGAGCACATGAAGAAAGTGACCACTACCTGGAGTAACGAAGACAGAGCACGGCGATGGGGAGGCTGCTGCCTTTCACGGGGCGCCTTTCTGTGCCACGTGAAGCTTCTGCCTTTGCTCCAGAAGCTTAATAGTTGCTGAGCCTCAGTTTCTTGTGAAACCGATTCAACCATCTAATAGGGCTGTGGAGCATGACATGTGAAAGTGGTAATGGATAACATACTCGTATATCTGTATCCGATACTTACGATATGTCTTCACTTTGCTAATAAGCATCTTTATATATTGAATAAATACATTATTGATGTAATGCTCACTCCAACCCTCTACGGAAGAAACTGTCACTATTCACAGTTTAAATCAGCTAAAGACAGAGGGGAGAGCTAGTCAGGGGTTCAGCAGCAGCAGGACTGGTAAACACATGCCTTGATTGCATGGGAGGCAAGACCAGTCTTAATGCCTCATTTTCCTAAGGCAGAATGCAAGTAATAAATCTAGCTTTTCTTTGTGTTTTTCAAGTCAATATCTATTAAGTGCCCTTCATGTATGAGGCATGTCCTCAATGCTTTAAATGCATTATTAGTTGTTTTTAAAATATATGTGATGGGTACTATTATTATCAACTCCATTGTATGCAGTGGGAAATTGAGGAAGATAAAGGTGAGGTCCCTGAAGGGGGTCAGTGGCCTAATATATGTGTGATCTGTACTCTTAGTTACACGGCTGTGTAACTAAGGCTGTATCCTGTTCTCCTCTTTTATGTTTTATTAAGGAAGAATCTGGTGGGAGGGATGGCCGTTAAGGCATACAGCATTGTAGCAGAAGCAAAGGACTTGCTACTTTCCCCTGATATGAAAGTGTTAGTGTAGTCCTTTAAACTGTAGAGGCAATTTTAAATTATTGTTGGCAGAGAGAGGGACATAAAGTATTCTTATCTTTACTACACACGGAAAGTATGCTGTAGTCTTTAGACGGGTGGAGAGGCGGTGCTGATGCGGAAAGGTGCCAGCGACGGCCACAGAGCAGATGGGAGGGGTGAGGCCTTGGGAACGAGCGATCCCAGTTCCAGGCCAGAACACACGGCCCGGGGTTGCACAACCCAGGGTTCCAGCACCAGGAAGGTAGATCCCCATCGTCTCTGGCTGAAAAAATCAACAGGGGTTGGGGCGGTGGAAGAAACTGCCAGATTTTCACCATTTAAAGGGCCAGCATGACCTTACAACTTGGGCAAATCCACCCATTCCAGGATTCAGCAGCTGGAAGGGCACCGGTCACACACAGGAAGGAGGTAAAGTGACCGGAAACCAGACGAGTGACAGGCAGATCTCCAGGAGTCAGAAGGCAGCATTGTTCCTTCTTGGAGCCCCCACAGAGCCACACGGTGGTGAAGTGGGTCACTGGCGGTTACCTATGGTGCCATCCCACGTAATGTACAGGTGCCTTTTCTATAATAGGCCACACTCCTAAGACAGAGAGTCAAAGCAGCTCTACTAATACACAGAAACAAATGCAGGGAGGCTACTAAGTTGAGGAGAAAAAGAAAAATGGCCCAACTGAAAGAACAAACAAAACCCCAGAAAAAGAACTAAGTGACGAGAAGACAGCCAACCTATCAAATACAGTTCAAAATACTGGTTTTCAGGATGCTCAGAGAACTTCTTGAGTACAGAAAAAAGAAGAAGAAGAAGAAAGAAAGAAATGAAGGTCATACTTAGTGAAATAAAGAATAATCAACAGGAAACCAACAGAGGAGGGATTCGAGCTAACGATTTGGAACATAAGGAAGAGATAAACATTCAACCAGAGCAAAAAGAAGAAACAAGAATTCAAAAAATATGAGCATAGGTTTAGGAACCTCTGGGACATCTCCAAATGTGCCAACATCTGAATCATAGGGATGCAAGAAGGAGAAGAAGAAGAGCAAGATATTAAAAACTTATTTGAAAAAATAATGAAGGAAAACTTCCCTAATTTGGTGAAGGAAATAGACATACAAATCTAGGAAGCACAGAGAGTCCCAAACAAGTTGGACCAAAGAGGACCACACCAAGACACATCATAATTAAAATGCCAAAGGTTAAATAAAGATAAAGAGAGAATCTTAAAAGCAAGAGAAAAGGAGAGACTTACCTACAAAGCAGTTCCCCTATCAGCTGATTTCTCAGAAGAAACTTTGCAGGCTAGAAGGGACTGGCAAGAAGTATTCAAAATGGTGAAAAATAAGGACCTACATCTAAGATTACTCTACCCAGCAAAGCTATCATTTAGCATGGAAGGGCAGATAAAGTACATCCCAGATAAGGTAAAGCCAAAGGAGTTCATCATCACTGGGCCATTATTACATGAAATGTTAAAGGGACTTATTTAAGCAAAAGAAGATCAAGGCTATGAACATTAAAAAGGCAACAAATTCATAACTGTCAACGACTGAATCTAAAAATAAAACCTAAGCAAACAAGCAGAACAGGAACAGATCATAGATATGGAGCTCATTTGGAGGGTTATCAGCTGGGAGGGGAAAGGGGGAGAATGGAGAAATGGTGCAGGGATTAAGAAGCATAATTGGTAGGAACAAAATAGAAAGGGGGAAGTTAAGAATAGCATAGGAAATGGAGAAGCCAAACAACTTATATGCAGAAGCCACGGACATGAACTGACAGAGGGGATTTTTGGAGGGGAGGCAGGTACCAGGCAGAGGGGGGCAAAGTGAGAAAAGATTATGCTATTAAGTAATAGCATAATCAATAAAATATACTTTAAAAAAAAGCCCAACTCAGTCACTTTCTAGCTGTATGACCCAGGGCAAAAGACCTAACTTCTCTAAGCTTCAGTTTCCTTCTTCGTGAGAACATCTACTGCTTACTTTCATAGGTTGGTTTAGAGATTATAAGGGGATTATATTAAATTAAGCCTGGTTCCTAGTAATTGCTCAGTAAATGTCAGTTTTTATTATTACTACAAATAATAACCTGGTGTTTCTATGCCCAACCTTAGGTGTCTAGTTGGGAAAAGGGGATAAGAATTCTTAAAAAACAAAAACAAAAATCCAGACTGTTTCCGTACATGTGGATGTTTTCTGTACTAGTAGACGTAGCCCCAGTTCTAATTTCAAGAGAAACCGTTCTTTTCTGAAGGGTTTTTAGACTGAGGGTTAATTCCTTTTCCCCACCTTTCCCACGAGGAAGGCATGTGCTGTGGCCCTGTTTGCCATGATTTCGTCCCCGTGTCCTCCGATGTGTTAAAGGAAGTGGGACGTGTGTCTGCGGAGGCAGCACCCGTTCACTGGAGTTTGCATCCTGGGAGAGAGTTCCGTAGATCACGCAAAGGAGACAGATGTTGCACACCTCTGGAGGGGGCCCCTCCACAACTCCTGGGGCCCCTTCTGTTCTGGGATGTGAAGGCCCTCATTCTCACCCCCCCACTGCCCCAGTACTTGCAAGCATCACTGTGTTAAAGATTGGACCGTTTTGCACTTGGTTTTCAGGAAGTGGAAAGCTCAGTTTGACACAAACCACTCTCTGAAGCTCCTTCTAGCAGGATGCAGAGAAAGTGTTTAGTTCTTTTGTATTTCTTGCATATTTTAATATAAGGGGAGAATATCCGTTCTGTTTCTGTCTTTCTAATTAGACTTTTAGCTACATGTGGTTTTTGAGTTTTTGAAATGTTAACAGCTTTCTTTGAGAGAGAGAGAGCTATCATAAAAAGCATAAAAGAATTAAACCTACTCGTCGTTATATGTGCCATTCAGTGTGGCCCACATTTAGGCAGCTGGGGCTGGGTTGACCTGTGCCAGTAGATTATGTGGTTTCTGTGTGTCAGACCTGATCCGCAGAGCAAAATTACTTTAAAATATGTATATAGTTTCTATTTTTGCGGTTGGTTCATCTTCAGTAAAGCTTAAAGGTGTAATCCACCTATGAGCAATCAATAATGGTTGATTGCCGGCTGAACTTGGACATGCTGCCTGTATATTGTTGTGGCAGTGTTGTTTGAATTTAAGGGGATAATAAAGCCTTCAAAAAGGTTGCAACCCGGTGCAGCGCTTTGTGTCCTGGGTGTCCTCTGACTGCCCGGTTGTGCTGCGGGTCAGCGTTACTTAGATGCAGCCTAAGTGAGATTGCTGAATTTAGTGGGTTTTTATTTAATCAGAATGGAGAGACGGTGCTTCATACGCACTGACCCCGTGAACTCATCACGGTGGAGGGGAAGTGCTGTCAGTCAACGCAAGGGACTGCTCTAGAACTAGATCTTGAACTGGCATTTGAATCATCTAAAGAGTGATTAGTAATTAGCTACTTACACCTCCAGCATCTCATTTTTGAGGCACAAGTGCATTTCATGAAGAACATTACGTCAGCATGTTTGTTTCGACTCTTGTGAGTGCCACAAAACCGCTGGCAAGCTAATAGTAGGCCTTTGACAAGGGAAGTACTTCTTTGAAGGTTGCAATTCCAGAATTTGTCATTTTTAGAAATGAGCATGAGTGATTTTTTTGAGTTCCACATCATCTTTTTCTGAATGATGAGTCTAAGTTTGGATGTTCATGCCTGTAACATATTTATAATTTGTGTACCAATTCTAAATATTCATGACTGGGTCAAGTTCCTATTGAAATCACTAGGATTTTATAAAGTTTCTGAATCGAGATCATGACCCAAATGCAAACCTATTTCCAATGGAACTGAGTGATTACTTTCCACACTTGTTGTGTTTTCTTTGTGGCCTGCTGCTGATTCTACGCAGTGAGTGGTGGTGTGTGTGTGGGGGGGTGGCTCGGAGGGACCAGGGATCCTCTGAGTTCTTCTCTGCACCAAAAAGAAAACCGACCAATCTTGTATCTTCCTTCTATGACTACTAAACAGGGTGAGATTTCTGCTTCTAGGAGTTTTATTTCTTTTACTTGATGACTCCTTTTCAACAGTGAAACAGTTTCTCCACGGAGCATTATCTGAAGTCACAGAAAATGAGTAACATCGGCCGAGAAGCCCTGGGAGCTTACAAGGAAGAGTGGGTGCAGAAGGTGCGAGGGCCTCGGATACAGCATTGCAACTTTTAAGCGTTGGACAGGAGATTTCTAAAGTGCTGCTGCGCCGTCGTTGTGCAAGGGCCTTTGGTCTGCACGAACTTTTATTTTCAATTCAGTGGGCAGAGGTTGTGAGCTTGCTGTGGTTGGGTAGGGGACCTTTTCAGAAATGCCAGACTTTTAGAGAAAAAATAAAGAAACCACAGCCTTTCTTTTTGTCAAGTCCCCGTTTTCAAGTTTGAACACTGTGCTGTGATTAGAAGAGTGGATTATTTCTCGGCTTCGTTGGGGATTCCTTCGTGTGCCCGGGCCACAGGGCACCCTCTGTCCGGCCATCTCACGGGGCGTGGCTGAGACCTCGGGGAGCAAACAGCTGCCCACCTGGGCCTGGACCCACGCTCACCAGGCGTGGGATCCCCACACAGGCTGAGTGAGCCCCGGCACAGCCCGGAAAGCGTGAAGGGTGGAGCGGTCCAGAGGGAGCCAAGAAATGTGAAACCTACAAAAAGGGTTTCCTGCAGATCCTGTGTTTTTACCAGAGTTTTTCTTGGTATTGACAGGTATTTTTAAAAAGAGAAAGAAATGAAAACACCAAAACTGTATGATTGTAGATCGTTCCCATTTAATTTAATTTTTAAATTACAGTCGACATGCAAGCTTTTCTCATAATTGTTTCAGGGGTACAACGTAGTATTCAAACACCCATGTACTTCACACAGTGGTCCCCCTGATATTTCCAGTACCCACCTGGCACTGCACATGGTTATTACAATGTCATTGACTGTATTTCCTATGCTGTACTTTACATCCCTGGGACTGTTTTGTAACCACCAATCTGTACTTCTCAGTCCCTTTACATTTTCCACCCAGTTTCCCAACCCCCCTCCATCTGACAGTCATCAGTCTGTTCTATAAATAGACCATGTTGGGGAAGGAAGAGACCCAGAGAGGATGGGACAAAAGGAGAAAGCATTGAAATCATTTTGATAATTGATGGCAGGCTGACTTAATGAGTTATTTTCAAAATTATTACTTTTTTTAAAAACTAAAGTGACTCCCTTTTAAAATTGGGTAGTGGAGTAATGAAATTTATCATCATTTGCAGGCACTGTGCTAAATGTTAATGCATGTTTTACCTCATTTCATCTCATACGAACCTGTGGAATTATTATCCCCATTTCACAGATGGGGAAACTGAGATTCAGAAAGCCTAGTTAACATGTCCAGGCCAAATGGCTAGTATCACACCAGGATTTGAACACAGACTGCTCTGATTTTGAAGCAGGGTTGCCTCCTTGCCTCCTGAAACCTGGATCTAGAAGGAAGACCAGAAAGGTGTCCCTTCTAGCTCACCTCCTCTACTGATAAAGAAGTTCAGGAGGTCAAGTCATCCCTGATCCCGGTGGGAGACAGCAGCTCACCCTGCTGACCGGAGCACACTGTCATAGATGTCAGTGGGAGTCTGGCTGCCACGGGTGGCCCTGTATGCCTTTGGCAGCAGGCTGCTGGCCGAAGATGCCCACAGGCACTCCGTCGTGCTTCACGCAATGTGTGCCTTTCATCTCCAATCTGTCTCAGAGCTTCTGAGTTCAGCCCGACACCCCTGCTGGGTGGTTCTCCCCTGCCTGCCGGTTACTTTGGCAAACTTGACATCTCCCACACATCATCACTGGCTTCGTACCTCTTTCCTTACAGACATGATTCTCCTTATAAGTTCAACATGAAAACCCTGGTGTTAAAGTAACAGCATCTTCCTCTCGCCTAGCACATTCGTTTGCAATCACCGATACACTCATTAATGGCAGGGAGTTTGCCATCGTTGACAGGATCCTTAGTAGCACTGGCTTTGCCAAGGGAAGGATGTATGGACTTAGCAAGTTCGGTAGCCTCTTAAGCTGGTTTGTCAGTAAAGCGGGACCACGCACGGTGCCTGCCTTACAGGGTATTCTGAGGATGAAATGAAGCCACTCATGTAAAGGGATCAGCACGGGGCCTTGGCTTGTCGTAAAAGCTCAGTAAACAGAAAGTGCCGTGAGTGCCGCTAGCTTCCCCTCGTTTTCCCAGTAGCGTCCGAGTCTCACCTTCTCCCCGTCACCCCACACGGACTGCATAAAAGAAGAAAACAAAATTAGTAAAATACCGTTGCTGCGCTCAGTCTTTTTAGAATTTTATTTTTAACTACAGTACAGCATAGGGGATATCGCCAGTAATATTGTGCTCAGTCTTCTCAATACGCAACCTGGTCAATGGATCATTCCCACTGGGTACTGAGTGAAGATGCCGTTCAGGGGGATTGAGTCACATGCATTGTTGTGTATAACGAGGGGAGCGTCTGAACTGAGGTGTGTTCTGGTGCCAGGGCTGATGGTGCTTTCTTTGCCCAGGCCTTGCCCACACCAGCTGGAAACTCGTAGTGGGAGGGCAGGGCTGGTGCTTTTCCTTCCACGTAGAGCTCTGACTGTCCCCACGCTGCCTTCCGGTGCGCTCAGGCACGTGGATCTAAGGGGCGCGCACTGCCCACCCACATTTTACAGGGTTACTTGGCACGTCTTCCTTAGTTTCTCCAAATTTCCACCCGTGGCTTTACTACCTGTGCACAGAGCAGAGCAATCCACTAGAGTGGCCTGCGCAAGTCGGTGCTCCGTTAGTGTTGACTTGACAGCCAGCGCTCCGTCCTTCCTACTCTGCAGGATGCTGGAGCCCGGCTTGCTTCTGAGGAAGCCTGGTTCAAGGTTCCATGCAAACAAGTACTGCCTAATTACCTGCAGGTGAACTGACACTCTTTGGAGGCTCTGCTAAGTGCCAGGCACCATGTTGGTGCTTCATTCACTGCTTACTTTCCCTCCCTTTTCTCCATCCTTCCTTCTCTCCTCATTGGTCTGCTCTGCTGGGCCCAGCACCATCCACGTGCAGGGAATAGTGGGTGAATGGAGCACGCCTAGCTCTCAAGGAGCTTTTGTTATTTTATCTCCTAATCCTCAATGTAACCCGTGATGTAGATTGTTTTTTAATACCATCTAGGAAGGAATTTTAGGCCCGTGAGTTTAAGTAATTTTGTCGAGGGGCACAGAGCAGACTCTGTCACTTGTGAGGAGAGGACTAGAATTCGTGTCCTCCCAGCTTCCAAGACCACAATCTTTTCACAACACCGGGAGATCCGGGAATCAAATGGGAAGAGCGGCAACAGAGAAGGGACTAAGGTGGGGTGCTTTGGCGGTGGGCGTGATGGGACAATTATAACAGCTAGGAATTATGGTGCTTGCATGTAAGCAGTCTGTGTGCCTTATTCACTTAATTCTCATACAAACTCCACGAGGAGCTGCATTCCTGCCCCCATTTTGCAGACGACAAAAACTGAGGCTCATGAGGTTGAGTCCCTCGCCCAAGGTCACACAGTAAGGAAGTCAGACTTGAACCTGCCAGTTGAACATCCAAGTCCATGTTCTTGACTGCTGCACTGTCATTAGAACAAAGTGCCTCTGTCATAAACAGGCACCTGGGAATCATAGTGGTTCCGTGTGTCTAGACCATGCTCTGTGCCTGGCACTGTGGTAAGTGCTTCTCATACGTTTGCTCTCGGAAATCTCACGCGGGTAAGATGAGGTGGGCAGGTTGTTATTATTCATGTTTTGCATGAGGGGACCCTGAGGTTTAGGGTTTAGGGACTTTGCCCAAAGTCATTCAGCCAGTAAGAACTGAGGCCAGACTCCGGCCATTGCCGTGGAGCTCGTTACCAGACCCTCGGGCTTCTCTCCTGGCTCCTAGATATTCTCAGGAAGTGATTCAAAAGAGAGAGAAGACAGTACGAACCAAGCTGTTCACTGAAACATTATGAAAAAATGGAGCATTAGCTCAGTGGATCACTGTGGCATAAACAAGGATGAATGTGAAGACTCGCAACATAGGAAAAATCTGCAGGATAGAATGTTAAGAGGAAAAGGAATAGAAATCACATGTTCCCTGGGGTTACAGTTCATATATGTGTACAAGTAGGTCACATGTTAGAAGGGTGGGCTTGTGGGTGAATACGTTTTTCTTTTTTAAAAAATATTTTATTTATTTATCTTTAGAGGGGAAGGGAAGGAGAGAAGGAGAGAAATATCAATGTATGGTTGCCTCTCGTGAGTCCCCTGCTGGGAACTGGCCTGCTACCCACACATGTGCCCTGACTGGGAATCGAATCGCGATCGTGTGGTTCGCAGGCCTGTGCTCAATCCACTGAGCTACACCAGCCAGGGCCATTTTTCTTTTTAACATTTAAAAATATAATTTCTGTAATAGATTAACATAGGAAAGAAAAAATAGGAGGATATTTTGGTGATTTATCTCAAAAGTTCAGGCCAGTTTGAAGTCTGTTTGGGGGAGAGGTAGGGAAAAAAACAATGCAGGGAAGAAATGATGTCAAGAATCACATAATATCAGGTGCTGTGCACAGTGGGAGGCTCCAGCAACCTTCTCCAGGTCTTCATGTGTTTTACTAATATTGTAACTATAGAAAAACGAAGTTCACTGGTATTAGGAGGTAGTGGGTATGGTCTCCCCCAAAATCAGGGGAAGTGAAATTTTTACAACCTGGTTTTGCAATTATGTGCATTGATCTGGTGCTCACAGGGATATTTTCAGAGCAGAGATCTGCTTTTGCACAGAACGTGTCTTCGACAGGAGAGGGCACCGAACGCCTCGGCATTAATTTCCTCTAGTCTGTGGGGACTGTTTCTGAGCCCGTGATCTGGGAACTCGGGGCATCGGCGCACCCTCGGGGTTCCCGCGCTAACTCTTGCATACTGCAAATGACGATGCCTTCATTAATCTCTCTGCCCACGTTAGAGTTTTTATATATTGAGCTTTCCTAAGGTGAGAAAGGGCAGTAACATTACCGAGCACCTGTTGTGTGTCCGTACTCACAGTGAGACGTTAAGGTGTACGTGATTATGGGTATACGAACGGTTAGGTTAGAGTCAGATTGAAATCCTGCCTCAGCTGCTTACCACTGTGTGATCTCAGCCGAGTCATTATTACTGTGAAGATGCTGTTGAGGATGGTGGTGTTTGCACTGGGGGACCACGTTCTAGGGGATGACATCAGTGTCACCTTGGATCCACCTGAATCATGCTGTGATTGAGACTCCAGCAGATGAGGAAGACACATGGGGACACTGGTTACATGGCTACAAGAGTGAATATATTACATAGTTAATTAGAAAGAGCAGAGTTCTCATCTTGTCTCACTTTATCGGTTCTAGATCAAGCCTCTAAGACTTAATTAGGCTCTTGCAGTGGCCTTCTATCGAGTGGGACCATTAAGTCCTGGGTTTGCCTGGGACAGTCCTGATTTATACATGTGGTCCTGGCAATATTGTTAATAATGCCAATTTTCAATCTCAAAAGGGTCTAGGTTTGGGTGGTAAGTGACATGGTCCCCTGCTTCCCCTTCTCTTCCCGCTAAGTTGGTGTTCAGGGAGAACCAGATGGAGCTGAACTCGGGTGCTTGTACCATACTGTAGTCAAAACTTGTCAGAGGTTCCCGACATCCTACAGAACAGACTCCAGACTGAGGCCAGGCCTTTGGAGTGGGCCTGTCCCACAGCATCCTGCAGAGCGCTCATCAGGCAGGAAAGTCTCAGGGAACACAGGCCGGATGACTGCCTGAAGGAGTGTGTGCGTTCCCACGCGGAGGCTTGTCAGTCTCCGGAACGCCTCGTTCTCCTGCCACCTTCGGGTCCTTCCGCCAGGAGCACTCCTCCTTCCCTCTTTACCCAGGGTGGTGACATAGCGCCTTTTGGTTCGTTACCTGGCACTGTAGTGCTGCTCCCTCTGAGAAGCTTCCCTGACTCACAGATTAGGTCAGGCCTCCCTCTTCTTCTCTCCCTTGGCTCTTTGTTCATTGTTAATTACACCTTGATGTGTGCAATTATTTAATAGCAGACTCCGGTACTAAAGTCTAACCTTGCACGAAAGAGGCACTGCCCGTCTTGTTCACTGCCGCATCCCTGCCGTGTAGGTCGCTAGCCCAGTGCCTGGTCCACGGGGCTCCATGAATAGGTGATGAGCAGATAGTTGAGTGAATGAGTGTAAATCCGCTAGGAGGCTACCCTTTATGAGCCAGTGGAGTTGTCACCCATTTGAAGCCCTTCAATAGCTTCTTAAGACACTTGGACTAAATGTAAAGTTGTTACAAAGTCCCTGCAGGTTTGGGCACTTCCTAACTTCCTGGCCTCATTTCCTCCTGCTCTCCCCTCCTCCCGGCCCCTCTGCCATCCTGGCCCCTGGTTCTTCATCCCCACACTCCCAGCCCACTCCCACCGCAGGCCTTTGTACTTGCTCTGACATCATGGCCCTGGCATTTAATCCACCATCCCCTTCTCTGTCCATCCCATGCCGTGGCCTCATTTTCTTCATAACAATGATTACACTCTGAAGTCATCTTGCTTATTTGTTTATTTGTTTTCATCCGTCTCCACCACAGAATATAAGTTCCCCTGCCCGCCCCGTTCACCATGAGATTCTCAGAGCCTGGTAAACAGAGCTCAGACATGCAATCAGTATTTGGTGGGCGAGGGAAGGAGGAAAGGCAGGGGTAAGGTGGGGCTGCCTCTGAGGCAGGGTGGGGGCGCCCTTCCTAGAACCCAGAGGCCCCTGGGGCAGGGCCTGTGGTGTCACCATGGCAACCCACTGATCTGAGTTCTTTCCCTGTGAGGCCATAGCTGCCCACCTCCTCAGCCCAGACTTCCCACCTGGTCCTGTGTGTCCTGCGTGGGGAGGGGAAAGGGGGACTGGGGGAGAATGATCAAGAGGAAAGCCCGCCCTGGCGTGGGGGAAGACAGCAGCCAGCCATGCTGTGGTGGCTTCACTGGTAATGACCGGGCCGGGTCGGGATGGGGGTGGAGGAAGGGAGACTGGGAGCGCCCTGGCACCCCCAGAAGGACCCGGGGCCTGGTTCTCTGTCCGTGGCTGTGAGCTCGGCACACCAGCTCGTCTACGTAGCATTTCTCAGGCTGTGAATTCCTAAAATAGGCCACATCCTAGAGCCTAGTGCCTGAAAGACTAATGACAGAATGAGCATGAATAATGCCTTCTATTAAAACCCGGGACACCAAGTCGGCAGTGTCTCCTTCAGGTGTTGCGTAAGTCAAGAACTCCCTGTTCTCATCTTGTTCCGCAGAAACAAAGCTAGTTGGCGACTCCCCCATGGCTTAAAAATCACGGCTGGTTCTCAGTCGCCTGCAGGCTCTTGGCCTGGTGGGCAAGGCCTTTGCAGTCTGCTCCCAACTGGCCCACCTTTCTCCCAGTGAACTCTTCACCTTTCCCAGAACCCACTTGGAGCCTCTGTCCGTGCCAGCAGCCCCCTTGTCCAAAATGCCCTCCTTCCCTCCTTGGTCTGCACTGGCTGAAATGCCACTGTGGTGGGAAGCAGCCAGTCCAAGCTGGAAGCTCCCTGCTGGCCCCCTTCCTCTCATTGCCCCCACGTACCTCACACCTCACGACAATAGCAAAGTGCTCCCTGCTGGCTTCCTAAGCAGTGTGCTGGGTGAGTGTGAGCGCGAACCAACCTTGGAGGCAGACAGGCCTGACCAGCTCACCGGGGGACTTTCCTTCTCTTCCCTGGTCTGTTTCCTCCTCACGGACCCCAGCTGTTAGAGGCTCTGGTGTTGAGAGGAAGAGAGAGGAGGCTCTGAAACCGGGTGGCTGCTTGGGAGGAGGCAGTAAGGGCTCGACATCGCCCCATCTGTCTGTCCTTGTCTCTTAGCTCTGAGCCCCGTGGACAGACCACACTCTCCTCAGCTTTCCACAGCCCACAGTGCCAAGCGTGCTGAGTGTGTCTCACCTGTGTTATTTTAGTTAATCTTTGGAGAACCCAGGAGGAGGGGCTTTAGGAAGGTTCAAGAACCATCCCAAGGTTACATAGCTAGTGAGTGGCAGGCTGGGATTTGAAAGCCAAACGTTGTAACTCCAAAGCCCATGTTCTCCCCGGCCCGCCTCTGTCTTCTTTTCCATCCACACAGTCCCCACCTCGGTCACTCCATCAGCCATGGCACCTTCTTGCCATTCCTTAAACAGCCACGCATGAGCCCTCCTCAGGGCCTCTGTGGTCCCCGCTCTCAGAAGCCATCCTGGGGGCAGATTACCTGTCCATCATTCTCTGTCTCTACCCTCCTTTACTTCATCACACCGTCACCCCAGTTCTGTGCCTGTCACCAGTCCCAGTTCTTGGGGGAGCTAAGCACTGAGCAAGATAGAAAAGGTTGTTAGAACCTACTTTTTTAAGGTGGGGGAATAAATAATAATGAAGAAAGCAAACATACAAGGTAGTTTCAGGTCCTGAGACTCTGGTCCACCTGAGATATCTTGGTATAACATACTGTCTTCCAGTTAAATAGTATTTGTCCATTTCTTCTGTTGAAACGTTACATTGAAGGTACTCGATAATTATTTGCAAGGCGGATGGATGGACGGTAATGCAAGAGAGAACAGTAGGTCTGAGCCCTATGTGAGGCAGCAAGAAGCAGCGGCATAGGCCTCGGAGGTTGAAGATCTGGTTTGGAATTCTGACTTTAACCCTCTGTGTGACCTTGGCCAAGCCACTGCCAACAGGCCACGGCCATGCTCTAAACCCCCATTTCCTTACCTGTAAAAAGGGGTGACTTTCCCCCTCCTGAGGTGGGCCGTGATGCTCAGATCGGGCTCCGCAGGTCACTGGGCTGTCAGCTTCAAGGGACGACCATGCTCGTGAGGCCCTGCTCTGAGCCCTGGGTTGCCCTGGACGTGCCCCGTCCCAGGCGCAGCTACTTCCTGGTTGTCTTTTGCTGCTGCAAAGGGAACCAAGCCTTCTGCGAGAACTGAGAACCATTTATGGCTCTTGTTCAGCCTCATCACATGAACTTGAGAAAGTCACTTGAAGTTGGAGTTTCCAAGCCTTTGATCCAAAGTGGGGTGCCATTCAGATCTGCCTCTGAGGGGTGTGGGTGAAATTCCTTGCAGAGTAAAAATCCACAAGCATTGTCAGCATCCCGCCTCCTGTCCGCTGCCCCAGAGGAGTCTGGGAAGGGATACTCTGCAGCCCAGGACCCTAGACTCGCAGCCATCAGTGAGTCCTGTTGTGCACTCAGGGCAAGCTTGGGCCTCCCGGGAAGTTCAGGTGATTTTGATGGATCAGGAATGAGGCACCTGGGGGCAGAGAGTTAGCCCCATGTGAACTGAGCTCTCCTCCTACCTTTTCCAACACAGCACCTGTGTTAGCGTGTGGTGTGGACCGCAGTCCGCTTGTGTTTGAACTCTTGCTTCAAGCCTCAGTTTCCATCTCTGTAAACAGAGATATTAAACTAAACCATATAACATTAATGTGAGGTTTAACTCAAACCACATTTGTGAAAATACCTTGTGTCGTATCTGGAACTTAATGCTATTTTTTGAGAAAAGTACTGCATTCAACAACACATATGTCTCCTGCCACATCTCCGGGGCCAGGCACAGGGCCAGCTGCCGGGAACAAGGCAGGAAAAATACAAACAGGGTCCTCACTCTCATGAGCTTGGGGAGTGGCAGCTGCCGCACTTTCTAGAGGGCAGAACCCCACTTATTTATGTCTGTATCCCTGGTAGCTTCTCTCAACTACGGCTTCTTGTATCTAGAAGGCACAAAATAAACGTTTGTTGAATTGTACTTGCTTTATTTAGGAAATTGCCTTTGATGTCTTATATTTTTTCATGCCTATGTGGTAAAAAAAAAAGGGAAATAATTAGGAAGTCCTGTAGCTAGGGGGTCGTATCTATCTGTATGACATATTCTTTGATATCACGTGCATCAGTGATGTCACATTTTTTGAGGCCAGACCACATGAAAAACTATACCAGGCGATAGTGAAGAGTCAAAAGAAATAGAATAAAATGGACTCCATTCTAAAGATGTCTCAGTTCTAAACCGAAGAGCCTGCTACGTATAGCAAAGGCTGGCAAAGAAACACACAAGTGAATTTTAGCAAAAGTTGTAATATGTAAGAGGTTTAGCCTACATTCTGGTACAAGGCAGACTGTGATCAACGCTGTCACATTGGCACCGTGTTCTGGGGACTATGGGACCTGGGAGGAGAGATCAGTTCACACCGGGAGAGAGCACTGTGGCTGTGACTTGGGTTAGAATGCTGGTCCTGTCTCTCACTGGCTGGGTGACTCTGGATAAGTCACCTGATCTTTCTGAGTCTTAGTTTTCTGGTCTTGGAAATACGCATGTTAATAGGGTTGCCTGTCATAGGGTACTATGGGCATTAAGCATGATGGTGATGTAATGCATTTGGCTAACACTTGGCCCATAGGGGCTCAATAAGTGGTGGCCTTTATTATTAAATCATATCAACACAAATAAATACAACAGATGAATGCAATGCATCATTAAGTGTTCAATATAAATGTCATTCTAGTTGAGTAATTCTTGATCTTGGCAAGACCAAAATCCATTGTTAATAGTTTCAAAGTATCTAAACTTTACTTCTGGTGACACCAGTAGGGGCCTTCCAACTGTACGGACAACCTGACTCAGGGGATGTGAGTTGCAGAAGGCCCCTTCTCCAGGGAAGATGACAGAGGTCACAGAGCACCTGTGGATCCAAGTGGATATTTCGAAATATCCATGTGGATATTTCAAAGCATGGCAGCCATGCACTCTGGAATGCAGGGCCTTTGAATGCTCCAAGAACTCCCGGTCTCCAGAACAACCAAAGTCATGGCTGTGCCATTCTGGGCACTGCTCAGAACCCTCTCGGAGTCCGTTCCAGTGCTGTGTGTTCCAGGGGACATTGATTAGCTAGAAGACATCCAGATGCAGGTGAATTCGATGGCAAAGAAGTGGGAACCATTTCTTCCATGAAAGAGCTGAAACAGGTTTGGGTACTGTGACCAGGAAAACGGAGAGGTGACAGCTGTCTTCCTCTAGCTTCCGTGTACAAGGGAGAGCAAACTTACTGTGTGCTGCTCTTGCGAGTAGAGCTGCAAAGCCAAGCGCCGGCAGCATGGGTGGTGGGGTCAGAGGGCCTGAGTGGGTACAGTGGGGAAGGGAGGGCTCCTTGGTAAGATTCCTTCTCTGTTTTTTTTTATTTTAACTGCGCTTCCAACCCTCTTTTCTTTCTTGTCACCTTGCCTTCATCCGTCTAGTGTTGGGGTTGAGCAGTGTGGAGGAGGGCAAAGTCCTTACTGGACTTGAACTCTTGTGGGCGGGTGTTGCCCTCTCTTGGCCACCTGGGGTTCAGTCCCCCCTCCTTTCCAGAAATGTTGCCTGATTGTTCTCCAGAGAGTGCCCCACCCATCACTGGGGCATCTCACTTGCGAGAGTAGGCCCTTTTAAGGGCTCCAATTTTAGCAGGCCTAATCCTGGCACAGGTGAGTGGGTGAGAGAGGGAGATTCTCTGAGTCCCCTGTTTCTGCTGAAGGGGATGGGGGTGGTGAGTGTGTGATGATGTGTGCCCCCACACATATGAGAGTAAGTAGGTGTGAATACCTAACTTGCGAGACCAGGAACTGGCCCAGAACTATAGAAATCACTTTTGGTGGGACGGCCTGTGGGAGGAAGGAGAAGCCGCACATTTCGGTAGAGGCTGTCCAAAATCAGCCATGGCCGCTGCCAGGGGAAGTGGGAAGTGGGCCAGGACCGAAGGGGTCCGAAGATCTGGGTGAGCCAGTGCAGGGAGTCCTGGAGGGAATTCGGAGGTTTGTACTCAGGTGCCTTGTTCAGTGCAGCCTGGTGACCGGCGCCCACCTTGGGCCATCACAGCTCTGACAACGATACAAGCCACTGGTTTCCAGCCTGTGCGTTTGCCATCTGGAAGGCGTAGTGCTCTAATATTTTTAATTTCTCTGCTGCTGACTGCTTCCTCAGAAATACTAGATTTCCATATCCTCTTTCTTAACAAGCTGGCTCCCGTCCCTCCCCTTGGATACACCCCTACTTATTTACAGTTTTGGAGCAGCTTTTAAAAGAGCAGTTCGTTGGAACATAAGATGAAAAACAAACACCCAACATTTCTCCCTGCTGTTCGAGTTTGTTTCCCCACCGCCCCCCACCCCCACATAGGCTGCTTTTCACAGTGTGTTACAAAGGTGTTAACTAATGCTCTTTTCCTTGGCTCTTTGAATTACGAGGAGTCACATTACGTAATCTCTCTAAGCTTCAGTTGCTCTCTAGGAAAAATGGAGATGAAAATCTTCACTTTGGGAGTTGTCAGAATTCAGTGAGATAGCGTATGAGAAGGGCCCGGCATGTTAAAGTGGGTGTCGAATAAATGTCCGTTTCCCGGTGGCCGAGACGGCGACAGAAGCCTGCGGCGCGGGAATGCACACGGCCACAGCTCCAGTCAGTTCTGCCGTCTGCCCTCCTGAAAGTCACCACAGTTCTGCAACATGGCACTATAAAAATCACAGTTTACTGGAGAAAATAAGCCAGGGGCCCAGGACTCAAAAACTTTATCAGTGACACACTACAGCAACACCTAATAAAAATGATAGCACAGTTTGCACGTGTTAAATGGCGAAGAGACCTGAGTTTGCTTTGGAAGTAGATGTCAGAAGGGCTGCCTCTTGGATTACAGTGAAGTGGTGGAACGTGGGGTCAGTTATCCGGGAAGGCGTGGCTCGTGACACACACTGGGAAAGTAGCTGGTCGGTGCTTGCAGAGCCAGCGTGTGGATTTTGCATGTTCCTGCAGGGCTCAGCTGTGGGTGGTTTTCTGCATTCACCTCCTCTTACTGAGGAAATCAAGCATAAGCAAACATAGTTTGCCTCATGCTGAAATCATTCCCTAACGTACCACTTGCACTGGAACCCACTTGTCTTCATAACAAGTGTTATAGCAGAACTGGCTGCATTTCGCTGATGTACTTAGTTCATGTAGAAAGAATAAATGTCTAGTGGATGGCCTAGGGGGTGGGTAGCATTATGTTACATTAGGGGAAGTGCATCTGTAGCCTTTGGAATGGATTGTAAAACCCACAGTGTTTTGGATTTTGAAAGTAGGGCCTAGCTGTTATGGAGCTCTTGATACCTCCCTCTTGCAGTGGCTTTGGTCTGTGCTTAGAAGAGCCCTTCAGGGGTCACTGGGCAAAGGGAGGAGAGCTGCGAGGTTCCCTGCCTGCCTCCCCTTCCGCCAGAGGCCGCAGGGGTTTTCTGCCTTCTTTTTTGCTTTTGTTTAGAGGAAGGGTCCTGCTGTTAATTTACAAGTCTGCAAGCCACCACCAGTGATCCAGTTGACCATATTTCGTTTTACAAACTACTTCCCAAGAATGTATCTTCTTTTCAAAAACAGGGCAGTCCTCAGTGGACACTGTTGGGCAATGAATACTCCATAACAAGTAGAATTTGACCAAGAACTATTCAAAGGGGGCTTCAAATTGCCACTTTGCCTTCAAACTACTCGGCAAATGGTACACATAGGGCTTCTTGTAATGTTCAGTTCCAGTGGAGGCAGTTCCCAGATGAAAACTGATGGATGTTGAATAAATCCTGCGCATTTATGGTGTTCCCGCCCCTTCACAAACATCAACGGCGCTTCTGCAATTTTGTGATTTTCTTTCTTTTTTCAGAGAGCTGGATCGAAAGATGTCTCAACGAAAGCGAAAACAAACGTTATTCCAGCCACACATCTCTGGGGAATGTTTCTAACGATGAAAGTAAGTGCTCGAAACTCAGTTTTGCAGGTTGTCCTAGACACGGCCAGCATCCTGCCAGGAGGAGCAGCACCCCCGTGGGGCCAGGCTGGAGCGAGTCCCCCAGAACCAGAGACCCTAGAGGCGATTCTGTGCCCAGGCCCCGCCTGTAACGTTCTGAAGAGGGAGTGCCGCTTAGGCAGATGGGGAAACTAAGGCCACTGCCCAAACCTGTTGCGTACACATTCATATTGCCTGAGACCCCAAAGGCCCCGTTCCCGTGACGCCCCGGCCAGGCAAACGCGGCCCCTGAGTGGGGAAGGCCATTGTCTGTGTCTCTGTAGGTGTGGGTTTTAAGTACTGTGTTGTGGGACTATTGTTTTAGAGTCACAGAGAACCTCAATGTTGGCTCTTGGACTAGAGAATTAGACTCAATGGAGGGATGTGAACAGCTGTGTTTATGCCTCCCCCCGGCTTGTGTCAGACAGGGGCTTCTGGGAGCCTCATATTAAGAGCGAAGACTGCCTGGGGCTTGCATTTGCCCCTTAAGACCTATGAAAGGGGGACAGCTCATAAATGTCATTTCCAGCTGAGACAGAAGTCTTTCTGCCTTGCCTGGCCAAGTTATCTCCTTAGTTCCATTTCCTCAAAACATGGGCCAGGGATACCCCGTCCGTAATCCCCAAGGGTGTGTGCGAGACACATTCCACAGCTTCCTTCCACCTTCCTTCCCCTGCAGTTCTGTCGTGGCTGCTTTGCTTCCTTTTATAAAATTGAGACAAATTGAACGTAAAGTACCTAAAACTTGCATGAAAAGTACAGTGAGCATCTTTTTTTCTTCAATATTTTGCATCCTTCTGAGTAACCAGCACCCAGAAAAGAGGCAGAATGTTTCTAGCAACTCCCGAAGGCTCCTTCATGTCTCATCCTTGTCCATAGCTGCTGTGCCGACTTGCATCACAGGAGTTCGATGTCGGCTGTTTTTGAAACATCATGTAAATGGGTTCATAAACCCTGTATTCTATTGTGTGGGGCCTTTTTCACTCGGTAGACTGTCCGTGGTATCCGCTCAAGCTGTGGTATGGAGATCTTTCTTTTCCCAGTGCTGTGCAGCATTTCGCCGTACACTTGGACCGCAGTTCACATGCCCTTGGAAATCTGATGGATATTGAAACCGTTTAAAGTTTTTGACAACTTAAGCATCTCTGACCATTCTTTTTTAAATTTTATTTTATTGTGCTCGAATACATATAACACAAAAGTTACTCTTTTGCTCACTTGAAGTACAAGGTGCAGGGGCTGTAAGCACGTTCACCTCGCACAGCCGTCACCCCGTCTGCGCACTGGACTTTGCTTATCTTTGCATCGGAAACTCTGTGCCCATCGAGCAGTACCTGCCCACTCCCTTCCCTCCCCACCCCGGCAACACCCCCCCGATTCTGCCTCTGTGGATCTGACTACTCTAAGCACCTCATAAAAGTGAGTTCACACAGGATTTGTCCTGTGTGACTGGATTATTTTACTTAACACAACGTGTTCACGTGCATCAGAATTTCCTTCCTTTTGGGGGCTGGCAGACGTTCTGCCGTCTGTGTGCACACACTTTGTTAAACCATTTGTCCACTGACAGGCATCTGGGTTGTTTCCGCTGCTGGCTATTGTGACAATTACTTCTATGAGCATGGGTGTACGAATATCTGTCCACATCCCACTTTTGATGATTTTGAGTACACAGCCAGGAGTGGAATCGCTAGATCATATGGAATTCTGTGTTTAGTATCTTAGGACCTATTGTTTTTCATAGCAGCTGCACCATTTTACATTCCCATTGTCAACGCACAAGAATTCCAATTTCTCCTCGTCTTTACCAATACTTACTATTTTTTAATCCCCATCCTAATGAGCATAAAGTGATATTTCATGGTTTTGATTTGTATTTCCCTGATGATTAGTGAAATTGAGGATCCTTCAGTGTGCCTACGGTCATTTATATATGTTCTTTAGAAAAATGTCTATTCAAGTCTTTCGCCCACTTTTTTAGCCCGGTTATTTGTTTTTTTTTTTGTTGTTGTTAAATTGTAGGAGCTCTTTGTATACTCTACATATTAACCCCTTACAGACAGATGATTCTCAGATATTTTCTTCCATTCCATAGGTTGCCTTTTACTATTGCGCCTTCGATGCACAGATGTTTTTAGTTTTAATCTAGTCCAGTTTATACTTCTTTTGTTGCCTATGCTTTTGACGCTGTGTCCAAGAAATCATTGCTAACTCCAGTATCATGAAACTTTTAATCTGTTTTCTTCCAAGAGTTTCATAGCTCTGTCTCTTATGTTCAAGTCTTTATTTTGAGTTAATTTCTGTATATGGTGTAAGGTGAGGGTCCAAATTCATTCTTTTGCACGTGGATATCCAGTTTTCCTGATACCATTTGTTGAAAAGACTGTCCTTTCCCTATTGAATGGACTTGACACCCTTGTCAAAAATTATTTAATTATTTATGCAAAGGGTTATTTCTGGGTGCTCCACTCTATCCCATTGGTCTCTGTATCTGCCTTTATGCCTGTACCATACTATTTTGATTACTATAGCTTTGTATTTACTTTTGAAATTGGGAAATGTGAGACCTTCAATATTGTGATTCTTTTTCAAGATTGTTTTGGCTTTTCAGGATCCCTTGAGATTTCATATGACCTTTAGAATGGACTTTTCCATTTCTGCAAAAAGTGTTGTTGAGATTTTGATAGGGGTTGCATTGACTCTGTAGATCACTTTGTGTAGTACTGACTTAAAAACATTACGTTTCCGATCCATGGATATCAGATATCTTTGCATTTATTAGTGTCTTCTTTAATTATCCTTAGCAACACTTTATAGTTTTTAGTGTACAAGGCTTTTTTTAAATTTATTTTTTAATCCTCACCTAAAAACATATTTGTTGATTTTAGAGAGAGAGGAGAAGAGAGAGATAGAGAGAAACATCAAGCAGTTGCCTCTCATATGCACCTCGACCTGGGATCAAACCTGCAACCTAGGCATGTGCCCTGTCCAGGGATCGAACCTGTGATGCCTTAGTGTACTGGACGATGCTCCAGCCAGCTGAGCCACATCGGCCATAGCTGGGCTGCACAAGTCTTTTGCTTTCTTGGTTAAAGTTATTCCTAAGTATTTATTTTTTCGATGCTATAGTAAAAAGAATAGTTTTCTTAGTATCCTTTTTGGATTGTTGATTGTTAGGGTAGAGAAATGCAGCTGATTTTCGTGAGTTGATTTGTATCCTGCAACTTTGTTGAATTTGCTCATTAGATCTGACGGGGTTTTTGCGTGTGTATGTGGGATCTTCTTGTCTGACTTGGCCGACGGGGCCTTGGGGAACTGTATTGACTAGAAGTGCTAAAAGTGAGTATCTTCATCTTGTTCCTGACCTTGGAGGAAACGCCTCCAGTCTTTCATCACTGGGCGTTGAAGTAGTTTTCCTCTTTCCCCATTTTGTTAAGTGTTTTTATCATGAAAGAGTTTTGTCAAATCTTCCTCTGCATCAATGGAGAGGATCATGTGGGTATTCGGTTAATATAGTTTATTACATTGAATGATCAATGTCTGTTGAACTAGCCTTTCACTCAGCGAATAAAAAAATCCTACCTTGTCATGGTGTGTAATCCTTTTAACGCACTGTAGAATTTCGTTTGCTGGTATTTCATTGAGGATCTTTGCATCAATATTCATAAGGGATATTGCTCTGTAGTATTCTTTTCTGTAGTGTCTTTGTCTGGCCTTGGTGTCAGGGTAGTGCTGGCCTCATAGAATGAGTTTGGAAGACTTCCCTCCTCTTCCATTTTCTGGGAGAGTTTGAGAAGAATTGGTGCTCCGAACATTCTTGTGGATATCCTGTTTTGTGAACTCCCTATTCAGGTCTTTTGCCTGTCAGTTTCGTTAAACATTTGTTTGTTTGTTTGTTTATTAGGTTTATTGGGGTGACCTTGGTTAATAACATTGTATGAGTCTCAATGTACAACTCTATAATACATCGTTTGTATATTGCAGTGTATCTTCACCACCCAAAGTCTAAGTCGTCCTCCATTTTAAAAAATTGTGCTGTTTGTCTTTTCCTTAATGATCTGTAAGAGTTGTTTTCATATTATAAATAGGAGATGTTATCAGATAAAAGTGTGGCCAGCATCTTTTTCCAGTCTATAGTCTGCCTTTTCAATTTCTTAGGGGTATCATCGTATGAGCACAAATTTTTAATTCTATTAAGTCAAGCCTATCAATGATTTTCTTCTGTAGTTAGTGCTTTTTGTGTCCTATTGAGAAATCTTGACCTCCCTCTAGGTCATAAAGATACTGTTCATGTTATTATCCAAAATTTGTATTATTTTACATTTTGTTCTTGTACCAGCAATCCATCTGGGCTTTTTGTGTATGGTATTAGGGAGGAGTCATTGTTTTTTTTAATTTTTTGACTGATAGAGCACCTTTTGTGGAAAAGTACCCTGTTACCCACTGATCACAAATCAGAGCATATGCATGTGAATCTGTGGGTCGCTGCTCTCGAGGAATTTTCAGTCTAGAGGGAAGTTAAGGTCCACACTTGAATACTAATAACCTGAGGTCATGTGCGATCAGTCCCATCTGAAGAATGCGGGGTGCTCGGCCGCACCACACCAGTGTGTCCGGGCTGCAGCACAACGTCACTGGGAGCTCGTTAGAAACACAGGTTCTGCAGCCCACCCCAGGCCCCCTGAAACACTCTGCATCTTAACAAGACCCCCAGGTGATTAGAATGCATGCGCAGTTCGGGAGAGGTCACAAGTTTGGACGGTGACTAGAGAAGGCGTCTTGAAGGAGGTGGCATTTGCCCTGGGCCTAAAGGATGTGGTTCCTGTAAGTGAGGATGATAAAGGGCTGGAGGCAGAAAGCCACCAGGCAGGTTTTGAACTTGGAGAGTTTTCCAGATTGGCCTGAGCAGAGAGGTTTGAAGAATCATGGGAAACAGGGAAAACATGGGAAAACTGTCCCATATTCCCATCGTGCCGTGGACAACCCCCATCCCACACCAACAGCAGAAAGGTGTGCGAGGGCCCCTAGAGCAAGGACAAGGACTGAGACTGGGAAGTCCAAGGGCAGTCTCACAGGGGGCCTGCTGGGGTGGACTGCTGCCGTGGGGGACTCGCTGCAGTTCTAGTCCCGGCTGGGAACTGAGGTGTAAGACTGCTGGCTGGGGTGGGGGCAGAGCTTAGTTATGATCTAAGACCATGCCCAGACCCCTCCCCTTCCTCAGCCAGCTCAGCGGCCCTGTCTTTCCCCCCAGGTGTCCACCTGTCTGGCAGGGCCCTGTGCACCCCGCTCAGCCCCTCCATGGGCCACAGCTCCCCAAAGGGAAGGAGTGTGTCTGGCTGCCTATGTCTCACCTGCACTTAGTGTGGCAGGGCCTGGCACACAGTAGGTGCTCAGGAAGTGTTTGTTAAGTAAATGGATATTGGGAAGGCAAAATGCCCTCAGGCCATGCCAGATTGTGAGGATTCGTAATTTGCTTTTGGTTTTTGGCATTTGCATGTCCTTCCTTCAGATACTTCCACTCCAATTGGGTCTCTTCATTTGTTCAAATTTAGAGTATTTTCTAAAAAATTATTTTATTGCTGTTCAATTATATAGAGTATTTTTGAGTAGATGATATATTTCTATGATTTAGAAATCAAAATGCTTTATTGAGTAATCCTGGTCCCACCCCTGTCTTCCCACCTCAGCTCCCTGGTGGTGAGCACTTTTATACATTTACTGTGGATGTTTGCAGTGTTTATTCTCCTGGTATTTTATTTTTTTATGCAAATAAAAATTCAAATGTATGGTTTTTTTTTTACACACTCAAAAATAGCCCCCTATATGCACTGTGACTTTCTCTTCTCACCTAATAACAACTCTGGGATGTTCCAGATCAGTAGGGACATGGCGAGCATCCTCTTTGTCTTTAACATCCACCCCACCCGCACTGTGTAGTCTTCCCTTGTGAGCATGGAGTATCATTTAGTTAACCAGGTGAACGCGGGGTTGTCTCCAAACCTCTGCTGTTACAGGGGAGCTGCCACGAACAGCCCTGTGTAGGGGGCTTCCTCTGTGTCTGGGGGCAGCTGCAGGAGGTGGGACTGCCGGATGCAGGGCATGTGGGATTGCCGTAGACTCTGCCAAAGGACCTTCTGTGGGTGCGGCGGGCGTCACTTTGCTCTCCCCTGGGCCCCTTAAGGCAGATGGCACCCCCCACAACCTCACAGCGGAGCCCTGTGGTCGTGCGTTGGGTTTTTGCCAATCTGATCAGTGAGCGATGGTGGTTTCATGCAGTTTACATTCTCGCTGATTGAGAGGAATCACTTTTTCCCTTTTCAGGAACACTTGTATTTTTTCCATCAACTGAGAGCCATGTGTTTTGTCTATTTTTTTTTTCCTTCTTGGTTCTTGGTCTTTTCCTCTTACTTTTGTGGTGTGGAGATAAGACTCTTGTCTGTGCTACGATTGTGGTTTTCCTGAGCAGGTCATTATCTTTGTACTTCTGGAGTGACCCCCCCACCCCCAACCCCAAAAAAAAAACCCATATCAGAAGCCTTGGGTTTTCTGTGCAGTAAAATTTATCAGTATTTTCTTTCATAGCTTTGGATTTCGTGCTCCAGTGAGAAAAGCCCATTCCTTCTACATGTGGAGGAATCCACCCAGTGGCGGTGAAAGGAGGCAGGTGTGCAGCTCGTGCGGCGCAGCTGCCAGCACCACAGTTTCACTTGGGACGTAGCCACGTTCCCACGGGGAGAGGGTGTGCCGCCAAAGGCCTGCGTCCAGGCACCCCGATCCTCAGCCGGTGCCCTTCGCAGGGGCTGGGGAGAACGTGGATAAGGGGAAATGAAATGTTTGGCAGCCCCGTGTTCACAGCAGGTGAGGTCTGTCCAGGTGCAGCCTGGTTAGCATAATGGAGGGAAATAGAATTAAAACTTTGAAATGAAACTCGAGACTTGCATAAACTTGAACCTTCTCTGGGATTTGAAAAGAAGTAATTAATTTAGAAACTTCCTCCCCCAATATTAAACTCTGCCACACTGGTTCCAAGCAGGAAATAGCCTAGAATGGATTTCCAAACATGGTGAATTCAGTCAGCATTGAGGCAGAAAAGAAATGACTAGGCAGGTAATGTGTCCCCTAAAATCTTCATTCAGTCCAGGGCTACAGGTTTAACGAGAGAGTGAGGCTCCTAAATGTTTGGGTTCGGGGAGGTTTGGGTGTCAACTCGCCTGGGTCCCTCTCCCAATCTGCCACTGTGTGACCTCACACAACTTGCCTCCCTTGCCTGACCCTCAGTGTCCCCTCTGTCAAAGGGAATGATTAGGGCTCATTGGTTAAGCATTACGTATAGGTCAGGCACCGTGTTTGATGTTTGATGTTTTATGCATTCAGCCACTCACTGTCTCGGGCAGCTGTGAAAATTAAATGCAGTCATGTGAGAGCTTTGCACAAGACAAGCCCTCAATAAATGGACCCAGAGTGGTGTTGTTTTCTGTGCTTGCTGAGGTCAGATCTTGGGGGAGGGGTGCGGTGCTCAGCATCGAACTGTGGTATTATCTTAGCCATTCACTCATTTCACCAATACTTCGTGAGCCCCTACCTTGTGTGGGTGATGGAGACACAATGGTGAACACTGTCTGTGTCCTACAGAGCTTACAGACAGGCAAGACAGATGCAAAACACTGTGGTCAGCGAGCGGTGGCCACACCGTGCAGCAAGGAGCTGGTTAGGGACCAGCCGGCGTGCTGTGGGAACACGGGGAGGGACAGATCTCCCTGTCCCTGCGATGGGGCTTGCCAGACGCAGCCTGCGTGGGCTGGGCTGTCTCCCAGGGGAGTGACAGCTATTCTAGTTACAGGGAACTAGAATAGCATGCACCTCACGCCAGGAGGGGTTCTGGTAATCCTCACAACGTGAGCTTGGTACTGTCATCCCCCCTGATTTGCAGATCTGGAAACTAAGGCACCAGAAGGTGATTCAAGGGCACACAGCTAGCAAGTGGTGGAGCCAGGTTTGGAGCCTGGAAATTTGGCTCCAGAGTTTATATTGGGAGATGGATCCAGAGAGGGGAGCGGAGTTGCCCATCCCTGGCAGCTGGGCCGATTTTCCCCGGGGTGTGTCAGGGACCGTAACTGCACAGTGGGAGCGGAACAGAGCGGCAAGGAGAAGACCAGGCACCGGGCAGACCGCTGCTCGTGGGCTTTGGTCGGACTGGCAGGACCAGTCCCTCAAGCTTCCACCCACCGTGGCTATTTCTGTCTACCTAAAAGGTGTTCTCCTGTCCTCGTCACCTAGAGGGCTCCTGCCCCTCACTCAGACCCCAGGGCTGGGCTCACTTTCCACATTCGGTGCTGCCACCGCACCCTGAACCTGCCCTTCACAGCTCCAGAGCAGAACTTTCATTTTATTTGCTGGTAATTTGAGCTCAAGAGACCATGTCTGTTCTCACCCTTTAGCCCCTGGCACAGGGCTGGGATGTGTCAAACACTCAATAAATATTTGACTCATGAGTGAATGTGTACCCAGCACTTCAGGTGAGTTGGGATGGAGAGCCATCAGATAGGAGGGCCAGGCCTGCGTGTGACACCCACCCCGTTTTGGGGAAAGAGGCTGGGTGTGCAGACTCTGGGCATGAAGTCAGCTGCGGTCTAGAAAGGGCCCTGCAGAGGGGGAAGGCACCTGTTCGATGCTGAGCTGAGGTCCATGTCGGCCCGGGGGTCGGCCCGTACTTGTCTAAATGCTGTTGTTAGTAGCTGCCACCTGCTGAGCACCCAGGGAGGTCCAGTGTTCACCCGCTGGCTGCAGGGCCTCATGCAGGTATCAGACTTGCCCCAGCTCCACTTCCTTGTTTGTAGCATAGGGACGTAAGTTGTCTTCCAAGCACTGTTGGGAGGAAGAGTGGAAAGTGATGCCCAGTGCCTGGCTTAAGTATTTGGCCCATAAATGCTATTATTATTGTTTAGTATTCTTTAAAAGTGAATCTGGTCTTTAGCATATATTATTATACTTAATCTTCAGACCACCCTCATGACATAAGTTACGATTCTTTTAGATGAGGATGCTCAGCTTGGAGGAGTCGAGCCGCCACACAGAGTTAGGGGCGAAGCTGGGGTTCAAACCCAGGTCTGCCTTCCCTCAAAGCCGGGTCACTTTCCCATTCACTGGTATCAGAAAGGGCTCATAACAGAGTTCAGTTGGGAAAGAAATCTGACACAGCAGGGACAGGTGTCAACTGTGCTGGAGACACTGGGATGGAATCCCAGAACGAGAACCGTTGCTGGCTTCAGCCGAATGGAGCCCTGCAGTCAGGGATTTGGAGCTTTTAGTCTCTGTCAAGTTCATCCCACTTCATCTCCCAACCACTTCGGAGGGAGGTACTGCTGTTATCCTCAGTTTGGAGACAAGAAGCTGTCTTGCAGCTTAAATGGGATCACTGGATTGTCAAAGAGCCTCTCTCCATCCAGCTCCTTTGCTCTGCTCAACGCGCCCAACAAGGACTTGTGTGACAGCCACCTCACGCCTGGGAAGGTGGCATAATCTTTCCCGTCCCCATATCTTTGTCTGTCTCTTGCCTTCTCTACCCTGACCTGGCTCACTTTCCATGCCATCTGATGCCCATCTCCGGCCTGCGCCAGGACTTGGCTTCCTGCCTCTTCTTCCAGGAAGCCTTCTTTCCCAGGCCTTGCTTTTTCATGAAGCTCCCCTCCCCCTTCCCCCTCCTCCCATCTCTCCCCCTCCCTCCCCTTCCTTCCTCTTTTCCTCCCTCTCTTCCCTCCTTCCTTCCTCTTTTCCTCCCTCTCTTTCCTCCTTCCTTTGTCCGCCTGTATCTCAGTGTTTATCACTTCTTATTGAACTTGGTCTCTTTCTGCACTGTTGGTATTTCCCCTTCCCCAGTCAGACTTAGGACAAGAGTTGAGTTTCTTTATCCCAGTGCCTAGCTGGCACAAATTAGGTATTCAATGAATATGTGTTGAATTAATTAATATCCTTACAATAGCCCTAGAAAATGACCATTTTATAAAGGAAGAGAAAGGAAGCCAAGAGTTGAGCGGTTTGCCCAGTCATGGTCAGTGAGTTTTTGAATCAATTCTAGAATATGGATCTTTGAAATCTAGTCCAGGTTGGCTGAAATGCTGAGATTTAAAGAAGCAGGGGAAAAAACTCATCCAGTTTTAGAGGGAACAGAAATGTTAATCATGTTCCAGCATAAGCTAGGCAGAGGTATATTTAGGTTGTTTACATACTTTTTCTTGTTTTGCCATTTATACACCAGCATTGGGGGTTATCGTTATTTAAAATTTGTGTTACTTTCACAGAAGCAAAATTGGACCTTATCATTTTATTTCTTTGTGAACAACTGAGCATTGTTCTTTGTGTCTGTTTATCTGCATTCTTGTGAAACTCCTGTGTTCATGCTCCTTAGTGTACTATTTGTGTTAAAGATTGTTGAAGCCATTTGTGGAAGACAGACTTAACTATTGAAGTGCCATTTGGAAGGCACTGGAGGGAGGAATAACAAAGGTGACTGGGATGCCATCCCTGCCTTAAGTAGGAGCTTATTAAGTAGAATACTCAAGTCGGTAAGATGAATATGTACAGAAATAATGATGTAGGTGGCAAAATAGTTTAATTGAGAAACAAGTAATGCATTGTAGAACAGAGTTAGGATCAGTGATTCCTGACTTGGACTGTATCAGGGAAGGCTTCATAGAGGTGGTGTCATTTACTCTAGGCTGGAAAGGATCAAAAACATTTAGAAGGAACTCCAGGTTGACAAAGCAGCCTGAATAGGTATTGAGCCCATGCTATGTGGGATATTTTGTCTCTGAGAACATTTAGTGTGTTTGTATCAGTTAGGATGGTTTGGGTAGCAGGGAAGAGAATACTCAATAAGAAGTTTTATTAACTAAGAAAAATGTCTTAGCTCACAAAACAAAGAGGCAGGTTTTTTTAGGGTTGGTTAATCAGAGGCACAACAAGGCATTAAGGACCCATAGTTTTTTCCTCTTTTCCTTTCAGCCTTGACTTTGCTCTTGGGCTACTCTTTTCCCAGATGAAAGTTCTCTGCCTCACTCCAGTTATTATATTCAAAGGCAGGCCAGGGCCAGAATCTCTTTTTTCCTTGGTCCTTCCTTCCTCCCCTCCCCCCTTCCCCTTCCTTCCTTCCTTCCTTCCTTCCTTCCTTCCTTCCTTCCTTCCTTCCTTCCTCCCTCCCTCCCTCCCTCCCTCCCTCCCTCCCTCCCTCCCTCCCTTTGTGAAACAACAAACATTTGTATTTTTGACTTTGGAGCCAAAGTTCAAAATCACGGCCCCTGTTCCTTTTCATTAGGGAAAAAGATTTTTCTCAGAAGCCCCCAGAGAGCTTCTCCTTAGGTCTGACAGCCTGACACTGGGTCACGTGCCCACATAATCCATCACTGGCCGGATGACATAAAATTACCATGATAGACTTAATCACTGTTCACCGCTCTAGGATTTGTGAGGGGATCACCCTCTCTGAACACATGGTCCCCTCTCAACCAGGGCTTTGTTAATGTGGAGGAAAGTGAGGACACACGGTGGTTGGCTAAGCAGCAGCAGTATCTGCCACAGTGTTTAAGGGCAGACATTTTAACCTGAATTATAACAATATTGACACATTTTTATCAAGGAAATATTCTCTGAACTCAACTTTATTAAGCTAATTTATTTCTAAAATTTTTGATAGTTTATGTTTTATTTACATTTTCGTTTTTACTTAATTACTTTCATGAGTTCAAATTATATTCCATATAACTTTTTTTACAGACTTTTTTATTTCTTTTTTTATTGATTATGCCATTACAGTTGTTCTATTCCCCCCTTCATTCCCCTCCACCCTACCCCCCATCCCCACCATTACCCCCCTTTAGTTTATGACCATGTGTCTCAAGTTCTTTAGATTCTGTATTTCCCCTACTATTCTTGCCCCCCATCTATTTTCTATCTACTGTCTATGCTACTTATTTTCTGTACCTTTTCCCCCCTTCTCCTCCTCCCACTCCCCTGTTGCTAACCCTCCTTGAGATCTTCATTTCTATGTTTCTGCTCCTGATCTAGCTGTCCTCTTAGTTTGCTTTTGTTTTAGGTGTGGTTGTTAATAACTGTGAGTTTGCTGTCCTTTCACTGTTCATGTTTTTTTAACTGCTTTTTCTTAGATAAGTCCCTTTAACATTTCATATAATAAGGGCTTGGTGATGATGAACTCCTTGAATTTGATCTTATCTGAGAAGCACTTTATCTGTCCTTCCATTCTAAATGAAAGTTTTGCTGGATAGAGCAATATTGGTTGTAGGTCTTTGGATTTCATGACTTGGAATACTTCTTTCCAGCCCCTTGTTGCCTGTAAGGTCTCTTTTGAGAAATCATCTGACAGTCTGATAGGAACTCCTTTGTAGGTGACTGTCCCCTTAGCTCTTGCTGCTTCTAGGATTCTCTCCTTCATTTTAATTTTGGCTAATGTAATGATGATGTGCCTTGGTGTGTTTCTTCTTGGGTCCAACTTCTTTGGGACTCTCTGAGCTTCCTGGATTTCCTGGAAGTCTATTTCCTTTGCCAGATTGGGGAAATTCTCCTTTATTATTTGTTCAAATAAGTTTCCCACTGGTGGCTGTGCCTTTCCCCCTTCTGGTACCCCTATAATTCGGATGTTGGAGCGTTTAAAGATGTCCTGGAGGTTCCTAAGACTCTCCTCATTTCTTTGAATTCTTGCTTCTTGACTCTTTTCTGTTTGGCCATTATTTGCTTTCTTCTGGTCCACTCCATTGATTTGAGTCCCAGTTTCCTTTTCATCGCTATTGGTTTCCTGTGCCTTGCCATTCATTTCAATTAGTTTTGCCTTCATATGTTTGTCTAATTTGTGGCTATAATCAACCAGTTCTGTGAGCATCCTGATCACCAGTGTTTTAAACTGTGCGTCTGAGAGTTTTGCTATTTCTTCATCACTTAGATTTATAGGTTCTGGGGCTTTGAGATCTTCTTGAGCCATTTTTGGTCTGTTCTCGCCCGTTAAGTAAGAGTAGCGGAGCCTGGGACTCTCAGGTCGCTGGGTTGTGACGCTATATGTGGGGGCGTGGTCAGAGCGGGGAAATGGCGACCTCCTCTGCTGTTTCCAGATGCTGGTGAGGAGCAGAGCCTTAGGTGATTCACCAGGGCGGGGCCACTCAGGTCGCTGGGTTATGACGCCGCTGTATGTGGAGGCGGGGTCAGCGCAGGGAAATGGCAGCGCCCTGTGCTGCCGCAGTGGCCTGCTCAGTCCCGTAGTCTCACCGCCCACTCCCTTGCTTGTCTATCTGCTCAGGAAAGCGTGACCACAGTCAACCCGCAGCCCTGCTCCCTCGATGTTTCCCCGTGGTCGCTCGCTGAGTCGCTTACTAGGTCCAACCCTCCGCCTGGATTCCGCGCGCCCGAGTCGGTCTGACCGAGTTTTTCTGTGCAACCCCGCTCCAACAGCTGCTGGCTTCGCCCCTCTTACCGGTCAGGCTGAAGAATTTGTTGTTATCAGACTTCCGAAAAGTTCAATTTTCTGTGTTCTGGCTGTGTTTTCTGTTGCTGATATTTAGTCGTCTCTAAATTTGGTTGTGAGAGAAGTCACAGCGTTTCCACCTATGCCTCCATCTTGGCGGAAGTCTATATTCCATATAACTTTTACAACTAGAGATTTATTTCATTGACCATTCTACATGTTCTTATTAAGTTTTGTTGATTATATTTGTAGGTTTGGACGTTGTTCTTTTTTTTTTAAAACTGTTGTGTGTACTGTCTTGGATCAAATTTTGTGGATTAAGAACCTTTATTTTATATTATTCGTATGAAAATTTTCATTAGGAATTGGATGAGACTATATGTATTTCTCAGTTACTCCATGATACACTTATGGGCAGTTCTTCTTAGGGGTGCAAAGACTGACCTGTTGTTCAGACTGCTGGCTGGCGGGGGTCAGTATACCAGCCCCACAGGTCACATCCTTCCTGACGGTAGGGATTGGGAACTTTGAAACCCAATTAAAAAGTGTTACCCACTTCCCCCAAACAACTACATTCTTCTCATTAACAGACCCATATTACCAAAAATTGTACTCAATTGCTATTATTTGGAATTTTGTCAATGAAAGTTTTCATGGAATTCATTCTCTCTCATTATATCAATATTGCATAATATTCTTGATTTTCGCCTCCTGGGCTCAAAACCCTCGAACATTTACTACCTGGCCCTTTCCAGGAAAAGTGTGATGACCCCTGCTCTATTGTTTTGCTAACCGGATTATTCTGAACACTCCCACTCTCCCTGCCTTTCCCTAACTTTCTGTTCCAACGGAGCTACACCAGGCGGGGGAATGGTGAGCAAGGTCAGGATGTTCTTAGGACCAAACTGTCGAGCCAAATGTCTGGCTTCAGCTGGGAGAGCAACAAGTCGGATGAGCGAGGTCCCTCATTCAGTGACGAACAGAGAGAGCTCTTCAAACTAGAACATATTGTGTCAAATTTTCTGTAAAAATCCATTTCCCCCTTTTTTTCTTATTAAAGTATAATAAGTCTAAAATGTTGGGAAAGCCAAAATATCATTGCTTTCAAAGCATCTCCATTTGAGGGAAGCATCGTGTTTCGAGAGCTGAAAGGCCTTTGACTTTTCCCTACTGAAGTTAGCTCCTTTTTTTCTCCTTCAACAGATGAGGAAAAAGAAAATAACAGAGCTTCCAAGCCCCACTCCACTCCCGCTACTCTGCAATGGTAAGTCCCACCTGCAGCAGGCTCTCTCTCAATGGGAGGCTCATGTGACTCTGCCTTTCTACCCATAGGACAGCACATGGCTCTTCTGACACTGTCACGATAACTTGACATCCCATAGCCCACCTGCAATCAATTTAATTTGCAGGTACATGTAAAATACTCAACCTGGAGCCAGCCTGGAGATGAGAAGTTTCATACTTATTTTGTTTGGGGGGGTAGATTTTTTTTCCCATCCTCAAAATGCCGGCAAGGCCCAGAACCCACATGGATGCTGTTTTAATTGGTTTTGATGGGATCCAGCACTTCAGTAATAACATTGCGACAGACTATGGAAACGGGGGTCTGTTCAGCCCCATCAGTGAGCCCCGATGAATGAACAATGATTTGCACCTACACTGCAGTTATTTTAACACTAATAAGGATTATCTACTAGAGTGGCTTTCTATTTAATATTTGGTACCCCTGGACTGGATACAACATATAGTGATGCTGTTTGAGTGGCTGCACTCATGTTTGACATTTGCAGGTAAATTCTCCTCTAAGTGCTTTACTTAGAAATCGTGCAGCTGTGCACGCCAGAGCGTCTGTGTGTGGGATTCACCCCTCAGAGGATCTCGTCAATCAAGGGCTACTATTCCCCTCCAGCAGTGCAGCCCAGCAGACCTGACGGGATTAACAGATGAAGGGGAGGGAAAGAGAATGGGGGGGGGTGGCTCGGGGAGACTGAATCTGTTTTGCACCAGCCTCCATGCTGGACATGATGTGCCTGTGCCTGGTTTCATTCTCACAAGTCTAGGAAGCTGGTGTTGCTAGGCCCATTTTACAGATGAAGGAAGTAAAGCTAAGGCAGTTCAATCATTTGCCTGAAGGGACACACAACTGACTTGGCAGAGGCAGGAACCTGGCTGGGTCTCTTTAACTGCAAAGGAAGGATGGAGAAGAGAACAGATCTGCGTGGAAAGCAGATGGGCTTTCATGAGCAAATCGTATTAGAGTGTCTGGTCTAATCCAGCCACAGGTGAGAGGAAAACAGTATTCAAGAACGTAACTCAATCTTCTCCAGCAAGAGTCTCAACCATTGACTCGTTTTGCTGCAAGGGTAGCCGAGGCTGTTTTCAAGAGCGCCGCTTCCAGCCTCCTGGCCGGCTTCCATCGATCTGTCCCCATGTTCTTCCTCTCATTGCATTTGCTGCTTTTTTTTCTTTATTTGAAATTCTGTTCTGCTTCCCTGATCAAATCTCCCCTGCACCGTTCCCCTCAATTACGGCTGCACAAATTCCCACAATGCCAGGACACCAAATGAGACATCAGTGGGTAAGGGACTGGGAGAAAGAGTTTCTAGAAATGCACGGACTCAACAGACACTCTTGCTTTAATACCTGGAATGTCGTGTACATTTTATTATTTTTTAAAATCCTCACCCATGGATATGTTTATTGATTTGAGAGGTGGCAGGAGAAAGAGAGAGAGAGAAACATTAATCAGTTGCCTTCCGTACATGCCCCAACCAGAGATCGAACCCATAACCTTTAGATGTATGGGATGACTCTCCAATCAAGTGAGCCACCCAGCCAGGGCAACGTTTTAGAATAAAGTATTTGAAAGAGACTATAAGAAAATCACCTCATCTGCGTTTGTTTCCCTGCAATTCTCTGACATCTGCCTGGCAGCAGATGGTGGTGAGACTGGAGACAGCGCAGCCTCCTTAGCCAGACCGCCAGGAATTAACTCCCAGCTCTGCTGCTCTCCAGCTGTGGAACCTTGGGCAAGTTCCTTAACCTCTCTGTGCCTCAGGCTACTCCCTAGGAAATGGGGGCGGCATAGGGTGGTCACGAAGAGGAAGTGAGTCCTACAATAAAGGGCTTGAACTTGAACAGTGTGTGGTGCAGTAACAGGTGCCTGGTACATCTCAAGCACCCTGTCAGTTGCTCAACACACCGCCTCCCACTGAGCCCCCAAGGATGCCCGGAGCAGGGCTTCTCTCCTGCCTGACCATGCGCAGTCGGTTCTTTCTGCTGGACATAATTCTACACGAACCATCTGTTTTCTAAGTAAAGGGACACATAGATTATTCCCAATGAAATTTCATCCTCTAATTCACAAAGTTAGGCACTGGATTTTTTAAATGATATATTGGTTTTCAAGGGCACATCAGGTTTGAGAAATATATAAATTTTAGTCTTATTTTTATCCAAAGGCATCAAGTTGTTTGGGCATCAAGTTTTCCCTTAAGTCCCTTTATATGATATTTTTATGATAGAATTTCATAAATTTCAGTCATTTACTAGTTTTGAGAAATGTTTATTGAGCACCTACTATCTCACTAGGCCTGGTCCAGGCTCTGGGAATGCAATAGTGGATAAGATGGACCGAGAAGAGGGGCCGGTGAGGCTTCAGCGATCCCACAGGGAGCTCTGAAGCTGGGACGGCCCTTCGGAGATGACTGGCCTGGAGGCCGTGGGTCCGGTTCTTTGTTCCCCGACCTGGCCCGTCACCGGATGTAGGCTGCCCTGGAGGAAGGGGCCTAACTCTGGGACGTTCCCTTCACGTTCCACTGCGGACAGCTCCCCAGGGAGAGGGCTCAGCCTCAGGAACCACCCCCCAAGCAGTGGGGAAGGACACCCCAGTCCTGAAGGGCAACCTGGGCACACACCGTGTCGGGCACAGGAGGAGCTTGGTCAGGGAACTAGAGAAGGGCGCCTGTGTGGTTGGAGCTTAGTGGGCAAGGGGGACAGTGGTACAGAGCAAGTGGGGGAGGGAAGCGGGGGAGAGGGTCTGCTTACACTGTGGCGCAGGACATGTGGCTGCCTATATAAAGTCCCACGTGAGTAAATATTTTTAGGATGTGATTTTAGTATAAAACCTGTCTCCAAAGGAACTGGACACACCTTCCCTTTTATAAGGAAATGTGACCGAATTGGTGCTGTGTCTCCTTTTTGCTCTGGTTGCCAGGAAGCTGAGAGCTAGATCTGATGCTTACGTATTTTTCAATCTCTTTCCTTTGTCTAATTTTCTTCTTCTTTTTAAAAAAGTTATAGCTTTTTATAAAAAGACGAGATACAAATACATTGAATCAAGGCATATTTTTATTTTATTTTACTTACACAAGTAATACATTTCCTTATTTAAAAACAAAAACATTACATATAAGGCTAAATTCTTCATGTAGTTTCTTGTTTCCTTCTCCAGAGCAACCCAGTTACCAGTGAGAACTACATATATGTGTGTGCACATACATGTGTGCATACATATGTGTACGTGCTGTCCTTTGCCTGTGTATTTACATGCATATGCTGATCGAAGTTTCTGAACTGTGACTTTTTTACTTAATATTTTCTCCCTTTTAAAAAGAGTTCAGACACACAGCAGTGAGAATGTTGTTATACGGCGTGGCACGCTGTATTGATCCACGCCTTCTTCCTCCACAGAAGAAAGTTCTGGAGCTCTGTACCCATGTTAGTCCATAAGGAACGACCTCACTGTGACCACTGACTACTCAGTCGTCCCCATAAGGCAGCAGTGGAATTGATGTCACCATTTATGTCTTGATGGACATTTAGGTTGGGTCCAAATCTCATCTTCACCATTACAAATAGGGCCCCAAAGAACATTTTCATCTGTCCCCCTTGCACACCTGCTGAAGTAGTTCTGTACACAGAAAACGTTAATGAGATTACACACTTTCCTTCTTTAATGACTTTACCATATTACTTACACCTTCACCGGCAATAAAAAAAAAAAAAGTGTTTTTCATCAAAATAGGGACCTAGCTCCACAGCATGGCATCTCGTCCTGTGAGGCATTTGTATCCTTCGCGTTGTCCCCTCTTTCCAGTGGCCGTGTGCACCTGGCAGGATGTGAGGAAAAGGACATCGGCCTCACCGCCAAGCTGGCTGCCACCTGTCTGACAGTGCTGAGCCCCTGGGACATCGGGCTTGTTTTCGGAATTGGGTCAGGAACTCTCCACCTCATCCTCATCCACTCACCTTGCCATGAGCCTCTTCTCATCTCCCTAGAGATCATCTGTGTCCTAAGAACACATGATACGGCAGCCACATGGCCTAAAATAATGGAGGCCACATCATCTGGAGGCAGCTCCCAGCAGAAAACAGGCAAATATTGTCAAACGCCTTCTGCCAAACGCTTTCCGGCACCCTCGGTCACGAGGGTTAGTAAAGCCCAACCCGCTGGAGATGGTGGAATCCTGGCCATACAAAACCCTCTATTCACGCAGGGGATTTGGAATGGAAAGCAGCCTGTCCCGCCATCCTGGCCGCCTTGCTGCCAGCACACAGTCCCCTCCCCTGTCTGGGAGACACTCCGAGCTCCTTGTGACCCTCAGGGTGGACCCATTTCCACTTTCAGCCGTTCGCAGAGGAAGTCAGGCCCTTCCCAAAGGAGGAGGGTAGAACATCAGGTTGTTGCTTTGTGGGGGACGGGGGTGGCACCTTTTCCTTTCTTTTAAAATAATAAGAAGGAAGCCTTGGGTGGTTGTCAGGCTTTCAATATTTCAAATTAATATGAAACAACGTAAATCTTCAAAATGCTCTCAGAGGCCAGAGGGAGGGGACTGGACTTGGTACTGTTCCAAAGCAGAACGTTGAGGTTTTTGACCAGGTCGTGGCTCCTAGAACAGGCAGACTCCCTGGGTATGGTGGATGTTTGAGGTTAACATCACTTACTTTCATAATGTGAGTTCCAGACAGGGAGGCTGAACATTTTGGCCCTGAAAGCAGCCAGAGGTGCTAGATAATGCCAAGGTACGACTGTGTCCTGTTAGAAGCCACAGGTACAGGTGCAGAAAGGATAATTCAGCAGGACAACCCAACAGGTGTTAACGTCCCAGAAAATGAGAAGCTGTGTTGTGGAGCTAGTTTCCTAATCTTTAAAAAGCGGATTTTGTGCTGCAGTTAAGATACAAAATGGTCAAGTTGTTTCCGTGGGCGATTTTGCAATCTCATTAACATTTTAGTGTGTGCATCCGGTAATTCCACTTCTTCACACTGACACAGAGGACACCCACAGGTGTGCAAGGGGCACAGGTGAAGTTGTCCTCGGGGGGGCCCGTTTGTGATGTGCACACAGGGAGCGGATGGGAAGGGAAGGTGGAGGGGGACGTTTTATGCTAGTGAATGGTGTCTCTGACAATCTCAGTCATGAGTTATGACGTTCGGCAAAGGTTTTTTTTTTAATCCCGTTGTCTTCTGTCTTGGTGAAATGAAGAGAAAGTGTCCTGTTTTCGATGTGTGTGCAAGGGCTCAGGAAGTGAGGGCTTTGGGCTGAGAGCCCATGAGTACATGTAGGAAAACCTGGCTGGAGGTGAGACCCAGCCGGTTGTGCCAGGTGCTCTCTGCTCTTCATGGTAAAGCGCTAACGCAAAGCTTCCTCCATGTGCCCTGGGATGCCACAGGCGGACGCCTCGCGAGGGGGCCTTTCACAGATGCCCACCGCAGATAATGACTCCCTCTGGCTAGTGGACTGAGTTCATTATCTCCGTAATAGGAGAGGCTCCATTCAGACGTGACCAAGTCATTGAATAGGAGATCAGAAAATGGAAGAAGTGGGGAATTTTTTTTGTGATCATTAAAGATACCCAGGTCTGATGCACTATTGTTCACCATGTCAGACTAATGATGTCTTCTAAAAGTGCGGAGGAGAAGGGGGAAATTTCATCAGACCTGAAGAGAAATAATTAACTGCCTTTCTTCCGACCTTGCTGTGGTCGGGGAAGCAGACATTCCAGGGATCAGTGTCAGCACCGGCACAGACCCTCCCTCTGGGCCCAGCGAGGTGGTTTGGGGAGAGATGCCACGGTGCTATTCCTGATGGCGGAAGCTAATCAGACATCAAGGTTGCCCTTAATGACTGTTCCTTCACAGTGCTTATTAAAATGCTTCATAGTCATAAGCCACCTAGATACCTTGGGGCGAGGAAGCTCCGGTGAGAGGGATTACACGTGGGTGGAGATGCAGTTCTTCAGGAGGCGCTGGCCTTGGCAGGTAACTGCTTAATCAGCTCAGCCTGCGTGACCTCTGACTTACACCCACCCCACTCAAACCGTTCATTTAATGAGACGTGTTTTAATCTCAGTCTTGTATTTTAACCCTGAGCTGGAGGCCATATTTCATGAGCAAACCATGCCACAAGAACAACAAATAGAAACAGAGAGCTGGGGGCTTATGTAAAGGAGCTAGTGAGTGGGAGGACCCAGGAGTTTACCTGGGAGCCTGCGCCCTTTAACACCACGTTTGGAAGCATTGTTTTTCCTCCAGCCCACCGTTCCCGCATTTTTTAATCTTAGGGAGTTAAGCCCTGTTTGTCCATTCAGCCCAGTTAGGAACCTAAGAACAGGCCCTGGTTGCTCCTACCCCTCCCACATCTGACCACAAGAGCCCACACCCCAAATGTTCTCTCTGCCCTGGAGCCATTCCTTCGACTCACACTCCACCACTTCTTGCCTCGACTATTGTAATAGCTTCTAATTGGTCTCAGGTGTTCATTCGTTCGTTCATCCATTCATTCCTTCATTCTCGCATTCAACCTAGACTAGTCACCCACTGTGTGCCAGCCCTACTAGTTCACCTTGTCCACCCACCACAGACATGCCAGAGGGACCTTTCCACAAAGTAAATTTGATCATGCTACTCCCAGGCTTCAAGAAAACTTAACTGCCCCCTCTCACTTCAGAGGCTGATACACCTTTCATAATATGAATTCTGAATGGTTTGAAATGCATGTTAGTTGCATGTGTGTCCATGGATTTTCCTGGCCAAACCGATTTTCAGAAGTCACTGAAAAAAATAAGCAAACAGGGGATACTTTCCCCCTCTACACAGCTTGTCACGCACGAATTTCCTGCCGTCCAAACTGTTCATGTGCACACCCTAACCTGGGAAATGTCCCACAAGACTCTGAAGAGTTGAGGGCAAAGGTTTTCAAAGACGGTGGTTCATGGAACTGGCAACTGTCTAAGGTGAAATGCGTGAAATGGGTTTTTTTGATGGTTTTATACCCAAGCCATTGCTGGTATACAGAACATATTAAGCTGTAGGTTAATGTTAGTGTTGTTATTGATGACATTATTATTATTCCTACAGCATCCCAGAAACATTTGGGCTTCCTGCCTTGAGTCTTTGTTTTTTTAATTCTCTGAGTATCCCGTTATTGCCTTCTGAAAATAACGCTTTCATGGCAACTCTTATGCCAGGCCATACTCTTGTGTGGGCATTTAAAGATTCTCTCCAGCCTCCCCCAGGGTTCTCTCCTTTTAGATTCCTGCTTACGAACCCCTTTCTCCACTCTGACCAATGTCTCCATCACCCAAAGCACATGCCGTGTTTGTCTCTCATCCTTGCTGGTTCTCTTACCTAGGCTCCCCTCCCTCTGCCTTGGAGACCACGTGGTCCAGAGTGAAATACACTCTCCCATTTACTAGCCTGCTGCATGGTCATGGGCAAAGGGGTTCTACTCTTGGAGCCTCAGTCCCCTCATCTAACACATGGGTATAACACCTACCTCATAGGGGTATTGCCAGGATCAAATGAGATCATGGATACCCAGGGCCTTGTACCTAGTAAGAGCTCAGCAGATGCTGCTATTGTTACAAAGTTGCAATCCCAACTCATGCATGAAACCATCATCATCTGCTCTTACCCAACATTAAACTCTGTTTTCCCACCTTCCACTGCACCTGTGGTCAGCAGTCTGTAGTACTTAAATATTCTTAGTTCTGTGCATTCCTCCCTGCCCTCACCCCAATTAAACCGCAAAGTGGACTAGGGCATAGATCAGGTCTTCTGTCAACACAAGAGCCAACAGAAGCCAGACAAGGAACAGAAAATAGATTGGGTGTAAGAAAACTAGGGAGGAGTGAGGACTTCAGCCAGTCTGAGGGCACACGTAACTCTGGCCAATTGTCGTCATGTGGGAATATGGGCCCAGTGTTGCCAGATCTCAGCCTTTTCAAAAGAAGCCAGAAATCCAGATTCTAATGTGAAACGTCCTGAATTTTAAGAGTTGGGTCAACACTGTTTGGGCAGACAAAGCATGTCTGTGAGACCCTGGTTTGTGAAAGCCGTGTTATTCAGATGGCTCCTGCAAGTTCACTGCGTATGTTTGTTATTTAGACCTCTGAACTGCCTCCTACAGAGAAACAATACTGTGAATGGCACTTAGGCATCCAGGCTAAGCTCGAGGGGGCTGATCCCATTCAGGCCAGACCTGGAGTCAGGGCCGTCCTGAGGAGCCTAACCTCTCCACGAAATAATTTTCCCACAAGAAACACATTTCAAGGTCTGAGTTATGATGTTGGGGACATGCATACTAGGACGTAAGCCCTTTCAGGACAGGGCCGTTGCTTTATCCCGTGCCCTCTCCTTAATGTTTGGAACGCTGCCTGGCATTCAGTAAATGTCTGTTAAACTAAAGATTACCTGCGTCTTCATCCCTCTCTCCACTGTCAGTCTGCTCTCCGAATGCAAACAGGGACCACGTTGCTCACCATGGTATCCTTGGCACCGAGAGATGTTTGTTGCATGACTGTACGACTGAAACAGTCTCTTCATCAGACACTTACTGATCATCTGCTGTGTGCCAAGGAATACGTTGGACTTTGAGGATGCAGAAGTAACTCAGACTCAAGGAACTGGGTTGCCCAGAAAGGGTTGCATAAAGCATTTTCTGAAACACTTTGAAAAACTGTCAGGAGTTACTCAATGTTCCCCTTCCCAGAAAAGGAGCCAGGGTGTGTGGGATGGCCTGGGACCAGTAGCACTTCTTTGTTTACTGAGCCTCCCGAGGCTGCATCCACCCCTGGGGTCCGACTGCGAGAGACTGAACTGATTTTCTGTCAACCATGTGTCAGAAGGAGCCAAATGAGCGCTGCCCTTTCCAGCGGACACCTGGGGAGGCCGGGTCCTCATTCCACTCCAGCTACCATGGCTCTGGGCCACGTCTCTGGCAAGTGCCCTGGGAGCATGGTAGAAGCCACTTGAGGACATTTATTGCATTGCTTTAGAATCATGCCTTACTTCTGACCCCTTCCCCCAATATGTTTAGGTAAAAAGGGTTATTCCAGTTGCTTTATCCCTCAGACTTGATCCCAAGTACTTTGGGTTGTTTCCTAAAACCCAGTTCACGATCCAAGGAGAGCTACTTTCTGTTGGCACGTTTACTGGAGAGTGTGTGCCCAGGTTCTGGAGGGAGCGGCCCACGGGGAAGCCCCAGGTGGCCCCGCCCCTCGGCAGCTCTGGCCTCTGACCTCCCAGCGTGACCTTGGCGAAGGAGGCGGGATTCCTTCTGATGACTGCCTGCGGGTGTTCGGGTTAAAAAGGAAAAACAATCCAGTTTGCTTTGTATGTTCCCGGTGCCCAGCACATGTTCTGGACCTGTAGGAGCCCACACGTGTTTTATGAAAAGGAGAATGGACGATGATGAGGTCCAGCATCTACTAAGTACTCACCGGGTGCCAGGTGTCAGGCTGGCCCCGTCACATGTCACATCCGATCGTAACAACAACCTTGTGAAGTGGTCATAATCATCACCTCCAAAAGGAAACTGAGGCCCTGAGGTTGAGTGACTGACCCAAGGTCACCACGCTGGCCAGTGCCAAGGCTGGGATTTGACCCAAGTTGAAAGTCCCTATCGTGAACCCCTGACCTACACTCATTAAGAAGGCCCAGAACCATACAATCCTGGTGCAGCCGAGAAGGCGATTAAAGAAACCAAGAGGTTCAGCTCCCTGCTGTGGGTAGAACACCTCCCTTTGGTCAGCGGGTTAATGACTGCCCAGCCTCTCCTAGGGCACTTGCTTTCCCAGGCTGTCCCCACCCACTGCTGCGGTCAGCCAGAAGGCCCTCCGTGATTGTGACACCCGTTAGAAACGGCGACACAGTGAGTGTGGTACGAAGCTCGGCTGAGGCACCTGCAAGGCCCTCTACCATCTTTTGGAATTTTGGGGAACCCGATCCACCCAGAGTGTGGTGAGACCAGTGACAGTGCCAAGGAGAAGGACTGGGAATTTAGGCTGGAAAAGTGACCCATGGTCATTCCCACGGGGACCAGGAGTCTGATCCTGCTCACCTACTGCCTCAATCATGAGCGCTGGCAGGTTGCTTTGTCCTCCTGGGCCTCGGTTTCCTCATCTGCAGGGAGAGTTACTTCCGAGGTCTTCCCAAGCTCTGGAGGACTAGAAAGGTCGTTGACTGTCTTGCTGGGGATTTGCTCACTGGGCCTTGGTGTATTTCCCCAGGCTGGAGGAGAACTACGAGATTGCCGAGGGGGTCTGCATCCCCCGCAGCGCCCTCTACATGCACTACCTGGACTTCTGCGAGAAGAACGACACCCAGCCCGTCAATGCCGCCAGCTTTGGGAAGGTGAGTCCCGCCTCGCCTGGCGTGCTCCTTTTCTGCCATCCTTTTAAGTAATTCATGCACATTTCTTAATCATGTTAATTGGTTCTTTTTAAGTGAACACACTTTGTAAGTTAATACTCCACTGCAAAAAGTTTAAGCACTGGTTAACAAAGGAATACTGAGCCAAATACAAGAGCAAAATAATACCAAACTATTAAAAACGTCAAACAATTCAGGCGGGTTATAAAGGGAAAAGCGCATTTCCTTGGTACTCAATTTGTGGAAAGTAACTTTTTCCTCTGTGGAGCAAATATTAAACTCACGAGGTTGTTACATGTGTGTCGGTGAGACTGAGATGGGCAGACCGCTGGCCTCTGTAAAGGGGAGGCCTTGGAGACACGGGGAAGTGGCCTTGTGTCATCTGCCTGGGAGTGGTCCCCTGTGAGCGGTGGTGTTTGTCCTGTGGCTGCAGGCCTGGCTGCTCTCCGTCCATCGTATGATGAAGATATATTTCACACTTAGGGCCGTGTCTACAGAAGGTCGTTACCACTGTTGGTTCATGCTTACCAGGCCCAGGAAAGCTACGGGGGCGCTCTAAGGCTGGTTGTTGTTTGCAGGATAGATAAAAGTTTAGATTTTTACACTTGCAAAATACCCAATGTAACTTGAGTCAATACATCCAAATTCTTTCACCTTTTGTTAGCTTCTTTTCTCTATGTCTAATTCTGAGTGCCTCTGGTAAGAAAAAGCAGGCAGGCTTCCCCCTTTCCTCTCCAGTTTTCTGCATGCAGGCGGGGCCAGGCCTGGAACGGCAGAAAGAGGGGGGTGTGTAAGTGTCAGGGTTTCCTCTGCAGATTCCCAACAGATACACCATCCGCAGGAACGGAAAAAGGGTGGTGTCGGACCTGAGCCAACCTCCCTGGCGGGTCCAGACCTGAGTGGCCGAGAACTGGCTCCACTCGATCGACGGGAAGAAGCTCCAGACACCTAGGAAGGGGGAAGCGTTCTTCTGACACACTGATGTTATTCCCCCAAAGCGAAGAGAATGTTTTAAAAAGTCAGTGGAGAAACCTTTGCTCTTTCATTCATTCTTCGGTCGGTCCGTGTCAGCTGAGATGGGCTGGCTGTGTGGCGGTTAGGCAGAGAGACCCAGCAGTGAACCCATGTGGGCCCTGATGTGGAGGGGCTCACAGGCCAGGAGGGAGGCCGCAAGGCCCCTCAGCAGGTGAGAGCAGGTGATGCACGTGAGGGACACGTGTGACCCTGGAGCTTCGTCGTGTGTCTGTGGTCCTGAAACATTCATTTGCATCTACACGCTCCCTGGCAGCGACCCCAGTGGGAAGTTCAGTCGCTCTTGGATGGAGCGACAGGTCAGGTGAACCAAAAGCCCAGGAATCTTAATTCTCCTGGACTTGCCATTTAACTTGTCTGAGCCTCAGCCCTCTGTGCTGTGAAGTGGGGATTGACCCCTACCTTCTTTCGGGGGTGGTGGCAGACTCGGCTGGGAGGGTGTCGGTGGGTGATGTAAGGCACTGCCCGCTCAGTCATCGAGTGGCTCAGATGTTCGGGGACACTCACCATGCGCCCTCACCACTGCTGTTGCTGTACGTTCTCCATGGGGCGTTTGTGCACAGATACAAATGCCCGTTTGTTAGCTTAGATTCTGGGGCAAAAAAAGAAAACTCACCATTTCCGGCAACTCCAGTTTGCTGGTGTGAGGACCTTCTGTTCCCTTTTTATCAAACACTTTTGTAACCCTGTCGTCAGCTTAGGGTTTCTTTGACCCCGTGATCTAGGTAAAGTCGATGTAACTCGCCCCTCCTCCCAGAGCCCTGGTTCCGTTCCTGACCTCAGTCTCCAGCCTGCCTCCGAGACCTCAGCAAACCCCAGAGGACGTGCAGCTCAGTGGTGCGGGACCCTTCCTTCTGCACACGCCACCTCTCTCTGCTCCTCTGCTGTTCAGTGTGGCAGCCACTGCCACATATGGTTGGGAAACTTAAGTGAAATTACGCTCTTTAGTCACACTAGCCATATTTCAAATGCTCAGTGGCCACACGTCACCGGGGGCTACCCTGTTGGAAGTGCAGGTAGAAATTTCCATCATCACAGACAGCCCTGTTCTGAACCATTGTGAGCCAGGGGTAAAATTGAGGGACCTCTTTGCTTTGCACAAAGCAGCCCTAGTGATCCTAGTGGACTGAAGGTGGTGGGAGGGGTTTACATCGCACCCTGTCCTGTGTGTGGGACAGATGTCCTCATCTCAAGCTGCTGTGCCACCCCCCACTGCAGTGGCAGCTCACGGGCCGTCCACCCGCCAGTTCCCCACTAGTTCCAGCCCTTCTGCCCTGCGGGCTTCTCACTCCTCCTCTACTGCCTCCTTCTGCGCCCCTCTCCCCGCTCTCCCCTCCTCCGTGGGACAGCCTCCACCAAGTGTCCTTGTTCCCTGATCCTTGGTCTCTGCTGACATCTCTGCCCACAGGTCTCATTTACCCCAAATGGCTATTTAAAATATTTGCCCAGCCATGACCAGTGTGGCGCAGTGGGTTGGGCATCATCCCACAAAGCGAAGGTCTGCCTGTTTGATTCCTGCTCAGGGTACATGCCTGGGTTGCAGGTCTGGTCCTCAGTCAGGGTGCACACAACAGGCAACTGGTCGATGTTCCTCTCTCACATCGATGTTTCTCTTCCTCTCTTTATCCCTCTCTTCCCATCTCTCTTAAAAAATAAATACATGTATTTTTCCAAATACTGTTTTCTCCTTAAGAAGTGCAGGGCCAGCTGCTTCCAAAATAGTGATTACAATTAGTGTCCAAACCTCCCAATAAATATGTCTTACCTTCAATTCAAAAGCAAGGAAATGCTCTAATGGTATCAAAAGCACAAATGCAGAAGCTCTGCAGCTGCCTTTGCCATGGATTTCAAATGCCCAGGGAGCGGGGGCTGCCCGCGTACTTGGAGGGCAGCAGGGGCCTGCTGAGGGTGGGCTTCACGTTGAGTTTGCTGCATGGAGACCCCAGACAGCTACCCTTCCTGAGGGCCGCCCCCACACTGCCACTGCCATCTCCCCAAGACCTTGGGGTGTGCCTGTGGACAGTCTTCCTTTGAAGAGCTTTCTCTGAGCATGTGATTTATCTACGAACTTTTAACTCAGAGCAGGCAGGGTCAGTGTTTCAAATTAGATTGGGGGTGGTCTCTCCACCCAGCTTGCAAGTGGGCTGAAGCAAAATAGACATCCGTGTCGAAGCTCCCTGCACACACCCCTGATTTGCCCAGGTCCCCTGGCCGGGGTACTGTCCTTGACCAAGTGGCAGCAATTGCTTCACTGCAAGTAAGACCTGAAGCAGAGAGCCCCTTTGCAGCACGGTGGCCAAACTCCTAGAGCATGGGCTCCCCATAATGACGTATTGACTTCGGGTCCCAGAGTGAATGTGGGGTTTGCCGAGGTTGCTGAGGCCTCTTGCCGAACTGGCCTTCGCCTGCTTTTACTGTGGGCGAGGGTAACGAAAGGTCACCCAACTTGGAGTCACTTAGCTTTCCTGAGCTCTCACCTCCTTGTCTCCAGACCAGAATAGTCTCTCACCAAATCACTCTAGGGATACGATGGAACCGAGCTTACAGAGCACTTCCTCAAACAGCACCCCCCTCGGAAGAAAGCACCGCCCTCTGGCACTGGCCCGTCCCTCCCAGCCCCCCAGTTTCTGCATCACGCTTTGTTTCCCTTTGTAGCCCTGGTCGCTCTCTGCAGCACCACACACAGATGGCGCCCCTAATTTTTAGTACATATAAGTTTCAATTATATTATTATGTATTGTTGTATATTACATAGCTGTATATTATCTAATATATTATATATAATTGTCCGTGTTATAATTATATAAACCATCATATATATGACTGGTATATATTCTGTATTACGTATATGTCAGTTGCTGTGTTTCATCTGCCTCTTTCTCTCCAGTGGAAGCTGCATGAGGATTTTTTTGTCCACTGTAAATACCTAGTGCCCAGGAGAGTGCCCGGCACTCTGTGGAGCCCCAGGATTTGCTAGAGGTTGAGGGACTTTTATGAGTAGCATTTGCCAGGAGCCATGTAAGTCTCTTGACCAATTTGTGAATTTGTACCTCGTACGATAACTACGTGAAGAGGGCACTGTCCCCGTTTTCCGTGAGCTCATTTGCTCAGTGGGGGTGGACTTGTTAATGTGCCAGTGGGAACTGGCTGTATCTTGACTTCCTTTGAAGAGCCCACCTCGAAAGTCCTCTGTCCAGCTTCGCTGACAACATCACAGGGAAATCCCGCGGCATCCGGCCATGCTCAGCCATTGCACCGGCCTTGCTTACATCATTAAAACTCAGCTATGAAAAAGCCCAGTTTGGTCCAAGTGAAAACCCCCATCTCACACGGAGGTCAGGGCCTCTGCCGCCCAGTGGCTCAGCATTCGCTCTGTGAAAGGGCGATGCCGGCTCTGACTTTCTCCTCTTCAGGAGCCTCCAGGGCAGGGGGAGGGGGTGCTTAGAGGAAAGGCCAGCTGGTGCTCTCGGAGGGTTCCTCCCAGAAGCCGGTACCCTCTGCTATGATCATCACCCCTGTGCTGGGGAAGGGGTCCCATTGTGGGGCTTTGAGGAGCCCTGTGGCTCTCTGTCCCACTGGCTGAAGGGACATGCTCTCCAGTCCCTCCAACCCCCCACCCTCCCACAGCTGCTCTTGCTGCTGCACCGAGAACTCACCGGTGGCTCTGTTCCCGTGCTGAGTGATTTGGACCAGCTCACCACACACCCAGGGTTCCACCCTGGCTCTCAGAGATGCCCAGATGAGCCCCCACACATGTAACTGGGGTAGGAACAGGCTGAGCTCGGTGACGTACACACAGAAAATGGCTTTGCTGTGTTCCAGTCATTCCTTCAATCGTGCAGTGACCAGGCTCCCTTCTCAGACCCCTGATGGTTTCACGGCAGGTTCCGTAGCTTCTTGGTGATCAGCCATAAGAACAAGCCTCTTTTCAATAATTTAGACTCTCTTTCAGACATTAAAAGTCCAGTCCCAGGCTCCCGCAGTCTTGCACCCCCAGCCCCCCTCTCGGTCCCACCACGCGTGGCCTGGGGACCTGCTGTGGGGGAGGGCGTGCGTGATTTGACCTTCAGCTCTCCCTTGACCTTTACCTTCTGCTGCTGGGCCTCCAGGCTTGTCAGGTGAGGAAAAAATATTTCCAGAACGATAACACTAGTTCTCCCCAAAATGTAGTAACATTACATTTTTGAGAACAACGGAACTATAAAATGAAAACACCCCAGACTATTAAGGATCAGAACTGACTGGAGTCTGAACGGTGCAGACTCCAGTGAGTCGGCCCTCTGCAGGAGCTGTCTCTCCCAGAGCCCTGCCCGGCGACTTCCCGACACAGTGCTTCGCTGTCAGGGAGGCAGGCAAATGGGGCCCGCTGACACCTGGAGTAAAAAGTCAGAGGTTCGTTAGGGAAGGAGGCAGGCAGCCAGCGCTTCTGTCCACACGAGGGCACGTCAGACGTCCTTGTATTCTCTTTTAATGGATGTGTAATACTGTATTGGTTTCAGGTGTACGACGCAGTGACTTGGTATATGTATATATTGAGAAATGATCACCACAGTGTTATCATCCATCACCACACATATTTACAATTTTCTTCTTTCGATGAGAACTTTTAGGATCTACTCTCTTAGCAACTTTCAAATATAACGACATGGTGTTGTTAACTGTAGTCCGCGTGCTGTGTACATCACATCTCCAGGGCCCAGTGATCTTACAGCTGGGAGTCTGGACCTTCTGCCTCTCTTCACCCACGTTGAGCCCACGTATCCTCTTAGGGGCTGCAACTCGGAAATGAAACCCAGGGTCCTGAAAGAGAACAGGGCATAACCTCAGTGAGGGGCCCGTGGCGAGTAACGTGGGTGGTCCCAGTGTGACCACAAGGACTCTGTGAGGGTAACGAGACTTAGGGCCAGCAGTTTAAGGAACTAGTCAGGAAGAGGCACATTCACGGATGAGCACCAGGTGGCTACGACAGCGTGTAGTTTCAATGGGCGGAGAGTATTTTGCCGTGCAGATACCCCACCCCCTGAAGGCTTGCTGGTGTCCCAAATTCCTCAGTCCGTTTAAGTCCTGCAACTAGGGCAGGACAGGACACTTCATTCATACTTCTCAGTTCCTGTCACTGCAACATAAATAAGTTTACTCTGTCAGGGGGACTTAGAGATCTGTTGGTGAAGCCCCCTCATTTTCCGGATGAGGACATTTTCAGCGGGATTGAGTAGTTTTCCCGGGGCCATATGCTCAGTGGTGGGGCTGGATCGGAAGGTTCGGGAAGAGCACTGGACCCGCCCTGTGGGGCAGGGACACCAGTAAGAGGGAGGAAGACTAGAGCAAAGGATGTCCTTGTATGACTTGATTTGTATTCTGCTTTTTCCCATGAGGATTTGGGACCATTGGCAGTTTGGGCTGTGGGTGGGTCTTCCTTGAATATTTGGCTCCTTCGGTGCCCACTGTGCTTGAGCAATGAAAAAAGAAAAACAAAAAACAATACCAATTCTGATGTGGGGACCTGCGCCTCCTGCAGCCACATGTACCTGGAATGGAAATGAGGCTAGAGATTCCTCTCACTTTACATGACCACCCTTTCCCTCAAGAACCCTTACAGCCCACCCGCCCGCCCCCCCCACTGGGGTCACGTGCTCCTGTGGAAGGCGGCAGCAGAAGAAGTCAACGGTGCTCTGAAGCCTCTTTGGGCTCCTTTGGGACGGTCCTTTTCCAATGTACAAGGGAAAAAAAGTGTATGGAACATACTTGCGACGTTCTCGCGTGTCTTATTCCCAACCTTCCGTGTCAGTGTGGAGTGTCTGCCTCAGAACGGCTGGTTTCCCATGGGAGTCCACAGTTGTCATTTCAGGGGTCGTCAGTGGCGTGCACTGCACAAACTCCAAAATCAGACTCATTGGGTTTGAATCCCCTGCCCACCACTCACCAGCTCCGTGAGCGTGGGCGGTTTCTCAATAGCTCCGGGCCTCCGTTTTCTCATTCGTAAAGTGGGGAAATGCTAGCAGCCCCCTGGAGAACTGTGGAGCAATGACGGTGAAAAGGGCTCTCACGGCGCGGCGCCCAGTAAATACAAACACGCAGCGCAGGTTAGCTCTGAGTACAAGTCAGTTTACCGCGGCAGCGCGTTGCAGATCCTTGATGTTCTTAGTGTAGCGTCACCGACACAGCAGCACTCAACTCTTCCAGCTGCTCTTCCGTCTGAAGGGCCGTGAGAACAACTGTTCTAAAAATGTCCCACATCACACACACGCTGCCATCGCCGCCCTCAGCCTCTCTCATTATCGTCTTCAGAATTATTCCATTTTTGACTTAACCTGTATCTTACATAACTCACCTCATTCCAGCTAAACCAGTGAGTGGTGACAGGTGCTTGTCAGACTCACACGCGTGACTGTCATCCAGTCAGCACGGGGACAGTCCTGGACCTTCGGACTTTCTGGAATTGTCAGCCACGGTACCCCTCAAGCTAGCCGTTACCTCCCTGACCCAAGGGGCTTTCACAGTATCCTGCATTCGTCCATACACACAGTCGGAAATTCCATCCCTGTCTTAATGCAGTGGATAGGGATTTCTGAAAATTTTGGAAATTTCTTTTGGGGAATTTCCTGCAACATTTTATCCTGTGCACCACCAGTGCCTGGCACCGTGTAGGTGCGACCACCACCAAAAAATATTCAGATGGATAGAGTTCCATTACCAGAGTAAGATGAGTTTGGCAACTGTTCATTTCAAGATTGTAGCGCCGAGGCAGGGTGTTTTAAAAAATCTCAATTCATACCACCTGGCTTCATGATTTTATCTTCTCCGGAAAAGGGGCTACATCTGCTGTCAACAAAGAAAGCGAGTGTCCCACTTTCAGACTTAGCATTGTGACAGTTAGAATCCCCATAATGAACCCCTTTCTGTAATCATTTCTCTCACTTGTTGAGAAAACTGTGTTTCGTAAGAGAAGGCACAAGACTTCTACAATCCACTGGTCGTAAACCAGGAACATGTCATCTATGAATTTCTGATTTCTTGCTGTTGGCGGAAAAGCTTGTTCTTTTCCCACACCCAGGTGACCTCTGACACAAGACCCCCAGCTCTCGTGTGTGTGCTGTTTGAAGCACAGTTGACGTTGCACCTACACAGGAGCTTGTCGCCTCCAAAGTGTGGGAGGATCTGCGCTTACCCCCTTACTCTGGAGCCTCTTTCGGATCAGTTCTTGTCGGTGGTAAATCTTTGCCTGCAGAGGGTGGATTGAGTTTTGGAAGCAATCAAAAGCCTTTTTGCAGAGCCGTGCTGATGACTAAGTTTAGAGATCAAACTGGACCAAGATCATGCAGTTCGGGGTCAATATCAAACAAGGTCTGTCTGTAGAGACTGAGTGGCTCTGCAGTGTCTCCTGAGGCGATACCTGGAGAGGACGTCCACGGTGTCACACCCCGCTAGTGGACACCTTGCAGGCTCCTGTGGTGTCAGCCACAGTGAGGAACAGGAGAGGAAGTGGGGCCGGATTCCTGCTTCTCCCCCGGCCGGAGTCCGTGAATCCGAGCAGCCTCATCAGTCACCATGGGTCCCAGCTTCTGGTCTGTGAAGCGGGGATCATCATACTCACCCACTCGTTGTTTGTGGGATAAAATTCCATCACCAGGTGTAAAGCACCTGGGGAGTGCGTGATGCCCAGCGACGCTCAGTGGGTGTCAGTTCCTTATCTGAAAGGAGGGCGACGGTTTGCATATGCCATTTCAGGAATGCTCACCTAAAACTCATGGTTTTTAAAAACCGAACCCACAAAATTATGTCAGGAAAGCCTGCACACTGAGTTCCCTTCAATCCGGAGCAATGTGTTGTACAGGGAGCATGGCCTGGGGAGATGAATACATGACACCCCCCCCATAAAAGCTCCAGAGAGAGGAGTTCTCCTGGGACCCCCTACTTCCCACCCCCAGCCCCATAGAGCACCCCCCCACCCCGTCTGCCAGGCTGAAAGGGAGAAGGGTGGGATTCCTGAGTAATTAAAGGGCCTTTGGAAGGCTGGATGTGGCGGAATGTTAGATCACTAGCGAGAGCAGCATGTGGCGTTCTTTAGGCAGGCTTCATTGAACCCGCACAAAACAAGAAAGAGGGGCTGCCTGCCGTCTGCTCATTTATCAAACAGGGAAGCTCAACTCTCCCAGCCCCACAAAAGTGTTGGACTGTTTGCCGAGCCTTGCTCCAGAAATTAAAAGCTGAACAGCCATAGCGGGGCTGAACCAACCCTGCATTTTGAGACTCAAACTAAATTGTGCTGGGCTTTCAGATTCCTGGACCAGTTGATTATTTGGTGAAAGGAAAGGAGAATAATTTGTAATTTGCAGCCCATAAGATACAGTTAAAAAGCAAAAAAGAAAAAAAGAAGAAGAAGAAAAAAAGAAGAAAAAAAAAAGCAAACCCCCTTCCCACGGGGTTTTGTTGGGGCTGGCAGGGGGAGGCCGCTCTGCACCAGCCTTTCTTTGCTCAGAGTGGGAAAAGTCTTGACCTCCATTTGGGCAGAAAGTGATGTGGTTCAGCGGTGCCTCCCCCACCCCCTACCCAGCTCTTCAGGGAATTCCTTTCCTCTGAGTTCTTTCTGTGAAATTACCTTTCTCTTTTTTTCGAGGAGGAGTGGGGGATTTGGCTTTCAAATATGTGCAGATCAAAAGTATTTTTACAAACAGAACTGAATATTCTAACCACGCAAATATACTGCTTGGGAGGCCATAATATATGGCGAAAGCCCAAATACTGGTGTGAATGAAGATCCTCCGAAAATCCATCAAAGGACTGAAGGACAGAGTGCCGTCCGTCAGTGAAAAGAACGAGCTAGGGGAGGATGAGGACTGGCGAATAATAAGGGAGAGGTGTTCAGCTTTGGACCTCTTGCTCCAGCCCCTCCCTGGCAGCTGGTCATCCCCCCACCCCTACCCTCCCACGCATGGACAAGCCAGTGAAATCCCGGTTGGGGCGGAACTTCCCCCCTCCTCCCTCTGCCTGCTTCTGGCTAGGAAAGCCCAGGAGACAAGCTGGGGGTCCACTCCCTCACTCCCTCGACCCTGCTACAAGCCTATAAGCTGAGCAAGTGTTTAGAAACCTGATGTTCAAATAGAAGAAAGAGAACAAGTTCTTTTGGGGTGGGGAGGACTTGTCAACTTAACACACTTTCAAAAGAAATAACGCCCTTCGACCCCTCATGGAAAGCAATTCGACAGTATGTTTAGGAACCTTGAAATCTCTCTCCCCTTTCATCGGGCAGCTCCACACTTGAGAAACTATTACGAAGGGGAAAGACAAACCCAATCAAAACATCAACAAGAAAAATAAAAATCGTTATGCAAATGGCATTGCGTATAGCGTTATTTACATTAGCACAACATTGGAAAACCAGTGGCCAACCAAAGAGGGACATTCATTTATTCTGTCTGTCCTTTATTGACTCAATGGATGAATGTACGGAGCCATAGTATCTCCGGCCTGGACTGCCGCAGTGGCCTCTGACTGGTCTCCCTGCTTCCACCTTGTTTGCACCTTGCCCCTACAGTCTCCTCTCCACACAGCAGCCGGAACGGTCCTTTGAAAGGTAAGTCGGACCTTGTTCCCCACCCGTCTGCTCAAAGCTCTCTGAAGTCTCCCCGTCTCATTCAGCATAAAAGCAGGAGTTGCTTCGGAGGCCCAGGAGGCCCCTGTGAGCCACGCTCGTCACCCCTCCCAGCCTCTCCGCCTCGTCTTCTGTGCCCAGCACTTGCTCTGCTCCAGCCACATCGGGTTCCTTGCTCTTCCTGAAGCACGTGCAACAAGCTCCCACCCCAGGGCCCTTGCACAGGCTGTCTCCTCTGCCTGTAGTTCCCTTCCCCCAGATATCCACAGCTTTTGTCCCCTCACTGCCTTCAGGTCACCACTCAAATGCCACCTTTGATCACTGAGTCCTTGTCACCCTAAGTAAAACAACACCCCCACCTCCACAGTCCCCGTTCCCCTCACCCTGCTTTGTTGGTTCCTCTCTGTAGCACTTTCTGATATAAGACATGTTGACTTTTTTATTCAACGTGTTTGTTCGGTCTTCTCCCACTAGAATGGAAACTTCCTACACAAAGGCTGCTTCTGTCTTGCCCAGTGTTCTATCCCGCAGTGCCTGGCGCAGTGTCAGGCCCGTGGAACAGCTCCGTAAATGCTTGCCGTTGAACGAAGCCAGGCTGTGCCCCATGAGGCACCCTATAGTGGTCACGGGGGCCGCAGCTTCTCAGATCGGGGAGGAGCGGTAGAAGACGAGGCTGACATCCAGTTCGCATAGAGGCTCGTAGGCCGGGGCGGGGACTTCGTGGAGCTGAGCAGGCTATTGATTAGGTGTGAGGGCCGTAGGGGCCACACACCCATGGTCACTGGAACCTGACAGGTGGTCCAGGAAGAAGGACATGAAGGACAAGGTAAAATTTGAAGGATGAGTAGACGTTATGGAGACAAAGGGCATGGAGAGAGGGTTCCAGAAAGTGAGAACAGCCTGTGGGACAGGCCAAGGGAAGAGAGAACACAGTGTGGTCATGAACCTGAAGAAGTTCCACGTGGCTGGAAGGGGGCGATAGGGAGAGGATGAGGGGGAGAGGCCAGCTGGGACGAAGACAGGACTGATCCGGCCGAAGCTGGGGGCTGTGGGCTCTGTCAGAGGCCCACAGAGACAAGATCATGTCGGGGCCTGACTGGCCACAACACAGGGGTGACAAGGAGACCGCCGCAGCCATCCAGGCCTGAGAGCATGGCCCCAGGACTGGTGGAGATGGGAAAATGTGGGCAGAATCAGGCTTCCTTCAACCTAGGGGAAGGCTGGAGCTTGGTCATGGATGGCAAGTAGCAGACGCCGCCGTGGTTTGGAGAAGGAAGAGCTCTTACCCGGGCAGAGATTGGGAAGGCTCTTCACCAGGGAGGAGAGCCCACCGGGTGGGAGGGCAGGAGGGCACACCGGGTGAGGGAGGTGGGGGCAGTTGTATGTGGGAGGCGGAGAGAGTGGGGGGGAGAAGGTGCAGAGGTGTGGAGCCCAGAAGCCAGGAACCATTCAGAGAATCAATGAGCACCGGTGGTGTGGTCTGAAGGGAGCTCGGGGCTCCTATGAGAACAATTTAAGGGAGAAGGCAGAAGCCGAGAGCGGAGCTGCTCCGTGTTGTCTGGGCGCTCTGCTGAGTCAGCTGGCCTTGGGGAGCAGTCGGGGGCTCTGAGTAGATGGGCGATGATCTGGATGATTCCCTCGGGGACCTCTGCTATCCAGACAGATGACTTTTATTAAGCAGAGAAGCGTTTTCTTGTCTGGTTCCCACCTTGCTGGATGCGGGTAGATTTAATCTAAGGGGAAGCAGCAGGCTGCCTGCTGATGTCACAGTGGTCTCAGCTGTGTCCCTCTTTCGCTTGCATATCTGGGGACAGAGTTCGCAGACCCTGTGCAGAGCAGAGGCCACCAGCACGTTTCCGAGAGGGTAAAAGTGGGGGGATCGAACAGAAATCTCCCCTGAACAGTAGATGGGAAAAAGACGGTATTTCATTCCTCACATACATACACCTAACACGTATAAATGCAAGACTATAAGGTAGAAGAAATAAAGGCTGCTGTTAAAAGAAGGAATGAGGGGCTTGGGGGCACCTGCGTTCATCCAGAGGCAATAATACTGTGGTAGCCGGACCAGGTACTTCAACCCAACATCTGCATCTTGTGAGCTGTGTGACACCGCACGGGTTACTTAGCCTCTCTGAACCTCAGTTGACTGTGCAGAGGGAATGGCAGTGGGACCTAGCTTGTTGTAATGGTTACCTGAGATAATACATGTAAAGTCGTTGGCGCAGCGCCTGAGCCAGGACTAGACCCCAAAGCCCGTGTGCCTACCCACTGTATACTGTGGCCTCCCAACTGGCTGGGAAGATAGAGGCAGGGCTTCTAAGGCTTCATGGAAGGGCCCCAGGGGGAGCGGGAGAGGCTGACTGCAAGAGAGGAGTTCCTGGGGGCCAGTGGGGCACAGCATGGGCCTGGCACCCAGCCAGAGGGAAGAGCGAGTGCCCGGAGCTGGGGGAGCAGGTGGGGGGGTGGGGTGGGTGGCTGGGTGGGAGGCTGGGGAATTGAGCTGGGGTCGGTCACCCAGGGCCTCGTGGACCAGCCCAGGGGCTGCACTTCTATCCACAGTAGGTGGTAGTGAGAAGGCACCCACTGTTTTCAACCAGGAAGTGATCCAACCTGGATTTTAGAAGGATCCTGCTGGTGGGGCAGCACGACCGACCGCAGGCAGCGCACCCCGTTTGGAGGACGCGTCTGCGGTCCAGGCGAGAGGTCCTGGGCGTGGGGCAGTGGCGTGGGAAAGGAAGAGTCTGGGCTCCGCCAACGGCCTGGGCGGAGTGGACAGTGCGCCGGCTGTGGGAGGCGGTGCTGGTCGCAAAGGCGGTTAAGCTGTGCGTGTGCTCATGCACACAGCATTCAAAAGGAGCCGGTAAAACCCGTCAGCTACGGAGGCAGCAGAGTTGATCAGTGAATTCACAGACCCTGTACTGTGGCTTGGTAACTCCTCCAGATCGTAGAGCAAAACGTTACAAACACTCGGGTTGTGCGTTTTCTTGCCTCGTAGTGGTGGAACCATGGACTCCAGAAACCTGTCCTCAGTCCCAGCGGCTGTCTGGTGCTTCTCAAGACCAGAGTCCGTGGCCCCTGGTCCCTGAGCCGAGGGCTGGGGACTGCCATTTGCTGTGTGGCCATTAGGTGGGACACTACTATTCTGATAAACACTTAGAAAGGTTGCAGGGCTTTGCCCATTCTCTCCAGTCCAGTAATACTAAAGCTTATTAACCCCACCCAAAATGCCACTTTTAAAAAATTATGTTGTTGCAGGGTATGAGGAATGATTTTTTTTTTTTAAGGAAAAAGACAATCACTATAACATTATGCTATATTTTTGGTGGTTCTTTCAAAATGAGCTTGAATTTCTTTTGTCAGTTAGTCATATTTCTAGTAAGAAAATCCTTTCTACTTGCAAAAAAAGTTTTCTTATACAAATATCATACAGAAACTTTTTTTGTTCTATCTAACGAACGTCCATTTTTATATTTCCATAATCCCTTTCTATTCCTATATTTGTCCAAACATGAGTTACAACCACAGCATAAGTATAGTTCAAGTTCTGCTGTTTCGTTTAACATTGCCAGCAGTTTGCACTGTGACACAGCTTTTGTTACCATCATTTTTAATGCCTGTGCAATATTTTATTGAGCACATAGCTAATCATTTATTTAGCCAGTTACCTATCACTGGAGGTTTAATTTGTTTCTAATTTTCCATTCTCATTAGTAGTCCTGCACACAGCTTGTTCTTATTTTAGATTATTTTCTCAGAATCAAGAGATCAAGAAGTAGGAATATTTTTATTGCTTTGGGGAAGGGCTGCACTCATAAACAAGGTTCTCAGCCACAGACCAGCAGTTCAGTCCTGCTGCGCTCTTGACAGCAGTTGATGTTCCCATTTACTAACTGTCAGGTAATACAGAGCATTCAGCGTGGCACCTTGTTGTCATGCCATGTGCAAGGGAGAAGTCTCCCACACGGAAACACAGGAAAATCTCTGCTTTTCCTCAACAACTGGCATGCGTTTATCTCATAGATACAGGGACACTTGTAGCTTTTTGGTATTATCACCTTTGCTTGGGTAGGTAGGAAACTCAGAACCCAAATCTTAACCCGCTTTTTAAAAACCAGCAAGAAGATTTTGCGGCTCCGTATTTCTCCTTCCCCTGTTCACCCTCCATCTCTACTGGCACATCTGCAGCTGTGCCTCTGTGAGCCTCTGTGAGCAGATGCCTCAGATCGCGGCTCCATGCCTCCAGCCCCATGGTGGAAGTCTGGCAGGCGCACCTAGCCAGAGGTGGCGCTGCCACCAGACCCTGGCGTGGTCTCAGACGGCACAACAGGACTGAGTGCCGCAGGGCCCTGTCACTGACCCCGGGTCAGGCCTGTTCCCAGCACGCTGCACTGTCCTCCAGTCACAGATGTTTTGGGAGGGACATAAAGTGAGAAGCGCGCGCCCTTATCGTACAGGAGTTAGGGTTAAAGGAAGCAGGGATACGCTGCCTGCAAGACTGATGCCATTCAAGAGTTCAGAGAACCCTCTCGTTGCGTCATTCACCATGGCACTGCGGGATCATATTTTAGATCCCTTTTTACCTTCAAAAGTGCTGTCTGCTGTCATCTTACGAGGTTCTCTAACTGTTCTTGGGAGGAATGCAGATCTTTTTCCACCCATGATTGAGGCCTTATTAAATGCCAGGCACTGTTGCAAATTACTTATATTTACTTTTTTTTAGATTTTCACAAAAAAAATTATCTAAGGTAGGGGTTATCGTTACTCCCATTTTACAAGTGAGGAGACTGAGTCATCTGAAGGTTAAACAACTTGCTGGAGGGGTGTCCTGCTAACAAAAGGCCAAACTTGGATCTGATCCTGGCAGCCCAGCTTCACCTTTGTGCATGACCTGTGCCGCCCCGCCTCCCCGCGGACAGACACCAGCGCTGTAAACGCCAAGGCCCAGGCCCCTGGCCTGTGTTTTCCCCTTGGCATACAGCCCCTCCTCCCAGGTTTCTGGGGGGGTCTGCGTGGTTGTCCTGGGCAACAGCAGCTACTTCCCTCCACTCTGCAAAACAGTAAAGCGTCCCCATCCCCTCGAGGGCAGGGGTTGGGGGTCATCCTTTCATTCAGCAAATAAGGACTGAGCTCTTCACTCCTGCCAGGACCCTGCTTTCATGGAGCTTCTGGTCTGGGCGGGGTGGGAGGGTGAGTGAACAGGCTCGCTTCAGAGAGTGCTTAGCAGGGAGAGGACCTAAAGCAGGGCCTGTGATGGTGAGGGACAGTGCAAGGGGCTGGGCAGAGGGACCTCAACCAGGGGCCCGCATGTGTTGTAAAAGGAGCCCGGCCCTAAGGTTAAGGATCAGGTGAGAGTGCAATGCAGGCATGGGGACTGGCTGTGCAAAGGCCCCCAGCAGGGAGCAGGCCTGGCTGTGTTTCAGGAATAGGGAAAATAGGCTGTGAGGCTGGGCCCATGGCCAGGAAGGGTGAGAAGGGGAGGAGCCAGGGGCCAGGACTGAGCAGGGACCAGGTTCCGGAGGCTGGGGTGGGTTTTAGGTGTGATGGAAGCCACTGGAGGGCTTTAAGCAGGGGAGTGATGTGTTCTGGGTCCCCGGTACTTGCCCTCCATTGCAAGTCGGAGGCATGAAGCACAGAGCCACCAAGTGAGACCACTTCAGGGTCCAGAGCCCCACAGCCACTCAGATGCTGCCCCACCTCCCCAACACCAGCAGTCTTCTCAAGGGGGTCCCAACAGGCTCCTTATAAGCCACCACAAGCAGGGTACATTCCCCCCCCCCCTTTAGATTGCGGTTTTCGAGACTCGGTCGCTGTGCTCCTGCCCTTCCCACTGGGTAACTGACTCTTGTGTTGACTTTCAGATCATAAGGCAGCAGTTTCCCCAGTTAACCACCAGAAGACTCGGGACCCGAGGACAGTCCAAGTAAGCACCGAAGCCCTTCCTCCCGCACAGGCCCCGGCCCCGGGCCTCGCTTCCTGAGCTCCGTCTGCAGGCCTGGACAGAAGCCCGCATCTGGCCAGAGCACAGAAGAGCTTCAGACCGCCCAGCCCTCTCTCCCAGGACCCCTGAGAGATGCTGCCCAGGGCCAGCTGGCCCAGCTGCTTTAAGGAGCCTGATGTTTAGCCGCCCTGCTTCTAGGCATGTTTGTAAAATGTCTTGAGCATTATTTAAAGGAGCACCTTGTAGCTTCTTGGATTGTTCCCCTGAGCAAACTCTCCAGTTGTGGCAGAGAGGGTCAGCACGGAGAATAACAAAAGGGGAGTGGCCCCAGACAGGCTTTCCGAGGAGAGGACCTGAGGAGTGAGGAGGGAGTATGGACGCCCGCCTGCGAGGTGTGAGCCGGCGGGGAGGGCAACTGCCTCCTCTGCTCAGAGTCACCCAAGTCTGCACTCGTAAGACGTGCCTCAAAGAATGTTCAGAAACTGCGGGACTCCACTAGGTGGTCTGTGAGGGAAGGTCTGGCGGCCACGTGAGTTTGATAAGCACTGAGTTTCACAAGCACTCCTCAAGGGAGGACCTCTCAGGACCTTTACCGTGCCGACGCATGAGGCAACTCCACCGAAGGGTGCCTTATGGTGTGACCTTTCCAAACATGGTGCCCTGTTAAGTAGCAGAGTAGCACACACTCACTTACAAACCACTGAGACTTAAAAAACAACCCCCACATAGAGTTATAAGACTTGTGACCAAGGATGATTCAAAAGGAGCGTGTCCAGTACTGTCCCCTCACTGCCCCCATTTGCCATTCCTGGGTCATCCCCACCCCCATCCCCCTCCCAGTGTGGCTTAACTTTGGAGCCAAGTTAAAGGAATCGGGGGATCAAACTGGGGAAACCCCTCTTTGGCAAAGTTCTGAAAATACTGAGAGTAATTTATCTGTGGGGCCCGAAGCTCAGAGTGGGGGGGGGCGGGGTGGGGATGATTAAAGATTTGTGCCGAAAATTTTTTAGCCAGGGACGTTTTGGACTACATTTTTCATAAACTTCCAAGGTGACTACTCTGAAGAACAAATCTTGTTTGCAATGAGAAATTCCAGGTTTGAAAATGAGGTTTGAGTCTCCGTAAGAGCATCAAGTACGCAAACCAGGTTCCTCCTCCCTCATTTGCACAGCGGTTGGTGCGTAAAGGGCCGTTGGCAGCGCTGGGTGAACAGATAGACGAGGGGATGGATGGGAGATGTGGAAAGCATGGAAACAAATCATTTCCCCCCTGCTCGTGGCCTGTAGAGAGTCGTTGGCTCCAATACTTTGTTGCCCATTTTCAGAGCAGAAATAGTAAAGATGGAGCGGAACGGTTTCCCATCCTACACAAGCTTGGAGAAAGCTTCTCTGTCTGCACATGAGGGCCTGGGGGGGGTTGTCTGTCTTTCCCCTTAAGGTTGGCAAATTGGAAAATATCTCTTTAAAAATTCCACGTAATCCATTTCATTGTTACTTCTCCATGAGGGTCCGCCAAGGTCGATCCCCTTCAGCCACTGGGAAGGTAATAAGGAGCTCTCGTCTCCGACCTGCCTCTCAGCCTCATAGTGAAAAGACAAACAGCAAATTAACCTGGACAGACTGAATGGGGACGGGGACCGGGGTGGGGATGGCCAGTGTGCGGACCTGCCCTCCAAAGCTGAAACAGAGAAAGTAAGAAGTGATCAGAGCAATAGCTTCCTGTAGTGGTGGATTTTGGCAACATACACTCTGAAAAAATCCAGAAATGGTCTGATCTGAGTTGTTATTGCTGTCTTGGTCTTAAGAAATGATGAGGGGGAACTCGGTAAAGTTAAGGAGGCTCGTCATAACTGTCTTCCGGCCTGACCGGCGCTCGGAACCCAGCCCCTCCCCCACCCCAGCCCGGGCTTTGAGTTGGAAAGGCAGTTATGACAGTTGGGGAGTAGAAGGCGCGGAGGACAGATCGTTCTCCACACAGAGAGAACTTTCTGAGAACCGCACCAACCTAAAATGAACTGGGAAGCCTTGGCAGCGCCTGGGTACTGCATCCCGGGAGGTGTTCAGATAGAGGCGAGATGCCCACTAAGCAGGAATGTCTCAGAATGGTACCGGGGGCAGCGGGGGCGGGAAAGGGGGAAGGTTTGGTGTGCTCGACTCTCCCCTCCCTGGGAAGCCCGTCTCATAACCCAGAGCGCTTTCTCCTTTGTATCGTGTTGTGGCCGGCCATCGCTGGCCGCACTGCTGTGGGCAAAAAAGTACAGTTACTATGTTGCCATGTCTCTGGAAGCGAGGCCCAGAAACTAACTATTAATTACAGTTTCTTAATGAATCACATGGGTATTGCTGTGTGATTGTAAAAATCCTTTCTAGACGTAGGAAATCAGAATCTTTGGGGATGGGACCCAGGAGTCTGTATTTTAATATATACTGTAGGTGATTCTTACTATTAATATAGTTTGAGAATCACCGGCTTAGTGGTTAAAAGCATATTGGAGGTCCAAATCCTGCCTCTACCAGTAACTCACTGGGTGATCTTGGGTGTGTTATTTAAGTTCTCTGGGCCTTAGTTTCCTGGTCTGTAAAATGGGGATGATGATTAGTTATAGCCTCACGGGTTTTGGGAAATGAAATAATGTGTGTGAAGCACTTAGCGCCTGTGAGCCGATGCGATGAGCACCCCATTGACAATAGCAGATGACGACAGTCCCTCCAACGACTGGGAACGCAGGCGCATAACCCAGCAGGCCAGTCGGCCTCAAGCGAATGCACATCAGAATTCCCTGGGGTGCCAGTCTCAATGCAGATTCTTGGGCCCCAGTCCCATGTTTTGAATCAGCCAGTCTGGGGAGGGGCCTAGGAATCTGTGTTTCTTTATGATCCATGAATGGCTCTGACAAACATCAAAGTTTACGATGCCACCCCGCAGGGGTATTAGCACAGCTGAGTGGCTTTGTAGTGGAACGGACCTGTGTGTTCAAGAGCCTGTTCTTCCCTGAAAGAGCCATATAGCCTTGAGCTTATTAAGTGTTCTTGCCTCCATTTTCTCATCTGAAAAAAAGACTATAATAATCCCCATTTCATAGTATTGTTTTACAAATTAATGCAGGTACGGCACCTTGCCAAGTGCCTAGCAGAGAGCCAGTTCCCAATAGGTTGCAGCTAAAATCTAAAATCCAAGCAAAATGCTGCCTCCTTCCACAAGTCTCCATGGAAAACAGTGCCATCAGTAGGCCCTCCGAGTCAGTGAAACGTTCTGGTCTTTGCTTTACCTGCAGTGTCAGCAGAAACCCTGCATTTGTCTTTCTAGAGACAGTTCTTTAAGACCAGAAATGGTTTTCTGTTGCCTAAGAAGACCATCCGTTGGTGGTTCGCAGTCACAGACAACGCCCTTCTTCCCGGGTCCTCAGGGAGGGGAGACTCCACTGCGGCCTCCCTGGGGTCACACTTGGCTCGATACAAGAGACTAAGTACAAATGGAAAATTTTTCATCCCCTTTTGTGCTTTGCAAAGTATGTGACTTAACATTTTCTGTAGGAGGCAATTTCGGTTATTTTTACCCGCGTGATTGATGGCTGGCAACGTGGCACTTTGGTTCGGTTCCAGATTTCAGAGCTGTCAAGTCTCACTGGAGAGTCAGCTCTTGCAGCCCCTGGAGGAACGGCCCAGTCACCCTTGGCCTTGGGTGCGCCCTGCTCGGGAGACCCCTCCCGGTAACCGTGCACACCTTTCTCTCTGCGGCCCAGGTACCATTACTACGGCATCGCGGTGAAGGAAAGCTCCCAGTACTATGATGTGATGTATTCCAAGAAAGGAGCCGCCTGGGTGAGCGAGACGGGCAAGAAAGAAGTGAGCAAACAGACGGTGGCCTATTCGCCCCGGTCCAAACTTGGGACGCTGCTGCCAGAGTTTCCAAATGTCAAAGACCTAAACCTGCCGGCCAGTCTGCCCGAGGAGAAGGTGACCACATCCGAAGGGTGACCGGGAGGGGGCGTTCTCTTTTTTTTACACAACACACACATACACCACACACACTTCAATTGCCAAATGGTGAGTTAAAAAATATAAAGCTGGACATCTGAATCAAGTGTGGACTTGAGTTAATAATAATGCATCAGTGCATAACGTACCATATTAATATAAGATGTTAACAGTAGAGGTAACTGGGCATGGGGGTATATGGGAAGTCCCTGCACTATCTTTAAAACTTGACTACAAATCTAATGTGATTCTAAACTAAAAAGTTTGTCTGACCTACCTACCCACCTGCCCACCCACCAGCCTACCTACCCGCTTATGATTTTGCACTCAGTCCACAAAGGAGGGACCCCTCTCCTCTAGACTGCTTTTTTAAAGGGTAAAGTTTATTTTCCTATATGCCGCAGAGGGTATGGTGAGCCATAGTTCTGTAGACAAAAGAGATTTGATAGGGGTAGTGCTTTATACCATAACTTTAAAATTGTTGAGAAAGGTCTTTTCCAGGTAGATTCCGGAGGATTTCCAGTGTCCTCTGTGATTTTGACAAGAGCACCTCTTCTTAGAAATACACACTAGGTTTTAACTTGTCAATATCTCGGCTAATGAAGAGAGTTTAATTCAACAAGCCCTACGAAACTGTGCCTCGTGCCAGGCACCGTGCTGAATGCTGGGCAGTAAGCCATTTATTTCCCCAGAGCCCGCAGTGCCAGGGGGTGGAGAATGGGGGCTGAGGGAGAAACACGTGTTCCTGCACCAAGGGCGAATGCTCCGATAGGGGAACCCTCTCAGGTGCTGTGCGGGTCCGGAGGAGGGAGCTGCAGGTCAGCAAGCATCCCACCGGGGTCAGGGGGATGAGCAGGGGCGAGGTGGACTCCAGCCCCTCGTCAGGGAACAAATGACGTGAAAACCGAAATTCCAAGGGCAGCAGTGATATGTGTTCATGTATACCTTTCTTGTTGACTCTCCCCGCCCCCCCGACAGGTTTCCACCTTTATTATGATGTACCGGACACACTGTCAGAGAATACTGGACACTGTAATAAGAGCCAACTTTGACGAGGTAGGTCAACAAGTGTTGAGCTGTGAACTCGCTGTTAAAGTATTGTCATGAAACCAGCTCCTGTTTCACGAGCTCCTGCCAGGTGCCAGGCCTCCTGGAAGCCCCTGGTGCACATTATTAGCTCACTTGACCCTCACACTGATCCTGGGAGCCAGGCGCCGTCCATCCCCGCTTTAGAGATCTTCTGGGGCAATCGCGGTTGGCATGGCCTCTTCCCTGATCTAACCATCCTGCCCGATGGGCCTGCTGGGGAGACAGTTTTTGTCATAGTATCATTACAGCCAGGATTACAGATTCAGTAAAACTAAAGGAAGGCCTTCCTGTGTTTTGGGTTTAATGTTTCCCGAGGCTTGTCTGCGGCGGCACCTTTGGAGCTGCTTACCCTCCAGCCTCAGGGTCTGGTCTGCATGTCTGTCAGATCCTGCCGGTAGGGGACCGAAACGGGTGACCCGGGAAACTTACTTTAAATCAATCATTTGCCTGTGACTGTTTCACCACATCAGCTTGCAGAGGGTCAGAACCCCTTCCTTAGGCCTAGTAAGAATTTTCCACTTGGTCGAGGCCTGCACGATGCCAGGCATTTTATTAAGTTAGCGGACTTCACTCTGGTGACAGGGAGACACGTTACCTCCATTGTATAAAGCTGACAACTCTCCTGTCCTTAGTCCTGACCTCCAGATTCAGCTGACACGTAAGTTCACGTGGACAGACCAGAGCACTGACTTTCTGCCTCAGGTCTGTTCTCCAAGTCTCAGTTCACCACCACCGCTCAGGCCACGAACCGCGGTTCTTCTCTCTCCCTCCCCCAGCAAGTCCAGTGGGTCAGGAGGTCCTGTCGCCTCTGCCTCCAGAGAGAAGCCTGTCCATTTCACATCTAACTTCCAAGTGTCCACTCTTAAGCTTTGCACGGTCCTCCCTCTTTTCTCTTCTCACGCCGGGGAACCGGCACCTTTGGACACTAAGTGGCCCCAAATGCAGAGCAGGGAGGGCGGTCAGCACTGGGTGGAACACCCCCCGAAAGGCGGCCCCAGAGCTGAGCGCTGCTGATCGGGCTCCCGGTGTTCGTGAGCAGATGCCTGTGGGAGACCGAGTTTCCACAGATTTGTTTTAACACACACAGCCACTGTTCTTTTCCAGAATTTCTGCTAAAAATTGACTGCTCATATAAAAAAAAGAGTAGGGCTGTATGCAAAGAGAGCTTAGAAAGGCAAATGAGTTCAGAATCCACCGGATCTTAGGAATCTGCGGGGCACAGCTCCCTCCTCGGAGTTGGAAGGACAGGCAGGGGGCCCGGGGCCCAGCCGGAGGCCAGCTCCCAGGGACAGGCTGGGGCGAGGGGACAGCAGAGGGCTCTCTGGAGGGCAGGCGCCTTGTCCAGGAGATGTGGCTGTCTCCGGGCCCAGCCAGCCCAACCCTCAGCCAGCAGGTGTCCCAGTGATAGGTGAGCAGAGCCACAGTGGGGATTCTGGCTGGGTGACATTCAGATTTTAGGCGAGGGCGCGTCACAGGCTTGGACAGTGCACTGAGTTCATGAGCCCAGCAGTGGCAGTGCCTCCACGATGTAGTGATGATGATGATGATGATGATGATGATGATAATAATAATAATAATAATAGCTAGCCTTCATTAAGCATCTGCTACATACCAAGTGCAATAGTAAGTACTTTTAAGGCATCTTTACCAAAGCCTATGCAGTAAATACTACTTTTATTCCCATTTTACACGTAAGGAACCCTGGAAGGCAAGCTTCACTCATCTGGGTTGTTTTTGTTTTCATTTTCAATCTGGTTGAAAAGTTTGCAGTGTTTGCATCGTCGTGGAACTAATAGAACCGTGACTGGAGTTCCACAGTTTACAAGCCCAGCGTCACTCACCAGTCCGATCATGTTTTCAGCAACTACCATTTTCCCTCCAGGAAGTCAGGGGACATGCCTCTCTTCCCACTCCTCACCCCCCACCCCAAGCATCCCAGCCAGTGCCGACACTGGGCCGTCCAGGCAGGCCACGGAAGTCAGAGAGGTCTGTGCCCTGAGGCTGAGGTCAGGTTGCCAGGCTGGGGTCGGGTAGCCTGGCGAGGGGAAAGCAAGACCCTATTCCTCAGAGGGGCCCAAAGGACACAGCAGGCCACCAGGGCAGGGGCCAAAAGCTGGAAAGCAGGCAGTAGTTCAGGGAGAGACATGGGTCTCAGAGTGGGCAGGAAGCCCAGTTACCACATGAAGAACAAACTAGCCCCGGTGGCGAGACAGGCAGACGTGAGCTGTCTGTCATCCATTCCCCGGCTTGCTGTCTGGCTTTGGACAAATAGGTTTATGTCCCTGCAAAGTGGAAGTAACGATTCCCAGCTGCAGTCGTACTGTGAGTATGAAATGAGACAGCCTGTGTGCAGTACCTGGCATGTAGTAGGCGCTCCATGAATAAAGCTGATGCCAACAAGAGTACCACCTCCGAGGTACTGGGCCAGGTACTACATTATTTCCTGCACTGGGTCAGGACTGCTATGGGGAACCAGGCGTGGGGATAATGCAGTAGGTGGGGGAGCGCCCCCCTGCGGAGGAGGGGAGGGTGCGTAGCCCAGGAGCCAGGTCGAGCCCATGAGATCACAAAAATTCAGCAGTCCCCCGACTTCAAGACGAGCCGCTCCTCAGTGTTGGCTGAAGTCTAGATACTGGAAAGTGTTGTGATATATACAAGTTAATTATCTTCTGCTGTTTCCCTTCACTTCCCTTATCTGGTTCCACGCCTGTAACCCCTCCTCTGCTCCTTCCCTGACCTCCAGCTCACACACTGGAAGACACAGGTGTTGGGGGCCACCAGGGGGTTCCCTGCTTTGGACATCCACTCTGCCATCTGTTCCTCAACAGTTCGGCTTGGGTCCCTGCTGTCATCATATTAATAACACCTCGTGTCCGAGCGCCTGCTGCATTCCTGTCCTCCGCCAGTGGTTGGGTTGGGGTGGCCCACAGCCTACTGCCCAGATAGCGCCATCTAGCATCCCAGAATGGCACCAGTGGGCCGGGGCTCTCTGGGAAAATGAAGGAGTTTGGGTAGAAAGGGGCCCTTGTACTTTATCCAGTGCTTGGCACACAGGCTGGAGTCAGGAGGTTTTGTTTGTGGCACCTGCTCTCTTCCCTTGCAGACGCGTTCCCCTTCACGGCAGCTCTCACGCCGCTCCCTTCCTTTGCAGAGCTCCCAGGGGCCCTGGGGCTCCAGTGGGCCCATAGAATAGTGAATTCTAGTAATCTGAGCTTTAAAAAAACAATATCCCATCTTTCCTCCCTTAAACTCTCCCAGACCACAGTGAGCATGCAGGCGCTGATGGGTTAACATGCTGACCCTCTCCTGGGCGGACTCGACCCCGGTCTGCCAGGCCACATGGTCATGCGGCCCTGGGCGTGTGCCACACATGGGGGCAGGGGCCAGACTTGGGACAGGAGGACCCTCCTGGGCCTCCTGAGCCACACCAGGCTGGAGTGGCCCTTGCCACTAGTGGGGAAGTAGATAATAACAGCCTCGCAGGCGGGGGTGGCCTTGGGCAAGTCCCCAGGCTCTGTCGGGTGGGCGCCACGTAACCTCATGGTTCTCTCTGCGGGTCTGTGCAGGTTCAAAGTTTCCTTCTGCACTTTTGGCAAGGAATGCCGCCCCACATGCTGCCCGTGCTGGGCTCCTCCACGGTGGTGAACATCGTCGGCGTGTGCGACTCCATCCTCTACAAAGCCATCTCGGGAGTGCTGATGCCCACCGTGCTGCAGGCGTTACCTGACAGGTGGGCGCGTCCTCCTCGCCTCCCCTCGTGAATCTGATCATGCACTGTCTGCTGGTCTCCCTTAGAGAGGCCATTAACATTAAATGTTTATGAATTAAATATTTAAAAACGGTTCAAGATTCAAAAGGTATAATGTGGCACACAGTGAAAATTTCCCCTCGCTGTTTTTCTTCAGCCACTCAGGTACCCTCCCCAAAGTATCAAATGCAGTCGTTTTCTCACGGGTCTGTCCATACCTGCCATGTACCACGCGCATGCAACCCGTGCGTACACGGACACACTTTTTCTCACTGAAACAGTGAGACACCACATGCACTCTTCTGTACCTCGCTTAAAAAATAAAATCTTGGAGATGAAGTTGGACATGCCCGTGCAGAGCACTTTCCACTGTGGGGAATATTTTTTCTTAAAAATATTACTGTCATTGGCAGTTGCCGTTCCATATGAAATACTTTGGCATCAGGTTGTCTATTTAAAATACGTACACGACATAGATACGCATATACGTGGCTTTATTGGGGTTACATTATACCTGGTAGAACAGTTGGGAGAATTATATCTTTATTACAGCATATTAAGAATTCCCAACAAAGAACACGGTTTGCCTTGCTGCTAATTCTGTTCTTCAATTTTGTGGCCTTTAGGAGTGCCGTGAATTTTTAAAATAGAAATGTTAGACATTTTAAAAGTTAAATTTACTCTTAGATACTTATTTCTTGATGTTATTATAAACGCAGTCTTTTCCTTTATATCTCTTGGCTGATTTGGCTAATGGTTGTTTATGTATATGAAAGCTTTTGATACCTGTATATTATATTTTGATGTGATGATGTTAAAATTAATTTTTATTGGTGTATTCCTTTCTTGATGTTCTCTTAATTTTTTTCTGGTTTATAACTATATATATTTCCCAAATATAGATAATTCTACCTTTGTCTCTCTAGCTTTTATACCTCCTGTTTATTTTGCTTGTATAATTATGTTGACGTATACCTCAAAAAAATGGCAAAGCCCTTGACTTTAATGAGAATACATCTAGTGTTTTTTCTGCATTAAACATGAGGCTGGCTTTGGGTTAAGATTGATATATTTTATCATGGTAAGGAATGTCTACTTTTTCTTAATTCATGAAACATTTAATGAAATGGTTGTTGAATACTATCCAGTGCTTTTCAGTGTCTATGGAAATGATCAGATTGGCCATCTCCTAATATGAATCATTCTTGCGTTCCTACAGTGCAGTCCACTTACTCGCAATGTATTATTTTCTTTAAGGTGTTGCAGGACTTTATTTGCTGATGCTTTACTTAGGTTTTCGGCATTAAAAGTCATAAATGAGATTGGTCTGCAATATTCTTTTTGTGTTTAATCTTTGTCATTTGTTGGTATCATTATTTTGGGGTTTTTTTGTTTTGCTTGGTTTGCTTTCGGTTTGGTTTGGTTTGGTTTGGTTTGGGTCTTCTCACTTCATGAAAGGAACGTGAAAGCTTCCTCCCTTTTCCCCCAGGGTCTGAAGCAGTTTAAATAGCACTGAAATTATTTGCTCTTGCAGATTCCTGAGAATTAATTCTCCTTTGAAGGCATCTGGGCCTTGTGTTTTTGTGGGGATAAATCTTCAAAAATGTTCTCCTTGTTTTCCTTGTAGTAATTGGTCAGTTTAGATTTTCTATCTTCTCTGACGTTAAGTCTTGGTAAAGTATATTTGCCTAGAAAATGATGCATTTCTTCCAGATCTTTAAATTTACTCACTTAGTGTTGAGCGAAGTGGGTTTGTACACTCCCTGAATTTCTTCTGTGTCTGTGATTACTTCTGCTTTACCCCGTTTTAGTTTGTGTTGCTGTGCTTTCTGCCATTTCTTTGTCGTTGGGTTACCTAAGTATTCTGTCAAGGAAAAACCACCGGGATATACTTTCTGATGCTATTATTTTTGCCAATATATTAATAACTGATTTTATTTTACGAATTCATTTCTTTTCCTTTCTGAAGTTTATTCTTATTCACTTATTCAGCAAATATTTATTGAGCACTTCCTCTTGTCCTGTCCCAGTTCTAGGAGTTTGAATCACATCGGTCACACTCTCCCCTCAAATTAACCAGAAAATAGATGCCTGGTTTATCTACATGCTTTGCCCTTAATAGCATCAGTATTTCTTAGATTTTTTCTCTGAGTGCTATTTTAGCTGAATCCCACAGATTTTGCTATGTAATATTTTAATCATTGTTATGTTCTAAATATTTTGCAACTTTGGTTTGGAGTTCCTCTTTGTCCTAAGGTTTGAAAAAGACAAAACAAACCCACTTTAAAATCTTCAGTCGTGAGGAGCTCGTGTTTTTGGTTATGTTATCTTATCTTTTATTGCTTTGTGATTAGAGACTGTTTCTGAACTATTCTTTTGAGACCTGACTTACGTTTTCTTTGTTGTCTGACACGTGGTCATTTTTCTTACACTTGAAAAGCAGCAGCACTCTCGGTCTCCCAGGCACGGACTCTGACATCCTGTATGTACTTGGACCAACTTTGTGGTTATTTCGTTCTGAGACATCTTCTTACTCAGAAGTCAGATAAAAGTGGTGAGAGTGGGCACACTTGTCTTCTGTCTGATCTTAGAGGAAACGCTTCCAGCTTCTCCCCATGCCACCTGATGTTAAAGCTGTGGGTTTTTCATAAATGGCCTTGTTATGCTGTGGTATGTTCCCTCTCTACCCACGTTGCTGAGAGGTTTTGTTTTTTCAAATCATAAAAGGATATTGAATTCTGTCAAATGTTTCTCCATCTATTGAAATGGCCATGGGATTTTTACCCTTTGTTTTGCTGATGTGGTGAATCACACTGAGTTACAGGCATCAAACCCGGTCCTTGCATCCCTGGAGTGAATCTCGCGTGATCGTGGTATATGATTCTCTAATGTGCTGTGGAACTCGGTGGGCTCATGTTTGGTTGAGAATATTTGCATCGTGTTCATCAAGAATATTGGCCCCTAGTTTTCCTTGCTGGTAGTGTCTTTGTCTAGTTTACATATCAGAGTAGTGTTGGCCTTGTAGAATGAATTTGGAAACATTCCTTCATTTTTAATTTTTTGGAATGACTAGAGAATAGGTATTAATTCTTCTTTAAATGTTTCCTGGGAAGCTGTCTGTTCCTGGGCTTTTGTTTGTTGAGAGTTTTTGTGATTACTGACGCAATTTTGTTACTAGTTCTGTGAAAGTTTTCTGTTTCTTCTTGATTCAGTCTTAGAAGATGATATGTTTCTGGGTATTTGTCCATTAGGTGTCCAGTCGTTGGCATGTAATTGTTTGTACTGTTCCATAACGCTTCTTTGTATTTCCATGGTGTCAGTTATAACTTCTTTTTCATTTCTGATTTCATTGATTTGAGCCCTCTCTTCTTTTTTCCTTATTGAATCTAGATATAAAGGTTTATAAATTTTATCTTTTCAAAGAGCCAGCTCTTAATTTCCTTATATTTATAGCCTTTGTTTATTTCTACTCTGATCTTTATTATTTCCTTCTACTAACTGTGGGCTTTGTTTGTTCTCTCTCTTTTTTTTTTTTTTTTTTTTTAGTTCCTTTGGGCATAATCATGTTATCTTAAATTCCCTGTTCGATAGTCTGGTTCAGTTGATTGCTTTATCTTTTGAGAGTGGGTGCCTTTTCTTAATTTTTTGTGTTTCTTACAATTTCATATTGACAGGCAAACAGTGTGCAGAACAGTAGAACTGAGGTAAATATTGTAGTGTTTATGCCTGGAAATGAGCATGCCTTTTTTTCTCCTAGGCTCTCAATGGCAGGAATTGAGTCAGGTTATTCAAGAGTTCATTGGGTTTGGGTCTTGCTGTTGCTATGGTTACCTTCAGTGTACCAGCAGATTCTAATTCTTTGGGGGAGCCTTGAGTTTCGGTTGGAAATTTGTTTGTTGAGGGTTTTCTCAGTGTTAAAACCACATCCTCAACATTAGGTCCTCCCTGTGAACCTCTGCCGCACCGGTCAGCCTGTCTGGGGTGGGGCGAGGGCGGGCAGCTTTTCTGTTATCCTGACTCGGTTTTAGGTCAGCTCCGTGGCTTTTGGCAATCAGAGCTGGGCATTTTCAGGGATCGTGCCCCACCCCAAAGAGAAATCTCTAGCAGTCCGAGCCCAGGATGGTGTCTACCCAGGTCAGAAAGCTTTCCCGCTTTACCCTCCCCCCACCCCTGCAGTGAGTCTCTCCCTGCGCCCAGGCCGACAGCATTTTCTGCCCTTCCCCCAGCCCTTTGAGGCCTCTGTTCCTTAAGGGAGAGATGCCCCAGGCAGTCTCACGCTTTTTCCTTTTCCGCAGCAGCGGCTGCGCCCCTCCTCCCGGCATGCACCTCAGACACCGGCTTCCTCCACTCTCCTGTCCTGCCCCCAGTCTTTCTCGGAGCTTCTGGCCAGGTCCTTGGAGACCTGGTGAGCAGACGTAGACTCCCTCTGGGTCTGTGCCTCCCGGAGTTCCACACACTCTCCTGCTGTCTCACACTCGGCCCTTAGCAGTTGAAGCCGAATTCTCTTCGCTGGGTACAGACGTCCTGCTCTCCGCCCTCTGGCACAGCCGAGCCGGTTCCCGAGTCCCCTGTCTGTGAAGGGGCCTGTCTTTCCATGGGCTGCAGGCAGGTGGTGTGACCTCAGCTCTCCGACAGGTGAACAGAAAGTCATAATTCTGAAGGTTATCTGGCTTTTTATTTTTGTGGTGGGAGTGATGCTCTTGCCCATTTTCCACGTTCTTGGCGGAGCAGAAGCACACCAAAACGGGCCAGCGAAGGTCCGATTTTCGTGTTATGCTTCTATGCGTTTTTCAGGTGTTCTACACTAACACTGAATTCTTTTTTATAATTATCTGTATAAGCATATACTTATACAAAATTACATATGTGTGTTTAATGAATGAATGAGTATTTGAGTCCTATACGTATGCACCCATATATTATAACATACATATCTGGACCCTTTTAGATTTGGAGTTATTAAGTACTTTTTTTCCACGTTGATCAAGATAATGGCTAAATCTCTACCTCCATTTTACTAAGAAGGCATCAGTAAATGTATACACACCTTTAAAGAGAGCTTCAATACTGCTAATACTGCTTAATAGGTGGCACACACACAAGGCATCTACAGTTTGTTCCAAAGCAGTCTGTGGGGTACAAAGGAAGTGCTACCCCCTGCCTCCTCCTCTGTATTACCTTGTTCTACGGATGTGAAAGTGGAGCTGAAGAGTTGAAATAACTTACCCATCCTCATCTGCAAATAAGTGAAACAGCTAGGACTCAAATATTCATCGGTTCATTAAACAGATATTTGTTGATTACTTGATTACTACCCTGTGTGGCGGGGGGGGGGGGGTCCTGGAACATGGTACTGCTGAAGATGAACACGCACCCTGCCCTCACTGAGCTTGCAGTCTGCTAGAGAAGACAGTTCTTTAACATTACATAGTTAACTAATCACCCAAATGATCTTTGCCTTACAAATCCAGTGCCTTTTCCTTTGAATCAGGGAGCCAAAGTTATTAGCAGACCAGGCTTCCTCTTACAGCTGACTTTTCAGCGGCTTATAGTCGTTCACCCCTCGTGCTTGCTCGCGCGCCTTCTGTCTGCCAGGCCCTGTGCTTGGCCAGGGGTGGAAGTGGGAATCAGCTCTGGAGTTCTCTCGGCGCTGCAGGCCCAGGCTGGGGTGCAGCTCCCAAGTCACCAGCGTGGACCCGCCTGCCCCTTCCTTTCCAGCTCTTGTAAAGCATGTTGAAATATGCTTTCTGGTGAGTAAGTGACAATATAATAGAGATAACCAGGAATCGTGCACTCTTATTTGTGAGAAAGGTAGATCTTTCTAAAACTTGGGCTTTTCACCTCTTGTGACCTCCCAAGGGATGCTAGCACAGTGGTGGGTGATCTATAAGGCCGGTTTAGCCCAAGTAAGGAAGCACATTTGTGGGGGCTGCAACTGGGGGATGGACAGGCAGGATAAGATATCAGTGAAACAAAGAGAAGGCTGAGATACTAAAGCAGGAGCCAGGCCCTGGACCGAAAGCAGCGAAGGCCCAGTCTGGACTGTGGAGTCACCGGCATTGCACGGTGCATGCACAATGGGGGCATCTCCATCTCCGTACAGCAAAATAGCAGTGGTTAGCCCAGGTGCTGGAGCCAGGCAGATCTGGGCTTAAATCTTGGCTCTTGCACTTACTTGCTGCATCTCCTTGGGCAAATAAAAGGACTCCTCTGAGCCTCAGTTTCTCGCCTCTGTGCTGGGACTAACAATCATGCCTACTTGTTAGTGAGGATGACGTGAGAAAATGTGTGTGAAGTGTTTAGTGCTTGTCATGTGGCCCTCATTAAAGGGTGGCCACTATTATCACCACTTTGCTGTTGCACCAGCATCACTGCTGGAGGCCATTCAGGGAGTTTTGAGTGTGGAATTAAGACGCAGGAGAAGGGCAGCAGCTGGAGCCATAGACGTGGGTACCATCTGCACAAAAGGGAGGAGAAGGTGTTCCGGCAGGAGTGCAGGGCAGCCTGGGGAGGGAGGCGGAGCAGGGAGACAAGGGGAAGTCAGCGAGGGAGAGTCAGGCTGCAGGGTGTGCGCAGGCTGTGGGAGGAGAGGATGTCAGGAAACAGGGTGGGGACAGCATCATTCAGTGCTGCGGGAAGGTGGGGTGGGCTAGGCAGCACCTCAGACCAGGCGATCAGGGAGGCCAGCTCCCTCTGTACCCCAGGAGAGCAGCCTGAATACTTAGATTTCTCCGAAAAGTCTGGCAGTCCCATGTCTGAGTCCTAAAATAGAATCCTTTCCAGCCCAAGTCCCTCCTTACTTTTCTTCAGCTTCATAAAGTCAAACAGTTGCACCAAGCAAAAGGCCCCATTAACGATCCTGCTGCTTACTTCCTGCTCCCGGACAAAAAGCCAGCTCCCCCATTCTAGCTACGAGTGATCCTGCTGAATGTGTGTCAGGGATGGAGAATGGCAACCCCACCATCCCGGACGGTCCAGCAGCCGTCGGAGGGGCACTCCGGACTCGCCTCTAAATTCTGACCTCTGTGCAGAGCAGCTAAGTATTCTGAGATGTTGTCTCAGAAGTTGGATCCAATGTGCTACTGTCACCTCTTTTGCTTTATTAGACGTGCAGTACTTTGGGTTCCCTCAGTATTCAGCATTTATGAAACATCTTCTGTGTACCGGGCGCTGTGCCAGGCACAGGGGCTGCCTAATCCCTTTTCTTTCAGGAAGACATACTTGATGTCATTCTTTCCTCATACACCCACATCCACTCACCAGGCCGAAGGAAATCCTGTCGGCCCTGCCTTCAAAATATTTTAATCGGACCATATGGCATTATTTCCACTATTAGCAGCCTCATCCGGGCCACCCTCCTGCCTGGACTATTCCAATAACCTCTGAGTAGATCTCCCTGTCCTGTCCTTGCCCTCCTGCCGTTGATTTTCATCACAGACGCCAAAGTGGTCTTTTAAAACCACATGGCGGGATGGAGAGTGTTGAGATAGAGGGGGGAGCAGAGAGAGTGGGGAGACCGGCAGTTTCTAACACTGTCGTCAGTACTGCCCTGGCCTGTGGGTTGGGTGTCGTCCCACAGAGCCAAGGGTCGCCAGTTGGAATTCCTGTCAGGCACATGCCTGGGTCGTGGGTTCGGTCTTTCGTTTGCGTGTGTACGAGAGGCAACCGATGGATGTATCTCTCTCACATGAATGTTTCTCTCCCTCTCTTTTTCCCTCCATTACCCTCTCTCTAAAAATAAGTAAAATCTTTAAAAGGCAAAATACCGTAGTTGACACTAGGACAGCCCTGTGAAGTTGGGAAGGAAGGCGGCCAGGTGCTCTCGGGCGCAGCTTCCCCAGCAGGGGCAGCGCAAGTGCAGAGGGCCTGGGGAACCGGGCAGGGGTCCGTGGCCATGGGAACGAGCGGGCCGGTGGGGGTGGGGAGGAGCTGGAATCAGGGATACAGGGGGACATTTGGGAAGGGCCTTGCGGGGGACATATCTGAACTCTGCCCACCTTGGGAGCCGTTCATTCATTTGTTTCACTTAACAAACCTTTTTCACATGCCTACATTTTTCACATGCCTCCACCCTATGCGAGGTGCCCAGGATGCAGTGGTGCGTACAGTCTAGTGGGGAAGATGGACATGGATCAGATAATCACACCAGTTAGTGTATAATTACCAACTGTCACAACCACAAGGCCCTTCCAGAGGAAACTCTAGGGGCTCTGACCTAGTGCCGGGAGCTTCAGAGAAGGTTTTCCAGTGGAAATGACTTCTGGTCTGAGATCCGAGGGTGAGGAGAGGGGCCGAGAGCTAAAAAGGTCTGGGATGCTCTTGGGTGGAAGGTTGCCAGGGACACAGGCCCGGAGGTGGCACAGACCCGGGCAGAGGCCAGTGGGGCGGAAATGTGGGTGATGGGTGGAAACGTGTAGTGGGGCTGCAGTGTGAGCTTCGGGGGTCATGTTGAGGATGTTGGTTTTTATGGTAAAAGAATGAGAAAACACTGAGGAGTTTTGGCCAGAAGTGAAATGGATCAGAATTGCAAGTTTTTTGGAAAAATCCATCAGGGACGATGTGGAAGATGGGGCGGAGGTGAGGAGGTGCGCTGGGCGGGGCCACTCCACGGAAGCCGTGGTGGTGGCCCAGGTGAAGGACAGAGACAGCCTGAAGTGGGAGGAGAGAGAGAGGCGGCTGTGGCTGAGCGGGAACTGAAGACTAAATCTGTGATACCTGTAAAAATAGGAAGGCAGACTGTTTGAGTCTCCAACTCATTGCGCTGTGAGAGAGACAACCAGATATTACAGGCTTCATAATGTGACGAGATGGGCAGCCACCTATGGAGTTTTCTTGCCTAAAAAAATGAAACCATGACCGAATTTAATCAAGTCTTAGGACTAAGAACCCATTTATAGGAAGCACATAGGGTAGATGAACAGGTTAAATGCACCACGAGGAAGATTTGTGGGACATTCCAGGGAACAAATAACATGAGGGTGCCAATAAGCCAGTGGCATGAAATAGATTCTTGAAGAGACCTAAGAAATAGGAGAAGGCCATATTATATGTGTTATACAATGAGTAGAACTTGCTTGGATCCTGGTACGAACAAATGGAAAGATTCCTAGAAGGCAGGAGGGGATGGGATGAGGGTTGGTCCTCGATTCCAGTGAGAAATGGGTGGCGCCACCTGCTGGTGCGGAGGGCGGAGTCGGAGGGAGTCGGGTGGGGGGTGGAGGTTTGAGAGTCTGGGGAGAAGGTTGGAATTTGTCCTGGAGAGGGAAGGAATGAGCGAGCAGAGAAACACGGTAGGGTTGCCCGTGGGGTAGAGGTCGGTGATCACGGTGCCACAGGAGAGTCGGTGGGAGTCGGAGACGGGGCGGTGTAGGCGGTGTCGGTGGAGGGCACGGGTGGTGTGGCCATCGTGTGGGGAGAGGTCCCTGGGGCCCGCGGGGCTGAGGAGAGGCCTCGCGGAGGACACTGGGCCTTGGGCTGTGAGCAGATGGTTTTGCGGGTGGGACCCTGGAAACGGTGCTCAGAGTCTTCTCAACCCCGTTTTCATTTGTGTTGTAACCTGCTGTCCCCTAGCCGACCTTTGGCCCCTTTAGCCCCCTTCCACCTCCTGCTCCAAAATAGTCCTTGACTTTCCAGATCTGATATGATTTCAGGGTCCATGTCAGGGTTGTTTGCAAGTTTAAAAAGAGGCTGTTGCTTCCCAGTTCCTGCCAAGTAGCAAGCAGTCGGGGAAGCCTGGGCGCAGGTCGGGGGTCCTGTCCAGCGGGGGGCTCGGTCACACAAGACTGGGCCGTATGAGGAGGAGATGCCAATTGCAAGTCGGAGCTCTCACACAGACCCTTCAAAAAACACGAAGGATGGTGTTTGGTGGGTGGGAAGAGTTCCGAATGCAGCCACGCCTTGCAGCGGGCTTCTGCCCGCACCGTGCCTGCCGGGCTGCCTGTCGACCAGCACTGGCACCAGGGCACGCTCTGCCCGCGCACTTCTCAGACCCGCCAGCTCTCTCTGAAGTCGCTGCTGGTGGTGGCAGCCTGGTGGAAGCCCCGGGCAACACAGGAGACACTTAACCACTTAACATGTGCCCTTTCTCTTTCTAGCTTAACTCAGGTGATCCGCAAGTTTGCCAAGCAGCTGGACGAGTGGCTCAAAGTGGCTCTCCACGACCTCCCAGAAAATCTGCGGAACATCAAGTTTGAATGTAAGTACTGAGTTTGGGGATGGAGGGGGAGGGGGGAAACGTTTTCTTGCCAAACCTCTTACATAGGTTGTTAATAAAATAATATTTAACAATAGCTACCACTTGCTGTTTGTTACTAGGAAGCACCAAGTATTACTCTCAGCACTATCATGAACTTACTTAATCTTTACAAAACATACATTCCGGTGGCACACCTGCTTTTACAGGAAAGGGGGCAAGCCCAGGGAGTAAGCAGCAGAGGCAAGATTGCCCCTGGGTGTGTTTTTGCCCGAGTTTCTGCTCATCCTCCTGCCACCTCCTCGGTTCAGGAAGCAGGGTTCCTGTTCCCCGGGTGGGGCCTCGGGAGGCAGAGAAACCTCCCCAGAGCCACACGGCCCCCAGTTAGGGGCCCGGAAGCCAACTCCAGTCTGTCGGACCCCACAAACCCTGAGTTTTCCCCTGAGCCCCCGCCCACAAACTGGTGGTAGCAGGAGGCAGAAAACAGCTTCAGGGTTTCACATATTTAATTCCCTGCCTAATGAGAAAGCCAAATTAATATTTCTCACAAGGGGATTGGGACCACGAATCTTTTCTCTGCCGAGCATCACCGCTCATTCCGTGGCATTAGCGTTAGTGTGGCCTGAGGAGACTGGTCCCGCTCCTCTGCCTCCGTGGGACTGTACGTGTGGTAGATGCTCTTGCCCTTCAAAGATGAAATGATCTTAAGCAAACCACAGTCTTAAGATACATGTTTCTGGAAGCCCCATGTGAATGCAGCTTGCCATTCTGCCTGAAGCCAGTGCCCCCGGAAAACTGAAGGAGATCAAATTACCCTCTCCCCAGGCCGAGGGGGCCCTTTCAGCTGCTCCGAGGCCGCCCGCGGTGCCCGTCACCTGTGGAGAAAGCCCGCTTTATTTCACGGCTCTCAGGTCTTTTCTTTTCACCAGCACTAAATTCCACACCACAAAGTTAAAGGAAAAGTAATTAAGGAGGAGGATTAACGATTGATCAGCCTGGAAAATTAGAAGTTCATCTGTCCCTTCCCCGCCCCCCGCCTGGCCCATTCCTCTGCCCCACGCCCTATTTTTCAAACGAGGCTGGCTCAGAGTGCAAGTGACAATACCCCCAGGGACGTTTCTGACTGTTTCTTGACCAGTTCAGAAATTAATGAGAAGAACGCCCGCGCCAGCTTTCGTTCTGCTGACAAACCAACCTGGTGAGAGTTGGCAGCAAGGCGCTTTCCTGGACCTTCCGCCTGTGGGTGCCTGGAGGCACCCACTCCTCCCAGGCAGCCCCGGGGTGCCCCTCAAAAACGGGCCAGGCGAGGAGTGGAAACACACGCCGCTCCAAAGGACTCTGTCTTCGTGGAGACTCTGGGTGGATTGTCTGCTTCAAAATCCGCAGGAACAGGATCCCCCCACTTCAGATGGTCTGCCTACCGTGTCAGTGTAGGAGGCAGAACCACCAAAACAGGCAAATAGGTCACGGCGTTCCTTTAAGAAAACTGACAGGCGTTGACTGCAAAGCCACGTTCAAGGTGCAGCCCCTAGCAGCAGACCCCCACTCAGTCCGCTTTCCTGTTGGACAGACTCCCCATTCAAAGGGCCTTCTTCAAAGCCTCCACTTGATTCCTGCAATTATTTATGGGGAGAAGCGATGGAGCTTGCAATTAGCTAAATGAAAGACAAGTAAATAATTGCATTTACTCACGGTTGATCGACACCGCAGTTTCTCACACCTGCTCAAGTGCCTTTGAAATGTGCGCCCCAAATACCGCCATTTTAGGAAATAGTTGGGGGGGGGGACAAAGACTCGAAAGCTGGGTTGTGCCAGCGGGTGCCCGGAGTGCGCTGGGACAAGGAGACAGATTCGGGTCAGGAGGGAATCTGCCCTGGCAGAGCCAAGGCGGGACGTGATGCCTGCAAATATTTCAAACGAACTCTTTTCTTCTTTCAGTGTCAAGAAGGTTTTCCCAAATTCTGAGACGGCAAACGTCACTAAATCACCTTTGCCAGGTACGTGTCCTGTGCCTGCGTCCTGCGTGTGTGACCTAACTATTGCGGAGACGTGACAAATGAGGGCGGATCCCCAAACCGGCTCCCCATGGGGTGCCGGGTGTGGCGGGGTGACAGTATCCCCCCTCCCGAGTGTTCTCTTTCATTTCCGCAGATAAGGAACAAAAACCTTAGCCAATCACCAGTTTCAGTGAACATACAGAACACTTTCGGGCGTCGGGTGCCTCTTAAGCTGTTCTAGGTTCTCAAGTTTGCGTTTCCCTCCCGTAAACTGGGGTTGCTTGGCCGCTGTTGACATTTTGGGCTGGGTGTTTCTTTGTTGTGAGGAGTTGTTCTGTGCCTCTGCCCAGCAGATGCCGGCAGTGCCCCCCACCCCCGAGAGCTGCCTGCATCGGGCCTCGGGGCAGCCGGGAGTGTCTCCCAGTGTAGCCGGGTGCAGCGTGCCCCTCCGTGAGCCCCTGGAATCGGCGATTCAGACGGATGCAGGGGACGGTTTGGTTGGTTGTTTCGTGTTGCCCAGAAGAGCTCAAAGCCACAAAGCGTTTTAAACATATAGCCAATTTTATTTATTCTTCTAGGTTTCTGTTCTTTTTAGCACAAAGGTAACACATGCTTCCCATTTAAAAAGTTCAAAAATAACAAAAGTGTAAATCAGTAAACAGTGGAGGACTCCACTGTGACTCCGGACTCACAACTCGGTGGCCCGCAGCCTCGCGCTTCTGTTGATTTTGCCCCTTCGGGAAGGGCCCGAGTCTGCCCCGTTACCGTTCACTAAACCACCAGGGATCTAAAGCAGAGGGAGCGGCCGGGGGGTTGCAGGTCAAATCCGGCCCTCAGATGTGCGGGGTTGTGTTCGTTTGATTTGCTCATGTTTAAAATGTTTCCCTTTACTTGGTCACTAACCATCGAAATGTGTAGATGACAGCAAACACCCAGATTTTCTGTTTAAAAAACGCCCACGAGCTGGCACCCCCAGGGCTGCTTCCTTGGGGCAGCGACCAGCCGGACGGGCGGAGCTCCTCTCCAGGGGGCACTGTCCCACCTCGCTCAGGCGTGTCACCTGCCCGCCTGCTCTCTGTGTTTGCGTTTGCAGCCTCTCCCTTATAGTCCCGGTTGTGGGTTGGTGCCAGCTATTGAAGGTCAAGGTGGGAGGGACGGGTTTCTAGTTAGAGTGGCCCGAGGCAGGCTCCAGGCCAGGAACCAGAAACACGCCTCCCTGTTCCTGCTCTGCCGCTGGCTCGTACAGCCCAGGGGGTGATCTGGAGACCAGAGGAAAACCCTCCAGGTTCCTGCAGGCAGGTACAGAGGCCACACCGGGGCATTGTTTGGGATGTGGCCCAGCCTGCCAGGTGAATATTGGCCAATGAAAGAAACACTGCCGTATTTCTGAGGCTGCATGCCTGGGGTCATGTGAGGGAAAGGGCGTGGTTTTGGTGTGTACCTTGGGGCCCAGGAAGTTTGGGAAAGCCTTTGACCCTTTAATGAGCAGGGAGGTAAAAGCACCCACCCTCCTGCCCGTGTGTGGACACACACTCGGTCCCTCTGCACTCTCCACGCAGACAGTGTGTAATTCCGCAGCGAGTGCTGCCTTTCCACTTCACCAACGGCGTCAGCCGCACGCCTGGAGCAGCCAGAGGATTGGGGTTCTCGCTGAGAACGTTTCGTGGCACGTCTCAGTGTGCCAGCGAGCTTTCCTAAACACGCACAAGGCAAGTCAGACTAGCCAGCACATAGCCCAAAACTCACCCCCAATACTTAAACCCAAGCACTAAATATCCAGGCCCCTTTGGATACGCTAAGCAAGCAACTTGGCATTCCCATCTCAGCCGTTCCTCCCACAAAATCTTTTCGGTGCCTTCTGTGTGCCGGACACTTGTGTGCTTAGTGGTATTTACCCTCAGCAGAAAAAACGCAGTCAATAAAAAATCATTTTACGTGGTTAGGTGTTAGGGAGGCGGCATGATGGAGGGAGAGAATAAGGGGGCACGGAGGCCCCAGTGGGACGCGGTGACAGGGGAGGCCTCTCTGTGGGAGCGACGCTGGAGCTGGAGCACATGTGAGGGGAGGGCTGCGTGGCTGGGCTGGGGCGAGAGGGGTGCTCCAGCCAGCAGGAGCGCCCTGCACAGAGGCCCTGGGGTGCCGCTGCACTCACCACAGAGAGACAGCTCGAATGGCGGCTGCCTCTTTCATTGAGCTCTCAGTCCTGGAAATGCGCCCTCTCTAAACATAATTGTAAGAAATCCTCAACAGCATCCCTCTGTGAGAAGCAGGTCACACCACATGTCCATGTTGTAGACGAGGAAACTGAGGTTATTCTGCTTGCCTGACCCTGGTTAATCAGCTGGTCAGCTGCAAGGCCAGGATTTGAACTAGGTCTGTTTGAACCCAGAATCCCAGAACTTCACATTTGTTTTCGTTAGCATTCGACTGACCTAGTTCACGTGCTCATACAGTCGAGGCCTCTGTGACCTTCAGAGGGGCCCCCACTGACTTGAGCAAGAGGGTCTTGTGTTCACACCCTCTGGGTGTGAAGGGCATCGCCAGTGTTTACCTTTTCCTGGAAGCTCGGAGGCAGTAGGAGGCATATAATGTCCGTGTGTATTTGAAATCTTCTTTTTTTTTCTCCCACTTTATTAAAGACTTCTTTGAAAACGTGCAAGTGAAGGAAATGATCCTGGAAATATTTTTCTTTGCTTTTATCAATATTTTCCCAAGTATTGTTGTTCCAAGTGTTGTTCCAACTGGCAAGTTTAAGTCCCGCGCCGCCGAGGGTTTGCTGAGGCAGCTGCAGTCACACACACACACACACGCACACACACGCACGCCGATGAACTGCCAAGGCTGGGGCGTCATTCCTCTTCAGCCCCATCTCAGTTACATTTGTATTTGTTTTCGTCATTACAGTTACATGCAAGGCAGAATCAGAAAGCTAGATTGCAAACTGCTTCAGAATGCATTTATATGGAAAAATGAACAATGTAAAATCCCCGGGGTTCAAACTATCACAGGCCCGGGGGCAGCAGGACTGCCCCTGAGTCTGGGAGCGTCACTTCTCCGGCGCTGGGAGACATGGAGGCTACGCAGCACAAGCTCAGTACACAGGCTTACCTCATCCCATTCTCCATGGGATTGAGACCAAAGGGGCTGGGAACAGCAAAGTTCGGGCCCTTGGGGTGGGGTTTTGTTTTGTTTTGTTTTGTAGAGAAATGGAGGCAGGTGTGAGAGAGCCACAGGAGAAAACAGTGGACAGATCTTCTGAGTTACGGACTCACCTACTTACTTCCTAAAATTGAGTTTTCCTGAATGTCAGAGTAGTTTGCAAACTACCATTGGCAGATTCATTAACAAGGTTTAAAGGAAATAAAGCGAAGGGGTTTTCACCTAACAAGCCATGAGCTAATGAGTTGACTGGGTTGCATTCCAGGCATCCCGGACGGTGATCCACAGTGCGGACATCACATTCCAGATGCTGGAAGACTGGAGGAACGTGGACCTCAACAGCATCACCAAGCAAACGCTGTACACCATGGAGGACTCACGCGAGGAGCACCGGAAACTCATCATCCAGTGTAAGCTGTGCCGCCGGGCCGTGTCGGTTTGATTTTTTTTTAAAAAAAAACAAAGCAAGAGAAAGTATCTTGGGAGATATTTGTGGCATTCCCACCGTCCTTCCTCATAGGATTCCCCCCCTCCCCCGCCCATATAGTTTGTGTTAAATGGGTCGGCCCAGAGGGGGTGCTAATTGATTTGAGAGGACCGGGTCCATGTGGCTGGGGAAGGTGGGGGTTGGTGCACCGGGCAGCCCGTGTCATCAGGTAGCAAGCCTCACACGGGGCCCTCAGTGCCAGGCACAGTTCTGTAGGCGGCAGAGAAAATGAGAACAGAGCTTGTGGCCTCTCAGAGCTTGTGGCCTCGGCTCAGCCGGACAGGCTGCCTGCTTTTCAGTGAGGGTCAGTGCGCCAGCCCCCTACTCACCTGCAGTGCTGGAGAAGGGGATGGGTGGTGATTTACTTCTGCGAACGTATGTTCACGTCCCTCTGGACGGAGACGGCAGGAGTAGTGCTCCCAGTGTCCTGACGTGGGCAGCCCGTCCTCGGCAGCAGAGGACAGGAGAGGGCCAGAGCACACCACCGTCATTGGTGCATCGCTGGCCTTCCTCAAACGCCTGTCATAGCCTGCCGCTCGGGGCACCCTGCTGCCTGGGGACCCCGGGTCAGGGTCCCCTTGACCTCTTTCCTTTGCACAGCCTGCCGTTCTCCTGCCTCTGGGGAAATGGGGGCACGAGGGTGTCCACACTACTCCCAGCACCTCTCTGAGAGATTGGTGCTGAGAAGGGGGTGGTGGGGAGATAGCAACTGCTACACCCCCACCTTCTGAGCAGGGCAAGTCCCCAGATCCTTGCCCGGTCTTCCGGTCCTGCTTCCTCTCTGCTCTTCCCCACGCCCTGCCAGGGGGTCAGTGGTGGTCATGGCTGCGAGCACCCCAACTACACAGGCTGTGTCTCTGATGGCCGTGTGCCCAGGGCCTCAGCCTGGGCCAGGCCTGGGGGAGGTGCCAGGAATGTCTGTGCAAGACCAGACAGATGTGTGGGAACCCAGAACACCCGGCTTCCTAGTCCTGCTAACCATTCCGAGCTCTCTTCTCCCCTCAACACCTTTTGTGGAGAAGGGAACTGTGACCCAGACTCATAGGGAGAAGCACAATCACCATCACTTGCTCTAGGGGCCAGCCAGGCTGGGCCTCCGCTGCTGCAGTCCCCAGGAGGCCATGGCCGCCTCTCCAATAAAGAGCCTTGCGGGCTGCTCCTCCAGCTCTCTGAGGCCTGAGGCGGAATGGTGCTCGTTAAGGGAGTGGCTGTGTTCTTCTGCTGGAGGACAGGAGTGATGCAGAGCAGTTCAGCCCAGCGGGTGCTTTCTGAGGGCCCGTCCCGGGTCAGGCACTGTGGTAGACGCTGGGCAAGGAGCCGTGAATCAGATGGACACTGCCCTTCCCGTAGGGGGTGCTGGGCTAATGGTGAGTTAGAAGTTGCACAAGTAATTTATGAGTATGTCCCATCTTACCAAAGAGGACACAGTATAGGATGCAGTTCCAGAAAGAGGGGGTTGGGGGAAGGGCACCGGGTCTGAAGGCAAATGGCCTGGCACTGGGGTGTCATCCCTGCACCTCCCAGCAGCAGAGGGATGGTCCCTGAACACAGGGAGCTGGACCAAAGGTCTGTTTGAGCAGGCTCAGGTGCAGCTGTGTGGTGCACTCTCCTTTCCTTACAACCAGGTGGCAAAGCTGCAGGTTCCTGCTTTAGGGGGTCACCATCACACCTGGGATGTGGGGCCTGCCTGGGACGCTGTGCTTACCTTCAGCTGAAGAGTGCACCATGGGACTTGAGCCAGCTGGTTAGAAGGAGTGAGTGGTGCCGTGGTGAGGGCCTGGGGCTGGGCTCCCAGCCTTGCCTCTCGTACACTGTGACTTGGCCTCCCGTCTGGGGAAGGGGAACAATGCAGAGGGGGGAGTGGAACGCTGTGCACCCTCGCCTGGCACACAGTGTAGGGTTAGGACACGAGGCAGTTGGAGGGCAAGCGCTCGAGTCGGGCTGTTTCAGCCTTGCCTCTGCCACTCACCAACCAGCTCTGCAACCTCTGGAAAGTCACTCATTTCACAGTGCCTCAGTTTCCTCATGTGTAAAATGGGGGGTACTAAGAGTGCCTGCCTCCTTGGGTGGCTCATCCATCCACTCAGCAAATACTGGAACACAAAAAAAGGCACCTGGGCAACTCTTGCGTATCACGCAGTTCCAGGCTCTGGTCTCTTGACATGCACGTTCTCGGGATCGGCAAAGGGTAAGTGAGTGTGTCCACGTAGAGCTTTTAGAAGAATGCCTGGCACGTGGCAAGCACTGTGTAATTGTTTTGCCGCCACCACCACCATCATTGCTGATGAAAGTACCATCGCTTAGATACATACACAGTGTTACAAAGAGTGAAAGAACAACCAACCAATGGGAAACTCAGAGACCCGGCTTCCAGTCCCTCCCTGCTGTGTCACTGACGCATCCTCTGACTTTGAGTGGGTCGTTCCATCTCATTTGGACATAGCTTCCTCATCTATAAAACCAGGCAGATCAAGTAAATGGACTTTTATTTTTTAATATATTTTATTGATTGTAATATTAAAGTTGTCCCAATTTTTCCCTCTCTGCCCCGCTCCACCTGGTGCTGCCATTCCTCCAGCAGTCCCCCACCTTAGTTCATGCCCATAAGTCATGCATGTAAGTTCTTTGGCTTCTCCATTTCCTATACTGTTCTTAACATCCCCCTGGCTATTCTGCACCTACCAGTTTGTTCTTAATCCCTGCGCCTTTTCCCCCATTCTCCCCCTTCTCCCTTTCAGCCAATAACCCTCCAAATGATTTCCGTATCTATGATTCTGTTCCTGTTCTGCTTGTTTGCTTATTTTTTTTTAGATTCAATTCTTAATAGTTGTGAATTTATTGCCATTTTAATGTTCATAGTTTTGATCTCTTTCTTAAATAAGTCCCTTTAACATTTCATATAATGATCCCTTGGTGATGATGAACTCCTCTGGCTTGACTTTATCTGGGAAGCGCTTCATCTGCCCTTCCATTCTAAATCACAGCTTTAGCTGGGTAGAGTCATCCTAGAGGTAGGTCCTTGCTTTTCATCACTTTGAATACTTCTTGCCAGTCCCTTCTTGCCTGCAAAGTTTCTTCTGAGAAATCAGCTGACAGTCATATGGAAACTCCTTTGTAGGTAACTCTCTGCTTTTCTCTTGCTGTCTTTAAGATTCTTTCTTTATCTTTAACCTTTGGCATTTTAATCATGATGTGTCTTGGTGTGGTTCTCTTTGGTTCCATCTTGTTTGGGACTCTCTGTGCTTCCTGAACTTGTATGTCTATTTCCTTCACCAAATTTGGGAAGCTTTCTTTCATTATTTTTTTCAGATAAGTTTTCAATTTCTTGCTCTTTCTCTTCTCCTTCTGGCACCCCTAAGATTCAAATTAGGTACATTTGAAGATGTTTCAGAGGTTCATTAACCTATCTTCTTTTTTTTTTTTTTGGATTGTTTTTTTCTTCTTGCTGTTCTGATTGATTTTTTTTCTGCCTTATGTTCCAAATCATTGATTTGATTCTTGGCTTCATCTGCTCCACTGTTGGTTTCCTATAAATTTCTCTTTATTTCACTTAATGTGAATTTCATTTCTGCCTGGGTCTTTTTTATCATGTTCAAGTACCCCATGAGTTCCTAAGCATCCTAATAGCCAGTGTTTTGAGTTCTGCATCTGATAGCTTGCTTATCCCCATTTCGTTTAGTTCTTTTTCTGGAATCATATTCTGTTTCTCCTTTTGGGCCATATTTCTTTGTCCCCTCATTCTGGCAGCTTCCCTTGTTTGTTTCTGCTTTGACTCCCAGTCTTAGTAGTGTGGCCTATTGTAAACAAGTGCTCTGGTAAGTCGGATGGGGTGGAGCCTTAGGTAATCGCCAGGGCGAGGCAACCTGTGTCACAGCTCTGTGCTCCGGGCAGGGGAGGGCTCAGAGAGGGAGTGATGCAGCTGCCTGGCGTCTGGAGTTCTGTCCAGGAGGAAGTTGTCTCCTGGCTCTTACCCTGATGCCAGACTCTCCACTTTCTCCCCATGTGCCACTGGTGCCCTTCCAGCTTTGCCCTGGGGCTGAAGCCCAGAGAGAGTGAATCTGCATAAGTCCTGAGTCCATTATGGGCTCCTAAGAGGAGACTCCTGAGAACCCCAGAGTTTCTACTGCTGCCCCATTCCCCACTAGTTTTTACAGCCAGAATTATGGGGACTTACCTTCCTGGTGCTAGAACCTTGGGCTGGGTGGTCAGATGTGGGGCTGGGATCCTTTGCTCCTGAGGTACCCCCTCTAATTTGTATCTACCACACGCAGGTGTGGGACGGCCTGTTCGTGTCTTCACACCTCTCCACAGGTCTGTGCATCTCTACCCCCTACACGTCTGGAAGAACGTGGCTTTTTTAATTCCATGGTTGTTGAACTCCCATACAGCTCGATTTTCTGATGAGTCTAGGTGATACTTGCTTTGTAGTCTAGTTGTGTTTTTGCCGTGGTTGTGTGAGGAGGCGAGCCATGTTTACCTACGCCTCCATTGTGGCCGGGAGCCCCTAAATGGACTTTTAACGCCATTTCTCATTCTGCAGTGTTAGGACCTTCTGGTGGTCCTGGAAGCTGACCTCTTGTAGCAGCTATGAATTAAGTAAAACAGGGCAACTGGGCCGTTCTTGTGAAAGAGGAAAATAAAAAACTGCTCAGACAAATGAAAACTATAGGCATGTGTGGATCTTGAATTGTAGTTTGATTTATTGAGCTCCACATACAAAAACATAGCAAAAAAATGTATCAAAAAGAGGTGTTTTGCATTAGAGACCACCACAGAGATGTTTGTTTTCCATTGCGCTCCATGGATTACAAAGCGCTTCCCGGCTCAGTTATTTGACTTGCAGCTGAAGACGGGTTGTAAAGTGGTACAATTACCTGCCTCTTACTAATGCAAAACCTGAGGGCACAGCGATTACTTCCTTCATTCCACAAATATTTATTAAGCATCTACTACTTAAGTAGTAATCAGTGCTACTTAAGCTGAGCACTGAGAAGCTGGCCAGGTTACTGCCCAGCACAGCTGTGGTTTAGAAATACCGTATTTTGCTGTGTACAATGCACACGTTGTTGCCCAAATGTTTGAGGGAAAACTAAGGATGCACATTATACCTGGGTATTACATTACATATGATGGGTATAATAATCCTCTGGAGAATGTGCACAAAAACCACGGGTGCGCATTATACATGGCAAAATACGCTATTTGAATGACCAAATGTGCCCTACCACGGGGCCGAGAGCAAGAGAGCCACAGGGAGCCCGTCCACTCACACGAGCCAGCACACCCTGGGTAGCTGCAGCGTCACAGCTGCGAAAGACAGCAGACAGAGAGCAGGCGGGACACACGCCCACACGCCTGCGTTGTGACTGTAGCACAGCGTTATGAGCGATGCGGTGAAGGCAGAATATGGAAAATAAAGTGCCGTGAGAGTATGCAGGGGAGTGATGAGCTCTGCCGCCAGGGGACATGGGGAGGGTAGAAAGGGCCTCACTGAAGCGTCATTTCACCTGGGCCATTAAGAACCGAGCAGCCCAAGCAGAGGGAAGTGCCTGAGAAAGCAGGACGTGGGGGAATGGCAAGGGGGGAGGGGTGGCCTGGGTTTGAGGCATTCACAGGCAGTGAAGGCGAGCCCGGACAGGGAAGTTGGGGCATGTTTCCTGAAGCCGCAAATGCCCTGCTGAGGCTTCGGAGTCTTAGTTTATTCAGTTTACTCCTTCGTTCCTTTGAGAGGTGCATCTCTGTTGACACGCAGCGCAGTGACGGCGGGGCTCTCCTTTGTTTGGCAGTGTATCAGGAGTTTGACCACCTGCTGGAAGAGCAGTCTCCCATCGAGTCCTACATCGAGTGGCTGGACACCATGGTGGACCGCTGCGTTGTGAAGGTTGGCGAGCGGGGGGTGGGCAGCTCTGGGGAGGGCGGCCCATCACTCACCTTGTGGCACTTGGGTAGTACAATGTCCCACAGTGAGCCACCTGAATGTTCCTCAGCAGCCACAGAGCCCCCCGGGGTTGTGAGGTGGGGCCGGGGTCCCATTAGGAGGGGACGGGCTACAGGAGGCCACACTCTGAGCCTTCCTCCCCTGATTCAGCCCGGTCGGCATCTCTTGTATCTGTTGTGTACATTGGGCCTTGACAAAAGACTTCATTTTCTTAAGTGTATTTTCTCACTGATACAAAGTTGAAAACCACTGCTCTCTACTTGGAACTTGGAGCCCTTCCATAAGCCTTCCTGTCAATTTCCAAAGACAGCAATAAATGAAAGCTCAAGTGCACCACTGTTAAAGTCATTTGCTTTCTTGTAGGTGGCTGCCAAGAGACAAGGGTCCCTGAGGAAAGTGGCCCAGCAGTTCCTCTTGATGTGGTCCTGTTTCGGCACCAGGGTGATCCGGGACATGACCTTGCACAGTGCCCCCAGCTTCGGTAAGGCCCCCCAGCCCTCCCCGCACCCCACACTTCTTTCCTCCAGGCTCTGTGCGTTGAGGTCACCTCTCGACCATCAGCCACAGCCTTTCTTACTGTCTCTGCGACCACAGGGACATTACCCTGGCATGTATCTGTTCTGGAGGGGCACCATATTCTTAGAACTTTCAGGAAAAGAGATGACTCTGTGAAGTATTCCAGGTGAAGTGTACAAATCTGGAAAAGAGAAGCCCGTGCATGGACAGTATGTGAGCTTGGGGAGGAATAAACAGCGGTGGCTGTGCTCCCCTTCGGCCAGCCGTGCCCAGACAGTGCTGCTTCCATGGGACTGCCTTGCCGGGTCCCAAGGTCCGCACTTCCTCTGACGGCACTCGACGGAGCCCTGAGTCCTAATGTTGGCAAATGGCTGGGTGGGCACTCCAGCCGTGGGTGGGCTGTCTAGGGTTTTCTTTACAAACGTGCCCCCGTCTGGTCCCTGGAACAGGACTTCTCATTCCATTTCCTCTTGTTTTACTGACACCTCGGGCTTTCCTCACTTCCAGGAGACATCCCTCCCCCAAGTCCTCAGCTGCTGTTCTCCAGTGTACGGCACCTGAAATCTTCCCTGACCCGCTTGTGCCAGTCTCTGTGGGCGGGGACCAGGGACTCGGGCCCCGACTCGGGGTGACTGCTGCGCTACCTTGCGGGACACGATGTTCTGTTTTTCCTTGGAAAGAATGGAGGCTGCCTTGAGTCACGGTCATCATTAGCAAAGTGAGGGGGGACTCGAGGGCACTATCAGACATTGGAAACCTCAAACCACTTGGGCCTCGGTTTGGTAGGCGTTCCGGCAAAGGGCTGCCGGGCAATTTTCTGGGTAATTGCTTCAGCTCCCTATTTTACTTTGCAAGTAGAGATGCGGTTTTGTTTCTCATTATCTCCAATTAAGCCAATCAGCTCTGGGGTTTGCTCCGGGTTTAATTTGACACTTTTCCATCTAGCTTTGCATGGTCTTGTCACCATTTTCCAGTTGTGCTATACAACTGAGTGAATATGGGGTGAAACAAAAAAGGCACTATTTTTTCTAAACAGCTCTGTCCATGAAAGACTGTGTTTACCCGATTGCAGCCACGTTTTGTGGTGGATTTCTTTCATCTCGGCCTTAGGAAGGTCTCCGAACCTGCCTGCGCCGTGGCCGCGGGCGCTCTGGGCTGCGTGTGGAAATGCCCTGTTGACTGCTACCTGGCCAGTGCCACCAGGCGTGGCGTTCTGACGACTTCCAGTTCAGCACAGTTAGTGTTAGCACATGTTGCCTGCGGCTCTGGGAAAATCATTCGTGCAGAACTGTTTTCAGTTAAGCGGATGGTTGAAAAATATTTGAGATTTTTTCATTGTTTCAAAATCAGAATCAACAGTATCGCACATGTGCACACACCCACGAAGCAGGCCTCTTGCTCTAGCATTATCTTTTATTTTAATCAACTTGCTGATTCTTAAACTGACTATGTATGTCATCAAGCACCCATCTTTAAACAGGGGAAGTAATTCACTACAGTGTTCTTTGAAATTCATGTGTTTTTACCCAGTTAACAAGCAATCTGATAAAGGCAGTTTGGACAGTAAAACAATTAGGCATTTACGACTAAAGAAATATTGCTCCTTGAAATGTGCTTCTTTCTTCCTGAGCCGTGCACAGTTTTAGGATCTACTGGAAACGTATTCAGGCAAATGGCAAAAGTGGTCACAGACCTTTTAGAAAAGGAGAGAAAGAGACAGCAACCCAGTATCTCTTTTGCAGTATTTTTCAACCCTAAATGGGTTGAAATACCTGCTTCCAAGTCCATTTTGCAAACTATCTGAAATGCTCCCACTCATCCGACTCATTGTTGAGTTTTGCAGCTTGGGGTGACGGGCAAGTTGGAAGAATTTGCGGCAGACAAAAGCCCAGCCCCCCCTTTCTGCTCGTATATGTCAAAGACACAGTTGGTGGTTGTGTTTGGGTCATGTGTTCCCTGTATAAAAACAGCTAATTAGGAAAAAGAGCCCTCTGTTCCCCGGCCCCTCCCCCCGCCACGGGGGCCAGCTCCCAGTATCTTATCACCCCCACACGACCCTGGGCGCTGTGCGTGGCCCAGGGGCCATGTGCCGTGCAGCAGGCTGACCATCAGAGTGTTTGTGTGGAAGAGGACAGTGATCCTGGGGGGGGGGGCTCCGTCACCTCTCCCCAGAGCAGCCTCTTTCAAAGGTAGTTGATTCCTCTCTTCTCCTTAACTCCTCTCCACTCTTTTCTCCCCAGTTCTTTTGCACTGAAAGAGCCTACGCTATGAACTACAGCAGCTAGACGTTCCCTCTCTGCTGCAAACAGCAGTTTTTGCAAAATTAGTCAGCGAAGGTCAACTAGCAGGCAGTGAGCTTTCAGTCCTAGTAGGCTGAAGAAATTACAGAATTTTTATTTAAAAACAACAACAACAACATATTGTCAGCTGCCTGCTCTGATTTCAGCTCTCAAGCCCATGGACCCCCAGTCAGCACAGGTGCCTCTGCCCTCTCACTCTGGGGCTTCGCCAGTTGCCCCCGGTTTCTCAGGAACAGCTGGAAGGCAACCAGGGTTCCCAGAGCTACTTTCAAAACGGTTTGAAAGCAGTCCTGTGTCTGATGGCCGAGGGAGCAGGATCCCACATCATTCCCTGGACTTCCACTTTACACACTTGTTTTCTGGTCTAGCGGCAGAGTTCACTCACTCGGCTGGAGGGCCAGGTGGGCATGGTTCTGTCGGCTGCCAGCCCCAGGGGCCGTGACAGCCTTCTAGACCGCTTCTCTGTGCTCGGACGGCCGGCCTGGCTCTCTTACCCAGAGCCCGCTACATGGCAAGGTCCTGGTGTCAGAAGTGTTGCTCACGGCCCTCCCCAAGCACTAGGAAGAAGACACTGCTCTCCCTGTTTGCAGGAGAGTAGGCAGGGGCCCAGGGGGGCGGGGTCTGCCTGTGGACTTCTCTCTGCCCAGCCACACTGCTGCTGTTCTGCTTTCTCCAGTGAAACACAACTAACAGAAACAAAGTAACATCTACCGAGAGCCTAGCACACCTGACACATGATACTAGGTGCTCTGATTTCATCCTCACAACCCCCAGCGAGGTCCCCTTCTCCTGCCCCCGATGTGACAGAACGTGATGCACAGACAGGACAACGGCACTCACCATGGCACATGCCTAGGGAGCACACACTGCCATTACGTTACCTCTGCAAGGCGGACAATAATAGGGACCTTTTAACAGGGAAGGAAAGAGAGCTTAGAGAACATTCTCGGCTCTCCCAAGACTAGCAGGGCGAGTGGTAGAGCTCTGCTTCACACTGAAGTCTGCCTGACCGCGAGACCTGCCCTGTTCCAGTGGCCACAGTTAAGACACATACGCTGGGCTCACAGGCAGGGACAAAGAGGCTGGACAAATTTATTTAGTCCTCATCGATGGTTTTAAAAAGTCCATATTGAAGGATTTTGTTTAAAAAAATTAAAGCTATGAGAAAAAAAGAACAGCAATCAGACTATCGTGAGTCACAAGTGGTATCAGAGACAGTGGCATGATAGCTTTTACGTGTCGAGAACAAAGAACTGTCAACCATTATGCAAGAGTGAGGGCGAAGCAGAGACATATTCGGAGATATATAAAGATAAGGAACTTGGCACCCACAGAACTCCACTTAAAACAAAAAACACTAGAGGATGCATTTCAGCAAGAGGAACACTAAAGCCACAGTGAGGGTCTGGAGTATGAGAAGCAATGATGTTCTAGTTAATTTTGCTGTGTAACAAATTACCCCAAAGCTCAGTTGCTTAGAACAATCATTTTCTTACTGTGCTTATGGGTGCTGGGGGTCAGGAATCTGGACAGGTCACAATAGGGACATTTCCTGTGCTCTGTGATGTCTGGGGCCTTGGACGGGGAGACTCAGAAGCTGCCAGCGAGTCCACAGCTGGAGGCATCTTCACCCGCGTGTCTGGTGCCTGTGCTGGGATGACGTGATGTCTGGGACTGCGGAGCAAGGTGCCTTCAGGTGGCCCTTGCATGCGGCTTAGTTTCCTCACAGCGTGGTGGCTTTTGAACCGTTAAACAACTCAGCCGTGAGCTCAGGGCCCCACGGTGAGCGTTCCAAGGCGCCAGGAAGCCACTCTGCCTTTTAAGACCCAACCTCAGAAGTTAAACAGGGCCACTTCCTCCACACCATGGGTCAGAGCAGTCACGAGCCCACTGTGGCTGCCAGGGGTGTGTAGCCCCCAAATCCAGTTAACTATTGATTCTAATTTGAAAACTAACTTCATGTGTTTACAAAGGGTCAAACCAAATTCTGGAAACAACACAACATGGGTGGTGGGAGGAGAATCTTCAAGGACTAGTTAAGGAATGCTTAGGTCCTGGAATAATGAACAAAGGCAGGCAGTGAGCACACTGGTGTTCATTTTTAAATTCCCTATACCTTTCTATATGCTTGAAATTTTTCACAAGAAAAAAAAAGCTTTGATTCTATGACATGCAATTAATTATGTTAACAACGTAACACATAACAATAACAGCAAAACAAATCTCTTTTTGTCTCTGTCCTAATGCCCTTTTCATAACAGGCTCTGATGCTCACTAGCTCTGTGACTTTAGGCAAGTTCTTTAAACCCTCCGAGCCTTCGTTTCCCCAGGTATTGGTTGAAGGGAATCATATCTTCTTCATGGCGTTGGACAATTAAAAGAGCATAGCACAGCACATGTGGTCAGTGGTCAGTGCTTGCCCATATGACCCATTCATCTAACAAATACTCATGGAGCCTCTACCGTATGCCTGGCACTCTCCTAGACACGGTATAGGGAAATGGGAAAAAACAAACAGATAAAAATCCCTGTATCTAGGGAGCATACAGTCTAGTGGAGGAAGGCACTAGATAACAATAATGAGTTAACTATATAGTATAATAAATGGTGTTAAGTGCTAAGGAGAGAAATAAGGCAGGGGTGTGCGCTATAATCACCTTTCTCCCATTTGACTGTCTTGGATGTTTTTCTCTTCCTCTCCCCGGTCCAGGCCCCACCCCCGCCAGTCTTTCTTTATCTCCTTTTCACTTTCCCCTTCTCTGTTTGCACTGCCCCCATGGGCAGGACACTCTGGCACTGACTTGTTTGTTGTCCAGTAATCTTAATGATTGATTTCTGCTTACTAAGGACACTGTAGCTTTTGTGGCATCTGGGGCTGCAAAGCTATTTGTGTCCTTTCTACTCAGAGCACTTAGCACCAGAGAAGGCAGGAAGCAGTAGCTCTACAAACTTGTCTGAGAGACGACTGAAAGTCGTCAGACCCACTGGGTCACCAACCGATCAGGGCCACCATGGGAGAAAGCCTGGGGCCCAGATGAGCAGCATCTCTGAGCCCAGCTCGGATCTTCTCTAGCAGCGTGGCCCCAGGCAAGTTTCTGCCACTCACCAGATCTTCGTTTCCTTGTCTTACCAAACAGGAGGGTTGGAGAGACGATTTCGAAGGTGCCTGCCTGTGTTAATACTGGTCTAAACCCGTTTTTATCATCTAGACTCCATTTTTCCATTCTAATTCATTGTTTCATAGTGTGTTTCTCTCCATGCTTGTTGACTTAGAGCAACATCTCAGCAAATATTTCTTCATTTGAAGATAGTTTCCTTTCAAGGATTTGATGCTATCTTTTGATTTCTTTGGCCAGAGACAAAAGCGTTATAGCATCTTAGGACATTAGAAGCGAAAGAGACCTGAGAGGTGATAACAATAGTTACCATTTAGTAAGCACCTAGTGTATACTTTTTCTCACTGTGTGGTATTTCTGTAACACAGATTTTACCAGCCGCCTTTTAGAGGCCAAGTTGCAGAATAACCGAAGAGCAATTACAGAATTAGACAGGCATGGGTTTGAGCCCCAGTTCTGCACGTAACAGCTGTGTGGCGTTGGACAACTACATGACCATTTTAACACTAAGCTTCATTTCCTCCTTTGCAGAAGGAGAGTGTCACTCAGCTCATACAATTGTGCTGAGGATTAATCGCAACAGCAAATCTACAGTTGTGAAACATTTTGGCTGCCACAGAGCAAGGCCTCGACAAACAACTTAATTTGTTTTTAACATTTACAAAGAGTAACTCATCTAAGGTCCCAGTTACTAAGTGGCAGAGCTGGATCTCAACCTGGGCGGTTCGGTCCAGCACCCATGCAATTACCCATAATGCTGTACTTCGTCAGTGATTCAAAAGTCCCATTTGGGGGAAGTGGACGGAAAGTTTAGTTTTGGAGACGGCATCTCACAGTGACTCAGCAAAACCTGAACTGTGCTAAATTCCAAGTGGGTTTGAAAAACAGACACAGCCCCCCGGGGGTGGAGGAAGAATGTGCAGAAGGTACAGGATGGGGGACTTTGGCCTGGAGCCCTGTGGGCACAAGGATGGGAGGCTGCGACGGGCTCCGCCGAGAGCGGGAAAAGGTACAGACGCTCATAGCCTGCTGGGCATCCAGTGGCCTCAGAGTGAAGCCGAAGATTTTCCTCTGTAGCTTTCCTAGGCCCCAGTAATGAATCTATCTGAGAAGAAGGGGGTGGGGTGGGGGATGTACAGAAGCCAGGTGCAATTAAGGAGAAAATAAATTCCACTGAGGAGTCGTCACCCAAAAGCCCCCGTCTGGTCTCTGTCACCTTTTGTTCTGAGACTTGGAAGGGCATATAGCTCACAACTCAAACTGCCCTTCCAGGGACCAAGTCCTTTACATCACCTGAGTCTTCCTGCTGTGTGGAGATGGGACTCTGGTCCCCAGGGGATGGGAACAGATTTGGGAGCCAGACCAAACGGAGGCGAACCCCGACTCGGTTACTGATGGGGAGACTTATTTCCTCACCTGTAAGAGACGATAACACCGCCTACCTCAGCTTGCTGGAAGGGTGAGACCCGCGTTACGTACTCAGCAGAGTTCTCGGCACACAGGAAGCACCCAGTACATGGTAGCTGTGATGATGACGATGACGACGACAGCAGTGACGATGACAATCACGGTGGGGCTGACAGCATCATAGGAAAAATAAGGCCAGAGTCTCATAAGGCCCCTAAATAACAAAACTGGAGGGTGTGGGGGAGGGGAAAATTTCCCCTCTTTTCCCTCTTAGGTCTTCTGGATGGTCTAGTAACCAAACTCACGTGAGACTGTGTAACAGGAGAAAATAACAGAATTTAACTGTGTATGTGCATTCAGACTCCCATAAGAATATAGGACCCAGGGACAGATGGGGCCGTCGAGGCTTATATGCCGCCCTGAGCTGAGAGAAAGGGGCTGTGGTCTGAGACTTTCAAGGGCAGGAAGGGAATTCATACGGAGGTGAAAAAGCAAATGTCTGGTAAACAGATGTGTGCCGGGCCACCTTTAACACGGGGACACAGACTTATTTCACTTAGCATAATATCCCCTACATCCATCCAGGTTGTTGCAAACGGAAAGATTTAATTCTTTTTAATGGCTGAGTAGTATTCCATTCTGTATATGTACCATACTTTTTCTTACCCTCACCTGAGGATATGTTTATTGATTTTAGAGAGGGGGGAAGGAAGGGAGAGAGAGAGGGGGCAGAAACACTGCTGTGAGAGAGAAATGTCACATGCCCTGCCTAGGAACCAAACCCACAACCCAAACATGGAACCCATGACCTTGCAGTTTATGGGACGAACCAACTGAGCCACACAGGCCAGGGATGCACCATAACTTTTTATCCACTAGTCTGTTGACGTGGAATCTAAAGAACAAAATGAAATGAACAACCAAAACAGAAACGGACTCATAGATGCAGAGAACGAACCTGTGGTTGCCAGAGGGGCGGGAGTGTGGAGGGAAGGGTGAAAGAGGTGAAGGGGTTAAGATGACCAGATGGGTGGTTACAAAATAGTCACGGGAACGCAGGGTTCAGCACAGGGAGTGTAGTCAGTGATCCTGTCATGAATACGTCTGGTGCCAAGTGGGTACTTGAATGATCACAGGGAGCACTTCGTAAGTGATATGTGATTACCTAACCACTATGCTGTACACCTGGACCTAATATAAAACAGTAGTGAATGTCAACTGTGATTGAAAGTACTTTTTTTATATTTGGAAAAACACAGTGGGACATGGAGAGGACTTGGGTCAGACAGGCCTCGCGAGGCTTCTCCTGTCTATCCCACTATTCATATTAAACCGCAGTTGCCTGTGCCAAGGTCCGCCTGCTTGGCGCAGGTCCTCTATCTAAATTCTCCTCGGCAGTTGGAGGATGTCAAAGGTTCTTCCTGAGTCTTCCGCTTCTTAAAAATAACTAGCTTACAACAATCGCTGTCCCCCCAAAAGAGCATAGTTTGGGGAAGAAAACTCTGCTCCCCCTCAAGGAGAACAGGAAAAGGGGGTGAGCTTGTAGGGAGGTGGGTGAGTTGGGGACACTTCATGGGACAGCAGGGTGCCCACACACGGAGATGGCCCGTGGGAGCCGGGAACGCGGGGCTGGAGGCGCAGGCTGGGCCCCTCTCCCTGACTCTGGCCTTCAGGAAGTCTCGACTGCGGCAGACAGTCACTGAGCACCTACCACACAGGGGCCGCTCCACAGCCACGTGGAGCGTGACGTGGAAGGGAAGATGGCTTTGGAATGATGTATTATCTATTCATTGTGTCATCTTGCACCAGTATTTGACTTGCAAAGTAGGAATAGAGAACACCGACCCGATAGGGTGGTCACTGAGATTCCATCAGAGAATACGCGGCTGTGAGCACAGGGGCCGGCACTGGAAAATCTTCTCAACTTCTTGTTCACATCCCTTTGAAGGGAACATCTTACTGTAAATTGAAAATGGACAGTAAAATACCAAAGCCCATTTCAATGTAATACTTATTCTGAGAGCCATGTGCTAAATGAAGGTCTTAGAAACATTTGAGGAACTAGTTCAGTCATTGTAAACTTAAAATTTCAATTCTCCTCCTAGAATTGGGTAATTGGCAGATACCGATGAACTAGAAGGCAGTGTTCCTGCCATGGACACCCTTAAAGTCCAGTGCGGGAGCTAAGTTGGTGTGCTTGTGGAAGAAGTAAGACCGAAGAAGCCCTGGCTGGTGTGGCTCAGTGGGTTGGGCACCATCCTGCCAACTGAAAGATTAGCAGTTCGATTCCCACTCAGGGCACATGCGTGGGGTGTGGGCCAAGTCCCCAGTTGGGGGTGTGCAAGAAGCAGCGGGTCCGATGTTTCTCTTGCACATTGCTGTTTCTCTCCCCCTTTCTCCCTCCCTGCCCCTCTCTCTAAAAATAAATTAAATCTTTTTAAAAAATCAGACTGAATGAGGTGAAGGTGCCCAGATGATGATGAGGCCAGTGCATCTGGGGGAGCTCAGAGGCGTTTGGACAGCTGGCTCCACAGGTGCAAGGGAAAGGCTCCATTACCACACAGTGTGAATGACCCTGACTTACGCTAAGCACTCGATTAGGTTGCGGAGATGCAGAGAAGAGCAGCCCGTCCCCCTGCGGAGGGCCTCCCTGAGTGGGGAATGCGCGTCCGAACAGAGCGCGAGAACACCGTGCAGCCTGGGCCGTGGACCCGGGGAGGGGCGTGCGGGGGCTGGCAGGACTCACCCTTCTGTTTGGATCTCCTCTCACCAGGGTCGTTTCACCTAATTCACTTGATGTTTGACGACTACGTGCTCTACCTGCTAGAATCCCTGCACTGTCAGGAGCGGGCCAACGAGCTCATGCGAGCCATGAAGGGAGAAGGAAGCACTGGTAAGCCAGCGTGCCCTCCTTGGCTGTTCGATCTGTATCCTCACTTCTGCGCCCCCTGCCTCCTCAGCTCTGTGTCCCGAAGGACGTCCTTACGGCGAGCAGGTCAAGTGGTGCGAAACCTTTTCTGTAGAGTGTGGGCGTATGGCAATTGGGAATTGCCTCGCGGGAAACCCACGAAGGGCTTTCCGTGACACAGACTAGAAAGTATATTTCCTTTTTTAAAGCCCCTTAAGGACAACTCGTCTTGACCTTGGGCCCTGAGAACCTGCCCTTTTCTCTGCCTGTAGCAGAAGTCCAAGAAGAGATCATCTTGACAGACGCTGCCCCGCCGACCCCTTCACCGGTGCCGTCATTTTCGCCAGCAAAATCGGCCACGTCCATGGAAGTGCCACATCCACCCTCCCCTGTCAGCAACCCGTCCCCCGAGTACACTGGCCTCAGCACCACAGGTAATGAAGGGCCCTCGCGCCTCTGAGTGGGGCGTCTGTGTCTAAAGCAAGAGCTTTCTGGGAAAACATTCTTCCCTCCAGCCCCTCTACCCCCTCTTAAGGCCAAAGCCTGAGTATTTCCTTAGATTCATAGATGACTTGGCAGTTATTCATTTGTTTGTTTGTACATATTCTTTATGTTTCTGCTTTCAATTTGGCAGATTAAGTGTGTGATAAAATCTCCATCACCCCAAAACCTAAACCGTTAAGTGATTAAAATGATACAAAACATAAATTCATACACAGCCATTCTTGGAAACAAGAAAGCAAGCTCTCTGTGAACCACACGCTGAGAGGCATCTCAGAAAACCGGGCAGACAGACAGCCACACATGCAGCCACGACAACATCATAAGATGGGGACTAACAAGGCTGCAGGGGGCTAGAGGGAGAAGCCGCTTCCTTCCGGTCTGGACTCCGGCGGGCAGGAGAGAAGCCTTCCGGACAGAGTCACCAACAGCCTTAGAAAACATGAAGGACTCAGCTAGCAGGAGAGGGTGGGTATAGAGCAACAAAGGCAAAGACCACCTCCTTCCCCATGGGCCCTGGACGGCGGTGGGGCGGGTGGGCAGGCCAGTCTTTGTGGAGTGGAGGGCTTAGTTTGACTGTGATAAGTAATTCTTTATCTCTCCATCCAAACCTGCTTTACTCTTGCCCCAGTTACCCAAGCACCAAGTCTAGGAATCAGCTCAAAATTTCCCTTGCTCTGCACTCCTGTATTAGGATTGGCTAAGCTACTATCACAAACAGATCCAAACGTGGGTGGTGGAGTTAACACAGTACAAATCTATTTCGTGCTTGCAAACAGAGCTGGCAGGGTGTTTAGGTCAGAGAGGAGGCTCTCTGTTACGCAGCCGATTGGAGGTACATGCTTCTTCAGTATTAGGCTACACCATACCCCGGGGCAGTGGTTCTCAAAGTGTGGTCCATGGGCCAGCAACCTCTGCATCTCCTGAGAACTTGTTAGAAATGCTTATCAACAGGTCCCATTTCAGACCCACTGCATCAGGAGCTCTCAGGTGGGGCTCAGCAATTTGCCTAGCAAGCCTCCACACCTCCACATCTGGAGACTTGTTAGGCAAGCCTTTTCTGCTTTCTGATGCCCCCCAGTTTGAAGACCTCTGCCTCAGGGCTTTGTCAGGCCCTGGCCTGAAGGTGGCACTTATCACTTCCACTTACATTGCATCACCCAGGGCTTGGTCACATGGCCTCATGTAACTGCAGAGAGGGCCCAGGCCAGCATGTCTCCAGGTAGGGAAGGGGGCACGTGTATTGGGAGGAGACGGCTGGCATTCTCCGCCCTGCCTCCCGAGTCCAATTGTTCCAGTGCCCATCGGGACTGACGCGCTCCTTCCCACCCAGCTACTGCTGTTCCAACCAGATGTTCAGGTTGTCCCAGTCTCTCACGGACATCTCCAGGGACTCTCAGGCAGGTTACCACACTGGCCCCTGGACTTGTTTTCCTGAAGCTTATGCCTCCTCCAAGTGCTGGGGCACAGAGTTCACTGCCGCACACTAGAGCCTACAGCACTCCTCCTCCCTGGCACTTCTCACAGCTCCACCTCCAGGACTGTCCTTTGGCTCTGAGAAAACCCTACTCATCTCCTTTGACCTTGTCTCCCTCACCCTCCAGGTCAGAATCCCCCTCCAGGCCCCCCATGTCCTCATTCTGCTTACAATAGGACTGTTTTCAGAGTAGCCTGGGAACCCCATTATGTTTTTGAAGACCAAATAAATAGAGCGAGACCGCCCTATTTAGGATGCTGTCTCTTGCCCATTCATTCACTCACACCTCTGTCCACTGACACAGTAAGTGTTTCTCTAGCGGCTTCTGTGTGCTGAACAGTTCAGATAGCTGGTGATGTGAACAAGAGACTCGTGGTCGCTGCCCCCTGGGAGTTGGTGGAGTTGACAGTTTAGAGGTTGGGGCTCTGACAAGTTCCAGGAGAACGTGATGGGTGCCAGGTTGGGAGAAGGGTCAGGGTGTGTCTGGAGAGTCTGGGAAGGCTGAGCCATGAGAGGCGTTCCAGGCCGAGGAGGTGATGTGTGAGGGGGCCTGGGGGCGAGAGAGCCCGTGCCGTTTTCCGGGAACTGGAAGTGGGTGTTCCAGGAGCCTGGTGCTTAATTCCTCCCCTAAGGTTCCCTCTCTGTCCAGAACTGGAGCAACCCAGAGAGGACAGGAGCAGGTGCCAGGGGCCCGTAAGGTGGCTGCCTCCTCTGTACTTTGCCAAAGGCGGAAACTTGCCAACAAGCCCAGTGGTGCTTTGTCAGGAGCTGCTAAGGAGCCTGGATTTTTCAAGAATATTGGAAAGTAGGGTTGTCGGTAACTGGCATTCGATTGAGCTTTGATTTCACTTTGGGTGCACAGCTAGAGAGAGTTCTCCTCTTCTGTAGAAATGTTGATTTGAACATCACCAAGTTTTCTTTACATAGATGCCCCTGAAATCACGTTTTCTTTTCTACTTCAAAGAGAAAGGACATGAGCCGCCCCCCCCCCCCCGCCCCAGTTTGCTCCACAGTGGGGCTTCACAGGAGGACGAGGAATTAATTGTGAAGAACAACCTTCTTCACTGGAAATGAAAAAGGGGAGGAGACGGAAGCACTGTTCACAGCTCTTCAGCTGCTCGGGGTCTCCCAAGACTAGAGTTGTGGGGCAGCCCTCCTGAGTCTCCGGCCTCGCTCAGAAAGGAGCCAGGGCAGTACCAACAGCGAGGAGCCGTCAACCCGAACCACCCCACCTCGTATCCTGCCCCCACACACGCCGGCCAGTCAGCGACAACATCCCCACTAGTGAGATAAACAGGGAAATTATGCAAGTAAAACAGTTCTGCATTATGAAGCAGAAACTATTTGAATGAAACCTTTCTGGCCCTGTAGCAACGTAACAAACAAAGAGACTCTAAGGAAGCAAGGGGGCGGGAGGAGTGAGAAGGCAAGGTTTCTGGGGTCCCTCCACAGTTCCCATCCAGCCCGTGGGTCGGCCCGGCCTTCTTTGCAGCAGCTTGGAGGCCCCGAGGCAAGGCAGGTGTGACAGGCGAAGCCACAGGGATATCGTAAACGTGCGCAGAGCTCTCTGGGCAACGTGCTCAAGAGTCATAAAAGTAGCTTCTTAGAAACACAAATGTGAACCAGGTTCTTCTCAGAGGACTGCGCCCTTTGAAGGTGCTGGCGCATTCCAGCTTTGTTCTCAGGTATCTCCAGGGGGCATTAAAAATGTCATCCTGCGTGAAATTATGTATAATATTTTTGTCAAGTACACTTTTGAAATACTTGATTGCTAAATTGGACCGGATCTTGGCATGTATTGTGGGTCATGTTCTTGGAGGAAACATAAATATAATTTCCTAACAGCACGTATGGTTTTATAGATATTACATTATAAAGCACAAAATTATGAACTTATGATATATACTTAAATAGTAGGAAATCTATTATGGTAGGCTTCTTAAATTGGGGGATTTTTGTAATTTTTCGTTAGCCAATGCTGTAAATTGGAAGGCAATTATAAATCTTATAAAATGCATTTACCATGTTTCTTTCTTAAAAAGGTTAACTCAGCATATGGTTTTCAGGCCCAGTTAATTTTTATTTCCATCTTAAAATTATTGCTTGTTTATATACCATTACTCTCCAAAAAGGATCTGAAGAAGTTAACAAAAAATGAAGCAAAATCATTTTTTTAAAAAGGACCCAAACCAGGAAGTGAGACATAAAGAAGTGAGTAAAATAAAACAATAAAACTCTGGGCTAAAACAGCTTACAAACACCTTACACGAAATTGTATGTGATCCGATCGTCTTGTCGGGTTTCTGGCGCACTCTGAGTGGCGTTGCTCAGATGACGTACATGCCGCCACCTCAGGGAGAGTCAAGACCAATCAGCGTCTCATCTTGATGGACACTTCCATGTTCAGTTATGAGAAAGAAACCCGTATTACGTCTGCTTGGTGAGCACAAAGAGAAAACTAATTCACTGCACGAAACCCTGTGGCATCCTTTTGTTACAAGGACTAGGGGATACAAAGTAGCAGAGACGAGGAGAGATGACTTACTAGGAATACAACCACTGTATCTGGGTCTACGCCCACTCTTGTACACAGTATTTCTAACTGTGTTTTCTTAAGACTGTATTTAGTAATTGTTTTGAAAAAGGGAAGATAATGAGAGTGAAAGGAAAGGAATATCAGGCACCAAAAGTTGAACGTGACGCATCGCCGATTTTGACTGGGCACGTTCAAGTCTATGGCAATGCTGTGGTGAGGGAATGGTTCAAGTGCTCCATTTCAACAGGTTTCCACAAATGGCTAGCTGTGAGTCCCATATATACATTTTTTTAACTCTTCACCTAAGGACATGCTTTTATTGGCTTTGAAGAGGAGGAAGAGAAACAGAGAGAAAGAGAGAGAGAGGAGAGGGGAAGGGAGGGGAGGGGAGGGAAACATCGTTTGGTCGCCTCCCATTATTTGCCCCAACCGGGCTCCAACCAGCAAGCTAGGTATGGACACTGACCAAGAATTGAACCTGCAACCTTTCGGTGTATGGGCTTATGCTCCAACTAACTGAGCCACCCGGCCCGGGCTCCCATATATCCATTTTTTCCCTCCTAACTTTGTGAGCTTGCCACCTCCCTCATGGCCCAGCAGAGTTCAGTAACCTTAACTTTCTTTAAGGAAAGCTGGCTCTCTTGCTCCTCGGAAGCATGGCAGGTGGTGCCAAACTGACCTGCCCACTTAACAGGACACTGGGCTGCAATTCTTTTAAAGCAAAATGTGAAGCTCCCACTCCATCCGGGTCAGGCCATCCCAGGGATCCAAGGCCTTGTTTATGATGTCATTTTAAGTATGCCCTCCTTTAACAATGACAATAAAAGTTAACTATTAAACTCATGTTTTCACCCTCCCACCATGGGTTCCCTACAGCACAAAGCCAGCAAATCAAATCATTGAGATGCTAGGGTGCCTAAAGAAAGAAAAGCAAGTTCCTCGTAAACAGCCCTAACTACAGAACATCTGGCCTGCCCAGCTGTCTTTTCTCTGCATCGGTTGCGGATGTAACAAAGATAGCTGGCTCCTCGTCTTTCCCGATAACAAAAGCCCAGTGGTTCAGAGAGCAGCTAAACAGGTTGGGGTTCGGAGGGTGCTGCGGGCCGGCCTCTGAGCTGTGATGACCCATCGCAGAACCTCTGAGTCTTCAGGGCCAGCGAACTCCTCCTCCTCCTCCTCCCTGCGGCTTCCGTTTCTGAAAAGGGACAAAATGGGGAAATAGAGGCCGGGATTGAAAAGGGATGGTTAATTTGCTCTTGACCTCACACCATCGAGGTCTTGGCTCGGTGTCGGGAACCTCCGCGTGTGCTCATTCGTCCGTTCACTCCGTGTGTCCGTGTGTCTGATCGGTGGTCCCGGGGGTACAGAAGTGAGAAAACAGGCACAGTGGCTGCTCTCGTGCCACTTACCTTCTAGTGGTGAGAGGATCGATCCCAAGGGGAACCACCAGGGAAACACACAATTCCACAGCCTCCTGAGTCAGAATCTGCATTTCAACAAGAACCAGTGATTCAAATGCACGATCGACTGGGAGAAGCAACTGTAGAAAGGCTCTGGAGCCAGGCAGGTCTGGGTTCAAATCCCAACTCTGCCGCTTACCTGAGCAAGTCTTGGGCCTCAATTTTCTCACCTAAAAAAAAAGAGAGAGAAAGTAATACTGCTCACTTCAAAGGTTATTGTGAAGATTTGGTGAGTCATCGTATAAAAAGAAACTAGGGCGAGGTCTGGTTCATGCTGGGTGATCAATCAATCATTTATTTAACAAGTCATTACTGATTGCCTAGTATAATCCAAGCACCCTTCCTGGCTTATGTTTAAAACCCTTTCCCAGAAAACAAACAAACAAACAACAACAAAAATCCTTGAAGAAAAGAATGTTTTATTGGGGGTGGGAAGGAAAGAAAAAAGGCAATGTTCCTCTGCAGCAGTTCCCACACTGCAGTGTGGACCATTTGCCTTTACAGGGTGTGCTCAGACCCTCCAGGGTCCTTACGGGGTTGGGGTCGTCAGAGACCAGGGGCGCCCAGCACTGTCCTCAGACGTGTAGTTAAGGGGCAGAAGAATGGGGAGGGGAGAATAAGAGAAAGTGAGGGAATTAGACAAATAGGAGAAGTTCCTTATGGTTTCACCAACAAACAAAAAGCAATTAGAGCTGTCTCAAAAATTAAGCACAAACTGTTAACTGCCCAGATTTCCTTTCATTCATTTCCTGGAAAAAAAGCAGCAGCAGTTCTCACTGGAGGTCCCGCTGGTCGGGAAGGGAATGCGAGGGGTGCTCTTTTCTGCTCCCCGCTGCCCGCTACCCCGCGGAAAGGGTTTCTCACCCAGGCCGGTAGGTGTTAATCTGCTTAAGCCTGCCTGAGTGCGTCTGTGAGGTTGCTGGCACATGGCCATTTAGGGGTTTTGTTTCCCAGACCACAGGAGCCCATTTTTCCAGGAGTTCCACTGGCTTTCTGTTTGATAACGTCTATTTCTAGCAGCACTGCTCCTTCGACAACAAATTCCATGGGACAGAAATTTACTGAACACCTACTATTTGGCAAACCCCTCTGTTGGGGATACAGAGATGAATAAGGAGCTCACGCAAAAGTAACTTCTGCATTCTCTCAGGTGATGGCTATTATTACTGCATCGTCCTGCTGCTTGGGGAGGGGGGCGTGCAGGGCAGAGAAAATCCTTGGCTTCCTTAGCGGCCCCCTTTCAGTCCCATCGACCTCGCTGTGCTCTCCCGGGTTCCAGGGGCTTCGAGGGTTAATTACTTGCTGGCTGTGGCTGGTTCATTGTTCTTCCCACCCCCTTCCAATTTTGCCTAGTATAGTTTAATGTTTTTCTCTTCAAAGAGGCAATACCCCTTCATTATAGAAGAATACAGATAAGCAAAAATGAAGAAAAAGTTTTAAGCCATCCTCAATTCCACCACCTAGAGATAACCTGGTTTCATAAAAAGGCTACTTCCAAAATTATAACGGTAATTTCACATTTCACACGCGGTGCCAAATACAGAGGACGGCCATTGCATCAAATCCAGTCACCTGGGACGTGATCCTTTCGGGGGGGTTCCTCCACTCTTCTTGCAGTTGTTACAGATAATGTGGGGGGGGCTGTTGTGGGGAATGTGGGGTAAATGTGCAAACTGGGAAGGGGGGCATTTAGCCGCGCTGGTGGGCAAGCATCAGTCACTCTACAGGAAAACCTGTTCGGAACTTCGCTGTCGTTAGCTAAGTGACTGTTGCTATTCCAATATTTTGTCCTTGGTGACAGAATCTGACCCAAGAAACTTGTCTTTCTTCCTTAGAATCTGAAATGGGAAATATAGAAATTTCTAGTTCAAGCGAGTATGATATAAGAACACCTGAATTCATGATGAAGAGTGTTTGAATATCATTAAAAGCTACCCTGTGTCAGACTCTTTGATATATGTGATCTCAGTTAATTCTCACAATAGTCCTTGAAGACAGACATTATTATCCCTATTTCGCAGATGGGGAAAGAAAGGCTCATAAAGCTTAAGAGGCTTGCCCAGGATCTTACCTACAGTCCACGGCAGCACTAGGACCCAGAGTGAGCAGGTGTTACAGCAGAGTAAGGGGAGAGAGTGTGGCAGACCAGGGTTCAGAGCCCCACCGGGCCACCCACTCACTCTGGGACCTCGGGCAAGTTGTTTGACACACTGTGTTTCCCTAGACAGGACTTTCCTGTGTCACCGGTAGCCCGAAGTGAGTGTTGACATAGTGACTGTCGTAAGGACCAGGCATGCAGCCCATCGTCAGGGTGGTGTTGAGGACCCCATCGAACAATTCACAGCTGCCCCTTCATGAGAGTGTCTGGAGGAAGTCCCTGTTTGTTCTGAATGCCAAGGACAGCACGCTCCTGAGTGATTTGTTTACTGAGCTGTGGCTCCCAACCGGTCAGGTTTCCCTGTTAGCACCGGCTCCTGGGAAACTGAGCCATATCCCAGGCTCGCCCAGAAAGAGTTTGGACCTTCAGGGTACAGACCTTCATCTCATTCCTGCTTGCACGTTTTGCTCCAACTTTGTTTTAGTTTCTTCTCCCACTACCTGGGGATGGTATTCCCGTCAGGAGTGTCTGTCCTGCACTTGGTGCGGTGCCTGGCCCGTGGTAGATGCTCAGTCCATGGCGTCTCTGTTGTGCTCTGCAACTGCACTTGTGTCACCTCACAAAAAAGGCATTTTGGGCATTCCAGAAGATTCCCCAGTCTATATGAGGGTTCGGTACGAAGTTCTTTTCAGAATAAACACATGTACTTAAATAGGATGCTGCTTCCACAACGCGTTACTGGTACTCCTCACTGGGTATCTGTCACGTAGCTGGTGCAGGGTCGATCCACCGGCTGCCCCTCCTCCCGCTCTGGGCCAACCCATCTGCTCTCATGTGCTGTTTGCAAGAGTCTGGGATGGAATGAACTGAATTTTAAAAATGAAAACCTTTTCTTTATCTTTCCAGAGGAATTTTAAGATTGAAATGATCTGCTGCAGAATATACAGGATTGGAGAACCAAGTTTTTCTCTTCTAAAAACAGTCCTCCCTTAACCAATTCTTTAGTTTTTCATTTGCCAACAAGGGGGGAGTTAAGTCCGTATTCTACTTTCTAAAACAGGTTTAATTATTTCCACTATGTCAACATTCTAGAATTTATCAGAAATTAAGTTAACAAGTTTATTGTCAAGTTATTATGAGCTTATTAAATAACATAAGCTTATTTATTATTAGTAGTGATTTCTTAAACTACCATTTTTAATTCTAACCATCTCATAAAATTCTTAAGCATCTTGCGTGTTTTTGATTTTGTCAACTTTTTTTCTCAGTCCCAGCACCTTCAAGGTATCCAATTAAAAAGTAAATTAGTGACATTAATAATATGTATGGAATAGGTCACGGTTAAGGTCACTGTCTTATAATCTTCAAGCAGAGCAGAGCCCTGGACAAGCAGAGCCCAATAATCTACTTATGTTTGCTTAAGGCAATTTACTGGGTCCTTAACACCTGTTGAGTGTGAAGTTATTTTTCTAGGCTTGTCTGGGCTACACTGCCCAAGCTCCTTTCATTCTCACTCCTTCCCTGCCTCCTTCTTTTTTCTTTTCTTTCCTTTCCTTTCCTTTTTTCTTTTTTCTTTTCTTTTCTTCTTTCTCTCTTTCTCTCTTCCTTCCTTCCTTCCTTCCTTCCTTCCTTTCTTTCTTTCATCTTTCCTTTCCTATTTCTTCCTTTTAAAAATTTCACTGAAAGTCTTTTGGCCTCGAGGCTCTGTGCTAAACACTGGGGGCTAAACAGACAAAGCCTCTGACCTCATGGAGTTCACAGTCCGTTGCAGGTGGGAATAGGCATTAATCAATCACATTTGTTAACTGATTAAGATGACAAACGGTGGTAGGCACCATATTGTGATTAGGATTACAATTGTGGTTGGCAGTGTTGATTGTGGTCGGGGTCTGATCCAGTCTGGGGTTAAAAGACATATGACATATGTCTTCTCTAAATTGACATATGAAGAATGCGTGGGTACCAAGGGAAGTGCGAGGGTTCCAGGCAGCAGAAACAACGTGTGCAAAGGCCCTGTGGTGCTGGGAATCGTGGTACTTTGGAAAGGAAGATATTTTGGCTGGATGTAGAGGATGCTGCTGGTGAGGTCAGCAGTCCCAGAGACCCACGCTTTGTAAAGATTTTGGCTGTCCACTTACGTGCAATGGGAAACCACTGAAATGTTCTAAGGAAGAGCTGGAGGTGCGAGAGCGGTGCTAGTGACTGATGCATCTCGATTTTCCTCTGTAGGAGCGATGCAGTCATACACGTGGTCTCTAACGTACACAGTGACTACGGCCGCAGGGTCCCCAGCTGAAAACTCCCAACAGCTCCCCTGTATGAGAAGTACTCATGTGCCTTCTTCCTCGGTCGCACACAGGATACCAGTTTATCCTCACAGAGAGGAGCACGGGTAGGTGACTTACTTTGAATGTGATTTTAAAGAGCAGTTGTTTTCTCAAAGGACAGGAAGAGCACCAGCGTCTGTTGAGTTCTCACAGTGTGCACAGCGCCACACCGAGTGGAATTGTCTCGTGCAGCCCCCACCATGGCCAGGCGCGATGGGTGTCAGTGACCCCACTTTACAGGTGAGGAAATTGAGAGACGTGGTTGATGAGCTTCGGCTCCTCTAAGTCCCACAGCTGGTAAACGTGGGGTCCAGACTGAGCATCCGCCTGCCTCCAAAGCCTGTGTCCGTCCCCCTGTACTCCTCTAAAGTCTCAGCTGAAAACGCCCATTCAGCTTCGCCCCTCGGTGGCTCCTCATGCACCTCGTAGCCGTACACAGCTCCATGGTAGGTCCCAGTCCTTCATGGCCGCTTAGAGGAGGCCTTCCCCACTTGAGAGCTGGAGGACCCTGGGGGGCGGTACTTGTGAATGGGCTTCAGGGAATCCCTGTGGGTTCCAATGGTGTTCTGGACCCTGAATAAATAAATCCTTCATTTTGCCTATATTATACAGTGATGTTGCTATGATGAATGAACTACAAATCCACTTAAAACTGTTACCTGAATCAGTAGCTTTTTGCCATTATGCACTGTCTTTATCAAAAGATACAGATCTTATGATGTCTAATGTGCAGTGATCTGAAAAATGCTTATGATGTTAAGAAGGGCCCTTAATCTCAAGAAGGTGAGACTGCTGTGTGGGTGCAGTGAGCCTCACAAGCCAGGTTCCCACACACCAGCTATGGGGCACACGGGGCGGGGGTGGGGGGGAGCAGACGGAGGAGGAGGACCTCCTGGGTCCCTTCCTCACGGTGGCCCTGAGGGCGGGCGCAGGCCTGAGTTATTTCCATTGGTCCAGGTACCTCAGTCGTGCACCCATTATTTTTTCAGGGGGCTCTTAGAGTATTTCCCCACACTTAGAACAGACATTGAAAAGTATTTCAGAGAGCTTTTTGATTCTGCAGGAATGGTAAAATAGACACCCATGTGGTCATATGCCAGCATCTTTGCTGTATGTACAGTTAAGAACAGCAATGAGAAGATCCCGTGTGTCCATAGGACATCCTTTTTATAGAGTGTCTTCACACACATGACCTCCGAATAACCACGAGCAGCATGTTTACAGATGGCAGAAACAAGTAGCCTGAGGCCCCACGGTGGGAAAGTGGTGGAGCCGTGCTCAGAGCCGGGCTCTCTGGCACCCAGGTCACCGTGCTGTGGCGTCTCATCCCAGGAGACAGCTCACAGAAGGCACCGCCTTCCTCCCCATCATGGGGAAACCGAGGCCTGAACAAGACGAAACCATAAATCCCAAAGGAGTCACTCCTTTGTTTTTCTATTTGACTTTAGGCTATAATACGGGCCTTTTAGTACAACAGGAGTAGGTTTCCATCACTAATTGTGTTCAGCTCAGGGCCAGCTTTCATCCCCTGAGCACTGGCTGGGCGGTAAGGGAGACGTACCGAGGGGAGGAGGAAAACCAGCCTGGGAGTTTAAACTTAGCACAGCCAAGCCCCAGAGTGGAGATGGTAAGACTCAGGGGGGAAAGAGGAAAAAAATAATAGGAGGAAAAAAGGATGAAAAGCAAATTAGGTTGATTTTTTAAAGATGTCAAACTGATTTGTTCTCCCTGCTATTACTCATAATATTCGATGCGCTTAATGTGTTTCAGCTACACGGGAAGCTATAACTATGGGAGCTATGGCAACCAGCATCCTCCACCGATGCAGAGCCAGTACCCGGCCCTTCCTCATGAGGCAACACTCTCTGGACCACTCCACTACACCCCGTACCACAGGAGCTCTGCACAGGTGAGTGGATGGACCTGCTTGCTTGCCCAGGCCAGGTCTAGTCAATGTAACACAGTTAGTAAGCACCTTCTGTATACTGTACATGCAGCCTGTGTGTCACCAAGGAGGGGATGGCCTTCTCATTGTCACTTCGGCCCTTCGGTGGCTGCCCACACTGGGTGTCAACCACATTCACGCTCCACTTTCACGCATGTGGGTGCAAAACAGTTGTCTGCAGATCCGCCCTCTCTTTGACTTCTCTGATCCCAGGACCAAACTGGCTGTGATGTCTGTCGCCCTTTCTCAGACAGCCCCCCGCAGACTGGGCCTCGGGTCCCCTTTCCCATCACCAGTCTCGTGGTGCAGTGCAGACCCTCCCTGAGTCCTGCCAGGACTGTCGCCTCGGCATCATTCCAAACGGCGTCTCGGTCTCCCCTGTGTGTTCTCCTCAGTCCGGCCCACACACCCACCCTCACCAGAAGGATCCCCCTGCAGTGGACCTTGTGTCATTCTCAGGCCGCACATGTCCTTTGGCTCCTCACTGTCTAGCGAACCACATCGGTCCTCTGTGGCCTGGGTGATGGAAATAGTGGTGGCACCCGTGACACCGGAGTAGGGTACTCGAGTTGTCTGGGACACTTTGCTGTGCACTGGCCCCAGACACAGCTGGTCACTAATTCCATTCAATTCTGCATCCTCAGTGTCTCTGCATTTCTACTGATCTTGCCTCAGCTCAGGTCTTCGTCTGACCTAGATGACGGCCAAAGCCTTCCCGTTGGTCTCCGTATCACTAGACTTGTCTCACTTCCGTTCTCTCCTCTGCACTGCAGCTAAAGGAATCTTTTGGGAAAAACCCAGGTGGTCATAATACCCTTTTTTTTATGTCGTTTTCAGAGCCAAGTTCATTTTCTTAGCACGTGGGTCTCTCTAGACTCATTATCATCTGGCCTCTGCCTGCCTTTCTGGCCTACAAATGACAGCCTCCCCCCATCCCCAAATCTTTGCTTCAGCTATACCAACCGACATGCGGTCCCCTAGGTCTTTGCCGAGATTGTTTCCTCTGGCGTGGATTCTCTTCCCCAGCCCCTTCTGCTTGCTGCTCAGGACAAGCACCCCATGGTCTTTGTGGCACTTCCTGACACTGCCTCCTTCCTTTCTCCAGGACCTTATAAGGCCCTACTCCTCTGTATGCGCACAGCACCCTGGGCTTTCCTCCACTGCTAACACTTCTCACACTGTTACCATCGCTGACTTTCCTGACTCCCACGGGAGACCCCAAAGCTCCTTGAAGGCAAAGTTAAGTCTAGTACCCCTGGGTCATAGGACAAGCCGCCAGAAAGAACAGCATGTTGTGTGCTGAGTACTTTACCCCTCATCATGGTAACCCTTGCAGAAAAGAAAGGGAGAGTCACTTGCCCAAGGACTTGAACCCAGGCAGTGGGGCCTAGCTGTCCAAGCTTTTAAGCACCAGCCTGTGTTGCCTCTCGTACAAGGGCATTGTCTGAGCATTTATGGAACAGGTGAGCAAACAGGAGGTGGGGTCAGCATAAACAAGTGTGGTACATGCACCAAGGACGCCCACCTGGTTCTGCAGGTGTGGGAGCCACGGTGGGTTTGTGAGCCCGGGAGTCGCAAGATGAGAGCTATGCTTAAGAAAAAGAGCCCTGGCAGCACTGAAAGCATGAACCAGAAAGGGGGCTGGAAGAGGCAGGGAGCTCTGCTCCCCAGCGCCTGCAGGAGTGGAGAAGAGAGAGGGCAGGACCTGAGCTAGGGCAGAGGCTGCAATTACATCAGCTGTCAGCACACTGACTGGCCTCAGAGGGAGGGCACCGAGGAGAATGTATCCACGATACTCGGCACTTGGGGCAAACGGGGGTCTGTTTGGATTTCCATCTGCAGTACCGAGGGGAGCCCTAGCATAATCCCCAGACAAGCCAAGAAGTTGATTCCACTAAATCACCCCCTGGGGCATTCATTATAGATCTCCAACTGCGTCACACAGAGATGCCACCTCCTTAGATACTGCTTCTCTTGGGAGAAGAGTCTGCTCCTCTCTGTGATCCGCCAACTGACTTAGGGCTGCGGCTGCTATGGACTGGGTCACCCTTAACACAGCATCAACAGTTCCTTCATTCACTCACTCATTCATTCATTCATTCACCCCTCAAACGACTGTCAGTGCCTGCTGTGTAGCAGCCGCTGCTGTGGCCTCTGAGAATACAGTGGAGAATGAGACGGAAACGTGCCTGCTTTGGGGAAGCTGAGGCTCCAGTGAGAGACTCTAGTCTCCACAGCAGTGGGGACATGAAGCTAACACCCCAAGCCACAGCTCCTGACATTATCTTCCCCTTTCTTCACTCCCTCGTCCCTCCCCATGAAATTTCTGCAGCTGGTTTTCTGGGGGTGATGTTTTTAAAGCCATTGCTATATAAGAAAATCCAGGGTCTCCTAAAGGCCGTGTGGTCCCTGGTGATCTGCAGCAGCTGCTCTAGAAACCACAAGAGTCCTCGACTGGAGCACTCTCATCTGACAGTGGGCTTCATAGATAGAAGGGCCAAGGACTAAACGAAAGCCTAGGGAGGAGCCCTGTGAACCCAGACGAGGATATCTTGTGAGGTGACAGGTCCCTGGCGGGCTTCTTCACCACCATGCCCTGTGGCCCTTAGACAAAGGCTTGGACAGCCTCTGACCCCACCACACACACATGTTCACACTCACACTCTGCACTCCACAGCTTCTGCTGCAGTCTCCATTTAGAAAGAGGGGTGGGGAGAAGTTAATTTTATCACATCTTTACTACATTGATGAGTGAGGCCAGTGCTTCTGGAGAAGGTACTGTTTAAGACAAAGCATCTTTTGTTTTTCATTAACATTTATGCATCAAGCGCCATCTTAGGCACTTTCAAGCATGCTTAATTCTTGCAACCTTGGGAAGAAGGCATTTTCCTCTAGTTTTCGAAGCTGAGGAAAAGGCCTAAAAAGGTAATTGGCCCCAGGCCATGCATCCAGTAAGTGGCAAGCAGCCCCAAATGCAAACGCTCCAGCGCTCCACCCCAGGTCTCCGGCACTGAACACCACTGCGCTGGTGTGTACTTGGAGGGCGAGAGGTGAATTCAAACGGTTACTGCAGCTATTCTCAGGAAGTTTCAAGTTTCCAGAGAGAAGACTCACACAGCCAGGATAACCTTACTTCTTTCCTCTCCTGGGACTTTGGCTTAAGGTTGAGCGTCTAGTGGGAAATCCAGTGCAGGGCTAATTAGTTTTAGCTTTCCAGAGCAGAGGTCAAACTCTTCCAATCCTTAGTACTGCCTATCACACTTCATTATATCAGATTCACTGGTATAGCAGTCCGAGTTGAAGAAAAATTGCAGTTGTGAAATATGGCTAGAGAATGTCATGTGTCATCAGCTCAAACTAACTTGTTGGCTTGGCCAAAAAGTCCGTATGTTTTTTTCTGTAAAATAAAAGACACAGTTTTCATTTTCACCAATAACTTTATTGATTTGGATGTTTTGAGTATGTCGGCTACCTCCCGCTATGGCTTCTAGTGGGTAGAGGCCAGGGGCGCTGCTAAACATCTTCCAATGCACAAGACGGCCCCACAGCAAAGAATTATTTGGCCAAAATATCAATAGTGCCAAGAAACTTTGCAAACCACTTTTGACATGTTTGATCGATCACAGCACCTCCTCCATACACTGCACAAATGTTTTTTTGTTTCAGTTGCATTTTTACCTCTCTTGAAATAATAAAGCCTAATACACTGAAAACATTGCCTATTCCATCTTTATTATTAAAATGCCTGTACAGAAACTCAGGAATTTTGATGTTTTCTTTTAATGCACACTGATGTGACAGTTGTCACAATACAATCTAACAAAATTGTTTCAAATGAAGTTAAAGATAACTAAGCACTACTAGAGCCACTGTACGGAAAAAAAGTGACGGATTTTTTTTTGCCAACCCAATACATACCTGCCAGGTTTGCCTTACAGAACTGATACAACATACCTGTGAAGTGCAATAATTGTATGCATCCCAGCCCTTACATAGTCAAAGTAATCGGTAGTCATTTGTTTTCTGAGCTAGAGCATATGTGTGCCTTTGCTTTTATTGCTGATTGGCACAACACATCCTTTCTTTCTGGATAATACAACAGTAAGTCTCCAGCCCTATTTGAATTCTTATAAGCTAGTCCAGGTGAATGAGGCTTCACAGTGTACAGTTTAAATTGTTTCAGAAAAACACGCTTGTTGCAATGCTGCTGCCCTGGTCACATCAGAGTCCGTGAACAGGGGATCTCGTCAGCTGCACCTTCCCAGGTTCCCCTTCTCATGCCTGACCCAAAAGAGAAAACAAACCAGACCCAGTACACAGCTACCAAATATTTCTCCGAGCCTCATTCAACACATGTTCATGGAACGTGCACCCTTTCCGCAGCCATGAGTGTAAGCTGGGAATGTAAACTTAAGCTCAAAAGCCATTCGATCAACCAGAAGCTGTGAGTCCGGACGTACACACAGAGGGGACTGCAGAGCTGTTCCTCATTTCTCCTCTGGATGGTCAAGGCCCCGCCTTGCCCGCCTGTCAGTCACTGGGCTCTCACAGAACCTCTGTCTCAACCCAGATCAGCTCAGAGCCAGGGGGTCCTCCGTCTCTGAGTTTGCTTAGGGGGCTGTGCTCTGGGATTGCATCCTGGGCCAGAGGGGAGACAAGTCAGTCAGCCCTAGTGGTGGAGGATTTCCGACGCCAGAGCCAGGTGCCAGGGGTTCAAATGACTGCTCTGCCTCTGGTGCTGCAAGGTCCACGTGTGAAAACTGGGATCGTTATAGTACCTATTTCACAGGGCTGTTCTGAGGGATGAGTTCATAAAGATTAGAACAGGGGCTGGTTCCCGGTGAGCACTGTTTGTGTGTATTGCTGTTATCCTTTGTACCACCAGTTTTATTTTGTGTGATTACAGAATTAATTACACAAAACCATACCAAACCATAGCAACCGTACCGACTCTGTGAGGGCAGGGGCCAGGCCGGGTCCTTCTATTCTGACCATTGTATTCCCAGACCCCAGCATGGCCTTGCCCCTTAGTGGGTGCTCAGTATATACCTGTCGGTGCAACGAATGAATGAAATGAGTGGATGCTCTGGCACTAAGTTGCTGTGTGACCTCTGGCAGGTCATTTCCCCTCTTGACCTCAATCCCCTCACCTGTAAATGAGGGGAGGTAGGACCAGATGGTCAGTCACACGGGCTTCCCTTCATTAATGGACCACGGCGTTATGACTTGAGGAAGACTATTCATAATAGCTAACATGTTCCGAAAGCTCACTTCATGGACGTTCTCAGTGCTCCACGTGTAAGCCCCCAGTCAGTCCTGACCATCAAAGCTCAAAGGTCCGGGGTGGGGGAGCCGCGTCCTCCCGCAGCGGGAGGCGGGCAGAACCTCAGTGCGGTGAGAGCCGCCTTTCATAGGAAAACAGTTTGTGCTCCTGACCAGGCCACCTTTCACCCCTCGCTGAAGCAGCAGCCCATTTGGTCAGGCTCAGGGATAAAGGGCTCATTCTTCCCTCGCCATGTGCAGGAAAGTCAGCCCTGGTGTGGGGAGGCGTTTCTCAAAATAGAACGGCCTCACGTGGTTGCAGGGAGGCCCGGGGTCAGTCACAGCCGGGACGGACCGCGGCCTCAGCTGTGTGACTGAGCCTCTGACAGCTTGTGTACACACGCGAGTGTGCGCACACACACGTGCCCACAACCACACCTCACTCACCTCTCACGGGGCAGGACTGGTGAGTTAGCTCCTTTTCAACATCAACAGCAATGGCGTGTGATTTGACCCAGAAAATAGTAACTTCCTGTCACGGGCCCTCGACAAAAAGCGCCTTTATTGGGGCCGAGCTCTGGGGCCACCGCGTTTGTGCCCAGCAGGCTTAAGGGCCCTGCGCGGAACCGGATGTGAAGTGTGAAAGGTGAGGCGGTGCCACCGGCGGCCGGCGCTCCCCGCAGGCCAAATAGAGGCTTCATTGGTGGCGAGGCCGTGGCCGGAGCCTCTCCTCTTTCAATGGTCTCTTCACCGCTGGGAAAACGAGTCACTGACTCATTTGCAATTAGCTGACCTAACGGGACAGAATTTTCCGTGCCGGATTCTGTGGTAACAGAATTTTATTGTCACATTAGAGATATTTTGAGCCAGCCTCATTTCCAGGCAATTACTCTTTTGAGTCTGTGACACAGCCGCTGGGCACAGCTGCATCTAGGGGCCTCGACTGGGCACAAAAGCCATACTCTCTTGGGCTCCGAGGGTAGGAGGTTCCAACTCCGAACAGCGACATTTTACCTACACAGGCCAAGCCAGTGAGGACTGACAGAAGCAGGAAGCTGAGGCCTGGTCAGAATTGTAAGAACCCTGTGGCCCTGGACAGGTGGCTTAGCTGGTTGGAGTGTCACCCAGGCCGAACTATGCCAAAAGTTTGCAGGTTCAGTTCCCAGTCGGGCCGTGTACCTAAGTTGTGGTTGATCCTCAGTCGGGGCTTGTACAGGAGGCAGCTGATCGATGTGTGTGTGTGTCTCTGTCTCAAAAAGAAAATAATAATAATAATGAACCACGTCCTTAAGTGAGGATTAAAAAAAAGACCTGTGGTGGTAGGGGAGGAGGGAGCTGAGGGGAAAGGTGACACAGAGGTCAAGGTCATGGGCTGCATTTGCAGTAAGGAGCACTCTTCCTCTCCTGTGGAATTCAGAGGCGGGCCAGTCAGACTGAGGTGGGGAAAGGACCACGCCAGGACTGGGTTTTCACGCCAGCTCCTCCACCAGCTTGCGATGTGACTTTGGGATATGGTGGCGAATGTGAGAATGGCCAACCAGGAGCTTACGAAAGAGACAGTTTCCAAGCAGAATGGTGACATTCCTAGGGAGCAGCAGAGGGTGGAGCATTTAGCTTCTTGAGATAGGAAGTCCAGGAGTGTCTCTCTGCGGAGGTGGCTTTTGAGCTAAGATCTGAAGAATGATAAAAAGGCAGGCATGCAAGGGGCCTGGGGGTAAGGAGGGCGGCAGAGCAGAGTCACAGGCAGAGGACATGACAGGACAAAATTCCCCAGGAAGCAGCTTGGCACGGCGCGGGACCAGAGGGGGTGCCAGGGAGAGCACCTGGAGGTGAGGTGACATGTGTCCAGGGAGCTTGCTTGAGACAATATCAAGAGGCGGAAACAACCTTTTTGAGAACATTAAGACTGTAATATTCCTCAACAGTAGTTGTTTAATACCTGGGACCTTGCTTTCTCGAGCAGGGCCCAGGCTCACTGTGGCCCCTCTGGGATTTAGAGTGGGTCCCAGGCTCACACCACACTGCTCAGGCCCCAGTCCAACGTGTGGCTTCGCACAGCAGGTACCTGGGTGTGCTTAGGGTTTCTGATCTGACTGGGGACTGCGAAAGCCTTGGTGTGCTGTCAGTAGTCACCTTGGCAACAGCCCTCGGCGCCTTCGCCCGTGAGTTCCCAGACGCCACCTGCACCCATCCCCCTTTCCTACCTATTCTTTGACTGCAAAGTGGCTGTACTTTACTAGGTAGGGCACGCTGTCCTCAGCAGGACAGGCCCTCTCTACTAGAAGCTGGACCTGTCTCTCCCGACCCAGGAATCGCTGGTTTTCTTTGCATGGACCGGGTCGAACAGCCTCCCCCTGCTTCCCTCGGGCTCCCACTCAGAAGAGGCAGAGCCATTCATTCCCTTTGGCTCCCTCGACTGCAAGCAGCAGCCACTGTTGTCAGAACCTCTTCTCCGGCTGTCTAGGCTTCAGCCTGTCTGTCTCCTTCACAGGAGGCAGCCTCCCACCTAATCCCTTGGGACTCCACTCTCCAACTGTCAGGGAAGACAGATGGGGAGCAGAAGAATTCACACATTCACACACACTCTCTCTCCCCTACCCGCTGTCCTTGCCATCCTTGGTGACTGGCTCCTGTCCTTGGTGGGGTGGCCCTGAGCACAGCAAGGAAATCTCTGTGTGGACTGGCCAGCAAACTGAGAGCCTCCGAGCTCCTCCCCGTCTCCCCTCTGATTGTACTGAAGGTCTTATTTGCATAGCTGTCTTGGGAACCAAAAAGGAAAAAAAAAAGTAAAGAAGCAGCCCTTCCTGGGCACTCTCTTATCTCTTATTCTTTCTAGAACTTCTTCCCTTCTTGGAGCTAGCCACATCTGCTTCCCTGACCTGCACAAAAGCACACCTCCCCTCCCCTCTCAGCTGGCTTATCTTGACTCCTTCCACATTCATACATGCCAAGCCCAATGATTTGCCATTTCTTGCTTAAGTATCTTCCAGGACTCCAGTGAATATGAACCAAAATGACAGATGTTCTTCAAATGATAGAATAACCTTTTGAAGTTGTTCACTTGCTTCTTCTTCAAAAGCCTGCTTTTAGGCTGCAGTACATAATCGAATTCAACTGTAAATGCTACTGTTAATGATGTCGGTGTGTTTTAACTGGCAGTATTGTTCTCCTGGGTTGATGGAGTAGGACCTATCACATCACCGTGACTAATGATAAAACCGACATCCATCCATACCTACTGGGACACGTTCTCACGTCCTTGTTCTTGCTCTCTCCCGAGCTCGCTCTCGCTCTCTCTGTCATACACACACTCTCTCCTGTGACACTCCTGGATTCCCAGTACAGCCATTCCTCCTTTGCGCTCTGACTTGCAAGACATTCCGGATAAAGAGCACAGAGTCTGTATTACTGGCTGAGCGCACACCAGTCCAACTCTGGCTCAGAAGCCCTTGGCATTTCTCCTGTTGGATATTCCCTAGACCAGGTTCAGTCTCTCTGTGGTTCAGCGATTTCCCTCCCATCAACTTTCACTAATAGCCTCTTAAGAAATTTAACTTAAAACAAAGTGTGAACATGACTGATATTGCGTATATGTAACTTTGAGCTAATTTTAACTTTGTGGAATTTCTTTCCCCTCAACAAGTACCCTTTTAATAGCCCCACTTCCCGGATGGAACCTTGTTTGATGAGCAGTACTCCCAGACTGCATCCTACCCCCGTCACCCCCCGATGGCCAGAGGTTCCCACAGCCAACACGTGCTACACAAGCCCGTCTGTGCATTCCACGAGGTACGGAAACTCTAGTGACATGTACACACCCCTGGCCACGCGCAGGAATTCTGAGTATGAGCACACGCAACACTTCCCTGGCTTCGCTTACATCAACGGAGAGGCCTCCACAGGGTGGGCGAAATGACTGCTCTCACAGGGATCCGTATTTAATATTAATAAGTATTAATAATAATAATAAACCCACCCCCTGGAAGACCTTATCTCTATACATTGTAATGTGTGAACCATTCCTAGGCGTCCATTTTCCTTGAGAACGAGAGGCTGGGATTCAGTGTGGCATGAATAAACTTTAGTTCAGAAACAGGACTCACTAAACATCAGTGGCACGGGGGTCCCGCAGCCAAGCCAGACTTGCCTTTCTACAGAGCACTACCCCGGGCAGGCTGGTCTGTGCCTTTTCCCTTTGTTCCACAACCTCGCTTTGTGTTGGCGACCACTCCCTGTAAGTTACTTATTTACCTGTTGACAAAAGCTCTTTAGTCTTTAAGGATGGATACTGGAGACAGAATCTGGTTTGTGTTCTTGGACGGGCACATAATTTACCAAGAGCATTCACCGTGCGTCTGTCATCTTCCTGTACAACGAACAGCCCTCACATATGTTCTGCACATCCCTTCGTCCTGGTGGTGCTTTGAGGGGCGCCAGGGCTAAATGGAGGTGTCTGGAGACACAAGATTCCCCGTTACGCTCCTGTCCGTCACAGTGCCTGCCTGGTTTGGGGATGCAAGCACTGTCTAGAGGGAAAGAAGAGGCCTGTTCTGTATGCCTTAAGTTGATTGAAGTTTGTAGGGGACCAGCTCTTCTACATACAAGTATTTGTCCTAAGTTTGCACAATGGCTAGTGTCAGCAGAAGGCAGGGGAGGGGTTCCCGAAAGTTCTGTGAGAATGTAGACGTATGGCATTGAGTGGCACACTCTGCTGTTAACGTTGTGAAACTGGACGGACCAAGCTTCAAAGTGTGAGAACGACTTTCACGGTTCCTTCATAAGACTATAATAATTTCCGACACTTTGATAGAAAAGATATTTCAAAGCTGTGCCTTTGAGCCTATACTATACTGTGTATGTGTGGAAATAAAAATGTATTGTACTTTTGGAAAATTTTTTCTTAGGCATTTTTCTGTCAGATTTGTAGCAATTTGTGAGGTTTGTTAGAGCTTAACATAGGTTTTTCTTTCTGTATTATAAAAAGCACCAAGCAATTATGGTGGACCTATTACCCCATGGGTAAGAAATAAATAGAAATATGACATCGGATGTTTTAGCAATTGTTCTGTAAATAAAATCTTTGATCACACCCACTCAGTGTGATAATCATGTCTACGGCTAAAATGGAAATAGTTTTATCTGTACAGTTGTGCAAGATATGAATGGTTTCACACTCAAATAAAAAGTATTGAAATGACCTGCTTCTTCATTTTGCGTCTGACGTGCGTGACCTCTGTCTGTGTGTGTAATATAAATACCACTCCAGATACTTAGGGTGTAAGTAGAAAAAACAGAACTAAGTGGTCCTTTAGGGTGGGGCTTTATCCAGTTCAGCATCATCTTGCCATAAAACCAGCATCAAAATTTGGATAGGCCCCACGTGCCCTCCTCAGCATCAGGTTAGCACCCACAGCCTGGCCGAGGTCTACAGGGGACCAGTTCTACACACAAGGACTTAAGTTTGCATGACGACTAACATCAGCGAAGGGCATTCAGCTCTTAAAGGGAACATTGCTCTTCGGCACCAGCATCATTAAGAAGTCCCCCCAGCCCCGTACTCAGTTCAGTATGCTTTAATGATCACTGGGTGTAAAGATATTTCAAGTGCAGAGCTTTAAATGCTAATAAACTTCTGGAACAGAACAAGTGACATTACTGAGTACTTAATAAGCACCAACAGATTCTCCTCCAGCACTGCATTTTGATTCTCGAGCTGAGGACTGAGGATATAAAGGCAGAATGTTTAAATGATTTGCTCAAACTGGAAGAATTTGGGAGCTATGCTAGAGAGTCAGAGCCAGAGAGTTCCAGAAATGGCAGTAGTGATATGTTAACTAAAAGGCACGAGAATTTGACAACTCAATTTGCTGCATTTTGAAAGATTTATTTTTAAAACCAAGCTCTTACTTGCTGTTGCATAACATATTTATACCTGAAAATGATTTTGATTAAAATGATATATTTTACATAGCATCCCCTTAAAAATTGAGCTACACTGATCTGCCAAAAGAAAGTAGGCACTGGGTTTCACACTCTGAAGGTACATTATTTGGTCTGTTGGCCATGATCCATGAGTTGGCTTTCTACAAGGGAAGAAGGGAGAGTGAAATTTCAGATTCAGTCGCTGCACAGAACAGACCCGCGGATGACCACAGGTCTCACGCTCCAACAGTCCAAAGCTAGCGCTCCAGAAATGAAAGGGTGCAATAAGTTTGACTTTTGACTTACTAATCACAAAAAAATAAAGCAATCACCAAATTCCCTAGCCAGGTAGCAGCAGTACATAACACCCATTTATAAGGAACAGCCAAAAGCTCACTAAAGGCACGATCTTTATGCAAAAACAGTCACAATCAACAAGGGCCTAAATCCCAGAGAATAAAGTGCTCACTCCAAGAACTTGGCAGGGGAGATGACGTGTGCCCCCTCCTCCCAGCCCGGCCAAGAGCTGGGAGCCACTGGGCATTCTCTCCAGAGCACAAGGAACCCATCTCTTGGGAGCTGAGCATACTGCCTGTGTTCCCAAATGTCCTCCACCTTCAACTTCAGAGCTGAGAAGGATCTGATTAGGAAAAGACAACAGCTGCTGTGAGCCCACTGCCTCAGATGCACCTTCTCTCCCTCTCCGATGGTTCCTACCCAGTCACCAGAATGGGAATGGGCAAGGTTGGCAGCTGGGAGTGGGGCCAGTCACTTGTCAGAGGCAGAACAGAAAAGTCTTGGCAATAAAGGGACACTCCCCTCTTTAGGACTCTTTCTGAAAAGAACTCTGCCAGCTTGAAGCTGGCTGGAGTCATGAACAGCAGCCAGGATGGCTCACCCACGTTGCAGGCCTGTGGCGTCCTAGGCATCCAGCCTGCTGTGTCCTTTGTCAGGCCTCTAAGATACCCCAGGTCTGAAAAGAAAGGGAATCTGTGGCCCCTCTGAGACAGCAACCCAGTCACAGACCAATCAAAACAGTGCCATTGGGTAAGCCCAACCTAAATGGGGAGAGGGACTCAAATCATGGAAAGAGACCTGAAAGGAAGCCTTGGCTTCACCACCATGTGACCTTGGGAAGGTCGCCTCCCACTCTGGACCCCAAGCAGCTATGTTATATGACTATGACATCCCAATTACAGTTTGTGTGCTGATGGCCCTGGGCCGGCAGATCCGGGTGAGGAGGGTGGACGGCTTAAGGAAAACAAAGGACGGACTGGCAGCTGGGCAGTGATTCAGGAAGACAGCCACAAGAGAGAAGGCGATGGCTCCACCAGCTGGTGCCCCAAACAGCCTGAGGTTTGTGCCCACGAGCTCAGCCCATGTCCCCGCACCACCATCATTGAGCAACATTCCACCCACTTCCGCGTAGCCAGCCCCACCCACTCCTCCTACACAGATCTGGGTAGCGGTCTTCTGATGTTTTCCCCGTCTTTCCAGATTTGTCCTTAGTATTTGCTTTAAAGTAATGTCAATCAAAATATCTCATGTGAACCTGGAGAAGAGCAAAAACTGGCTATCTGCCCCAGCTTCTTGCAACTCTTAAAGGCAGGATAGCAACATTTTCTTAAAAATCCTGGAAGGGGATAGTAAAAATACTCCAGTTATTGCAGGGGAAAGGGTGTGGGGAGGGGTTACTGTAGGTTTCTTGAGGCATAGAGTTCAGACTTACTCCAGAACCTAAAGCATGCAAATCATTATTGGAAGCTTAAGAGAAAAAGGAAAGGATATATGTACTGTCTTTAAAATATGGTAGAACTGAGGTTAATTCCTAGTTCCGCCATGGATGTTTTAGAAGGGGCACTCCTGCTCCAAGGAGGATTGGACTTCAGTGGTTCTCAACCCTGGCTGCCTGTTAGCATTACCTTGTCCCCTTTTTGAAATACCAATGTATAAGGTCCCACCCCCCAGTAAATAACTGACCTGGAATGGGACCCAGGTCATCAGATTGGTTAAGCTCCCCAGGTGATTCTAATATGCAGCCAAAGTTGAGAAACACGAACCCGTGCACCTTGAAGTACTAAGACCCAGAGATGGCTATTCCCTGCCCTTGCACCTCAAGGTTTTGTGTTTTTTAACAGGGTTCCAGCCTGTCCAGAGTAGAGGAAAGTGTCAATCCCCAATAACCTACACTGGTGACTTTCAACTGGTACATCACAAGAATTTTTAAAACATGCAACACCTGACTATCCAGGGGCACTGACCTCTTTTCCCTTAGATTGTCAAAAAACAAAACAAAACAAAACAACTGCAACCAACACAACAGCCACCGGTGTGAATGAATCATAATTATACCTATTTTTGTCAGGTCAACAAAAAATACATTTTCCTGATGCGCTGCAGAATTTTAGTCATTGATCTGGGTGTGCCATGAAATGAAAATGGCTGAAAATCGCTGACCTGCCCTGTGAACAGGCTCCCTGCAGCCGACAAGCTCCTGCCGGGACAAGCTCCTGCCGGCACGGTGCTGCGGGCCCTTCAGGCCAGCCCACCTCCCCACCACTGTCTAACCTGGCCCTTGTTTGCTTCAGTCCCCTGGAAGCCCCCCAAACTAAGCCAGCTTGGACACAGCCCTTGTGGTTTCCTCCTCTTCTGAGAAGGCCAGAACCTTTTGTGTTTCGTCAGCCTCCTCCTTGAAGCTCTCCCCATTCCTCTGCCTGCACCTCAGCCCCCCCCCCCCCCCGCCGCCGCCTTCTCACCCCCATATTTTGCTGCTTCTGGTGTAGGTGGGACGGAAGACGTGGGCCCCAAGAGTTGAGAAAAGAGCTGTTGCTAGGAAAGGGGTGTGGGTGAAGAGAGGGGGTGGCAGGAGAAATAGGGCTCCCCGGTTTTATTCCCCCCTTTGTCATCATAAATGCCTCAAGAGCTAAAACCAGCTGTTTTAAGAACTATTATGAAAATCATGAGGTCCAACTGGGACAGCAGGGGTGAGAGAAGCAGCCTCGGAAACAGCCACAGTGCTAATATTTGGTATTTATATTAGTTTCCGGGTAGCTGGGAAAGAGTGAATTCCCAAGGAACTGCCAAACCGTGCCCCTGCCAGGAACGGCATCTGGGACGTCCTGGCTCGTGCCACATCTCTCAAGAAGGATAAACTGCAAAATGTCTCCCTAAGAACTGGAATGCAGCCAAAGCTTAAAGATGATCTTTAAACGAGGAGAATGAGACACGCTGCCCTCTCCTCACTCTCAGTGACGTGTGTGTGGCACCTTTCTGAACTAGACCTGCCCGTGGCTCCACTTCTTGGGGTCTGCTACGCACCCTGAACATCAGAGATGTCTTCTCCACTTCTCCCAACCTCCCGGCCACACCAATGCTATAATCGTTTCCATTTACGGGTGAAGGAACACAGGCTCAGAGCAGTTTAGTGCTTTGCCCAAAGTCACACTGTAAGCGGGAGAGCTGGGGTTTGAAGGAAAGTTACCCTGCTCCAGAGTCGGTGTTCTTCACACCACGGCACACTGCCTTCTTCCTCCTTCCTGTTGTTGCTTCCACCCACCCCGCCCCTATTCCTGTCTCCTCATCGGCCTGGCAGTTTTTAAATCAATCTTGACCATGCTCATAGAATCTACTGGGGTTGAAGAATTTCACAAGTTCTGGGAAATTCCGGTGTGCCAAATGAAGACTGTTCCGAAGCTGGGCACCAGGTCATCCCCCGACGTCTGAAGTAGCGCGCCACTCACTGTAAGTTAACAGCAGACTAGCTTTCCCAGGGTACCTACAACTATTATCAAGGATCGAGATTTGGTCATTCTATAGAGAAACAGGAACAAAAGAAAATCAATAATAATGTTAAAAAAAAAAAACCCAGACCACAGGAGGATTTTCATTACCAGGTCGAAAAAAAGCTCTGCAGGGGAGGTGCAATGAGCCAAGTATTCACTAGAATGAAGTCATTTGAGGGGGGTGGGGGGGTACTGGCTACCTCTTGCTGTTCAGGTCACTACCCTTTGACAGCAGTGGCCTCTGACCTCAACAGGCCTACAATTCTGTTTTGACTGACCCTGAAACCCATGAAATTCAGATGTAGGCACTGCCCAAAAGTTGAGATAAAGCTGACTAATATGGGAAAAGCTCCCGGTATGTGCCCCCAGCTGAAAGGGGCTGGCAGTTCTTTGGCCATAGATGCAATTCATTCTGTCTTCCTCCTTTCAGGGAAAAGCTAATCCTTCACAGGCAACTCAAGGGGAAGACTAAAATGTGTTGATGATGAATGGCAATAATCCTTTGTCTACTGCCACCTCCTTCTAGGGTTGAGCCTTAAGAGTTTAATCAAATGCTGGTAAGTAAATTAATGCTTTACTTCGAGTTAAAGAAGTAGTAGTGGGAAGAAGAGGTATGAGGATATCTTTCCTCTTACCTGTGTATCTCAGAAGTTTAATTGCAAAGACCAACTGGTGTGTGTGTTGTTTTAGACTCCTTATTTACACACGCACGCGCGCACACACACACACACACACACATACACACAGTGCAGTCACTGTACCCAAAGTGTCTTATGTCAAAGTATGGCCATGTTAAAGACATTAACTCCAGGTTTAAAGACAAAAGCAGTGGGTTGGAATTACTCTTCTGTTTAAAAACACCACCACCGACAACAAAACATGTATTTGTACAGCAATAGGAACACCATGACCTTTATCCCAAAATCTCCACATCACTCTGAGGGAGGCTGCATTTTTCATTCCAGTCCAGCTAACACGAGTGGCCACTCCATGCCCAGGCCTGCTATGCGGGCCACTTTGACAGCCATCTCTTTTACTACCTACAGCACCCTGCAAAATAGGTATCATTATGCTCATTGCAGTTGGAAAAAGTCGATGCTCAAAGGGGGCAAGTGACTTATCCCTGAATTCCCAAAGACAGAATTAAAATTTAAACTAGACTCTTTTGGCTTTCAAGTATTCTTGTTAGATTTTTTAAAAAAGAAGAAAAGAAAAAGGTTGCCAGAAGGATTTTAAGGAATTTGACAAATGTTCGGCTTCTGAGACTCACACAGTGAGTCAGGACTGAAAGCCAGGTTTTCCAACCCCCAGTCCAGCTCTTTCGCCACATTACAGCATTGCCACCCAAAGTGCCGGGTTTTCCCAAGAGGTGTTTGCATGGGATTCCAAGCCAGTGAGATGCAAATAGGTCTGACCCACATTCCAGCTCTTGGGTAAATAAAAACTCCTAAAGGGCAGAGCCCATTTCATGTGCTCCCTTTGAGAATCCCACTGTGGACGGCCGATCGATAGTGAACAACTGCAGGCACATTTGCGGAGGACTAACAGCATGAGCTCAATTTTGGCAACTGCTATCTTGGAACTATTACGAGGGACCTCATAAAGGGGCTGAAAGGCTAGATCAAGTAGTTATAAATTTTTAAGAGGTTAAAAACTCTGAAATGATTTAATCCAGTCTTAATTCTATGAAATACTGAGAAATTAAAATAATGTGCACAGGGTCTGACACCCTCCGGCAACAGGCCCTCCTCTCCTGTCTTCCAGTCCTATTTTTGTCATATGGCATTACGTCGTATGAGACAGCGTTTTCAGGAACATTACATGTTGAAGTTGGATTGGTCGTAGAACCATCATTGATTATGAAATGTCGGATTTAACTTCTCTTTATTCCACTGACCAAATGACCTCTTAAGAAATCTCCATTACTGGCTTTCAAGTTCAACCGAGTTGGTATCATTTCTCAGTAAGTGTCCCATTAATTTTTCCCATGGCATTTCCCTCTACCTTCTAAGCCCTCTAAATTCTCTCTATTACTCTCTCTTTACAGTTCACCTTCTTCAGGAAGACTTCTCTGTTTACTCTTTTTTCTTTTTTTAAGATTTTGTTTTTAGAGAGCGGGGAAGGGAGAAAGAAAGAGGGGGAGAGAAACACTGAGAAGTTGCCTCTCACATGCCCCCCAACTGGGAACCTGGCTTGCCACCCAGGCATGTGCCCTGACCGGGAATTGAAACTGTGGCCTTTCATTTTGCAGGATGATGCCCAACCCACTGACTGGCACTGGTCTGGGCTGATTACTCTTTTTCCCAACAATGTTTATCTTGCTTTGATTTGCATAATACTTACATTCAATTTGCTTCTTTCTATCAGTAGATAAGATTTGCTGATTTGCCTGGATGTTTCCTATATCCCCAAAAGACAGGATCAGTTGTTTCTACTTGTTTTGTAATTCTGTGCTCCAAAGACCAGCACATACAGGGTAGGGCAAAAGTAGATTTCTAGCCGTTTGTATGGAAAACAATACAATTGATAAATTATAACACAAGAATAACCTCTGTGTTTTCTGTACTCACAGCTGTAAACCAACATTTACCCACCTTGTATTTATTAAAGGATCAAACCATGATAATTAACTGTTACAAAAAGGAGACTTCATTCTTGGTAGAAATTAAAATAAATTACATCTTGCTGGGTCATTCTTATTTCTCAAAGCCTAATGAGTCACATACCCTTGACTTTGGTTGTCCACCAAAACACTAGTTCAGTAGTTGATACTCTATTAAAATGTTAGTCCACTGGTTCTGAACCCTGGCTGCTCACTCAGATCAACAGAGAAGCTTTAAAACTACCAATACTCAGGCCCTACCACAGACCAGCTAAATCAGAATCTTTGCAGGTATGCCCAAGAAATAATTTTCACATAGCAGAATGATATTTAATTTACACATATTCATTTGTACAATCTCACTCTTAATTGATTTTTCTAAAGAATGAGAATGTTCAAATACGGTTTTGTTGTTCTTGGAATCGCAAAATTTTAGAACTGAGCAAGAACTAAAGTATCTGACTCAATTCTTCATTTTAGAGCTGAGGACACTATGGTTTAAGGACTGAGAAAGTAGTCTCACACAGCGGTGTGGTGGTTGTTGAGTGACAGATCATATCTTGAATTAGTGGAATTCTCTGAATTCCAATTCTGGAGCTGTAGAGATTGTATTAGTTTTTAAATTTCTCCTTTCTCCTATAAAAAAGGTGTACAAATAATTGCACATTTCTTGATTTGAGGGAGAGAGAGAAACATCAATGTGAGAAAGAAACATCAGTCAGTTGCTTATCATATGCACCCAATGGGATCAAACCCACAACCTAGGTATGCGCCCTGATCGAGGATAGAACCCGCAACCTTTTTGGTGTACATTACAGGATGGTGCTCCAACCAACCGAGCCACTCAGCCAGGGTGGAAGACTTGGTTTTTAAATGCTGTTGGCACCAGATACTCCTTAAAGACCTTCAACTTGGCACCTTCCAACTAACGCATTGTCGTGGCAGAGGCACTGCCACAGCAGGATATATCGCAGTCCAAAATAAATGACTAGTATCTATTTGGAGGCCTTTTTCATTGGCCCTGACCTATAGCTCCATAACATTTTATGCTATCAGAACCCAGAGCACTTCTAGCCCTTAACTACACCACTTATTAGCCAACTTATTATGAACAAGCTAATTAACACCCTGGACTTCCCTTTTCTCTATTAAAAAAGAAGATAGTGCCTGTCCTTTTGACCTTGCACTTTTTCAGCTATTATAAGGATTAAGTCAGATGACATATATGGAGATATTTTGAAACCAGTAAAATACCACTGATATATATGTATAGAATTATTATGTTACTATCTTTCAGAACAATGACTTGTGACTAAGTATTTGTTGCTCTGATTACCGGGTCTCTAAAGCCTAGTTCCTTAGTACAGTGCCACCCGAGAATCAACAAGAACTGGAGTTTGTGCTGGACTGGGGGCTCCAGTCACTAAAGTATCACATAACTAAATATTCAGGGAGGTACAGTGACGTAGTGACCTGGGATTCAGCTAGTATAGGCTCTAGTCCCAGAGTCTGCTTTTAACTATTGACTTTGGACAAGTCACTTCATTTTTCTGGGACCAGAGTCTCTTCAGTGGTCAAAGGATGACTTGAATTAGAATCAAAGCTCCTTTTGATTTATAAAGTCAGAATATTAGCGCTTAATTAAAATTACTAAAGTGCAATTTCCCAAGCCATTAATTCATGTGGTTTCTTATTTTTGCATCTCTTTTTAGAAGTACAGGGTTGGAGCCTAAAAACATAAGCCCATTTCTGTTAAATAGACATTTGAAACACATGTGTAAAGACTCTCTTTTAAAGAAACAGCTCTACTCAGATACTTTATGCTTGTTAGTATCCTGTCCAGGAGCCCTTGCTCCAAAAATAAATACATGGTCACCTAAAAAGCACAAAATACAGTATTGGACACAGAGTAGGCACCCAAATACTGCTATGTTACAGCTCTCAGTGGAGTCTCAGTTTGTGTGACTTAACCCATCCGAGTCTGTTTTCTCATCTGTATATGGGAACAATATCTTTCTCAAAGATCCACAAATAGTCCATATTAAAATGTTTTTGTAAGTTGTTTAAAACAATTGCAAAATATTACTATTACCTAAGGAATGTAGCTTACTATATATACCATGATCTTTCTAAAAAGTGTGCCTTTTCAAGAGATACATTAAAATCTTTCTTAGTTTATTATGGACACAGCACCTACCCCAATGCCTGGCTCAACAAATATGCTCAATAAATGTATGTTGCAAGTATAATCCACAGAAAGATCTAAAGCTCCATGAACTCTGATTCCATATTTGGTTTTACCTCCACATTCCCAAAGCCTAGCACAACATCTGACACACAGAAGAAACTCAATAATTACCAGATGAATAAAATTACCAGCACTGCTTAAGAGGTAGAGGTGGGCAGGGGAGGTATTAAAGATGATTTCTGGTAAAGGTTGCCTGGCATGGCAAAGTGGAAATTACTTGGAAAACTCCCCCACATTCTAACAAATAGCTTGGGAGAGTAAAAAGAACAGAGACTCTGAGTTTAAATTCAGTTTCCAAATTCTGCAGTCTTGGTAAATTCATCTACTAGTCTCTCCGAGACTCAGTTTCCTCACCTTAAAATGAGCATAGTGCCTCCCTCATCGGTTCCGCACTAGAACTGAAGCTCTCTCAGGGCAGGGGCTTCTCTTTGGACCCACTGTTTGTACGCCACACAGCACTGGATTGCATGGACTAGTGCAGGGCATGGCATAGGTTATCAAACATGTGCTGACTAAATTTGTGTGAAATTGACTGAGGCAATATAGCTAAAGAAACAAAGCGCCTGCATGTAGTAAACACTTAGCAAGTGTGAGCCTCTATCAACAGCACCATCATCATCATCACTACTACTACCAGCACATCAGCATCATTGCGTTACTGGTGGTTGTAGAGAAGCCACTGTTGGGGAAGGACCCAGATTTAAATCTCAGATTCTCCATTCAGTGGCTATGTGACTTAGAACAAACTGCTTAACCTACTCAGGTTCCTTTGGTTCCACAAAAATCTTAGTGTCATGAGAATGAGAGGCTACCAGGAACCCACCGAACACTGAGCTTGGTGCTCAGGTGGCACCCGATACATGCCAGCCATTAAGGCAAACAAATCGCCTGATCAGCTGACTTCTCACTGGAAACATTTCAGGCCGGACGGCTGGGCTAGAAATATTCCAAGTGTTGAAAAGCAGGGACCTACAACCAAGATTCCTCTACCCAGCAAAGCTTTCATTTAGAATCAAAGAGCAGATAAAGAGCTTCCCAGATGAGAAAATGCTAAAGGAGCTCATCACCACGATACCACTATTATATTAAATGTTAAAAGATGTTAAGAATTAGAAAAAAAAAGATAAAGATGACCAACAAAATGATAATAAATACATACCTATCAATGATTGAATCTAAAAAACAAAATAAATGAACAAGCAGAACAGACATAGACTCACACAGAGAATGTTTTGACAGCTGACAGATGGGAGGGGTGTTGGGAGGGATGGATAAAGAGGGTGACGAAATAAAAAAATACAAATTGACAGTTACAGAACAGACATAGGGATCTACAGTTCAGCATAGGAAATATAGTTAATAGTATTCTAATAATTATGTATAGTGTCAGAGAGGTATGAGATGTCAGGATGATAATTACCTAGAAAGTTCTAAGTCTAACCTCTGGCTGTATAACAGAAACTAATATTATGTTGCATGTCAATTTTAACTGAAAAATAAAAATGATTTAAAAACTATTTAAAAATCGCCACATCTCTTCTATCTAGATAACTATCTGTAATTTCCCGCATTACTGTATCTGAATATATTACATGACCACAAACAAGGTAGGAAGGAAAGAATTTGAAAGAGACTGAAACCGCTAAATGAGAAAACTGGGAATTAAACCGGGGCTTCACACTTCCCACCGAAGGGCTGCAGTTTCCGCGACTGTCAACCAGTCCAGCCAATGCTCCACGGGACAATCAGGTCCGCAGGGAACAAAAAGGAGGCAGAGCCGACGCTTAGACCCACCCCCTAACGGTTTCTTGGCCGCTGGCCTTGGCGGCCGCCAGACTCTAGTTTCCGGCCGTCGCAGGACCACAGTTCCCAGCGTGCCTTTGGAGGGAAGTCTTTCCCCCTGGCTGACTACTAATCCCGACATGCCATTCGGCACTCCAGTAAATTTGCTGGAATAGCAGGATGACCCCGCTGCGCGCAGGGAATTGTAGTCTTTTTGGCTGTTGCCTCCTGGAGTGGAGGGGAAGAGCCCGGTCGTTCTTGTCAGCTGAGGAGAATGATTCATAGAGGAGGGTCGGGAAAGAGCAGTTCTGTCTGTGAAAGCCCACTTAAAAAGCTGCACTCTATTTCGTGGAAGGGAGAGGCAGAAAAGCGAGCAGGCCCTCGGGCCTGACCCCGCCTTAGGCCGCTCGGCAGGCCACCACCGAGTCCTCGGCCTGGTCCGGGGCGGCCTCGAGCCTCTGGTTGCTGGGGGAATGGTGACGTCGCGGGGTGAAAGTTGAGGGGCGGTGACGTCGGGCCTGGCCGGGCGGAGGCTGGCGGGTTGGAGGCAGGAGGGAGGGAAGGAGGGAAGGAAGGAAGCTGGGAAGGAGCGAGCGAGCGGGGGCGCGAGGCGTTTACCTGGAAGCAGCGGCTCGGGCGCGCAGAGCGGCCGCGGCTCCCCCGCACCTGCGGCGATGGACGAAGAGCGCGCCCTCTACATCGTCCGGGCCGGCGAGGCGGGGGCTATCGAGCGGGTTCTGAGGGATTACAGCGATAAGGTAAAGAGCCTTGGCCCCGAGCTTGCGGTGTAGCGCCCCCGGGCCGCCCTCTGGGCTTGCACCGCGCATCCCTCCCCACCCCCCTCATTCCGGGGATGCGCATTGCTCTCCCCCAGAAGCGACGTTTCCGGCTTGGGCATGCGTGTTTGCGCCCCCAGCCCCTGCCGTCCGTGCACCCTGCAGCCCCTGCCCCCACCCCGGCGCCCACTCCTCTGATTCCGGCCCAGCCGCCCGTCCTGCGGTCCTGCTCCCGAGCGCTCAAGTCACACCCCCGGAATCCGTGGATGTGCGTGTGTGCCCCGTGCCCCACTCTAGGCTGCGCGAATGCACACGAGGCTTCCTCACCTGTGTAGCATAAAAATACGTTTCTGTGCATAAACACGGCCCTTGACACGCTATCAGCCACCCTGGTAGTTCTTTATGTAGCTGGAGCAGCACCGTACAGTTTCCAAGGCGTGTTGTCCCCTGTATGGTCTAACTTGATTCTCAGAATGTTCATGTGGTAGATGGTATTATCCTCCCCGTTTTATAGATGAGAAAACCGAGGCTGAAAGAACTGAAATCATGCCAAGGTCATGGACATACTGTGTTGTCAGTGAGATGGAGAATCTAACTCCTAATAGTATTTATTATTTGTATTACATTAACAGCTTTCACATCCGTTGTCTCATTTAATCTTGACAGCAGTCCTGTAAGGTTTTATCTGCGTTTTGCAATTGAGATTCTCTGATTGGTTAAGTAACTTGCCCAAGGTCATCCTTGTGAGCTGGGGTTCCAACCTAGGTCTTCAAACCATTCATTGTTCTTTCCAGTGCACAGCTCTGCGGTAAAAAGGTATTTTGTTATAAATCCCAACCACTTCTCTAAAACTCTCCTAAAACCGTTAGCTTTCCATTACGTTACTTGTCCTTCTAGGAATTTTACGTGCTCACTTCAAAAGAGAGCATACCACACCTTTATTCTTCCATTTAGAAGACTACTTTGTAGGAATGACCGACTACTCCCTCTGTGAAAACACATCCAACACCAAGTCACACCCTAGATATAACATCGTTCTTCCTTTCCTTTGCTTCCATTCATAATTTGCTCTCTGTGTTTGCTCTGTGCCCACCACTGCACTCACATGCACTTTGTATTATTGAACTGCCAGAATTCCATTTCTGCCCTGGGTGGAGAAGATCCAAAAATAAGACATCTTCATTCCCCTGCAGTCTTCCCAACAACCCTGTGAGGGAAGTGGTGGTATTCCCCATTTCACAGATGAAATTTAGAATCATGTTGCCCCAAGTCTGCACAGCCATTGAGAGATGAAGCTGAGATTAGAATCTAGTTTGTGTGACCGCTCTTTCTACAGGACTACACTGCTTTCTTTGGGAGGATGCATAGATTCAATTCTGTTTATATCTTGGCTTATTCACTTTTTGATACGATTTACTGTTGCCTCATTACCTAATTGAGGAGGAATTCATTTAATGCATAGGTGTGTACATGTTGTGGAGAGTCCATTAGTTTTACTTGATTTATAACTACTTCCCAAAAAAGATTTAAGGTAGCTGTAAACTGATTTTCAAAAGAAAGGAATACAACAGAAACCTTGCTGTTGTGTTGAATCAATTAGTATTTATTTAGCATTTACTATGTGGCAGATACCTAGCGATAAAGAGCAATTTTTTTTTCCATAGGGAATGGAGAAGGAAAACCCTCGAACTGAATCTTATCACCTCCTTTAATATTTTCCTCTCCTTCATGGCTAAACTAATTAGAACTCCAGATTTGCTTCCTCCAATTTATCTCTTCCTAATCTTGACCTTCCTCCAGGTTGGTTACCTCTCCTGGCCAAGTGCTGTCAGCTTAAGTTCTGGACATCTCCAGCACCCTTTTCACACCGGGAATGAAATGTCTTTAAAGTTGCAATGCTCGATGTATATTCTTTTTTTTCTTCAACGTATATTCTTTAAGGTGATATATCTGATGTGTTTTGGAGGATTGAACTTTTTGGACCAAACCTGAAAATGCTGTGACTTGATCCCAACTGAGTCAGCTTCTTCAGAAAGAGTTCTCATGTTTAATGCTGAGTGTAGTAAAGCCAGAGTACAGAGAAAATAGCTGAGTTTCATGTCTGCAGTGGGGCTTTGCCCCTCAAGGTGAGATTGGAGGCAGATTAACAGGAAGAGGAAATATGATCACTGTGGTACGGCAGTAAGAATGGGGAGATAGAATTAAATTGTCCAGCCCTATAGGATATGAAGTTGGAAACCCTGGAAAAGTAGCTGGATACTGTGTGCTTCGTTTCTGGAAAAATTGATTTGAAATGTTTAGAATAAGATGTTGTTATGGGGCCATGAAGAGTCTAACCAAGAAGGAAAATGAATGATGTAGAGAGAGACTGATTAACTCATTGTTTGGGGGAAGACGATCTTCATGCTACCTTATATCTCTAGTAAAGCCAGTCCTCTAAAGGAGGTAGTCACGGATAGTGGAAAGAAGGTGGAATTTAGAGTCAGATGAACCTTGTTTCAGATCTGCCATTATTAGCTTCATGACTATGGATAAGTTATTTTAAACCTGAGTGTCAATTTCCTTATCTGTAAAATAGGAATAATATCATGTAAGTTATTCTGAGGATTAAATTAAATGAAGTATAATGCCAAACACTGAGCCCAGTGTGCCTGGAAGCATTCACTCAGTGAGTTACATTTCTAATGATCAAGGTACCAAAGAGATCCTGTGGTCCAAGCACAGGCTCTTGAGCCAGACTGCCTGGGCTCTTGGTTCTCAATTTACCATCCATGCGGCCTAGGGCAAGTTACTTAACTTTCCTGTGCATCAGTTTATTCATCTGCCAAACCAGGGATAATGACAGTATTTACATCTTGGGTTTGCTGTCAGGATTAAATGAGTTAATGTGTAAAGCACTCAGGTTAGTGCCTTGTTCTCAGAAAGAACCCGTAACTTAGTTTTTCAACAAAAAAGAAAAGGCAGGAATTATATACATGCCACTGAGTCGACAGAGTTGACATAAAATAAATTGGGAGATATACTTCATTCTTTCTCTTTTTCCTTGACCTTTACACTTTCTGATGGGTAGCAAAATACCTTGTGAATGTTCAGAGCAACAGGTAACAATGTCTAATTTCTGCTGTGTTACAGAGACTTTAATTCCCAAGCTTTCTTGCTTCATTCACTGGCCCTGGTTATCCTGGGGAAAGGGAAGATCTATTTATCCCAGAAAAAAACGAAACGTCTGTTTCTCAAGGACGTAATGCAGGTTGACTCAGTATGGGAAAGTATTTTTAAAAAATAGCAAACGTGGTTGTTCTTTTTCTCACTTTACCTGTTAACATATGTTGAGTGCCTGCTATGCCCTATATATTTTTCTAAGCACTTTCACATGTTATTACATACACAGTCATATCTCAGTACTCATCGGCTTCCGAACTCATCGAACCCTATACTTGTCGAATTTTGATAAGAAAAAAAATGTTTTAGCACTTGGCACTTGCTTGGGACTTAACGCATTTGCTAGCCCTTGTATGAGTTACAGCGGTGCCCAGCAAGAGAAAATGCTTTAATGTTTGGTGCTCATCGGTTTCAGCACTTGTCACGAGTTCAGAATGAATTAGCAATGAGTACCGAGGTAACACTGTAATCCTCTTATATTAAAACTTATGAGGGAGACCTATCTTAGTGGCTGAGTTGTTTGGAGTGTCACCCACACCAAAAGATTGTGGGTTCGATTCCCGGTCAGGGCACACAACTTAGGTTGTGGGTTTGATCCCCATTGGGGAGCATGCAGGAGGCAACCAATCAATGTTTCTCATATTAATGTTTCCCTCTATTCTCTCTTTGCCCCTCCCCCCACCCCTGGCCTCCTGTGTCTTTAAAATCCATAAACGCATATCCTTGCTTTTTATTGAAAAAGAAAAAAAAACTTATGAGGGAAATACAAGTATTCCCTTTGGTGGGAGTAGGAAATTGAAGTTTAGAAAGACAGAGCGACTCTCTCTGGGCTCAAGAGCACATGGCTAGTGGCAGGCCTAGTCCCCAGATTTTATATCCAGGGCTCTTACCCCGCCTATTCTGTGTTTTTGAACACAGGAGAGAAAGGTTTTTCAGAGCCAGTATACTGCTTCCTTTGCCTACTGTTGAACCCTAACTCCTTCACTCCAGTGACAGAATGAGCTGTTATGGGAAGTGCATATTGTGCTAGTCTAGGCTGTCCAACTCCTTTTTCTCTTTTAGGGTCTGTCCGGATGAACTTTTAGTAGAGAGATTGGTTGCTATCATTATGATTATCAACCATAGTGGTTGATAATGGGCTTAGTGGTGATCCTGTATCCCAAGATACGCAGTAGTATCATAGGATATTTAGATCAGAAGGAAGCTCAAAGATAATTGGGTCCAACCCCTTCAGTTAATAGGTAAAGAAACTGAGGCCTAGAGTCATCAACTATGATGACAACTAGAGAGATGGCCTGGTGGCTGTAGAAGCCACCTGGACATATGTTATCCTATAGCGAGCTCCAGCAGGATTCTACATTAGAAGTATGGCAGGTTTATGGACAAATGAAAGGTAAAAGTTTTTTAAAATACAGGTAGGTAGGTCTCCAAGAGTAGTCCTCATAAGAGAGGAAAACCACACTAATAGCACTGAGGTCTTAATTTATCTGCTAGAAGCACCTGATTGATAGGGACCTAATATTAGGATAGTTCTAGAAATACAGTCTCCACGTTTGAATATGGCATGTAAATAAATATACCACATAAGGGGACTTTTTGCTTTCCACTTTGAGGTTGAGTTCTGACTTTATTCCACAGAACTTTGAAGAAGAGCTTGTTTAATGGACTGTTCCTTTGTTATACCTTGTTCTTATTTCCAGATTGGGTTGTATAATCTCAGTTACTGGAATTTACTTGTAGAAGTAATCTTTGTTCATGAAACATAGCAAGACACACCCCTACCCCACCCCCACCCCAGTCAGGTTAATGCCCTTGTATCGGTACTGTTTGAGTGTTTCTTTGGAAATCTATGAAATAACTGCTACTTTCCTTACCATGAAAAGTTCAGTTTTTGCCAACATCATAGGCCATGCAATACTAACGCTAGTGGTCACTTATTGAACACCTGCTATGGGCAACGAGCTATACATAAAGAAGGAAATTCTGGTGGGTAGAAAATTTGGGTAGCTGGACCATGGCCACACTTTTAATAAGCAGCGGGACTGGACTCTAACCCTGTGTTCTGTCACTCCTGAGCCTGGGCTTTTGGAAGCTTACAGTGGAGTCTTCAAAATGAGTTTGGTGTGTCACCGAGCCGTTCCTACCTTACTAGCTCTCTTAATTGAACAGTGGTTTTACCCTTTAGTTTATATTTGACTTGTTGCTCCTGTTTGTCTGGAAATTAAGCATATAAAGAAGGTGAGGCAGTTGACTGTTGGCTAGCAGTTCTAGAAATGTATTAATTAGTTCCTTCTTCCCCTTCTTTTCAGCTATAGAAAGGGGAGCGAGTAAAGGTTAGAGATACTGAATAGGTTGGGGATGATCTAAGTTGGATAAAAGAAGCCAGCCTTAAATATCTTTGGATCCAAGCAATCTTAGAGGGCTTGAGTTTCCTGAATAAATTGGCACATTCAAAATTCAATCTTATTGTCTCACATACCAGTATATTTTCTAATTAAATTAAGCCCTCATGCTTTTTAGATGGGGCTTTTGAAAGCTTTATCTTTCTCTCTTTCTTTCTTTTCCTTCCTTCCTTCCTTCCTTCCTTCCTTCCTTCCTTCCTTCCTTCCTTCCTTCCTTCCTTCCCTCCCTCCCTCCCTCCCTCCCTCCTTCCTTCCTTCCCTCTTTCCTTCCTTCCTTCCCTCTTTCCTTCCTTCCTTCTTTGTGGTTTTATGACAGGATCAGCTTTGCATTTAAAAACCAACAGAAAAATTCAACCTTGGTACTATTCTAAATTATCACTTTAAAAGATTAATTCTACATAGAAACTGTTTAAAATATATAACTTAATGAAGGTCTTCCCAAAACATTGTTTTCTATTCCCTTACTATAAATCCTGAAAAATATTTAGGAGAATCATTATAGTGGCAAATAGGTGCATTCATTTCAGATAATTAGTGGAATTTACATATAATGGCAAGTAATAAGCTTCCTTGGTTTCTAAGTACAATTGTTTATTTCATTTGTGTTGCACCTTTACTGAGCTTCAGTTGACAAGCATGGCCTCATGTCTGGTGCTGCTTTATCTTTTATCTAATGTTGGTTTTTATTAAATCTCAGGTCTATAAATTCCTAAGTTGTAGCCTTCAGATTTACAACTTGTCCTTCTTTCTTCCTTCCCTTGTTCATTCAGTCATTCATCTTTTATTTTTAAATTTCCCTTTTAATTATAAAAATAATATACCAACAGTGAGTTTTGTCCAAAAAAATCACTAGAAATTTCACCACCCCCTGTACATAGCTGCTCTTTTTCCACTCGATGCCACTGTATGTAATTTTCCATGTTGTTACAGAGCTTTTTAGCTACCTTTTTAATTGCAATATAATAGTCTCTCAGGTGGCTACACAGCAATTCATTTCGTCGGTCTCATATTGTTGGATAGTCAAGATCCTCTTTTTTTCTTATATTAGATGGCATTGTAGTGACTATGCTAATATATATAATTTTTCTCTCTTTCTGGATGATTTCATTAGTGTAAATTCCTAAGAGTAGAAGTTCTGGGTGAAAGGGTATGAATATTTTTATGGTTTCTAATATGTGTTGCCACATCACTTTCCCTTTTAAAGTTTGTGTCAGTTTATACTGCTGCCAGCAGTACCCTGCTTGGATTATTGATGCTCAGTTCTCAGAGAGCTTTATGTCTTTAGTCTGGCTCTCCTTTTTATCTGACCCGTAAGCTACTGACCAAAATATTCCAGACTGCTCAACTATTTATACTTTCCTCGGAGTCTTCCTGTGCGCCTGTTACCTGTCTTGCAGTTCAAGCCCCTTACCACCTGACATAATTCATTTTGATTGTTTTGCATACCATAAGTGAAGCATACCCTCTTAGGTTTCCTCAAATGGCCCTTCTCTCTTTCCTCTAAGTCTTATCTCTTACCATTTCTTACACAGAACTGTTGCATGGGCAACAGAATTGTTGCACTGTCAACACTTCTTCTCCATCTCACTCAATTTCAAAAATTGCTTCTTCTACAAAGCTGTCAGTGCACAACCACCTGTAATGATAATATCTTTAGTGCTCAGTGTGCTTAACTCTTGGTGGGTTGCCTGGTAAACGTTTGTTAGTGTGGCCAGTGTGGGAAATGCAAAGGAAAGTCAGAGAGATGTTCAGTGGAGATTTTTTTTAAAGGAAAGCTTAGGATTCGTAAGAACACTTGGTTCTTCTGAATAAAACTGGAGCAGAGAAAGAAGAGTTTTGTGCTGTAGTTTTGGGGTATCATCACTCTTTCTGTGACAGTAGACAAGTCAGCTTACTCCATCATCTGTTGTAGCTACAGAGTGGAAAATACAGTGTTGTTGCCAATCATTTTAGGAGTCATGACACTCTCTTCTAGTTTTTTTCCCCTCGATATTATTGGTATCACCACTATTATAACCCTAATATTTACTGTTTATTATGTGCTGGGCACCTAGATGGTATGTTATGTGCCATAGCTGTTTTAACCCTTACAGCAGCTCTGTGAACTAGGTATCCCCTCTTTTCACATGAGGAATCCAGTTACGGAGAGTCTAGTAATTGCTCAACTAACTATTAAGTGATGGAGCCATGAATTTAAACCCTCACTTTTACAGAATATTTATCTGAGTATTCTCTTCCCTATCTATAATTTTCTGATGATTTCTTATTGCATATGAAAAAGAAAGTGCAACCCCCCAGCATCATTGGAAGGCCTTTCCAAATCTTTGTCCAGTCAGCATTTTCATCCTCATCTTTCTTCACTCCCCCACCCCCTAACATGTGTCCTGTGTTTTACTCTGACGGAGCTGCTCATTTCACAGATATACCACACTGTTTCACACATCTGAGCCTTTGTTTCTGTTCCTACAGTGCTTTCCATTTGCCTCCTGGAAACTTCTATTCATACCTCAAGGACCAGTTCAAATTCTCCACACTGCTTGCAAAGCATTCCAGATTTCCCTGGGCAGAGTTAGAGGCTTGGTACTTTGCGCTCCTTGGTATATATATTTCTGCGGTAGTCTTTTCAGACTGCTTAGAATTATTTGCTTACATGCCTATCTCTCTGACTTGAATAAGAAGAGTGAAATATGATGTAAGAAGACAGCACTTTTAGAGAAAGTATATATTATTAAACAGCCAGAATAAAAAATCTGCGTATTTAAAATGACATTGTTTCCCTTTTTTCCCCCTTCAGCATAGGGCTACTTTCAAATTTGAACCAACAGATGAAGATAAAAGAAAGGTAAGCCTCAGTGTTACTCTGTGTGTGTATGTGTGTTTCATTCATGGACTTTCTAAATAGTGGACTTGTTTTCATCAGATGGTTATTTAGTTTTCAGTTTCCCTCCAGTTTGTTTTTAGGAACTCTGAGAAGAAAGCAAGTGCCAGGTTTCATACACACAATTCAATCCTGCTCCACCTCACAGGACCATTACACTTGGTTCAATCAGAACAGTGGGAAGGGTTCACTTAATGGCAGGACTTTAGGCTGCCCAAAATGTTTTGTTAATCTTGTAAATTTTGTTTTTTTGTTCAGTTTTGGGAAAACAGGTATTCATGCTGCTGACCCTTAGCCACATATTGTTCCCTGTGCCAACAGTTGTGTATGTTGTCAGCAGTTGTCTAGGCCACTTCATGGGCATAGAGGAAAATGGAGTCAAGAAGAGACCCACCAATAGAGGAGTTATAAGAGAAGGTGCATCAGAGATATGACCACGTGAAATGTGTTTCACTGTTGGGTTGCCTGAGTTGCTTTACTTAGTTGATTAAAGCATGATGCTTAAGGAGATGCTCACCAGTTTTATCTGTGTTTTGCTGGGCTGCATACTTCTATCCCTGGCCTCATAAATGCCAAGACCAGGTAAAAGAGCATGACTGAATCATTGTAAACCTATCACTGCTGCTGCAAAAATTGCTTAAACCTAGTGCGTTCCTGGCAGTGGTTTGATAATACCTTGAAATCATCTTGTTCACCTCTAGCCCCAACATCTAATGTCTTGTCCTGCTCATTTTATCTCTTATGGTTTCTTTAGCCCATTCTTTCCTTAACCCCTGACCTAATTCAAGTTTTCATCTGGATTACTGTACCAGTTTCCTAACTGTTCTTTCTTTTTCTAGTTTTTTCCCTACAAATCATCGTCCATAAATCTAGAACAACAGTCTGGCCATGTCACTCCCAGTCTTTAAAACCCTTGAGTGATTTTTGGCCTATAAAATAAAGTTCAAGCTCCTAAACATAACATACTAGATACTTAGTGACCTGATCTCTGCCTGCTTTTGCAGCTTACTTCTCTCCCTTGTATTTTATGCTGTAGCAATATAAAATGTTTCCAGTTAAATGCACATATACATCCCTTCTGTTTCTTATTTTCTCCCTTTGTATATGTTGTTTTGTACCCAGAATGCCATTTCCTTCATGTATCCCTCTACTCCTTTTAACCTGGTTAATCCTACAGAGCTTCAGGAGCACATCCTTCAGAAAGCCTCCTCTGGCATTCTTGTTAGGATGAAATGTTCCTTTTCAGCATTCCTATAAAATTCTGCGTAAATCTCTAACACTATGCTTATATATTATGCTTTTAATTATTTATCTGTCTCTTATTACTAGACCCAGCTAACTTACTGATGACAGATACTACTATTTATCTTTATGTCCTCCACACCTATCGTGCCCAGAACATAATAGGCACTTAAAAAGTATTATTGGCCTTGGCTGGGTGGCTCAGTTGGTTTACAGGAGCAGTGTCCTGTAAACCAAAAGGTCGTGTGTTTGATTCCAAGTCAGGGTACATGCCTAGATTGTGCGCTTGGTCCTGGTTGGGGCACATATGAGGGAAAACCAGTTGATGTTTCTCCCTCACATAGATGTTTCTTTCCCTCTCTCCCTCCTTTCCCCTCACTCTAAAATCAATAAGCATGTCCTTGGATGAGGATTTTTAAAAGGTATATTGAATGAATGACATGGAGAATAAATTTTGAAAGTTAAAAGTTTAATTCTAATTTGTTTTGGATTCAAACAGTGTAAAAAAACTAGAATGCCTTTTAGAACAGGGGTGCTCGACCAGGAATGTACTGCCTGGGGAACGTTTTTAAAGATAAGTCTGCTCAGGCCCGACCCTTTATCTACTGAGTCAGAATTTGGGGGTGAGATCCAGAGTGTATATTTTTATAGAGGGTCTTTAGGAAATAAGTACTCACTCATTTGATGGGAGTGCAAGATGGCACAATTCCTGTGGAAAAGAAACTGGCAGTATCTACCAAAATTACAGATGCATTTTACCATTTGACCAAGCACTGCTACTTTTAGAGATCTGTTTTGTGGATAGGTTGAACTCAAGTAAAATGTTATTCACTGAAGCAAAAGATTGGAAACAACCAAGTGTCCAGCAATTAGGGAGTATATGAAGAAGCTAGTGTATGGCTACATAATGAAATATTATGATATGGTAAAGAGAGGGAAAGAGACAAACCATTATATGCTAATGGGGGAGAGGTAAGTGAAAGTAAAAGAAGCATGTTGTTACAAGAAATATTTGTTAACATACTCATAATAGGTATTCAGGCTAGGAAAGCAACTGCTGTTTATTTAGTTGGGAGAATCCATGCTACATCTGTATGGGAATCGGGTGCTAAAATTTCATATACGTTTCATTAAGGGAGAAAAAAGTTCCCACAGTTATTAATTACGTATGTTTATTTCTTATAGGATAATAGGAAAATCTAAAGTTTTCAAAGTATTGTGTTTTACTGGCTTTTAGATCTTTGAAGATGGTAATTACTGTACTGGTGTTATTTTCAGTTCTAGTGTGCAGATTTCTGCTTCCTGGGAGTTCTGATATAAACAAATGTCAGTAGGGACCTAGCTAGGTAATCTTCATTAATGGAAAAACATTGACAAACAAAACCATTTCAGTCTCCAAGGATTAAAACTATTAGTGACTCTTTTGTGCCTAAGGCCCTAAAAAGAGTTTGAAATGAAAATTGTTGGACTGCTCTAAAGGATCTACATACATCCTAAGAGTTTAGGTTCTTTTTTTTTTTTTTTAAGATTTTATTTATTTATCTTTAGAGGGGAAGGGAAGGAGAGAAATATCAATGTATGGTTGCCTCTCGTGAGTCCCCTGCTGGGAACTGGCCTGCAACCCAGGCATGTGCCCTGACTGGGAATTGAGCCGCGATCGCGTGCTTTGCAGGCTTGTGCTCAATCCACTGAGCTACACCAGCCAGGGCAGAGTTTAGTTAGGTTCTTGATGTAGAGAGACATAGAGTAGTACATGTCTTCACATTAAACCCAGTCTGAAAATAAGAGGAACTCAAATTACCATCCAATTTGTTTTGCTCCCCTAGTTCTCTTTTTCTTTCCTAAACATGTCTTCTGGAGCCTTCATACAGTAGCTGCAGTTCAGCACCCCTTTTGGTAAATTATGGGTGCTATCTCTGAAAAACACAGCACTTTTCTTATGTAAAACCTTTGTACAACTTAGAAGTAAATGTAAGGGAACAGAGCCTTTCAAAAAACAAAAATTGTACTGAGATTTTTAGGAAATAGTTATGAATTAATGATCCTTAGACCTAATTCCTAACACTTATATAGAGTTTTGCATTTTTACAAAGATTTGCTTTGTAATAGTTATTCACTAATGCTTTAAGTATGACAAGAATGTCACTATCCCTATTTTACTGATAAGAAGACCTAGGATTACATTAATGACAACTTGCCAACATTCACTTGGCAACTAGTGAGTGGTGGAGCCTCAGATAGAGAACAGATTTTCTACCTGTTGTGTGTAGCACCTTCACTACTCCGTGCTCCCACTCATTACCACTTAAGGTGTATTTCATACGGTTTGAAGTTATGACTCAATACCTTGTTTAATCTCTTATTTCTTATACCTTGAGACACCGTTTAGGCAACTAGACTTAAATTGAAAGATAGCAAAGAAAATTACCAACTAGGAGTGCTTAAATTTTTTCATATAAAATAAAGTCAGATATAACTGCTAAAGTTTGTGCATATATGCAAATAGTTCCAGGTGCATGTGGATCATTATAGATTTGGGTATAAGCACCTGTGCTTATTGAAGCACTTCCTTTACATTTTTTTCCCTAAATTGGCAGGCTGTGACTATCTGCCAGCACATAAACAAATGCCTCGTGCAAATACGTAGGATGGGAGTAGGTATGAAGAATAATCTGAAAATTTACATCTTCAAGAAGTGAAAGCTCTTACTGGTTTCTAAAACACAGCTGATCCCAGACCAGTAGAGTACTGATAATTGCAATAAACATTGAAAAACATGTCATAAAATGAGCAAAAGAATTGCAGCTCTTTCACCTATGTAAGATGAGAGTACAACTGGATAAAATGTGGAAAACTTCAGTTGTTATCTGGGACAAATGGCCAAATTTCAAGCATTTATTTCATTACCTTCAAACTCACATAGGTGCGCCCGTATTTCTGTGAAGGCAGACAGTTAACTGTTGAGAATCCTTTGAGGACAAGAATACTCTTGCTTCTCGTTGTATTTTCCTCCTCCAGTACTACATGTGGCACAAAATTGACACCTGTAATATAGACGCCTATTAAACAAATGAAGGGAACTTGGAAATTGAGCAGAGGCCAGAATTCCAATGATTTGTACATATTGTTTGGTGTTGAGTCTGATATTCTCTTAACAATACAGCAGAATCTCAAGCACACCTCATAATGTTGTTTACTGAAAATGCAGGATATAAAAATATGCCTGCAGTATGATCACAGCCATGTTAAACTAATAAAAAGTATACAAAGAAAAATGACTGCGAGAAAATTCACTAAGTGGTGACTATCTGAATATTATTATTACTGCATGTGATATTTCTTTCCCTTTTGTGTAATTTAAACTTTTACATTATAATAGATTATAATGGTATAAAATATAACATGTTATATATTATATTTTTTATAATAGTGTGGAAGCATAAGCAAAGACCAGTACTTTTTAAAAGAATCATTTTTTTGTCTAAAATTGAGCTGCCTTGATTATCTTATGCATTCTTTTGAGTGGAGCATAAAAATATTGCTACGTTTAGAGATAGTATTATCTACCCAGCCAGTTTATGAAGTGAAATAAATTTATATGAACACAGAGTTCCATTCTAACGTTTGAAAGATTGTTGTTGTTTTTTTTTTACCTTTTCTTACCCCATAGTTGGCATTATCAGTGGAGATCTCTGTAGTCCACAAATCTTTTATCAGTAATTTCTGTATTCTAGGTACTGTGTTAGGCTCTGGTTCCTGAATTGGCTATTTGCCTGTGGTGGTTGGTTTGGCACTTTCTCAGCTAGAGGTGCATACTGAGGATTACCATTGTGGACTGTAGAAAATGAATGGGTAAAATTTCATATTTACATTCCCTATGGAAAATGTGCCAACATGGAAACATTAATCCTATAGCATGGATCTATTCTTAGGAATAACTTGAGGCATGGATATTGGTCCTGAAAACCTTTCACTTGAAGTTGTTAAACTCTAATTTTCACTAAAACTAATGAGCTTCATGTACCTTGCAAATTTGACTCAAATTTTATTTGGTGCCTTTATCTTAGGGAATACTTCGATACTTGATGCAAGTGCAATTCACATTAAGAAACCAGTTACTTTAAAGATAAACATTTTCAATATCTTTATTTAACACACACGCACTACCAAAAGTATCCCATACTTTTTACTTTATAAAGTTCTCATCCAGTTGTGATCTGGCATAAAACCAGACTACAGGTGATAAATTGTATTTTAGGCCAGGAGGAATGCCTCACAGTAGTTCAGAATAAAACAAAACTTCTTTTCAGACTCCAATTTTTATTTCAGATGTTTCGCGAGGCATCGAAGGATACATATAGGGAGAAAGAACAAAATAGCTCTTCTGACTTAGTGTACCATGTGGCAGCCTCTACATGATCTTTGGGTCACTTTTTAGGATTTCAGCCTGGGAATGATAAGAATAGTTTCTCTGATTTCTACTTTAGAGTTTCAGATTAATTTTCTCATGCAAAAGAACTCATCAAGAACTTCCTCTTCCAGCCCTATTAGTGTGAGGAGTTACATGGATCTGATCCCCAATAAAACTGGTAAAAAAATATTTTTAGAAATAATCATTTAAAATCTCTGGAAATTGTCCTAAGAGCATAGAGTAAATGAAGAGATACTTATTCAAGAAAATCTACTAAAACTCAGTCAGAAAAGTGAAAGTTTACAGTATTTAAACTAAGACCTGCTTCCTCCCTTCCTCCCTCTCAGCTGAGCCTGATGGAAACTCGCCTCCAAACTGATGCAACTGAGAACACAGAGCTTCCTCTTCCATCAGCTTAAAGTTGGAGGGCTTTCTTCCCAGTGGACACAGGGGAAAGCATTTTTTAATCCCACCTCAGTGATCTGTGCTAAGACTAAATTCTGAGCGCAACTGAGAGGTGGGGTCTTCTTCCCTTCATTTAGCCCCTACTCATGGGACAGAGGCTCTACCTTAATATGGTACCCTTAAGAACAGTGGGACCCCAATTGCCCTTGGCCATGTTGGTGGGGCAGAGGTTCCACCCTGAGAGAGGCAAGTTGCTGCCCACTCATCCCCTCCAATTGCTGTCTCTAGGAGGTGATACACAGAGAGAAGGAGGCCATTGCCTCTGCCCTTGGCATCAGAACCAGGGCTCAGAAATTTTGCCCAGAGGAGCAAGCAGGCCTTATAACAGAGCTTGGAATCTCTCCCCAAAGAAACCAGCTTCATTATAATGAGAGTGTGGAGTTCATTGCTGAGGGTACAAGTTGTGGTGAAAGGCAATTGGGAAGAGATTGAGCGATTCATTGAAGACACAGGCAACCAGAAGGCTGGCTGGTTTCCTAGAGAGAAAAGGGAAAAGAGAGCAGAAAGGAACCCTCCTGTGGTTAGAACAAATTTTAAATACTGACCTCAGGAAGTATCCCTTCAAAAAAGCCCTAATAGACTTTAAGTTTGCCTAGCAGTTTATTTCCCAGGATATTGTTGAAGACAATAGATCAATCAGCCTGGCAGTTAGTAGAGTTTAACAGCAGGGTGTGGTCAGAGAAAGAGAAAGTACAAGACGAGGGACCTACCAAAGCAACTGTCATTTCAGGATGAAGGTGGGCCTACTCAAGGGCAAGCCCCCTTGCAGAGAGGGAGGGGAGATTAAAATAATTTCAGCCAGTCTCTGAATAGACAAATAACAGTATCAAGTGTCGGAGGGTAGGGGCATTACCCAGTGTTACTATAACATATTATCTAAAATGTGCAATTCCCCCTGCCCCTACCCAAATGAGACATGTAGAGAAACAGAAAAGATTAATCTATACTGGGGAAAAATGCAGGCAGTGGACATTGCCTGTGAGAATGACCAGATATTAAATTTAACAGACAGAGTTCGAAGTAGCCATTATAAATATATCTGGAAAACTAAAGAAAATTATTAAAGAAAACATGCAAGGTTTGATTAAATGTCGTATCAAATGGAGACTGCCAGTACAAAGATAGAAATTATTAAAAATAAAAAAGAACCAAATGGAAATTTTGTCATTAAAAAGTACAATAACTGAAGTAGAAATTCACTAAAGAGGCTCAACACTAGGTTCAAACTGGTGGAAGACAGCATAAGTAAACTTGAAGATAGATTTTCACTAAAGAAAATCTTTAGTGAAGATAGATTCTTCACAAGGTGAAGAACAGAGAAAAAAACAAGAAAAAATGAAGAAAAGCCTCAGAATTGTGGGACAACCTTAATGTACCAACACATGTGTAATGGAAATACCAGAGGAAAGGAGAAAGAAAAAAGAGAAGAAAAAATATTTGAAGAAAAATGTCTAAAAACTTGTCGGATTTATTGGGAAACAACTTGTACATCAAGGAAGATTAAAAATATACAAGTAGGATATACTCAAAGAGGTCCAAAATCAGTACATCATAGTAAAAATGCTGAAAGCCAAAGTCAAGGAGAAAAATCTTAAAATCTTGACATTTCTGATAAGAAGTCAGCCAGTGGCAGTGGGATAACATATTTAAGGAAATCAAAGGAAAAACCCTCAACTAAGAACCCTACATCCAACAGAGCTCTCTTTTAAGCATTCAGGGTGAATAAAGATACCAGATGAATGAAAAACTGAAATAATTTGTTCAAGACCCACCTTATATGAAATACTAAGTTTTTCAGACTGAAAGCAAGTTACTCCAAACTACAATTTGAACCCACCCAGAGAGCACACTAGTAGAGGTAATTATGTAATTATAAAAGCCAATATAAGCGCCTATTTCTTCTCTTTTTTTCTTAACTGATTGTTCAAAGCATTTGTATAAAACAGTATATATAATTTATTGAACCAGTAGCATATAGAAATGTCCTGTGTTTGCCAAAAACAGCACAAAAGTGACTAAAACCGAACCCATATTGCATGAAGAAAGTGACTCCAGATAGTAACTTGAATTCTCAAGAGCACATCAAGATAACCAGAAATGATAAATAAGAAAGTTATAAGAATGATAATAAAAAGCTATGAGTATATATCCTTGCTCTCCTTTTTCCAGTGTCTTTAAAGGACAAAATTATATAAAGTAATAATTATAATGTATTGTTGGATTAGAAACATTTATAGGTATGAGGTCTGTGCAGAAGGTACCCAGCCATGTAATACGAAAAATAGAGACATTTATTGAAGAAGATACAAGATACAAGAAATATTGTACATAGGACAATGAAGCCTCAGGCCCCTTCAAAGTAGGTACCTTGAGACCTCACACAGTTCTCCCAATCACCATCAGATGCCCCATCATATTTTCCTGGATCTCATCGATGGTCTGAAATCTCTTTCCTTTCAAAGGTAATTTTAGTTTTAGGAAAAGCCAGAAGGCACGGGGCACCAAATTTGGACTGTAGGGGGAACCTAGACACCTGGGTGATTTGATGTTTTGCCAAAAAACTCTGCACTAGATGTAGTACATGAGCCAGTGCATTGTTGTAATGAAGCTACCAATCACCAGTTGCCTATAGATGTTTCTTTCTTGATCATCTGAGTAGTTTCCATGGAGGATGCTCAAGCTTAACACAAAATTTGATGCAGATTCGTTGCTCTACTCCTTATTTTGAATGCACAGCAACACAATCAGTACATGTGTTCACTCAATGGTGTCTACCGCCCCCACTAACTAGTACGGTGTTGTTCATGCATGTGCATTCCAGTCCACTCTCCTTGGCTGCCAGGTTACACTGATGCCATGCATACGGTTCTTGGTATATTAATAATGGCTGGATTTTTTTCCAGACAGACTGTGTGTGTATGTAACAATAATGTCACAAAAGGAAAGGAATAGCATTGTGTAAAAGTAACATTAAATTAATATAAATCTGGAGCTGATTCTGATAAGATATATACACTAAGTAAGCTCTAGAGCAACAACTAAGGAAATAACTTGGTTTTGTAGAGAACTATAGAACATTGTTGAAATAAATTAAAGATCTAAATAAAGGGGAAAACATTCCGTGTTCATGGATTGGAAGACTCACTATGGCTAAGATAACTGTATTTCCCACATTAATCTGCCAATTCAGTGCAATACCTTTTAGAATCCTGGATGGCTTCTTTGTAGAAACTGACAAGCCAGTTCTGAGATTCATATAGAACTGCATGGAATTCAGAACAGCTAAAATAGTCTTGAAAAGAACAAATCTGGAAGACTCAGAATTCCAATTTCAAAACTTAGTATAAAGCAACAATAATCAAGATAGTGTGGTACTATCATGAGGATAGTTAAGTATAAATATGAATTATGTATACACACACATATCAAAGGAATAGTTTTAACAATCTAGAAATGAACTCACATGTCTATGGTCAACTACTTTTTGACAAGGGTGACAAGATCATTCAATGGGGAAAGAATTGTCTTTGAACAAATGGCATAATGACAACTTTATAGACACATATAAAAGAATATAGTTGAGGCCCTGGCTGGTGTAGCTCAGTGGATTAAGCACAGGCCTGCGAACCAAAAGGTCGCTGGTTCAATTCCCAGTCAGGGCACATGTCTGTCTCTTTCTCCTTTCCTTCTGTGTCTAAAAATAAATAAATAAAATCTTAAAAAAAAAAGAATATAGTTGAGCCTCGACTGGTGTGGCTCAGTGGGTTGGGCATCATCCTGCAAACTGAAAGGTCTCTGGTTCAATTTCTGGTTAGAGCACACGCTTGAGTTTCAGGCCAGATTCCCAGTTGAGTATGTGTGAGAGGCAACTGATTGATGTATCTCTCACATATAGTCGTTTCTGTCCCTCTCTTTCCCCACTCTTCTCGTCTCTAAGCATAAATAAATAAAATATTAAAAAATCAAAGAATGTAGTTAAACATTTATCTCACATTATATTAAAAAATTAATTGAAAATGGGTTAGACCCAAATGTAGAGCTAAAGCCATAAAACTCTTAGAAGAAAACAGAGATAAATCTTTAGAGATTTGGCAGTGGATTCTTAGATGTGACAACAACAAAAAAAATAGATAAACTGTACTTCATCAAAGTTGATTTTTGTATTTCAAAGGTTCCTGTGAAGAATGTGAAATGATAGCCCACAGAATGGGCAGATCATATATCTGATAAGAGACATGCATCTAAAATATAGAAAGAACTTAATAAAAAGACAACCCATTTTAAAAATGGGCTAAGGATTTGAATAGACATTTTTCCAAAGAAGATACACAAATGACCAGTAAACTTGAAAAGAACTCAACATCACTCATTATCAGGGAAATATAAATCAAAACCACAGTGATTTATTATTTCGCACTTCTGGTATGGGTAGAATCAAAAAGTCAGAGTACAAGTATTGGCACAGATACGGAGGTACAGCCAGTCTGAAAAATAGTCTGGCAGTTTCCCAAAAAGTTAAATAGAATTACCATATGACTCAGCAATTGCACTTTTATGTATCTACCCCAAAGAAATGAAGTTATGTATTCACACAAAAACATATAAGTGAATGTACTACACAGCAGCATTATTGATAATAACTAAAAGGTGGAAACAACCCAAATAATTTAGCTTGACAAAATGCATCATGTCCATACAATGGAATATTACTCAGCCATAAAAAATAACTGGTAAGTGCTACAGCATGTGTAGCCATGAAAACATGCTAAGTGAAAGAGGCCAGACAAAAGGCCACATAATGTATGATTTCATTCATAGGAAATGTCTACAATAGATCTGTAGTGACTGAAAGTAGATTAGTGGTTGCCTGGGTGCTATTGGGAGAGGGGAATTGAGGAGTTACTGCTAATGGATATTGGATTTCTTTTTTGGGGCGATGAGAATGTTCTAAAATTAGATGCTTGCACAAGTATGAATATATACTAAAAACCAATAATCTGTGTACTTTAACATGATGAACTTTGTGATATGTGAATTATATATTAGTAATGTTGATATTAAATACTAATAAATAACTACACTGCATACCCATCATCATTCCAAGCACTGTATGAATAGTAACACATTTAATCTCACAACAGGGCTATAAAACAGATAATGTTATTTTACAGATGAGGAAACTAAAGCACACAGACATTACAGTAAGTCCTACTTAACACCACTGATAGCTTCTGTGACTTGAATTAAAATGATGTATAACAAAATCAGTTTTACCATAGGTTAATTGTTAATAAATAAAAGTTAAGTTCCTACAGTATCTCATCAATATTCTAATAAAATGACATTCAAGGGGCTTCTCTATTTGCCTAAACTAATACAGAGGGAGGCCATGATTCAAGCGTACAGTTTGGCTCTATATCCAATGTGCTACACCATACTGCCATTCATTAATAATTGAATTGACCTGTTGTATAGCATATGAATCGGTTCTATTCATTTTCTGATTTTAGGCATCCAAAATTTGAGACTCGATATGGAGCATAAACAGAGCTTTGACATTGAACTAATTATCAGTGTTGACAGAAACAGAAAAGCGTGCTTTGCAGTGTAAGTGACTGGGTAGGATAACTAGTGAGGATATCTCATGTAGCTCTCCCCATAAATAGTGTAGTACTTGACATAGAGGAATTAGACATACTGAAGAGTTTTTCTTTTTAGATTCTTCAGATTATGTTTTGGCCAAAAATGTAAGGTTCATTTTTCTCAGCACTGCTTTTCTTTCTTACCAAGTTTGATCATGTACTAAGGAAAGTGGAGAACTTGCACATCTTTAACTAATTAAAAACTCTTAGGGACCTGAGAGAGTTCTTGGCTGACCAGACATTCCATTGCTCCAAACTTCCCCATTTATAAATGAAAAACTAAGAGGCCGATTTGCCCAGGGTCACAGTTAAGTGAGTGGAAGACATGGGATTTGGATCAGGTCTTCTGTCTCCTTTTCTGTCGTCGGTGATTTTCTTTGCAGGGTTCTTCCTCAGGGAACTCACAGTGTAGTTAAGAGACCTGGGTCTCTTCCAGCACAGAGGTTCTTTCTGAAGTATCTCACACTCTGACTGCAGACTTTCAGTAACGGGAGCTCAGAGCAGTCAGCTCTGCTGTGGTTGGATAGCTTTCATTGTTAGAAAGCTCCTACTTTATATGGACTCTATAATCTGCTTTGGTTGATCATCCTACTTTGCCCGTATCCCTCTCTGCCTCTGCCTTTTCCCACCATTTGTCTTATCTTCCGACTTTCTTTCTGCCATTCCTTCTCTGTCATTTTTCTCCCACTTACTGCTCAACACACACATTTTCAAGAAGCTTTCTCTGGCTAAATTTTCAATAGTGTATTCCTTCAATCTTTTAATAACAGTTTAAATTGCTACACATTTACATTTCTTATTCATTTAACATATGTTCGATTTCTCTAATATCATAAATAATGAAAGTCATGTGTTCTTAACCCCAAAATAGACTTCTTGTCACTTCGTTAGAATTTATTTCTCTTGAACAATTTGCATGTACTTGAATTTTAAATTGGGAGCATTTTGAGTTTTGTATATAGCCCTGATACTGGGGCTGTGCACACAAGTGCTTAGCAATGGACACTATATAATCCATAAAATTAATATAAAATTTCAGTGTTATATTTATAACATCAATGCTTTCCTTTCTCAAGTGGCTTTGCCTTTAAAGGGCAAAAGCAAATAAAAACTTCCTTACCATATTGATCCTGTGTAGAGTATGCCTGTTAATGTTTCTTGATCTGTTTGTCCATCTGGTCATTTTCATGATGTAATGTGCATTAGCCTCTCTTCTATGCTGAGCACTGTGCTAGAGAGTTTTTAATATGTCATCTCATTTAATATTTATAAGCTCCAGCTGTCACCCCTATTTTTAGAGATGAGGAACTGAGGCACAAGTGTTTTCAAGAAATTGCTAAAGATCTTATAGCCATAAGGTGCAAAGCTAATGTCTGAACCTAGCTACTTTTTAAAATTCAATTGTACTGTTTCCCAATAAGTAACATAGAAGATGCCTTATACCCTACAATATGTTTTCTTAGATGCTGTCTGTAAGTACATTAAATAGTTATAGTAACCCTGTGAAATAGATATATTTTTATCTTACCATAAGAAAATTTAGTTTCAGCCAAATTAAGCAAATCAATTCAGATCCAAGTTCAGAAAATAGTAGAACTAGAGACTAGAAAGAACTCAAATAATCTGTTTCTTTGCTTTTTCTGCTACACCGCTAGTGTATTACTATGCCTTTGAAAACCTCTAAAATCAGAACTATCTCATTGAGACAACTGACCTTCCCTCTTGTTTCTGTTCCTGGCTATCTTAGTCTGCTCAGGCTACCATAACAAAATATTATAGACTGGGTGACTTAAACAACAGAGATTTGTTTTTCACAGTGTTGGAATCTGGGAAGTCCAAAATCAAGGCTTTGGCAAGGTTCATGTTGAAGCCTTTTCTCTTAGCTTAGTGTGTGGCTGTCATCTCACTGTGTGCTCATATGATCTCTTTGTGCAGACAGAGGAAAGGGAGAGTGGGGGCGAGCTAGCTTTCTGATGTCTCTTCTTAGAAAGGCACTAATCCCATTGGACTAGGGCCCCACCTTTATGACCTCATCTAACCCTAATTACCTTCCAGAGGCCCCATCTCCAAATACTATCACATTAGGGGTTAGGCCTTCAAAATATGAATTTAGCGGGGACACAGATACTCAGTCTATAACATCAGCTTACAATCGGTTATACAGGCCTGGACTACTAGAGCTGAGAACAGGGGATTCAGAGGTAGAATAATGTGTTCAGAGTGAACAGTTAAGTGTTGGGGAACAGATGGCATTGGAGACAAAGTAAGGAGATTCCAAGGAGACTATATAGAAACTCTTTGATAAACTGAAAAAGGCAAAGGGCTGTAGAAATCAATGGAACCAGGATCTGTATCAGCCACCAAGATAGGAGGTATATGTGTGACCGCATCCATCTTCCAGCCTTGTTAATATACTAGAATATCAGAGTATAGCTTGTGCTAAGAATTCACTAGAGATGAAACGAGATATGTTTTTATTATTTGGTAAATTCTAATATGCAACAAATGATGGTGCTTCTGTATTTGCCAGTATATTATCTTAAAATACTGAAAGATATTTTGCATAGGTAGTGGGGAAAAGGGCTTTCTGAAAAAATTAAAACTCCTACTTTAATAAGAGAAGCAGAGTTGGCTGGTACTGTATTTGAAAAGAAGTAAAAGGCTTTGACATGCTCGTTTCTGCCTCAGTCAGGAAAGGAAGGGCAAATTATTGGTTTTGTCAGCTTTCATTTACACCTAAGCTATCTTTTCCATCTATTAATGAAGTCTTGATGATGAGACATGTCTTTATCAGGATTACTAATTAGCAAAGAAACTTGAGCAAAACTTACATAATTGTTACTATTCTGAACTAGCTTTTCAGTCTCCTTAGCAAGATCACCATCATAAAGAACATGGCCAGAAGGACTGTATTAATGAAAGATGTACATGTGCTAGAAAGGAAGCTAGAGATGACATTTAGGAAGTGACCTAAAGCTTCTTTCACAAGGACAGTAGTCATTCATTAAATAAAAAGTGAGAATCACCATTGCCTCTCGTACTACAAGTAGGAAAAACCCTGAAGGGTAAGATGTAATATTAAGCTAAATATAACTGGATCCAGCTGCATGAGTATTCATTTAGAAAATTTCATCTTCAGCTTTTTACAAAGAAATTGTAAGTTTGACCTCTAGAATTCTCTCCCTCTAACTTTTTTTATTAAAAGCACATTTCAGAATTCTGGCAGTAAGTCATTAACTATTTAATATTTTTGTAAGTATGATTTTTAAAATAAGTATTTTTTGTGAGGACAACATTGTTCCCATTGTTAATTAGCTTATTTTAGAATTTAAGACCTCTCTCTGTTTTTTGTGTGTGTGCACACACTCACACTCACGTGTGCTGTACACAGAGGGCAAAAGTTTAGAACTATCAGATTTAGGTGGCTGCCCTTCAGCTTCAATTAAGAACTAAAATTAGATCCCTGTGGAATATATATCCAGGGACGTCCGTCAGAGGACAGGGTAGGCATAACCTTGAGAGCTCAGGGAGGCATCATCCAAGGGATCCCACTTTAGCCATAAAATTCTTTAGACACTTGATTTTTTATCTTTAAAAATTTGTGACTTTTTGTGTTGTGATTTGTAAAGCATTTGTTTATTTTCATGTAGAAATTCTTCCCTACCTCTATCCCCAATAAATCTTTTAGTAAAATTGTGGTTAAAGAGGATGAACCCAAATTGTCTTGTGACTTTAAGTGTTTCTGGCTCTGTGCCACATCTCCCAGTTGAATATGCAGTCTATTTTAAGATCAAGGTCCTATCCTGTCACTATAGGAGTATGGGTTGATGGAGGGAGAGCATAAATCAAGCATATGGCTAATATTGTGGGCATAATGGGCGCAAAATAGGAGAGGGGAAGTCCATTCTTCTGAAGAAAAAGTGGTAGACTGTGATGATAGGTATTTTACTACCACTACAGTGGAAGAACAGAAACATTAAAAAAATACCTAGAACCATGTATAATGACTTAATCTGTTTATTTAAGGAAGAAAAAAATCAGTTTTCAATAATTCCTTTCATAGGCCTAGCTTAACCCAGAATTGCTTTTAATATTGGACCACCAGTTTTTGCTTTACTTCTTGTATACCACCAGATACCAGTAAATAAAAAGAGAGTAGAACTGAGTTGAATAAGAATCCAAGTCCCCTTTCCCATTGTAGCTTTGTGTGCTACCTTAAGAAAATCATTTAGCCCCTTGGGGAGTCAGTTTTCATATTTGTAAAATAAAAGAACTGTTCCCTAGTCCTGAGTATGTTATTAGGTTTGTTTTTTTTTTTAAGGATTCTGTGGTCAAATAAAGGAAATAGCAGTTTTAAAACATTAAACTTTTTTTCCATAGTACATCTAGGAATCTTAATATTTTAATAAGCTTTAGAGGTTTCCCAGACTTATTCTCCCACAAAACCCCTTTTTTAATAGAACCCTTAGCACTGCTAGTTCTCATTAATATTAAGTATTCACTATATCCCCATCTAACTCGTAACATTTTGATCCTGGAAATTGCACTCATTTTGTTTGGCCCTTAAGCTCTTTTCTGGCATGTAGTTATCACAGGGTTACTGCCAAGTTGAACTCAGCGCCTGTGCTGTGTGTGTACCCTGTCCCTCTTTCCAGCTTGAACTGGAAATTACTGCATTTTCCTGTTTCTTATAAATAAAACAGCCATTTGTCTTTGTCTTTTGCAGTGTTAACTTTCTCTGTTCACTGTTCTTTCACTATTCAGTTAATGGCCCATTTTTATTCTAAATTAATCTGTTAATCTCCACCTGAATCTTACCAGTAGTAAATACTTGAAAACCAAATGGGAGGGAGGTGAGGAGCACAGGGCGGGTTGAGCTGGGATGGGAGAAATAGAAAACTGTACTTGAAAAATAAGTAAATAAAATTTTTAAAAAAAGAAAATACAATAAAAAAGTTTTAAATAAAAAAATACTTGAAAACCTCAGTTCATTAAATTGTTGTGATAAGCAGTGCTGTTGGAGAGAACACTAGATGTCAAATCTACATGTAGGCTTAGTATTTCAATCAGAAAAACAAGGCTTCTTCAAGATACTCCTACTGGCTGAGATCTTTAATTACAGGTTTTGTTCTTGGAAATGTATAATCTTAGCTATTACTGTGTACCATCATCTCATTTAATAAAACACCACTGTAATACAGCAGGTGTTATCCCCATTTTACATGTAATGAAACTAAAGCTTAGAAAAACCAAAGTAACTTGCTGAGATCTCACAGGTAAAAAATAGCAAAGTGAAGTTTCTTGGGCTGCAACTCATACTCTGTTGTACCATGTAGCCTCTTACTAAGTTGATAACACTATATATGGCATGTGTACTGTAATTACAATGTTAAATAACACTCATTATTTATGTTCTTCTAGAGCAGCACATATACACTATCTCATTTAATTAAATTCCCCTAGATAACACTATGAAGTAGGTACTACCATACCCATTTTATAGGTTTAAGAAAATAAAGAATTTCACCAATTTGGGCAAAGTCATACAGCTAAATAAATAGGACCTGGGCATTAAACACAGACCTTTAAAGATTTAGTGAATGTTCGGAGATAATACTCTCGCAGGGCTTCAAAGATGTCACACACAGTATATGTATGTGTATGTATTTGGCATGTTTGACAGCATCTTTGTACCTGTGGCAGAAAAAGCAATATGTCAGACAAATCCTGCCCCTACCAAAGCTGATAAGAAAGAGAAGCAGTCTCCATAAATATAATTCCAGGTCAGAGGTATTAAGTGCTATAAAAGTAGTGAGATTAAATACTCTGGATTTAGAGGTGGCAGAGGTTACTTCCTGCTGGGAGATGGCAAAGATGATAACATATGCTTTAAAGATAGAGATGATTTGGGAAGGTTAGGATTTGAGAAAACATTCTAAATACAGGAAATAACATGACAAATGTGCACAGGTTTATATAGGTAGTAGAGAATAGGTTTTTTGGCATGGATCAAGGATATTTTAAAATACGTAGTTGAATATGAGTTTTGGAAACATGAATTATGGGTGAGTCTGACCCTTCCTAGGTAATGAGTTTGGATGCATTTTATTTGAGCTAGCCACTGTGGGACAGTTAAAGAGAAATGTCACCTGGCTGGCGTAGCTCAGTGGATTGAACGTGGGCCTGCGAACCAGAGTATCGAGGTTCAATTCCCAGTCAGGGCACATGCCTGGGTTGCTAGGCCAGTTCCCAGCAGGGGACTCATGAGAGGCAACCACACATTAATGTTTCTCTCCCACTCTTTCTCCTTCCCTTCCCCTCTCTCGAAAAATAAATAAATAAAATATTAAAAAAAAAAAAAAAGAGAAATGTCTGCCAGAGAATAAGATTTTCTTTTTGCTGCCAACTCTAGGAAATGAGTCCCCTCTCATGAATGAATAATACCATCAACCAAGTTGTCCAAGTTAGAAACTTCAGAGGCTCTTTGCTTCCTCTTTCTTCTCTACCCTAGATATCCAATAAGTCATTCCACTTATCATGTAGTCAATTCCACTTTCTTAAAATTCTCTAAGCTTTCCATTTCTCTGCCTTATTTTAGACCTCAGTCATTTCATACCTTATTAACTATTTCTGCTCTGTCTCCTTTCTCATCCACTCTCTATATTACCATCAGTGATATTTCCAAAGCACAAATCTAATATCATTCCCCTGCTTAACATTTTGCAATAAGTTTCCCCACTTCCCTCTGGGTTAAATCCAAACTCTTCATTGTCTTCATTATACAGATGTGGACTAGTATATGTTCTCTCTCTAAAAAAAAAAGAAAATATGCCAACAAACTGGACAACCTGGACAAAAGTGGATAAATTCCTAGAAGCATACACTCTTCCAAAAATGAATCAGGAGGAATCAGAGAATCTGAATAGACAGGTTACACCTGATGAAAGTGAAGCAGTAATCAAAACACTCCCAACAAACAAAAGCCCCAGACAAGCTGGCTTCACAGGGAAATTTGACCAAACATTCTGAGAACACCTTTCCCTCTCAAACTATTTCATAAAATTCAAGAGGAGAGAAGGCTCCCAAACTCGTTTTATGAGGCCTGTATTATCCTAATTCCAAAAGTAGATAAAAACAATACAAAGAAAGAAAATTATAGGCCAATATCGCTGATGATCATAGATGCTAAAATCCTCAACAAAACATTAGCAAACCGAGTACAGCAATGCATCAGAAAGATCGTACACCATGATCAAGTGGGATTTATTCAGGGACTGCAAGGATGGTACAACATTCACAAATCAGTAAGTGTGATCACCACATAAACAAAATGAAGGCTAAAAAAACACATGATTATGTCAATAGATGCAGAAAACCTTTTGATAAAATCCAGCAGCCATTTATAATAAAAACTCTCAGCAAAGTGGGAATAAAGGGAACATACATAAACATAATAAAGGCCATGTATGAAAAACCCACTGCCAGCATCATACTCAACAGGCAAAACTACAAGCATTACCCTTAAGATGAGGAACAAGACAGGGATTCCACTTTCACCTCTCTTATGAACATAGTACTGGGATGAGCAATAACCATAGCAATCAGACAAGAAGAAATAAAAGACATCCAAACTGGGAAAAAATAATGAAAAGAAAAACCACTCTTGACCTTAATTCCCTCTTGTTACCATACTATATCTCTGCTCCTGTTATAGCCACATCTTGAGGACTCTGTGCTTTTCTTTTCACTTTGTCACCTCCCAAATAAATACTCTCAGGAAACTGCTTTTATTAAGGCCATTGGTGATCTAGCCTTGCCAAATCCTTATGCTGCTTGGTCTTTTGAAACAGCTGACTAGTCAGTCCCTTTATAAAATACATTTCTGTCTTGTCTTCCAAAGCATCACACTCCTAGATTTCTTCTTGCCTTTCTAGTTGATACCTCTTAACCTTTTTTTGTCAATTTCTTCTCCTCCTCCAACCTCTTAAATGTTGGCATTTTTCAGAGCTCTATCTTAGTCCTTTTTTTTGTATATTTTTCTCTAGGTGGTCTCATCCATCCTTATAGCTCCAAATATCTACACTCATGTGAATCATCAGGCATAGCACTCACTGAGGGCTACTTTCAGCCACATACATTGAACTTCCTATTTGACATCTCCCTAGGCATCACAAACTTAATGTTTTCATGCAAAATTTCCCCCGAAGCCTGTTCTTCCCATCGTCATCCCTTCTTGATAAATGGCACTACACTGCTTAAGCCAGAAACCTCCCTCTTCCTAACAAATAGCAAGTATTTTCAGTTTTTCCTCAAAACTGCATATCAAATCCATCAATCCCTTTCCCTCTCACTGCTTCTGCTCTGATTGTAGCTGCTCTTATTCCCCTCCAATTCATTCGCACACAGTAGCCAGTGTGATTTATCAAAATTTTTAATTGGGTTGTTATTCTCCTTTGCTTAAACTTTCTGGACTCTGCTGTATTTCATGCTAGAGACTTACTGAGAATAGGAGTCATTTGATACTACACTCATTTAAATTTATGTTTATAAGGACTCTATAGCAATATGAGGAAATGCTTATAGTTAAAATTAAATTTAAAAGTCATAGAACAAAATTATATACACATGATGATTGCAACTCTGTATGTTAAAGTAATATACTGTTACTGGTTATCAAATCGACTAAGGATAAACATCTATCTATGGCATATGAAATATACTAGCTAGTATAATTATGAATATTTTTCTATTTTCTTTCATAATTTGATTCACTTTAAAATTTAAACAACATATATATTTAAGTAATTTAAACTCTTCAGAAAAAAAAGAACTTTATATGAAGACACATAGTTTCTGCTACTCATGTGAAAAGACTTTCTTTACCCAGTGAGGCAAACTATCCTATAGTGCAATCGCAAAAATAGCCTGTACTACATCTTCTTTCTTAGAAAGGAGAAAATGTCAAGACAACATTAATAGACCTCTGCTAATGCTGTTGATTTTAGGGAATTTCTTAGTGCTAGTTGCTTTGCTTAAGGCTACAAGGATTATGAAGAAATAAAACATTATAATAGTCACCATTAAAAGAGTGCTTATTATGTCCCTGTGAGATGTAAGCATTGTCATTCCCATTTTACAAATGAGAAAGTGAGAATCAAAGAAGTTACCATGTTTGAATCACACAGTGGTAGAGCTGGGATTAAACCCAGGTCTGTCTGACTCAAAATCTATTGCAGTACATGTTCTTTTCTCACTAAAAAAAAAAAAAGTCCTTGTCCTTTCCACCTGCAGTGAAATTTTGGTAGTTGTGAGGCAAACTCATAAAAAGAAAACAGGAAGAATGTGTTAAATACCAAATGATTGCTACATATTGTAGTTTGAGTTTTCCTTGGAAAGAAAAAAATGTTGGGAATGTTAAGTGTTGAGGGAAAAGTTTATATCAAAAGTTAATTTTAATCTTAGCTTTGGGGAATGGTTAAAATTTAAATAGTCCAAGAGGGAGAAGGACTGATGTATGTACAAGGGGAGGCAGTTAGAAAGCAAAAGAACTCAATGTGAGATAATTTGGAAAGGAACATAGCTAAAGAGAAGGGTTGGGTAGGGGAATACTATGAAAGAGAAGACTCGAAAAGCAGGTTAGAGGATCCTAAATGCTAAGATGAGGATGTGGAGATTTTATCTTAAAATAATATGTAAAAGATAACCTCTACTGAACACTTACCACATGCGTGGCACTATTCCAAGTACTACACATGGGTGATGTTATTTAACTCCTACAATAAATGAGACCCAGAGAGGCTAAGTAACTTGCTAACTTCACACTGTTAGAAGGTGGTAGAAGAGCCAACGTTTGAACACAAGTGATTTAAATCCAGAACCCCTGCTCTTAATTACAAAACCCTGTTCTGGTTCTAGGGTCCATGGTAAATTGAACCAGTTTCAAGCCCATGATTCCTGACCTTAAACAAGAAATATGCTTAACACTTCTGGTAATTATTAACATTTAAGAAAGGTAGTATGACTAGACAGTGACAACATTTCATTCCTATTCCTGCCACCCACATACATCATCTTCAGCACAGGACAGTCAAGGAGAGAAGTTAAAGTATGTGTGCTAATTGCTTTCCACTCTGCTCACTTTCTTATTCTTATCAAGTCAATTACTCCCAGTTTACCACTATCATCTAACAGTGAAGTTCTATCATTTCATTGTTAACCATAGTTCAGTGGTTCTCAGAGTGCGGCTCCTAAACCAGCAGCCCCAGCATCAACTGGGAACTTGTTAGTTCCAGTTCTGCAACCTAATTCCAGGCTTACTGAATCAGAAACTCTGGGGGAGAGGTGCAACAGTCTGGGTTTTAACAATCCCTTAGGTGATTTTGATGCACACTGAAGTTTGAGAACCACTGCTCTAGTGTATTCTAGTGTTTTAGTTCAAAGGTAAACTACTAAACTTTTTTTGGTAATACCTGGTATTAACATTGGGAAACAATTTGGAATCTTACTCTTGAATTTAGGCTTCTGGGTCTTGCACTCTAACTTTGTGGAAATAACCGTGGCTAAGCCAACAAGTGTCTTTAAAAAGCCTTTTCTCAGGTGCTTTGATTTTTAGTAATTTGAAAGCATACCTAACCTTTGCTTTATGACTTTAGTTTATTCCTGAAAACCTGACCTCTAAGTGAAAAGTTATTAGTATCAGGAAATATTTTTATTAATTTTAATGGATAAAAGTATGTGTTTCATGATTATCTGAGATAACAAAATAATTTGTAGGTTAAAAAGTATATCAGTTGAACAATGAAAAACAAGTTTGTAGAAATAATACTTTGAAAGTAAATAAAAATAATTATACCTAAAATGTAATAATGGTGTATTGCACTTGCTTACAAAGGAAGAGGAGGCTTTCCATTAGTGACTGAGGAAGAGGATGTACAAAGGGGTTTTCTTTGGAAAATGCTGGAGGGCCAGGTGGTAGGTAGACTGTAAGGCAGGGAACTTTGGGAGTTCATAGTTTGCTTGCACTTAAAAATAGTTGCAGCATACCTGGACCAGCCACTGTAATACAAATGAAACAGAGCCTCTGTTCTCAAGGAGTTTGGAGGAGGAGTGCAGTGCCCCAAAAGCCCATTCTATAAAAAGGCAAAAACGAAGTGCTATTGCAAACACAAACAGAAAGAAAGCAAAGGAGGAAGAGGCTGGGAAGGCTTATAGACCCTTTAGATCTTGAACTGAGCCTTAGAAAAAGAGGGGGGTTCTGATTAGCTGACATGGTAGCATGCCATGCCGAAGGAACAGAGGGAAATGGCACCCCATGTATGGTTAAGGTATTGGAAGTAAGTTTGGAGCACTTGGAAAAGGGAAGGGGATTGCGACAGACATCAGTAAGAAAGAGGGCATAGAGTTCATTTCATCCAAATTCTGTGGGCAACAGTGAGAGTAAAATCAATGAAAAAAAATACTCATATCACAGGAAAATACTGTTAGGGCAAAATACAGAAGCACTTTGAAACAGAAGTAGTGCATACACTCAACAGATGAAGAAATTGTTAAAAATACTACTCCTTCAGTCTTGTTGCTTGGTGTATATGCAAAACAAGCTTTTCTGATTCATTCAGATGTGGTACACAATTCATTAATTTGTTCTTTATAATATTCTCTGAATAGGACTTATTGTATTGAGTAAAGCAATGTCTATTAAATATCACCTCTTTTTTGTATTTTTGTATGTCTTTGATTTTTTTTAAAGTTGTAATACAAAAAAGGGTGAGGGTGTCATTGTCTAAGAAGTAGTATTACTTTTCAAGAGACATTATAGCAAAAAGCTACCTAACAGTCATTATGTGACATGAGTCTGTAATGAGAAATGACATGTTTAAGAAAACTGTACTTTAAAACTACATTGATTGAAAACTTTTAAAACTAGAATTCTTGTCTTTAGTGGCTAGTTGATCTCCTAGAAACCCTTAGATGAGGCAGTTTTTAACTATAAATTTTGTAGCACCTCTAGTTGCTTTCAAGTAGCTTTCTTATGCCCCAGAGTTTTACAGTCCATTTTTTTTATAGCGTGGGCTATTCCGATTTATATTCATGCTTTGCTCCTTTTCTTTTTGAGGCTGAAGGCAGAGGATGAAAGGAGCCATGCTGCCTGTAGATTTTTTGTTGCTGTTTTTGGTTTAGAAAGGAAGGTGTATAGAACTCCAAATTCACATATATAGTATTTTATAATACTTGATTCCATATTTCTTAACTTAAATAGAAATGTGGATAGTTTCCCTTTTGAGTAAAATTATGTGGAACAAAAGTTATAGGGATCCACTTCCAGGACAGTAACGCATAAGAAGTATGTACAGTTTTGGGAAAGTGGTGTGTCTTGGATGTGAAAGATCTGAAGTTGGACAAAATTTTTTTTGTTTCACATATTTTTAATAATGGACACATTATACTTTATCCTACCCCAAAACTGCATTTATTTTATTTTTTTTAAGATTTTATTTATTTATGTTTAGAGAGAGGGATAAGGAAGGAGAAAGAGAGGGAGAAAGAGATCAGTGTGTGGTTGCGTTTCATGTGCCCCCCACTAGGGACCTGACCCACAACCCAGGCATGTGCCCTGACTGAGAATCAAACTGTTGACCGTTTGGTTTGCAGCCTGCGCTCAATCCACTGAGCTACCAGCCAGGGCTATTTTTAAAAATGACTTAATAATATTAAAACATTAAATGAAATACCCTTCTAGTTATCAGGTATGGCAGATATAGAATTGATATTGTTACACAATTGCTTTTTAGCTTGTCAGGTTAATGTCCTTCCTACTTCCATTTACAGAACATGGTATGTTTTAAATTGGCTTCATTTCCACAGCTGTATGACTAGGATCTATTGAGAAGGTGCACACCGCCTGGGGTTTCTGCCAAAACTTGATTGACTTGCAGATAGACTTTTTATTAAAGAGTTAAAGTCTTACAGTGGGGGGAGGTTATGGGGGGGTAAATGGTAATGGAAAATATATAGTAAAAATTATATAAAGTCTGATGATAAGTTAATAAAACCTTTGTAAAACCTTGTATCAGTCATAATTTTTGTTGCTGTTGTTCTTATAAAATGTAATGGGTACAGAAATGGTTAGCAGTGGAATGGTTATACCAGCTTGCTCCATACATAAGGCATACGCTTGAGAGACCTAGGCCTGCAGTTTATTTATGGAGAAAAAAGCTGAGTATTGAATTTTGAGAGAATGATCAGTGGTTCTTAAATTTAGCAATGATAGAAATAGTTATTTTTTAAAAAATTCAAGAGAGTACACTTTGGGTTCGTCTTAAAAGAATCATTTCTGATATAGTAGTAGCAAAATTTGGAACCAGAACTGCTACATTTGTATATGTAATCTGTGCTATACACCAAGAGAAAGGAGAACTAAGATCTTGCCCACACTCAGAGCTGCCCAAGCCATGTGCACTGGTATGGGCTGCCAGAGGAAGAGGTCCGGCTCTGTTTGTTTGTTTGTTTGTTTGTAATTGGTCTGCCCAGTAGGAACACTATTTTGTAGCTATTGGCCTGGAGAGGGGCACCTTGTTTTAAGTGGCTAAAAAGTATGTATATGCTGGCTAAGACCACTTTGAAACCCAATTTAGTATAATTTTTAGCAGTTTTGCCTGCAGAATATCATCTTTGGGTGACACTCAATGATTAAATGTAATTACATGTTAGCCAAAGAGGTCTAAGGTTTATAAAACATGGGCTACAAATTCAGAAGAATTTCGAACTATAAATTCAGAAATACCACAGCTAAAATTCGGCAGAAATGCATGCTTTTAAAAGTCTGTTTACAAGAACCTGTACTTTTGAGCAATTTTGAAACAAATCTCGAGATATTAATCTTTACTTCTGGGAAGGGAACAAATATGATTCAGACTGATTGCCTTCTATCCTGATATTATGTATAGTTTAGTGTTAGAAATCCATTGATAACAAAGCTATTTGAGAAATTTGAAACTAGTCAATTTAAAAGAAGGTAAGTGATTTTACAGAAAGAAGATTGACCAGAAGTTAGGAAACTTACACTCTAGCTCTTACTATCCCACGAATTCACTCTGGCCCAGTACAGGCAATTAAACCTTCTAGTCCTCAATCTCTGTATCTGTAATGTGAAAGACATACCAAATATACGGTCTCTTTCAGTTGTAATGTTTTGTGATTTAAAAATGATATCTTTTCTAGCCAGATCTTGAACCTGTTACTAAATACATTCATTCTATTTTAAATCATTTAAGCCAAGTAATGATTTTTGTTTTTTCATTCCTATTTTTCAGAAACTCTGTGAAGGCATATTTAAAGTCCTTGTAAAGGACATCCCAACAACATGTCAAGTGTCCTGTCTGGAAGTTCTCCGTATTCTCTCCAGAGACAAAAAGGTTTTAGTTCCTGTAACAACCAAGGAAAATATGCAGATACTGCTGCGACTAGCGAAGCTAAATGACTCAGATGATTCTTTGGAGAAGGTGTCAGAGTTCCCAGTTATTGTGGAGTCATTAAAATGTCTGTGTAACATAGTGTTCAACAGTCAGATGGCACAGCAGCTCAGCCTGGAACTTAACCTTGCTGCAAAGCTCTGTAACCTCCTGAGAAAGTGCAAGGACCGAAAGTTTATCAGTGACATTAAGTGCTTTGACTTGCGCTTGCTCTTCCTCCTGTCACTTTTGCACACTGACATCAGGTCACAATTGCGCTATGAGCTCCAGGGACTACCGCTGCTAACCCAGATCTTGGAAAGTGCCTTTAGCATCAAGTGGACCGATGAGTATGAATCGGCCATAGACCATAATGGACCTCCTCTCTCACCTCAGGAGACAGACTGTGCCATTGAGGCCCTCAAAGCTCTCTTCAATGTGACAGTAGACAGTTGGAAGGTGCATAAAGAGGTAAGTTTAAGAAGGGTATTATCTACTATAGAATTTAATTGGTCTGGGACATCCTTTAGAGCTGCCTGCAAGGGAGGAATGGAAAAAATTTCCAGTTCCCCCATTAATCATTATATGACTCAAGATTAATTTCTTAACCATTGTAAATCTTATTATTTCCATTTGTGTAACATTTATCAGAAGAACGGGGTGAAGACGGACTATTGCTTTATAAGATGCCAAATATAGCTCCTTTTCTGAATATCAGGTGTCTTTTCTTTTTTAAGAGTACGTCTTTCAGGTACAAGGTTTAAATTATAAGATTTGAGGGGAAACAAGACAATGCGTTCATAAAGGTATAGGCATTTTTTGTGGCTATCATCTCAAAAGTTAAGAGAAATCAGACCAGTTGAAATTGGTCAATCAGAATTGATGTCTGCTGTGAAGAGTAAAAGATGCTGTGTCATGTATCATCCTAGTCTCCTGGAGTATTACTTTATAGTGTTAGATAACAATCAGAAGTGTAGGACTACAACTAGATATCCATGCTTGTATGCAGTCCTTAGAAAACAAGCATAATTACATGAGAGTATGGGAAAGGTTATTTTAAACCTCTTGACCTATTTCTAAACTAAGATCATTTTCTGTGGCTTGGACTGTCCAGCAACCCAAAGTGAGGCAGATGTAATAGTTTATATTTTAGTACCCACAAGAACAATATGCTAAACAAGAAACTTAGTTTAAGGAAGTCAACAATTTTAAGTGAAGCGGGTGTAAACTTTTTTCCCTTACTTCTACAATCTTAACATTTCACATTTACCCTCTCTCCTTTGCCTTAAATAACTGGTGAAAGTAAGCCACTGCCTGTAAAAAAAATAAAGAAAAGAAATGTTTTAGTGCTGGAGCAAATTATCTTTTCTGACAATTGACTTTCGGACTTAGGTTCACGTATTACTGTGTCCATTTAAAGCAGTTCTCAGCATGAATAACAGTCTGTTTTTGCCAGCAGTGCCTGAGCTGATGGAGTAGGGGGCACTGGGTGGAGGAGACAAAGGAGGGAAAATCAGGACAACTGTAGTAGCATAATCAATAAAATAAAATTTTAAAAAAGAATTTTCTCAGTGCATTGCTATAGTGGGAGTGGGCAGGCTTCTGAGTTGTAAAGCGCAAATAGTTCTATATTTTGAAACCAAATGTTTGAAGATCAGTTCTAACAGCTATTTTAGATGACCATAGTATGGTCAGTTTTTCCTGGGACTTGGCAAAAGAAAAGATGTGGAAAGCCCACATGCTCCATTTATGCTTTGAAACCAAATATTTGGAAGTATTAAAAATGTTATGTCTCTATGCCTTTTTGGTACCTTCTATGGTTATTTTTCTTACACTGTTTGTTTTGGTGTTTTTAAGTTTTCCATTTAATTGCAAGAGCTCTTCTGAGACTATTGGTTTGCCATTGTTGGAACTCCTGTTATATAAATTGTGCCCCAGATTTGGGGCTCACATTGGTAGCTCACATTGGTAGCTCACATTGCTCAAATTCATGGCAAAAAAGTCTGCACATTAGTGTACATATGGATGACATGTAATAAATATCACTAAATCGAGATTAGTCTTCATTAGTGGGGCTGAAAGAAGCTTTAGAAAATGCTGATGTGGCAAATTTTCATTCTGTGTTATAGAATGTTTATTCTCCGCAAGGTATGTGAGAGAGGATCAGTAGTCCTGAAGCAGGCATCTCAGCAGACCTAGTGTCTCTTGTGAGTTGTGGATCAGATGGAACAGCCGTTATAAAATGTACCCCATGAATGTGACTCTGGGCCATTATACAGTGTCAGAAATTTAAACAGTATTGAAGACAGGATTTTGCCAACTCATTTAGTCAAGAGTGTGGGAAAGGTTATTTTAAGCCACTTGAGTCTCCATGAGTTTCAAATTCAAATTGTAGTGAATATTTAGTCAATCATTCAGTCAGTCAACAAATACTTAATGGATACTTGCTAGGTGTAATGCTTTGTGTTATGTAATGTATTGGCAATAATAGGTGTAGACACAGCCTTCATGAAAGTCCAGTTTTGTTGGTGAAACAGGTAATAAATAAGTAAACAAATATATAATTTAAATTGTGTTAAGTGCTAGGAAGGAAACGGCAGTGATTGAAAATACTTAGTACAGTCACAGAAGACCTTTGAAGGTCTCTCCTGATATCTGAAAACTTGAGAATGATTCAGCCATCTGACGAATGGGAGATGAACATTTCCCAAAAATCAAACAACATGTGAAAAGACACAGAAATCAGCATAGAGTATTTTTTACTGAGGTACCCACAACATAAAGAAAATCTGTAATAATGGTTCAGAGAAACTTACCAGTAAGATTCCATTTACCTGGGTTTTATTATCTCCTTGATTGTCAAATGAAAGACATCTTTCATTAGTTGAGCAAGCACCTAAAGAATTGTTAGTACTTTAAAATGTTAACTGAAATAAAGAGATATAGAAGATATATTGTATGGGAAAAATATCCAACTTAAAAATAATGTTTTTCTTACTATGAAAATAATACATGCTAATTATAGAAGACCCATGGGGAAAAGAGCATACAAGCAGTAAGAAAATACAAATTACCTACCACTCAAAGATAAGCACTAGTTGCATTTTGATATATATCTTTCAACCATTCTCCACTAAATATAAGCACATGTATATGTTTTCTTTTTACAAAAATGGAGTCATTTTATAATCTTGACTTAATTTCTTGCAGAGTAGCGCTTTTCAAAATGTGCTCCTTGAATCCATAAAGTTCCTAGGAGCAGCCCCTGGGGACAAGTGGGCAGTGCTCCAGGTTCCCCACCCTCACTTTAAAAAGAGCACATTTGATTGTTGCTATTGCTGTTGCTGTTTCTTTTTAAATTTAGATTGTAACTAGATTTTATTTGGTAGATAAAAAGAATTCTGCAAACAGAAAAAAAATTTTGACAGCCACTTCTCCTATTTGATAAACCCTTACACCAAGGGTTTATCAACTTTAAACAAATACCCTATGTGTAGGCATTGAACAATTTGTAATTATTTGGTATTTCAAATAGTAATATAGTACATTTTGTTATTGTAAGAATCTTTGTAGATAAATTTCTAGGATTGTTGTGTCAAAGAGGTTTTCAAAGCTTTAAGGTTTTTTGATATGCATTGCCAAAATGACTTTCAAAAAATAGTGCAAGTTTATATCTTTTCAAACCCTGGGCATTTCCCTTTTTAAAATTATTACCTATTTTACACCTCAGCTGTTATAGAAAATGCAGATGTTTGGCTTTGGTTTTAACTTTTAATAGCTATTTTTATAACTGATCATTTATAGTTCACCATAAACAGAAAATTAATGACTAGGTTTTTCTTGAGGTTTAGCAAATTAGTGCCATTTGTTCATTTTTAGGTTTATGCCTCAGTGTTAAATTTCTGCCTGCCTGGTGATGACATCAGCAGATTAACTTGGAGATTTCATTTCATTCAGTAGGAAATACAGCTGGCTGTATGTCCACATGTAGTGTCAGCCTTGTTTTCCTCTCTTCCTCTCACCCTTTGTCTCTCTGTTTCCTAAAGGCAGTGTGTTTAAGAAGGTCACATGATTTCTCTAGCAAGACTGGAAGTCAGTTCTAGAAAAGTGAATTTAAAAGGTGTTCCTTCTGCTTTAACCTTTTGTTATCTCTCTTGATGGAGGAAAGCATGTTATTCTAGAGATCCCTTACTTAGCACACATTCCCTTCTGCAATACTTCCCAGATGTCAATGCAATATGATGAGAAAATACAAGAACCAACAGACGTGGTAGAGCTAGACAACGAAATGCAAACAAACAAGTAGTTCAAATTCTAAGTAGTCAAAGAATGCTTTCTGAGGGAACTAAAACAGTTGAGTGTCCATAGAAGGTAATTGGGAATGTCACATGGTAACAAGAGGTTAGTTCCTTGATTATTTTAGAGACTTTGAAGGAAATGTATAAAAAGGACATGATATTAATTAAATAAAACTAAACCTTTGAGCTCTGCTGTGTTTTTTGCTTAATCATTTTTTTCCAACATTTATCGAATGTCTAGTATGTGCCAGGTTCTGTGTTAGTCATATAAGATCCAAGATAAAGCATCACTGTCCTTGGAGAACTAACTGTCTAATAGGAAAATCAGACATACAAACAGAGGTGGATATATGACAGTTTGTTACATTATTTACTATTCTCTATATTTTCTATATGTTTCAAAATAAAAAAGAATCACCTCAACCATGCACAGTTGCTTCAAATGCTGTATATTCTAGATCGTTGGAGGTGTGTCTCACCTCACTGTCGTAGCCTTTCTGCTAAGTAACATACCTAGCACAAGTAGGTGTTCAGGAAATAGTTTCTTAATGAAAATTAAAATGTAATGTAGTTTGATATCTGTAAAGGAGAAATTGCCTGAATTCAAAGGGAGGAAAGTTTATGATACCACTTAAATTTTCAAAGCTATTAAAATTTTTTCTAAAAGCCTAAAAAATTTAAAGACATTGTTTATACAAGCAGCTTCTAGCCTTTAATTACAGCATTCTATTTTATAACATTTAATTCAAAAAAGCATTTATTACTTTATGCACAGCACCATGATAGATGCAAAAGAGGTAAAGTAGATCATTTTTGCCTGTAAGGAGACAGACAGCTTTTTGAACATTTAGTAGGACAGATAACTATGGTAGAGGTACAACAGGGTGAGAGTAAAACAAAGAATGAAATGCTACCCAAAATATTTCCAGATAAGAATGCTTATGCGCATTTGCATGCATATCTCTATGAATGTGCATTTCACTTTTTATAGAAATGAAATTGAATTTCTATAAGTTTTCTAAATCTTATCAATTAGAAGTACCCTGAGATAAAGGCAGATTACGACTCACTGATGTGAAGTAGTCTCCCTTCCAACTTATTGATTAGATCAGTTAAAACTCTGCATGAAAAGGAGTGAGGAAATTGATAACTTTACCAAATGAAAGTGAAGCCTTCCATAGTTTGCATAGGAGAAAAAAAAGCAACAGTACAGAACAATCTGTAATCAAGAAGTAAAAGCTGTAGGAAGAGATCCCAAAGAATCTCCTGAGTTTGTCATCTTGTTTTCATTTTCATTATCACGTCAAACCTGCCTGCTTTCTCTCTCTTCCTCCTCCCTTTGTCCTCTGAGACTTCCTTTCCATTTCAGCCTTCGGAGATAGTGTCATTTCAGAGGAGAGAATATTGATGCCCTAAAGATACTAAAACAAAGATCATGATGCAAGTAAATGACAGTTGTATAACCTGAGTTTGTATAATGTTATATAAAGAGCAATTATGTTTAATCCTTCTATCATCCTTGTGAGACAGGAGCATTAATCCCATTTGAGAAACGACAACACTAAAGATGAGAGAGTTTAAATTATTTATGGAAAATCACACAGCACAATGGCCAATAATAGGAAATAATGTCCACTCTAACCTTCATTAAGGAAGACTTCTGAAATGATAGCACTCATTCAACAAATATTTGTTGAGAGCTACACTCGTGGAGTGCAATAAAGAGTCTAGAAATAAACCTACACATACACATCAACTGATTTATCATACAGGTAACATTGAAGTACAGTGGGAGGAAGGTGGGCTTTGTAATAAATTGCACTGGGTCAATTTTGTGGCTATATGGGGAAAAATGAATTTGAATCTCTACTTGTACCATATACAAAAATTAATTTGAGATGGATAAGCGACCTAAGTATAAAAAAGGTAAAGTAATAAAGCTCGTAGAAGAAAACCAAAAAATTACCTTCATGACTTATCTTAAACAAGTTAAACATTTCTTAAATAGGCAAAGATTTCTAAAACAGGACAAAAAAAGATCAAACCATAGAGGAAAAAATTGACCAATTCGTCTTCATTAAAATGAGGTCATCGAAAGAAGAAAGTAAAAAGGCAGGCTACCAAGTGGGAGAAGGTACTTGCAACACATATATGCAATAAAGGACTCTATCCAGAATACATTAAAAAGTCCTACAAACAAAGTCAGTCAGCCAATTTAGAAAAATAGGCAAAAGGCTTGAATAGGCCCTTTACCAAAGAGCTATCTAGGTGACCAATAAGCACATGAAAACGTGTTCAACTTTATTAGTCATCGGGAAAATGCATAAGAAAACCATGAGACCACTGTACACAAGAATGACTAAAATTAAACAGGCTGATAGTATCAAGTGTTGGTGCAACTGTAGAGTAACTGGTGAGAATATAAATTGGTTTAAGCACTTTGAATACTGTTTGGTAGTCTGTACTTCTAACACTTATATGTATACGCCCTATGACCCAGCACTAAATAACATGTAAAAGAGTATGCTTGTAGCACCACTCTTCAATATAACTGAAAACTGGAAATAATTCAAGTGTCCATCAAGAGTAGGATTGATAAGTAAATTGTAATGCGTTGTATGCAACAGTGTTTTCTTAACCTGTGGTAAAAGACTAGATTTTTCCCTAGGTGTCAGAATGAAACTCTTGTATAATATATATTACACACACAATATCAAACTGCTTGAAAATTTGTAAATGCTCCTTCTGTACTCATGGCGTTGCAGATCAGTGGCAAAAAGGATGTGAACAGACACTGGTTAATAAGCTGTACTGTGAATAGCACTACTTTGAAACAATGCAAGTGAACAAACTGCAGCTATACAGAGCAAGGTGGAATTTCATATATGAATGATTTCATTCATATAAAGTTAGTGACAACAAAAACTACTAAACTGTGATGTTAGACATTGGGATTAACCTTGAGGAGTAGGGGATTGTCATTTGAAAGGACCAAGAGGGAATTCCAGGGTTCTTGATCTTGGCATTGTATCATTTTTGTGCTAATTTTACGGATATGCTCATTTTGTGAAAATTGATCTAGCCAAACACTTATGATTTAGGGATTTATTGTTTGTTTTACCATTTACATTAAAATGATTGAATACCTATTAGACAGATGCCCTCTAAACTTATGAACATAATAGGTTAGTGGAGAATGCAGTGTATATGCAAGTATATGAACAAATGTGAAATTATAAATTCTGATTTCATGAAAGAAGTCTTAACAAGATGTAGTGATAGAGAATAATGAAGGAAAGAATCTATATAGATAAGGTGGTCAGAGAAGGGGCTTCTCTGAGAAGATATTTTAGCTGAGACCTACAGGATGAAAAGAAATCTGATGCCAAGAATGGAGGCAAAAGTCAGAATTTCAGTAGTTATTTTGAGTAGAGAAATAGAATTTAGTGGATTTATGGTAAAAGAGAGCATTGCAAACATTAGGGTATAACTTGGGAATTAGTGTTATGAAAATTGGGACAGGAAGAAATGGGATAGAGGGAAGTAGGATTTGAGGTTTACAGTCACAAATAATGGAAAGACCAAAATGGATAGTTTTTTTATTAACTATATTTTATTGATTATGCTATTACAGTTGTCCCATTTTTCCTCCTTGGCCCCGTACTCCCATTTCCTCCAACAATCCCCCTCTTAGTTCAAGCCCATGGGTCTTACATATGAGTTCTTGGCTTTTCCATTTCACATACTATTCCCAACCCCCGCCCTCCCCCCATCTATTCTATTCTGTACCCACCAACTATGTTTCTTTCTCTTTTTAAAGATTTAATTTATTTATCTTTAGAGGGGGAGGGAAGGAGAAAAGGAGAGAATATCAATGTATGGTTGCCTCTCTTGGGTCCCCTGGGTGGGAACTAGCCTGTAACCCAGGCATGTGCCCTGATTGGGAATCAAACTGCGATCCTCTGGTTCACAGGCCCAAGCTCAAATTACTGAGTGACACCAGCCAGGGCCTATGTTTCTTATTCCTTGTAACTTTTCTCCCCTCCACCCACCCAATAACAACCCTCTATGTGATCTTCATCTGTATGACCCTGCTTCTGTTTAGTTGCTTGTTCAGTTTGTTGGGTTGTTTTTTTTTTTAGATTGCATTGTTGATAGTTGTGAGCTGTTATCACTTTACTCTTCATAGTTTTAATCATCTTTTTCTTATAAGTTCCTTCAACATTTCGTACAAGGGCTTGGTGATGATAAACTCTTACCTTTACCTTGTCTGGGAAACACTTTATCTGCCCTTCAACTGTAAATGATAGCTTTGCTAGACAGAGTAATCCAGATTGTTGGTCCTTGCTTTTCATCTCTTTGAATACTTCTTGCCAGTCTCTTCTTGCCTGCAAGGCTTCTTCTGAGAAATCAGGTGATGGTCTTATGGGAACTCCTTTGTAGGTAACTCTCTTCTCTTGCAGCTTTTAAGATTCTTTATCTTTAACCTTTGGCATTTTAATTATGATATGGCTTGGTATGTTGATCCTTGAGTCCAACTTGTTTGGGATTCTCTTAGCTTCCTGGACTTGCATGTCTATTTCCTGCACCAAATTGGGGGAGTTTTCTTTTATTTTTATTTCTAACAAGTTTTCAATGTCTTGCTCTTCTCCTTCTGGCATCTCTGTGACTCAGATGTTGGTACATTTAAAGTTGACCCAGAGGTTCCTAAGCCTCTTCTTGTTTTTTTGTTTTTTTGTTTTTTTTTTTGGAATTCTTGTTTCTTCTTTCTGTTCCAGTTGACTGTTTATTTCTTCCTTTTGTTCCAAATCATTAATTTGAATCCTGGCTTCCTTCCCTTCACTCTTGGTTCCCTGTATATTTTTCTTTATTTCATTTTGTATAGCCTTCATGTCTTCCTTTATTTTAAGGCTGTACTGAATCATTTCTCTGAGCATCCTGATCACCAGTGCCTTAAACTCTGCATCTGATAGGTTAGCTATCTCCCTCTTGCTTGGTTCTTTTTCTGGAGTTTTGATCCATTCATTCATTTGGGCCTTAGCTCCCTATCTCTTCATTTTTGCAGCCTGTCTGTGTTTTTGTGTATTAGGTAGAATTAGAACTCCTTTGATTCCCATACTTGGCACACCTGTTACATTGTATGGGGCAGAGCCTTAGGTATTCACCAGGGCAGGGCAGTCCACTTCATCACTTTGTGGTGCCGTATGTAATGGAGGAGTCAGAGAGGGAACCAGTGAAGCTTGTTTGGTTCTCACCCTGTCTCCAGTCACTTTCCCCATGTCCCATATATGTTTGGTATCCTTGTGATTGCTGCCCTGTTGCTGATTCCCAGAGTGGGTGGGTTTGCAGACATCCTAGGACCCTATGGGCTCTTTACATGCACTCTCCTGAGATACCAATAGTTTCTTCCACCACTAGAACCTTGGGCTGTGCTTCTGGCCTGGGGCTGGGATTGCTAGCTCCCCTCCTGGTTTTTATCCACCACATGTTAATGTGAGACCTCCTGTTTTGTGGGCTGCTGCTTGTAGGTACTTCGCCATGCCATACCACATCTCTCTGTCCCTCCTACCCATCCGGATGAATTTCTTGTTTAAATCCTTGGCTGTCCAACTTCCATACAGTTCAATTCTTTGTCAGTTCTGGTTGTTTTTTGTTTTTAGATGGTTGTTATCCTTGTGGTTGTGTAAGGAGGTGAACATGTTCATTTTGGCCAGAAGTCTCCAAAGTGGATAGTTTTGCAAGAGGCCTGTCAATATCAGCATGAGAACAATTGTGGTATCTAGAATAAAGAAAAATCTAGTTTAAAAGAAAGTGCATTCCCACTTAATTTTCAAAACCAAGGAGAATATGATTAAGAGTTAATGGATGAGTTTTACATGAATTTCAGTGTGCTTAGCATAATTTGGGATAAATGAAAGTATATCTACATGTTAGAGAATTTTGATTCAAGCATTTGAAGATGGATGGCAAAAGGGACAGCATTCATTCCAACCCTGCCAATCTTTGTGTCTCTCTTGTTCCACTGGTCCTTCCCTTTACTCTTCCCCATCTCCCCAAGACACAGTTCATAATCACTCATTCCGGCTCTGTCAGTCTCACCTTTTGTTTCCTTCCTCCCTCCCTCATTTTTGCTCTGTACCTTTAAATGTTTCATTGAAAGTACTGAACACTTTCACATATATCATCTTCTTTAATTTAATCCTTTTATAACCCCAACAACCTCATGTTTTGGGGGGTGCATGTGGGGAAACTTTGGCTCAGAGAAGCAGTATGGTTTGTCTTAAGGTCACAACCTACACTCCTGACTCCAAGTACAGCACTTTTTCTACTGTGCCACAGAGGCCTTCATCTCTTCCACATCTACCCACGATAGTGTTATGTTTCATAGTGTCATCTGCATTATGAGTAATGAAAGTGTGCCCTATTGTTTGTTAGGTTTATAAGAGATATCTTCTTCCTAGAAGGGCTGAGTTACATATCTGAATATAGGATATATATGTATAATGTATGAATATATTTCACTTTATATAGACTTGAAATCAATTATATATATACCGAAGTGTTTTTTTTTTAATTAATAGCTTTTGAAGTAATTGGAACCTTTCTGAAGTATAGCATATCTGGGATCTTTATCACAATTCTGGTTTTATATGTCTTCGTAATTACTAAAATTCTGGAAGAAGAAACATATGACCTTGATGCAGATAATTAAAGAAATTGTTGCGATCCATAATCTCACTAAAAATAAGGAGTTAAACCAAGTGATTATTCAAAGCTTAGCTTATTTCCTACTGTTTGCCTTCTTCCCTCTAACTCTCTCTGTTTAATATCACGACTAATGAGTAAACATTGGAAAAATAGATTAAACTCAGATCACTGGTTTTCATCACTTGCTGGTAACTGGTGAAACTTAAGAGCAAGATTTGGAAGAACTAGGAGATTAAGAAGATTCATTAAAATGAAGTTGATGGATTATAGATTTTAATCCATTGCTTTTGAAAGTTAAGAGATGAGACATTTTTATTAAGGATGTACAACCTGTTCCTAAAATATCTGATAGCATTACATATATATGAACTTTTATGATGATTAGTAAACTGGAACAGTATGCTATTGAACAAAAGAATCTAGGCTTTCTAAAAATGAAGAAGATCCCTAGCTGAATTGATAATAAGGTAAAATAGAGTAGGTAATGTATGGATGTTGACCATGTCTCTTTTTGCCTGAAATGCCCTTAAGGGAGGGTTAGATCAACAACTTCTGGTTTCATTGAAAGCCATTTCTGGAGGTGGCTGTAGCTGTTGAGACAATGACTATACCTCTCCATTTATGTCTATGTATGACTGTTTTGAAGGGCAGATTGGCCGTAAGGTTACTCTGAGGAATGTAGTGATGTACCAGACTCCTTCATCAAGGCATTCAATATCCAATTCTTCCTTCCCTCTTTTTTATTTGCCATAGAGTGATTCTCATCAGTTCCGTGTCATGGCAGCTGTCCTTCGCCATTGTTTACTAATTGTAGGTCCAACTGAAGACAAAACTGAAGAGCTGCACAGGTAGGTAACCTCTCTATTGATATCTCAATGAAAGACATAGTTCTTAATGGTTTTTAGGCATCTAATTTTAATGGTCATAAGCACAAGGAAGTGAAAATATTATAGTAAATCAGGTAACTGGTTTGTTAGATATCATTACTGTGTTCTGATGAGAAATTTTCATTCTCTCACCTTTGACTTATTAATTGAGCCCCAACAGGAGATCCCAGAACAACTGTGATAAAAGCACACAGCCATTGAATACTGTGTATAGCATTATGTTAAGTTCTTTACAAAGATTAACTCCTTTTAATCATCACATGGCCTTAAGAGATAGGCCCTACTGTTTTTCACCTCAATAGATAAGCAATTTCTCGAAGATCTCATAGCTCTAATAAGTAAAAGAGCTTGGATTTGAACCCTGCTTTTAATTACTACACTTAAACTAATATGCTCACTAATTTCCTTTAAGAGTATTTACCAAGAAAATATATCTTAAGTAATATTCATTAAATTTTATAAACTTATAAGAACTGGATCACAGTCTGAAGTATTAATATGGGGGGAACCTAAGAAAAACAGGAATTATCTCCTGGAGGGTGGGCCTTCTGTAGTACAGGCTTACCCTGCTAGGTGAGTGTTCCAGGAATTCATCTTTGTCGGTGTACCAGCTGGCATTGCTGTGAGAGGCTGCATTTGGCCTCAGTGCATTTTTTTTTCCTGAAGACTCTTTACGGCGTTTGCCCATTTCATGACGGGTGATTTACAAGTGCACCTGCCCACACCATGGTGAGTATTCAGCAGTTTTTGACCAAAAATGGCCTGACCCCTATGCCCCACCCTCCCTATTCACCCCATCTCTCCCTGAGCAACTTTTTTTTGTTGTTTCCCCCGATAAAAAAAAGCCCTCAAAGGGAATCATTTTGCCAATGTGGAAGAGTTGAAACAAAACAGCAGAGTACTAAAAGGCATCAAAATTGACAAATTCAAAAACTGTTTTGAGCACTGGGAAAAAAATCTCAGTAAGTGTACTGAGAATGGAGAATATTTTGGAGGTGACTGAAGTTTAAACATGTAAGAATAAATATACACTTTTTTTATAAATAAGTTCTGGTTTTTGGGTCCCCCCCAAAAAGTTACCATAAAAAAAGTTTTATGACTTGCTTGTTAGAGTTTCAATGGACTACTATTAAAATTTATCATTCTCTGAGAACAGCTGAATTAAGTATTAATGCATATTTTTCATTCTTTTAAAAATATTTATTATTGATTTTTTAGAAAGGGAGAGTGAGAGGAAGAGGGGGAGAGAGAAACATTCATTTGTTGTTCCACTTATGTGTTCATGGATTGATTTTTGTATGTGCCTCGATCAGGGATGGAACCTACAACCTTGGAATATCAGGGTAGCACTCTAACTTACTGAACTACCTGGCCAGGGCTAGTCCTCTTTCTTACTTTCTATTTGAGATCTGGTTTACAGTAATAAGATTTCTCATTTTAACATGACTGCTCATGGAGCTTTATAAGAGTACAAGTGGCATTTTAAACAAGTCAAATGAATTTAAATCTTAAAAAAAGTAACTTTGGCATTACCACTGCTTTACAAATTTAAAAATTGGGATCTTAATAATAGAAATTACCTTTTGAACATTTGTAATACTCTGTTTTCTAAAATATGGCTTACATAAAGCTATAGTAACAGTATAAAATGAAATATACTCTTGTTATTTTTTAAGCAAATCCATATTATTTTTGTTATGATTAGTAGTTTATTATTTGATATTGCAATCAGTTTATTGGTGGGTATCTTTATATTATATACTATGCAAGTCTTCAAAAGATTGTTTTTTCACAGTTAAAAAGTAATTTTTTATGCAGCTGTAGATCAAGGGTTTAATTTTCCTGGGACTGCAATAAATCATTGTGTAATAACTGTAATAAATCATATCCTCTAAAAAGATTTTATTGAGCATTTTGTCTTATTGTAATTTTTTCATAATCAAGAGGCACTAGAAATTTATATGCTCCAAGAAAATGGGGTTTATAAGCCCAGGAGTAAATTGGTTTTGGGGGCTGAGGAAAACAAATACCACAAGTTAAAGAACATTCATATAAAGATGTGAGAAACATTCACATCCACAAAGTGGATGAAAAGTAATTGTTACACTAGTTGCAAAAACATTGCTAAGGATTTCTCTGAAGAATGAATTTAATATTTTAACAGAACTTGGTGTCCTTCAAAATAGAGCAAAACTATAGAGGTTTTAAAAATCAGAGTTTTAAAAAGGTAACCAGGTTTCTTTATTTTTCTTTAAATATTATCTTTTCTTAAATAAAATTTAAATTTTTCTTCAATTTGCTTTTATCTTAAAAGTTGCTTCAATAAACTACTAGCTACTCTAAATAAAAAGGGCTTTCCTTAGAGTCACAGATAGGATTTGTGGATAGAATTCTCAAAGGTTTTCCTGGAAGACTGAGGTTGCTGCTTACTTGACAGTTTATCTGGCATGGCCCTGCCTATCCCTTTAATCAGAATTAAAGTGATTAGTATCTTTTGAGCAGTAAGAATCTAGGCTAATCCATTTAATACAGAGAAAACTGCATTGACCCCAGAGGGCTATTTTATAGTAACCTTACTAGAATTGTAATATCTACTAAATTCTCATTTGTAGTGACCCTGAAAACAGTTTATGTGTGTTAAGACATAAGTTTAAGAAAAAACGTCAGAGTGTTCTAAAGGAACATCTCATTCCATTCGTAAACACTGATTTGTTTTAAGGAAAAATGTAATGAAATAGGTAAACCTGGACAGTATAGTGTATGGTTCTCATAATGAAACTCAAAGGGTTACAATAATGATTAAATGAGATATTAATAAAGCACCCTATCCCTGGCACTGAGGAAGCTCTCAGGAACTGGGGGAGCTGCTGCAGCCACCTCCATAACACTGCTACCTGATTACTATTATTTATAACAAGTGTGTTGCCTTTGAGATCCAATATTCAGTTCCAGATCTCTTTTTAAACATTGTTTCTTGATTTTGATATTTTGTTTTAGAATTTATTTCTGTATTTATCTTGGGATTGTATAGAGAAATGTTTCTGTTAATCTGTTTTTCTCAAGCCATATACGTTTAATGATACATGCATGTATGGAGCCTATAAAGGTGCTATAGGAGTTAAGTGAGTAAAAAAATGGCTTGGCAGCTGTTGTCTCAGTAAGACAGTGTTTCCCCCCACCCACCCCCAGACAAATGGAGAAGACATAAACATAGGAATAAAATGAGTTAGCTCACAATGACAGTTGACTTGACCTTAATTTTCACTAATCAACATTTTAGTTTTTATGTTTGTTATATTTCATTTCCTTTTATCTGTATTTATAGTAACAAGTAAATGGTTCAAGAATAGAAGAAACAATTCAAGACCAGAATAGAAGAAATACTACAAGATAGTTTTCAAGTTGTCTCCCAGTGAATTTAATTATTGAAATAGTAATTGCAGTAGAATTCAAAGGCAGACTCACTATGGTCTAGCATGATGAAGGAGCTCCTCCTCATTCATACTGTACCTATTCTCCATCCTCATTCAGACCTCTGGCTCCCTGGGGACTCCTTTTTCTCCTCTATTTTTGTGTAGGTTTACTTCCTTTCCTCTGTATTCTAAAGCATTGGTTCATTGTTTCAACCTGCTAGCCTTCAAGCACCCAAGCGTAGATCTGTCTGACTACTTTCTGTCTCTACTTTTAAACTCAGGCTGCTGAGTCCTGTGGAAAATTTTACCTAACCTGTCAGCTTGGTTCATCCTCTTCACTGCACACAGAGCTGTTTTTCAAAACGCAAATCTCTGCTTAGAATCCTCTCACGGCTCCCCTATGTCTTTACAATTAAGAGCAAATTTCTGTTGTCGCTGCATTTATTAACGATCTACAGTTTCATCTGGGAAATCTGTTCCCCTGGCTTTTGCATCTACTCCGTTGCCAGCACAACTCTGATGTAAGGGCATCAGTAACCCATATAGTTTAACATATACCTTATCATGGCAGTCCTTTAGAATCTCCCCACCCCAGTTCACACACGCACATGCACACACACACACCACCACCACCCCCTTCCTTCCTTTCTGGTCTTTCTGGTCTTGATGCCTACTAAGGTCCCTCACTGAAGGCCTTGTTCTTTGCCTTACTTAGACTTCTGGGCTTGTTTTCAGTTCCACACAGACACCATATTCTCTCATTCTTCCAGATTGTGCACTTTCCTCCTGTAGTGCAATATGTCCACCAGTCAAAAGCTCCTTAATAGTCACCATTTACTATGTGCCAGGCAGAGTGCCCTACATGCTTTTTTCCCCCACTAAATCCTCACATCACCCTGGTGGGATAAACATTGCTTTTTACTTTAGAGATAAGGACACCAAGGCCCAGAAGAGGTCATATAATTTGTGTAAGGCACACTTTTACTAAGAGGCAACCTGGAATTTAGCCCATTTCTCCACAAATTATGCTATGCTGCCTTTCCTTAGGAAAAGGAATATATTTTATTTATTTTTGTATATTCAGCACCTAGCACAAGGCGTAGTAAATATTTGTTGGGAATGAAGTGAGTTTTTCGCTAGTCTTAAAGAATGAGAATGTTCTAGGCAAGAGAAATCATACACAAATACAGGAATAGAGAACAATGACCAGGTGACTATGGGTTTAAAGTATTACGCTTTGCTGAGAGCAGCATTCAGGGGTCTTGCTTGCCATAACTCAGATCCAGGTTTTCTTGACAATTCCCTATCTGCTACCCCTCCAGTCTTCTCTTACCCTTTGCAGAAAACTCCTCTAGGTGTTGGCTATCTGATTCTTCTGTTATCCCCTCTTGAATACAATCTACTCAGGCTCTAGTCCCACCAGTATTGTACCAGAATGGCTATTACTGAGGTCCCTAGTGACTTCTGTGTTGCTAAATCCAGTGGACATTCCTCAGTTGTCATTTTGCTTAATCCGTTCACATTTGTTACAGGTGACTCTAGACTTATATACTTTTTTCAGGATACCATACAATCTGGGTTTTCTTCCTACTTCACTAGTTGTAATTTCTTCCTCTAGTCCTCAGGTTCCGTATGTTCTAGTGCCCCAGCCAGGCTCAGCCCTCATAGTTTTCTAGTCCACACTCACTCTCTTACAGATCTAATCCAATCATCTATCTTTAAATATCATCTACATGCTAATGACTCCTCAGTTTACATCTCTAATCCAGATCTCTCCCTGAACTCCAGACTCCGTAACTAACTTCCTACTAACACCTCCACTAGGAAGTCTAATAGACATCCCAAATTAAATATATTCAAAGTTCAACTTAACCTTCCCCTAAAAAGCTGTTTTCTCCTACAGTATTTCCCATTTCCGATTATGGTAACTCCAGCTTTCCATTTGCTAAAGCTAGAACCTTGGATTCTCACACCCTGCATTAGCCTGTCAGGAAATCCTTCAAAATGTATCCAAATCTAACCATTTCACTGTTATTCCTCTGTGCACTCACCTGAATTACGAGAGAAACACCCTAACTGGTCTTCCTCAGCTTTGATATCCTGCTACCTGTTCTCAACATAAGTTAGAGTATGTCACCATGCAGACCCCTTCAGTGGCTCCCCATTTCACTCATTATAGAAACTAAAGTTATAAAAGCCTGCAAGACCAATGTGATCCCCTGTTATCTATTTGGTCTTCTGTCTGCTTCTTCCTGTTTGTGGTGGTTCAACCACACCAACCTCTTTGCACCTCAGGCATGCCACTGCTCTAGCTCTGGGGCCTTTGCTTCTTGCTCTTCTTTCTGGAAAGCTCTTTCCCCAGGGAACACAAGACTGACCACCCTATTCAAAATTACAGCCCATGTGTCCTGGCCATCTTACCCTCCTGGGTGCTCCTCCCAGACCACTTAATTGCCTTCTATTCAGTATTTGTTTTATTTACTTTTCATTGACTGTTGTCTCCATACTGGAAAATGAGCTCCATAAGGGCAGGGATTTGTCCCTGTTTTCTTCATAACACCTGCCTGAAGCAATACCTAGCACAAGTAATTAATATATAATTACTGAGTGATATTAAAATGAATTTAGGTATTTACACATGAAAATCTTGGGGAAATATTAAGGTTCATTTAAGTAGATTTTGCAGCCATGAAAAAAGATATGTGATCCCCAAACATAAAGTACATTTGACCAGGTGATTGGGTCTGCACGTACTGTTACCATGTTCCTTAATGTCACTTGGTATTAAATTATGTTTAGTCCAGCAGTCCATACGGACTGGATTTTAGATTGCTTTCCTTCTCCCACAGCAAGGCTTTAATCAGGGCATTAAGGAGCTCTAAATAGTCCTTGCTTTTAAATCTGCATATCAGGAGGGGGCTGGGAGTGTGAGTGGGAGGATGTCATGTCCCAGTGATTAATGATCTCTAGGAAGCTGAAAAGGGGAGAGTAATATACACACTATTTCTACCCCCTGGAGTAGGAATGCAAACACCATTGTGTGGATCTGTGCATAGTCACTGACTTCCTGGTAGCTGGAGAATTTCATACACTATTCTACCACAAATAAAACTGTCAGAGAAGTGACAGAGCTCAAAAAGCTGGCCTTTCTTACTTTAAAAGAATAGCTCAAACACAGTGAGCCAGAAAATTAATTTTGTAGTTGTTTGGGAACCCAGTTGTTTAATAAGAAATGAGAAAATTGGAACTTTTCTTGAAAAGCCTAAAACCTCCAAATATTTGTTGAATCAAACTGTACATTTGGTTTCTTAAGTTTGCTGAGTTCCTGGATCCTGTCTATTTTTAATGAATTTAAATGGAAACATTCCTTTGTAATGAAATGCATCGTCTTAAACTTTTCAGTGTGGTCTCTATGGTAGATGCAGAGAATTAAAATATTGATGGACTTCAGAGCCTATTGCCCTATGTGTTAAAAAAAAAATCCTCTAACATCTCAGAATGGCTTGCACAGTTTTAGAAAGTAATTCTAAAGCAGAGTTCTTTTGTTTCTTTTAACTCTATTGAATGTATGATATTTAGTAACAGTTTCCAAATGTTTAAGTCAGAAGTGAAACATTTTAAACTGTAGATAAGGAACTACAGATGTTTGCAAAAATTTTTAAAGACTTGTGGAGAAAGAATTTTATTTCCACCATTTGTGATTATTTGCAAATAACCAAAATTAGGGACTTTAACTGTAATAGTAATAGCAGCAGCAGCAGCTGTAGTAGATTTTTAGTGGGGACAACCAGATAACTTTTACTTTGACAATAACCATTCATCCTTAGGACTTGTTACACTGTTTTTGTTCTTGGTTCAGATTTCTTTGATACCCTTTACATTACTGCTCATTGCTCTGCGCTGTCTACTTTTAAGTCTTTGATTTGTTATTAATTTTTTTCATAAGAATAAAGAAAAGAAATACTCATTTGGGGGGAAATGGAGCCTACACTTCAGAGTAAAGGAGAGAAAAAAACTTGTATTTTATTTCTGTTTTGTTGTTCATTTTGTTGTATTTTTGAGAGTGTCACTATAGTCTACATTAAAAGGAACTACTGTGATCTAAATTAAGACAGCATCTGATAGATTAAGCCTTGAATTTGGTTTCCAAGTGGTTAGACTTTTAAATTGCATTTGCAAGAGTTTATTTTTAGTCAGGATGTGGTTATTTTTAGATGTGCTTCTCTGTCACTAGGAAATGTAATGCCTGTCTTTCCATTGTTGTTTATCAGGAAGTTCTGAGGCACAGGCTTATAAGATCCAGTGAGCACAGAAACCGACTCTCCTTTAAAAGAATATGAACTAGCGGGTGAAGGGAAATATGTTAATTGAGAACATACCTAATTTTTAAATTGTTGGTATCATTTTAATCTCTTATACACTGAGCAAGAGTGTAAGATTTTTAGGGAATACCAAAAATACAAGGTTTGGGTTCCCCCTACTGGTATATAGTCCAGGCTTGTGTATTCATTAACATATAGCAGAAAGGCCTTAGGGAGAGACTAACTGTGTTGGCCTCTTTTAAAGAGACCTGGTGATGAGAGAGCAAGAAAAAGCACCTTTACCCATTTTCTACAGATGTCTTACAAAAAAATGAGGTGATCCAAAAATTGTATTTTCTGCATCTAGAAAGAATAAAACTTAATCCTACAATATTTGGTTTTTAATGTTGCTGCCTGTGATAAGCTGCTTATATACAGAGCTTCTCAAATGCTTTATGTTGTAATCTAAGGAATAATAAAACACCAGTGGATCCACAAAAGGATTTAAAACCCCAAGGAAAAAAAGCAAAGCTAGCATTGTGTCGTAATAAAATTAAAGAGCTGGCGTTAAAGCTCACTAATTCCTATTTTAGCATTTCAGAAAGTGGCATGACATCATGTGATTGTGTGTGTCCGTTTAACATCTGTTCTTTCTAATTTGTCTGGTGTGTATTTGAAATAGTTCTCTTTTCTATCTCTTAGTAAATGCCAAGTAATATTAAAGGCTCATTTTGAAAAAGAAAAATTTTAATTGACTCCTAAAAGTCACTTCTGAACTTACCGTGTTTGCATTTTAAAGGACTATTCAATCAAATTAAAATATTGTATTTTTAAATTGCTTTTCAGCAATGCAGTCAACCTTTTAAGCAATGTTCCGGTCTCTTGTTTGGATGTTCTCATTTGTCCATTAACCCATGAAGAAACAGCCCAAGAGGCCACGACTCTAGATGAACTGCCCAGTGATAAAACATCTGAGAAAGAAACAGTTTTGAAAAACAATACGATGGTGTACAATGGTATGAATATGGAGGCCATTTATGTTTTACTCAATTTTATGGAGAAGAGAATAGACAAGGTAAGACTGACAAAATGGAGTCCTTGGGGAAATGCTTATAAAGAATGTAAATATGCCACACGCGAAAACATCACAGAACGTGATTTTAAAATCTAAGCTTTTTTAAATACCTGACATCTTACATAATTATTTGTACTCTGGAAAGCACTTTATTGTAATATATGTGATAAACCGCTGAAACACAGTTTTCAGCTTTATTTGTTTAAAACTGAAAATTCTGTTGCTGCAATGCCAGAATTGTGACTAATGCCTGAAAACAAAGGAAAAATTACTGTTCCATGTAGGTCCAAGATTTCATAAATCCTGGAAGTAAAAATTATCTTCCCCCCAAAAAACCTTAATGATAAGTGCTTTCTGTAATGTCTAAAAGATATCTTTAAAAGAAAAATCACCAACTTTCTATTTGTTGTGAGTTGCTTATTTTCTCTTATTTGTCATTTGCTTTGTCAAGTAACTATATTGAAAGGCAGCAAGGTAATTTGAAGGGGGGAGGTCATCAAAACCTTTGACTCATTTAAGCCCCTTAGTTAAGCCAGTGAGGACCCTACAAAAAAATAGCAAAATTCAGGAAGGAGAAAAGTAAGCCTTAGTAAACATGAAGGTAACTAATGAAATGGAAATATTGTTAGGAAAATAATTTTTAAAATAAGTTTTAAAGCTTTGGTAACATAAAATGTCTCCCCCTCAAAAAGGTATATTATATGCTATTATATGGAGGAAAGTAATACTGTTGGAAACTAAGCTAATGTAGCATGTACGGTTTTCTTTTTAGGGAAGCAGCTATAGAGAGGGCTTAACTCCAGTTCTCAGCTTATTAACAGAATGTTCCCGAGCCCATCGAAACATCAGAAAATTTCTCAAAGATCAGGTAACTGCTCAATGCACATTACATCAAAAAGTTAATCTTCTATGTGGATTTTATAAACATAGAGTTAATGAGTTGAATTCTTTCATAATGTTTTTTTCCTGAAAGTCAGAAACTCAGAAAAGTTTGTTTTAATTGTTGAAATCTTCCTAATCCGGAAATAACTGATCCTGTCTATTTTTTGAGTCATTTGTTCTTTTAGTCAACAAATACTTATTGAAATCTACTGTGTGTTGTGCGCTAAGCATTGTTTTAAGCATTGAAATACAGGTGAAGTCTTCGTCTTGTGGCATTTATCTTATAGTGGGGGGACAAAAAGTAAACATAAGTATATGATATAATGGCAAGTAGTGATACATGCTCTGAAGATAGGTGCAGCAGGGGAGACTTAAGAGTAAAGGAGGGCCTTTCTAAGGAAAGGACATTTGAGCAGAAATTTGAATAAGAAGAGGATTTCTGAGAATATTCTGGAAGAGGAATGTACCAGAGAGAACAAGTTCAAAGTCCCTAAGAGGAGACGATGCTTTGGAATGCTTAAGAAAAAGCAAGAAGGCTAGATAACAGTGTGCAAGGGGAAGAGTGGTGAATGAAGTGCAAGAGGTAAGCAAGAACTAAATAACTTAAGATTGTATAGGACTTTTGACTCTCTTTACGTGATATGGGAAAGCATTGGTCCATTCAGAGCAGGGGAGTGATGTGACCTCATTTAAAGATAACTCTGGCTACCATTTGTAGGATAGAATAGGAGTGTAAGTAGATGAGAGGAGACCAGCCCAAAGAGAGCTGATGATGAAGGTTTGAAGTAGGATGGTAGTAGTGGGTCATGGTAAGAAATCATTTTTCCATCACTGCATCTTTACCACCATATCTTTTGTCTCCCCTTCCATCACAATGGATGCATTGTCCCTATTTCCTTCTGTGGCCACCTTCTGCACTTTTATCCTGGATCCCTTTCCTTCTCACCTTCTCAAGAACTTGATTCCTGCATTTATTTGCACCCGAACACATCTTCCATTACAAATAAAAAACCCTCCCTTGGTGACTTCCGCCAAGATGGAGGCATAGGTGGAGACGCCGTGCTTTCTCCCACAACCAAGTTTAGAGACAACTAAATACTAGCAACAGAAAACACAGCCAGAACACAGAAAATTGAACTTTTCGGAAGTCTGATAACAAATTCTTCACCCTGATGGGTAAGAAGGGCAAAGCCAGCAGCTGGCAGAGTGGGGTTGCACAGGAAAACTCGGTCAGACAGACTCAGGCGCGCGGATCCCAAGCCTGGGGTTGCAACGGGCAGACCCAGTGAGCGACCCAGTGAATGACCGGTGTACCCAGCGTGGGTGCAGGGCGGCGGATTGACTGTGGTCCCGCATTCATGCGCACATAGAACAGCAAGGGAGTGGGCGGTGAGACAGGACCCAGCAGGCCCCAGCAGCGAGAGGCAGCAGAGGGAGTCGCCATTTCCCCACTCTGACCCCGCCCCCACATACAGCATCACAACCCAGCGACCTCAGTGGCCCTGCCCTGGTGAACACCTAAGGCTCCGCTCCTCATAATTAACAGGTGCGAACAGACCAAAAATGGCTCAAGAAGATTTCAAAGCCCCAGACCCCATAAATCTAAGCAGCAAAGAAATAGCAAAACTTTCGGATGCACAGTTCAAAACACTGGTGATCAGGATGCTTACAGAACTGGTTGATTTTAGTCATAAATTAGAGGAACATATGAAGGCAAAACTAATTGAAATGAAGGGAATTGCACAGGAAACCAATAGTGATGAAGAGGAAACTGGGACTCAAATCAAGGGAGTGAACCAGAAGGAAGAAAATAATGGCCAAACAGGAAAATATGAAGAAACAAGAATTCAAAAAAAATGAGAAGAGACATCGGAACCTCCAGGACATCTTTAAACACTCCAATATCCGAATTATAGGGGTACCAGAAGGGGGAAAGGAACAGCCACCAGTGGAAAACTTATTTGAACAAATAATAAAGGAGAATTTCTCCAATATGGCAAAGGACAGACTTCCAGGAAATCCAGGAAGCTCAAGAGAGTCCCAAAGAAATTGGACCCAAGAAGAAACACACCAAAGCACATCATCATTACATTAGTCAAGATTAAAATGAAGGACAGAATCCTAGAAGCAGCAAGAGATAAGGGGACAGTCACCTACAAAGGAGCTCCCATCAGACTGTCAGCTGATTTCTCAAAAGAGACTTTCCAGGCAAGAAGGGGCTGGAAAGAAGTATTCCAAGTCATGAAATCCAACCAAGATTGCTCTATCCAGCAAAACTTTCATTTAGAATGGAAGGGCAGATAAAGTGCTTCTCAGATAAGATCAAATTCAAGAAGTTCATCATCACCAAGCCCTTATTATATGAAATATTAAAGGGACTTATCTAAGAAAAAGAAGATAAAAATATGAACAGTGAAAGGACAGCAAACTCACAGTTATTAAGAACCACACCTAAAACAAAAGCAAACTAAGAGGACAGCTAGATCAGGAGCAGAACCATAAAAATGAAGATCTCGTGGAGGGTTAGCAACAGGGGAGTGGAGGAGAAAGGGGGAGAAGGTACAAAGAATAAGTAGCATAGACGGTAGGTAGAAAATAGATAGGAGGGCAAGAATAGTATGGGAAATACAGAAACTGAAGAACTTGAAACACGTGGTCATAAACTAAAGGGGGGATGGTGGGGGAGGGGTGTGCAGGGTGGAGGGAAATGAAGGGGATAAAACAACTGTAATGGCATAATGAATAAAATATAAATAAATAAATAAATAAATAAGTAAATAAACAAACAGGTGATTATAAGGTATGTGAATTGTATATCAATAAAGCTGTTATAAAACAAAAACAAAAAAACCTCCCCTAACACCACTTCTGAAGCTGCTTCCCCATTTCTCTGCCCATCTTTAGCAGTATTCTCCCTGATTTTATTCAGCAGTCATGGTTTTGAAAATCATCCAAATACTGATGATTCCCAAATTTCTATCTCCAGCCCTAACCTATCCCCTAAGGTCCAGACTTATATAGTAAACTACCTACTCATCTCCTCCCATTGGATGTGTAGTAAGTTGTAAGTATCTTTTTTTTTTCCTTACCTGAGGACATGCTTATTGATTTTAGAGAAAAGGAAAGGGAGGGAGGGAGAGAGAGAGAAAATGAGGGAAAGAACCATCAATCAGTTGTTTCTTTTATCCCCGCCCCCCCCCCCCCCCCCCCCACTGGGCATCACACATGCAGCCTAGGCATGTGTCCTGACCTGGAATCAAACCACAACTTGTTGGCTTACTGGACAATGCTCCTGAGCCACACTGGTCAGGGCAGATGTGTAGGAAGTATCTTAAGTTTAACATATCCCAAACTAATCTCTTGATTTTCCATCCCCTCTACCTAGTTTCTTCTCTTCCTTTACACATTCCAGTACATCGTACCACAATTCACCCCATTGTTCATTTATTGCCTTATAGAATTTCCCCTAATAAATGAATGAGGTTCATTTCCCCCCTTTATGTTTGTGGTCAAGATTTAGAAAGCACTTCACTATGTGTAGAGCATGTTAATAGATGTTGCTGATTAGGAGAGATTAGAAAATAGGGTGTCTGTCTCTGAGGAATTTACAGTCTGTTGGAGGAAGAGAGAGGTATTATGAAAATATAAATAGTCATTTGGGCAAAATAAACTAGTTAATTAATGAATTAAGGTCATTTCCAAGTTTGACTATGTTAGGACATTTTACCATGACCAGGAGGACTTGAAGAAGAAGAATAAACGAAAATACTCTTAAGTTTTATACATTTTGCTTCGTCACATAGGAGATCCAGGCACAACTAAACTGTTTAGATTTTGCTATCTCTAATCAAGACAGCCAAAAAACCTTATTTGTTAAACAGCTTCTTTATATGAAGGCCTTGGGTCACCTATTATGTAGATACAAGAGGTAATGAGAGACACTCCCTGTCCTCAAAGAAACACTACAGGATAGGTAGATAAGTTAATGAAACTCTGTAAGTAGATGAAATTGTGCCTTGTAACTAAAGATACAAGGCACAATACATAAATCTACTTTCCTTCTGAGGAGGATACACTGTAGAGTGTGATAATCAGGAAAAGCAGAACTTAAAGTAACAAATGACTAGCTTTGATAATAGTGTAAATGGAACCTAATTATTATGCCCTATAGTTAATACCTGATGAAATCCTATTCATGTATACCCAAAGGAAATTGGTCTTGACTGTTCTGTGTTTGGGCAGGTAGAAAGAGAATAGATGGTAGAAATGAGTGATCCAAGTTGGGTCAGTTAGTCGGTAAAGGCATATAGAAGAGATGAGGATGCTGTGAATTTGAAAAATAAGCTGGACGAGATTTGTCAAAGGAAAGGAAGATTGTTGGAGAGTAGTATTTGGAAGGTAAAAGAAAGGGTCCATACCTATGTAGTTTGTCTGGGAGTGATATATAAAAATAAAAACATCCAAATTGCACTTAAAAAACGTGTTTTAAGGAGTCCAAAATATAGCTAACAAAATTTTTGTGTGATAACCTTTGTTAGTAGATTCTGTACTCTGGAACTGTGGGAACATGCTACATGAAATCATTTGTTACAAGTCCCATTCTTCTAGAATTAGAAGGTAAACTCAGTATGGTTGACTGAAGCAAATAGTAAGACTTTCCTGTACCACTGTGTTGTGCCCATTGAACACAAGGAGCATTGCGCTCTACCCTGCCCTTCCAGGGATGTTAAAATAGGGATTTTGTAAACCCTTTGGGTAGGTTACTCAATTTTTTGAGACTTTGTTTCCATTTTTATTCATAGCTATATCTTCATTGCTTCCAGTACCTTCTGATATATGGTAGGCACTCAGTATAGAGAGTGAGGGAAGGAAGAAAATAAGTGGAATAGATTAAATAAAATAATATACATATAAAAGGTCTGCCACAGTAAATTATTATTGACTGAATGAGGATTGACTCTGTCTATCCTCATTCGTTAGCATAGTGCCTAGCTTATAGAAGTCACTTTTAAAAATTGGCTTGAATTGATTTATTCTTCCTTCAGACAAGAATTATTGCCTATAATTACCAGGCACTGAGAAGAGTAAACAAAACAAATTTCTACTCCTATACCACACTGACTCTGGTAGGAGAAGACAGGCAATAAAGAAATAAGTAAATACTGTGTCTGGTGGTGATAAATGCTATGAGGAAAATTAAAGAAGAAGGGCAGTAAAAAAGAAAATGGTAAAGGTTAGTTATGTAGGTGGTCAAGGAGTATCTTCCTATAAGTGACATTTGAACAGAGGCCTGAGGGAGTAAGGGAATAAGCCATGCAAGTTTCTAAAAAAAAGATACACTGGGCAAAGGGAGCAGCAAATGCAAAGACCAAGAAGCAGAAAGTTGCCTGGTGTGTTTAAGGAGTTCCATGGAGGTTTGTGTGGCTGTACCCATGTAAACAAGTAGTAGAAAAGCAGTCAGAAGAGTAACAGGAAGCTGGAGTGTGTGAAACCCAAGGGAGTAGTAAGGACCTTGTCTTTTCCTGTGAGTGGGATGAGAAGCCATGGGAACTGGAAGACACTGAGAAGACATGACCTGACTTTCAAAGGATCATGTTGGCTGGTATATAGAAAATAAGTCATAGAAAGACCAGGATGAAATCAGAGACCACTTAGGAGGCTGTGGCAATAGTCCAGGTGAGAAGTATTGGTAGCTCGGATTTGGTAATACTAGAGGTAGTGAGAAGTGGTTGGATTGCGCATATATTCAAAGGTAGAGCCCAAAGTAATTTGTGGATAGAGTGAATGTGGGTGTGAAAGAGAGGAGTCAAGAATATTTCCAAGGTTTTTGTACCAAACAGTTGGAAGAATGGACTTGCCATCTAATGAGGTAGAAAACTACAGAAGGAACAGCTTTGCTGAGAGCATCAAGAGTTCTATTTAGGACAGGCTGCATCTGAGAGGCCTATAAAAGTCTGGAGGTCAGAGAAGAAATCAAGATGGAGACGTAACTTAAGGAGCTATCAGTATATAGAGAGCATGTAATGCCACAATACTGGATGAAATCACTCCCTAGAGTAAGTGAAAATAATGAAAAAATATTGCTCAAGAACTCAACCTTTGAATATTCCAACACACAGAAAACAAGAAAGAAGTGAATCAGTAGAAGAAACTGAGAAAAAGCTATCAGTGATATGAGAGGAGACCCAGAAGAGGGAATGGAATCTGGGTAGATGGGTGGGTGACTGAGCAAATGAAACCAAGCAAGTTACACATTAAGCCTTCTGAGGCTCAGTCTATACAGTTGGGATGATGGTGATGTCACTACCTCCCATGCAAGGTTACTGTGAGGATTGATTATGGAAAATAGTGTGTGTGTCACCTATTCTGCCTATTAGCATGTATATCCCCTATTATAGAAACTAGCACATAGAAAGTAATAATAGCCATTTTTATTATAAAATAAAACGTAAGGACAGATTTTTTTCTAGTAAATGGAAAATGTTACAGAAATTAAATGAAGGGAAAAATTGATATGAGTCAGTGTATTAAGGAAGCCTCCATGGAATAAAGAAAAACATGACCCAGACTTGAAAATGGATTTTGATAGAGGCAAGCAGAGGGATTCCAGGTGCTGTGATGAGCAGAAGCTCAGAAACGGATTTGAGTACATCTTGCTGGTACAGCGAAGAGATGTTTCTCTTCAAACAAAATTTCATTACAGGCATGGACTTATTTGAGGTTTATTTTTGTTGTTGTTTAGTTTTATTTTATTTGGAAGCATACCTATTTATTTTTTAATGTTTTTTTCCACTCTTACAAACCTGAGCTCAGTAGACATTACAAGTCTAACCAGTTTCATAATGTCATCCTTGCTTGCCCTGGCACCCACGATTCATGATGGTTTTTGCATTTGTACCGTTAGGTTTTACCACCACTGAGGGATGTGACAAATCGACCTGAAGTCGGCTCAACTGTGAGAAATAAGCTGGTGCGCCTCATGACACATGTTGACCTTGGAGTCAAACAAATTGCTGCTGAATTCCTTTTTGTCCTTTGCAAGGAGAGAGGTAGGTTAAACTCTCCTTGCCCTCTACTTTTATATTTATCTGAGGGAGTTCCAAAAATCTTTCTGGTGGTAGTAGGTATATCATTCCACCCTTTTCAGAGGTTACTCTCTATCTGTTCTATTAGGGGCCTGAGGAGATACTAAAAGTAATAATTTAAAGACATTTTCTGTTTGCTTCTCAATTCATTGAGACAGGCAGATATACTACTAAACACACTCACACTTAAACTCTGTCTTCTATATCCTTAACCCAGACTTCTAAATCTTGATGAATCGAGACCTGGATCCATTATGAAAAATCTGCGCAGCTAATTCAGATGCTGTATTAGTTCTGGTTTTGATAACTGAAAAAGGCCTGGGTTAGTTCCCCTTTTAATGCCTCTTGCAATTAAAGCTATAGGAGCTTTGGTTTCTTCACTAAGTTCTTTTTTTCCCCCCTAGGATTTTGTTTGTTTGTTTGTTTGTTTGTTTTTAGAGAGAAGGTAAGGGAGGGAGAAAGAGAGGGAGAGAAACCTCTCCCCTCTCTTGATCTGTTGCCTCTTGTACATGCCCCAACTGGGGACTGAACAAGTGACCTTTTGCTCTGCTGGATGATGCCCAACCAACTGAGCCACACCAGTCAGGGCTCTTTTTTTAAAAAAAAAAATATTTTATTGATTATGCCATTACAGTTGTCCTATTCCCCCCCCTTCATTCCCCTCCACCCTGCATACCCCCTCCTCCACCATCCCCCCCCTTAGTCTATGTCCACATGTCTCAAATTCTTTAGATTCTGTATTTCCCATACTATTCTTGTCCTCCCCCCTGTCTATTTTCTACCTACCGTCTATGCTACTTATTCTTTGTACCTTCTCCCCCCTTTTCCACCTCCCACTCCCCTGTTGCTAATCCTCCATGTGATCTTCATTTCTATGGTTCCGCTCCCGATCTAGTTGTCCTCTTAATTTGTTTTTGTTTTAGGTGTGGTTGTTAATAACTGTGAGTTTGCTGTCCTTTCACTGTTCATCTTTTTTATCTTCTTTTTCTTAGATAAGTCCCTTTAATATTTCATATAATAAGGGCTTGGTGATGATGAACTCCTTGAATCTGATCTTATCTGAGAAGTACTTTATCTGTCCTTCCATTCTAAATGAAAGCTTTGCTGGATAGAGTAATCTTGGATATAGGTCTTTGGATCTCATGACTTGGAATACTTCTTTCCAGCCCCTTCTTGCCTGTAAAGTCTCTTTTGAGAAATCAGCTAACAGTCTGATTGGAGCTCCTTTGTAGATGACTGTCCCCTTATCTCTTGCTGCTTCTAGGATTCTCTCCTTCATTTTAATCTTGGCTAGTGTAATTATGATGTGCACTCTAGCAAGGGCTCTTGACTAAGTTCTGTAGTAAATAAATTGTTAGAGTACGAGCTATTGACTAAGTTCTGTAGTAAATAAATTGTTAGAGTACGAGCTATATAGTATACTAGATAGAAGTACAAAAATGTGTAAGAGACAGCCTTTACTTTTGAGATAGGGTAAGATAGAAGTAGAAAGATTTTAAAAATAACTATATAACATAATTACATTATAACGTAATGAATGCTGTTTTATAAGTAAAAAAAGTTATTGTCTTCTGAGACACATCTAACAATTTAATATGTTTCCTAAAATTGTATTGGTTATTTGCTAGGCAAAATGTATGTTCTCCAAACAAGGCACTTTGACTGTTATTCTGATATTCTTACCCATTTCTTCATCTCCTAGTTTATGAACATACTGGTATAAAAGTCCCATCTAAGCAGGTTTTATATTCCACTCTTTTATAGTATCTCAGTTTTGTGAGATAGATCATTTAGAAGTAGAAAACTTTACTCACATCTCTCAAAATCTTAAGTCAGTTGAATTCTTTTTGTTTTTTTACCCCAGCTTTATCAAGGTATAATTGACAAATAAAACTGTATACATTTAAAGTACATAACATGATGATTTGATATAAATACACATTATAAAGTTATTATCACTTTCAGTTAATACATCCACTATGTCATATAGTTACTGTGTGTGGTGAGAACACTAATTTTCTTAGCACATTTCAAATGTACAATACAGTATTAATTATAATCACCATGCTGTACATTAGATCCCCAGAACTTATTCATGTTATAACTGAAGGCTTATACTCTTTGACCAGCCTCTCCCCACTTCCCATACCCCCTACCCTACCCCTTGGTAACCACAATTGTACTCTGATCCTATGAGTTGTCTTTTTCTTTCTTTCTTTTTTTAAGATTCTACATATAAGTGAGATTATACAGTATTTGGCTTGTTCACTTTGTATAATGTTCTCTAGGTTTATCCATATTGTTGCAAATAACAGGATTTCCTTCTTTGTCAAGGCTGAATGATATTGTGTGTGTATGTGTATTTATTTATTTACCATATTTCCTTTATCCATTCATTTGTTGGTGGACACTTAGCTCATTTCCATATCTTGGCAATTGTAAATAATGCTGCAATGAACATGGGAATGCAGATATCTCTTGGGGATGCAGATATCTCTTGGAGATACTGATTTCATTTCCTTTGGAAATATACCCAGTAGTTGGATTGCTAGATCATATGGTAATTCTGTTTTTAATTTTTTAAGGAACTTCCATAGTGTCTTCCATAATAGCTGCACCAATTTATATTCCCACCAGCAGTGTACAAGGAATCCCTTTTTGCCACATGCTTGCCAACACTTACCATCTCTTGTCTTTGATAAAAGCCATCCTAACAGGTTTGAGGTTGTCTCTTATTTTGGTTTTGGTATACATTTTCCTGATGATTAGTGATGTTGAGCACCCTTTCATGTAATAGTGGCCATTCTTCCTTGGAAAAAAGTCTATTCAGGTCCTTTGCCCAGTTATAATCAACTTACACCCCTAAACCCTCAAACAACATAGGGGTTTAGGGGTGCTGACCTCCCACACTGTTGAAAACCCACATATAACTTTGTCTCCCCCAAAACTTAACTACTAATAGTTTACTGTTGCCAGGAACATAAACAGTCAATTAACACATATTTTGTGTATGTATTGTATACTACATTCTTAAAGTAAGTGTAAAAATACAAAATGTTAAGAAATTCATAGGGAAGAGAAGATATATTTACAGTACATATTTATTGAAAAATATGCACGTAAGTGGGCCCATGTGCACAGTTCAAACCTGTGTTGTTTGAGGTTCAGCTGTATTCATATTTTTGCTATTGAGTTGTATCCATTGAATTTCTGAACTTCATATTTGACTGATTGATTCAGCCACTTCAGTTCCTGCTATGATGGTATATTAGCAACATAATTTGACCAATATCATAATGATCATAGCAGCTGTTATGTGTTGAGGTACCATGTGCTGAATGTCCTATTCCATAATCCCATTGAATTCTCATAAGGACCATCTAAGATAAATAGTATTCCAGTGTCATAAGGGAGACAGTCTGGCATTTGAGAGCCTTTCAGTAACTTCTCCAAGGTTACGTAGTTGCTTAGGGCTGAAGCCCAAATTTGAGTCTTATCATTCAGTTTTGCCATATTTCCTGTAATAATAATTGCCTTCAATTATTATCATAGACTAGGTACTTAACATCTGCTCTTTTAAACAACTCAGTTCTTTCATGACTTTGAAAAAAGAATTGACAGGTATAGTACCTAGCATATAACCTCTGAATACTGGCTGAATTGAATCAATTTTTCTGAGATCAGAAATTAGCTGTTTTTTAAAGTATAATTATGTATGTGTGTGTGTATACACACAGATCTAAACCACCCACATGTGTATCCATTAAAAAAGGTTTATCAAAATAAACACTAAAATAGTATCCATTGTTTCCTCTGAGTAGTAGGATGACTGTAAGCTTTTTTTAGTTCTCTGTATTTTGTAATTTTTTCTGCAATGAGCATACATTTCCTGTGTTACTTCTAAAAAGTTATTAAATGGGGAAAATAAAGTTTATTCCTTTATAATTATATATCTAAATAACATAAATTACATGTCTAAATATAGTCAAATTACTAATGACTTAGAGGATGTCAGCAAACATAGTAGATGTATTTATGCCTAAATATAATAGCCTTTCTAATGACTTAGTGGATATCATAGCAAATACAGTGTGTGCATTTATAAAGGAGTTTGTTCATTGTTTTTCATTTGCAGTGGTTAGCTTCATTCCCCCTTGAACCCAATATCTGTGTTTCATAGTCCTAACTTTGAGCCCAAAGGCAACCCATATTAGCAAAATTATATCTTTTTTATTTGACCTTTAACAATTCATATGTATAATTGAATATGTACAATTCATCTGCCTTTTCTTCCAATTTGATTTTAACTTTAGTAGATTTATTCTTCTGGAATAAAAATTTACTAATTTAACGAATACTTTTTGAGCTAGAACCTAGGAATACAGAGGTATCTGTACAAGATAAAAAAGTTTTCTGCCCTCATATTATTTACTTTCTTATCAAGGGTTATGACTCAAATGCGTACAAGTGCCAGGCTGGTAATAAAAGTAAGTCAAATGGACTGGACATAAGATGATAAGTGAAAACTGATACTGGGCTCATTGTGGAGGAGATAGTAGGTTGGGACTGGGGAACAGCTGATTATTACTATGAAGGAACATGGAGCCATTGTTACCAAATCTTACATTATTTTCCCAGAGAAGCCAGAACTCTGAATTATTACATAAAGTCTCTCAGTTTTTAAATGCTGTCAACTAATTCTAATTTTAAAATCTTCTGGCAAAAAAAAAAGTTTGTAGTCCTCATTGAACTTATAAAAGTTATCAAAATTTGGAATTTGGGTTGGGTTTGGAGGCAGACTGTAGCAAAAGAAAATAAATTTCTAGTGGCTGAACTTACCTTTTAAGGATATTCAGAGCTGTTTGAAAATGAAGGTACCATTTATTTTGTTGATGGTTTCCTTTACTGTACAAAAACTTGTTAGTTTGATGTAGTCCCTTAGATTATTTTTTCTGTTGTTTACCTTGCCTGAGGAAATATATCAGATAAAATACAGCTACAAGCAATGTCCAAAATTCTACTGCCTATGTTTTCTTGTAGGGTTTTTATGATTTTAGGTCTGACATTTAAGTCTTTAATCCATTTTGAAATTATTCTTGTATGTGGTGTAATGAGGTGGTCTAGGTTCATTTTTCTGCACATATCTGTCCAATTTTCCCAACACCATTTATTGAATAAACTTATCTTTGGTCCATTGTATGTGCTTGCTTCCTCTGCCAAATATTAATTGACCATAAAGATGTGAATTTATTTTGGGGCGCTCTATTCTATTCCATTAATCTCTGTGTCTCTTTTTATGCCAGTACCATGCTGTTTTGATTAGTACAACCTTCTAGTGTAGTTTGGTATCAGGTAGCATGATTCCTCCAACTTTGTTCTTTCTCAAGATTGCTATTGCTATTCAGGGCCTTTTGTAGTTCCAGATAAACTTTAAAAATATTTGCTCTAGTTCTGTGAAATACGTTATTGGTAACGTGATAGGAATTCTCTTGAATATGTAGATTGCTCTGGGTAGTATGGACGAATAGGAGAAGATATTTGCCAGTATACCTCATAAGGGGTTAATATCCAAAATTTATAAGGAACTTATAAAACTCAATACCAAATAAAATAAACAGTACAGTTTAAAAATGGGCAAAGGACCAGAACAGATGTTTCTCCAAAGAGGACATACAAATGGCCAATAGACATATGAAACGATGTTCAATGTCACCAATCATCAGAGAAATGCAAATTAATTTATTTTTATTGTATTTTTCCCATTACCATTTATTCCCCTTTATCCCCACTGCAGTCACCACACTATTGTCCATGAGTCCCTTTTGCTCAATCCCTCCACCCCTTAACCACCCCGCACTGAGAGCTGTCAGCCTTCTCACTCTCTCTGAGTCTGTCTCTGTTTTGCTTGTTAGTTCAGTTTGTTCATTAGATTCCACATATGAGTGAAATCCTATGGTATTGGTCTTTCTCTGACTGGCTTATTCCACTTAGCATAATGTTCTCCAGGTCCATCCATGCTGTCACAAAGGGTAAAATTTTCTTCTTTTTTACAGCTGAATAAATAGTATTCCACTGTGTAAATGTGCCATAGTTGTTTTATCCATTCACCTACTGATGGATACTTGGGCTGCTTCCAAATCTTGGTGATTGTAAATAATGCTGTAATGAACATAGGGGTGCCTATATTCTTTTGAATTTGTGTTTCAGGTTTCTTCAGATAAATTCCCAGAAGTGGGAATTTAGAGAGAGAACAGGCTGACAGCTCTGGAGGTTGGGGGTAGCGTTAGAGGGTGGCGGGATGGAGAAAAAGAGAAGAACTCATGGACATGGACAGGGACAGTCACCATTGTTGGTGGAGGGGGGTAAATGGTAATGGAAAAAAAATACAATTAATTTTTTTTTAAAAGAAAGAAAGTGAAGATGCCGTGATCAAGGCTCAAAAGTCAGACCACTGAGTAGAGACAACAAGCAGCCATCAAACTGGGTTGGGAACACAGAGACTGGATTTAGAAGGAAAACTGAAGTGGGGTGAGATACAGAGGGCAGAATTTCATGGAAGACTTGGCACAGAGAGAACTGTGCACGTATGTTCCTACCCATCTGTGCCAGGCTAAACGATCAACTGATGGTGGCCCACGAGTTAACGTGTGCTCCTGCTACTGACTTGTTTTGTGGAGCCCCGACAAAACTAAACTTTAATCACCTCCTTTAATTAAGTACTTTCTGAAGTGAGCCTAAAGTTAGGCCTTACATGGTTGAATAAAAATAATTCGTAAACCCCCCTGCCTTTGTGGGGTTCCCCCTCCCCTTTTAACACATTCGTTACTTCCCACTATGTGCTGGGCATTTTGGTGGGGGCTGAATTACAGAGATAAATAAGGCTTGAAATCCCTCAGCCCAAACCCCCAGACCTTTATAACTTACCTTTGTTTCCTTGCCCTCTCAGAAGTGTGTCTCTTCAGCTCAGAGCTAAAGAGTCTCCTTGATCTTCTCTTCTTGTTTTCTCAGAAGGCTTGTTCCATCAGGCATTACCCTTTATACTTTTGTTTTTTAACTCTCCCCAGTGTTTTCTTCAACATATATGCATCTTCCTGTCACTGCCCTACACATTTTAGTATCTTGAAAGATTGACCTGCTTTTCTTTTTGGTTGAGGCCCACTCGGGCTTCGGCTTGCTGTCAGTCAGGCTTCCACTGCCGTTCCCTGCCCCCCAGATTCCACTGAAAATGCTCTTAGGTCACAAGGTAAGTAACAAATTACACAGTAGGTATTTTTTGTCTTTCTCTTCCTAAATCTCTCCTAGCAGTAGATACTATGGACCACTCTGTTTCTGTGCTACCACACGCTCCTATATTTTCTTTGACCTGCCTCCCTTTTCTTCGTATTCTTGTTTGCTAACACCTAACTTTGTCCACATTTAATTGCCACACTAGTCTATAGAGTTCTTTTCTGGCCCCTGTTCTTACTTCACATTACTCCCTGGGTGATCTTATTCTCTCCTTTGACTTCTGTTTTAGCCTTTTTTTCTGGGGATTTCCAAATGTAAATATTACTTAATAAACTAGTAAAGTATCATCTCTCTTTCTGGTGAAGTTTTTTTCAGTTTATCTTTCACATGACTAACAGAGGGATTATTCTAAAAATACAAATATAATCTTATCATTCATCCTGTAAAACTGTTCATGACTTCTTGTCACCTGCATGGTAAAATCCAAAAATTTCCTCCATCTCTGTCTCCGTAGTATATTCTTAATCATACTAAGTTCTTGATTCTTGCCTGATTATACTGCACCATTTCTTGGCATACCCTCATGATTTAGCAGATGCTGTTCTTTTCCCATGGAATACCTTTCCCCATCTTTGTTAGCATGGTGAGCTTTATTTATCCTTGAAGATGAGGTTCAGCGTCATCTCTGTGAAGACATCTCTGATCATCCAACAGAGTTAATTATTCTCTTTGTATAATTTTTATGTATCTCTGGTTTTAATACTTTCTACATTTGTTGTGTTGTAACTTTATCTGTTGAACTTTCATTCTAGACATTAGTTTTTTTAGGTTAGAGATCATGCCTTCTTCATCTTTGGATCCGTAGTATTTAACAAAGTACCTTACAGATAGTGGGTGCCCCATAAGTGTTTAACAAAAGAGCAAAAATTTGTGCTCTCTCTAAATTCACTGTGGTGAATACAGGTTGGGCAAAAGAAGGTTTACAGCTGTATGTGAAACAGAGTTTATTCTTTTATGATTATTTATTAATTATTGTATTTTTCATACAAATTAAACCTACTTTTGCCTACCCTGTATCCTGTAATTGTCTTGTGGATTTCTGCATATAAAGGAATAATATCAATGTACTATGGTAAGCACTCCCAAGAGGAGGAATGTGCCAGCACTGTGTAACCTGGAAGAGGGAGAGATTGGTAGTGGAACAGGTCAAAAAAAGTCTTCACAAAAGAAGACAGAGAAATGAGAAACAGCCTTCATATGTACAGAAAGAAGCTAGTTCAAGGTGTGAGGAATTCATAATATGTAGGAGCAACTAGGGGATGAGTTTGGGAAAGAAGGCAGAGGTCAGAAAATGAAGAACCCCTTAGGCTCTGTTTTAGAACTTGAGCTTCAGCCCTTAGGAGAGAAATTAAAAGTTTTATCCAGGAAGGCGGTAATGTCATTTTTGTTTTATAAGATATATCAGGCATTTGTGTGGAGGGACATGACATTGGAAACAGGAATAGTAGATAGAGAAGCTGGCATAGGATTTCTAAAAGTTTCAGTATTTGGAAGGAAAGGATTATAAATCCCTTTCTGTGTAGCAGAGAAGGGTCTTTGGTAGAATATGGCTCTGCCATTTTTCTTTGGTGAGAGCAAAACCTCTTTCTTGTTTTCATGGTTGAGTGTGGTAAGACCCACGTTTGTACAGGCACCAATGCCATGGCTGCCGGTGCACTTCTGACTTTGCAGTGTGCTGCTGTTTGCTTTCCTCTGTTGGCGGTGCCCTCTAGCATCTTGATAAAATAATGGTGAGGTATTTATTACAACTTTCTGACTGAATGCTATTTGTTTCGTTTTCGCAGTGGTTTCACCTAACTGTATGGATGGTTAGGTTACTACGACAAGGAATACACATATTTGTGTGTCTTTCTCTTTTAAGGACCACCAGAACACTACCTTTTCTTTGTCTTAGCAGCTCACCTTATCCACGTTCACTCCATTTTCCTTTTTACTACTTTGCCCAGTATCAAATAGGATGTTATATGGTATATTTGACAATAAACTAAAAAGTAGCTAGAAACACTCCACCAAATACAGTTGACTTTCCTCAGCATAGGGCTGAGGGGTGCCAACCACTAGAACTTAAGTACCTCTTGCATATGCGGATTCCCAACCAAGGACTGAAAATATTTAATGTCAGTCAGAGCTTCGGGAGGAAAATGCTTCTCACTTTGAGGATTTCGTAGTCCATTTGCCTTCCCGCCCCAACCCCCATTTTAAGGATTTCATGCTATAGCCTCATCTGCTTTGAAGGCAGAGTGTTGTAAATTGTCTTTGTAACTGAAGCTGTCAGAGAGTTGGCACATAATGTTTGTTCCGCTGAATGAGCAGTAAGCATTATTTTCATAAAAGTGCTGGGGATTTTTCCTGCTAACTAGCTTCCAGGAGGATAGTCTGCATAAGATAGCAGGTTATTCAGTGCTCTGTTTACTTCTTTTGAACCTATTTTGAACTTTGATAAACTCTGAATTCTTAAACTTTTTATCTTTAGCCATTACAGATGGTTATTTACGTTTTGTGTCTTTTTTTATTGTTATTTCGTTTTTAGGTACATTCAATTAAACCATTTATTTATATCATGTCAATTTAGACTTTCACAATTTCAGTAAGTACTTCTTTTCTGGACCACTAAACATCCTTATTTGTTAAAAAATAAGCCCTGTCAAAAATGCTTAACAGTGAGATGGGGGTTCAGATCTATGATCCTCTGGCCTCAGTGACCTTGTGCCATTAAGGTCATGTCTGACTCCATGAATTTTAAGAATACCTGTATGCACTGGATATTCACTTTCCCTAATAACCCATTAAGAACTCATTAATTTAAGTAAACCTCATTTTGCAGAGTTGTTACCAGAAAGAGGGCTGGGCCTGAAGCGGGTTGGCCTAGGGCCAGCTGGCAGTGTATGGGTTCTTGACTTCATGCAGGAAAGATTTCACAGCTCAGGTCCAGGTGATTCTGAGAGTACGTTCATTAAGGCCAGCAACAGTGAAACAAGAAGGGGCCTGTGATAGAAGAAACAACAGGCAAGAGACTAGGCAGGGCTGCTTTGACTCTCTAAAACCATTTTAGGAAAGAAATTGGCCACGGAATTTTCCTAGCTTCTTGCTGTCCTGCCACAGAGGTACCGAATGCAAGAAAGCGTCTCAGATTTAGCCAGAGGGCTTTCAAATTACACCTCTATGCTCTCTCTTTAAATTCTAATATGAGTTTATTGAGTACCCACTGAATTATCACCGAAGAAACTATAGTTACCAACAGGTGTAAGGTAGCAAATGGTAGAGACTTACAGTGTAAACTTAATCTAATTATTTATATTATTAATAACCTATGTTTCCTTTTACATTAGCTTGCTATGTTCTTTGAAAGCAGGACTTCCTTTTATTTTCAGTGTCAAGGGAGGTACCCTGTAGCTCAAGCATTGGAAATTTTAATGAATGACTGTTCATCCTCTCCATACCATTCATGATTTCATATTCTTAGCACATGTATCTCCTTTCTTTACCCACCTGTTGCCCTGTCTACTGCCCCTTTCTAGTTCCCAAAGTCATTTCAATTGCCCTCCTCAGAATCTTCTCCAGCTTCGTTTTGTCTGTTTTTAGGTGATTTGAATTACAGTGGTATTTCCAGGATAGATTTTCCTGAAACTTTACACATGGATAGTGTTATGTTCCATTTCCTACTGTTGTCTCTAGGTTGCCATTTTATTGGAAGCCTTAATTAAATTTTGCCAGTTTTTATCTCTTGATTATTTTAATGTGCACTTTGAAATTGTACCTAAAGAAAAGAAAGTGCTCCTAAATAAAGCTGCTAGTGATTGCTCAGTATCTTCCTTAAAGGTACTTAGAAATCATTCACACAAAGAAAAATGCCTGCAGCTCAAGGTTTCCTTGCAGAAGTTGTGTGTGTCTGCTTCCCTTAGAGATTGTCACTTTACACTGATGACAGAGCAAGGGCATACGTACAGAGGACCTCTGCACCAAGTGCCTCAGTGGGGCATGTTTGTTTGTTTGTCTTTATGTTGACGCAGATGAGTAAAAAATGATCAGAGATCATTTTACCTAATATTACCAGGGAAAAACTCTGTGCCAGACACTTTTTAAAGCAATTTGCATGTATTGACCAATGAGGTAGATACTATTCCAATTCTCCAGATTAGAAAATTGAGGTGTACAGAGCTGCAAAATAACGTACCCAAGGTCAAGCAGCTAGTAAGGTTCATTACTGAAAATCAGCCAGTCTACCTCCTGGGCCTACCTTCTCAGTGGATTCCATGTGCTTTCAAATATATTGTTGCTGAGTTTTTTTGAAAAGCAGTAACTTGGCCTGTCCTATTTGCTAATATCCTTAAATTTTCTTTCCCTCTAGTTCCTATAAAGGGTATAAGAAAAATTTTACATGACAGGCAGTATTTGTAAAATCACAGTCTGACCCTCATTGACTCCAGTTTATAATCAATATATCTCTAAACCCAGGTCAAGAAATAAGGTATGCAAACAACACTTAAAACACCACCCTTACCAATGTCCTGGTGGTCACAGAGGCCCCACTCCTGCCACAGAGTCTATTCAAATCAGCTCCATTTGAATTTCAGAAACCTGGAAAAAGACTTTTGGTCCTCACAGCACACAGGAGAATTTGTAGGTAGTTCAGTATAACCACTACTACACTTCAGAAAATTTTCACTTTGAAGATTTACTGCCATGACTTGCATCTCCAGCCTCCCTGTATTGGTGAGTGGTCAGTGATGATAGTGCACACCCAAGGATTCCTGTCTAAAAACCTGTTCTGTTTTTGCAGTGGATAGCCTGCTGAAATACACTGGCTATGGGAATGCTGCAGGACTGTTGGCGGCCAGGGGCCTCTTGGCTGGAGGAAGAGGAGATAATTGGTACTCAGAGGACGAGGACACAGACACTGAAGAATACAAAAATGCAAAACCAAAGTATAGTATCAAGTTTCTTTTCACCTAACTCTGTCTGTGCCTTCGAGTTGGTTATTTGCCTTTCACTTCCTTTGTCTGTCATTTTCCAAGTGTTTCTTTTCTTTTGTGGTTTGGAAGCTTTCTGTTTAATAGTGTTTTTAGAGGCAATTTCATAGTTCATGCCTTAGATAGTGACTTCAAGTGACTGGGGAAGGTTAATAATCGCAAGAAATGTTCTGCTTCATTATAAATTTCCACATGCTCATTATCCTGCCCCAAGTGTTAAGAGAGGGGGTACTTTTATATACTGTATCTACCATCATATACTTAAAAAGCATTGTTGCTACCATTTTGCTTTCATTTCCACAGGCTGAGATCTTAGAAGATATAACCAAGACCCAGTATTTCAGTTGGTTATTTAATACTTCAGTCTTTCTTAGAAAGCTAAATGTAGGTTTCATACATTTTGATCTTCCCTCTTGCATAAAACCCTGTATGAGTCAATAAAGCAACAAAGCACATTACTAGCAAAAGGAAAGAACTTTGGCTTCACAGTAAATTTTACTCAAACACTGAGGAAATCACCTTTGAACAGATGCTGTAGTTCACTTAATAGGCAAACCAGAGACTCTGTCAAGTCTTCCCTGATTCAAAGCTGACAAGTCAAAGACACAAATTCTTCTCTGTCACAGAGTAAACCACCTCTGCCTTCTTCTGTTCTCTCCCTGTCCTTTTCATCTCTCTCTCAGTGCCCATCCCAGGTAAATTTCTTAGTTTCAACTTAGAAGTAGTTTGAGCTCAGTTTTCTGGTTTCCATTACTGAATGTTAAAAAGGTAACTGCCTTTTGGCATCAGTGATGTCGACACACTGTGTTTTCTACTAATAGTCTTCTAGAGTGTGGTGTGGGTCATATAGTAGTTGGTCAAGGATAGAAAATCACTGTCTGAAAAATTAGTTCCCCATCTTTCTTTTAGTCTAGATTGTGCCCTGTTGACATGAAAGTAATGGGTGGTCAGAAGGTGAAAGGTCATTCCCTAATTAGACAGGAATTATTTTGCATGTATTGGCAAATCAGGTCTGAGTAGGTAGTGTTACTTCTCTCATCCTCAGTGCTGTCAGCCTTAGTGGGATCTTCTGGAGTAGATCACAGTGGGGAGAGAGTTGTGGGCGAGGAGAATGCTGGCAGTGACTCAGAGTAGTAAGTTCTTAAGACTGCCACCATTTAGATGTTATAAAGTGGGCATCTCTATCAAGTATCTGAAGCCAATATAGAGGAACCTTTCCCTAAATATTTAATCTTTCCCTAAGTATATATAATTTAATTATAAATAGTCTTACTTGCTCTTATTTTCAACATTCCATAAACTGTATTTCCATATCAATTTAATATTTTATGTCTCTTCATTTGACACATTAAAATATACTACTTGAGACTATGAGGATGGAAATTACATTAGGCATTCTTCGTGCCCTACAGATGTGGACACAGTGATATTAGATGACTCTTTTTAAATACTTGTGGGTGGTTGATATTGTTGCAACTTGATGTTGCTTTTTGTTCAGTAGATGGCTTCTGTAATGATACCTAGCAAGCACCAGAATGCTACTATAACAAGGGCGAGCAGAGAAAACACAAGAACACTGGTTCTCTCCCGATGGTATGGGAAATAGAAATGCTAGATTTCAGGAAAGCACCATTTGTTAAAAAAATCAAGGACCATGATATTTGATATTGTTATTATCTGGGAAGATTCTATACTTGGGCCTTACATCCCTAATCTTCTTTAGCCTTTGGACCTGGCCTGCACCGTTCATAGGAATGGTGTGTTAGTATGGTCCAAATAGTCACTGTTATGAAATCCTGTGTTTCTTACACATTGCTCAGTACAAGTATACAGATGTATTTCCCATCTGCCTTTTTTCCCTACATCTTCCCTACTTTCAGGTGAAACAGGATAGTGGGATGTTTGATTTGTTTATTTAAAATACTTATTTATATGGTCCTTGTAGGGGTAGTGGTGAATAAAGCACTCTGCAAACAAGAGCTCAAAGAACTTTCCCCCTAAAAATTGTTACAAAAAACGTTTTAACAATCTAGTGAAGTTTATAAAATCAGTATCTGAAAGGATCACTTACTCCCCTCCCTATCCTTCACCAGTCAGTGTTCCTAGGATCAGCATTTCTTATGATGCATTTAGTCACAAGAGTTGTTAGTATTGGCAAAAGCAGAGAAGTTACCCTTCATCCAGTTGGCCCTAGTCCCATTGTAGAAAATGTAAGTGGATTCTGATTAATGCACCAAGGTAACCTGTAATCCTGTAGTGGAATCTGAAACCAAGAATTGTATGGAGCTTACATTCAGGCTATGGGAGACAGTTAATATCACAACAGTCCTTTTTGTGTCAGAATAAATGTATTTAATGGACTGGAAATGGCTTTCTGTAATTAGTACATTTAGACAGAATATACTCCTAGAATCAAGTTACATGCTGCACAGTTTTTTGGTGTGTGTCTAGTCATGTTTGTTATAAGTTTTCAGATAAACTTTATTATTGTATCAAAGAGAAACCAAATTTTTAAATTCTAATTTTTACACCTGCTTCTTTTATGCCTCTGAGCATGGGGACCCCTGAACTGTTTATGTGGTATAACAGGCTGATACGGTTTTTACATCATTCCAACTGTCAATTGAAAGATGTATGTGCAAGGACATTTGGCTCATTTTAGATCAGTGGCTTTCAGGCTGGGTACCTAGGAGCCTAGGGGTCCAAAGAGGTGTCTTTAAATAACTGCTATACAAGGGGCGGAAGAAAAGGACAGCCAAAGTGGGTGGAACTTGAAGAGACTTCCTTTCACCCTTAATACCCCATGGTAGTTCATAATTATACTCAGAAGCTTAAAAGCACTATGCTAAGTAACTTGGGTATGACCTTGACTCTTTCTCTTAGCAGTAGCTAGGGCAGCAGCTGTGTTGATAATTTTTTTTACAATTTTTATTTACTGGTTTGAGAGAGAGAAACATCAATTTGTTGTTCCACTTATTTATGCACTCATTGGTTTTTTCTTTTATGTGTTAAGGTTTGTTGTGCTGCTCTAAGTCAGGTCCCATTATAATTGTCTCCATGTGTCAGGGCTTTAATATTTCTTGAAGTAAATGAGCCAGAAACTAGGACTTGAAGAGTTTTCCTTTGCCTAGTTTGGGCTGTGGTGGTATATTTATATATGATAAGACTTAACCAGCATTTTTAGGAACTGGGTTTTATGTACTGTAAGCTGTCATGAAACAATCTAAATTCAGATCTCTAAAAGATGGAATTGAAAGTAAAGCCATTTTTGCCATGTGCACAGGTTCCGTAAGTTTACTAGCCTTTGTGATATTTGCAACCACACCAGTTTTGCACTTTGCAGATTGAGTTCTCTACTTTTTCTTTCGTATTATAGTTTAGGCGAATGGCCAGAAAGAAGCCAGGTGTGTTAGATAAGCTACAGTGTTGTTCCAGGTTTCATTTGCTATATGTGTATAACCCTATTTTCTATATCCTTTATAACTGAGGATATCAGTCTGACTCTAGAAGCCCAACATAGGAAACACTTAAAAAGCACTATAATGTAAATGTAAAAAGACATGTTGGAGTTTTTAATTGTCTAGACATAATATGGTATTTATATATATGTATATATTCAATATATATATTTGTGTGGTTGGTACCTGACAGACACTCAGCAAATGTTTGACAAACAAATGAAAGGGCGACACCACACACCCTAGTCCTTGCAGCGCTGATAGAATGCAAACACTCGAGTTAAGACGTCTTATAATTTACCATCTTGTTTAGTGTGGAGACACTGTTATGTTTTCATGGTAATTCTCAAATTACTTGAGACATTTTCAGCCTCAGTCACCATTAACTGACATCCCTTAAAAATATATCAAATTTATCTACTGGAAACTGCACGAAATACTCATTGTTGCATGGCTCCATTAGTTCATGAAGATTGCACATGCAGCTCCATGGTGACGATTTAACTGAATAAACTCACTGCATCATCCTAAGCCTCTAGCTTACTTATTTCTTAGCAAGTGGCTCACTTATGCTACTAATAATAGGTGGTATTTATTGAGCATCTAATATGTTCCAGGTAGTGTTATTATCTAATTTAATCTTCATAGCAACCCTTTGGGGTTGGGTTATCCCCATTTTAGAAGAATCAGTGGTGTCAAGGACTTGTGTAGGGCACATAGTTCTTGAGTGGCCAGGTGGCCTAACTCCAGAGCTTATGTTTTTTGAAGCAGATGAAGCAAGTTTTATTGTGCTCTTCACTTTGCCTTCTTATTTGGGCGGGGGGTGTTGGGGACGTAAAATATACATAATATAAAATTTACCATTTTAAGAGCCACATATAGGTGAAATCACATACAACATTTGTCCTTTTGTGACTAATTTCACCTAGTCTCTTTAAGATTCATCCATATTGTAGCATGTGTCAAAATTTCCTTCCTTCTTAAGTCTGAATGGCATTGTTGTATGTACCACATTTTATTTATCCACTTTTCTGTCAGTAGACACTGGGCTTGTTTCCACCTTTTGGCTGTTGTGAATGATGCTGCTGTGAACTTGGGTGGACAAATCTCTGTACAAGTCCCTGCTCTTACTTCTTTTGGGTATTTACCCAGAAGCAGAGTTGCTGGATCATATGGTAGTTCTGTGGTATTTTATGAGGAACCTCCATACCATTGGCATATCTTACTCTCTCACCTCCTTCAAGTCTACTTAGATATCATCATCTTAGTGAAGGCTATTCTGTATCCTTATTAAAAATTGCAACACTCCTACTGTTACCCCTCTGCCTTACACTTCCTTACATTGCTCTTCTTTTCCATAGCACTTTTAACATACCGTACAGCTTGTTTATTAAGTCTCTCTTCTCCACTGGAAGATAAGCTGCAGGAGAGAAGAGATTTTTTTTTTTTTTTGGTCTGTTTTGTTCATTGAGATGTCCCAGAATAGTGCCTGGCACACAGCAGTAGGCACTCAGTAAATTTTGTTGAATAAATCATTTGAGTTGCCCTAGCTGGTATAGCTCAGTGGATTGAGCATGGGCCTGCGAACCAAAGGATCCCAGTTCGATTCCCAATCAGGGCACATGCCTGGGTTGCAGGCCAGTTTCCAGCAGGGGACGCATGAGAGGCAACCATACATTGATATTTCTCTCCCTCTCTCCTTCCCTTCCCCTCTAAAGATAAATAAATAAAATCTTTGAAAAAATTTAGAAGTCATTTGTTGTTGAATAAATTGTTTGAGTCAGTCAGCCTCTCTCAGCACTGGGACACAAAATGATGTACCCCACCCTCATCAAGCTTCACTTGTAGGTGGGAGTAGGAGCCAGGGAATAGAATCAAGAAAATCAGTATATGGTGAAGTTCCGCTCTTGTTCTTTTGTCGTTTTGTGGGGGACAAATATTGTGCAGTTTTTCCTGGAAAGACATTTCTAGCTTCATTTGCAGATGATGTCTCCTTTCCTACCCCATCTGTCTCCTTCTTTGCTAATCTGGGTTCAAAAATGCATTTTCCTAAAATCCCTGATTCCTTTCCTATAGGTTGCAAGTTGTCAGCCCATAGGTTAGATTTAGCCCACAAGTAGGTTCTGCTTGACCTCACCCCTGTTGCATTGGTTATCTGGGTTTTATTTTTTTATTTTACATAGTACTGCTTAAAATAATTACTTGTCAGCATTTAGAATTCAGATGCTTCATATGAAAATTCAGATTTTCAGCTCCCTTTGATGAAACATTCTCACGTGGCAACCGACTGATGGAGTTGAGTGGCTGTGGTGCACTTCCCACCAGGCAGAAAGCTCCCTTTTTGTTCCTCTTGCCTAACTAGCTCTGTAGGGATTGGACTTTTTAGCCCCTTCCTCAGCCAGATGCTTTGAGTGAAATTTAATCCACTATTTAGAGATTAAAGTTACCTTTTATATAGGTCAGGGAACTTCTAGTGGCTTTTTTGTTAAGTGTTCTAGTGCTGTTGATGGCCAAGTGTAACAACAATCTGAAGAAAGAGCAAAAGTCTTGCCATGTATTTCAGCTTTTACGCATATATCCCTTTGCTCATACCTTTTTGGTATGTCTTAATCCTTTTGTCTCCAGGCCCATAGCTGCTGTCAGTTGATTTATAATGGCCTTATGCAGTACAAAATTCTCAGTGAAATACTGCACATAGGAGTTGAGATACTTCTTGTCGCCTAGCTGGAAAACAAACATAATCATGGCATTAGCATCCTGGGAAGGGGAGGAAAGGAAGCAGAGACAAGGCATGAAAAATCACAATAAATATAAAATTACTCATTAATATCCACCACAATAAATGTACTCAAAGCATCTTAAGACTCAATGTCTTAGAACAAAATAAAACTAACCGCAGAATTTCATAGGGGTAAGATCCTGGAAGAAACCTGTCATGTTAAATCTCATCTATGCTGTTTGAGGTTATGAAGGTGGCAAGTGTTTATTCAACAGAAATTAACCTGTTTTGTTGAAACTCACATTATTGTTGCGGTGACTATGATTTTTCTTCTCTGGGTAAGGAGAATACATGTGACTGGTTTGAAGTCGGGGTCAAGAGAGGAGACAGTGTCCCAGTCTGCCTCCTGTCCCCAGCACATTGGCATTTTTCCCTTCAGAGAGTGGCATAGCTCACTGCCCCAACTTATGCTTTCTGTGGTATTGTTTACATTGTTCAGAGGATAGGGGCGGGGGTGATGTTTATTTTTGTTTATTGATTTTAGAAAGAGAGAAACATCAATTTGTAGTTCCATTTATTATGCATTCTTTGGTTGCTTCTTGTATGTGCCCTGACCAGGGATCAGACCTTAGCTCGAACCAACTGAGTTACCCAACCAGGGCCAGGGGCAGGGGTGCAGGTAGTGGTGGGGTTGTTCAATGAAAAGATGAAACCTGAATCTCAGGACTAACTTTGGAAGATTGGAATGTTTTACTCCATGGGTAAAGGATAGTAAGTTTTTATTCCACAAGAATGAATTTCTGGCTACTGCTTTTATGTGCAATGAGGAAAGGATTTTGTGACTTTAGTACCTGATTTCAGAGTAAGCTGTTAAATTATTTTAGCAGCAGAGAACTTGAGGTCAGCTTCTGGAAAACAGATATCAGTTCCATTAAACCTGTAAAAGAACCAAGAAAAGAATCAAATGTGCCCTGATCCGGGAGTACTTGTCCTGACTTTTGTGTGCTGTGGCATTCACAATCCCAGAGTTTACTAGTGTGTCCTCCAGACACATTTTCACATGATGGCTTGTACTTGTACATGTCGTCATCTTCTGAGGCAGTCTGCAGGGTCCAGTTTTTTAATCGCCCCTCCATAGACCTTTAGGAGAGAAGCCTTCATGCGGAGACAAAACAAGGATACGTAGTTATTACATCCACTACCTCCCCTTATCTTCTAAGACCGGATTTCCTTCATCTGCTCAGGAAGTGGTTGTATGCTTATAATTACTTTACTTATTCATTTATTTATAAGACTAGTTGTTTTTCTGATTTAGCAGGTGGCAGTAGAGAAGCCAGTGAAAACATGTCTTGTTACATGCCTAAGTAAATAATAGATGGTTCGTGGAATGACATTTTCAGTGTGGCATCTGGATACATCTGAAAAACTCTGTAGGTCTCAGAAGCCTTGTCTGGGTCCTCTTTGTTCTTGACTTTTGGGAACTATGATGACCCCAATCAGTGTTTTTGTTAATGGCCATGAGCTAGAGGCCTTTTTCTATTCTTTTATGAGCGCCTAAAAAAAAGGAGAGGAAATAGGAGAACACAATGAGTGCCTACTTCAGGCCCACTGGTTCTTGACTTGTGTATCTGAATTACCTGGAGAACTTCAAAACAACAAAACAAAACACAGATTTAGTTGGTCTCAGGGGAGACTCACCCCTTTTCGTTCAAGTTTCCCACATGATTCTAATGAACAGCCAGGGCTAAGAATCACTGACAAGCCTGTGGTTTTCAGGTTGTTTCCCCTGAATTCCAGAGTTACTCAAAGTGTCTAGGGGCTGCCTTAAGAGTGCAGATAAGCCCTGACCTGCTTAGTTAGTTGGACTTTGTCATGAGAGCAAGGGGTCACAGGTAAGATTCCCTGTTGGGGCCCATGCCTGGGTTCCAAGTTTCATCCTGGGCTGGGGTGTGTACAAGAGGCAACTGATCAATGTTTCTCTCTCACATTGATGTTTCCCTCTCTTCCTCTCTCCCATTCCCTCTATCTAAAAATAAATCTTTAAAAAAAGGGGGGGGGAGTGCAGACAAAGTGGGCTCTCAGCCATTTCTGTCTCTTCTGCCTACACAGTTGCAGCTGTTGTCTGTTTTACATATCGGGCCTGTACACAGGGTTTCATTTGGTAAATAAGAAGGAGAGGATGGTTTCCACAACTTTGAAGAAAGCAAGCTTTTTAACCATGGCTCTAGACACAAGTCTTACACAAGAATGGCAAAACATATTTTAGATCTGGTTTTTGAGGATGGTGAGCATTGAGTCCTTTCACAAGAATCTGTATGTCATGTGGCCTCTGAAAAATGCAGCAAAAGAAAAGGAAATCTTTTAGTAACAGATAATAGTGCCTAGTGACCTAGCCCTTACTCCAAGTGAGGAAAGCCCTGGTCAGTAAAGAAAGTTAACTTGCCCAAGTGAAAGTCGAAAGCTCACCACCAGAGGCCTGATTATCACAGTGTCTTTGTATTGGCCCACATGGTCTTTTTCAGTTAGACTAGCGTTCTAGTCTCCAGTTTACTCCAGTCCCAACACTCCACATTGTTTATACTCGACCAGGGCACTCATTTGTGTACTTATCCTGAAGGCCTATCCCCTGAAAGCATTTGTGTTTGTAGACCCTACAAAGTAATTTGTTAGCAGTTTGCTGTTTGAAGGAATATTTTATTTGATCATTAAAAACAACCTATCTGTACTTGTTGGGTACAAAATGCTATAATTGCATATCCTTTTCTCCAGAAACATGCTTATTGTATAGACATTTGGCAGTCGTTGGGAGAACTATCTTTTACTGCACTTTCTAAAACAAAAATAATGTGACTTTTATATAAGAGGATAGCTTGTTTGATGTTAGAGCTTCGTACAGTTTATGAGACATATTCATTTTAAGTACTTTATTATATTTCTGGAAAGCCATATGTATACCTACCTGTCTCTTGGTAGGCTAGATTACATTCCTTTTTTATGTAGGTCAGATCAAATTTAATTGAAATAGTTCTTCTGCTTTATCTTTTCTTATTTAAACACTCATTGCCTTCTCTGGTCTCACTAATGGACTAATTTCCTGAGATTATAAATTGGCATGCTTTCATTTTCAGATTCCAACCTCTCTGTCATCATTTTTCCAATTTTTTGATATATTTGTTTTATGCTGTATCACAAAACAAATTTCTCCTTCTGAAATCATTTGTCCCCTTTTAATTAACGAATAAGCTGTGCATCCATGGATATTTACCCTATGGCACCAAATTTCATATTTTTAAAAAGCAGGTCTGCCTATTTTTTTTAAGTTGGCAAGTTGCTTTTGCTTTTTCAAAAACAGTAGTTAATGCCCATTTCCCAAAGCAAATTACTAGAAAAGTAAATTTAAAAAATTTTTCTATGGCAGTTCTATACCATAAAATTGCTATTAGTGCCAATTTTTTGGCAATTATACTCTTTCTTATTGTAACTTACAACTTGGACCAGAAAAGTATAGAAAGAGCATAATTTTAAAACATACAGCATAACTTTTTTTTCTTTTTGTAGCATTAATCTTATCACTGGTCATTTAGAGGAACCAATGCCAAACCTTATAGATGAAATGACAGAAGAACAAAAAGAATATGAAGCCATGAAACTTGTCAACATGCTTGATAAACTTTCCAGGTATTGTATTCCCATCCATTTTTTGCTTGGTTTCTAAAAATGTTCTATTTCTTTGTCTCTCTCACTGAGAGTTACCCTAGAACAGCACCTCTGGAAATCCATGCTGATTGGAACGGGGTGGCCCAGGCAGCAGCAGTTAGGTCTTTTGGCTACTGTGGTTTCCTACCTGTGCCGCTTCTGGACGTGCATTCCTACACACTCCAACTCTCAACACGGGGACCGCAGCCACTGCAGCACTGTGACATTTAACCCACTAACCTCCCTGTCTCCAAAAAGATGTTATGATTAGGTTCAGTGATTTTGCTGCTTCTTGTATTTTTTGTTGTAGTCTGTTTTGGTTCTTGTTTCAAATCATGATGCTGTTTTTCTTTTTTTGATGTGCAAATTTGCAATTCTGTCTTTTTGGGTTGCTGCTAAAACCAAGAATTCTAAATTGTCATGCACCCACCAGGAAAAGTAAAACATCATAGCGCAAATGAAAACTTTTCTGAAAGCATGTGCTTGTATTAATTAGGGGCTCTAAAAACAATCTCCCCTTCTTGCTTCACATTTCCTTCCCTTCCAAAAATAATTCTAAAAATAATTAAATATATACTAATCAGCAACTAGTCATCTTGGAGGAGTTATTAGAAAATATTCATTCCTTTCACACTTGTCTGAATTGCTCTATTTTCCAGTCTTACATTGAGTCACTGTCTCCTTAAACTATCTTGAGTGAGTGCTTCTGTGTGTTGGTGGCAGCTGTCACTTAAAGGTGAATTTCTTCTATTCACCTCCTTTTTCACAACTATGTAAAGGCTAGTGCCCCCTCAGTCAAGAGAAGTAGCAACTGGAATAGGAAAGCCAACAGTTAAAGAGAAAGGTGTAATGAAAAATCAAGCGGAGGCTAAAAGCACAGCAGGAGGCTTGGAATAGAAGTGTTTGAACATGTGGGGAGTGTGACAAGTATGGATGGGTATCCAGACCTATGCAGTCTGAGCTTCTTTCCGACGGTGCTGGTAATGTGGGGGGAGTTATTTAGAAGTAAGTAGTTTCATCGTCTACAAGGCTAATATGACTAGAACCTGGTGACTTCCAGTTAGCCTCTTTAAACTTTCATCCTTTCCCAAGGTTAGAATTTATAGCCAACTGACAATGCTCACAGTTTTCAAAAGACATTGTCTGTTTGTAGATGACATTCTCCACATGTTTGATAAAAGAGACATGTTCCTTCCCTGAATGGATTCACAAAGATAAGATACTGATATGACAGACCTATAGGAGGAATGAATATATATAAAAGTGGGATTTGCATTGGCTGTTTCCAGAAGGACATGATGAGACACAGTGGTGTAAACAAAACAGTTAGGGGAGAACCAAGAGTCCCTCTGGTAGGAGAAAGAAATGTTAGCAGAACCTGAGTGGAGCATATTAGTGTGTTAGGACAGTAAAGCAGTTAATTACATAAACATGATTTTCATAAATTATTTCAATAATATGAGTTCTTAAAAGATAACACAAATGCTAGTCAACTGGCCCATGTATCTGTGAGTAAACTCCAGGCTAGGAAAGTAGGAGATGGGGGCTAGAACTGTGTAAGGTAATGCAGTGTAATTTAGATACTGGACTTACTGAAAGAGACAAGACCATATCATAAGGCATACCTATAACAGAAAACAGTACCAGGTCCTTCTCCTTGTAATCCTAGGGAAATCCACAGATTCTAGAAGCTGCCAACAAAAATATACAAATGTCAAGTCTGAAATACCAAGCTTCTAAGCTCCCACTTAATTTAAACTATGCCTCAAAGAAAATACATACTCATCCAGAAACAGCTAGCAGAGAGATGCCCGACTCAATCTGAAGGTGACACTGATTTGTACACTTATAAAATAGAGCCGATATGTCTGTCTTGTGTTGGCTTTGATGGTACCAATTTCACTATTAAAGTTGAAGCTAAAGGCAACTTGGAGAATAGTCCTAAGTCTCAGACGTTTTGCATGTGGTGGGTTTTTTACATTGTTTGCCTTTATGTTCTTTCTAACATTTGCTCTCACTAATAACAGTCAATGAAAAAATTGTGTGGAGATCAGCAGTGGGCATTCCAATGCAGGAATGCAAAGAATGAAGCCATTCTTTGTGCATCTTACATGTTTGTCTTCAGTTTCTCTTCTCTTTTCCCTGTTGTTGGTTGTTTTTGTTTTTGTTTTTATTTTTTGAGGTAAACAAGAAGCCATAAAGCCAAAGTAAACTGCATGTAGTACAATTCAGGGAACATTTATTAAGCAGCTATTCTGTGCAAGCTACTGTGCTAGGAAGATGAGGGAGACTGGTGAACCTGACAGTCTGCCTTTGGAAAACTCACAGTCTGGTGAAGGGAATGACTGTAATCTAGTCTAGAATACAAAGCAGAAGCAAATAATGATATAAAGTAAGGACTGTGTTGAACTATAAGCATCCAGGAAAAGGAGCAGTTCATTCTGTCTGAATGAATCGGGGACTTTTTCATAGGAACAGTAGCATTTGTGCTGATCCTTGAAATGTAACAGGTGTTTAATAGACAAATGGAGAAATGACTATTCGTTGCAGGTGGAGGGAAACTTACTCTTGTTAATAAATCTTTGGTATTCACATACTACATCTTTCTTCCAAAGAGCTCAAGTTATTTTATCATTATTTGATCAATATATTATCAGGTTTATCATTGGGGGAAGCCAGGCCCAAAGAATTGCCCCAAACATTTCCAAACTAATGTCTGGTGATAGTCCATTTCCTTTAACAGTTTACAAAACACTTCACATACATTCTTTTTCTAAGCTTCATAGTAAATTGAGAGTAGGAGCTTCATTTTCCAGAACTCAAGACTTTTGCTCTGTCCACTGTGCTATACTGTGTCTGTCTGTTAGAGTCAGTGTTTGCCGGAACACTTCCTAATCATCCTCTTCAGCATTGTGCTGCAGGTCAGTTCCCTCAACTGTCATTCTAAGGATGTTCTGCATCCTACCGAGTCTTTATTGCGCTAAAAGTATACTGTAGCTTTGTGTGATTAACTTTTCCTTCTCAAAAATGAAATCATTTTCTCCTGGGCCTGAACTGAAAGGCATGTGAGTAAAGGATAGGGTTGGAGGTGACGTGGCCAATGACTGGACACTAGACACTTCCTTTTTTCCATCCATAGGAGAGCAGATGTGAAGGACCTGCACCAGGATGGTGGTTAGCAACAGTGGCCCATGCCAAAGCTCTTACCAAAGTGATGACTAAGGTTGGTCATGCTAAATACTGTTACTGAGCCTGGTGTAGGGGATAGGTGATACTCACTACCCAAACCTTAAAACCACCAATACAAAAATTAAAATTACATTTCCATTTTGCCTCCGTGCTGGACATAGCCACTGCCTCAAGGAGCTCACCATCTCAGCAGCTTTGTCTCACCTAGATTTCCAAGGACATGGAGAGATTAGTGCTCAGACACTTTCTTCCCATCGAATACCAACTGACTTAGTAGTATTCCAGGTGGTGTGTTTGTTGGCTTGGTTATTTGCTTATTTTTAAGTATAAGGGTTGTATTTGTGACAGATGTGAGTGGATTGGCAGTGGACCTGGAGGTCTTAAGAGTTTGAGAATAATCTGAGCCCTATTGCTCCCATCGTGTCTAGCTAGTACAGTGCCTTGTACCCCGTGGTTTCCTCAGTGTGGGAGAAAATAACACAGCTGCTCCCCCAATCTGTAGGCAGGTTTCCTGCTCTGTGAAATAGCCTCACTGGTTTAAGACTAAAGTAGACTTTTGGCAGTTCCATTTTTGGGGCAAATGTCATAAAATGCAGGGCTAGAAAAGGATTCCATAAAGGTTCTTTGGCCTATGAGTGGCTAATTTAAATATCAGGGAACATAATTTCTATAATATAGAATGATAATTATATTTATCAAACAAACATTAAGGCCTGAGGCATGAGATTATAGAAAGCTTCATTTAACATTTTTTATGTGACAGCAGAGGTGGAGAAGGGGGTGAAATTTGCCTGCCTCTCCACCTCCTCCTTCTCCGAATTGAAAAAAAAAAAACAACAAAAACATAAGCCCCTGCAGTTTAAGCGGGAGATTAGAATGGGGACTGTGTGTGGTTAAGCAAGTCCAGTGTGGCTAATACAATTGCATTCACCTTAGCTACAGCGCACAACTCGTATATAATAATGCAGCCTCCTCCAGAAAAAGAGAGAGAATTGATTGGCTTAAGTTTAAACTAACCAAAGAAAGTAATATTTCAGGTTTGTTTTGACTTTTCTAAACCCCTTTAGTTCCTTAGTTGGAACCAGGACTGATTAATCTCATCCTACTCTTTTCCCATCACTGTGCATTAAGGTACACTGCCTTTTTGCTTATCTATTCTATGAAATACTTTAAAATTTACATTTATATAAATAAGTAATAATTTTCCCATTTCTCTTTTCTACTCCTTATCCAATTGATTAATTAATTGTCATTGTGTGATATTGGGGGCATGGCTTTCTTAATTAATGCAGGTACCAAATATGGAATAGTTCTTTTTAATCCAAAGATTATTTTTAAACTTACTAAAGCTGAGACTGTTGATTTATGACTAAAAAGTAATAAATATGTAATTTTTCCTTAAAATAAGTTACTTTGTTTACAAAAATAACAACTGTGATGACACCTATCTTTTTGACGAGTCAGTCAAAGAAATGCTTTTCAGGTACATTTCAGAAGTGTGGTCCCATTTTTAAAGCATTGTGATATCTGTTGTAGAAATGAAAGTATACAGATCCCAGTTATTTATATCAGAAAATCCTCTAGATGTCCTCTGTCCAGTAATGTGACTGCCAGCCACATAGAATCATTGAGCACTTGAAACGTGGTCAGTCTGCACTGGAATGTCCCACAAGTGTTAAATGCTCAGACTTTCAAAGACTCAGTAAAAAAAAGAGATATAAAATATCTCAGTTGTTTAATATAGATTTTATATCAAAATAATATTTTTGATATACTGGGTCAAACCCAATATATTAAATGTATATCATTTCTTTTCCAGTGTGGCTACAAGAACATTTAAGATTACATATCTGGCTTATATTTTGTAGCTTCCACTGTATTTGCATTAGACAGCACTGTTCCACAACATTAACATACACTGTAAGGTTGCTTGGAAGTTCAATTTAGGGAACTTGGATCCAGGTTAATTAATACATCTTCACAGTGGCAGGGAAGATTAATTTGAAAAACTTCATACTATTGTATATTGTTAGGCTATTGAGGCCCCTTCTTTTGGCTAGACAACGCTTAAGGAGGATGTCATGCTACCTTTGTATTGCTTGATGGCAGTCATTGCTCCTGAACTCTGCAGTAGGAACAACTGCTTTGAGCTCTTGGTTTAAGCACTAGTTGAAATGGCTTCTACTAGAGAAATATCAAATAAGAATAACCCACTGGCTATTTGCTCTATTAGTTACCCTCCTCATTTAACTTTTAGGCTTTCTGTTTGGGGAGAGCATGTGAGAACTTCTGCTTTTAGTGCTTCATAGTGTCAGTTGGCATGCTGACCTCTCATTAATATTTATTTTGCTAATTTGGACAATAGGATAGAAAAATTCTATAAAGAAATTACCAGGAAATAATAAAGAACCACTTCTTCTTAAGGAAAAAACTGAAAATTATTTTTCTAGCACTATCCCTAACCTCTTTCTCTGCATTTTAACCATGCTGTTTAATGTGAGGCAGGTAGCAAATTTTTACAAGCTTTGCATGTGTTCTTCTAACAGAATTGAAAACAACTGTAAAAGACTAATATTTACATAGTGCTTTAAATTTTTTTAAAAAGTACCCATATATATCATCTCTGTTGATAATTAAAACAGCCCTATGGATTAGACAGGGAAAGAGGTGCTGTACTGAAGAGTAAACAGGACCAGTAATCACATGGCTGACCCAGCCCAGGCGTCTGGTTAACGAACGACACAGCCAGGACTCCGTTCTCAGTCTTCAGACTCCAGGTCATGCATTATTTTGAAAATTACCAACACCACCCCCAAATTTTTCAGTCCAATTTAAATCAGAAATTCTAAATTTTAAACAAGTGAAAAGCATAAAGACAGACAGTAACCATATTTACCTGAGAAGAGAATTAAGATTTGGAGGATATTTTTTCCACTCTTCATTCCATAGTTGATTTGAGCTCTTTACAAATATCAGGTCAGAAGCTAAATAAATAGCTTATATTTTTAACAACAAAAAACAGTTTTATATAGAAAAAGCCAGTAAAATTGCTATTGTTCTATGTTAATATAAGGTCTGTTTTGTTAATATAAGGTCTCAGTTTTGAAAAGAGAATGATTATAGGTATTCTGACAAATGCTTATTATTTAGTGTGATCACATTAGGAAAACTTAACTCTAAAAAGGCTTCCTTCCCTTTGGGACTCTTCAGGAAACTCCCCCATTGCCTTCACAAGGTGGAAAGGTGTGGCGCAGACAATATGCCATATTCATTTGTCTTGGGGGTGATATTTGTATGCTACATGTTCAATCTTCCCAACTGTGCCCAAACCCAAAGCATGATAGTGAGGGCTAAGGAAACATCCTCAGAGTCATTTGTGAAAGATGCAGCCTGAATACCTAGAATTTGCTATGGAAAAGCCACCATATACCTTCTGCCTATTGGGTTAGTGACTTAGAGGAAAATCAGGATAACCAGTCAGCAGTAGGAAGCCATCAAACGAAAGATATAATGAAAGATGAAAGATCAGGGTCCAAAAGACACTTTCATAGTATATAAATGAACATGTTAACTAGAGTCAAAGGTTATAATATTATTTCTGGGGTGGGGGAAGAGTCAAAAACACTTATAAGAATGTCACAAGTCAGTGGGAAATCATTGTACTTCAGTGAATTATGCACTGACTGTTCCAGTGATCCAGAAACTTTGAAATAAGATGCACTCTCAGACTTGGAATTATAGCAAAGATTACAGAGCTTTCTTCAGGCTATCCCAGGCTCCATTCTTGCAGGCATTTTGGAGAAAGCTCTGTGTTAATTAAAAGGCTTTATTTATATACAAGTTTCTCATCCTATCTTTCAGATGTTTAAAGGAATTAAATATGAAATGACTAATTCGAAATGTCAGGCTTCTTTTTTCCAAGCCAACCTTGCATTAAGAGCAGGAATCCCTGTGCCAAAGAAATGGTTCCCAATTATCCTGTCCTGGGTTTTGTTATGCATTGTACAGAAGTCAACAAAACAAGTATGTAACAGAACCTGCCTAAATAACAGCCACCCTCATTAAAAACGGAGAATTAACCAGGGGATGATTGAAGGAGCAATGCCTTATAGGTTCCCCCTTTTCTTCCTTTCTAATCATAGAACAAAATATGTTACATAAAAGGATCGGAACTATTATGCAGTAGTACTCAATTAGAGGGAGGTGAATAGGTCTCTAACATACTGTTTTATCAAAAGAGCAGACCGGTGTTTGCATGACTGTTGTTTCATTACAGACCCTGTCATTAATTCCATGTGTCAATACTGCCCTGTAGTACACAGAGCAGACAAGAAAGAAGAGCCCTTGAAAACAAGGGAATGATTTTTGAGTCGTTATCAAGCTAAGTGGCGAGCGGGAAGCTGAATCTCGTATAGGTAAATTCGAAGGGACTCTTGGGAGATCTGCAAGTGGGAAACAAGAATGTATTTTACCAACTGCTTACTTATGTCCTGTTTTTCAACAAGTCCACTTGAATTGAATGCTTTGTTTGTATTGCACAAAAATATGTGCTGTGGGCAAGAGTATTATTCTCTTGCTTCCAGGTCAAGTAAGGTGTTTTATACACATACACATCTGACCTACTCTGTAATGTGCGATTGGGTGTTAGTATCTGAGCCCCAATATTGCACTGTCGTTTCTGGGGGAAAGAGTTACATAGGAACCAGAAGCCCTGACAAGTGGAACCTTCTCTAAGGTTCTGAGAAGTTATATAAGCCCAGGCATCCCAGAGGGCCATACTTACAGGGAAATGGTGGCTGAGGAAAGTGTTCACATATATCTGGAAAATATATATATACCAGGAAATTATAAATATGGTGTAAATCCTATAATCTCCCACCCCTAAAACTTTTAAGAAAGTTCTGTTTTGGTTTTTTGGTTTTCACTAGCAGTCCCACGGGTTAGACTGGGGCAAAAATAGGGTTTCCTTTCTTGGACGTGCTTTATCTGTGTCCTCGTGCCTGGCCAAACCCTTGTAGATTATGGTTCCTTACCGTTTAGTAAGATCAAATTTCTAAATGATGTTTCGTTCCAGTTGAACATTCTTGGAGGCTTATCTCTTCCCTGGCCAGATGCCTGATCAGATGAGAAGCCCGCCATGATACTGTCCCAGTGCCTAGAATGGGCACTTTGTCCAGTAGACATCACTGTACTTTTTGATGATAACGAGGGCAGTCTTAACTTGTGTTAAGGCCTGTGTGTAGCATTGAAGGTAAGTATGAAGGAGTTGTTGCTGTATAAATATCTTAATCCTGATGCACATTTCAGTATACAATATCTTGGTTTAATCATGATGTACATATATCTGACATCGAAGCCATCCTTTTTAGATGGGACCTTCAGAATTTAGGACCAGTAACTCCTGATGGAACGGCCTGTTTATTGAGGGCCATGATTGAATATAGATCCTTCCTTGTAACCCTTGCCATTGCTTTGATTTACTTTTGTAATCATTCTAATCATCTGCTCATAGTTTTGCAGAGAGGATTTCTGGTCTTGGTGTATGTCAGTGACAGGTAGGTAGGGTGTTGTGTTTGACTTGTAGGCTTAGAATACAGTGATTAAAAACAGCAGTTTAACGTATTGAGTTTTAGTGTTTTAAAAACCTAGCAGCTTTTTATAGAGATCAAAATTATTTAGTAGCCTAATATTCAGACTCTGAGAATAGAATCTAGGGGATCATTTGTCCAACCCCTTCATTTTATAGATAGGGAAACTCAAGCCCAGAGAAGGGAGTGACTTGCCCAAGGACACCCAGCAAGTTAGTGGAAGATCTGAGATTAGAGTCTAGACATCCTGATGCCCCACATATAAGAAGCTGAATCTACACCAGTTAGTAGTTGGGAGTTGCAGGCTGTGTGGTGCAGAGGAGGCCTGACTTCTGCTGAACGTCATAATGTCTGATAATACGGACTCATTGGGGAAATAATTACAGTTAGAACAATATGAGAATGTTTTTTAGACAAATGATTCTCTACCATTCTCCTTTCATGCTGTGACCCATGTATTATATTCTTTCACTGAGTACCTACTGTGTGCTCCATCCTATACTAGATTCCCAAATCACAGCCAGATAAGACATGGACTCTGCCCTCAAGTTGCTAATAGTCTAGTAGGGAAGGAGAAATCCCTGGAAAGCATTGTGCAGAATTTCCTGCAGGATGCTAATACTATCTCTCCTAACTCAGGATCCTGATGCGGAAAGTGGATCTTCTACACAAAAATCAAGCTTTCTCTTGGTCATGTAGTTTATTTACTAGGAGGCCCATACAACACCATACCTTTCCTTTCTGTGAAAGTGCACGGTAATATCCACTGCAACTAAATTTAGTTCATAAGTACCGAGGAGCTGCTATCTGCAAGGCACTGTGCTAGACACATAGGGATATGAAAATTAATGCATAGAACACTTTCCTTTTAATGTCAGTGATATTGTCTCATAGCTTTCCAACTTTGTAGTGAGACTATTTTTAATAAAAAATACTCTTAAGTGTAGGGCCCTTGAAAGAGAAGACAAAACGTCCTCTACACTGTCAGCCTGACTTGTCAGCCTAGGACTTCAGTCTCCACTGAGATTCTCTTTTGTGCCCCGTATCTGTTTCGAGCTTTTTTCCCCTTGACCTCAACCAAGCGAGTCTGTTTGCCAGTCTCTGCAAACTTTTGCTTCTGTGCCTTTGCTTGACTAATTCTTCTGCCTGTGGGATGCCTTTCTCCCCTTGAGTCCGTGTTCATCACTTCTGTTACAGTCTGGCCCTGAGTCCGTCTCCTGCAAGGGCAGCAGCCCCACCTCTTCCCGCGCCCCTCCCACATGTTCGTGACTGGCGGGGCAGCGTTTCTGTTAATGCTGCCCATTCTCCGTCCATACCTTGCTGACCTATTTACAACAGAGCTGATAAAATGAAACAGTCTGGTATAATCAGGTCACTTATCAGACCTTTTAGGGGTGAGTCTCTATATCAGAGTTTCATTTTGCTATTTGTGGGCTGCTAGTTGTATGATAGGCAGAATATGAGAAATGTTCATTTAAGATGGTGGTTTTAAAAAAAAGGCTGGGGTCTACAAGAAAAAGTAGTCACATATCTGTAAGTGAACTTCTCTCTTTCTGCTCCCAAACAGGGCTAGATCTCATCTGAACAGATTTCAGTTGCAATAAGGGTATATTGACCTGTCAGGCTAGGTAAGGCAGGGCTTTGCCTGTTAATCATCTCAAGCTTATTGATCTGTTCTGTAATTCTTTTAATATTGTTTAATATGTGTGTGTGTTTTATCTTCTGAGCTGACAAAAAGCTTCTCAAGGACAGGGACCATGTCTTTTATTTGCTGCTGCATATCCTCCTTCCACTCAGTTCCCAAAGGTGCCCTAATAAGCTTGAGGAAACTTTGCATAATCACATGGCAGGAATTGCAGCTTGTGGGTTCCAGCTATATTCCAGCCACTGCACTGTGCACTTTAGATACGTAATGACCTTTGCCCTCATGACAGCTCTGCAAGGTACGTATTTCCGTCCCAGGTCTGCAGATAGAGAGTGAAGGTCTTAGTGCCCCAGGATTAGAACCTAGGGCTTTCTGGCTCTAAAACCTGTATGTGTCTTTCATCATACCGCAATAATAACTAATATTTAGGACTCCTTTAGAGTTCATGGAAATCTTTCATCTGCATTTTTATTACTACTGTTACTACCACTATTAGGACTATTACTGCTGCTCCTTACATCATCACCAGGAAGTAGTTAGAGCTAGCATTTCCATCATTCCCATTTCACAGATGGGGAAACACACTCAGATTTGCCTAAGACCACACTGCTGGTAAGTGGAAGAGCCAGGACTTTGCCCACAAACCTCCTGGCACCAGATCTTTTGGTTTCACTACATCACATTGCTGCCTGAATTCACTTGCGCGGTGCACTACTACGTGGCCGGTTATCACTGACACCCTCCCCTGCAGGAGTGTCAGGGAGTCCAGGCACCCCGCGGGGCCGTGTGGAAAGGAAAATAAGTCTTACCCTCAGAGGAGCTTCCATGTCAGTGGAGGGTGAGACAGAGGCCCAGAAGTAAATGCGTGTGAAGAAGAGTTCACAAGTGGGAATTAAAATACGGGGTCCTTTTTTCTGTAGATGAATTATTAGCCATAAGACTTTTGAATTGTTCTTAATTATTTCCATTGTAAAACTAGATGAAGGAGTAGGAGTGAAACTGACAAGCTTGATTTGAATATATTCCTCCTGGGGCTTGAATGAGAAAGTTTAGCTACTCTGAGCAGTTGGTACCTAGCCAGCACCAAAGAAGCGTAGTGGTGTTAGGGGTGGTGGTATATCTGCCAGCAGTCATCCCTATCTGGGTAGAATTTCTCTCGTCTCATCTACTTCTACCTACCCCAGCCCTTCACCCCACCCCATCTGACTGTGCTGTCAAGCCCACCAACTTCCTCAGATCTTTGAACTTTCTTATCCCTTAATGTTTTATTCTCAATAGATTGTCCTCTTTTCCTTCGTATTATTAGTAAGTAGTGTCCAATATCACAGAGTCCTCCAGCACATAGTTAGGAAACCATGTGGTAAAAATACAGATGCACATAGTGTGTGTCCTTGCTGGAGAGAGCTTGGAATGAAAACAGTGTTCTGGCTCTCCACTAAACATTTCCACCTGGCTGGCACTCAAGGGCCTCAGGCTCCTTGTGTCGTAAAGATCTCCACCTCTCCACAGCCAGAGCTGCTCCGTCCACGCTGTTCTCGGTGCAGTGGGTGGTGTGCAGCGTGGTCGTCTGAGCTGGAAGCACAGGGACACTCCGCTCCTCGCTCTCTCTCCCCAGCCAGCCCCTGCCCTTCTGGTGGATCCCAGATCCACCTCAGAAACGCAGCTTGTCTTCCCACATCACAGCGGTAGTCCAGCTTTCCGAGTGCTCACACACAGTTACGGTGATCCTGCTGACTTGTCTCTCTGCCACCAGTTTTCCCTCTTCTCATGTGTTCTTCACACACTGCTGGGGACAGTTCCCTCTGAGACAAGCGGACTGGACATTTTGGCAGGGCAAAACCCGAGTACCTTACCTGGCATTTAGGAAACTTGATTACTAGACCCCAAACTACCCTTACCTCCTGCTGCTCCTTCTCGGACCCTCCCCATTCCCCGACACTACAGCCTCTCACAGCGTTAGAGAGCAGAGACAGAAAGGAACGTAACACAATCCAAAAAGGTCTGCAAAATCACACAAGTAGATGGCACCATACGGAGCCCTTTACACGGTGTCCTTTGCCTGAAATGCCCTGTGCCTGCTCTGCCTAGCACAGGACACCTCGTGGTGTGCCGTCCCCACCTTCCCCGGGCAGGCCGGGCTCGCTTCTCAGGAGCTGCCACAGTTCTTTTTTCGTGAGCATCTTACAGCATTTTACCCCATTGTGCTCTGAGTTGCTTTTCATGTACGTATTTCACCCACTCAAATGCAGCCGCTGAACCCAGTCTTCCTAGTCTCCCTGGTGTGTGACATGGGTCCTGGCACAGGGTTATTGAACACACGCTGAACAGCTGAACTGAGTGGGCTCCCCCAGAGCAGTCAGAGCAGCTAGCAAGGTGTGTGTGTGCTGCAGAGAGCACTGGCCTGGGACTCAGACGCCCTGTGTCCCAGCTCCAGTGCCACCACTAGCTCTGTGACTTTGGGTAAGTCACTCAGTTTCTTCTTAAAGAGGGGGTTGGACTAAATGATCTCTGAGGCCCCTTCAACTTTTAAGTTCTATGACTCCGACCCCATTTCTTGGATCAGGAAACATGTTTCCTACTTTATAATATTCAGGATCAACTTAGCCAGCCAGTCATCCACATTACTTATTATTCAGACTGTCAGAAATAGTCTTCCAGTGCTAGCCAGAGATGCTTGACTAGGCTTATCAGGGACCACCGAGCCGTTCTTACCCCACGTCAGGACATCTCACTGCCCCTGTAGTGCCACCCCGCTGTTGGGTGGCCGGTCCTCCCCAGGAGGGAGCCCTCTGTGCTGGCCTGAGAGGACAACAGCAGGGAGGCAGGAGGAGAGGAGATTGTACTGTTGGCCTCCACATCCCACCAACATTACAGCCGCTGCCATGTGGGTTCTTGGTTGTAGACGTGTTCAGGGGACGATGCTCATATCGGTGAGAACTATGTTTTAAGCAGCTCATGTGCCAGTTCAAGGCTCCACTTCAAGTGCACTGCTGACCTTTAGGGTAGAAGGACTAGAGTTAGCAACTCAACAGGTACATTTGCCATAATCTCCATGTAATAAATCCTAGCCTATGAAAAGATTAAATAAATCTTTCCTAATGCTTTTTGATTGGCTTAATCAATAATTAATCATCTTTAGATGAGGCTGTAACTCGTGGAGTAGATATAATTGGATTAGCTGGAAAGGGGCAGTTGGGAAGCTTTGAAGAGATTAAAATGGCTGTCAGTCTCGTAATTAAACTGCCACAAACAAAAGCAATGGTGTTTTTACAAAAGAAGGGGGTTGAGGGGAGAGAGAGAAGGAAAGAAAAGGGAGGGAGAAAGTTAGAGATGGCCAGCTGATTTGAAATAAATCAATAAGTACTTATTTATCACTAGAGATTGGGGAGGCAAAAATCAAATTTGACGTGTTTATTCCATTGAACAAAAGCACGTATCAAATCAGCCATTTCATTGTATGCCTGGCCCACTGAGACAGGTGAAATTTTGGTAGCTTCAACTTCACTAAAACAAAACAAATCCACAAAAGGGAAAAAAAAGTTAATTATTAAAAACAGAAGAGACCTGCTCCTTGTCCTGAGCCCATTTAGACCTTGACTTTTCATACTTTTAATTGGCTTAGGAGGCTCGGCCTGTGTGAATGAAGTCTTTTATCTCCCTCTTTTTCTTTCCATGCCCCTTTCATCTTTCCTGTTACAAACACACAGAGAGCTTGAGGAAAAATACTTTGGTTTTTAAAGACTTTTCTTTTTAAAAGGATGTGGAGTGGGGAGGGAGGGAGGGGTGTGTGTGTGATGCTGGTGAATACTTTTTTTTTCTTTCTTTTATCTCTTTTTCCAGAGAGGAGTTGCTTAAACCAATGGGACTAAAACCTGATGGGACAATAACGCCTTTGGAGGAAGCACTCAGCCAGTACTCAGTCATCGAAGAGACCAGCTCTGACACGGACTAAAAGCATCACCTGCTCAACTCTCAATATTGCTTTTATCAGCATCTTTTCTCTGTAGCTCCAGGGGAATCTTTTCTCTAAAACATTTATGCCCTTGCTTTGGCTAGAAACACATTAACTGGTTTACTCATTGAGAATCCAGCATATTGAAGAGGTGACCTGTGTTTTTGCGATGCTGAGGCGTTCACACAGAGCTGCAGTTGGATGGAGTTGCAGGGCCCGCAGCGGCAGATAATGCCACCGCATCAGGACGGAACTGAAGGACTTCATTCTTGACAGCAACCCGGGCCGAATCTGGCAGATCCCTTTGCCAAGATTCTTCGCAGAAGATTCAGCTGCGTCCTTCCAGTCACTTGTGTGAGCTGCCCCTTCTGAATCTCTCCAGCAGGCGGAGGCGCGTGAGAAGCAGAATGAGCTGCTGAATAAGGGCTGAGGCAAGTGACCTGTTAGATCAGGACCGACCACAGGGAAGCCGAGCAGCTGCTCCGTGAACCGAGCCCCCTTCTTCATTTCAGTTTTGTATAAATAAATAGAAATGCACAGACACACACACACAGCCCCAGACTTGCAAACTGATTACACTCTAAAAGTTTGTATGTCACTGATCTAGAACTTCAGAATACATTTCTCCCTATAAAGAGTTATAAATGATGGTTTAGTTCTGAGGCAGCTACAAATGCCTATTTATTCCCTCACGTACCTGAACACTAGTACCATAGAACTGAACCCCCATCTGTATCGTTGCATGGGGAGCATGCATTCTGAGGTCTAACTCGGGGTGTCAGGAACACACATCCTCCAGCCCAACAGAGGGAGTGGGGACTCCTGAGTACTGGGAGTTCTCCTGTGGCCTCTGCCAGGGCTGGGGTGGTCAGCAGCACCCTTCTGTACATACAGGTCATTCGTACGTCGCGTTTTAAATTGGGGACTGTGTGTGTGCTGGCGTGTGCGTGTTCTACCTTTCTACCGTATGATCAGTTTAATGGTAACCTTATTTATTGAGAAGAAACACAAATTGTTACTGTTAAACTGATTCAGGCTGTTTATTTTTACTTTTAAAATTGGTCATATGAAGAAGTAGAAAATGAATCAGTGAGCCTAGTTAATCAGTGGCTAAAGTTGAAAAGGGGTTGGTTTCCTTTTATATATGTATGTATGTTTGTATACATACATATATACACATAGATAATGTGCTTAACCACTGCCTTTTAAAACTTTAAATTAAATAAAACATTGGGGTTGATTCAATTTAGCCATCTGTGTGTGTTTCTTTACAGATACATGGGATAAACAACACTATTTCACAGTTCATGCTTTTTTCAAGTGCTTTTACATCCATTGTCTCACTTACCATAGTAGCCTTTTTAAGGATAGGTACATGGAATGTAAGTGAAAAATGTCATTTATCCAGAAGTCACTTCTCTGGCAAAACAGCAAATCAGGAATTGTTTTTAAATGCCTTTGAGCTGCCAAAAGAAATGTCAAACATTTGTTGCAGTTTATTCACAGGAGAAAGCCTCAAGAATTTCTTTTTGCCTCTTTGCTAAAATTTGCATATATTTTGAACATGTTTAGTTATCTGGCTTTCAAGTCCACAGAAAAATAGCAAAGGAGGAGTGCTGGCTGGAAGGCAGGCTACTGAAAACTAGACAGGAAGCAGCGAAAAGGAACTCCCTAATCCAGGTGTCACAAGTCTGGGCAGCCTGTGTCCCAAGGGACACTCCTGTTGACCTAGAAAGCGTCTGTGCGACACTATGGCCCAGGGCTAATCCTCATAGTGATAACCGTGAGTTTCTTCAGAGAATAAACCCAGAACACTATTAACAAAACTACAAAGAATACGATGCGTTTTAGGATTTTCATCCAAAAACAGTTGGGAATAGAAGTTGGTAGTGGACTTGTTCTTTAACAACAGTAAATAGAATGAAACTTGGCAGTTTATAGTTCTAGATCAAGTGAAAAAGCCTAGAAAAGAATAATTCAAGATTTTTATTACTTTATTCTACAAGTTCAGTTTTAAAGTATTTTTGTAATTTCTACAACCCAATAATTTTGGCATGAGTGTTGGCCCACCTACACGAAGACACGTTTAATGAAACAGCGTGGCTCACGCAGAGTCGGGTTTGAACAGTCTTATTTAAGTAGCTGTGCGCTTATGCTTTCCAAGGATTCTGCTTCATTTTCCATTTCCCCGCACTGGGCAGTCAGTTTTGATTTTGATGAAAGAATTTGCAGCGGGAGAGGTTCATGGTGACCTCACTCTGCACACGGAAAGAGCTGACATCTGTTGTGTGCTTACTTTGTGCTGGGTTGTCCATGTCTATTATCTTATGTAACCGCATCACATCTCAGAGATCATCTCCAGAGAGCGTGTTACGCAGCACCACGCAGCACGTCTGTCCAACTCCAGGCGGCCTGATCCCTAGCCACCCTCCTTCCCCTTCACCACACTGCCCACCTGGGGTCCGCCTTGCCCCCTTATGACTCTGGAATGCTGGAAGAGTGGTAATTCTCAGGCCATTTAAAGCAATAACTATTTCAGCAGAACCAGATTAAAGAACTTCATAAGCAGGAGGTGACCTGGTGTTGACGTGTGAGTTGGGAAGCTTGCTCAGTAGCGCATCACTAGCAGGGGCCCAGAGTACTTGAGGTCAGAGGCCAGGGCTGCAGGCTCTGCAGACGTCTGCCTGGCTTGCTGGCCTGCAGTGGGGACGATGAGAAAGCACCAGCCATCTGCACTCTACGGGCCCTGTCCCAACATCCTTCCTGACCTTGGAAATGGTATGGAGGGGTGTGTCCTAAAATGGGGCACTTGAGCTGCCGCTTGGGAGTAACAACAGACACCTGAGACCCTTTTACATACCCAGTGGTCCTGGGAGGCGGGCAGGACAGATGTCACCCCTCCTTTACATACAAGGACACAGGCTGATAAGCTACAAGTACGAAGTATCCCCTGACTACCACTGGTCTTGCCCCCTCCTCGTCCTGGGGGTCACCTGCATTGACTTCCCTCCTTGCCCACCCGCCTCGACTATAAAAGTAAATATATGTTCATTGTGAAAAGTTTGGAAAAATGCAGAAAATAATTTTAAAAAATAATTCACCTGAAACCCCACCACCCTGAGATAAATCACTGTTAATGTTTTAGTGTGTTTCTGTCCTGTGTTTTTTCTATGCATATATAATTTATTTTACTACAAGATGGGAATCATGCTGTATTTACAGATTTGTATCCTGCTTTTCTTCTTTAATATATTGTGAGCATTTTCCCATGTCAATAAATATTCTTCAAAAACTAATGGCTACATGATGTTCCATTATATGAATTGCAGTAAACACTGCTAATCGCTCACCCACTGTTACTCTTCACTAACAGAAGACATTATGATCGCGCCCTGCCCCCACCCAAAAAAGAGAAAGGTTCCTGCTCCCTCCTGGAAGGCAGCATGCGCCCTGTGGGTGCCGAAGGCCCGGCGGGAAGTAGGAACAGCACCAGGAAGAACAGGTTTGCCTTGCCCTGTGACCCGGGTCTCGCAGAGGCCTCCACGGCACGGATCATACCAGATTTAATTCCCCGGGTGATTCTTAGCTTTTGTCAAGGAGAGGTACTTGAGAAAAGCAGGTGATCCAGGTGACTTAAAACAGTCAACATGTCAAAAAAAAAAAGTATCAGTCGTGTTTACTGCTGTTCTGGTTATCAGCAGTTACTGTCTTGGGGATGCTCTTCACTGTGACTTCAGAGGTGGAGGAGGGATGAGTCATTCTTCAAGAACAGGGCAACACCCGTCAGGACAGGCAGTTGGGTGTGTGGCGGGCACCACATGGAGGACAAGGAATAAATGAGTGGTGTTCCAGGGACATGGGGGTGGGAGAGGGAGGGGTTTTAACACCTGCCAAGTGAGAAGTTTCAAAGACAGGGAGAGACTTCTAGAGAAGGGCCTGAGGAGGGCATACGAATGTTGCTGTGTAAAATGCACACTTTTTGCCCAATTTTTTTACGGAAAAATAAGGATGCTTATACATGGGTAGTACTAATTCCACATTTATATAAATCTTTCCAATTCTTTAAAAAATTTCTTGTACCTGCCCTGGCTGGTGTGGCTCAGTGGATTGAGTGCTGGCCTGTGAACCAAGGGGTCTCCGGTTCAATTCCCAGCCAGGGCACATGTCGGGGTTGTGGGCTGGGTCCCCAGTGGCAGGTGCATGAGAGGCAACCACACATTGATGTTTCCCTTTCTTTCTCCTTCCTTTCCCCTCTTTAAAAGTAAATAAAATCTCTTTTTTTTTAATAAAAACTACTCACATCATAATATATTGAAAATAAATGGCTTTATAACCCAAAAACAAGTATCTAAATATAACTGATTAAAAAACTAAAAAGATTTTTTTCCTGAAAGTTTAGTCCAAAAACATGAGTGTGCATTAAACAAAATACGGTGTTACGCTGAACCCCTGCACCAGGTCTTCAACAAGCATCAGAACAGCCTTTCTAAAGGGGGAGTGGTGATTAAGCCTCGGTGTCCAAAATCATTCATTGTATAGAGTGGATCGCCTTTCCTGTGCATCTAGAATGGTGTTAGTTATGTTCTTGTCTCTCCCCAGGGGAGAGAAAAAAATAGTCACTCCAGTTATTTTCTGAGCTCTGGTTCAGAAGAAACCTGGCTGAGAAAGGCTGTCCTAAAGGGAAAGTGAAGCTGCTCTCAAGGCATCCAGATCAGACTTGTGTTTCCTTTTCCCGGCAGCACAGGGAAGATGCCAGGCCACAGGCTCCAGCTGTACCCAGGTCTCAGAGGCCTTGGCCTCCCCCACGCGGGACCCAGCGGTTACAGCTGCGTGCATCGACGGAGCAGGCCCTGTGCTGAGCACCTTACACACACTTTCTAACTTCGTAACAGTCTTACTATTGTAATAACTCCCACTGTTCAGATGAGAAAACTAAAGCGTGAAGATGGTAGTCCTGTAAGACACGCAGCCAGCAGTCAGCAAAATTTGACTCAAACCTGTTTTAAATCCTGCACTATGCATTGCTTTTGCCATTAGAGAAAACTGTAGTACAGCCTTAATTTATTTGGGAGAAAACAACTTCAGAAGGGACTGAAATGGGGAAAACAGGATGGGGACCACAGTTGTAGCCCAGCATCCGTGCTCCATTGGCATCTCTCTGCAGCACAGAGAGCCCCATCCACGCGCCAGCTCACCGGTCCACGTGAATGTGTCCGGTAAACAGTTATTAGGCATCTACTACATTCCAGGCTCTGCTCAAGATGCTCATGCAAACATGACCAAAAGCCCCTGGGCCCAGACATCCACAACCAGAGCCGGTTACAAAGGGCCACGGATGCCAGGAGGACTTCAGGTTCAGGTGACCCAGACGTAGGAGCTCCATCCAGGCAGGAGCTCATGTGCGAGAGAAGACAGCTGCCACCAGAAGAACTGGCTCAGGCCGAAGTTCAGGGACAAGAGGTTCTTGACGCTTACAGAACACAGGCAGCTGAGTGTGACTGAAACAGGGGCATCCTGTGTCTCATGATGGGACAGACACCTGACAGGCAGTGTGGGAAGGACACGACCAGAAAGATGGCTCTGGCTGCAGTATGGAGAGTAGACTGGAGGAGGAGTAGACAGAGCAGAGACGGGGGTGAGGGGTTGGGGGGGGAAGGCTGCTGCATCAGCCCCCTCGAGGGGTCAGCAGGGCCGACTGGAGCACTGGCAGGACGCGTATGTGAAGGGGATGGAGTCGAGGGACACTTAAATGCAGAGTAAGCACAAGTGGGTGTGCAGAAAAGAGAAAGCTCATTTAAACTCAGTCATCGATGAACTTGAGGAAAAGATACTCTGAACACTAGCTTCCCGACCTGTGAACTAAGCAACTTTGGTTTGGGGAGCATAAGGGGGCGACTACGTGTTAGTTCAAGGAATGCGCAAATTTGCACGGTCACCAAGCATTTACACGGCGAACAGTGTCTTGGACATCAATTACTATTTTACAAACACTGACTATAGACACATGTAGATGTGATGAATGAAAGTTTATTTATAAGCATTACTCAATTCAGACTATTCTTGTGCCTGTCTGTTTTGACTGTATTTTCTCAATCAAAATATACTATTGATAAATAGCTATCAGGTGGAAAGGAGATTCACAGGCCCAAGCTTTAAAAACCTCGCACGATTGGAAAGCTTAGAATGCTTGGTAGGTACCCCGCACCAGGGACTCACGGCGGACTGCACAGCACGGAGAGAATGCCGCGGTGCTTTCTGCTTAGCAAGAGGACAAGCAGCCAAGCTGTGGGAAGAGTGGAGATACTGTGGGGTCTCTTCCCACCAAGCCTAGGTCTATGTATCACACAGGAATACACACCGAGGCATTTATGAAATTCTTTCTTCATGATCCATGATCATTTCCAAGCATAAAGTTTTGTTTTCAAAGTGTGAAAAAAAACTAAGTGATTTTTCTTATTCTTACTTTTTTCTCCTGTAACAATTCTAATTCCCTCCTCCTTTACCCTCTACCTCAAGACAGAGGATAAGCTCACTAGGAAAACATGGACTTGGGAAAGAAAAATACATATTGATAAATGTAAAACACCGCTACCTCATTTTACCCAAAACAAACACTCTTGAAAGTAAAAATGTTACTATGGCTTAATATCTGGGATTTCTATGTGGTTAAAAATAAAATTGCTATCGTAGTATCAAACGAATCCATTTTTATACCAAAAGTACATGAAGCAATGGAAATTAATGAAGTAAATTTTATACTAAAAATGTATGTAAACCACACAAGGTCACCAACTGTTCAACAGTGAAAATGAAGAGCGAGAAAGAGAAAGGAGGGGAGACTCTATGAGCCAGAAAGAACGTTTTCGAGCAAGAAGAAATGGAAAGTAATTGTAATTGGAGACACTGCTGGTTAAACAGAGACGTCTGAACACCTGCGTTTACCTTGCGCCCCCTGAATGCCCAGTGAATGGGCAGTGAGTGGATGTCTTCGGTAAGGCTCAGGCCCAGCAGGACAAGGAGGATGAGAAAGGAAATGACAGCAGCAAAGAACCGTCAACGGAATTTTGGAAACTCGAAATTAGATGAGCAAAGGGATAATTGACACAGAAGACACTCGGTACTGAAAAAATTAAAGCCTACGAAAGCAAGCAGTTCTCCGCGACCAGCTGGGTGCCTACAACTCAACTCAGTTTTCACGCCTGGAGGTACATCGGAGCCCAGAGGTTGAGGGCTCAGTCCCAGGAGACCGCACCCAACCCTCCATCTCTGACGCTGGGCCCAAGCCCCGGTGGTCATCTGCGCTATGGACCAACTAGCTGTAGAGAGGAGGAGCCAACAAGCCCCTCTCCTTGGGTTCCACTGCTTTGCTAGAGCAACTCACAGAACTGAGAAACGCCTTTTACTTACGGGCTCACGCATTTGTTGTAAAAGCACACAACTCAGGAGCAGCCATGTGGAGGAGATGCACCGGGCACGGTGTGGGGAAGGGTCTGGAGCCCCCGCGCCCCCTCCGGGACCCCAGTCCCCCGCGGCACCTCCCCCGTTCACCAACCCAGAAGTTCTCGGAACCCCCACCCTTCTGGGGTTTTATAGAGACTTTAACAGGACAGGCACAACTGATTAAGTCACTGGCCATTAGCAATTGATTCAACCTGACCCTCCACCCCAGAGGTCAAGGGGTGGGACAGAAGGTTCCAAGCCTCTAATCACCTGGTTGGTTCTTCTGGCAACCAGCCCCCATCCAAAATTCACCTCAACAATGTAACAAATATACTTTATCACTTTCATCAGCAAGTTCCAAGGGTTTTAGGAGCTCTGTGCAAGAGATGGGACAAAGACCAAATATATATATATATATATATATATATATATATATATATATTATATATATATATATTTATTTATTTATTTATTATAAATAGCAACATCGCAGCTTGCTATCATCATCATCAAGCAAAGAGATAACAGTGGGACGTGAACTGTGAGTCCCACTTGAAGGTAAACCTCCGGAGAGAGTTACAAGTCCTTCAGCAGTAACCCTCTCCCCCTGGGACGTGGTCCTGTGTGTTTCCCTGAAGAAGCCTGCCCTGCCTTCTCATTGCTTCTCCACCTCGGGTGCCTCTTTTGCTGTACACCGTTGCTTGCTCCAAGGCAAAACACAGGACAGGAAAGAAGACAGATGTAAATACTAGACATTATCTCACTTAATGCATCGTCAAACTGCAGGAATTCTTACCCCTTTGAACCGATGAGAAAACTGCGACTCAGAACAATAAAGTCACTTGTCCAAAGTCACAAAGCTCGAATTGGCAGACCAGGAATTTCACGCCTGTCTGTATGACCCAAAATTATGTTTTACAAACCCTCCCTGTCTAATGAGTTCATTGGCAGCTGATTCTTCAGAAACCCATACCAAATCCTGGCTTCCTCCCCCGTCGCTGGCAAGCAGGTGAGAAGGGAGGGAGGGGGGAATCTGTCATTAACCAGCTTCCACTTCTCACCTTGAAGTTCTCAGGAATAATAAGAATAATTAAATGCAATAAGTATTTACTCTGTGACACTCGGGACTTTACGTGATAAGTCTCACTGTAGTCCTTCCCACAACTGTAAGGCGTCACCACTGTCATTACTCCTCAGTGACAGGTGGGAATGGAGGCCCAGAGGTCGCCTGGCCAGCAGCTGAGCCCGTCTCAAACACGAACTCGGGCAGACCCCAAGCCCTCCGCCGTCAGGGGGAGCGTCCCTGGGCTCCGCAGCCGGCCCCGCCTGCCTCTGCGCATCCGCATCTCACCCCTGGAGCCTTTCTGAGCTTCCCTCGGCTTCATTTCGTCTTCAGCTGGGAATGGCGAATACCGTGAGTCTGAATACCGTGGCAGATTCCAGCCACCCATGTGGCCCACATATCCCATCCCGGGCTCCTCAGAATCGGTCCCATCCAGCATTTGCCTCGAGCACCCAGTGGCCGCTGGTCTGTGGCTCCCAGCAGTGCGGTGGTGGGAAGGTTCCCAGGCTCCCTCGCCCTCAGTACACAGGCAGGGGGGCCCTGGCTCCCAGAGCTGTGCTAGCAGACCTGGTGTATGTCAAAGCCAGGCCCCTCGAGCTCAGGCCTCACCTGCTCCCTCCCCAGAGGCACAACCAGCCTGGTCACAAGGGGAGGCCCCATTTGGGGGGCCCCTCCCTGAACGGGCGTGTTCCATCCTCTGCTCTCTCATCACAGCTAATGATCATCACATGAATATTGTGCCTGAGGTTTCTGAGGGGCACCACTCTCGGAGGGAGCGAGCCCTCTCCACTGGCCTAGCCCCACTCCCCACTCACCCCTCCCGCCCTCTGCACTCTCCCCTGCATCTGCCGGCCCGACATCCGGATGCACACAGGTAGCCTGTGGGTGGCCCTGGCCACCTCCAGAAAACACAGTGAGAGAGTCCTCTCCACCACCCTGCCCTCTGCCATCCTGAAAGAGCAGGCCGCAGGCCTCCTGGTGTCCGTATTTCTGAAACAGAAGCAAAAGGAAAAAGTCCCTACTAAGGGGCAGGCCACCATTCCGGGCCTGGCCTGGCCTGGCCAACTTGGTTTACACGCTCTTCACAGTAAGGAGAGGAGGGAGTTGCCCATGGAGTGGCTGCGTTGGTGGGAGAAGCCCCTCCCTTTTTCCTTGGTGTCAATTAGCATAATTTAAAAGGCAAAGGGGGGGAAAACTGGGTGTCTGTGTGACTGCTTTCACGCTTTGAACTTTTCCATCCTTTGGGGCTGGCGACGGCCAAGTGACCCATATTTAAAAAGCATTTACAATAAAATGATGCACTTTCTTTTGTGCCATCAGCTTCCCCGATGAAAAGCAAAAATGTTTTAAAATTGTCGCTTTTTGTCAGCGGTAATGACTGTGCTATATTTCAGCTCGTCCCCCTTGTGGGCACAGAAAGGCGAGGGTAATAAAGGGCACAGCTGTGGACACTTTATGGCCTGCTTGGGGGGTGGCGGGGAGGGGGGTGGAGGCAAGAAACAGATTGACTGCCTGTCAACAAATGCAGCTGGGAAGAGAAAGCCCTTAAAGACCTCTGCAACTTAAAGTCCAAGATAAATGATGTTCCTATTTGGAAAGGGAAAAAAATGGAGGTGGAATTCAATAAAGGCGGACTGAAAAGAGGAGGGTTCCAAAGGCCTTTCTCTGCAGCTAGGCAGCTCCCAAGAGAAATGAGCAAAAGTGGCCCTGGGTGGGGGGGGCGGGGTGAGCAGTCCAGAGACACAACAAAGCCACGGCCTGGCAAAGCTGGGCTCCAGGGAGCTCCGCCAGGTAGGGGGTGGGGGCGGGCTGGCGGAGAGACTTCCCCCGGGAAACTCTGGCACACTTCTACCTCCAGGCCACTTGGGCCTTGCATTTGGGGAAAAGGCAGAAAAGCAAGAGATGACCCACCCTGGGTGAGGCTGGGTGGAGTAATGACAGAAAACGCTGCGGCGGGGAAAAGGGTGGGGGTGAAGACCAGATGCACTGACCAGCTTTGAGGAGCTCCTTGCAGCCCTTGATGGCTTATGAAACACCCTGGGAGGCAAGATGGGAGCCCCAGCCCCCACTGTACAGAGACGGAAACCTAAGGTTCAAGGAGGCGAGTGAAGAGGCAGCCGTCACCCCCAGGAGCCTCTGTCTCCTCCTCACACATGCCACCGCCTCTGGGGGCCGGTCACCTCCGGGAGCGAACAGACAAACGCTGCTTCGCAGGAGACGCGTGGGAGAAGCCTCCAGAAAGGAGTCACTGACTGTTCGGGCACCAGAACTCCCCTCGGATGGCGGTGGGTTAAACCAACTTGAAAGCGAGTTGTGTCCCTGAGTTCGCAAGGACCGGAAACCTCCGCTCAGTCTGGCTTCCAGAGAAGGAAATGCGTTGCTTTCTCATAAAAAACAGAAGCCCAAGGTGGCGATTCGGCAGCTCCGTGAGGACTAAGGAGACTGTTCCGTCATCTTATCTCATTTACATGAAGTACAAACCAGGCAGCCAATCTGCACAGGCAGGAGAAAGGGCAGCAGTGACCCTGGCAGGTTCGTTCGTGCCTGGAAGAGAGCATGCCATGCCGAGGGCTCGAGGGGCACCGCGTTTACGAGATATGCACTTCCCTACACTTACGTTTTATCTCCAGGTTTTAAAAACACAGCCTCTGGCCCTGACTGGTGTGGCTCAGTAGGTTGGAGTTTCATCCCATAACCATAAAAGTCGCAGGTTCGATTCCCAGTCAGGACGCACACCTAGGTTGTGGGTTTGATCCCAGGTCTGGGCACATACGGGAGGCAACCAATTGCTGCTTCTCTCGCATCGACGTTTGCCCTCTCCCTTCCTCTCTCTAAAAAAGCAATGGAAAAATGTCCTTGGGTGAGAATTAAAAAAAAAAAACAGTCTCTGGAGTCATACAAGCTTGGATGTGACTCCTTGATGTAACAATGACTTGAACCTCAGTTTTTCATCTATGCTATGGAGATGAAATACGCATGCAGTAGGGTCTTGTAGGCATCAAATGAGAGAATGCATTGATGTGCTCAGTCCCATACTAGGCACATAGTAAGTGATCAATAAATAGTATCTGTTATTGTTATTAAGATTATTATTAACAACAATGACAGTGCCTTCTCAGGCATTGAAGGTACTGGGTCGGAGGGGCCTCAGGGGCAGAGTTAGCCGTCTCAGGGGCCTTGGTGACAGGGATTTCCTTGCAACGAGCTGGACTAGGCCACGAAGAAAACAGCAGGTGCCACAGGGTCGCCCAGACCAGCGCTTCTCAGACTTCACTGGACGTCCTGGGCCTCCGGCTCACAGGCAGATTCTGACTCGCTGGGGCTGGGCGGGCAGGAGTCTGCATTTTCTGCAAAGGCCGCAATGAAGCCAGTGATACCTGCCGGTCTGCAGACCATGCCGCATAGCAAGGCTCTCCGTCCCAGTGAATACGTGAGTCGGAGGAATCTGAGAGAAATCTGGGGTGAGAGGGGTAGTTTCTCACACACGGTGGGGACAGGCCTGGCATACAACGTGGTACAGCTGCTAAAATAACTCCTGTCTCCATAATGCACACGGTGGTTCTGCTCCCAGAGGCAACCCTACTGCCATGCCCGCCACGTGGAATGATTCTCTTTTTCAGTTGAAAATGTGAGGCTGGCAAACTGTGGAAGAGAAGAAGGAGAAGGAGAAGAAGAGGAAGAGGAGAAGGAGGAGGAGGAGGAGGAGAAGAAGAAAGAAGAAGAAGAAGAAAGGCACTTGAAAATTTCAGGAAGTAGAAACTTATGCACAAAAAAAGTAATGAAAGGCAAATACTGGACTCTGTGATGAAGAATAGTTATTGATTAAAAAAATTTTAGAATCAATGAATCAACAAAGTCTGGAAGGCTTAAGTATCATTACTGAACACAATGTAAATGTATCAATCTCAACGATGCAAAAATAAAAGTTTGAAAAGAGGAAGTGGGAAGAAAAGAATTGAAGGGAAGCCTCAATTTAGGAAGTGATGAGTCACAATATTGCTAAAACGCTATTATAGTTTACAGAGATTACTAGAAAGAGGACAGACCGCTGCCTCGTTCCCAATTCATTCCTGTCCGTGGCACAAAGTTTTCAACAAATACTGGGTAAATGAGAGGGGACCAGAGAATGCTGAAGCCTGCAGCCACCTTCAGGTCCATCCAGTCCACTCCCTTACTTACAGATGTCGGAACTGAGGTCCAGAGAGGGGTGGGAACTTGCCCAAAGTCGCCCCGCTATTCTGTGGCCAAGCCAGGGCTTTAATTTAGATTCTCTAGCTCTCAAGTCCTGTCCTTCCCCCCCCCACCCCTTTGCCCTCTCGATGAGTCTTCTCAAATCCACTCATGGGTGGAGGGGTGGCCCTGAGGTTTGGCAGAAGGCCCTTCCAGTCTCAAGAGGGCGTCCGAGTGCTTGCACGGGGTACGTGTCCAGGCGCTCAGGACAGCGGCCTTCGAAGCCACCGAGGAGCCAAGGATAGTGACTGGAACATCGTCAGGCAGACGCATGTGTCACTGACCTATGGACCAAGGACAGTCACAGCTGGGAGTTTAACGTGTCTTTCTAGCCTTTTTAAAAAATATACTTTACAGTTGTGGTCATATTGTATAGTCCTGCTATTATTATGTATAGTCCTGCTATTATTACAATGAGAACATTGTCCCCTGCCTGATTGTATTCTGAGACACTTGGTTTTTAGTGACTCCTGTTGTTCTGCAGGCCCTGGTGCTCTTGGCGTAAACAGCCCCCCGGGTGATGAGTTTGCTGAGTACATATGTTTCTTATTGTTTGCTCCTTACTGTAGTGGCATCCGTGAGTAGCTCTGTAAATAAATCTTAGTATCTCTTATTACCTGCCTAGTGTAAATTCCTAGAAATGGAATTACTAGATAACAAAGGAATAAACATTCTCAAAGCTTTTGTTACCTCCAGACAAACTGCTTTGTGGTAAGTAACCCTGTATTTTCCAAGGGACAGCTTCATGCATCCGCTGTCTATGTGACTGGGCACAGCTGAGACTGTAGTGATGTGTTTCATCACAGAACATCGGTTCTTTCATTCCATGACTGTTTACCACCCCTCCTCCCCCACCTCATGTATCATCGAGGTCATTCATTCATTCAGTAAACAGTGCACAAAAGCCCTGAATGGAGTATCTGTACTATGTGGCATATAGTCCAGGCACATACAGCCTATGGACTAGTTCTTACCATACATACAGTTAAATACATTCTAATAGTCTCTAATCCAACTAACTACTCTAAGAAATGGCATTGTTATTTTCCCCATTTTACCACTGCAGAAACTACTTACAGAAGTTGAACAAACCACCCCAGTTCATACCACCGGAAGTGGTGGCACTGGAACGCCAAGCTGAGTCTACATGACTCCCAAGCACCTTGACTTTCCGTGTTAGCCAACACTCACTGACCACGTGTGCCGGCTGCCGGGCCGGCCGTGGCTCTGGCTGCTGAGCGAGGCCTTGAGGCCCTTGATCAGCTCCTGTCCCCTCTCCCAGTCTGTGCTCAGCCTGATTTCTCATTAGTCCCAGGGTAAGCCCCACTGGGGCTCCCCCACAACCTTTCCTGAGCACACACCTTTTGAGCACTTACTGTATGCCAGGCCCGGGGTGCTGTCTCCAGAGAGCTCACAGGCTCGTTGCTGGGAGGAGACGGAGAGTAAAGCAAGTAAACGGACAATCACGTCACTGTGAATTGGACCAGCGCTCCACAGACAACGATGGGCCCAAGGCGGGAGAAGGTACCTAGAAAGGGGTCAGAGGAGGCCCGTTGGCACAACTGAGATTTAAGCTGTGAGTCTCCATCTCTCCTCTCTTGGCCCAAGGCTTACTTTCTTCAAGAAAACCAAGGACCTAAAAGACCCCTTCCAACTGTGAGATGTTTAAAACTCTAAGCCATTTCTCATGGACCCCCCCAGGGCTGTGCCGTCTCTGCACTTTTTCAGCACTTCATCCCAGCTTTGCACTTCGATCTCGGTCTATGGACCAATGGTCTGCAGACATTTCTAACTGCCTGTGTCATCAGTAATAACTCAAGCTGCATATACCTAATTTTTCACATATGTGTTGATTTATACACATTAACCACAGTATAAATAAATGGACAGTCTCAACCTGTGCTGTCATCTAGTATAGTGGTTGGTAGCCCTATGTGGCTATTTATATTTAATTTAAATTAAAAAAAAATTCAATTCCTCTGCTGTACTGGCTACATTTTAAGTGCTGATATAAAACATATCCCTCCTCACAAAGGTTCTGCTGGATAGTACTATTCGGTAGTGTTGTAAACATTTTACCAAAATGGGAATGGGTAAAGGGTAAGATAAAAGTGAAAATAGAAATTCCAGTACTTTCTTCCCATACCTCCTGAAGATAACTTAGCACATACACGGAAGGCACGCAAGTTACCCCCTTCTTGGGAGAACACTGCTGTAGATGTCAGATGCTCGTGGTGAGTTCAAAACCAAAACCAAGCCCTGGCTGGTGCACTTCGGTGGATTGAGCGCAGGCTGAGAACCAAAGGGTGGCCAGTTCAGTTCCCAGTCAGGGCACAGGAGTGGGTTGTGGGCCAGGGCCCCATTGGGGGCCACGTGAGAGGTAACCACACGTGGATATTTCTCTCCCTTTCCCCCTCTCTCTAAATAAATTAATTAAATCTATTTTTAAAAATGAAGACAAAACCAAAAACACTTCCTTCTTAGGTCTGCCTAAAGTTATGCAGATCCAAGTAGGTGTTGGTCCAGGCCTGGTGTTCTCCACCTGTGTCCTCACCCTGCACCCCGAGTCCGGCCACACGCGCCCAGTCGCCTTTCCCTCGTGCCCCCTCATACCTTCCCGGCTCCTCCAGACTGACGTATCCCCACCTCTCCACCTGGTGAACTCAGCTTTCAAAACCCACCTCAAAGTCACCTCCTCTGTGAGGCTCTCCAGTAGATCCTAGAAAAAAGTAATTAGTGGTTTTCTCCTTCGTGCTCATTTATTTATTCACGCAGCACGTCCTTACGTTGCGTCAGTGGGCCAGCGCCTGAAGACGAATGAATGAACGCATGTAAAAGAGTTAGCACAGTGCAGAGCACACTGAAAGCCCGACGTGTTAGCTATGATGACAGTGACAGTGATGATGCCGATGCTGGAGATACTGCTGGCGGTGAGAAGGACAGATGACCGAAACAGAACCCACGACGCTGGAAGCCTAGAGCTGCTGAAAAAGGCCCCCAAGAGACCACGAGACAGTGCGACGTGCACTTGGAAACGAAGCGCAGGGCCCTGTGGGATCCCTTAGCCAGTATTTTATTCCAGTTTAGGTTCTGGACAAGGTCAGACAGGTTCCTCCAAGGAGGGCGTCTTAGTCTGTTCAGGCTGCTGTAACAAAACAGCCAGCCTGGGTGGCTTCTAAACAACAGAGACTGATTTCTCACAGCCCTGGAGGCTGGGCATCGGGGCTCAGGGTGCCCATGTGGATGGGTGAGGACCCTGGTCGCACCCTCTCATGGGGCAAGTGCGCAGGGAGTTCTCTCTGGCCTCTTTTATAAAGGCGCTAATCCCTTTCATGTGGGCACCTCCCTCATGACTGGATCACCCCCCTCAGTGCCCACCTCAGACTACGATCACGTTGGGCGTCAGGATTTCAGCCTGTGAACCTGGGGGAGACACAAGCATTCAGATCATGGCAGTGGGGGCACAGGGTGCAGCTGCGTAAATAAACACAAACCCACGTTCCAAGAGGCTGCCAGGGCGCCCACCTTTCTGCACCACCCTGTGGGAGTCCCTGAGAGCGAGTTCACACGAGGCTTGGGTCCAGTCTCCTTTCTGACCCAAGAGTTCATGACCCGGCTTGACCACCCGTCTTGCTCAGGACATGGAGCTCGCGAGCGGCAGCGCCAGGACTGAGGTCTGCATCTGACTAGGCAGCTTCCGGAGGGATGTCTGCCCAGGAGGCTCACATACTCCCCTGTATTTTCCTTTCACAACACTTCTCACAACTTGTAATTACATGATTATATATTTGCAAGTGTGTGTTTACTGTCTGTCTCTCCCAACTGGGCTGCCGGCATGTTGCTCAGCACTGAATTCTCGGGGCCAGAGCGCCGGGAAGGTAGGTTCACCGGAGTTTTGCTGGACAGCTGCCTGGGGCCTAGGCGCCCTGGACCCAGGCCACGCCCTGGACCCAGGCCACGCCCTGGACCCAGGCCACGCCCTGGACCCAGGCCACGCCCTGGACCCAGGCCACGCCCACTCCCGCCAGGCCACGCCCCTCCCCAGCTTTTCTGGGGTAACAGAGTGGGTGCTGGCAGCCAGAACACACAGCGATGCCGGGCCAGCTGGGCGGTCGGGTGTCCCCGGGGGGACTCGCCCACTGTCCCCGCCAGGGGCTGGGCGCGTGTGGTCTGGGAAGAGCTGCAGGTCCGGGACCGCCTGGAATCTGTTCCCCGCAAAACCTCTGGCCCCCGGCGGCTGCCCCGGGCTCAACCCCCGGAGGGCGCAGCGAGTCACCCCATCCTGGCCAACGAAAGGCAACAGCCAGTCACCCGAGGGCCCGTCAGCCCGCAGGTGCAGCACAGCCACCTGTCAGGTGACCACCCTTGGGAGTGGCCGGCTGAGGGAGGGAAGGACGGACGACGGAGCCCACGGGCTCCCGAACTGCATGTGTCCCCGATTTCCAGGGGTCCCCTGAGCTGGCGCCCTGGCCTCTGAGCAGCGTCCGGGCTCTCCCTTCAGCGTCCCTCCCGCTCCCAGCCGGAGGCAGACGCTGTTTGGGCGCCCGTCCCGCGTCCGCCCGCCTCGCTGCCACGCCGCCCACGCGCAGAGGCTTCTCAGCGGCGCCCGTGCCCTCCAGCCCGGTCCCCAGCCTGAGGCGCCACACGCCGGGCTGGGTGCAGACTCAAACGGGAGGGAAGAGCGCGTGGCTCCGGAGTGCACAGGCAGTCACCGCTGCCCTGCGCTCTCCGGGCCCTTGTTCGAGGCCTGGCGCGCGGGGATCCGCTTGTCTGTTTGTGGAAGCCAGCCGAGTGGCTTCCAGCAATGGTTCTCAACTTGTTCTGGGCCTCAGATAGCTCTAGGAACCCTAAGGGGACATCGGAACCACTCCCCAGAAAAGGGTGCAGCACGCGTCCACAATCTGACCAACAGCATCCGGGCTTGGGCAGGCTCCCGAGGTGGACCCACGGACTCGGGGTTAGAGCCCGAAACCTAGAGGCCCAGGAAATTTAGGTAAAGAAGGCTGCACAGAGGGTCCCCAAACCATGGCTGAGGCCAACACCGTGTGAGGATCAGGGGGACCCAGATTCCAGTCCTGGTAATAGGTGTGGGAGAATGCACGTGTGCGGGGGTGAGGGGAGGGGGAATGACACACCTGCAGAGAGTCATGAAGCGCAGAGGTTCAGCTTAATGAATCATCACTGAGGCCCTGCCTGTGAAACCCGGGCCGGAGAGGAGGGGGGACTGCTGGAACTGAGGACCCTCCCTCACACTTCTTTCCAGGTGCAAACCATCCCTTTTCCAACCGCCCACCCACGGATGATCAGTCTTCTACCATTCTCACTTCCATCTCTTCTTATAATTTTACCAGCCTACTGTGTGTCCCTAGACACAGTGATTTCCTCTCGCTTAGTTTTGAACCTTGTATACATGGAAGCCTACAGTAGGAATTCTCCAGGGGCTGGTCTCCTTCCTTTAATGCTGTGAGATTTTGCCTTTATGTCTCCCTGTGATATGCTCACTTCCACACCGTGACTACCACGATTTATTTATTCCTTCCACAGCTGATAGACATTCGGGTTGCTTCCCAGTTGGGGCTCGTGCCAATAATATTCCTACGAGATGTCTTGTGTGCATGTCCTGATGGTGTGGTACTCGCCTCTGTGGGCTGTACACCCACGAGTGGAAATGCTGACCCACAGGGTGTGGATATTTCCAACAGAGCAGCTAATGGTAAATGGTTTCCCAAAGAACACGCACCCATCTACAGCCGTGCACGCAAGGCCTTGTTCTCTCTCTCTCATCAGTTTTCTAGAGGCTTCCAGTTTGGGTCACTGAGGTACGTGGACCCCACGTCAGGTGAAGCACAAAGCAGAGTCCTTGGTGGCCAACCCCGTGCACTCCTGGCGGCTCCTGCGGTGCCCAGAGGGCAGCGAGCTCTGTCACGGAGGCTCCGGCCCAGCACCAGGCCCTTCCGAGGACTGAGAGTGGGAGGGAGCTGCCTGGAGAGGCCATGCTGACCCACCCGTGGAGGGAGCGAGGGAAGGCAGATTGATAGACTCAGAAAACCCGACCAGCTTCTGGTCCTTTCTGAGGACAGGCCCTTGGAGGCCATGAGATGTCCCCATATCCGTCTCAAGCATTCACCTTTTCTTTTTTTTTAATCCTCACCCAAGGACAAGCTTATTGATTTTTGAGAAAGAGGAAGGGAGGGAGAGAGAAGGGAGAGAAACATCAATGCAGGAGAGAAACATGGATCGGTTACCCTTCGCACTTGCCCCGACTGGGGACTGAACCCGCAACCCAGGCACGCGCCCTGACCCGGAATCCAACCCTCGATTACCGGACGATGCTGTGACCAGCGGAGCCACACTGGTCAGGGCCATTGACCGTTTTTTGATTGAGCAGAGAGATTAGGTTTTTGTTTCTGGTGGTCACATGAACACTGATTAAGATGGGGAAAAAAGCCATCCAGTTCTCTTCTCTCTCACTAAACCCTTCCTGGAAGCCGCGACAATATTTATAAAGTCTCGGATACCAAAAACGTCTCCCTGTCTGGTCACACTGAGGAGCATAAACAAGTGCTCCCACCCCCCGTCTTCCTTTTTAGTACCACGCTCTGCCTGTGCCTTCACACCGCCTCCCAGCTGCTTCCTGGGTTTGCTGGAGGCCTCGCTGGGAGAAGCTCTGGTTTGGGTGTTCGAGACAGTTTGAACCACAGCCCTACGGGCTTGACAAGAGAGTTCTACAAACAGCTTCACTTTCCCAGATTCTGGCATTGCCTCAGCTCTAAAATGGGAAGAATCGTGTCTCTTTCTGGAATAGTTTGTTAGGGCTGCTGTAGCAAATACGGCAGACTGGCCGGATTAAACCAGACAGTTGTCTGTCTCACCGTGTGGAGGTAGACCGAAGTGTCAGTAGGGTTGGTTCCTTCCGAGGCCTCTCTCCTTGGCTGGTAGGTGGCCGTCTCCCCCTTGTCTGTCTCCACGTGGTTGTCCCTCTGTGTTGTCTGTGCCCTGATCTCATCTTCCTGCAAGGGCCCAGGTCATATAGTATTTTAGCTCTTCTCGAAGGGCCCTCGCTCCAAATCCAGCTGCACCCTGAGGTATTGGGTCAGGACTTGAACATCAAAGTTTTGGGGGAAGCAATTCGGCTCCTAACACCACCTCAGGTTGTCTTTTAAGGCTCTCAGAAAAATGAACCAGCCCAGAGGAAGTCTAAGTCAGGGATGAAGGTCTCAAGGCTGAGCCTGGCCCGGCCCACCCACCCTGGGAGCCCAGCCCCCACCTGGTGGAGCCGCTCAAACTGGGGGCCCTGTGGAGAGGGTCGAGGTCTGGAGCAGAACAGTACTGCGTGCAGAGTGCCTGCAGGGGTGCCCTGCTTGTCCAGGCTCCAGCTGGAAGCAGCCCCTTCTTGGAGCCCAGACCCTGGGCTTTGTTCTGAACACCACGGGGAGGTTCTCTGAGGGTCGCTTTCAAGCACAGGGATGAGTGACCACCTCCGCAGCTCAGGAAAGTACTTCTCCCTGGCCGAATGACTTTTAGGTGCTTTAGATGTTTCCTGTGGCCTAGTACTATAGCCAGAATTCTACAGAAGTCGATGGGTCAGTTCAAACGAGAAAACTGAGTCAAGGAGAAAACTTTTAAGTAGTAATGACCTGGTTCTTTTGGTGAAAGACAACCATCTTATCATCAAATCTATGAAAAATACATCTCTTGCATATGTGAACTGGCTATTTCTATACCTGGAACATCGATGTATATTGTATTTACTGGATGTTTTACACTTTAGGGAGAAAAATATTTATATTTTTAAAAAGTAAATATTGGTGATGTGTTATTCTGAAGATTTTTATACTATAACAAAACTTTTTTCTCATGAATTTACAGTGTCTAAATGAAGACAAGCGAGTACAAAATTGGGGAAAACAGGCTTTGCTGATTAAATAATGTCTTTGTTTTTCTAAATGAGAGAATTGTTTTATTTTTAACACAAACATGTGAGCCGTTTCTTAGCAAATGTGTTTGGAAAGATTGATGCTCTGGTGTATTACTCTGCCCTGTCTGGTATGTGAAGATTTGATCTTTACCTTCTTAAATTCCTCTAGCTTAAGGTTGTGGCTATACTTTTTAAAAATGCTACATTATTTCATACTTTTAAACAATGTTTAAAATGTGACCTGTAAAACAGGGCGAATAATCAAAACCAAAATGTGACAATCTATACAACCTGAAAGAATTCTTTCTGTCATACATGTTTTACTTCGACAATCTATACAACCTGAAAGAATTCTTTCTGTCATACATGTTTTACTTCGACGACATGCCTTTGATTTAATTGGGAACACTTTTTAAAGAATACTTTATGTTTGTAATGATCTCTGAAGAGCTTGCAAATAAAATTTCTGCTTCATCCATCAGAAAGAGCTGGTACAGCCCTGGCTGGTGTAGCTCAGTGGATTGAGCGCGGGCCTGCGAACCAGACAATCGCAGTTCGATTCCCAGTCAGGGCACATGCCAGGGTTGCAGGCAGGTTCCCTGCAGGCCAGTTCCCAGCAGGGGACGCACAAAAGGCAACCATACATTGATGTTTCTCTCCCTCTCTCCTTCCCTTCCCCTCTAAAGGGGAATATAAATAAATAAAATCTTAGAAAGAGCTGGTACATATCATTGTGCTTCAACTGGAACCTCAGCTTTTAAAGGACAAGCCCATCTCAGTATTCCCTGCTGGTGTTTGCGTAAACCCTGGGATTATCCAGGACATTTGCCTCCAGAACTGAGACCTTGTGTCTCAGAGTCTTGTGTGGAATCTGTGCTCCTTGCACTGGAGGCCTGGGCTCCAGGAGAAGGTAGAAGGAGGCAAAGGCACCTCCCTTCCAGGCTTGAGAATCCTGCTCCCTGGGGACAACTTCTCAGAGCAGGCGGCATTGTCCCTGCTGCCCACAGAGCCGCGCAATTCAGGGCCCGTGCTCGGCCCTGCCAAGTCCCGGAGAGCTCTGGATGCCACTGAGTGGTCCTGGGCCCCCAGTGCCAGCCGTGTGAAAAGAGGCCCCTTTCCATTTGATACAAAGCGTCAGCCAGTCTCATTCACGGCGCCCAGAACGTGCTAAGCTCCAGGCAAAGGGCTGGGATGTGGCACTTAAACACGCAGTGCCTTTCCTGCCTCCCCGGCGCACGGCTTTCACAGGCCGCCATGTCAGGAGATGTTGTTCTGGGGAGCAGCTCGAGAAAAGCCCCATTCTCCTCGCTCCTCCTCACCCACCAAGAAGCCCCAGGCTGCAGGTGCCCGGCGGGGCCGGAAACGTCGGAACACCCGTGCTGCTGAAGAGGCCTCCTCTGGGCCAAGGCCCAACCTTGGCCGCCCCATCGGGGGCCAGGTTCTCAGGGGCGGCACCTGTCTGCCCAGGCTTCAGGCTGTGCTCTCGCCACACACACACACACACACACACACACACACACACACACACACGTGAGCAATGCCGTGACCCCATGACCAGGGCCCTCCCTCGGAGCCCGGTTCCTTCTCTGAAAAATTCCCACTTGTTTGAATTTTTGAACTGCAGAGTCTCCAGGAGTTCTGGAGTCCCAGAAATAAGAGAAGCCCATGGGCTGATGACAAGGACCAAGGTGCTCCTTCCACAGATGGAAACACTCAGGTGGAGGGGGGAGAGGGCCCTCGGGTGGTACCCTCAGGCACAGGCCACAGTTAGCAGCACTAGGAGGAGATTTCAAAAATGAGCTCCTGGCCCTGACCTGTGTGGCTCAATTGGTTGTCATCTGCAAAGCAAAAGGTCACAGCCTCAATTCCTGGTCAGGGCACCTGCCTGGGTTGCAGGTTTGATCCCTGGTCGGGGCTCTTAGGAGGCAACCAATCAATGTTTTTCTCTCACATCAATGTTTCTCTCCCTCTTCCTCTCCCTTCCTCTCTCTTTAAAAACAAACAGACAAGTAAATAAAATCTTTAAAAAAGAAAAGGCAGATCCTGATTTTGCTGGTCTGGGGTGGGGGTTGGGGGAGGCAAGACCCCTCACTGGAGCCTGTGTTTAGCATCCCTGATCTGGCTCGACCCACTTCTTATACAGACAGGAAAAGCCGAGTCCGGACAGAAGGGACTTTAGAGATTGTTATTCTCGCTGAATCCACCTGTTTCGCGGATGGGGAAGCTGGAGCCCAGGGAGACTTAGTAGAATTGCCCAAGGCTCCCTAGCTAGTAAGTGGTGTTTTTTAGTATTTGGGCAGTTTGACCTTTGCCCCAAAATGGTTCACTTCTTCCATGTCTAGTTTCAGTATCATAAAGCTTTGCTTTAAGCGCCCCAAGGCTCCCTACTGCTTGAGAAATCAAGTCCACCTGCGTTCCACCACGTGGCCTCCGCGGCCCCCCACAGCCCGGCGCCCCCTAGCTTTCCGGAGGCACCGCCTTTATCCCCCGGCAGGAGGGGCCTGGGCCTGTCCCCTCACCTTGGGGGGCCCTGCGCTGGCTGTTTAATTCTGGCCGTGTCACGCCTCGTGGAGCAGGAAGCCACAGGGTCAAGGAGACACGCTTACCTGGGGACTCTGGACCTCAGAATACTCCAAGCTCACATAAGGGCCTGCGCAGGACTCTTCCTTAGGTCTTTCTGGAAAAAAAAAAACAAAAAACGAGGGGCGGGAGCGTGGTCCGCGCTTGGACGTGCAGGCGGGTGGTCTGCGCATGGGTACGCGGCGGGAAGAGCGTAGGAAGGGCTTTGGGCTGGGAGCGGTCCCTCCGGGCTGCCGGTTCCGACGCTGCCTTCCAGGTGTGTTTGTCAAGATGCACAGATAGAACATACTTAACTGTTCCACGGGTACGTTTTAAATACAGGGGTCCGGCACAGATAACACCCCTCTATTATTACAAAATCATAAGCATGTCATTTTGTAACATACCAATATCATACTCGAGCACACCATGTGACATTTTAGGTGAAACGTTCACGTTGAAACTATAACTCATGACACTCATGTCATTACCCCACCAGCCAGACTCATGCAGACATCGCTTCTGCCGTATCCATGTCAAGCTGTCCTACGCAGGCCTCCGCTTGCGCCCTAGTCTTGGCCCTGCACACGCAGGGGCAGGGCTGACTTCTGGGGCACTCGGGGAAGGGGGCTGGTGGCGACCTTGCTGTTGGCGGGTGAGTGTCCCGGCTGCCAGCGTGTGTGAGATCCGCACTGGCGGTTGCTGGGGGGACCGCAGGCTGCGCCCACCGTGAAGGGACCCATGGAGTGCTGGTACCACATGGGGACAGGAGGCAGTGTGCCCCAGGCCCTGGTTGGTGAGCGGGTCTGATGAAGTCCTGCTTTTATGTCCTCAGCTGTGGTCTCTTTTCCAAAATAGAATTTCCATGGAATGTATGAATCCTGGGAACGGGACTGCTAGGTCGCTGCATAGCTCAGATATTTAATTTGCCTAAGTAATTCCAAATTTGTGTGTTTTCTGTTTTCAGAACAGCTGCACCTGTCTGCCCTCATGCCGGCTATACACCATTCCCGTTTCTGACAGCACTTGACATTGTTCAGCTTTCTAATTTTTGCCGGATCACAGGTAGAAAAGTTACATCTCAGCGCTGCTCTACTTTGCGAATCTTAAACACCACCGTCTCAGTCTGTTCAGGCTGCTCTAACGGATCCCCACAGACCGGCTGGCTTATAAGCAGCAGGGATTTCCCCCAGTTCCGGAGGCTGCAAGTCCGAGGCCTGAGTGCCAGCATGGTGGGGTTCCGTGAGGACCCTCTTCTGGGTTGCAGATGGCTGTTTTCTCCTCCTGTCCTTGCGTGATGGAGGCAGCAGGCGGGCTCCCCTTTATCGGTGCACTCAGCCCGTTCGAGAGGGCTCTACCCTCATCGCCTAACTGCCTCCCAATCACCTCGCCTCCTAATATCACACTGGGGGTAGGGTTTCAACATACGAATTTTGAGGGACGCATCTAGTTCATAACAGTTGCTAGTGATCTTGAGCAGCTCCTCATAGGTTAGCTTCTACCCGTTCCTGACACTCTCACTGAGCCATGAGCTGGCCCAACTTTCTCTAGCGCTCGCTGCAGGGAGTAAGTCCGACCTCTGGCCTCACTGCGATACTGGGTGGTGGAGAGACCCACGGCAACGCAGCGTTGGCCATGCCTGCTTATTCTCCTCTCCTGGGGACTCACCTCCTACCTCCTACCTCCTTGTGCCCTAGATCCCTGCTCTCTGGCTGCACTGGCCATGAGCATCCCAAACACTCTCATCTCAGGGACTGGGGCTCCCGCTGTTCCCTCTGCCTGGACCACTGACATGCCCAAGGCTTGTTCCCTCCTTCCTTTGAGTCTCTGTTCCAATGTCATTTCTTCAGTGATATCTTCTCTCTCTTTTTTTTTTGTATGTAAAGTAGCTCTTTGACTACATTCTCCCCTTAAATTTTCTTATTAACTGCCCCCCCCAACCTGGCATTCCCATTGCCTGTTATAGGTATCTGCTGGTCTGTTGTTCAGTGTCTATTTCTCAGGTGCCATAATAGCAAGGACTGTGTCCTTGCACCTGGTACCTGGAAGGGTGCCTGGCACATAGTAGGCAGGAATCACTTGTTGAATAAATCATTACCAGTTCTTCCTACACAGACATGTTGTCGCAACACTTGATTGCAGACATTCAGACATTCATCTGTTTTCTCAGGGTGCTTTTTGTTTTTGTTTTCTTTAGAGAGAGGAGAAGGGAGGGAGGGAGGCAGGGAGGGAGAGAAACAGCCATGTGAGAGAGAACCATGGATCAGTGGCTGCTCGTACGTACTCCACCAGAGACCACACTTACAGCCCAAACATGTGCCCGGACTGGGAATTGAACCCACAGCCTTTTGCTTTGTGGGATGATGCCCAACCAACTGAGCCACAGCAGACAGGGCTCTCGGTGTAGTTTTTAGATCACTGATGGGTAAATGTGGGGAGGAGTGTTACAAAAATGACAAAACCCACAAACAGGTGAGTACACCAGGGACTAAGTGGGAGATTCAATGAGCTCCCTTGGGGTCTCCAGTGCATTCCCCAAACTCACTGGATCTGTGCATTTCCAGATCTGGCTTTGTAAAACAATGACAGTTCTTTCTGAATGTGTGCTTACTTCCCATGGTTCGCACAGCACAATGACTTGGTTTGGCTGGTGTTGCTTCTACTGTCTTCGGTCCTACATGCTATTTTCTTACTTACCAAAAATAGGTCTTTCCATAAAAATTGATCACTTCTTAGGCTTAAAACATTGTTCAGCACAATGACAAATAAGTAGAAAAATGCCTGGTACAGTTGTACAAAATCTTTCTAAAAAACTTAATTCCACTTGCTTTCTCTAAAACTTGCCCCAAAAAAGAAGGGCGAAAAGAAAGAAAGAAAAAGTGGTTAGGAGACACTGGGCTAGAATTCAGCCGCAGCCAGGTCTTAAAAAAAAAAAAAAAAGTCAGTCGGAGTGCCAGTTGTATGAGGCTGTCTATTGTTTAAGGAAAAAAAAAAAGTTTTAACCCCAGGGTGGAAAAACTAACATTGTCACTAGGATATGAAGAAACCATGGAGAAGAACTGGGACAGCGAGGCCCCGCGGAACGGCCGGCGGCATCTGCTCCAGGGCCTTTATCAGCAGCCTTGTCTGTTCTATTCAAGACTCTCACAACGATTGTTGGCATGATGTAGACAAATTGACGCAAATTAGTTTAGCACGGGCTATGCAAAGTTTAAGCTTGTTGAGCAACACACGTGGGCCACATAGCAACACAGCTCCCAGCACCACGCGAGAGGTGTTGGATGCAAAGTACTAACCACCCGGACGCTCCCCTTCCAGATGGGAAGCAGCATTCACAGGTCGCTGGTGGAGCCTGGGGGTGGGGGCAGGAAGCTGGCAGCAGAGGCCGGAGGCCCCCACACTGACCCTGAAGGCCAGAGATGGTTGAGAAAAATATCTCCTGAAGGTGCCCCTTGTGCTAAAACCGACTGCCTGTTATTTCACGGCCAGAAATCCTCAAAGGCTTGGCCCCCAAGATTAAGGGGATTCCGCCACTTTGCTCTTTACTTTTGGTTCAGATATCTTAAGACAATTCCTTGGGGGCTGGTGTCACACGGACCACCTAGAGGGGCCTTCTAATTGTATTTACAGTAATTTAATTACAGCAGGGAGAGCTTCAGAAGGCAGGATTTGCCCAGGGACACTATAGGTGCCGCTGGCAGAGTTTTAATCTGTTAAATCAACAGAGAAGTGGTAAGAATAAAGCCACTCCAGAGTCTGGAAAGGACCTCACGGACTTCTTTTTCTTTTTTCAGGGGCGGCTGGGAGAGTGAAGGAGACGTTTTCCTGAGGTCCACAGCCTTTGTGCTTTCATTCATGTTATTTTATACTCCATGCACACGTTGTGTCCATCTGATCACACACACACACACACACACACACACACACACACTCAGCTGTGGTGCACTTATATCCAGACTTGCCCGTGCGTGTGTTTAATTAAATATGTCTCTGGGTAGTTATTGAAGAGCTAGTAGCAATGGAGCTTTGGGGGGAAGACACCTGGGGGAGGGAATAAGGGGTCGGGGTAGGAGGTGGGTTTGCTTTAACTTCATTCCCATTCTTTTGCACCGCTGCTTCTTTCACCAAAATAAATTTTACACCAAGCACTTGAAATAGTTTTTTAATGGATCCATAAGGAAAATTTCTGCAACTATTAACTTACACAAGTCAGCCACCTGTATCCAATTGTGATCATTTAGATCGTTTGGCCAGTGAAGCTACCTGGCCTTGGCCAGTGTCTTTCCCTTTGGAGGCCTCAGCTTTCCTGTCTGAGACGTGGGGAGGAACCGACCAAGGACTCCAGAAGACCCCTTCCCTTCTAGAGGTGAGAGCCACCCAAGCCTGGAGACAGCGTGTGCCGCTACTGCCATCTAGCGGTCCAGCTGATGCCACGTGGCCCCAGCTCTTCTCGGCCGTTTGGAAAGAGGTCTGGCTGGAATTCAGAACTCAAAGACTTGGTTGGCTGTGTGAACATCCTGCAGCCCTTAAGTGCTTTGTGGAGCAGGAGGGAGTATAAGTATATTAACAGATCCTTAGGTAGTTAATAAAATCGTTCTGAGCCCATGATATTTGACTGATAGTACAAACCCTCATTGCGATTCCGTGGCCTCCAAGGCCGCCCGGGCTGCGCTGGGGCCACTCTGTGTAACAGGTGTTTGTCGGGTACCCATCGTCTGCGCCGGGCACCGTGCGGATGTCTCCGCGGTGAGAAGGGGCAGGAACTCGGCGGCGAGCGGTTCCGACACTGGAGCCCTGTGAGGACAGACATGAAGACCTTTGGGAGGTGCACTCCCCGTTAGTCCATGCGTCGCCGGCAGTTAGCGTAGACCAGCACACACCGGAAACTTAATAAATGCTTGTTTCCAATGAATGAACGAAGGAATGAACAAATGACCCGGCTCTGGATTCACGTTCCCTGCTTAGAAGGGCCTTTTCCTCTCTGAGCCTCTGTCCCCCAGTCTGTACGGAAGAAGTAAGATGGCCCCTGACTGTGAGGATCCAGTGTTAGAGTGGCAGGCAGTGCCTCCGTCAACCGGAAAATAGTAAAAAAGTAAAATAAAGAAAGAGAGGTGACGGAGGGAAATCTCCATGTTTTGAGATTCATCAAGCATTTACTTTGCATGAATAAGAAATGCATTCTTTATTCCTGGAACTGGTATTTCCACTTGAGAACCAGCAAATGTTTCCTGCAGCGAGTCTGAGTCTGCTCGGCCAGCGAACAGGGCATCGCGGAAACAGCCACATTCGCTGGGAAGCACAGGCGAGATGGCTGCCCCGCCCCCGCCCCATCCTGTCCCGGCAAATGAATAGACTGCGCTCTTGCTTTTACTTCGTCTCCAGACTTCCGCATATGTAAACTGAAGGAGTCGGATTAGATAAACTCTAAACTTCCTTCCTTCCTTCCTTCGAAAACAGATTCTAACAAATTGCCCAGCAAGGATGATACCACGGCTGCTCCAATGTCGTGAAGAAACCGTGATATGCTGCCACCTGCTGGTCGTTCACTATATTATTTTACACTTTAAGTGAAGCTGAAGGTGAGCGTTTAAATGTTAACTAGAAGGGAATGAAATTATACACATATTTTCAATAGAAACTCATTACAGTTCCAAGGAAAAAGCGGTATTTTCCCCTAAAGTAACGCTAGCTAAAGCAGTCATTCAATACTGGGTGCTACATGTATTCTCCCACTTAAATCCTCTCTGGCTATGCCGGGTTTACAGGTGAGGACACTTGAGCCTGGTCACGCAGGTGGTAAGTAGCAGAGGAAACTCAAGCCCAGTTCTTTCTGAGCCCAGGACCCAAACATGGACATACGTCCCCTGTAGCTGTATTCTACATCGTTGGTCTCTTTTCTGATTAGGAAATATCTTTGCAGAAATTTTATAAATTACAAAAAAATTTAAAAAACTTGAAATCCTATGTCTAAAATAAAATTAGGGCTAATGTTTTGTGCATATATCCAATTTTTAATGCTTATACTATTCATATATTTGTACTTTTATACATATTTTTATCAAACAAAAGATCTCCTTTTCTTTTAAAAAATCATCCATTTACCCAATTACATTTAGCAAATGCTTACTCTGGGCCAGGTAGAGATACTGGGTAGCCACAAAGTTCATTTGTTCTTTTCCATAAGATGGCTCTAGTAGCGCTTAATTTTCCTTAACTTCATGCAAAACGATTTTGTTAGATTGTATTGTGACAGTTGTCATATCAGCATGCATTAAAAAACACTTATCAAAATTGATGAATTTTTGTGTAGCCATTGTAATATTGAAGATGAAAGAAACTATGCTTTTCAGAATATTATGCTTTATTATTCCAAAAAAGGTAAAAACACAACTCAAATGCAAAAACAGATTTGTGCAGTGTAGGGAGAAGGTGCTGTGACTGATCGAACTGCCAGAAGTGGTTTGGGAAGCTGTGTGTCGGAGATCTCTTGCTGGACGATGCTCCATGGTTGGGTAGACAAGTTGAAGTTGATAGTGATGAAATCCAGACATTAATTAAGAACAATGTTCTACATATGGGACATAGCTGACATACTCAAATTATCCAAGTCAACAGAGACATTGGTGAAAATGAAAAATGTGTCTTTTATGGAAAAAACCATGGAGTTTTTGGCCAAACCAATACAATGAATAATATTAAAAAACAAAAACAAAAAATGACATGACCACCACCCTGTGAAGCTCTCAGTCTAGAAAAGAGATGGAGAAATAATCACAATGAGATACATATTCCAAAAGAAAACAGTTCAGGTGCCTAGGGGACACCTATACTTGGGGACCACAGACACTTCCTAGAGGAGGTGATCCTTGGGGAGATATGGCCAGTTCATGAATCTCTTCTCCCCCAGCCCCGTGAGCAACTTCCCAGCAATTCATGGCTACATGGGCGAAAAGCCTGCTGTTTCCGTTCTCTGGCCACTGCTCAGGTGGCACAGGGACGGATTGGTAAGCTCTTCCCTAAGCAGACGCAAGAGTAGGAATAAGGTATGTTTCTCTGTTGCTCATGCCCCTACATTTCACGAGTGATTCTTTGGGGCCTCCTCTCTCTCAGGTTGAGGTAGAGGAAAGCTCCCCCCACAGACACTGCATTTCCACTCCCACCACCAATGGGTGGGTGTCTAGTCTCAATCGTCCGTGCCTCTCGTGGGGAGAACTAGAGTCCACAGTTTTCGGCTGAGGTCCTAGTGTCAGTTCCTGGGTGACTGGAAAAGGCCTGCTCACTGATGGCACCGCTTGGTTCTCATGCCTCCCTGACATTCAAGTCCCCTGAGCTTTGGTCCTTAGGCTCAGAGATTCTGATCCAAGCGATCCGGGGCAGTGCCTGACCCTGGAGGTCAGGTGGGGGTTGTTTAAAAACTACCAATGTGCAGAGCAGGGTTTTTGTTTTGGGTTTTTTTCCCCCTTGTATTCCTGAAGCATTTAAAACTATTATCTGCTTCCTTCTCCCAGGCTCTTGAAGCTCTTTCCTGGGTTCTGATGTGGTGTGGTTCTGCTTAGCTGTCACCCCTCTCCCTACTCCATCTCTGCATGTGGGGATGGGTCTCCTCTCTCCTCTTGGCCCCCCAAGTGTAGGTGTTCCCTGGGGTTCTTTCTTCAAATGATCTGTTTTTACCTTTGTTTCCTTGTCTTCCAGAGCTTCAGCTATCTCTTTCTTGTTCCAGTCTCTTCCCCCAAACCCAGATTCATATTTCATTTTCCTCCCGGATATATACCTGGGCATCCAATAAGGTTTCCAGAATCTTGCCCTGGCTGGTGTGGTTCAGTGGACTGAGTGCTGGCCTGTGAACCACCAGTTCAATTTCCCAACAGGGCACATGTCTAGGTTGCTGGCCAGGTCCCCAGAGAGGGGCATGTGAGAGAGGCAGCTATATGTCTCTCAGACATTGATGTTTCTCTGCCTCCCTTTCTCCCTCCATTCCCTTCTCTCTAAAATTAAATAAAATCTTTTTTTTTTAAAAGAGTTCCAGAATCATTACTTTTGACCATAAAATGCCTTTGTCAAATACTAAGACAACAAACCACCACAAACTTAGTTGCCTAAAGCGGCATGACTTTATCTTCTTACAGTTCTATAGGTCAGAAGTCTAAAACCGGCCTCACAAGAATTCAGATCAGCGTCAGCAGGGCTCCAGCCCTGTGGAGGCTCTAGGGCAGAAACCTGTTCTCTCACCTTCCCCAGCTTCTCGTGGCTGCTGCATTCCTAAGCTCCTGGCTCCCGTTCATCTCAAACCCAGCAAGGGTCTATTGAGTCTCTTCTGCCTCCCTCTTGCAATTTAAGGATCCTTGTGACTACATCGGGTTCACCCACTGCTTCTACGATCAGCTGACTAGCACCTTAGTTCCGTCTGTAACAGTCCCTGGTCCTGTAACAGAACACAGTCACTGCATTTGGAGCTTAGGATGGGGCTTCTTCGAGGCCATGATTCTGCCTGCCGTCACTGTCTCCTGCCACCCTCATGCAGTTCTTCCTTATTCCTCCTCCAGGTCATTGGCCTGTGTCAGGCATCTCCCATCTGATACCTCTTCTTTCAGTTTCTCCTTAATCTGTCCTATAAGGGCTGTAAAATCTGTCTTCCCAAGGACAGTCCGAATAATGCTATTACTTTGCAAAAAAACATTCAGCATGTCCCTAAATAATTGCTCAATAATATTTTGTAAAATAATTAACATCTACTGATACTTTCCCTTTGATCCCACCCCTACGAGTCCAACATCTTCCCTTCCATCTCAGGGACAGTCATACCAGGAAATTTATGTGACCTTGTGAGTGCATGAATTTATCGATTTCCTACATATAAATGCACCTATATAAATATTTAGGATGTTTTGGGTATGTCTAATTTTTGTACATAAATAGTATGCCACTGTTTGTATCTCTCTGCAAGGTGTTTTAATTTTTTTTACTGCACATTGCTTTTGAGAGAGATCCGCTTGTTTATACCTACAAATCTAGTTTATTCTTTTAACTGCTGTATAGATGTAATAGGATGAATGTGTCATATTCTAACTTAAAAATTTTTTTTTTAAAGATTTTATTTATTTATCTTTAGAGGGGAAGGGAAGGAGAGAGGGAGAGAAACATCAATGTATGGTTGCCTTTCATGCATCCCCTGCTGGGAAGTGGCCTGCAGGGAACCAGCCTGCAACCCAGGCATGTGCCCTGACTGGGGATCGAACCGCGATTGTCTGGTTCACAGGCCCGTGCTCAATCCACTGAGCTACACCAGCCAGGGCTCTAACTTAAAAATTTTTAAGTGGCTAATTCATTCCCATGGTTCAGAAGTGGGAATCACATAAGACGGTGCACTCCGAGGTCTTGCTCTGCCTTTGTTCCTGTCCTATGTCCACCCTGCTGTTCATAAGTGAGCCTCTGGTGCACCATCCCAGCTCTTCACTATGCAAATACAAGTGTGTATTCTTGTTTTCAACTCCTTTATTTTGCAAAGGCTAGCACATTATATTGATTCTTCCGAATTTTGCTTTTCACTTAACAGTTTACCCTGAAATCACTGTGCAACTGAGTTTTCAGCTCCAGGGGAAGTGCAGAAACCTGAGCCCCTTCACGTTTGGGTTTCTGGGGCAGCAAATACCCGGGAATGGACAGGGGTGTACTTAGCTTCGGCAGTGGGCCGTTTGGGCGATCTTGTCATGTGAGATGAGCTGCCTGTTTTCCGAGGGAGCAATGGCCATGGTGGCACCTTCCATATTTCCCAAGACTATTGAGTTTGAGAAACATTGTGCAAGAGCAAGGAAAAGGACCTGGGGCAACAGCAAGTGAATGTCACACGTGGAAACTTACAGATGGAAGCCGTTCTGACTTGAAGCAGCCCTCAGAGCTTGCTCCAGGAAACAAAAGTAACATCCAGAAGATGACTGACATCAAAGCCCAGGGCTCCCACCAGGAAGATGCTTATCAACCAGGTGGCTGACAGGAAAGGAATCTGAATCATGCTTGAGAACTGGAGAAGGGTATCTATGGACTTACACTGAATGAGTGATAAAGATTTAAATCAGAGTCGATGATTGGCAATGTCCAGTGTGGCCTCTTAGAAAAAATGCAGAACATCTCACTAAGTGTCTGCTTCTGTGCATATCATCTATATCATCTAGCAGGATGTGCTGTGAACAAGAACATAAAAGAAGCCCAACTATGTGGATGATACAAAAACCCCTCCAGTGAATAGGTGCTGCTCTCTCCTTAACATCAGCTTGTTAGTGCTTTATCGTGTCCAGCTGGTTGCTTCTTGCTTTTTTTTTTTAAGCCTAACTGTAACTCAGTGGTTTTCTTACTCTGACTTCTTTCCTAATGCAATTCTCCCTGCAGCAGCAGATTTGATGCACTGCGCTAGAAGAGTCAAGAACTCTAGAGAAAGTTTAAATTACACGTAACTGACAAACCCTAAGTCTAAAGTCAGCATTAAATCTAAAACAATAAAAAATCTCAACAATATATATCTCGAAGATCTTTCCAAATGAGTTCATAGAGTTTTTTAATTTGTTTTATTTGTTTGTTTGCACATTGCATATGTGAATGGGCCATAGTCTGTTAGGCCCCTTTCCTATTGAAATAATGCTGTAATGATGAACATACATTCATTATCTTATCCATTTGCACATGTATCATTAGGATAAATTCTCAAAAGCGGGCTTGCGATTGTGCTAGGTATTGCCAAACTGCTCTCTGGAAGAATTGATCATTTGGTGCTCCCTCGGCGCGGGGCGAGACAGCGTGCATTTCCACGGGCCTCTCCGAGAGACGGTGTTGTGGAGCAGCTGGGCCTCCGACAATCTGATAGCGGAGAGCGTGTCTCGGGTAGTTTACATTTGCGTTTCTCTCAGCACGAGAGAGGCGTGAAGGCCCACACCTTTTCCCACTTAAGAGGCATTTGTCTTCTCTTTCCTTTGGACTTCGCTCTTGTACTTCACCCACTTTTCCTATCATGTTTTTTCCACTTCGTCTTAATTTCTAGCAGCCCTTTTCATAGTTGACTAGTGCAGGGATCAAACCTCTTCTATCTCTAATACGGGTTGCAAATATTTTTTCTGTTTACTATTTACCCTTCATTGTGGTGTTTTGTTGTTTTTTTTTTTCTTGAAGAGGTTTTAGATTTGTATATAGCCAAACTCAGCACTCTTCTAATGGCACCTGAATTTTGAGTCATGGCTAGAAGACCTTCCCAAAGTCTAGGCTGTAAAACAATTTTACCATTGCAAAGAAAATACCCTCTTATACCCCAGGTGAAAACGGTTTATCTAAAAAAGTATTTTTACTCCACCAAATGGAGATGCCACCTTCGTCATCTGATACATTGTGGATTCATTGAGACTGGACTGAGGCAAACCACGCTGTAATTAGCACCTGAAAGAAGTTTCTCTTACACACGCACTTTCTCTGTGAGACTACAAGTCCTTGATCAGATACATGATTTCCAAATACTTTCTGTGGTTTGTCTTTTCATTTATGTGGTGATGTTTTAGGAAGTACAAAAATTTTTAATTTCGATTCTCTTGTTTATCACTTTTACGTTTTCTGGAATGTGATTTTGGTGTTTTCTCTAAGAATGCTTTATCTCACCCAAAGTCATGAGGATTTTCTCCCAGCCTTTTTTTCTAGACGTTAGTCTATCTTTTAAAGCTCAATGATTTTTTAATTTTAAGTATATTTTTATTGACTATGCTAATATGGTTGTCCCAATTTTGCCTCTTTTGCCCCCTCTGCCTGGTACCCCTCTTCCCTCCAGCAATCCCCCACTTAGTTCATGTCCATGAGTCAGTTCTTTGGCTTTTCCATTTCCTGTAATGTTATTAACAGCTCCCTGTCTATTTTGTTCCTATCAATTATGCTTCTTTTTTCTTTTTTAATATATTTTATTGATTATGCTATTATAGTTGTCCCATTTTCCCTCCTTTATTCCTCTCCACACTGCACCCTCCCACCCCCCAGCAATCCACCTTTTAGTTCATGTCCATGAGTCATGAATGTAAGTTCTTTGGCTTCTCCATTTCCTACACTATTCTATTTTGTACCTACCATTTGTGCTTCTTCTTCCCTGTACCTTTTCCCCAGTTCTCTCCCCTCCCCCTCCCTGCTGATAACCCTCTGAGTAATCTCCATTTCTGTGAATCTGTTCTTGTTCTAGTTGTTCCCTTAGTTTGTTTTGGGGTTTTGTTTTGTTTTTTTTTTTAGGTTCAGTTGGTGATAGTTGTGAGTTTGTTGCTTTTTTAATAGTTCGTGATTTTGACCTTCTTCTTTTTCTTAAATAAGTCCCTTTAACATTTCCTGTAATAATGGCTTGGTGATGATGAACTCTTTTAGCTTTACCTTGTCTGGGAAGCACTTTATCTGCCCTGCCATGCTAAATGATAGCTTTGCTGGATAGAGTCATCTTAGATGTAGGTCCTTGCTTTTTATCACTTTGAATATTTCTTTCCAGCTCCTGCTTGCCTACAAAGTTTTTGAGAAATCAGCTGATAGTCTTATGGGAATTCCTTTGTATGTAACTCTCTACTTTTTTCTTGCTGCTTTTAAGATTATCTCCTTGTCTTTAATCTTGGGTAATGTAATTATGATGTGCCTTGGTGTGTGCTTCCTTGGGACTCTAAGCTTCCTGGACTTTTTGAAAGTCTATTTCCTTTGCCAGATTGGGGAAGTTTTCCTTCATTATTTGTTCAAATATGGTTTCAATTTCTTGGTCTTCCTCTGCTCCTTCTGGCACCCCTATAATTCAGATGTTGGAATATTTAAAGTTGTCCTGGAGTTTCCTAAGCCTCTCCTCATTTTTTTTTTCTAATCTTTATTTCTTCATTCTGTTCTGGTTAAATGTTTCTTTCTTCCTTCTGGTCCAAACCATTTGAGTCCTGGTTTCCTTCCCATCTCTGTTGGCTCCCTGTGCATTTCCCTTCATTTCACTTAGTTTAGCCTTCACTTTTTCCTCTATTTTGTGACCATACTCTACCAATCCTGTGAGCATTCTGATCACCAGTGTTTTGAACTCTGCGTCTGATAGGTTGGCTCTCTCTTTGTTGCTTAGTTGTATTTTTCTGGAGTTTTGATACTTTCTTTCATTTGGGCCCCCCCCCCCCCCCCGGGTCTCAGTGCGCCTATTAGGTAGTAAGAGGCAGAGCCTTAGGTATTTGCCAGGTAGGAGCAACCCACATCACTTTGTTCTGGCACTGTATGTGGGGGAGGGGTCCAAGAGGGAACAGAGCCACTTAGCTCTTGGCCAGTTCTCAGTTACTTCCTCCACTACCCACAAGCAAATTGGGCCTTTCTGGTGCTAATTCCCTGGTGAGTGGGTTTGTGTATGTTCTCAGACCCCATGGGTCTCTACAAGGAGCCTTCCTGTGAGGCTGGGAGTTTCTCCCACTGCCACAACCCCCACAGGTTTTTTCAGTTAGAGGTTTTGAGGCTTTATATCCCCGAGCTGGAACCCTGGTTGCGTAGTCTGTCTCATTCCCCAGTTGTTCCTCCTGGTTTATCTGCACGTAAAGGTGGGACCTCTTGGTCCACCAGCTGCCACCTGCCCTAGTCCTCCAGCTGCTGCCTTACTGCGAGTCCTCTCCACCTTGGCTGCCCATCTCCACCCCGCCTACCAGTCTGGATGAATGTTTCTTCAACTCCTTGGTTGTCGGACCTCCATACCGTTCGGTTTTCTGCAGTTCTGGTTGGTTTTTGTTTTTAAATTTACCTTTATCTTTCTTTTAGTTGTGCAGGGAAGCACAGGGTATCTACCTACACCTCCATCTGGGTCAGAAGTTTCCATTATGCTTTTTAATCCCTGTATCTTTCCTCTAACTCTCCCCCTTCCCCACTGATAATCCTTCAAATTATCTCCAAATCTACGTTTCTGTTCCTGTACTAGTTGTTCACTTAGTTTGTTTTTGTTTTTTATAATTAGTCGTTGATAGTTGTTTGTCATTTTAATATTCATAGTTTTGATCTTTTTCTTAAATAACATTCCATATAATAAATGCTTGGTGATGATGAACTCCTTTAACTTGACCCTGCCTGGAAAGCATTTTATCTGCCCTTCCATTCTAAATTATAGCTTTGCTGGATAGAGTAATCTTGGTTGCAGGTCCTTGATTTTCATGACTTTGAATGCTTCCTTCCAGCCCCTTCTTGCTTGTAAGATTTCTTTTGAGAAATCAGCTGTTGGTCTTATGGGAACTCCTTTGTAGGTAACTGTCTCTTTTCCTCTTGATGCTTTTAAGATTTTCTCTTCATCTTCAACCTTTGACATTTTAATTATGATGTGTTTTGCTATGCTCCTCTTTGGGTCCAATTTGTTTGGGACTCTGTGCTTCCTGAACTTGCACGTCTATCTCCTTTGCCAAATTAGGGACATTTTCTTTTATTATTTTTTCAAATAAGTTTTCAATTTTTTGTTCTTTTTCTTCTGGCATTCCTATGATTCAGATATTGGCACTTCTGGAGATGACCCTGAGTATTTTTATTCTCTCTTCAATTTTTTTTTAATTCTTGTTTTTTCATTCTGTTCTGGTTGACTATTTCTTCCTTGTGTTTCAAGTCATTGATCTGAACCTCAGCTTCCTTCCCTTTACTGTTGGTTCCTTGTGGATTTTTCTTTATTTCACTTAGTGTAGCCTTCATATATTCCCTTATGCTTTTGCCATACTCAGTGAATTCTCTGAGCATCCTTATCATCAGTGTTTTGAACTCTGCATCTGATACGTGGACTATCTCCATTTCACTTAGTTCTTTTTCTGAGGTTCTGTTCTGGTCTTTCATTAGGGCCATATTTCTTTGTTTCCTCGATTTGGCAGCCTCCCAGTGTTGTTTCTGTGTATTAGGTACAGCTGTTTTCACTCCCTGTCTTAGTGGAGCTGTTAAGTTGTGTGGGGCAGAGCCTTTAGGTATTCGCTGGGGTGGGGCAACCCACTTCACTGCTTTGTGGCTCTGCATGTTGGGGGATGGTCAGAGAGGGGTCAGTGCCACTGTCTGGATGTTGGAGGCTTGCTCAGCACTCACCCTGTTTCCAGTCATATCACTCCCTTCCTCAATGTGACTGGTGCCCCTTTAGCTGTTGCCCCAGTGGTGGTTCCCAGAGTGGGTGGGTCTGCATTCATTCTAAGACAATGCAGGCCCTTAAAACAGACTCTCCCAAGAGACTGGCAGTTTCTTTCACCACCCCAGCTCCAACTGGTTTTTATAGCCAGAAGTTATGAGGCTTTATTTTCCTGGTGCTGGAACCCTGGGCTGCACAGTCTGGCCTTCCCAGTTTTATCTACCACATGTGAATGTGGGACCACCTGTTCTATTGGCTGCCACTGCCTCACTGCCACCTCCTCGTCACTACCACACAGTGTCCTCTCCACCTTGGCTCCCCATCTCTGCCCTCCTTCCTGTCTGGATGGATTTGGCTTCTTTAAATCCTTGGTTGTCAGACTTTCATACAGTTTGATTTTCTGGCAGTTCTGGTTGTGTTTTGTTTTGAGGTTAGTTGTGATCCTTCTTATGGTTGTGCAGGGAGGTAAAATGTGCTTGATTAAAGCCCAGTGATTTTAGTAGGATATTGTGTTGACCATTATTGAGCAAGTTTTCCTAGATTATGATAGACCAGCCAAAATGCAGGCTTTTAATTTTTTTAAGAAAAAATACACTTCAAATCTTATAAATATTTGTATGTTCCATTGTTTTGCTTTTCTCCTTAGAGGACTTAATTATTTTGCACGTCTTTCATTATTTGTCATTTTCTCTATAATCCTTTTTATATCTTTTATTATTTCAACTTTTCTCTATAGAAAAGCTGAAGTAAGAAATTTCTAATGTCTATGACACATAATTGTGCTTTCAGTCATGTTTAGTATTCCTTGTGCTTTTTATAATTTAGTCATTATGTTTTTAAAAGGTTTTTTGCCACTGTATTTTCTTTGGTAACCATAACTGAATGCTTCACCCACTCCTGTCATCTAGCTGTCACCTCATATTATCTGGCCATTTCTTTCCTGAGGTGTTTTGTTTTGTTTTGTTTTACTTCTGCTGTGTTTTTCTTTCTTAAATTCCACTGAAGCATTGAGTTTCTGAAAGTTCATGTTGGGATGATGGGTAATCAGTTTCTTTTGCTTTGGGTCAACATTTTTCTGTTGAATTTCTTTGTCCTCGGGGAAATTTTTTTGAGTTTAAGGATGAGGTCTGGACTATAGATATACATTTTGAAGTAATTGGCATGCACATAATATTTAAAACCATGATACTAGAGCTAGATGAGTAACTGAAGTTACTCAGTCTGGAGAGTATCTTTCTACTGTGATTTTTGAAGCATGAGCGCCAGGAGTCAATGTTTAGAAGTCAGGATGAGAATGCACTGAAAAGTGGGATTCAGAGAGAGCCTGAAACACCAGTTAGGATCTAGTGAAGAGCCCAAGAACCCACTCACAGAGCAGCTGCCTCATTGCCATGAGGTCATGTACAGCAAATAGCCTCTTGGGAAAGGAAAGGGGGAAGACCACCCTGAGAGACTAAGCATTAATCTCCAAAGAGACTAAGCTGACTCTAAGAAGACTTCTTGTTTAATGGAAAGAGACTGAGTTATCCTTAATAATGGGAAAATTTGTGGTTTCCCCCGACATCAAAGGGAATGGGAGCATCAAGATACATATAGAAAATGGAGTGCTATCTGAGGTCTGTCAGAAAAAGGCCAGCCGTTCTTAATATAATAGAACAATTTGCACAACCATCAGTGTAACCTGGCAGCTAAGGAGAGTGGATCAGAATGCACAAACAGTGATAACTTCACTGTAGTAGCTGGTGTGGGCAGTAGACACCATTGAATGAGCATGTGTACTGTGTGGCCATCACATCAAAATGACTGAAGCAGAGCAATGAATCTGCATCAAATTTTACGTTAAGCTTGAATATTCCTCCACAGAGAATATTTGGATGATTCAGAAGTTCACAGCTATGGGTAACCAATGATTGGCAATTTCACCACGACAATGCGCCCATGATGGGGGACTCACGCATCACATCTCACATAGAGGTTTTTTTGTGTGAAACATCAAATCGCCCAGGTAGCTCAGTCCCCCTACAGTCCAGGTTTGGCACCCTGCAACTTCTGGTTTTTCCCAAAACTAAAATCACTTTTGAAAGGAAAGAGATTTCAGACAGTTGATGAGATTCAGGAAAATACAAAAGGGCAGCTGATGGTGATTGGGAGAACTATGCAATGTCCCAAGGTGCCTACTTTGAAGGGGACAGAGGGGACAGAGGTTTCATCATCTTATATACAATGTTTCTTATATCTTCTGCAATAAATGTCTCTATTTTTCATATTATATGGCTAGATACATTCTGGACAGGCCCTGTATGTATTAAACATTTGGGTATAGTGTGCAAAATTTAGATTGTTAATTTGATCAACAGCTTGATGAAAGACATCCATGTTCTTCAGACTCTATGGAGCCGAAAGCCCTGGCAGATCCAGTTTCCTCCCAGGCCTCAGCAGCTTAAACAGAGAGGATGTTGTGCCTTTAATGGTCCACCCCAATGCAAACAGCTATCGTGTACAGAGTACTTACTCTGTGGGTGAGCAGTTTAATGCCTTATGTCACTGATCATCACCACAATTTTAGGAGATAAGGACTATTATTAGTCCACATTTTAGAGATAAAAACAAAAAAACCCCAGACCAGTAACCTTGATCAAAGCAGTAGAATTCTGATTAAAAGCCAAGCTGGTAACAGCACCTGGAGTTTGATTCACACATCATACTGCCTAATCTCATTATCTTGAAACTGAGGTTGAATCTACTCCAGGAATCTTGTAGGAAGGAGGGGAGGGGCATATACAAGGCCACCCGTGAGAGACCATCTGAGTTAAGGGTGTTGTAGGTCCCATCTTCCAGAAGCATACAGGTAGTGACAAATGTATCTTACTCAAATTTTGTCACTCCTATAATCTGTCCTCCTGAGAAGCAATGGGCAGTGGGACTAGCGGTCTATTTTGGGACGATAAACTAGCACAGAGGCTCTGAAAAGCTAATTAATCTCTTGGCAAATAAATGATTAGCCCCTCAAAGGGTAAGGACGTGCCCTCGAAGCAGGGAAGGAAAGTAGGTCAAGCCGTCACCCAGGCCAAATTTTAGCTTGGTAGTTTTAGATTTAGGAGGAGACTAATGCCAGGTCCTTCATACTTTGGTGAGGGACTTGGTGAGTCAGTGTACTCATATTCAACGGGAGTGCAAAGGGCAGTATCAAAAGATGCCCTAAAACAGGTTTTCCCCTCTCAGAACTCATTTGCCTTTTCATATGGTTTGACATCAGCGTTTCACTTAGGAGAAACCCATTTACCCTGGTTTCAGAGGACCTGACTTATGGTGCTGGATAGTCTCAGGCTATTTCCTCACCTATATAAGAGGGACCATAACCCTCAGAATGAATGTGGATAGTGTTCCCTAAGCCACAGGCAGGCAATTGTTCCTAAACACAGGCCGAACTGAGAGGCTCTCTTACTGTAAGAGACAAACCCCAGACAAACCATATCGTGCTAGGGGGTCATGTGGAAAACGTTAACTCAGTAAGTCTCCTGCCTCATGGTAAACATCATCAACTGTTATTGTTCTACTTCGCGCTGCTCTATTCCGTAATGTTTAAAAGCTCCACCTTGTCTATCTTGGCCAATCCTCATTTAACTCTTTACTATTGAGTAAAGGTTTATGGTAGGAGAGCTCTGCTACCATCTTGGGTGCTTTGCTCGAAGGTAAAGTAATTTAAGTTTATTACTGGTCCTCTGCATGGGTCTAACATTTATATGGGATGTTGGTGGAAAATAGTAATCATTCCACTCTTCTTATTTATAAATATCCAGTTTAAGTCCTTATAAAAGTAGGCACTTAATACACATTAGTAGTATCTTACTTAGAATGACACATTTAAGATTCATTTATATTGTCGTATTACTAGTTTGTGCCCTGTATTTGAGTAGATTTCATTGCATGTATGTACCACCATTTGCTTATCCATTCACCAAATTAAAGGGCACTTAGATTGTCTCCAGTTTTCGGATATTATAAAATATTTGCCCAGGTCTTGTGTGAACATGTTTTCATTTCTCTTGGGTAAATATATAGGAGGGGAATAGCTGGATCACAGAGTAAGTATATGATTAATTTTTTAAGAAACTGCCAAACTGTTTTTCCAAGTGTTCCTACCATTCTGCATTTCCATCAGCAATGTTTGGGAGTTCTAATTGTTCCATATGCTGAACAGCATTTGCTGTCTTGGGTCTTGATTGGCATTTCCCTGATGAGTAATGATTAGCATTTCTGTACCACCCATGTATCTTCTATGGTTATCATTCACTTATGTCGATGTCTTAAAAAATCGGTTTGTCTTGTTGAGCTGTAGTTCTTCATATACTCTAAACATAGTCACTTATCAGATACGCATTTTGTGTATATTTTCTCCCAGCCTGTTGCTTATCCTTTCATTTTAAGTGCCATCCAGAAAAAAAGGAGCTCCTTCCTTTCGTGAGAACAGGGATAGAACTGGAAAGTATTATGCTAAGTGAAGTAAGCCAGGCAGTGAAAGACAAATACCATATGTTCTCACCTGTAAATGGAACCTGATTAACAAAACAAACTGGCAAGCAAAATATAGCCAGAGACGTTGAAACTGACGACAAACTGACAGTAACCAGAGGGGAGGGGAGAGGGAAATAACGTGGGAAAGAAGAGAAAGGGACATAAATGAACACGAATGTGGGACCCATGGACAGAGTCAAGGGGGGTGGGAGGTGGGCATGGGTAGGGCGGGGCAAAGTAGTGGTGGGAAAATGGAGACAATTGTATTCAAACATCAATAAAAAAAGTTTTAAAAAAGTGCCATCCAAAGACTGTAAGTTTTTATAAATTAAAAATTTTTTCTTTTGTGGATTGTGCTAAGAAATTTTTTGCCTCACCCAAGATTACAAAGATTTTCTGTTCTCTTCTAAAAGCTTTGTAATATTACATTTAGAATTGTGATGCATTTTGAATTATTTTGCACGCAGTGCAAGGCATGGGTCGACAGGTTGAAGTCCTTTTTTTCCTTGTAAAATGATGTCCAATTATTCCAGCATCATTTATTTCTTTTCACTATCTTTTGATAAGGTTGCATTTAGCAAACACTCTATATATAGAATCTATGGAAATGAAGGAGACCCGCCAGCTTTGGTGTGACAATCCTATGGCTGGAGATAGGAGGGCGGTTCTGTTACTTCAACTTGCAAGAAATGTCTAAGTCTCATGCTTTTCACTTCACAGACATGCACCACAGGGGACAGCCCAAATTGTCAATGCTCTCTAGCCAAAGACCACCAGGAACATGCCTGTGGTGGAACAAACTGACTTCATTCCTTGTTGCAGCAAGGGAGAACACATACTCTGGGAAACTGTGAGGCATGGTAGTAAGAAGGTGTTACAAAGGAGTACTATTGAGATTTTGGTTTGTTTTAGGTGATTTGGGGGACTTTGCTCTAAAATTAGATGTTGTCAGAAGCAGGGGTAGGTAATTCTATGACTGGGTAGCTTAATGAATCTTTACATAGAAAGAGGGAAAACTACAATGAGACCAAAGCTGCAAGTGGTAAAGAACATAACAGCTACTCAGATCAGTTTGATATTTCAGTTTGTGTATTCCATCTGGAGGCTTGGATAGGGTTCATGTTTCTCTGTGTTCAGACATGATCACAAAGTAGTTTTACTTTTGTCTTGATCCATCATAGTCATGCAGGGACCTATTTTTTTCTTTAAAAAAATGGATTATGCTTGTATAGTTGGTCCAATTTTCTCCCCTTTGCCCTACCCACCCAGTAGCCCCCACTCCCTCAGGCAATCCCCCCATCATTGTTCATGTCCATGGGTCATGCATAGGTTCTTTGGCTACTCTTTTACTGTACTTTACATCCCTGTGGTTATTATGTAACTACCTATTTATACTTCTTAATCCCCTCACCTCTTCACCCATTCCCCATACCCCTCTCTGCAAATCTGGTAACCATCAGAATGTTCTCCATATCCATGATTCTGTCTCTGTTCCTCTTGTTTGCTTAGTTTGTTTTTTAGATTCAATTGTTGCCATTTTATGGTTCATAGTTTCTATCTTTTTCTTAAATAAGTCCCTTTAACATTTCATATAATAATGGCTTGGTGATGATGAATTCCTTTAGTTTTTGTCTTGTCTGAAAATCTCTTTATCTGCCCTTCCATTCTAGATGCTATCTTTGCTGGATAGAGTAATTTTGGATGTAGGTCCTTGCTTTTCATCTTTGAATACTTCTTGCCCGTCCCTTCTAGCCTGCATTCTTTTGAGAAGTCAGCTGACATTCGTATGGGAACTCCTTTGTAGATAACTCTGCTTTTGCCCTGTTTAAGATTCTTTCTTTATCTTTAAACTTTGGCATTTTAATTATATGTGCCTCAGAGTGGGCCCCTCTGCATCCATCTTTTTTTGAAACTCCCTTTGCTTCCTGGATTTGCATGTCTGTTTCCTTCACCAAATTAGGGAAGTTTTTTTTCATTACTTTTTCAAATAGATTTCCAATTTCTTACTCTTTCTCTTCTCCTCCTGGCACCCCTGATGAAAATGTTGGATCAGTTGAAATTGTCCCAGAGGCTCCTTACACTATCCTCATTTTTTTGGATTCTTTTTTCTTCTGTTGATTTTATTTTTTGCTTCCTTATGTTTCAAATCATTGATTTGATTCTCAGCTTCATCTACTCTACTGTTGATTCCCTGTCAACTGTTCTTTAGTTTAGTGTATACTTTGTTTCTGACTGGATCTTTTTTATGCTGTTGAGGTCCTCACTAAGTCCTTGAGCATCCTTATAACCAGTGTTTTGAGCTCTGCATCTGAGAGATCACTTAGTCCCATTTTATTTAGTTCTTTTTCTTAAGTTTTGATCTGTTCTTTCGTTTTGGTCACATTTCTTTGTCTCCTCATTTTGGCAGTCTCCCTGTGCTTGTTTCTATGTATTAGGTAGAGCTGCTATGACTTGGTAGCTACCTGTCTTGGTAGCATGGCTTAATGAAGTAGATGTCTTATAGGGTCCAGTGGCACAAACTCTCCTATAACCCAAGGTGGGTACTTGAAGTGCACCCCTTGTGTGGGCTAAGTACACCCTCCTCTTAGAGTTGAGCCTTGATTGCTGTTGGCTGATCAATGGGAGGGACGTACCCAGACCTATCAGTTGTAAGGACTGGCTATGACCACTGACTACCAATCTCTGCCCTCTGTGTGGGGGCAGGATGGCGGTGCTCCGATGTGGTCTGTAGCTGTCCACAGGCTCTGGGGTTTCCTGGGTGGTGCAGGCCAAAGTCAGCTACCACCTGTGTTTTGCCTGGGGCCACCCTGCCTGAGCTATAAAGCAACCTCGGATGGCTGCTACTTGTGCTGGGCTTGTAGATATCCAGGTGAAGATAAGCTATGAATCTAGGCTGGTTGCTGCTGATGCTGAGCCTGGGGCCCCTTAGCAAGAGGTTTTGGGGCTAGGAGCTCACTGAGGCTAGCTATTGCTTGAGAGATTTAGGAAGTTGTGAAGCATGAGCCAAGACCAGCCATTCACATGGAAAAGCAGCCTGGCTGGGCCCATAAGTTGGGTGGGGCAGAGTCTCTGGAGATCTCCAGGTTGGGGTAAAGTGTCAGCCAGGTTGATAGAGTCTCAGATATGGCACCGGCCTGCTGGCTCTGTGTGGAAAGGGTTCAGAAAAGGGACAATAGCCTCTGCAACATTTCTGTCTAGGAAAAGCTGTCTCCCAAGGCTCCCCTTGATGCCAGACACTTCAGTTTCACCCTGGTGCCTTTCAAGCTGCTACCTGGGTGCTGGAGCACCCAGGGAGTGAGTCTGATTAAGTCTGTGGGTTCTTTAAGAGGAATTGCTTGGGGCTGCAGCTATTCCTTCTAGCAAATGAATCCCCACTGAGTTTACAGTCAGAAACTATGGGGTCTTATCTTTCTGGCACTGGAACTCTGGGCAGGGGGGCCTGATGTGGGACTGGGACTCCTCACTCCTAAAATACCCCTCCTTAATTTGTATCCCTCACACGTGGATGTGGGACCAGCCCATCCCACACTGACAGCCCTCCTATCAGTCTGGATGGATGTGGTTTCTTTCATTCCGTAGTATTCAACTGGAATTCTGATGGTTCTGAGTGATGGTTGTTCTGTATTTTAGATGTAATTTTGATGTGGCTATACGAGGAGGCAAGCCACGTTTATCGATGCTGCCACCCCGACCAGAAGTCAGAGTGATCTTTTCTGATGTTGATGTTCTCTGAAATTGTTTATGTTCAACAGGAGACGCTAAGGCCTAGCTGTGCCACGTCAGCTCCCAGCAGCACCAAGATCCAGCCTACAGCATCAGACTAGCTACTCAGTAGCAGGGACATCTTCTTCTTTTTCAGAATATAGTGGCTAGGAACTGAGGCCCTAGTCAGAAATAAACTGTGTTTGATTCCGAGGTCTGCTCCTCATTAGCTGTGGGCCACCGAGTAAATTACCTAACTTCTCTATGCCTCAGTTTCTTGATATGAATATGGGGATAATAATAGTACTTGCAACATCATATTGTTGGGAGAAGTGAGATAATACATACTAAAACCTTGTATTAAATCAATTTCAGTTATTATTGTTATAACACAGAAAATATTAAGAAAGATATTGTGACAGAGAAGGAAAAACCAGTAACAGTGCAGGTAATTGTGCCGGGCAAGTTAGAGGAGTGAAAAAGTGAGGACAGAAAAGCAAAATAATTTACACTGGGTGGCAATCCATATAAAGTTGTTAACTGTCCCGTTTATTTCAAAATGCCAGGATAATGCATTATATCCATAAAAACCTGATGAGCCCTGGCCGGGTGGCCCGGTGGGTTGGAATATTGTCCCATAGACCAAGAAGTTGCAGGTTTGTAGGTTTTATTCCTGGAAACCTGGTTGGGGGCACATGCTGGAAGCAACCAATTGATGTTTCTCTTTCTCTCTCCCTCCCTCTCTCTCTAAAAATCAATAAAAAATATCCTCGGGTAAGGATTCGAAAAAAAATAAGACATACTGAAACATAGGAAAATGTACGGACCTCACACCGAGTGAGTTGTCATTTAAGTGGGTTCACACAGAAACTCTGAGAAGAGCGGATGACAACTATTTTTGTGGGTGTGCTGGGAGGCAGATTTGTGTGTTGGGTACAAAGTTGGACTGGCTTCCCCTTCGATATCAATGTACTATCAGCCTATAAATGATTTACTTCTTGCTTTCATGTTTCTGGTTTCCAGCTTGCTTATTTCTGGCCCTTACTTTTTGAACTACTCCACCTTGTTAAGCATTCAATGTCACATCTAATTTCTCTAGTTTTTCAATAATGCAAAAGGCTCTGTGTAACCAACTAGAGCAGGGGTGTCCAACCTTTTGGTGTCTCTGGGCCACACATTAAATACGTCGAGACACATAATCACAAAAAATCCCATAATGTTTTAAGTAAATTTACAATTGGGCCACATTCATAGCCATCCTGGGCCGGATGCAGCCCGTGGGCCACGGGATGGACACCCCTGAACTAGAGGAAAACTTAGTCATTTAAGAGATTGGATAATTGATAAAGGCTACATTAAGAATTTGTCCATTAAAAGAATGTTATTGCCTGAAGGCACTGATGATTATTTTAAGACATCATACTGTCTTTCAAAAATAACACCCAGAAATGAAAGTTTCATTTTATAATCTAAGAATGGGGTTTCAGGCCAGGAATCAAGAACTGAGTGGATTCAATCTATAAAATGAATGGGGCCTGACTTCCTTGCAGCTCCTGCTGCTGCACCAGGGTAGCCCAGACAAAGATAGCATCCCTTTGTAGAAGCCATTCCAGCAAGATCATAGTATTTATTTTCATTTTAGATGGAGGGATGGGTGGATCGAGGGGTGGGTGGACACTGAGTGCTGCTATTCATTTCATAGGTAAGAGTATTGAGCCACTAAGACATGATTCGTGTCATGCTTTTAAGAAATATGTGACCTCTTACATTTGCACTTTTGGAAAGTTCTCATGAACTCACAATCTGCCCCCCAAACCCCCAAACTCCTCTACATCTCTGTTGGTTTATCAGATGGTTTAAACTACTGCTGTGGATTATGGATTTACTAACCGCAGAAATGCAAAATTTCCCAGGATGGCTACAGCTTTGGCAATCACTCATACTTTAATAATAATTATGGTACATTTTCTTGTTAGAGCGAAAGAAGTGCAAAGGGAAGGAAGAAACCCTGTAATTGTACGCTTCATAACTCTGCCTAGTGCTCACCCCGGGAAGACCACATATGAAGGAGAAAGGTTTGTGTGGTAACAAGCACAGAGTAGGTACACAGTCTTCACATGTGGGGTAAACACAACAATCCACAGATTCTCCTGTGGATTCTCATCTAAATTGTATTTTAAATCAAGATTATCTAATGTACTCTTTAAGTTATGGAAAATGAAAATATCTCGACAGTCTCAGCACAATGGTCTAAGTGGATTTGACTGGCTGCTTTGATTAATCAATGATTAGGCCGAACGCATTAACTAAGTCCACACTATGGAAGACCTGGGCCGAAGTCAGCTTCTTCCAGGCTTTCCTGGGTTGTCCTTTGCTGAGCCTCATCAAGTCACTCTGTTGTACCGCCCTGCTTCTTTTCCATTAGAAAAAAAAATTATGAGAGGTCATTTATTGGTTGCTTCATGTGTATGTTTTGTCTCACTAACTAAATTGTGAAGATCTCACAGTAGCCTAGGAATTCATTTTATAAACACCTTTCAACCTCAGTACCTCTTGCTTCTCTCAAAAACCTGTAACTGATTTACCGTCATCTTCACTTTATAGGTGAGGAAAGAGGCAAAGAAAAGTTAACAGATACCGTTTATGTAGCTCAGCAGCCTCTGCACAACTTAACACGGTGGGTCCTCTGAAGAACCGGTGAAGTGGATATTTCACACCGACTTGGAAACTCAGAGAGAGGCTTCACATCGCACGGAGCTCAGGTCCGGGCAGGATCCTCTTACCAACGCTCCTCTTCCAGATCCGCAAGGGAGCGGCCTACAGCCAGGTGTTCTGACATCCAAGGCACTTACTTCCCTTTTCACTAGACACCCATTCTCTGGGCACGTTCCGAGTGCCTGGAGCGCCCTGGGCCCAGCAAGTAGGCGCAGGGCTACGATGAAGAACCAGAGGGGCGTTACTCTCAAAGAGCTCCACTTGAGGGCGGGGACTATTTACAGCTGTAGTAATAACAATAATAAATGAGCACTCCATCTCGTCACCCCTGTCACCTCCACAGTCAAGGTGTGCAGAGTCCCAAAGTAAAAGCCTGGGAAAAGGCCCAACTCGTCATTGGCCCGAGGAGAAGGAGAGAAGGGAAAGAGGTTGAAACGCCAAGGATACAGCCGAAGAAACTGGCAACCATCCCCCACCTTCCCTAGGGTGAAGGTTCTGAATTCCGAGCGACCGTTATCGAAGCTGACTGGTGGCTTCGGGTAGCATGAGCTTGAGACCTCTAGAGCTGCCGCCCCCGCGTTCCCAGGGCTCTGTGCCCCTCGCCTGGTCTGATTGGAGGGCGGAGGAAAAGGGCGGGGAGACCCCTGGAGGAGGCGCCCGCAGGTCGGCCAGGGTTTCCCTCCGAGGCACCCAGGGGGCGAAGGGGCGGGAGCTGGTGGGGGGGGAGGGGGGGAAAGAAAAAAAAAGGGGGCTGCTGCGCTTGCGCACTTGGGGAGGCGGTAGGCTTGGTAATGCTGCGAGGGATGGGCAGTTCGTGAAACGGGTGGGCGCCGGAGAGGCCCGGGTGCGCGTGCGCATTGGAGCCCGAGCCAAGGGAGGAGGTGACTCCTCAAGTCGCAGAGGGGGCGGGTCGGCGTCCGGCGCCACGTCCGCAGCCAGAGGCCGCTGCCGCCGTCAACGGAGTCTTCTGGCTCTATAGCTTCAGAAGGCATCGCCGGAGCCGCAACCGCCCGCCGGAGCCGAAACCGCCCGAGTCTGTGCCAGCAGCTCGGGCCGCCTCAGCTCTTCTAGGTTGTACCGGCTCCCTCCGCCCAGCCCCGGCTTTAGGAGGCAGCCCCCGATCCTGGCGGTAAGTCGTGCTGCCAGGGCTGGGGGCGCTGTCCCAGCTTCCTGCCCTCTTCTCTGTCGCCTTCTTCCGTTAGCTCTTCTGCCCCTCACCTCCTCTCTGTCTCCATGCCTGGCTACTGCGAATGGGGCCTTAGGGGGCACTGAGCGGGAAGGGGGAGGGGCTGGATGGTGTTGGGGGCAGATGGAGGTTCACTGGCGGGGTTACCCCTCTTTACTGGTCCCTGACTCCTCTGCGGCGGTTTGAGATCAGGGACTCCTCTGGAAGCCTCCGCCTGTCTTCTTAGCTCCTTGGGTGTCATGCTGGGAGAATGGGGGAGTCAGCAGCCTGGAAGGGGAGAGGGATGCAGCAGAGCCGCTGTGTGCTGGGCTCCCGACCCACTAGCTCCTGACCTGTTGATAAAGCGCTCTCTGGGATTCTGGCATACAAGCCTTGGACCCCAGTGGACGTTCCCAGTGCTCTTAGTGGGTAGGAAAGCTCTTATCCCTACCCTTAACCTGAAAATGAACGTGTAGGATTGGAGAGAGGCGCTGGCAGCGCCAGGGGGTGACTGGGGACCGCTGGAGCACCCGTCGGTGCCATCACTGCCTCTGGAGTCTAAATTAAAACCGTGCCTGCAAAGGCACACGCAGCGTCAAGACTGGTCCCCAAGCTCCCACTTGCCATCATATCCTTTCTCCTAAAGAGATCGCCTCTTCTCTGAAAGAAGACAGAAATTCTGGAATCCTAGGGGAGTTGGGGTGTGCTGGGTGTTACAGCGTGGAGCGGAGGGAGGTGCTGAGTTCAGTCCTAGCCACGGCTCCTCCAGGCTCATTTTCTGCCTCTCCTGCCACGTCACTCCCGCTGCTAACGGAGGAAGGAAAAAAAAAAAAAAGACTTGCTAGTACCTAAAGGGATCAGTGGGGGAAGAAGGGGCCTGGAGGAAAGGTTTACAAACATCCAGGGAAAGGAAAATTCTTGTTTGAGCTATCACACTTCTGTGAACCCCGAGCTAATTCCAAATGAAAAGACTATTTACTACCTGTGATTATTTTCTCTATGCTATTGTTTAGCCTTTACAACTTCAACTGGTGTGGATGCGCTCAAGGACTCCCCAGGAATATTGCTACCACACTAACAGATGCCTGTGTGTGCCTGTGCCTGTTTTTTTTTGTTTTCCTTTTTTTTTTAAAGAGGGGAGTAACCTTTAATAAACCCATATGCATCCTGTTTTGATTTTTTTTTTAGTTTCATGTCTTTAGCCATTGTTATAACAGATGTACCAGAAACCATACCCAGTAAAAATCTGTCTACGTGTAGGGATATAGTTAGAAAAACTTAGAGTAATTCTTGTGTATTTGATTTTTTTTTAACTGCATGAAATCTTTACCCTTCTTTGTTTCATCATTGAGTATTTGCTATTTTGCTACTTCCTGAAACTATCTCACTGGGTTTTATGTCTATAACACCTTCAGAGTAGGGCCTTTGCGTGCTTGTTCAGGCTGAAACCTCAGAACTTAGTATAGCGTCTGACACACAGCAGCACACACCTATCTGTTGAGCTAATTAAGTAGTAACGTGGTGCAGATGGCCGGTGTGCTGGTTATCTGGTTTGATCGTATGCTGCGTGATTCTGCTTAGTGTTTCATTTCAGGGCAATACTTTGCCATTTTGACTACTGTCAGTTGTTCCTTGTCACTGGGTAATCACTTATACATCTTACTGGAGGATTATTTTTCCTTTCCTGCCAGATTCAGGGTATTTCTTGTAGTCTGTTTGCTGTTGATTTAATAGGCAAGGCCTGTATTTAAAAGTTGCCTGTTCAGGATGGTTGATTAACTAGAGAGGCCTGGAAACAGTAAGTTGGTGTTTTACTCACTGCTTGTTGATGTATGTGTGTCGAAGCTCTGTGTACACATATATTTGAAACTCCTTGTAGTTATTTGGCAAAGAACTCACCCTCACATGGGAGGGAGGATGTGGCAAAGTTCCAATACACAGAGTATGCAGAAGAATTTAGCTAATTCATTTACAGTCTTTTTCTTGTAGGGAAATTAGCACTTACTGTTTAATCACAGGTCTTTGAAGCAGCGTTGAAGGTAAACTGTTGTACACTGTATTTGGTAGTAGGCTTTATACAGCTTGTTAGTGCTCCTTAGCTTCCTTCAGTAAACTGGGGTGGGGGGGTAGCCATAGGCATGTTTATGTTCTATTTTCAGACTTTGTTTTCATTATTAATTTAAAAATATATATGTGAAGCATTACAGATATCCACAAACAACACTGATTCATCAATTCTCCTTGAAAAAAGAAAGCTTCCTGAGAGGCACTGTTTACTTATTTCTATTATGGGAAGAAATTGCCGCCCAGGGAAGAGTGAAATTAATCCTTGCTCGATGTTTGCAGCTGCTACAGCTGGGACGCTGTTGCACTGGACCAGAACTGCCAGTGAACCGCAGTGTAGGACCAAAGGGTAAAACTGGTTTATGTCCAGAATATAAGTTAAATTACTTGTTCTGCCCTAAAGGCTGTTTTCTATTTTTGCCTTAGAAAAGTACATCTAAAAAAAAAAGACAGAAACTTGATTGCATTATTGAATTCCTAGAGAGCAGATATTTTTTGTTTGTTTTTGAATGAAGCTAAATTGGCAAGTGCAGGGAAGGTTGACCTAAACTTGATTGTGAACTCTGGTCAAGAGTATTCCTCTGTGTCCTTAATCGCACTGCAAACCGCAGCGCCAAACCGGGCGCCTGCCTGGCACACGGTTGGGACTCAAGTGTATGTTGAAGTAATGACTCCATGAGGTTAGGGCAGACAGTGCACATAGAATTTAATCATTCTGTTTAAGGGTAACATTTAAAAATTGTCATTTTGAAGCCCTGGTTGGTGTAGCTCAGTGGATTGAGCACGGGCCTGCAAACCAAAAAAAAATTGTCATTTTGACACTTACTGTTATGTTTCCATGTGTATACTTTTAAATTTTACTAGCAGAATATTCGCCTTTCGTAGTTTTAGATTGGGTGTGTGTTTGTCTTCACAGTTCCCAGGTGAAGAGAAATGGGCCCCCCATAATGGCGATAATGCACAGAATGATAGTGTAGAAAAGTATTGGGTTGGCCAAAGTGCTTGCTTTTTTTTTTTTCCTGTAAGATGGCTCTTGTAGCACTTAGTTATTTTTAACTTCATTCTAAACAATTTCGCTAGATTGTATGGTAACAGATGTCCTATCAATGTGTATTTTAAAAAAACTTAGTCAAAATTGGTGAATTTTTGTGTAGCCATTTTAATAATGAAGATGGAAGGAAATACACAGTATTTTCAGCATATTATGCTTTATTATTTCAAGAAAGGTGAAAATGCCACAAATGCAAAAATAGGTGTGTGCAGTTTATGGAGGAGGTGCTGTGACTGATGGTACGTGTCAGAAGTGGTTTGTGAAGATTTGTGCTGGAGATTTCTCGCTGGACAGTGCTCCACGGTCAGGTAGTTGGAGTTGATAGTGATCAAATTGAGGACAATCAACAACGTTCTACCTTACAGGAGAGAGCTGGAATGCTCAAAATGTCCAAATCGATAAAGTTATTGGTGAAACTGAAAAACGTGTCTTTTCTTTTACAGAGAAAATGAAATGGACTTTTGGCCAAGCCAGTATTTCTCCTTAGTGACAAAGTGATACTCCCCGTAAAGAGGTGCTGTCACCAGAAGTTTGACACAAATGTGGAGAGGCTGGGCATGATTTTCGTGGGTAAAAGTAACGATGGCATTTTAGTTAAGGACTTTAGCAAAAATACTTTCATACGATAATTTGGTGTCTTATGGTCAAATTGGGAATTCAGGAAAATACATATATATTCTAAATAGGGCTTCCGCAAAATGTTTATTAGCCTAAGAGTTCTAGAGGAATTTTAATACTGCATACTTGTTGTTGGTACCTGACGTGTAGGAGAGAATCCTGAGTATAGAAAACACGTACACAAAGCAACACCTGCAACCTGGAGGCGTTCAGAGTCCTGTAGTAGCAAGTTCCCGCAGTCCAGGGAGCTGGGCTCCGGCCTGGCGTGACCCTGCCTTGTGTTTCATTGTTCACTGATAATCCCGTCGGTAACTTTAGGTAATGATGTTAAATGTACCTGTGGAGGTTTCTGTATGTTATCCAAATTGCTGTATTTCAAACTTTTCTACCCCAAACACTCCCATCTTCAAAGCAGTCATGGGGATGTGGGAATGTGGTTGGACTGGGAAGACTGGGCTGGTAAATCTAAGTACACCGAGTAAGCTCCAGGCAAGAATGACATTTCTGGGAGGTCTAGCAATCTCTAAAAATTCCCAAGCACTTTAACTATTTAATTAGTGTGTATTTAAAACCAATAGAGTATTTTTAAGTTACTGCGTCGTCAAATGCATGTATCACGTCTCTCTTGTGGTTTCTGCTGCTCCCGGCTTACCACTGCCTGACCTTAAAGATGTACATTTGAAAAGCGTGATTCTAGCTTAAAGTGGTTTTCTTTTTCAAACCGAAAAACTGGACCACATATTGGCATCTTTTCTTGTGACGCTTTAATTAATATGGATACAGATGATATTTTCCCCACTTATTCCACACACAGTTTGTGTCAGTTTATAGCAAAACCATGTACTAACAAAGTGGTAAGGATATAAATCAGATATTCAAATGGCAGACCAGGGAAAATGGCAGTAAGAGTGGAAGTTTTGAGGAGGTGTGGAGTCAGGGGCAGGCAGAACAGGACACAACTACGAAGGTCACCGGAACTTACCTAGCTGAGCTGGAGTTTTAGCTTTAAGCTTCCCGGAAGCCAAAGGGAAAAGGAAGACATCGCAACTTTGTTACCTTTATACAGGAAAGTAAACAGACTCGAAGAGAAGAAAACATGCTAAGTGTTTTGGGGAAACAAAAAGTTTCTGAATACCTCTAAAGAAATTTCTTCTCTAGAGCTCCATGTCAAAGCTGGCAAGTGACACAGTGATGGCTAGTTCCCAGACAGTGTGTACAGTTACTGCAGTACAGCACTCTGTCAGCTGCCTTGCCCAGGACATGATCATGAATGAAACTCAGTGATACCATCTTCCTCAAGTCGGCCTTTTGTGATTCACGTACATTGTTTTTCAGATGATCAACTTGATTTGAGGATGAAAACCTAGAATAACTAGGCAGATGAATAATCTTTACAGATATCCTTTATGGATATCACTGATTTCCAAGACTTAAAAATATTTTTTCTTTAATTACAAAAGCAATACCTGTTTATGGTAGGAAATTGAAATGTAGATGTTAAATACATATATTTCTCTCTCTCTCTATATATATATATCTAGGTTGCCAGGAGGGGTGGGAAAAATATATACCGATATATGTGTGTGTTTGTGTATATAATTTCTCCCACCCCCTACTAGCAGTCTGCCAGCAGTCTGGTATACTTCCTTCCAGTCTTTTTATGTGCATTTTAAAAAACTTGGATCAATAATATATGCCTTTTATATTCTCTAATTGTAACATTACCATTTCCCCATAAATGATCGTACTGTCTGCATTGTGTGTGTTTTTAGGAAGCTTATCAATCCATCTCTTGCCTTCCATGAGGCTGTTCTCATTGACTGTTAATTGTCAGGTGTATTTTGTTTGTTTTGTTGGCTTCTCTTTCCCCTCTGAAGTATGAGCAGTCCAGTTATCAGTCCGCTTCTCTCTCCCATCGCTCTTTTCCTTGGCCACGTCACCCACGCCCCACAGCTTCAGCCACCACTTCAAACCTCTCTCGGAATCTCTGTACCACTCAGACTTCATGCTGAGTTTCAAGACCCTTAAAGCCAGTTGCCTGCTCAACATCTGTGAATGCCCTGAAGGCATCTCAAATACAGTTGTTCAAAAGCAATCCTTTCGTTGTACCTATGGTCAACAGTAATAATTATACACTTACTTGTTAGAGGGTAGATCTTAGGCTAAGTGTTCTCATCACAGTAAAATAACATTTTTAGAAGTCTGTCTTCTCTCAGAATTTAATGGTTTCTCCTTGCCTGTCCCATCTTCATCATCTCTACTTAGTTGCTCACACTAGAAATTTTACATCTAATATTCTTTTATCTCACATTAATACCAACAGTTACATTCTACTTCATACAGAAAATTCAAGTACTCGGGTGTCCACGTATCAGGCACTGATTATGGCTCTGCGGATGGAACAGTGAACAAAACCAAGCCTTGTTTGCATGGAACTCACATTCTAGTAGGAGAGACGCAGTGTGAACAGATACATATATCAAGTGACAGTAAGTGCAGTGAAGAAAATACAGCGGGGTCAGGTGATGATGACAGAGGAGTAGAAGTGTGCTTATCTATTATAAGGTAGTCAGGGAAGACCTTCGACAAGGGGACATTTGCCCAAAGACCTGAAGGAAGTAAGGAAGCAAGGCCTGTATACATTTTGGGGAAGAGCCTTTCAGGAGAAGGTATGGAAGCTGCTGTGCTGCCGGACTGGAAGGAGCGGGAGGCAGAACGGCAGGAAATATCGGAGTGTGAAATGTTGGGCCTTGGAGGTGGAGGGATGGACTCTGAATTTTCTAAGGAAAACATCAAGCAGCAGGAGGGTTTTAAGCAAAGTATGACGTAATTAGACTGAAAGGGCTAGCCTTCCAAGGGTGCAAGCTTGGGGGCCAGTTAAGAGATTTTGTGGTGCAAATGAGAGGTTATGGTGGTTTACTTGGTAGCAGTAGCAGCAGGGGTGCGGAGTCCTGTGCTGGATTCATTTAGGTGACAACATACCGATGATTGGGTGGGAATGTTAAAAAAGAGGACCTCTCAGCTTTTGGTCCAAACACTTATTTAGACAGGAAAAACTGGCAGAGTTCAGATTACTATTCCATCTCATTGAACTGCCAAGTTAGCCTCTCGCTGTGTGTAATCTCTCTCTCCTTTCTATTCGTGCTTCACTCAACTTCTTAAAGCACAGGCTCGACAACATGCTCTGCTCACGGCTCCTCACTGCCTGCCCGCAGGAGGGTAGAGTCAGTTTGTATTATTTAGTTGAATTTGCACATGTCTTTTATGCTATCATAATTTAAACCAGTTCTAATCTTCTAAATGGTGGTCTTTTAAAAAAAATTACAAGATCTATGTGGAAAAATTAAGAATACTTTTAAAAGCAATTCTGTATTAGGATGAAAAGGTAAGACCCAGTACCGATTTGTGGAATATATACAGAAAGGCAGTTTTGAAATGTACGCAGTTACTGTCATACCTGGTTTTAAACTCCTGCTAAAATATCTAAGATCCATGTGTGTGTAATTTCCCCGTATTTCTGTACAGGGTGTGGGAGCATCTGTTTGTCAGTGCCAGGATTTGTGTGTGCATGGCGTGCAGACACTGGCTCACACCGATGAACAAGCTGGACCAAGTGTCTCTCTCCTAGGGACTAACAGTCCAGCGGGGAAGAAGAGCAGCTCCAAAATACTTATTCTTTACGAAGGGATGGACACATATATTCTGCCAGGAATTTGTGTTTTGTTTTGAATTTGTTAAATAGTATTCTCACCTTAGAGTTAGGGCTAGAGTATCTAATTTCTATTGTGTATTTCCTGAACAACAGAGATCTGTGAAGTTATTTGTCCTTGTGAAGTTTATAGTCCAGTTGGGCGTCAGCCTCAGGCTCTCTGATCTCAGACCTTTAAACACTATGCTGTATAATTCCTCATGATCTTACCATGATGCTAAACTAAAGAAATATGAACAGAAACAAATTTAACATTCTCGTTTCAGGGAGCTTTAAAATTAGGGCAGGTCAGTCAAGAACTCCCAGTAGTGCGTCACCTGACATTCTTTTGTTTTGTTTGTCAGGACCTGCATGTCTTCACTGTTACTGTAAATCTTGTGTGTGGGGGGATGATGTTCTCAATTCACAAACTGGACTGGCATGAGATTAGGTGCTCTTGATACGTGGCCTGAATCAGAGTTTTCACTACAGCAACTAACAGACATTTATGTAAGCACCTGACATGCACTACTGAGTCTCATCTTACACGGGATTTAGGTTTTAAAGGCACTGCAAACTGAATTGCATGAAGTTCCAATTACCTTTGAAAAATCCCACTCCTCACAGCCCACTACCTCTACCACCCTCATTTATCACCATTTTTTTGCCTCGATTATTGAAATATAGATGAATTTTTATCTGATCACCTGGTACTTTAAAAGCATCAGGAATCATTAAGGAAAGGGAACTCCCTTGACTATCCTCTGACCACTTCACATTAGCCACGTTGTTCTGAAACGTGCGGCAATTCAGAGAAACCCCGAAAACATCATGGTGACTGTCCGACAGGTCTTTCTGCCTGTTCTTGCTCTCCTAATGTGTGTGCTGCTCACAACAGCTAGAATGATCTCTTAGAAGTATAAATCAGGACACAACACCCCTCTCTCGGTGCATTTCACTGGCTCCCCGTCTCACCCACAGTGACAGCTACCACTGTGGCCTGTTAGGGCCTCCGCAGTCCACACCTCACTCTTCCATCTCGTCTCCTTAGTGCTGTTTGGCAAGGCCTCTGCCAGTTTCTGATTTGTTCTCTGATTTGTTTCACTTATCATAATGCCCTCAAGTCACAACTGGCAGGATTTCACAGAGTCCTTTTAATCTGTGTTGCATGCATATGCCCAGGCACCGGGATTCAGGCTGCACGGGAAGATTTAAGGAGTACTTAGACGACTGCTAGGACCGCAACCCTCATTTTCTGGCCTAGCAAGAAAACTTTTAGGGCCACTGTTGACTTGTTTTAATTTTTAAAATAACTAAAAAACAAATATTTTAAAATAGTAAAGGAAATTGGGAAAAGAAAGTTTAACTATGTTTTCTTTATCCCAACTTAAGGTTATTTATTAGGTTCTTTTTCTGCTTGTACTTAAGGAGGTAATCATAGTACTTTCTTTTTTATGGTAAATTTTGGATTCCTTTGTTATCTATTTATGCTCTAAAAACAACAATAACAAGTAGTCAAAGTCGATCTCAGTGATTCAGGTGGACGGTGTCATCTCTGTAGGAGGAGGTCATGTTTTTTAAGAAACTTTTCAGATAACACGTTTTAGATACAGTGTGCATGTTTCTCCAAGTCTGTCGTGAAATAAATTACAATCAAGTTGGCCAATATTCTGTAGAACGAAGCACTTAAAAACTTTTGTTTGCTCACCCACACCCTCCAACTTTCAGTCAGTCACCTTCGGTTTCATCAAAGCAGCAGCAGCAACATGGGAAAGCGTGTGCCATTCCTGCCCCCCTCTGGTTGGTGTTGAAGATTTGTACTGTCCACTAGTATAATTAAAGTATTTCTTAAACACCACAAAGTAAGAGAAACAAGATGAAGCAGCCTTGTGATGGGTATTCAAGAATGTTGTTTACCTAATAAAGTCAATTAAGTCTTAGTTGAACATGTGATAAGAGGCAGTCTTCCACGTTGAGGTTAAAGTGAAATGTGTGTTGTGTGTTTTTTAGATCATGAATCAGGCAGATAAAAATCAACAAGAAGTCCCATCTTACCTTAGTGACGAACCACCAGAAGGTAAGTATGCATCTGTAACACCAAGAGTAGAAAAAAATACCCAACCCAACTAAAGTTCTGATTGTTTTTATTAAATTTAAAGTTAACATAACCCATTTACCTTGTCAGTTAAATAGGTTCCAAAAGTAACTGATGGGAAACTATTTAAGACTCTAAAAGAAAATACAAATATTGGTGAATGGGGCCATAATGTAATCATTTTATTATATAAGATTTATTTTTTGGTTACTCTTATTTTGGGCCCATTTCATAAGAACATTCTTTCATTTATAAAGAGCGGGGTGAGTGCAGACGAAAGATGAACTGTGTTTAGTGTTGACATTGTACATTAAAAAAACTCAAGGTACTGGAGATTTGTTGTTAAACTCCCATCATTTCAACACATTTGGCAGCTCTCTTCCTATGTTATACATGGTCCTAGGGTCTGCTTAAATTATGAGTCTGAAAATTGTTTTATCTTGAGTCATTTCATTCTTACTCTCAGAATTCCTTGGAAACACTAACTGTACAGCTAAATGTCCTGACCATATACAGAAAATACCTATAGCAATTTTTTTACTTATGGTTTTGGTATAGAATATTATTACACTTAACTCAAATAGTGATCTCTTTAGACAACTGTGTGTTTTGTACGGGACAGTCATAATAGGTAAGAAAAAGAATCAAATTGGAGAGTAAGGGAGGAAGTGACTGACAGACCAGATGGGATTAGCAGATGGACTAGGATGTCTCTGGAAGAGGCTAGGGCTGAACTTCTAGCCCTAGGTGTTGTATTTTGTTCCCAGTTCTGTTACCCACTGTCCAAAACTTTCTTCCTGTATTTCTAATGTTGGTAGATAAAAATGGAATTGCTAGGAGAATAATAAACACAATGAAAAGTTCGTACCTCAGCCTAAAAGAGGATGGGGGTGACTAAGCTGCTTATTTTCAGTTTAGTGGAGGAATAGCCTAGAAAATTATTAGCCCACCTGTTTTCCTTGCTTTATTTTTTAGAATGAGAACTCTGAGTTTTGAAAAGAAGTTAGGGCTCAGTGAGAGAGTTAATAAGGACTTTGTGAGACAGTCTTCAGGGAAGAGGCAGATAAAGGGTGTATCCAGGAGCATGACTGTCGAGGAAGAGCACCAGCTTCAGGAATGGCTGTGTATGGCAATCTGCTCAGCAAAAGTAGTCTGCAAAGTAAATAATTTATATGGTGGTAATTAAGAGCAAACTGTGATTAAAGATTTAAATAGCACTAATATTTAAGAAAATTACCTCCATCAACTGCAATTGAAAATTAAAAAAAAATTTTTAAAGAAAAATTGTGCTTATTAAATGCTTATGCACCAAATTTAGCATAGCAGTATAATAATCCTGCATGAGGTATTCAGCATGAAGCAGTTACCTGTTTTATCCTCACAACAGGATTTCCCCCCTTTCCTAGTGTTACTGACCTTGACCTTGATTATAAAAGAATGCTCAATTACGTAATCCTTTCCATCATAATTTTATAATTAATGCAGTAGTTCCTCCTTATCTACAGGGGATACATTCAAAGACCCCCAGTGGATGCCTGAAACCTAGGTGGTACTGAGCCCTGTAAATACTGTTACTTTTATACATGATAAAGCTTAGTTTATAAGTTAGACACAGTAAGAGATTAGTAAGAACTAATAAAATAGAACAGTTGCAATGATATCCTGTGAAAGAAGTTATGTGAATGTGGTCTCTCTCAAAATGTCTTATTGTACTGTATGTCCAGTGTGTATGTCCAGCTTGAACACACTGGACATTGGGATTGTTCACTTCCCAGGTGGGGAGGAGGGGATGGTTCGAGATTTCATGACGGTGCTCAGAGGGGCACGCAGTTTAAAGCTGATGAATGGTTTGTTTCTGAAACTTACCATTTAATGTTTTCAGACCATGGATGACTCTGGGTAAGTGTAACTGCCTAAGTGAAACCATAGATAAGGGGCAGTCACCTTATAAAGGGTGTTATATATTCACCCCTTTGAATGTACAATTCCTTATTATATATTCAAATGCTTATCTGTAGCTTAAGCCTTTTATTTGAGTTATTTAAAAATTTACATTAACTATGCTTATTATTCAAATAGTTTCAAGAAAAAGTTTGGTTTTTATAAATTTAGCTATTGCTGAACATGGAAATTTATACTTACGTGATTGGCCTTCTTAAGACAACCTCCGACTGTTAGGGAGCCTTGGTTACAGAGTGATCTGTACTGTCTTACAAAGATGTCTGTCTGTCTGATTTTCCCTCACTAGGCTCAATGAAAGATCACCCACAGCAGCAGCCAGGCATGTTGTCCCGCGTGACTGGGGGTATCTTCAGTGTTACAAAGGGAGCCGTCGGTGCCACCATTGGTGGCGTGGCTTGGATTGGTGGGAAGAGTCTGGAGGTGACCAAAACAGCGGTTACAACTGTGCCTTCCATGGGAATAGGGCTGGTGAGAGGCGGCGTGTCCGCTGTGGCCGGAGGGGTGACAGCTGTCGGATCTGCTGTCGTAAACAAAGTGCCCTTAACAGGCAAGAAGAAAGACAAATCTGACTAAGACATGGAGATACGCTCGCTCTCCACAGCATTATGATGCCAGTGGCATTGAATTGCTAAATTATGGACCACAACTAAGTCAGCCGTCTTGGACATTTATCTTCTGAAACTGCTGTGTTGAAAGTATTGATGACTGGCTTTCGTCTAAAAGGAAGAGACCAATACTAGCACAGTGTATGAAGGTTTCTCTTACTTAAATTCCAGCTTTTTATCTGATAAAATGTTACACTTATTCAGCTGTAACTGAAGATATATTTGAATATTTACTATGTCTTTCAGTTGAACTAAAAATGTGAAAGTTGAATTTAGTGGGTGATCTTTACAGTTCTCTATGTACACTGTGCCAGGTGACTCATCTGCCCCTGAGAAGGGAAACTTCGACCTACATAAACTGTAATTTTGATGTGCCTAATAGTTTCAGACGTCTTAGTTTTCTAAAAATAATCATAGTTGATTAGGCCAAGAAGCATTCTTTTCTTATTTAAGCTGGTAAAAGTAGCAGGATTTAGAGAAATTGTAAAAGAAAAGAAATGGTTTTCTGATCCCGAGTGTTAACCATCTTTTGTTAGACATGCATTATATTAATTTAATCATCAATGCCTTACAAAACATCTTTTCTAATACCCTAAATATGTGCAGTTCTTAGAATTATATATGGATTCTCTTAAAAGTTGTTTATGAAATTAGTTTTCCCTCTTTAAGCACCTCAGGAGTGGTGGGTAAAGGCATTGCTCTTAGCAGATGAGAGTGCTTGTTCACTGGTTGTCAGCTGCCCATTGTCACAACCAAACTGTGGGCTTCAGCCTGGGCTCAGGCTCCTAGACAAAGGCCTAGCAGTACCTGGGGGCCATCTCTCTGCTAGCCAAAAGATATTTTGGGAGGGTTTCAGATTAAGGAGGAACAAATAATTTTAAGTTCTTAAAAATTACCTAGAACATCCAAGATATAAAAAGAATTCTTCCCACCTATTTTATCTCTAGGATGGCTTAAATTATTAGCAGTACTTCTTTTTAAAAACATAGTAAAAGAACCACCAATAAGTGGGGTTGACTGTTAAATTGAATGCAGTGGGCTTCATAGATTAGTTTTGAGTAGTGCTTCAGTGTTTTGTGGGCTTTAAAAATGTTCCCTTACTGTCCTTCAAAGTAGCTGTAGACGTATCATTTTCCAAGTCAACTTCAGGCAGGGAATTGAAGTTTTTGATGATGAACAATGTGTATCATCCTTAACGTATCTCATCATATCTCCTTCAATCGCAAGAACATGGCTTAGCTGAAGTTCATCTTTTTGGTTTTCATTTCATAAAAATTTAAAAAGTGTACATATAGTTGGCATTCCTTATAATCCAAGCCTGAAAAAAAATCTGAGTTTTCTTTCCACTTATGTCAGAAACCTGCCTCCATTCTGCAGGGGGTCCCCACGCCCCTGCCCCTCCCCAGGGAGGCGGGGAAAGGCGTCCTGCTGTGGAGGAAGGAGGTGGACAGCGTCCCGAGAACTCGAAGCTGATGACTCCAGCACAAGGCTTAAGTGTTTGTTCGCAAATGACTCCGAGTTTTACATGAATAATGTGGGTTAAGAAATGGATAAGGACCTAACTTTTAAAAGCTTTCATAAATACCAGGAGGGATTTTAAGAAAATCTACAAAGGTTCTTGAGCCTTTTCTACAGTATACAAAACTGAGAAGTCTTTAAGGAGTTTAATACATCAGAGAGTCAATGCCCATTTCATGCTGCATTATTTAAGGTGTGCTTACTTGCTGGTGTATGTGGTCAGATACCATAATTAGAAAAGGGTTTTACAAAGAAAATCCAAAACTAATAGATGACCACAAATAATGATCTAAATAGTGGTAGTAGAGAACTTGTTTCCTGCTATTTGAAAGGAATTATTGCTAGTTTATATTTCTAATTTATCTTCTCTAGTCATAGGCTCTGCTGCGCTTTGTACCTGAATTTCTAAATTTAAACTTCAATTTACTGTATGCCTGCATATTTATTTTTAACTTTGCTCGTCTTTAAGACTGCGTGAGGAAAATGGCTGTAATTAATTTCTGCTACAGGAGAGCCGCCTGGGACATGTTGTCAAGTTTGTTTTAAATTCCAAACTGTAACTGTTCCGGGGAGGCTTTTGCAGTGAGCAGAAAACTATACAAATGAACAGTTAGTTATGGAGGTTCTTGTCGAAATGAACTTGCCATTTGATAGGTGTAGCTGTACACTTGAGTCTTTTCCAGTTTACTTTTGTAGATTAGCAGTTCGACCTGTTAAATAGTCCTGATTCACTTCAAGAAGCTGAAACTGTTGTATATACCTGGAGGCATCTGTTATCGGCTCATCTTCGGCGTGGGTGTTTGGCACCGCGAGGACAAACTTGTGTGACCCGCTGGTTGACCTAATAATGTTGATGTGAATCCGGCACTTAGTGAAAGAAATGTCAGATAAAAATAACTGATGACTGAATTTTTTGTATTAAAGAAATGGGAAAAGAATACATGAATCTGTAATAAAGAACTATGATCTGCAAAATATGAAATGTTTCATAAAGATCTAAGGAAATAAAGGAAATTTTTAAAACAGGGTAGTCTTAAAATTTTTAGTTACATGGAGTTCAGAAAGTACTGTAGCCAGTTTTTAAATTTTTTTATGTTAATGAACAAATAAGATAAAACATCTCTGAAAATGTATTTTGATGCTAACACAATAAATGCAAATATGTTTTAAATAACTCAGATAAAGATTGAAAATGTAGATTTCTAGGTTTTACCCCAACTTGCTGAATTTCTGCAGGGTGGGGCCCAGGACCACAGTTTAACCAGCTCTGCTGGTGATTCCCAGGTACTCTAAAATTTGGAAACTGACAGAGAAGTTAACAAAGAGCACTTCCCTCTCTCTTAAGTGGCTGTGGAACCAACTTAGACCTCTCACTGGACACAAGTGACTCGAAGGGTTGGGAACCAGTTGGAGGAAGGTAGAAAGTGGGTATTTCCTGGGCATCCTTACGTGATTTGATTTAATCCACATGAGAAAAGTATCCCTATTCTCTTTCTACAAACACGGAATAGGCTAACCCTCAACGTTAGCTGAATTTCCCATATCACTTTTGAATGAGTCTGAGTCACAACCCCTCCAGGGTACACCCGGAAACGGAAGTGGGGCTACCCAGTAACTAGTCCCTCCCTCTGCATTGGCGTGCGTGCCGCCTGTGCGCGGATTTTCCAGGCTGTCTTGCCTTCAACACGGAGTCTTCCTGGTGACCATGTTTACTGGGGCAGATAATTACATTTTGCCACATAAGTGAATTTAGTATAACTAGACATAAATTACCTAAAGGAAATAATTTTGTTACTAGAGCCTTTTTCGCACAGAAAGTAAAATTTAACTCTAGTGATTTATGTAAGAGTCTCTTCTTGCTATGTTGTTGCTTTTGAATATTTTCAAGTACACTCACACACAGAAAGACCTAAATGAGAATGCAAGAATGCACAGATTCAAAGGCTTTCAAAAGAAAACATGGAGTAAGATTTAATCTTAGGAAAAATAAAGTCAATAAATAAACTGGGTTTTTGACCACAACTGTAGATTTTTCTAACGCAATTTTTTCAAGTTAGAGTAAGCTACAAATGTACTTCCCAGACCATTAAGTCCCTCTGGGTGTCTGTGCCTCGGGCCGTGTTCGCACACGTGCTGCTGTACTGACAAGGCTCTTTCTGAACTAACTGCCACAAAGCACACACGGCCCCTCAGTTCTGCTAAACTTCCCTACGCACCCTCCTGCGCGTGCGCTCTCCTACTCCTTGAAATGCCTTCCTAGTGCCTCCTCCCAACTCTCCTGCTGTGTATACTCCCCTCCAGTCAGACGGCAACTCTCACACCACCCCCTCCATCACATGCTTGCCCCTGTTCCCACGCTCTGTGGGCCAGAGCTGGTGTCCCTGCTCTTACCCAGTCTGCCCATCTTCGCTTCCTCCAGGACGTTAATCCTGCAGTTTTCCGTCCTTCATCCATCTCTCTTGGGTCATACCCATTAGCATGTAAACACGTCTTAGTATTTGCTTTCTTTAAAGAAAAAATTCACAGCAAAATTTCTTGAAAAACTAGTTTCTTCCTCTTCATCTGTTCTCTCAACCTACTCCAGGCGTCTTTGTACCTTTCTCAGTCCGCCAGAATCACTGCTGATAGGACCGACGAATGATTTCCAGCTCGCCGAATCCATCAGACACTCTCGTCCGTGCCTTAGTTGGCGCCTCCAGGGGCATTTAATATTACTGACCATGCCCTCTTTTCCCGGCAGATTTCCTCCTCTGGTTAGCCCTTTCCAGGATGGGGAAGCTCATCAAGAGTCACAGCTTGATGCCTGTTTCCAGTCCGGACTTCTCAGACTTCGCCACTTGCCTCTGACATCTCTGCTCACATATCTAGTAGACATCCCCAAACGGACACCTAAGAGGTGATCAATGTATTTCAAACTGAGACAACTGCCAGAGAAAGCAAGCACCACGGATAATTATGTCAGGCCAACAAGCATACACTAACTTTCTCCAAGGATCTCCTACCACACAGAGTGCTCCTTAGCTGCACTTGTAACACTCATCTTACCTTGCACCACTCTGCCTGCCCCCACTGTACCGACTGCCTGCCACTCCTTCCCTTGAACAAACATTCCCATGTGACGTGGGGTAAGTAACTGACCCTCTCTGTGCCTGAGGCTCCTAATCTGTACAATTGTGAACAATGGTACCAAACTCAGAGCTGCAAAGCACCATGTGCCGGGCACTTGGCTGGTGCTGCAGAGATTTCTCTCTCCTAAGGAACAGACCGAGTTTAGATAGTGGAGGTTACCTGCAGCTGCTGAATGAAGACACGGCCTGCGTTTTTCACAATTTTTTCCTTAAAAGGCGATGCACACAGATGTTTGGATACCAGATTCAATTGTCTGGTTGTGTATTTTCACAAAGTTCAAAACCACAGCTGAAAGTGGGCCAGTCTTTATGTGGGGTAATATCTATGTTGGCCCAAGATTTAGAAATAGAAATTTGAAATGTACTAAAACCATCATACACGTTTCATTTTAAAGGCAGACCTGGATTTTCAGAAAAAAAATTTTTTTAATGCTGCATTTACTTCAATTGTTTATAAATTAAATCATTTCAAATTTAAGGAATTTTACAGAGAAGTTTCCCTAAAAATCCCTAAATTTGTTGGTACTCACTCCTTTGGCAGGTCATGTTGGGGTGACTTTTCTTAGGCCAACTCATAGGCAGTCTTTCTAGTCAGGAGGTTTGAAAGGAAGTCAGAGCACAGTAAATCTGGGCTCTGTCACTGGGCAGCTGAGTGGCTGCTCTAAGCTTCACTTTCCTCATCTGCAATAACGGGGAAGGTAATGAATGCACTTAAAAGCATTTCATGAGATAAAAAGGATCAATTTTAAACAAACTGACCATAGAAGTAGGTTCTAACTGTTCTTTTTGGATGAGTCATACTTGGTTCTGAAAGATAATCATTTATTCCAACCAGGAGATAAAATCAGCCTTCTCTAAAAAATGTACTAATTTGCTGATGTTTCACTTAACACTAAACTACAGCATTCAGACCACAGGGGTGATGTTTCAGGGTTGGTGGGGAGGAAGAAGGCTAGTCTGAAACGTAGTATGTCAATTTAAAAAATGTAACCATACCTTGAATCAAGGGAGTACACGTGTCAGTTTCTTAGAAATGATTCACTTATAAAATATCACACTGATGTGTCATTGAATAGTATAGGATTTCAAAAAATATAGCTGCAGGTCAAATTACCAACATTACTTCAAATAAATGCAACTTATATTTTAAAACACAGCAAATGAGCCCTGGCTGGGTGGTTCAGTTGGTTGGAATGTCCCCTTGCACCAAAAGGTTGCAGGTTCGATTCCTGTTCAAGGGCACACACTTAGGTTGCAGGTTTGATCCCTGGTCAGGGTACAGGAGGCAACTGATCCCTATTTCTCTCTCTCCCTTTCTGTCTAAAAGCAATAAACATATCCCCTGAGGATAATCCAGGTGAGGATTAATTACACACACTCAGGGCAAATGAGTTGGACATTACTTCCTCCAACTCATGTACAACCCATGTACAGGTAATTTACACACAGACTCGGAAGCCAGTAGTTTCTTAAAATGACACACAGACAAACGGCGTGAATCATGTCTTTGCTACTCAGTTCCACTCTGCACTCCAGAAGGAAGCAATACCAGCCAGCAAGTCACTCATCAACGTTTAATGGTGCCACAGGGTTAAATAATGGCCTTCCTTTTTTGGCCTGAATTTTACCAAAGTTAGCCTCAAACTCTTTTTTTGTTCCATTTAGATTGGCTAGATATCCATCCTTTATTCTGTAGCCTAAAGAATTCAGTTTCCTTATCCTGTACTGCACTATCTGTGGGGTTAATTCAAGAACCATTGGGGTCTCTCTTATCTGAGCTATGGAAATGCCCTCTTTCAACAATACCTGGATTCTCTCTTCCAAAACAGGGACAGAATAATATAAAAGGGCAGGACATTTCAACACTAATTGCTTCAGGTCATGATCTGTGCAATGAAAAGCACTTTTAGAGAAGGAAATACTGTGCTGTATACTTCTTGGGCTAAGTTGAAAAAGAAACCCTTTCAGTTTGGACAGAAGTTGGAGAATTTCAAAGTCTGTGAAACCCTGCTCCTGGAGAAACTCTAGTGTTTCCTGTATAGCCGCAGAAGAATTTAACAAAATAAATGGGTTCTGGCTTAATAATTTTAGTAGCCAAACTTTCATGTTGGCTTCAGAGCCACCTAGATTTAGGTAACTCTCTTGGAGAATCCTTATCATTTGCTTATTTTTCTCGACAGGATTATGAAAAATACTAGAGGCAGTTGTCAAAAATCTGCTAATGACCACATTTTTGAGTCCCAACTCTTGAAAGAACTGAACGTTCTGTTTCTGGTTTTCCTGGTCTTTAATGGTAAAGAAGGACTCTGGAAACTGTTCTATTAACTTGACTAACTCTTCCTTGCTTTTGCAGACCGATTGCCAGAGTTCCCTCTGGACGTGAACAGCGGCTGGACTGCAGACAACTGCTTCTGGGCAGCGTTCCAGAACACTGGCCACGGCAGTCTCGTCGGCACCTAGTTGTTGTAAAATAGTTGCAATTTCTTCAACATAGGTTTCGTCCTCCAACAGTACCCATCCTTTTAATCTGCGAATTTTCCTGATGTCAACTGAAAATTTATAGAGCTTTTCTACTGTCCTTTCATTTTCTTTGTTTGACTGATTGTCAGTTGTGCAGGTGAAGCGTGCTACAAAAGGTCTGTGTCTGGGGGCTGACAGCATCTTTCTACACGAACACAGCCTGCAAGGCTGGGATCTCAGCGGCAGCTTCCACAACATGCCTGCCATCCCCTGGTGGACCCCACCGTCCTGGGACTCAGAACTGCTCAGGGAGCCTGTAAGGAAGAAAACACAGGTTTTAACACGAAGGGTGTTGCCCTGCAGAATGCAGATCTGACCTGGGAGCAGCTAGCATGGAAATAACATGGATTTAAATTAAGACAGGAGCAGCTAGCATGGAAATAACATGGATTTAAATTAGGAAGACTGCTCAGGTGAAATACTAAATATAGCCTTTGGGATAATTTGTAAAATATACCTCTTCACTCAGACATCTTAAAAATACATTGTCTATTTGAGCTTTGCAGTGTGTGAAGTAGTTATTTCCAGTTCACAGACCAGAAAAAGTTTCAAGATTCACAGACTGCGGATGTTATTTTGACACAAATTGCCCCTCCTACAACTCCGATGTTTCTCTCTTTTTTTAAATTAAATTAAATTAAATTTATTGATTATGCCATTGCAGTTGTTCTATTCCCTTCATTCCCCTCCACCCTCCACCCCCACCCCCAGCATTACCCCCCCTTTAGTTTATGACCATGCGTCTCAAGTTCTTTAGATTCTATATTTCCCACACTATTCTTGCCCCCCATCTATTTTCTATCTACCGTCTATGCTACTTATTTTCTGTACCTTTTCCCCCCTTCTCCTTCTCCCATTCCCCTGTTGCTAACCCTCCTTGAGATTTTCATTTCCATGTTTCCACCCCTGATCTAACTGTCCTTTTAGTTTGCTTTTGTTTTAGGTGTGGTTGTTAATAACTGTGAGTATGCTGTCCTTTCACTGTTCATGTTTTTTTAACTTCTTTTTCTTAGGTAAGTCCCTTTAACATTTCATATAATAAGGGCTTGGTGATGATGAACTCCTTGAATTTGATCTTATCTGAGAAGCACTTTATCTGCCCTTCCATTCTAAATGAAAGTTTTGCTGGATAGAGCAATCTTGGTTGTAGGTCTTTGGATTTCATGACTTGGGATACTTCTTTCCAGCCCCTTCTTGCCTGTAAGGTCTCTTTTGAGAAAACTGCTGACAGTCTGATGGGGACTCCTTTGTAGGTGACTGTTCCCTTATGTCTTTCTGCTTCTAGGATTCTCTCCTTCATTTTAATCTTGGCTAATATAATTATGATGTGCCTTGGTGTGCTCCTTCTTGGGTCCAACTTCTTTGGTACTCTCTGAGCTTCCTGGATTTCCTGGAAGTCTATTTCCTCTGACAGATTGGGGAAATTCTCCTTTATTATTTGTTCAAATAAGTTTTCTACTGGTGGCTGTTCCTTTCCCCCTTCCAGTACCCCTATAATTCGGATGTTGGAGCGTTTAAAGATGTCCTGGAGGTTCCTAAGACTCTCCTCATTTTTTTGAATTCTTGCTTCTTCACTCTTTTCTGTTTGGCCATTATTTGCTTTCTTCTGGTCCACTCCATTGATTTGAGTCCCAGTTTCCTTTTCATTGCTATTGGTTTCCTGTGCAATTCCATTCATTTCAATTGGTTTCGCCTTCATATGTTTCTCTAATTTGTGGCTATAACCAACCAGATCTGTGAGCATCCTGATCACCAGTGTTTTAAACTGTGCGTCTGAGAGTTTTGCTATTTCTTCATCGCTTAGATTTATGGGCTCTGGAGCTTTGAGATCTTCTTCAGCCATTTTTGGTCAGTTTGTGCCTGTTAAGTATGAGGAGCAGAGCCTTGGACTCCCAGGTCTCTGGGATGTGACGCTGTATGTGGGGGCGGGGTCAGAGCGGGGAAATGGCGGCGCCCTCTGCTGCCGCTCGCCACTGGGGCCTGCTGGGTTCGGTCTAACTGCCCACTCCCTTGCTGGTCTATCTGCACACGAATGCGCGACCACAGTCAAATCTCGGCCCTGCTCCCTCGCTGTTTCCCCGTGGTCACTCGCTGGGTCGCTCACTAGGTCCGACCCTCCGCCTGGGTTCCGCACGCCTGAGTCCGTCTGACCGAGTTTTCCCGTGCAACCCCGCTCCGCCAGCTGCTGGTTTCGCCCCTCTTACTGGTAAGGCTGAAGAATTTGTTGTTATCAGACTTCCGAAAAGTTCAATTTTCTGTGTTCTAGCTGTGTTTTCTGTTGCTAATATTTTGTTGTCTCTAAACTTGGTTGTGTGAGAAAGCACGGCGTCTCCACCTATGCCTCCATCTTGGAGGAAGTCCCAATATTTCTCCTGAAGAGATGTAATCACTTACTTACTCACACACACAGGTTTTTCTTTTTCTTTAACATTTTACCTTTTTAAGATGATGTTTAACTGAAACAAATACTTTTTTGAGTATATTTTATTGATTATGCCATTACAGTTGTCCCATTTCCCCCCTTCACTCCCCTCCTCCCTGCACACCCCTCCCCCTTTCCCCCACTTTAATTCATGTCCATATGTCACTAGTTCTTTAGTTTCTACATTTCCCATATTATTCTTGCCCTCTCCCCTATTTTCTACCTACTGTCTATGCTAATTATTCTCTGTACCTTCTCCCCCCTTCTCCTCCTCACACTCCCCAGTTGCTAACCCTCCTTGTGATCTCCATTTCTATGGTTCTGCTCCTGATCTAGCTGTCCTCTTAGTTTGCTTTTGCTTTAAGTGTGGTTGTTAATAACTGTGAGTTTGCTGTCCTTTCACTGTTCATCTTTTTTATCTTCTTTTTCTTAGGTAAGTCCCTTTAACATTTCATATAATAAGGGCTTGGTGATGATGAACTCCTTGAATTTGATCTTATCTGAGAAGCACTTTATCTGCCCTTCCATTCTAAATGTAATTATGATGTGCCTTGGTATGTTCTTCCTTGGGTCCAACTTCTTTGGGACTCTCTGAGCTTCCTGGACTTCCTGGAAGTCTATTTTCTTTGCCAGATTGGGGAAGTTCTCCTTTATTATTTGTTCAAATAAGTTTTACACTTGTCGCTCTTCCTCTTCCCCTCTGGTACCCCTATAATTCAGGTGTTGGAATGTGTAAAGATGTCCTGGAGGTTCCTAAGCCTCTCCTCATTTTTCTGAATTCTTGTTTCTTCATTCTTTTCTGTTTGGTTGTTTCTTTCTTCCTTCTGGTCCACTCCATTGATTTTAGTCTCAGTTTTCTTCCCATCACTATTGGTTCCCTGTGCATTTTCCTTCATTTCACTTAGTGTAGCCTTCACCTTTTCATCTAATTTGTGACCAAAATCAACCAGTTCTGTGAGCATCCTGACCACCAGTGTTTTGAATTATGCACCTGATAGGTTGGCTATCTCTTGGTCACTTAGAAGTATTGGCTCTGGGGCTTTGAGCTATTCTTCTTCTCGAGCCATAATGTTTTGGTCTGTTTGCACCTGTTAGGTATGAGAGGCGAAAGCTTAGGTGTTCACTGGGGCGGGTCAACCCAGTTGCTGGGTTGTGATGCTGTATGTAGGGGTGGGGTCAAAGAGGGAGGAATGGCATTTGTTCTGCTCTCTCTCAGATTTCGGTCCCCTCTGCCGCTTCCCACAAGCAAATTGGGCCCTCCTGGTGCTGGTTCCCAGGTATGTGGGCTTGTGTATGTTCTAGGGTACTATGCGTCTCTCCAATGAACTCTCCTGTGAGGCTGGGAGCCTCTCCTGGCACCTCACCCCCAAAAGTTTTTCCAATTGGTGCTCTTAGGCTTTAATTCCCGTTGCAGGGCCCTGGTTTGCATGGTCTGTCTCACTGTCCGTTTTTTCACCTGGTTTATCTACACGCAAATGTGTGACCACGGTCAGCCAGTTACCTTGGGCTCTCATTGAGTCCACACGTTGCCACCCCACACCTGGAATCTGCCAACCCACATCTGTGCGCCTGGGTCAGTCTGGCAGCCACCACTTTTTCCTGCCTCGACCCCTCTCCACCAGCCACCGACTTTGCCCCTTTTACCAGTCTGGATGAATGGTTTGTTATTGTCGGACTTTGGTACAGTTCAATTTTTCTGTCTGTTTTGGTTGTGTTTTTGTTTCTAAATCTTTGTTGTCCTTAAACTTGGTTGTACAAGGAGATACAGTATTTCCACCTACGCCTCCATCTTGGCCAGAAGTCCTTGAAGCAAATACTTTTTAAGAATGGGAAAGGTCATATCTATTTTTATATTTCAGAGCAAATATTTTTGCTGAATAACTATGACCCCAAATAAATCAGGTAATTTATTTAAGTCCTAGCCAGGTACAATGAGAGAGGCCCCGTGACTGCCCCCAGGGAGCTGTAGGGGTGCGTGTGGGCTGTGCAATGGGGACAGCACGTTTAGGGTGGTCTGACCAGCTGGCCCCCCCCTCAGAACTGCAGGTACCCAGGGATGGCTGCACTGTGCCTGCCACGCCGCAGCCTTCAGCACTGTCTTCTTGTATTTCTGGTGATGAGAACATGCGGTGCGTTGTTTTAACTCTTAGTCCCTGAGAGGTAAGGGTCTCGACTCTACCACAAAAGCGTAGTACTGAGCTGTACTAGCTAGTTAACAGCTTTCCCTTATTATTTGTAGGTTTGAAGAAAAACTGTAAAGCCACTTCCCATCCCTGCCCTTAATAATACCCTTGCTGTATAAGCCAAGGACTCTTCACTTTCAAGCCTGTCCTAACAAATCCATATAAATGATGATTCTCTAAGGAAAAACAACAAGTAACCATGTTCTCATTTTGGTTTACTTAGCTCAGTTAGTGTTTGCAAGGTCGAAAATAATTGTAGGCATGGCTCCTGTTTTACTTCTGGTGGTTCAACCAGAGTTTTCCTCAGATAATTTCTAATGCCAGTTTCCTTCAAATAACTCTCTAATAGCCAAGATATAAATAATAAAGCATTTTAAAACATCCTAAGAAGGCCACAGATTTTAACAGGAAGGAGATACAGGAAGGGCAGGGGCACATCGAGCCTGGAGCCCCTCACCCCACTCTCGTGGGGCCCCACGGGCCTGGGCCTCGCATCCACACCACATGCTGGAGGGAGTGTGGGCTCTGCGGCCCAACTGCCGACGCCTGGTGCTGGCCCTACCTCGTGGGTTATCTAGGGGAAAGTTGCTTAGCCTCAGATTAAACAAGCAAACAAGCAGTAATTAGAACAGATCCTCACAGTCCATGTTCAATAAGTATTCATTACAACAACAACAGCACCCTCCGTAAAACAGAACAGCAGGTGAACTTCGGGGCAGTATCACGGGTTGAAATGCACGTCGGGTGTTTAGTACAGAGCCTGGCACACAGTGAGCACTGGATACATGACAGCCATTACCAGGAAACATCTGGTGCTTTATAAAATCCTTATCGTAAATTTAAATCCTATTTAAATTGTAGTTTAGACAGAAGTACGTTATTTACAAAGAATAACTGAAAAGCGTGAAAACTGGATTTTAAATGCTTTCTATAAGCAAAAATAACTGCGTATAAAAGTAATATAGTCTCCCCACAAAGAATCTGCCAAATTCTGAGAAGTGCAAGGGAGTGAAGGAAGTCTTTCATAATCTCATCGCCTGCAGACAATGGTTTACACTTTGACGTGTAAGGCCATTTTTTCCTACGCTCCTTGTCCCCTTTATTGTAATTTTTAAAGCTATAAATCTGCCTCATACATGAGCTAGGTTCTAAACTCAGCCTATGAAGTGAAAATAGCAAAAAACTCATAATTTTCCTGGAAAATCTTTTAAGCAGGCACCACACTGGATACCAACATACCACCTCCCGGGAAGTCCAGCACAGCCAGGGGACCCCCCGGGGGCTGGACCGGATCCCAGGGTTTGACTGAGCCCCAGAGAAAGTGGTTGGCTTCCTCTGGGGGTTATGTTATAGAAAAGTGACAGATCATTAAATATGAGAACCACACTGACCATGGCGTGATGTGCGTGCCCAGTGAGGCCAAGTCCCCCCATTCTCTGCTGACTCCGGGGGGACTACAGTGCGTCTGGGTAAGTTGTCTGAACAGCGGAAGCTGTCTGTCTCGCTCCCTCTGTCTCTGATAAGCACACACAGTTGACCACAAAAGTGGAAAGTACAAAGGTGGCTCCTCTGTGACCAACAGACATTACACAGGGGTGGGCAACAGCAGGCTTACAGTCGTATTAACATAGTCATTAATAGAAAATTATAGAAGAATACACTGTTTCATGTGCTCACCACTGTAAACCTGCTTTTGCCTACCCCTGTTCATATAATTTATTCTTTAATTTTATCCACTATATCTAACCTCGGCATCAAAAACGCTCTAAATATTTAAAATGAGTGTATGATATGTGGGATGGATATACTATAATTTTGTAATTTATTTCCTAGTATTGAGCAGTTGGGCTTTTTGTAATTTTTTGCTATATCCTGATTATCTGTCTACCTTTCTTATTTCTTCCTTTAAGATGAATTCCTAGGAGTAGAATCCCTTAGTGAAGAGATGTGTGAACTACCCAGAAAAACTATCTCAACTGACAATCTCACCAGCAGTACGAGTGATTCTCTCATCAATTATAATTCTGATATGTGAAAATGACTACACTAATTTAACCTCATTTTACTTGATTATTAGTGAGACTGAGCTTTTCTTCATAAATTACTTGACCATCTGTATTGCCTTTTGTGAATCACCTATTCCTGCTTTTTGTCTTTTTTCACTGGTGGCATTAAGTCAACTCACAGCGCCGTACAACCACTACTCCTATTTCCAGAATTTTTCTGTTACCCAAAGCACAGACTCTGTACCCATTAAACACTCATCTCACACGCCTCCTCTCAGCCCCTGGCGATGTCCACTCTACTTTCCGTTTCTATGAATGTGCCTGTTCATAGAAACTTGATACGTTCATAGTACTGTTCATAGTACTACTACTGTTCATAGTACTACTACTGTTCATAGTACTTGATGTGAGTGGAATCGGACAGTACTTGTCCTGTTGTGTCTGGCTGATTCCACTGACACAGCGTCTTCACGGTCCACACACAGTGCAGCACGAGCCAGGACAAAGTGGTTGATGTGAAGTGGCCCAAGGGCCAGGGCGGTTTCCCTTTCTGTATGATTCCCACTGCTTTTAAGCACCAGATGACTGGATAAAATTCACCCATCTTTCCCTCTACAGTTTTGTTTCAATTTTAAAGGTTAGTTCCTTTAATTCATTTAAAACTTCTGACTGTGAGCTGCGAATCAAAATAGATTTTATCAATGGTTTACCTCCAAGCACCACTTTGGAACAATCCTTTCCTTCCCCATGATTTGTGATGCCTCCTCTGTTACACATTAAATGTAGCTTCTGTTTCTAGCTAGCTTCCATCCTTACTTCCCTGCTATTTTGCAGCCACTTGAATGAGTGAACAGGCTAATTTCTGGCCTTGCCAGACCATTCTGAAATGATCTCTGGTCAACTCACTCTTGCACAGTCCCCACCAAATATGTCAAATCTCAAGTCAGACCTCCAGCTTCCCCCCAACACCATTCCCTCCTTCGCTCTTAACCAGCGCCCTTGCCTCTCACTTCTACAAAGAAAGGAGAGCAACTCCACACCAAACTTAAACCTTCTGCTATCTTCCCTTCCCTGCATTTACACCTTTCATCACCCAGGGTCATCCCGGCCCTGGTGCTTATCCCGGCCCATCTGGGCTGAGATCCCTGGAGCCCGTCTTTCTCAGTCACCCCTTCAGCTGTATCCTCCACACTGAGGCTCCTACCCTCACCTCAATGGCTATCCCTCTCACTGCTGCTCCAACTAAACCCCTATTTCCCTCTTCCCCGTGGTTGATTCTTGCAGATCCTTCTCTCTCGCCATTTCCGCTGCTCCTACTTACATAGCTCCCGATAGAGACAACTACCATGTGCTTAGAACCAACGAGTAGCTCTCGCTCCTCTCTAGACCTCTGCAGCCCTCAGCACAGTTGCCCACCTTCCCCGTAATACGCTCTCACTTGACTTTCGAGACTCCCACTGTCTCAGTTCTCCCTCTTCCTCCGCACCCAGCTGGCCTCCATCTATCTGTCTCCTTCGCAGGCTCATCTCAGAGATTGGTTCTAGACCCTCTACCCTTCTTATGTCCCCACCCCCTCGCCCCCAGAGACCCTGTCCTTGTCTGGAGCTTCAGTTAATCCACTTGGGCTTCTCCTCAAAAGTGATTCTGTCACCTCCCTGCAATCAACTTTTCAATGGCACTTTAGGATAGAGACATAAAACAAAATGAAAATACCTCACATGGCCTACAAGGCCTCGCCATCCAATACCCACCCCTCCCTACCTCCTTCCCCTTCCCCAGCCACATCTGCTTCCTGTCAGTCCCTGCCACTCTACCTGTCCCCACCACAGGGTTTTCAGAGACTGAGGGCTAGTCCCCGTGCCCCACTTTACCTAACTCCTAGGTAAAGTGTCACTCCCTCAGGGAAACTTCCCTGACCTTCACGAACAGATGGGGACTCCTGTCTCTACTACAGGCTCCCATAGAACCACAGACAGCTCTTCTGTGCCACTGTCCTAACTGCAGCTGTTCCTGTATTGTCTCTGTCTCGCCCTCCACGAGGGCCCGGACTAGTCACGTTCCAATGAACTGCTTCCCTACCCCGCAGTTGGCTGGCACTGGGGAGTCTAGGGAGCATTCCCAGGCAGGTGGCCTTGTGCGTGGTCTTCCCCAGCAACCTGCTCTTGATCCTACTGTCGCACTCACTATGCTCCTCTAAGTTTGTCATTCATTCAACCAGCAGTTTTTTTGGTTTAATATTAAGCTCACCCAATGTGTCAGGCATTATGCTAACACTAGCTTTTTTGCTAAAACATTTCTTCATACCTCTGGATCACAGACCCATCAGAGAATGTGATGGGAGCCACAGACTCTTTAAAAAAAAGAAGAAGAAGAAAGAAGAAGAGACCAACACTCATTTTGCAAAAGATTTTAGCAGGATTCAGAGCCTGCAGCCCAACTATGAACACGAGATTGCAAGCGCTGGGAGGGCTCGGTGTGACAGCTCTTCTGTTTCATCCCTGTACCCAGAAAAGAGTTTGGTCCACAGAGGGATAAAATTAGTGTTTGTCAACTGAAACTGAACGAGCAAACCAAGTTCAAGAGACAACTTAATGAACTGGCTAAAACTGTGGGTTGCCTGGGCTTAATTCCTGCTCATGCTTTGTCGTGACTGGAGGAAGTCATTTCACCTCTCAGTGCCTCAGGTTGAGCATCGGGGGAAAAATGGGGACACCCCATCCTGGGTGGCTGTGAAGATGAAATGAGTTAGTACCATAAATCACAGAGTATTCGGATATATGACAATCAATTTTAAAGCTGAGAAGGCCGATAAAGTCACACATAAAGTAACCTGTCCAAGGTTGCTCACCTAATAAAGGGCATTCGAACCCAAAAGCCTGGCTCCAGAGTCCAGCCCTTAGCCCTGTGCCCTACGCATAATAATAATGCTCTTCATAAATGTATGGTAAGACGCAATGTGATACTTCGTATTTATTAGAAATTTTTGAGGAGTGAAATCCACTTCTGTAATGTGCATAATCTTCATAATTAATATGGGCCCCTCTGTAACACCGGTAATTTCAATTATGATATGCAGGAACTGCTGAATTTCACATTAACTCCAATGGATATAAACAGGAAAAAATGAAGTCCCAAGTAGAAAATCTTGGGTGGCAATCGAAAGTCACACACCCCTCGAGTGGGGCCTGAGCGTTTCCCCAGAAACTTCCGACCAGCGGCGCCAGACATCCGCACAGGCCAGGCAGGAGAAGCCGAGCGATGGGCCCGGGGTCCACCTTCTCAGTGGGCGGCCCCCGACCCCCGACCCTGCCACAGTCGTGCAAGGGGCGATCACTCCCAGGGGCGGAGAAAGGGCGCGACTCACCTGTCGGTGTCCTTCCCTTCAAGGAGCAGTGAGTCCCGCCCCGGCTCTGTTTTTCCTCCCTCGCGGGCGAAGCTTCTGAGGAGCGGGTCCAGGACTCAGGACCTCCAGCAACTCACGAATTTCCCCCAGGGGCACCAACGGGGGCACCTGCCCCTTTACCAGCAGCCAATCAGAGCACCTGAGGTCCTTGAGCACGTTGACACCAGCCCCAACGCAGCCAATCAGAGCATGGGACACGGGGTCACGTGACCCTTGCGCCATTCCTGGGCGCCGCAAGGCCGGGTGGCGTGTGGATTGGCTTTCCAGGGAATTTAGCCTGACCCCCAATCATTGCCTCTCGCATTTTCACACTCTTTCCTTCCCAGCATTTGAGAAAAATTGGAGTTTCGGTTGCTGTGTCTCTTGGGGAATGTCACAGAGGTACAATTAACTAAAAAACCACTGCATCTTTAAACTACAGCCATTCTGGATTCCCAAAATAATTCGATAGGCAAATAACTAATTTACAAAAGAAAGGTAGTTTTAAAAAGCCCCCAATCTCTTTGGAACGTATGGAGCCTTCCCATTTTACTGCCCACTGTCCCAGTCCTCCACTCAGCAGTCAGAGAAGGTGGCTGACGACGTCTTTAAAAACCTCCCTCCTGCCACCCTCACCTACGTATTTGTGCTGTTAACTGTCACATGGTTTACATTCCAATTACTAGTTGTGATGCCGATTTCATTTCTCCTTCAAGTCAAGCTTAACGTCTATCCCAGTTACTCTCGCGTTTATCTATCAATCGATAGATGTTTATGGCAATGTCTATTAAGTGCCAAGAGTGTCAAGCAGTAATGAGAAGGCGGCTGTGGACAAGACAATGAGGAATAAAACACACTTCCTGTTCGGGGAGTTTACAGTCTAGTGGAGGACAAAGACATTAACAACCAATAGCATAATCCCTGGCAAGCAGAGTTAAATGTTTCCAAGGACAGGATGCCCTTCCCCTGCCTAGTTGTCCTATGCTCGTGCGTGGAGCTGGAGTCAGGAAAGCGGTGTGATTTTCCTAGGCTGGAGGTCCCCGTGTAGTGTCTCCACAGTGCACTGTGCACAGTTCTAACACAGCCTTAACCTACAGCGCTGAAATTCTTCCGCACTGCCCTCTCCTCTTATGGAGCAAACTTCTTGCAGATACTGATGAATTTAGTTTCCTATGAACAATGCTTGGCACATGGTAAGGACTCTGGAAATACTAACGCTAACTAAATCTTTGAGTCTAGACTTAGCAACCAATTTGTGCTCAATAGGCTTTGTTGAGGGACTGACGCTTGACTTTAATTCCAGAGTGGCAGCAAGAGTCCCGGCTCCTTGTCTCAAGATCAATTCCCTCTAAGTTACCCTCATACAAAAGCCTTATTATTCATGGTTTATTGAACAGTTTTTCCTGAAATAAAGTGACTTGGGGTCCAGACGAACCAAAGTGGTTCACATGCATTTAGGAAAGGGGGTTAGGGTAGGATACAGAGAAGAGAAAGTTAAGGGATGTAAATTCAGGCCTTAGAACTCTAAGGTCAGGAGAGAGGGAGGAGAGAAGGGCACTAGGATGCTGGCAGCTTGCACCAGGGCTCCACATGACTGTGTGTAAGGAATGATAATGCCCATGACCCTGAGAACTGAAATCAACATTGAAAATGACCAACTCGGCTATGCCAGCTGTGTTAAATGTTACCCAAAGACTTTTCCATTCTAAATATTTAAATAGTGTATTTCTAGGACCATAAAATCAGAAGAAAAAAAGCTTGGATGGAGAAATGGGGGAAAAAACCTAGTACTATGCATATCATCTATAAGAAAATCACACATGCTTGAAACTGGGAAGATCCTAAAGTTTTTAGTATGTAAGAGATGCATTAAAAATAAGTTATCAGCCTTCTATATCCAAATTTTACTAATTTATTTTAAATGAGTGTGAAAAATACAAGGGTTTTTGCAAAGGTTCATTCAAAAGTTGGTTCTCTCAACTCAATTTTTCCAGGTGGCCAGCACAGTTTTTGATAGTAAGAGTTCAAGAAATATTTGCTGAGTGAATAAAAGGTCTTGAATCCCTCCCTCAACTATCAATGGGCAGGGGGTTTTGTTGTTGTTGTTGTTTTAGATTTTATTTATTTTTAGAGATCTGGGAAGGGAGGGAGAAAGAGAGAGAAATATCAATCGGCTGCCTCTCTCATGTCCCTCAACCAAGGATCTGGCCAGCAACCCAGGCATGTTCCCTGACCAGGAATCAAATGGGTGACCTTTTGGTTTGCAGGGCAATGCCCAACCCACTTGAGCCACAGGACTGGGCGGGGTTTTTAGAACACAACCCTTCCAGTGAGGGGGAGAACACTGTATTCAAACACTGCATCTGCTCAGTGGGAGCACACTGGTTAATGCCTTTTTCCCCTTCAGTGACTTGTTAGTCACAATTTAGACCAAACTGAAAAAGCTTTGCAAGACAATCCCGCCCCCATATCAGTGGCTTTGCTGAAATAGTGTTCTTTTACTGAAATAGTTATTCATATTAAAACTGAATCTTTATTCCCCTGGATGGTGATGGCAAATCCTAGGTGTGTGAATTTTTCAATTCTGTACAGTGCATTCAGGTCCAAAGAGTATGATGTGAAATATGGATAGTATGAGAAACAAATGATTACTGCTTATTAACAGTGGTGAAGGAAGATGAGGCACATTTTTTCTTTTCTCAGTAACAGAATTTATTGATCCATTAATTCATTATCCAGTATACGTTAAAACACATATCATCTAAAATTTGTTGTTGTTTCTGGATTTTTGACTCAGCTTTATCTTGAGTGACCTTTACATATATGACTGTCACACTGAACATCTATCACTACTAAAGATGGAAAAGCAAAAGGCTACTCATTATAATGGCAAGAATTAGCCCACCAGAGACAGGAAAAGAACAATAGTAATAACAATAATGGCAGCTAACCAGAGCTGCAACAGCCCATGAGCTATGCAGCACGGCGAGCCTGCAGCTAACATCTACCTAGGACGTCCTGCCATATGCCAGGCACTGTCATGAGCGTTTCACATGCGTTATGAAGTGGACACCACTCTCATCCCTGCTGGTAGATGAGAACGGAGAAGGCACACAAGGTTAATCACTCGCCCAAGACCTCAACGCTCATGAGCGTGAGAGCCAGGTCGGAGTCCACACTCTTATCCTGTTACCCTACACTCACTCATAGTTACAATCCCCACTACTTCAAAAAAACCATTTTGGTTTTACATATTTCTTGCAGATAACTTTATTTTTAAAAGTACAAAGTATTTGAAAGACACTATTTATATTTGGAATAATTTTGAAAAATACTATTTTACTAAATACAGGGGTGGGCAAAAGTAGGTTTACAGTTGTTCATACGGAAAATAATACAATATTTAATAAATAATGATACAAAAAATTAACCGTGCTTCGTGTACTCACAACTATAAGCCTACTCTTGCCCACCCAATTATATGTTAGCTGTTCCTTCATTCAAAATGATGATGTGGTTTATACCAGAATCTCTCCAATGTATAATCACATCTCACAAACTAGTGTTCCACCCCTTTCCTCAAACAAAGTAAAAAAAGAAAAACAACCATCAAATACACAAGATTCTGTATATGCATATACTTTAATAATAAAGGTCACTTAGCTATAAATGAACAAGGGAAGGGAGACAAAGAAAATTTAACACGTGACACTTTCACGAGTTTGGTCGAAGGGGCACACGAGGAGCCGTAACACATGTACTGTCTGTAATAACAGGGCTGTGACTACCGGTTTGTATTGCACACATTTCCTAACACAGAGCGCAAAGTTAAAGCAAACAGTGATGTCAAGAAAATTTTAACAAAGTCTTTTAAGAAAGTCTAAAAACCTGCTGCTTTCCCACATTGACTCTCAAAACTTTGATTTTGTTGTATTAGAATATCAGTTTGCCACTTTAACTTTTACCATACATGAAAAATTATCAAAAATATACTGATGGGTCTATTCTAATTGTGTCATTTATATTTACATTAAGCAAATTCTTTTTTACCAAGTTCTTTATATACAAATTCCATGTGTCCTATGTGAAATTCATTAAAAAGTTAAAAACCACAGAAATGTCATTGGAAACAACTGCTTTCCATCAATGAAGAACATTTTAAAATAATTTAACTGAAAAAAGTATTGAACTCCACCAATTTCAGCTGCAACAGTATTCCTCCTGAATGTTTTCTGTGATTTAAGGGGAAAAGAAATTGTGTAAACCTTGACTGCAAGGAAATAAATGATAAAAATTTGATTAACTGCTTACTGCTTTTCAAGAAATTTACAGTCTAATAAGGCTGGCAATAAAAAAACAACAATTTTTAAAAACTAGCTTAAGGTAACTGAAGAAATGAAAGACTTGAAAAACTGTCAAATGCACTGTATAAATACTTTTCATATAAATTTAAATCACAAAATAGTGTCCCATAGCTAACTGAACTGAAGATAGGCATGGCTTTTTGATACTTTCAAAGGGCCAACATTTAAAAAAATTAAACTATTTCCAAACTGGCAGGAATTTAGATTTTAGAAGCATCACAACAGATCAAAGAAATTTATAGAGACTTAAGAGGCAAAGATATTGGGGAAAGCTCGTAAAGGGATTGTATTACTACCACTACAATTAAAAAGTCACTCTCATTGTTTTAGACTCATGGTCACAGAAAATGAAAAGATGTCTTTTTCTGAGAAAGAAAACTTAAGCATAAATTTGTAAGCTTTTCAAATTTAAATATCATTGATTAAAATGACCATAAAACCGAGTGTAGCACTTAGTTCAATACAGATGCATTTCTCTTATTTAAGAACTGATTTCATAATAATCATTGAAAAACTTATGCCTTTCTGGTTTGAAAACAGAGGTTAGCTCCATTTGGGAAATTGTCTTAATTTCTGTTGGTTACAGACTCCACTCAAGCAGGAAGCAGGGCTGTGAAACGTTTACCTAATGAGTGCTCTGTCTCTGGACTTTGGGGCCGATACCCTGCGTGTCTTCTTCCTGACTGGGACGCTTCCCACTGCCAAGGCCAGTGCCCATGGAGCTTCTCCCTACACATTTCAAAAATGTATGTTTAAAAACAGGAAAGGTGAGAAGAACAGTGTGCTCAAATGCTTTATTCCTCCTACCTTGCTTTAATAGGTGAGTCTGCTGACTGTCTCCATGAGCATAATGTAAAATGCCACTCCCTTGAGTGCAACCTATTAGTGTTTAAAACACAGTAAAATTACTTAAAATAAATTCCAAGTTGTATGTATTAAGACTACAAATCCAACTTTAGTATTTGTATATAAGACCATGTATGCTTTTTAAGACTAAACCTCAATTCTTCATATGATCCAAAAATCACATGCCCAATGGGAAAATTTAAATTTAGTGTCATAGAAATACTGACTGTTCAAAGGCAAAATTACTGGTAGTCATCTTCTAAAAACACTTCTCTAGTGAATGACAACAGACACTTGACCATAAAGGCAAATAGGGCAGCAGTGAGATGTTCACCCTTCCTTTACCTCTTGTCCCTCTCTACTCCACTCTCCTCCCTCGGTGCCTATCTGAAGCATGTATCTGGAGATATTTATAAGGCCCGGCCAGATGAGAATTAAACAATTCAAATCAGCCCTGGCCGGGTAGCTCAGTTGGTTAGAGCATCGTCTGGATACATCAAGGTTGTGGGTTTGATTCCTAGTCACGGCACATAGAAGAAGCAAGCAAGGGATGCATAAGTAAGTGCCAATATTTATTTATTCCTCACATGCTGCCTTGTTTTTAATCAAATTAATTGTGAGGCTTAATAAATAAATATTTGATTATTAATCTCTTGATGTCTAGTGCAGGATTTTTCTTTTCACTTACTTCCACTGCTGCTACAGCCTGGGATATTTTCTCCAGGAGAATACCCCATGAGGCCTCCATTCCCATTAGGATTCGAAGGCACTGATGCAAGAAGACCTGAAGGGAAAAATTGTCTTATTAAATTATGGTCAAGATCAAGTCAAGGATAGGAACATAAACAGCTGCCAAGGACACAAATCCAGGGCAGTCACTGACATACCTAGTCCTCTGTAGCGTGACAGCTGCTGGTAGATCTGTTTCATCCTTTCAATGTTCAAGCGGCTTGCCTCGGCGTGGTTTACCATTGGTTTAGGGTAGTTAACGCCTATCAAACATTTGGCGACCTTTTGGATACCTTCTGGTGCATTCCAAGGATCATAGATGTATTTTGCAGGGAAGCCTCTTAGGATAGGCAAATATCGCCTTTTGGTAGAAGGGAGAAAAATTATTCATAAAATGAACTATAAGCCAATTGCAATAAACTATTTATTTATTAGCAATGAAAGACCAAAATCAAGTCAACAGCATTTAAATGACTTGTTTACCCTTCTCATCTCTGCTGACCATCACGAGTGGGGTATGCTTTAAATGTTGCTTAAATATGAAAAGCTTTTCCTGGATTAGTTATTCTAAACTGAAAAATAATCACTCCCGATTTACCTTATGTAGTCTCCATTGGGATCTGTTCTCCTACCAAAACCAACAGGGCAATAGCAGTGAAAAAACTGTTGAAAAAAGGAACTACAAGACAGCCACATCCAACTTCCAGCATTTATGCTCCAATCTGCATCAAGCAATAATTCTTCAAATACCTTCAGAAGTAACAGTAATGAGTTAGTTTACACACACATAACTCTCAAAGCAAGCATTTTCCAGGTGTCTGCAGATCAAAAGTTAAGACAAAGAAAATCTAGCACAGAACTGCAAAACTAAACATTCCAAAGTTAGCTTCCTTGCCTAGGTTTTGTTCTAGAATGAGTAATTTCAGGTAAAGAAACATACCAGTTATGTAAGTGGATTTGTGAATAGCATTTACCTTTCTAACCTTTGCAGTGTTATGTGGGAGGAGGGTAAAAAAAGTATTCAAGTCACTGATTTAAAAGGAATATGAGGAGATCAAAAAATGGAAGAAAATAAAAGAGTAAACACTTTCAAGAAAGCAAAAGAGCTTCCAAGTCAGCCACTGACAGAATCTTAGCAGTTTGGTACACTGGCCAGACAAAGGGAGCATCCGAATATAGATGACCTTTAGAAATGCACTGGCATTATAGAGTTTAAGTTTGGAATTTCTTAATCTAAAAGGAAAATAGAATTAAAATATTTAATGATTTTTAAAATAAATTCATGAAGTGTGTGCTACACATCTACCTCATGGACAACTCTGTACAGATCATGTGTAACAGATGCAAAAAAAGCACAAGATCAGAAATGGTCCTTGGAGAGGGGAAATTTATGATACAGGTAAGAAGGCAAAACCTACGTACAAGCACAAGATGAGGCCACAAAATGCAGTATGCTCCACTTTACATAACAGAAGTATTACTATAAAGCTGTGCTGTTGAAGTAAGGTAAAATGATATATATTTTAAAATTTATATTATAAATTCATTATTTCTAAAAACTCTTGGGTGAATCCTACCTGTGACAGAAAAGATCACCTAAATATATGTTGATGCAATTAAGCCCAGTGTTAAATCTTATACTTCCCTTGATGGCTAGGCTGGTTTAGTTGTACAAATGACTCAAGATTAACTAATCAGTTTTTGCCGTATCTCCTGTCTGATTACACTATTCTGTCTCCAGGAGTGGATGATATTCTGGGAATTAAATGCTTTGTCCACTGAAAAACTAGACTATAAATGAATCTACACAATCGACAACTTCTAAAAACAGTTTTACTAAGGTACAAAGTCCTTCGAAATAAGACCATGCTACATTACTCAGAACACTTGCCTTCATTCCTTCTTCCCAACTAATCCACAGGTCACCTCGTGTCAGGAAGCAAGCAACTGCGTGTCTGGCCAAGTGGTGAATCCAGCCCTCCTGCCGAAGCTGTGTCATGATGGCGTCAATCCAAGGAAAACCTGTCCGGCCTTCTGCCCATTTTGCTAAAGCCTCAGGATTCTTATCCCAAGGAATCTGAACACAGATGGGGTTTCCTTCCATTTTATCAAAGCGTGGATTATTTGTTGCTGCTGTATAGAAAAATTCACGCCATAGTAGTTGCCCATAAAGGGAAAGAGGAGGGGAACTGTTCTTTTTTACCTAAGATTAAAAAGCAAAGAAGTATTATAAGCAATTAAAAAATATATGTTTTGAAAAATAAAATCCAGCTTCAGTTAATACCTTCTTGTAGAGATCTGTTAGTTTGAAGTAAAACAGCCGACATGACAAACATCCAAATCGGAGGTAAGGACTGAGTCCAGTAGGGCTGGCAAGCAGGGAATTCGCGTTCATTCGAGGTCTTTCAAAGTTTGCCACCCAGGCCTGAAAACATACACAGAGAGTTATGCTAACTTTTCCACTTTTAAATTTAGATTAAAAAATTTAAAAACTATTACATAGTTCTTGGGGAATAAAATCTTATTATTCTAGACACAAATGATATGTTTTAATAAAAAAAATAAGAAAGGATAAAAGTGAGCATTTTTCTTTGTGTTTCAGCCATCCTCATGTACCACATATCCATGTGAAAAATTACCCTCCAATTCCTAACACAAAGCTGACAGCACCATGCACCTGTCTCTTTGACACTGACGTAAAGGTGAAACAGAAGAACTCTCTCCCAGTTTCAAAGTTATGGTCATCAGATACCAACTTACAGAAAAAGAGTAGAAGAGACAGTGTTGGCAACAGCTAAAAAGGAAATAATCAGAAGAGGAGGAAAATGCTATTAAATGAAGAGACAGCTGTTCATATTCAAATAATTAGGTTTGTGCTATTTTAAGTTTCTCTAAATTCCTCCTTTAACAGCCCGTTTTTTGTTTTTAAAAATAGTGAAATTATGTTTTAAATGTCAACTTGGAAATATAAGCGTGATCTATATCATTATACTTTTCTTTCCAAATGCCTCTCCAAACGCGTAAGGGCTTCAGTTTCTCCGCCCGGCCAAACTGCAGAGGGCAAACCATCTGTATCAAAACCTACAATAAATAAATAAATACACACATTGAAAAAATGTCATCCTTCTGGAATATAAATCATTTTTATTTAGCCACAATAATTACAAGAAAAGTTACTTCACAAAAAATTATGATAGCATCAAAATGAATTGATGAGCCTGGATTCTCACGTATGAAAGACATAACATGTTCTCTACTCTTTACAATGTATACTTTAAGGTGACAACGGAGAGATCACGTATTTTACAACACATAAATAAGGCACAGATTTACCACTTCTTAGTTTGACTTTCTTCTATTTTCTTCTCCTAGCTTCCTTACTCTGTTAGTGCAAAGTACATGTCAATTCAGAAGTGAGATTTTCCGAATGATTTATTAGCTCTTACATTTCACCTTTTTACCATGTATACCCACCTAATTCTTCCAGGGAAGGGACTCCATATTTCTCATCATGGTCATCAGACAGAGGAGTTGTGCACTTTTCTATCGCTTCCGAAGTAATTGTCTCTACTGGTATCTCTAGTGGTTCCATTTTGCTGATGAGTGTCTGGAATCTTTTATAAGTAAGAGGTGGTTGTCCACCATTGAGTTCTATGATCCTATTACAAAAGTTAGTAAGATCAAGTTAGTATAAAAAAAGATAATATATTTTGGTTGATAAGCTCTGAAAAGGCTTAAAAATCATAAAGTAGATAAAATTATTTAAAACTTCTAGTAGAATGACCAGGAAATTTTCTGTGACAGAAAACTTGTCACAGAAACTTGTGAAAAAATGGTTAATGAATCTAAAAATCATTTTCTAGACATCTCCTAGGTGTCAAAACTACACAAAACCTTTAAGATAAAGGGCATTAAGCACCTCTGAGTGAAAAAAACCAAGCGGCTAAATTAGTCTGAAGGCAGTAACACAAAAATATGGAAATGTAAAAATATAACTCAGCTCCAAGAATCTCTGCACTTCTCCAAGGAGGACATACAGAGGGCTCAGAGATATATGAAAGGATGCTCAGCTTCACTAGCCATCAGAGAGATGCAAAATTAAAGCCATAATGAGATACTACTTCACACTGGTCAGAATGGCCATCATAAACAAATCAACAAACAAGTGCTGGCAAGGTTGTAGAGAAAAGGGAACCCTAGTGCACTGTTGGTGCAGACTGGTGTAGCCACTGTGGAAAATAGTATGGAATTTCCTCAATAAAACTAAAAATGAAACTGCCTTCTGGCCTGGCAATTCCACTGCTGGGATTATACCCTAACAATCAAGAAATACTAATTCAAAAGAACCTATGCACCTCTGTGTTCACAGCAGCACAATTTACGAGAGCCAAGTGCTAGAAACAGCCTAAGTGCCCATCAGTAAATGAATGGATCAAAAAACTATGGTACATTTACATGATGGAATACTACCCAGCAGAGAGAAAGAAGGAACTCCTACCCTTTGTATTATGCCAAGTGAAATAAGCCAGGCAGTAAAAGACAAATACCATATGATCTCACCTATAAGTGGAGCCTAATCAACAAAACAAACAAGCAAGCAAAATAGAACCAGAGTCACGGAAATAAAGAACAAACTAACAGTGACCAGAGGGGAGGGGTGAGGGATGGGGGATAACTGTGGTGGGTGAGGGGAAGAAGGGGAAGGGTCAAGTCAAGGAACACGTATAAAGGACCTAAGGACAAAGACAATGAAGGTGGGGGCGGAGGGATTAAACATGGGGGGGGGGGGTGAGCAGGGCAGGGGACAGTAATGAGCAAAAAATGGGTGTAACTGTAACTGAACAATTTTTTTAAAATCTAAGAAATACCAAAAAAAGCAAACAAGTCTTATTAAAGTTTTATATTACTGTAGTGATAATCACTTGATATTTTCTATTGTGCTCTCGCTTTTGTTAAAAATGTTGGCATGTGTATTTTATATACATATCTCATGTATCTTATGTACATACTTATGTTTACTTCTGATCACTAATTGCTTCAATCAAGTTGTACCTAAGGAAAGATTAGCCTTTGCCAATGGTACTTTGAATTAAGATGCTCTGGAAATAACAAATTATTGTTTCTCACTATGGCCATTTGCTTAGTATTTAGCCTTAATAAAGAATTACTGGTGAAACCCAACTCCATCATTTTATGGTCAGGAACTAAAGCCTACCAAGAGAGCTAAATAAATTAGTCAAGATCACATAGCTAATAAATAACAAGTTAGGTTTTTCTTAATCCAAATACTGTACATTTTTCATTATGCCACATAGACTATGTATTAATTATCTGTGCAAGAAATAATCACCATAGAGACTAGATTCTCTGATTTTAGTAATTTTGCTTTGGTGTAAGACTCTGGGTTTACACATAGGGTCATAGTGAAATTTGTCAACTTAATAATACTGCGATGACACTACTGCTAACTATGTAACGAAAACAAAAAAAAACCTTAGAAAAATGTTTTCTATATGCTACATTGCTTTATGATGGATTATATGTGGTTAATATTCACACCCAATCCAATAAATAATCCAATTTTCTGCATAACATGAGTCTTCCATGTAGAAGCAAGTGCTCTTATCCTGTTTTGCCTCCTTCTTGCTATCAACTCAAAGTTAAGAAAACTGGTAAACTAAACTAGAAGGCAAGTTTATTACAAGATATATGACTTCTGGTTTAATATCAAATAAGTCCCTTGCTGAATCAAATCACCATTTTTGTCATGTTAGTTACAATTAACTTTATTAACTTAATTAAATGTATAAGAAACTTAAAAAGTAAAATAACTTAAAAGGTACATAGATTTTGAGAATTCAGCACTTATAAGCACATGAGTAGGCTAAAGGTTCATAAGTTAACAAATCTTTTGAACCTTCAAAGCTCACAGCATGTAATACTTCCTAAATTTAAACTTGATCACAGACTCTTTGTTGGACAAAGCATCATTAAGGATTGGTATTTCAAGACATACACTTTGAAAAATGCAATACTATGCCAGTTTTCAGAGGACTACACCTATACAAAGTAATATTTCACGCAATTTGCATCTGGATTTAAAATCAAGATAGACGAGATATACACACATGATGTAAAATAAGTTAAGACAATCATACAAAATAAAGCAAGGCAGTTTATGCCTATGTATCATATAAACTATAAAATTAATATTGCTAAGAGCCCAGAAAGGGAAGACCAACAATAGGCTGAGTCGGAACAGTCAAGAAGAGTTTTTATATTCTTAATAGTTTTCAAACTAAAAATCTCAGTATTTTAATCTTATGCACTATGTCTATAAGTTTGGCATCTATCACTGGGTTAGTAAAAATCATAGCTGTTATAGTAAGGGATTAATATATACATTTATTTAATTCTCCCACAACTCTATTATGTATATGTTATTTCCATTTTACAAACCTATGTCCCATAGGTTAAAACTTATTAGTCTAGGTACTTACTACTACTGAACTATACATTTAAAAATGCTTAAGGTGAAAAATATTATGTGCACTTTACTATAATAAAAACAAGAAAAAATACTTACTTGTCTAGGTCATATAATGTATGTGAAATTCGTACAATTACTTCTACTCCAGCTTCCATAGCCAGTTTCTTAATAGCTGCATCCCGTTCCTTTCCAAAGGGCTCAGAATCATACTCAATTGAAAGCTTAGTAATGTTCCATTCCTAAGATAAGAAAAAAGGGGCAAAATGAACACAAATTTAAAAAACAGTTTTTCTGTTATAATAATGGAGGCTGGAAAAAACGGAAAAGCTCATGATTTCCATATCAAACAATTATACTCACATCAAACTTTAAATATGCAGCAAGAAAATGTACAATTTATAAATTCAAAAATATGTAAATAAGAAATGTACGCTCCCTAGATATCAAGAATTGTGCTAGGCATTAAGATAATCTAGCAATACGCTTAAAACCAGCTTCCTACACTAAATGTGTTTGTATAATACTTTCCTTTTTCAAATAATTTATATTTACTTTATCTCATTTGCTCCTCAAAAGAACCCTTATAGTTTGGCACTTTGATTGGTATATCCATTTTGAAGATATGGGTGTTTTAAAAATTTAGGCACTTGTTCAAGTTCACAGAGAGCCAGAATGTCTGAATTTATGCCAGCTGCTTCTAAGAATTGGTAGTTAATATGACATAAGGTTTGCTATTTTATTTCTGATTACCAAAAAATGTCAACTGGAAAATAATGGAGATAGTAATCATAATAGCAGCTATTTATTGAGTGTCAGGTGCTATATTAATCTGCACAGCTTTTTATAGTGATTTTCAATGAGGAGGCTGTGACTTCAGGAAATTAAGTTATTTCTTAGGGTGGACAGTCAAGTTTTTTAAATTCTAAAATCTACTCTGATACATCTTACAAAGAAAACAAATTATCTGTAATTCTACCATTATTTAACTGACTATATAGTAACATACTGTACTTCTTCAAACCTGTACAGATCAGACAAGGGCTGTCAGAAACAGGGGGCTTTGTTTGTTTCCGGTTTTGTCATTACCATTATAAACCTTGCAGTGCACATCTTTACGCATACATCTTAAAAATCTAGGGGCATTTGTACTATTTTTTCTAGAAATAATTCCTTGAAAAATGTCTAATGGATACATTTAAGTATTTGATACACACAGTCACATTTTCCACCAGTTACACTGTACCAATTTAGCCCCGCATCACCAGTACACCAGTGTTCACTCCCCACAGAGCTACAATCCACATATACAATAGTGGTAGCACTAGTACATACACACACTATACAAAGAAAAATAATATCTCATTTAAAATACGTTCCTTTCTTGAAAGTCTTAGAGAATTCCTACCAAGCTGTCAATAACTGCTCACTTTGAGGCATAGAATTTCAGAGTATAAGTAATGTAATTATTTTTATTTTACACACTGTTGCATTGTTCAGATTTGTTAATGCAATCGTGTACTGCTTTTGAAATTTAAAAATAAGATTAAAACAACAGGAAAATATTACATTTGTTTTACAGTAATGCAATATAGAGTAGTAGTCAGAAAACACAGGATCTAAAGTCCTGAGTTCAAAGACTGACTCGACTATTTGTGTAAATTGCTCAATTCTCATCATCTGTTTGCATATCTAAAAAATGAGTACAATTTAAGTAAAGTGTTTAGAGAGTACCTAGCACATAAGCACTGTGTAAGTGTTCGCTATAGTAAAATTTAAAAAATGGTACTGGCTTGCTAAAAGACTAAATGAGATAATGCCTATAAACTGTTTAGGACACAGAACAGAAGAAGACCTCAATGAATAATAGCTATTATTAGCTATTATTATTACTAGTCATTTGTATATTTCTTCTTCTGCAAATTGAAGCTTATGTTTGCTTGGTTTTCTATTGAAGTTAATTTTCCTCTAATGGATTTATAAGAGCTCCTTACATTATTTTTTAGACTCACCCTAGGACATGCTTACTGGTTTTAGAACTAGGGGAAAGGAGGGAGAGAAACATCTGTGTGAGAGAGAACGCTGATCAGTTGCCTCTCGTAGGTACATGCCCGACCAGGACGGAACCTGCAACCTAGGCATGGGCCCTGACTAGGAACTGAACCTCAGACCGTTCGGTTTACAGGACGATGCTCCACCCAACGGAGCCACACTGGTCAGGGCAGGAGCTCCTTACATTTTACTGACAGCAACCTTTCTGCCATATATGTTACAAAAATACTTTTTTCTAAATAGTAGTTTGTACTTTAATTCTATAATATTTTTAGAAAAAACATTTTACTGTTGTTCACGTATAGTTTTCTGCCTTTTCCCTCCACCACTCCCCACCACCCTAGCCCTCCCCATCTCCCTCCCCTGCTTCCACCCCCCTTGTTATTGTCCATGTGTCCTTTACGATTGTTCCTGTAAACCCTTCACCATTTTCTCCCACTATCCCCTCCCCTCTCCCCTCTGGTCACTGTCAGCCTGTTCTCAATTTCAATGTCTTTGGCTATACTTTGCTTGCTTGTTTGTTTTATTGATAATTCTATAAATTTTTATTGACAAAAAGACATTTAGTTTCTAGAAAGTAAATGTTAGAGTCAATAATTCTCCCTCACCTTTATCCTTTTTTGATAAAGGAAGGGAACATAAGTCTAAGGATCAAAACAAAGACCACATTATTAGTAAAGTTGAATTGGAGAAAAGATATTAGGTTTAAGAGCAGGTAAGCCTGTTAATATTTCACTCCCGAATTACACAGATTGACCTACCTAATGACAAGCAGCACCTTGCCTGCAGTGTGGGCTGCCCCTGTAAAATTTATCACATGGAAGAAGAGAAGAGGATCTGTGCTCTCTGCAGCTGAAGAAAAAAGGTCCTATCTGAGCTATACTACACTACCTTTGCCCTTTGTGCTAACTCAACAATGAGATCATTCACTTCTTCCCTGGGGATGCAACCATGACCATCTCTCCACAAGAAAAAATAAAAACTCTGGGAAGAGAAAATTCCCCAAACATTAAATGTGTTCATTCATATGCGAAATACTTACTATAATTCTTATCACAGGCCAGATACAACCTTCCCTTTCTCTAAAATCAATACACATATCCTCAGGTGGAGATTTTTTTTTAAATACAAAAATTAAACCAATAGTTAAGAAGAAAAAACCAAGAATAAAGAGAGGAATGGAAATCAATGGAACAAATAGACAGATACAAGGAAAATAAATGAGCAATAACTTACTGTCCCGTGGCTCCAAACCCACTCTTGTTTGCCCTGCTTACATACAACCTTCCCTTTCAGAGAGAAACTTCACAGAGAAATAGGGCCAGAAATGGTTCATAAGAACAGTCCGCTGGGTAGCCGAGAGACTTCATGTAGGGCACGAGGTAACCTAACTGGAGCTGATCTGTAGAAGTGGTCTACTGGGTGGCAGAGAAATCTACCAGAGGACGTGGGTCGGCTGGTGCTGATCTGTAAAAGGGGCCTACCAGGTGTCAGGGAAACTGGCCAGAGTGTGCATGCAGGCAGGGGCTCGTCCAGAAAATCTACTGAGATAAGTATTACTGGGCCTCCCACTAGCTCCTCTATTGGGTAAGGTAGCAGGAAAAAAGCACAAGGATAACAAGAAGGAAAGCCTCTTCTCACCTGCCATAAACTTGCAGCGAACCACCAGCAATGTGTATTGACAAAGCCTAGTATCAAGCCAGCTGGAAAAGGAGTAATGTTTATAGCACCTATCTTCAGTCTCACAAAGCAGAGCAAACAAGGGTGGATTTGGAGCCAAGAGACAGTAAGTTATTGCTCATTTATTTTCCTTGTATTTGTCTATTTGTTCCATTGATTTCCACTCCTCTATTCTTTGTTTTTTCTTCTGCTTACTATAGGTTTAATTTTTGTATTTAAAAAAAATCTCCATCCAAGAATATGTCTATTGATTTCAGAGAAAGAGGAAGAGGGGAGGGGGAGGGAGAGAGAAACACCCATGTGAGAGAAAAACATCAATGGGCTGCAACCCACAGGTGCCACGATGCAGGAGTGAGCCTGCAATCTAGCTAGGTGCCCTGGCCAGGGAGCAGACTCACAATCTCCTAGTGTACAGGACAATGCTCCAGCAAATTGAGCCACCCGACCAGGTCTAATTTTTCTATTTTTTAAGGTGGAAGTGTCTTTGATTCCTTCTTTTCTAATACAGTATTGAAAGATATTTTCCTCTAAGCACTGCTATAGATAAATCCTAAAATTTTGCTATATTGCCTTTCCATTATGACTCAGTTATAAATATTTGCTGTTCTCTTGCTATTCATTTTAATTCTATTGAAGTCAGAGAATACGTTCTACAAGATGTCTTCTGAAATTTATTTATTTCTTTATTTTTTAAATTTATTTTTTATTGATTATGCCATTACAGTTGTTCTATTCCCCCCTTCATTCCTCTCCACCCTACCCCCCCGTCCCCACCATTACCCCCCCTTTAGTTTATGACCATGTGTCTCAAGTTCTTTAGATTCTATATTTCCCATACTATTCTTGCCCCCCCATCTATTTTCTATCTACCGTCTATGCTACTTATTTTCTGTACCTTCTCCCCCCTTCTCCTTCTCCCACTCCCCTGTTGCTAACCCTCCTTGAGATCTTCATTTCTATGTTTCCACCCCTGATCTGGCTGTCCTTTTAGTTTGCTTTTGTTTTAGGTGTGGTTGTTAGTAACTGTGAGTTTGCTGTCCTTTCACTGTTCATGTTTTTTTAACTTCTTTTTCTTAGGTAAGTCCCTTTAACATTTCATATAATAAGGGCTTGGTGATGATGAACTCCTTGAATTTGATCTTATCTGAGAAGCACTTTATCTGCCCTTCCATTCTAAATGAAAGTTTTGCTGGATAGAGCAATCTTGGTTGTAGGTCTTTGGATTTCATGACTTGGAAAACCTCTTTCCAGCCCCTTCTTGCCTGTAAGGTCTCTTTTGAGAAATCAGCTGACAGTCTGATGGGAACTCCTTTGTAGGTGACTGTCCCTTTATCTCTTGCTGCTTCTAGGATTCTTTCCTTCATTTTAATCTTGGCTAATGTAATGATGATGTGCCTTTGGTGTGTTTCTTCTTGGGTCCAACTTCTTTGGGACTCTCTGAGCTTCCTGGATTTCCTGGAAGTCTATTTCCTTTGCCAGATTGGGGAAATTCTCCTTTATTATTTGTTCAAATAAGTTTTCCACTGGTGGCTGTGCCTTTTCCCCTTCTGGTACCCCTATAATTCAGATGTTGGAGCATTTAAAGATGTCCTGGAGGTTCCTAAGTCTCTCATTTTTTTGAATTCTTGCTTCTTCACTCTTTTTTATTTGGCCATTATTTGCTTTCTTCTGGTCCACTCCGTTGATTTGAGTCCCAGTTTCCTTTTCATTGCTATTGGTTTCCTGTGCAATTCCATTCATTTCAATTAGTTTTGTCTTCATATGTATATATATAATTTGTGGCTATAACCAACCAGTTCTGTGAGGATCCTGATCACCAGTGTTTTAAACTGTGCGTCTGAGAGTTTTGCTATTTCTTCATCGCTTAGATTTATAGGCTCTGGGGCTTTGAGATCTTCTTGAGCCATTTTTGTTCTGTTTGTGCCTGTTAAGTATGAGGAGCGGAGCCTTGGACTCCCAGGTCTCTGGGATGTGATGCTGTATGTGGGGGCGTGGTCAGAGTGGGGAAATGGTGACCCCCTCTGCTGTTTCTTATGGCTGGGTGAGGAGCAGAGCCTTAGGTGGTTCACCAGGGCAGGGCCACTTAGGTCGCTGGGTTATGACGCTTTATGTGGAGGTGGGGTCAGAGCGGGGAAATGGCAGTGCCCTCTGCTGCCGCTCGCCACTGGGGCCTGCTGGGTTTGGTCTAACCGCCCACTCCCTCGCGCTGGTGTAACCACGCACGAATGCGCAACCACAGTCAACCCACAGCCCTGCTCCCTCGCTGTTTCTCCGTGGTCGCTCGCTGGGTCTCTCACTAGGTCCGACCCTCCATCTGGATTCCGCGCGCCTGAGTCCATCTGACCGAGTTTTCCTGTGCTACCCCGCTCCGCCAGCTGCTGGTTTCGCCCCTCTTACAGGTCAGGCTGAAGAATTTGTTATTAACAGACTTCTGAAAAGTTCAATTTTCTGTGTTCTGGCTGTGTTTTCTGTTGCTAATATTGAGTTGTCTCTAAACTTGGTTGTGTGAGAAAGCACGGCGTATCCACCTATGCCTCCATCTTGGCGGAAGTTCTGAAATTTATTGATACCTGTTTCATGGCTTAGTGTATGGTCTATCTTAGTGAATGTTTCATATGCACTAGAAAAGAACGTATATTCTGTAGTTCTTGGGCATAGTGTTCTACAAATATCAGTTATATCACACTGGTTGATAATGCTTTTCAAATCATCTATATCTTCATTAATTTTTGTTTATTCCATCAATAACTGAGAGGTGTAAAAATCACTAACTATGATTCTGAATTTATGTTTCTTCCTAGAGTTTTATGAGGTTGAGATTCAAGTTTTTATGCTGTTTGTAGATAATATACATTTATGATGGTTTTATCTTGTTTGAAGTGAGACTTCACTCTGCATCTCTGCTAATTTTGTCTTAAATTCTACTTTTCTATGCCTACTGTTTGCAAATACATTTTTTTCTATCTTTTATTTTGAACTATCTATTTCTTTATATTTTTAAAGTATTTCCTGTAATCAGCATATAGTTGGTTCTTGTGCATTTTTTATCCAGTCAAATTGTGCCCTTTAAATAAAGAGTTTAAAGTAGACCATTTACATTTAATATAACTATTGATGCATCTGGGTTTAAATTTACCATCTTGGTTAAGTTTTATTTTTGCCTATCTCTTTTGTGTTCCCTACCTGACTTCATTTGAATGAGTAAAGTATTTTTAGTATTTCATTTTAAAATCCTCCGTTAACTTTTTAGAAAACTATAGAAATGATCGATGAAAGTATAATCTTCTCTGTTAACTTTTTAGAAGTAGCTTCTTATGTTTCAATCACAATGTGCATTCTTATCACAGTCTATCTTCAAATCATATATTGCTAATGATTAATATAAGAATATTCATATATATATATACACACACACATATAGACAATATAAAAATATATAGTCTGTCAGGAAAAAGTCCAGCCATTGTTAATATAAGAGCATGGTTTGTGTGATATAACCTGGCAGCCAAGGAGAATGCACTGGAATCCACTGTTGTCCATGCTCATGGGTCATTCATACATGTTCTTTGACTAATCCCTTCCCCTTTTTTCCACCATTCCTCCCTCCCCCATTTCCTCTGGCAGCCATCAGTCTGTTCCCTGTTTCCATGTCTCTGGTTCTGTTTTGCTCATTATTTTGTTCATTGGATTCCTTACGAACACTCTTACAAGTGAGATCATATGGTATTTGTCTTTTACCACCCGGCTTATTTCACTTAGCATCATAGTCTTCAGTTCCATCCATGCTGTCCCAAAGGGTAGGGATTCCTTCCTTTTTCCTTCTGTTGCATATTATTCCATTGTGTAAATGTATCACAGTTTTTTAATCCATGCATCTACTGATGGGCACTTAGGCTGTTTCCAACACTTAGCTATTGTATGTAGTGCTGCTATGAACATAGGGGTGTATAAGTTCTTTTGAATTGCTGTATCAGGGTTCTTAGGGTATATTTCCAACAGTAGAATCACTGGGTCAAAAGGCAGTTCCATTTTTAGTTCTTTGAGGGAATTCCATACTGTTTTCCACAGTGGCTGCACCAGTCTGCATTTCCCCAATAGTGCAATAGGTTTCCTTTTCTCCACATCCTCGCCAGCACTTGTTCTTTGTTGATTTATTAATAATAACCATTCTGGCAAGTGTGAGGTAATATCTCATTGTGGTTTTAATTTGCATCTGATGGCTAATGATCTTGTGCATTTTCTCATATGTCTGTGTGCCATCTGTGTGTCCTCCTTGGAGAAGCGTCTATTCAGGTCCTCTGCCCATTTTTTATGGACTGTGTCTTCTGGTGTTGAGTTGTATAAATTCTTTATATAGTTTGGACATTAAACCCCTGTCAGATGCACCATTGGCAAATATATTCTCCCACATACTTCCCTTTTCACTTTGATGATGGCTTCTATATCCATGCAAGTTTTTTATTTGATGTAGTCCCACTTATTTATTTTTTTTCCTTTATTTCCCTGACCCTAGGAGTTATATCAATAAAAATATTGCTGTGTGGGATATCTGAAATTCTACTGTCTATATTTTCCACTAGCACTTTTACAATATCACTTGGGGAATAAAATTACTTACTTATTAAAAGTCCTATTTTCTGTACTAGAATAATAAAACCTGAGGAAATAATGTAAATGAGTCAGCTAGTTACAGACAAAAGAATCTTTTCTCACAGAGAAACTGGGGGTGTAAAGGTCAGGATAGGAAGGAGACCTACTTTTTACTTCATATTCTTTTGTGCTTTTTAAAAAACACATGCATGTAGTAGCCCTAAACAAAAAGTTTTTTAAAAAACTCATACAATAGAAAAGAAATTAACTTCCTCTATGGCTCTGCAAAGAGCAAATAAATATGAAAGGAAGTGTTGGTAAATAGCACTTTATATAGACTATGGTACATAGCCCGAGAAAAAATTAGAAAAAAATAATTCACACTTTATGTGTGTGTGCTTCTGTTCGTGTATCTGCATTCTACAGCTCATGTGGATACCACTGCTCCTTTGCCACACTGACAAGACACAACATCACCTAACTGCAGAAGGCAGTTTCATCTAATAATATGCTATTTTAGGCAGAAGAAAGCTCAAAACAAACACAAAAGACTTGCTGACTTAAGACAAGTTTTTTAAAAATACAATAAAAGTTTTTTTAAATTATTATTATTTTTTAAATTTTTATTTTATTGATTATGCCATTGCAGTTGTTCTATTCCCCCTTCATTTCCCTCCATCCTGCACCCCCTACCCCCACCATTCCCTCCCTTTAGTTTATGACCATGTGTCTCAAGTTCTTTAGATTCTATATTTCCCACACTATTCTTGCCCTCCCCCTATCTATTTTCTACCTACCGTCTATGCTACTTATTTTCTGTACCTTCCCCCTTCTCCTCCCACTCCCCTGTTGCTAACCCTCCTTGAGATCTTCATTTCTATGTTTCCACCCCTGATCTAGCTGTCCTTTTAGTTTGCTTTTGTTTTAGGTGTGGTTGTTAATAACTGTGAGTTTGCTGTCCTTTCACTGTTCATCTTGTTTATCTTCTTTTTCTTAGATAAGTCCCTTTAACATTTCATATAATAAGGGCTTGGTGATGATGAACTCCTTGAATTTGATCTTATCTGAGAAGTACTTTATCTGCCCTTCCATTCTAAATGAAAGTTTTGCTGGATAGAGCAATCTTGGATGTAGGTCTTTGGATTTCATGACTTGGGATACTTCTTTCCAGCCCCTTCTTGCCTGTAAGGTCTCTTTTGAGAAATCAGCTGACAGTCTGATGGGAACTCCTTTGTAGGTGACTGTCCCCTTATCTCTTGCTGCTTCTAGGATTCTCTCCTTCATTTTAATCTTGGCTAATGTAATGATGATGTGCCTTGGTGTGTTTCCTCTCGGGTCCAACTTCTTTGGGACTCTCTGAGCTTCCTGGATTCCCTGGAAGTCTATTTCCTTTGCCAGGTTGGGGAAATTCTCCTTTATTATTTGTTCAAGTAAGTTTTCCACTGGTGGCTGTTCCTTTCCCCCTTCTGGTACCCCTGTAATTCAGATGTTGGAGTGTTTAAAGATGTCCTGGAGGTTCCTAAGTCTCTCCTCATTTTTTTGAATTCTTGTTTCTTCATTCTTTTCTGGTTGGTCATTTTTATCCTCCTTTTGGTCCACTCCTTTGATTTGAGTCCCAGTTTCCTTTCCATTACTATTGGTTTCCTGTGCATTGCCATTCATTTCAATTAGTTTAGCCTTCATATGTTCCTCTAATTTGTGACTAAAATCAACCAGTTCTGTGAGCATCCTGATCACCAGTGTTTTGAACTGTGCATCTGAAAGTTTTGCTATTTCTTCATCCCTTAGAGTTATGGGCTCTGGGGCTTCGAGATCTTCCTGAGCCATTTTTGTTCTGTTTGGCCCGTTAAGTATGAGGAGCGGAGCCTTAGGTGTTCACCAGGGCGGGGCTGCCCAGGTCGCTGGGTTGTGATGCTGTATGTGGGGGCGGGGTCAGAGCGGGGAAATGGTGGCCTCCTCTGCTGCCTCCCGCTGCTGGGGCCTGCCTGGTCCTGTCTCACTGCCCACTCCCTCGCCGGTCTATCTGCGCAGGAATGCACAACTAGTCAACCCGCTGACCTGTGCCCTCGCTGGGTCGCTGATCTCTCACTGGGTCGCTCACTGGGTCCGCCCATTGCAACCCCACGCCTGGGATTCACACAGCCTGAGTCTGTCTGACCAAGTTTTCCTGTGCAACCCTGCTCTGCCAGCTGCTGGCTTCACCCCTCTTACCGGTCAGGCTGAAGACTTCGTTGTTATCAGACTTCCGAAAAGTTCAATTTTCTGTGTTCTGGCTGTGTTTTCTGTTGCTAATATTGAGTTGTCTCTAAACTTGGTTGTGTGAGAAAGCACGGTGTATCCACCTATGCCTCCATCTTGGTGGAAGTCCCCAGTTTTATTATTTTTAAAGTGACTAAAATCCTCTTAGGATTCATTTTACTCATATCACATGTATTTAGAGATAAGGTTCAAGCAATTACCCACATTACTTTTTTACTCATGAATTGCTGATAATTATCATTGTTTCTGATATGCTTTCTGTTCAGATCTCTTCCATGTACCGAAGGTAAATTCTGACTCTAAGCAGCTACAGTAGTGAACAAGCTTTAATGCAGTAAATCATCACCAGCCAAAACTGTTGCAGCAGTCAAAACCTAACATTGAAGGTTTCTCTCATACCAGTGAGCAAAGGTTAGGTAGTGCTGGTTTGAGTCTCAGCATTCAGGGAAAGAAACTGTTCTCTTCTGCATTGGATAGAAATTTTGCTATTATAAAAATGTGATGAGTCCAACAGCTGAAAGAAAAACTGAAGATATACATTTGGAGTTCTAATGGTAGTGAACAGGAAGGGGTGAATAAAAAAAGCCAGAAAACATAGTTTCTGGACGGAGCATTTCCAAGAGCTAGTTGTGTGGCCTTGGTAAACTCATCTAATCCTCTAGGACAAATATTTTCATTTGGTAAAAAAAAAAAAAAGGGAAATAAGATGAGGAGATTTTTAAGGTTCTACCAAGTTAAACAAAAACATACAGTTTTGCAGTAGACTGAGAAAGTCTTCTTCTAAGAATTATTCCAATAATGTAGTGGTACAAGTGATCAAAGATAATGTATATCTGGACAAGGTTGTTCACTGACATCATTATTTGTATTAGCAAAACGCCTGTGGACAAATAATTCAATATTTAGCGGAAAGCTAGTTAAAGAAAGTATAGAATATCTATACAATGGAATACTGTGAAGCCATTTAAAAGACTGGGGAAGTAACATGGAACAATATTCAAAATGCATGGTTATGTAAACAAAGTACTGCCCAGAATAGTGTAACAGGGTTTTCATCCCGGTTTTTAAAAAAGGGAATAATGACGCACACACAGATATATATGTATATGTATAGTATGTGCATATATACATACTTAAACACATACACACATGCATTTTTATCTATTCTAAGAATATTTGTAATGAATACACAAAAAACTGGTAGTTGTTACTCTGGGAAGAAATCTAGCAGTTTAGGGCAGAAGAAAGACTTCTTTTACTGTCTGATTTTATCACTTGTAACTATTTTATTAAATAAAGAAAAAAACCACAAAATTTTATTTAAAAATTTGTATTTCCTACCCTTTAAGTTATCCAAAACACCTATTTACCAAATATGTGTCTTCTCTGACAAAATATTAATATTTTATGCATAATTACCTTGAAAAGTCTAGGAAACACATCTGCTGGTTGTCCCCGAATCACAAACAGACGAGAGTTTAATTTTCGCAGATTAGCATCAAGGTCTTCAAGACATTGAAGCAAAAATCTAGGGAGACAATATTATTAAAATTATTAAATATATATAATATATAAAATATTGCAAAATCATGTTATTCTAAAAGTTGAAATGCCAACACCATCATCTAATTACCTCTTATCATCTTATTACTTCTAATTGATATATAAATTAGTTTCCAGAAGCCATACGCAGTTTTTTAAATTATAGCACAAGTTTCTTAGTATTTTATTAGTTTTTAATATATTTTATTGATTATGCTATTAGAGTTGTCCTATTTCCCCCCCTTTATTCCCCTCCATTCTGCACACCCACTCACACTTGCATTCCCCCCCATTTAGTTCATGCCCATGGGTCATACATATAAGTTCTTTGGCTTCTACATTTCCTATACTATTCCTAACCTCTCCCTATTTTCCATCTACCATTTATGCTACATATTCTCTGTACCTTTTCCCCTCTCGCCCCCTTCCATCCCCCCACTGATAACCCTCAGTGTGATCTCCATTTCTGTGATTCTGTTCCTGTTCTAGCTGTTTGCTTAGTTTGTTTTTGTTTTTAGGTTTGGTTGTTAATAGCTGTGAGTTTGTTGTCATTTTACTGTTCATATTTTTTATCTTCTTTTTCTTAGATAAGTCCCTTTAACATTTCATATGATAAAGGTAGGGTAATGATGAACTCTAACTTGAACTTATCTGGGAAGCATTATCTGCCCTTCCATTCTAAGTGATAGCTTTGCTGGGTAGAACAATCTTGGATGTAGGTCCTTGCTTTTCATGACTTGGAATACTTCCTCCCTTCTTGCCTGCAAGGTTCTTTTGAGAAATCAGCTGATAGTCTTATGTGAACTCCTTTTTAGGTAACTGTCTCCTTTTCTCTTGCTGCTTTTAAGATTCTCTCCTTATCTTTAGTCTTGGGTAATGTAATTATGATGTGCCTTGGTGTGTGCTTCCCTGGATCCAACTTCTTTGGGACTCTCTGAGCTTCCTGGACTTCCTTAAAAGTCTACTTCCTCTGCCAGGTTGGGAAAGTTCTCCTTCATTCTTTTCAAATGAGTTTTCAATTTCTTTCTCTTCCTCTTCTCCTTCTGGTACCCCTATGATTCGGGTGTTGGACTGTTTAAAGATATCCTGAAGGCTCCTAAGCCTTTTCTCAGTTTTTTGAATTCTTGTTTCTTCATTCTGTTCTGGTTAAATGTTTCTTTCTTCTGCTCCAAACTGTTGATTTGAGTCATGTTTCCTTCCCATGACTGTTGGTTCCCTGTACATTTTCCTTTATTTCACTTTTCATAGCCTTCATTTTTTCCTCTAATTTGCGACCATATTCAACAAATTCTGTGAGCATCTTGGTTACCAGTATTTTGAATTGTGCATCTATGAGATAGGTTGGCTATCTCTTCATCACTTAGTTGTATTTTTTCTGGAGCTTTGATCTGTTCTTTCATTTGAGCCTTTTTTTTTTTGTCTTTGTGCACCTGTTATGTAGTAAGAGGCAGAGCCTTAGGTGTTCACCAGGGTGGGGCAACTCACGTCAATACACTGTGACGCTGTACATGCGGGAGGGTCTGAGAGGGAACAATGGCACTTGCTCCGCTCTCTGCCAGATCTCAGTCACTTCCCCAGTCCCCACAATCATATTGAGCCCTTCTGGTTCTGATTCCTGGGTGGGTGGGCTTGTGTACATTCTAGGACCCTGTGGGTCTCTCCAATGAACTCTCCTGTGAGGCTGGGAGTTTCTCCCGCTGCTGCCTAAACTCCCACAGGTGTTTTTAGTTAGAGATTTTGAGGCTTTATTTCCCCGAGCTGGAACCCTGTGTTGTTTGCTCGATCTATCTCGCTCCCCAGTTGTTCCTCCTGGTTTATCTGGGCACGAATGTGGGACTGCCCAGTCCACCAGCTGCTGCCTCTGTCTCGAGTCCTCTCCACCTGGCTGCCCATCTCCACCCCTCCTACTGATCTGCGTGAGTGTTTCTTCTTCAACTCTTTGGTTGTTGGACTTCCATACGGTTTGATTTTCTGTCAGTTCTGGTTGTTTTTTGTTTTTAAATTTGTTGTTGTCCTTTTTTTGGTTTCGTGAGGAGGCACAGTGTGCCTATCTGTGCCTCCATCTTGGCCAGAAGTCAATTTCTTAGTATTTTAATAAAGTTCCTAAATTAAATCAGTAAGTTTCATTAAATAATAGTATTAGCAAAGGTTTAATTTGTAAATATAAAAATTATATAAATAAACAAATAAATCGATCTCATAGTTAAACTTGATGAAATGAATTCAAGTTCCTATAGGAAAACCAATGTAAAAAACCTGCAGCATTTTCTACTGAAAAAAATGGAAACATCTTATTTAATCACTCTGAGCAAATGAGTAATTTAAGAATGTGAACATGTTATTGGGGGATATTATAATTATCTAAGAGAGAGACAACAATGCTCATTTTCTTTCTTTTTTTATAATACTTTTAAAAATTTTTATTAAATACTTCTGAATTTTACTGTTGTTCAGGTACAGTTTTCTGCCTTTTCCCTCCACCTCTCTCCCCCATCTCCCATCCCAGCCATCCTCACCTCCTTCCCGTTTCCACGCCCCCTTGTTTTTGTCCATGTGTCCTTCATAGTTGTAAACCCTTCACCCTTTTCCCCCCATTATCCCCTCCCATCTTCCCTCTGGTTACTGTCAGTTTGTTCTTAATTTCAATGTCTCTGGTTATATTTTGCTTGCTTGTTTGTTTTGTTGATAAGGTTCCAATTAAAGGTAAGATTATATGATATTTGTCTTTCACTGCCTGGCTTATTTCACTTAGCATAATGCTCTCCAGGTCCATCCATGCTGTTGCAAAGGGTAGGAGCTCCTTCTTTCTTTCTGCTGTGTAGTATTCCATTGTGTAAATGTACCCTAGTTTTATGATCTATTCATTTACTGATGGGCACTTAGGTTGCTTCCAGCACTTGGCTATTGTAAATTGTGCTATGAACACTGGGGCACACAGATTCTTCTGAATTGACGTTTCAGGGCTTTTAGGATATAATCCTAGCAGTGGAATTGCCAGGTCAAAAGGCGGTTCCATTTTTTTAGTTTTCTGAGGAAATTCCATACTGTTTTCCATAGTGGCTGCACCAGTCTGCATTCCTACCAACAATGCACTAGGGTTCCCTGTTCTCCAAACCTCTCCAATACTTGTTGGTTGCTTTGTATATGATGACCATTCTGACTGGTGTGAAGTGGTATCTCATTGTGGTTTTAGTTTGCATCTCTCTGATGGCTAGTGATACTGAGCATCTTTTCATGTCTCTGGACCTTCTGTAATTGTCCTCCTTGGAGAAGTGTCTGTTCAAGTCTGTTGACCATTTTTTTAATTGGGTTGTTTGTCTTCTTAGAGTGGAGTTGTGTGAGTTCTTTATATATTTTGGAGATCAAACCCTTGTCTGAGGTATCACAATGCTCATTTTCAAGCTTCTAATCTAATTAAAGAAAAAGAAACTAATATAGATGTTAAATAATGTGGCATTAACTATGTGTGTTGAGATCGATGTTTTAAAAAAGATTCATGAGCCCTGGCTGCATGGCTCAATTGGTTGGAGCATTGTTCGGTATACCAAAAGGTTGCAAATTCAATCCCCTGTCAGGGTACATACCTAGGTTTTGGGTTTGATCCCCATTTGGAATGCATATGGAATTTAAAAAAATATTTCATGAGGTAAGTGGGGCTACAGATTTTTTTCAATGAAATAAATACCAACAAGGCTTACACATGATAAATATTTGGGGAAATGCTGAGGCAGTACCAGAAGACTGCTTACTGACTACCTCTTATTGTGAAGAAATGGAGCAGCCAGTTACCAAGAACAAGTCTGAAAGACATGTCATCCCTGGAAGGTTTAACCTCATTATTTGCCTCATGTCAATTTTCTGTAACACTTCATCTAGATTCTGTTCCTCTCAGCTGGAAATATCTTATTTCCTCTCTACTTAGCTTAAGTTTTTGATCTTAAGGTGAAATATTTGTCTGCTCTTCCACAGGGGCATGTGTTCTTAAGAATAGTGATTGTGTCTTACTCATGAGAAGGAGTGGTTAAGATGAACAGAAAGGCATAGTTCAGAATTACATCGTCTAGAATGGTAGTAGTCACTTGGCACATGTAGCCATTTAAATTAGTTAAAATTAAAAATATAGTTCTTCAGTCACACTTGCCACATTTCAAGGCCTCTCAACAGCCATACGTGGCTGATAGCTATCATATTGGACAGCACAGGCAAAGATCACTTCCATCAATGCATAAAGTTCTATTGGCAAGAGTTGTTCTAGAATGTTGTTCTGTCTACATCATTTTGTTCTCTTTGCCCATTCTGATCCCATTATTTCACCAAGAAATTCCTGTTAATTTGTTATAAATGTAAGTATTAGTGACATTGGTAACCTTCCTAACCTAGTCAAGTTTGATATCCTTTCCCCTTTAAGAATCACAATCTCTGCGGGCTTGGGAAGTCACAGGCTGTACACAGGAGGATGTGAAAGACATTCCATCATGTCATCTTAGGTAGCCTCACAGTCATCCTTAAACAAGTAAGAAACACACGTCTGTATCCTCACATTTACATGTCACCACATCCCTTTTCTGTCTTGATTTAGAGTTTCCTCCCTAACACCTCCATGCTCACTCTACCCTACCCACCATTACTAATGTGCAAATACTTTGGGGGAAAAGACTGCTGTTGTTTTAGCAATATACAATAAAAGTACGTGAGTTTTGTAAAATGATCTGTGACTATAAATGGCTTATAACGTTTGGTGATAAATGTTTATTGGAAAACATCTATCTTTATGTATTTGCTTGGCAAATGAGTTTTTAGACACTAGTAGTCAGATCAAAAATTAAAGTTGGATGAACTAACAATTTTAAGTTTTCTTAAATCTAAAGAGTACAAGACTAAAATATCCTGGAAGGATAATTCAAGGCAGAGATAACTGTCAAATAAATCTCTTATGTTCCATTAGTTTCAGTATCCTCTCCACCACAGCTGGTAGTATATAACAAGACTTCTCCTTATTTGACTTTTTGGTGGAAATATTTCTATGTGGTACACACAGGTCAATGATAGACTGTAAGATGGAGAAAGGAAAAAAAAAGGACCTAATTAATTTATTAAATGAATAAGTAAACCTCAAATAATTAATAATTGGTCTTTTATTTTTCCCTTTCTTGTTCACAAGGTGAATAATCATTGTTAATGCTTTTCCATAAACATCTTATGAAACAACAAAACATTGTAGAAAATGACATGGACTGAAGCAATGCATTACAATAAAAAAAGTTTTGCAACCAAAGAATTATTTTTGTTTTGGCAGTTCATAAAACAAAGGAATAAAAATGTATTTAAGTATGGTGCTTTTCTTCCACAGATGTTATTTTTTAAAATTTTATTTTCAATTAAAGTTGACTTTCAATACTATTTTATATTAGTGTACAGTACAGTGGTTGGACAATTACACAGTTTATGAAGTGATCCCCTGACAATTTAAGCACCGACTTGGCACCATACATAATTATTACAATATTATTGACTATAGTTCCTGTGCTGTACTTTACATCCCCACCACAGATGTTACTGATGGTGTTCTTCTTCAGCACGTATTATCATTTACATCACTGTAATTTCACATAAGAATTGCAGATATACAGTTCACTCAAATATTACATTCTTTTAAAAAGAATGTAATGCTTACTTTGCACTCAAACATTTTAAACAGAAAAGACTTGAAAAGAAACAGAGGATGGAGAACATTCAGAGATGCTACCCTTTGTTATAAGGTTTTTTTTGCACTAAGACTTTTAAAACTATATGCATATATCACTTTGATAAAATTTACATTGCATGTATCTGCTTATGTAATATGTGCATAAGAAAATAACTAGAAGGATATATAATACCAAGTTATTAACAATAGCTACTCTTGGGAAATGGGAGTTTGGGTTGGGATTGAAGAAGAAATACACTTTTTAAACATTTCATAAAATGGTAGAAAATTGATCACTGGCATATACTTTTTCAAAGTAGACCAAAACTGAGAAATACTGTACTGTAAGCCTGGCTTAATGCATGGTGAACATCTTTTCAAAGCAATAGAAATACATCAGTGGCATGAATTTTGTGGTTTTATTGTATTCCCATTGTACAGATCTCCCAAATTACTATCTTTTAATCAATCCTGAAATGTTCTAATTTCTTCACCTGTAAAACTGGGGTAGTAACAGGACCCATATTATACATAGCATTGTTGTAAGAAATAATATTATGTGAGGCTCTTAGAACTGTGCCTGATTCATAGTAACCATGATCATATGTGTTATCTAGTATTTTTTGTCCCCTCATTCCTATCACTTCTAATTCTGCTACAATTATTCTAGACCTTGTTATCTCTTGCTGGCATTATTTACTATAATGTCTTAAAATAAACCTGTCTTTGAACAGTCTCTTCCCACCCTAATCCATTTTATACACAAAAGCAAATATTCCTGAGGCACATTTTCCTATACAAATGTATTCAAAAGCTCATTCTTATAAAATAAAGAACAATTTTTTTCCCTTGGACACTAACTTAGGGTTCCAGGTTCATTTCCTACCATTCCCAGTTCCCTCCCACCAAATCAAACTATATCTCTTTTCCCCATTCAGTCTCCTAGAATTTGCTCCTTGCTCTTCCCTTATCCTAAATATCTTTCCCAATTCCCATCTCTTCAAGTTCATATCCTACCAATTTTCAGTCTTCTAGCTATAAGTAACTTCTGCATCCTCAAATGTCAAAGGGCATACTGTACCTCATCCTAGAAAAACTTTCAGGATACTTTCTAAAAACTTTAGAAATATGATAAAATGACCCGCAGAGTTGTTACATACACTGTTGAATGGATTATAAACAGCATAAAATCACCCAGTAGAATCACTAGTACTTGGTAGATATTCATTAAGCAGAAGTTATAATTATTTTCTCTTGGGAATAATTTATATATTTGAAAAAAGTGACTTGTTTCTATATGCAAATACCTGGGCATGAAAACAGAAGACAATGAATTAGTCTATATACATCTCTATACAGAATCATCTTGAACTTATAACTTGCCCTGAATGTGACTTTGGACAAAGTTTTGATGAAAATCTTCCCAGTGACAAGACAAATGTGAATATGAATATACCAAGGTCTGTCCAGAAAAAGTTCAACCATTGTTAATATAAAAGAATAGTTTGTGACATCAGTGTAACCTGGCAGTCAAGGAAAATGGACTGGAATGTGCACACATGAACAATGACGACTTCACTGTACTAGTAAGTGGGGGCAGTAGACACTGTTGAGTGACATGTGTATTGTGTAGTCATCATATTCAAAATGACTGAGCAAGTAGAGCAATGAATCTGCATCAAATTTTGTGTTAAGCCTGAACATTCCTCCATGGAAACTATTCAGATGATTGAGAAGGCAGTAGCTATGGGCAACTGGTGATCGGCAGCGTCATCACAACAATGTGCCTGCTCATGCACTGAGTCTTATGCAGAATGTTTTGGTGAAACATCAAATCACCCAGGTGATTCAGCCCCACTACAGCCCAGATTTGGTGCCCTGTGACTTCTGGATTTTCCCAAAACTAAAATCACTTTTGGAAGGAAAGAGATTTCAGACTATCAGTGAGATTCAGGAAAATACAACTGGGTGGCTGATGGCAACTGGGGGAACTGTGTGAGGTCCCAAGGTACCTACTTTGATAGGGACTAAAGTATCACTGTCCTGTGTACAATGTTTCTTGTGTTTTGTATCTTCAAAAAATGTCTCTATTTTTCATATTATATGGCCCGATACCTCCTGGACAGACCTCGTATACAGCAAGATACAGAGCAATTAAGACCCTGAATCAACTAATCTCTAAGCATATAATTCTTCCTTGATAATACCATAAAATAAAACCTCCAGTATCTCAGGTTCAAAGTACCAACCAATTGGCAGATAAGAGTTCCTTTTACTGCTAAATAATGTGACTTGAAAGAATGCCACATAAAATCTAACCTTTTATCCTCTACCCTCAGCTGGGAAGTGAGTTCTGTCAGAATTCAGAGTCAATATGTTCTAGAGAACACATAAATTTCCATTTTTATATATTACAAGTATATGTGCATCAGACAAGCATCCAATATTGAATGTGATGATTTAATATCTGTATATTGAAAATACATAGGGCACACTTAAGAGGTACATATTTTCAGATCTCCAATTTGGCATATTTACTGTTCCTTTGAAACAAACCATTTGAAGAGTCACTCAATAATGCTATTACATATATGCAACAGTTAGTTTTAAATAGGCCTGAAGTAGTAAAACTCACTACATCCCTTTGTATAATTGTATCTCCCACATAGAGGACAGTTATCATGTTAATTTAATTACAACACTAACTGTACTACTTCAAAATAAATTGTAGAGGTGCTAGGTGAGAAAATATATTTCTTCATTTTAAACATTTTAAGGATTTCTTTAACCCTCAGAGTTCACTAGTTTACTGCCAGTAGAAAAAAGTGTATGCAGTGAGCTTCCTTATACCAGTTCCAAAAGATGATCTCAACATGAATCAACAGAAATCATTTCTTAAAGTAGGTCATTGCTATAGCAACCAATGGGTGGTTTGGTATACTCCCAGTCACAATGACCTACTTTCCAGCCTGTGCAAGAACAGCTTTATGTAACTAGAATTTCTACTTCTGTCTATAAAATAGTCTAAAAAAGGCAATGGTAGGATCAACATAATCCCTCTTCTGCTGAAAATAAGGCATTATGAATTAACATGTATCATACCAGAATAAAACCATCTGGTTCTGCACTTTGGTTTATAAAAATATATCTTATCACACATGCTCAACAATGAAAACTACACTTTGAATAACTAAGCCAAAACAATTCATTGCTGACTCCAAAGAACTGATTTAAAGACTATAAATTAAGATAATTAAAACCCCATGTAAAATATCCTTTCTTATCCTCTGCAAGAAACAACAGAATTAAATTTAAAAAATTAAATTTCTGCATGTATTAACTATAATAAAGAGAAATTGAGAATCTCAGTCATTAACCAAAGTTTATAGTTTTACTAGAAATTTTAAAATTATAAATAGCAATTTGTCTCTCTCTAAATTACGTAAAGCTTACATATGCTTTTTTTTCTGGTTTGCAACAAATGTTTAGTGCTTTTATCTAAATTAATCATTATTCAAATTGTCAGAATGTTTGTGATATACATTTTCTTTATGGAGAATAGTTTAATGTTTAATAAAGATTCAATATATATTTTAAAAACAAATTTTGTATTTTGTAAAGCTCTAATGAAATTAATGGACCTATACCATGACACATGTCCCTTTTTATAACAAATATTTTTTTAAAGATTTTATTTATTTATCTTTAGAGGGGAAGGGAAGGAGAGAGGGAAAGAAACATCAATGTATGGTTGCCTCTTGTGCATCCCCTGCTAGGAACTGGCCTGCAACCCAGGCATGTGCTCTGACTGGGAATCGAACCACGATCTTTTGGTTTGCAGGCCCGCGCTCAATCCACTGAGCTACGCCAGCCTGGGCTATAACAAATATTTTGCAATGTCCTCTTTTAAATTATGAAATTCATAGAAGGTATACTATATCTACATGCACAATTTTAAAGCATTATATAATGCTCTAATATATAGGAAAGGTCAGTTAAAAGAAGGTAATTTATATTTTAGAAAGAAGTAATATGTACTTCTGTGTGTAAATACCTAGGCCTGGCACAAGAAGCCAGTGAATTAGTGGGATGTGTATACCTAAATACAGAATTATTTTTATATCCAACAGCTACAAAAACAGACTGATATGGTTGGATTACTGGTGACTCAAACATCATGAGTGGCACTACCTTTAGTGATGTGATAAATCTTAAAATGATGAATCTTAAACTAATTAAAGACATTTTCCAAAGTAACTCAGCTAAGTAATAAAGTAAAAATTTTAATTTGGATGTGTATACTCCAAACAAACTAGGACTAGATGATAACTTCCTTAATGTGAAAAAGAGCACCCCAAAATACTTATAGAAAATATCATATTTAATGGTGAAGGCTGAAAGTTTTTCTTTTGGACTGGGAAGAAAAGGATGTTTGTCATCGCCACTTCTATTCAACTGAGTACTAGCAGGCCTAGCAAGTGTAGTAACAGAAGAAACAAAAGTACGATATTTAAAGATAACATGAGTATTGATACTATCAATATATATAAAAAAAGAAATACAGAAAAATGATTAAAATTAATAATATAATTTTAAAGGGTTAAAATCACTTAATTTCTGGAATCAATTTACCCTAATACAATTTATGTACTTATGCCTCTCTGATCTAAAATATCACACAAAGCTATTTTAATCTAGGCCTGTTATTATTCCTTGTCTAATTTTAGAAACTTCTGCCAGGTTAGGCCAAAATCAGATATAAGATGTATATCCAGGTTTTAAAGGATTTACATACAACTAAATAAAATCTGTCCAACATGTGGTCGAAAGCATGCTGTCCCAGACAGATCTATGTGCAATGCTTTTTTATAATCAAATAGTCCTACTGGAAATTTTTTTCCTTCAGAAAAAGACTAGTCATATGTCAATTACATCTCAATAAAGCTGGACAAATAATTTAATAAAAATTTCAATTTTCCCTTGTGAAAAAGACATTAGTAATGCTGAAAAATTCTTTTATTCTTTTCATATATCTATGACCTAGCACATGTCACACAGGCCAAAGGTCAAAATCTTTCTCATACTGACACCCTCAGCTGGGTGAAAAAACTGAGCCACATAATGCAATCTATCCATCCATCCAAAATCTATTGAGATTCTACTGACATTGTTGTGGTCCCTAGGGTAAATGTGCGAACAAAATTAAGTGCCTGTAGTTATGAAGTTTGCATGTTTGATGATGATGATGACAGCCATGATGACAACAGCGACAAATCTTTAGAAAGTGTATATTGTACACTGCTCTAAGCATATTACATGCATAAACATAACAACCCTTTGATACTGGTATTTCCCTCATTTACAAATGAGAAAGTTTAGGCACAGAAAGGTTAAATAATTTTCCCAAGGACTCATGAAGAGAAAAGTAGCAAAGCCAGAATTTTAAACCCATTCAATCTGCTGGTCCCAGATGCTAAGCTCTTGAACCACTAGTGTATTTCAGTTGTGAAAATTCCTGCAGAGAAAACTGAAATAGGGTAGAGGGACATTGGACAAGAGGATAATTTTACAGAGTGGTCATAGAAGGATTTTCTTTGGATACCCTACTGCCTATTCTGCCTATTTAACATCTCCCTTTGAAAGTCCCCTCAAACCTTCTCTTCCCACTCTCCCAATCTTAGTTAATAATGAGTCCCACCCTTGAAGTTACTCAGGCCATAGTGTCACCTGATTGGTCAGAATAGAATATGCTTATGTTGGTTAACAAACAACCTCCAAATAAGTGGTGTGACAAAGCAAGTTATCTTGCTTATTCTAAGTTCACAGCAGCCCTAGGCAGTTATTCTCTAAGTGCTGACTTTACCATTCCAGCTGTTTTGATCTTATGGCTCTGTAATATGAACTAAGGGGCTCCTTTAGAGCAGGGGGAAAAAAACAGAAGCATACAGAGACCTTACACTGTCTCAGTCAAGCACTTCCTTACACAATTCATTGGCCATAACTCGTTATGCTTCTCTCTCCTCTATGACATTGCTGTTTGTCCCATTTATCTGTCCTCCCTTCCTCCCATCAGTCATTCTATCTGTCCTAGAAATACATACATCTATTCTTTGCTTCTATCCGAGCATCACTTCATCCTCCCCTTTTTTCCTTCTCTCTCTCTCCAGCCTTCTTTGTAGCCTTCTGTCTAGCAATCCTTCTGTTCATTCAAAGTAAAGGCTGTTCCTTCTTTTATTTATCTAGTCATAGGAATACCATCTATGTGCTGGTTACTCCCAAATTCTATTTTCAGCCTACACTTCCACTCTAGATTCCAAATTTAGTAAGCCCACTTCCTTTGCTATATTACCTCTTAAATTTCTATCCAGGTTCCAAGTGTTCCTATCATTTTCACCATTACCACTCTTACCTATGCCACCCATCATCTCTCCTCAAGGTAAGTACAGTAGCCTCCTAAGTGGTGTTCCTATGTCTGCCCTTTGCCTGATACCCCTTTTCTACCCAGTCCAAGTGACTGCTTTAAAAGTTAACTCATATCACATTCCAATCTCTATTCAAAAAGAGAAGCAAGAGTATATGAAACAGAAAAACGAAGACTGATGAGATAGAGGAGCGAGAATGGACAAAGAGAGATGGAATTGGGAGGCTGGATGGGAAAAGGGTCAGAAAAAGGGAGAGGAGGAGAGAGGAACAATCAAACTGAAACTTAAAAGTCCTAAGTCTGATGCAGTTTTCAGTAACAAAAAATGGTCCATTTGATTTAACTAGTAGTAAGTTATAAACCAGTAATGGGCCTCAAACACCTTCCATATACACTTGATTTCACAGTAAAAATAAGAAATGTCTATGAATGTCTTTTTTGTCTATTTTCTCTTTATAGATGCTATATAACTATATATAGAACTTGTTCTATGCTTAGAAAAAGATAAGAAGTGAAACTTAATGAACCTGAAGTATTATCTCATCATTTCTCATTTGGTAAAGAGATTCGTTTAGGTTCACATTAACTCTTAATCTTTTCAGAGATATTTGAGACTTAATTATTAGTAATCTAATAAAATTCAGAATCATATATTCTGATGTACATTCTTTCATTTATACAACCAACACGTTGGCATCTATATAGAACCAACACTTTGGCATCTATCTAAATTCATAAAAAATGAATTTAGAATTCTAGTTCTCAGAGTCTCTAAGTTTAATAAGGATATGTAAATTTATTATTATAGTAATTAATACATTGTATTATTGAAGCCTCTACTGTTAAAGCACATATAAAAATGTGACAATTATACTGAGGAAGATCTCTAAAGTTTTACAAATATATGACTAATCTGAGTCTGTCAGTATCTATTACACTTAGTAACAGCAATTTAAATTAGTCTTTACTTGAAGTATCTTTTAACTTCTGAGGTTGACTTACACTTGTATAAGGCTATGTAATTTATACCTTCTTAATCCCCAAATCACATAAAGGTACTTGAAATCTAGGACTTTTATTATTTTGTGTGTATTTTTAGAAACCATTGCATGTGACGTTGTAAGGATAGGCCAAAAATCATGTTTAAAATCTACTTCTAGGATTTTAGAGTATTAAAATGGAACTAAACAAAATCTGTTCAACACATGTACAAACGCAAGTAACAGAGCTGCATGTACTGCTTTTCTGATATTCCTACCAGAATATTCTCTTTTCCTAAGAATGCTAATTTTAGTCTGGATAGAATTCAAGTTTTTCAGAGGATTTCAGTGGCAGGACTGTGAAAGAAAACAAGACAAGACAAACAAAAGTAGCTGAATTGGGCATGACACCGAATTAAACAGGTTTGGAAGTCCTTCCCCATACCAATATTACTTCCACCTTTCCACCATGGTAGTAACCACTTAAATGGTTTCATCCGTGTATTTATTCATTTAAATAAGTACTTAAGTGCCCACAGTGTGCCAGGCAGGGAAGTGAAAGAAAGGGGGAAGACAGACATTCGGATGATACGGGCCAACAGGAGGTTTCTAAAGAAAAAGAGCAAATGGTGGAAGAATGAAAAAAAATCCAATTAAGACAGCCACTAATACGTCGTTTTCAATGATTAGGAGGAAGAACATTGCTTAAATTTCAAACAAGAGGTCTGGATTTGTCATGGAACACAAATTCCAATTGCATGTGTTTACACATCTAAAAATAAGAAATATTTCTTAACCATACAGATGTTGCATAATTACAAGGAAAAAATATTCTGAGTGGGGAAAAAAACAGAAGTGTACTTACTAAACTAATTGCGTGAACTATTTATCATCTTATTTATGTAAAAAGACACACTTAGGCCTGTATTAGCTTCTATCTTTGTAGTCCACTGTTGGTATGGTTCATACCACTTTGATGATTTTTTTAAGGGTAAATTTAAAGTACTATAATAAAATGTAGAAAATTACTAATAAAATGTAGAAAACTATACCTAAAGCCCTTTCATTCATTCATTCTTTAAATCACATGGGCATTTTCTTGAGATACAAAATAAACAGGTAATTCCATCATAATGCCTCTCAGGTTTAATGAAAGTAAGATATAAAATATTATATTACTTATTAAGCTATATTACTAAAGCTCAGGACACTAAGGAAGCAGAGAGGAATCAAATCTGTCAGAAAAACCATAAGATTTCACAAAGATGATGTGTGATCTGGGTCTTTTACTATCACAGTGTTTTGCATTTTGATAGCAGTGTAAAATGATCTTCAACAGAAATATCAGGTAATTTTCTGGAACAGAATTACACTATTACAAGTATATGTAACTTATGCCACCCTCATTTCAAAAATCACATAAAAATATTTGTAATCTAGGCTTCCTACTAATCTCTGTCTATTTTTAGACAGCGCTACACTGTGACCCCAAAAGGACAGATGAAATCAGGTAGGACATCTATTTGGGGACTTTAGGAGACTTACATAGAATAAAATAAAGTTTATTAAACATTTATAAAAGGCAAATGTCTTAGAGAACTGTATACAGGGTGGGGCAAAAATGGTGTACAGGTGTGAGTACATGAAACAGTTTATTCTTGTATTATTACTTATTTATTATTGTATTATTTAGTTGTACTACAATTGTAAACCTACTTTTGCCCTACCCTGTATAATAGTCTTCTGTAGGCAGAGAGTCTAAAAACTATTTCTTTTTTGAAAAGTATTCATAAATGCTGAAAATTATACCAATTTTTTCTGACCTATGACCTAAATTACACACACTTATCTAAAGGTTGCCAGTTTTCTTCTCAATAGTAATTAAAAACACTGCAAAAAAAAGTAGAGAGAAAAAAATCAAGGTCATAAAAAGTGAATTATGGTATTATAACATTAATTAGATTAATTCATGAAATCAATTTATTTATCCATTTTATTGTTAATGGGCATCTGGGCTGTTTCTAGTTTGGGGCTACTACACGTAATACTTCTATGAAGGTTCTCATTAGTTCTAATTACTGTTCTCATTAATGAGTGTTGCACTCATTAACACATGTTCGCAAATTTCTATTGAGTACATATATACTTAGGAGGGAAATGGCTGAATTGTTGTGTTTTTTCCAAATAATTTTGATCATAAGTTGCAAAAATAGTATGAAGAATTCCCATACCCTTTACCCAGCTTCCTCAAATATTACTGGCCAAAAATTTAATTGGTTTTTAAGTAAATATTAGAGACACATTTTTCATTTTCACCAATAACTTTAGTGAAGAACATATTCACCATTTTGCTCCACTACCTTCTTGCCATCTTTCCAGCAACTTCATAATTGCCTTTTATCTTTCTGAGCAAAGAACTATTCCAGGTGCCTTTTTCAGTCTTCCATGAAATTGAATTTTTTTCCATTAAGAGAATTTTTTATTGTATTTTTCCCATTCCCACTTAGCCTCCTTATACCCGTGTCCCCTCACCTGCAATCACGACACTGTTGTCCACGTCCATGAGTCCTTTTACCTTTATGCTTCAACTCTCTCTCCCTAAACTCGCCCCTCTCCATAGCTGTCATCCTGCTCTCTATGAGTCTGTGTCTATTTTGCTTGTTAGTTCAATTATTTCATTAGATTCCACATATCAGTGAAAACATGTGGTATTTGTCTTTCTCTGACTGGCTTATTTCACTGAGCATAAGATTCTCCAGGTCCATCCATGCTGTGGCAAATCATAACATTTTCTTCTTTTTTACAGCTGAGTAGTATTCCATTGTATAAATGTTTCATAGTTGTTTCATCCATTCATCTACCATGAACACTTGGGATGACCCCATATCTTGGCAACTATAAATAATGCTGCAATGAACATAGGGGTGCTTATGTTCTTTCAAACAGTATGTTGGGTTTATACAGATAAATTCCCAGAAGTAGGATCACTGGGTCAAAAGGTAGTTCCACTTTTTTTTTTCTTAGTTATATCCATACTGCTTTCGACAGTGGTTCACCAATCTACATTCCCACCTACAGTGCAAAAGGGTTCCCCTTTCTCAACATCCTTGCTAGCACTTGTTTATTGATTTATTGATGACAGTCATTCTGACAGGCGTGAGGTGATATCTCATTGTGCCTTTCATTTGCATTTCTCTGATGATCAGTGACATTGAACATCTTTTCATATGTCTATTGGCTATCTTTATGTCCTCTTTGGTGAAATGTCTATTCAGGTCCTTTGCCCATTTTTTAATTGGATTGTTGTTCTGATATTGAGTTTTGTAAGTTCTTTATAAATTTTGGATATTAATCCCTTATCAGATGTACTGGCAAATATGTTCTCCTATTCCATGGGTTGTCTTTATTTTGCTGGTGGTTTCCTTTGCTGTGCAAAAACTTTCAGGTTGATGTAGTCTCATTTGTTTATTTTTTCTTTTGTTTCCCTTGTCTTAGGAGATATATTACTAAAAATATTGTTAAGAGCAATGTCTGAGATTTTACTGCCTATGTTTTCTTATAAGATTTTTATGGTTTCCTGGTTTGGGGTCTAACATTTAAATCTTTAATCCATTTCAAATTTATTCTTGTGTGTGGTGTAATAAGGTGGTCTGGGTTCATTTTTCTGAACATACCTGTCCAATTTTCCCAACACCATTTATTGAATAAACTATCTTTGGCCCATTGTATGTGCTTGCTTCTTCTTTCAGATATTAATTGACTATAAAGGTGTGGGTTTATTTCTGGGCTCTCTATTCTGTTCCACTGATCTATATGTCTGTTTTTAATGCCAATGCAATGCTGATTTGATTACTATAGCCTTACAGTTTGATATTAGGTAGAACAAATTCCTCCAACTTTGTTCTTCTTTCTCAGGATCACTGTTGCTATGTGGGGCCTTTTGTGCTTCGATATAATTTTTTAAAACATTTGTTCTAGTTCTTTGAAATATGTCATCAGAACCTTGAGGAATTGTGTTGAATCTCTAGATTGCTTTGGGGGGCATGGACATTTTAATGATGTTAATTCTGTCTATCCATGAACACTGTATGTATTTCCACTTATTTGTATCTTCTTCAATTTCTTTAGTGTTTATAATGTTCCAAGTACAGGTCTTTTATATCTTTGGTTAGATTTATTCCTAGGTATTTTATTTTTTGAAACAATAGTGAATGGGATTGTTTTCTTATTTCCATTTGTTAGTTCATCATTGGCATATAAAAATGAAAATTATTTCTGGATATTAATTTTGTGTCCTGCTGCTTTGCTGAATTCATTGATCAGTTCTAATAGTTTATTGGTGGAATCTTTCAGGTGCTCTATATACAGCATTATGTCATCTGCAAAGAAAGACAGTTTTACTTCTTCCTTTCCAATTTGGATGCCTTCTCTATGTCTTTTTCTTCTCTGATTGCCATGGCTAGGACTTCCAGTAGTCTGTTGAATGATAGTTGTCAAAGTGGACATCCCTGTCTTGTTTCTGACCTTAATGGGGACACTTAATGTCCCCCTTATGGGACATCCCACTGATATCCCTTTTCTGGTGCAGGATTCAACCTAGAATCACATATTCCTTTAGTTGTCATGTCCCCTTAGCCTTTCCCAATTTAATATAGTTTGTCCTTTATGACTTAGATAGTTTTTTGAAAAATTGAATTTATTGGGGTGAGACTGATTTGCAAAACCATACAACTTGTAGTTTTTGCCTGCTGAGTATGATGCTGGCAGTGGGTTTTTCATACATGGCCTTTATTATGTTTAGGTATGTTCCCACTACTCCCACTTTGCTGAGAGTTTTTATCACAAATCGGTGCTGGATTTTATCAAATGCTTTTTCTGCATCTATTTATATGATCATGTGCTTTTTATCCTTCATTTTGTTTATGTGGTGAATCACATTTATTGACTTACGAATGTTGTATCAAACATGTATTCCCAGAATAAATCCCACTTGATCATGGTGTATGATCTTTTTGATGTATTACTGTATTCAGTTTGCTAATAACTTTTTGAGGATTTTAGCATCTATGAACATCAGGGATATTGGCCTACAATTTTCTTTTTTTGTAGTGCTTTTATCTGTTTTGGAATTAGGATAATACTGGCCTTATAAAATGAGCTTGGGAGCCCTCTCTCCTCTTAAGACCAAAATAAATGGAAATCTGAAGGTGCGATGTCTTGTGAATACAGAGGATGAATCAGAACTTCCCAGCAAGCTTTTTGCCTGGTCATCAAATGCACAATCTTGCATTATCCTGATGGAAGATTATGCTTTTTCTGTTGACTAATTCTGGACGCTTTTTGATGAGTGCTGCTTTCAGTTGGTCTAACTGGGAGCAGTACTTACTGGAGTAATTATCTGGTTTTCCGGAAGGAACTCAGAGAGTTCCCTTTCAATCCCACCATATACACAACATCGCCTTCTTCAGATGATGACCACCAGCCTTTGGTGTAGTTGGTGGTGGTTCATTTTACTTGCGCCACAATCTCTTCTGTTCCGCATTATTGTAAAGTATCCGTTCTTCAGCAGCAGTCACAATTTGTTTTAAAAACAGAATGTTTTTGTTACATTTAAATAGAGAATCAGCCCTGGCTGGTGTAGCTCAGTGGATTGAGCGTGGGCCTGTGAACCAAATGGTTGATGGTTCAATTGGCAGTCAGGGCACATGCCTGGGTTGCAGGCCAGGTCCCCAGTGGGGGAGCACGTGAGGGCAACCACACATGGATGTTTTTCTCCCTCTCTTTCTCCTGCCCTTCCCCAATCTCTAAAATAAATAAATAAATAAAATCTTAAAAAAAAAATAGAATCACATGTGGAAATATGGTCAAGAAGGTTTTTTTCACTTAATTTACGTGGAACTCAAACATCAGAGTGATTAACATAACCGAGCTGGTGCACGTGATTTCAACACTTGATTGGATATTTTGAGTATGTTGGCTATCTCCCACACGGTATAATGTTGATTGTTCTCAATTAATGTCTCGATTTCATAACTATCAACTTCAAGTCTGCATCATCCAGCAAGAAATGTCCAGCATGAACCTCCACAAACCACTTTGGGCATGTTTAATCAGTCACAGCACCTTCTCTATATACACTGCACAAATCTTTTTTGTTTCAGCTGCATTTTCATCTTTCCTGTAATAATAAGGTATAATATGCTAAAAATGGTGCTGATTTTCTTCCATATTTAATATTAAAATGGCTACACAAAAATTCGCCAATTTTGTTAAGTTTTTTTAAATACTCACTGAAATGACAGCTGTCACAATACAATCTAACAAAACTGTTTCAAATGAAGTTAAAGACAACTAAATGCTAGTAGAGTCATCTTACTGAAAACAACAACAACAACAACAACAAAAACAAGAAAACCTGAACTAACTTTTTGGCTTCAGACTGCCATCAAAATCTGCTTGGCCAGTTTGTAGACACTGCAGCAGAAGAGCTGCACCACTGTTCTCAGGGCTACAAGTTCAGTGGAGAACCATAATAAATACCTTGCTTCCACAGTATTTCTATATAGTTATCAATACCAGGAAATCCATACTGATACAATACTATTAACTACTCCGTAGGCTTTAATTAAAAATCCACTAGTGATCCCACTAATGTCCCTGGATTCTGGTCCAAAATTCAACCTAGGATCACATATTCCTTTAGTATCATGTCCCTTTAGCCTTCTCCAATTTAGGATAGTTTGTCTTTCATGACTAACAGTTTTTTGAAAAATTGAATTTATTGGGGTGACACTGGTTCACAAAACAATACAGCTTTCAACTGTACAACTCAATAAAACATCATCTGCATACTGGATTGTGTACCTATCACTGCCCAAAGCAAAGTCTCTTTCCCTCTCTTTGCCCACCTTCATCTACCCTTCAGCACCCCTTTCCCTCTGGCTATCACCACAGTGTTGTGTCTGCATGTTACATATACATGTTTTTTGGTTAATCACCTTCACCTTCTTTCATCCAGTCCCTCAATCCCCTCCCCTCTGACAGCTGTCAGTCTGTTCCATGTTATCTATGCCTCTGTTTCTACTTTGTTCATCAGTTTATTTTGTTCACTAGATTCCACTTACAAGTGAGATCATCTAGTGTTTGCCTTCTCTGCCTGGCTTTCTCACTTAGCATAATTATCTCCAGGTCCATCCATGCTGTTGCAAAGCATAAGATTCCTCCCTTTTTTTTTTTTTTTTTGCCAGCTGAGTAGTATTCATTATGTAAATGTACCTCAAGTTTTTTTATCCACTCATCTACTGATGGGCACTCGGGATGTTTCCAGATCTTGGCTATTGTAAATAAAACTACAGTAAACACAGAGATGCACATATTCTTTCTAATTAGTATTTTCGTGTTTCTTAGAATATATTCCTAGCAGTGGGATTGCTGGGTCAAAAGGCAGTTGTATTTTTAACTTTTTGAGGAAACTCCACACTAGGTTATTGTTAATGTAAATACTCAACACAGTTTCCCAAAGTGTTAACTTGTTCATACTCCTAACAGCAGTGTATGAAAGTTCTAGTAGGGAGACAAAAAAAAGAACAAAAGAAAGAATTTTTAAACATCGCTTCTCGGCCTTTTGGCTAAGATCAAGTGTAAAAGAACAAAAAAACAAAAGAAAAAATCAAAGAAAAAAGTTCTAGTTGTTCAATATCCTCATCAGTATTTTGTACTAACAGATCTTTTAATTTCAGTCAGTTGATCCACAAGGTGTATAGCAGTGTTTTACTGTGTTCTCAGAATTTTTCTATCTTTAATTATCACCTCACAAAGGGTTACGTCCAATTTCATATACACATCCAACCCAATTTCCCATCCTAGCTTCCCATCCTAGTGTTGTTAATCAATTATACCTGGATATCCTGTTGTTACCCTAATTTTGAAATGCCTTAAAACAAGCTTTTCACAGTAATCAGAAGGGAAAGGGGATGGGATAAGGGGGGAAAGGGTGAAGGGTTTATAGGAACAATTACAAAGGACATATAGACAACGAGGGGTGGGGGTAGAAATGGGGGAGGGGTGATGAGGGATGGGGTGGTGGGAAGGAGTGAGGAAAAAAGACAGAAAACAGTACTTGGAAAAGCAATTAAAAAAAAGAAAAAAAAAACCCCAAGCTTTTCATCTTAAACCCCCTAAACTAGCCCCTTCTGATTTTATGTCTCCTTTCTGGCATCTCAGACTTAAAGAATTATCATTTTCTCCTCCTTTCCTAAGACCTCCCCTCTATGTCACCAAATCATTTTAGTATTTCCTTTTAATTCACTCTTTCCTTTCTATTCCCATTATATCATCCACAGTTATGATTCATTACAAAAAAAAGTTATACTAAACACTACAATAAAGAACGTATTTTAACCCCAAAATGAGAATATGACCACCCATTATATGTTAATATCAATATAAGGATTGGCCAGCATATTCTCTAGTACACATATGCTACAGCACAGTAATTTAATATTAAGTTGCCCTATTTATAGCCTTCTAATTCCTGCTGGCCCATATTACTTAAAAGAGCAAACTAAAAAAAAAAAAAAAAAAACACACAAGCATCATTAAGATATTTAGTTTGTTATTATTGTTACTACTATGGAGATAGAGCTGGGATTAAATAAAGATGGCAAAAATAACTAAATAGAATCCCATTTATAAAACAGCATTTTTCTTTCATCTCTTGGAAACCCTAATATCTATTTAAACAAATAAATAATCCAAACCAAATAAAATTATGTAAGAATTAACTTTAAAAAGTCAAAATTTAAAAACCTGTACTTACATCTTTTATATTACTAGTAATTATTTTTGCTATTACCATACAGAAACTACGTAATCCTTCAATATCCTCTGTTAACATACTGACTGATGGCCATGGTTAACTTTAGCTTAAAAAAAGCAGGCTATTGTTTTCTAGTACATCTGATAAAAGGTGAATCACCAAAAAGTGCTCCTAATTAACTGTGGATAAGATGGTTATAATAGATCAGAATAAAAAACATACTAAAGAAATTCTGTACTCAAGCTTACTTTACAAGAGTGTTTAAGGTTTTAAAGAAAATGAAAGGCAAAAACAGGCTACGAGTGTAATTTATGCATGAAAGCCAACATAAAACTCTACCAACAAGATCAGAGAGAGGGACTTCTGGCCAAGATGGAGGCTTAGTTGGATACACTTCACTTTCTCTCATAAGCAAAAGAAGGACCAATTTAAAAACAAAAAAAAACAACCAGAACTTCCAGAAAACAAACTGTATGGAAGTCTGACAATGAAGGAGTTAAAGAAGAAACATTCATCCAGACTGGTAGAAGGGGTAGAGATGGGCATCCAGGGTGGAGGAGGCAAGGCTGCAGCTGGAGGACCAAGTGGTCCCATAGTGACGTGCAGTTAAACCAGGAGGAACAACTGGGGAGTGAGAGAGACCTTGCAACCTAGGGTTCCAGCACAGGAAAAGAAAGTTTCAAAAACCTATGGCTGTGAAATTCTGTGGGCATTGCAGCAGTGAGACAAATAGCCACTCTCACAGGAGAGCCTGTTGGAGGGGCCCATGACATAACACAAGCCCACTCACCTGGGAATCAGCACCAGAAGGGCTCAATTTGCTTGTGGGTAGTGGGGGAAGTTACTAAAAGTGGGGCGAGAGCTGAGTAAGTGGCATTGTTTCCTCTCTGGCACTTCCCCCACAGAGAGTGCTACAAAGCAATGAGGTGGGTTGCTCTGTCCTGGCCAACACCTAAGCCTCCACCCCTTACAATGTAACAGGTGTACCAAGACAAAGAAATATGTCCCAAATGAAAGAACAAATCAAAACTCCAGAAAATGAACTAAGCAACAACGAGATAGGCAACCTATCATATGTAGAGATCAAAACACTGGTAATCAGGATGCTTACAGAAATGACTGAATATAGACACAAAATAAAAAAAGGAGTGAACGCTATACAAAGTGAAATAAAGAGAAATATACAGGGAATCAACAGTGTAAGGAAGGCAACAGGGACTCAAATCAACGACTTGGAACAAAAGGAAGAAGTAAACATTGAACGGGAACAGAATGAAGAAAAAAGAATTCAAAAAAATGAGAAGAGGGCTAGGAATCTCTGGGACAAGTTTAAACATTCCAAAATCTGAATCAAAGGGATGCCAGAAGGAGAAGAGGAAGGGAAATTGAAAACTTATTTGATAAAATAATGAAAGAAATCTTCCCCAACCTGGTGAAGGAAATAGACATGTAAGTCCAGAGAGTCCCAAAGAAGTTGGACCCAAAGAGGAACACTCCAAGACACATCATAATTAAATCACACAAGATTAAAGATAAGGAGAGGATCTCAAAAGCAGCAAGAGAAAAGGAGTTCATATGAGACAATCAGCTGATTTCTCAAAAGAAATCTTATAGTCAAGAAGAGGCTGGAAAGAAGTATTCCAAGTCATGAAAGGCAAGGACCTACATCCAAGACTGCTCTCTCCAGCAAAGCTATCATTTAGAATAGAAGGACAGATAAAGTGCTTCCCAGATAAGGTCAAGTTAAAGGGGTTCATCATCACCCTGCCCTTATATGAAATGTTAAAGGGACTTATCTAAGAAAAAGGTCCCAACTATGAACAGTAAAGTGACAGCAAACTCACAACTATCAACAACTGAACCTTAAAAAAAAAAAACAACTAAGCAAACAACTAGAAAAGAAACAGAACCACAGAAATAGAGATAAAATGGAGTGTTATCAGCAGGGAATGGGAGGGGCGAGAATGGGGAAAAAGGTACTGGGAATAAGAAATATAATTGGTAGGTACCAAATAGATGGGGCAGGGGGAGGTTAAGAATAGTATAGGAAATGAAGAAGCCAAAGAACTTTCATGTACAACCCATGGGCATGAACTGGGGGGTGGAGGGGAGATGCTGGAAAGGAGGGGTACAGGGCAGAGGGAGTTAAAGGGCATAAAAAATGGGACAACTGTGATAGCATAGTCAATAAAATATATTTTAAAAATCAGAATAATATTCATTTATACATTCATTCCACAAGTACTATTGTATACCTACCATGTGCCAGGTGTTCTAGGGTAGCAATTCTCAAACTTGTTGGTCTTAGGACCCTTTATCCTTAAAAGTTACTGACTAACCCCAAACAGCTTTGTCTTACAGGCAGTATTTATCAGCATGTATGTGAGAAATTAAAGCTGAAAAAAATTCTGAAACAGAAATAAACCAACACACACTCCATTAGCTATCATAGCAATAATGTAATTACTTATCATGTAGCTTCTGGAAAACAAGACTGTACATGTGTAAGAGAATGGCAGTTATAAAATCAAATAATGTGTTAGTGTTATTATGAAAATAGTTCTGACTTCACAGATACCTAGAGCCTCAGGAACCTGTAAGCGCCCTTACACTAAGAACCAATGTTATAGGGCTGAGAAGCCAATAATGAATCAATCTCTCTCCTGTGTAATTTAATAAAGGAAGAAGAAAATAAAGAAGCAAACCAATAAATACATAAATTCAGGCAGTGATAAATGCCATAAAGAAAAAACAGGGCACAGAGATAGAAAGTGAAAATTATACATGGGGAGGGAATAGGATGGTCAGAAAATGCCTCTCTGAGGATGGATATCGAAGGAATGGGCCCTGCTGTGGTCTGAGGCAATAAGGTTCTCGGTAAAGAAGCAGAAAATGCAAACTCCCTGGAAGCTACCAGAGAATTTTGAGCAAAGAAATAATGTGATATAATCAAGGTTTTTAAAATAATAATCTGACTTCCACATGGTACAGATTGGGAAGGCAGGTATAAAGATGATAGTGAAGAATTTAGGAGGCTATTGCAATAATCCTGCAAGAAATGCTGGTGACTTGGATAGTATGACAGCAGTGCAAGGGTGACATTTGGATATGGAAGTTATTTTGAAGGAAAAGCAGTAATAATTGCTGAAGGACCAGACATGGGATTGTGAGGAAAAAAGAAATGAAGGAAATGAAAGATGGCTCTTAGGTTTTCTGCAGAACAAGGTAAATGTTTCTGTTTATTATTATTTAGAAAGCCCACGAGAGATGACGGAAAGGGGGCAAGGCCTAGCTTAAGGTGCTTATTTCAAATCTGAGTAAACATACTGGCTGTGAGGGTCTGGAACTCAAGACAGAGGTCCAGGCAGGAGCTGGACCATACAAAATCATGAGGAACTCAAGTACGTGCCTAGATGAGATCACCTAAGGAATAAATGGGATAAAGAAGTGAGTAGGAGAATTCAGATCTGGAATATCACCCTACATCGAGGCTGTCAAATTAACATATATTTAAAATGTGTAATTTTTTAGGCTTGCCTTTTTCAAATAACCAATGGTGTAAGAGGGCTTTTTTAGTACCTTACTTTTCATACCAGGTCACCGCCTCAGGAATCTCCATCAAGAAGTGGCCATAAGGAAGGAACTCATACCTTCTGCTGTACGGATGAAGCTGGAGATTATTATGCTAAGTGAAACAAGCCAGTCACAGAAAGACAAACACCATGTGATTTCGCTTATATGTGGAATCTCACATTTACATCTCTAATGTCTCTAATCCCCAAACTTGAACTCCTATTTTCTCCATTTCCCAGGTTGGTATCTCAGCAGCATCTCACATTCACCAATGACATAAAATAAACATATTCATTTTCTCATCTAAACATGGTCTATTCCTGTGTACTCTAACTTAGTTCATGGATAACTGTCAAAGAAGCACAAAGCACGAGAATCTTCCATTCTACTCCCTCCCTCACCCCCTCCTCTATGGAACTGCCTTGTCCAGTCACATGAACTGTCCACTGCACCACTACAATCATTCTCTCGCATCTTCTCCTTCCTTATAAGTTTTTCCCTAATTGAAACCTGTGTTATCCGAAACTGCTGATAAAGCCACACTATCACATCATCTCTTTCCTTTATTATTCACTCAGCTGCCAATGTTAAATTTCCTCAAATAGGGACCAAAGTTTTTCTGACCTGATCCCACTTTTTGATCTGAATTCTTACACAACAGGTATCTGTTGTTTTAAGACTTATCCACTCACTTCAGACTCATTCTTCTTTAGTTACTTCAGTCCAGTAGAGCTGATTCCACCCGTGAGGCACACAATTCCAGCTCTGACAATCAGAGGTGCCCAGTGACTGGTTCAGAAATTGGTCCAAACAGAGCAAATGAAGTACCATAGACCTTTGCTGAGACTTCTTAGGCCACAGCTGAAGTTTTTTAACTGCTATTGTTATTGTTATATTTTACCACCAGAGGACAGAAAAGCCAACCCATTACAAGAGAAGTATGGGGATGCAAAGAGAGAAATTTGGTCCTAGAAATTATCTTCTGGTCCTAGCGTCAATCCATGTCTGAAGCCAGTTTCTCTTGGATTGTTCAATTACACTTGCCTATCAACTCTCTCTGTTTATTCCTGTTTGAGTCAGGCAACCATCATCTAGCACACTAAACCAAAAGAACACTAAGCCACACCTCCTATCTTTCATGCCTCATATGATTCAGTCATACTAGCCTCCTCACGAGTATCAGAATACTGTGCCTTCCCTCATATTGTTTTCTGTCTGGAATTTTCTACCCTCTGCCTGCAATTCCCTTCCCTCCATTCTCTGTTTTTTAAGATCCATCTCATGCTTCAATGTTCAGCTCAAATGGCTCTTTGAACTTTAAGGGGTAGGAAATGTCATTGAAGGATTTTAAAGAATTAAGGACATGATAATATTCTCAATTTTAAATGATCACTCCAGTTGCTGTGTAAAGAATAAATTAGAGAAGGGCAAGGGGGGGGCAATGATTTGTAAACTACTCAAGTAATCTAGACACACTGGGTGGTGGTGTGGGCTAATGTGGCAATGGAGATATTTCTGTGACTATTTTATTTCAGAATAAATCCCTCTCTATACTGTAAACTCCCTAGGGGCACAGAAATTATCAGCTGACTACCATTTTACCCACAGAAATTAGCAAAATGATTGGCATACAAGAGAGACTCAAATATTTGTTGAATACATAAATACATAATTAGCAATGTAATCTGTAAGTTGTTTTGAGCAACTGGGCAAATGGTGACATTATTTATAAAATGAGAAACACAGAAAAACTCAGTTTGGGATTTTTGTTTTTGAGAGGGAGAGGTAAGAGAAAAGATGAACTGTTTTACATTCAAATAGTCAGGAATCCACATATAGTGGATACATATCTGAGGATTAGGACAAAGACAGTGGATGTGAATTCTGGGCATATAGATGGTAACTGACTTTATACTAGGAATGCTGTAAAATGAAGAAGGTTGAGATCATTGACCTCAGAGGCATTCAAGGGTGGAACAGAAAGAGAAGTCAAGGAAGAATACTAATAGCCCAGGTAGAAAAACAAACATAGAAGGGCACTCTAAACCAAAGCAGAAGGAAGAAAGGAAGGTGTGGTCAAATGCATCAAACACAGTAGAAAGTCAAGGAATGAAATGTTTAAAAGTACCCTTTGGATGAAAACAGTTTTGGTGGAGTAGGTACCATGTGGAATGACACTAGTTAGGAGTGAGTTCAAGGGTGAATGGATGATAAAGAAATGAAATGAGCATGTATCAGACATGAATTTGTTCATGAAGCTTGGCTATATAAGAACTAAGAAACACAGTTACAGGAGAGGAAGACAGTCAAGGGTAGGTTTTCCTCCTCTGTTGGTTTTCATTTTCTTTAAATAGAGCTTGGACTTAAGCATGTTTAAATGTTTATTGCAATCAACCTACAGAGAGACTAAAGAAAATGTGAAAGAATAATTACAAATGTGTTCCACAGCATATATGGTACATATCTCAAAACTTGTTGTACATCTTAAATATGGTATACACAACTTGTATTATATCTAAAAGAAGCTGGAACAAATATAAGCAAAGTTTTTAAAATGGGGTATAAAGAGATTAGTTTTGAATTAGAGGAAGCATTATCTCTTCTACAGAAATCATGCAGTAGAAGAACAGAATGAGTAAATATGTAGGTATAATTATAGATTTGGTTACTGAAAATTAAGACTCTACATGTGATAGCATTAACTATGTAATAAACATGCTGATGTTTAAATATTTAAAAAATCTATTCATTGAAAATCATTTTTCTGAATTATGATTTTAAGATATACATTAGCATCTAAGTTAAATGAAGTAACTGCCCCACTCTTAAACCCTAAACTTACAAAGGAAATTGAAAAGATATTTATCAAATGCCTTCTTTGTACAAGACACAATGCTAGACATTGTGGAGAAAACAAAAGAGGGCTCTTCCCCCATACATCTGTATAGCTCGTTTCCTCCCTTCCTTTAGGTCTCCTTTCTCACATTCATTCTGCTTTATTTCTCTCCATGACACCACCACATGACATATCACATTTGTTTTACTGACTAATTCTCCTCCTAGACTAGAAGCTTCTCAAGGGCAGGGACTTTTTCCTGTTGTATTCATTGTTGTACCCCATACCAAAAATAGTGCCTGCCATGAACAGGAACACAAAATAAGTTTTGGATTTAATGAAATGGTACCTTCTCTTCATGAAGGAGAGAGGTACAATCTGTTAAATAGGGGAGAAATGAATATATAAGGAGTACATCAGTATTAGCCCTGGCTGGTGTAGCTCAGTGGATTGAGCGCGGGCCTGTGAAGCAAAGGGTTGCTGGTTCGATTCCCAGTCAGGGCACATGCCTGGGTTGCAGGCCAGGTCCCCAGTGGGGGCCACGTAGGAGGCAACCACACATGGATGTTTCTCTCCCACTCTTTCTCCTTCCCTTCCCCTCTCTCTAAAAATAAATAAATAAAATATTTTTTTAAATATTAATACTAAGGTAAGTACTCAGGGTAAAATGGTTTAAGAGTTCACAAGAGTTAATCATCTCAGGCAAGGTGACAGAGAAAGGTTTTATGGAAAAGATAGCGTTTTGACTGGGCCTTAAGGGCTGATATTTGTGTACCTGTGTATGCAATTCAATAGTGTTTAGCATATTTACAGAGTTGTGCAAACTGCTAGGGCATTTCATCACCTCAAACAGAAACCATGTGCCCCTGAGTTACCACCTCCCAACTCCTCCAACCCTCCCAGTGCTAAGAAGCCGCTAATCTACTTTATGTCTCTCCATATTTGCCCATTCTGGACATTTTATATAAGTAGAATCAAATAATATGTGGAGGGTTTGTGACTGGCTTCTTCACTGAGCATGTTTTCAAGGTTCACTCATGTTGTAGCATTTACCATTACTTCATTTCCTTTTATAACTGAATAATATTCCATTTTATGGATATACCATATTTTATATACCCTTTCATCAGTAGATAGACCTTTGGATTGTTTCCATATTTTGGTTATTATGACTAATAAGAAATTATGAGTAATTCTATAAACATTTGTATATATGTTTTGTGTGATATAATTTTATTAAGAGCTAAGTGAAGAAAGGAATTGAACTATTTTAAATTATTCAATCCAAAAGATGACAAATTCAAGATAAGGTTTTCACTGGTCTAAGATCAAATGAGGCAAAGAGAATTTTCATAAAGTTTAATTTATTCAAGTCAAAGAACTGTCCTTTATTTCACAACTTCCTTCAACTTTTTTTATGCTAAAGCGTCTTCTTTAATGAAATTATGGCAATATCAAAAGGCAGTTTTGTTCACTTACTTAGATAAAATAATTTTTTTAAGTGTGATTGTCTGTTAAATCCAAGAAATGTCAATTGAAGGAAAGGGCATGAAAAAAAGAAGTTAGAAACCCGTAAGATAGCCTGAATGCCAGGCTAAGGAGTCTGAACATTATCCTATGATCAACAGAGAAATATATAAAGTTGTTTAAATATAAAATTACTGACTCATGGATGTCGTTTCATTCAACAAATAATAATAATTGAGCTACTATTTATGAAAAGCACGGAATTTGGTGCTATGAGAACAGATTAAATAAAATTCTGTCCCTGCCTTTTTATAACTTAGTCTTCAGTAAAAGAAAACAGTCTATCTATTCATTATTTACATCTTTACCCATCTTTTAGAAAGGGAATATTTACTAGCTTAAAAAGGAAAATATGGGACTATTCCTACTGTGCTTACTGGTTTTATATCACTCACTATTTGACAATGTGAGTTGCTGGATAAAGTTAAACAATACATAATTCCTCTCCTACAGACGCTTACAGTCTTGATTTTATAAACTTATAAACTGCTCTAGATGAAACTTACTACAGACATTTAATTAGTACTTACCTAGGGCTTCCAATTGAATAGCAAATGACAAGCACTTACTACTACTCCTCACATTTTAAGCATTTTACATTTGTTAAGGAATTTAATGCTCCTAACAACCTATGAAAAGGGAATTATTACTATATAACTGCAAGATATTAATACATTAAAATATATTACATTTACCATCTTTTCCCAGAATCAGCGTTAATGACACTAATTCTGCTCATGAGTGTTTCATATACACTTCCTATATCATTCCCATCAACATCCGAACATCTTTAAAAAAAATCCTCTCTTGACTTCATACCCCACACCATCTCCCTGATCCCCCCCCACAGCAAAATTGAAAGAGCTGAAAGAGATGTCCGTCCGGGTGAGCTGTCTCCCACCTTTCTCCTGCCAGCTTCTCTTCAGCCATTCAAAAAGGCTTTTGCCTCTACACTACTGAAACCACTCAATTCAAGATTATGAATGGCCTCAAAATGCTAAATCCAATTTTTAATTTTTCATCCTTATCTCATCTGACCTATCGACAACACCTGCTGTAGATTACAAAACTCTTTGAAGCGCTTTCTTAGCTTCTCGGACACCAGTCCTCTGGGTTTTCTTACTAGATGTTCCTTCTTAGTACCTGCACATTAGAGCACCCAAGGCTCAGTCAATGGACCTCCCCTCTCTTTCTCTTTTTAAATTTTGTTTCTCAATTTCGGTTAACATTCAACATTATTCTCTCTTTTCTATCTTTCTTAATGTTCTCATATAGTTTCATGGCTTTCACTAGAATATAGCTTCAACACAGTAGGGATTTTTTGTTTGTTTTTGTTTCTTAGCTGTTTTGTTTATGCTGACTGTCCTGCACCTAAAACAGTACCTGGATATATTAGGTGCATGACCAATATGCTCAATGAATAAATGCTATCTTCACTTGGATGTGTAATAAACGTCTCAGACTTAACCAAGTTCAGAAGAGAACTCCAAACACCCTCCCAATGGCCTCTCTGACTTCGCTTTCTTAGCAAAGTGTAGTTCCATCCTTCTAGTTCCTTAAGCCAAATATTTTGAAAGCATTCCTAATTCCTCTATTTCTCTCACATCATATATCTAATCTGACAATAAATACTGTGGATTCTGCCTTCAAAATATATTCAGCTTTTGACTACTTCTCACCATATATACCACTATCACCATGGTCCAAGCCTAGATGAATAGGACAGCCTCCTAACTGGTCTTCCTGCTTCTCGTCCACCTGCACCGCCCCCCCTGCACCGCCTCTCCCCCCAAAATTCAGTATGTTCTCCAAACCACTGCAAGAGAAGATTTTCAAACTTAAGTCAGATCATTCACTTCTCGGCTCATAATCCTATAATTATTCCCACTTTGTTATGATTAACAGCACAAAGCTTGACAACTACCTATAAAGTTCTACTCAGTATGGCCCTGTTACATCTCTGACTCATCTACTACTTTTCCTACCTATTCTGCTTCCGTCATACTGTCTTCTTCTGCTATTTCTTCCAAAGGTCAAGGAGATTTCCACCTTAGGCCTTTTCCCTGATGTTCCCACTCTGGAATGCTTCTCACCTAGATAGCCGCGATCCGTATTTGCTTCATTACCTTGTTCACTTGAAACCTTTTCTCAATTTTTCCCAATCGCCATATTTAAAATTCTAACTCTAATTTCAATGTTTTGTATTCTTTATCCCCTTCCTCTACTTTATATTTCTCCACAGCATTTATCACCACCAAATACTATATATCTTAACTTTATGAAGCATGCTCAAAAAGGACAAGAATTTTTGTCTGTTTTAACAGAGAACAGAAAACGGAAACAAGAATTCAAAAAAATGAAAGGCTTAGGAACCTCTGGGACAACTCCAAATATGCCAATATCCAAATCATAGGGGTGACAAACAGAGAAAAAGAAGAAGAAAGTTAAAACTTCCCTACCTTGGCAAAGGAAATCAACATAGAAGTCCAGGAAGCACAGAGTCCCAAACAAGTTGGACCCCAAAAAGAACACACCAAGACATAATTAAAATGTCACAGGTAAAAGATAAAGAGAGAATCTTAAAAGTAGCAAGAGAAAAGCAGAGAGTTACCTACAAAGGAGTTCCCATAATACTATCAGCTGATTTCTCAAAAACTTTGCAGGCAAGAAGTATTCAAAGTGATGAAAGGCAAGGACCTACGTCCAAGATTACTCTATCCAGCAAAGCTATCATTTAGAATGGAAGGGCAGATAAAGTGCTCCTCAGATAAGGTAAAGCTAAAGGAGTTCATCATCACCCAACCCTTATTACAGGAAATGGTAAAAGGACTTATTTAAGAAAAAGAAGATCAAAACCATGAACATTAAAAAAGCAACAAATCACAACTATCAACTGAATCTAAAACAAACAAATCAAACAACGATAACAAAAAAACTAAACAAAACAAGCAAGCATCCAAAACAGGAACAGAATCATAGGTGTGGAGATCACATGGGCTTATCAGTTGGGAGGGGGAAGGGGGAAACTGGGGGAAAAGGTTCAGGGATTAAAAAGGTACAGGGATTAAGAAGCGAAATAGGCAGGGGGGTGTCAAGAACAGTATAGGGAATGGAGAAGCCAAAGAACTTCCATGCTGGACCCATGGACATGAACTAAGGGAGGGGACTGCTGGAGGGAAGGAATGCACCAGGCAGAGTAGGGGCAAAGGGGGAAAAATTTGGGACAACTCTAATAGCATAAGGCATAACATATACTTTAAAAACAAGAATTTTTGTCTGTTTTATTAGGTGATCAATTATCTGTTCGTGGAGCATTTTCCTTTCCATCGGGAAGCCTAACAATCATCTAGCCTGGTATTTGAGGAAAAGATCATCAAGCCTCTCTGATTTCTTCCAGTACTCTGATCCCTGGAAGGATTCTCCTTTGCCTAGAAAGAAAATCTGTGATTTGTCCAGTCAACCACAAGGAGGAGTCGAGAGGAAGAGCTGAGCAAAGAGAAACCAGGCAGTTATTTCCCTTGTTTTTCCCTCGGCAACCTCAAGGTGGAAGAAAACTAGGTTTGGAGGCGACTGTACTGAATGAATAATTTTCTCCATAGTATGATTTCCCGAGACACAAACATTGAAAACCGCAATCTTTTCGAATGCCACAAAAGAGACCAAGGAAATCAACCCACAGGCCACTGAGAAAAAGGAGGGTGTTTCTTTAACTCTGCCACTAAGAAGTCCCCATAAATCCAGGTGAAGAGTTCCCATTAGCGCCGAGAAACGTAATTCACACAAGGAGGCCAAGGAGTTCCAGCTTGCCAGCACTCTTTGGCCAGAGAGAATTATTCAATCCATTCTATTTAATACTCAAAGCTGCTACACATTCTTAACACAGCATAAGTAAGGCGGTCCCAGGTTGAAGATCTCAGACTGGGCCGATCGCGTGTAAAGTCCTGGTTCATTAAACACCGAGATCAATTTCCCCCCGGGTTTTGACTCACCGCCACCTGTTGATGCCCACATTGGAGGAGCCGGCGAACCAGGGGTCCAGGATGTAGACGCAACGGATGGTGTCAGCGCCCTGAATGCACTCCTTCAGGGCGGGGTTGTCATGAAGCCGGAGCCCCTTTCGGAACCAGTGCACCGCGTTCACCCCCATCCTGGGGGCGCGGCGGTCGGCGGGTCACCGCTAAGTTCCTCTACCGAGAAATTCAAGGAACAAGGGTCCAGCTCATAACCGACGCCTCCGCGTCCAGGAGGATCACCGCACCCAAAGAGTGAGGACAGGACAGCAGAGGTGGGGGAAGGAAAAAATGAGTCCGAGGAAGGGACCGGAGAAGGAGAGGGCGCTGGAGGCACAGCTGAAAGCTGAACGCAGGTTGCCGGGTCGGCGGAGTACGCGTGTGACACCCTTTAGGAGCCGGCGCCCACAGCAACTGCCTGGACGACACGCATAACTCCGAGGGCCTCAGACCCCAAGAGGGCGAGCAAGTCTCAAGCAGCCACGACGACCCGAGCGGGCACCCGCAGTCCCAGGAGGTTCGTCACGGAAACCTCGCCCTTCGGAGGCAGCCGAGGAAAAGCGGCCGCCCGAGGCGAGCCAGAGCCACCGAGTGAGATGAGCAAGGATTCAGCCACTGTAGGCCACGCTGCTTCTGGGCTCACAGAAAGCAGCGAGGATGGAGCAAGGAGGCTGTGATCGGAGGCGATGGTCGGAGGGCGCTGGACGGTTGCCGGCGGGTGACCGGTCCTGAGACAGCCCGGTGACTCCGCCGCCAATGACGCGTCAGCAGCCTTGGTCCCACCCCCGACTTCTCATTGGAAGTAGCGCTCCCCACGTGACCACCGGCACCTCACGTTTCTGAAGTGTGTTTACTACAGTAGCTCAGACTGGCAAATGTGCTCACACTTTAGTCGCTTCTAGGGGGCGGCAGCCACTCAATCTCAAAACCCTCCATTCTCGCCCAGATGCTGGCCTCTCTACCACTGTCCCTTTCCTCGGCCAACAGGTCACCCTTGCCTGGACGCGACCCCAGAGATCACAGGCCCCACGTGAAGAAAGGCATAGCCCCGCCTCCGGGGGCCGTGAGCATCTATCATAGGCTCAGGCTCGCTGAGACCCGGATGAGCACGGGGATGCGGAGAGCTCACGGGCGCGCGCTCTGCTTGAAAAGGCGCGTGCGCTTTCCTTGCGTTCCAGGGAAGTAGGGCGGGGCCGAAGGGTGGGAGCGCGCTACGGGACTGTACTGGTGGGGTTCCCTGAGGCCTGGAGATAGTTTTGTTTTCTCTCCAGGGTTTCCCCTCGGATTGTGAGGGCAGGATGGGGTGGACGGAGGAGAGTGGGAGGCCCCACTTCGACGTTGATGCCAAAGTACGTGCTTCGATCCTACTTTGGAGTGTACGGCGCCGTTCCTCTGAACCTCGGGAGGCTGTACCCTTGTACTTGCTCTGGGGAAGAGGGGTATTTGGCAGGGGGTGGGAGTACCAAGCCTTCCTGGACTTACAGTACTTCCTTAATACTAGTTGTATATCAACAGTGTGTCAGCCCTAATCTCTTATATTTAGTGCGGCCTTTGCTTATCTTTCCAAGGGCAATGAACTGCAGGCCATTCCTTATTCCATTCCTTATTCACGTGATGCCCTTATATTCATTATACAATTACTGAATGAACCAGACACTCTTCGAAATGCTGGAGATACAGGAGAGAAGACAATAGGCTGATATCCCAGCCCTCTGTGGAGTTTACAGTTTGTACCTTTAAAACTTTTAATATTTTTTCTGTATAAAATGCTCTTCTTTGGAATCTGCGGCTTACTACAAACACCTTTGCCCTACCTGGTATATTTCTACATGTTCCTTTAGACTCAGATGAAGTGCAACTAAATTTGTGAAAATATTTCTTCCCGCAGCTCGGGAGATTTAGGATCTACCTAGCACCAGGCATGACTCTTACACGTCACTTAATCACGGGATATTGTGAAGACTGAATGAAAAGTGCCTGCTTTAACATCTAGCGCGAAGTAGGTGCTCATTAATTGTACTTATTACTATAATAATGTCTCTCTCGGTCCCTCTAAAGTGACTTCTTAAGGATGGGGAGGTGATTCATCCAGTTCATTTTGCATCAATACCCTATCCAATTAAGAACCTGCTACATAGGCATTCAGATGTTCATTAAATGACTGAATCAGTGGATGCGTTTGGCAAGGTTAAAAGGAGGAAGAATATGGCAATTGTTACTGGTTAAATAGTCTACCTAAGAGTTATATAAACTGTAGTACCATACTTGTGAATGTGACCTTATTTGAAAAGATCAAGTAAAGATGAGGTCTGTAGGGTGGGCCCTAATCCGTTGTGACTGAGATCCTTATAGAAAGGGAAAATTTTGCTCCGGCAGGTGTAGCTCTGTCGATTGGACACAGGCCTGCCTACCAAGGGGTAGTTGGTTTCATTCCCAGCCAGGGCATGGTGCCTGGAATGTGTGCTCTGTCCCTGGTGGGGGGTGCATGAGAGGCAGCCATGCATTGATGTTTTGCTCCCCCCCTTTCTTCTTTCTCCTCTCTCCAAAAATAAATTTAAAAATATTTTTAAAAGGGAACATTTGTATACAGACTCACACACAAGGAGAATGCTCTGCAAAGACTGGAGTAATGCTGGGAGAGCGGGGTGGGTTTCAGAGCTAGTCACCACCCTCCAGATGTGCCTTGGTGGCATGCAGATTATTTTGAGCTAAAAGCAACAAACCCTGCAGGTTCAAAAGAAACTTCTGACTCCCACCTTCACTACCTAGAAGAATTTCAATCAGGAGCCTAGCCTATGAGAAGAGTTATCACCAGAAACGACTTTTAAGTATTTTTATTTGAGGGCAAACTAATACGTAATTACTGAACATGTGCTCTCCCTGCAGTGACCTCCTGAAGTCCCAAGGAACATTACCTCATCCCTAGCTAAGAATGTCTTATGTACCCATGTTCTCTGTCTGTCTCTGAACCTCTCGTGCATGTGGGATCTCTGAGACTCTCATGTATGTGGGGTTCTCATACATCTGTAGGTGTTAAATTTGGTCATTTTCTCTTCCCAGTCTGTCTTACGTCTATTTGATTTTTAGGCCAGCCAAATGAACCTTAAGGGTAGAGGAAAGTATTTTCCTACCCCACAGCTGCCACAAGGCAAGGAACTATAGAGTGGGAGTTAAGAGAGCAGCCCGGAACAGATCCTCTTCCCTAGTGCCTACGGAGGGAGAAGGGCCAGGCTTCTGGCCTCCCACGGCGAGACAAATTCATGTTGTTCGAAGCCACTCATTTTGTAGTACTCTCTTACTAGCAAACTAATAACAGTGATATAAATTCAATCATCTAGTGAACCAGTAAGTCTAGAAAGTATTCCCTACCCTAGTTTCTGTTGTCACACAGAGGACATCGCATCCTTTCCCTTGGTTTCTTAAGAGCATTTAAGATTATACATATGAAAACTCTTTGTGTACTCTAAAGTACTAAACAGCTATTTTTATCAATGGGGATGAGCCTTGGGTAATTACACTCTGGGGTTCCATCACCTAGGCAGAGGATGCTGCAGACATCTGTACCCTCACTTGGATTGCCTCATAATCCAGGACCTACTGTACTTTAAAAAATATAGTGTTTCATGTTTCACTTTACACAGATTAAAAGTAAGCAGGTTATGTCTAAAGACCTAATTAATTGCTTTCAAGCATTCAAATAAAACATTGGGAGGTGGAGGAGGAGAATATTGATTTGTGTAGAGTGGACTTATGTTTACAGATTGTTCATTCAATAAAGATGGATTTTATAAAACAGACAGCTGTATGTGGGTGTGTGTGTAACTTTCATTTACACATAAAAGTACTAATTTATTATAAAAGTGTCAGTATTGTCAAATATGTATTTCTCAAAGACCGAAGGGTTTTTATGGCATATAGATGGTTACTTTAATTTATTTTTGTTATGGAGGAGGAGTAACCATTTAATAATAGATGACTTACTAAACACCTGCTATATGTCAGGTACTTTATATAAGTAATTATTCACCCTCATAATAATTTTTTGAGGCAGTTTATTTTTATTTAATAATAATTTATGCCCAATTTGCTGAAGACACTAAAGTTAGCAAATACAAATAAGTAGTAAAACTAGTTGAAAAACCCAAGACACTTTCTCAGTCTGAGTTCTTTCCTCATAATATGCTACCCCTCACTGACACCACCACTCCCCTGCTTTTTCAAGGCATTTATATATAAAAGAGGGAAAGAAGGGATGGGTGCATTGTCAGGAATCTTGGGCAATTCCGGTTGGCTTCCACATCATGGTAGAAAAAGTATGAGCCTGGGTTGTATCTCAGCTTGTCATTGATTTCCAATTTTTTTTTTTAATCTCATGGCACATTAATTTCTAAAATTCTGCAGCACACCAAACAATATCTTTTTGCTAACCTTATAAAAATAGGTATAATTTTGATTCATTCACACAGGACAGCTATTATTGTGCTGGCTGTTGTCCTTTTTTTATTTGACAACCTGAGGGAGAAGAGGTCAGTGCCCCTGACCAAATAGTCAGGTATTGCATGTTCGAAAAATTCTTTGGCTCACCAGTGTTTCTCTTACAGCACACCAATTGAAAAATCCCTGGATTAGTTGATTATCTTTAACAAGTCACCTAGGCTTTCCTGTCCTAATTAGTTCATCTATAAAATGAGCAGAGTGAACTAGATGACTTCCAAGTTGTCCACGCTATTTTAAAATTATAGGATTTTATGAATATAGCCATGGGCTCAAAACTATCCAAGAAGAGTTCTGTTAAACGTTCTTTTACCTGCCAACAAAGTTGGGAAAGTCAGTATCTCTTTGATGTCATGAGCACCCTTCACAAAAAATGTGTCAGTCTCTGAATCAAAAGTCTGTGTTCTCTCTTGAGCCTGTCTTGCAGAGGTGATTTTTGGCATGTGTTTTCAACACACAAATAATGAAGGAATAGACCGTGTGATCAGTTCATTCAGTCTTGATGTAATATGAATGTTAGGCTGGTAGCCCCGGGCTGAGGAGCCCCCAACACTAGTCTTTGGGGGATTGAATTTAAATGTATTAAAGCATCACTGTTTTTTTTAAGGTAATTTATCATTTTCATATGAATATAAAATGAATACACGTCCAAGATTTCACTTGTTAACTAATAAGGGAATCAATAAGATGTTATAATGGAATAAAAGAAGATTCCAAAGAGCAGTTACATGTATAGGCCATCAGGAATGTTAAAAATTAATTTGCTTAATATATCTAAAACTGGTTTCTCCCACAGAGCAGTGTGGGGAGGGAAATCAATTGCACTTTCACAGGACAAAAGATATTTGCACGTTCATGGACAAGATTCATTTGCATTGCTTTCAATTATCTATGGTTTACAGAGTTGTAAAATAGTCCAAAGGTACAAACAGGCAGAGGATAGCTTGGAGGGTGCCCTATACAAGAGACCCAGTAATCTTTTGTGCCTGTTTTAAAGTCACAATTTTTGTCACCTTTTCCGCGAAGTCTTCCCATCTGCCCATTCTAAAAAGGGCCCCTATTTTGTCCCTATTTACTCTCATCATAGCACTGATTATAATAAGTATTTTTAGATGTTTACGTATTTATTACCCACCGATGTATGCCTGCCTCCGCCCCAAATGCAAGCTCCGGGAGGGCAGAGACTGGGGCCTGTCATATTCTTCCTTAAAACATCAGCGCTGTGCCGCGGTGCTTGGTACTCAATAGACTCTCAATCGGTGTTCTAGAGACCGTGGTAACGTCCAACTGATCACCTGGACACTGCGCTACATTCGCATGTCAGTTATCAATGTATTGTCTCAGCTCCAAATGTGCTTTTCATGCCTTCTCGGTGAAAAGATTTAGACCCTGTTCTACTTTGCCGCTGGCACCATGTTAAACACTCTCAGTAGAGGGCGCAGGAGGGACATCACAGGAGGAAGGGGTCTGTCTCTCTTGCCGGCGCTGTGATGCTTGTTCAGTTTTCTTGCTCCTTCTCTGCTGCCAGAGGCTCTTGCCGCAAAGACACCCTGGGGCGCTCGCTTTTATCAAGTTTCAGTGAAATGCCTGCTGGTGGATTCCTGGTGAGGCTGGAGGCGTGCTAGCAGGCAGCTACCCCACCTCGGTCCACCTGTATTCTGGCCCGGTGTTGCCTTTCCTGTGGCCACTCCCAACCCTGTTAGGTTTTCGTTTTTCCACCAGCCTTGGCTTCAAGGGTGCAGATCCACTCTGGCCCAGGTCAACTTCTTTACCCTCCAGTAGCCATCTCAGACTCCAGTGATATCTGAACCCCGCTCTTGGAGGTGACCCTTGGCACTGCCCTTCCAAGTTTGTCCTTCCTTGGGTACTGTCCTGCAGTTCTGGGGTATTCTTCATGGTTCCCTTTCATTCTTCATAATTAATAATTCTTTTTATGAAATATTCCCTGTTGGATTTGCTGTATGGTTTCTGTCTCCTGATTGGATACTGATCGATGCAATCCATTAACTGACAAGATCCACAAAGATGTGCTTGTGAACAATTTTCTCGCTTGTTCTTAGTCATTTTCTTGACTGTGTGTAGGTAGAAAGTGTAAATAGTTACAAATGTGGCAATGCGACCTTGTGAAATATTAGCCAATGTTTCTCCCCCCAGATTTTTTCTGTCCTGTGACTGTACCCATTCAGGCCGTTGGATGTGAGTCCCCTGTTGCCTCAGAGGGACAGAACTAGAGGACAAAGGTAGTTCAACATTTTTGTTCCAAACTCAAGAGCCTTGATCCAGTTGTAAGTCAGGAAAGATTTGGTGTTCCATACTCCCTCCCCACAACATTATACGAAAATTCTCTAAGCTGGAGTGGAATATGAGTTCAAGGAAAGTAAGATAGATACGCATTGGTTTTTTTTTTTTAAATAAGAAGACAGTATCTCACCTGACCTTACTTAGGATTAGCTGCAGATCCCTGGCTAAGCTGAGGGTGTTCTGAGAGGAGGAGAGGCCTGTGCCAATCTCCCATCTGCAACCTGGAGGCTGACCTTCACAGAAGTCCCCCTGCCTCTTTCCTGTGGCCCCACCTATGAGGGATGCCATCAGGCAGAGAGGGACTGGGAAGCCCTGCCAAGTCTCCTGCTGGCTCAGAGAATAGATGGATTTTTCTAGATGTCCCCTCTTCCTTCGAGGGCTGCAGAAGTTAGCTGAAGGAAAACACTGAAAAGAGAATCCAGGGAGGGAGGGAGGAAGAGAGAGAGAGAGTGAGAGAGCAGCCTGCTGTCTCTTTTTACAAGGACACTAATTTTATTAGACTAGAGTCCCACCTTCATGACTTCATTTAATTCTAATCACCTTTGTAAAGGCCCTGTTCCAAATACAGTTGCATTTGAGGTTAGGGCCTCCACCCTTGAATTTGAGGGGGAGTGTTCACAATTCGGCCCATAACAATGTATTTCCCTGCTCTACAGAGTAAGGCCCATTCTACGAGGCCCATGCACGTTTGTATGCCCCCAGAATTCATATGTAGATCTCCTAACCCTTAAAAGTGATGGTATTAGCAGGTGAGACCTTTTGGGAGGTGCTTAACTCATGTGGATGGAACCCTCAGGAACAGGATGAGTGCTTTAGAAGGGAGGCCCCAGAGAGATCCCTGAGCCTTTCCACCGCACGAGGGTACAGCCGGAAGTCGGCAGTCTACAATCCAGAAGAAGCCCTTCGCCAGAGCCTGACCATGCTGGCACTCTGATGCAGGACTTCCAGCCTCTAGAACTGCGAGGGATAAATTTGTGTTGTTTATAAGCCACCCAATCTATAGTGTTTTGTTATAGCAGCCTGAGTGGACTAAGACGCCCCACACTATGCATTAAATGAATGAATGGATGAATACTTAAAGGACTGTTAACAGTATCCACATCTACTAAGTCCTGAATATGTGCCAGACACAGAACTACTATTTTAGGCACTATGTTATGTACCTTAAATACATGATTTCACTTAATTTTTACAACAGGCACATGAGATAGCTATTACTATTCCTGTTTTATAGGGAAACTGGGGCCCAGAATGGTGGAGTCCTCATAATTTACCCTCTGAAGTGGAAAAGGCAGGAAGTAATCCCAAACTCTCCCCACCTCAAAGGCTGTGGGCGGCCCAGCATATTGGACTGCCTTCACTGCGCTGACGTGTGGGTGCTTTTGTACATATAGATGCGACCTAAGGACTGTCAGAGCATCTATATGCTCTGAGAGGCTGAATCTATATGCGGAGCATATATATGCAGAGAGGCCGAATAGTTCTGGTTCAGGTGAACTGGGGTAGAGTTTTTGTGGGAAGTAGCACTTGCACTGGGGAAAAAAATTTTTTTTTAATTTAAAAGGATAAAGGGAAGTATTCCAAAGGAGTAGATGATTGTACAACATAAAGGAATATATTTATTTTAATGTTCATGGAGTGAAGCAAGGCAAGTATAAATTGAAAACCTGGTGAAGAGTGACAAAAATCTGGAGAGGTCTTCATGATAACTGCAGCATCAGCACAGCCTGTTAGTGTGAAAGAGGGCAGGACGGGGAAGAAGGGCAGAAGGATGGTGCTGACTTGTGCGCATGTTACTAAGAGCTACCGATGTGCTTCTAAAAGGCTCGTCTGCAGTGGTACTTGAGCACTCAGGGAGGAGTAAGCCAACCAAGCCACTGCTGGGGTGGTCGTATTGAGACGGCAGCACTTGGAGAAGGGTCTGGGTAGAAAAGTGGACTTAGGAGTTGCTTCGTAAGGTAACCAAGCCCAGAAAGGACTGCTAGGAGCTCTCTGAAGAAAATACAAATGACAAGCATTTATGAATTCAAGACAGAAGAAAGAACAATGTACTTAAAGCTAGATTTTTAAGTAACAATATTTAGCAGCCAAGACTGAGGCAAATGGGAACAGGCAGGGTCTCCAGTACATACAGGGTGGGGCAAAAGTAGGTTTACGGTTGTATGTGAAACACAAGAATTATTCCTGTATTATTATTCATTAATTATTGCGTTACTTCTCATACGAACAACCATAAACCTACTTTTGCACCATCCTGTGTATGCTGGTAGGGGAACAGGCACTGCCCAGCCCTTGGCTTCCCTGGCCCCGCCTCTCAGAATCCCTGGAAAGCAGAGTTGTCTAGGGGTGGTAATACCACCTGGTGGCTAATGCAAGAAGCACAAGCAATTTCACAAGAAACCATTAATATGTTCAGAAAAATCTCTATTCTGCAAAGAGGCACAGTTAAAACAATAAGGCTATAGAAAATATCTGGTTGAGACAGACCACTTAAAGTGTATGCAATTTAATAACTATGCCATAAGCAAAAAAAAAAAAAGGAACCTAATAAAATACTAGTGCAACTATAAAGAAAAGTTTAACTATAATAAAGAAATAGGCAATGAAATACAGGACTTTGCCTTTACAAAGTAAAGCTAGCCTGAAGTAAACGACTTGTAAGATGGGATTGAGGCTACCGATTCTTGGAGACAGAATTCAATAAACAGAGATCAGGTAGAATTTCACCTTTAAGGCAGAGGACGTGGCTAGATCGGGAAAAGGGAATAGCAGGATGACTCAGGGGCATTCAATACTGTACTATAGTCTCCTGTGGCTTGCTGTGTTCAGCTGTTGTGACTTAGTATAGCAAAGTGGAACAGATTTATGGAATGAATCATTGACTTATTGGGTAAAATTGTGTATGAATCAACACAACTTTTGCCTTTTACTAACATCATTTCTCCATCGACCAATCACGTGGAGGTAATTTGCATAGAAGAGCTTGTAAGTCATTTTCCATTCTCCGACACTCAAGGGGATCTTGAACTATTGAGCATTCTGCATCCAATCCCTACCATCTCTCCCCACCCCACTCCCCTGCTCACATTTTTTCCAGTTTCAAAATTTAATTCCATCTTAGTCAACCTCTTTATTGCTCTTATTTAGCTGATAGGACTCTCAGCCCAGAAAGCCAGGTATAGAGGAAAATGGTTTTCTAAAACTCAACTTAATTTCTTATGTCATGCTCCAAGTTGGCAGGAAATTCATCTCAGTCCTTCTTGAAGCTTTCTTCTCCCTTTCTGGCAAGGTCATGTGGCCTCACGCAGTTCCCTGCATTTGGGGGGCTCTCAGTCATCTATCCATAGTGGCCTCTGTGGAGATGGCTATTGTCTCTCACACATGGTCCTTTCAGAGCTGAGTACTGTCTGCTCATATTTGGGCCTCACTTACAGAATGATGGTTTGGTTTTTGCTGCTGGGATCTCCCCCCAACCCCAGCCAAGCAGCCCCCTTCCTAGGTCACTGTTCCATTCCTCTGGAGCCTTGTCATCTCCTTGGGGCACTGCCACCAAGAAGCATGTCGGACTCCTGCTCCTCCCTCACTTTTAGGGAACATCCCTCCTCTTCGTCCCTAGTACTGTGAATCCCTCTTTCTTCTGAGATACTTTCTGTAATTACCCGCACACTCTAATCTCCCTCATACCAATTAAGAATGTTTTAGTTGTAAACAAAAGAAAATATAGCTCAGATAGACCTAAATGAAAATATTTGGGCTTAAATGACTGGAAATAGAGACATGGGGCTGGTTTCAGGTTGGGAGTTAGTTGGTTAGCCAAAAAAAAAAAAAAAAAATTGGGGACTTCCGCCAAGATGGAGACGTAGGTGGAGGGTCCACCTCGCCTCTGTGCACAACCAAATCTAAGAACAACTATTTTTAACAGCAGTCACAACCAAGCCACACGGAAAATCGACAATACGGAGTCCAAAGGACAACTAGATACTCGGCTGGACTGGTACGAGGAGCGAGGCCAGCAGCGGAGCAGGTTAGCAAGAAAAAATTCCCGGGGCGGTGCGCGGTGTGCGCAGGCAACCGAGGGTGCTGATCACCAGCGAGCTGGCTGCCGGAGCGCACAGGGAAGAGGCGCGGTGGGTCGGTGGGTCGGTGGGTCGCGCGCATTTACGTGCGGAGAAACCAGTGAGAAGGGAAACCCGCGCGGTGCAGCAGGCTCGCACAATTAGGATCGGATAAACAAGCCTGAGGCGTGTGAGTGACTGGATGCGCTGGGCTAGCGGAGAGGAACGCCATTGCTCCCTCTCTGACCCCGCCCCCACACACAGCGTCACAAACCAGCGACCTGGGTCGCCCCGTCCTGGTAAACAACTAAGGCTTCGCTCCGCTCACTTAACAGCACGAATAGACCAAAAATGGCTCTAGGACAACTCAGAGCACCAGAACTGATAGACCTAAGCGATGAAGAAATAGCCAGTCTTTCAGATGCACAGTTCAAAACACTGGTTATAAGGATCCTTACAGAACTGGTTGATTTTAGTCACAAATTAGAGAAACATATGGAAGCTAAATTAATTGAAATGAATGGTGATACAAAAGATACCAATAGTAATGGAAAGAAAATTGGGACTCAAATCAAGGGAGAGGACCAGAAGGAAGAAAAAAATGATCAAACAGAAAGGGATGAAGAAATAAGAATTCAGAAAAATGAGGAGAAGCTTAGGAACCTGTAGGACATCTTTAAATGTTCCAACATCCGAATTATAGGGGTACCAGAAGGGGGAAAGGCACAACCACCAGTTGAAAAATTATTTGAACAAATAATAAAGGAGAATTTCCCCAAGATGGCAAAGGAAATAGACTTCCGAGGAAATCCAGGAAGCTCAGAGAGTCCCAAAGAAGTTGGACTCAAGAAGGAACACACCAAGGCATATCATAATTACATTAGCCAAGATTAAAATGAAGGAGAGAATCCTAGAAGCAGCAAGAGCTAAGGGGACAGTCACCTACAAAGGAGTTCCCATCAGACTGTCAGCTGATTTCTCAAAAGAGACCTTACAGGCAAGAAGGGGCTGGAAAGAGGTATTCCAAGTCATGAAAACCAAAGATCTACAACCAAGATTGCTCTACCCAGCAAAACTTTCATCTAGAATGGAAGGACAGATAAAGTGCTTCTCAGATAAGACCAAATTCAAGGAGTTCATCATCACCAAGCCCTTATTATATGAAATGTTAAAGGGACTTACCTAAGAAAAAGAAGATAAAAAAGATGAACAGTGAAAGGACAGCAAACTCACAGTTATTAAGAACCACACCTAAAACAAAAGCAAACTAAGAGGATAGCTAGATCAGGAGCAGAACCATAGAAATGAAGATCTCATGGAGGGTTAGCAACAGGGGAGTGGGAGGAGGGGGAAGGGGGAGAGAGGTACAGAAAATAAGTAGCATAGACAGTAGATAGAAAATAGATAGGGGAGGGTAAGAATAGTAGGGGGAAATACAGAATCTAAAGAATTTGAGATACATGTTCATGAACTAAAGGGGGAAATGGTGGGGGAGGGGTATGCAGGGTGGAGGGGAAGGGAGGGGGAATAGAGCAAATGTAATGGCATAATCAATAAAAAATAAATAAATAAATAAAAATTGATTGCAACTTATCTTTCTGTTCCGGGCCCTGTTCCAAGCACCATAGATCCAGATCCCTGTATCTGCGTACAGGGCTGAGCGAGGGGTCTCCTGCCCCGAGCTGGACTGCCATGTGGTACAGAGCCAGCTGTCCCTCTCGAACTCTGCTCAGTGGCATACTTGTGAGCAAATGAATGATTTCTGCTGTTTTAAGGCACCAGGTTTTGGAATAGTTTGTTACACCGCAATGGTAACTGAAATGCTACTTGCGAACCCAACAGAACTTCTAGCATTTCCATCTTACACTTATGATAAATGTAAGATTGATTTTAATGAGACACTTTTATCAAAGATAAGGAAAGATACACATTTTGAAATGAGAAAATCACAATACCAGCAGTAATAATGTCCATACCTATCACCTGCCTATTTCCTTTCAGGTCCATCTAAGCTCTTTTCTACTCTGCTCTGAATTCTGCTCCCTGGTATTGGGTTTCCAGGTGGGTTCGGCCCCTCCTCCCAACCACCACTATTACTTGTGCCCTCATTTCTGACAGCGGTAAAGATTCTTCATGGTCCTACTGTCGGCTGGACAGCCCCTGTCTCAGGGATGCCACTTTCTGTGTGGCAACTGCCGCTGTGGCTCTGGCTCCTGCCGGCAGCCTGTCTTCTGGGCTCTGATAAGATTTTTTTTTTTTTTCATTTGCTCCTGCAGGGTCAGGGCTGGTACCCCTACTGACGTCACTGACCTCTGCGTGGTCCCACCAGCCTGCTTGGCTCCTTAGCTTTACCAATACTAGTTCCCTTTGTCATTTCCTTTTGTTTGAAAGACTTAAAGTGGTTCCTGTTTCCTTGCTGTATCTCGACTGACACTATCGCTAACATTTATTGGTATATTCTAGGAATGAGCCTATTCGGAAGCTACTGTCAGCTCAGTATTTGAGACGGGGCCGCTAAGGCTCAGAGGTGAAGCTGCCCGAGATCACACATTCATACTCAGTGCTGTTAAGGTCTACAAGAAGTGAAGTGCAATCAGAAATTGCTTTTTTAATTCAACTTTAAATAGTGTGGAAGACTCAAAGGGGTCTTCTGGGGTGCTGGGAATATCCTGTTATTTGATCTGGGGCTGGTCAGATGAGCACTCACTACGAACACTCACTGAGCTATTCACAGATGGGGGCTCTTTTCTGTATGTTGCACTTCAACGAAATATATGCTCTTTCTCTAGATATATGTCAATTTTGAGTTCTTCCAAAATCTTTGTTTAACTCCTCATTAAGTCTGTTTTTCTCAAATGCTAAATTTCAAGATACATTATTCCTTCTCCAATTGCAGAGATTAGCGTCCCAATTTCAATTCAAGTGTACGTGGTAAGAGGTTTTGTGGAACAACTGGGTTGCCAGACACGCGCTATGACCAAACACGTGCAGGGTGAGCCCAGGGGGGAGACCACAATGAACAGCTGTTACAGCCTGGATGTGCAGACTGCCCAACAGGAAGTTCCTGAGAGTATGGAAGCTGATAAAGGAGAAAACCCAAGTGGAGTTGAAAATAAGACCTAAAGGTTAAAAAGGAGGAGATGGGTAAAAGCCCCACACTGAGAGAAAGCCAAAGGGAAAAGCTACTGAGGAGTGGACAGAGCAAGGCAGGGAATGGTAGGGACAGGGGAAAAAGAGGCTATAGTCAACCTAAAGCAGGTCAGCAAAAGCATTTCAGAAATGAATTTTCTGGTAGAAAAATGTTACCTGCGGTTATCACTGGTGCTCAGGTCTACCTGTAAAGAAATATTAGGGGACAAAATCTACAGTCAGTCCCTTGGAATATCAGGCTGTCAGTAATATGTTTTTCCATGTGGCAGTGAGACAAGATGCTACTGATTTCTCCACTGCTGCCACTGCCTCACTGGCAGAGGTTGCAGCAAATGCAGGACAGCGTTTGGGAGAGGGGAGGTGGGGCAGTACAGAGTAGAGGTCCCATGCCTTGGGCCACTGTTCCCATTATGCTTCTCCTCCCAAAGACCTATTTCTTTTTTAAAAGTTTTTGTTATTGTTGTTCAATTATGGTTTTTCCCATTTTTTCCCCCATTACTCTCCCCTACCCTGCCCACCCCATCTCCCACATTCAATCCTCCCCCCTGTTGTCCTTATCAGCCGACCCTTTATACATGTTCCTGGATGATCCTCTCCTTCCTTACCCCATTATCCCCCTTTCCCCTCCCCTCTGGTCACTGTCAGTTTGTTCTTTATTTGCATGTCTCTGGTTCTATTTTGCTTACTTGTTTGTTTTGTTGATTAGGTTCCACTTATAGGTGAGATCAAATAGTATTTGTCTTTCACTGGCTGGCTTATTACACTCAGCACAATGCTCTTCAGTTCCATCCATGCTGTCACAAAGGGTAGGAGCTCCTTCTTTCTTTCTGTTTCATAGTATTCTATTATATAAATGTACCATAGTTTTTTAATCCACTCATTTACTGATGGACACTTAAGCTGTTTCCAGCATTTGGCTATTGTAGATTGTACTGCTATGAACATTGGGGTGCATAGGTTCTTTTGAATTGGTGTTTTAAGCTCCTTAGTGTATAATCCAAGCAATGGAGTTGCTGGGTCAAAAGGCAGTTCCATTTTTAGTTTTTTGAAGAAATTTCATACTGTTTTCCACAGTGGCTGCACCAGTCTGCATTCCCACCAACAGTGCACTAGGCTTCCCCGTTCTCCAAACCTCTCCAACACTTGTTTGTTGCTTTGTTTATGGTGGCCATTCTGACCAGTGTGAAGTGGTATCTCATTGTGGTCTTATTTTGCATCTCTGTGATGGCTAGTGATGCTGAACATCTTTTCATATGCCTAAGGGGCATCTCTGTAAGCCCCCCCTTGGAGAGGTGTCTGTTCAGGTCCTTGGCTCATTTTTTAATTGGCTTGTTTGTCTTTGCGATGTGGAGTTGTATGAGTTTTTTATATATATTGGAGATCAAACCTTTGTCTAGGTATCACCGGCAAATATATTCCCATACAGTCAGTTCCCTTTTCATTTTGCTGATGTCTTCTTTAGCCATGCAAAAGCTTTCTAATTTGACATAGTCCCATGCGTTTATTCTTTCCTTTATATCCCTTGCTCTAGGGGACATATCGGTGAAAATATTGCTGTGTGGAATATTTGAGATTTTCCTGCCTATGTTCTCCTCTAGGGCTTTTATGGTGTCACAACTTGTATTTAAGTCTTTTCTTAAATATGTTTATTTTTGAGTTTGTTTTTGTGTGTGGTGTCAGTTGGTGGTCAAGTTTCATTTTTTTGCATGTACCTGTCCAGATGTCCCAACACCATCTGTTGAAGAGCCTATTTTTACTTCATTTTATGCTCCTGCTCCTTCTGTTCAATATTAATTGACCGTAGAGACATGGGTTTATTTCTGGCCTCTCTATTCTGTTCCACTGATCTATGTGTCTGTTCTTATGCTAGTACCAGACTGTTTTGATTACAATAGCCTTGTAATATAGATTGATGTCAGGTATTGTGATCCCTCCTGCTTTGTTCTTCTTTCCCAAAATTGCTGAGGCTATTTGGGGTCATTTATGATTCTATACGAATTTTTGAGATATTTGTTCTATATTTGTGAAATATGTCATTGGTATTTTAATAGGGGTTGCATTGAGTCTATAAATTGCTTTGGGTAGTATGGGCAGCTAGTGAAATTGAAGTAGTAATAAAAAACTCCCAGCATACAAAAGCCCTGGATTGGATGGTTTCACAGGAGAATTTTATAAAACATTTAAGGCACAACTAACCCCTATCCTTGTCAGACTATTCCAAAAAACCCAAGAAGAAGGAGGACTCCTAAACTCTTTTTATGAGGCCAGCATTATCCTAATCCCAAAATCAGATAAAGACACAACAAACAAAGAAAACTGTAGGCCAATATCGATGATAAACATAAATGCTAAAATTCTCAACAAAATATCGTCAAACCACATCCAGCAATACATTAAGAAGATGACACACTATGATCAAGTGGGAGTCATCCCAGGGATGCAAGGATGGTACAATATTCACAAATCAATAAATATAACACATCACATAAACAAAAGGAAAGACAAAAACCACATGATCATTATCAATAGATGCAGGAAAAGCATTTAATAAAGTACAGAACCTATTTATGATAAAACATGCAGCAAAGTGGGAGTACAGCGAGCACACCTCAACAAAATAAAGGCCACATACAAGAAACATGCAGCCAAGCACCTGATTCTTGAAGTCAAACCAGTGCCTTCCCTCTCCCATCACACACTGATGACCACTATCTTCCCTTCCCAGCCTGGCTCTCTCCTTCTCTACCCCTTCTTTAAAAGAATGCAACGTCACGGTATTCCTGAGACTCATTCCTTCCTTGAAGCAAACATATGCCATCACTAAGACTTAAAGACTGTACAAAGAGTAGACACAGAACAAAATATGAAAATAATGCCCCATTCAATCAAGCAGTAAAAAGCTAGTTGAATGTAGTTGAAGTGGTGAAGCAACCTGGGGGAAGGGGGTGGGTATGGATTCAAACAGGAGCAAAGACTTAGGTAATGGTGTAACTTAAACCCAGGAGATGAGTTCAGCAAAACTAGCCATTTCCACTGGAAAAGGTTTGGACCTGAAATACCCAGTTGGAATAAGTGACTAATTTTAAAAAAGACAAATGTGTCTATTTTTGGTGCTGGAAAAATAACCCTGGAATTCAGATCCTGCCTTGGGCCAAAAGTTTCTGGCAAGAAATCAATGCAACTTGCTGGGATGGGAAAATCAGCTCATTTTGGGGATATTATAACTGTTCTCTTAGTCATAGAGTGTACATGTATTTTAGCCTTGGGAAGATTTACAATTAAATATAGGAAAACCTGGAGAGCAAATGCACAGTATTAACACTTTTGTATTAAATTTTAAAACAACAATCTCTGTGTCTTTGGTATTCACAGTACTTATAATTTTTAAAATAATTGGGTGTATGAGAATATTGGAGAGATTAGCCTTCTGATTTCAACCAGAGATGTGTAATGGAGTAATTGACTTTAGATTTATAATTTGTTGCTGAAAGGTGTAAGAGGATTTTATGGTTTGCAAGCAGTATAATATTGTACTGTTTAAAAGATTCATTATATTTATACATTTAATTTAGTCTGTAAGTACTTGAGAATGTTTTTCTCTGTCAGGGTAGGTGATTAATGTGCTTTAGAAAAGAAAACTGAACACGTTAAATTTATTGATGCAGTTTAAAACATTTAAGGGAAATTTATTTCAACTAAGTTTGTAAACATAACTGGTTAAAGGGAGTTTAGTTTGTTCAACTTGAGAATATTAATCAAAGTCCCCTTGTTAAAATGTACTAGACTTATCAATAGAATAATATAAGTTGCATATTAACTTAAAGGCTTAAGGGAAAGTAGGCTTTAAACTTTGTTTTAAAAAATTGAATATAAGTTTTAAAATCTCTCCTGTTACATATCACTAAACTTTCACCTCTTTTCTTCCGTGGGCATCAAGATAAAAGAACAACAGTCCTTTCATTCTTTTCCCTGAGGGTCTTTACTATTAGCAAGATGGGGGGAAATGAAAAAAGATGGTTACAGTTCTGGCTGCAGTGAAACCCTGAAAGTTCAGGAGAAGAAAATCATGAGATGGGAGAGGGAAGGAGAGCTTCCGAGACCAGGGGGCTGATTCAGCTGGATCAGCTTTTCCTGCTGGGCCATGTGTGTATGGGAAACACACCCTTGTAGCTGTCTATGCTGAGGGCTCCCTTAAATAATGTAACAGTATTGTTCCCGGACACTTCTAGTTTAAATGTAACTTATTTCAGTTACAGTATGAATCCAATAGGCTTGGGGAACTGGCCTGGAAACTAACCATTGACAACATTGTTTTGGATAGAAACAGAATTCCAAAACATTTTAGAACTTTTAAAACAACTGGAATTTTGAAGTCAAATGCTGAGTGTCACAGAGGAGACAGAAGTCACGAATATCTAGGGGACATATTGTGTATTAGCTACAAGTGACTTTCCCTGAAAGATAACAATGTACACTCTTGTGCATGGCCTACGTGAGAGTCCAGGGTTATGTTGCTGCTCTCGTTATAGCTTTTAAAGGATTAGAACTAATTTTAAAGGTTATTAATGACTGTGACAAGGTGACAGTGTGAAGTACCAACTACAGTGTTCTCTCCCCTCATCCCTTCCGAAAACTCCTTTGCATTTCCTCATATGTACCAGACATCAACCCTCAACTGGACCAGTCCCATTCAACTGCCCCAGACGGAGGAGGCCAGGAGGGCCAACAGAACACAGCCTTCCAATTCTCGGGTTTTAGGGGGAAAAAGCCCCCAACAACAAGTAGACAAAAAACCAAAACATGGTCTCAGAGTAAGGTTAGCAGATTTGGATAATTTCTGCTGAGCCATTTGTCCTCTGCCCCCCTCCCCAATTATATATACAATGATGTCATGGGAAGGGGGCTATGGGCAGAGATGGGAGAAGGTGGGGTAAGAAACCAGAGCATTAACCTCTGCTAGGGTCCCTGAGATTAGCTAAGAATATGTGGGAGGAGGTGTAATCGAACCCCTAGGTAAATGTAAAGAATTTGAGAGGAGGGAATGAGTACCTCCCTGCCTGCCCGGACCCCCGGGAGCCGAAGTCCCGCTGCACTGCCTGACACGGTGCAGCGTTGTATCACACGTGTAGTGCCCAGCCCGAACTGAGGTGTGTTGTAAGTGTAAAACACACCCGACCTTAACATCTTGGTCTAACAAGGAATGGAAAATATCTCACTAATAACTTTATATTGGTTGCATGTCAAACTGTTAATATTTTGGATATATTGGATCAAATAAAATACATTATTGGAGTTCATTTCACCTTTGGCCAGGCCATCGCAGTTTTAACTAATGTTGGTAGTATGTATCCTTGATGTGATGTGATAAAAAATAGCACGTTAGCCCTGGCTGGTGTGGCTCAGGAGCATCGTCCCATAAACCGAAAGGTCCCAGGTTCTATTCCTGGTCAGGGCACATGCGTAGGTTGCAGTCCCTGGTTGGGGCACATGTGAGAAGCAACCAATGGGTGTTTCTCTCTCACAGCAGTGTTTCTCTCCTTCTCTCTCTCCTTTTCCTCCCTCTCTAAAATCAATAAGCATGTCTTCAAGTGAGGATAAAACAAAAATCACTAAAAAAATGGTGATTTACCTCTATGATCTTTACACATACCTATAACTCCTATTTAATCACAAGAAAACATCAGACAGATTCTGGTAGAGGAACATCCTACAATGTGCCAGGTGAGCGATCCTCAAAACTCTCAAGGTCATCAAAAACGGGACATCTGAGAAACTGTCTCAGCCAACCGGGGCCCAAGGAGGCATCTCAGCCAAATGTAATGTGGTGTCCTGGGCTGGATTCTGGAACAGAAAAAGGGCATTAGGTAAAAACTAAGGAAACCTGAGTAAATTCTGGATTTTAGTTGATAATAATGTATCAGTATTGGCACAAATAATGTGTCATTATTTGTAATACGTATACACCCTACTAATATCAGACCTTACTAATAGGGGAAACTGGGTCATCTGTGGAGATATATAGAAACTCTCTGTATGATCTGCTCATTTTTTTCTGTAAATCTAAAACTGTTCTAAAAGGTATGTCTATATAAATTTACATTAAAAAAAAAAAAGCCAGGAGACCAGTAACATAATAGAAGCACGCTTGGGTTGAGTTTGGGCCAGGACTCATGAAAAGCCCTCAGAGGCAGCCAGCAAAATCCTGCTTCTTACCCTGGGTAGTAGTAATGCAGGTGCTCACCCTCTAATAACTCATGGAGGATATACGTTTGCTATGTGAGGTTTTCAGTATCTATGGTCTTATATTTCTGACAATATAAAACTTGAAAACAAATAAACCAAAAATTAATTTCACCTGTTCTTTTTGCCTTTAAAAAAAATGTGGCTCCTAGAAAATTTTCAATTACATTGGTGACTTGCCCTGTATTTTTATCAGAGAGCTCTGCCTTAGAAGTGTCCAAGGTCAGGATATTGTTACATTTTGCCTTTGCAGGAACGTTTCATGAGGGATGCTTGTCAGGCTTCAGAAGGGCAGTGAGTCACTGAAATTACAGTGACTTTAAGGTTTCTTTGTGCCCATTGCCAATAAATACTTGTATGTGTTGCTTGCATTGTATGATACCATTTGGTAGTGACATTGTGCAGAGAGCCATAGTAGTCCCTCTGAGCATGGGATGCCCCTGATCCAGACCAAAAGAACCTAGCAGTTTTAGGATAGACAAATTGGTGTGCAAGAAAAAACGAGCACAGTTCCCAAAGTCTCCATAAAAGGCTTAGGATAAGCTGGGAGAGAGTGAGATTACAGGAAAACTCTCAGTTCCAATGAGGGGTCGCGGCAGAAAACAGTATAGTTGGTGCCACCTGGGATGTGGCTGCCTCAGCAGAAGTCATTCTGGAAGAATGCCCACACCCAAAGTTCAGCTGAGATTTATTCTTTTAACCAATGTTAGTGTAGGGTCAAGGATAGTTGCAAATTGGACAGTTCCCTGCCTTGCTGCCAAGCTGCCTGGAACTTAGATCAGTCCTAGGGAGAGGAAATAAAGAAAGAAGAGAGGGGAATTAAAAATCAACTGAGTTTAAACCTAAGGCAATTAAGAAAAACTAAAAACTTTCAGACTAAGATTTCTGCCCTCGGACACATTGGGAGCTCAGCTAAAAATAAAGTTTAGTTATTGAGAAATATATGCTTGAGACTTCCTGTCAAGATGGCAGCATAGGCAGACATGGCTTACCTCTTTGCACAACCACAACAAAATTACAACTAAGATATAAAACAACCATTGCTCAGAACCGACAGAAATCGAATTGAATGGAAGTCTGACAACTATAGAATTAAAGAAACCACATCCATTCATACTGGTAGGAGGGGTGAAGACTCAGAATGAACTGGTACCACATCCACATGTAGCCAGCTACAGACTATATAGGAACTGCCCCTGAACAGCTGATCCTCCACAGAGGGTGGAGGGTGGTGATAAGTTGTTACAACCTAACCTTGCAGCTAACTGGCCTGGGTAAATCCCTCCCATTCATCTGCCAACAGCAACCAAGGCTCAACTACAACAGGAGTGTATACTCAGCCCACACAAAGAATGCACCTCAAGTTCCCAGCTTGGGTGATAATGGAGGCTGTGCCACTGGACCCTCCAGGACACCTACTGCATTAGGCCACACTACCAAGACACGGAATTAAAGCAGTCTACCTAATACATAGCAACGAATACAGGGAGGCTGCCAAAACAAGGAGACAAAGAAACATGGCCCGAATGAACAGATCAAAACTCCAGAAAAAGAGCTAAACAAAATGGAGATAAACAATCTATCAGATGCAGAGCTCAAAACACTGGTTATTAGGACTCTCAAGGAAGTTAATGAGGACCTTAACACCATAAAAAAGATCCAGTCAGAAGTGAGAGATAACACTAATTGAAATAAAGAACAATTTACAAGAAAACAATAGTACAGCAGATGAAGCTGAGAATCAACTCAATGATTTGGAACATAAGGAAGCAAAAAACAACCAATCAAAAGAACAAGGAGAAAAGAGTATCCAAAAAAAATGAGGATAGTATAGCAGCCTGTGGGGCCACTTTAAGCATTCCAACATTCACTTCATAGAAGTGCCAGAAGAGGAAGAGCAAGAAATTGGAAATCTGTTGTGTCTCCAGGAACCACCAGGACGCACACAGCGCACAAACAAGAAGAAAAAATAATGAAAGAGAACTTCTCTAGTTTGGTGAAGGAAATAGACATACAAGTCCAGGAAACACAGAGAGTCCCAAACAAGAAGGACCAAAGAGGCCCACTCCAAGACACATCATAATTAAAACTCCAAAGCTTAAAGATAAAGAGATGGGAGGGTGGGTGTAGGAGAAGGGGTGAGAGGTGATTGCCTGAGGTAGTGGGGGATGCTGGGTGGAGGGGGCAAAAGGGGAAAATCAGGACAACTGTGATAGCATAATCAATAAAATATAATTTTTTAAAAGAAATATGCTTGATATCTGTTTGTTTTTTAAACATCTGAGTTTTGTGATTTAAGAAATTTATACCTAATACAATAAGCCACAGCTTTCTAATTTATCTAAAAAATACAAAACACTTGTTCCTATTGGTCATAATCACCAAATACACATTTTGTCCAAATACCCAGGGGCCTACTATTATAATCAGGTTGAAATCTAAATATTGTCACCAAAGAATAAATTTTTGGCTGACAGAAATGTGGTAGATAATTGGAAAAACTGTCTTAATTATACCCCTTCCTGTGTTCATACTTGTTTAATAGTGAGAATTTTTTGAGGCAATTCTATACAAATAAAAGTTCTGTGCACTCTTTAAAGAAGAGGCTATTTTCTCAAGCAGACAAAATTATTCGCCATCACTTTTATTTTTTATTCCTGATATTTCTACATATACTTGCTGCCTCACACCACCGCCTGAAAAAATTTTTGTTGTTAAATCTTGTCCAAAAATGTGACCATAGACCAATTTAATTGGCTTCCAAGGTAACACATTTCCAGCATTTTCATCTGGGACTGGGGTTCATGGCATGCACACCAACTCTAGCCTCTTCTCTGGCCAGAATGATAAGAGCATCTTTACAAGTAAGAAATACTTGCTCTCTTTAGACACTCGCTTTTGGTACGGCTTCTCTGGGATCTGGCATATGAGCCACATTCTCTGCAGACACCCTTTGGTGGTTTGTAAGCCCTGCTCTGCAAAGTACCGCATTAAAGGCTTTCTTTTGTTCAGGCTGCCTTTTGAGACGGTAATCGCTGCTATTTCGTCTGGTTTGAACATCTTGTGTAAGTACATGACAAGGCAGTTCCAAAGACCCTCATTGGCCTTTGTGGTTTGCCTCTGCTTGAAGAAAAATGATGAAAGTGGCCTGTTTGTGTTTACAGTCAGGAATTCTGCTTCGTTAGGCCGCATGCTAATTACATTCAGAAAACACAACCGAAGACTTACCGTTCAAATGGAATAAATAACTAAAAGCCAAATACAGTTTGAGGGGTTATTTTTTTTTAATGTCATGAATTTGACGACACTAAACAGTTCAACAAAGATCAGAATTATGGCATAATCTCATCTCTACTACTCTGCCTTGTGTTAAATTTTTTAAAGTTTGGTTGATTTAAAAAACATATGTTCTTCCTAAAGTTTTCTAGCTAAATCTGTCTGTATCTACACATCAGAGATTTCTTAACATTTTTTCTTAACAAGAACAGCCCTGACAGTGTTCATTAATTATCCTGTTTATTTTATTTTATTACATTTATTGGGGTGACATTGGTTAATAAGATTATGAGTTTCAAGTGTACAACATCATAACACATCATCTGTATATTACATTGTGTGCTCACCACCCAAGGATTAGTCTCCTTCTGTCACCATATGTTTGACCTCCTTTGCCCTCTCATTAATTATTCTAACATTTTATTCTTGCAACTGAGAATATACAGTTAGACTTCAACTGAGCGATAGGAATCCAAAAACCCAAAGCACACAAATAATGTTGTTGTTATTGTGGTGGTGGCTGTGTTACATCTAAAATGCTTACCTAATTGGAGAGCACATATTCAGATATTATGATGACTTGAAATGATACGTCTTATTTTATTATTGATATTGGTATGCTGATTAGAGTTCATGGTTAACTGTGCAGTTACTTGCGTATTTATTTATGTGAGAAATGACATTAAAGTTTGCATTCTACTACTCGGCATACCAGAAGGCTTTTGACCTTCTGAAGATCAAAGCCAACGTCAAAAACAGATTTTGGCTAAATACTGTGGCTAAAGCCAAGCTTTGACACAACCCTCATTCCTAGGACACAGTGACTGAAATGAAGTATGGGCATTTAGGCAAGGAGCAAAGAGCAGCTACCATTGGCAATGGCAGCTACAATAGGCAGAAACAACCTCTTGCATGAATTAAGGGAATATAGAGACAGGCCAGGAATAGGATTTGGTGATCAGGGCCATTGGACATTGCTGTCAGCTGAGGGTAAGCTTCCCTTAGACCTCTCCTTTATGAAAAGCCTGCTAAACATCACACCAATGCTACGTATTTTCCATGTGCAGCCCAGATGTCCGCTGGTCTGATGGGCCCAGCTAGTCAGTAGCTACACCACAGCCTGCTCCCACCCCTCTCAGTGACCTTAGCTATTTCCATAGAGACACCCGAAAGTGTGACTCACACCTTCCTTCTGTCAATGTGTGTTTTTGGACACTGTCCATGTAGCTGCTTGGAGAAGGCCCGCCATCCTGCATGGATGTGGAAAGAACAGTCCAGGCTGAGGCCACAACATGTGTGAAGGCCCTGAGTCTGGAACATAGAGTGAGAAGGAGGGAGGAGATAGGCTAAAGCCACTCAGAGTAAGGACTGTGGACACTTCCTGGAGTTTAAGGGAATTAAATGAGGCTGTTAAGCAGGGGGGGAGTGAGCTGATTTATATTTTAAGAGAAGAGACAGCTCTGGCAGCAGAGAGGAGATTGGATCAGGTAGGAAGGCCACTCTAGGCAATTAATAATAAGGCAGGTAGGAGTAAAGTAGAGAAAAGGGAGCAAATTTGAAAAGTAATGAGAATATGGGACTCCGTCTCTCACCAGATACAACCCTTCAGAGCCAGACTAGGATCATGGAAATCAGGACAGAGTGATTGGACATGGAGCCCACGGTGCCAAGTTAGGGGATAAGGGCTTTGTGATGCAACCCAGGATCTTTACTGTAATAGGATCAAAGTCAGCTGAGATCTGGGAGTGAGTGGCAGTGGTTGGAGGTGGCGGGAATATCATACACAGACCGGATCTGAGTAACTTGATGCTTAGAATGGTGATTTTCGACCAGTGTACTGCAAGAATTTTTAAAACATGCAATACCTGACTATTTGGTCAGGGACACTGACCTCTTTTCCCTGAGATTGTCGAATAAAAAAAATGACAACAACCAATACAGCAATAGTCATCTGGTGCAAATGAGTACACATTATAACTATTTTTTTTTTTGCCAGATTGGCAAAAAATATATTTTTTGGCATGCCGCAGAATTTTAGTAATTAGTAGATTGTGTCACAACATGAACAGGTTGGAAATTGCTGCTCTGGGACAAAAATCAATTCATTTTCCCCCTCTCCATTGTACCGGATAGCCACGCGGCTTGTTTCCTGTTCTCTTCCGGGTCCTGCTGAAGCTGGGGAGGAAAAGAGTGGGGGAAGCTAGAAGGATGAAAAGATAAACCCAAGCAGCTCTTTTGTTTAGTGCTTTTGGGAAACAAGAAATAGAGGATCAAACCTCTCTGTTTTAAAATGTTTGATTATTTCTGCTGTTGTACATTTATCATTCATTATATGCCATGTATTTTTTAAAAACTTTATTTTTTAACTGCTTTTACTGAATACTGACTATGTAAAAACTGATAACTAGCACATGCATATAAGACTTAAAGAATAACAACACCATGAGCACTGATATACTCAACATCTAGATTTAAAAGGGACCAGTGTCCTTGGAGCTAAGCCCATTCTGTGGGCTGCCTTTTCCTTCTTCCCAGAGGCAATCACAATCCAACTCTTATTTTCTGCCTCTTTTGCTTCATGCTTTTTCACATAACAATCTCTAATCAAAATATCATTTAGTTTTCTGTATTTTTGAACTTTCTGTAAGTGGAATCATATGGAGTCCAGTCTTTGGGGACTTGTTTTTGTTGCTCGCCTTATGCTTTTGAAACACAGCCACGTTCACTCATCTTCATCGCTGCATAGTATTTCCCTTTAAAGAATAAGCCACAATCTATCCAATCCTCCTAGCAATGGATATGTGTGAACTTCATTTTTTGTTATTACAAACATTGCTTCTGTAAACATTTGTCTTCTGATACGTACTCTGTGTACAAGAGTTTTTTTAGGAAATATGCCTGAAAGTGGAAATTTTAGGAAATTACTGGATCATAGGGTATGTGCATCCTCCAACTTATTAATTAATATTAACTTGCTTTCCAAATAGGCAGTATCTACTCCTACTTTAAGTAGGAGAGTATATGCATATCTCTTGTTCTTCACCACCAGCTGACTTTGGTATTGTGAGGATTAAACATTTTTTTGCCAATCAGGTGTATGTAAAATATCTCCTTTTAGTGTCGATTGCAGTTTTCTGAATAATGATGGTGAATGATGGTGAGAATAATTTGGTGTTTATTTGCCATTTTTTTCTTTTTTCCTCGCTGACATCCCTATTTGAGTCTTCTGCCCGTTTAAAATTTGTGCTGTCCTTTCCTTGTTGATATTTTGGAATTCTCCACACCTTTTGGATAATAGTTGTCTGCCATTTGTATGTGTTTCGAACATCTTTTCCCAATAGGCGTTCTGTCTTCTCATTTTTCTCTTGGTAATCTGATAAGTGGAAATTCTGCATTTTAATGTATTTGAGTTCAATCAACCATTGTCTTTCATGGTTCGTGCCCGTTTGTGTCTTTGTTCAGAAAGTTTTTCCTCTTCCAAGGTCCTAAACATATTCTGTTTGTTTCCTAAAAGTTTTGTAATTTTCCTTCCTGCATTTAAGCATTTAATCCATTTGGCATTTATTTTTGTGTATGTGTGAAGTAGGGGTCTAATTTCATTTTATTTAATATCAATAATCTACTGTCTGGTCCCTCCATTTCTCACTGGCCTATAATTCCAGCTCTTAGATAATCGCTAAGGATGGCTCTGACCAGTTCCTTCCCTCCTCACAGGTATGCCGCTCCATCCATCAAGACGAAGGGTCTATTTTTTAATTTTTCACTTGAATGTGGGCTTGTCTAGATGCTTCTTTTGACAAATAGAGAGAGGTCATCTGGAAGAGAGTTGAACCCCAGCCAACAGGCAGGACAAAGAGCCAGTCATGTCAGAGCATCTTCTGGGATTTTCAGCGGGGCCCCAGGACTGGCTGAGTGCAGCTGCACAGCTTGAGACTGACGCAAGAACGGCCCAGTCAGTCTACAGAATTGTAGGAAGTCATAAAACTATTTTATGACACGAAGTTTCGACATGAAGTTTCTGGGTAGTTTGTGACAGAGCAATAGATAAATAGCTAATTGCTCTGTAAAAAAATCTCATTTCCACACATCTCAGAATCTGTTTCAGTGTTGTTTGTTGTCTTTCATTGGTAAGTCTGCAGCAACAGCTCTCTGATAGGGCAAGCACTGCACCTGTTCCTCTAATTAGTGCTCCATTGCACTAATTGTGACAAGTAGTATTATTGTTCAGATTCAAGTATTTTCCAATTTTTGCTATGATGTCTTTGTTTTGTGACCAAGATTAAAGATAAGGAGATAAAGGAGAGAGTAACCTGCAAAGGAACTCCCATAAGACAATCAGCTGATTTCTCAAAAGAAACTTACAGGCAAGAAGCGGCTGGAAAGAAGTATTCAAATTCATGAAAGGCAAGGGCCTACACCCAAGATTACTCTATCCAGCAAAGTTTTCATTTAGAATGGAAGGGCAGATAAAGTGCTTTCCAGATAAGGTGAAGTTAAAGTTCATCATTACCCTCCCTTTATTATATGAAATGTTAAAGGGACTTACCTAAGAAAAAGAAGCTAAAAAATATGAACAGTAAAATGACAACAAACTCACAGCTATTAACGACCAAACCTAAAAAAAATAAACAAAAAAAACCTAAGCAAACAACTGGAACAGGAACAGAATCACAGAAGTGGAAATCACATGGAGGGTTATCAACGGGAAGGGGAAGGAGGGAGAATGGGGGGAAAGTTACAAAGAATAAAAAGCATAACTGGTAGGTACAAAATATACAGAGGGAGGTTAAGAACAGTATAGGAAATGTAGAAGCCAAAGAACTTACATGTATGACCCATGAACATGAACTAAGGGCAGTGGGTGGGTGGGGGGATTTTGGGGGGGGCACAGCAGAAGCGGAGAAAGGAGAGAAAATTGGGGCAACTGTAACTGCATAATCAATAAGATATGCTTTAAAAAGTACATTTTTCAACTTTCAAATGTGTGGGGTTGTTTATCTTAAATTTTTAATTTTTTAAATTAATTGCATTATAGTCAGAAAAGGTGCATGCAGACTATCCGGAATTTGTAGAGACTGTTTTATGATTAGTATACAAGTCATTTTTTGTAAATTATTCCATGGGGCTTGTAAAGAATACATATTCTCCTGTTCCAGGATCAATGTACTATATATAGAGGGATCATATCAAGCTTGTTCATGGTCATTCAAATCATCGTCATCATCACTGACTTGTTCCCTTGACCATACACTTCTTTATACGTTTATATTATGTTTAATTTCTTGTCTTGCTCTAGGAAGTTGTGCCTGTTCCTTGCTTGTACTGCACTCCCTTCAAGCCTCTGTTGGCATCCCACCGGGTGCCTCTGAAACTTGGGGATCTAGTCCATGCTTGCGAGGTTATATGAAATAACAAACCTCGCCCAAATCTCTGTGGCTTGCAGCCACAGAGATTCTCCTATGATTCATCTTACATGGGGTTCACTGATTGGATCTGCTTCTCATGTTTTCATCCTGGGACTTAGGTGGGAGGAGGTGCCCCTAGGTAGGATGGGCTGCTTTGTGTCAGAGGGGTGAGAGCCCTGCGTAACTACTGGAAAGCTCTTAAGAGCTTCAGCTTGGATAAGGCACAACACTGCCACGCCCACCGCCTTACGTAAAGCCAACTACTTGGCCGAGCCTGGTGTCGGGGGGAAGGGGAGTGTGACCACATCACAGGGAGGGAATGCAGAAGGATAGGAGCAACAATACAATCTCCGACACCTGCCTTTTTGTTCTCTTTGAATAGTCACTACACAGAATTTCTAAACAAGATCTTTTGGTAAGTAATTCACTGCCCCTGCCTGGCCCCAATTATATGAATCATCCAGTTCAAAAGAGCTGAACAGGAAGATGCTTTACACTTCGGTTACATATGCTCTTACACCTTTTGCATGTAGTTTTGTCTCACTTCAACCACTAGACTGAAGATATTTAAGAATCTGCTGAAGACAATGAAAAGGACCCATAAACATACATCCCATTTTGCTTACTATTGAAGGAATTTAAAATAAAACTCCTTGAATTTCCTGCATGTACCATAGGACCCTGCTAATTTTGCAATTGCCTATTAACACATCTGTCTACACTAATCTATCCTGTGAGGTCAGGTTGTATCTATTTGTTCACTCTTGTATCCCAGTGACTAGCACAGCCCTTGGCATATAATAAACCTTGGATAAAAATGTATAAAATGAATAAACAAACTCAACTGAAATTAGAATACAAGGCTAGGGTCCCAGATAGAATAAAGAAGACCAAATTACTAAAGATAAGCTATTGTCATTAGAAGCCCATGATCAAATGGAGATAATATTTATACTAAATCATTGAAGTCTTTAGGGATTGTCTGCTTCTTTTGTGTAAAGTCTTCTTTTGTGCGAGTAATTTCTTTCTTTTTTTTTTTTTTTTTGGCTCTCGCATTCAAGGATGCACAGCTGGTGGTGATTATTTCTATTTTATGTCCTGCCTCTCTGAGAACAGCGTCGTGCAAGAGCCTGGGTGAATGAGTGGGTGCTGGCCACGCGAGAGCAGGTCCTGTCTGGAGTGTTTCCTCTGGGAACCGGCCTGCCCTGTATACCCCAAACCGCCAGCAGATGTCCTGCCTGAGCTCTGTGACAGCCCGCTGTCTGCTCCGGGTTGTTAACTGCGTTCATCACCCAGTGTTTTCCCACGTGTGCCGTACTCCGCACCCTGCAGGGCACGCACTCTGTCATTTCCCATGAACCGGGACAGCTATGTGCTTGTTTATTTATTCCTTCAGTAAAGATGGTGTGCCTACTCTGTGCCCTGTCCGAGACCACAGCAGTGAGCAGAATGAGCGCACTCTCTGCCCCCTGGAAGAATTCTGTTGGGGAGACAATTAATTCAGTAATTTCCAAAGATTAGGATCTGGTTTTATGCTGGTCCAAGGGCTGGGTATGAGGAGGGCAAGGGAAAGAAGGTGGAATAAATGTAGCTTAAGGAAGCAAGGTTTCTACCGGCTTTAAAAGCTGAGTTTTGAAAGATGGCTGAGTTAAGTAGACCAAGAACCACAGAGAGAGTCTGTAATTTACTTCAAGCAAATCTTTGTTTTTTTAATGAGAAGAGAGACCAGAGAATGTCTTGTTAAGCCCGTAGACTGCGGACTATGCTTCCTGGGGTCTGGGCCTCACTGCCATTTACTCGCTATGTTCTAGTCGTTTCATCTGTAATATCAGTGAAGTAATTGTCCTGACTTCATGGGGTTGTCAGGATTAAATGAACTGACTCACGGGAGTGCCTGGCACAACACACGCTCTAGTGCGTGTTAGGCTTTACTGTTATTTACTGAACATTCAGCAACATCCATTGCCCCTTAATCATTTTTCAGATTTGAAAATTCTCTGTGGGTTATAGAACAATGGCAACCCAGTGGGCTCCGGCCTGCTAAGCTTTTTTTTTTCCTGAAACAGCCACCTTTTGGCTTTGATTGCTGGGCATGCGTCTTGTGTAGGCAGCACATGAGAGTAAGGCCAGTTTTCATGCCACAACACATGAGGTACAGCTCCGAGCCATGTAATACAGTCATGAGTTGTATAATATGCAAGAGTCCCCCTTCTCTGTTTCTGCTTCCCATGGTTTCAGTTACCCTCAGGCAACCATGGTTCAAAAATATTAAATAGAACATTGCAGAAACAAACCATTCATAAGTTTTAAGTTGTATGCTTTCTGATTAGCATGAGAAACATCATGCCATCCAGCTCCTTCCCACGTGGGATGTGAACCATCCCTCTCCAGTGTCTCCACGCTGTGTGGGCTCCGGCAGGTTAGTTACTCAGTAGCTGTTTTGCTTGCCAGCTCCATTGTCATGATATTGCAGTGCTTATGTTCAAGTAACCCCTATTTTACAGTTACAATTGTTCTATTTTATTCTTGGTTACTATTGCTAATCTCTTAACCATGCCTAATGTATCAAGTAAACTTCATCATAGGCATGTATATATAGGGAAAAACCCTGCATAGTCTATGCAGGATTTTGTACTATCCGTAGTTTCAGGCACCCACTGCGGGGCTTGAAATGTATTTCCACCCACCCCTCCCCCAGGTGAAGGGAGGACTACCATAATGTTTTTTTCCTAATCCCATAAGAGACCCCATAAATAACACAGCCACACTGATGGGAATAGAGCTCTTGAATCTTAAGAAAGCAAATCACAGGCTCATTTCAAAGTTGACACACAGATCTTTGTAGTGTCTTACATTCAATCCTTTTTAATTGCACCTTTTCCTCTCACTTGACAATATAATCCCTTCACTTTCGGGGCTGCACAGCATCCTAAGTCATATAACTTTCCTTTACTGTTTAATGAGGATCTTTGTGATTAGATTTTGGGGGAGTGCTTTGAAGTTTCTTTTTCATAAAAGGAACACTAAAAAAGATGTACAGGACCTAATTAAATGGTCTCAGGTTGCTGCAGAGATTAGAAGCAAAAACTGCAAAATACACCAAAGACTGACAGAAAAAAAAAACCCTCCGAAAATAAAAGAGCACACCTTTTAAATTGCAAATTATGTTTGTTTTCTGAAATTATACTCTGCTTCAGAATAGCAGCCATGAATATATGAATATTGAGTTTCATATATTGTACATTTTACTTCTCTACCTGCCCATCATCCCCTCATTGTCAATCTTTCTCACTTTCACAGTATACCAGCATTTTCTTTATAGTTATTTAAAAAAAAAACACAAAACAAAGCCATAGGTTCTACACCAATTATATTTACATCTGCATACAGACGTACAGAAAAAATATACTATAAAACATTCCTCATGGTTCTCTTTGGGTTCTGGGGTTGAGTGAAGGCTTTGTTTTTGTTCTTACAGTTTTTCTACTTACAATTTTAGTTTTATCACAAAAATGTGTAGTGGTGGTTTTCTAAGTGGACCTAGAAAATAGTTCTTAGTCCTAAGCAATTTTATTTGAATCTAATTCACCTATTTGAAAGCAAAACAAAGCCACCATGGCTGGTGTGGCTCAGTGGACTGAGTGCTGATCTGGGAACCAAAAGGTTGCCAGTTCAATTCCCAGTCAGGCCACATGCCTGGGGTGCAGGCCAGGACCCCAGTGGGGGGGGGGGCACACAAAAGGCAATCACACTTTGATGTTTCTCTCCCTCTCTTTCCCCCTCACGTCCCCTCTGTATAAGAATAAATAAAACAAAATCTTAAAAAAAAAACAAAGCCAATCAAAAAAAGTTAGCTGGTAAAAGGAATACTGGCTTTTGTTAAAAAATTCCCCAGTTCTAATATACATTGCTTGACAAGGGTTAACATATAATATCTACAACTTGCCTTTATATGCTTCTTAAGGGTCTTACCTTTGGGTAGATTCATTAGTGAGACCAAGTTCAAATTTTTCTGGAAAAGAGAATTCCGCTGCTCAGCAGGTTAGCTGCCTGAAGACTGGCTGCGTTAACTACCCATCCCCAACCTAGCCAAAGAGTCCATAAAAGATGATGGAAGAAGACAAGTCGTAAATTTGATTTCTATTTCCAAAATCACTTCCATTCCGGGCTGACCTCACATTGGCGGTCTGATTTGATTACAAGGTCATTTCCCCACATGTTGTACTCAGCAGTTTGAAAGGTACAATGTGCTGGTTAAAATCTGATCCTTGGGGTATATTTGCTCATTTTATAAGCAGCTCCTCAATTTGACATAATTCAATCCAGTGGGAACCCAACGTACTGAACCTCAGCGCTGTCCCGGCCCTGTTCCCGCGGCCCGACCAGGCCTGGCGCTGCGCTGGGCCGCGTTGTTGGTACGGAGGCTCTTCTCCCCCGACCTCGTTTCAACTCAGACCTTTCGTAACAATCTACAAGGAAGTCTTTGTGCTCAGCATGTGCTCATTTATGAGCTCTACTGCGGGGGAAAGCACTCAACCTAAAGAGTTGATGGGAAAATGTTTTCTTAGCCTCAGAATAGTCATTTTCATAATAATAGCACTACTTCCATTACTGAGAACTTTAAAATCACTTTAAAAGCAACAGATCTCATTGAGTTTCATTCCGGAGCTGAAAAGGACCAGGTAAGCGAGGGATTTTATCTAGAAAATGAAGAGACTGAAGCCCAAAGAGAACAGCTAGACTAGTCCCAATTCACATGGTGATTTGTAACAGAACAGGGATGCAAACCTTAGGTCTTCTGATACCAAACCCAATGCCCTTTCCACTGCCTCCCCCTGCCGTGTTGGCTGAGGGGTTTTTGCATTTCATATTATTAATAATGACCACTAAGATATTGAACCGTATCTGGTGTCTGGTGCTATGTATCACGTTCAACCTTGACAACAGCCTGCTGAAGTAGATCCTCCTCTTATTCCATTTTATAGCTGAGAAAACTGAGTCCCAGAGAGGATAAGTAACAGACCCAGCCTTTTAAATGACCATGAGTAAAAGGCAGAACTGGGATTGAAGTCCAGTTCTTTCTGACCTCAGAACCCAAGCTTTTCACTATTTGGTACCACAAATGGTCTTCTCAGAACCTTCTTTTCTTGGCAAAAGATATAAAGCCTTTTTCTCTCTGAGCCTAGAGTGACAGTTGCTTAAAGACAACATTTAACAAGCCGGGGTGGCTGGTCAAGGGCTCCAGTCTAGGAGAGAGAGAGAGGGTGGGGCCACGTGGCCCGCCGGCCAGATCCAGGCCGGCATAGCACGTCGTAAATAACCTCTTCCACAGGCCTCGCTGCCAGCTCGAAATGGCCTTTGAGTGTACTTGGTTTGTTTTTAAAGAGAGTGTGAGCTAAAGGCTGTCATTTAAAATTGCCCAGAACCCACGTCACAAGAACAGGTGGGCCAAGATTAAAAACAGTATAAGCGAGAGGCTGAGCTTACCAAAGCAAACATTTCGGAGTGATTATTTTGCTTTAGAACAGGGTTACCCTTGAGGCATTTTAAAGCAGTGACCTCCCCTAACTGCAATTAAAATGTAAATTTCTCTGCTCAGATTTGGTTCACACTCATGACTTTTCAGGAAAATGCTTATTTTATTAAGCAATGGATCCATTGCACAGGAGAAGAGCAAATTAAAGGTTTGGTTTTGTCTTATAAATACGTAAGAAGGTCTGCAAAGCCCCATTTCTGTTTGTTTTATAAATGTTGAAGCTGTTATAAAAGCCCCTTTATGAGAAAATTAAAGAAAAATTACCTGGCATTCTTCCCTGAATCTTATTAAAACCCCAAATGAAGAAGAGATAATAAACCCATTGGAGAGCCCATTTATCTGCTGTGGAAAAGCCCTTTATCAGTAGGTGGCGCTCTAAGAATGAGTTTACTGTACTGTGGGCCCTGGCATTCAAGAAAGAAAGCAATATTCCACCCTTCCTTGGGCATCTTCCTAAAGGAAGCAGCTTTGCTCTGCCCCTTTAGAGGGTCAGCCTTTCCCAGCTATCCAGCTCTGCATCTGCTGTTTGAAATAAGGAAGCCCACGTCGTACCCAGCATTTTAGAATCACAGACTGGGAAGGCTAAAAAGGACTTCTTTATGTAAAGGCTTAGCTCGCAGCCTCTGGGTCCTGGAATCACAGGATCTCTAAAGCTTGGAGGATCTGAAATGAAGCTGAGCTCTGAAATGAAGAATCGATCCCCCAAGGTCACCTAGCTGGTCTTAGCTCAGCCAGGACAAGAGCCCTAGTGGGTCTTCTCCACATCCAGTGCTCCCCGGCTTATTGGTGATCACCATGGGGACACGGTGGGGAGTGAAGATAGTACCAGCTGTGAGCACGCTGACAGAGGCCTGCCCTGCTCGGTGGGAGACACAGTGCAGGCAGAGCTCGCTGACCGTGGGTGGGGATGTGAAACACCTGGGATTTTCTTCCTCGACTCTTTATCCTCGTGACTGACCCTCTAGCAGGACTTTCTACAAATGTCAGGTGCTGAATCTTTCTGTCCAACTAACTTTCTCAGGTGTCTTATGTCTGCCGACCCAGCCACCATTTTTGAGTACTTTCACCCTTTTCTGGGCTTGCCTGTATTTGCAGATACAAGCAAATCTCTATGTGTTTGTATTTCTTACTATATGTGAAAAATAAACCCCTACTTGCTTGTCACTATTATTCAGGTTTTCTGCCTTGTGTAACAAATTACAGTCTATAGTATAGCTAATACCCTAAAATCTCTTTCACGTGCCTTCCTAGTATATTACTTTCTCCCACTTTTAAGGCGTTGTTGTTCAATGAGGACAGAAACTTTCATACAGTGCCTGGTATATATCAGATGCTCAATAAATATGTTTGAATAATTAAGTCAATAAATGATTGCTAGTTAAGACTGAAATAAATTTTATCTCCTGTTCATGCTGTACCTGGCTTCATGCTAATTTGCATCTTCTGTGTGTAAGTGAGCAAAGAAGAGGTCAGGAGTTCTGTACTTTGTGGTCAGGTCGGTCCAACATGACATTCAAAAATGTGCTAGGAATCACTCATCAGGCCCAGGAACTGATGAGAGGTAAGCGTGCTTTTTGGGCTTTCTGTTTTCCTTGCAATGTTTCTATCCCTTCTCCTCCCTGTCGTTAGCTACCAGTTTCTGACTTCCTTTTAATTCCAGACTGCCTCTAACATCAATTTATCCTTTTGACTTATGTATCTCATATGTGCTCCTTTCTTCTTCCTGTCTCTTCTTATTTCCCTGGACATGCTGCACGGTTCCTCTCCACTTCTGACAGAGTGATTTCTCTAAGGTACAGAGAACTGTTTGCTGCTCTCTAATGTACCCAGCTTGTGCCGTCCTCGCCACTGATTTCAATTTCCTGGTGTGATTTATCCAGCAATCAGACCATTGCCCAAAATTGGCTTTGCAGAAAAGCTTAATGCATTTGTCTTATCCCTTCAGGGACTGCTCCTGATGGTCATCCAGAGAAGCTCAGGTCTCCACTCTGCTGATCTGCAGGCCACGCCAGCCACATGTTGTGCAATGCCAAATTGAGCTATTCATTCCCAGAGTAACACGCAGTGTGTGGAAGGAGTCACGTGCCTCTGTCCGCAGGAAGGGTTTCTGTGTCTTCCTCCTAACACAGCTGGCTTGTTCTTCGGTGCTGCAGGGGAGGGAACCCTGGGGGCGGCCAGAGCCTAGGCTCCTCTCCTCGAGATGCTGGTCTTGAGCAAGTCATCGATCCCCCTTGGGCCTCAGTTTCCTAACCCCTGGAGAGTTGAACCCAATGAACCCTCATATATCACTCAGCCTTGTAATTTATGATTTTATGAATAAGAAGTGGCAGCACACCTTTTAAAAATCAATATTACAAGGGCAACCTCAATCAAACGTTAGGAAAAGGGCTCAGACTCTTCCCATAAACATTTATTATGAAATTAATCATATTCAGTCTCACAGGTCAAGTTCAGGAAAGTAAACTATAAGATTCAGATAACAGGTAGCATTAGAATCCAGGGTTCAAGGCAAGACTCATGGCAGGCAGCAAGACCAAAGGGATCAAGTCCCACCAAGGATTTGAGTGAGGCAGAGGGGAAAGAGCTTCTAAGAGACGAAATGAGTGTTTTTGTCTTTCCTTGTGCTGCTGACCCTCACTCACTCTGCTCTCCTTCCTCTTGCCCAATAAGTAATGTTTTATATGTTTTTTGTTACATAAAAATATTTTTTCATTTTTTGTAGGAAATTTTTAAAAAATGAGAAAGCATGCATTCTTCCCTTGTTTTTCTCCTATGATCATATTCAGGTACATCCAGCCTTCCTGGGCTATAGCTATCCAATCGGTAGGTAGCTAAAAATGCTGTGGTCCCAGGTCAACAGGTGAGTGAGCACCTGACACTCTCTGCTTCACAGTTTCTAACAGGGCGTGATGCTCGGAGGCGGAATAGGTGTGATATCATCGATACACAACCACAGGACTTACGACAGGACTTATTATCTACATGGACTCCGTCCGAAGTCAGTAAGAGCTATGAGAATGTCATCTGGAACCCAGAAGCTCTGAGGTACAGAGGCTCACTCTAAGCCACTGACATGTAACTCACATGTGTTTCCTTTGCTCTCCGACCCTTCTCAGACCCCCTCCCGGACCCTCTCCCAAAGTGGAGCTCATTAGACCCCACGTGGCCCTTTGAGCTCACGTGCATGGAGTTGCCTCATCATAAAATAGGGATTCCGGGATCCCTTAACTGAAACGAGGCTCTTGTGATGGTTAATTTCATGTGCCATGGTGCCAGATATTTGGTCAAACATCATTCTGGATGTTTCTGGGAAGGTGTTTGTTTGTTTGTTTGTTTGTTTGTTTGAAAAGATTAACATTAAATTGGTGGGCTTTAAGTAAAGCAGATTACTCTCCATAGTGTACGGTGGGCCTCATCTAACCCGTTGAAGGCTTTAATAGAATGAAGGCCAACCTCACTCAGGTGAGAGGAAGTCTGCTATCAGGCAGTCTTCACTCTCGAACTGCTGCTCTTTCTTGAGTCTCTCTGTGTGTATATATGCACATCCTGTTGCTTCTCTTTCTCTCGAGAACCCCGACTGGTACAGATTTGTGCTGCCAGTCTTGCACATGGAAAGCCCCTAGGCAAACAGAAACAGAAACCTACTGACCTCCAAGTGCAGGTCAAGATCACAGAAGATTACCCTGGAGCAGAGTTTCAAGGCTTGGAGCCAGGACCTTAAGCTTAAATGAACAGACTGGCTGAAGAAGCAGAGTTGTTGCCTTATATGGTAGTAGGAGTGCTTGCTAGCTGGTGCCCTGGCCGAGGGTGTAGAAAGCATCGAATCTGTTATTCTGCGCTCCTCTGATCTGGCAGGCACTTCACTCTCCTAAGTTTAGACACAGCTCTCCTCAGAGAGGAGAGGATGGGATCCATTCATTTGTACCCCTGTCCTATCCAAACTCTTTGTGCCACTTCAGGAGTAATTCTCAGGAGAAGGGCTTTTGAACTGAGTCTCAGATGTCATTTTTCCAAAGTCTAGAGCCCAGAGCAAATGTCGTGGTCTGGCCCAGCACATGACGCGCTGCACACGTCAGTCTCACATGAACCTGCTGTTCTCTGTCAGACTCCAGCTGCTCTTGGCCACTTTGCTCCCTTGGTCATGAAAATGCAAACATGTTGCAGTTTCCAGTTTCCCTCTCCTTATTTTACCTGTTTTTCCAACCAGTCTTTGTGTCTCGTACCCACTGCTTTACATGCACAGACTCCGTGTCTTCTTTGCATTCCTGAGTCTGTTCCCTTCTCTACTATGATTGCTTCTTACTTTGATTCATGCTGTTAACTCAACAGAATGAAATAAAAACAGAAAAATCACCTGTCATTCTACTGTTCAGGGCGTTAGTAAACAGGCCAGGGCAACAAGGCGAACAGCAGGGCTCATTTACCGAATTGGAAGCTTGGGGGGTGGAGAGCAAATTTCAAAGATGGACATTGGAGTGTAGGGGAAATTAAGAATTCTATTTTGGACAAATTTGAAATGCCTGCGAGACATCCAAGTGCAGAAATAAAGGGAGCAGTTTGATATAGGAGTCTCTAGAGTGTAGGGGAGAAACCGAAATTGGAGCTTGAACTTAAAAATCCTTAGGATGGAGAACTGTCTGTTCAGGTCCTTTGACCATTTCTTCATTGGATTGTTTGGGGTTTTTTTTGGTGTAAAGTTGTAAAAGTTTTTATAAATTTTAGATGTTAACCCCTCATCAGATGTATCGGCAAATATGTTCACCCATTCGGTCAGTTCCCTTTTGATTTTGTAGATGGTTCTCTTTGCTGTGCAAAACCTTTTTAGTTTGATGTAGTCTCACTTGTTTATTTTTTCTTTTGTTTCCCTTGCTTCAGGAGATACATAAGAAAAAATATTTCTATGAGCAATGTGCAAGATTTTACTGCCTATGTTTTCTTCTAGGATCTTTATGGTCTAATGGTTTCAGGTCTAATAGGTTCAGGTTTAAGTCTTGACTCCATTTGTATTTATTCTTGTGTGCAGTATAAAAGAAGGTGGTCTGGGTTCATTTTTCTGTACATATCTGTCCAATTTTCCCAGCATCATTTATTGAATAAACTTTAGCCCATTGTATATGCTTCCTTCTTCTGCCAAATATTAATTGACTATAAAGATGTGGGTTTATTTCTGGGCTCTCTATTCTGTTCCATTGATTAATGTATCTGTTTTTATGCCAGTACCATGCTGTTTTGATTAGTACAGCCTTCTAGTGTAGTTTGGTATCAGGTAGCATGATTCCTCCAACTTCGTTCTTCTTTCTCAAGATTGCTATTGCTATTTGAGGTCTTTTGTGGTTCCATACAAATTTTTTAAATATTTGGTCTAGAGGACAAACAGATGGCCAATAGGCACAATAAAAGATGCTCAATGTCACTATCATCAGAGAAATGCAAATTAAAATCACAATAAAATAACCTCATACCAATCAGAATGGCTTTCATCAATAAATCAATAAACGAGTGCTGATGAGGATGTGGAAAATGGGGAGCCCTTTTGCACTGTTGGTGGGAATGCAGACTGCTGCAGCTACTGTGGAAAGCACTATGGAGACACCTCAAAAAGTGGAACTGTCTTATGATCCAGTGATTCCACTTCTGGGAATTTATCCAAAGAAACCTGAAACACTAATTCAGAAGAACATAAGCAACCCTATGTTCACTGCAGCGTTATTTATAATCGCCAATATAGGGAAACATACCAACTATCTATTAGGAGATGAATGGATAAAACAACTATGGGACATTCCTGCAATAGAATACTACTTAGCTGAAAAAAAAAGAAAATTTCGACTTGCAACAGCATGGGTGTACCTGAAGAACATTATGCTAAGTGAAATAAGACAGCTAGAGAAAGACAAATACCATATAATTTCACTCATATGTGGAATCTAGTAAACACACTGAACTAACAAGCAAAACAGAGACAGACTCATAGATAGAGAGCAAGCTGACAGCTTTTGGGGGTGGCTTAGGGGGTGGAGGGATCAAACAAAAAGGAAGAGGGACTCATGGTCATGGACAATAGTGTGGTGATTGCCATGGGGTCACGTGTATAAGGGGGATAAATAGTAATGAAAAAATATAATAAACTTGCTGTTTCATTTTCTACAAAAAAATCATTAGGATGTAGATAAAATTTAAAGCCATGGGCAAGATGAGGTCAACAAGTGAGTATAAAAAGTAAAGAATAAAGACCTGAGGACTGAGTTCTGGGCACTACAATGTCTAGAAGTGGGGAGAATAAGGAGGAACCAGCAAATAAATAAAAGACGAAGAAAGAGTGAACAGGGGGGTACAGTGAGAAAGAGTTGCCAAGTGAAGGGAAAATTTCAAGGAGATGTAAGCCATTAAGCCATTAACTATGTCAAATACTGTTGAGAAGGTCTTGCAAGGTGACTGAGAATTAGCCAACAGGACAGACATTGGTGACTTTGACAAGAATGATTCTAGTGGAACAGATCCTGATTAAAGGGCCTTTCAGAGAGAATGGAAAGAGAGACTGCCAACTTAGATACGTCCTTCTAGAAATTTTGTAGAAAAGGCAAGAAAAAGATGGGGTGTGGGAAGGAGGACACACCCTGCCCAGGGAGGACATCTTTTTAAGTGGAAGGTATTACACAGCGTGTCTGGATGTGGGTGGCGACAGTCATAATACTGGAATTCGTTCTAGCTGCACCATAGTTTATTTCACCAGCCCTGCGTTAGAACACATTTTATGTTTCAAACTTTTGCTATTATAACTAACACTGCAATAGACATTTGTGCTAGCACCATTTCAGGTCACTTCTCCTTTTCCCGAGGTGCTCAGGTCACTTCTCCTTTTTCCAAGGTGTCAGCATGACCCAGGGGCCTCTTCTGTTTCTGAGCACCTCCAGCCCCACCCCCAACCTCCTGACATGTGAGCATTATTCCCAGACGACCCACTGCGGCCACCCAATTCCTCAGGAGTGAAAAATGAACCTCGGTTCCAAAAGAGGAGGAGGGGAAATGAAGTTTCATCTCTAAAATTTCCTCAAGTCTGAGGTGCATGGGACCCGTCTTTGCGGAATACCCTCCTTCCTCTCACCACTCAGCTGCCCGGACTGGGGTCCTACGGCAACACCCCCCCAATGTGTTTTGATTCCTCATTGTATTGGATAAGTCGTGTGACCTCTGTGCTACCAAATCTGTAAAATAAGAAAATGGGTATCACTGTCCCTTGGGTCCCTTTAATGCCTGTGTGGATTCGCTAGTGCTTGCTTCTCACAGTGAATAGAGCTTTGGGTAATCGAGTGGTACTTCATGATGTGTCTATTTTCTGCAGTGGGTTAAAAATCAAGGGGCCTTGAAATAGTTTTAGAAAAATAAATGTCTCTCCTCAATATTCATTAGTTCTGGGGCGAGACAAGCTTGGGTTCACTCAGTTTCTCGCAACATCGACCATGGGAAAATTCCTTAACCTCTCTTTGCCTCAGTTTCCTCATCTATAAAGTGGGAGCCTGAGTTTTTCCTCTTGAGGTTGTTAAAGTTCTTTGATAAAAAATGCTTGGCACATAATAAATGCTTGATATAGGTTGGCTATTATTATTATTAAAAATTATAGTCAGAGCTAAGTCTCTGGCATGAGAATAGACCTTGGTTCAAAGGTCTCCTGTTTATTTTAACCTCTCTGTGCCTCAGTTGCTTCACCCATAAAATGGGTGTAATAACAATACCACCTAACCTACAGGGATATTGTAAGGATTAAATGAAATAATATAAGTAAAGTGCATGGTGCAGAATGAGTGCTCTGTAAACATTAGTTATTTTATTACTGGTCCTCCACCTAGGCCCACCCTAAGGCAAACTCATGCAGCAGGTGAAATGCCATCTGAGCCCTAGTGCCTGCCTGCCTGCCCAGCTCTGCCACGAGTTCCTCTCCCTTCGAAACCCTCTCCCCTAGGTATTTATCCATGTCACGTTCCTTTCCCGCCTCTGATCAAAACTCAGGACAAGCTCAGAGAATAAATTTTACTGTATCTGCAAAGTATGTCTTACTTGAGTGGTAACACAAGGCTCTGGCCACTATCCCAGGAATTTTAGGCATCAGCAACCAGGTAAGTACATTTCTCGAGCAGCAGGCTTTTTCAGTGCTCTTACTATTCCAGTACCTTTGTGTCAGCTCTTGGAGAAGGCCAAACCTGGACAGAATAGTAATTCAAAGTCATATGCATAAGGGGACATGGTTAGGAATTGTGTTCAGCTGCTAATAAAACCAAGTGGGTGTTATTCTCCCACAGACGAGAAGCCGATAACCAAACCTTGTAGGAAAGGGATGGTATCTTGATGGCATTAGGGAACTGAGCGTACTTTCTGCTCTCGACAAGTTATTTATCCATCCTCAGAGTAGGTCCAGTGGCCCAGTGTGGTGACTGGAGGTCCAACCATGACATCTTTCCAGAAAGTGAGAAGAGGAAGAGCAAAGGTCAAAAGAGAGGCTCCACCCTGCTGCAGTGGTCCTCTGTAAGGAGCTTTCCTGAAAGCCCCACCCAAGGTTGGCACTTTCACCTCTCTAGGTACCAGGGAGGATGGGAGAAGTAGACTTTTGCCTGAACACATTGCTCTCCTGAATAAAGCCAGAGTTCTGTTACTGATGAAGAAGACAAGAAAGGACAGGGGCAGATAAATGCTGTCTCAACCACAGAGTATAGGCCTTTGAAACCAGCTGTTTTCTTTATTTTGTTTTGTTTTTCAGGGCTGAGCTGGTGGGCATACACCAAGTCACTGGGCACAAAACGGTAGCTTGCAAAGGATGGTAGTAAGGAAGGTGGTGAGAAGCGGTCAGATGCAGGAGGTAGTGTAAAGACAGGTGACAGGTTGCTGAGGACCTGGCTGTGGGGCGTGAGAAGAAGGCAGGAATGACTCCAAATTGGTGGCATATCAGCCAAATGAAATAATATGGCACCATATTTTTGAAGACTGTTGAAATATAAATAGGTATGATAACATGCTAAGTGAAAACAGTATAATTCAAAAGAGTGTGTTCTAATGATTTCAAGTCTGTAAATGGCCAACAAATGGTAATATGCTCACATAATAATAATTCTATGATTTAAAAAATTTATACATGTATCAGCCTTAAGTTCGAGGGTAATCCCAGCAAAAGGTTAGCATGCCCTTTTCAGGATTTGGCCATCATGTAACTTCACAAGGTAGCTCTTTTGATCTTGGTGCGTAAGAAATGGAATTGCAGAACTTAGACACTCAAAGGCCCTTGAAGATCACCTGGTACAATCCTCCCCTCTTACAGATGACAGGACTGAAGCCTCTAAAGGTTAGAGGTTTCCATAAGGCCACACCACTAATTACGAGCAGAGCTCAATCCAAAGTGTGGCCCGTGACTGCCGACCCACTGGTCCATGTAAATCCTCCCACGTAACGTTTTTTCCCCTTCCATCTAATTTTATTTTCTGCCTTTAAATTGATCCTGAAATGTATTTCTTATAATTTACTGAACGCTTGTTTCTTGGTGATTTATTCAAAATCACCACACTCAAACAGATTTCTTTGCATGCAAAGTGTACCCTATTTTCAAAGTCGAGGAGATGTGAAATGTCTTTTCCTCCGCAGAGCTTTGCACAACGTGTGAATCCTAATATTAGACCTTGAAATGGGAAAACTTGGTAAATCCCATATGTGCAGAACAAATGCTGACTCCACACTTTTTCAGGGCCTCTGATTTATTCAGCAGGGCAAGTTATTAATAACTCTGTAGTGTTTGGTGAGACAGAGTTACCTGTCATAATAAATTTGAGTCTGGAAGTAAGTCAAGCCAAAAACTGGGAAAGCCCCGCAAAACCCACCAAGAGCTTACATTTATTAGATTCTCATCAATGTCACATTCCTATTATTAAGAGTTTGGGGCAAATGCTGTAGAGGAATTGGAGCGCAAACTCCCAATAATAAGATTGATTGCATATCTTTTAGAGGAATCAGATACTGCAGAGGGAAGTCTGACTCTTGAAAAGAATACAGAACCAAATACTCATATTAGTGGATTGAAGATATTAAGGTGGTACTAGGTAGTAGAAAGAGCTCTGGGCTGGAACTCAGCATACCTAAGTCCTAGCCCCTGTTCTCTAACTAGGATGAACTTGGACAGGGTACTTATTCAATCTTGCATGCCTAGTGCTGACATTCAATTTGCAAATATTTACTGAGCTCTGACTGTCACAGACTACAACAGACACTGAGTGACCAACTCAATATCCATCTCTCCTTCTTCTGTGTTCACAGAACCCTGATTTTTTGGGGGGGAGGAGGTAGTGTGCTCAGGTGAAAACTCTCTTTCCCAGCTTCTCCTGCAGCAAGAGATAATCATGTGACACAGTTTTGGCCAATGAAAAAGAAGCATAAGATGGCTGGAAATCTACATGGTGGTCAGAGTTTCCTGGGATGCAGAAAAGATTTGGTTGCTTCTTACAAAGAGTTCAGAATCTGGTTCTATCACCACTAAGTTCTGTGATGGAGGAGGAGGAGTCTGCTCAGCCTGTGGGAACATGAGAAAACTGGGTAAGATTATTGGAGGAGTTGATACTTAAACTGGGTCATGAAATATCTCTGGGCTTCTATTTTCTCATTTATAAAACAAGAGAATTGGGCAAGATCCACTATTTATGCCTTGAGTTAAAAAATATACAGTGATTTTTAAAAATTCTACTTATATACAGAGGAAATTTAAAACAACAAAAAGCCACATTTCTATCTGGAATAATAAACAGGACACTTGGAGATATATATTCTTATGAGAAATTCAATAATTTCAATGTGCAACTATATCCCACAGCAAAGAATAAGCTTTATTGTAAACCCATGGCCCTAAAATGTACAGAAGTTATTTCTATTCATTTGTTTTTGGACCCATTTTTGTAAAAAATCATTCTTCCTTGGGCAAAACTCAAATTGCAAAAATTCCAAACTAGAAAAAGAACAACTTTCCTGTTAATACAGGTGACAGGGAGTAGGAGGAAGTGAACTTGACCACCGGAGAGAAAAGGAGGGGGAACTAACTTGACAACACCCTGACCAAGAGAATGAACTTAAAAGGCAAATGTAACTTGACTCTCTGTTTCTGGAGATAAGAACTAATTTTGCCTAAAGCTTTATTGTGAACAGAATGTTCACATGTCTCTTATCTTACATGATCCTCACAACACCCCGACAGAGAGGCATTATTAATATCCTTGCTTGACAGGGAAGATAGCTGACGGGAGCAGTCTAGGGTCAGGTGTCATAAGTGATGGTAGAACTTGGACTCAGACAAGTCCATTTTGGAGTCAAACACCATATTTTCTGAATTGCATCAAACTGCAATTTAACAAACAACCATAACAAAAATAATTTGGATGTCCTTTAACAACACAAAACAGTGCAGGTGTTTTTTACACAAAATGATCAAACAACAAAATCTTGTAGAAGCAACCAGTGGACACTTTTCTACTACAATCTTTAGTCCTTCTGCAATAATTCAAATCCATGGGTGGGGAATTTGAAAGTAGGATTACAGGAAATAATTCCAGAGGAAGGGGTCTTCTGTGAGTCAGGACAGGCTAACGGCAATAACAAAAACCCAACCACTCTTAAAATAAAAATGTACTTGTCACTTTCAAAGTGTATTTCTGGTTAGGTGACTCTTCTGAGAAGTTTTTATTTAAGTGGTAACTTGGAGATTAGGGTCTTTTCATGTTGTTACACCACAATTTTAGCAAAGAACCTCCAATATCACTATGAAAGAGAAGTAAGCTTGAGCTCACACCATATAAAAAGCTTAGCTCTACAGACACACATCGCTTTTGCTTTTATTCCACTGGCCAGAATTGATCACCTGACCACTATCTAGAAGAAAGTGGGGCTGGGTAATGTAGTCTATGGCTGGGTGGCTGCTTCCCAGTGCCAAGGCCACATAATGGAAGAGAACCCTGGGTCTTTGACATCACTTGTCTCTGCTATAGGCTTCAAAGTAATCACACATGTGATTCTTCTCACCCCATTAAAACCTGGAGAAGTATAAAAATATCGTTCCATTGCAGCAACCTAGAAAGAAGGCATTTTGTACCAGGAATGCTTGCAGAATTGAAAATGACGCTGTAAGCATTGGCTCAGATATACGTAATAAGCAAAGGAAATAGAAAAAGAGTCAGGAAAATGCTGGGAAAATTCTGTGCCTTAAGCTGTTTTGCTGGTTACTGTTTGGTGCCTACTTGATGTGGTAGTTTTAGAAGCACAGAGTCACCGAGGCAGGGGCTAGCTATCTTCTGTGGATACTCAGATTCACTCTTACCCTTTTCTGCTCCCCTCTCTGCCCTGCCATCTTCCCTGTCTGTCCTACATTAAAGACCTTTGCTGCCTGGATCCTGGCTGGTTTTAGCCAAGGAGAGTTCCTGCAGGAGGCTAAAGAGAGGGAGGAGAGAAGGGCAGCGATGTCCCCAGCTTTATTCCTATGAGGCAGTCTTGATTTACTACATCCTTCTGTTAAAGGTTACTGCTGTTTCAAGGCTCCCTGTTGGACATGGCACTCTCTCCTTCCAAGCTCTCGTAATCCTGTTCCCCCTAAATTGCTTCAATCCTCGGTGGTAACAGCTCTTCTACCATTAGCCCAGGACCATCTATTGTGGTTCCCCTAGTTCCTATTCACATTTACGTTCCTCTGTAACCAAATTATTCTAATTGATTTTGCCATTTGTTGCTGTATCTCTCTTTTAAATATGTAAATATGGGCGTTTCAGCCCCAAGCAGCAGGCCTATTCTCTGTACAAACTACAAGATTCCTTTTTTATTGTTCTTAGCATTTTTAAGTAAATCTTAGAGCTTCAGTGCCCCCACACACCACCCCAGCATTATTCCTACAGGGCTTTGCTAGTCTTGGTGTATTCGGTCTTGATTTTGTGTTCTTCCTTCTCTCCTCTTGTCCATGCCCTTTGAAAATCTGAGCTCATCAGCACACTCTCCACCCAGTCACATGCCCCTCATCATTGCTCCCTGGATCTTCTAAAAGAAGAAACTGCTAACAAGGCAAGTGGAAGATTCATCAAATGTTTTGCTTTTTGCAGATTGAGAGTTCCATCAGATCTCAAAAAAGTTGAATTAGGAAGAATCAGTATGAGAAATAAAACCTTGCTTTGAGATTTTCTGTGTTACCAGAGAAATCCAGCTACAATGGATACCTGAATTCAACTGTTCTTTGTCCAATTCATGTTCTTTCTGATTATTTTAGGAATCTGTATTTTATTTTTTTTAGGTTTTACCTGCTTCTATCCCAGCTCCAAGCTAGGTCATCTCCTTCTCCCAATTCTTTCATATCTCTTCCTGCTCTTATCCTATCCTCCTTTGATTCTGCCTACCTGAGAAGCAACTTTCTTCTAGGCTTAACAGAGACTCACTCTTCCTTTTCATTCCCCCCTTTTTTTCTAACAGAGAATCAGTGTAGAATAGTGGTAAACAATAGGATGTTTGTGTCAGAACTGAGCTTGAGTCCTGTTTCTGTTGCTTTCTAGACAGTGAACTTGGCAAGATTACTTACCCCAATTTGCAGTTTCTTCACTTGTAAAATGGAGACAATAAAGATCCCTGGTTTAAAAAACTATTATGAAGATTAAAAGAGAAAATTAAAATAGAAAGTGTGGCCCACAGCACTCAGTAAACATTGGTCATTTTTGTTGTAACCCTCTGTATATCCCCAGATAAAGGGGTGTAAATTTGACCTATTGTTCAAAGTGAGACCCAAGATGTTTATGTCCCTTCCAGGAGATCCCATAAGTATTCTTGTTTGTTCATTGCCCACTGATACCCATCAATTAGTTCTGATTATTGCTCTAAGTACAGAATAGACACTTCAAATATATTGTGCAAAATCGTATTCAACCAATACTGATGGAGTACCTTATAAAAATCTGATGTTGTGCTCATAGATTCTCTACCAAAAAGGTTAATGTCACTACAGAATTCGACGCAGGCAGTGGTAACTGTTTTGTGTAAAACCTGTAGACATCTTCAACTCTTTTACTCCTTAGTGGGTTGACTTTCAACTGTTCTAATAATTTGAACACAGGCAATCTTTTCTGGAAAGATGGCAGTTAAAAAAGCAACCATACACACATAAAATTGAGATAGAAAGGGATCATTTTGAAGTCTCTTGTTCTACTTATCAAAAAGACAGCACTTACTTTGACTGAATATAGTAATTTCAAAATGCTTTTTAATGGTCATTTGTTTCTTGATAAGACTGGGCCTTTATCTTGGTTATGTTTACTCTCTACTTCTGTTTCTGTAGATTTGTACCAGCTCTTTTCTGTCCTCCAGAGGGACCTGGCCCATTTTTCTGTTTCTACAGTCATTTCAATTTGCATTTTAGTTCTTCATGCCAACCTTGTCAGCTGGTTGATAGATCTAAGTTTATCCATCTTCGATGTTTCTTCCCCTTTTTAAACTCCTCTTACCCTTTCATTATTCCAGGACAGTTACCCCCCCCCCCCACTTTGTTTGAGATGTTATTTAACATTTTGACAATTTGGGATGTGGAAAGACCTCTAAAAGTTACCTACTTTGTTAGTTAGGAGTGTTCTTGGCTGCAAGTAATAGTATATACAATAAAGCGGTTCAAACAGTAAAGATGCACATTTTTCATGCAACACTAAGACTGGAAATAAGTTGTCCCAGGGTTGCTTCAAAGGGCCAACAGTTCCACGGGGGAACTGTTGTATCCATTGTGTTTGCAATGTCTTCTCTCAAGGTTCTAGGCAAGTGGTAGCAGCTCCAAGTATCACAGTCTCACATTTCAGCATCCCAAGAAGGAAATGGGTAGGGCCCAAAGGTCCTCCTTCGTGTGTAGCTTTCTCTTTTATCAAAGAGGATGTGCTTTTTCCAAAGGCATCCAGGACATTTCCCCTTAATCTCATTGGGCACAACCTTACCCCAAATTTACCTTTAGACTAACTAGTGTTCAAAAAAAAAAAGAATTACTATCGTTGGCTTAAACCAATTATGATTAAGTAGCCACAATTAATCCTCCAAGGGTGGGCACATTGACACCAGTGAACAACTGGGGTTCTGTGAACTGAGAAGAAGATGAAAAGACTGCTGGACAGGCCCCCAGTCATCTCCATATTTCTCCTCCCACCACCATTTGTAGATGAGGAATTTGGGGTCCACTGAGGTGAAAGACTGTATACTAAAGACCACATACATAGAAGAGGTCAAAGCCAAAACCACACCCTTGGTTATATGTTCTGGAATTAATTTCTCCATTCTATGCTCTCTAAGCTAATCCTTTAACTATAAAATTTCTGGAAAGGAAATACAAATTAATGAGTGAGGAATCAGGTCAAGAGGAATTTCTGTCTGTTTGCCAAATCTCAGACTTTATAGGGTGACAAACTTGTCATGTCCAAATTGGTGAGGGTCATTTATTCATTTAGCAAATATTTCCTGCCCTCCTACATTATGTTAGTAATAGTATTTGGTGCTAGGAATCCAATTCATTTGGATCATTTTCATAATTTCCTTCTCAAATATGAAATGAAAATTTAGGGGTATAGTCACATAGAAATCATTGCAATTGGGGACAGAGATAACTTATACATTCCTTGAAGCCTGTTTTATTCTCCTCTTCTTAGTCACCTTGAAAGATGACATTTCCCAGCCTCCTTTGCAAGTTAGGTTGGACCATGTAACTGGCATCTGGCTAATGGGATGTGAGCAGAAGTAATGTATTTCATTTCCAGGCCTGTCTATAAACCCCTTTACATTCTTGACAGGGGTCTCAAGGTCAAAGCAAGGCCATATCTGCTAGTCATTTTGCCAGTAGTTTGGATTGTCATTTTCCCCTTTAGCTTCAGATGGTTTAGAAAACTGATTGTTTTGGGCGTAGTCTTGAAATCCCATGGCTTTTTTTTTTTTTAAACTCTTTTCCATGAATTCTTTTCAATTAGTAGCTTTATCTTGATTTATTTTCAGTTTCTTTGAAATGAGGATAGGCTTTACTTTATGTAATCTGAAACATAATTCAACTTCTACATCCAAAGGAGAAAGTCTAGAAATTGACCTTGTAGTAGATGTTCAAGCCAGAGAGAGTAGTGAAGGAGATAAGGTTCTTCTCATCAGAAGTTGGGCTTAGTTTCCCCTCCAGTCTTGAGATTCTGTTTTCAGGTAGTTGCCCTATTTCTGTCTCTGAGCACAGCAACTCAGTGGGGCAAGAAAATAAAGCAGAAACAAGTAAGATAAATCTAAGCCTATTAAAATTTTAAGTTCCTCCTCTTTAAAATGGTAATAGGAAACCCAACTTCACTGGGTTGCTGGGGAGATTAAATAAGATAAAAGATAAAATGGCCTCACAATAAGGCCTAGGACACACTAAAAGCTTAAAATGATGTTATTTAAATTGACAGAGCCAGACTGCCTGCATTCCAGTCCCTGCTCAGCCATTTACTTGTCATGCCATTTGGTATAAGTCACTCAGTCTCACATTGCATGTTGTCTCCACCAGCAAGATGACAATAATAACGCTATCTGCTTCATGAAGTTGGGGTTAAGTACCTCAAAATGTTAGCTATTAGTGCAGTAGTTTTAAGTTCCCTTGGCCTGATTTCACTGCTTTCTCAAATGAGACAGCATGCCACCAAATAGCCAGCAGGACTTGATACAGGCCAAATGATAATGGCTATTTTTCATTCTCCTTGTTTAAAAAACATGGGAAAATAATCTCTTTTGGTTTTTTACATGCAGTTTACTCTTGCTGTGTCTTAGAACTCTCTGTCCAGTACTTAGTATAGACAATAGGTCCAGAATCAATTGTGTATTAAAGTTGTATTCCTCCTTTTTATGTGTGTATATGTGTATGTTTCATATATTAATGTGAAATGTTCAGTTTTGTGACTATTTCACATGTTCTAGTATACAAAAGTGTGAAATCATTTCTAAAATCCGTCTAATACTTATATAAATGAAAACCACGGTCTCATAAAAGTTGAGAAATATACAAATTATTAGCCTTTGAAAACTTAATGTACCATGAAACACTTTGAGTTTTTACTTTGTTTCCATTTCTGCTATAATTTCGTCCTCCATCTTGGCGGAAGTCCCCCCATTTCTGCTATAATTTCGAAGTTAGAGTTTCAGTGTTAGCTACTGGGTGCATGTAAAACATAAATAAGTATTAGAGATTGAATAATTAATGTCTTAATCAATATGTCATTAAGACATTGGGCACATATGTCATATTGGGGACATTGAAAAGGTAACCAGTGATAACCAGTGATCTGCATGGTGTATGGAAGGATCGTCCAACTTCTGGGTCATTCAGAGCTGCTTTGAATGGACAATAGAGATCAGTTCCATGGGTCTTTGCAATCTGTTCTAATAAAACACAGTATCAAGCAAACCTGCTATACCTTTCATTAAAAGTGATCTGTGTGGAGGGAAGATTAAAACCAGGGACAGAAAAAAGCAGTAGATTGATTCTCACTCCACTTCCTCAGTTTAAATATGAGTAAAGTCCAAGAGGACACAAGAACAGCAAAGATAGTGAAAGACTCCCCAGAAGCCAAATATCCATGAGCCCTGGGTTGCCCTTAGCTCCCTTGGCCAGAAGGACGAGAGAGCACTATTGGCTGTATAACACAATGAGTTTATGTGGCCTTGGGAAACTGTGTAAGGTTGTGACTGGATTTGAGACCTGGCTCCATTATCTCCTGGTTGCCTGGCTGTGAGCCCACTGCTTCCCCTTGGCCACGTCCCATTTTCCTCATCTGTAAAATGGGATAACACTTATTTCTGTGAATAAGTGTGAGAATTATTAAGCACTTCGCAATGGACCCAACACTTAGTGCAAAAAAATATTTATTATCATTGTTATGTTTTCATTTTTGTTAGGTTAGTTATTTTGATTCTCTGGGACTCAGTTTGCCTCATAAATCCGAAGGATTATGACCATTGTACTTATCTGAGAGCACCGGGATGCAGTAGATGACCCCCAAGATCATGTTCTGTTATATATATATATATATATATATATATATATGAATTCAGCCTTAATCCTATGTTCTTCTCAAAACATGCGAATAAGAGAGAGAGTGTGTGTGTATGTGTGTGTGTATACACACATGTATATCATGGCATCAAGTCCTGTGAACTCTGTCTTAAACTGGCTCTCAAACCTGACCATGGTCACTGCCTCTCCTACTACCACTGTACAAGCCATTGTTGTTTCTGGCCTTGGTTACTGAACCAGCCCCCTAATTGGATGCTCTGTGCACACTTCTCTCCCTTCTTGTCTATTCTCCACCCAGCAACCTATGTGGGTATCACACCGTAGCACTCCCTTACTCAAAACCCACGGATGGCTTCCTGTCACACTGGGAAACACAGCGAAAGCCAAAGTCTTTCCATAGATGACCAAGCCTCTGGCTACCTCGCCAATGTCTCCCTACCATTCACCCCCTTCTCTCCACCCAAATCTTGCTTTTCTTCCAGTCGAACATGCCAAGCACGTTGCTGACTTGGGGCCTTTGTACTTCCAGTCCCACCTGCCTGGGTGCACTTTCTGTGGCTTTTTCCTTCACCTCATTTGGGTCTCAGGTCTTCTGAGAGGTCTTCTAACCACCTCTTTAAAAATCAGCTCTCTAACCCATCTCTCTTTAGCCCCTTATCCCACTTCATTTATTTTTTTAGCACTTACTATCCCGAGGCATTCTGTGGGTATTGGTTTCCATGCTTGTAGCTGTCTTCCGGCAGTGGAACGGAAGCCCCAAGAAGATGGGGTTTGGTTCACTGCTGCAGCTCAGCCTCTAACACTGTGCCTGGTCCGCTGCGGGCCACAAGCACAGGTGAAGAGCCCAGGTTCCGGAGCTGATGGCCCAGGTTTGAAGCTCAGCTTCCCACCTGCTGCCTGTGAGATCTTACACAAGGCTCTCAACCTCCTCTCACCTGTACAGTGGGGATAATAACAGGCATGTAGGTACAGGGCTGTTGCTTTGAGAATTAAGTTGGTTAGCATTTACAAAGTACTTAGAACAGTACTTAATGGGTGGTAGGTCTATAGGGATATTTGCTAATTTTTAAAGAAAATCTGTGAAATGAGTAATGACAGAAGGCCTATCTGTCTAGAATCATCTTCTTACCTAGCATGCCTCATTGCCTTGAATTCTACCATTATTGACGAATTAATGAATGCATTTGTTTTACTGCTTAATGAATACTTACCATATCCAGCTTTTTTGTTGCCTAACTTTTCCCCAGTGATATCTTATTTGTATAGCTAGATTGTCAACTGCTCCAGGACAGGGATTTTTTATTATATTTTAAGCTTTCATTCTCCTTCTAGTATCTCCTCTCACTCTCCCACACATGCCCCCACCCCGATCCCTGAACCAACACACACAGCACTGATTCTTAAGATGTATTCCTAAAAGTATAGCATTTCAGGGATGGAAGGTGCCTTAGAGCCTAACAAGTTACCAAGTCCTGGTCTGATGCGCAAGTCCCTCCACATCGCCGTGTGTGGTTCCAGTTACAGGGAACTCACCTATTTTATTTCCTAACTGTTTTACTTTACCACGATTTACCAAGCACTTACTACCAGCCAAGTGCCACAATGAGTGTTTGATGGACAGTATCTTCTCTGACCCTGACAATGACTCAGGCTATCAGTTTGGACATCACCCCATCTTATAGATGCAGGAACTCCATAATGGAGCTGGGATGTGAGCCCAGGCACCTGACTGTCTGATGCCCATGTGTATTACACTGTCTCTAGAAAAGTCCTCCTTCATGTGATTGCTTTACTAGAACTCTTTTTTGTCTTCCTTTCATCTTCCCTATCTACATAAGAGTGTTTCTTCTGACCTATCAGTTTACTCCGTCATTGCAAGCCTTTAAGGTTGGAGGTGAAGTCTTACTCATTTTGGCATCTCCATCAATGAGCAGAGCCCAGCAGGAAACAAGCATCCAGTAGATGCCTATTGACCTGTTCTCCACGAAAATGGGAACAGTGCAGGGAGGGGTATTTCAGGCAGAGGACAGACTCGGCTACTTGTCTCCCTCCCCTTCCCTTCAGCCAGCCTCCCTCATGCCTTGTCAATGCCACACTGTTCCAAAGTTTTCCAGGATGTGGATTTTTAAGACTAAAGATTGTAAATAATAGTCACAGACACAGATTCTATGTGGCTCTGCACTGGTCTGTGAAAGGAGTTCAGAGCAGCAGCGGGTGGGTGGCCGGACCAGAAGTGGCGCTGATTTGTAAGGTAGGTGAACCGGAAAGTATGTGTACGCAGTGTGCACACACTGACACACATGTATACTCTTTCTGTACATAAACAGACCTTGCACATAAACAAAGCAGAAGACCTTGCACATTTCTCCTGCTCTAACCACAGTATGTTGTTTTAGTTTACTGGGGTGAGTGATTATCCACTCCGCAGAAAATTACTATTTTGGTTTTTCCTAAAGGGTGGTTTGTTCTGCAGCAGAGAAGTACAAAAAGACTAAGTTTCCAGAAGGAGTATTTTTGTCATCTAGCGGAGCAGCAGGGCATGGAAGGAAGTGCTGGTGTGCGGGGCCGGGCATCCTGCACACACACGCCTCGCTGCCCTGGACCAGCGGTTTCACTGGGGACAAGCTCCCTTTCTGAATGTCAGGGTTGTGCCTGGGATAACTTGTTCTCTAGAAAAGAAGTACAAAGCAGTAACCCATCCTTGCCATGTTCTCCCCTGTAATCCAACCTACCGTGACCCTTGGAAACTGGAAGTGCAGGTTTGGGGTCCAACAGGGCCCAGGTATGACTCAGCTGGGCTCCTTCCTGCTGGGGATTCAGCCTCCGGGAGCCCCCTGTTCCCTCCTCTATGAAACAGGCTGAGTGATTACATCTGCTTTCTAGGGTGGCTGTGAGGATTAATGCGGAGATGCCATGTGGACACATGTTCGATGCATGGCATGTCTTGGACAAGTTAAGAATAGTAGCAATCATAATAATTATCCAAATACCAAAATATTATCCAAATACCTAAGTAATGATCAAAAAAGCAATGATGATCAAATTCATGCACTGGAAGGAACATAAGAGTCCCGAAGGAGGAGACACAGTCCTTGACCTTGAGGAGACAGATGTATAAAACATGAAAACAACAAAAGCCAATGCGAACTGAGTACCAGGGACGGGTGGAGAGAGGTGAAATGAGGACTCAGAGGGGATGAGAGCCCCTCAGACTGACGTGGTCAACAGAGGCGTCCCAGAGGGGGTGGCAGAAAAGCTGGGCCTCATTCTCCCCGGTGGCAGGAAGGCAGGAAGGGAGACGGTGAGGTTTCCTGGAGAGGGTGTAGCAGGCTTGCATAGGTCAGGACACAGCCTGCTTTGATGGAGAAGAGGGTTTTTAATAAAACATAAGTGGGGCAATGGCTTGTCTAGTGTCCTCCTCAGGGAATACAAATCAATAGTCATCGTGCTCTTTGCACAGAAACTTCTAAGTCTGAAATTTACTTCACTGAAGAGCTGGCTTTGTACTGGGAACTGTGTTGAAGTGGCTTGAGCAACAAGATGTTTGCATCCTCTGGGGGCATGTGGATAACAGAAGGACACAGCCCGATGGGCCAGGGAGAGGGGCCAGTGAAGGTGTTCAGAAGGGCCAATGCCAACCGTCCCACAGACAGGGCCTCCAGGAACGTGGAGAATTTGACTGGAGAGAAAGCAGAAGGTGGTCCTTTTGCTTTGTCTCTTTCATAGGCTTTATTTGTTATCTATGGTTTGATCCCCTACGGTGGAGACCCCACACCCAGGAGTCCACACATCCAGAATTATTCTGTTGAACCGTCACGGGTCTGGGTGCCGAGTCTCATGGCTTATTGGGATTTTGTAACAGGATAAATTATTTTTTAAAAAACCGACACAAGACTAATAAGTTAGCTAGCATCAACACCATCTGCCCCCCACCCCCAGGAAACAAAGCTAACAATAGATTTATTTCTAAAGACCCGCCAGGGAATCTGTGGTGAACAAAAGGGCTTCAGGACACGGAAGGGGGGAGTGGTCATCCAAGAACGGGGAGAAGTGTGGCGATGGGGTCCCTGAGGCAGACTGGGGGACGGCTGCAGGAGGCCACGTCCCCGTGCTGTGGGGGCTACTCCTGGGAGGGTGCATCTGGGCCCACCTGCAGAGAGGCCTCCAGGAGATGGATGGTGAAGACCAGCACTCAGCAGACGCGGCACGAAGAGGCTGTGGTGAGGTCGGTGACCACGAAGGTGCCGTGAATTGCCTCCTACCCCCATTTCTGGTCTCCAAACCCCAGAGTTACCCAATGGAAAGGTAAAGAGAGGTTTGCCCCCCACATACCAGTACTGCGTTCCCAATAGGTCTCCCACCAGCCACAGGAAGGTTGAGGAGCTTAGAGCTGATTATATTTGATTCTGAGACATGAAGAGTATTGGGACTCTCCTGTGCCCTGGGTCTGTACACTAAATTCTTTGCCCACTACCCTTCCGAAGTTACTGTGAGCCATGGGTAAAGGAGCTAATTGATTTGCTTGCTAGCCTCCCCACTGTTTCTCCATGTGGAAGGCGCAGATTGGCTCAGGAACATCTGTGGCTCACTTGTCAAGAAGGCAGCAGAGTTTCTAGGTCTCTCCCCATGGTCTAAAGGGCTCTGCTGGGCAGGCCCATCCCCTGAAAGCGGGGACTGCCCAGGAACCAAGCCAGGTGACGAGTGAGCATGGTGTTTGTCCTTACCATGACCAGATGTTTCAGTGCCTCAAGGCCATGGGGTCACATTACTGATGCAGAGCTAACCAAACAAATCTCCGAGAACAATCCTGTGGCCCTTGAATCCCTGAACCAGAAAAGGATATGAAATGGGGTCAGAATGTGTGAGAGAGGATTTGTGGAGAAGGTTCCACGGGCAGGCCCTGTGTAGGTGACACTGTGCAAGTCTCCTCTATCCCTCCGGAGGACAGAGAAGTCACTCCAAGTTACAATGGCCACAAGCAGTTTTACAACATTTTCATCACCATAAAGAGAAACCCCACATCCATGAGCCGTTACTCCATTTCCCCAGGCCCCAAATCCTAGACAACCACTCATTTACTTTCTGTTTCTATAGATTTGCATATCTCCGCACCTCACATAGATGGAATCATATTATATAGTATTTTGTAAGTGGCTTCTTTCACAGAGCACTCTGTCTGTGTTATATAATGAATCAGCACTTCTTTCCCAAGAATATTCTGTTACATGAATGTACCAATTTTGTTTATCCATTTATCCAGCAATGAACATTTGGGTTGTTTCCATTTTTTTTTTTTGGCTTTTATACATAATGTTGCTGTGAACACTCGTATACAAGTTTTTGTTTAAACAGTTGTTTTTTTTTCATTTCCCCTGGGTCTCTATCTAGGAGTGTAACAGGGTACAGCCAGGAAGGGGGCCCCCCAAAAAGGATTTAGAATGGAGTCCAGAGCTCAGGGTGTCCAGGAAATATTAAGATATCCTCACCCCCCCCCTCCCCAGGGGGAAGGGACAAATGGAGTAGGGCCATTGAGAGCTGTTTTGCATAGCAACAGTTTTGCAGCTAACCTCTGGCATGGTCATTTAATACATCTATAACCTTTAACTGGTTTCACAGATATGTTAAATAGCTGTGGCCATGCTTTGAGCCAGGGAGAAGGGAGTGACTTCCACTCAAGATGTAACTGGGGGCAGATCCCCCAAGTTATAGCGCCTGTATGAGAGCTTGGAGTTGATTGGCTCCACGCCATGGGGCCACACCTGCCCAGACTAATGATGGCAGCCCAGTAAACTTGTAATAATACAGAAATACTGGCAGGTGTAACTGATTGTAGGAGGAATTGAAAATGGGGCTGCAAAGGGGGATGGGCGTGGGGATTTAAACCCAGATGCGGCAGCCATGAAAGGGAGAACCATGCGGTCTGGGGCAGAGTGAAGATCCCTGCAGCCAGGTGAAAGGGAGAGCCACATGGTTTCAGCAGAGTAAGGATCCTCTCTTGGTGAGGTGAAAGAGAGAGAGCCATGCAGTTGTGGGCAGAGTGCAGACCCCCTCTTTCCCAGGTGAAAGGGAAAACCACGCAGCTTTGCCAGAATGGATATACCTGCAGCCAGGTGAAGAAGACACATGTTTTTGGTGGAGTGCAGACCCCTGCAGCTTTGGTAGAAGAGGCCCACATGGCTTTGGGGTGCGCCCTTTGGCCGCGTGGCCTGGAAAGCAGGAGAGACTTTGACTGGAACTTGGTACAAAGAACTCTTGCCAGTGGACCGTGAGAAGGTGCCACGTGATTTTGGATTAACTGGAGATTCTGCCTGTACGGCGACATAGCTGAAGGTGTCAGCATCCTGAAACACAGACGTGCTCTTCTTTTCCTGAGGTATGGTACCCCAAATTAGGGCAGGGGGAGAAGGAAGTGCTGTGGGCGTCTGTGGTTATCCTAAAGGACTTTGAAATTTTAATGGGGACAACCGGTCACTACTTTAAGTCTGTACAGCTTTAAATAAACCTTTCCTTTCTTTTTCACAAGTCTCTGGCATTGAGAGATGTCTTTCCAATTGGCAGCAGACAGACAAGCCCAGTAGGTATTAGTATACTATCCTTGGGAGGGGCCCCTGCTGTTCTGTAGCAGTTTTTGGCATCCCAAATATTGCCCCCCCGCCTTGGACCTTTGTTCGGTAACAGGAGTGGAATTGCCGGATCATACAACTCTGTTTCCACCCTTCGAGGAACTACCAGATCGTTCACTGAATCACTTTTAAAGGAATAGTGGGAGACAAATATAGAACTGTGTTTTGATTATGTCACAAGCTGTGCTTGTTCAACTTACTGATTACAGGTGAGGTGAATTCAGTCCCACCCCACCCCACCCAGCTAACCACTCCCCCACCCCCACCATGGCCTCAGAGGTCATGGACTGGGGAGGTAGGGGCAGAGGAGATAGAGAACAGGCAAAGGGGAGCTGAAAGACCAGGCACAGAAGGGCGGGGTGAGACCTCGGGAGCGGTCAGAAGTAGGTAAGAAGCGGCTGGGACCCAGGGGTCTCTGAGCCACGGGGCTAACGGTGTGTGCTTGCACTCGCTCAGCGTTCACTGCACACGTGCCTCCTGCACAGCTACCGTGTGCCAGGGCCTGTCTCTAGTGAAATTACAGGTATGCACTTTGTTTTACTTATTCACCACAAACACATGAGGTGACTCTCATCATCCCGTTTTACAAACGAGGAAACTCAGGCGTGGGTAGATGAGCAGGCTGGGCTCGTACCGCTCCCAGTGGCCACAAACCTCGTCAGCCTGGCTCCAAGGCCAACACTTCTAACCACTACATGCTGCTTGGTTATCCTGGGCTCCCGGGCTTACCTTGCCAGCTCCTAACAGACTAGTTTTGCAAGTCTCCAAAAATCCTCCTGTGGAGGTGGGTGGGCTGTTAAAATGGCTCTTAAACAATAATAGTTTTTTAAAAAGTCGAGCTATGTGGCGTGTGCCAATTTCCACGGTGTAGAATAGATGTTCCTATCACAGCAGATTCCAAAGTACCATTGGGTTAACAACCGGCTCGCAAAATTCCTGAATATTATTCAGTAGTTAACACTTCTCTTTTTTTATACCTTTGCGTTTTACAGACCTTCACTCTTAGTCCATAGAGTGTGATGGCCAAATTTCCAGGGTAGCAGGCATCCTCGAGGGTTCTGATTGGTTGAGGGGTTTCCCCTGGAATGCTAACTCAACCAATCATTCTGGGGGGAAGACAGACTTGTGAAACCTGGTGTTTCATGACCTACAGAAATAGAAGCAAAGTTGTGTTAAAGACACGCATGAAATTTGTATGCATTTTCCTTTTTTACCTCTAACTAAGGGTTAACATATTTTTAGGCTTATTCTAGAAATGTCAGGTAGAAGCTAGTGACCGTATGCTAGAAGTTAAAGATGACTGAAGCCAGACCTTCTTCAATATAGTATTTTTCAAACCGGATTCTGTGTGTTCTAGCAGAATTTTAACAACGTAGTACGTGTTCCATGGTAAGCTGTAAAAACTTTATTAGTTGTAAGGATAATGATCAAACTTCTCTTTGTATATAAGTCATAGCCATTTAGCACAAACATTTAGGTTCTTCTGGGACATAAATCTCTTTTGGGGGAGGGTGGTGATAGTGTGTTCCTTTCAAAGGAATGGGCACATGTATTTCTCATGGATGAGAAATACTGCTCTATCCCTTAACAGGGGCCACATCAGCCTCGCAGTTGCCTTCAAAGGGCCACATGTAATGTTAGGACCGTATAAATGTAACTATTCCTTAACAGTTAAGGGAGAGCTCGGTGCTCCCAGGGGTAAAAACAAGGTGCTGGGCTGGATAAAATAAGGTGGAGGGCCGGATTTGGCCCACGGACCTTGTGTTTGCTACCTGTGCCTTAGAATCCAACCACCTTTTAAAAAAAATCACCCTTTCATATTGTTTCCAGATTTTTACAGATTCTTTTCTGCTTTACTCAGCTTCTTTTGTTTTGCCATGAACGGGCAGCCAGCGACTACCCCCAGTCCTTGCTCTCTCTGCGACAGATCAGCGAGAGCAGGATGAATTGGCAATCTGTAATCTTCCCACCAATTTCATGTGGTTCGCCAGAGCAGGATCTGCTGCAATGGTGTTTCCTAGCTGCTAATGACCAGCTTCATTATCACGCCGCCCTGAGCTAACATTTTGCCTTTGGCTTATAATGGGAGTTATTAGATTCTAGAAATTTCGCTCTTTATTCTGTTTCTAAATTTGATCTCCCCAGAATCAGAGAGAATACAAATTCTCCATAGCTTTGCATATGCAGGTGAGCGTGTGGGTGAAACTAGGCCCTGCTCCTGATGGACACGGCAGCTCCAGCTCACTGGGGCAGCATGCTTGGAGTCTTCCGCAGGAAATTAACTAAATAACAGTAACATTCTTTCCCTCCTCTCCTTTCCACTCTTCAGTTCCCTCTGTAATGAAACAGTTTAAGCTCAGCACTCTAGCTCTCTCAGGAGGGCAAAAGTGTTTGACAATTTCATTCTCTTGTGACCTTCGGATCAAAAAGAAAAGTCTCTTCTCTCCTTCATTTGCTTATTTCCAAAGTGCTTCTCATCAAGGCTATTGTATTTCACCGAAGATGCAACTTTCTGAAACAAGATGTCCCGAAATGATAGTTCGAAGATGCAGCTTTAAAGATGGCAGAAGTGGCACTTTAGGCAGAACCCAATCACACCGTAAGTGGATCCAATCCTGTATTCAACAAAATAATTGTGGCACAGTCACATAGCAGGTTGCTAATGCTGTACATAAAATCATCCGATGAATCAAAATGAGGGTCAGATCTTCCCCAAGTGGTCATTCTTTTGTTTAATGTGTGTGTTCCTTCTTCATAATGAACCCACTAATGGAAGGTTTAAATGGAAATGTTCAGTAGCAATTTAAAAATATTGATGGAGTGCCGTGTAGGTGCATAGCTGTTACCATCCGCTTTGCAGACACAATTCAATCGACTTCAAAACATTTATGGCCTGCAATGCACAAAGCTCTGCGATAGGCGATGTGGGACATAAAGAGGTGGTCCTTGCCTCAGAGAGTTTATAATTTAGAGCAGAAGAGAAACAAGGAGAGAAATAGCAGGAATACAAGCAATTACCCCTGCCATATGTATTCCCCAAATGCCTCTCACAGGCCAGGCACCATGCTAAGATGATCAAGACTCAGAGATGAGCCAAGGAAAACGGGTACCACCCTTAATAAGGAAGCTGCCTTCATCAAAGGTCTATTGAGCAATTGCTTTACACCAGCTGCTGCTCTTAAAAGCAGTGGATACAGGAGTGAGCAAAGTCCTTATTCTTGTGGAGATTACGTTCCACTGGGGAAATAAAAGAAACAAACAAATGTATATATAGTTTCAAGTAAATCAAGTTCTATGAAGAATATAGGGAGAGGTAAGTGGATTAAAAGTGATGAAAAGGGGGGGTGCCCTGGTCAGTGCATCTTAGTTGGTTGAAGCATCATCTATATACCAAAAGGTTCCAGGTTCAACTCCCAGTCAGGCACATACCTAGGTTGTAAGTTTGATCCCTGGTCGGGGTGTGTGCAGAAGGCAAGCAATTGATGTTTCTCTTTCTTTCTCTCTCCCCATTCCACTCTCTCTAAAAGCAATAAAAAAATGTCCTCAGGTGAGAATTTTTTTTTTTTTAAGTGACGAAGGGAGCTGTTTTAGATAGGGGGATCAGAGAAGGCCTCTTGGAAGGACCTTTGAAGAGATACCTGGTTGCAGGTGAGGAAAAAACCATGCCGATCGCTTGGGCAGAGGGAATGACAAGTACTGTGCAAAGGGCCTCGGGGGAGGAGGAGCTTGGTGTGTTTGTGGAAAAGCCAAGAGGCCAGTGTGGCTGGAGGAGGGGGAGCCGGGGCAGAGGGGAGTCACAGAGGGGGACAGGTGAGATCGTGTGGGACCGCGAAGGTCACAGTAAGGACTCTAGATGTTGTCCTGAGTGTGACAGGAAGCCAATGGGGGTCTTGAGCAGGGTGACACTCTTACCTTACTATTATTTTTTTTTTTAACTATTCTGGCTACTAGATGGGGAATAGATAGTATGTGGTAAGGGCAAGGGTGGAGGGCAGGAGGAAGCCACCAATCCTCAAAATAAGAGAATTCCTCCCACCCAACTGCTTTTGAACTGGTACATCAGCTTCTCCTGCCTTGACTCTGGTGGAAACAATGGCTTGTCCTGGGTCTCAGGCTTGCTGGCTCATCCTGTACATCTTGGGACTTGTCAGCCTCCATAATCAAGTGAGAGTTTTTGTTCTATTCAAGAACAATTCATTGGATGAGGCCCATCCACATTAGGGAGAACAATCTGCTTTAGTCAGTCCACTGACTTTTTAAGAAACTTATTTACTGATTTTAGAGAGAGAGAGAGGAAGGGAGAAAGAGAAAGAGGAGGAAATATCGATTTGTTCTACTTACTCATGTATTCACTGGTTGGTTCTTGTGTGTGCCCTGACTGGGGATCGAGCCTGCAAACTTGGCACATCGGGACGGTGCTCTGACCAACTGAGCTACCCAGCTAGGGCAGTCCACTGATTTAAATGTTCAACTCATGCAAAAGCATCCCCATGGAAACACTGGGAGGAATGCTGACCGAGTGTCTGGACACCTCATGGCCCAGTCATATTGACACTCAAAATTAACGATCACACTGCCATTGGGAGGCACCCGGTGTTTTTTCCAGCCCTCCCTCTCAATTGCTCTCCTACACCATCTGCGCCCCAGTTAAACTGGACTTCCAACTGCTTTCTCATCACGCCCAGCACTTCCACGCCCCTGTCTCAGTTCCAGTCCACTGCACGATGGTGCCAGTCTCCCTGGGCCCCTCTCCCTCCACTTGTCCCTCCCCCCCCTCTATTCCTCTCTGTCTCCCTCTTCATGTAGTAGCTTGTCTGCAGTTCTCTGAGAGTGAGTTATATTCCCTTCTGTTTACATCCTGGCTGTGTGCCTCTCTAAGGAACAGCAGAAGATGACCACCCACTGCTCCCAAATTCACAAGCCCTTGGTTCAAGAGGTCAGCAAAGACTGACGAGCATCCATGAACCACAACTCCAAAGGTGAGGGACCATAACGCACCCAGCGAGACAGTTGTCCCATGTGGTACGACCCTTTGGCAGGATCACTGTCCTGCATCATTGCCAGGTCCTAGCCCTGTGCACCAGAAGGGGCAGTTCTCAGAGAATTGAGAGCCGAGGCTGAGCAGCCTGTGGTTGGCTGTGTCATAACACTCTTTGCTGCCCGGAAGCCTCTTGCTGTACTCTTTCCTCTCCCATTGGACCGTGAGCTCCCCTGGGGCTCGTCTCTCTAGCTCTAGTGCCAAGCGTACTGCCTGGCACAGGGTGAGCACCCAGCAAAGACTCCTTGAGTGAAGAAGCGTTTATGGAAGGAAGGAAGGAAGGAAGGAAGGAAGGAAGGAGGGAGGGAGGGAGGGGGGAGGGAGGGAAGGAAGGAAGGAAGGAAGGAAGGAAGGAAGGAAGGAAGGAAGGAAGGAAGGAAGGAAGGAAGGAAGGAGGGAGAACCAGACCACAGGCCCTGTGACCTGGGAGACAGTCTCCGTGTTGGGGCTGCCCACCAATAATCTCCTGGGCTCAGACTTCACTGTCTAAACCTTCCCTGTGCAAACGACCCCCATGGTGAGGTGAGAGTGACCGTAGAACATAAAAATAAATATAAGTCACTATCATCAGCTAAATTGTGTCCCCCCTACCAAAGTGTGTATTTTGAAGCCCTAATCCCCAGGACCTCAGAATGTGCTTGTATTTGAAGGTAGGTCTGTAAAGACGGGTGGTTAAGTGGTTAGGGTGGGCCCTGGGGCCATCTGACTGGTGTGCTTATGAGAAAAAGAGATTGGGGCACCTAGAGACACAGCAGGGATGTGTGTGAGGTGACAGGGAGAAGGTGGCCATTGCAAACTAAGGAGGGGGGCCTCAGAAGACGTCAGCCCTGCCCACAACTTGATCTTGAACTTCCAGTCTCCAGAACCAAGAATAAACAAATTTCTGTTGTTTAAAGCCACCTGGTCTCTGGTATTTTGTTATGGCAGCCCAAGCAAACTCATAAAATCCCCTTTCCGATAGCTCCCCATCTTTTGAAGTATAGAGACTTTCATTTTTTGTTTATTATTGCATATAAATTTATGTCATTGAACCAGTATATGAAAGCACAGAAAATTCAACTTTGCACCAAGTTTATCAGACATTCCCAGAAAGATAAGCTGAGAAATAGCACAGAAAATTCAACTCTGTAGCAAGTTTATCAGACTTTCCTAGAAAGAAAAGCTGAAAAACCAAGGATTAAGGTCCATCCTAATCCAGGACGACCTTATCTTAACTTGCTTACGTTTGCAAAGATCCTATGTCAAAATAAGGTCCCATTCAGAGGCACCAGGAAGCAGGACTTCAATGCATCTCTTTGAGTGACACAGTTATACCCATGACAAATGGCTGCACTTGAGGGGAGCTGGCCAGTGCTTGCAGAAGCAAGGAGAATCTCCTGGAGTGCCAGTGATGTTCTTGTTTTTGATCTGGGTGCTGGCAGCCCTGTGGTTTCAGTTTGTGAAAATTCACCCAGTGATTCCTGCGTGGTATGTGCACATTTCCCCTACAGATAGCACGTTTCAACAACAACAACAAAAGTTTTTAAGTCACCTTCGTTTAGAATTTGCACTTGTTTATTTCTTTGATTTATGTTTCTCTAAAATATTAGGGAAAAGCAAATCTGTCAGTGCGTCAAAATAAGGCCCAGGAAGACTGTAATCAGATATTTCACTGTGGGTTTTGACATTTCCTGTGTGTCTGTGATCAAGAAACTGCATAATGAGTAAAAGCCACAATATATCTAGCATTTTTAAATTGATGTTTTTCTTCTTTATGACAACATCTCTATACATCTGAAAAATATCCGTGCATACATGTCTCTGGCATTATACATGTGTTACAGATTGTGCTTGCCTGCCATGTGGATTCACAGACACTCTGGAGTCACAAACTGGGGCTCGCCCTTCTACACCCCTTCAGAGACTACTGTACGGTGGTGAGAAGCATGGAAATTGGAGTCAGACTGTCTGGGTTGAAATCCCAGATTCTGCCATTTTCTTGGTAGAATAAATCAGTGTTTTTCCACCTGTAAATTGGAGTGATAATAACAATATCTAACTCATAGGACTGTTGTGAGTATTGAGACAAATTAATACACGGAAACTATAAGTTTCTGTTACACAATGAGGCCAGATTTTGTATGAGTATTATCATTATTATTCATCATATTATCAGGGTTTGCACGTCTGTGGCTGTTGCCAGATTGACGGTCCAAGGCCGGTAGCTTCCCTGCTCCTGATCGGAGTAGAGATTAGGGGTACAAATGATTTGGGGGTGATCTTATCTTCTGGTTGTTGTGAAGGATGCTGCTATGGGTGTGCAAATATCTGTTCCAGTCCCTGATTTCAGTCCTTTTGTGTATATTCTCAGACGGGTAATTGCTGGGCAAATGATTCTGTTTCATTTTGGAGGAATTGCCATGTTATTTTCCACAGCAGCTGCGCTGCCTTATATTCCTGCCAGCAGTGCCCAAGGATCCCAGTTTCTCCACATCTTTGCCAATGCTTGTTTTTTTTTTAAATACGAGCTGTGATGGTTAATATGTATTCATGTAGCTGGACCATGGTGCCCAGATAGTCAGTCAGATGTTATTATGGGTGTTTCTGTGAGAATGTTTTGGAAGAGAAATAAACTTGAGTTCATAGATTTAGAGTAGAGCATATTGCCCTCCATAATGAGGATGGGCCTCATCCAATCAGGGGAAAGTCTGCAGAGAGCAAGAACACCTTCCATCCCCCAAGTAGTGGGAATTCTCCAGCAGTTGGCTTTGGGCCAAAGCCAGATCGTTGGCTCTTCCTGGGTCTCCAGCCCGTCAGTCTTTGGACTAGAATAGCAGCGTCAGCTCTCCTGGGTCCAACCTGCTGGCTCGCCCTGCAGATTTTGGTCCCACTGAACTCTATAATCATGTTACTCAATTCCTTACAATAGACAGATGTACAAGCTTTATATATAATAGCTATTTTATACACATATCTATTGATTCTGTTTCTCTGGAGAAACCTAATCAATAGTCATCCTGATGGGTGTGAAGGTCTCATTAATATTTGAATATGTATTCTAAATAAATATATACCGTATACACTATATATAAAACTTTTATTGAGACTTACTATAAGTCAGGTGCTGTTCTAAGAATCTCACATGTCTTAATGCCTGTGGCATGCACAAAAGCCCCTGAGGAAGGCGTTATTACAACCCCCAGTTCACACATGAGAAGGAGGCACAGAGAGGTTCAGTAACATTGCCTAAGTCACACAGCTGGTATGTGGCGATGTGAACACAGCAGTCGGGTTCCAGAACCCTTGCTCTTGCCAAATGATGCTCAGACACCTTCTGTTCCAGTAGCTTCACTTGTCATCCCTTCCCATCACCTGCCCTCTTCCTAAAAGCCCTTCTGAAGTTCTGTTCCCCACACTCCATCAAGGCTGGGTGCTGCAACATGTCCTTTTGTGACATGGCGTGACGGAGAGGAACGGCAGCTTCAGGTTGTTAGCAGAACCCTGAGAAATATGCCTTTGAGAAATCAAATTAGGAGCTGCTTAATCCTTTGCACTAGAAAATTAAATCATTTAAAAATGAAAATGATTCCCATAATGTATTTCAGCCAAATAACTAAAGTGTATTCATATTAATTACACCTCAAGACTCTCCTTGCCCTGCTGTGCGGGGCTCTCCTTTTTGGTGGGGTTAAGTGAGGACAAGCTTTCTGAGATAGTGCAGAATTCCACTGCAGGAAAAGCCTCACGAGGCTGGTTCGGTGAAGATTCCTATCCAAAAGAATGGCCCAGCCAAGCAATTAAGTCACTTTCAGAAGCTACTAACTTCCAGCTAAACTTCATGGAAGCTGGAGCCACAGTTACAACTCACAGCTTCGATCTTTTTTTAAAGATCAAACTCCCCCTCCAGGACAAGATATATCCAGCCCTTGAAACTTGGAAACAGTGCTAAGCCCGGTCCCTCTCCTCAGAATTGATGCAAACATTGCTTTCACATCTGGTTGACCTTGCTGTGCCCCATCTTTCAAAGGCAAAGCCTGAATAATTTCATCAGAGCTGTTTGCTTTGACCTTGATGCCTTCCCAGGATAACTGTCTTCTGCAGTGGGTCTTGGAAATGTGTGCTCTCCCAGGTTGTAAAGCTTTAGCTACTGCTAGATGGTGACTTAGCGGGGCATGCCACAACTCAAATCATTTCAAAGACTTTTAAATCAGAGAGCGATCTCAAAGACCATCAAATCACCCTCAGCTTTACGATGAGAAATGGAAGCTCAGCAGGGCTGTGGAAAAGACACTGAAGGGATTTAATAGGGATGGGCCACCAGGGTTCTGCTGCTGAACTCACTTAATAAATCTGTGGGTGATACAAAGCAAAGAATCAGAGAGACCACTATACGTTGGGAGAATGGGTCCAAACAAGCATGATGCGGTTCAATAAATAATAATAATAAAGCACTACCTTTAGCTACAGAACCAGCAAGGCTCTCGAATAACAGGGGAGTGGGGGACAGAGAGCCTGTAGAGACTGTGTTAGCAGATGTTTAAAAACTTAATTAAATTCTAATAATGGCACAATCACATGTGTTAATATATGGATGAAGTTTAGAAGGACATACAGTTCATGCTAGTTATCTTTGGACAGTGGGACTAGAGAGGGCTACACTTTTGACTTTACATGTATTGTACCACTTATTTCACAATGAGCATTTCATTAATTTTGTAATAATCCAATATTAAACACTTCTGCTGTAGTGATTAACAAGAACGGAGGCTGAAGGAGAGCATCCTGATGAAGAGTGGACATGTGCTGGACAGCATGGAATGTCTATCGTCTAGCCCTGGGCACCAAAGGAATGTCAATAACTTGAAGTACCATTCAATACCTTCAGGAGGAGAGCAATCAAGACGGTGGCAGGAGCTGTAAATCAGGTCGCCCAGGGGTTTTTTTGAGTGAATTTAGCTAATTTCAAACTTTTGAAAGCTCAGCATGTAAAACAGGGGTTGACCATCTATCTCATTACGAAGAGCTAGTGCATGGATGTTCACTCACAAAGCATCACAGACAAAGAATTAGACTAAGAAGATGAGCTGCTTGTTCTGGAACATATTCAAGGAATGAGTGACTGAGCCATTTTCAGAGATGAATATCTGCATTTTTAGGGATAGAGTATGGAATGTCTAATAATTCTTACCAGTTTATATTTATATATCATTTTTCTGCTGAAATATACCACGAAGGCTCCAAACTGCCAACCATATAAAGGAAGGTCAAATCACTCACTGTGATGTTTGAGGCCCTTGAGAACATTCCTCTGGTCGCTGACCTACAGTTTGTCTCCTACCACCCCCACTGAGCACCCACTTCCCAGCCTCCCTGCCATCCATTTGGCGGGTACCTTCTGGGGTCTTGGCCTTTCCTTTGCTCATGCTGTTCTTTCCCAGGATGTCCTTTTGGCTTTCCTTGACTTAGTAAATGCAATTCATTTTTCAGTATGAATTGTTGAACATTACCTTGCTTTCAGGCTTTCTCACTCTCCCAGAAATTATTTTTCAAAGCTGACATTCACTATTAGGAATTTGCAGCCGTACAAGTAGCCAGGGTCCACTCTACTTGGATGGTCCACGCCCACGCCCTGTGAGAGGTTGAAACTAGGAGACACCATCCTGTGGTCACCGTGACACATCGGATGCCGTCTTCAGCTTTGTTTTCTGAGCTCCTATATCTGCCAGCCAACCATGAGCCCCTCAAGGTCAGGACCAAGTCCAGTCCAATTCAGATCCCCAGGGCTTAGTAAAAAGCCTGTCACCTTCGTCGCTATCTGGAAATCTGAGTTGAATCAATGAACGGAGTTTCAGTGTTTCTGGTTCTATCCTTACCAGTCAGTTCAACCTTTTAACTTCAGTAGGCAGGTACCTCCTTCATGCTTAGAGACGTTAGCTGAAATTGGTATAATAAACAGATGCTGTATTCATTACTACTTTGGAGGTCTTTGAGAACATTCTGAGAAGACAATTAGTTGATATAAACTTTCAAAGAGGCAGGGATACCTACGACCATGATCCTCAGAGGGGAGATTTTAGAGTCTGACAGATAGAGTCTACTATCCAACTTATGAGTTCAACAATCCGACTTTGAATTCCAGCTATGCCTAGGGCTGGCCATGTCAGTTGACTGGGTTATTACTGTATCTAAACCTCAACTTCCTCATCTATAAAAAGGGGATAAAAGTGGTATCTTCCTTGTAGGGTAATGGGAAGGAGAATTTCCTAGGGCTTGGCATAGGAAATACTAAGCACAGTGCCTGGCATAAAAGTCGGTATTGTTGTTGCTGAGTGTTCTGGGTTTGACGACCGTAACAACACTGGATTCATGAACTACTAACTGTTGTAACTTCCCCCAGCTGCTCACGTTGCACAAAGACATAATTCTAGTGCCTGGTTCCTAAAAGGCGTTATAAGATGTTGGATATACTCAAACAGGTATTTTAGTGTTTGGAGCATTTGGATTCCAAAAGAAATGTGTTTTTATATTTATGTTTAACATTTGCTGTTTTTGCCTCAAATCCAGCAACAAATCCACTTGACCCATTTGTGTTAAGCCCTTTATATGAGCAGAGCACTGTGGCTTGCACTTACTCAAATCCAAATTAAGGTCTAAATCTGAAAGAAAGAAAATCACCTTTTCAAAGAGCCAAACTCCATGAGGAGAGAAAGTAGGCCAAATACCTACTGGACAAGCTGTTGGAAGGGACACACCATTTCTTTTAACTTGTGTTACTTTGCTACCGGCACTAAAATAAATCCATTTGTGCCAACACCTATTATTTCCCCACTTCCGAAGAAGGTCAGCACACAAACAATACAGAAGATTCTGGATATGACCTCATAACAATGATTACTTCTCATGAAGTTTAAATTCTGGTTCTGCATCTTCCTGACTGTGTGATTTTGCCATATTTCAACCTTTCTGATGTCCAGTTCTTGTTTTCCAGTCTCTAAAATGGAGATAATAATGTAACCTCATCCCTTAATGTGTGACTCAGTTTTCTTTCAAACTTGTATTACTCCAAACAATAGCAATAATAACATCTACCTTGGTGTGTGAGTGTGTGATGAATGCCCACCAAAGTTCAGCAGTTTTTCATAAATAGTTATCAATTTTCTGTTTGCCTTTGGTCAATGTTCAGACCTCTGCAATAATGATTCTTATTCTAAAAACTTAACAATTTTGTTCAGTTTTATAGGGTTTTTTTTTTTGCGGGGGGGGGGGGGCGGTGGGCAGTAGAATTCTCTTGCCTCTCTCTTCTCTCATCCTAGACAGGAGTTCCTCTTGTTAATGCATTTTTAATACTTGGATCCAGAGAGATAAATTACCCTCCAGGAAATGAGGCCAGTTGGCAGTACGTGAGAGTGCCAACTTTTTATAGGTTTTTCAGGAGTGGATAATAGCATTAAATAAATCTATCGTGATTTACAGGCAAAAATCTTACCACACTATGGGTTTAATTTAAATTTCCCTAATTACTACTACTTTAAGGATCTTACTTGAGAATAGGATGAGATGACATTATATGTGTTGAAATCCCCTGGGTGTAAAAATTTCTCTAGAAATGCAAGGCATGTATTACTCTCTTGCAACACTTAAAGTCTGACCCCGAATCGAGATAGTTCCCACAAATCCTTGTGCTCAAGATGCTTGGGAAAAGCCTAGAATGATCCCTGCCTCACGTTTGGAGAACTCAGGCTTAAATGCATGTATCAGACTCACCCTTGAGGAATATTAGTGATGATGTTCCAGCAAACCAAGGTTAAAGTAATGTCCCAGTAAATGCAGGAACTGCAGGATTTGACAGGAAATTGGAGAAGGAGGGGCAAACCACAAGTTCACTGACAGCTCAGTGTTTGCAGACCAGTTCGGACATGGATTTAATATCTGAGAGTGTCAAGGCGACATTTCTATGACAGTGTTCTAAGAATTTCCAGGAATAATGTATGAATTGCTGAAGTTCATTCAACATTTACTCTGAAGGGAACAAGGAAATAAGAAGGAAAATCCAGCACTGGCCATTATAGCTCATTTGGAGTGTTGTCCCATAAATTGAAAGTCGTGGGTTCGATTCCATGTTTCTCTCCCTCCCTTTCCCTCTCTGTAAGATCAATAAGCATGTCCTTGGATGAGGAAAAAAGAAGACGGAAAATCCATGGGAAGTCCATGAAACTCATGAGATAGGGCATGGATTTCTTCTTCTCTCGTGATACACACTGATTGTCAAAAATATTGGAAAATTAAGATACACAAAAGAATGCAACTTCCACACTTTGTCTCATCGCCCAAAGATAACTAACCATTGTTACAAGACTGTGTAAATTCTTTTTGGTTTTATATACAGGAAAGGGAAAGAGAAGAGAGGTCTTTTATAATCTTTGTGAGGTTTGGCTTCAGTTTTTGACTCTGGTGCATCTTTCTAGCCCCTCAGTTGAGAGAGGAGGCTGCCAATGAATCAGAACAGTGGGGCTTAAGCCAAGACAGCAGAGCAGCTCTTCAAAGGCCAAGAGGCGAGAAGCTGATGAAAAACGCATCTACAATTAGATAAAACAGAATTTCAGTATCTGGGAAGACAATGTCAATAGGAGGGCAAGCATGTAGAACAAAGAACAATGAGAATAAGCCAAGGCAGTACTTCCCGGACCAACTGCGAGATGATGGATCAGTTTTACATTTTCAAACCATCCTCGACTGAGACTTTCATAAAATATTAAAATATAGGTAAGATGCTTTTGGATGCCACGACAATTCTAAATTGCTGTAAATTACTCTAAACTTCTGTGTTTATTGCAGACTGATAATAAACAGTTTGAAGACCAGCATAGGTCCATGCATCCCACTTGGCAGGACTGAGCTGAAATACTTGTCTCGTTGTAGTGACAATTTAGATCTCAACAGGGATAAAGACAGTGGTACGCTAGTAAATGTTTAACAACTGCTTCGAGGGAGGGGGAGCCCTGATCTGCAGCATTTGACAATTTCCTTTCTGTAAGTGTTCCCATCACCACGGATTCCAGGCTCCCGAGGTGAAGCCAATGAATGCAGAGTGAGAACAGATGTGCACAAGTTGTCTGCAGCAAATCATTGTAAAAAGAAACCTACAAATGAGTCTTAACACAACCATCATAACAAAAATAGAATATATAACCTATAAACCAGCAGAAGAAAATGTACCCTATCCAATGGGAAGCAGGAAAAGGAGGATAAAAAGAAACACGCTTAGATTGGAGTGGTTCTCATTTTATACAACCTGCCCCTTAAGAAAGAAATCAGGACTCACTTTCCCAGCATCCTCTGCAGCTTAGGTTCAGGCATGTGACCTATGCTCAGCCAATCAGGTAGCTTCTCTCTAGACCTCACTTCAGAAGAAAGCAACGTGAGGAAACTTAGTTTAAGTCCTGGGGACAAAGGTGTCCTAAATCTTGTCAAGTAGCAGCAAGGGGAAACTAGCCCCAGTTCCAGACCTCATTAGTGAGAGCTGTAGAGTCTGTGGTGAGTGGTGGCTTCCCTGGAGGGGATCTCAAGGTATAGTTTGGGGACCGGCATCCTGACCCTCCTGGAGAATTGATGAGATTCCTAATAGCCCTAATAGAGTGCCTTTCTGCCTAAACTATCAACACTACATTCTGTTGTTTGCAGCAAAGAACAGTGATTGATACAGCACCTGCACCTCATCTTTAAAATAACATTTTTATTGAGATATAATTCACATATTATTCAACTTATGTATTTGTACAATTCACTGGTTCTTAATATACTCACAAAGTATACTAAATAGTCAATTTTATATTTTCATCGCCTGAAAAGAGATAATTTGTAACCATTAATAGTTACTCCCAATACCTCCCCCCCCCCCCACACATCCTGTCTCTAAGCCCCCAAGTCTTAGGTGACTATTCTCTATATTTGTCTGATCTGGACATTTCATATAAATGGAAGCATACATTATTTGGGGTTTTTTTTTTGAGACTGGATTTTTTCACTTAGTTTCAATTTTCAAGGTCATTCCATGTTGTAGTATGTTTCGGTACCTCATCTGTTTTTATTGCTAATATTCCATTATATTGAAATACCTCATTTTATTTATCCATCAGCTGATGGACATTCTGGTTGTTTCTACTGTCTTGAATAATGCTGCTATGAACACATATGCAAGGATTTTGGGGGTGTGTGAATGTGTAAATATGTTTTCACTTTTCTTGGATACGTGCCTAGGAGTAGAATTGCTAGCTTATACCATTTTATGTTTAACTTTTTCAGGAAGTGCTAGGTTGTTTTGGACACAGTTGTACCATTTTACAATTCCTCAGCAGTATCTGAGGTTCCCAATTTCTCTACCACCTTGTCAATACTTGTTATTATTTGTCTTTTCTATTACAATCATCCTCGTGGGTATAAAGTGATATCTCGTAGTAGTTTTAATTTGCATTTTTATGCTGGCTAATGATGTCGAGCATCTTCTCATGTGCCTATCGACCATTTGTAAATCTTTAGAGAAATGTTTGTTCAGGTCCTTAACCCATTTTACAGTGGGTCATTCATCTTTTTATTATTAAGTTGGGAAGTTCTTTATATATTCTAGATACAAATCTCTTATCGAATATATGATTTGCAAATATTTTCACCCATTCGGTGGGTTGTCTTCTCGCTTTCTTGATGCACATCTCATTTTTTTATTGAGAACTGGCAAAATCATGAACAGAAGGCTTGTGAGTATTTAGAAAATATTAAAGAGGTCACTTGGAGGTAATAGTAGTTCACTGAGCAAAAAAACTAACATTTCATTTTGCTCTTAAACCTTTTCTCTCCTTCTGTTGCCTTTTTAATAAAAATATCATCTCCTCTTGTTATTAATATTACCTCCTATAAGGAAGCCCATGTCAACTTTCTATAAACCACAGGATTTTATAGCAAAGCTCGAATGGATTATCTTATCCAGTGGTGGACTTCTAATCACTGCGATATCAAGATCAGGCAATTGGACTGACCATCCCAGTTAGTGATATTGCAGAGGAGACACTTTGAATTTTTATATGGTTTCGAAGATTCTCTTCTATGATTCTAGTCATTCACTCACTCATTCACCCATCTATTTATTCATTCTTTGTCCAAGAGAAAATTTAAGAGTATTATAGGAATTTGCAAAATCCCACAAGTGAACAAAAATTAGGAGAAGTGGAAAAGAGAAAAAAATAAGCCAAATTAGAGATATCAAATGAAGTCAGGAGTGAGGAAAATACAAGAGAGCCACGTTGTTCAATGGAAAGCCATACATTTGGTTTCCAGTTTGCCAGCAGTCAAGGCCAAGAGGGAGACTTGATTAGCTACACAATTCACAGTGCCGATTAGGGGCAATTCCTTATTCAGGAAACAAAAAGCAATGGCACCTGAGCCCAGGCCCGCAAAAGTCACTCCTTTGTATTACGGTATTTCCTTTTCCAGTTCCCCACGGAGCTTTTAATCACTTTGCTAAATGCCTTTGCTCTCACGTTGGGCTGCACTCAGGAATGCTGAGGGCCCCGGAGCTGAGAACTATTGCTCCACAGCCGAAAATAAGAAAAACACTTGTTCTCCTTGGAGTCCCAACACCTGAGTCCTCCTTGAATTGGCTTTTCTAATGATGTCTTTGGAAAAATGACGACAAGTACCATTTGTGAGCACCCAGGCGCTTTACCATCTTGACCTCTAGTCTTCACAATAATCTTAAACAGATACAGGCATACCTGGTTTTACTGCGTTTCGCTTTATTGCACTTCACAGCTGGTGTGTGTGTGTGTGTGTTTACAGATTGGAAGCAAGACCCTCCACCAGAAAAAAAGACCTTGACTGGCTCTATCGTGATACTCTCTTTATTGTGCTGTCTGGAACCGAACCTGTGATGTCTCTGAGGGATGCCTGTAGCATTTTCCTGTTTTATGGGTGGGGAAACAGACTCGGGAAATGACCTGTTTAAGGTCACAGCAGAGCCAGGATTGTGAAGGGATGTAGTGGGCAGGGTGTTCAAGGGGTGTAGGTATGATGTGTGTGTGTGTGTGTGTGTGCGCGTATTGTATGGAGGAGAGGAAGAGAAAAGAAAAAAAGAGGGTAAAGAAGAAGAAGGAGAATTCTAGAATGTGTGTCAGCAAAAGTAAGCTTAGGGAGAACCCAAGAGCAAGAGTGAAAGTGAGGCAGAGAACATGCTAGAATATGTGTGAGGGAGGAGGGAGAATGAAGCACAATGACAGAACCCTTAGTGGGGAGAGGTGTGATTTAAGAGCAAATATTCCTTTTTTACTGGCCAGGGGTGGCCAGTCTGTCCCTCCATCTGTCTGTCAGTTGCTGGCCATGCTGTGTAGGCTGTAGCCAGTTCAGATGTCTAGAGGTCATGGTCCTATCCAAGGAGCTTATAAGGAGAGGGGGACATGGGAGAAAGACCTCAGAGCCCCAGTGCAGGGGGAGCGTCAGAACCAGTAAGAGGTGGGGAGAAAATCGTTATATGTTGGTTTGCAGGGGGGTGGGGGAGAAGAGGACTCTAGTTCAGCACTGAGTGTAACAAGAGGGATTGTTAAATAAATTATAACAGTCTGTCATATAATGTACCACCAGGAATAACAATGTAGATGTGTATTGATTGGCATGAAAAGAGATCCACAATTTATTATGAAGTAGAAGAAACTCAGCTGGTTGTAAAACAGGACATACAATGTGATGCAGTTTTATTTTTAAAAATTATATATTTAGGTATGTAAAAATATCTGCAGGCATAGATATAAAATTGCTAACAGCAATTACTTTTCCATGGAGGAATCTTGATTTCCTTATGTTCTTTTTTGTGTGCGTGAGCATGTATTTCTTTGATAAGCAGGAAACTGGGAAAGAGAGACTGTGTAGAGGATGGGAGGATGTGAATGAGACGGGAAAGTGCCTATTTATCAGTCCTGTCGTGGAGGGTGCAAAAGGCCCTGCTTGGAAGCCTAGAGTTAACCAATGACCGCCATGGCTGACCACTGGCTACACTGTCATGGTTCCTAGCTCTCTCTCCCTCTACTCCCACCCTCCCTCTTCCCCCCACTCACCACCCACCTCCTGACATTGTGGGACAATCCAGCTGATCTTTGGGAAGGTACCTGCACACCCTGTCCTGATTTGGGCCCAGCTGGAATGTGCACTTGACCACCGAGGAGGTGGAGAAGGGAGGAGCAGTGGGGTTTCCATTCAGGTTTTCTCTGTCCAGTACTTAGGATGCACAGCTGAGTCAGGCTTGGGAACAAGAACACACACGTTCTTCTACTCAGATGCCCTGGGCACAGACTTTGTCCTGCCACGTGTAATACCCAGAGTGGAAATTCTTGTGGAGAAAACCTAGGGAGCATGTTTGGGGCAGCTGACTAATGTGATTTATGTTTCTGTTGAAGTCTTTTAAACTTAGGGTTTAGGTCTGAGGTTGGCTCACACTGCCGAGGCCATTTGCCACGTGGACAGGGGTAGTTCAAAACTCAGCAAGCCTGGGGGCTGGTGTGAGGGATGCTGTGATAAATACCATTTGGGGCCAACACACGTAGGTGGACTTAACTAGGACTGTTCTTGTTCAAGTCCATTCTGGTCAGGCCCATTATGGACCTGCTGCTCCATAACAGTGAGTTTTAAAAACTATGTATATCAAACAGAAAAATAAACCCAGCCATTTAAACCACAATTGCTGACAGCTGCTTCTGCTCACAAAAAGTGATACAATTTCTCTCTAGAGGAGGTGGCTTTTTGCTTAGCAAAATTCAATTTAATTAGATGCTCAAGCAAACACCCTCTCTGTGCCCTTTCTAGCCTCACCTAGGGATGGCTGAGAAACTGACAAGCAAGCAGAGAGAGCAAACTCTCTGATAGGAAGTGCATAGCAACTTCAGGGTAGGCTGTGAGGAAGGAAAGAACTTAAAAGTGAGTGAAATGGTGGCAGGGAAGAAGCTATGGAGAAATATGTCTAGAAAGGTCCCAGTGCCCAAGGTGGTTCCAGGACAACTAGAGAAAAAACAGAGCTTTTTATAGTCATTGTTTTTCTTTGATCAATTCTGAGACTCTGTAGCCCCTTTAATTAACCCATTACGAAGAGCATCGTTCAAGTGACAAAGACACAGAAAGTGGGTTGATCAGGATGCCCGGTTTGAGGCTCAGGTGTGCCTCTTTGGGGATCTATAACTTTGAATAAGTTCCTTGACTTCTCGAAACCTTAGTTCCTTCACCTGGAAAAGGTAAGTAATGGTATCTGTGAGGATTAAATGAGATCAGCTGTATAAAGCGCTTAGTGCAGAGCTTGGCTCCTAGGAAACGCTTAGTGTCAGTGATGGTGATGACGGAGATGAAGAAGAAGATGAGGATGATGATGGGACAAGGATAACAATAGCTGCAGCCACGTTATATAGTCTGTCACCTGCCAGTATTTCATAGCCATTGGAGAAACCATAGGAAGGAAGACCTAGCTGAACATCAGACTTAGATGAACTAGAGCAGTGGGTCCCAAAGGGTGGTCCCTGGACCAGCAGCGTCAGCAGCACCTGGGAACCTGTTGGAAGTGCACGTTCTAAGTCCCCACCTCAGATCCACTGAAACAGAAACTCTGGGTCCAGTGGGCCCAGTGATCACTATTCTAACAAACCTTGTAGATGATTCCAATGCACGCTTTAAGTTTGAGAACTACTGAACTGCTGTTTCAGTATCTTGTAAGACATGAGCCACGTGGCTGATGGGTTAATTTTTTTCATGCTTGTTCAGATGTGGGTACTGTATAATCCTTGTAATTTCACTGCATGTGATTATCAGTAAATGTACTGCGGAATCAAATTTATTTAGGTGTGAAACATGGTACTTCAGTTTTCAAAAATTCTTCTCACCTTGCTCTAGAGTTCTCATTCTTGGGGAAATGCTCTATCAGTTTACCTCATCAATTTGCTCCATCAATTAGGAGCTCAGACGTCTGTCATGGGCTCCTCCCCCACCCCACCCCCTTCCTACAATGGCACCAGGGTGCAAGAGGGAGCTGAGGCAGCTTCGTGCCCGTAGAGGAGAAGTCCCTGCACATGCTCCGTGTCCTCCCACCACTCACAGACCTGACTCTGCTCTGAGGCTCTGGGTTCTGGCTGGTCCCGCCTGGTCTTTTGATGTCTTGTGCTGGCCTCTGCTGTTGGAAGCTGTGGTCCCCGTCACAGCTTCCCCAACTGCAGCCTTCTCCCTGGGGTCCTACTACCTAGACCTCCTTGGATCCTAGGACAGCAGACTGCTTCACACCAGGAGAGAAATGCCCTCAGTAAGAAGAAACAAAACAGCGGTATATCCCATAGTCATTCATTTTCCTTTCCTTCCTTCCCTCCTTCCTTTTTTTTTTTTAGTTTAATGAAAAGCCCAAACGAAAGACCTCTGTCTTAGAAATTGAAATTTAATAAAAGCAGATAACACTTTGGGAGGCTGTGGTTGCTATAATTGCTTAAATTTTAATTTAAGATTCTTCCCAAGAACTCAAGGTCTAGGTTATATGACAAGACACATCAGGAATTAAATTTCTTGTTACTTTAGATAGGACAAAAAATTAAAGTCTCAGTAAATTTGGGTTTTATAAAACCAGACCTTTCCTAATTATTGTAGGCCACAATCTGTCTTTACCACCTTTTAGAATATACACTAAACAGAAGATTTTCACTTGTTTTGCACTTCTTATAAGCAGTGAAAGCTTATTATTTAATCTTTCATTTTCTTAAGTCTTGCTTCTTCTCTACATGAGCTGTACATGACTGATGGACAAAGATTATAATAATTGTAGCTGGTAATGATTGGAGAGGTCACTATATATACCAGGTGTATCAGGCAGATGGATTATGTCAGGCTGCAGTAAGAAATGACCTCAAAATTTCGATGGCTCGACATAATGAAAATTTTCTTTTCCTCTTGTGGCGCGTGTCCATCAGGGTTATCAGGCAGCCTCTGCGCCTCACAGACGCTCAGGGTCTGGGTTGACAGAGGCCCCATCGCCACCCTGTGCCCCATGGGCTTCCCAGCGGAGCCAGGGGGTGTGGCCGATTGTACACCGTCTCTGAAAACTTCTACCCAGAAGTGCCCTCTCCATGTGCCTCACATTCCATTAGCCTATGCAAGTCACAGGGTCACCCCTAACTTTAAACTGAAATGGTACAGTTCTATCCTGTGCCGGGAAGGAGAGCCAGACATATTTGAGAGTGGCATTAATGATTATACCAGGCGCTATGTTAAGCTTCGACTCATGTTGTCTCCGTCCTTACAACTTCATGACAAAGGACTGTGGTAGTCCCGTTTTTTAGAGTATGGGAAGCCACAGCCACATAGTCTGTAAGTGGTAAAACGGGGTTTAGACCAGGTCTGCCGGATTCCAACATCTGTGCCTGTACCCTGAAGACTACCCTGTATTGTCGAGAATAGTGAGTTCCCTTTATCGAGCCCACGGGCTCTAAGCCTACATGTTTTTCACGCTTTATCTCATTTAGTCCTCCCCACCGCCTTGGGAGAAGGTGGCCTCAAAGACTGGCCCGTGCTAAAGGGAGCCAGAGCTTAGAGAAGTTGAGATCTCACAAGGAAATTGATCCTTATCTAATTGCAAAGACTGTTCTCTGAATCTGATCTACTGCAGTGCTTCTTAGAACGAATGTTCTTCATGAGACTCACTTGGGGTGCCTATCCAAACGCCAGCTCCTGGACCTTATTTTCCCCCAGTGAACCTGCTTTGAGGGAGGGGTGGGGAATGACAGCTCTGATACTCACCAGAATTTGATACCCACCATCCAGTTGTCATGCTCGCTCATGGTTGTCCCACTGTCCCTGGTGTAGCACCTTGCTTCTGGTGGTGAGTCAGCAAATCAAAAAACATACAATAAAACCCCAGCCCGCTGCCCTGGCTCACGTGGCTCAGTGGGTAGAACAGCAGCCTGCAAACTGGAAAGTCCCTGGTTAGATTCCTGGTCAGGGCACACGCCTGGGTTGTCGGTTGGGGGTAAACATCCATATTTCTCTCCCTCTCTTTCTCCTTCCTTCCCTATCTCTCTAAAAATAATAAAAGTCTTAAAAAAAAAAACGGCCCACTACCAGGCCGAATAGAGATGATATTTCTTTGCTACTTTGCTGGCACTTACAGGAAAAGGTGAAGAATTGAATACATTCAGCTTCAGGTTCCAGGCAAAATCCCTGACATCAACATTTTTTAAGACCTAAGGCACTAAGGGAAGGGGAAAAGTCAAAAATTATTGCTCAGTGGAATTAACTCCGCATTAAAATCGTAATTACGGAACTCATCACTGACCTGAAGCAGAATCTGGAAACATCGAGAGTCTGGGAGTATAGCCTTCTGTGGGTGGTGGAGGAAGCTTTGAGGCTGCCCACGGAGGACCAGGTGGTGGGGCGCTGCCTGCCCTCCCTGCGAGCGCTGCACAGGCGTGTCTTTGCACCTAACCATGTCATTGCCAAGTCTGCTTCTGGTACTGTGTGTCTCGATGGAAGAAGATGAAGAAATCTAATCTTCAGGGGAAATCATCTGTTGGAGGCAGGTATTCTAGAAGTCCCTCTTCGGGTGAAGAACTTTGGCATCTGGCTGTGCCTCAGCACCCCCTAGCGGCACCCGCAACGTGACCTGGAGTACCGGGACCCAACCATGGCGGGCGCCCACTCAAGGCAGATCATGAAGGTGGAGGAAGGAGACCGCGCCAGCAAGTGCCACCCACCGGCAGTCAAGCAGTTCCACGACTCCAAGATTAGGTTTCCGCTGCCTCGCCGGGTCCTTCTGCACCCGCACAAGCTGCTCTTCACCATCAAGAGGCCCAACACCTTCTTTTAGATGCAGGGCCTCCCTGTCCGCTGGTCTGCCCAAATAAACTCCTTGGGGAAAAAAATTTCTGTGAGTATAGACAGTGAGGCCCCTTCTCCCTCCACACCCCACATGTAGGCAGCTAGATTCTGAGGCTCCGAACACAGAAAGAGCAGGTCTACCCCGCACAACTGTGCAGGCCGAGCACAGCGCAGCCTGTGGTGTCCCTGTCGTGAGGATGGGTCTCAGACCTGAGTCAGGCCCTGGCTCCTGAGCCAGTCTCTGGCCTCCACCTCTCTAGTTGGTGTGGCTTGGGCCTCTCACCGACTAGAGAGGTCCTTTCTGGACCTCTCACACACCGTGATTTTGTGCGGTGCATCGTATGGAGAATTCACTGACTGTCACATTTCATGAATCCTTTATATGTTCCAAGCCCCACTCTAGTGCTTTAAAGCATGCAAATTTCATAATTACCCTATGGCACGTGCACCATTATTATCTCACTTCTATGGATGAGGAAACAGGCACAGAGAGGTTAGGTGACTTGTGCAAGGCCGCCCAGCGGTTTAATTGTAGGTACAGGATTCAAATGCAGGGAGCCTGGCTCCCCAGCTCATCTTAGCCCTTATGTGCTATTGACTCTGTTCTATGGCATGAAAGTGAGCATCTAGAATGAACTAGTCCAGTTTACTCAGGGCTGGCCAGCCCCTGGCAGTGCTCAGCTCTGGGTGATCTACTTTAAAAGAGGCACAAACTGGAGGTGATTCCGGAAAGGCTGATGATCAGTGTAGTAAGGAGGCTGAAGCTGTTATCAATAATATATTAAGTGCCTGGCTGTATAAAGTGCTTTATGTGGATTGTTTTATTTAAGCCTTTATAATGTCCCTATGGAGTAAATCCTAAAATTATCCCCATTTGATACAAAAAGAAACTAAGTCACAGAGAGGTTAAATAGTCTGCCCCACACAGCTAATAAGTATCAGGGCCAGAGTGAAAACCCTGGCAGCATGAATCCACTGGGCTTTAGACCAGAGTGCCGTGCACAAGTCCGGGGGGCTGGGGGAATAGGGGAGGACCCTGTTAAAATGCAAACTCTGATTCAGTAGATCTGGAGTGAGTTCGAGATTCTCCATTTCTCTCAGCCCCCAAGTGATGCCGCCGGTCCCCAGACCACACTCTGAGGGACAAGGCTTGACCACTCCCCAAGTGATCAGCGATGGGAGGGACCGAGGCGCTTAGCCTCCAGCCAGCTCAGTGGTGTGGTGTTGAAGGATGTCCTGGCTGTCTTCAAATATTTAAAGGACTTCCATGTGAAAAGCAAATCAGACTTGACTTACAGAGCCCCAGGGGACACAATGACACGGATATGTATCTATTTCCAGACCTGACCTTCTCCCAGAACTTCAGAATTCCGCATCTAACTGCTTGCAGAACCAGCCACTTGGGCATGTCCCTCAGGAAATTCAAACTGGATATATCCAAGTGCACCCACTGCCTCTCCCAATTTTCCATGTCAGTCACCCGCATCGGAAACTGGGAGCAACCCCGGGCCACGTTCAGTCACCCCAACACCCAATCAGTCATCAAAACCTGCCCATTTACCTTCTATTTATTTTTTTAAATTTTAGATTGAGGTAGGATTGACATATTACATGGCATTAGTTTTGGGTGTGCAACTTAGTGATTTGATAGATGTATACCTTGTGAAATGATCATCACAGTCAGTGTAGTTAACATCCATTATCTCGCATAGTTTGCATTTTTTTTCTTCTGGTGAGAACTTTTAAGATCTACTCTCTTGGCAACTTTCCAGTGCACAGCACAGTCTTGCTAACTATGGTCACCAGGCTGTGCATTGCTTCCCAGGACTTACTTATCTTATAACCGGAAGTTTGACCCTTCTGACCCCTATCACTACCTTCACCCATCCCCCACACCTCATAATCTGTTCTCTGTATTTATGAGTTTGTTTTTTTCTTCTTTAGATTCCACACAGAAGTGATATACAGTATTTGTCTTTCTCTAACTTAATTCCGTTAGCATAATGCCCTTAAGGCTCATTCTACTTTCCATCTTTTAAAAACATGTCTTCCCTTTGTTTCTTGCCTCTGTTGTTACTTCAGTCTCTTTGCATTTTTTCTCCCTGAACTGCTGCTATAGCTTCCACACTGCTCTCCTGGCCTTCAGCCTGACCTTGACTCCTGTCTCTGCACTGCACTTGGGCTGCCAAGTCCAAGATGTGAACCTTCCTAAGGCTCATGTCTCACCTCAGGTCTCCTCGGTTTCACACTCACCTGTGGCCTTCATGATAAAACCCACGCTGCTTAGAAAGGCCAAGGCGCTCTCCTCAGCTTGGCCTCTGTGGCCTTCTCTTCCTCGCTTCCTTCCATGTCCCATCTGGCAGGCTAAGCTCGAGGAACACCCAGTGCTCAGTGTTTTCCTGGACGCCTCCCTCAGATTCCTGCTTGCAGGCCTCCGGCGGGCTGGTCCCGGGAAGGATCTTCACCTGGTAGCCCTTACTCATCTAAGCTTCACAGACGTATATCTGCTCTAGAAAGCCCTTACTGCCCTTTTTTATTTAGGTTCCCAAGTATGTTCATTTTAACATTTAGCCTAACTACAGTGTCTACTATGCCAGACCCTAATATGCTAAAGTGGTCTGGGAATATGTGTGTTTCTCTTTCAGGGGGTGCAGGAACCGGCCACGTCTCACCCATAGGGGAATCTCCGCCATCTTACACAAGTATATGCTGACATGAGCTGTTTGTTTAACAGTGACTTGGCGTTATCTCCTCTCACTTTCACACCCCCATCTAATCCAACCAGTCCTGTTGACTCCACCTATAAAATACATCCAGAATCCAGCCTCTTCTAACCCATTTGCTGCCTGGACACTACAGCTACTTCCCACCTTCTCCCCCTCATCTCCACCCCGCTAGTGTGCTCACACAGCAGCCAGGATATGCTTTGAAAACACCAATCAGCTCACCACATCCCTCTGCTTAGCGGCCTCAGAGGTTTGCCATTACACTGAGAGTAAATCCAGAGTCCTCCGCGTGGCTCTCACGTCTTCATGATCTGCCTTTCCATTCTTCCTTGACCTCATTCTCCTGCCTCTCTCTCCTGTGTTCACCACGCCCCAGCCATCCTGGCCTTTGGGCTGTCACTCAGGTATGCCAAGCAGGTGTCTGCTTCAGAACTTCACCCCTGATGCTCCTTCATCTGGAATGTTCTTCCCTCAGATATTCACAAGGTGCCCTCTGTCACTTTAGCTTTGTCTCAAAGTTCAACTCCCGAGGGTACCCTTTTTAAAATTGTGCTCTCCTTACTCTCAACTTCTTCCCGTGATTTATTTTCTTCAGAGTAGTTAGTACTCTCCGTCTTTACATTATATAACACATAGTAACTGTGCATCTGCCCCACCAAGAATCGAAGCTCCTTGGGAATAGGACTCAGTCTTGTTCCCTGTTGCATCCCAGGGCCGGGAACAGTGCATGGACCAGTGAGTGGGTGCTCCCAGGAGATGCTTCTCAGTTCATTAGAAGGAAAGACTGTCTGTTGTCACCACCTGATGGAAAAAGGGGGCTCTGGAGGGGATCGATCCCCTGTCATGGAGACACTGAGTTTGCAGAAAAGCCGGCAACAACTGTCTCATGGGCATGGGTGCAGGAGACCGAGAGCAGCGAGGGGGTGAATCAGACGGTCTGCTCTGCACCTCAAGGTTTCAGTGGTATTTGGCTCTATGCACCTGCACGTGACCTTCAGAAAACCCTGGTGGGAACCCTTGAACTTGACTGAGGGAGACGGGATGCCAAAAAATTCACAGTTGAATGCTTTTCAACAGGAAATTTATTTTCCCATCTTTTAAGGAAATATATGATCATTCAAAACATCAGAAAGTAGGAGAAGGAAGAAAATGGATACACATAATCCCACCCAAGATGACCACTATTAACATTTTGGAGTATCCTTTTCCTGCTTTATTTTAGTGTATTTTTGCTGTTATTTATATAGTTACATATTTTATAGACTCATATCTTAGTCATCTTTTGCTACAAAGAAATCCCACCAAAACTTGGGGCCATAACAGGGCAGTAGTCATTTGTTACCTGTGGGTCAAGAATTCGGGAGCGCCTCAGCTCATGGTGCCAGCCCGGCACCTGTACACATGGTTGCAGTCGGCCTGGGGCTCATGCTGGACTCCTCTCAGTGGCTTCTGCATGTAGGAGCCTGGTGCCAGGGCTTGGAGACTCAGGTAGTGGTGACTCCGGAGGCATCTCCCTCCCTCTCCTTGTGGTTCGGCCACAAGTCTTCCCAGCATGGGTGTCGGGGACATGGTAGATACCTGCCCAGGGCTTTAGAATGCCAAAGCCATTTGTCTCACGACAAGCAGGCAGGAGTCTTTTCTGAACTGGTCTGAGGAGTGGAGGCAGCACTTCTGTCACTGTTATTGGGGGGGGGGGTGACAGTTACAAAACTCCACCTGGAGAGGAGGGTCAGTGTCACACTGTATGAAAAGTGTCTGTCTATTCATCCACGCCCCTATCATTCTCCTCTCCCGCTGGAAAAATCCAATGCACCAGTAAGTTACAATCATAAAATGCTTCTTCCTATCTTTTAAAAAATTAATCGTAGCATAAGCCTTGCCTGAGGACTTTTAAAACACTTTAAACATTTTTATTGCCAATAATATTTTGCTCTAATTAATTTTACCTGGTTCTGGACCTATCTTTGGTTTCTAGTTTTTTTTTTCTCCCCTATTATAAATAATGGTGCAATGAACATATTTATTAATTATAAAGCTGTTGCCTCTTTATTTCAAGAATTGGAGATATTAAACTATCCTATGAAATTACTGGTTTAAAGAGTACAGACATAAAAAGTATGTGTCCCTCTTCTAAATAAGATAGAAGTGTTTCTTTTAATATTCTCCCTGCTTGCTACAAAACTGCCTTCCAAAAGTGTCGCATCTACCAATTTACATTCCTGCTACAAGGCCGGCAAGAGTCTGTCTCACCTAACCATGGAAATGACCATTAAGAATCACCACTAAAACCACACTGTTAATTCAGTAGGCCACAAAAGGTATATTTCTTTACATTTCCTGAATTACTAGTAAGAGTGAGCATGTTTGCTTCTATTTGACAACCTGCAACATTAAAACAGTCTCTTTAAAGAAACATTTTTTAATTGAAAACATAAAGCATTCAAAAATGAAGAGAATAGTGTAGCGAACCTTCTTGGACCCATCATCCCTCATAACATCCAACCCATGGATGGATGGGTTTCATCTACAACCTGCTTACTCCGCCTCGCACATTAGATTATTTTTAAGAAAATCCCAGACATCATATTATTTCTCCATAAATATTTTAGGAGGTCTCTAGAAGATAAATGCTTTTACAAAACATAACCATAAAACCACTATGACACCTAAAATATTCTTCCATGTTAAATATAAAAATATGTTTAAATATTAAATATCCAGTCAGTGTTCAAGTTTCCCTGCCTTGTCTCATAATTTTTTAAAAAATTGGTTTATTTGAAATAGAATCTGAAGCTCTACAAATGGAACTTGTCAAATATGTATCATTTATACTCGACAGAGTTCTCTTGTTTTTAATTTTTTGCAATTTATTTTTTGAGGAAAAATAAAATAAACCGGGTCACTTGTCCTGTGGAATTTCTCGTCTCCCGGATTTTGTTGATCACACCCCTCTGCTGTTTTTTCATCGTGTTCCTCTGTCCCTTGTATTATCTGTGAATTAGTAAGTAGGTCAAAGGAACTGATCCAGTCTAGGTTCGAGTTTGGCACAAGGTTATATGCAGATGGCATTGTACACTCTCATTAGGAGCCAGGATCGAGTTGTCCCTTTCTGTGATGGTAGCTGCTCTTGATGACATTGCCTAGAACCACTGCGTCCTGAAATTAAGGCTTTGCAAAATAGTGATTTAAATATTCCTTCCTCCTCCTTCTTAGCCAGAAAGAGAAACTTTTGCTCATCGAGTATTTGGTCACCCTGAGGTGTATGCATACAAGAAAGGCAGGTTAAATGCTTGATTCTTCCCCTGCACTTACCAAATTTCAGAACGAGGAGTCAGTGTGGCAGCATCCTGGGGCTGCTACAGCAAGTGCCACAGACCGGGGGGTTGAAACAACAGAAATCAATTTTCTCATCATTCTGGAGACTGGAAGTGCAAGGTCTTGGTGTCGGCAGGGTTGGTTTCTTCTCCCTGTGTCCTCACATGTTCCTCCCTCCGTGTGTGTCTGAGTCCTTATAAGGACATGACTCGTGTTGACTTAGGATGCACCCCAATGACTTTATTAAACTTTAGTTACCTCTTGTAAAGCCCTATCTTCAAATACAGTCACGTTCGGAGATACTGGAGGTTAAGATTACAACACGAATTTTATGGGGACACAATTCAGTCCATAGCAATTGGCTCCCTAGGATTCTCCAAAGGAGACAAATGAGGGTTTTTCCCACTTAGTATTATTATAAACTCATGAATTTTAATTTATTTGATGTACAGGGTGGGGCAAAAGTAGGTGTGTACAGTTTGTATGACAAAATATGGTAACTAATAAATAATAATACAAGAATTAACTCTGTGTTTCACGTACTCACACTTGTAAACCTACTTTTCCCCACCCTGTATTTTAATCCATTGTAGTTATTGTTATTAATTCTTACATTGTCTCATTTTCGACTATTGGGAAACCCTCAGAGTTGGCTTCTGAATCCTTTAGAGGTGGCCCAATTGTCTTTGACACATTTTTTGATTTTTTGGCATAACAAAATGTTCCAGGCTCATCTCCATATTTCTTAAATCTGGAGTCAGCCAGTTCTCCTTGTAACCTTGGTTTTTGTCATGGACAATGGCAATTCAGGCCCATCATAGAGGTGCTAGGGATGCCCAATACTGCTGGGTTGGTTAGGAAGTGTTCACATTTTTAAAAAAATAATTTACAAAATATATTGATGGAAAGTGATAAGATTATACAGTAACCATAAAACTCGAACTCCTAGCAAGGGTGGGAGGCAGTCCCTTCCCTTTTGTGCTCTGTCCTCTATCTCCGGAAAATACATTCCTGGGCTCCTGGACCCCATCGCTCCCAGGGAGGTCGACACAGGGGAGGCTCTGGCGGGAACCGGGAAGACAGCACGAGGGACAGGCCAGGGAATTTCTCCCCCTCCTCTCTGCACTCTGTGGCATCTCCTCTAAGGCTCCAGCTCAGGCCCTGCTGTGCTGTCCCTGTACAGGGGCTGCCCTGCTGTCCCTGTAGGACAGCGTACAACTGTCCCTCCAGCCCAAACAACAAGCCGCTATCCCCAACCTCTGAACTGGGCACCTGTTGGGCGTCTCATCTCTATGGTCTCCGCTACCACCTATTTCCTGTTTTAAATTCCTGCTGCTTGAAGGACCTAGAGTGGTTTGTGCTTCCTGGATGGGAGAGTTACGGTCTAACATTAATATTAATAACTCTATCAGGTGGGTAATGGAGGAAACAGAGGCAGAGGAAGGTTAAGCAACTTGTTTCCAGTCACATAGTTAGTAAATGTTGGAGCCTGGAGATGAGCCCAGATGTTTTTGTCTTCATCCTGGTTCTTGATGTGCACAATTAGGTAAGACAACCATCGACCCACTCACTCTGCTTTGAGAAGTCTCTCCTTAGACTTACAGCCGGTTCCTAAGCTAAGAAGGGGTGTGTCCTAATATTGTGGGGTTATTTCCCTTCTGGGAATTTTCCGGACCATTTTCTCATGAAGCTCCTTTCCTTGGGAACTCATGAATGACTAAAATGTCTGCGGTTCATTTCTGCTTTGCCCTGTGCTACTGATTTATTGATAATTTAGAAAGCTTTCCTGTCTGATGTACAGACGTGTAATGGACAGTTGATTAAGCACAGGGTTTGTGGTCACATCTATAAAACCCTGAATACTGGGCTTTGGAAGGAATGTAACTCCGCACAATGAAACTGTTTCTCTGGGGTAGCTAGCTAGAGTCAACCAACAATACCTTTTCTTTTCTTTTTTAAAATTTTATTTATTTTTATAAATAAAGAGGAGAAGGAATGGAGAAAGAGAGGGAAAGAAACATTGATGTGAGTGAGAAACATCTATCAGTTGCCTCTCGTCTGTGCCCCAATTGGTGACCAAACTCACAACCCAGGCATGTGCCCTGACCCCGAATCCAACCAGCAAAACTTTCGTTTTGTGGGGACGCCCAATCCACTGAGCCACAGCCATCAGGGCCAACAATAGCTTTCCTAAAACACCGACTATGATAGCCCAAAAATGTTCATGTTACAAAAAAAGAGACACTAAAAATTTAGAACAGCTATCTTTGAGTGGAATGAAAAGGGAGAGAAAACTTTAAAACAGGAAAATTAGTATTGCCCCATAGATCCTGGTGTGGGAAATGGAACATCAAATTAATCTCACATGTGAAATAAAAAATATTAAAAGTCCGTATCGCCTAGAAAGACATTAGACATGGACACTGATGAACGATTACTTTGGTTCAGAGAACAGGCTCTTCCCCTACAATGGATATCATTGTTATTACCTAAAAGATATTTTTCTTTTTTTTTAATCCTCACCTGAGAATATGTTTTTACTGATTTTAAACAGAGAGAAAGAGAACGACAAAGAGAGAGAGAGAGAGAGAAACACTGATTGGTTGCCACCTGTGCACGCCCCTACCAGGGATTGAACTCACAACTTAGTTATGTACCCTGACCAGGAGTCGAACCTACAACCTTTTGGTGTTTGGGATGACATTCCAACCAACTGAGCCACCCAGCCAGGGCAAAGATATTTTACCTTTTGACCCTGAGTCCATTTTCAGGTTTTACCAATGAGGGGAGTACTACGTTTGGGGCGTGCTGGTCATTTAGGACTAGTCTGCAGTGTCAGAATTTGTGCATTCTGCCTTTCCAGGTGCCAGCCATGAAAATCATTTCTGTCCGGCACCTTGGAGGATCTGAAGGTTGGTTACATCCTCCCCAGTTTGGTGTTTCTACTGTAAACAATCCTGGAGTGAGATTCTTTAATGAGGACTTTTGAAATGGGATCTAGTTTCAGTGGGATGCTGGAGAGTGTCAGCAGAAAGACACTGCTTCCCTACATCAAACACTCCTGCTCCCTGTCCCAGGAAACTAGTGAATCTTTTCTTTCCGGTCTTTACCTTTTCCTGAATTCAAAGCATTCTCTGTCCACAATGACTCTGAAGCTGATAGAGCTCAAGGTCACATCTAGGCACTAAGTTTACAGAAACCGTCGCTTAGTTTTAATCCTGCAATGGTTTTCCCCCTAACTGCTATTCATGAGTGCAAGGCACTGTCGCCAATTAATTTTAATTTTATACAGAGAGAGCTCACCTGGTAAGTCTGCGAATTTTTTTTTCTGTGGGAATCGCAAAGGACCAAAGCAAAACTAGGTCGAGCCCAAGATAGTCTCATTAAATTCCAAACTTGCCAAACTAGAATCATGGGGCCAGGCATGGTGTGCAAGCCCATGCTTGACTGAGGTATTAGAGGCAGGCTCACTGTGTTGACCTTTCATATGCTCTGCCTCTCTATCAATAATGCAAACAGCAGCCCTCACAGCTCAGAGCAGCCACGGAGCCGAGGACTCCTAGGGATCAGGACACAGCACTACTGCTGTTTCAGAGAATAAATATGGAGAAGGGGGCCAGCATGTACCCAGAGAGCAGGCTGCAGCCAGCACCTTGACCAAGGGCCCAAACCAACCTGGACAAGGGCTAAGGAATAATTTGTGAAGAACGAAAGAGTTGTCGGCCTATTCACATTTTACAGCAGGATGCTGTGTCAGTTTTTAGTATGAGGCAGAGAACTTTGCAACTTAGGTCATCAAATTCAGAAGAGGAGACTCTCCGGGCTTCCAGCTTCCAGTCGCATTACACCCAGCAAACAGAGGTCTTGAAGCCACTGTGATGACCAATGACTGTGACTCCCCTGCTTTCAAGAGACTGATTGAGAATGAACTAGAATCTTGTAGTCCCAATTCCAAACACCTCGGACATGGATTCTGATCGGCTCAGTGAGACTGATGTGTTCATAGTTGGCCTCATCAACTTTGGGTGGCATAACAGAGACCTCATAGGATATACATAGCCCCTGGGGCCCATCCCCGTAGGTGAGGAGCAAACTAGGATCCTTGTGAGCTGAGCAGAACCTGCAAGGAGTACATACTGTGACTGTCTTACAAAGAGAGATGCTGCAGGTTGCATTTCCTGTTCTTCTTAGAATAGGAAGTCGCTGCTATAACACTACACCCCCTTCCTTTAAAGTCTCCACTTTCTGATTTAATGGTCCTTCAGAACACAGGACATCTGTTAGATGAACCCGTCGCTGAGGACTGTAGATCCTAGTTTCTGAATTTTGTAACAAGGCTGTGCATTCTCCAGGATCAATATTAACTAGGTCCACCAATGTGGTGGTCACGTTAGATGGATTGCCAACCTGTGATGCTTGGTTACGAAGATACGCCAGACATTTTCCATCTTTCATCCTGTGTTGTTGCTGTCTTCTCAGCCAGGAATAGTCTTAAATAATACAGCCATCGAAATTCTAATCATCATCCCTAAAGGCATAGTTCAAATTTCAGTTCCTTCTGAAGTCTCCCCTGATCTTCCCAAGTTTGGAGTTGCCAGATTTAGCAGGCAAATAATATAAGATACCCAGTTAAATTTAACTTCAGATACATAATGAGTAACTTATAAGTATTTCTCAAGCATTTCACAGGGCATACACTAAGATTTAATTTGTTGTTTATCCGAAAATAAAGTTTAACTGTATTTTTGTATGGTAACTCTCATCTAGTTGGATTTCAGTAAAACGTCTTCACACTCCCAACCGGCTACCTACACCCTTTCTTGGATTTATTTTACTCTGCTGTGGATATGTTGGTTGTTTCTGTTTGCTTCTTTCTCACTAAATTGTAAGATACTATAGTAAAAAATTCTTCCTTAAAAAAAAAAAACTTTTGTTTTTTAAAGAGCAGTTTTAGGTTTGCGATAAAATAAAGAGGAAGTAGCAGAGATGTTCCATACGCCCCTTTCTTCCACACACACAGATCCTTCCCCAATATCTGCAGCACTCACGAGAATGGTACACTTTTCACCAAAGGTAAACCCACGCTGACATGTCACGATCACCTGGAGTCAGTAGTTTATGTTAGGGCTCACTCTTGGTGGTGTATGTTCCATGAGTTCGGACTGATGCATAATGCCAAGTATCCATCATCACAATCTCACCCAGAGTACTCTAACTGCCTTAAAAATCCTCTGGGTTCTGCCTGTGCATCAGCTTTCCCTCCAGAACCACTGACCTTTATTACTGTTTTTATAGTTTTGCCTTTTCCAGAATGTCGTATAGTTGGAATCACGCACTGTGGAGCCTACTCGATTGGTTTCTTTATAGATACTTGGTATGCATTTAAGGTTCCTCCATGTCTTTTCATGGCATGGGAGCTCACTTTATTTTAGTGCTGAATACTACTCTGTTGTTTGGATAATCCCCAGAGTTAAAGGCAGAGTAGGTGTTAGAATAGGAGAAGATGCATGCAGGGAACTGGAGAGTCAGGGCAATGAGACTGTGGAGAAAGCCGCAGATGAATGGCCTAGTCAAGGGCTGTGCTGGATTTCGTGAGGTCCCTGGTGTCTACTCTGAAGATGGGTGTAGTGGACATTTGCCAATTTTTCTGGCCAGCCAATCAATACCTTTAACATCCTTCCTATGTCTGAGAAATTCTCCACTTAATGAATCGTCTCTATCCCCATCCTAGGGTAGAAGCCAGAAACTTGCTCTTCCAATCTCCTTGGTAGCCAGGATACAGTCAATGAGATGAATCTGCTCTGTGTAATGAACTGGAAACTAATGAGGCAGAAAAGCAGTTTCTGGTTAGAGTCCATTCTATTTAGGATGCTGATGAAAACCAAGAGGCAGTAGGGACAGAGTTTCCAGCGGTAGCATCGGTGCCCAGTGTGGGTGATGTCAATTGAAAGGGCTGTGCCCAAGGGTGGCAGCAGTGGGACTCTGGTAGACTGGATAACTATCCCCTATCTTCACTCTGTCCCTAGACTAGAATCTACACCTCTGGACATGTGACTTACAGTGTCCCCTATGACAATAGACAAAGTCCACACTGACCCATATACCTTGAACTGGACTATATGACTTGTTTTGAGCCATGGTGCCTTCGTTCTATGTAGGCTGGGGATCTAAGAAGCATGGTTAATTTTCATCATCTTCCTGGAGTCTCCACCCTTCTCGTGAGATCATCTGTAGCCATTGTCACTTCAGTCTGGGTCCTGGAATGAAGATACCTGACACAGACCTGAACCTGACCCAACTCGACCCAAATTCCAACTAAGCTCAGCTGAGCCCCATCAAGATGAGCCAAACTACAACTGACCCATGAAGATAAAATAAAATTCTTATTGCTGAGATGGGAGAATAATTTATATGGCATTATCACAGAAGAAATCTGACTAATACAGTACCCCTACTGGAGTGCTTCCCAGGTATGATTTGGGCAGGGTTGATATTCTGCAATCATGTCCTAGAACAACCATGAAGGTTACTTACCATCATCCACTGTTCTGATTTGTTGGACCCTGTGTCACATGGTTGTCAAATATTTGATGATCATCTCAAGTTTGATTGTCCCTGGTGATGTGACTTCCAAACCTGATTCTTCAGCCCTTTTTGGAGATTCTGTAATATACCTAATATCCGTGAATGAATGAATTTTCTGCATTAAAGAAAGTATGTTTCGATTCACAACTTAAAACCCTGACTAGAAGCAATGAGAGTACCAAGGTCAGGGCACCTTGACCTTGGCAGGGGGTCTCTCGTCTCCCTCAGTGAACACAGTGCATGTTCAGATTTGCTTTATGAAAGCATTTCAGCACTTTCTATCTTTGGACTTTGGGTAAAAATGTAAACAGCCTAAGAACTTTGTTTCTACATTTTTACAAATCTGGCACCAATACATCAGTCTCTTCTCCTTGGTGCCCCTGGGGCAGGTTTCTTTTTCAGTTCAGTGAAATGAAGATTGGCCATGACCCAAGAGACCCAGGCTCCAATCCCAGCTGTGCCAATAATCTTCACGACCTTGAGAAAGCGAATTTCTTTCTTTGGGTCTTAGTTTTCCTGTATGCAGAATCCCAGGACACTAACATCTGACCTTTTTTTTTTTTTTTTTGATGCTGATGACCAGGGAAAAAAGAAATGATGGGAACATGTTATGGAAAGCCACAAGATCTAAGTATATGCAAAGCATATGGCATGCACCTCTGTTTAATATGTAGTTCAGCATTAATTATGTATAAATGTATACTCCAGCATATATAACAGTCTGGAAGAAAATGTGCAAAAGTGCTAGTTGTGATTTTCTCAGGGCTCAGATTGTGGGGGATTTAAATATTCTTTTAAAAATCTACCACATTTTCCATAAGGAGCATTTACTATCTTTGTTATGAGAGGATTATTTTCTTAAAAGAAAAGAAAGGTGCTAATGTACTATGTTGATGTAGGGGAAGTTCTCTTGAAAGTATTTTGGCTCAAAGTGGGACCCGTTTTCAAGTTAAAGTAAGTATAAGAAAAGGTAGGAAAAATGGGGAGAAAGAGCAGAAAGGGCAGGAAGGGAGTACTCCTTTGCAGTCAGGGCACTGGCCCATGAGAGGGAGAGAGATGGGGAGAGGCATGTGGAATAAGGGTCTCCCTTCTAAGCCCAGAGAACTCCACTGGAATGTGGCACTTTGAGCCACAGACTCATTCATCACCAGTTAAGCCATGACCACCAAATGCACAGGAAGCCAAGTAGAAACCTGACCCCCAGCATCAGCCTATAGGTGAATGCTGTTCCATCCCCAGCACAGGGCAATAAAGGATCTGATTACACACATCCTCAGGAAATCCTCTGGAAATAATTCAGTGCATGACCCTGGTAAAGAGGCCAGAATTTTTCTCTAAGCCATGTTTTTTTTTTTTTTTTTAGTTTTCTACAGCAATCATCTTCTAAAAAGGTTTCCCCATTGTACATGCAGTGGAGATGAAGGAAACTTAGGCTGTTAGGCTGAGGATAAGCACAGAGGCCACAGGGTTTGGTTGCTTCCTCATCTCCATCATTACTATTTCACTATTTCACCCCAACAGGACAATTCTCTGGCTCTGGCAACAATGAGAGAAAAAGGGAGGAGGAGAGAGACATTAGTTATGATCACATTGCTTCTCCAAACCTATGTGGAGCACAGAGCCTGCTCCAGGGACAGTCAAGGGCTACAAGGCAGTCCCAAGATTACAGTCTAGTGAGAGAAACAGATAGACACACATATTTCAGTACTAACTGGTAGGTCCTTTAAGAAAGATAGTCAATAATGGCCATCGCTAATATTTATAGAGGGTTCAGAATATACCATGCATGTGCTAGGCTCTTCACATGGGTTATCTCTTTAAGCTTCACACCAACATTATGCGGTAGGTACTACTATTTTCCCCATTTCACAGATGGGAAAACTGCCATTTGGGGGAGCTTAACTAACTTGCTGAGGTCACACGACTTATCAGCAGAGGAGCAAGTGTGTGAATCTAACCCATGTGGCTCCAAGCCCACCTGCTTAATCCCCCTGCGCTACAGTATAGGGAGGGGAGGCAGAGGAGGAGCAGCTCACCTACCTGGGAAAAATCACAGAAAGCTTCATGGAGGAGGTAACTCTTGATCTGGGTCTTAAAGGATGAGCAGGAGTTTACTTGAGGACAAGGAGGCGGGAAGGGCAGAATCTTTTGAGGCAAAGGGTAGAGAAGCAGCTTGGCTTCTTCTGGAAATACCAATACTCTGGTACAGCAGGAAGGTAGGGGGCCAGCAAAGGCAGGCTCTGAACGATGAGGAGCCTGTTGAGACACTTGGCCTAGCTACTGCTGCACCTGGTGGCTTCTCTTCAGAATCATCATGGGCATGTGAAGATGCCAGCAGGCAGAATGTGAGCCAGCCGTGGCCTCGCAGGACCTGGCACTCCCAGCTCTGCTGGGGCACCTTTCCAAGGAGCTGAGTTGGGTCTTTTCCAGGATGTCCCCTGGTGGACCAGCAGCCTATCTAAGTGCCAGATATAGCAACCATGTTGAAATGTGAGAGGGACAGTTCTGGAAAGGATGGACAGGAGGAGTCTTTTACCTGAAACATGTGGTGATCAGGACCAGAGACTTTGACTACAGAACTGTGGATCTGGAGTTTGGCTCCTCCGTTTACTTACTGTGTGACTTTGAGCATGTCACTTAGCTGCTCTGCCCCTCACATGTGTCTTATATAGACTTAGGCATCATCATACCTGTTCCTTAGGCTTGTTGTGAAGATTAGATGAAGCGATGCATATCATGTACTTAACACAGTGCTTTGCACAAACACTCAGACTGTGGTCGTCTTATTAAAAGCAGTTACAGCCACTCATTCAACATTCACTAGCAAAAAGTTGTTGAATGTTTTCTAATGCCTGGTGCTAAATTATTGCTGTGAACAGGGGCACTGAGTTGTTGACTGCTTGGAGCTTATATTCTAGGGAGGGAGGCAGACAATAAATGATTTATATATATATTATATATAATTATATATGTATAACTTCAGCTAATGATGAGTGCTATGCAGATAATAAAAGGGTAAAGAGTGAAGTGTGTGTTTGTATGTGTGCACAAATGGGAGCTGTAGATAAGATAATCAGCTAAGGTCTCCTACAGGAGCTGGTATTTGAGGAAAGGCTTGAATCAAAGGAGCTTATATCATAAAAACGTAGAACAATAATAGTCCAGGCACAGGACACAGCAAATGTGAAGACCCAGAGGCAGGAAAGAACTTTACATATTCAAGGAATAACAAGAAAGCCACTGTCCTGAATGGGGGAAGTGGGGAGGGTGATAGGAAATGAAAGAAGTAATGATAGTAGTAAAAACAGCAACCATAATAATTTCTATTGAACATTTACTGGGGGCTAGATGACTCATGTTTATCTTCACAATTGCTCTGCATGGGATGGGCTACTAGAGTCCCCACTTTACAGTTGGGAAACCGAGGCTCAGCAAAGCAGAGGAACTTGCCCAAGGTCACACAGCCAATATTATTCGGGCTGCAGAGCCAGGATCTGGGCTGAACAGATGGCTGCAGAAAACATCCCCAGTCCTACCTTATTCCACCTTTTCACTAGGACGACACTCAACTGTCCATTTAGCTTAGTGCACAGCAGAGGGGTGTGCAAGTGCACGCATGTGAGCGTTTGTGCGTGCACATGAGCATGTGCCCCTCTGCACCTGAGTGTGTGTGCATGCACATGGGATCAGAGGCTCAGGACAGTGAGAAATGCAGATGTATCTTAGCTCTTGGTCGTGGAAGCAAGACTAACACACAAGCAAAGACAAGGATTAATTCAAGACTAATTATATTTATGTGACAAACCGTGTGGCACAAACCCTCATGCTTCAGGGACACCAGGGAAGCAGGAGTTGTCAAAGGGAGGAGAGGGAGGCAGTGTAGGTGGTGACGGAAAGGAAGGACTCCAGACTCAAATCCCATCTGCTCCACTACCAGCAACATGATTTGGGGCAATTCCTTAGCCTCTCTGTGCCAGTCTCCTCATTTGTAAATTGGGAATAATAACAACACCCACTTCACAGAGGTGTCGTGGGGATTAATTAAATGAGTTAATGTACATAAAGCTCTTCGAAAACTGCCAAGCAGGAAGTGTTTGCCATTAGTTCTAGATTTTTAAAAATTACTTAACTGATAAAACACTAATGTTCATTTTATAGCCTCTTTCTTGATGGTTTCATGATTTATTCCTCTTACTCCTCAATGTTGCAATTTCAATATATTGAATAGGTGGTCCATCTCCCTCTACCTGACACCTTGGTGTTTCAGGTCCTTGCACGTCTTCCCTCCAGTGACCTGCTCCTCCGTCCTCTCAGTCACTTCCTCACATACTACATCCTACACTGCACTCCATCCCTGATATTGTTTTGTTGTTCAGTTACAGTTGTCCCCGTTTCTGCCCCCTGCTATTGCTCTCCCCTGCCCCGTCCAACCCCTGCTCCCAAAGACAATCCCCGCCCCATTGTCTTCATCCATGTGTCCTTTGTACATGTTCCCCATCTTTCCCCCATCACCCCCCTTTCCCTGTGATCACTATAAGTTTGTTCTTTATTTCCATGTTTCTGGTTCTATTTTGCTCGCTTGTTTGTTTTGTTGATTAGGTTCCACTTATAGGTGAGATCATATGGTATTTGTCTTTCACCTCCTGGCTTATTTCACTTAGCATAATACTCTCTAGTTCCATCTATGCTGTCACAAAGGGTAGGAGTTCCTTCTTTCTCTCTGCCACATAGTGTTCCATTGTGTAAATGTACCACCATTTTTTGATCCACTCATTTATTGATGGACACTTAGGCTGTTTTTAGCACTAGGCTATTGCAAATAATGCTGCTATGAACATAGAGGTGCATAGATTTTTTAAAAATTGGTATTTCAGAATTTTTAGGGTATAATCAGTGGTGAAATCGCTGGATCAAAAGGCAGTTCCATTTTTAGTTTTTTAAAGAAATTCCATACTGTTTTCCACAGTAGCTGCATTAGTTTGCATTCCCACCAACAGTGCACTAGGGTTCCCTTTTCTCCACAGCCTCACCAGCACTTGTTTGTTGATTTGTTAATAATGGCCATTCTAACCCCTTCTCCAAGGAGAACATACAGAGGGCCCATAGACATATGAAAGGATGTTGAACATCACTAGCCATCAGAGAGATGCACATTAAAACCACAATGAGATACCACTTCACACTGGTCAGAATGACCTAATATGCTTTTATCTTCACCTGAGGACATTTTTTCATTGCTCTGAGAGAGAGACAGAGAGAGAGAAACATTGATGTGAGAGAGAAACATCGATTGGTCGTCTTCTTGTCCATGCCCCAACCAGGGATTGAATCCGCAGCCTGGGAATGTGCCTTGACTAGAAATTGAACACATGACCTTCCAGTCTACAGGACGACACTCCAACTAACTGAGTCACACTGATCAGAACTCCATCCCTAATTTTCACTTCTTGAGTCCACTCTCTAACCATGAAGGTATTTCTCTAAAGGAGCTGAACTCCAACAATTCTTTGTCCCCATTGGGACCTCCAGCTTATCAATTCTACCTTGTCACTATCTATGGCCAACCTTTATAGTACTATAATAGACACACACACACAACTATATACTACTTATATACCTAGATAGTATATAGTCTGTATATATATATATATATTACTACACATGTATATAGTATACAGTATATATACTCCTATATATTACACACACCAAATATATAGATACATATATAACACATATATGCTACACATTACATGCTATTATATATACTATAAATTACAGGGGTTGGATATAATGCTTATATAATGACTCAGGAATATCCTCAACTCCTTTGTCCCTTCAAGCTTTGTCATCCTCTCTTGGGAAAACAAAGCCCTGGTTAAATCCAGCCCCACCTACTCTGTGTCCAAAGCTATACAGCTAAATGTGACTAGAGAAAAATTACACACACTTCCTGCTGATTTCATTCTAAATTCATGACCACAGACTTCATATGTTATCTCCCCTGTGAATTCACTGTCATGTGTAGATGAACTTCTGCTTCTATCAAAAATCAGTTTCTTTCCTGTACTCACCAAGGGGCATCACATCAGCAGTTCTCTCTTCTCTCTCCTGCATTTTCCCCTGTGAGATCATTCACAGAAGCATACAAACCTGTATTCGTTCTTTCTTTTTAATAAACCTTTACCTAGCCCCACTGTACTAATGATTGCTACATAACAAATGACACCCCAAACTTAGCAGCTTAGGACAATAAACCCTTGTTCTCTCCAGTTCTCATGGGTCAGGAATCCCCTGGGAATGGCTTAGTTGGATGTCTGTGGCTCCAGGTCTCTCACGGATCCAGTCAAGGTGTCCAGCAGGGCTTTGATCACCTCAGGGCTCAATGGAGAAATGACCTGCTTCCAGACACACACATGTGGCTTTGGGCAGGCCCTAGGTGCTTATTGGCTGTTGGCTAGACACTTCTGTTCCTCACCACTTAGACCTCTCCTAGGACACTGAACACATGGCAGTGGGCTTCCCTCAGAGCCAGCAAACAAACAGAGGGCCCAGGACAAGCCTTTTCATAACTTAACATTGGAGGTGACATCCCACCACTTTTGCTTTACTCTTTAGAAGCAAGCCAATTAAGTTATCCTAGGAGAAATTGCCCTGTTTGTGGGAAAGTGAAATGGCTCAGTCATTGTGGAAAACAGCATGATGGCTCCTCAAAAAATTAAAAATAGCAATTCCACTCCTGGATTGCAACACAAAGGAATTGAAAGCAGAGACTCAAACACCCATGTTTGAGCCTGGGTGTATTTATACCTCAGATATGTATAACAGCATCATTCGCAATAGCCAAAAGGTGCAAACAGCCCAAGTGTCTGCTGATGCATGAATGGATAAACACAGTGTGGACTGCACGTACAATGGAACATTAATCAGCCTTCAAAAGGAAAGAAATCCTGGTATATGTCATAACCTGGATGAACACTGAAGACATGCTAAGCGATTTAAGTTAATCACAAAAGGACAAATATTGTATTATTCCGTTCATAGGGGGTACCTAGAATAGTCACATGTATAGGGACAGAAAGAAAGTCGAACGGTGGGTGCCAGGGGCTGGGGAAGGAGGAATGGGGCATTATGTTCAATGGGCACAGGGTTTCAGTTCGGGGAGATGAAAAGTTGTGAGCATGAAGAGTGTTGATGGTTGGACAATAATGTGAATGCACAAGAATGTGAGTGCACGAATGCCACTAAACTGTACACTTAAAATGGTTACATGCTAAATTTTATGTCAAATATATTTTACCAGGATTTTTAGAAATGATAGGAGAAAAATGAGTCAGCCTTCACTCAATGGAGGGCATGACCATATGAGGACAGAGGCAGGAATACGAAAAACAGCTCTAACTGGTGGGTAGTTAGGACGAGGGTGCGCATTCCCAGTGGGGAGAGTGTGCCCCCAACCTGGTGAAAGTTGAGGGTGGAGGGAGGACTCAAACATATCTCTTATTTTCCATGTATAAAACTCAGATACACACACGGTACATAAGCAGAGGGGCACTTGTTTGTGTTACCAACATTTCATGGGCATTCTATTAGGAAAAACATTTCAAATGCTTCTTTAGGGAAGGCCATAATAACGCTGGGTTAGGGCATAAAGCTGGACTCTTCTGGCCACAGTGGGGTGAGGCGGGTTTGCAGGAACCCAAAATCAATGGTGAAAATCCCTGACATTGATCTTTCTTCACTGAGTTTACCAAAGGCTTTGATCTACAGCAGGTATTCTTAGCTCTAGGTCTATAGACTTTTAAGTGATAGTGGATGTGCTTTGGGTGCAGGAATCTGTGATTCTCCTGAATTGTAGGCACCATGTAGATACCTTTGTATGAGGATCAGAGAAGCATGGTTGTTAAATCACTCAGTTCGAATCAGATGACCTGAGCTCAAATGCTGACCTTGCTGCTTGCTGTGTGAATGGGCAAGTTACTTAACATCTTTGAGTTAATATCGGATCATAGGTTCGCTGTGATGATTAAATAAATAAAGCTTCCAGAACAGTGAATAGAACAGTGACTGGAATAGTGACAGTAAGTGTTTAGCAAATCCTCAGCTATTATTATATACGTTAATATTTCTGGGAAGAGACAGATTCCATAAAAGTCTCGAAGGGATTCATGACTACTAAAAGTTTAAGAATCTTGAAAATATAAGAACTATTACCATCAGGAACCCCTGAGGTAAAGTTTCACCCTCACCCTGCTCATGCATCTCCTAAGGACCACCGTGTTCTGCTGTTCAGTTACTGCATCTCCTACCTTATCCCGGTCACTCACCAGCTCACATCTGGACGATTTCAACAGCCACCTCTCCAAACCCGACTCCCACCACCCCATCATCTTATCCTCCATCTTGCCCTCTTTCAATGATCTGGGATTGCTTTTGTTGGTTGGTTGGTTGGGTTCTTTTATCTTTAAGTCCTATCTTATCTCTCCTCTATGAAAATCTTTCTGTGGCTCACCATGACCTTTAGAATAAAGGCCAAACTCATCTGCATGACATAGTCCATGATGTGTCCCCATTCACCTCCCCTGATTTAGGGGGGACCACTCCTTGCCTCATGCCAGAGCCCCACTATGCTGCCCCCCTCCTGCCTCTCTGCTGTTGGAGTGTTCTTCTCAATCTACAATGCCCGGCTCTCTCTGGTTGCAAGTCCGAACTCAGAGCATGGTGTGATATTTCCAGACAGACTTACATGTTTCCTCTCTACATCCCTTGAATTTTACACCAATTTTTAAAATTGTTTTTGGATTTATTTTCTTATTTTTGTCTCTCCAGGAGACTGTGGGCTCTGTCACAATAGGGATCAGATAGTTTCATCTTTCATCCTTGGTCTAGACCTTGGTATGTGATCAATAAATATGTTTTGAATAAGTGAATAATTCAAAGAACAGATAGATAGAGCTTAATAACTTGTCCAGGCTCCTATGTTAGTAAGTGAAACAGCTAAATCTAGAATCAGTCTATTCAGATTCCTTTTGATCATAAGGGACATAAAACACCAAGGTGGCCTGGCCTAGCTGAATAAAAAGAGCAATAGCCCGAAAGTCGGAAGCCCAAGAGGTGGATTGCAGTCCAGGCGCAGCAGCTTGCAGTGGGTATGATTGCATTAGCATTCGTCTCTCCTCCTCCACCCTCAGCTCTGCTTTCTTCTCAACTCTTCATTCTTCCATAGGTTGTCTCCACTCAGGATGGCTTCTATCAACAACAGGCTCAGTTCATTCTTAGAGCTCCCTGCTTCTAGGAAAAAACAGAGCAATTCCCTCTCCTAGCAGCCATGGATCAAATTACTTGGAGGGCCTCTGATTGGCCTGCTTGGGTCTTGTGTTTCAACCCTATCTCGCCCCCCCCCCCCCCCCCCACTAATCACTATAGGGAGATGAGGTGTTATGGTTGGTCAAGGCTTTATCACTTGTCCACCCCCGTGGCCAGAGGGCAAACAAGGCAATGTGATTGACAGTCCAGTGGCAGCAGAAGGGATGAGGTCTGGACAGGCACAGTGGAAAGAATGGTCCTGGTTGGACAGAAGCCATGTATCTTCCTTCTACTCAGTGTTCCACATACTCCATGGCGTTTTTCCAGCCAAAGGCAGGCAGAGAAACACTTGTTTTGTTTGCATGGGTTCATTAGGGGAATGGTCATTGTTTCTTTTAGTGATTTTGTTTGTTTAAATGTGACTGGTTGAAGAGTTTCAGCTCTTTGGGGGAATAATCATGTAACAATTTTGTCTCTTCTATTCACTACTCCCAGCTATACCGTATTAAGTCCTTCTTCCCCACTGGGTAGTAGGTCCCTTATCAAGAGAATGATCTGATCCAGTCATTTTCTTGGTACATCAGACAACTGAAACTCAATTTAGTACAGTGTGAAGCCCTTGCTTTGAATATGCACTCCAAACTCCCCACTGCCCTATCCCAGACAAGGGGACTGTGAGCTGCTACTCTCCCTTGCACTTGAGCATTGTAGGGTGGGAATGGGAGAGGGGACAGGGGCACGAGCAACATCTGGCTCACTTCCTTCCCCTCTCTTCTCTGGGACTACTCCCTGCAGGATATTGAGAATCAGGGAGAGGACATGAGTTACCTGTTGGTGGCGGTGGGGAGATGCCCTTGGTCTTCTCTGCCTGATGAAGTACTGTCTGTGTAGATGATATGCATGGTTTTCTAGGGGTGATACTGAGATTCACCCCGCCCCCTGCTGCCCCTGACCTTCCATCTCCTGCTAACAGCCCCTCACCTGCGGGATGTGCCTTCTCTTGGCAGCCTTGGACAACCCACATCCCCTACCCCTTTCTCTAACCCCTGATGCCTGATTTGGGGCCCTGATGCCTGATTTGGGGCCCCAGGAATATCTGACCTCCTCTTTAACACTCTCAGATGGCCATGGGGAACTGGGTGACAGCCCAGGGTTTGCTTACTGACTGTAGTTCCATAAGTATCCAGAGAGGGAGCCCGTCTCCACTTCTCGCAAGCACCACTCCTCACTCTCTCTGAGCCTCACCTCCCCTGAATTTGCTAGGACAGCAGATCTCGCAGTGTGGTCTATGGACCTGGGGGTCTCCAAGGCCCTTTGAGAGCATCCCCAAAGTCAAAATTGTTTTTATAATAAAATGTTATTTGTCCTTTTCACTGTATTGATGTTTACACCAATGGTACAAAAATAATTGGTGGCTGAAATGCCGGCTGGCACCTTAGCATGAATGAAGGCAGTGGCGACTGAATGCACTCATAGTGGCTGGATTCTTCAGCACCACACACTCACCAGTGGAAAAAATTCCAGTTTCCCCTCAGAAGGTCTGGAAGAAGTGGTAAGAATGACTCCATGTAGGAAATGGCAACCCCTGAGCATATCCGTATGTCTTTCCGATAACACACCGTGTGGCAGAAAGGGCGGTACCTGTGGAGTGCCTCTGCTACGTGCCAAAGTGTGGTGTTTGCCCGAAGGGAAAAAGCCCTTCTGCACCTCTGTTGCAAGGTGAACTAGCCACTTCCATGGAACATCACTTTTATCTGAAAGAATGACCAACCTAAATGGTTTCTCTCCCGACTGGGGTACTGGGCAGCTGTTTTCTTGAATTGTGTAAAGAGACCCTGCCACTTACAGGAAAATCGCTGACGGTATGATGCCAGTGACAAAATTTGAGTTTTTAAGTAGAAATGGGAATTTTGCAAATCTCGCATCTGAAATCATGAGCTTGAAAGCATCCCATTAAAGACTTTTCCGATGGTGTTGTGGGGATGACATCACTGCCCACGTTTTAGGTGGAATAATGAAATGTGTGCATTCGAGGGCTGTGTCATTCAGTGAACTGCTGTTCCCAAATGACTGATTAATGAATGATGCTACTAAAAAGGGGTGAAAGATCCATTCAGAGTACAAGATTAACCCATGGCTTCAGTACATTTTTAAAAAATGTATTACAATTGACATAAAACATTATATTACTTTCAGGTGTACAAGATAATGATTTGTTATACATGTACAGTGAAATGATCACCATAATTAGTTTAGCTAACATTTTTCATCAGATATAGTTAACAATGCTTTTCTGATGAGAAGTTTATTTTGTTTCAAAATTTTATTTATTTTTTATAGCGAGGGGAAGGGAGGGAGAAAGAAACATTAGTGTGAGAGAGAGAAGCACTGATCAGTTGCCTCTGGTTGAGCCCCGACCCGGAGACTGAACCTGCAACCCAGGCACGTGCCCTGACCGGGAATGAAACAGGTGATCTTTTGCTTTGAAGGATGACATGCAACCAACTGAGCCACACCATCCAGGGCATCTTACAAGAATTTTAAAAACTACTCTTTGAGCAACTTTCATATATACAGTATGGTATCAGTAACTATAGGCACCATGATTAATTTTTTTGAGATATAATTGGTATATAACACTGTATTCGTTTTAGATATACAACATAATGTTTTGCTATATGTATATATTGAGAAATGATTAGCACAATAAGTTGAGTTAACATCCATCCTCACACATACTCATAAAGTTTTTCTCATGAGGATTTTAAAATTCACTTTTTGGAACTTTTGAATATACAATACAGTATCGTTCATGGAAGTCACCATGTGGTATGTTACATCCCTAGAATTTATTTGTTGTAAAACTGGAAGTTTGTATCTTTTGACCACCTTTGCCCATTTTACCCGCTGGACTACAAATATAACAAAGTACAAAACAGATCAATGTGGTTTCAGATTCCACAATGAAGAAATAAGTCACTACTTGTTGAGTTTTGGTACAATTTTAAAGAAGAATATCTGTAGTTATATAAAAGTCTATTAAAATATTCCTCCTTTCCAACTGCATATCTCTGTAAGGCCAGATTTTCTTCATATGTTTCAATCAAAGTAATATAATCTTTGAATGCAGAAGCAGACATGAAAATCTAGTTGTCTTCCATTAAACTAGACAGTAAAGAGATTTTCAAAAATGTAAAACGATGCTACTCTTCTCATTAATTTTTTATTTTTGAAAAATGGAGTTGATTTTTATTAAAATGTTATTTATGCTAACATGTACTGGGGTTATTATTATTATTATTTCCAAATGAATGAATAAGTATATAATTTAAAGTTTTCTAGTTTCAACTTCTAACACCATGAATATTCATAGATAGAAGTCATGTAAACAAAAGCTCTTTAGGGTCAACCATAAATTTTAAGGGTGTAAAGGGGTTTTGAGACTAAACATCTTGAGAACTGCTGTGCTGGGAAATGTGGAAACACCCCTCTCATCCAGTCGAGAGGAAAATGCCTTTGACCTTAAATGCAGGAGGGCCTGCGAGGCCTGTGACTAACCACCTAGAGCAGCTGCTCTCTTGCTGATATTGAACCAGTCCTTCTGCTGCTCCTATGAAGCCCCGGGTGGATGTCTGGCCCAATGTTCTGTGGCTGTTTTTAGAAGTTAGGGAGTGTGGAACCTTTGTTCAGTCTTAATTGTTGTTACCAGGCACTGGAAATTTCCCCACTTAATATCTTGTTGAATAGTCTTTAATTGTTTGACCATGTTTATTTTTGTTTCATTTTGGGAGCACAGACTTTAATGTAAAATCAATATCATTTAAAAATATTAATTACCATGTTGGTATGACAGTGAAGAGGAGTTGAAAGATAAGGTGACGTTTTGAAAAGAACATTGATTTAGAATCACAGCTCTGCAATTTACGGAGTAACTGTGGGCAAATTACCCAACCTTTCTAACCTCATGTTCTCATCTGTAAAATTAGGGAAAAAATACCTGCCTTACAGGTTGGTTAGAAATAATGTATATAAATCATCTGACACAAAACAGCCAATCAAATGAACTATCACCATCATCACCATCACCATCATCATCACCATCATCCTAGTACAGAAGTCGGGAAAGAGTGTTGTTGAAATCCTCTAGACAAGCAGCCTAAATTTGGGGAGGATGCCCTTGCTAAGTTCTTGGTGGAAACTCAACGTTCCTCTCTGAATGCTGGGGAACAGCAGGTCCATCGGACAAGATGATATCTGTCACCCTCTTCCCCATGCCATCATGATGAAGAGGAGTGGTTTTCACCCTGGTTGAAGGCTTATTTTCCCAAAAGAGAGTTTTCTTTTTATCTCTAATTCCCCTCGAGGCAAACACCCTTCTCTGGGGTCTCCTAATTCTAGGCCTCAGTGTAGGCCTAGAAACAAAACAACAAAAAACACCACTGGATGCCATGTTTGGCCAAGGGTGGAAAAAAATAAACAGCTGGATGAATTTCACGAGGTTAAGATTTGCTAAATAACTATGTGAGGCTGCAGAGACTGTCCTCTTGAGCATTTATGTTTTTTTTAGATGAGGACTCCAGGAGCGGATTTTTATGGAACGATGCGTGAAAATGGTGTGCTTCTTCATGCTGCTAAAGTGGAAGCCCTGGGTCTCTTTCACAGCCAAGGGAGGCAGATTAATGAGTTTAGGGGAGGTGGCTGCTGCCTCTCAGCAGCTGGCTCAATTACCTCTCCCGTTCAAGCTGTGCTTTAGGCCTTGGAACACAAGCCTGGTGGAATTCTGACCTTGCTGGAGGACTTTGTTCCTTCATTGAGGCTGCCTACTTTAGCTTGAATATGTCCTTTGCTTCTCATAGGCAGGTTTGCTGGAAACGTGAATGTGAGGGAATTGTCCAGAGAGACTTTTTTTTTTTTTTTTCAAAAACTAAGGAAGTAAATGAGATCATGAAGATGTCAACAAATGAGAAGTTCTGGGAATAAAAACGGTATCTATTTGGGGAAAGACTAGTAGTGCATATTATCCTAACAGAGCATTTTGGTGGGAGAGATGGCTTGTCCAAAGAACTTTGTCAGGAATCATTTAATCACAGAACCCCACTCAGATTAGCTCAAGTAATGCATGGCTTTAATGTAAGGCATTAGGTACACATCCTGTGTCCCAAATGCAAAACAAAGAGCTGAGAAGTAAGAGGTTTGTAGTTCTAGGCCAAGTGTAGGATTCTAACTCAAGTTGCCTGTGTTCAAATTCTAAGTCTACCACTTACTCTGTATGACCTTGGACTGGCTAGCTATGTCTCTGTGCATCAGTTTTCTTCTCTGTAAAGTTTGGAAAATAGGAGCACTTATTTATTAGAAATCTAATGCAATGTAAATGAGTAGACACATGTAAAGTGTATTGGTTAGTACCTACCACACACATATTAAATTCTTAGCTATTCAAGATTTCCATAGTAGCTATCAGATTTCAGACCAACTTTCCCACCAAGAACACCTAGAAAAGCTGGGTGAAACTTTTACAAATTACTCCTAAGATATTGGAAAACTGCCAAGGCTGAGGGGACATAAGAACCTAAGGTCCCTGAGAGCAGGGGAACAAAGACCAGTGAGTGTGGCATTCTGTGCTGCTTTTCCCCTGAGGTGTTTGCTGGTTGACATGCATTATCCAAGACTGAGAAGCTGAACAGAAAAGTCTGGCAGGTGAAGAGCTGAGCACCACTCCTGGCAGTTTTGTGGGGCCGGAGGAGACAAAAATGGGAGCTTAGAGCCTTTCAAAGGAGAGGAGCCATGATGATTACTCTGCTCTTTCAGTTGGAACTCCCTGGGTTATACATAATACAGGAATATGGATAAACTATAAAAACACCAAGCTTCATAAAAGCTGAAGCCTGGTTTTGAATTTGTTCAATCGGCCTTCACAATCTGCCTTTTTAAGCTACTTACCAGAAGCAAAAGCTAATCCTCTGTGGAGGAAGATAACACCACCCAGAGCCTTATATATAATACCTGATACTCAATCCAAAATTACCAAACTTGCCTGGAGGCAAAACGAATTGTCCAAAAGCCCTGAGGGAAAGAAACTCAGACAATATAAAGAAACCAGCAGGAAATAAAAATACTAGAGTTAATACAAGCTTCAAAAGAGCTGTCATTAATGTAATCAAGAAATTAGATGACAGGGTGGTGACCTACTGCATAGAATAAGAAACTATTAAAAATGACCAAGTGAAAATTCTAGAACTTAAAAATATAGTAGCCAAAATAAAAACTTAACACCTGGAGTTATCAACAGCTTAAAAAGAGCAGAGAAAAGATTAGTGAACTGAAGAATTTGTCAGAAGAAGCCCCCTGGGCTGAAGCATGGAAAGTTCAAAAGAATGTAAAATATGGAAAGAACTTAAGAAACCCATAGGACTGGGTGAAAAATAGAGCAAATGAGCTGTTGGAATCACAGATGAGCAAAAGGGACAGAATGGCGGGGACAGGGCGGGGACAATGTATGAATGGATACTGGTCGACAATTCTCTGAAAGCGATCAAAGACATTGCACCACAGGTTCAAGTTTTATGACCTGCAAGGAGGATATAGAAAGGAAACCATACACAGGCCTATCATAGTAAAAATGCTCGAAATCAAAGATGGGCAAGTCATCCTAAAAGCAACCAGAGGAAAAAGGTGTATTACTTTAAGAAGCAACGATAATTTGATCGCTGACTTGTCACACAAACAATGGAAGCTCCACAGTAGAAGAAGACAAGTGAATGACACCTTCAAAGTGATAAAAGGGGAATAGTTACCACCTAGACTTCTGCACCCACTGACGATACCTTTAAAGTAAAGGTAAAATTAAGGCACTTATAGACAAACAAAAACTGAGAGACTTAATCACCAGCAGACCCTCACTAAAGAAATACTACAGGGAGTTCTTTAAGCCGAGGGTAAATGACACCATGTGGGAACATGGGAAAACAGGAAAGAATGAAGCTTAATGGAAAGCAAAGTATGTGGCTATAACTAAATGAATAGTGAATGCTTAAAATAATAGTATCATGTCTTGTGTGCTTAAACAAATTGTAGAACTAAAGTATATGGCCATAATAGCACCAAAGCTGGGAGAGTGGTAAATAGAAATAAAGCATTCAAGTTCCTTGAATTTTCCACAAAGATGTAAAATTATGAATTTATACTGGACTTGGTAACTCTATAGTTATCCTTAGGACAGTCACCGAAAGAATGGTATCAATATGTAAAACTATGCTAATGAATAGGTACAATAATTTTTAAAATGCATAATTCATCCAAAGAAGGCAAAAAATTTTTCATTAAAAAAGAACATAGAAGAGGTAAAACCGAGAAAACAAATAGTAAAATAACAAAATTAACCCAAATGTGTATGTAATTCCATGAAATGCAAAATACTTAGTACCGTAATTCAAAGCTAAGATTGTCAAAATAAAGAGTAAAATAAAACAATATTCTTTTTACAACTACTCAGATGTTATTAGAAGCTGTACACTTCTCTTAGTATGAACATCTTGCTAACACTAGCGGGTTTTTAAAAAAGATTTTATTTATTTATTTTTAGAGAGAGGTGAAGGAAGGGAGAAAGAGGGAGGCAGAAACATCAATGTGTAGTTGCCTCTTGCATGCCCCCAACAGGGACCTGGCCTGCAACCCAGGCATGTGCCCTGACTGAGAATCAAACCAGTGACTCTGGTTTGCAGGCCAACACTCAATCCATCAAGCCACACCAGCCAGGACAGTGGCCAACACTAGTCTTCAAAGGTACAATACAAGTGCTTTGAAGAACAGTGAAGAGGGAGTGAAGTCAGGATGGCCCAATGCTCCTGGGATTATGGACCTGAAAGAGTTTGGGATTATGGACCTGAAAACCAGAAAGGACCTTAATGATCCTTTAGGCCAACATCTCAGAGGGGGTCCAAGCACCCTAGAGCTGTATGCAAATATGTGAGGTGTGTACAAATGTTTATTTTTCTGGGGAGATGTCCACACCTTTCATGATAATTTCAGAGGTGTCTATGACTCCCCAAATGTCAAAAGCAGAGCTGTCAGTGAAACCTCTTATTTCACATGTAATAGGTATGTAGCATGGGGAGGTGAAGTAATTCAAGGTCACTCAGGGCTCCATTTAAATTTACTGATTCCTGACAATTCTTTGTATTGCCTCATAGCAGAACTTATGACCTCAGTTGGAATGGGGCGAGGGGGCAGCGGTGGTGAAGCTCTGCTTTGCAAAGCTTCTCAAATTTAGCCACCCATTAGGATCTTCTGGATCTCTTGTGGGGAAGGTGGTTCCAACAAGCAGCCAGGGTTGAGAATCACTGGGTTAGACTATTTCACTAAGAAGGGTTAATGGGTGGGATTTAGTGCCACACCCGACTCTGTGGGTCTCCTAGCCCCAGAATTCTGTCTATGAGAATATAGAGTTTATACAACAAAGAAGAAGACCTAAATTAAAAAACCAAGTTCTGCTTTATAAATAGGTGATCAGGTGCCCAATCACCCACTACCACTCACAAAAATTAGTACTTCTAACACAGCTGGACCCCTGGACTTCAGCTGGGAAAGCCAATTAAGGGTTTCTATCTTTCCCCCCTAATAAAATAACACAGATCACAGAGTGCACCTTACCTGGCTTACCTATGTGAGCACAGGTAAAGATACAGGCCCAGAGAGCGGGGAGGGTCACTGGGACTGCAGGGCAAAGGCTGTCTGGTCTCCATCATACATGTGGCAGCATGTTCTCTTACTTTACCAATGATCCAGAAGAGGCCAAGGGGAAGAGGAAGGATGCCTGAATCACACCCCCCCCCCAGACCCCTTGCTGGTGGCAGGGGAAGGCTAAGAGCGTTCTGATTCTCTACAGGAGGGATAGAATGGTCTTGACCATGCAACCTCACTCACTAATGACATGTGGCCTACTCCATGTATCGAGCTCATCAGATTAGCCATGAGTTTCTCACAAGGAGGGGCACTGGGGGCAAAGGTGGGAATTAGAAAAGAAATCAAGGGTCCTGGTGTGGAGAGGAGGAGAACATCTCACCTCAAAGACACAAAGACAATACAGAGTGAGGACAGATAAGGTCAGAGTCTCCTCGGCTGTAGGAAAGAGCTACTATAACCTCCACAGGACAGAGCTAGTGGCCCAAATAGCTTTACTGAGATGACTGCTAAGCTGAATCCTGAAGGAAGAATGGAAGTTTTCCAGATGGACAGGGGGCGGGAAATGGATTTGCACACATATTATGGCATAGAGGCTTGAGTGATGTGGTATTTGAGAGGATTGTAAGAATCGAGTCTGACTAGAATGTAGATTGCATAAAGGAAGTGTGTTCGGAACAGGTCATCAAAATATAAGAATTAGGCATGGCAACCACTCAATGAATTTTGCTTAGGGTAAGTGGATTACTTAGTTGACCCCCAAATTAAGGAAAATTTTCATCTCTTTGGTTTGGAAAGATCTCACTAATTCTCATCAGCTTCTTTCTAATCACTAGACTTTGGATAGTTTCTCTAAGGACGAGATTGCTTTGAATGGGACTCAGTAAGAGTCACAAATAACAGCGTCTGACTGTTCATAAATTCTGAATTAATGTATTTTAAATAAGCTCTCTATGCCTGAACCTACGCAAGAAAATCTCAGAATTACCAAGTTGTTGGCCTGGCCCATGGTTTAACATGGCATCCTCCCCAGAGAAAGTGTTCCTGGGATCAGCTATTGATTCTGATACTGACTGACAGGTCTTGCAGGGAGCAAAAGGGCTTTGGAGACAGACAGACCTGGTTTTGAGTCCCAGTTTGATTACTTAGCTGAGTGCTGAAGCAGGTCACATTGTCTTTCTTAGTCTTGGAATACCCACTGATATTGTGCAAATGATACTTATCTCATTCAGTTGTTATGAGGATGAACCTGGAGAAAAATCTGTGAACAGACTGTCCTGGTCAAGGCTCTTTTTATTCTAAGGAACAGGAATCCACTTAAACTAGTTCAGAGGAGATCGAGGAACAGGAACTAAAATGCAGAAGTCCCAGGGGAGGAACCAGGACTGGATGGTGAGGAATCAGGAGCTGGATTGTCAGAATCCAGGTACCTGCTCCATCTCTCAGGAGCCCCAGAATCCGTCCTATGGTGTCTCTATCTTTCCCTCTGTGCTGTTCTCCCAGTCTTTGCTCTGTGCAGATTGGTGCCTCAGCTCCCTTTCCACCTCTCCCTATTTCCCCTTCTCTAGACCTTTCTATACCCCAGCCTTCCCACAGAAAGTCCTGTTCAATTTTCCTGTGTCCGGTGCTGTGTTTCTTGAAGAAGAACTGAATCTACTGAATTTAAACTGTTTAGTGTCCACCCCGATCCAATTATCTGTGACCAGGCTGTGAGATTGGTCATACAGTATAAACACGGCCCTAGCTAGAATCATACCTTCAGCTCTGTATGGTGATGATTCCTAGAGAGAGGGCTGGTGGGAGTGTAGACATCAAAACATATCAGCTACAAATACCAAGCACAACAAATATTAGCCTCCACCTCTATCTTCCCTCTTTATATAGCTAAGCAGGTTTCTGTAATGAACTGTGCACAGATTTGTGATTGCCTTCAAGTTTTTACTTTGCTTGGGCTATGCCTTCTCCTGAGGTTATCCTACTCTATACATCTCTCCATCCCTATATCCATTCATTTATCCATCTGTTCATCCGTTCACATATTCATCCATCCACCTATCTTCCTTTTACCTACCTATTTCCTATTCACCCTCGCAGGCCTACTTCCTCCAGGAAAGCATCCCTGACGTCTTCAGTCCCTCTTGATTCTCCTCTTTTCTGTTGATTCCTTATAGTTTATAACACACGATTTACCACTAATTTATACATTGGCTTGGGTTTTTCTACTGATCACTTTTCAGGTGTTAGTCTTGCTATTTCAACTAGATTGTAAATTCATCCAGAACTGAGAACACCACAGTGCCAAGCACAGAGAGAAACAAAGAGGAAGTGTTCAATGAATGGAGAAAATGACAGCATTTTCTATTCTATTCTATTCTATTCTATTCTATTCTATTCTATTCTATTCTATTCTATTCTATATAGAAAATAGAAAATATTCTATATCTGGAAGGGATCTCAAAAACAATTTAGTCTAAACCTTTTGATTTCAGAAAAACTGAGATCAAAACAGAGGAAGTACTTTTGGTTGATTGAATATAAAGAATAAAATGGAGAGTAAGTATTCTATTATTTATGTAACAGAAGCATCCTCTCAAATTATACTATAGAATAGCATTCGAAGAATTACAGTTTGTTCAACCTGAAAGGGAACTTTGAAGTGATCCAGGACATGCTGTTCAGGTTTATAGATGAGAAAACTCTTTCCTGAAAAAAGGAAGTGATTTGTCCAAGCTCACACACATATTTCATGGCAGAGCTGGGACCAGGCTCCACACCTCCTTCTGCTCACTCCTCTGATTCTCCCCTGCGCTTAGTGTCACCAAGGGCTTGCCTGTGATCTGAGGGATCCCCATTCCCTGCCTTGACCGTGTACCTGGCACCACATGACAGATGAGCACCAGGCTCATTTGCCCTTGCAGCCTGAGATCTGTGTTACTTCCCTGGCCCATTCCTTGCACGGTATTCCTTTCACACCTCTCCTTCCACCTGTCTGTTTTTAACCTCTGCTCCCTTTGTCTTTTTTTTTTTTTTTTTTTGTCTTGCCTTCCCTTGCCTTGTGGACTGAATGCATGGCCCTGTCTCCTTGGCTATAATTTGGATTCTACACCGATTTAACTCACATTTACTATATAGGTCCTTTGTGAAAGGCTCTGAATCTGAGGGATTCAGAGATGAAGAGCACTGAGTCCCCACTCAATAACTTCACAATCTGGTGGTGAGGGACATGGAAGCACTGAACTGGGACTGAAGTGGTGAGAAACTGCCAGTCACAGAAGACTCCCTGGAGGAGGTGTTTCTTGAGATGAGCCTCTGAGGACACATGAGTCAGCTGATGAGGCAGTGGGGTAGGGGTTAGTGCATAGGCAGGCAGAAGAAATAAAGGCATAAAAACATGAAAAAACAAGAGATACAGAAGAAATGACGAGTACCTCGATGTTCTTGGAGAATAAAAAGGAGGGTAGTGAGTAGTGTGGGATGAGGCTGGAGAGGTGGGTAAACCATATCAGGAGGTCTTGTCTGCAAGTAAGACCATTGTACCGTTGGGATTTAGGGAGCTAAACAATGACACCCCTGTTCTCTGCACAAGTTCCTAATTAATTGAGGAAAAACCCCAAGGAGTTAGCTGGATGGAGATAAACATGTCAGCTTTACTCCTGATAAAACAATAAACATGGCTTAGATCTGGCCAAACTGCTTGCTAACACCTCCTAGTACTGAACTTAATTCCCCACATGTAAGCTTTTTCTGTAAGGTGAGATCTGCTTAGAGCCAATGAGAACATTTCCTGAGCATCCAAAGAGAGAGAGAGAGAGACAGATGGAACTGAGAGCATGCTCACCTCCTTAAATTCACCAATCATATAAGCTACTCCTCCTCCTCTGGGGAAGAGGGCAGAAATGTTACTGTAATGGTGATTCCTCTACTTGGAAACATAAAGCAAGGGGGAAAGAAGTTTCCTACCTAGTGCTCACCCATTTACTGAGTACCCACTCACTGCTTGCTGCCATGCAGAATGCTGGAACTGGACAGAATCAGAATTAGATTGGGAAGATTCTCTAGCAGAACATGTAAAAGGACATGGAAACCTCTGCCCTAGAATGCCAGTATTGAAAGAAACTCTAAATCTCATTGAATCTGGTTTTCCATCACTATTTGAAAATATCTATAGATATTTCAAATATCTATCTACCTGGACAGGTCATTGAAAAGAAACTCACCATCTCCCACAACTCAGACAGAGCAGAGAAAACAGCTGGTGCCAGCTCAGACAGGGAAGAGCTCTCTATGAGGTGATGCTCATGTTCTGTGTTCATTTTCTACCTTGCTATATGATACCTGCTTGAATGAGTAGGCACTTGGTAGATATTTACTGAATGATGACATGAGTAAGTGAATAAAATTATCCTGTTCTGTTCTAACATCTGACATTCCCATGGATGTCTTGACTTAACTAATCTGTATTGGAGAAATCTGTCCTTGAAAATAACCTAATTCCCCAGAATCTCAGGAAACACCTCATCCAGGAAGCTCAATTTAAACTACGTTAGGAAAAAAATTAAAAGCCTGGGGTGGAGTGGGTATACGGGATATTTGGCCCTGCATAATCAGTGAAATGAATGGGTTGGCCTCCAGGACATCTGCCATAAGGGGTCTCAAATGCTTTTATGTCTCTTTGCCTCCTATTCTGTGGTCTCCCCTTGTGTGGGCTTTATTCACCCTCTGTCAGGGGAATGGGCCATCAAATCTATTATTAGAATGAAAGAAATTGAACAATGGTTAAACTGAGGTCACATGCTCATTGTTGAATCAATCGCTGTGACCAGAAGAAATTGGCTCTCTTACTGGTTCATTATGTGACAGTGGGAACCCCAGAGGTCAGAGTAAGGAGTGTGGTCCCCAAAAGGCAGGAGGAACAGTTATCAGTTGACGATGCCAACTAGAGAACCCAGCCTCCATTGTCTAAGTGTCTCAGGCATCCCTTCAAATTCTGAGAGCGCCTTCCTGTCACAAAGACAATGGTTCAGAAAAGAAAATGCTGGTGAGTGGCTAATTCTTTGCAGGAGTAGAAGTTGACACAAGGCATATTAATAAAGACTCAGGGCATATGTGCTGGGGTCTAATTCTAAGGGTCCCAAGCTGAGTGGAGAATTCTGAGGGAAGACAATCAGCCTTCCTTCTGAGTCAGCCTTGATAAGAAGCTCAAGGAAAATGCCAAAAGGGAAGACAATGAACCTGTTAGTAAGTGGGTAGGAAGATGTGGTGGCTGTCATCTTTGTTTTATTCACAGAACTCATCAAGTGACAGTAAATCATCAGCTGTGAGCAGGAAGTGAAGGTGGCCTCTGTGTTTGTACCTGTGCAGGTTCTGAAGGTGTGCAGGTCTTGCTGGAATCATTAATCCTTCCTTTCTCTAAGAAGTCATTAAGCATTCATTAAAGCCCAACTTCCACCCTACCCCTCAAACTGAAAGTTAAGATCTTGAACAATTAACCCAAAGTCATATAGTTTATAACTTTGCTTTTAAGCAAATTACTCATGTATTTGAGGCTAAAACAGTGGTTTTTTTGATGTGGACAACTTTGCCCCTTCAGCTATCAGCCCCTTCAGAGATTATCCCAGCTGCAGTGCCACCTTCCCCAGGTAGCTCAAGGGCAATGACAGATCTGTTTGGAGGGTACAAAGTTCTGGTCGTCTTGACCTAGCTTGGTACAGTTATGAAGAGCTGGCCTATGTTCCGTGACCATGTGGTCAGCTAAGGCTGCTGTTGGGCCTCATTGCAGCTCAACCTTGTCCTTCTGCCCAGTCCTACTTCTTTTCCCTCCCTCTCTGTCATACTTGAGATGTCCCAGGGCACATCCTTGCATGCAAAACTTCTGGCTTCCTGCTTCCTGGGAACCCACCCTGCCACATCCTGTCTGGATCCAGCAACTGCCTTTCTCTCTGGTGTCGCATTTCATGAGTCTCCCTCTCACTGAATCTGCTTCAGCCACATGGACCTTCTTTGATGCCTCACAGTCTTCTCACTTGCTGTTCCCTTTGTGTGTGAAGCCTTCTCCCCTTCTCCCTTTAGGGCCAGCTTAAACGGCATGAATTTAGAGGTGGTTTCCTTGACTATCTCCACGCTGTCCAAATGAAAATGGAATTCCCCTTTGTGCAATGCCTTTCACCACCCTTTGCTTCTCCTCTGTGGTGCTTAGACCAGTCAGGATGCTTTTGAACAGGACAGTTGCAATGTTCTTACAACAGTTAGGAGCAATGAATAGAGCACCTGACTAAAAGCGACATAAATTTATGTCTCATGTAATAAGAAGTTTGAAGATAGTTCTAGGGTGTGTGTGGGGGTTCATCTGTGAAGTTGGAGTGAGGGAGCAGTGCTCTGTGCTCCTTCTCAAAGTTTCATTTCATGTGAAGGAGGCTCAGTCACTGTAACTCCTGGTCTCTTTCTTCTCCCTTTACTCTCTCCATCCCTGGGGAAGATGAGTGGCTTATCTGGTAAATTTGGACAAGCCCCTCTTGGAATTGCTGGTCTGGATATGGTGTGTAACCAGGTACTGAGTCTGTCTAACGTGGAGGGCCAGGCCTTGCTGGTTCTCCCATTAAGTTACATCCTCATCCATAGCACTTATCAGTCACAAGGGTGATATGTTTTCCTTGACCTGTTCCTCCATCATCTGATTTCTCAATTTGTTCAGAACTCACAATGGGAAAACAGAAGCTACCCATTGGGCTTCTCTAGCAACTCCAACAGATGCCACTAGGAGCCTGGATATGTTCAATCTGTCTGCTCTGCCATCATTTGTGTGTCAACAATGTGTCCCTTAGTGTCACAAGATGGCTGCCACAGCTGCAAATATCACATTATCACGTGACTGTATCCAACCAGGAAGGACAGGAAGAGAGGAAGGGGCTTTTCCCTCATATAGCTTCCTCTTTTATTAGGGAGGAAATATTTCCCAGAAGCCCCCCCTCCACTGCCAGATTCTCCCTTATAGCCTATTGGCCAGAACTGGGTCACACGTCCTCCCAGACCACTGGCAGGCAGAAGAACATGAAAGTATCATGACAGTTTAGTCCAACTCAACTAAGTTATAGTAAGTCACTTGGAACTGGGGATGTGACTTCCCAAACAAAATTACAATTCTCTTTGCACAAAAGAAAAACCAAAATACAAAAACGTAAGGGATGTGATGGTGTTGGATAGGCAGCTCCTGGTGTTTGCTGCTGTACTACTGTTCACAATTTGTGGTTGAACATTTCTTGGTTTGATGATTTATTAATGATCTAACGGTCCTTTCCAACTTAAGTCCCACAAGGCAAGATGGTTGGCTGTGTCGTTCATGCCTGTACCCTCAGCACCTATCACAGAGCCTTCCTCAAAGTAGGGACTCAATAAACATTCATGAGAATCTGTGAATAAGTACATGCTCCGAATCGCTGGGCACTGCAATAAATACCAGAAGATATGTCAGACGTACTTCTTATTTTCAAATAATTCATGGTGCAGATGAGGCAAGACTGGCACATTTAAGTCATTTTCTATCAATACAAGGCAAGATGTCTCTCTTCCTCAGTTTTTCCTAATAATATTAATCGAATGTGTATTATGTGCAGACACAATGGTAGGTACAGGGGATGGGAACAATACCAGACCCGGACTAGTGAGGGAGCTGAATGAGAAAACTACCTTAATAAAAATAAGTAGGGAGGCTGAGGGAGCACAATGGGGGAGGTTCTGTGTTTCCTCTTTGCCCCCAAGTCCAGCCCAGGCTCTGCCACAACATGAGCACTGAAAAAATGGTGGCTGTGGTCTCAGGGGAAACTCCCTTCCCCCACACATGCAACTTATCAAGGATGTAGGGCAGACATTGTTGGTTCCACTTTGCATATCAGGAAATTGAGACCCAGAGAAGCTACACAATCTTCCACAAATAATGAGGGGTGAGACCCAGCTCTGCTGATGGCTTGCTCCTTGTTTCTGTTCCTCACTGCCTCCCTTCCTAGCAAGGTGGTGAGCTGACATCAAATTCTCATGCTTGGGAATTGTTCTGTGTCCAGCATCCACACCTGACCCACGGACATCTAAATCCATCTTCTCATGTGTAGTGTGGACACCAACATTCAGTTCCCTCCTGTCCTTCGGGGAGTAGCCTGCATCCACGAGTGAAAGTAGCCAGCACTGGGAAACCAAGATCTGAACGTGTAAGATTTATTTTTCTCCTTTTTTTTTTTAAATGACGGTACGTCCTTTGTATTTAAGCGCTAATTATAATTACTCACTTCCTAGAAAGTGTGCAAACATCACAGCACAGCTGGGAGCCTGCATAATTTAAACATTAATTTAAGCATGCTAATTTAACTTCATAATCTGGGATTGTATGGGTTTTATCAAAGAACCCTCAAACCTGAGAAGGTGGGGGGAAGGTCCTTTGTTTTATTATCTGCATCTCCCCTCTAGTGTTCTGGGCAGGCCTTTGTATGGAATTATAAGGTTTCATGTGAAATGAGTAACAAATGTCTTCAAAATATTTAAATTACTATTATGACCTTAAGCTTTTAAAGAGCTTTGTCTCACCAATTCCCAGCTGTAATTTTCATAGTTTAATGGATGTGAATAATTGTTCTCTAACTAAGGCGTATAGAAAATAATATTTTCTTTATTCCTTTCAAATCACCTTAATTACGACACCAGATCCTTATCCCACTGAAATGGGGGGAGTTTAATCTCAAACCCTACTGAGAATGCTTTCATGTCTCAGGGTCCTAACAGGATCTGGGAGGCTTGGGTGGGCAGGTGTCCTCATTGTTGAAGCCCAAGGGGACCCTTCATGGGTAGGGTCTCTGGGCCATTCATAGGGATCGGAGGTTTTTCCAGGTGGGCTCAGCATCTCCCTGCCTCAGGCACACTGAGCAGCGTCATCTCTGAAGTTCTGACATCTCAGCGCAGGCCCACAGAGCAGCTGCATGGAGATGCCGTGGTCAGCACCCTCCACCTGGGTGCGCAAGTCTTCCTCCCTCTCAAGTCTTTCCACCAACCTTCTCTTTTGAGGGAGACCAACATTTTCTCATCAATTGGCTGGAACTCGAACAAAAGATCAGAAAAGCTCTTGGCTCCAGGCTCTCCTGCCCCTGTAAGCAGAGGCACATATATAGGGCCCCCTGCTTGAACTACAGGGAGGGAAGGATTTAGGAAGAACAAACATGAACTAATCTCTTAATATATCATCCTGCCACATGAGTTAATCCTCATCAGCCAGTGTTTTTTTTTTAACCGAGAAAGATTAATTTACTAAGAATACCCTATGCACGTATTCAAATAATACTTATTTCGCATCACTGATGTACAAGGCAATGTGCTGGGGACCGCAGACACAGCCATGTGATTGGTTGCATTATTGCTCCCAACTCGTCAACCACTCCTGTACCTGCACCCTCTGCTGTGTGACTTCGCAGTTGCCCCTACTGGAGGCAGAGCATATGTTCCCACCCTACTGAGGGCAGGCTTGGCCGTGTGGCTCCAGAGTCCGTGCTGGAAGGGGCTACACCATCCAAACATTCTACTTTAACTATTGCCCCTCTAGGCACTTTCACAAACATTTCCTAACGGGAGTCTCACAGTCATCATATTATTATCCCCATTTTACAGATCAAGAAACTATGGCTGAGGGATACCAACTGTCTTTAGTCAGTGCCCCACTTTTTATACAAATGAACTGATGAAAATATGTATGTAAGTCAAATGTGGTAGGGAAGAAGGGGGGGTATCTTTTCTGTTACAAGAACACTGTGGAATTCCTCTTTCTACATCATCTTTGACAATATGCCTCCTTAACTTCGTGCATGTTCTTTCCTTTTGCTCTTCTCCTTTACAAATAAATATGGTTGGCCAGCTTATATCAGTAAGTGTCAAAATGAAGCTAAAAATTTACCAATCTGTCTGCTCCATGTTCTCCCTCTTGGTTCTTAATAATGTTACATTTCTGAGGGCTATGTTTCTTAGTATAAATATCAGTTATCAATTTTCAATTTTCCACTTATTTTTGTAGAACAGTGAAGGGGAAAATGAAATAAAGTAGCTAACATTCATTAAGCACCTTACTATTTTGTGCAATACCCATAAAAAACATGCAGTGCTCTCAACAATCGCCTGTGCTGCATTATCAAGTATTTTCCTGAAAAGAGAGAAATTCTGTTTGGATTAGGCACGGATGAGAACCCAGTCCTCCACTTAGACATTTACATGTCTCATATTTAAAGGAATTTCCCATGGACGGGGTTCTGCCTTCCTACGTTTCAAGACCCGTGTCTCTCCCCCACCCACTCTTCTCTACTGCCAGTCTCTGTAGGACACTTTGAAAGCACCAAGCGACCTCTTGTCCCTTTGAGTCATGATGATGGATGAGTGTCACAGTGAGTTATAGGAGCCTTCTAGAAGCCATTCCCACTCTAGGGTTCAGGCAATAGTATAACCATACACATAAGTGACTGTGAACTTCATAATCATCTCACTAGATCCAAACTAAATGGTTCTCCTGAGTCCGGACCCCCAAAATGCCCATGACCATTTTGATGCCACCTGACATGAGGGAAAGTAGGAGGGAGAGGAAGTATTGTTACAGCATCTTTCTTATGCAAATTAAATATATATATTTAAATATATGCAATTCCATTGCTAGGGGCCTACCTGGGGCCCTAGAAGAAGCTGTGCCTGTGTCCCTGTGTGCTGCCACAACTAAACCGGAGTCATCTGGACTCTGTGTCACCAGGAATGGGCATTGTGGTAGCAGGGGTGGTAACAGGAATAGGAGTGCTAACAAAAAGAGCACATGGCTAATGACCTAGTTCAGGGGTCAGCAAACTATGGTGCATAGGCCAAGTCAGGCCCACTGCCTGTGTTCCTGTTTTTACTGGAACACAGGTACACTCATTCATTTACGTATTGTCTATGACGGGCTTTGCTCTGTGATGGCAGAGTGAAGTAGTTGCAACTGGTTCAGCTGGTCCCCAAAGCTGAAAATATCTACCGTCTTACCTTTCACGTAAGAAGTTTGGAGAAAATCATGATGGTCTTGAGAAAGAAGAAAATGAGGCAAGAAAAACTGCCGCTAGATTCAAACTATTGGGATTTCATTCCAGCTCCATCGTTTCCTGACTGTATGCCTTTGGGCAAGTTTCTAGACTTTCCTGAGCCTCAATTTCCTCATCCGTAAATGGGGATAATAGTTCTATCCCTGTTTGCTATGAGGATTCGATTAAACCCTGTATATAAAGTGCTGGCATAGTGCCTAACATGAAGCCAGAGCTCCATACATGTCATGGGCTATTATTAGCTGACAGCCACACAGACACTGGTTTCTTGGTTAAAGTATTGTTGGCGCAGGTAGAAGAATCTTACGTGAAGCCCTGGAGATCAATGTCAGGGCTTCATTCCCCAAGAGTTTCTCATGGTTGTATTCCGCTGTAAAGCAGCTGGAACAGCCCAGGGCAGGTTTGATGTGACTATCACCATCCTGTCTCTCTCCACTGACTCACCACTCCATATCACAACCAAAGTCTACATCATTTTCCCCTTCTTCAAGACTCTCACCATTTTTCCAGAGGCAAGCAGATTCTCTAATTCAACCCTTCATTTACCCCTATCTTAGAAGGATTTCTGGGTTTCTAAGGAAATATTAGCTGGGCAGACTCAACTGCTGTGCAGTTGCCAGCTTGCATCTCCTTTCTTTTCTTATTCCAGATTACTCTTCTTCATCCAATGCATAACAGGGGATGGGATGGGCAGGAGAAATTTCTCAGAAATAAATCTGTATCAATCAAAATACTTTGGGCTGCAAGTAAAAGAAACCCCAACTACATTTGGCTTAAGGGATGAGGACATTTATTAGTTTATTAGCTCTCATAACCCTAAATTTAGACGTAGAATTGTTCCAGAGTTGGATACTCAAGTAGCTCAGGAATGTCAACATGGGTTTGTTTCTTCCATTGTGTTGGCTCATCCTCTTGGGCTGGCCTCCCTCATGGTCCCAGGATGGCTGCCCCAGCTCCAGCCATCACATGCTAATTGCAACATCAAGAACACAGGCAGATTCCCATGAAGCTAATGAAACTTAGCTTCAGGCCCCCTCAAGGCCTAGCAATGTGCTCAAGTGGCCATATACATTTGTGAAATTATCAAACATAAGATGTGTATGTTTTTGTTTACATAAAGGAAGTGCTTCAAGTTATATAAGATTTAGGCCCCACAAAATCTGGATCTACCTTGCTCCTATGGTGGAAAAAAAATGTCCTACTGTGAGTCCCTTTTCTAAGAACAAAGGAAAACTCCCTGAAAGACTCCCCCCCTTCCCACACCACATTGGCCAAAACGACACTACATGTCATGCTTTAATTGTTACTTGGTGTGTTAGTCTAGGTTCTCTAAGAAGCAGATGCTGAGATAAGATTAAAATATGCTAGAAATTTATTAGGGGAAATACCCATGAGAGAGAATGGGAGGGCGCCAGAAGAGATGGGGGGAGCCGACAGACAGCAGTGCAGGTCCAACCCTGTGTGAAGGAGAGACACAAGGAAGGTTGAGTGAGAGCATCCGACACTGTGGCAGAGTCTAAGGAAAGTTCGGCGAGGTCTTTGGTGAGGACTCAAGGCACAGTCACCTGTTAGAGTCCTGTGACTACCAGGAGTCAGCCTGCCTTAGTGTTCCTGCCATACTTTGTCACTGGTTGGAGCTGCCCATTGGTAACATGAATCATGACCAAAGCAGAGATGCATTTTGAGCACTGCAGGTGGACCGGTGATGTCCAATTCCACTCCCTGCAGTCGAGGATCTCAGAGCCACCGCATTTCGCAAGGACAATGAGAACACTATAGCTGGCATAGACCAGTAAAGAGTCATCCCTGGAACAGGGAAGGGTCTGGCCCGCTCAGGAACTTGGCCACTCAGCGCAAGGAGAACAAAGGTGAGGATTCCTCTCAGTGGACAGAAGGTGAAAGGGAGGGACTGTGATGGGGAGGCAACAATACTGCCTGCCAACCTCCCTCCCCCCACCACTCAACAGAACTCTTGTACCAACAAAGGCTACTGAGCGTGTCCATCTCAGACAGACCCGAGTCAGAAGAGGCTGCTCTTTATCAGGAGTTTTCCCTGAGGCCAGGGCCAGTGTACGGTAGAAGCACAGTGAGTGCAGCAGGAGAAGGGAGATCGCCACTTCGTTAGTCCTGTCCAAATCTTGGTATTTGTGATGAGCCTCTTCTAAATGTTCTGGTCCCAGGTCTCTTCTGCGGACCACCTCAGCTCAGGGCTGGACTGCTTTTGTTCTTGCTTTTTGTGGAGGTGTGAGCCTTGATGTCCTGTGTCTGTTCTAATTTGGCTAATTGCATGTTGCCTATTGAAAATCTCCCTCCCACTGTTTCAATTACATAAAAAGTTCTTCGTGTTCTGCTTGGCAAATCAGGTGGCAGAGCACTTTGGGACCTCCCCTTTGGAGGGGAGGTAGGCATCATTAATTATGCATGAGGTGTAGCAGGTGGAACCAATCATTTGAGTGACATTGTCATTCTCTTGTCAATGATTTGGGAAGCCAGGAAATATTTTATACACGGGAGCCTGTATTAATTACCATTGTCTCCTAACTGGTCTCCCTGCTTTTGCTCTTGCTCCCTTCTCTCTCTTTTCTATTCTCTTCCCAACACCCAGTGCGATTCTGTTAAGATGCAATTCAGATCATGTCACTCCCAGGCTCACATCCTTCCAACAGCTAAGCAATTACTTCTAGTAAAAAGCCAAAGCCCTTATACTGACCTACAAGTCCTTGCCTCAGGGTTCTGCAAACTACGGCCCTCCAGCCAAATCCAGCTGCCTGCTGGCTGTTTTTGTAAATAAACTTTTGGAACACAGCTGTATCCCTTAGTTTACGTGATGTTGATGGCCGCTCTGTTGCAGAGTTGAGCATTTGCGGCAGAAACCGCGGGGCCTTTGCAGGAAAGCTCGCCCGGCCCTGTCCTACGGATCCTCACTCCCCACTGTCACATTTCCTCCCGCTGCCTCCCCAGCTCACTTTGCTCCATCCACACTCAGCTCGTTGCTGTTTCTCTAACTCAGCCCACATCCCTCCATGTTGACCGTGGCACTGGCTGGTCCCTCAGTGGGAAAACTCTTCCCCTCAGCAGCCTCATGACTTGCTCACCAACTTCCCTCAAGTCTTGATTTGATACTGTCTCACCAGACACTTCCCTGGTCACCTATCTATATTTATCTTTTTATTTTCTTATTTTTTAAAAAAGATTTTATTTATTTATCTTTAGAGGGGAAGGGAAAGAGAGAGGAAGAGAAATATCAATGTATGGTTGCCTCTCATGCACCCCCTGCTGGGAACTGGCCGGCAACCCAGGCATGTGCCTGACTGGGAATCGAACTGCAACCCTTTGGTTCACAGGCCCGTGCTCAATCCATTGAGCTACACCAGCCAGGCCTGGTCACAACCCTCCCTCTTCTGACAGCTTCCATCCTCCTTCCCTGGTTTATTTTTCTTCTCTGCACTTCTCACTAACATGATACATATGTTACTGCTTATTTTGTGAATACCCTTGACCCTGAAAGTAAGCTCCTTGATAATAGGCATTGTCTTTTTTGCTCTCTGCTATATCCCCAGGGCCTAGAATAGTACCTTGCACATAGTAGGTACTCAACAAATGTTTTCCCAGTGGACAAATATGATGTTAAATGCTCAGAATTCTGCTGCACAACAGAAGACCCAAGCAGTAGAGGCTTATTTGGGCCAGTAGGGTGGCTTCGCAGTGCCATCGGAGTCCCTTGGCTCCTCCAGTTGCTCTACCGTCCTTGGAGGGTGACTTTCTTTTCCCCATGGTGTCCTCATGAGCACACGATGTTCACTCCACCTTTGACCTCCCTGCCATGCTCCAGGCTGGCAAAAGAAGGAAATGACTGGGAGGGGGAGGTAACATCTATGTCAGAACAGCAAATCTTTTCCAGAAGCATCTAGTACATGTCTGCTTACATCTGTTAGGCCAGAATCAAGTCCCCTGGCCACCCCCAGCTACAGACAGATTAGGAAATGTGGCCTTTCAGCAGGACACATTTCTGTCCTGAAGAACATCAAGGTCTTAAGAATACGGAGGAAGGGGAAATGGATATTGGAAAGGTGACTTAAAGCATCCGCCACATACGAACTTTGATGTTTTTTTTCCTTGGCTGGCAGAAGTATGAGCAGAAAGTGGGAGAACTCCTAGGACTTTGGAAAAGTACAAAAGGCAGAATTGATGATTTTTACAGAAGGTCAGTCCAAATCTTCCCTGTACTTTAGTCTCATAGCTCCTTGAACTTCCCCTGTCACCCCAATTGTCATAAGGTTTATGTCATGCTCCCCAGTGGTGCTTACTCCTGAGCCGTATTTGCGCATATGGTAGGTGCTCAGGAACTCCTTCTATACAAATTAGTAAATGAAGGGAAGGGAATTCTGGGGAGCGCATGCACACACACAAGTACCTGTATGTATGTGGTTGTCTGAATGCCTGTATTTCATTTATTGCAATGCTTCCTGTATGTCATCATTTATAGTCAGTTTTGCCAACAGTCTTGGGAAACCAATAGTAGCATGTCCACGTAGTGGTAAGGATTGTACCAGTCTCTGTTTCAAGGATCATTTGCAGCAGCACACAGCTGCTAAATGGTAGAAACAGGACTCAAACCCTAGGTTGCAATTCCAAAGCCTATGTGCCCCGATCACATTCATTCATTAAGTCATTCAACAAATATACACTTACTGCTTATTATTAGTTATAATAATCATATTTCCTGTGTCGAGAAAATATTGCTCAAATCAGAAGACTTCAATTTTTACAAGGGAAGGATGGTACAAAGAAATTATCTTTCTTCTAAAGTTTCTAGGTGAAGAACCCACCCATGTGCCTGCAGTATCCTGTAGCTTATTTTAAATTTCTCAGTGTTTCATTCATGTGCATATTATTTGTTTAGTGAGATTGTAAATCATTGGAGATTAGGGAGTAAGTCTTATGCATTATTGAGTTCCAGGCTTGAGCTTGCCTGCAGTTAGAACAGTGAGGGGCACACTGGGCTCAGTAAATTCTGTTGGGCGAAACAGAATTAGTATCAGGCGAATTGGGGGCTGCAAGCAACAGAAATCTGCCCTGGGTGATTTGTGCAGGAAGGGAATTTACTGGAAGGATAGAGCTCACAGAACAAGCTGCATAACATAGGCAAGAACAAACACAGGTTAGATAGAAAAAAAATACAGCCAAAGTCATGGCTGTGTGAACTACTACCATGGGCACCCATCACTACTGGCCACTCAGTCTACCCGTGCGGGACACTGAATGCTGATGTTCACTGCTGGACTGATGTATCAGCTAGGTTATGCTGCCGTGACAAACAACTCTGACATCTCAATGGCTTAAAGGACAAAGGTTCATTTCTCACGCCCATTATATTTCTACAATGGTGGGCAGCGTCACTGCTCATCAGAGTCACTTAAGGTCCCAGGCCGATGGAGGCCTTATGCTTCAATGATCCCACAACCTGGAAAATGGAAGGGCATGAGGACAATTGCAGCCCACCGATTTAACCAGCCCTGAAAGATTCTTTCCGAGGTAACACATGCTATATTGTCCTTCACATTCCACTGACCAAAGCAAAGTCCATGACCATGCCTCATTTCTTCAGGGGTGGGGAAATGCAATTCTATTAAGTGCCCAGAAGGAGAATTTGTGTGTATTTTGTGATCAGCTTTGATAATTGTGCAAGTCCCAATACCACTTCCACCACAAATGCTTGCTCCCTAGCTCTGTATTTTGCATGACTCATTTAAAATTCAAAATCTGGTGGAATCATCCCAGCAGCCAAGGTTAGGTCATGTCCAGGGCTTCATCACGGAGACACATAAGGGAGGGTACACGCTAGTCAGTCAAAGGCTACAGACATGTTGGAATTCTTCCCTATCTTTTTTTGGAGAGAATCTGTGCTGCTGATGAGTGAAGACTGCTTCTCCCAGGGTGATGAGTAACGGAAGGGATTCCCAGATTTGGGCGAAACTCTAAGCTCTTCCTGGAGACAGTGTCAGATATTTGAAATGTGTGTTATTTTTAAAGAATAAATGAATAGAGAAATTATGTCTTATTTATTCTATGCTCTAGGATCTTGCACTTGATACATATTAGTTCCATATGTTTCCTCAAGTGTTTTTCTAAGTGAAAAAGCTGCTATTTAGGAGGCCAAATAAATATGGAAAATCTGGATTCATTAATCACTCTTTGTGGTAGGCAGCCTCTAAGCTGGTCAACTATCACACCTCCTGGTCAGCACACCCTTGGGTGAGACCCTCACCTTGGGTGTAGGGTGGACTTATTGATCCACATCTAACAAATAGAATGACAGGAGTGATGGAATGTCAATTCCACTATCAGGTTATAAAAAGACTGTGGCTTCTATCTTGGGGGCTTTCTCTTGCCCTTTTGTTCAGAGGGAAGCTAGCTGTCATGCTGTGGAGCTCCCATGTGACAAGGAACTGAAGCCTCTAATCAATTGTCAGCAAGGACCTGAGGTTTACCAGGTAATCTTGAGATGACTGCACCCCAGCTGACACCCTGATGATAGTCTGTGAGACCCTGAGCTGAGGACCCCCCCTTTACCTGTGCCTGGGATTCTTGATCCACAGAAACTGTGAAATAAAAGGTCTGTTGTTTTAAACCACTCAGTTTGGGGGCAATTCTTTATCAGTCATGGATAACTAGAACATTCTTTCATTTATTCAATAAGTATTTAATAGTATTATATGAAGCTCTTGGGACTAATTAGCCAGCACAACAGACCTAATTTCTACCCTTATGGGTTTTAAATTAATTTATACAGGTTTCTATGCTACAGGAAAAGACAAAGTCTTTAATATGCAAATGTTCATCATGCACCTCTAAGAGAATGGGTCTCTAACTTGTAAACTGTTCTGCTTTGCATTTCACAGGCTAATGTTTCTGGGTCACGTGTTGGAAACTTCTCTACTTGTTAAACAAGTAAATGAATTAGAGTTGCAATTTTAAAAGCTTAGGCTCCCCTGCAAAAATATCAGAGTATGCCCCTCTTTGTTCGCTCTAAACTTAATAGCTATTCTTTTCCTGGACCTCATGCACACTCTCAACTCTTTCACTCTGCAAACAGTGACTGATTATCTATTGTACAGTAAGGCGCGGTGAGCAGTGAACTGTGGCTGGGGCGATGGAGCTGCTCTGTATCTCCCTGAAGTGTGTTTGGAAATCCACTAATCGTTTCATTTTGTGAGTAATGGTTTCAGTCACAATGTTTGAGCTAAGTGCAAAGGAGAGGAAGAATGGGATTGGCTAATGTTAAAATCAAACCTTTGCTGAAAACAGTAATATGTATTGAAGCAAGTCATTGTCCTCCAGGAGAGGAGACATAATCAGTATTGAAACAGTGCCTGAAGCACTTCATCGGACTGTATTTAAAACGTTTAAAGAACTCTTAGAACAAATAAAGCCCTGAAAAGATCTTTCAAACAGAAATGAATTCTTGGCATGCTTTTCGCTCAACTACCACTGCTCTCCCCACAATAGCCTGCTTCAGAGGGGCTCAGGGAAACAAGGCTTTTGTCTTAATTGTCTAATGAGGAACAAGTGTTTCATATTTTGGATGGAAAGCAGAAAGGAAAAAGGGTACTTTACTTATGAAATAAATTGAAATGGCGGTCCTATTTTGTCTTTGGTTCCCTGCTCCTTAAGAATGCATGTGTCAGCTACCTGGCTGGGTAACTCACTTGAATAGGGTGTCATCACCATACCCCAAGGATGTGGGTTCGATCCCTGGTCAGGGCACATACAGGAAGCAACCAATGAATGCATACATAAGTGGAACAAATAGATGTTTCTCTCTTTCTCATAGATAAATAAAATTTTCTAAAAGTTTCACATGTCAGCCCCTGGCTGGTGTAGCTCAGTGGATTGAGCATGGGTTGTGAACCAAAGGGTTGCCAGTTGAATTCCTAGTCTGAGCACAGGCCTGGGTTGAGGGTCAGGTCCCCAGTGAGGGCGTGTGAGAGGCAACCACACACTGACATTTCTCTTCCTCTCTTTCTCCCACCCTTCCTCTCTAAAGATAAAAAATTAAATATTTAAAGAAAAAAATGTCACATGTCATTCCCAGATTTCATGAAAAGTAGCAAACGGCCCAGGACCTACATTCTCAGCAAACCATGTCTCGTATCTACCCTGGGAAGGCATGTGGGACCTGGATTAGAAATCAGGCAGGGCTGGTATGGGCAGGGGGGCAGAGAAATGAGGCGGACTGAAGATCTGAAAAGAAAATGGGAAGATAGAAGAGAAAATAAAGGGCGATATTTATTCTCTTGAGCGTAGGCTGAGCTTTCTAACCTCCCAAACTCAAATTAAATTTTCTCAAATTTAACCATGAGAAAATAAAAATCTCATGCTAACTAAGTAATAAACAAATAAACAAACCAGCCAACAAATAAATAAAAGGGGGAAATGGCAAGCCATGGAGAACTACCTACAATATATATGACAGAGAAGGAATATTTTTATTCATTAAGTGGTTCTAAAAATTAATAATGGAAAGACAAATATCTTAGAACTTACCCCTTCTCCCCCACAAAAGGAAAATGGTGTAAACAGGGAATTCTTATAGGCAAAGCTATAAAGGAAGAATATGTGAACAAAATTCAACTTCGGGGTGATCAGGTAAATGTTAGGTACTATGGTGAGAGGCGACAGCCAAATGGTAGACACTGTACTGAGAGAATAGATAACGGCACAGTCTTTGGATGCGCACTACCTGGCTGGCTGCTCTCTGGTTAGTGACCTTCAGCAAGCTGCTGGAACACTCTGTGCCTCAGTTTCCTCATCTATAAAATAAAGGCTATGGGGTTGTTGTAAAAAGCAGGGGAGTAGATATGTGTCCTATACTCGGGATATCACTTTACACATCAGGAAGGGTATATCTACGTTAGTTGCTACTGTTTATCTTATTAAATGGGTAAGCACAAAAAATGGTAATAGTGGACATGTCCAAGGAGCGAAGACAGACCCTCTGGCTCCCTGCTGGTGGATACAATTGGAACAGTCTTCCGGGATTGACAGTTCAGCATCATGCATCAGGCCTTTAGAATGTTGCATTGCCTTGGACCAAATTCCATCGAAGGAATTTTTTCCAAGGAAATAAGAAGTCAAGTATATAAAGAAGTGGCTGTAAAGATCTTTTTCAGAGCTTTGTACAGTTATGCAATGCTGAAAGAACCTAAATGTCCAACAATAATAGATTCATTGAACAAATTACTGGATAACCAGTCAGTAGAATGCTATGTAGTAATCATGATATAAGGAAAGACCACTGTAAAGACCATTTTGGGGGAACAATCGAAATATGAATTATATTTTAGATAATGTTATTATATCAATGTTATTTGGGGGGGCATGATAACGGTCTTACAGCTCCTTCTAAGAGAATGTAGAATACATGCTGAAGTGTCATTATTTTGTAGCTTATTTTCAAATGGGTCAGGAAAAATGGAACATATCACACAACACACACACACACACACACACACACACACACACAGAAAGCAGATGTTAGCAATGGTGAATCAGGGTAAGGAGCAGGTGGGGGTTTATTTTATCTATCAACTTTTCTGTTTGAAATTTGAAAGATAAAAACTTAGAAAAATGTAAAAAACATTTAAGGACAGGCAAAGTGATATATTTTAATGCAAAAGTAGTTTACAAGTATATATAAAATATTATATCATTTTTGATTAAAAGATTAGGATTAGCTAACTGTAGCTAGTAAAGTATTTACATGCATTCTCTCCGTAGTAAAACCCTGTGAGGTTATGAGGCATTATGATTTTCTCCATATAAAAAGTTAATAGATGGAAACTCAGAAGTTAAAGACTTACCCAAAACCAGCCCCTGGTACTTAAACATGGGTCCTTGTGACCTCAGGTCCACAATCCTGACTACTACTCCATTGCACAGGGAAAAGGGCAGAAGGCTGCTGTAGCTTCTGATGATGATACTTATTATAGCTGATAAGTATTCATAAGGACGGTAATGGATGTACATTTACAAAAGCATAACCAAGAGAGGCTAGTCCTGTAGGGCAGAACAGGAGTTCTTACCCAAGTAGTAACATTGAAGATGGGCTTTGAAGGATGTGTAGGAGTCCAATAGGCATAGGAAAAAAAAGGTATTCACTGCAGAGGGAATAGCATGAATGAAGACACAGAATATATTTAGGAAATTATACTTAGTCAGTAAAGAGTATGGAGGCAGGTAACCAGGGCAGGTCACAGGGGATGCAACTGGATGGAGACCAGAATCACTCCTTTTTGTTGATGGTGATGGGAGTTTAGAAAAATGACCCAGGCAACAGAGCAGAGGTGACTCTGGATGGGAAAAAGAGACTAGCAGTGGGCAGATCAAGTGAGGGGTTCTTGGGAATAGTGCCAATAGGAGGTGATGAGTAATTTTATCAGGGTAAGGACAGTGGGAACAAAGATGTGGACACAATCAAAGCTTCCTTCTCTGAAAGTCTGCAGCATTACTTTGGGACACTCCATGACAGATGCGTGTTTTGAAATACCATCTTATCTTCCTAAACCTGTCCTTTGCTGGTCTGTGCTCATATCCACACCTGCCCTTCTCCTGCCCTGCTTTGTCTACTTTGTATCACAGAACTGCCTTTCCCAGACTCCCTCACCCTCCAGCTTCTTGATGGGTTTGGCTAACAGGAGGGATCGGCAGAAGGTGGAGGTCCAGGAGGAAGGCAGAAGCTAGGGCTTTTCAGCCTCTCTGCGTCTGCTTCCAGTTGTATTGCTGGAAGCAACTGTGTCTCATCCATGAGCCCAGGCCCAGCCAGGTAGCCCTTCTCAACACGGAGCTACCTCTCCATTGTGGTTCTTGATTCTGTCATATGACTTGGCTTCTGGACTCTGGTAACACCATCTTCTCCCCATCCCTCCAGCCCTGGAGGTGGCGGAGGCTTCTTGCTGATGATACTTTCCTAGTTGTTTCCTTCCTGTCCCACATAGCTCCTTAGCTCTCCCATCTTTCTCTCTCCCTAAATGATTCTCTCTGCATTAGATTCCTTTGGACTGGACCTAGAGTGGTTTCTGTTTCCTGGCTGGATTCCCACCTAGAGAAGTTCGTAATGCACAGAACTGTACCCCTCCATTTTTAAGATTCCATCAGAGCAGTAGAGCACTTATCATCTCAGTCAGCCATTAAGAAAACCATGGGTGGAATCTGAGGGCCAGTGAACCCCCGATATTTTATAACAATCTATACATGTCATGTTTATGCACATACACATAACTTTTCTAAAGAGAGAGCAGGTAGCCTTGCCAGTTCTTTAAAAGATGCACGATCCCAATATATGAAGAATCACTGCTGTGAGGACCACACTCACACTGAGATCTGCTCTGAGAGCTTCCTTATATTGACAGGTGCAATGATACTCTTGCTCAAAAGTTACCTTTTAAAGCTCTTTGAGCTGTGTGACCCAACTGCTCTGCCAATGAGCAAGCTATTATGTTGACTCTGTGATTCTCTCTTTCAGGGAGAAAGTTCAGAAGAATTGGGCACGTACTTCTTTTTCTGATGTGGAGCAAGCTGTAATTTGGGTAGACTCACTCAGCGTCTTCTACCCAGAAATAGAGTCTTCCACGTACAAAGACGTTCACATAGCAAAGGGACCATCCCTGAGCTTCACACACACTGACTATGTACTTAGGAAATAGCTGAGATCTGCAAGGGGCTTGCTCAGAAATGCTGCAGTGAAACACACACAATCTGTTCATTCAGGTGTGCCATCCTTGAACTTCCCCTTTGCTGAAACTCATTGCACTTGCAGCTCTTATTGATGTCTGTCTTTGGACTAAAAGCTCAACAAGAGCAGGACCCAGAAGGGAGACAGAGACTCCATAGCTCCCTGACAACTATCACTGTGTCTGACCTGTGTATAAAAGTAACCAAAAGTAGCGTTTACAGGGCTGGCCAGTCTCTGTTCTAATGATCTCAGTCCTCACAGGCAACCTACAGGCATGGTATTATTTCCGATTAAAGATGGAGAATGAAGGCATGAGGTATATGGAGAGGCTGACAAAATTGCTCGGGCTTACACAGCTAGGAAGTAGTGCAGCCACGCTTCATGCCCAAGTGGTCTTGCTACTCATGTACACACACAGTAGATGGATGGGAAAAGTGATGAAACCCCCAACATCTGTGAGTCCATCTGAATGAGGCTAGTTCACATTCTGGTTGTTGGGTTAGCTATTATGATTGCTGTTTGGTTTCTGGAATGCTAAAGGACAAAGAATTGTATATTAGTATTCTGATGGACAGCTAGGCTTCCAAATAGTAGGCAGAAAATAATTTAATTTTCTTGAACATAGCTTTCTGGCTCTGGTAAAAATGATACCTGTTTATCATAAAATGTTCAGAAGTACAAAAAGGAAAATAAAAAATCCTCAGGAAACGAAAGGAAAAAAAAAAAGACAGCAGGGATAGAACTAGAATCGATAAAACTCATTCAAAAATCACCAGAAATCCAACAAACTAGTTTTAGGTATTATTTTCATCATTTCAGGCCAATTCACATGCTCGTACAGGCATATCTCAGGATGGTGTGGGTTTGTTTCCAGACCACCACACTAAAGTGAGGCATAACCCTTTTTTTCCCACTTTTTTTGGTGGTGGAGGGTCACGCTTTTAATTTGTAAAAACACAACACCTGTGCAGCGCAATAACGCAAAGAGCAATAAATCAAGGCACACCTGTGTATATATTTGGCTCTACCTAAAGCAGTTTACATAAATGGGATCACATTATGTGTGCAATTGCAAAACTGATGTTCAAAAATGTCTTCCCTAATCAATATGCTGTGAAAGCAAAGATCACCATCATTATCCTTTGCCACCGATTGATGTTCCCTCATATGAGTTACTATAATTCACTTCATCAGGGCTTAGTGAAAAACCCTGAGGTTACTTCCTGAAGTCCTATGTTAAAACAACATCACCAAGAACATCCTGTATACTTCTGAAAAATTCGCAAGGATCATCAGGGATAACATCAGAAGATGTGATTTTTGGGAAATTGCAAGAAATGCACACTGACATTTTGATACGTATTGGCAAACTGCCTTCCTGGAAGATCACCTCCATTTGTGCCTCATCATGACGCATGTTCATCTTGATTGACTTTATAAATCTTTGCTAATCTGATAGGCAAAATTACCCCAGTAATTTAATTTCTGATTTTTGTTTTTAAATGTTTAGTATGTGTTTATTGTGTGTCTGTGTTTCTTAGAGGATAACATACGTAAAACTTCTAGTTTTGAAGAAGAGAGATTTATGCACAAAGAGAGTCATCTCAGCATTGCGACAGCAGTTTAAAAATAGAATCAACCCATGGGAACTTAGTATGCACTGGTGAATGTATAAACATAGGTTGGAATATTTTGCAGCCACAGAAAAGAAGAATATTTTGAACAAATATTTAGTAGTGTGGGGAATGATTATACTGTCAAGTTTGAGAAAATTTCTTAAGAAAAAATCAAAATGCGAAATAATTTGCAGAATAATCCCAACTCTAAAGAGATGTATGCTTAGAAGAAAAAAGATGGGAAAAAATTAGGAAGACTACTGCAGAAAGTTGTAATGTTGACAACTTCTGTGAGGGAGGAGTTTTGGTTGATTTAAATTTTCTTCATACTTGGCAGGCACTGAGTTTATAATAGTTTCTCATCATATGGGGGCTAATATTTAACATTTGGTTCATGTGTTTATTATCTTCAGTGTTTTCCAGGTCACTCACACTAAGACTCACTTAACATTACCATTAATGATTTCTTTTAGTAAACTAAATGGACATATGCTTTGGTTATTCATAACACTAAGGGACATGCTCGTTAGTACTGGCTCTGTATTGGGAGCAAGTTTCCAGCTTTCAAGGAATGTGCGCTCTGCAAGGTGAGGGAAGGCAGGTGCATAACTTCTGTAGCATGAAAGGGGCAAACGCGTCTACCGATGTGCGGAAAAACCTCCTGGGGGAGGTAGCGCTGCAGCCCAGCATTGAGGCGTAAGTTGGATTTTATATGTAACATTTGTCATATTTTTTCCTGCTTCTAAGAAATCAGTGTTTGTTGTAGAAAATGTAGATGATGGTAACAGACATTTATAGGCTTATTATCACGTGTGGGACACACTGTGTTAGGAAATCTTGTATATGAAAAAGTTCCATTTAAACCCTCCCTCATGCATGTGATTATTTTCTGCATTCCAAAAGCCAGAAAGGGGAGGACAAAAGAGATTGATTGAACACTGCGTACATGATCGGAAAATTGGCAGAGGCAGTACTGGAACCCAAGTCCAGCTGGTGCCACAGAAGAAAATAAATCCATCTTGGGCCCATTGCTTTCCAGTCTTTTTTTCCCCCTAGGCACGAGGAAGGCTTTTCCAGGTTCTCTTGCCACCTGAACTCTGCTGAGTGGTCGTCCCTCAAGCATTATCAGTACATAGGTGTTAACTGAAGGCACACGAGTGGATGAGCTCATAGGGAAACACACAGAGGAGAGAAGGTTCTGAGCAACAGAGATGGAGACGCCTTCCCAGGTCTGGGCTGGGTGAAGAGCAGACAACATCAAGGAAATCTGGATCTGAATCTTAGAGGATGAGAAGTTTGCCAGGTAGAGAAGAGGAAGACAAGTGTCCTGAGAAAAGAGAACAACATCTACCAAGGCATATCCGATGCAAGAGACAACATGGTCACTTGGAAAGCCAGCAAGTGATGTCAGTATAGCTAGAGCACAGGGTGTGTGTGGGGGTGTGTCTGTGTGTTCATCCATGGGTGTGCAGTTATCTGTGTAGGTCTGTGAGTGTGTCTGTGATTATTCATGGGTGTACACGTATCTGTGTAAGTGTAGTATATCTGTGTCTGCGAGTATGAATACATATTTAGGAGGCTAGGGTGATGATGGAGAGGCTACAGAGAAAGGTAGGATTCAGATAATCAAAGACCATATGTATTAGTTGGGTTTCTAGAGATTATATATTTTCTATTGGTTCCAATTCTCTGGAAAAAAAAAACAGGCTGGTAGTATAGTTAGTTCAAGTCCGAAGACCTGAGAATCAGGGAAGCAGATGATGTCAATTCCAGCCCAAGGGCTGAAGATAACATGAGACGTCCAAGTTCAATCAGTGATGGGAAAAGCCAGGATGGAGAGGGCAATCTATTTTACTGAGTCCAAAGATTCAAATGCTAATCTCCTCTGGAAAGGTCCTCAGAGACTTAGGTAGAATCAACGTATAAACTGGGCAATTGTGGCTCACTCAAGTTAGCACATGAAGTTAGGCCTCACAATCCCTTCTAAAAGGTTTGTTATATTACGGAAAGCGAGTCTGGGAACAGAGTAAAGAGATCAGTGAAGGCCAGCTAGCCAGCACAAACCCGATGTATCCAGAAGGCAGTGGGGAACCTTAATTTTTTCGGGAGGAATTACAAGATCAGGACTGCACATTTAGAAGATTCTTAGACTGGATGGTTTAGAGAAAGAAGGGCCATCAGAGAAGGTAACCAGTTCATAAAATATCATATAATAATCGTCAAAGTGAGAGGTGATGAGGCATACATTAGGATGATACACAGGGTAAGGGCGGTTCACTGATGTGAAGGGAAGGGTGATGGTGGAGATGGGTTGGCAGGTGAGGACATCAGTCTACCGAGTTAGCTGAGGAAGTCTATTGCCGAACATTCAAACCAACAGTTCAAAAGCATATCCTTTCTTCCTTCATCCACCCATTTACAACAAATATTTCCCAAGGGTCTATGCTTGGGGACCTCCCTAGTCCAGTGTGCAGTCTAGGCCTGTTACCAGACTGAAACGACCTAGTGTTAGGAGCGTCCAGAATTCCACAGTCTCAGAAAGAATGAGGTAGGGGTGGGGGTGGGGCGTCAGCTCAAGCACCCAAGCCAGCATTGAGGGATCTGGATCTGGACTACCTTCCTACAGGAGGAGACTCTTAAGATGAACATTCTAGCCAGCCAGAGGAAGAGGGTTTCCTACCCCAGGCAGAAATGTTGCACGGGAGCTGGGGAAAGCCCAGGTGAAGAAGATAATGGTTTCTGCCCTGGTAGGTTGCGCCAAACAAGACTGCCTTTTGACACGAATGCAGCCAAGTCACGCACATGTTTTATCTTTAGTCAAAAAGTAAACTCCCTTTCATGCAAATTTCCAGCTGCCTGGAACCACACCCACCAGGACTGCAAAGTGGGACCTGAGCCTTCTCTCCAGCTCCTCCCTCTCCCCCGCCCCCAGGTTTAGGAAGATGGGCTCAGGACCTTCCTGCCTGCTGAAAGGACCCTAGTGAATGGCCCCTGGTGGCAGGTAGCTGATGTCCAGACATACGGCCTTCCCGTGGTGGCATCCCTCTGGCCCCTCGGCTCCTTTGGTTTCTCATTTCCCTCCACACTAGGACAAACTGAGGCTGAAAGAGGGCTGCATTAATTTGTTTCGGTACCCGAGGGTGGGGGAGATGAGAGGAGGAAAAAACATGCTATGTGTGGTAAAGGAAGTGAAATCCGAAACGCAGGGGCAGGCAGAGCGACCCCGGGCAGACACTGTATAAACAGTCAAGGGGAGTATACCTCGGTCCGGGGTTGGGGGGAATCACCTGCTCAACCTACCACCTTCCGGTTCTAGTACCAAAGCGGGGAGTCTGGGGGGTAGAGACAGCAGCAGGGGGGAAGTATCTGCATCCCTATGCTCGCACAGGCCCCCCAATGCACAGGCCGCTGCTCCCCACTTCCTGCAGCCTTGATCATAACCTGGGGGCGTGAGTGAGGGGCGGGGATGAGAGCAGCTGAGGAGTTTAAAAAAAAGGTAATTAGCATCCTTTGATCCCATTGGCTCTCCTTGGGTCCTGTTTTACATACGCCCGCCCCCTGGGCTTCCTTAGGTTTGCGGGGTTTGGCAGGGTTTGCAGCCGCCGCGGTTGCTGCTGCGCTTCAGTGCGGGGCGGGCGGGCGCCGAGTGAACCCCGGGCGGGGATCCGGGAACCAAGAGCCGGGAGCTGGGAGCCAGCCGCCGGCCGAGCTGCTGCTGCTGCTGCGGCGGCGGCGGCATCTGAGTCTACTTCCGTCCTACGAACACTGAGGCGGGATCCTGGTGGCTTGTGCAAACAGCCGGGCCCAGAAAGGAGAGGGTCAGATACTTTTTATTTTATTTTGGAAAGAAGGGGCAAGTCCCAGTGTGAGCTTCCCTCCCAGCCTGGCCCGCTCCTCAGTGAGCCCCAGCTCCGGCCTGGGCTCTGGAAGATGACTCCGGGGTCTCCCCTGTGTATTCCAGCGGCGGCGGTTCGGGGAGGCAGCCGAAAGTAGTAACACTTTGGTAGTAGCGGCTGGTGGAGAAGTGAGCCGAGTCGAGGTGGACTCAGCTCTCCCCGCGCCCGGGCGCCCGCTGCTTCTCGCTGCTCCTTCCCCTCGGCTCTCCGGCGGCCACAGCATGAAGTGGCGCAGAGATGGCAAGAAGAGGTAAGAAGCCCATAGTGCGAACGCTGGAGGATCTGACGCTGGACTCGGGTTATGGTGGCGCGGCGGACTCGGTGCGCTCCTCCAACTTGTCCCTGTGCTGTTCTGACTCACACCCGGCGTCCCCGTATGGCGGGAGCTGCTGGCCGCCTCTAGCTGACTCCATGCACAGCCGGCACAACAGCTTTGACACCGTCAACACTGCCCTGGTGGAAGACTCCGAGGGGCTGGACTGCGCCGGCCAGCACTGCTCGCGGCTGCTGCCGGACCTCGACGAGGTCCCTTGGACCCTCCAGGAGCTGGAGGTGCTGCTGCTGCGCTCGCGGGATCCCCGGGCCGGCCCGGCGGTCCCCGGCAGCCTGCCTAAAGACGCGCTGGCCAAGCTGTCCATGCTGGTGAGCCGGGCGCTTGTACGCATCGCCAAAGAGGCGCAGCGCCTGAGCCTGCGCTTCGCTAAGTGCACCAAGTACGAGATCCAGAGCGCCATGGAGATCGTGTTGTCCTGGGGCCTGGCGGCGCACTGCACGGCAGCCGCGCTGGCCGCACTGTCCCTCTACAATATGAGCAGTGCCGGCGGCGACCGCCTTGGCCGCGGCAAGTCGGCGCGCTGCGGCCTCACCTTCTCTGTGGGCCGCGTGTACCGCTGGATGGTGGACAGCCGCGTGGCGCTGCGCATCCATGAGCACGCCGCCATCTACCTGACAGCCTGCATGGAGAGCCTCTTCCGGGACATCTACGCACGGGTCGTGGCCTCCGGGCAGCCCCGGAGCTGCAGCGGTCCCAGCTCCGGCTCCAGCTCCGGCCCAGGCCCGGGCTCCGGCCTCAATGCGGTCCCCGCAGCGGATAAGGAGCGGGAGTCACCCGGAGGGGGCGCGGCGAGCGGCGGCGCCTGCAGCGCAGCCAGCAGCGCCAGCGGGGGCAGCAGCTGTTGCGCCCCGCCGGCCTCCACTGCCACAGCCGCCGCAGCCCCGCCGGTCGTCGCTGCCGCAGCCAACCACCACCACCACCACCACCACGCGCTCCACGAGGCGCCCAAGTTCACCGTGGAGACACTGGAGCACACGGTCAACAACGACTCCGAGATCTGGGGGCTTCTGCAGCCCTACCAGCACCTCATCTGCGGGAAGAACGCCAGCGGTAAGTGGCCATGCAAGTGCTACTCGACACGGCCAACTCTGTTGGCAAGTTTGCCTCGCGTTCTCCTCCCGCGTCTTCCGGCCACCCGCTGCAGTCCCAAGCTTCTGAGGGGACCGCTGAGCTGGAGGTGGCCGGAAACCGCCTGATCCCTCCGGTGCTCAGGCTCCTAAGGTTCCAAACCGGAGAGCGCGCGGTTCCGCCCCCCAGTGTGGGGCGGGGCGCTGGCTGCCTCCCGCAAACGGGGAAGAACTGAACACCCTTTTGGGGGGCAGAAAGGTTTGCGATCTTTTGTGTCTACTACACATTTCTGCCAGAGCCCTGTTTTGATGACCTTGAAGGTGCCAAATTCTCAGGTGTACAAGTTTGTCTCCCTGGAATTCGCGAGGAGGTGCAGTCTTTCCTTCGTTGCTTAGTTCGCGTACTTCCCCGCGCCCTTAGGGGGTCACCGTCAGAGTCTGGGTGGAGAGGCCCCGTGACCACAAAGGCAGAACATTTGAGTGCTCGCTAGTCGTAAAGACAGTAGGGGAGATGTGTGTATGGTGAGAAGGTGGAGCGAGAAGACTTGAAGGTCTCAAGTTTTTCCGGGGCCGTTTTTAAGGGCCAGAGCGCAAGGCTCGTGGGTGCTGCGCAGTGAACGCCCACCCTTTCCAGTTCCGACCTTCCAGTTCTTGATGCTTCGGGTGCCCTGTGGCAGGGCGCTGCAGCTGTTACCATTTGGTTTAAGGAGCGCCATCAGGAACCCGTGCAGGATGGGAGTGGGGCGGGGTTCTGAAGCGGGTAGTCAATTTAGGGCGTCGTTTCTAGCAGGTTCGGTCATTCTTCCCTCCCCCTCCCCCGCCCTGTTTTGGAGGAAGGAGCTGGGTGGGACCGAACCTGCCATTCTGGAGGCGGAGGGGGTGGGGCTGGGGGGCTCTGGTTTTCGAAAGCTCGAACTGGCGGCCCTGTCCATGAAAGCCGGAGCTAGACATTTCAAAGCTTCAATTTTCCACAGGAAATGGTAGAAGCGTAACTGGAGAGTCAAAAAGCGAAATAAAACTTTGTTTTATATTTGGCGGTTTGGCCAGAGGTTGCGTGGTTGGAGCTGAAATGCAGTCTTTCTGGGCAGATTTCATTCATTTTTGCCGCCCGTCCGTTTCCCGGGGGTGAAAGAGAGGTGGGGCGGGCGTGGCCGGGCCTCTGGGGTGCCAGTAGTGTGCATATGAGTGTGTGAGTCTCTGTATGCGCGTGAGCGTGTGAAGTGTGCCCGTGAACGCGTGCGGGAGCGAGCCGGCGCACGGGGCGACCCGCTCTAGTAAAAGCCCTCCGGAAACCAACCCTCAGTTTTCAGTCCCTTCACCTGGCTTTGATCACCATTATGTTAGGGGAGGGGAAGGAAGGAGCAAGGCGGGGGCGGGGGGCGGCGGGGAGGGCGGGGTCTCGTTCTCGGAGAATCTTCCTGATCTCTTTGCCCGAGCCTTTCCCCCTCTGCAGCCAGTCGAGGGCGCAATCCTTAACGAGAGGGTGTCTTCGAGTCTTCCCGCATCCCACCCCTCGCCCCGAGATATCCTGACCCAGAGGAAAACACCTGGGAAGAAGGCATTGGTCCTTCTGTGTGCTTCTGTAGAAGGGGTTGGGTACACCTGCAAAAATCAGGAACTTGGGCTGGACCAAATTATTCCTCGTTTGGAATCCTACCTTCAGGAAAAGCGTGGAGGGTCATAAATTTTCCTTCCTGCTGCGTGTGCCCATCACCCTTGTTTTTAGCTGCCCCACCACAATGGTTCGTTACTCCTTTCTCCCCTCCCCCCCAGCCTTTATCCCCTGCAGAGCTGGCACCTCGTCTTGTTTTTCCCTCAATGTTTCCTTTGGCAGAACAGAGCAGTCCCCTTAGGAGGCTCTAGTTTGGGAATCTGGGCACCCTGCTCTACCACTGTCTGCCAGTCTCTTGAAGTTATGACTTTGGGTGACTCGCTTTCCTTCCCTGGACCTCAGTCTCCCATTTGTAAAATTAGGGTGGAGATCTGTAAGGCATCCCCAGATCCTCTTGCAGCTCCCTGTGTAGGAGCCTCCATATTTTTTCAACCTGGTTTTCCGTTTATGATCTTTAACATCTTTGAAAGACAGTGTTTGTGTTTATCCTTTTTGGAGTAAGTATAATTTAAGGAAGGAGAAGCCCGCAGCGCTGGTTTTGGGCAGGGTGAGTGTGTGGTGGCTGGGGTTTGCTGTCACACTGCAGAGCTTAACTCCTGGGTTTCAGGGCCCCTTCAGCCGTCTCTTAGTGTGAGGTAAACTCTAACTCCACTGTGATCTTGTCTGTCTTTCTTGGGCTTGTTTAAAATGGCAGGTCATGGATGCAGCAGAGTTAAGGAATGAGCGATGAATTTCTTTCGTATCTGAAACATACATTAAACACACATACCTATTTCTTAAACTATTTTGTGTGGCAGTCTTTCTAATCTGCAAACCTCATGAAAGAGCTCATGTTTTACATGGTCAGTTTTTTCCCCTTTGACTCAGTAGCATCACGTATCCATTCATTTGTGAACTCATTTGTTCAGCAATATTGATCGAGCAGTTCCTAAATCTAAGGACTGAGGTACAGAGGCAATAATGAGTAACATGTGCATCCAACTCTACTCTGTGTGTTGACCCATCTGATCTTCAGCGTTGCCTTAAAACCGTGCTGGTATTATCCCCATTATACAAAAGAGGAAACTGAGGCATGGGAAACTCAAGTATCTTGCTTAAGTTTCTTGCTCTTTAGTGACAGATGAGTTCCCTGTCATCAGGCCACCCCTCCGCCCTTCACTATGTACACAATTGGAGACCCTTCACGACCTGACATTCTTCTTGTTTCAGTTTATAGACCTTTTGTTTCTACTGCACTGAACTGGGCAGTGCCAAATTTTACATTTTCACATCCCCTGCCAAGCCTGAGAGAGGGCCTGGTACACAGCTGGAGTTTATTATGCCTGTTGAGCTGAGCAGGCTCTGGTGTAATAGTATATACAGGGATGTCCTGAAGAGTACTGATCTGTGAGTTTCTTCACTTATCTTTTCAAGTGTTGTTTTCCCTACCTTGGTTGCCCCTTCGTCCTGCCATCTCTGCTCCTGTCCACCCTTCCAGTTTGCCGCCGAGGCCCAAAGAATCATGAAACTAGTCCCATGGGACTCAACTCAGAAAATGAAGGATCATTGGCTTTAAGTGAGGGCTTGATCACTCTGAAAAAAATCACAGGCATGGGCTTAGGGTGTGAACTTTGTGATGATTGTTTTACTCTTTAGAGCTGTTTTTTTAAATGTTAATTTTTAGCCATTTTGAAGAGCTGAGGACCCCAATGATTGTTGCTTTTAAATTTTGGCTCAGTTGATTTTGCCCAAGTAAGGAATGGACAGAAGTGTTTCACCATGCTGGTGTATGTGCTTGTCGTTTCATCTCAAACCCCTTCTGAGCTGGCCAGTTCCCACTCATCCTTGAAGACTTGGCTCCAGAGTGATCTTTCTGGCATCTCTGTGAGGCCTGCCTTGGTGAACCCCTTTCCCTACCCTCCATGCCTGGCTGGCCCTTCCCCCATTCCCTGACAATCCTGACCCTGTTTTAAGTGTTTCCCCATTATCTGTGGCACCACTAGTGCAAGCTCGAGTCTTATTCATCCTTGTATCTCCTTCCGTGTCACTCAGCACAACACCTAGCACTTTGTAGATGCTGTGTACTGTTTGTCGAATGAATGTAACCGGCCCGTGAGATCTTTGGGATTTAACATCTGCCCATCAACATCTAGCTGTAAAGGCTTCCGACGTCAGACCTCTTGGATTTGAATTGCAAGATTGCCGTTTTCTAGTTGTGTGTTTTTAGGGGTGTTATCTAACCTCTCTGAGCTCCAGTGTCCTCAGCTGTAAAATGAAAGTAATAATTAGGAGGATTAAGTGTACACAAGGGTATTACAGTTTGGTGCCTGATACACTGGACGGGCCAAAATGGTTGATAGTAGTTAGAATAATCCAGACACCATTGTGTCTCTTATTTCTGTCTCGTCCAGATTATCTGGCCCCAATGCATTCAGTGGATGCAGCCAGCAGGGTGCAGACTTCTAACTGGATCCCCCTTCCCAATAATTCCAGCACCAAATACTTCAGTGTTCCCACCTCAGGCATATACCCCATGGGCACAGCCTCATTGCCTAAGTTACAAAAAGACTGTTTTGGTCAGAGGAAAGTAGTTCATTTTACTTGTCATATTTTTAAAAAGGTGTTGTGAATGAAGGGGCACCAGGGAATTTTCTGGGGTGTTGGAAATGCCCATGATGTTAATAGGGATGTGGGTTCAAATGCTTTGCCTTGTAAATTTCAGATATGTGCATTTCACTGTATTGTAAAATGTATCTCAGTTAGAAAAAGGACATACAAAAAGAGAAGAGCCAAAGGCCTCCTTGAGTGAAATTTTGTTTTAAATGCAGGAAGACTCTGAAGGGAAGGGAAGACTGGAAGAGGTAAGGATGGGATAAAAAGGAGAGAGACCTTCACACGAAGAAAGTTCTAGCCTCGAATTTCGGCTCTGCCACTTTATAAAAAATGACTTAATGTTGCTGAATTTGGTGTTCTCATATGTACAGAGAGGATTACAAAAAAAGACAAAAAAGGAAGAAAATTCAAACCTAGCACATAGGCTGATTTAAAGTATTAAATCAGATCAAGTATGTGAGCACACCTGCCACACAGTAGGTACTCGATAATAATGGCTTCCTTAAAAAAACAAACAAACACAGCAGATTATTCAGGTTGCTGATAATAATAATTCTTTGGGGATTGTGAATAGTCTCTTTCATTTCAGGGATCCCCAACCACTTTGTAAACATTAATTAACGTAAGCCCTGGTCTCTCCAACCCTTGCTTGGTGGTGGGGTGATTTGGGGGCCTTTTGTTTTACTGTTGCCCCCATAGATTCTGACTCTGCACGAAATTTCCACTCGGCAGTTTTCCTGCCCTGGACTGTCTGTGCTGTTTCTGTGGTGCATCAGCACTGTGACGGACAGAAATGTCTCCAAAGAAACCTTGCTTCTTACACAGAACAGCAAAAGCTATCTCGGGAGCCAGCCACAGCGGTGTCTGTGCTCACAGAGCACGTTTTTAATTAACTAGCTCAGTGTAAATTAAAACTTGGAATTTGGGTCAGTGGAGGGTTATTTGGTTTTCTATGCAGACTTGCCAGTTCTGTGCTGGGGCATTTGCAGGTAGGATGTCTCCTGAAACATAAGAGGAAAAAATAACAACAGGATAAAACAAGGGGGGGACCAACCTGGAGACCTGAGGTCTGGGGTGAGCTTCCTGAAGGCACATTTGAGTAGGAGGAAGGCCTATAATTTTGGGTCAGCTGTTGTTTGTGACCTGGAGCCAGGCACTAAACTCACCTATAAAATGGGTCTGATTATCATCTACTGAGATGTACATATAAAATAGCAAAGGGCTATGGAGTTGGACAGAGTGTAACTTGAAGTTCCCCTGTCTGTAAAATGGGTATAATAATACCTACAGGTGTATAGTGCTTATTATGTGCCAAGCACTGTCTTAAGAGCTCTGTGTATTATAATCATCACAGTTACATTAGCTATTGTAAAAAACCACCCATGAATCTCAGGAGCTTAGTCCAATAGAAGGTCATTTCTAACTAAAGTCCTATTGGCAGAAGGATAGAGTGGGAGGAGCCAAGAGGATCATTTAGGTAACAGACGAAGGGAGAGTTTGCCTTTTTTATTGTCAACACATGGCCTTCAGGGTCTTCCTTAGACATTCATCCAGCCAACAGGTAGAGGAAGAAGGAGACTGTGGAGAATGAATTATGGGCTAAGCCGTCAAGGGACCTCATCACTTGTGCTCATGTATCGTTGGCCCCTGCCATCAAACAGCTGTATGCATCCTTCCTACACACAAACATGTTTCCCTTTCCCCAAAGGAGGAAACTCATGTTCTGTCTGATCAGTGCTTTCAACTTAAAGTTCAGGGTCTTTGAGTGAATCTCTGTCCTATCTGTTGGATCGAGTGTAGCTCTTCATGGTCCAGTGACCCATGAGCCAAAAGAGACATGTTATCTGTCACTCTGTGCCCTTATGCCATATTGAAGAATAACCCTTTAGGAAAAGGCAATAGTAAAAGATACATAGAAGTCACTGGCCCTTAGTAGTTACAAAACTTTGCCAATGCGGGCACTGTGTGCCCTGGAAGTGGGTGAAGTCCTTGCTCAAGCAAGCCCTCTGTGGGGAAGTTCCTGCTTCAAGGAGAAGTTCCAGGTCTCCATGTTCCTGGCTCTGCCCTGTGGGAGGGTTCTCTTTTCCATTCCTCTGGGCCACACCCGAAGTGGTCTCCTTGAAGCTCTAAATCTTTTGTAACCTAGCTCCTGCCCTTGAATTTTTGAGGCCCGAGTTTTAATGCTGTAAGCATAGAAGATTTAAAATCCAGGCTTAGAGATTTTGCCAGTGCGGTGGTAACAACTTAGAATCTTCAATCTAATGCCTGATGTGCCAGTGGCTACACCCAAGGTTACTTCCTAGACCTCCTTCTGAAGCCCGCGTTATTTCTGTTTCTTAACTCCACGCCTCTTTTTCTCTCAAGTTCATGGCGGCTACCTCAAGGCCATCAGGCTTAGCTGGGAAGCTTCTACCCATAGTTTGATATTTCACTTAAAAGTCTTCTCAATCTTTTGTCTGATTGTTTGAGTTGTCTTTTTCAACTCTCCACTATTCCTTTCCAGTTTTACTTGCAAACTGGCTAATGGATGTCCGAGTTCCTCTCTGTCCCTAATACCGTGCTAAACTCAGCCAGGAACAATCAGCTTACAGGCTCAGAAGGCATGAGTTCTGCCTCCTGAATTTTCGTAGATTGTAGTTTAACTAAAACTGTTACTACTGCATGACATGGGTCTCCAGTTATCCAGTCTCCACTATCATGACCTGCTCTCTAACTTCTAAGCCAATGCTCATGTTTCAGGACCCCACTATGGTATCATTTACTTGATTAGTTAGCGTAATGCTAGCTGTTGTTGCAGACAAACCTTAATATCTTAGGGCTGAACACAGTAAAAGTTGTTTTTTCATTCACGTTGAGTCCAGTTGAGAGCAGGGAAGGGAGCACTCTGTTCCCTTTATCGAGTGAAAGGCTTCAACTAGCACGCCAGAAACCAGGTTTCCAGGATTTGACCACTTATTGGCTGTATAAAACCCGCCATGGGCAAGTTACCTAACCTCTCTGCGACTCAGTCTTCCCCATTTTTCAATGAGAATAATAATAAAACCCAATTCACTGGGCGGTTGGGGAGTGCCTGACATGTAGAACTTGCTTAATAAATGTTGACAGAGTTGGATTTCATTATATTCATTATGACCTTTTCTACGGGCACTGTGTTAGATGTTAAGCAGCGTAATTCCTGCCTTCGTGGAGATTGCAGGCTGGTAGTGCACTAAGTTTTTTCATCAAATAATCATGCAGATGTAAATTTACCACTGGGACGGATGCTACAAAGGAGAGGTGCATGAGTTTTTAAGAGTCTTTACTGAGGTTCTTAATATAATCGGGAGAATGGGAAGGCTTCACTAGGGAAGTGAGGCTTCAGTGAGGCTGAAGCATGGCTCATTTGGTTGAGAAGGCAAAAGAGTGCTCTATGAATGCAAACAGAATGTGCAAAGGGCCTGTGGCAGAAGGGAGCGTGATAAGAAGAGAGCGGCCAGTGTGGCTACAATGGGAGAAGGAAGTAAGGGGAAATGGTTAGAGTTGGACCTAGTACCTGTCAGATTAAGGAGTTTGTCCTTCCCCAAGGACACTGGAGAGCCTTTGAAAGCTTTAAAGGAGTTGATGGTATGGTCAGATTTGTGTTCTAGAAAGCTCATGGAAGGCTGCAGTGTGGAGAGCAGACAGGGAAAGGAGTGTGAACATGGGAAGGCCAGTTAGGTGTTATCACTCCCATTTTACGGCAGAAGCATCGGAGACTGTGAGACAGTTAGTAACTTTCTCAGAGTTGCCAAGACAATAAATGGCAGAGTGGGGATTTCAGCTCAAGTCTGAGGGATGTCAAGTTCTACCTTCTTCCCACCCATACTATGCCTCATCCTAGGGAAAATTTGGTTCAACTCTCACATTTTACAGGTGGTGAAAGCGAGGCCCGAGTGAGACATAGCCTTGCCCACAACGACACGGCAGAGCTGGAGCCAGTACCCCAGGTTTCTGGATTCTCAGCTCAGCTCCTGTGTGCTGTGACTCCTTGCCTCCTGCAAACCAGATTGTTCCTGGGAGGCAGAGTTGGGTGAGAGGCTGGCTGTCGCGGCAGTTTTGGAGATGAGTTTATGACTGGCTATAACATCTTCAGTTTTACTGTGCACCTCACAGTAAAGGAAACACTAGTCTGGAAGCCTGCGGAGGTCCCAGTTTGCTCATGGATGAGCCAGTGAAAGTGATTGCTGTGAAGATCAGGTGTGCTCAAGGAAGAACCAAACTAGCAGTTCCCCAGGGCCTTTACATCTGAGAACAAGCCAGAGAGGCAGCTTGGTACCTTAAAAACAGTGCCAGCCTTCAAGAAGGTTGAGGTTGCTTGGACCAACTGGGTTTCCTTGGTGGGGAGGGGGGGGGAGAGTGTCATTGTTCCTCTCTAACCCCAGCTCACAGGACCACCCTGGGGGTCAGGACCTGCCTGAGAAGCATGCAGACACAAGTCACCTCTTCTCTCTCCATTCATAATCAACAGTATTGGGGAGCAGGCATAGCTCTTCCTGCCCTCAGCCCCTTGTGGCCTTTCTTGTGCTAACTTGGAAGTTTGGGGCCTGGGCTCACCCTTGTGAGCAGAACTAGAGATGGTTCCCACATTCATGGAGTTTGCAGGCCTGCAGTGGGTTTAGCGTCTTCACATATAATCACCAGATATTACACTGCACCCAGGGCAGCAGCTCCTGGGGAGGAAGGTTCATGGGGCCATTGAATGAAGCCACTTTGGACTGTGGGGTGAGGTTCAGCTGCCCCTCCCTTGTGCTTCCAGGGATGGCTGTGGTCAGCACCAGGGCACCAGACATTTGGGGGACCTGGGCTGGTGTTGGGAGTTAAGACTTAAGACTCTCCACACTGGCGCCAAGCCAACAATAGGGTGGGGATGTGATCTGCCAATCTCACCCTGAGTCATTGTCTCTGAATTCTGCATCTGCCCCCCCCCCCACCCTCTCTCTTTGGGAGCCTACCCCACCTCTCCTCCTGCTCTCTCTATGCTGCAGCTGCCATCTTCGGCCCAGATGACAAGTCTCTTGAGGCTTCTTATCCACATCACTGGGGCAGGCTGGTGTGCATGAGGGCCCAGGTGTGGGGGGCCCTGGTCTCCCCTCTGCTCCCGACTTCCTGCACTCCTCCCGACCTGGTCTCGCTCAGCTTGCTGATTCTGCGGCTGCTCCAAGTTTTCCTTTTCTCAGCATGGGAGCTGTGGATGAAAGAACCGACCAGGAGCAAGCTGGAGATTTCACAGGCCTCATCATGCAGAAGTGCTCTGAGCCTACAGGGTGCAGGGCAGTGGAGCAGGAAGGGGTGCAGGAAGGTACCCGAACCCTCCAGTCAGTGGGGAGCCTCCAGCTCAGGGCTGGCAGGTTACACACGAGCTCTGTGACCTTGGACAGGTCCCTGACCGCTCTGAACCTCAGTTTGCACATATAGGAATGGGAAATAATGGTGGCACCAGCTGCTGGTGTTCCCGGGAGTCCAGTGTGTCAAGTGAGGCAATGCTTTGGAAGACTGTAAAGCCCAGCACTAATGGTAACTAGCATTTGTTGGGTGTTTACCACACTATCAGGGTTCTCAGAGAAACAGAGCCTCTAGATACATAGATAAGTGTAGGGGAGATTTGCTACAGGAATTGGCTCACGTGGTTACAGAGCCACAAAGGCCCACAATTTGCCATCTGCAAGCCAGAGAACCAGGAGACCGGTGGTGTAATTCACTCAGTCCTTCAGCCTGGGAACCGGGGGGCCACTGGTTAAGTCCTAGACTCTGAAATCCCGAGAACCAGAATTTGCTGGCTGCAGGCTTCCCAGTGGTCTATGCAAAAAATCAGGAGCAGATACTCAGTTCATGATATGATGTATGAGACAGAAATAAACAATCCCTGTAGTTTAGGCCTGAAAGAAATTTCTCAGCAGGGGACTAGAAGCAGTTATTAACTTGCACTTCATAACCTCATGACCATGATTGTTAAGAAAGAAGCAGGGGAGTCTTTTCTTGATTTGCAAAGTGTCTCTCTCTCCCCTCCTTGCTGCCTGTACCCCCTCTCTTATTCTGGGGTATCCAGCTGTTGTGACATGTATGTGAACAGAAGGCCAGAGGTGGGACAACATGTCAGGGTCACTCTTGTGTGCTGAAGGGGGGGCTTGGAGCTGTCTTGGAAGAGTATGTTTACAACACATGGTCCCTAGAGACAGGATATGAGTTCCTTTGAGTGAAAGTGCATAAATGCTCCTCTGGGGAAAAATAAGCCTCCTGTGCACTGTACCTCAAATACAGTCACCACCTAGCCAAGTGCAAGTTCGGGGAGACAGGAGAGAGCTGGATGAGACCTGCCTGGGCTTAGGAGAGACTGGCACCAGTGCGGTCAGCTAAAGGCAGTACTTGAGGGTTTAAGGACAGAAGGGGGCATGAGGTCCATTCTAGAACATGCTGCATAATCTCAGGCAAGTGATTCAACCTCTCTGGACTTGTTTTCTCATCTAAAAAATCCCAGAAGGTTTTGAGGCTCCAAGGAATCCTCAAAGATGAAAGTGATCTACAAGCTGCAAATGTCACTTGTTTATTCATTCATTCAGTAAATATTTACTGAGAGCCTACTGTGTAGGAAGCGTGGTTCTGGGCACCTAGCATACATTAGTATGCAAACAGACAAAAATCCTTGCCTTCACAGAACTTGTACTGTAGTGGGGGAAGACCAGAGACAGTCAACACAATATCAGTAAACAATAGAGGAGATTAGAAGGTGATACCCACCATTGAAAAAGTAAACCACAGTGAGGGGGACCAGGAGGACTGAGGGTGGTATGGTCAGGAATGTCCCACTGAGAAGGTGACATTGGCACAGAGAGGGAAGGAGGTAAGGGATTTAGCCATCTTAGCATCTGGGAGAAGAGTGTATCAGAGGAAGCAGCCAGTGCAAAGGCCGTGAGGCAGGAGGTGCAAAGATGCCGTTGTGATGAAAGCAGAACGTCAGGAGAAACCAAGTTGAGTAGATCCTCACAGGCTATCATAGACTTGCGCTTTTATTCTCAGTGAACTGGGAAGTTATTTCAGGGTTTTGAGTAAAGGTTGCCAGGTATGGCTTGTGATTTAAAAGGACCACTTTGGCTGCTAGTTGAAAGTAGGCTCTAAAAAGGTGAAGTCAGTGTGTGTGGGCTCTTAACAATAATCCAGGCAGGAGATGATAGTAGCCTAGACCAGGGTAGGAGCAGTGAGGTGGGCTATGAAGTGCATGGATCTGGGCTGTCATGAAAAGGAAGAGCCAACAAGATGTTGCCAGTGCACTGGGGTGTGAGGGAATGAGGGAGGTGAGCAGGACTCCAGGGCTGTGTTCTGAGCACTGGGAAGGATGGAGGTGCCATAAATGGATGGGGGTGACTGAGGCAAGAGCAGGTTTGGACATGGAGGCGAGATCTCAGGTCCAATTTGGGACAGGTTGAGTTTCAGGTGCCTTTCAGAAGTCCAGGTGGGGCTGTCAGCTGGGTAGTTGGATAACCATGGAATGGTTAAATTTGGGAGTAGGGAGCATACGCATGGTTTTTAAAGGCATGAGATGGGACAAGGTCACCTAGGGAGTGAACATAGAAGAGACAAGGAGACCGAGGACTGAGTCCTTCCTTGGGTCAGGCAGAAAAGGAGGAACCAGAAAAGAAGACTGAGAAGGAGTAGCCCGTTACAAGGAGAACCAGACCTGTCCTAGAAGTCAACAGGAGAATGTACCTGGGAGGAGGAAGTGATCAATTGTGTTGTGTGGCCTGCTAGGTGGTTACCCGGAGCTGTGTGGTATTTCTGCCTGCAAACCCTGGGGATGGGTTCAAGGTCAGTGAACAAGCAGCATGCACGTACTTTAATGGTAACCACACTAACCAGAGTGAATCAGAAGGGGTGTTTTCCCGAGGGAATCGTGGCAGGGGCCCCTGTGGAGGTCAAGTGGGGAAGCTTCCCACACCTGCCCTACACACACTTCACCATAGTTGCTACCCTTTCAATGTGTTTTTAATATATTGGGCTTTGGCATAAGATGTATTTGAGAAAAGGGTTCTACTGCCAGGTAGAGTTCGAAAAGCACTGGCCAGAATAGCATCAATAGTGCTCTGGCTTTGACATCCTGGGGGGCTCAGATGTCCCAGGGAGCACGGACCCCACAGTGTGTCTGTACTTTGGTTTCTGCTGTGGAGGCAAACCAGGAGAGTGTCCTGCTGAGGCTCAGAGAGGCACCCGGTGAGGTGGGCTGGGGAGGGGAGAGGACAGAAAGGTAAGTGCTGTGCTTGGGACCTTGCAGGGCTCCAGGCCCCCGAAGTGATGGGAGAAAGAAGGACAGGACTGAGAGAACCATAATTAGAAAAACAGAGCTGGTGGAAAGCAGGGTCCAACAACGAGATGCTTCAAAGTCAAAGAGGACTCTCCTCTCCTCGTCCTCATGATCACTTGCAACTCTGCTATTTTTTTCCCTGCTGTAAACCTCCTCTTTTTATCTCCCCTCCAAGGCAGCATCCTCACTCCCAAGTGGCATTTCTGATACAAGGGAGCAGAGGTGTAACCCATCAAAGCTATCTCTGAACCAGAAATAACTTGTCCGGCCCGATGCTCCCCAGCCTCCCATGTCAAAGTGCTTGCTTCCGCCCCCCAAAGCTGGCACGTTGACCTGTGGCTCTCCAAGGTCAGAGCTTTGAAACTGGCTTGCCTCTGAAATCAAGAAATGTGTTGTTGTTTTTTTCCCCAAAGAAGTCTTGTGGCTAAATCAGTTTTACATAAACAGAAAGGGTCAGTCCTGAATTTCTAAACCCTGTTGGAGAAGATGGTGACTGTAGGTCGGATACTGAGACCTGTGTCATGGAAATTACTTACTCCTATGGTGTCTAATCTGGTTGAGGTTATGGGAAGAATTCATAACACGTGGAGTATCATGCTATGCAGCCAAGGGTCCGTGGTCAGGCAGCCTGGGTTCACACCCCTGGCATCCTGGCATCTCTTGGGCAAGCACTTTTTTCTCAGCCTGAGTTCCACCCCCACCCACCCCTTAAGAGTGCCCACCTCATGGGCATGTTTGGAGATAAAACGAAATACCACAATATATAGAAGCACTTAGTGTGGCGGCTATTATTGTTGGGTTTCTCCTTCTCCAGGCATCTGAAATCTTCATTACAGCACTCCTCAGATTATACTGAATAACCCACGCACCTGTTCATCTTTACAAGTCAGGCTACTTCTTATTTATCTTTGCATCTCCAGAACCACGTCTGGCACACAGTCGGCAGTTAAATGTATTTGTGCGGTGAGTGCGTACGGCCATAGATTGTAGACTCCACATGAGCAAGAATATTTGTCTGACTTATTCACCGCTATCACCCCGACGCTTAGGATACTGCCTGCGTGCAGTGGGCACTGCGTAAATATTTGTCGTCTAGAAAATGAACCAGGGATCAATGGAACTTCACTAACAAGCAAACCAAGATCCTGGTCCTAACTATTAGCAACCGGCTTGGAGTCTTTCTCTGTATTTCTGAATTCTCAGCCCTGAAAATCTCCCCTTTTCAAAGGTTGGTTCTCTTTGAAGAACAGAAAAGGAATGACTGCTCACGGTTCCTTTATATCCGTTTTCTTCCTATGAGATGGCACCTCGCTCTGATTCAAAGTGTGAAAGCTGTGTCTGTGTAGCCTCTTGGATCTTAGACCTGGGAGAGGCCTGCACAAGTCTCCTGGCTCAGCCTTGCTGCCTTGAGCCTGGGTGTCAGGTGGATTTTGCAAATCAGACACCTGAGAACCAGGAAGGTAAACGTGTGGGGTGACACAGCTCCCGGAGATGAGCAGCAGATGAGCTTTCACAGGTAGAAAGAACTCACTTCGTGGCTGGGCCTGGACCACAGCTCCCTGAATCCCCAGGTTGGCGTCCACATGCCACACTGTCCCAGGAAGAGAGAAACAAGGCTTTGTTCTCCTTCCTTACTTGTGATTCCCACTGGGTTCTGTTCATTGAGGTCCATCAGGTGTAAGCGTCTGTGCTGAGCACTTTTCCAATATTTTCTCAGCTTAATCCTGCCACCCCCACCAATGAGATCAGCGTTGTTAGCTTCACTGCACTGCCTAGGAAACTGACTCACAGATGCTCACAAGCCTCACTCAAGGCCACACAGTGGAGGTGGCAGAGCAGGGGCTCCTACCCTGGCCACCTGGTGTGTCATCAGCAGGCAGTCCCACTAACTGTGGTGGCTGCTGTGAAAGAGTGTGACTGGATCCTTGGAAAATTCCTTAAACATTCTGATGACACTAAGACTGTGTCTAGACTGTTCTAGGTCAAGTCCATAAGGGGAGAAATCAGCTATTAGGTGAAAAATTAATTGATTCAGATTGGCCATGCAGCATGGTACAGATAAATCAACCCCTTGCCCAGTCTGCTCCCTTATCGTGCATTGTTTGTGGTTTTGTTGGTCTCCCTCTCTCTGTGCTTCTCATCCTTCACTCGGGAAACAGTTCAGTGTCTACTGAGTTCCAGGCACTGGCACGGCAGGGGAGGTACACACCACTGCCAAGATCAAGTCCAGCGTCGTGATTGGAAAGACCCGTTTGGTTTTTTCTAAAACGTGTTACGCTGATTGATTCAAATACTTAACCTGAGCTGGTTTAACCGAATGTTCCTACTGACCACCTCAGGTTGGCCTCTCCTTCCCCCTTCCCCAGGGGGCAGAGCAGCACTGAAGCAAGGGACCATGGGAAGACAGGAGGAGATGTTTACTATATTCATCAGGCCACAGTTGAATATAATTTTGAACCTCATGATGCCTTGTTATTTATTGTTAATTCTTTAGACTTGCACAGTCTACAAAGCCTCATGAACCATTGTTATTAATATTCCTAACAGCCCTGTGTGGTAGATGGATGGTAGGTATTAGTATTCTAACTTTGCACATGAGGAAGGTGAGAGGGTACCTTGCCTGATGTCACCTAGTCAGTGGCAGCACGGGGCATCTGCTTGACTTTGGTGCTTCCTGATGCCACTGTTTGTGCATCGTGGGTGCTCACATCTTTCCAGAATCTGGACTGAGTATCTCAGGGGTGGGAAAGGAGGACATGGGACCCCACCTGGAGACCCATCAGGACGTGGAGGTTACCCCAGCATTTGGTCCCCCCAACCTTTGGATGTATGTTCTGACCCTCCCCTGCAACCTCTCAGGCCTCAATGGAACCTTGAGTCTGCTGATGCCCCTACCCTTCCATCTTCAGCTGTGAAAAAGGAAGAGGCTCCTTATGGGCCCCCTGGGGGCATTACTGTATGGGCTTCAGTTGTTGTAACTTGAAGGTCAGGAAGTCCATTAAGAAAGGAGAGGGGAGGCCCTTGCTGGTGTAGCTCAGTGGATCAAGTGTGCGCCTATTGCCAGTTTGATTCCCAGCTGGGCCACATGCCTGGGTTGCAGGCAAGGTCCCCAGTAGGGGGCGCTCCAGAGGCAACCACACATTAATGTTTCTCTTCCTTTCTTTCTCCTTCCCTTCCCCTCTCTCTAAAAATAAATAAATAAATAAATAAAATCTTTTTAAAAAAAGAAAGAAAGAAAGGAGAGGGGAGGTGAGCTCTGGATCCTGACAACTTCTGCTAGGCTTTTGGAACACAGATGGCTCCTTAGCCATCTCCCTGTTAGCCCACAAAGAATGGGCCTCCATCGTGGGCTACTGGCGCCTTCCTCCCCGACCTCCCCCTGCCCACCTTCACCCATGAGACTTTCTAGAGGTATCTGCAGCCCAACCTAAGCAGCTGTTTCTTAACACCAGCCTGGTGCAGGGGCTCATGGAGCCCCATGGGCCTCAGTTCAGCTGTAAAATCCATTCTGTTCCCGCACCAAAGAGGCCACCCCATGTTGCACTGGGTGGGCTGTGTAGAGGTGGGATGCGTCCAGTGGCAGCCAGGCTCCTACTGAGGTTTCTGACCTTTACTGTTTTGAATTTGCCAGAGGTTTTCCATCGCAGACTGTCACAACCAAAAATCCTTACATATTCTGTTCACAGGGTCTCGGTTATGGATCTTAATGACTCATCATGTTTTCCTTAAAGTAAAATGAGTTTTCTATGAAAGGAGAAGTAGGAGGTTATTGATTGTGCATTGTATATCAAGGAAAGCTTCAGTTCGTTTTCATTTGAAACAAGCTGGGCAAATATTTAACTGCAGCAGTACCTAGGAGGCAGACAACCGTGGTGCGTGGTGCGTGGTGCGTGGTGCGTGGTGCGTGGTGCGTGGTGCGTGGTGCGTGGTGCGTGGTGCGTGGTGCGTGGTGCGTGGTGCGTGGTGCGTGGTGCGTGGTGCGTGGTGCGTGGTGCGTGGTGCGTGGTGCGTGGTGCGTGGTGCGTGGTGCGTGGTGCGTGGTGCGTGGTGCGTGGTGCGTGGTGCGTGGTGCGTGGTGCGTGGTGCGTGGTGCGTGGTGCGTGGTGCGTGGTGCGTGGTGCGTGGTGCGTGCATGCCTACATTAGCTCAGCAGAATGAGCTAGTTTCTTAACACCAGCCCTGGTGCAGGTGTTAGACATTTGCGGGGGGGGGTTGGGAGGGGCAGCCTTTCTGTTTGATATTTTGTGCTCCTGCTGACAGGGGGAATACATCCTGCATATTTGAAAAAAGAAAATAAAAAAGAAAAGAAATTAGACATTTTTGGTTGAGTCTCCATAGCTAACACTGTGTAGACTGTCATGAAGGTAGTTTTAATGTCTTCCTAAGCTCTAACCTCCTGTCCTCGGAGGCACCGTCTCATCCTCGTTAAATTTATGTGATGGCTGGAAAAAGTTGGTCAGTGCTTCGCATGTGTGCGCCCTCCCTAACTTTCAGTGGGCTCTGATTTCTCTGTCATCATGGTGTAGCCTCAGGAATTCTTGCAAACTGATGAGAATCTAAGGAGCCAAGTGTAATGAAGTCGTTACGAATGTTAGAGTCAACAATTCACAAGGTTGACTTCATGTTATGGGTTTTAGCCACTTAATTACACAGTAATTAATTATGGCTTTCCAGTTTTCTTCTCATGTTTTGGAGCTGATCACTTGCACTTTTAAGGCATTGGATATTCTAGTAGGCTCAAGAAGACCCAGGAAGAGGCCCTGAGGCTGAGTTGCCTCAAGAAAAAATGGTCCCATGCTTGTGACATCAAGAAACCAAGCTGAGATTGGCCTCAGGAAGGTTACTCGGCAAGTTTCACTGCCCATCCAAGGCATTGTGAACGTACGTACACACACACACTTACATATATGCTCATGCACACTTGCCCATGCTATGCAGTCACTGAGATCATTAGAACCTAGAACAAAAGCAAACCATAAGCCCCCTGCTGTCTGTCCCCGCCTCCGGTGGATGGTGGCCGGTGGTGTCTGAATCTGGACCGGAAGTTTTGTTCTATGGCTGTTCGGGTTCAGCGCTGTGGAATGAAGCCGCAGCTGGTGCCTGTGATGTGGTTCCTTGTTTATACAGTTCACGGGTTGGTCCCTTTTCCTACAGCTATGTGGAGCATCAGTGTGGCCCTCAGGGGTCGATGAAGTGGCCAACATCCCCATTTTAGAAACAAGGAAAAAAACTGAGCAGCAAGCAGAAAAACACCACTCCTGGGACAGTCACCAGAGACTTCGCTGCATGGAGCCCTTTTCCAGCTCAGCCACTTTGTAGTCTGCACGTTGCTCCCAGCTGCATTTTCAAAGACTTGCCGAATGTGTTTGAAAATCAGGAATTTGGTGGAGAGAAGCAGGAAGGCAGTGCTGTGTATCTGTTCTTGGCCAGTTGGGCGGCTGGAGAGAACGTGACACAGTTGGTGTCCTTGAGGCGGTTGCACCATTACGCTGACACAGGAGGAGCTTCAGTGGTGGCTGAAGACAGACCCCCCAAGCCCTGCCACAGGTGGCTGGGAACTGTGTGAATAGAGGAGCCAAGGATGTCCTGCTACCACATGCCTGAGCTCAGTCATCAGCGATAACTGAGCCACGAGGAGCAGTGGGCGTGGCCCAGGATTGAGTCTCTGTGGCTCCGTCGCTGCCTTGTTGAAAGCCACCTTTATTTCCTTCCATTCGTAGCTCTGTTTAGTAATCAGGTGCTTATGAAGCGCCTACCGTGTGGCAGGTTTTGTGCCAGGAACTGGGGATCCAGTGGTGACTGGTAACGATGAACCATGGGAGGCTGTCCAAGAAATGTGAATACCGACCACGTGACTTGATTACAGGGTAGATGGGACTTCCAGGAAAGGGAGGGCAGGGTTCTGTGGGCTTCAGTTTTTTCATCTGTCAGATGAGGGAGGGAGTGGGGTTGTTGATGGCTTTCAGCTTGATAGTGGCCCTTTGGTTTGAAATGCAGGTTCTGGGAACCTCAATATATGAAATATGAAAAAACAGGGTTATTTCCCTCCAATCAGTATCCCCTTTATGTATAGAGCACCCTACTGCTGTATGGAACCCAGTTTGAAAATAAGACCCTGAGAAGTCTTTCAGGAGCCTATGTTACTCTAGAGTTCTGTGACTTCTTCATGACAGGTGAAGTCCCTTCTATTCTAAGTCACCATGATCTTGTGTCTGGAATCTGGAAGTGTCATTTGGATTGGGTTAGCATCCTTCTTGCATATGGATGCTATTTTCATACTCCTTACTTCTCTTTGGGGAGAGGGGGGAGCCTGAATGTGTTAGCTTCCATCCAAGCAGCCTGCCTGCAGGAGGGGAGGGAAGGGATGTGTTGTCGGCTTGCTCTGTCCTTCTGGCTGTCCAGAGTAACCCTCAGCTGTAAGAGCCATGGTGGTGGTGCTGTTGACACTGTCATTCCATCTGTCACACTGACCAGAGCCACCAAACCCCATCCCCATTCAGAATGTCCCAGAAGCCTTCAGACCACAGTCAGCCTCCTTGCTGGAGCCTCACCTTAGTCTTGTTCTCCACCCTCTCCTCACCTCAGTCCATCCCTCCCGACACCCCAGATCAGCCTTGCTCTGATAGTATCATCTCCCTATTGGCCTCAGGGTCAAGTCCAAGCTCCTCATCTTGGCATCCCCTAGTTGTGCCTCAGTGGGACCTCTGTAGCCTCCCACCTGCCCCTGAACACTTTCATTCCTAATTCCAAGCTTCTGCTCAAGCTATTTGTCCACCTGGAATGGCTCCTTTCCTCCTCTCCTCTCAGCTACACTGCTCTATATCAAGCCCAACACCATTCCTGGGGTGGCCCCGGAACAGGCAGATTTTTCCTTCTTTGAAATCCCACCCCGTTGACTTGCTGTCTGAAATGCTTCGGCTGCGGATCCTATAGGTGCTTTTGTCAGAAACCTTTTACTCTGTCCATGATCTGCCTCTCCTATTACATCATAAGCCCTTCGAGGACAGTCTGGATCTTCCAGGTTTTTTTTTTTTTGGCTCTTCTGGTTCTGTACTCAGTGAAGATATCGCTTGATCAACTCCCCAAATTATAGTACAAACTCACGTATTCAGTTAGAGCATTCTAATTGCTAAAGGTGGCTGGAGGTGAAGGTGCCATTCTTTACCAGTAAGAATACTTGATTTTAATTGACCACTCTGATGTCAGAATGTATTTGGCAACTAGTGTCAGAGACCAAACTAACAGTGGTTTCAGCAAGCAGGGAGTTGATTTTCTCTCCTATAAGAGTCCAAGGTAGGTAGGCAAGCTCAAGTCAGGAATGTGGTTCTACAACATTTGCGTTCCTTTCTCTTTCTACTTCCCTCTTTAGCACAGTTTGCATTCTCAAGGTACCCTCATGGTCCCAACATGGCTGCCACCGCTCAGTCATTGTTTCTACATTTTTAGCAGGATGAAGAATGATGAAGGGTGGGGAAAAGGGTGCCTGACAATGGAATCAGCCATTCTTTTAAGGCGCTTCACTGATACCCTATCCAATAATTCTGCTTATATCTCTTCGGCCAACACTTAGCCAGCAAACCACCATTCCTCCAAAGGAGGCTAAGAAATTTAGTCCTTTAGCTGGGTGTATTTTTTCTACCACCACTACCCAATCAGAGTTAGTTTAATAAGGAAGAGGGCAGGAAGCGATATTGATTGGGTTGGCAGCCAGCAGAGCCTGCTGTAGCTGGTTGATGGCACCTGTTGTGTGTCAAATTGAGTAGGTGCCTATCAAAGAGGGCAACAGATTTTTCCAGGCCGTGTTTTGCAGTGTTGTGCCAGTAAATTGTAGGACTTGGGAGGTTGGGTTGCTTCAAGACTTCATCATCAGACAAGTGTTTCTTGAGTGACTCACCCTGAGCCCCCAAAGTCACTGAGCTGTAATTGGCCTCAGAAAGGAGTGCATGCCCTTGTCACGGCCAGCTCATCCTTTAGCACCAAGGACCGGTCCTGGTGCTCTGGACAATGAAAGATTTGCTAAGGCAAAGGTGGAGCCAGGCCACGCCCTCTGTGTTCAAGTCACTGTCTCCAGTACTTGCTAATGAGCACAGACATGATTCCGTGCAACTTGGAGCTTCGACGCAGATTTACTTTAATATTTCTACAGGTTTTAATGAGCTGATTAGATTAAGAGTAAATTCTAATTTTTAAAAAGGATTGATTTGCTTTCAAAATCACCCTCATGGGGAAAGGGGCTTAAAAGGAAATTAGCCTTGGATCAGAAAGCATTCTGCCTCATTTTATAAATGAGGCTTGACCTTTTTTATTTCCAATGGAAGTCAATGATTTTCCAGCCTGGTCATTCATCCCACTAACCCATTAGCTTTAGCTGGAACCGCTCTGGCTTTTACCATTGCTCACGAGGTCTTCCCTGCTCACGAGGTCCTCTCTGCTTGGAAGGAGAGTCCCTTTACTCAGTTCTGTTACTATTTTCAGGGTATTTTGCATTTAGAGATGAGCGTGAAGTGTCTTGTTTGTGATTTACCATGGACTGTCTCAGGGTTGCACCATGGGTAGAAGAAAATGAAGGGTGAGCTAGAGACGCCACCCACAGTGAAGAATGGCCACCCACTGACGTCTGTTCATCTAGAAAGGCTCTTTTGGTCAGCACTGACCACATTCTAAGCATTTTACAAGACATGATCTCAGGCACTCTTCTCAGCCGTCCAAGAGGTATGAGCTGTCCTTGGCCCCGTCAGACCCAGTGAGGTTGCATGATTTGTCTAAGGTCCCATCTTCTGTAAATAGCCGAATTGGGGTCACACCTGGGGTTGCTGAGCTGGAGTTCATGCTGCTCCCACCTGGCCACCCTGTACATGTCAAGGGTCTGGTTGAAAACAGGGATTTTTACCAGGACCTGGCCTTGGTGGCCCTGGGGTCCCTTATGACTCTGAGTTTATGATTTCAGGGAAAATGGAGGGTCTGGACTTGGGTGAGGGCTAAACTGAGAGGAATTTGTGGAAGCACCCCCACTGAGGGAAGTTGGGGGTCTGTGGAGGAGGCACCCCAGGCCAGAGGATGGCCTTTGTGATGGTCCAATGAAAGCATCCTATAGCCAGGCCTCTCCCTACCAGAGATGTCACATGACAGGAAGCCCTTCAAACTGCGGCTACTTCTAATTTTTAACCAATAAAAAGTGAATGCAATTTTTTTTTTTACTGCAGACGGAGAGACCTCTCTGCTTGCCAGACCCTGTTTCTGAGTGCCTGGGAGTAAATGGCCAAGGCTACAGGATATAGGAGCGCATCTCCATTCTGGTCCTGCAGGGAATGAAAAAGTTTATCAGGGCTTCCTACTACCAGATGCAAACATATGGTACTTTAATGCAATGTGTTTACAGAGACCGTCATAACTGGGACCATTCCTAAAATGTACTGAGGGTAATCACACTTTTATTCTACCCCCACGAAAGTCTTTTGTGCAGAGCAGCATATATAATATTCAGCAAATCTCCATATAAATTCCACCTGTTCATTTTTCACATGGGCCCAGGTAGTAGCTTGGGCTGATGGCTGCGGCATTTTGGCTTTATTTACTGAAGTAGGCCTCCTACCCTGGGGGAAATCCAAGCAGTTCAATTCGGCTGAATTTTATGGAGCTGACTATGATCCTCACTGTTCTAGGCTAGAAAATATAAAGTTAAGTAAGAGTTCCTACCTTCAGAGATGTTTCAATTAACCTTGCAGCATAACAAACTAACTAAAACTTACTGTGGCTTAAGGTAATTTTTTTCCCACTCCCAATTTTGCACATCGGGAACTTGGGAAGAGCTTGTCTGGGTGGTTCATCTCTGACGCGTGTTCCCGAGATGGCTGGGGCTGGAGGATCTGCTCCCATAATGGCTTCCTCACTCACGCGTTTGGTCAGCTTTTCCAACCATTTCTCTCTACTCAGCACCTCACCTCCCAGGCCCTCTCCCACCGCTTGGGCTTCCTGCAGCATGGAGGTCTCAGGGTAACTGTCCTCCTTCCAAAAGGCAGAAAGTAGAAGCTTCCAGGGCAGTTAACAGCAACATCCAAACTGGCACAGCGTCACTTTCACCACTGGCCAACATCAAAGTGTTCACAAGACACAAAGCGCAAGTCACTTTCAAGGGCAGAGGAAGAATTCCATGCCTGATGGGGGTATGGCAAGGTCACATTGCAGGGAGTCAAGGTCACATTGCGATGGGAGAGACTGTTGCAGCCGTTTTGGGTAGAATACAGTCTGCCACAAGGACATGAAGCTGTGCCCTTGAGTAAGTCATAACTGTGGCAATGACCACAACAAAGAAAGCACCAGAGGAAAGAGGAGCCCAGAGATGGAGTAACAGGCTCTCTCCTGGGCTGGGCTTGGGCAGGGGGTTGGAGAAGCCTCCAGGATCCAGAGGCAAGTGAACTGGGTTTGAATGAAGACCCGTTTGTGCATTTCAGGGAGAGAGAGCAGCATGCGTGCAGTGGGGGTGGGGACCGCATGCAGGGTTTACCCAGAAGCAACCCCCACATGTCATTACTGGTACTTAACTTTAGTCGGGTTTATATTGTGTGTCCATATGGATATGGGTATATATATATACATGTGTATGTATTCATGTATGCACATAAAATATATATACACTTCCGAAAAATGAAAATGGAACCATCTTCTGGAGGCCAAGCCCCTTGTAGTACAGGCTTCCCCTACTGGGTAAGCATGCTAGGAACCCGTCTGTATCAGTGCACCAGCTGGCGTCGTTGTGAGAGGCTGCCTTCAGCTTCAGTGAGTTGTTGTTGTTGTTGTTTTAAGACTCTTTCAACATGTTTGCCCATTTCATGGTGAGTGATTTACAAGCCCACCTGCCCACGCTGTGCTGAGTGTTCAGCTGTTTTTGACCCAAAACAGCATGACCCCTGTGCTGTTCACCCAATCTCATCCTGAGCAACTTTTTTTTCTTTCCCTGGATGAAAAAAGTCCTCAAAGGGAAATGTTTTGCCTACATGGAAGACGTGAAACAAAACGCATCAGAAGGCATCAAAATCGACAAGTTCAAAAACTGTTTTGAGTAGTCGGAAAAACATCTCAGTAGGTGTGTGGCATCAAATGGAGCACTTTGAAGGTGACTGAAGTTTAAACATGTAAGAATAACTACACAACTTTTTACAAATAAATTCCAGTATGTATACATTCTTTTAGACAGAGACCGCCTTTCAGTCTTTCACTCAGCAAATATGTGTATGCCAGACAGGGTTCTAGGTGCCGAGGAAAGAAAACAAAAGTGATAAATGAAAGAGACTTGTTCATGAACCTTACGTTCTGTACGCCAGCAGTCGCCAATGAATATTTCAGTGTGTGTGTTGTGATTTCAGGTGGTACTGAGTGATAAGGTAGAGCCTGCCGGAGGTGCTGTCTTAGATGGGGCCTCCCGGAATGCCTCTCAGGAGGTGACACTTGACAGAAGTGAGGGGTGACATTAGGCAGAGAGGTCCAGACACAGGGAACAGTCAGGGCGTGTGTCAGCTAGCTGGGCTTTTATCTTACCCCCGCGCACCTGTGTTCTCCCTGTAAACCTGCCCTGATGCACTGTAGGCTCTCTGAGGTCACATGACTAGATGGGGGTGGGACTGACCCCCCAAGCACTGCTCTTAGTTGCTCTAAGCAGGTTGGAGGTGGTCAGACCAATGGCTTCTCAGGGTGGTGAGCAGCTGGTTCTCTCTGGATCCTTTGTCTGCCCCACCCCCCACCCCACGCTGTTCCTGGCACCAGGAGACTTGTTTTCACTTAGGGAGAACCTGGCCTCATCCGCAGCATCAGTGTTGTTCCCTGGAAACTGGCCCTTTCCCAAGAGGAAGAATGTGGGGCAGCCTCATAGAGAGCGATCTCGGTAATAAGGAAGTGTGTCTGGGATTCCGGAGAGGCAGCGTTGACTCAGAGGAAGGCGCATAACTGGTTCCCTGGACACTCGCCTTCTGCATGTGTATCTGCCTTCATTCATTCATTCGTTCATTCATTCCCTAAACATGTATTGAGCCATGTAGATGGAAGCATGGAGAAGTTCAAAGTCAGCTCTAGCAGCTACTAGCCTCTATGAGCCTTTGTTTCTTCAACTATACAATGGGTATAGTACCTATTTTTCAGAGTCATGAGGATTAGATGAGAAGAAGCACTGGGGATGGGATTGTCAGAGTCAGCAAATAAAAAGCACAGGATGCCAATGGAATTTTTGGCTATTTTTAGTATGAGTTGCATTCTGAATATCGCATGCATATCTGATGTTCAGTTTTAGCCATGCATCCTGTATTTTAACTGGCAACCCACCCTGGGGATAAAGACGAGGGGAAAATACTTGACCTTGAGGAGCACATCCTAATGGGAGGACAGGCATGAAGAACGTAGTTGCGGAGCAGGGCAATGTAACTCATGCCAGAAGACAGACAGAGGGCTGTGGAGATACGGACGTCCACCTTTCGGTCTCTTCAGAAGCACAAGATCACCCTTGCTGATAGCTGCACGCTCGTCTGACACCCCCACTGACCATGGGGATGATACCACGAGAGCACAAAGTGCAACCACATGCAGTGAGACAGAAGATTCAAGTTTGCTTTTCCACAGAGCAGCCTGGGAAGATGAACTTGGGTCTCTTCCCTCTCAAAGCAAAAGGTGATTTTTGTTGACCAGGAAACAGATGGTTTGTTACTTCTAGACATTTTCTATAGACCATTTTAAAAATCAAATGAAATTCATTTAGAGGGGAAATCATCATTGTACCCGACGTTATAGATTGTGAATTTCAGATAAAATGCTGATTATTCATTATTCCGCTTCTCTGGAGACCTAGTTGTAAATTTGTCATGCGCCACCTAGGCATCTAATAGGAGACACACAGTGGGGTCTTTGACTCCAAACTAAAATGTACCCAAAGAGTCTCTTTGGTAAAGCCGCAAGCATCAACGTACTGGGAGAACAGGTGGGGGATGTTTTTTGAAAGGTGAGATCTGCCACACACCTTGTCTTCCCTTGCAAATGAATGGCCTGGCATGGAACTGGGTCTGATCAGCATTACTGAAGCCTTCCTCTCTTTCCCAGACATGTCAGGGGATATTTTAGATTGAGCCTCTGGGCTCAAAGCCCCTCAGAGATCTCCTCAAAGCCCAGAGATCCTTTGGAGTTCTCTCAGCTGCTTGCAACCTTCTCTAGAAACAGAACCTCCGGTGGGGTTTGAGTTTTCCATTGCACCTCCGGGAGGGTGGGGTGGCAGTCAAAGTGAGGGTTTGTGCAAAGGGGAAAAAGCAGGGCCTGCCTGGGGCTGAGTCGGGGGAAGAGGGAGGGTGCATCCAGGGTTATGAAAAGCATCGTTCAGTGGCAAGACTCATAGCTAATTATAATGGATTGATAAGTGCCAGGCACTTTTGTGTTTATCATGCAGAATCTCTTGGATCCTCACTCACAACTCATGCAGTAGGTCTCTGGGTTCTCATTTTCCAGCCTGGAGACCCAAAGTGTCTGAGTTACCTGTCCAAGACCACACAGCTAATAGATGACCCCTGGCCTTCTGACTGCAAAGCCCTTGAACTGAACCCCTATGTTCCACTGCCTTTTGCCATCAGAACTTTTTCTAAAGGAGAGTTCCATTTGCTCCAGGTATTTCTGTTCTGCCTGCCTGCTGTAGGCATGGGGCATCGGCTGGGCTTCTAATGTCCCCTCCTGATCGGCCACGCGTGTGTGACTTGAGTAGAATCGTGGGACCTCCCTACAAAATATGTTGGCTCGGGCTGAGTTAGTAGGAGTCCCTTCCCAACCTGAAACCCTGTGTGTCCTACAGATGGCAAGGCGTTTTGTTATATTCACTCGCCTCTTCATTAGTTGAGTAATTCACTCAATAAATATCTCCCTCATGCCAAGTGTGTGCCCCAGATACAATGGTGACTTGGCAGCCAGTCCTACCCTTGCAGAGGTTGGGGTCTAGGGCAGAGACAGCTGAGTAAACATGCTGCCTTGGTACAGGGTGAAGAGAGCTGTTAAGAGGGAGGTGCAGGGTGCCCTGGGGTAGTGTCCAGGCTGTGGTGGGGTCAGGCAGGGCTGTGGCAAAGGGAGGGACATCTAAGGTGAGAGCTGAAGAGTATGCAGGAGTTGGCCAGGCTGTGAGGGAACAGTTTGTGCAGGGGGAGGGCTCACACGGACAGCTTCAGGACTAAGAGCTCTGCTGTCTGGACGGAGGATGGTGTACAGCGGGGAGGGAGCAGTCTGGAGGGGAACACCGTGCAGACGTGGGCAGGGACCACACTGTGCAGAAGCTCAGAGGTCCTTTGGGGCAGGGTGCTGTGTGTTCTCGGAGCAGACGTTGAAGGCCAGGGCTGCCCAGGTGGCTACCCAGGTGTGTCCTCCACAAGGGTGCCACCTACGAGGGCCCCTCCACTCACCAAGCAGTGGGTTCCAGGGCAAGGCCTGTGTCAGAGCGACAGGGGTGCCTTTTTCTAATTCTTATCCAGGAGCTTTAAGGGGTGATGCTGTCCTCAGTATCAGGTGCAGGGTGGAAAATGGGGGGTGGGGTGGAGGCAGGGAAGGGATGGCAGCAGCCCAAGGAGGCCACCAGGATGGAGAGAAGTGAATGGGGTCCAGACACCGAGCAAGTCTGTGGCGGTGTGCATCTCCTGGACCTCATCACCTCCTGTGAGTTAGGTGAGGAAATGCTCTCAGGAGCAGAAATGCTAAATCATTTAGGAGGAATGCAGCTGAGAAGGTGTTCTGTCCCTAGGCTATTGAGAGAGCCAGAGTTAGGTCCGGTCCCCCGCTGCCTACCTCAGCCTCAGACATTTGAGTCTACTGCAGGAGGCCCATTAGATGATGGACGTGTGGTCCAGTGGACAGAATAAAGGCTGAGAGTCAGGAGAACTCACAGCTTCAGCTCTCCCTACACTGCTTGCTCTCCTGGTCTCTTCCATTGCACCCTGATCCTCAGACATTTGTGGACTGCCTGCTAAGTGACTCTGTGCCCTGCATGGTAGGGGTTCAGAACCTTAAGACATGGTCTCAGCTCTCAAGGAGCTCACCAATGGGGCAGCAGTGAGTGGACAGGTGACCATGGAAGACTACCTGAGAGGTGCTCAAGGAATGTTCCAGATTATCAGTGTGTGGGAAGGCAGAGCACAGTAGATACTGACATGGGATCTGGGATCAGACAGAACTGGGTTCAAATTCTGGCTTTGGAAACATTTCCTAGCTCTGATTCTGGGCAAGTCACATAACTTCTCTGAGCCTCAGTTTGTCCACCGGTAGAATGGGGACAGTAGAACATAGGTAGTTTGCTTCAAGGATTAAATAATTCAAGGCACATAAAACACAGTATAATAATATCTACTAGTATCTGCTAGAGGGTAAACATTTTGAATATTGATTGGAGTAGGCCAGGTTTTTTCTCCATCTTCAGCATATAGTCTTTGGGTGTCAACAAATGCATGGAGTCGTGTAGCCAACTCCACACACACGATGGTCCCTCGTCTTAGCCCTTTGTTGTCGAACACTCTGCATGCCCTTTCTTTTCCCCGTGGTGATTTATCTCTTAGTTTATGTAACGCCTTTCTTGAGATCTAATTCACATACCATACAATTCACCTATTTTAAGTATACATTTCCGTGATTTTTAATATATTCACAGAGTTGTAGGACCATCACAATCAATTTTAGGGCTCCTTCATCACGCCCCGCACAAAGAAACCCCATTCCCTTTACCAGTCACGGCCATTCCCTCTACCAATCCCCTCCGCCCCTGCCCCAGGCCCTCACAACCACTCACCTGCTTTCTGTCTCGATGATGGATGGGCCTCTTCGGGACATTCCAAGCAAATGGAATAATACACAGTCTGGTCTTTTGTGACTGGCTTCTTTCCCTGAGCAGAACATCGCCGAGGTTCACCCACGTCACGGCACGCGGCAATGCTTCGGTCCTCTTTATTCCCAAGGAATGTTTCATGGTATGGACCTACCACATTTTGTTTATGCTTTTGTCAGTTGATGGACACTTGGGTGGTTTCCTCTTTTTGGCTGATGTAAATAATGCTGCTGCGCAGGTTGGTGCACAAGTTTCTGTGTGGGTGTCTGTTTTCATATGCACTTGCTGGGTCGCACGGTAACCCTGTGTATCTGCCCCTCTGAGGAGCTGCTCGTTTTCCAAAGCAGCTGCACCGTTTTACGATCCCACTAGCAGTCAGCGAATGAGGGCGCCGATCTCTCCACCTTCTCATCCACTCTTGTGAGTACCTGTGTGTTTGGTTACACCCTCCTGGTGGGTGTGAAGTGGTATTTCATGCATAGATACCCTTCACCTTTGGCAACCTCTGCTTTATTCTCTGACCCCCTCATTTGTCTTTTCTGGGATGCAGTAGCTGTAATCATACATTCTGTAGCCTTTTGATTTCTCCTTCTTTCTCCTATGTAACACACTTGAGATTCATCCATGGTCTCGTGTTCCTCATTGTGGCCGAGTTACGTTCCCTTGGATGGATGTACCACCCAAGGAAGCCCAAAGGAATCAAAGGCTAAGTCTCCCCTATCCCCGGGGGCCTTCATAAGCTATGGGAGGCCTCTTTGAAGTCTCCCTAGGCTGCCAGTGTTGTAGGAGACCCAGCCTGCTCTTCCTGTAGGTCCCTTGGAGTGGCAGAGCTGAGTCTGAGGTCAGTGTGCTGGAGCCCCTGAGGCATGGAGACTCCCCAGGTTGAGAACTTCTGTGTGCTGGCTCTGATAAACCAGCCACGGCAAGAGGCCTCTGGATGTGGGCCACAGTCCAGGGGGACAGGTGGGGTCTGGCCCACTGGGACAGCTGCTACTTGAGAGCCTGGGCCTCTGCTGTCCCGCTGTGTCCCTTCTGATCAGGGACCCCCTGCAGCAAATTGGGCTCACAAACAAAACCATTTTCTCGTTTTCTATCTGTTTTCATGGCTGTCTTCCAGCTCAGGACTTTGAGCACTTGCCACCTCTGTGGTCCCCAACCCCCACCTGCCCAAGCACAGTAGTCCTCCAACTCTCCAGTACAGACCAGGGAGAATATGATGTGGTGATGAAATAATAATGAATTTGCATCCACTGGGCTCATTGCATACATCAGAATTCACGAGGTAGACATAATCACTGTAGGCAGAAAGAAATCAGAGTTCTAGAAATCAGAGTCCACCCCTTCCGGCTGCTTTTATCCCCAGGGAATGGACTGTACAGATAACTGGAAAAGGCCTCGTAGGCAGCAGGGCTGGTCTGTGCCAAAGCCCTGAGGCAGGAATGTGCCTGGCATCTCTGGAGTGGGTTGAGCAAGTGCAAGGTGGGTAAATAACTCGTCCAAAGTCACTCGGCCGGTGAGCAGCAGGGCTGGACCTTGAACCCTCACCTGTGCTCTCATCCCCTACCAGTGCGTCTCAAACCTCAGGCATCTCCACACCACCTTCCTGAATTCCTCCTACTCCCTTCGCTTTATTTATCTCACATTTCCATTATAATCAGCTTCACTTTTTGTTGTTGTTCATCAAAAACACGTCCAGGGCACAAACACTTGTGCCACAGAGGGTTTGATGTCCTGGTTGTATTTTTTTTTTGTAATATACATCAAAATAAACACACGATCAAACATGTTCATCCCCATGTCATCTCAAACCAGCTTGTGTCCGCGAGTGATCTGTGGGCCGCGTGTTGGGGGAGGCAGTGGCATGCTGAGCAGCGATTTGCTTACAGGTCTGGCTCTCTCCCTGGATGGGCAGTTACAAGTAGGCTTTTCATCTCACCACCCTTGACACCATGTGCTGGAACAGACCCATTAGAGGTACTTGCTACATGATTAATGAGTCAATGACAGGACGAATGGAGTGATAAACGGAAGGCGGAGAATGAGTGGCGGCATTTCCCCCTTCCTTATAGAAGGTTAGAAGGAAGCCTCTCTCCTTGACGTTAATGAGACGGGGAGGCTGGCAGGGAGCTGGGGCCTTAGCGGACAAGAGCGTGTAGAAGCTTTGATGACTGCAGCCACCATGGAGACGCTGGGAGGCTGATGTTCTCAGTGTGAAGTCCTTCAGCCCTCTCAAGCTCTTGGTCTGTGGACACTGTCATCTTATTCCACCCCTTCCAGCTGCTTTTATCCCCAGTGTGGAAAAATCAGCCTGCTTCTCGTTGTTTCTTCAGCCAACTGAGCTCCCACCCAGGCTGCTGCTTGCTGCGTTTCTTCCTCTTCCAGCTCTCTTCCCAAGTCTGACCGCACTCCAGACAGATTCTGCATTGTTCCTCTAGAGGAAAATGCAGCAGCAGCAGGCTCAGCAGCCGTCAAGACCACAGACCTGCAGTCGGTATTTGGATGACTCAGCGGATCTGTCCGTGAAGCAGTCAACATTTACTGAGGACCTACTATGTGTCGAGCAGTGGGCTCAGTGCCCCTGAATCCTCTAAAACTTCAGAATCAAATCATCTAGGCGTAGGCATGGAAGCCAGAATTTCTGAGTTTAAAGAAAGAACTCAGCTCAATAGACATTTATCGAAGCCCAACCACAGGGGAACATATGAACTCAGCCTCGAGAATACGAAAATAATAAGTTCCTGCTCTCAGGAGCTCGGAGGGCCGGGGGAATCTTGTTGAATCACAGCTTGGGGAGTTGCATGTGCTTTGGGAAATGTCTTGAAATGTCACTGCACTCATGCCCCTAGACAGCCAGCACACTGCGGGCGCAGGACAGCAGGCCAACACCATGCATGAATTTAACCAACACTAATGCGGCATCTTTTGCAATTTGGCGAATGTAGGCACACATGTGCTTGCATGCCCACTAGGTGCTCCACAGAGGGTGTCCTGGGAGTGGCCTCGGTGTCCTTCGGTGCCCCGGGCATTCAGAGTTGGGATTTGAAGGGTAATCTGCAGCCCCTGCTCTGTTACTTGAAAGGCGCTGGGACTGAGGACGTCCCTCCTGGCATGAAGAGATGGCGCTCAGAGTGCTGCGTGGTGCCGTGCAGGCTGCATAGCGTTCAGCTCCAAGGGCACCTTTCACACAGGCTACCACGTGCCTGACGGCCTCCCATCCACCCCGTGGGGCCCTGGTGGGACCGGTGATGGTAACTGACGTTTCTGCATCTTTAAAGCTCTTGTTTAGCAAAATAGCAAAGTCGGCACCCACGATGTTCATCTCCCACAACTACTCAAAAAATACTGTGTGTCTGTGAAATGCCCGCCTTCCTCCTTTGCTTGCTTGCTCCTTCCTTCTCCACTCTCTTTCCCTCCTTTTTTTCCCTCTCTCCTCCCCTCTTTTCCTCCCACAAATGTTAACTTACCTACAATATACCAGCGACCGTTCTGGGATGTAGCAGCCAAAAAAACAAACGTCTGCCTCCGTGGAGCCCACCGTCTAGAGGGGGAGACAGAATGCCGAGAATCAGCACAGGAGGGGGCAAAAATAGGTTTACAGTTGTTCATGTGGAAAATAACGCAATAATTAATAAACGATGAGACAAGAATAAATTCTCGCATACTCACACCTGTAAACTTACCCCCCCCCCCCATGTAGTATGTTATGTGGGAAAAGTGCTACCGAGAAACATAAAGCAGTGAATGGGGACAGTAAGTGTTGGGAGATCGTGATTTTAAAGATTTTATTTATTTTTAGAGAGAGGAGAAGGGAAGGAGAGAGAGCGAGAAACATCAATGTGTGGTTGCCTCTTTCACACCCCCCCCACAATGGGGACCTGGCCCGAAACCCAGGCATGTGTCCTGACTGGGAATTGAACCTATAACCCTTTGCTTCACAGGCCCATGTTCAATCCACTGAGCTATACCGGCCAGGGCAGGAGATTGTGGTTTTAGATAGGGGGCAGAGAAAGCCTCACCGAGTGACATTTTAGTCAAGACCTCCAAAAGGCTTGGGAATGGACTGTACAGATAACTAGAAAGGGCCTCGTAGGCAGCAGGGCTGGTCTGTGCCAAAGCCTTGAGGCAGGAATGTGCCTGGCATCTCTGGAGTGGGTTGAGCAAGTGCAAGTGTAGGGAGGAGAGGAGTTCAGGCACGTAAAAAGGGGTGGGACCCTGACCTTGGAAGGCTTTTGGAATTCAGTCCTAAATAATGGTTCTCTAAGGGTAGCCTCTGAACCACCCAAGGTCCTCTGAGTCAGAAACTCTGGAGGCCAGCTCCACAGTCTCTGAGGGGATTCTGCTGCCCTCCTCTACAATGTGAGAGCCACCGCTGTTGACCCTCGGGGCCCCTCCTGACCCCCCTGCAGGCTCTGCTGTTCCCTCCATGGTGGTAGAGACAGAAGGGGCAGATGTGGTTGACCTGACCTCTTGACCTCAAGAAATGAAGTCGTCTTCGTGGCTGGGAGTTGACATTCAGACACATAAAAGAAGTTGGGCGCTGTGCCTGTGCTCAAACTGAGGCGGGTGCCTGCGAGGAACAGAAGGCAGGAGGCAGGGACACATGGCCAGTGCCTGGGAGACGGGATCATTGACTGTCAGCTCCTGCAGGGCCTCAGAGAGCCTGGGGACACCTGGTCCTGCCCTCAAATTGGTCAGAGAAGACTGAGGACTAGAAAGGGACATTGGCTGCTAATTAGTACATGCGGAATTCCTGTGGGCCTTCTGGACTTCTAGGCACCCACCTGCTGCCTTTAAATTGTGCTCAGCAGGCTTAGAGATTTGTGGCACCCAGAGAATACCACTGCTGGATAAGTATAGGGGGTGGTGGTGGCATAGGTAGCTGTAGGGGACACTGGCAGTACAGGTTGGTGTAGCAACACGGGACGGTGGTGGTACAGGCAGGTGTAGGGATGGTGGTGATGCAGGAGTACTTCAGAAAAAGACGGGAGGTGGTTGGAGGAGGGTGAACAGAAAAAACACCCCTTATCAGGGCCTCTGAGGGTGTGCATCATTGGAGGAGTGGTGGGAGTTCTGTTTGTGTGGAACTGACTGATGGGTAAGTGTGAGGGCCAGCTCACAAAGGTCTCGAATGCCATACTAAGCATTTGGGACTTGAACCGTTGGCAGCGAAGGCCCCAAAGCCCCAGGTGCCCACTTCCTGAAGGTCGTGTCCAGGCTGTTCTGAGCTCCTTACTCGAGTCACGGCCTCCCCTACCCGGCCAGGACTGACTGCCCCTCAAGGGCTCCTAGCTCCCACAGAGCCCTGCCTGACTTCTTCCAGAACTCTCAGAACAACCAGACTCTCAGCTGAGAAGTCAGGGTGACTCTGGACTGAGCACAGTCCTGTCCACCTGATGACCTTGTTCCCAGAGCCGGCCAGGCCCCACTGAAGGCAAAAAGCAGAGATCAAACTCCCCGAAGGCGGTCTCTCCAGCAGCCACCGTGCACCTGGCTTTGTGGAAAATGAAAGATGCCTTCTTTTCTTAATTTAAAGGAAATGCATATACATCAGGGAGAAGCTAGAACATTTACAAAAGCAATAAAAGAAAAATGTAAATGAGCCACCATCTAGATAGAGATAGTGTTGTATTAACAATTTGTATATCCTTTCCGAACATTTTTATGCATTTATTGTTTTCCTTACAAAGTAGAACCATATTGTACATGTTCTTTGCACTTGCTTATTTCACTTATGGGCTTACAAACATCTTTACATGCCATAACTACACATTTTGACAGCATCGTTTAAAATGGTCAAATAATGTTGTATCTTATGGTCAATCCCCTAATAGTGAATGTTTAGGTTGCTTCCCATTTTTTGATTCTATAAACAGCTCTGTTGTAGTGAATTATCCTGTAATAGAACTTTTTCATGGGATTGATTATATCCTAAGGATGAATTCCTAGTGGGATTGTTGGGTCCCACCAGCCAGCTCATTAAAGGCCTTGAATGCCTGCCAGAGAGATTGCAGCGACAGTCCTTGAGGTTGGAGCCGATCCAGTACCAGCACTTCCGTCCTCTGCACTGGCTCTAGCAGAGTGGAAGTAGACACTGGATATGTCAGGCAGATGGAAATTAAAATATCACTTTTATTAGTAATGAAGGCTAGTTTGGGGAACATGGCTTAGACGTGCAGCCATGATTGGCTTCCTAATACTGGACCCTGGGACTAACCAGGGCTCAGTACTTACTTGTGGCCGGGGCTGGAAACCAATGGGCCTCATCCTGGAAAACTATGGCAGCGCGGGAGTTCCCCGGAATGCTTGTCCCCTATAGGCCCTCAGCAGGGAGGATTGATGGGGTCACTGAGCTGTGCTGGCCCAGCTCCCCCCCCCCATCCCACTAACAGGTGATTCATTCCACCTCCCCTGGAATGTAGCTAAAAGGGTAAAGAAAAGCCAGGAGTGTTGTACACAAATGGATGTCCCTCTACACGGCAGGAAATAACAGGGAAGGATAAGAAGTGTTCTCCAAGAGCACTATGCTAGGCTTTCAGCCTCCATCTTCTCCTCTGATCCTTCTAATAGTGAAATAGATATTCCGGCCATTCCTGTCTTGTCGATGAGGAAAACGAGGCTTAGAGACTTCAGTAATGTGTCCCAGACTTCCTAGCTGGCACACGCAGGAGCTGGGGTTGGAACCCAGGCAGCCTCTGTCCAGGACCACCCTCCCCGAACCATTACTGACGTGCCTTTCACCATCAGCATCGTTTGACTTTTGATACGTTGACAACCCCTAAACTTAGAAGAGGAGCCAGCTAAGAGCCAGACCTGCCAGCTTGTCAGTGTCCCCAGGTTGAAGTGGCATGGCCCTCACAGCGTTTGGGAAGACCTCTGACCAGCCCTGTCCCCGTGAAATTCATTAAGTGCTTTCGAAAGCACCACTTAACCCAGCCTCCTAAATTATGATGAGCAGCAGTTTTGATGGACTGCACGCAGCACAGAGGACCTTGACGAGTGTCCTCGCTCAAAAAAGGGCTGAGAGAGAGACACTCTTTTCTTGATGTGAGGTTTTTGGTGGTTTCATTTTATCTTAAGGATCTCAGCAATTCTTGCGGGATTTGCTTTGATTTAGGGAGAAAACAATGAATGTTAAATAATTTCTTTTTCAATTAGAAAGAAAACATGTAATTTCAAGGGAGGGTGAGAACACTAATTGTACTTTTAATTGTGTCAATTGCCCTCTAGGGTAAACTCTAAGGAACTGGATAAGGAAAGAAAAACTTTCTTAGAGTTTTTCTTTGAGTGTTTTTCCATCATTCCAGGCAGTTCCCCAAAGAACAGTCACCTCCGTGGTCACACGTTTTCAGTTTTAATGGCTTTACAAGCAGAAATTTGGCTTTCTTTCCTTTTTTAAAGCAAGCAATTTTGGTTTCTTTAATTATATGTTCTTATAATTCCATAATTCTTTTATTCTTCAAACACTGGCTAAGGTATAGCAAGAAATTTGTAGACCTTGATGTTTGTACTTTAGTCTACCTGGTTGGTAAACATGTGGGTGAGGAAACACAGGTACCAATTAAAAGCCTGGATTCTGGAGCCTTATTCTTAGGATTCACTGTCGCCTTTACCTTTCACTAGCTGTGTGATCTTTAGCAAGTTACCTTGCCTCTTGTGCTTCAGTTTCTCATCTGTAAAATGGGGGTAACACCCCCCCCCCCACCATAGAGTTGTTCTGAGAATTCAGTGACTATTAGGACAGGTCATGCTGCAGTAACAGACTGCCAACTCCAAATCTCCAAAGTTCGATGCAACCCAAGTTTATTTCTCACTCATGCAAAGTCCTCAGAGGATCTGGATGACCGGCCGTGCAGTTGCCTCCTATGTTTGGGCTCAACATGTTTCAGGCTGCTTCCGTTTTACAACTTCTTCATGTCAATGTGTTTCCGTGCTTGCTACAGAGGAGAAGACAGATTATGGAGAATTACATATTGGCTCTCAAAGGCTTCGCCAGCAGTGACACTCATCACTTCTACTTGCATTTCATTGGCCAAAGCAAACTGCGTGGCCCTGCATAAATTCAAGGTGGCAGGAGGGGCCCAGAAGCAGAGGGAAACCAGGGATAGGGGTGAGCAGTGGTACGTCCACCACCACATATACTGTGCTTCTTAGAACTGTGCATGGCACACAGCAAGTGTGAAACAAGTGTAAACTATTGTTGCCAAAGGCTGGCACTTCCAAAATAGAATTTACATTTTTGTCGAGACTGGTTTCCTTTTCTTTGTAGATTTGGCCTAAAGAACAGCTTCCGCACGCACACAGAGGCCCTGAAAGAGTCCCCTGGGAGGTGGAGGCTGTTTCTTGCTGTCACAGTGGTGGTTCCAGTGCTTCTGGTACTGAGTAGGTGGCAGATGTTTAGGAGGTGGCATTAGCTGTGTTTGAGAACACGGGCTCAGGATCACATGGTCTTGAGTTTCAATTACAGCGTCTACTAAATATGGGTGACCTTGACCAGGTGACTTATTCGTTCTTAGACTCAGTGACTTCATAGTTAAAATCGTCCTAGGAATGCCTGCATCACAGGGTGGCTGTGAAAATTCAGTAAGATCATAGATGTAAAGTGTTCATGGTGTTCATTGGTGCTTTTTGCCATTGGTATTGTGTTGATGATGATAAATAAAATTCCCTGAACCCTCAGCTTGCTTGTCTGCAAAATGGGAATAGTAATACTTACCCTTTAGAGCATTCTAGATGCTAAATACACAGAGTAAACACCAAAAAAATTTTTTCCCTTCTGTCCACCCGCTTCATAATTATGGCAGATTTTGATCCTGATCCAGGAAAGCCATTTGGGATCCCTTCAGCTCTTCCCTGCCTCCCAAGCTTGTTGAGGGTTAAATGGGCTGATTTAAACACCTACCAATGGGTTTCCATTCCCCTCCCCTGTCCTATCATGTCCCCTCCTCACTAGAGTGCTGTTTTTATTGGGGTGGGGGCATAGAGTTCCAGACATCGGGGCATGTTTCCTGACCTTGACTTTGGCACTGTACCCATCTCAGCAGACGACTGCCCAATCCACATGCTGCCGAGACCTGACCCACGACAAAGTGAAAAGTTTGATTTTACTCAAAAACGGAATTTCACCACCTCCAAAGTAACATTGGCACCCAAAACCCCCTCACAGTGGGATGAACCAGCAGTTGGCTTAGGTGCCCGGGGGCACTACTCACAGTAGCTATCGAAGCCAGAGTGGGGATAATGCATCACGAGAACACACCGCACGTCCCTGATGGCAGTGCTGCCACCAGCCCCTCTCGGGCCAGGCTGACTCATCTAGAAGGCTCCTTAGAATGTGCCACCTCGTACTGGAAGCATGTTCCTCCCCTTCCCATCCTATTGGCGACTCCTTGCTTTGTGTCCCCACTGAAACCCTGGTCACTTTCTACTAGTGAGCCTGCGGGAAGAGGAGGGTGCTGGCTCCCAGGATGTTGGCAGCCCAGGCATGAATGTCAAATGAATAATTAAGGGAGGAAACCAGGGGCTTTGAAAGAAACTATATTCCAGAGAAAATATCTTACATGTGCCCTTTGTACAAAATGAGTCTCCTAGAAAGAGGAGTGAATATTTTCCTCCTCTTCTAAGGTCTTGGAGAATAAAAAAGGAAAACCCTACTGCCAGGCAGCTGTGGAAAAGGTTCAGGCTTGCGGGGAAAGCGCAGGGTGATTGATTAGTCATGCCTGCTGGGGAGCGGCCTGGGAGGAGGCAGCACCGAGGCCTGACCGCTGGCATCTCTCTTAAACCCTTAACTGGCCACCAAATTAGTGAAAATGCAGCTTAAACTGTGAAGTATGGCCTTTCTCCAACATTTAATTGGGATGTTTAGCAAATGTGTTTTACTACTAAAATGCAAATGGGGTGGAAAATAGAGTTCATTTTATAATCCATATTGAATATATTTTGGTACTTTATCAACAGAAAAGATGTTTTTAGTGAATGAGAAGGAAAGCAACCCTTTCTATCTGAGTGACTGATGGACCTTTCTGGGTAGAGAGGGATCTGATGGCTGTCCGAGGGGCAGGGAGGGAGACAGTGCTTGTGCACCAAAGGCCTCCCGCAAGGCTGGGTTAATGTCCTGGCTAATCCTTGGCCTCAAAGTCGGATCACCAAGGTCAGTGTTTTCGTCCCAACTTTTAATTAATGGAAAAATCTCAAACCTACTTGAAAAGTGAAGGACTATGCAATAAATACTGTGTATACCCTTTGTCTTTACCATGGTTCCCGAACCGTTAGCATTTTGCCACATTCGAGCTCTCTCTCCCTCTCTACACACACACACACACACACACACACACACACACACACACACACATATTTTTGTTTTGCTGAGTCATATAAAAGTAGGTTTCAGACATCACAACACTTTACCCCAGTCTTCATCCCAAATGCTTCAGCTGCATTTCCTGAGAACAAGGACATTCCCCTACATAATTGTAAGACCATCAAGACATTTGACATTAATACAATAATATCGTGCTTCAGAAAATTAATATTAATTCCATAATACCATCTATTATTTGGTCCTTATTTAATTGTCCTCAGATACCCCAAGAATGACTTATAACTTTTTTTTTTAAATCTAGACACCAATGTGTTTTACGTGACTGCTATATCTCTTTTCATTCAGAACAGCACCCTGCCTTTTTACATTTTCATGACTGTTTTTGAGGAAACACAGACTGTGTGTCTTGTAGAATGTCCCACCTTCTGGATTTGTTTGCCGGTTTCCTCTTGGTTATTGTAAAATGAAACACATTTGGCAGGAATACCCAGGGCAGTTCCCGTGCACTTGTTACTACATCCCATCAGGGACAAGTAACATCCTGCAACTGGAGACACTAAGCTTGATCCCTTGGCTAAAAAGTGGTGACTGCAAGACCTCACTATTACAAAGATACATTTTCCCTTGATAGCTATTAACTAACCTGGGACTGATCCTTGGAGAGCATGGGAATATCCTGTTCCCCACACAGTCTTTCTCCCAGAAGCCTTAGCATCCATGGGTGACCCTTACCTGAGTCAGTTGTGACACTGAGGATTGCAAAATGCTGATTTTCTAATTCTATTGTTTCCTCCCCATTGCATTCCAGAAAACAATGTAGTGGGTTGACTACTTACTGTCTTTGAGCTTTACCCTACTTATGCATATAAAGAGCATGATATGAGAGTGTTAATACAAGGATTAATCTCTATAATGAATATGAAAGAAGCTTATATCACATGTTTGATAATTGATAGGAATTACTATTATTTACATTCTGAGGGGGGGGTTGCCTCAAATAAAATGAATGTATTTATCTAAGTTGGTGGTTTCTAAGAGAAAATGAATAAGTAAGAAGAACATAAACAATTTAGCTGAGTTCAGCCAATTCATAAGCTCTTGCTGTGTGCCTGCCACAGTGCTAGGCATGGACATAAATAGCTCAATGCCCTAGATGAATTCAATGCCAAGGGAGGGAGAAGATGTATAAAACTGGAAGAAACAGTAATTTGTTAATCAATTAACTAATTGACTCATTTGTTACTTTATTCACTCAATAGACATTTGATGAAGTGCCAGAGATACTAAATCAAATGATCCCTGGTCCCTGCCCCCCAAAGATTTACAGCTTCTCCCTAGGGCACCCCCTGAACTCAGACTGGGGTCTGCCTGAGTGTATGGCCGGCCTGTTTGCACTGCACCATGGAGAGAAAATGATGGCAGGGAACCTCTCTGCTGAGCTATTGGGGCTGAGCTGTGTTTGCCTCTCCAGTGTGTTTTGCACAGTCATGAGTGGAATGTAGCTAGGTAGTGGGGTTCCAAACCAGCCTACTCCTGAACCCCACCCTCTCAGAGCCCAGCAGACTCAGCTGCCAGGGACCGTCCTCTGAAATCCTTGCGTCACCTCCTGCTATGAGAGCCTTGCATCACCTCCTGCAGGTGCGGACCAGAGCAGGACTTGCCGGCTCACCCACCCCACCATTGCCTTTGTTCTCAGCTGACATCTTATCAGGAGCTGAGACTACACAGGGAATGCAGCTCATCAAAACCCAGCGGCTTGGAGGTGGCCATAGGTGGTGCAGTTCCGTCCTCGCCTGTCCAGTTAGGCCACTTGCCTCTCTTTTCCCTTAGATCACAGGGAAATGGATATTTGGCAGTAGTGGCCGTGGCTATAATCTTTGTACCAAGGGGGTGTGGTAACCATGGAGGTGGTGAGGGAAAGCCTGCCTGGGTCAATTCAAACTTGGTGGGGAAAGGAAGGATTTCAAATGCATCTGGAAGTCAACTGTGAAACATTATTTACACCTTTCCCCCTTTCCTTTTCTAACTGGATCTCAAATATACAAGAAAGTAGAGTGATTCATACTCATAAGGTTCCAGGAAGTGTCATCATCATGAGTGCAAGCACTTGTTTTAGTTCATAGTTTTTTTTTCTCTTTATCTGTGATCCACATTCCCCTATAGGTACCCATCTGAGGTGTGTAATGTGAGCCCTCAATACATGTCTGCAAAACATGCAGTGTTATTTTGTGTGTGTGTGTGTGTGTGTGTTATTGATTCATAGCTATGATGTCGTGCCAAGGAGCCTGTCCTCTCCTTACCATTTTCACTCATGTTCTCACCATGGTTTTAACATCTGTCCTCATTGTTGGCTGTACATCTAGTTTATTGCTTCTGACAGCTGCATAGTTGTGGCGACTAGGGTAGGCTAAGCTATGCTGCAGTAACAACACCAACATCTTAATGGCTTAAATTAATAAAGGCCATCCTCCCTATATTATCAGGTCACTAGGAGCTTTGCTTCAAGGGACTTAGGTCGATGCAGCCTCCCCTGTGGCAGGGAGAAGAGAAAGTGGCAAAGCGCCCACTGGCTTCTAAAGGCTGTGTGGCAAAGCGCCCACTGGTCCAGAGGTAGCCAACACAAGTCTCAAGGCCATTCCCAACTCCAGGTGGGGTGGGCAGTGCAATCCTACCAGGAATCCAGGAGGAAAAAAACTGGAAATAACTGGTGAATGGTGCTAATGACTACCACAACGAAAGTACTCACCATATTTTGCATTATTTATCCATTCTTTAGTGGTAGGCAACTACTTGATTCCAATTCCCCACGACCACAAACAGTGCTGTCATGAATATCCTTTTACTTGACCCCTTAGAGATGTCTGGGTTCTATCCCCAAGCGTGGGTTAGTTGGCTCATAGGGTTTATACCTACTTGGTTTCAATAATCACCGAATTGTTTCTAGAATGTAGCATTTCTAGAGTGACCACACCAATCTAGACTCCCATCAGTGGTGACAAAGGGTCCCCATTCACTCATATCTTCTCCAACATTCGATGTCACTCAACATTCTAAGTTTGCCAATCCGTCAAGTGTAACATGGAATCTCACTGCTAGTGATTTTTAGAATCTCTTCTCAAATCTGTTGACTGTGCCAGTATCCTAGTTGTCACTCATAGTCACAGGCCATTTCTCAGTTGCCTTTCCTGTTTTTATCCTGCCGATTTATCGCTCTTTCTTGGGTAAGTAGATGTTACTCCCTTGCTGGGTTTTGACAACACACATATCTGTTTCCACTTTGCCACTTCTCTGTTAACTTTGCTCATAGTGTCCTTTGCTGAACAGAAGTCCTCGATTTTGATGTAATCAGATCCATCAACTTTTATGCGTTATGGTTTGTGCTTTGGGGATCTTATTAAAGGGGTCCTTCCATTCTCTGTGTTCACAGAGGTAGTCTGTCACCCTCTCTCCGGTTAGCTTTGTAGTTTTCACATTTAGGTTTTTCATTCCTTTGGAGTCTGTCTGCCTTTAATAAATGATGTGTGGGAGAGATCCAAATTTGTTCAGTGAGCCAGTCTTCTCAACATTATTAAGGAATCACTTCTTCTCCATTGATCTGTGGTGCCCCTTTTCTCATAAATCAAGTTCTATAGTGCATGGGTTTGTTTCTGAGTTTTTTTATTATGAGGTTCTGAAACTTAACATTCAAAAACTAAAGCTGAAGGAGGGTTTGCTTTGGAGAATGTGCATGGTGTGTTCTGAACGAGGGAGCCTTGATGATTTCCGGTAATGGTGGTGAAGCATAACGAAACCAACAGGAACCTGGGGGGCAGGTGAACCTGCACTCCGTCCTGACTTTCCCACTTCCCAGCCACTCGACCTTGAGCAACTTTGACCTTGAGCAACTTCTTCCACCCTTCTGAGCTTGTCTCTTCATCTGTAAATCAGGGACGATAATATGGGCCTCCTGGGATTGTTGTAAATGCTGTGATATATGTAAATGTGTAGCCCTCAATAAGTGCTATGTCCCCTGGGACCATCATCTTCAGACAAATGACTTCAGTGATGCTCTAAGTCATTTCCCCAGGCCTCACTGGTGTGTGGCTGTAGATGGGGAACTTGTTACTCCTAATACCCTGAATGTCACTGCCTCTTGTTCCCACCCGCTAGTCCACGGCATTCACTCAGTTATTTCTGGGTAGACCGGGGTGTCTGCAGAGGGCTTATGAAAGTGTCCCATTGGTCTGTCCACGAGCACCTCTGTGGGCACCACTGAGGTCTCCATGGAGACCTGCACTGTCCAGCCCCTGAGGCACAGAGACCTGGGCCCGGCATGTGGTAGATGCTGAGCTAGAAATGCTGAACATGCCATCAGAATGCTTGTCTGGCCTGGCCATTTCCACTCATGGGCTTTAGAAACATTGGAGTGTTGCTGCTTGGCTCCCCTCTCCCTCTCAGCTCTTTCTCCTGAAATGAAAATAAAACAAGGTCCCTGAGCCACAGGATTGAGGGAAGCACCAAAGGCTTCGCAATCAGGCTGTGGGCTGGGAGGCCTGTGCGGGACACAGTTTGGCTTAAAGGCCACCCAAGCCTGACTCTAGGAAGGCATGTTGTTGTTTTTGCATGTTTCTTTTTTTTTGTCTTTCAAAAAAGGACCTTTTTTATTTCTTTTTTTTTTTTTAACTTTTGTGACTTACACTTTTGACCCCTTGGTTGTGGCTCTGTTCTGTCACCTTCTTTCCTGGGCCTTGGAGGCCGGTCAGTCCAGGCAGGAGGACACTGGCCGTCTGGGAGACCACCTCCTTAGGGTTGTTTTTCTTTGGAGGCCGGTGCAGGCAGGAGGACACTGGCCGTCTGGGAGACCACCTCCTCCCAATATGGCACCGTCCTGGGGTGTCCCTGGTGGGATTCCACCTGACCCAGCTCCTCTTCCCCCGCTTCTGACCGTGTTTTGAAGTATTGCTGGCGCAGCAAATCCAGAACACTCTCTTCCCCGACCCCCACTTAGTCATAGTAATAAAGCCGTTTCATTTCTCTCTGGGTTCAGAGACCTCTGCTCTCCTCCCTTTGGCTCAATCCCAGCCGGAGTAGCCAGGGGGAAGATCATTCTGGGGCTTTGGAGTGTCCGAATGGCACTAAATCTCCTTTGTGGTTGCTTCTGCCATGACAACAGACTTCTTCACACAGCCCACGAATGGGCCGTGGGCAGGGTCCCAAAGAAAGGAGACGTCGGGAGCCTGCCCAGTCCTGTTGCTGAAGAGTCTGGTGAAGGCCTGGGCAGTGACCAGAAAGCATCCTCCACTGTCCTTCTGGTCCCTGGAACCCGGAAGGATTTGACTGGCAAACCCAGTTCTAGGAAGAGATTTCCCTGCTGTCCTGCCAGGCTCCCCAAGATGCTTCTCTGTGGAACTTCGGGGAGAGACGATGTGGGCGCCGGGCAGGGACCCTCAGCTGCAGAGCTCCACCCTGCTTCACGGCCAGGTCCCTACTGATTTTAAGTTGCACTGTCTTGGCTGAGTCTTGTAGTTATTCATTTACTAGCAGAGAATTCCTTGTTCTTTCTTTTTTCTCAAATGCTCCTAGAGTTGAGGAGGTAAATAGATAAATGTACACTCAACATGATAAAACTGATTTTTTTTACTACTCCTCTGCTTTTACTGTAATGGTGTAACGTATTCATTATCTCTTCATTAAACATGAAAAGGAAGGATATGATTCACTCTTAAAACTACGTTTTCACTTATGTGGTCTCCACTCGAGCTTGGATGTTGAAGATACTCGGTACATCTGCTCTGTATCTGCAGAGACCCTGGGCACCACTGGACAGGGCGGACACAAGTAATCAAGCATAGCACTTCTCGCCGGGCTCACAGGGGACTTCAGAACCCTTCTCAACAGTGTCCTAGGCAACCACTGGTGACCAGAGTTGGCGTGGGAGACGAAAGCTATCTGCTCTCCTGCCTTTTAAGTGCCATCCGTTCTTACTCATCGTTCTTTGTTAATTCTCTTCAGTTGGTACTTTGTACCTTATATTATCAATTAGCAACATGCCTTCATTTTTCTACTACCCTGTAAGTTGCTTGAGAAGGAATCTGTGCTTGACTCATGTTTGTATCATCCCAGCTCTGCCCTATAGTTATCTTTCAACGGCTGCCGTTGGATCAATGAAGAGTATGTCTTCTCACGAAGGCTGAAAGGGCAGTGTTCAAGTTCTAGTCCAAATCGGGTCTAGGACTTGCAGCTCCCTCCTCAGGGATACTTATACATTCCTCTCCTGAAATGAATGAAAGCCAACCAACAATTACAAAATAAAAGCTGACAGCACACTTAAACCCATCTCCAGCCTCAAACCAGAACAAAGCAGGGACAGTTTGTCTCGTATAAATTTCATAATCCAGGAAACTGCCTACCCGGAGCCAAAATACAGTTCAACTTGGCATCTTCCTCAGCTTAGTTCCAGCAAGTGTGTGGCACCAAGCGTTTGCATTCAAGGGCATGGCCTGTGTCAAGGAGCATACCACCTCTGGGGACCACGCGATGGCCGCACAGCCGGCTGGATTGTCCTAGTAACCTCCTGACATCATTCCCGACCACTTGCTCCGTGCTCACTGTGAGCCAGCTGCACAGACACCCTGCCCTGCCCGGGGCCGTCACCCACCACGTCAGGCAGCCGCAGACTCACCCCTCACCTCCCTCCGGTCTCTTTTCCACTGTCCCGTTTTGTCCCCTGTGACCCCATGCCACCCCTTCCTCCTGTCCTACTTTATTTCTCTCTTGAACACTTAGTACCAGCAGACCTCTGCCCGTTTGTTTGTTATCTGTTTGCTACCTGCCCACTGTCCCGGGACGCGTGCTCCGGGGGCGCCGTCTGGTGCACTCCCAGATCCCCAGGGCCGGAGCTGGGTGTCTGCACCTCAGCGCTGTTGACGATTCGGGGCACGTCGTTCTCTGCTGTGGGGCCGTCCTGTGCACTGTAAGATGTTGAGCAGCATCCCTGGCCTCTTCCCAGTAGATGCCATCTGCACCGCCTGTCCTCCAAGCTAGCCCTGGCTGGTGTAGCTGCTCAGTAGCCTGTGAACTAAGGGGTTGCTGGTTTGAATCCCAGTCAGGGCACATGCCTGGGTTGTAGGCCAGGTCCCGGTGAGGGAGCATGTGAGAGGCAACCACACATTGATATTTCTCTCCCTTTCTCTTTCCCTTCCCTTCTCTCTAAAAATAAATAAAAATAAAAAAATAAAAAAAGAATGCACGGTTAAATGCCCCCTAGGGGAGGGGCAAGATCACCTCTGGTCGGGAACCCCTGGCCTGGAAACAGCACAGTCAGTTCAAATGTGTGTTGACCCAGCATTTGTTCATACTTGTACTGTGTACTAGGCAGGCACTGCGCAGGGTTGTCTTTCATTTACTGTCACATCCGTGGGCACAGAGAACGGTTCCCACCTTGTGGGGTGGTGGTAAAGTATAGGAATGATATCCATAAAGCATCTACACCGCTTCTGGACATGTAGTAGTAAGCGCTTAATAAATGGCAGTTGTGACATTGTGCAAAGACCTTGACCTGATCCCGTTCACCCTTCCAGCCTTATGACCCCTTGCCCCACCCCCACCCCCCATTTTACAGATGAAGACCTGAAATTCAGGAAGCTGGAGGAATTTGCCCCAGGGCACACCGCCAGGGGCTGGGCATCCCAGCTGTGCGTCCGGCGCTTCCTCTCCCTCCCCTCCTTGAGAGAGGGGTGACCTCAGAACTAGCCTCCTTCACAGCCCCCAGCCTGGTGTGCACTTCATGCTCCATAAATATTTGTGGAGGAATGGAGTGCACGACCCCAAAATTGAAAGTCAGACAGGATAAATGCTGGAGTGGAAGAGGCCAGAGAGCCCAGGAAAGAAATGCAGGAGGGAGACGTTTGTTCTGGCGGGGGGGACTCCCAGTGGGATCACAGGGAGTGTCCAGGGCAGTGGACCAGGGAGCCTGAGGTCCTGCTGCCAGTCTCCCTGCAGGAAGGGACGCTGGCCTCTTGTATCACCTAGCCCGTGTCCTCTACAGGCTGGGGGAGGGGGGCAGGGGCCGGGAGGGGGTTGGCTGGCAGCTTCGCCTCCCCTCACCTGCCTCCCTAGCACCCTCCCTCTGATTCATCAGAGCGATTCTTTTTTCCTCCCTCTGTGTTCCTTTTCCAAACCTGAGGCTTTGAGACCTGCTTGATCTTTCGTCATTTCTATTTCCTCTCTCCCACAGCCCCTGCCTGACTGCCCGGCTTCAGAACGGCCCCAGATGCCTAACCTACATTTCCTTCCCCTGCCACTGTCGACCCCTCCTGCAGCTGAGCAGTTCTCCCCTGCCTCATGGGTGGGGCCACTCTGAGGCCTCTCTCACCTCTCCCCGCTCTTGACCTTCCCACACCGAGCCCCAGACCCAGCTTCACATCCTTGCCCTTTGGCAGGCCGAGGGAGGAACTTTCCCCAGTGCTGCCATTCTCCTGGCACTTTTCAAAAGGAGCTGTGTCCTTTGTCCCCCACAGTCACAGCCCCACCACCCTGCTGGGACAGGGACTCTTGGCTGCCCTGCCTGCGAGTGCTGTTTAATGTACGTTTAATGTATGTAAAGCGAACCACGGGAGAGCGCTTGCCTTCCGGGCCCTGTCACCGTGGGATGGACTCACGCTGGAGGCCTCTTGGCTTATGGCCCTGAACGTTCTCACGCCTTTCCTGCAGGCGCCCCCAGCTAGTCATGGAGGAGCAGTTTCAGTCCTCGGTGCCTGATCTGGTGTCCACACTCACCTGCGAGTCGGGCAGTTTCCTCTCTCGGGCCCTGAGACAAGGCTTCGGGACAGGAATGCTGGGGAAAGGCTAAGTCTTTCTTGACCTCCTGGGACCTAGAACTGTTGCCTGTATTTATGTGCAGGCCTCACATAAATATCCGATGACTTGGCATTTATGCCTCTGACCCTGTGGGGCTACGAAACAAACACCACTGCCGTGGCCCGGAGGAATGTGTTTTCTCCTTTCTTCTGAGTTTGTAATCTGGTCGTGGCTGCCTTCTGTGGGGTGATTACGGCACATGAGGCACATGTTTTATTCATCCCTCCAACAGCGGGTTACTGTAAATGCCCAAGATACTGTAAATGCCCCATTTTGCCGGTGAGGCGCTCAGAGATGTAAGGGTCGGGTTCTCCATTGGAGCCCTGGCCTGCCTGACTTTAGAGCCCAAAAGCTCAATTACTGCCCTGTGTTCTCCCGCCTTCGGTGGGAAAAGGAGTCAGTGGCCACCCCTGGACGGTTTCGGACACAGAGACGCACTGGTGAGAATCCCTTCAAGGCCAAAGGCTGCTCGTTGCCATCCAGATGCTGCTGGGAACATTGAGATGCCCCCAGCCCTCTTTGGACATTGCCTCTGAAAAGACCTGGGACAACACTCAGTGAGCTGTTGGGACAGGGGCATGAAAGCCAGGCCCCCACTCACCAGTGCAGGATGGCTCAGAAGGGTCATCCCAGCTTCTGAGCACCCAGGGGGCTGAGCTCAGGTCTCTGTTGAGACCAAATCACAGCCCAACCTCTCCCTCTGCCCGGTCCAGCTTCTCAAATTGCCTGTATGGGGGTCGGGCCTGAGAGCGCACCTTTGTGTCTCTCTTCATACTCATCTCTGTCTGTTCTTCTGCTTCTCGGAGAACCCAACCTGCCACATCGACTGTCCTCTGTATCCCCTCGGAAGTGTCTGGGGTCTTAGAGGGGCAGCGTGGACTGGTTGAAGACCAGGAACAGTTCATGGCCAGGCGGAGGGGGTCCCACCTCAAGTGCCAGCCTCAGTATGGTTTCCCATGGAGGCTCTGAGTCTTGATGCCCCACCGGTGGGACGGAGAACTCTGCTGAGCTGTGGTAATGCTTATGTCCCAGTCTTCTTGGGGAAATGCTTGTGAGGACTAGATGTTTGGGGGTAAGAAAGGCAGAAATGGGAATGATGACTCTTTTAAGATTTTACACACACAGTGCATGGGCAAGGGAGAGAGACCTTGCTCTGGGCAGGCAGGGGGATGTGGCCAAGTGTAACACATGATTCAAATTCCAGTAGTTCAATGCTTGTGTCTCGTTGTTTCAATTACAGGCCTGTCCTGACTCCTTTTCATCCCCTCCCAGTGTTCAGAAGGACCATGACATTCAATAGACACTCACGAAGCATGAGAAGAAGAGAAACGAATCAGCAGGGAGGGAAGTGAAGGGCAGCCTAGCCAAGGGAGAAAGCGGGGAATATAATCTCATTATGGACTTCGGGAGACTCAGCCACTTGTACATTTTTCTAACATTAGTGAAGTGCCCACTCTGTGTGAAGCCGATGCCAGGGGCTAGAATATCAGATGATTCAACCACGGCCGCTGCCCAGAAAACACTGTGACTCAGCCTTGGGTATGTCACTTAATGACTTTCTTTGGCTTGGCTGCATTCGGACATGGTCTGTTAACCTTGCATCACTTAAAGAGCGGGGCTGATTGACAGATCCTCGCATCTTCCCTGTTCTTCTTGCCTCTGCCTCCCCTTTACACATCAGTGAGCATGACTGGGCCAGCACCTCCCATCGCTATTGCTTATTGAGTGCTTGCCCTGTGCCCGGCCGGTACTTAAAGCAATCTACATGCACTATTTTATTTAATCCTTATAACAGCTCTATAAGGTAGGCACTCTTCTCCTCCTTCTTTTATAGATGAGCACTGGAGGCTCTGGGAAGATAAGTAATTTGTCCGAGTTCTCATAGAAGTAAGCGGCCCAGCCCGGGCTGTCTGCCAGTGCAGCCTGTTCTCTCAGTGGTTTTCTGGAGATGCCCACTTTCCCACTTTTTTTGGCTCCCGTCTTGACACCTTGCTATGTCCCCTTATCATCCATTCCCCTTGGGCCCCCTGGTTCCACCTCCACACACTGGCCCATCTTCTCACTGTTTCCCCTTTGCCATCCCAGTGCTGACTGTTCGTGCCCGAACTCACAGCTGTGCTGGCTCCTTCTGCCTTGGGAATGGGAACGCATCTTCCCTCACCTGTGAAAATGGCTCCTGGCAGGGCTTTGGCTGCAGGCCCTGCCTGGCGGACAGGCATCGGGGTCCTTAGGAGGCTGTAACATAGGTGTCACCAGGGTGCTTTCTCCACCTGAGGTGAGAGCCACTCCTGCTCTTATGACACAGCGTAGCAGAAGGTGCTGGAAAGAAGTGAAGAAGCCTGGTTTCTGCTCCCTGTGGCAGGCAGTATGGGTTGACGGTCGAGCACCAGAGCTGTCAAAGTTGATAGTCTGGATTTACCACCTACATGCTGAGTGACTTTGGGCAAGTTACTGAACCTCTCTGAGCCTCTCTGTACAATAGGAACGATAACAGTGCCCTCCCCATAGGTTGTTGGAAGAGCAGATGAGACATTTCATTGCATTCAAAGCACCAGATGTGCCAGCTGGCACAGAGAATGGGCTCTAGAAACGGTCTTTGTTATTCAGCTTTATTCTCAGTATTGGCAGAGAAGCCATAAACTGCCTTCCTCACTCTCATCTACCTTCATCCCTTCATCCCTTCCTCCCTCACCCTCTTTCTTGCTTCCTTAATATTAGTCACCACCTACTACAAGCAGTCTTAACACTGGGGCAGTGGGAGACAGATGATAAAGACCAACCCAGCCTTGGGGAGCTTATAGAACCTTCCAGAAGCATGAGGGTCAGCAGACCAGGCTGCTGTGAGGCTTGGCTTTCAGTCTGGGCTCCACTCCGGGACAAGCTGATTTCTGTGGGCCCCGGTGCCCTCGCACCCACCGTAACCCATCACAGTGCTGTGTCTGGCTGCAGTCCGAAGGGGAGGCAGACACCACCACCGTCTGTGTGCCTCGCAGCAGCAGAACCCCTTGCAGCCCTAGTACTACGTGATGTTGACATTCATGGGTGACCCTTACAGGACCTGCCTTAACTCCAGTGCAGAGCAACAGAATGTGTTCTTGGTGTTGGAGGGTGTGCTATGAACTGAGCGCTGGTACACGGACCTGGGATTTATGAATGGGTGTCACTGGCCTGCTGTTTTGCATTTTATCACCAAAAAGTATGGAAGATTGGGATCTCTTATTTCAGCAAATGCTTTATGGTTTTCATTACTCTCTTGAATCTCTGCATAATTTGCTGGGGTTAGAGAGAGAGAGCCTCTGTTTCTTTGCGTGCATTTTTTTTCTCTTCCATGTAAACTTGTAAAAATCATAAAAGGCCAGCAAATGAAAGGCCTGGCCATACCAGAACATGGCTGCACGTCGCAACACGATGGAGTGGGCCCCTTCTAAGTCAGGGAACAGTGGTGTGGGGCAAGCTGAGTGAACTTGATCTTGGGTCTCCCTGTCTGTGTAGACTCACGCAGGCCCCTCGGGGTTTGGACCACACCCTGTATTCACAGATGGGGAAACTGAGACCAACAATTAGGAAGTGACCTGTGTGAGGCTGACTTACCTGGAGCCTCCTGAACCCCATCCTCTGAGTCATTTGGCAACTTATTTTCAGGAGCCTGCTTTGTGTAATTAGCGGGAATCAGGAGTGTCCTTGTTTCTTTGTATTTTTCCTTTCGAACACTGAAGCCAGATGACCTCCTGCCACAATAGTCTTATTTATTTATTTTTAAAATATTTCCAGGTCATTCCGATTCTTTTTTTTAAAAGATTTTAATTTATTTATCTTTAGAGGGGAAGGGAAGGAGAGAGGGAGAGAAATATCAGTGTATGGTTGCCTCTCGTGTGTCCCCGGCTGGGAACTGGCTGGCAACCCAGGCTTGTGCCCTGACTGGGAATCAAACCGCAGTCCTCTGGTTCACAGGCCCAGACTCAGTCCACTGAGCTACACCAGCCAGGGCCCACACTCGTCTTTACATTGGGGTGTATACGTGAGTGTGCAGGACAGTACACCGGGAGGCAAGAAGAGCCTCCCAGAACATCTCTTCCTAATAATTATTTCTCATCCTTTTTGTATTTTTATATTTTTGTACATTTTATAATGAACTACTTCATACAGTAACTCAGCAGGAATTAGCTATATCTACAATTAAATATACATTTATATACTGGGAGGTATCCTCAAGAATTATAGGGGCGACGGTCTAAAACATTGGAGACCACTGGTTCAGTGAATGCACAGCCCCCCGACCACTGTCTAACGTGGCCCCACCACATCACACTTTCCCCTTCCTGTGCCTTTGTCTCCATCATTCTCCACGACATTATATTGTATTTGGTGGGTTTTGTCTCCCCCATGGGAAAGCTCTGTGTGGCCGGAAACTTTGCTGTGCCTGCTGCTGTCTCTCTGTAGGTCTCCAGTACGGCTGGGCATGCCGTGGGCATGCGGTGCATGTTTGTCGAAACAAGTGAATGGTGTGGGACCAGTGCGGGCAGGTGAATACTACGCCTGCCCACCAGAGTGGGCTTCATCCAGGGCAAGAGCAAGTGTGGGGCTAAGAGGACACCTGCCAAGGGCACACTTGCCCCAGGCCTTTGGAGAGGCTCCCTGAGTTGGAACCCTGAGCTGACACCTGCAGTATAAGAAAGGAATGGGTCAAGAAAGAAGAGAGCTCAAGGTGGAGCACTGTAGGGGCAAATGGTGGGGACAAGAGAGGGGAGAGTCTTCCAGAGGGTTCCATGAGGCTGGAACTCAGTGTGTGCATCAGGGAGTGGCGAGAGATAAGGCTAGAAAAGATATCAGGCCTCGTGACCCAAGCCTTCCTCGTTGCTTTAAGGAGTTGGGCTTTATCTTGAGGGCAGGGAGCGCTTATCGACAGTGAGGTGTGGAGCAAGAACCTAGCAGTATGATGGCCTGGATTTGCACTCTGGCTCTGTCGTTTGGGCAAGGTGTTTAAACCCCTTGTGCCTCACCTCCCTCATCTGTCAAATGTGGATGAGGATGAGACTGGCCTCAGCAGGGTCCTATGAGAAGCTAACGTATGTAAGTCTCAGAAGTCATCCCTGGCATGGAAGAAGTGTTCAGTAAGTGTTACTATTTAACTGTGCATCCCACTATTCTCCAGGCTGGAAATACATCATGACCGCATCATACATAAACCACCCTGGTAGGGAGCTTGCATTCTAATTAGGGGAAAACGTAATAAATGAATAAATAAACAAGAGCGAATCAGCCAACAATAAGAGAATTAGAGTAGGGAGACTTCCGGCCAAGATGGAGGCATGGGGGAAATGCTGTACCTCCTTGCACAACCAAATTTAAGGACAATAAAGACTTAGAAACAAAAATACAACCAAAACAGACAGAAAATTGAACTGTACCGAAGTCCGACAACAATGAACCATTCATTCAGACTGGTAAGAGGGGTGGGGTCGGCGGCAGCAGAGAGGGGTCCCGGCAGGAAGAGGAGGTGGTTGGTGACCAGGGTGCGGGGAGGAAACGAGCAAACCCAGTGAGCACGTAAGGTGGTTGGCTGACTGCGGACACACATTTGCACACAGATAAACCAGGCAGGTTTAAAAACGGTCAGTGAGACAGACCGCATAACCCAGGGGCCTAATGACAGGAAATAAAGCCTAAAAGCACGAGTTGGAAAAACTTTCGGGATTTGAGGTGCCAGGAGAGGCTCCCAGCCTCACAGGAGAGTTCGTTGGGGAGACCCACAGGGTCCTAGAACGTACATAAGTCCACCCACCTGGGAACCAGCACCAGAAGGGCCCAATTTGCTTGTGGGAAGAGGCAGAGGGGACCACAATCCAAGAGAGAGAACAAGTGCCATTGCTCCCTCTCTGACCTCTCCCCCACATACAGTGTCACAACCCAGCAACCGGGTTGCCCTGCCCTGGTGAACACCTAGGCTCTGCCCCTCATATGTAACAGGTGCGAACAGACCAAAACATTATGGCTCAAGCAGAAGAACAGCTCAAAGCCCCAGAGCCAATACTTCCAAGAGACAAAGAGTAGCCAACCTATTGGATGCACAGTTAAAAACACTGGTGATTGGGATACTCACAGAACTGGTTGATTTTAGTTACAAATTAGATTAAAAAATGAAGGCTACACTAAGTGAAATGAAAGAAAATGTACAGGGAACCAATAGTGATGGGAAGAAAACTGGGACTGAAATCAATGGAGTAGACCAGAAGGAAGAAAGAAACAACCAAACAGAAAAGAATGAAGAAACAAGAATTCAAAAATATGAGGAGAGGCTTAGGAACCTCTAGGACATCTTTAAATGTTCCAACATCCGAATTATAGGGGTACCAGAAAGGAAAGAGGGAGAGGAACAAGTGGAAAACTTATTTGAACAAATAATAAAGGAGAACTTCCCCAATCTGGCAAAGGAAATAGACTTCCAGGAAGTCCAGGAAGCTCAGAGAGTCCCAAAGAAGGTGGACACAAGGAGGAACACACCGAGGTACATCATCATTACATTAGCCAAAATTAAAAAGAAGGAGAGAATTCTAGCAGCAGCAAGAGATAAGGGGATAGTCACCTACAAAGAAGATCCCATCAGACTGTCAGCGGATTTCTCAAAAGAGACCTTGCAGGCAAGAAGGGGCTAGAAAGAAGTATTCCAAGTCATGAAATCCAAAGACCTACATCCAAGATTGCTCTATCCAGCAAAGCTCTCATTTAGAATGGAAGGGCAGATAAAGTGCTTCTCAGATAAGGTCAAGTTCAAAGAGTTCATCATCACCACGCCGTTATATGAAATGTTAAAGGGACTTATCTAAGGAAAAGAAGATAAAAAAGATGAACAGTGAAAGGACAGCAAACTCACAGTTATTAACAACCACACCTAAAACAAAAGCAAACTAAGAAGACAGCTAGATCAGGAGTGGAGCCACAGAAATGGAGATGTCATGGAGGGTTAGCAGCAGGGGAATGGGAGGAGGAGAAGGGGGGAGAAGGTACAGAAAATAAGTAGCATAGATGGTAGGTAGAAAATAGACGGGGGGGCAAGATAGTATGTGAAATGTAGAAGCTAAAGAACTTGTGATACATGGACATGAACTAAAGGGGGGGAATGTGGGGGATGGGGTGTGCAGGGTGGAGCGGAATGAAGGGGGAAAATGGGACAACTGTAATGGCATAATTAATAAAATATATTTTTAAAAAAGAGAATTAGAATAGGAATGTATAGAGGTGCCGGGCTTCCCTCGGGTAGGGCATCTGGGAATGTGACTTATCTGCAAGGAGACTGGGTGTGTTCCAGGGTCCAGAAGAGTCAGAGTGTTGGGGATGTAGGGGGGTGGGGGTATCCAGAAGGAGGGCTAGGACCTGGTCTGTTAAGAGAAGGGGCCCAGGTGGAAAGGCTCTGGAGGATGTAGGTGGTGATGGGATTTGGCTTCTTTTAAAAAGACCCTTGTGGCTGCTGTGTGGACTTACTGCAGAAAGAGGAAAAGATAAGATGGAGAAAAATATGGGCTTCTCTGTGTCCCTGTTCTGAGTCCCTTACCCGCCCCTGTTCGATGGCACCTTCACCTGCCTTTGCTACCAGTGTTGTCTCCCCAACCCACATCTTGCTCTGTTAGTCATTCGGAGGAAGGTTCAAGTGCCTGCAGAGCACTGTCGGTGGCTCTTGCTTTGGGGGCGCGATCACCTAGCAAGTGAACGAGGCGGCCCCAGAAGCAGGCTACCGGGGGTGGAGTCCTGCTTCCACTCCTCCTCGCTGTGGGCAAGTTCCTTAACCTTCTGGATTCTAGTTTTCTCCTCTGTAAAACGAGGGAAACAATAGTAACCACCTCACAGAGTTATGTGTGAGTTAATATTTTTAGAGCACTTGAGATAGGGCCCAGCCCAGAATATGCATTCACCAAGTGTCCCCTGCTTCTTCCTATCAGTGTTGTTTTCCTGCCTGTTCCAGGGGAGAGGTGCCTGTTCTCAGCCTACCTTGGAGAGATTGCGGGTGGATTAATGAGATAACAATTGTCAACTGTTTGGAGCTTTGTAGAAGGAAGGCACTGGATAAATTCAGATGATTGTTATTGTCATCTGGATGCTTAGCCAGGCAGGCCTGGTGTGTGGTTCGTTGATTTATGGAAATGACATGTCCCTCGTTGATCTGAATTAGTGATAAGCAAATTTCAGATGGTTCAGATAATAACAGTGTCTTCCATCTGCTCCTGGTCTTTCATTCCGAAAGCTTGTAGAGGGATGGGTGAGGGGGACCTGCTGGAGAGCCCTCACACGGGCATCATTTTGAGCGTCCAGGTGTGCGTCTACCTACCCGTCAGCCCGTGATGAGCTCCAGGCCCCGGGCTCGGCTGGTCTGTCCGGGCTGCAGACCTGCACACCCACGGTTTCCACAGAAAACAGAAGACCAGCACGCACCTTGTACAATCACCAGTAGCTGACAGCAAACACACCTGGGGCTCTTGCAGAACCCTCGGCCTGTTCTGAAGACTTCCTGGGTGTTGACGTGTGCCATCCTCAATGTCCTGTGAGGCTGAATTCTGTTTTTCAAAGGATGAAACAGAAGACACTTGCTCAGGATCGTGTAGCTATGGAGGGAGAAGATGGGATTCGAGCACAGACAGCCTGGCTCCTGAGCTAACAATGTCCTTAACCAGCCCAATGCCATTTCTAGCCAGGAATAAGAGCTGCGCCCCCAGTCTCAGAGGGTGGAAAAACAGGTTGGCTGGGATCCAGTAGTGCTGGCCCAAAGTTGAGATTCTGGTGGGGTATCCTTGGTTTTCAAAGTACATCTTGGGGGAGGAGTCTTAGTTTGAGATTCCTGGAGAAACTCTAAGATTTTTCCGAGGGAGAATGATGGGAGAGTGCTCCTGGGATCCACACAGGGAAGCAGAAATGGACAGAGGGAGAGGCTGAATGGCAACAGAAGCCTCAGCCGATGCCCTGGGGAGCTCCGAAGCCGGAACGCCCCTTCGGAACTGCCCCCAGTTCAGACATGAGGCCAGGCCTTTGTACCTCCACATAGACCCGTCACTAGACGGGGTTTTCCACAGAGAGGCGGATTGAGGGCAAGGCCATCCCTTAGGCGGAGGTTTCCTGGGAAGACGCTCAGCAGCTGGGGGCCGAGTGTCTGAACCTGCAAAGGGGATCTTGGGAGGAAGCCCCTCCTCTCCACTACACAAGGCATTGCTGACTTAGACTGACTTTGTGTTTTCTAATCCCTGTGGAGTTGCTCTGGAGTCACTGTGAAATCAGGAGTCATAACCGGAAACCAAGTTGATAGTCAGACTTTGTCCCTCGGCCCCTGCCCTGCGTCACTGTGTCACGCTGCTCTGCCTTCTGCACACCTCTGATCGCACTGCTTCTCCCCATTGCTGCACTTGGGCTGGGTGGAGCGCTGCTCCCTGCACTGGGTCTGGCTCCGAAGCTCACTTGCTGGGCGGTAGGAACAAGCCAGGCCTTTCGGGGGCGTGATGGGAGTTAACAGGATAAGGTATAAAGCTCTCAGCCCAGGGTTTGGAACTGTTAGACACTCCACACTAGTTACCTTCCTTTTTCGAAGGCATTCATTCATTCATTCATTCACTTTTATTATTCACTCACTCCACAGCTCTTTACTAAGCGCCAAGTGTGAGAAGGCAGGCAAGCTGGGCTCTGTCCTCGTGGAATTTCCCTTCACTTGGGTAGACAGATGACAGATGTGTTAACACGCGGGGTGACTTCTGGTGACAGCTGCTGTGAGGAAAATAAAGCAAGGTGTCTGGAGAGGGACTGGAAGGCTCCCGGTAACAAACACGAGCCGTGTAATGACTTGTACACCTTTGCATTCCCTACCAAGAGCAGTGCCAAGGTGCAGTCTCCCGGTACATGACAAATACTAATTATGTGCACGTAACTGAATGACTGGCTGGCTTGACCGCCGTTGTCAGGGTTGGGAGCCTGTCTTTCTTTCCCACCTGCTAGGGTGCGGTTCCACGAAGCTTCTCGAGAGGTGTGGTACCTGCTGACTCAGCCCTCGCTGCCCGGCAGGACTGAGATGTTTCTTGGAAAACCTCCCACTGTGCTGCTTGCCCAGATACCCTGGAGGTGCCAATCAGGGCAGCTGTGCCGTGATAACAGCTCGTGGGGCCCGATGGCTGTGTACACCCTCCCTGCTGCCCTTCCCAAGCCCAGACTCCAGTTGGGCAATCTGGGAATGGGCGTTCTCTGCCATTTCCTGCTCCTTGCTGGCCTGGGACGCCCTGTGGGAGCAGCCCTGTCCTCCACCCTCCTGCCATCCCCACCAACACGTCCAGCCCAGCTGAGCCCGGGTCATGACAGTCCTGGGACAGGGGACCTCGGGGGTTTGATGAGCCCATGGAATTCTACAAAATGAGGATTTAATTGGAGTTCTTATCCTGGTTCCACTGTGTGGTCCTCTGGGTTTTAGTTTCTCATCTGTAAAATGAGGGTAAGATTAATACAGTCTTGCCTGCCCCTCAGGGTTGTGTTCTCCTGCCTCAGGGCCTTTGCACAAGCTCTTCACCTGCTAGAATGCTCTTCCTCATCCCTTACCCTCTTAACTAATAGACTCCGTTCCTCTTTTACATCTCAGTCAGTCATTATACCTGTCTGACCGGGTCAGTTCCCCATTAGCCACGCTCAGAGAACTAAACAGGACTGCATTTCTTACCTCTGTCTCCAATCAGAGTTGTCGTTGGCATTTGTTTGCAGGATTCTTGGACCAATGGCCTTCTTATGTGCCCCAGTGAGGGCTGGCGTCTCACTGTCTCCTTGGTGGCTCTGTTTCTCGTGTGTAGTAGAGTGCTCGGCACATTTTAACTGTTCAATACATTTTTTTTTTTTTTTTTTTGCTGAATGACTATTTCAGCAAGACCATGTACATGAGGACCCTTAAAAGTGTAGAGTGCCAAACAAAAGGGAGGTGTGTTGTTATCAACAGGGGAAGCATTCTCAGCTCAGGAATTTGGATGAACTTTCTAGAACATAAAAAAGCCATTTCTCCAGCTCTTTCCCAAGGCAGCCTGTGTCCAGTGAGCTGACTGTTGGCCTCCGTTGGCCTTTGTTGTAGACCAGGCAGGGTTAAGTATTCCTGAGCCCCTGGCAGGTCGGTCTTGCCCGGTCTCTCCCTGCTACATCCTTTCACTGCAGCTGCCACACACAGAAGAGAAGCTTAAGGAAACCCAGAGTGCACGTGGGTGCGTGGGTGCACCCAAGCACGAGAGGATGGTGTGGATGAGACGGGCAGCTGCATTCCAGGCCCACTCGAACCATTCATACCCCCACAGTCTGCCCCTCTGGACAGCAGGCTGTCTGTCCCTCGGTCAGTCTGTTCCTAAGTCAGTGAGTATTTATTGAGCAACTACTGTGTGCCAGGTGTCAGGCTCATGCTGAGGACTCAGTGGTGACATTGCAGGCAGGATCCTTGCCAGTGACTGATGAGTGGGGAAGACAGACGTTAAAAGAATCACCAGATGTAGTAATGATATGGTAACAAGTGTTCCAGGTGCTGCGAAAGAGGGGGACAGGGTAGGTGTCTCATTTGTAAGTCATTCATTTGTGCACCAGTACCTTGAGGTACCCACTCTGTGCCTGCCAGGCAGCAGGCCAGGTTAATAAGCTCATTGCCTCCCTGGAGCCTTGCTACACCACCAGGCCAGAACGATGACTCCGTCTCCCAAGTGGCCCATCATCCCCGCACCTCCTAATTGAGACTTGAGAACTTTTTACTTAATGCCAATAGTTTCAATATAGCACCGATACAAACGCATATAGATTTGAGAGCATTCAACATATCAGGCCCTGGCTAAGTTCCGGGAACATGGCGATGAATAAGCTCCTTTCCTGCCCCCGAGCATCTCATACAGGAGCTTTGTTGCCTTTTTCATGGGTTTGGTCCTTGAGTCACCCATCGTTGGAGGCTTTCTTCTCCCTTCTCCTCTTATTCCTCCCCCTTCCAGCCCCCTCCCCCTTTCTGCTGGCGACCTGGCCCATCTGTCCTTGGGCCCTTGAAGGCCTGTGCGGGGGACTGGGTGAGTGTCATCTGTGTCGTGCTGTGGGTCTCCCTGGGTGTTCGCTAACTTCCCAACCACCACAAGCTGCATTGCCCCAGGGCTCTGTTAATAGATGTCAGGTGCTGTGCACAGTGTCTGGCACACAGTCAGTGCTCAAAGCAGAGGATGATTACGGTCGCATCTGTGACGATGGTGCTGGTTGTCAGGGACAAAGCCCTCCTCTTCAGTCCTCCCGTACACAGGTTAATTTAACAACAGTCACATGGGTGTGCTCAGATTTTGTGTTCCTTGGAGACAAAGCATTTAGAGTTCACTTTTCCCCCCATGTTGGAGTGAATAACACCAAACATCAGAATTCAACTTATTTTAATTTCCTTTTTCAAAGAAATATGATGCACTGCAGGTGAGTATTAACCTTGGTGACTGGGACTGCGCCTCTGCACCTTGGAGATCACCAGCCAGCTTTGTTCGAATGTTGGGGCTTGGAAAATGGAGCCATAGGCTAATGGAATTTGCAACAATATCTGGGAAAATTTTTTAATTAAACAGAAACTCTTTGAAGAAGTTCGTCACTAAAACTGTGACCACCTACCTCCTCCAGCCTTGTCCTGGTATAGCTAAAACTGGAAAATGTTTATGTACCAGGCATTTTGCATCTTTTATCCAATTTGCATTTATAACAACCCTATTATCCCATTTTATAGATAAGAAAACTGAGGTATAAACAGCAATGCTCCCCAAAGGTCACAAAATTCATAGATGACACTGCCCAGATTCACACCAGGCAGACTGACACAGAGTCCACACACCTCCTCACAGTGACATTCTGTGCCCCGCCCCCCTCCTCGCCACCTACAAGAACCTGTTTAGATTGCAGATTCTGGGATTGCATGGCAACTCAAACTTCTGGGTTGGGGATCCTCCCATAGTCCTTTCCAGAGTGAATATTTTGGTTAGCAACTCCTGTTGCTAACCAGACCTCCCAAAGCACAGTGACTTAAAACAACAGCTGTCTTAGCTCCTGGAGTTCTGGGTGCTGACTGGGCTCTGCAGGGTGGTTCTTCTGCTCCAGTGATGTCAGCTGGGGCTGCAGTCAGCTAGGGCTGTGGTTGGCTGGGGGCTCTATTGGACAGGCATGTCTAGGACAGCTCACTGTCATGTCTGGTGTCTTTGTTGGCAATGCTTGTAAACCTGAGGCCAGGTGGCACACCTGGTAGTGTGTGTCTGTCTGTCTGTCCCCCTCCGCTGGTGGAGGGCTACTTCCTCTTCATGTGGCCCTTCAGTTATACCTCTCCACGTGGGCTTTTCAGCACAATAGCTGTCCTCCTTACATGGTGCTTTGGGGTTCCCAAAATTTCAAAAGCAGAAGCTTCCAAGCCTTATTAGATGGCCAAAGTCATGTCTAGATTCAGCGTGAGAGGAGACTGAACCAGGACATGGCACCAAGAACAGTGGTGGCTCATTCTGGGCCACAGTTGGAGACCAGCCACCACAGTTAGGCCAGTCGATGCTGACAGAATACTTCTGAGGATGGACAGAGAGTCCACAGACTGAGGACCTCAGACGGTGCTTCTTGGAGGAAGTAGATCTTATATTACGTGGGAACTTTAAAAATGACTGTGATTTGCATACAAGTCTGAGTCCTGGGGTGATAATAGATGAACTTACACCCTGTGTATCACATGCTACCCAAGACACTTACAGCTTCATGTGAATTAATTCATTTAACCTTCAAACAGCCCGAAGAGCTGGGTGCCATCATCATCGCCACTAGACATATGAGGGAACTAGTGCACAGAGAGGTGAAGTAACTCGGTCAGGTTTACACAGCTCATAAAGTCATGGAGCAGGATTCAAACCCAGGCAGTCTGGTGCCAAATTGAGATCCTAATCATCAGACTTTGCGCCTCTCGTAAGGAAGGCTGATGAGAGGGAGGTCTTTGAAGGGGTGGCATGTGTAGCAGGGGACTAAACACTGAGTGTCTGTGGGTATGAATGACTGTAACCATAGTCAACACTTAAACAGTGATGGCCAGTTCCCTAATAATGCCCTTCTCCTTCCTCTACAAGACTGTACGCTGATGAGTGCAGGAATCACACCCACTGATGAATCAAGCCCAGCATTGGGTACACCGTAGGCACTTAATACATGTTTACTGGAATGAATTGAAGCGAAAAGTGTAGGTTGTGTTAATAGAGAAAAGCAAACTCTTTTATAGGGTACCTGGAAGCGTTCCTCTGACTCAGGAAGTCTACTTCCCTGTAGGAGCCCCATTACAGGCTCACGGTGGGCAGATGGCTGAGAGGCCCAAGGAAGGCGGTGCATGGGAAACTGGAGGCCGTCTCGCTCCTGCAGGGTGCGGCCTTCAGAGCAAGAGCCTCTGGTGACGTGAGGTGGGGGAGGCAGGTGTGCAGGGCTTGCTGGGTCGCTGCCTCTGCGGCAGGCAGCTGTTGAGGAAGCCGGTGATTGGCACGCAGGTGACTCAGAAAAGGCTTCCTTCGGGGCCCTGGGGGTGATCAGGCAGCCACAGGAGCTCCTGCTCTGCAAAAGGCAGTCATCACCTTGCATCTTAAAAATAAATCTTCTGTGGTTTTGTAATGAGGTCACAGGAGGAACAGTCTGTGCTTTCGAGTAGGAAGGGTGAGCAGGGCAGGGAAGGTGATCTCTGGGTCTTGTTCGCATGAGGCAGAGGTGCACTGGGCGGCGGGGGTGCCACCGAGAGCCAGGGAAATGGAAATCTGTGGCATCCAGAGCTTCCCTTCAACTCCTGTGCTGGGTGACAACAGGGGCATGAGCTGAAGCTCCATGTGATGACAGGGCCCTGAGCGCTAGCATTTACAGTAGCTATCCCAGTGACACTGACTGTGGCCAGGTACCATGTGATGCCCTCCACAGAGGTGATGTCATTTCGTCTTTAGAATCATGCCCTCATGGTGCCTGGGTCACAGCGGGTTCTCAGTAAATGTTTATTAAGTGAATAATAAAGCCAAGGCACAGAGAGGTGAACTCACTTTCTCAAGGTTGCACAGCTAGCAGGGTCCAGAGTCCCACCCTGGGCTGCCTGACTTCAAAGCCAGAGTTCTTAACCATTTGCTCCATCCAGCCCTATTGCAAAGAACTTCCACAGTGATGCTTCTTGAAGCCCCACAAATGACCCCCCAAACTGGGGTTCCTTCAGACAATTTGGACATGTCATCTCACATGCTTTTACCAGTGGGTGTTGGACATGGCCCATATCAGCCTGTTTTTCAGAGGAGGAAACTAAGGCTTAGAGAGGATAATCAGCTTACCCGAGGTCACAGAGTAATAGGTGAGAGTTCTGGTGTTACACTAAGAATTATAAAAACATTTCATTAGTAAAGTCTGCATGCATTAGCTTAGTACTTCCATCCTGACACCAAAATCTCTGTCCCTTCTGGTCCCAGCCACCTGGGCAGTGGTGGGTGCGGTGTAGCTGCGTGAAGACCGCTTGAGCCCTGACTGGTGTGGCTCAGTGGGTTGGGTGTCCTCCTGCAAACCGAAAGGTCACCAGCTCATTTCCTGGTCAGGGCACATGCCTGGATTGTAGGCCAGGTCCCAGACTGGATGTGTGCAAGAGGCAACCTATTAATGTTTCTCTCCCTCTCTTCTTCCCTTCCCCTCTCTCTAAAAAGTAATAAATAAAATCTTTGGGAAAATAAAAAAGACCACTCGAGGCTCAAACGAGGAAACGAAGGTGGACGTGCCTCTGGAGACACTCCAGCGGTGCCCAGATGGGCTGTGAGGGGCGTGGGCCACGGAGCCACCCTGTGGGCCTCACCTCCCTGCTCTGTGGCCAGCAGTGTTATTTAATCTCTTCATGCGTCAGTGCTGCCTCTGCAGGATGCGGGTGGTACTTTCCTTGTGGGGTGGTTGTGCATATAAAGCATGTAGATCCATGGCTGGCACAAAGCAGGCTCTCAGTCACCGCCATCACCATCATCTTCATCATCAAAAACCACATGCTGACTCCCCCAGACAGAGGCAGGCCAGAGGCTCCCCTCGGCGTGGCCCTGTGCTCCAGGGCTCCGACCTGGGCCCTTGGTGTTACCTTTGTGCTTTACTCTGTCTCCTCTGGCCTCTCTGTGGAGCTCCGAGCACTGCACGCCTGCCCCCACCCGGTGTCCGACCGAGAGAGCCTGTGTATTTATTTGCTGCTCACCCCTCCCTGATGCAGTGGCACCTGAAGTGCACCCATTGCCCTCACCTGCCAGAGCCCAAACCCTCACCACACACACTGAGCTTTATGCTCTGCCTCACCACCGTCGGATTTACCTGTTTCTTATGCCAGCTGTTCTGCCTGAGTTCCCTGGTTTGGCCTTTAGGTTCCCTGCTAACACTGTGTAGAAGTCTTGGCTATTTGCCTGTGGCCTTGACACCCCTCCCTCCAGTACACACACCCACTGGGCCTTCGCCTGTGCTGCTTGTACCCCTCATCAGTAGCTCTGAATTATTGGGTTGGCCAAACAGTTCATTTGTTTTTTTCCGTACGATGGGTCTGGTAGCGCGTAGTAGTCATCTTTAACTTCATTCAAAATGATTTCGTTAGATTGTATGGTGGCAGCTGTCATATCAGTGTGCATGTAAAAAAAATCTTATCAAAATTGGTGAATTTTTGTGTAGCCATTTTAATATTCAAGATCGAAGAAAAGATAGAACATTTTTAGCATATTATGTTTTGTTAGTTCAATAAAGGTAAAAATGCAAGCAAAACACACGAAAAAGATCTGTTCAGTGTATGGAGAAGGTGCTGTGAATGATCGATCGAACGTGTCAACAGTGGTTTGCGAAGTTTCTCACTGGAGATTTCTTGCTGGATGATGCTCAACGGTTGGGTAGACCAGATGAAGTGAATAGCGGTCAAATGAAGACATTAATTGAGAAAAATCAACGTTCTACCATATGAAAGATAGCCAACATACTCAAAGTATCCAAATCAATAATGTTGTTGGAGAAAATGAAAAACGTGCCTTTTATTTTATGGAAAAACCTAAACAAACTTTTGGTCAGCCCCATAGTTTCATTAATAGTGTTTATTGAGCACCTTCTCTGTGCACTGTTTGAGGCCAACTGTGTGCCTGCTGTGTCCTGGCATTTTCCAAATGTAAGCTGTGCTATTACCCACCCCCCACCCCATCGACAGTTCTTTCTGGGTATGTCCACAGCCTCCTGTGTCAGCTACACTTTCCAGGTGCTCTGAGAGTGTCACTACACCTGGCATGGGCCAACCCTGGTCACCTCCCTCACCCATAGACCTGCCCATTCCCAGTCAGGTCCCCTCTTTCACCCACTGTCCCCCAGGTTCCTATTTTTGCATGAAAGGGAGCTAAGGCGTAGAAAGGATAAACAGTTCACAGAAGGCAACACAGAAACCATCTGTGGGGCAAATGGATGGTGACCAGAGACACTCAGAGAACAATGTGATGTGCACCAGCGCTGGGCCTGGAGGGATGCTGGAGGGGATAGGCCCCAGGACTGGGGTGCTCTCCCACAGCGGGGAGGTTGCCCTGAAGGTGCAGGCTTGGCTGGGACGAGTACCTGTTTACCGTTAGCTCCTGACTCCAGCAGGTCCTCTTGCTGACACCATCCTGCCTAAACCTGGAGGCCCTGGGCCAAGTGCACCCAGCCCTTGCCTTTCAGACTCTTCACAACCCAGCGCAGCCTCCCTCTCTCTGCCTCTCCTCGTGTCCTCTGTATGTTAAAGTAATACTTTCCTTATAGGGTCCTTGTGCTGTTCTAATAAGTTAATGCGTGTGAAGAATTTAGAACAATGCCTACAGCCCTGACTGCTGTGGCTTGGTTGGTTGGGCCTTGTCCCACAAGGTGAAAGGTTACTGATCTGATCCCTAGTCGGGGCACATGCCTGGGCTGCAAGTTCAGTCCCCAGTTAGGGCACGTATGAGAGATAACTGATCCATGGTTCTCTCTCACATTCATGTTTCTCTCCCTCTCTTTCTCCCTCCCTTCCCCTCTCTCTACAAATAAATATATAAAATCTAAGTCTGTCTATAATGATGTTGAAGTGGAGATAGAGATGTATGTAGAAAAATGTGTGCATCCCAGTCTCTCTGGCCCACCTCGTCCCAGCCTCCTGCTTCTTGTATAAGTATACCCTGAACTTTCCCCACTCATGTTTGTAGAGTTAGACCCAAGTTCAAGATCTGCTACCCTTGCATGCTTGGGCAAGTCCTTTAACTTGACCAAACCTGTGCAATGGTAGCAGACCACACCTCTCAGAATGCTGTGAGGAATGAATGAAGTGAAGCATTAAAAACCCATTCATTTGGCAATGACAGCCCGAGGCGGAACACCGAGCTCAGCTCTGGGTCTGCAGCAAAAACTCTGGAAGGTCCCAGGTTCTGCCCTCAGGGGGGTGGACCCAAAATGTACAATGACAGGGATGATTTTTTCCATAGGATGAATTTTATTTGCTTTGGGAATAATGCTCTTTTCAATAATTAAAAATGCAGAGAATATAATACCACCCACTAGCATTAACAATGGTTAATAATTTCTATTTGCATGATTTTCTCAAATAAAAGAAGGAAAACGCTTTAGCAAAAGCCGAAATCCCTCTTGTTAGCAACCTCCCTGGTCCTTTGTCCTTCTTTAGCTGCAACTGTTATCTTGAATTGGGGGCAGGTCTTCCCATCTGTCTTTATAAATTGCTCTCTCTGTGTGTTCATAAATCACGGATGGTCCTTTTGCGTGTTACACTTACTCATATAATCTCAAACAGTGGGTGATATTCCACAACTCAGTGTGTCCCACCCCGTATTGTTTTTCAGATACACTCATGTTGAAACTTGGAGTTCAGACATCGCAGTGGCTGCATGTTATTCAGTCAGTTCCCAACTTGGCTCTCCCCCAGGGCTGCAGGACTCGGGCTAGCGTGCCTCTCTCGGGGGCTCCCACGCAGGTATTCCTAGAGGTAGAATTGCTGAATCATGGGGTGTGAATCATGGGGTTGGCAGCTTGGCTGGCCAGCGCCAACTTGTTCTCTCCCAAGAGTGTGGACCGGTTTACTCCAGCAGCATCTGAGAGTTCTTGTTCCTCCGCATTCTCACCAGGGCTTGGTGTTGTTAGACTTTTAACACTTTTTGCCAGTCTGATTGGGTGGGGAGTGGCATCTCATCTGCATATCTCTGATCACCAGTGAGTTGAACATTATTCCAAGTTTACTGAATATTTAGGTCTCCTATTTAGTAAAATCGCTGTTCTGATATGTCTTTGTTTTCTACTGGCTTGCTCGCCTTTTATTTTATTTTGGTGGGAGCTCTTGGTAGATTTTGGGAACCGATTCTTCATTTGTTACATATGTGGCAAATGCCTTTTCCTAGTGTATTGCTTATCGTTGGGCTTTGTTCACTAGGCTTTTCGTCATGTAGAGGTTTTTCATTTCATTGTGGTCCAACTGATCGATCTTTTAGGATTACAGTTTTCTTGTTTATGATCTAAGATTGTGACACTCTCCTATGTTTCTTCCTCATATGAGGGGGAACCCCCCCCAAAAAAACCCTGGAATTTATTTATTGAAAGTTGCATATTTATTCTTACATGTTTATACTTTAGTCACCTTCAAAGTGCTCTCTCCTTGATGCAATACACCATTTTTCCGCTGCTCAAGACAGTTTTTGAACTCATCAATTTTGATGCCTTTTAGCGCGTCTGCCAGTTTTTTCTTTCATTCTTTCATCATCTGCAAAATGTTTCCCTTTGAGGAATTTTTTCCTCTGATAAAACAAAACAAAACAAAAAAAAGTTGCTCGAGGTGAGATCAGGTGAATAGGAAGGTGGAGCACAGAGGTCATGCTCTTTTTGGTCCAAAACTGCTAAACACTCAGCGCTCGTAAACCACCCAGCATGAAAAGGGTGAATGTACTGAAACTGTTTTCAAAAAATTTTCACTGAACCTGAGCGCAGCCTCTCACAGCAACACCAGCTGGCACACCCATACAGAAGGGTTCCTAGAACCCTCACCTAGAGGGGGAAGCCTGTGCTTCAAGGGGCCCACCCTTCAGAAGATAATTCCAGTTTTGGAGGGTTCCCCCTCGTAATTTCGAGGTTTGTGTTTTAATTTCACAGGTGACTGGTGAATCCATTTGAAACTTATCATTGTGTGTAGGCAGCATGAGGCAGGGATCTAATTTAATTATTTTTCCCCAATACCGTGGTTTGAACAGCACCTTTTCCACCCTGCTGTGTAACGCACATCTAAGATGACAAACACGTCTCTGTGGGTCTTTCTCTAGTCTCGCTGGATTTTTCTCTCTATCTACATAGAAGTAATTGCCTAATCATAATTGTGACAGATGCTCTAAGAGAAAAACCCGGCATGCTGTGAAAACATTCAGGGTCTTCATTCCTTTGCTATCTTCGGTAGCTTTCTTCACTTCCACAAGCATTACGGACCTTCTCATGACACAGCCTGGCCACGGGGCATGAACTGCCTGCCCTTGCACTGGGCTAGGGCTGGGATGGACACCCACTAGGGAAAGAAAGCCCGACTCACTGAGCAGTGACAGATGCCAGCCCGCTCAGGGTGGCCCCAGGCTGGCAAGGCCCAAGCTGGTTTGCACAGTTCCTGCATTCAGGCACGCCTGTCCTCACTGAGGGAGACTCATTTTTAGAGCAAGTTAACCATGACCATGGGCCCGTCCCCATGATTAGATAGCACAGACATACAACAACATACATTTTTTCCAGGGAAAAATTTAAAGTCCCAGAGCTCACGGGCAGGCCAGGCAGGCGTCTTCTGAAAGAGGATGCGGGAGGTGCCTTCCCAGGGCGGGTCCTCAGTGGGCCGGGAGCAGAGGCCGTCAGGTGAAAGGCAAGTGCGCTGGGTGCCCAGGCCACATTCCTTGGGCAGCTTGTGCAGCTTGTTCACCTGCTCCAAGGCCGTCACAGTGTGTCTTCCCTCTTCTCGTCTGCGCGTCCCGGGACGTGGCACCCGCATGCAGTTCTCACACTGCTCCATCTCACTTTAAAACCCAGGGCACACAATTAAGGAGACTATTGAAGAGGGGCGGGGGGAGATAGCTGATTGTTTACATTTTAGAGGGTCTAAGCTCACAAGGCATGGGGCACTTAACAGGCATTTCCGTGGAGCTCTGCTCATTTTACACAGTACATTTGGGCTTCCCAGAACCTTCTAAGAACCAGCACAGTCAGTAAAACATTAAGCATGCCGAAATGTGGAGACCAACCTGGGGTGAGTTCTGTATGACCCTGGATAAGTTACCTACAGCCCCATCTCCTATGTGGTGGGAGCAACGGGGGATTAAGTCTAACCTCAGTGCGTGACCTGAGAGCCAGTGCGACTCTGGACAGATCCCTCCGCTGTCCCGAAAGTGTAATGTGCAGACAGGCCTTCTCAGAACAGGTCAGCCACAGCTAGTTCTTCCTCTGTCACGGAGGCAGATCGCTGTTTCATTGGTTGAGCACCAGAGGAAGCGGGTGGCTTGTGTGTCTAGGGGACACGTTTGAAGACCAGTTATCTTTAAATAGAAGCACAGCTGGCTGGGGAGGACAGGTGCAAATATGCCCCCCCCCAGCACATTCTCTGAGAGCGACTCCTTCTGACAACCCTTAAGGTAACGTGTTGGTATGAGGGCAGTTAAAACCACAAAGAAAGGAGCCATGTGGAAACAAGACCCCGAGACACTTCCGCAGCAGGGGCACAGCTCCCCACCCCGCCCCCATTGATTCCCTGGCTGCCTCTGTCTTTGAACACTGGACTCATACACAGGGCAAGCAGGAAGGAGAGCTTTCTGGCAGCTGGGAGCCCTGGAGGATGCAGCAGACTGGAGGCCGCCATCGCCACGGTGCCGTGGACACGAGCGCTTTGAAAGAGCCGATGGAATCACCTGCCCCCAACATGATATTAACAGTCACACCGCTCACGTGATAGCAGCTAACAGTGGGTGCCTGACACGGTGCGAAATGCTCTCCGGATAGTAGCTTACTGGATGGTATGCATGTAACAGACACTCCAGTGTGCCCGTGATGAAGCCGCCAGGGGCACTCGGTAACCAGACAGGTTGCCAGGCCTCTCTGCTGGAATTTCTGATTGCAGAGATCTGGGCCGGGGCCCAGAAATCTGTGTTCTGAACTAGTGCTCCAGGTAACCCTTACATACAAAACAACACAGAAGGGAAGTACAGAATTGTTGTTTCTCTCTGTCTCCGTGCGTTGGCTGGGATGCTTTGATGAAACATGTCCGTGGCCACGTGTGTGGCTATTCCCCTGAACTGAACCTGTCTGAGCCTGAGTCTCCCCTTCTGTGAACAGGAATGTACTCTTAAGGGAGTGTGGCAGTTCAGTGAGATGAAGCATTCAAACGTGGCACCTGGTACCTGGTAAGTGGTCGTGGTGCCGCTGTTATTTACGACTGGGCGGAGCACGCAGAGGGACTCGCCCCTGCCCTAGAGTGGCCTGGCCGAGTGGCCTTTACCCAGCTCACTGCTGGAATCTGCTCCAGCGAATCTCCTTTTGCCAGTTCTTACATGTCGACCTGGTACCCGGAGGAAAATGGATTGCCAGAGAATTGATTACTCCCTGAGCCTCTCAGCAGCCCTGTTTCAGAAGGCCCCGGACAAATTAAAATGCATTAACTGAGTGTCCCAAGGAGCCCCCCACCACTGGGGAAGGCCCCTCCCCTGCCCACGTGGGCCGGGCCGCAGAGCGGGCCACATTCACATGCAGGACCACACAGCAGTGCTGGGACTTCTCTCATGGCTGCGTCCCGGCTCCCATGGAAACCTGGGGTTTGGTTCTGCGCCTGGAGACAAAGGAAGTGGCTGTCTGCACCGTGCTCACAAATGGGTTCTCTTTCATGTCCAGTATTTTCTCTGCCTATTGTGGAGGCTCGGCCCCAGAAAGCAAAAGCACAAAAAAGGCCAAACGGAGAAACAGACCAACAGAAAGGCGGCCGAGGGGAGGCGGTTACATAACCCAGCAGCCAGGCTGTCTGCAGGCCCTATGACTTATTTAGCCGTCTGTCTTTGCGGGATGTCGGACTCCGTCCTTTCCAGCTGGCTCTGTGCTTCGGCGATTACATTAACACTCAGTAATTATAGGAAATAGACACCTCTCCAGTCACCAGCATTCCCAAGTGGCAGGATAGGGGACATTTGATACCAGGAACGCCCGATCGTGGGCCTGCACACTGGTCCCTGCCCAAGTTCTCAACAGTCTGGGACAAAATGAGACAGAAATAAGAGCTTTCCCAAGATGCAAAATAGATACAGTTTAAAGGCTGGTGCTCGATACTGAGCTGATGTTAAAAATGTCCTTGGAAAAAAATCCAAAATGATACTGATAATAATTAGGGGTTGCCTCTTCCATTTGGTATAACACGAAATTGGTCCCTAATATTGGTTTCTACTTTGGGGAAGAATTCCTGATCTATGAAATCTTAGAGTCTAAGAATCACTGCTTTATATATGAAGAAATGACATAATAAACAAAATAAGAAATAAAAGAAACCTTTTTCCTTTTTACATCCCACGTACGTAGCATGTTAAGCTTCAACCTCTTCTTTTTACACAATAGGTAACCACCGCTGAGGATTCTTGCTGGCTTGTCCTGCCTCCCTTCCCCATCGTCTGCCTTCCCAGAGCGGGTCCTTAGAGGCCTCCCTGCCCACTGGCCCAGCCAGTCTTGGTGGAGAGTAAAGAAGTAATTATAATACAGCCACCATTAGCTGCATTTTTACTATGTGCTGATCACTTAACAAGCTTTATTGAATATCCACAACAATACTAAGAGGAGAGTACTATTACTAATGGTGCCATCCTATTTTTTAGATGGGAAAAACTGAGGCTCAGAGAGGTCAAGTCTCTTACTAAAAGCCACAAGTTTTGAATGGCTGAGCTGGGATGTGAACCCCAGGTAACAGTGAGGCCATGCAGTTAACTACTAACTATACTGCTTCCCCCGGGGTAAAGCAGGGCAGGGGTGAAGGGAGGACCTGGATTCAAAGCCCAGCTTTATTTCCTAACGGACTGGCTCTCAACTGCTCTGAACCTCTGCTTTCTCATCTCTAAAGTGGTCTTCGTAACAGCTGCCTCCTGGGGCTGTTTTGAAGATAGAACGAGGTGCTGTCAAGCCCTTGGAATGTGGTACCTCCCTTTCCTTCTCCTCCCCTGGATGGGAGTCTGTGGTCCAGCCACACCTGCTGGCCTCTGAGTGGCTTCCAGAAACTTCTTTACTGCCATTTCGCCCTGTAATTTTCTCCCCACAGTGAGTCAGCCACGCTGCAGCACCCCTCTCCCCCCACACACTGCTGCATTGCCTTTCTCAAGTCCTGACCAGCACCCCAAGCTCTACCCCCAACCCCAGGATCCTGACTGGTGGGAGTGGTAGGGCCAGCCACTGCCCCGACACTGCCTTGCCCCACCCTGGGCCTCGCAGCTAGAATTTCTACCTAATGGCACCCTGTCCCCTCTGCTCACCCCTAAATTCCTCCATCCCCTGGTTTTGCGTCTCTGAAGCTGGCCTAGCAGATTGGAAATCTGTGGGGTCTCTCATACCCCATGTTTGTCTCTTACCCAAGTTATGCTATTGGGAGGTGGGACGGAGGTGGTCCCCAGGTATAGCCTGCCTTAGACACGGATCCTTGTTCCTTCTTCTCCCTCATTTGCTCCCTGTTCCTGAAGGGACCCTCACAGGCCTTGGATGCAGGTTGTATGCCTGCTTGCATGCATGCCATTTAAGGTGGCACCTGCAATGTCCCAGGTGTCCTTTGTAGATCACATATGTAAGGGAATCCTCCTGATTGCCTGTGGTGAGGGGGTCTCATTAACTTCCTTTGGCCAGACGGGCAAACCAAAGCCTGGTGGGGCCAGGAGATGTGCGTGTCACCCATGGCACATCTGGACTCTTCCTGGTTCTCGGGGTCCCTGTGCCTGGCATGACATGGGCCAGAAATTCAGTGGCTGTGTAACCAGGCTCTGCCTATTTCCAGAATCTGTAAGAAAACTTGGGGGATGGGTGGTACCCTGCCAGCTGCCTCTGCCCCGGGGGTGCCTGCACCTCTCCAGTGGCCTTCTCATCCCTTGAATGAGCCTGCAGACACCCGCTAACACCTAGGACAAATAAAATGAGATCATGCCCGCAAAATGTTCTCCAAGTCAGCTCTTCATAAATGTTATTCTCCTTATCCTTGGCTCCCTCTATCAATTCAGCAATATTCTTTTTTTTTTTAATTAAAAATATTCTGCTCTCAGGGGGCACAGACTGTATGATCAGAGAGGGCCCTTCGCCGTCACAGATCCCAGGGGGCCGAGGAGACACCAGGCCAAGAAGCCACTCTCCAGAGGGCTGCACATTCGCTCAGAACTCCGAGGGTGCCACGAGCGACCCTCCTCTCCCGGCCCCCTCCCCAGATCAGCGGCACACAGGCAGAAGGATCCCAATACAGTGCCTGGAAGGTTTGGGAATTTATGTAGAGAACAAAAGCAATGGCAACCAGATTTTATTCTACTCTCTACCTCCCATCTGCTGGAAGGAACTCATTTCCACAGAGACAGCTTTCCATATTGTCTTCACCAGGGGGAGAGGGCCCAGTGAAATCGCAGGTTAGGGAACCGGCTCCATGAAGACAAGGCCTCTGCTCAACACGGGCGGTGCAGCTGGGCCGCCTCCCCCTCGCTCCCCAGGAGCTCTCCTTGCCGCCACCTCGTGTCTCTTTAAAATGCATAATCAAGACAGATCTGCTCGCGATCGCCTTTGAAGGCGACTCTAAGTGTTTCTTGCAGCACCCCGAAAGATGGAGAATTCTGTAAATGCCTTGATGGCTTTGGTCCTCCTCGGGCTTCTCCTGGCTTCTAGGAATCACGCACACCCGGTGTTCCCACCAGTTTGGGGAGCCCTGATGCATGGTGTTGTGGCGCTCATTAGAAGCAGGCGCTTTCTCACTGTGGCGGGCCGCCCTGATGGATGATGGCCCAGCCTCTCCCCTGGCTGGGGCGGCCTAGATCGGGGCTCCCTCTCCTCCCTCTGAGCCTTGTTCATCACTGTGTCAGATACATTGTTCATGTACCCGAGCGCATGTAAACCTCTTAGCCATCCCACAGGGAAAGCACTCTGGTGGTCGTTCATTTTGTAGCAGAGGGTAGTAAGGTCTGCTGAGGCTCGGAAGGGTCCCGACCCCAGGCCTCCCATCAGTATGAGGTGGCAGACCCAGGGCTCTGCTGTTTCGCTGCTACGCTCTGCTTTGGTGAGCAGATCTTAGGAGGGATGTGGCCAACGTGCTGGTTTGATTCGCCAGCTCTAGGAGGTATTGGGCTGGCAGCCAAAAAGTCTGTTACATTTTTTCCCATAAAATAAAAGGCACATTTTATTTTCACCAGTAACTTTACTGATTGGAATATTTTGAGTGTGTCGGCCATCTCCCACTATTGGCTTCTAGTGGGTGGAGGCCAGGGGCGCTGCTAAACATCTTCCGATGCACAAGGCAGCCCCACAGCAAAGAATCATCTGGCCAAAATGTCAGTGGTACCAACAAACCTGGCAAACCACTTCTGACATTTTCCATCAGTCCCAGCACCTTCTCCATGTTCTACACAAATCTTTTCTTGTGTTTCAGTTGCATTTTTGTCTTTCTTGCCATAGTAAAGCCTGACACCATCCTTGTTATGCTGTTATGCTGACCATGTTGTACATCTTCTTCCTTCTTCAATATTAAAATGGCTGCACAAAAATTCACCAATTTTGATAAGCTTGTTTTAATGCATGCTGATACGACAGCGATCACGTACATTCTAACAAAATTGTTTCCAATGAAATTAAAGACAATTAAGTGCTTACCAGGGCCGTCCTACGGAAGAAACATTAACGGGCATGTCGGCCACCCAGTACCTCTGTCTGGGCCACAGCACACCATTGGCCAGGTTGTGCCTGCCCAATACTAGTGGGTACCAGTCACAGAAGAGCCCACGCGAATGGTGTCCTCTAGGATTGTGTAGTGCCCAGCCAACATGTTGGCCCTGGGACTCCGGCTGTGTGTAGCTGTCTGCTCAGTGGGAGGGCTCAAGAGAACCTGCATTGCCCCATCAGTTCTGGGTTGGACAGCTGGTTCTGCAGCCTTCCATTTGTGTGACCAGGGCAAGTTCCTTCCCCCTTCTGCGACTCCGTTTTCTCATCCATGAAATAGGAAATGATAGCATAGTCGCTCTCCAAGGGATGGCGTGACCAGTGCATGAGTTCATCCAGGTGCTGTGACTGGGATGCTTCTGGCTCGTGGTAGCACTCCAAGAACATTGCTTCATGTTTGCCTTTATTTTTATGACCTGCAGAGGTTCACTTCCCACTGGCCCATTCACCACCCAACCCCCCCCCCCAGCCCAAATGGCTTCCCTTTCCCCATACATTCTTCTGCTTTCCCAACTCACTGCCTCTACTCATGTTATTTGCCCCACCTAGAATGCCAGCCCACATTTTTACTGTGTCCAAATTCTACGTTCAGGGGTTAGGTCAGGTGCAGCCTCTTCCATAAAGTTTTCCCTGATCTCCTTAAAAGGAAGTTCTCCCTCCCCTGCTATAATATCTCACTGCACATTATGTGTTCCCCCTGACAGTGCCCACATCACAACCATGCCACCTGGGAAGCATCTCCCTGACTGGACTCGGAGCTGGTTGAGGACATACACACACACGACCAGTTGATCAGACAGACCTCTCAGCCCACACAGTGCCTTTGCCCAGGGCCCCACACAGAGTAGATCTCTAGTACCCTGTTTGCATTTTTAGTCGAATCAGTAGATCGATGTCCTCTAAGTGGTAACTTAACAACAGGAACTTTGCATATCATGGGCACAAACATATATCTTTCTTGTTTCAAAATATAAACCACCATCATTTATTTATTTATTTGACCTCATCTTATTTTCCTGTTTAAAAAAATTTTTTAAGTGTACAATTCGGTAATTTTTGTATCCTCACGGAGTTGTGCAGCCATCGTTACCCAGTGCCGGGAGGATTTCGTAACGTCACCAAGGAAGCCCGTACTGGTCAGCAGTCAGTCTTCACCTCCCCTCCCCCAGCCTCCGGCGACCACTGATGGCGACTTTCTGTCCCTGTGGATTTTCCTGTTCTGGACATCTCGCGCCATACTGTACATCATCTTTTGTGTCTGGCTTCTTTCACTTGGCATGATGATTTCATGTTGTAGCATGTGTGATGACTTCATTTCTTTTTACCGCCGAATAAATAATACCCCATTGGATGGATAGGCCCCATTTTGCTCATCCATCCATTCCTTGATGGACATTTGGGTTATTTCTGCTTTTTGACTGTTGTGACTAATGCTGCTGGGAATATTTGTGTACAAGTCTGTGTGTCTTTTTCTCTTTTTCACCTGGTTCCTGATACCTCTGTGCATTTAGGCGAATGGTATAGAAGGCGGTTGCTTTGGAGAGCCGTGAGAAGAGCCGAGTTTCTGGTGTGAGACAGCCTCCCGAGTGCCGGCTCTGTCTGTGCTGGTATTGGGCATCGGCTGCCCCCTTTCACCCTCACAGAGCTGTGAGGGTCTTCCAGAGGTCAAGTGCCGTCCGTGCCAAGGATGTGGACCTGGTGGGCAGGATTCAGTCCCACACTCCTGTGACTTCAAAGCCTGTGTTCATGCCACTGTTCCGCCGTGGCTGCCACTTAATGAAAGGTGCTCCGTTCTTCTTCCCAGAGACCTTGTGACTTGCCCACCTGGTTTTCAAAGTGGGATCCACAGACCCTCCCCGGGATCCTACTGGGGGCTCAGAGGCCCCGGACACGAGACCCGTGCCTTTTTATTTGTTCTCTGTATGCGGCTTCTGAAGGAGGCTCCGAATAGAGGCTTCTTGTGGTTGTAAATGAACAAATAATTAAACATTAAAACCCTTCAGAGTAGGTTCTAAGGAGCCCTGGTTCTCACTGGCTGACTAAGATTTGGAGAAGCAGCCCCACCAGGAAACCCAGGCACAGATGCTGAGGGGCTCTGTTGGCATTGGGGTGGGGGTCCCACGGGGGCCAGCCGTGAGTGGGTTGGGACAGAACACATCTCAGGATGACCATGGAGGAGGTCAAGTTGCCAGAGTGGCCACAGTGGACCAAAGCAGTGTGTCCCTTGTGCCAGTCATTTGGACAGTGAGCCATGTGGTACAAGAGGTAGTATAGTCCGATGGTTAGGAATCAGGCTGCCTGGCTCTTCGACTTCTTCCCTATTGACGTGGGCAAGGTGCCTCATCTCCCTGAGCCTCGGCTGTCTTCTCTGTGCTCTGAGGTTGGTAGTAGGGCCTGCCCGTGGAGTTGTAGTGACCGAATACCTGCAAAAAGCATTTGGCACAGTGCCCGGTCCGCTGCCAGTGCTGACTGTGCCTTAAGCAGTGGGACCTCGGCTTTTTACTTCGCTTTCCACATCTGTCGAATGGAGACAGCGGTGACGGCAGCCCACCAGAGTCATTGTGAGGATCGAATAGTAAGTGGTCATTAAGGGGTTGAAATGGTTGCTGCTTTTATTGACGTGTATTTTTCTTTAAATTGATGTACACCCTCATGCTTTTCTGAAGACAGCGACCAACCAAGCAGTGGGGGCCGACACGGGGTGGGTGCTGGCCCTGCTGCCGGGTTGCCCTGCTGAGTGACTGCAGGGGCTGGGAAATGCAGACACGTGGACATCCTCGAGTCTGGACCAGAGCCACGTGGGCACCCGATCCACCACCAGCTCGTGCTGGGAAGGGAAGCCAGTCCCCGGGGCCTGCGCCGTGAACGGACACACGGCCTGGCATGGACGCTGGCCAAGGAAGCCGGGGGTTGGAGGCCTTGGCTTTCACTGCTCCCCTACCCTCTCAGGGCCCATTGTCCACGTGTCCCGTGAATGAGCTGAGTGATTAAATATGCAGCTGCAGGTCCCTGCTCTGTCCCACACTAGCTCGACTCAGGTATAATGTGTCCACTGCCTTTCCTCAGTTTCCCCATCTGTAAGGGAGGGCATCGTCTGGCTGTCCTTGGAAAGCTTCTTCTTTCCCTGCTCTGGTCCGTGTGAGGGGCAGCGTACGGTAGCAGCTGAGTAGAGTTAGGCGTACTCCTGGGTGCCAGTTCTGGTTTTACCAGTCGGTGCTGAAGGCAAGATGCTTACTTACCCTCCCTGGGTACCAGTCTGCTCCCCTGTGGAAAGGGTTGGCCACGGGGTTGTGATAGTGCCCGTCCCGCAGGTTTGTGTGAGGGTGTGAGTTTATACACACGAGTGCTCGGAGTGGTGCCCGGCTCCAGCTGCGCTCCCCAGATGGAGCTGGTTACTTGCTGGGCTGCCCCTTCAACACGCCCTGGTTTTCCTGCTCAGTCCCGCCAGCCCCAGCCTCAGCGTGTCGTCGCTGCAAGCCCAGGAGCCTCAGCAGCCTCAGATCCGCTCAGAGTGCCAAGGTGGCCCCAAGCAATCCATAATCAAGTTCGCTGGCATCTCTTCCTTCACTCACCGGGGGGCTCCTTAGTGAGCACCTGTGGTGGGCTGGGCACTGTTCTAGGCGCTGGGGATGGGCTAGTGACCAAGACAGGCAGAAATCCCTGTTCTTAGGGAGTTTACAGTCTAGTGGGGCAAGACAGACACAAAACAAGTAACCAAGTAGAATATAAGCATGATTCTCCAAGTGTTTCTTGGTGGGAGGAGGGGGACAACCCATAAGTGACTTCCCGACTCCCACCAGCCCCATCCCTGGTTGAAACTCACCCACCTATAAAGTCTAAACTCCCCCAGCTCAGCCCCTACTATATTCCTCTGGGGGTTGTGTTACCTTCCTCCAAATTAGGCCCTCCCTCCATTATCCTCCACGAGCTCAGGCTCAGGAGTCAACAGGCCTAACTTGGCTTTGTCTCCTGACTCTAGCACTCCCCGGCTGCTTGACCTTGCGTAAGTCATTTAACCTTTCCATTTTTGTCTCCTCGTCTTGAAAATAACATTGCCTACATCCTAAGACTGTCATGAGGATTAAAGGAGTTAATAAATAAATGTAAAGCATTTAGGATAATGCTTGCCCCTGTATGGTCCAGGGCAAGTTACTCTGAGCCTTAGTTTGCTCATCTATAATGTGGGCACAAAATAGTCCTTAATGCACAGGGATCCTGAAAGGCTTAAATATGGTAGTGTGTGGAAACACTTGGCTTAGCACAGAACTGGTGCTCTTCCTCCCTTCCCATACTGGTTAATTCTTGCTGTGTAACAAATCACTGAAACTCTGCAGCTTCAAACAGTAACTACTTGTAATTGTTTACACATTGCGGACCAGGGGAGACAGCAGAAATATTCTAGGCTTGACTAAGCCGCCGTGCTTTAAACTACAGATTCAGCGGGGTGAGGGTCCTCACAGAGGTTTGGAATCCAATCTGCTCCATGTCTGCGCTGTCTTGGGGACACATTTGTCGTGGCAATGCAGAGATGCAAGAGCATGAACCTGCAAGGACTCTCAAGGTGAAGGCTGGGACAATACCATCCCTTCTGCCTCATTCTGTTGGTAAAAGCCATTGCATGGTCAACCTCAAAGTCAAGGGGTAGAGAAAGAGAGTGTGGGCCTTCCATGGAAGGAACTGCAAAGTCACGTGGTGGGGGTGTGAGTAAAGGCAGGAGAGAAGCATCAGGGACACGAATGGGGTCTGCCTGGCCTCCTAAAACCCCCCAGGAAAGGGCCCATGTGAGAACTTCCAGTAAGAGGCGGTGACTTGGGGAGATCCTTCATATTTCCAACTGAACCGCGGGACACTAGCCCCGAAGGACTCCCTGGGTTGCTGCTGCAGGTTGCCCAGGGATGTGGTGTGGGCTCCTCCTCCCAGGAATGTCGGGCAAACACCGAGGTTGGGTGTGCAGGAAGGCTGGACGGCCAAGCCCTCAGATGCCTCCCATCCCCCCATGGAGCTTGTCTTTGCAACGAGATAAATAAAACTGTCAGCTGGAAAAAATGAGGGGCCGGCCGACCAAATATGATAAACTGTCTGTTGCTGAGTATTGTGCTCGCCACAATGAAACCCCAAGCGGATGCTAGAAACGTGTGCGGCTTTGTCAGGAGACAGGCGTGCTCTGCGCGGCTGAGATTTTCTGAGAAAGGTAATTTAACTGCAACGCACAGAAAGGGGAGAAATACAAAGAGTGGTAATTTGGAAATTGTACATCAGGTGCTTTTTTTAAAAATTGATATTGTTGATTATTTTTCTTTTATTAAAACCCAGAGTCCTGCAGACTGCTGTCTCATCCTTATCTAGCTCATTCAAGGCGTTATGTTGACATTTTTAATTTGCAAATTTAAGGATTGTCAGGGAAGAGTTTAAACACTCAGCGCAGTTGGGGAGCTCCTTGACTGTTAGTGACAGGCAGGGCTGGTCTCTGGGACGGCAGCTGGGCTGGATTTAGGGAGACCTGGGAATAGCTAACGTTTACTGAGCACTTAGTGTCCAACACACATTTTATATGGTCTTACGTCTGACCTGTGATTTCCATTTTACAGATGAGGGCAATGAATGAGGCCCGGGAAGGTTAAATAATGTGCCCAAGGTCACGTAGCTCCTAAGTAACAAAGCTGGAAATGGAACCGGGGACTCTGGCTTCCTGAGCCTTGGACCCAGCCACTGCCTCCCTGACTCTGGGAAAGACCATAGCCTCAGAGTCGGACAGTTGGGGGGATCAAATTAAAGCTCTGCTAGTTACTGCGGGGCTCTGTGACATTTTTACTCATTCAGCCATTGAGTGAGTGTTAATTGAGGATGTACTATGTGCTGGATGCTGTGTGGGTCACTGGAGGCACAATGGTGAGCAAAACTCAGGCTCCTCCAAAGAACAGGGGTGCTAGGAAGGAAAATAATGCTCTAAGGCCATGTGGCCAGGACCAGGACCTGGGGAGTCTGGAAGGCTTCCCCAGGCAAGGAACTGTTGAATGACTCTCTGAAGGGGTAAAAGCCAGCCAGGCCGTGGCTCTCTGTCTTAAAACTCTCAAACCTAGAACCTGGCCTCCATGCTGTGAGAAAGCCCCGGTCACATGGAAAGGTCACATGGAAAGGCTACATGTAGGTGTTATGGCAACAGCCCCAGTGCAAAATGAAAAAAAAAAAAAAAAACTTAAAAAATGACTAAAAAGCTAGTGACGGTGACCGCTTAGCACTAAGCCAAACACAGGTCCCTTCTAAGTGTGGGGCCCTGAGCACCAATGCAGGGTATGCGCATCCCTGCGGCCGCCCGGCTCTGGCTGAGGTCCCAGCACAAACTGCCCGCCCTGTGAGTGAGGAAGAGCTCAAGACGCCTCCCGCTCGGCCATCGTCTGATTGCGGTCAAGTGAGAGGCGCTGGTGTAGAGCCACCTAGTTGAACCTGGTGTGCCTCCAGGTCTGCGAGGGTTAAAATAAATATATAAGTGCTTTCTTTTTAAGTCAGCTAGGCTAAAGAAGCGGGCAGCATGGGTTCTGGCCAGAGGGGAAAAAAAGGCAAAAAATGTGCTGGACCGGATGGTTGTGTGGTGTGTTTGAGCAGCTGCAAGTGGGCCTGGGAAGAGGCGTAAGAATGGGGCTGAGGGGAAAGTGGCCAGAGAGCGGGACAGAAGGACGGACAGGGGATTCTGGTCTCAGTCCTGAGAGCAGGGGGTCCCATTGAGGGTTTGGAGGAGGGGAGAACTCACCTGGCTTTGCATTTTGTGAAGACCCCTCTGGTGCTCTGTGGAGGCTAAAGCGAGCACCCGGAGTGAATGCAATCACCAAGAGGTTGCGGAAGGCAACGGGTAAAGGCGGTGTGGACCAGGCGCTCGGCACTGGAGACAGAGCTGAGTCGGACAGATGTTGATGACGAAGGATTCATCGGAAAGGATTTGCTGCTGGCCGGTGAGGGCGAAGGGAAGGGGATGTAAGGGCAACCGAGCAGCTAGTAATGGAGGGGCCGTTTTCACTAAAACAGAGTGAAGAACGGGGTTTGAGGAGAAACACTCCGGGTTTCGTTCTAGACCAGTTGCATTTAAGGTGCTTGTGATAAAAACAGATGTTAGTCCAACATTCGGATAGAGCAAGCAGGACGTGGAATTTGGGAGCTATCGAGGTACAGATGGGAAATGAAGCCCCGAGTGTTGGTGAAATGACCCATGCGGTACTGTGCCTTCCAGTACAGCAGTCGCTAGCCACTTATGGTGCATGAAGTTTAAATTAATTGAAATTAAATAGAATTTAAAATTCAGTGCCTGGGCTGTTTGAGCCATATGTCAAGTGGTCAGCAGCGACGTGTGTGGCTAGTGGCTCCCTGGCGGGCAGTGCACATAGAGAACATTCCGTCACGCGATCAGCTCTCCTGGGCAGGGCTGCTACCATGAGAACAAGAGAGAGCCCGGGGCCGACGTTTCTGGGCTGAGAGAGGAGGAGTCGCCGGCGCGGAGAAGGAAGATCCGGGCCCTCCTCAGGTCAGACCTGTCGCCTGCCTGAGCTTTTGTTTTCTCCTGTGCAGACATTAAGACCCACCTCATGGGGGATTGTGAGGATTTAATGCTGTGATACACGTCAGGCACCTAGTACAGTGCCTGGCAGTCCTCAGACTTTGCCTGAGTGCCTGTGAGCTGTTCAGGAGGCGCTCGATACAGGGCAGCACCCCCTCTTTACTCCTCCTTCCCAGCCTTCCTCAGGCGAGCTGGGATGCCTCGGTGGGTCTCCTTAGCCCTCTGGTCCTCACTGTCCCCGCCTTGAGGAGACTGCGAGCCCTCTGAGCTGCCATCTCTGATTCTGTGGCCCATTGGCTCCAGGGCCCATGGAGATGTACAGATTTATGCCTCCTCTCACCACGGCCCTCGGCCCCGCAGGACTGACCAGTGGGGTGAGTTTTGATGGCACCAGTGAGTCGTTGGCATGGTTTATGAACTGCCGAGCACCATCTCGCCATGCATTGGTTTTGGGGGCTGGGAGTGACCCCCCTTGCTGCCTTCAGCCCTGGGGGCCAGAGAGCATGACTCGCTTTGTACTGCAATGATTCTGGGGCCCCAGCAACCCTGACTCATCACCAGAGATGCGCAGTTTCATTGTCGTTTTGGAATCGTGGGCCTTATTATAACAATCGATAGTGTTTGCAGGGTGGATCTCTATTACTCCAGTTTACTGCCACCTTCCACAGCAGACATTTATTGAGCTCTTGATGGATGCCAGACCCTCTGCTAACACTGTACCCAACCTCTGATTTTATCCCTGCAATGGCCCATGCACTGTGCCTAATGCAGTTTGCCCCACTGTGCACAAGAGGAAGTGGTTTGGCAAGTTCAAGCAGTATGCTCCTGGCCACAGGGTTCATGGTCTGAGCTTGGGGCAGTGCCCGAGTCCACACACTTGCTGTTGGATATTGTTCCTTTGTTCCTCCACCCAAACAGGACACATTGGTCCTACAGGGCTGAAAGAGACAGTGAAGGGAGTCATCTGTGCTTAGTGTCCTCCAAGTGGCAACACTTATGAAATTGCGTTAAACAGAGAGACACGGATAGGTGGGAGGTATGAGCGGGAAACTCAGAGATCCTTCTGCTGTTCTTGCAAACCAAAGCCCAGAGAGATGACAGCTGAACCAGCTGACACACAAATTAATGAAAACACACCTTTCTCTGACCACCTAGCCAGACTCGAAGGCTGGTGCTGACCTAGTCCCCCTGCTTAGTTAGGGTGTTCTTGCTGGGGGCCAGAGCATGGGACTGAAGTGATAGGAAAGTCAGAAATCCCCTGCATTAGAGAAGCTCTGAATCAAGGAAACTTACCCTCAGCTGCTTGCACACGTCCCCCACCCACCCGTCTGGTGCCTGACGCACTCCAAACTCATAGGCTCATCAGGTCATCCGGGGGACCTGTTGGCCCCGCAGAGTCCCAGGCCGCGGCCCTCGTGCTCCAGATGCGGTATGGCCGGGCTTGCAGCTGGGAAATGGGGCTTCCTTAAAATCCAGAAACTGCTGCCTTAGCCAGCATTCCCCAAAGTGTGTTCCACAGGACATCATCTCAGTTCCATGGGGACATTAATAGGTGTTATATTAAAAAAATCTTCCAGGCGAGTATGTTTGGAAACTGGTGAATTAAAGAGGAATTCCCAGCCCTGGCTGCATGTGGAAGCTGGATGCTGTTTGGGCCACGTTCCTGAGTCCCTCTTAAGGGACAGGACCTAAAAATAAGTATTTTGTAAATCTGTTCACATGATTCTAGCATGTGGCCAGGTTGAAAGCCACTAGGTTGCACAAACAGACTTAAAAAAAAAAAAACAACACAGAAGTTCTCAGGGCCTTCTCCAGTACACAAAGTACATTCTGAATCTCCAAAAGGACAAGCAGATTATTTTCTTAGTCTGGTGTCCAGGGGCAAAAAAGAAGAAAGAAGGTAGGGCTGGCGAAGAAAAGCCAGGGTAGGTGTCCAGAGAGTGAGTACTGGGAAGAGGAGAGAGGATGTATATGCTGTTTCTCCAGCCCAGAGCGCCCTTCAACACTGTATTAGTTTCCTGTGGCTGCTGTAACAAATACCTCAGCACAAACTCAGTGGCTTAAAAGAACACAAATGTATTATCTTGTAGCTCTCCTGGTCAAAGGCAGAAGGGTCTCCCTGGGATAGACCAAGGTGTTGGCAGGGCTGTGTTCCTTCTGGAGGCTCTAGTGGAGAATGTGTTCCTTGCCTTTTGCAGCTTTTAGAGACTCTTGCATTCCCAGGCTTGTGGCCCCTTCCTGCATCTTCAAAGCCAAGGGCGGCTCTTCTAGTCCTTCTCACGTTGCATCACTCAGATCTCTGCTCCATCATCACAGCTCTTTCTCTGATTCCAGCCCTTCTGCCTTCCTCTTAGAAGGACTCTTTTGATGATACTGAACTCACCCTGATAATCCAGGATAATCTCCCCATCTCAAGATCATTAGTGTAATCACATCTTCTGAGTCCCTTTCCCCCAGTGAGGTAACATATTCTGAATGTCCCCTCCGATGTATAGCATCGCCTGTGTTTCCCAGAAGGACTCTTGTCTTTTTTCAGACCATGGCATTGGGCCTCACTCTGTTAGAGCAGGTGCTGCCTGCTATTCCAGTTCTTGGTACCTGGTCCCGCTCCCCTGGTAGAAAGTGAGTCCCTTGGAGGTGGAGTGCTGAGACGTGATCACCTTGTAACTCAGTGTCTTTCAGGGTCAAATATTTGAGGAACTTGTCACATTTGTCTTCCTTCAAGAGTTGTCTCAAGTGCCACCTCCCCGACTGTGCTCTTCTGCACCCTTTAAAATGAGACTTTAGCCTCTTGTGAACCCAGAGCTAACTGCAGCCCGGCACGGAACCGGGGCCCGACAGATACGGAAGAGCGGACAACCTCTTCTAGCCTCTGATCTGTACAGCATCACCCAAGTGTTAAGATAGACGGTGGTTTTGCAGTTGAAATTATCCTTGACACTGCAGGATCCCAGCCAGGGCTGGGGAGGCTTACCTTCCGAGAGGCAGCTGAGCTGCGGGAACCACAGGTCCTGTTTCCTGTCCCTCCAGCATCTGCAGATTGACCAGAACTGTGGATAAATCTGCCCGCCCTATCTAGAGAGTTTTTTATTTTTCTCTTTTTTTCTTGTATCTCTGGGTGGGAGTCGTTGGATTTGCCTAAGGAGCATACAGATGCCCGTAGGAGGAGCTGCCTGGAACCTCTCTTGGCGTTCCACTGCCCCAAATTCAGCTGCTTCCCTGCTCCTCTGTTCCCAGATGGCAGATGGCCTGATAATGTAATGCCCTTACAGGGAGCAGGTTGCTGGGATTTAATTAGAAAACCAAAGCACTTTGACAAGGCCTGCTCTTATAGACACATTCGAGGTTGTGGGTGAGCAGAGTCAGTAGGTTGCACAGCCCCAAAGCCCACATTCACAGCAAAGCCCAGGTCAGCGTCCCCCACGGAGTGCTGAGTAGCAAGGGCTGCACAGCTGTGGGCGGTGGCCTGCAAGGGGCAGGAGAGATGTTTGTTCTGTGACCTTGCCCTCTCCCAATTCACACCTCCAGGCACTGACCTGCTCGGTCTCCTTGCAGGCCAGTGGGACATTTAGAATAAAATCCAGATTCTTCTTCATGATCTAAGAGGCCCTCCATGGTCTGGCCCCCACCTGCCTTCCCATGCCTTCCTGGGACCTGGCTTCTTAGGCTCACTATACTTCTATGTCTCCAATGTGCAAGACTGATTCCTGCCACAGGACCTTTGCACTCGCTGTTTCTGCTGCCCGATTGTTTTCTCCCCAGAGATTCCCATGTCCACCTCACTCAGGTCTCAGCTAAAATGCTACCTCCTCTAAGAAAACTTCCTGGAGCATTCTCTTTTTGTTGCCTCCTGTATTATTCAGCTTGGTTTACCATAACAAAATGCCACAGACTGAAGTGCATGATGAAGGTTTCAGTTGATTTGGTTTCACGTGAGAGCTATCTTCCTGACTTGCAGATAGCTGAGAAAGATAGACAGGAAGCTCTCTCCTCTGTCTCTCTCTGTCTCTGTCTGTCTGTCTGTCTGTCTGCCTCTCTCTGTGGTGTCTGTTCTTAAAAGGACAGTAATCCTATCAGATCAGGGCCCCATCCTTATGGTCTCTCTTAACTTTACTTGCTTTGTTAAATGCCCTTTCTACAAACAGAGTCACATTGGGGTTAGGGCTTCAACATAGGCATTTTGGAGATAGACACACATTCAGTTTATAACACTCCTCATTGGCACCCCCTGCCCCCGTCTCTATCCTATTACCCTCAGCTTCTTAACTCCTCTGCATCTTGGCTTCTCACCCATGAAGTAAGAAGACCTGACTATACAGGACAGTCATGAGGACCGAATGAGTGACTGCACAAAGAATACTTAGACCAGAGCCTAGCACAGAGCGGGTGCTCAGTAAATGTTTTCACTGTCACCCCCATCGTTATTTTCAGCCCAGACTTGCTAGCCCTGACTCAAGGCCTCAGGGAATGATCTTCTGTACACATGACGGAACAAGAGTGTTAATGAAGGGACAAGAGTTAGGTGAGGAGTTTGGCAAGGACATTCCTGGCAGAGGGAACAGCCTGAGCAAAGGAGGCTGGCCATGGGGAGACCAGTGCAGGGTTTCCAGCTCAGGGGTTGTGTTCAGATCTGCACGTTGCAAAGATCACCCTGAAGCATTTTCCCCACACGCGGGTCAAACCCGAAACAAGAGTCCCCATCACTTCACTGAAATGCTCTTGCAGGAACGGCAGTTTGCTAATCCAGCGGTGGGTTTTCAGGGCGTGTCCTTCCTGATCTTTCTGTTACACTGGATGGATGACCTTGCTGTCCCTCCTCACCCTTCCATGTCCTTGGCTTCCCCGGCATGTTACCTGGTCTCCTGGGAGGCGGTGCAGTGTGCTGGAGAGAACCCTGACCTTGGCCCTGAGCTGGAAATCACAGCTCCATCACTATCTCCAGTGTGGAGTCAGGCAAGTCCTCTTACCCTCAGAAGCATCTCCGCACCCTTGTGATAAAAAGACCTGCTGGAAGGTTGATGTCAAGTACACAGAAGTCACGTCCCTCCCCCACCATTTTCTTCCATATCTCCTCCTGCCCCTACATATCGGTATTCTCCAAGGGGGCTGCAGGAACCAGTGCTGTTCGGATTACGTGAGCCTTGGTTCCCAGTTTTTCTTGTCTCTCCGCCAACATCCTAAGCTGTTATAAAAGAGAAGACGGGTCTCAGAGCCCCTTTCCTGGGGCAAGCCCGCTGAAGGTTATTGTCTGAGGTTTTACTCTGAGCCTTTCCCCCCACGTGCATCTCTCAATATGCTGAGTCTGTGGAGGGAACTTTTGCCTCCAAGACATGGTGCAAGAATAGAGGAGAAGCACAGTCTACTGAGGCGCTTTTTAATTAGCATGGATCGATTTTCTCTTCCTGTTTAAACTTCACATCTCCGTAGTTTTAAAGAAAGTTGCCAATTTCTCTAAATTGCATGCAGTAAAAGAAAAACGAGAGATCTATTGCCAAGTGAGGAGGGAGTGGGGAAGAGATTTCCTTTAAACACCCAAAGCACAGGCACCTGTCTGCTGGGACCTTCCTGGGCGGAGGGGTCAGCAGCACGGACTAGATAATAAATTGGTGCCAAAAGACAGTAACCTTCTGCGTGCTTCTTCACTGGAGAGAAGGAGATTCCACTAAGACTTTCTCAGAATTTAAGGCAGAGGAAAAGCCCACAGAATTCTCCTGCTAAGAGGAGCTTAGCACTGAAGTCATTCAGATTGTCTAAACCACCTCTTAACAGCGGTGCATGCGTGTTTCTTCTACCGAACCCCAATATGTAAAACTGAAAGTTGAGCTGCCCCGTGGAAGCAGAGAAGGGCCCCAGAGGGCCCCCTGCCACCCCCACTCAGCCTGAGGGCGAACTATACTTTAAAAACCATCGATCTCACCCAGTCTCTTTCTTCACACATGGGAAAATGGTTGGAGGAAAGAGGCGGCTAATTGCCCAAGGTCATTCATTATACGTACACACTTGCTCAGGCTCTCAGTTAGTATTTACCGAGCACCTGGGAAGCACGGCACTGCTCTGGGCCCTGGGCCACAGCAGTGCCCCAGAGAGACAAATCTCTGTCCCTGTGGAACCTGCACTGTTGTGGGGGAGACAGGCATTGCACACATGGAAAAGAGACAGAATGCCAGACAGCGGACGACGCCACAGAATAAATGTAAGACCAGGGGATGAGAGCACAGAGGGCTGTTTTAGATGAGATAGATGGTCAAGGAAGGCCTTGAAAAGGGGAAGTGTGAGCAACAAGAGGGAGGCAAAGAGGGAGCAGGTGTAAAGGCCCTGGGGCGGAAACATACCCGACACCAGCAAGGACCAGCAAGGAGGCGGCGGTGGCATGGCCAGGACCGAGAAGGTGCAGAGGAGGGTGATAGGACGCCGGTCAGAGGGAGCTGGCCAGTCTGCGTGGCCTCACAGGCCGTGATGAAGCCCTGCAGGTGGCGGGAGGCCTTCGGGTTTTATCTGGAGGACAATGGGAGCCACTGAATGCTTTTGAACAGAAAGAGTAATGTGGTCTGAGTTAGACTTAAAAAGGCCCCTTTGCTTGCTTGCTCAGTGGAAATAGGCTGAAGAGGGATGAAAAGGGAAACAGTGAAAGCAAGTTGGAAACTTTCACGATCCTTTCGGTGAGAAGTATTGGTGGCTTGGACCTTGATGGTAGCAGTGTAGGTGATGAGAAGTGGTAAGATTTGGAATAGATCTTTGAAGACAGATCTAGCAAGTAGGCTATATGAAGAGATAACTTCTCATACCTCCTTTGAGCAAAAAGCACTATGCTGGGTTATAGGAATCAGGACCTTCTTGCTTGGAAGAGTAGAAATCCAAATCAAACTGGATCACATAACTGAATAGTTTGGCCAAATGGACTTCAGGTACAGCTCGTTCCAGGAGCACAGGTGCTATCTTCAGGATATAATCATTCTCTCTTTTCATCTCTGTTTCACTTAATTTCTCACATGGTGGCCCCCAGCAGCTCCAGGCTTACATGAATCTTACAGATAGCAATTGCCATGGGCAAAGGGTATTCTTTAATGATTTCAATGAAATTGATGACTCACCTACCTTAAGTCATCTGCACCTCCCTGAACCAGTCACTCTGTCCAAAGAAATAGAATATAGTTATTGGTAACTCCTGTCACGTGCCAGCCTAGAATTAGAGGGTGGTAGCAGGAGAGAAGCACACTCCCGTGCCCTACCCCAAATAATTGTGCATTACTAGGAGGAGGTAAAATGGATGCTGTGTAGGCAAAAATAACCAATTTACACTATTCAGGCATAATAAGAAAAACATTTTTTAATAAATGAGAATCTTGCCTTCTCATTTTTCTTGTGCCACAACATAAGCTTTCCTGGAGACACGAAAAGTAATTGTAGCAATGAGAACTGCAATGTGCTGGATTCCAGATTTCCAAGTGCTTCCCCACGCATTCTGCAGCTGCAGAGCATGATATCTCCATGCCAGGAAAAGGAACTTGAACCCGAAAAGCTGACAGTCACACGTTCTCTAGCCACCTGATGAGCCCAGTGAGAGCAGAAAGAAGTACAATATTTCCTGCATTCACAAGCGATAGAACACTGTCTGGAGCTATGGTGTGGGGAGAATGGAGGCTCATAACAGCGGTGGGGTGGGGTGGGGTGGGGTGGGGTGGGTGGGGTGGGGGCAGAGCAGGAGCGGAGCCGGCTCAGGGAACCATGACAGGACCATTGCACAAAGGCACAGGTTTGTAGCCAGGGATGCCTAATGACCCCTGCAAACATCAGGTTTTCTGTTAAAAAGTGTGGCTGAATCACTTTGAATTATTCCGATGCAAGTTCAGTTGCAACCTGATAGCCAAGCCTGGCCCTCAGCAGCCTGGGCTGTTCGGCCTTGAGATTGCAAGCTGGATTCATTTACAAAAACATTCTGAGAAGATGCTGTTTTGCTTCATTAAGATAATGGTTCCTCCATCGCCTCTTTTGCTTTGAATGGCACCTAATCACGGCCCCGAATTATTGGGGGGGGGGTAGTTTTGCTCTCCCCTGGGTTTTGTTTGCCTCTGGGGCTGGTTTATTCCTGCCAGTTAAGAAGCTCCCTAAACCCCCAAATTTGTTCATGAAATTCTTAACTCCCCACTGTGGCATCATAAGCTGAGCCACGTGACACGGGAGGGATCAGCTAATGTCACTGCGTTGAGAGGCCAGAGCGGGCACTTGAGGGGTATAAAAGAAAAAGCCGCTCTCCAGCTGGGGACGTCTCCCTGGTTACCTTATCTGAGGCTGCCTCGTCCTCACCACCCTGGGGTCTCATTCCGGCTCAGCAGCGTCTCCAGTGCATTCTGGGGAATGTTAAGTGTTTACTTGGAAAACGTTGTTGTCCCCCCACCCCTCCTTTCTCCTCTCCCTGCCCATCACGGTTGAGCATCAAGATGGCAGAATTGCTGCTCTGTGCTACCCCCGGGCCCATATTCCTTCTTATGAAGCAGTGCTGAGTGGATTTGGGTTTGTAGAGAGGAGTGGGAGCTGCAGGGAAAGACTTGAAAAGGCACCTCGGCTTCATGGCAAGCTCAGGGGCTCAGGAAATAGCCAGACGTAGGTTTACAATCCCAGCTCTGCTACTTATTAGCTGTGTCGCCTCGGGTAGGTGGCTTAGCCTCCGTTTTCCTGTCTGTAGAATGGAAACACACCCGTTCTGTAACGCAGACTGTGGTAAGGAAGACATGAAGCAAGATTCACAAACCTTACTCTGCAGCCCAAATGCCTCTCCTGGCCTACTAAGTGGCTAGGAACCAGCCAGCCTTTGCTGAGGCATCTACCTTGTTGTTACGGAAGCCTCAAAGTTAACGCCGATGCGGCAGATCGCCTCACCCCCTCCCCACCAAGCCTCTCCTCCCAGAACTCATCCGAGACCCCTGCCTGTCTGTCACCCTCACACCCAAGGTGGGCGGGCCAAGCCCGTTAGGTTTACCTGCTTAGCAGCCTTGGGGCCAGTCCTTCTTCTGTGTCCCCCGAGCTCCTGCCTCAGCGCTGCCCACCCCCACTGCCCGCAGTAGCCACCCGACTGGCCTCCCTGCTTCCATGGTCCATCCTGCAACCAGAACATCTTTCCTGACGTGGGATCTGGTCATGTCACCCCGTGGTTCGCCTTCCGTGACTCCCGTTGCCTAAACACAGAGTCCCCTTAGTCTGCTAGTGGGCGCTTTCCACCTTCCAGGCCTCGTCTTTCACAGCTCTTCACCCCTCCAGTTGTCACCAGGTCCCCAGAGGAGGCCCTGCCATGTCGTGCCTCAGTGCTGTGTGGGTGGCCCCTCGCCACCAGGCAAGCCATTCCTCTGTGTCTCCGTGGCTTGCATACACTGACTCATTTTTCAAGATCAGCTCAGGAATCCCTTCCTCTATATTCAGCCTTAAAGAGAAATGATGGTCTGATACCTGCTGCAACACGATGACCCTTGAAAGCATGGTGCTAAGTGAAAGAAGCCCGACACCAAGGTCACGTGGGCCTCCATTTATATGAAATATCCAGAAAAGTAAATCCATGGAGACGGAAAGCAGACTGGCGGCTGCGCAGGGCTGGCGGGATGCGGGGATGGAGCTGCTAGGTGGGTCTAAAACTTCCTTCTGGGGCGATGAAAATGTTTGGGGCTGCATGGAGGCAGTGGCTATGAAACATTCTGAATGTTCTAAACACCACTGACTAGTTCACTTTAAAATGGTGATGTTAATGGTGTGCGAATTTTATATTAATTAAACAAAAGATGTTGTCTATTCTATAAAGGCTTTGGTGGAACTGAGCCTTCTTCCCATGGCGACACCCATGCCCACCTTACACCATCTGGATTTTTATGGGGATACCCCCGGGACTCCTTCTCTCCATGCCGGTCCAACCCCCGCCCTCCCCCGCCCTCCCCCGCCCTCCCCCGCCCAGAGGCCTGTGAGCCCCTTGAGAGCATCCAGCTGGCTGCATCCAGCCTGCATCCTAGCACAGGGCCGGGCACACAGTGATGCTCTGGTGGCATTAACCCTCCCACCCCACCTCGTCTCCCTGGGAGGTCGTAACCTTTCCAGTCCTCATGTTCTGGAGAAGGGAGGAGCCCTCCACTTGCTTGGGTTTGTCTGCCCCTCACAGCCTTCCTCCATATCTGGTGTTCAGCCTTCTGAGGATCTGTCCTGTGGCTTATCCTGCAGCCGCAGAAAACATTTGCATTTCCAGTGTGGGCTTCCGCCTCCCCCGCAGGAGGGAGTTCGCAGAGCTCTGGCCTAGTTGCATAAATGCTGGCATCTCCTTTTAGGCTTCTCTCTCGGGTGCTTCCTTTTTATTTACTATTCTCTCCAATGTTGTGCCATCAGCACTTCACATCGGTGCCACGTCCCTCTTGTTGGAGCAGTTTAGACTGATTAAGGACACACCTGGGGCCAGGTAGTGGCCCGCTGGCCCCATTGTGTCTGCGGACTGAAGGTGGATGGATAGTGACTTGGAAAGGGAGGGGTGACTCTGGGCTGCAGCAGTGGCTGGGAGCTGGCTGGGAGTCTGTGAAGGACCCATTGGGCAGCCCCCATCCTCAGCGGGAGGACGTGGTCCCCAAATCCACATGTGGGTGGCTTCCAGCTGGAGGCCCGGAGCGGGCTCCCCGCCTGCCGCTGCAGGGCCAACCCCAGAGCTAGGACCTAGGGCGCTGCTAGCCTCTCGTCCTGCCCACCCCATCCAAATCCTCTCCCCCTCCTCCCCGGGCCACCAGGCAACATCCAGACCTCGTTCCCTGCAGCCCCCTCGTAGGGTCTCTCGCATATTTTGACCAGGTTGATTTTCTGGATTAGCTCATTGGCACACACTAGTCTCGTTCAGGGTCAGACTGCAAAGAAGGGCAACCATGAAGGGGAGGGAGGGTCAGCACTTCCTTGACCCAGCAGGTAACGGGGCCCAGGAACTCGAGTCTTCCCTGAGTAGCACAGCCTTCCCCCACCCACCACTTCTGCTGGATCACCCAACCAGAAACCTGGGCCTACGTTTGTCCCCCCCTCCTCTCCCATCTCTGCCAAGCCCTGGGGTTCTGTCCTTGTAATGTCTTCCTAACCCATCCGCTCTGCGGGGCTGTGACAGCCTCACACTTAGGTCACCATCCCCTGTGACCCGGCAGTGGTCCCCTGACTCTCCCACTCTCTCCTCAGTTTCATCCGTTCGCTGTATTAGTCTTCTTGTTGCTGCTATAACAAATGACCACGAGCTCTGCAGATCAAAGCGGCACACATGTATTCTCCAACAGTTCTGGAGGTCAGAAGTCCGGAAGGAGTCAGCGAGGCTGAAGCCAAGGTGTCAGCGGGGCTGGCCCTCCTGGGGAACGTCCAGGGAGAATCTGCCCCTTGCTTCCTCCGGCTTTCAGGTGCCTCTAGCATTCCTTGGCTGTGGCTGCATCTCTCCACTCTCTGCTGCCTACATCACACTGCCGTGTCTCTGACCTTTGACCCCCTGCCTTTTTTTTATAAGAACCTGGATACTCCAGTATAGTCTTCCCACTATAAGTTCCTGAATCTGGTCACATCTGCAAGGTCCCCTTCGCCATGTAATGTAACCTACTCCCAGGTTTAAGAGATGCGGAGTGGGCCTCCAGGCTGGGGCCATTGTTCAGCCCCCCACAGCCACCTTCCTAAAATACTTACCATGTACTTCTCCCTTTAGAAATCGATGATGGCTCTCAGATCCAAGTCTAATTCCGACTGACAAAATGGACTCTGGGTTCACCATGTGCCTGGCCTGTCCCCAGCACCTTAGTGCCTTCCCACGAGGGTTGGAATCTTCGCGGACAGCCCCAACCCACTTGCCCTCCTTGTCTCTGCCTCGTTTTCTTGTGTGTCCCAGGTCCAGCACACGAGGACATCTCCCTGCTGGTGGTCCCTTTGCCCACAACGCCCCTCTGGCTCTTCTCTGCCTTTCAAAACCCAGCTCCCCTCATTGACTCTCACAGCGTCTCACACTGCATCTGGCACACAGCAGTCCATGGGTGCTCCGTGGATGCTTGGTGAATGGCTGGATGGAGGATGGAAGAAATGAATAAGTATGTGAATGATCACTTCACTTATTTCCTTATTGGAAGGCCAGCTCATGGCCCAGTCCTCATGGCAACTCTACAAGGTGTGGGTGCCGCTGTCAGCCCTCTCTTCTAGATGAGGTGACAGAGGCTGAGAAACGTCACGAGACTTGTTCAGAGTGACATCGCTGCCATACTGCTTCATCAGGCCACCAGTCCTGGCATCGCGGGCAGGAGGGAAAGGCGGTCCAGGGAAAGAGGGAGGGGAGGGGGTGAGGACCACCCCGAAAGGTGGACTTCCTGCCAGGAGTGAGGCGAAGGAGGTGCAGGGCCTCTTCTCTGGTTTAAAGCGCAGAGCGAGCTGGACTCCATTCAATGCCAGCTGGCAGGCGTCGTACCCATCTTCTCTGCTCTGCTTCTGAGTAGAATCAACCTGCCCCAGGCTGGGTGGTGCCTGTGAGCGAGGGTGGGGCCAGCCACCCAGCCAGCTCTTGGCTGCACTGTCCCCTGCCCTCCCTTCAGCCTCAGAGCCCCAGGTCAGGAGCCCTCTCTGTCTTCTTCCTCTGGGTGCTGGAGAATCGCTGTCCATCTTGACAACTGGTGGACTATACTTCCCAGCCCACACCGGTTGTTATGTTTTAATTCCACCTGTTCTACTCTCTGCCCTGGGAGGTGGGGAAATGGAGTGCTTGGTGAATCGGAGCTGTCTCATCCGCTCACCTGGGCCACGCAGTCCCTCACCCCACAGGCTGGGCTCTCAGGAGCTCTGGCATTTGTCCTCACCTGCTAGGTTTGAATTGCAAGGTCAGGTCCATGGAAACTGTGGATTTCTTGGAACTCCAAGGATGTTAATGAGAGCATTACACTATGGGGTGTTTGAGAGATTTGGCCATGGGTTAGGTTTTCTCCAGGGCTCGGTGCACAAGACAGCCTGTTTTATGGCCGCGTAGATCTGGTTTTATTTCACAGATAATTGCGGTCCAAGTCAGCCATGATGCAGAAAAAGCTGTTAGCTCGTCACTGGCCCATGGAGAGGCTTTGCCGTGTCTCTCACTGAGCGCCTCCTGCACACGTGACCTGAGGCACAGGCATGTCTTCCCCACGCATGGCAGAGAGTGCCTACCATTCGTAAATGTGCTGCCAACCAAATTCTTAAATAGCACGTTTCTTTTCTGATGACTTACTAATCACTGTGAAGAAAAGGTGAACAAAAACGCCAAGGTAATAGTGTTCATATTTGTGTGGGAGTCTTCCTCGTCTGTTTTCTGTGCTCACACCTGTCAGTTACAGAAGCAGGTTGCACAATGCGTAGTGTTTGTGACTGTTCCTCCTTCGTACAGTGGTGGATCACTCCCTCTTTCTCGCAGTAGGTATTGCTCACCTAAAATGTAATGTTCAAGTACTCTTTTATATTCAACCCATCCCTGAGGGAAATTGTCATTTACTTACTCGGTCCCCTTTTGCTGGGCTTTGAGGCTCTTTCTCCTTTTGTAGTTTTGTAACCAGCGTAGTGATGAAAATCCCTGACCGGAACGTCTGCCCATGTGTCTCAGGTCATTTCCTGAAGACAGATCGCTAGATGTTCAACGACTGGGCTCAAACGTGTGAAAATGGCTTTCATGTTTTATGTTGGTTGTTTTGATATCACACTTGAAAATTATGAATGCTTTCTACTCCAATGATGAGGGCCTAAGAGTTCCCACTTGCCTACACTTTTGGCCTCCTAGGTACAATCACCACACCTGGACCTCTTCTTTCTGATACTCATCTTCCTTCGATCTGCTTATTCATCCATCCACCTTTTCCTCAGCCTCCAGAATAATGTTAAGTGATGGTGATGGTCACTTTTTCTTATGCCTGAATTTAGTGGAAATGTCGCAAATGTTTCACCATTAAACATAATGTTGATTATTAGTTGGAAAGACATTCCCCCAAACAGTAAGAAAATGTCCTATAGTCTTAGTTTTTCGAATTTTAAAGCAGATTTTGAAATACCTGCTGTCATCTACAGAGAAAGTAATTTGTTTATCTCCTCGGATCAATCAGTGGGATTGAACTATATTATTTTCCCAGCATTGAAATACATTTTATTGTTTGAATGAACTCCTCTTAGTCAAGACTTATGATGATGATTTTTAGAAGATACCACTACATGTGCTTTTTACATTGCGTTAACTTTCGAGAATAAATGAAAAAGCTTCCTGGCTCTCCATTTCCAGAAACACTCACTGTAGACATGTGAATACATAAGTGCTTGTGGTCCCTCCAGGTACTTCTAGTCAGTAAATTAGGGACTATGTGACCTGAGTGGTCTGTGAGTGGAAGGTGAAGCCTGTCAGATGGGTGGGAGCCATGGTTCTGTGCTGAAAAAATGACTCACTCAATTTGATTTCTGTTCTTGTTCATCACTGACCAGTGAGTAACAACCCACGAAGGAAAAACACTCATTCCGTTCCCTAAACAGTCTTGGCTTAGTCACTTCTGCACTCATAGGAGTTCTGGCACATAGTAGGTGCTTTAAAACGTTTGCCCAAAGAGCTGCAAATTGTGAACCTGTTTTTTCTGGTTAACAAGTATGTGAGTCAGGTCCACATGGCCAGACATATGGAGATCGTATCACCTCCTGAACCTGCTTCTCCCTCCCTCCCGTGGCCAGGCGGTACTGAGGTGGGAAGCCCTGCAGGCCCAAGGTCTCTCTGTGCCCTGAGGAAGCATATGGGGGTTGGGAGAGAAGGAAGGAGCCCTTTTTTATTGCTTGCAGAAGAAGAATAACATATAAGCAAAGTGAGTTATGAGCTGATTTTTGTGTAATAAAGACCCTCTGGTACATTTTGTAGTAACTGTGAGTCACCAGCTCCCGTCCTTTACCCCAGGAAAGCCCTGGTCTTCCTTCGTCATGGAGTACCTACTGTGTTTAAACTGGTTCGTGATGTGCTTAAAGTGGCAGATATGGGCCATGTTCTTGAATATTATGCAAGTCCCATTGCCAACTTCAGGACTGGGACAGAAGAGGTGTCTAGTGAGAGATATTGAATGGGCGAATGGCTGGGAGTGCACTCTGCTCCAAGCACTGAATGGCGAACACCTGTGCAGGTACGAACAAAAGGACCTTGTCTTTCCGGCTGTTTGCTGGAGGGTCCCCTTCATCAGACCCTCTTGGGGAAGTGACTGAAGTGCAAATCCTGAGCTCCACCCATATTTTTGCGATCAGAATCTCTTCAGGAGGGACCCAGGAATATGTATTTCTAGCTCCCTTGGGGGCTCAGATGCACTCTTCCACTTGAGACCCCTGCTCTGGGTGATCATTCTTAATGAGATTATGTCCTGAAGAGCTTCCTGTTCGAAGCCCACTCATTAACAGGGACACCTATTTCCCTGCCTCTTCACAGCAGAGCAGGGTTAACACATTCACGACAAGAAGAACAATGGAAATTTGTCCGAGGGGGCTCTAATGGATTTAATGAATCATAAAGATGAGTTATAATTGGAAATTGTAATTGCTGTTGGGAGAATAGATGAGCATGACCTCGGCAGCCCAGGGAGGCTTTGCAAGGCTCGGTGGGAACAGACAGACAGAAGAACTGGGATGGGAGCAGCCGCCGTGGAAGGGAAGTCCTGTTTGCTGAATGCCTACTGTGTGCCACTCTGGGCGTGTGATATCTGCTGTCTTCTCTGAATTCGCATGACAGCCTCAATAGGGAACGTTTCTAACATAACCCGGTGTTAAGATAGGTTTCCCCTAGAAGCAGACCTTAGGCAAGGGTTTGAGTGATAGGGAATTATATTGGAGGTGAAGGAGGAGGAGTGGAGACATGAGTCAAGGAAGGGAAGACCACCAATAAAGGGCATGTTAGCAAGCCAGCTGCCCCAGTGGGCGCCAGAAGCTTATTTCCACAGGAAAACTGGCAGTCAGCAGAGAACACATATTACAGAGTTATCCTACCTGCAGGGTGGGGCAGCTGGGGTATTCATACAGCATCTCCCGTCAGCCAGATGCTCCACTCACATTGTTAAAGCAGACCCAGGAGATAAATGCCGACTACCATTCAATGTCCAAGAACCACGTCTGCATCAGGAATAAAGGCCACGGGGAACATGAAAGGGAAAATAATTAAATCTGTCCAGGACAGGGAGCCTAGAGGATGGCAAGTTGACTCTAAGTTTTTGGGTTTTTAATCCTTTTTTAAAATTCTGTTACAGTTGTCCCAATTCTCCCCCCTTTGCCCTCCTCCTCCCATCCCATCCCATCCCCCACTCCCAGAGTCAATTCCAAAACTGTTGTCCATGTCTGTTGGTTACTCATACATGTTCTCTGTCTAGCCAGGGGTGTCCAACCTTTGGTGTCTCTGCACCACTCTGAAAGAAGAAGAGTTATATGGGCCACACATTAAATACATTGTGACATGTAATCACAAAACAAATCTCATAATGTTTTAAGTAAATTTATGCTTTTGTGTTGGGTTGCATTCACAGCCGTCCTGCGCTGCTTGCGGCCCATGAGCCTCAGGTTGGACACTCCCGGCTAGTCCCTTCCCCTTCTTTTCACCATTACCCCTTCTCCCCTCCCCACGCCCATCTGGTCACTGTCAGCCTGTTTCATGTTTCCATGACTGTGGTTCTATCTTATTCATTAGTTTATTTTTTTATTCATTAGATCCCTTTTCTAGGTGAGACCCTATGGTATTTGTCTTTGCAACTTGGCTCTTGAGTGTGACCAGCACTGTCCCTAGCGGCTACCTCGTCCTCCAGGAATACAGTGGCGTGGCCCTAATTTTGGAGCACTTTAGACTTGGCTGAAGTTTCTTTTTTGAAACTATGAACCTCAACAGCTTTACAGAAGCAAACAGACCAAAATCATACTTGCCAGATGTTAATTAAACATAGGCACCCCTGGCCCTGGCCAGGTGACTGAGTGGGTTGGAGCATCGTCCCGTGCACCAGAAGGTTTTGGGTTCGTTCCCTGGTCGGGGAGTGCACGGGAGGCAACCAATGAATGTTTCTCACATCGATGTTTCTTTCTCTCTAACTCTCTCTCTCTTAAATCAATAAATATACAACATCCTCGGCTGAGGAGTAAAATATATATATAAACGTAGGCGCCTTTGAGTTTTCTTCCAGTTGTTGCCATGTGCACACCGACCATTTCTCCTCCTGCTTACACTTGACCTCGTGTGACCTCATTCCCAGACCCTGACTTCAACCCACACCCTCTGGGCGATGCCACCAGGCCTGCAAGAGAAGGGGAGTGTGCACGTGAGAACACTTTGTGAAGAGCACCCTCCCCCAGCCACTCTCTGTGGCTTCCAGCTTTTTAATTTCTGGTGACACTTAACACATTCTGAAATAATCTTCTTTCTTTATTCATCTATATGTTTACCATCTGCTTCCTGCTCTAGAATAAAAGGACACAAAAACAGAAGCCTTCTCTGCCCTGTTTGGCATCTATCTCCCCTACTCAACACAGGGTCTGGCACACAGTAGGTGCTCAATCAGTATTTGTGGACAGAGTGGAAAATACGAGTGTGAGGGGCCCTTATCTTTTCCTTCATGTTCACGTAGCTTGCTTAGCCAGCCTACTATGTAGCCCTTGGGCTGTTTCCAGCTTCCCCTATTCTAAATGGTGCCCTCTGTACAGGATACTTTGTTCTTCCTTTACGATTTCCCCAGGAGGCAGTTCCTGAAGTTGAAGGCAAGTCCTCTATTGATGGGAAGTTCTAGAGCTGTGCTGTCCCGCATGATGGCCATCTGCCACATGTGGCCAGGAAGTACTCGAAACATGGCTACTGCACCTATGAAATTAACATTTTAACTTTAAAAAATTTAGATAATTTCACCTTAACCAGCCACACGTGGACGGTGCGGGCGGCGACTCTGAACTCTTGCCTATGCTTCCGGGGCTGCTTCCTCCGAAGCGCAGCAGGCCACCTGCCCGCCGCCCCTGCACCCACTTCCTAGCTGAGTGGAAGGCTTGGAAAGAGGGGGTAGTTCGTGGCTCGTGTCTTCAATCAGGCAACACCTACCGGATACCCTCCAAGGGGCCAGGTGTGCCAGGAGGAGGGAGTCCAGAAGTGACACTCGACCCCTGTTGTCACGTAGCTTCCTGATGAGCACACGTGCTCCTTTCAGGAAGGACATGACACACTGAAGAGGCCTAATCCAGGCTGATGGTCGTGTGACGGGCCAGGCTTGGGGATCTGTGCGTGGGCTGCAGTCAGCTCTGGGACTGTGCCTCCTCCACCACGGCTGTGGTCACATGGTCTACACAAGGCCTGGGGGACACTTCTCCGTGAGACGGGCAGCCAGAAATATGGCCACCATATTGGAATTTCTGGAACATTCTAAGGATGTGAGGGCTTCACGCGGTAACATGTTCAAGACCGTGACTTGATTCAGAGCTTCCGGGAGGCCTATCCCGCCTGCCACGCTGTTCAGGATGCAGCAGTCAGCTGGGGCCTGAAGGAATCAGGGCTGGGTGGGCAGGAAACCCAAGTGTCAAACTCGTTTGTCTCTATTTCCCCAGCGTGTGGTGGAAAATCTAGCTCTGCTAAATAGCACACAACTGGCACCCAGTGCATACGAGGTGCTTTGTAAGTCCTTGTGGAGCCATTGCAGGGGTGAATGCATGAATGAATGATGGCTGTGTGACCGTGGACAGCTCTCAGCCTTCATGGAGATCTGTGGAGTTGACACTTTTGGGGGTCCTGGTCTCATTTGAGAGCCTGATGAAAGCTGTAGATATGTCCCCCTCGAAAATGCATGAGCTCCCAGCCACACAACTTTGTGTGTAACTTTGAGGGTCCAAAACCGTCCCTGAGCTCCTAGAGTCCACAAATCCTTCCTGAGAAAGCTTGGGCTGCAGATGGTGCTGAGGTCCTTCGGGTGACATCTCCTGGGGACAATGTTAGGTTCCTGTCGGTGTCTGCTGTAACACGTGGGCACAAACCGGGCAGCTTCAAACAACAGAAATTCATTCTCTCACAGTCCTGGGAACAGACATTCAAAATCAAGGGGTCCGTGGAACAGTACTCTTCTGAGGTTCTCGGGGAGAATTATTCCTTTTGCCTCTTCCAGCTTCTGGGGGCTGCCAGCATTCTTCTGCTGGTGGTGACATCACCCCAGGTTCTGCCTTCACGGTCACATTACCTCCCCTCTTCTGTCCATCTCCGATCTCCCTCTGCTTTTCTCATACAGGGACACTTGTCATTCTCATTGGATTTGGGGCCCCTCTAGACAGTCCAGGGTGGTTCCTCGTCTCGACATCTGTAACTTAATTACATCTATAGAAAGTTTTTCCCCAAATAAGGATGCATGCACAGGTTCTGGGAATTAGGAGGGGAACCTATCTTTGGGGGTCACCATTCAACCTACTATAGTGGTTACAGAGTTTGTTTGCCTTTTCTTGCTGTCACCCCTGTACTACTGACCCCCAAGCAGCCTTGACCTTGATGGGAATTGCTCAGTCACAACTGCAGGAACTGGTATGCATTTTTCCTGTTCCCTCTGGCCCCAGCTGGTCTCTTTTGAGGACATTCTCTAATGGGGGAAGGGCATTCAGAGGTGACCCAGAGACAGAGGCTGGGCCCAGTTTAGCTTGAAGGTCACATAAGCAGGCCCTACAGGCACTGAGTCATTCTCATGTCCCTGATTCTGCTCTGGGTGACAGTCACTGTGATGTTATTTTTCTGGAAACATGAAGGGTGATTGACTAAGGGGGTGGTTTCACACAAACCCCCCTTTTCATGCACTGGCAAGCGTGGAGGGGACTGTGTGTGAGCCATTCCCCTGAGCATGGAGAGTCATCAATTGGTACCTTTCCGGGCCACTGAAATAAGATTGACTTTAAAAATGGTCTTATATCAACTGTGCGGAAGCCCAGGATGGATTCCTGTAGGTGTGTGTGGTGTTTAACTCAGGCTGAACAGTGTCTGAATGCTTGAATGGAACCTGCCCCTTTCCAGCTGCCCTGGAGACACATTAGAATATTCTTTACATGCACAACACTTTGTGCTCAGGAAATGCAAATATCTGTGCTTTGGGAGGTTGTCGGGGACACATCTTCCAACAAATAAAAGGCATCAACCCTCTGGGAACTTCTCTCTCTCTTTCTCTTTTTAGCCAATAAATTGCTGCTGTCGTCCCTACTGCCCCCTTGAGTTATTAGACCGTTCAATTTAGCGTCTCCAAAGATGAGGCACAATGACACATTAGCACAAGGTCCTTTGTAGGAATAATCTTGATGAAAAAATAAGTTCAGATATCAGAAGGGTGCAGGTGCCTGCCTCTGGAGGCAGTTGTTCCAGGTGAAATAACTTTGAATGCCAAGCAATCACACCACCTTTCAAAAATTATTATTTAATATCTGTTTCACAGGGGAAAAAAAGCACTGCTGCCTGTGCTGATGTTGGGCAATTAGCAAATGGAAATGTGTTTTGCACACCTCGGCATCATGCATTGTATTTTATTCCGGCGGTTGTTAACAGCTACAGAAGCGTGGCTAACCCTTGTCTGTTGAAGAACAAATTATTTGTTTGTTGCTCGCCCATAAAGACAGTCATCCACACACATGAAACGCTAATAATTGCGCGTCTTTAATGGTGCTGTAACTCATAGATAACAGCGCTTCAAACGTCTGCGTTTTTCCTTCTTCCAGGATTTAAACTTAGCCAGACATGCCCGGCTTAATAATAAGGTTGGTTGTCTAGGTCTGAGCTGGGTCTGAACTTCGACTCTGGAGCTGTTTGTAATGTGGAAGGAAGCATTTGGACCAATTAGCCTCTCATTTCCCAACTTAGGCTCTTACTCCTGGGGAGGCATCTGCAGGCCAGAAAGCTCACCTCTGCCTGTCTGTCTGATGCTGGCCGGAATGGTCAGGCCGCACGTTCTCTCTGGTGAACCCATTGGTGGGGCGAGCTCCAGTGCACCTTGGGTACCACATGGGTGGGGCTGGAACAACCAACTGGCCCCACTTCTCCTCCTCCACTGTTCCTCCCAGGCCCCCCATCTCTTCTGGACCAGCAAAGAGACCTCCCCTCACTCTGTCTGGCCCCTTGTGTTTATCCGTGCACAGAAATCAGAGTGGGCTTTTTAATATGTCATTCTGCTGGCATTATTTCCCTGTTGCTTTACCCATCAGTGACTTCCTGTTGTGCTTAGAATAAAATCTAAATGCCTTCATGTGATCTATTTGACGGCCTGATATTTAGCTGGTATTCATTAGTGAGGTCATACCTGTTTTAGAAGTCTCATCAGGCTCATTACCTGAAACCCACAGCCTCACATGATCCAGCAGAAAAGGGTTAACACCTGGCACATTTGCAGTTTCCAGGGCCCTGCTTCAGCACTGCGCTCACCGTCCATTCTGTTGCTGGAAAGGCCTATTCAATATTCTGCCATCACCCAGCTTGTAGACTTATCATCTGACCTCAGCCTCCCCTTCCAGGTTCACACTTTTGCCTCCTTCACTTGGCCACACTGAGCTCTTTCTGTTCCACAGGCACCTAAGGCTCACACCTGCTTTCCAGAGAGTTCACCCATGCTGTTCCCTCTGCTTGGAAGGTGCGGTCTCCAAACGCTCCTCCTCCGTCTAACCTCTTTTGAGCTACTGCATCTTCAGAGAGGCCTTCCTCACCATGCTGTCTAGCCAGGGTCCTCCCTGATTCTCTTTCCCTGTGCCTCCTGTATTTCAGTCACAGAAAGTTAGCCCAGCCTTGATGATTTTGCTTGTTTGCTCACATGTTTTTTTTTATAAACTCTTCCCCATGAGAACGACTGCTCCCCCAAGCCTGGAACTGTGTCTGTAATGATTGCACTTGAACTTCAGCTGCGTAGAGGGAATGCTGACATCAAGCTGGACCCTAAGCCAAGGGCGTGCCCTTGTAACCTCCTTTAAGTTCTCACAAATTCTTTAAATTCTTGCTAGTTTATAGTATTTCTCCTGCTTTACAGATGGTGAGAAAGAGGCTCCAAATTGGAAGTGACTCGCCCAAATCACACAGTTAGGCAGTACTGCAGCGAGGGTTCAGCCTGAAGGCTGCCGACTGGCTCATGCACCTTCCCGCTTCTGTTAGGTCCTGAGCTGGGCGCTGGAGGAAGGGGCAGAACCAGCCTCTGCTCCTGGGGGGGGGGGGGGGGCAGGTCAGGGGTCCTCAGTCTTTAAGTTAAGGTTCATACACACTTGAGACTCACCTGCATGTATGAATTCCCTGTCTAACTTATTTCACTTGGCATAATACCCTCTAGGTCCATCCATGTTACCTCTCAACAGCAATTGAAAGAAATTTCAAACATTTTTTTTAATGCAGAATTCTGATTTCACCCTAAGAAGTTCTGATTTCAGCGGGTCTGGAATAACACCCCTGGTCTACATACCCTTGTTACTCCTGAGGGCAGTGAGGGTCATTCTATCTTTGCATTTCCAGAGCCCACCATGGTGTGCATTGCTGGTGTTCAGTAAACATTAGCTAATGGGCAGATGAGGAAATGAATGAGTGAGTGTTTTCATTTTGGATCCCTTTTTTCCAATTAAGCAAGAAATGTTTAGAGTCATTTGGATCCTCTTAGAATTTAATACAGTGTTTGCTCTAACCACTTTCCTCCTTTCTGGGCTATAACCTGATTTGTGTTTGAAAAGTAGAGACGGACTGTAGCTTTCATTCCTTTTTTTGCCCATTCAAAGCCAAACATTTGGCGGGGGGTGGGCAGGGAGGGGGCGTTGTTGCTTAATGGTGTATTGCTAACTGTGAGGATTGCTTTTGAAGGCTTAGTTGGTATTATTTATTTTGCCAATTATTCTAATACCTGCTCGCTTTTCTTCACAGGGCTCCAAAATTTTAGGAAATCAAATGGCAAATAAAGAGGTCTATGGGTCCTTTTTTCCCCACCTGGCTTTTCTTTCTTTCTTTCTTTTCCTCCCAGTTAGTAATGGTTCCAGAATAGGTGATAAGGGACTCATAAAAATCTTAAAGCGAGTAAATCCTACCAGATAATTGTGCTTCCTGGAGGCCCAGGAGAACTCTGAAGTAAAGAGCTCGGGGGAGGGGAAGGGGCAGGTGGCCTGCTTGCCATCCCGAGATCTTCTCTCCATCCCCAGTCCAGGGGTGTCCAACCTGTGGCCCGGCCACATGCAGTCCAGCATGGCGGTGAATGTGACCCAACACAAAATCGTAAATTTACTTAAAACATTAGGAGATTTTTTTCTTTTGTGATTGCGTGTTGCAGTGTGTTTAATGGGTGGCCCAAGACGACTCTTCTTCTAGTGTGGTGCAGAGAAGCCAAAAAAATTGGACAGCCCCAGACATGATTCCCAGGGCAGCCAAAACCACAGAGGAGTGGGGCGCACGGGGGCAGAAGGAGTTGGAGAAACAAAGTGGCAGGGCTTGTTCGGTTAGGCTTCTCTAGAGCAAAGGAAAAACTCGAGAAGACCACGCAGCAGGCAGCGTGGAGGGACTAGAGGGACCCACGCTGCCCCCGGGGCTGGGGTGGGGATTGGCAGTCAGGAAGCCACTACAGGAGTCAGCTAGGGAAACGTGTGACTGGGAGAACAAGCCACTCACTCACTCACTCATTCATTCATTCATTCATTCAACAACTATTTATTCCGCCCCTACTGTGTTTCATTCATTGTTGTAGCCTCAGCACGAACAAAAGGATACGGTCTTGAACAAAGCCCCAGCCTTGGTTGAGCTTGTATTCTAGTGGGGAAAACAGAAAATCAATCAATCAATTAAATCATATTCCGTGTAAGTTCTATGGAGAAAAGCAAAAACTGGGCCAGGCCAATAGTGGCCGGGGCAGAGGAAGTAGCCATTTTAATAGGGGAGTCAGGGAAAGTGGCCTTGGAAATGTTGCATTGGAGCAAAGACCTTGGTGGTGGTTAGGTTTCTGGGACCCCAGCTGCAAGACAGAGAATCTGTGGAGGATTATTACAAATTTAGTGGCTTAAAATAACATCAAGGTATTATTTTACATTTCTGGAGGTCAGAAGCCCTAACATCAAGGTGTTAGTTGAGCTGCCTGACACCTTGAGCTGCCTGACACCTTGAGTCAGTTGAGCTGCTTCTTCAGGTCCTGGGGAGACTCTACTTCCTTGCCTTTTCTAGTTTCTCGAGACCACCTGAATTCCTTGGCTTGTGGCCCCTTCTTCCATCTCCAAGACCAACAGCATCACATCTTCAAATCTCCCTCTCTAACCTCTGCTTCTGTCCTCTCATCTCTTTCTCTGTCTCTGACAGTTTTGCCTCCCTCTTATAAAGACCCTTATAATTACGTTGGGCCCACCCAGATAATCCAGGAGAATCTCCTCATCTCAGGGTCTTTAATTTACCCTCATCTGCAGAGTCCCTTTGGCCATGTAAGGGAACAGCTTCACAGGTTCCAACCCCATCTCTCTGGAGCTATTTTCCTGCCTTCTGCAGATGGGAAAGTATTCCAGGCAGGAGAAACTGCCTCAAAAAGACATCGTGAACACAGTGCTAGGTGAATAAAGAAGAATCAGAGCTTTGGGGATGTGGGGGAGTTGCGGGGAGCTCTTTCAGGTGAGCCAGTTTCGGCTCTGGGTTTTCTAGATAAGAAGTGCTGGGGGTTAGTCTGGGTAGAAAGGTGGTCCAGGGAACTTGTTCTGAAGCTACCGTGTTCCATAGCAAGTACACTGTATTTACTTTGAATGGTGGGTTTATTTGTGGTGGCTGGGGTGGGGGTGGGGGCAGTATGGGGATGGGAGGACCTAACACCATGCAGACTGCGAGGGGAAATGGGCATATCTTTGGTCAGGTTTTATAAACTATAGAGCCTGGGACCCAATGTGTACTAGAGTGTTAACACAGTAAGTGAACCACCCCAAAGACCAGGATCATTCTTCTTCTGTGTCCCCCACCATGTGGCCTGAGAGGCAAACCCCCGTGACCATGAGGAGGTCAGAGCAGCCCCTGGGTCCCTTCTGGGGTCAGCCTGGGCTTCTATATCTGTCCCGAGAGTGAGCACTGATACCAACAAAATCCTTAATCCCAGAGAAAAGAATTGTCTTCTGTCAAATGGAGTGTCCAGCAGACATGGGGTGACAGGAAGAGGCTGGACTCAAGTCCTAAAGATTAGTGCCCAGATCCGAGCTGTCTTGCTGCCCAACTGTGTGGCTCTGGAGAAGTCACTTAACCTCTCTGAACCTCAATTTCCTATCTGGAAGTGTGGATAATAACTTGTACTCTCAGGGCTGTTGGGAATGTTACCGAACAAGAGGAGGTCCAAGGGAGGGGCAATACAATATTTGGCCCACCTAGGGATGCCCAAAACTGCTGTACAACAGGGGCCCCTCCCAAAAACCAAAATACTAAAATCTACTGGGCCCTTCTGTCCGCCGCCAATTGGAAACACATCTCTTAAAGCCAGAGATTTGTGAAAAGGAAACAAAATGTTTATTTAATGCTATTCAGGCCTAATGCCACCACTAAAATATCAAAGTTCTTTAGGTTGTACACCTACACCCACACAGTGCTCCCCTTCCCCCGCTGTCCCAATTCCGGGTACCGTAAATCAGGAAAAGAGCACACGTCTGTGTTGCAGGCCGCTGGCACCGTCAGCTGTGTCACTGTGCAGGATCTCGAGTTAATCCAAAGTACTGTGGTACCCTCCCATGGTCCACTGGCAAGAGTCCTTTGTACCCAGTTCCAGTCAAAGTCTCTGTTGCTTTTCAGGCCCCGCAGCCAAAGGGGGGCACCCCAAAGCCGCGTGGGCCTCTTCTACCAAAGCTGCAGGAGTCCGCACTCCACCAAAAGTATGTGGCTGTCTTCTTCACCTGGCTGCAGGGATCTCCATTCTGGCAAAGCTGCGTGGTTTTTCCCTTTCACCTGGGAAAGAGGGGTTCCACACTCTGCCAAAACCACGTGGCTCCCTCTTTCACCTCACCAACAGGGGGTCCTCACTCTGCTGAAACCGCGTGGCTCTCTCCCAATGGCTGCCGTGCCTGGCTCTTAAATCCCAGCACCCATCTTCCTCTGTACCCCTATTTCCGACTCCTCCCAAAATCAGTTACACCTGCCAGTATTCTGTATTAATACAAGTTTACTGGGCTGCCATCGTTAGTCTGGGCAGTAATCATCCCATGTCCTCGAGCCAATCTTCTCCAAGCCCCTACGCAAGCGCTGTAACTTGGGGGGACCTGCCCCCAGTTACATCTTGGGGGGAAGTGACTTCATCCCCCTAGCTCCAAGCCTGGCCACAGCCATTTAACATATCCAAGTGACCGCCAGAGGCTATAGATATGTTAAAAGACAATGCCATGGATTAGCTGCAAGGCTGTGGCTGTGCAAAACTGTCCCTTCCCCCCAACTCACACCTGTGGGGGTGGGGTGAGGACATCTTATATGTCTCTCCATCATTCCCATACACTTTGAATTCTGGACACCATTCCAAATCTTTTTCTGGGGGGGCCCCCTTTGGCTGCACCCTGTATCAGGAAGATTCAGTGATGTAATGCTTTGGAACATGCCTTCCAAATAACAGCTTTATAATTTCTAAAAGAGTAAGCTTTTAAATGCATAATTGAGTTTTTTGAAAGGTGCTCATCCACTCCAAATTTCATAGCTCCCTCAATTGACCAGAACACTCTGTTTTCCGAAGGAGTCTGTTTCTGAACATCATTAGGGAACAGAATACATGTCTCAGGTGTCTGCTCCCCAGCTAAGAAGAGGAGATGCAGCCTTTAGGCTGACTCCCTAAGCCCCTCCTGGTTCTTCATGTTGGTACTTGCCTGAGAATCCAGGTATCCCTTAAACCTGCACCCCAAGCCGGCAATGGGGGTAGGGATAGGGAAAGAGTGAGACGTCCCCTTGCCTGCTCACCAGGATGTTTTGAGCAGCTTTGCCACATTTGAAATTCAAATAGCTGCAGCACTTCCCTGCCCTATATTAACTTTCACAATTACCAGAGAGAAAGGCTCTTGACAGAACCCACAGGTCAACTCATGTAATGGTTTTGTCCCCATGAATTATGGAGCCCGCCCTCTGTCTCCTCTGCTGAGAAGAAGGAAATCAGAGGTGCCAGGCACAGCCTCTTTGTTAAGGTCTCCTTCAAGATAAAAACATGACTTTGAACTTGAGTATGGAGGCTAAGAGAGAACTTGAGGCTTGATTTCTGACCCACATCCAGGAGGGCCCAGTGATGTTGACCAGGGCAGGTTCCAGGGGTCCTGGTGCTCAACCCAGGCGTGGGATATTGCCCCCTCCTTCCAAACATTCATCAAGGTGCTGATGGCTAAGCGTGGGCTAAGGGCTGCTCCATAACTGTCTTAAATGCACTTGAGAACAACACCGTAAAGGTAAATTCTGCACTTCCCATTGCAGAGCTTAGGAGAATGAGGCTCAGACGGTAGCAAGAATCAGACTGATGTAGTGGAAACCCATCTCCCGGACCAGGCCCATCCCTTATGATAAGCCGTGGGGCTTGCACAAAAACTGATCATGTCAGCTTTGGTTTATTCACTTGCAGTAATGGGGATCATTTACTGACTTGAGGGGTTGTCATGAGGAATAAATGAATGGAGGTGTGTAATTAACTACTGTGGGAACTCCGCGAATGGCAGTCCTGTGACTGATTTGCCTAAATCCCTCGCTCCCTTGGATTGGGTGACAGGGGTATCTTTGACAGACAGTTCCAAGAGCCACCCCTAGGGGGCGCCATTCAGAGTCTGCGCTCTAATGTCAATGACCCCAAGAAAAAAAAAACAAGCTTCCAAAGAAATTAGAAGAGATGGGAACAAAATAACTTAAAGCGAAACTCCAAACCAAGCCCAGGGCAAGAACTGCAAAGCACCCACCATCAGCTACATCTATGAGGGCACCTGAGTTGGGGCAGAACCTGCATTTTTTTCGTTGGGAGGCCTCAGGACCACACAAAGTAGGATCATGGTGGCAGTTTCTAGAATGCATGAATGAATAAATGAATAAATGAACAGACCCACTCACCTGAGCAGTATTTAGAGAAAGACAAGGAAGCCCAGCACTAAGAAGAGGCCTGAGAAGTATAAAGGAAGACTCGGCTGGAGCCAGGTGACCTGGGGCCACTCTTGGGTGGCCACTTAACCAGTTGTGTGACCTCGGGCGATGCAGTCATGTGTCTGGACCCTTAGGTTTCCCACTCGTAAAATTGCAAGTGCCAGGGGCAGGCTGACTCCAGGAAGCCCAGGCAGCACGGTGGGGGAGCCCCAGCGATTAGGTTTCCCTCCCTCCCGGGGAGGGTCTGTGTCACCGCAGGGACAGGCCCAGTTCACTCCGATAGAACAGCACTGTTGAAATCTGTACTGTCCACGTCGTTGGCATCCTGTCTCCAGGTGGCATGTGGGACAAGTAACGAATGGCCGTCCCCAAATGTAGAAATGTAAAGCTGCAGGGCACTTCTCTTCCACTTCTTGTTTCACTGCCCAAATCCTTCCCAGCCCAGAAGGCTCTGAGCTCTCGGAGGGTACACCCAACCTTCCTCCTCTTTGGAATCCCTCCAAGCACCACACTGTGTTGGCCGTAGAACATAGTAGCATCGGCGATAGGACAGCATCTGCCTATCCTTAGCCACTTCGCTGAATTTTTCAGGCCTGTGCTTTTGCCCCTGAAAATTAGGGTAATAAGATGCCGTTTCTGAAGGAAAGCTGTGAGGTTTAACTGAGATGATAAGTTTAGCACAGTGCCTGGTATGTGGTAGGTACTCAATAAATGTCAATGTTCTTCTTCCCTTAATAGTAGATCATTGCTGTCCAAATGATTCATGTATGGTTGCTGGAATTCTGAGTCATGAACAGCCTGTGGAGACAGGTAGGAAGTTATTTGAAGCATTTCTCGGGGATCACTTGTCTCTGCTCTGTTTTATTTTTACTGATTCCTTCCTTCCTCTCACCCTGTCCTGCTCTTCCTCCTTCCCTCCCTCCCTCCCTCTCTCTCCCTCTTTTCTTTTCTTTTTGTTTGCTACTTTCTTCTCTTCCCATAATAGGGCAGAAGAAAATTAGAATTCCTCCTCTGGGTTACATTATGTATAATTTGAAAAAAAGAGATCTGTGAAATAATTCTAAAGATTCTCAGGTCAAGGATTTCAGCATTAGAAATAATGCCCTTTCGCAGGGTAGAAGGACTCTCTGTACAGCAGACTGAGACATGCAACTGCCGTGGACGGCACGTTTTGCTTTGATAGTTTTACAAGAGGTAACGTTACAGAGAGAAAATACAGCACCATAGAGGATGGAATTTTTTTCCTTCTCTTGCTCACGACTTCATCTGCAGTGAGAATGGTGTGCTTTGATGGCTCTGCTCATCCTCTCTTCCTTGCAAAACACGAGGAGCAAACCTCATTTCTTTTTCAGCTGGATGCTGAGCTTCCAAAGGTGAGCCCCTTTAGAGCATGTTGAAGGTGGGATTGTCTGTGACACCCCGCCACCCTCCCGCTGCCTCACGCCCTGCTGAGTCCTTCGAAGGCCTGCATGAGAGAGATGGATGTGCTCCCCGGAGTTCGTAAATAACCGTCTTCGCCTGGCTTCTTCTAAATCCTCCTCTGCACACCCGCCACAATGAACTATCCACAGCAGATCATGTCTTGCTTTAAATTCTCCAAAGGTTTCCCACGGCCCTCAAAGTCCAGACCCCTAAGAGTGACTGATGAGGCCTTTGGGGTCTGCCACTGCTGCTTCCCCAGCTGTCTCCCTCAGTGCTCTTTCTCCACCCACCCCACTGCTCCTCCCAGATAGCCAGAAGCAGGGGCTCTCTCTTGCCTCCCTGCTTTCCACTCATTCATTCATTCAGCAAACAACAAGTATTGAGCTGAATGAATGTGTTTGGTACTAGGGTTAAGAGTGACTCAGACGGATGAGAGCTTACATCTGTCATGGAGCTTGCAGCCACCATGGGTAGGTCATGTGGAGGGCAGATACTTAAACATTTAGAGAGAATGTATCAGTAAAATAATGATCAATTTTGATAAGTGATGGGTGGGGTAAAAAACATGATATGGGAAAATGGAACAGAACTGAAATACCTTTAGACAGAGTGGTCAGCGAAGTCTTCTCTGAAGCTGTTTGACATTTTGTGTTTAGAACCAAAGGGAGATATAGGACCAACGATGGAACAGCAGGGCGAAAGTGATCCAGGTCTAGGAAACAGCATGTGCAAAGGCCCTGAGGTGGGAAAGAGTTGGGTGTACTCAGAGAGCTAAAGGAGGTCAGCCATCATGATAATCATGAGCAAGGGGGTGAAGCCTAAGGTGGAACTGGGAGCCCAAATCCTGAGGCTCAAGGCCAAGGTTAAGAGCTGAGATTTTATCCTAACTGCAATAGGAAGTGACCGGGGATCTTTAAACAGGGAGTGATATGACCTCATTTACATTTTAGTGCCTCTGTTGAGAGAGAATGAAGCCCTGGGGAAGGACAAGAATGGAAGTGGGAAGAGCTATTGGAGCCCCTAGCTGAAAGGGGATGGTGCCGTGTACGAGAGGCACCAGTGGGGGTGGCAAGAAATGCACAGATTGGAGCTAAGATCTGAAGATAAAATGCAGAGAACTTGCTACTGCTCTGCACAAAGTGTATTGGGGAGGGAAGAGTCAGGATGACTCCTGGGCTTCTAACTGTAGAGATTGGGAGGATGGTGGCACCCTTTACGGAGCTGGAGAAGTACAAGGGCAGGAAGAAGGAGCAGGTTTAAGGGAAATCAGGAGTGCAGTTGAGGTGCGCAGAGTTCTTGAAGGTAGAGTTCTTGCCTTACTCATTGTACCTTCCTTATCACTTAGCCCCGAACCTGGACACAGCAGGTGCTCATAAATAGCTGTTGAATGAACACACACCTAACTCTGTCTGAGCAATTGGGGGTGTAGCTTTGGCCCCTGCTGATGCAGATCTAATCCGGGGCCCTGAGCAGGACAGTCTGTAATTCACAGGACCCAGTGCAAAATGAGAATGCAGGGCCCCTTGGCAAAAGTCGTTAGGAAATTCATTATGGTGACAGGCTGGCATTAGACCAAACACAAGGTGCAGACCTTGCTCCTAAGTAGAGAAAACCGACCTCTTGAGGACAAACGTGGGTTCAGCCAAGGTTTCTGGGATACAGTCTGACTCAGAACTTCCCTTAGAGGCAGTAAAAGGTGCTCAGACATTGAAGGAGCCCAGAGGGGACAGCGCCTGGGTGTGCGTACGTGTCGTGGGGAATAATTCAGCCATGCCGCTCTCCTTGGTGATGTAGCATCCTGCCTCCTGGGGGCAGTGGCCACATCGGAGGTGGGAGGGCAGACTGTCATGTGGCTAGTGTCCCTCCCAGGGCAGGAGGAGGCGGTGGCCCCCGTTTTCTAAACTCCGGGTTCCAAAGGCGTGTAGACCCCAGGATCCACCTGCTGGGCCAGGAGAGGACACATTTTCACTCCTTTCCCCTACTCCCCCTTTTCCTCTGCTCTTTTCCACCTCTGTTAATTCAGGTTACTTTGAATTACAGTAAATAATAATAACAAATGGCTGCTAATTATTCAGCTTTTGGCTATGTGTTACCTTATCTGCAGGTGGGTCATATTTAACCTGAGGTCACATAGCTAGTGAACAGCCAAAAATAAAAAAAAGCGAGGGATTTGAACCCCTATCTGATTCCAGAGCTGGGGCACTGTGCCATACAGCTGGGAGATGAGGCTGTACCACTTTTTAACGGTATGGTCATAGGCAAGTCTCCTAACCTCCCCGAAAAATCCTGCCTCCTGAGGTTGCTGAGGTGATGACGTGAGTCCAGCCACAGCGCCGAGCTCCTGCGTCGACATGGCGAAGGCTGTTCGGTGCTTGTTTGGGCTCCCTGGATGCCCAGATTCCTGCTCACGAGAGAATGGCAGTAGGTGGAAAAGACGCACCGTCACACCTCTGTGCTAGGCTTTCTGCCTGGAGTGCCCTTCTCCCGCTCCCAGGAGGATCCTGCAAGGCCCTGATGTGATGGGATTGGGGGAAGGGGGAAGGGTGTTGTTTTCCCTACCAGACTGCAAACCCCTGAAAGTATGAGCAATATCTCATTCACCACTGCTTGCTTCCTCTATACCTACCGCACTTCTCTGTATGTGGTCAGTTCTGTGTCTGTTAGGTACTGCTGTGTAACAAACAACCCCAAACTCAAAATGACTAAAACGATAAGCGTTTATTAAGATTCGCACGTCTGAGGGACACCCGGATGGTTCTTCTGGTCTCAGCTGGGATTTCTTGTGCATCTTCTGAGTGAGCCGTAGGTTGTAGAGACAGTTCTGCCTCTTGGTCAAGGCTGTCGCTCAGGTTCGGGAGATGGCCCAGAGCCTCATCTGGGCTCTCCTCCACGGTCTCTCAGCCAGCAACAGGCTAGCCCAGGGCCACACCAGGGCTCTAAGAGGGGGAATGGAGCTGAACAAGATTTTCTTAGATCTAGGCTCAGAAGTGGAGCAGGGCTGCACCCACTGCGTTCTCATGGCCAAATGAAGTCGAGATCCAGCTGAGTCATTATGGAAGGGTGCTACCAGGGGGTACGGGCCAGAGAGACGTGAAAAGCTGGAGTCACGCGCCCAGTACATGTCTATGAAGTTGATGACTGTGCACTGACCATGTACTGGGGGCCGTTCTGTGCCTTTTCTGTTGCTTTAGGCAAACGTTTGTATCCCCTTCAATTTAGTTGTTGGAGAAATGAGGCCTTTGGGAGGTGCCAAGGTCATGAGAGTGGAGCCCTCATGAATGGCATTAGTGCCCTTATAAAAGGGACCCAACAAGCCTCCCCTGCCCCTGTGCCATGTCGTGGTGTGGGTTGTGGTGAAAAGACAACCATCTGTGAACCAGGCAATGTTTCCTCTCCAGACACTGAATCAGCCAGTGCCTGATTTGGGGCTTTCCAGCCTCCAGAACTGTGAGATTTCAGTGTATGTAGTTTAGCTCTGAGTGGTGTCCTCAGAGGGCTGGGCACCATCCCACACACTGAAAGGTCCCCAGCTCATTCCCAGGTTGCAAGCCAGGTCCCCAGCTGGATGCATGCAAGAAGCAACTGACTGATATTTTTCTTGCACATAGATGTTTCTCTCCCTCCCTTTCTCCCTCCTTTCTCCTCTTTCTAAAAATAAATAGATAGATAACTCTGGTTTTATATGCATATAAAGCCCAAACAAACTAAGACTAACATATTAACACATTTAATCCTGACAACTCCCTGAAGGAATCACTAAGTTTTACTCTCATTTTATAGATGAAGAAACTGAAGCACAGAGAGGTTATGTAACTGGCCCAAGGTCACACAGCTGGGAAGTGGTTGAATCTGGATTTGAACTTTGACAGTTTGGCTTTAACAACCATGCACGTAGCTGCTGAGGTCGTCTTAAGTGCCTCTCCATAGTCTCCCTTCATGTGGTCCACAAGCATTTGTGTTGGCTTGGAAACACTGACAAGCTGATGGCAGTGGTTGTTTTTAATATGAGGGTGTGGAACTTTGAGATATAGCACTCACGGCTCATTTCAATACAAACTGCTCCACAGGCAATTCCAAATTTTAATGCCAGCCGTGGCGTCGACTTCCCGAAAGATAGACTTCGAAGTTTTATTAACTGTCACATGGCCACTTCAAAGACATTGGTTATGCCGAAAGATTTCCTGACACTTCTTATTCATAATGGCACTGGTGGGTCCCAGGCAGGCTGATCTATGGCTTTTAATCAACTAATAGATGGGGTCTCTGGGTGCAGATTCCCAGCATTCAATCTTGTTAGAGCAGAAATGATTCTGCAGCTCAGAGCTGTCCCAGCTCCCAGCCCAGGATCAGAGCCCTTCAAAGTGCTAACAGGACCCTCTTCAGCCCCTGAAAAGCAGCGGCGTCACCCACAGCCCTGGAGGCATGGCCTCCGCTGCCTCGCCTCCTGCCCTGTTGCTCCTGCTGAACCTCCTGTTTGGCCGAATGTTCACTCCGTGAGAGGCAGTCAGTACAGTGCAGTCAGAACAAAGGCTTTAGTAGGAAATTGCATTCCTGCTCCATCCATTAGCAACTATGGGACCTCAGGCAGCTCGCTTGGACTTGTTGAGCCTCACTTTCTTCCTCTGTAAAATGGGAATGTTAGTGTTGTAAGGGTTGAAAGGATACATTTAACTTTGTACAAGGTTGGGTGCAAGAATGTGGTAACTGTTCACCACTGCGATCCCCCTTCTCTTCCTCCTCCTCCTTATCATCATCATCACCACCACCATCATCATCACTGAGGCTGTCTAAACCCCCTTTCCTCCCAGGCTGGGTGAGAAGGGAAGGAATGTGTACTGAGCTCCTACTGTGTGCCAGGCACTCTCGTGCATGCTGCATTCTGGCTCTGGTAGTTGCTGGTCACAACTCACTGTGTGTGGGATAAAGGGGTTTTTCTGGTGACTTAACAGGTGAAGAGAATGGGGTCAGAAAAGTCAAGTGACTTTTGTAAGGTCACTCAGCAAGCAGGAGCAGAGCTGGGACTGGAGGCCAGTCGATGGCCACCTCCCCCGCCCCCAGCACCGAGTTATCTCGCTGACTCCACAGCTGCCTTTTCCATCCCCCACTGGAGGGGCCGAAGGCTCTGTGAGGCACCCCAGGAGGGACCCTGAGGGGAGTTTCTTTCTTTTTTTTTTTTAAATCCTCACCCAAGGATATTTTTTTCATTGCTTTTAGAGGGAGCAGAAGGAAGAAAGAAAAATAGCCAGGCACAAGTAAGGCATTGATCGGTCGCCTCCCAAATGCACCTGGACTGGGGATCAAACCTGCCATCCAGGCGTGAGCCCCAAGCAGAAATCGAACCCTCAATATTTCAGTTATGGAACAATGCTCAAACCAACTGAGCCACACTGGCCAGGGCGCCAGAGGAGAGTTTCTTAAAAGGATTTTCTTAAACTCCTCGTTTTCTATAGTGGGTTGAGGGTCACCCCCTTAACCCCCAAATTCATGTCCACCCAGAACCTGAGGATGTGAGTTCATTTGGAAAGAGGGTCTTTATAGATGTCATTGGTTAAGATGATATTGGAGTAGGGTGGGCCTGTGACCCAATATGACCACTGCCCTTGTAAGAACACTGATACCGAGAACACACACAGGTGGAAAAAGCCCTATGAGGACAGAGGCAGAGGTTGGAGTGAGGCAGTCACAGGCCACCGAGCACCAGGGCTGCTGAGACCCACCAGAAGCTGGCCGGGGCCTGGGACGGGTGCTCGCTTGGAGCCCCCGGAAGGAGCCAACCCTGAATATTTCCCACTTCTGGCCTCCAGACTGGGAGACGATAGACTTCTGTTATGTTAAGCCACCCACCGTGTAGGCATTTGTTACTGCCGCCTTGTTGGTTAAATCTTTGACTCTTGTGGCACCTGAAAAGTCAACTTTTCTACTTGAGGCTTCTCTTGCAGATTTGTCCTGGAAAAGAAAGACAGTTTTGAGGATGAGGAAGTTACGGAGATGCAGGGCACTGATAAGCTTGGAGTCAGAAACCAAAACCTCAGAGATTTATTGCCACCCCAAAGCCTCCAGAGAAAGAAGATAAACCTGGCCTGGAGCCACAAGTCTTGGGTGTAGGAGTTCTGAGTAATCTTTGGAACAGATTCCAAAGGGGGCTGGGCTTAAAGTGTGCTGATGAATAAATGAAGAGAGCCAGTCAGAACCTGGGCTCCTCTGGGGAGATCTGACTGTGCATCACGGGATGGGGCAGAGAAGAAAGTGTCCCCAGGAGAAGATAGTCCAAATATGGAGAAGGGTCTGAGCCCTTGTTTGGACTTTGGGGTCCCAGGAGAGAATTTTGAGAATTAAATCAGCTTCAGTTCAGAAATCCCTTCAGTGGAAGACAGGGTAGGGCTTTGCAAGCCCTGGGAATCTTTGTAAGTTTTGCACTGACCTTTTATTTGCAGAAAAATTAAAGTCTTATTTTCATTAATGCCTTTTTAAAAGGTGAGATTTCGATATTAGTTTAATATTCGATGAATAAAACTACTGTCTTGAGTGCACTTTTGGCCCACCTGTGATTTCTCTTGTATTCAGAACCATTTTTGAGGGTTGAGAAAACCTCTAAGCAAGGTGTTCTGGGAGAAACAAAAGCTTCCCTGGGAACCAAGGGGCGAGGATTTGGAAGTCAGCCAACCAGCAGATCGGTGAAGCCCTTCGTGGGCCTGGCACTGTGCCAGGTGTCATAGACAGTTTGGAATGGTGGTGGTGATAAAGATGACGACGATGATGATAATGATGGTGATGATGTTCATGATGGTGATGGTGGTGATAATTATGGTGATTGTGATGATGCTAATGCCGATAGTGATGTCTATAGTAACCATTAATGAGCCCTGGCTATGTACCTGGCCCCCATGCTAAATACTTTGCACACGTGATCTCATTTCATCTTTACAAGCTCCCTATGAGGCAGGTTCTGTGATTACCTTCATTTTATGCATGGGATAGCTGAGGCACAGAGGGGTGAAGCAACTCACTCAGAATCACACAGCCAGGAAGCAACAGGGGGATTTGAGCTGGGGGATTTGAACTAAGACGGACTCCAGAGCCCATAACTCAGCCACAGAAACTCGGTAGGAGATGAGTGCTTGCAATAATGATGATAGCAGCAGCAATAATGATGATAGCAGCAGCAATAATGATGATAACAGCAGCAATAACAAACATGTTCCTGCCCTGAACCAGGCGTGTGCTAGGGGCTTTATAAACATTCCATTTAATCTCCTCAACAACCCCACAGGGCGGCAGATCTATGTTCAGGGCCTCAACCAGCCTCTCTCTCATTTTCTGCTTCTGGCGAATGCTATTCCTGCCTGGGATCAGAAAGATGGGCGTTCTGCTCCTTGCAGAGCCGCTGTGGGAAGGTCTGCCCCATCTCTGGGCCTCTGCCATCTCCCCTGAAAACAAGGGGAGGCGCGGATGACCGCCACGGCTCATCTGGGTCAGCCAAGGGAGGGGAATTCCAGTGACAAGGGCTGACGGAGCCACTTCGGGGGCAGCTGCAGCCTGGCTCTGCATCTCGCACTGGGCCCCACAGCCTTTGAGTCATGCGAGCTCAGACTCTGGCCAGATGTATGTTAGCTAGAGGTTGAAATAGAGAAATAGAGATGACAAGGAGTTTGAGACCCATGAAACATGTATGTGGTATGTGCGTGTTGTATGTTGCAGTAGTCAGAGGTCTCTCTGAGGAGGTGGTAACATTTGAGAAAAGGGGTTGAACCATCTAGCTATCCGGGCATTGTGGGCAGAGAAACAGCAGGTGCTAAGACCCTGAGGTCTGCACAGGCCTATTTGTCTAAGGGACAGCAAGGAGATCAGTGTGTCTGCAGCAGCGATTCTCAACCTGGGGCCATTTTGCCTGCCCAGGGGATGTTTGGCAATATCTGGAAACATGTTTAGATGTCACAACCAGTGAGGGCATTGGTGGTGCTACTGCTGTCCAGTGGCTAGAGTCCACGGGTGCTCCTAAACACTCTACGGGTGCACAGGACAATCCTGCTTCCCAACCATACACCAAAGATGGTGTCTGACCGCAAGTGTCAGTCATGCTCAGGTTGAGAAACCTGGGGGTGTCCAACCCACATGCGGTCCAGGATGGCTATGAATGCATCCCAACACAAAATTGTAAATTGACTTAAAACCTGTTTTGCTCATCAGTTTTTTATGGTGTTTGTGTATCTACTATGTGTCCCAAGACAACTCTTCTTCTAGTGTGGCCCAGAGACGCCAAACGGTTGGACACCCCTGGGGTGAGTGAAGTGGTTGGTGGTGGGTGTTAATAGTTGAGGTCAGAAAGTTCTAGATCATTAGGACCTTGGGGGCCACGGCAAGGACTGTGACAGCAGTTGTCATGGTGTAGTTGTGGTTATAACCATCATCAGTAGTGGTAGCATATCAAACTTTTGCACTGTATCATGCAAACCACAGTGTTCTGAAGACTTGATATATTAACTCACTTAAACTCACAACTACCCAGTGAGGTAGGTGCCATTACTACCTACATCATAGGGATGAAGGATCCAAGGCGCAAAGGTAAAGTGACTTTCCCAAGGTCGTATGTGTAACCGGTGAGGCCAGAATCTTACCAGGCAGTCTGTCTCTGGAATCCAAGCTCACAGGCACTGGGCTCCACTCTGGTTTAGGATCATGTGTTTACGTCTCTGTTCCTCCCCTCCACTGTGAGCCCCTTAATACCTTTGTATCCCCAGCACCCAGCATGGAAGCTGGCCCATAGTAGGGACTCAGTCATGGCTTATTAGATTAGATGCAAGTAGACACACAGCTCCTAAATTTAAAAACCAAAACAGTCTCATCCTTCTGAAAAGTATAAGCATCCCGCTTAGGGGAAGAGGGTACTGGAGGGCAGGCCTCACCCATGACCTCTGGCCTCATCTACAGACTGGGGAGGAAGGAGTCACAAACAGGACCTCTGCTTTGAGCTCAAACTCACCACTGGTGTCACTTGATCACTAGGCTGCTCTAGTTGGCACGAGCCTCAGGCTCTGGACTTGCCCACGTGATCATGGGCTGGCTTGTCTCATCCCTTCCTACCTTACATGTTCCCAGACCTGACCTCCGTGCCCCCCAGTCCCAGAAAACACACAAACACATTCCCCTGGCTTTTTGTACTCTTTAAGAAATAAATCTCTGCATTTTGTACCCAGCTACTATGCACCCAGCTTTGTGGTGGAGACTGAGTTGAGCAAAACAGACCAGTGCAGGGAAGGCAGACAGGTAGCAACTGTAATAAGCTGAACCTTTTTATAATTTTAACTGCCGCCTTCAGAATACTCCAGGGAGGATGCTGCCTGCTTTGGGGAAAAGTCCTGATGAGCTGCTTATGGTAGAAGGTGGGAGCCTGAGGCTCAGGGGGTGGGTGGAAGGGTGTTAGGAAGAGCCTAAGCAAGGGAAAACCTACTTATTTCCTCTGCAAGGAGGAAGCAGGAGTCTAATGTGTTCCTAAGAGGGTGGAGCAGAGGGGAGGGGAGGGGAAGGACCAGTGAGATGGTGGGAGGCTTGGGACACCCAGGAAGGGGGGGGGGGACCAAGAAATTATCCCACAGGCGCATTTAAGAACAGGTCCCCACTTTCCATTTGAGGTGGGTTGTATTTGTACAGTGTGGACATCTCCTCTGTTCCACCCCAAACACAAATTTCCAGCAAAGGCCGCTCTTCTCACCTCTGCTTAGTGGGCTGGGTCCATGGTGGGCATCAAGGAGGGCTGGTTACTGTATGAACGAGACAGCTCGCAGGAGACAGCCCCCACCCCTGGGTCTCTGCAGGCCACTTGAGGGGTCTTTGGACTTCTGAGGACTGTGGAATTGGGGGTGGGTACCTGGTCTGTCCACATCCCAGCAGGTGAGGTTCCCTGGCATCTGGTCTCTGCTCAGCGGAAAGTGTTCCTGCAGAGTTAATAAGGATCTGTGCAGCTCTGGGCAGGGCCTGGGACAACAATTCCATCTGGGTGGAAGGGGCATATGAGTGGCTTTGAAAGATGAATGGAGTTTGCCAAACACTGAGAGAAGTTGGGGGTACTCAAGGCAATAGCAACAGCGTCTGCAAAAGCCCCAAGGAGAGAAAGATGCTGGTGTGTTCAGAAACCTGTGTGGTTGGCTCCTAGGGTGGGAAAGGGCGCGTGTGAAAAGCCACAGGTCTGCGGAGGCATGTTGGGGGCAGAGCCCGCAGGCCTTTGTGTCTGGGAAGACTGCTCTTCGGAAGCTCCCGTGCATGCATCAGGGAGGCTGTGCTGTGTGCCAGGCCGAGAGCCTGGTTCTGGAGCCCATCTGCCTGGGTGTGAGACTGCTTCTCCATCACCAGCTTCCTGGCCATGTGTCATTCTTCTCCGCAGAACAGGGCTTCTTACTTCATTATCGGCAAACCCCAAACCCAAAAAGATCTGGAAAAACCAGAGGCTTTGTTCATACACTTGGCCCAAGTTCCTGTAACAGCTCGACCTGGCCCAAAGGACCTGAGGCTGGCTGTGGTTTTGTTCCACGGTGGGTGTCGCCCCTCCGAGTGGCTGCAGAAGCATCCAGGTGATTGATTATGGACATCATCCTGGATCCTCTGTGTGAGTTAGTAATACATGGCATACCTGCTATTACTAATCATCTTTCTGCCATTCAGACATTTCATAATTCTGAAACACATCTGGCCCCGAGCCTTTGGAAAAGTGACTGTGCATCTGTTATGTGTATCCCACAGGGTTGTCGAGGGGTTAAAAACCAGTTTCTTCAAGGGCAGCACTCAGACAGTACGAGATAGACACTCGATAAATGGGAGCTGCCCGTGTTGTAGTTTGATGAGCTATCAAACGCTAAAATCTTTTGGTGCCAGAGTCTCGGCCAGAGCTCACAGTCTGCAGAGTTGGGGTGCAGGGAACAGCCAGATGGGGTAGGAAAGTCACCAACACAGTCGGTCTTGGCTCAGCTGGGACCCCATGAAAGCAGGCTTTTGTGCTGTGCTGGTCTGGAGACCAGCAGTCATGCCCCTCCTGGCCAGTTCTCCCAGTGGGCATCCTGTGCCCGCAGCAGCAAGCCCAGCCTGGCCTGGCATGTTACAGACAGCCTACAGGTTCCTGGCAGCCAGGGCCATCTTGTCACCCTACTGTCCTCGGTGCAGCTGGGGCACACGATTGTTATTCACTGAGCTGAATCCCATCTGTGGCCTATCTGCAGAAGGTAACCCGCAAGCTGCTTAGGGTGCTGCGTTAGTCCCCAGCCCCAGCACGTACACACGTATATATTGACGTACCCATGCATGCACACGCACACAGAACAAAACACACAAACACACATCAAGGCCCAGCCTATATTTTGATCTACGCAGGGCTCCAAGGAAACCAGTTTTTCTCCTGCTTTTCTATATCAGAGAACAGGACCATAGGGAAGAATCGGGAGAAACTGCTTTGTTTTACATCAAAGGTGACCCCTCCCTTTGTTTATGAAGTTTCATCTCCCTTTTTCTCTTCCTGGAGCCGCTTAGCTGCCTGCCGTCCACCAGAAACAAAGAGCAGAGGCTGCTGGCTTCAGAGGGCTCCAGATGTGGCCCCCGGGATCCCTCCAGATGTGGTCTGCCTGAAGGGCCCGGAAGTGCCCTCCACCCATGTGTGGGAAGAAGAAAAGGAGGCGCCTGCTGAGACCCCTGTCTTTGTCTTGACTTCAAAGGTTCTTGGGCTTTGCTAAAACTCATTGGTGCTTTTCATAACCAGGACATGTCACATCCATCCTTTGCCGCGGTTTTTCACATATGAGCCCTTCCTGCAGGAGCTGAGGTCAACTGAATTAAAAATGAAACATGCCCCTCCAAAGGCCGGGCAGCAGGGAACTGGTGTGGTATTAATCAAGCAAAAAAGGGGGAAATCTGAAGACCAGGCATTCCCAGGCAGCCATCAGGTGGAGCTGGAGCCAGGCAGCCGTGGGGTGTTTATTTTTCACTTTTGTAGGCCTGGCAAGAGACAGGAGCCCCTTCCCCCATTGTGCTGGGGGAGAAGGAAGCTGGCCCAATGCTGACCTTGCGTGTGGGTTGAACTGAAGGGGGGCTCTGGCTTTCAGCAGGGACCACCAGCTCGGGAATATCAGGCAACCAGGGATGGGAGTGTGAGCAACATGCCGCTGGGGGCTGCAGGCTGGGAATGGGGGCCCTTCAGGATGAGTCTGCAGACCAGCAGCGCCCCTTCAAAGACACACTGTAGACCTCGCTGGGTTGGAAAGAAGCGTCTACAAAGATGAGCTGTTTGTAGGCTATGGATTGTGGGCTAAGTGGTGCTGCATACTTGACAAAGGGGAGAGAATGGTAATGTATTATCGTTATATCAGGTTAGTCAGCAAGTATTTATTGAGCACCTACTGTGTGTTGGGCACTGTTTTCAGCCAGGGAAATACTGAGAAGAATGAGATGAGGGTCCTGATTTGCAGAGCTTCCATTTTGGTGGGGGAAAGAATAGTAAGTAAATAAATGCATAAATATTATGCCTTCCAATGTAGGTGAGTGCGATGAAAAATTACATCAGCATATGGGGGCAGGAAGGGGGTGGGTGTTCCTCCTGTGACTCCCACTGTTATATTTAACAGTAATTGAGTGTTTATTCTGCACCAGACAGTCTTCTGGGAGTCTTAGCCTGTGATTTATAACATTTAACCCTCGCTGACACTCTGTGATCTGAATGTTGTCATTTCTGTCACCCTTGAGCAGTTCAGGCTTGAAGCCATGAGGCCCCAATGACACAGCTAAAATGGGGTCCATCAGGCGTGAGCAGGGCCATGTGACCTCAGGGAATTTCATCCAGGTCGCACAACCTTTCCGTGCCTCAACTTCCCCCTCTGTAAAAGGGAGATGGTTGTGTAGGAGTTTTAGGGGTTCAAGGAATAACACCTCTATTCCCATGCTCCCTAAGTTTGGGGTTAATGGAGAGAGAGTCACAAAAGGCAGGTAGACAAGATTAGCAGAATCTCCTTTCTGATGGGGAAAGGCTGGATTGAAGGAGGTGGCTTTCCTGTGGGGGCCACCGTGGGCCTCCTAACCCTGGACCCCCAGCACCAGGCGGCTCTGGACAGCCAGAGGCTTCCATGCAGACACAGAGTGCCCCTAGAAAGTTTTGCATGAAGGGGTTACATAAGCAGAATGTGCGTATCTGTCTGCCGCTGGCTCCCCTGAAAAAGACAAGAAAAGAGGGAAGAAGGGGCTGAAATGCGCCTGCTCAGCTTCTTGCCTTAACTCTCACCAGCTTCCCCACCTACACAGTACGGACTGGATTCAAGTGCTCGCTTTGCCCTTTGCTACATACATGACCTTGAACCAGCTGCTCGACCTTTCTGAGACTCAATTTTCTCATCCTTGAAATGGGACTAACACTGGTACACACCTCATGGGGTTCCTGTGAAGAGTAAATGGGGCGACATGTGTCAATCACGTAGGACAGAGCCTGGCACATAGTGGTGCGAAGAGGATGAGGCATCACGCCACCTGCTTTCAGGGTCGCCCTCTCCTCCAAAGCACAAAGCCAGAGAGAGGGCGCTCCCCCACCAACACGTAGTCCCCACTCCCGAGGGTGGTTGCAAAGATTCAGCCTGTTAATCTTTGTAAAGTGTTGGCCACAGAGGAAGCGCTTCTTAAATAATAATAGTTTTAAACCCTATGAGATCGTCGATATTCAGTTCTTTTTGACCTACAAAAATGGCAACATCATAGAGGTCAACCCAACAGTTATCATTTGTATTATTTCTTAGCAAGGCACAGTGGTAGGGGCTCAATAAATGTTTGGTTCCGTTTTCCCAAAGAATCTGGTTGGGGTCCCAGGGGAAGCTGAGATTCCCACCTCCTTCCCCTCCTCTCCAGCCCAGTGCCCGCTGGGCAGCTGGTCAGGAGCCTTGGCCCTGGGACCTGAGGAGGGTCTGGGCCGGCCACGCTGATCCTCGATGCTGTGATGCCCAACAGCAGGTGTGAGAAGTACAGTCACCAGACCCAGCTTGGACAGGGCCCGTGGCAGAACTGGGCACTCCTAATTTATCACTTGGAGCCAAGCAGGCAGCCATCTGTGGAGTTGCCCCTGGGCCTCGTCACTTAACGCGTCTGCTAATTAAAGGCAAGATTAACGACCCTGTCCTGGTGGCACCTCTCCCAGTGCTTGGCTCTGGCTGATTGGGCCTCAGCTGGGAAGGGCTGCCCCTGCTACTTGGAATGGTGGCCAGAGAGGAGGAAGCCCCCCCAGAATGGAGACTCAAGGGAAAAAGCACTGAGCCAGATGGAAGGCTGGGTTAGCCTGACGCCTCACTGGCCACCTGGGTGAAATGAGATCTTGGTCTAACGGGACGGACAGGGAGGGAGGGCGAGAAGCGGGCGCCTTATTCCCATAGGTGTCCCGGCCCCTTAGCACAGTTATTGGGAATTGTTGCTGTCGGAACAGATGCGAAGCACCAAAGCATGTTGGGCACGAAGGAGGCGTTTCGTAAATAATACATCGTTGGATGGCTGGACATACGGGTGGGTGGGCTGTAAGCACACAGCTTGCGTTTTGTGAGTATCTTTAGCATAAGTTATAACAGCAAACCCCTATGTGGTACTTTGAGTCAAGTGTTATTCTAAATATTTATGTGTATTAACTCAGTGGATTCTCATAAGAACTCTATGAAAGACCATTTCCCCATTTTACAGAGGAGGAAACTAAGGCACAGATAAGTTAAATAACCAGTGCAAACTCATACAACCAAGAAATATTAGAGGTAATTGAAAGATCACAAGATTTGGGAGCTCTGGAGGGGTTATCTAGGCAAACTTGATCTTTTCCCCAGGAAAAAAAAATGTTGCTTTCCATATCCCCGGAATCTTAAGATTGAGGACAGAAGTAGGGGTGGAGAAGAGAGACCACAGTTGTAGTATAAACGATGCCTAGTAGATATTGAGCCCTTACTGTGTGCTTCATTCCGTACGGGGCCTCTGAGTTATTTCACCTCATTTACTGCTTAGAGCGATAGCAATACTTCAAGGCGGATGTGAGTTTTGTCTCAGGCGTGTAGCTTTTCCAAGAGGACATACTACAGGTGTTTCTGGAGTCCCTGGGAAGGAGACAACTGCAGCATCTTCCTCTGCAGTCCACCAGGCCAGGCTGTAAGGTGGGCCGCGGGGCTCTCCAGGCTCCGCCATCCTGACACCCAGGTTGAGTGAGCTGTCTGCGTGACGGTGCCCTTGTCGGTGACCTGGAACTGAGAATGCCTCCCTCACAACACTGTGAGGCTCGTGGCATAGTGGGAGCTCACCCCCGACCTGGGCCTGAAGTCCTGAGATGCTGGTTTTCTGTCCCTGAGCTTCCTACGTGACCACAAATTGGCCCCAGACATCCAGGCTCCCGGACCTTCCTCTTGGACCTGGTTATAACCCTGCCCCCCAGGGTAGATAAGAGTAGGCAAAATTTCCCTACTTTTCTTGTTTTTTTTTTTAAAAAAATCCCCACTCAAGGATAAGTTTATTGATTTGAGGGGGGGGGGAACATTGATGTGAGAGAGGAAAAACTGATCAGTTTCCTTCCATATGCACCCCGACCAGGGACTGTACTTGCAACCTAGGTATGTGCCCTGACTAGGGATCGATCCCTCAACCTTTTGGTGTGCAGGATGACGCTCCAACCAACTGAGCCACTTGGCCAGGGCAGTTTTCCTACTTTTCAAATGCAGGCACTGAGGCTCGGGGGATGACTGGAACCCAGGGATCCTAGCCCAGTGTGGTTTCTAGGGCTCTTCAATAGCTCTTGATCATTCCATTACCAGAAGAGACATTGAAGACCAAAGAGAAAATGCTGAGCAGCTCATGTAATTAATGTCTGGTTTGACAGAGCCCAGAAACCGGTCTCTCCACCCAATCCTCATTATTTCTGCAGTAGAGACAGTTCTGGTCTGGAGAAGTCCAGAGCAGGGCAGTTTCAAAGATAAAGGGCTCTGAGCAGCAGCCGTGGATGTGCCTGGATAAACCTTACAGACCTCAGCAGGCCATGGGGGCTATGATGGGAAACTGTAAAATACCAAGGGTGCGGTAGAGCAAACACAGGACACTGAACATCCAGCCCCACCAGAAGCCAGGATAAAGCAAAGCTTTAGAGAAAGGCTAAAAAAAAAAAAAAAGCAGACTCTGGAGCCAAACTCCCTTTGTTTGAAACCCTGCCCTGTTGCCTACTAGCTGTGTGACCTTAGGCAGTTCATGTGGCTTTTCTGTTCTTCGTGTTACAACTGTAAAATGGGCTAGCTATTAGAATCTGCCTTGCAGGGACTGCTCTGATGATTAAGTGAGATACTACTTTGCAAAGGGCTTATAACAGTCCTGGTATGGGCATCGTAAGCGTTGTATAAGGGCTGGCTGTTGCTGTCAGTGGGAATGTCAGCTGTCCAGTTCAGCAGACGGTGGGGCTGGCTTCGTGGTGCAAAGACGGGGGAATTCGCAGGCTGGGGGTGGGACAAGGCGTAGGACGAAGTTGAACACCTAGAAGTAGTGTTTAGCTGACTCCAGGGTTGTTCCACGGAGTAACTAGAAGTTGGAAATAGAGGTGTGACCTTGGCCTTCTGACATCTCTTAGCACCATCCTCAGAGACAGTTCCTGCCAGATGACAGATGCTCCTGCTCTGTACATGAAGGATGACCCTGATGCCCGGGGAAGCCCAGGGACTTGGGTGGGGCCACAGCAAGCCAGTAGCTGAGTGAGGACAGAGGAGTCCTGCATGGGCAGGCTTTTTGGATCCTTTGTGTGAGATTTTTTCTCCCAGTTGAAATGTAACAGAAAACGCACACAGCAGGAGACTGTTTGGTGTCTTCTCACCACGAGATCGCACCTGTGAACTCTTGTCCTGGCTCCTACAGCCTAGGTCATTTCCACCCACTTGGAATCACACAGTATGAGTGTGGACTCTTTCATGCCTGGTCTCTTTTGTTCAATATTATGTTCACTTGATTCACCCATGTTGCTTCGTGTAGCTGTATTTTATTGCTTTCAATGGAGAAAACCCACTTTCATTTATTCATTCTACTGTCAGTGGACATTCATTTGTTTCCCAATTGTGGCTACCACATATTGTGCTACCGCGAACATTCTAGAACATGCTTTGGTGAGAGTTTGGGCGTATTCCTGGGAAGGGGATAGCTGAGTTCTTCTGTACTTGACCTCCAGCATCGAGCTCAAGAGGAGCCTCTCAGCCCACATCGACTGGGTGTGATTCCGAGCTAAACCCTGTGCGAGGCCCTCAGCCGTCCGCCGCAGCTCAGGGCCACCTCCGCCTGCTGTGTCTCTAATGAGAATGTGACTAGCGAGTCAGGCCCCTGGGACAAAGCAGCATGGAGGTTTATTGACAAGATATTGACACATTGAAGGGAGCACTCCTCCAAGCAGCAGGCCATTTCTGAATGCTTAAAAGCCGAGGGAAACAGGGACACTTGAGCAAAGATTAAGAAATCAGGACCTGTTTTCTGAAATGGCTCAGCTCCGGGCCAAACAGGCTAAGTCTGTGGACCTGTATCTGGACCAGTGATGTTGGGAAGGGGAGTGGTCAGCCACAGAGGGAGGTGGGCATTCGAGAGAAATCAGAAAGGTTAAAGATTAAGATGCCCTTGGCCCTGGAAGGACGAGTAAGGAGGGGACAGCCAAACATACATGGAATCAAAAAGAATAATGAACCACCGCTTGTTACCATATTTTAGCAACCTGTCGCACTGTGCTTGGTTTCCAGCCTCCCAGGTCTGCAGAAGTCCCTGTAGAACTGAGTGTAACACAGATAGCTGGTCTACCACCTTCCACAGAATCATATTCTCCTGGCCCAGGGCCAGAAGAGCAATATTTTTGTACAAGCCCCAGTAGTGACTCTAGGTCTAGGTTTAGAAACCAGTGTGTTAAGATATCAGTCCCTTTGGCCTATGCTGAGCCCCATCAGAAAAGGGCTTAGCTTTTCTAATTCACTATCCACAGCCTCCCTGCTTTCTTACTTTGTCATCCCTCCGAACACTGAGGTTGCCCTTCACTCTCAGGCTGATTTTTCACTGTGGGTCCTATTCTAGCTGCAGCAATAAGTCAACTCAGCAGTGACCCTCCTACCCATCTCAGCTGTCTTGGGCCGTAAGTAACGCCCCTTCATGTTGACCTTCTTTTTGTACCTTTTAAGAAGAGATAGTATCTCTCCTGGCCGAAGATCGAGACGCAGTCTCTACAGGCCAAGGAGCTCAGGATGGAAGTCTGATCCACCTTGACCTTTCTAAGCCTCAATTTCCTCGCCTGTAGACTGGAATAGTAGGACCTAGGTTACACTGTTGTGATTACCAAAGGGTAGTGAACATAAGATGCTGAGCATAACTCAGCTGACCAATTGGGTATCAGAGCGGCAAGGAGGGAATAGAACCCAAGGATGGGTGCAAACCATTTCTGTTGCCTGGTATCCCTGTCCCCAGTCTCGTCCCCTCCCAGAGGGGTCCTAGTAGAGCCCAGATCTGACCTGGACCCTTCCTGCACTGCAGTCCCAGCCGGGGCAACGGAACTAAGGTGAATCCTGCAGCGCCTCCGTGCTAGACCCCGTGGTATAGGGGCTTTACACGGATTATTTCATTTCCTCTTCTCAGCTGATATATGCAGACGGCATTATCTTTGTTTTGGAAAACAAGGAGATGGAGGCACAAAGAGGTCAGTTATAAAGCTGGGCCTTGCACCATGGCTTCTGACCCCAAAGCCCATGTTCATTCCTTTGTACCAGTTTATGGCCCTCCCCTGGGTGCCCCAGCCGCTGTGGATGGCCTTTGACAGCAGAGAATGCCACTGAAGGTGGCACAGCACCTCAGGGCAGCACTGCCTGGCCAGAGAACCTCTCTCTATAGCTCCCCAGGGACCTGGAGCCCACAGTGTTGACATCTGAGGTGCGGGTCCCTGGTGGCTGGGGATTAAAGTGATAGATCCCATTTCTGCAGGATGGGGCAAGAGGTAAACATTCCTCCAGCAGCTGGGGCCCTGATTTGCTTATTTTGCAAAAGTGTCAAACTACCACTTCTTTCAGTCGCTGGGTGCTGGGCGGGAGAAAGCAAGATAGGGCCCCACCAGGAGAGAGGCAGGGCGGAAAGGGCTGGCAGGCTGTCCGGGCCAAGCCGACTGCACTCAGGCTGCTCAGCCCACGGCCTGCTCCTCCCCAGCGAGGCCTCCTGGGGCACAGAGAGACGTCAGGTGTGAGCTGGGGGCTGCCGAGCTGGGTCTCAACCACCCCCACCCCCTTTTTCCACATCGTGATCTATAGGTTTCGGTTTTCTGAAAAGTCACAAAACCTAAAGTTGCCAGAGTGGTAGGGAGGCACTTTGGAAATCATCTAACCATCTAATCCCTCACCTTCAGCTTTTGGTATCAAGAGGCCTAGATTCAGTCCTTTGCCTGGAAGCAAAAACTAGACATAGCAGATAATCTCTTAGGGTCTCAGTGTTGCCGTCTGCAAAACGGAGATAATAATAGCTCCTACTTCTTAAGCCTCTGGTAAGAAGTAAATGAGGTAATAATTGAAAAGCATTTAACACAGTGCCTCACCGTGACTGCTCAAGAAGGAGAGCTGTGGCTCAGTTCTACTGGGAAAGACAGCAGCAGCATTTACTCACTCGTGTGTTCACTCACTCGGTCACTCTTTCATCCCACAGATTTTTATTAAGCACAACTTGAGTGTCAGGTGTGTCCCATAACATCAGTGCTGTTTCTTGACCTATGAGACACCTGGCCTGCCTGGGGGAGACGTATGGAGGGGCCCAGACAGGCTTCCCAGGGGAAGCTACATTCTAGAGTCTCCAAAGAAATTAGTGGGATATAGAGAGCCAGGACTGGGGACAAGTGACTGTCCCCTGATACCCAATGGGATTGTGAGCTCCTTGAAGGTGAGGGACATGCATGCACAAAGGAGTGAGGACGTCTGTGGGCATGGATTTGCTTGCTAACTTGCTTATTTGTGCATGCACAAACACACACGCACATACTCCTTAAGTATATCATGTCTGTATACTCATATCTAATATGATGTTCACATAGTAGGTGCTCAATACATACTTGTCGAACTGAACAAAAGAAAAACAGCTTTGTTCTATAGTTGCAGGTCCAGCCTCGGGGAGAAATCTGTGCCCACAGGCCTGCCGGTGCTCTGAGCAGGCTTAGGAGGGGCATTTAAGTAGACCTGCATTTAAACAGGTGGGCCTTTGTGCTTCAAAATTGAGGCGCTGGTTCTCATGCCTTGAAAGATTGCAAAAGGCCACTTCCATCTCTCACCTCTGAGCAAAGTAAGGTCAAGAGAGGCCTGCGGCCTCTCTCCTGCCATTGCCGTTAGCACGTGTCCGTGGTAGTTCAGTGGGTATAGGTCACGGGACATCACTGGGAAAAACAAAGAAATGGAAAGCAGATTACCCCTTACTGCTCCATGGTGGGAAATGGCAATGAAAACTGCTTCTTCCTGGGGTGGGAAATTCACGTGGATTCGCACACACACTGGCTCTACAACCTGCTCCTGCCAGGTGCGAAGCTGAGATGGGAATGTTGGCCTATCAGTGCGGATGGGCCTTCGGAAAGAAGATGCTAAAATGTACTCTTTGTGTTTCCGTATGAAGACTGTAGGTATATCATCCTGGCACAGGGGTAGGCCTGGGGTTTCTAAAAAAATTCAAGCTCAAAACTGCTTTCATTACACTCTTGTGTATTTCATTCCATGTTATGCATCTACATGTTCCAGAAAAGATTAAAGTTTGCTTTCAAGGTTATATAATATATGGTAAGCTAAACTAAATGTGAACTCAGTGACAGAGATAAAAGAAAAACAAAGGTGAAGACACAAAAAGAGAACCAGACATGAAATGAATTTAAAAGTGAATGTTTCCCTTATTGGTGTGGCTCCATGGGTTGGGCACCGTCCCACAAACTGAAAGGTCCCTGACCGGTTCAATTCCTGGTCAGGGCACATGCCCGGGTTGGGAGCCAGGTCCCCGGTTGGGGGTGTTGCGTGCAAGAGGCAACCGATTGATGTTTTTCCACCACATCGATATTTCTTTCCCTCTCTTTCTCCCACCTTTCCCCTTTCTCTAAAAATAAATATTTTCTTAAAATGAGCGAATGCTATGCCTTTCTATGGTGAGCTGTAAACAGGGCTCTGAGCTTCCAGAACGGCTTTATAAAAGGGGAAGCCTGGCCACTTACCCTGTCCCAGGGACCATCAAACCAACCTGTTGATCAGGGCCAGAAACTGGGGTTGATGCTCAGGGGGCTGTCCCTGAGCCCTTCATGGTGAAGAACAGGGCCCCCAGGGAAGTCCTGAGAGAGAGCCCAGCCTCACGTTATTCCCCAGCTCTGCCCACCGTGGAAATGCTCTGCATGGGCGCTCCTCGAAGTGCAGGTCAGGAAGGTATGCGAGGACCCAGGTGCCCAGCTCTGCCGCTCCTGCCGTTATTTGGGTCGGTTTAACACAGGGATTCTTGTTCCGGAGCTGAAACCATATGAGTTATTTTTAAACTTGTGTTTAATTATAAGCCATACTTTTTTTTTTTAAGAAGCCAAGATTTTGTTTGAGTTTCAAAGCTGTGACGATTGGATGGAGAGGCGTTGGAAGGGATGTGGGGCCAGAAGGCCATCAGCCTGGGCCACGTGGTCGGGCCACGTGCCTGGTCTGGTGCAGTAGGCACTCGTGGTTCAAGTGTTTGTTGAAGGAACGGGCTAGGATGTGGTTTGGACAGATGTTTGTTAACAGTGTAAGGAAAATAATTAATCGAGGCACATTAAGACAGTCATCATGAAAAATTGCTGAACGCTTTTTCATTTTCTATCTTTTGAAGAGTTTGAATAAGGATGGGCACATGCAGGACAGATTGGATCTCAGCTAACAATCCAGTCTCCTTCCCCCATGTTTATCTCTTTTATAATTAGTATATTTGGGGAGCTTGAAACCCCTCTCATCCCACTTCTCGAAGGCAGGACTCTGGTCTCATCATCATCATCGTCATCTAGAATCTAGGAATAGTTAGTAGTAGCCTCGGCTGCCCCAGATTCCTACCTTGTAGCTAGCCTCTGACCCTCCTCCCCCAAGCGACCTGGGCCCACGCAGCTTCCAGGTTCGTCCTAATGCTCACTGAACCAGGAGGAGGCTTTGAGCTGCCCGAACCTCCAAAACTTTGAACTACAGGAGAAATGGGATTTGAGATTCTTCCTGGAGGTGTTCTTTCTCACCCCAGCCCCCCAACCTCTTCTCCCTCCTTCTCACAAGGTATTTTAAAGTGCTTTGAGGACCGACAGCTTTGAAAACTGCCCATATGTTTACTGGGCCCGGGGAGCGGTGGAGGCATCTGGACTCCAGATGTTTTGCAGCCGTGCAGAGTGGTGGACGGTCCCAGGTGCTGTTGGTGGAGCGTAGACTAAACAGCAGATCTCCCCGCATAAAGACACCTTTCAGGTTCCCTTGTGCCTTTTACCATGTCTCCTCCAGATCTAGAATGCTCCTTGATGAGCTCCTCGGGGCCTCCATGTAATGTCTCCAAGAGACATTACAAACACACGCCGTCAGGGCACAGGAGTCTAGGACAGAGGAGAGCGGCTCAAGAGCCAGATGGCCTGGGATTGAATTCCAGCTCAGCTGTGTGAGCTCAGGTGAGGTGTTCGCCCTCTCTGTTTCAGGGCTCACATCTCTAAAGGAAAGCTGGTGGGGGTCCACCTTGCGGGGCTGTAGTCAGCATTACAGAGTTAGTAGATATAAGTAAAGTGCTTAAGACAGTGCCTGAGACATACTCAGCACGAAGTAGATGTTTGCTGTTATTACTCCTAATTTCCTTCTTCTCTGGAGGCCGAGGTGGAATTAGAAGTTGGCTCATGTCCTTTAATTGGTTGTTATCAATTTACCGTAGCCCAGTGGACAAGCCTTTTTGTCCTAATCTCTCCCCGGGGCCTGATAATGATGGTGATGATAGCACTGAGGTTTACCGAGCACCTCCTCCGTCCCAGGCACTGTGATAAACACTTGACATATATAGCAAATATACGAGATCCTGTAGCTTGGCTCAGTGCCTGACACAGAGTGTAATGCACACCATAATTCTTGGAAGTAGGCACTGTTATTAGCTCCATTTTTCAGCTGAGAAAGAAGGCTCACTGAGCAAACAGGTGGTATCCAGGACTTGATCCAGCGTAGTCAGCCTCAGATCCCATGTTCTCAAACACCGCACGGAGGGGACTCCTTAGATAAGAAGTTGCCAGTGTGGGATACAGGCAGACGGTACGATGCCAAGTGCTGTAGGAAAGTGGATGGGAACAGATTTCCTCACCTCCTTCCAGTAAATACGAATCACTTGCACACCACCTTCTCCTGGCTCCCCCGGAGCTCGCTTTGATGCTAACTCTAATCCACTGTCACCTGGAGGGAATGTAGGAGAGGAGGGGTCCCGCCGCGTGGTCTTCTTGGTTCCTGTTCTCCTGGGAACCAGTGAATGGTGAGACCCTCTGGCATCGCAGACATGCCCTGCCCATTTCCAGGCACCCTGCCACGCACCTGTCCCCCAGCCTTTCTCCCGGCAGCCACCTGCCCTTCCCCAGCAGGCTCCTGGCAGCCCCCTTGTTGGCATCAGATAGAAGCAGAATAAACTTGGTTGTTCTGACTCCAAAAGAGCTTGCCCGGAGCTCTTTCTTGATACAGAGGAGATGGCATTGATTAGAAGGGTCCAAGTTGCTGCCTTTTAATCCAATACAAAAACCAGGAATATCGAGTGTGCCTCTGCTTTTTAAAGAAACATTCATGCCTTTGTGGTGTTGACCATGAACTTATAAGAAGTAGACAATATCGAGTCAGAAAAACTCAGTGGAGAAAATTAAGGTTGGGGGATTGACGGCACCAGAGAGAGAAGCTGCAGCTTCAGACAGGGAGCCCCAAAGCTTCTGAGAAGGTGACGTTTGCGTGCACACCTGAGGGAGGCAAGGGAGATGCTCCAGGCAGAGTGGTGAGCCCCGGTCGCAGCCGGAGGGAGTGTGCTTGCACCTTCAGAGAACAGTGAAGGGCCCCCAGAGGGAGATGGCAGATGAGCCCCAGAGGTGAATGAGCTCCCCCCACTGCTCCCACTCAGGCACTGTAAGGACTTCAGTCTTTGCCCCAATGGGATGGGGGCCATTGGAGGGTTTCGAGCAGAGGGAGGACCTGATGCAACTTATTTTTTGACAGACTGACTCTAGCTGCAGCGTTGAGAATAGACCCCAATGATGGTGAGGGCAAGACTAGCAGTGGGGCCAGCTCCTGAGGCTACAGCCATAATGCCAGACGTGAGGACTGCAGGACCCCTGCTGGCAGCAGTGAGGAGGGGGTGTTGAGAAGCACTTGGATTCTGCGCTTATACTGAAACAGGAGTCAGAGAATTTGCTGATGGATTAGCTGTGGGATGGGAGAGAATGAAGGCACAAAGCTGAATCTAAGGATTTGGGTCCAGGCACAGGAAGAGAGGCTCCGTGGCTTTCCAAGATGGGGAAGATGCTGGGAGGAGCTGGTTTGGAGATGGGGCACAAATCAACAGGTCAGAGTGGAACGTGTTCTGTCTGAAATGCCCTTTGACGTTGAGTGGCGATGTGTAGCGGGCATTCACTGCAGGAGGCGTGCTCTGGGCTTACAAAGACCTTCATACTCATCCTCTCCTTTAACGTATAGATGAACCATAGGCTGGTGGATTATACTATACCCATTTTAGAGGTGAGGAGACTGAGGATCACACAGATAAGTAACTGACCAAAGGTCACCGGAAGCATGTGCGGCAGAGCAGGTCCAGCCCCTCTGATTTCAGGTCCATCTCTACTTCCCTGTCCATCATGCTGCTTCCTGCCATTTTTCAAGTGATTAAAAAACAGATCATCAGAGAATGTTACTGTCATGCCCAGCTAAGGGCGGGGAACCCTATCTGTACCTCAAGAGCAAAGTCCCTCCTTGCTGCTGCTGCTGTGTCCTGGCAGACCGCACTGTGAGGTTCAAGGGCAGAGTAGCAGGCCATTTGGTTCGTGCAGAAGCGCAGAAGCTCTTTCTCTAATGTCTCTTTCTTCTGGCTCTCTGCCCTTGGCTTCTTGAGAGGGAAGCTCCTTGGGGGACTCTGTCTGTGTATGTTTTTGCACCCTGTAGGCTGGAACGATGAAAACAGTAGAATGTTTGAACTTGTGAAATGAATAACTCAACCTTGCAAATAAATCAGCCACTCTACCAGCCCAAGAGGCATTGCACCTACAGAGCAATAAAGGGGACCACTGTTTGCTTCCTTCTTCCTCCTCCTCCTCTTCCTTCTTCTTTCGTATTCTCTTGACACACAACTTTCTCTAAAAAACAATGTTTTCAGGACTGCCCAAAACTATTGTCAGAAATATTTTTATGAAAAAAAATATTTGTATCTGAAAAAGTGACTTCATGTATCTATTTTACTCTCTTAAATGTTGAATAGGAAATAATCGCTGATGTTTCTAGAACACTGTGTACCAGACACTGTTCTAAGCATGTCGCTTGGCTAATTTGTGACCTTCATAGCAACTCTAAGTGGTACATATGTACCTTCATCATCACCATTTGACAGATGAGGAAACCAAGGCACAGAGAGGTTAAGTAACTTTCCACAGTCACACAGCTGGTAAATAAGTGAATTAGAGTTTGAACCCAGAAAGTCTGTCTCCAGAGGCCAATTTGTTCACCATTTTGCCATTAGGTGCTGTTGTTATCCCCATTTTACAGATGAGAAACAAGGATTATTGAGCAACACAAATTCCACTGTGTTATAATAAGGCCTCCCCGTGTCTGTCTCTTCCCCGTGTTCCCTGGAGGGCAGACATACACCCTCCACCCCACACCCTGGTGCCTCACGCACAGCAGATGCTCAGGGGTTAACGGCCAAGCTGGGGTTCACTTTCTCTACTGGGAACCCCTCAAGGCCAGGGAGGTGATCTCATTTACCACCAGACACCCCGTCCCCCACACTGTGCCAGCCTCAAAGAAGTGGGCTCAGCGAATGGACCAGGAAGAGAGGAATTTTTCCAGGAATCGGAGCCCTTTCTTTTTTGGCCTGCCTTTTGTGCCCTTCCTTTTCTCTGTTCCTTCAGCTCATCATTTCTACACGGTGCTGGCTGCCGAGACACAGGCCTCTACCTCCCAGACGGCCGGTAGGGGAAGGTCAGCCAGTCCTCTGTGCCAGGGACTGTTTAACTTGGCCGGGAGGCGTTCCTCGGGGAAGGGAAGGATGTTCCCTGCTGTGTGCGCTGGCATTTAATCTGACTTGGCTGCCTTTTCACTGAGTGCCTGTAAATTCTACCAGAACCTGGAGATATCTCAGCAAATATAATTTTACCCCTTTCATTCCAGTGGGGTTGATCTCTGAGGAAACCCATGGATTGACAAAGACCCTGGCTACATTTTTGCAGTCGCCACATCACAGACATGGCCAGAAAGACCCTCAGGGACCATCTGATCCTGTAGAGGGAAAGGGTAATTTTTTTTTAGATCACCAATTGATCACTATCAATTAGTCAATTGACCATCATCATCAATTACTCAATTCATCACTGTCAACTGAGTATTTGAGCAGCACCCAAAGGGTGATAACAAGGTGATGGGCATTCAGAGGACAGGTAGCCATCTTTGGGTGGCTGCGTCAGGGCAGAAAGGCTTCCTGGAGGAGAAAAGGTTAAAGCCTTGCTCTTGGGAGGGACTCCCTCAAGCAGAAGGAAGGGTCATTGTCGCCTAGCAATACTGTCCATCCGAGTAGAGGGCCTCTGTGGCTGAGGAGTCTACCTGCCTCCAAGACCAAAGATAAGGAGAGGAGCAGCCCTCCAAGGTTCGTTCATTCGTTCTTTTTGCCCAGATGCTTAGCTCCTTAGCCGCAGGGCTCAGCCCCTCAGCTGACGTGCAGACGAGAGCAGGTCCACACGGCCCATCTTCATGCTCAGCCCTTCAGGTCTGCTGCTCCCAGTGTTAAGAAGTAGGGGAGAGCGTGGCCCCAGAAGTGTGCGGTTTTCCTTTCAAAAGCATTCATTCTTTCACCCATTCATTCATGTATTCATTCAACAAACATCAGCCAGGTGTTCCCTTTGCAGAAACCCTGAGCTAAGAACTGGTGCTGCAAGCTGAACAGAGCCCAGTCCTGCCCACAGAGCACCATCCCAGGTGGGATGGGGGAGTTAACAGTGATAAATCGCCTCATCCAAGCACCAGGTAGAGGAGTCGGGCTGCTAGCCCATGGAGATCCAGGGGCTTTTGGGAGACAGTTGTAAAAGGAGTCATCCTCTGAGGAGACTTTATAAAATGATGTCTCTGGGGACTTGAATGAGAATTTAGGTTCTGAGAGTAGACAGACTCCGCCTGGTCCCCGCCACTTACACCTTTCCCCGTCGTGCTTCATTTTCACCTCCGCAGACTTAAGCCTTCAAATCATCACTTATTGATCAAGCACCACTTTCTGGTCTGAAAAATGAGGGTGTTGCTGCCAATCCGGGGATTTCGCCACAACCCTGGGCAGCCTGTGCCTGTCCTTGCCGCATCCTGCAGATGGGGAAGCTGAGGGTCAGAGACACAAGTGTCCTGCCCAAAGTGCCTCCCACCCCCACCCCCACCGACCCGGTAAGGCAGAGGAAATGACCGGATGGCTTCTGCAGGCCCCACAGCTGGACCCCGCCCCCCCCCATGCCCCAGTACCTCTCCTAACGCTGGTGGCCCAGGCGCCACTGTCCACAGTCACAGAGTAACTCCAGACAAGCCCTCGCCTCGTCCACTCCCACGTCCTGTGCCCAGGCTCTCAGACTGCCCCCTGCCTGGCCCACTCCCTCTCTTCATCCTCCCTGGAAGGCACCCCCCTCCCCCACACCCCCAAGCTCTGCCCAGTTCTTCCAGAAGAGGCCAACCAACCACACTGAACAGAGACAGAGGAAGCACTGCTGTGGTTTAAACTAGCAGGTTATGGGGACAGCCAGGGGGGGAACCTTGTGCCGACTTTCTGCTTATTTATTAGCTTGGCGCCTTCGGGCAATCACTTGTCTTCCTAGAGGATCACCTGGGGCCCCCAGCTGCTGGTGCCGAGTGAGCTGAGGGCCCAGAAGGAACTCTGTGCTAACAGATGCCACCCAGAGTCTGTGTTCAGTAGGTATTGCTTACACCGAGGTGCTGCTGTTAGGATCAGAATAATGTTCCATAAACAGGAAGCATGTGAACCCCCAGGGCTGGAGAGATGAGCTAAGCTTCCCCAGGGCCAAGCCCCAGAGAAGAGATTGCTTTTCCATAATAGAACATTAGAGGGAAAAGCTGAGCTCCAGCCCTGGAGTCATCTGGGGACTGAGGCAGCTCTCGGGGCCTCCCCACTCAGTGTCCCTGTGGGGAAGGCCCAGAAAGACTGAGAGCAGGATGGCCTCTCCCTGCCAAGCCTTGGCCTTGTCTTTTCGTCCCTCCACTGTGCTGGACTGTCACACAGAGGGCAGCCTGGGGAGGAACATGCTGGTCTACTCCGAGGCCAGGCATCCTGGATGGTGAAGTCAGCCCGGAGCAGAAGGTGACCACTCTGGGACATCGTTTGCCCAGTAAGCAGAGCCCATGCCCGGCAACAGAGGAGCCCACTTGCTGGAACCTTCTCTCAGCCTCAGAGGCCAGCTCCTCCTTCATACAAAAGGAAAGGGGCCTGGTATTTCTCGAGAGCTTTTATATACATGTTATGGGCTGAACCATGTCTTCCCAACCAAAATTCCTAATCCCTAGTACTTGGGAATGTATCCTTATTTGGAAATAGGTCCATTGCAGATGAAATTCGTTATGATGAGGAGGGGCTGGGCCCCTAATTCAATATGACTGGCATCCTTATTTTAAAAGGGGGGAGAAGAGGGAGAAACTTGGAAGCAGATGCACGCACACAGGGAGAACACCATGTGGAGATGAAGGCAGGGAGGCGGGCGGGGCTTCTCCCAGCCAGGAACACCAGGCATGGCCCGCAAACTGCCAGAAGCCAGGGGAGAGGCCTGGGGCAGAGCCTCGTCGTCACGGCCCTCGGAAGGAACCGGCCCTGACAACACTTTGATCTCAGGTGACCAGCCTCTAGAACGGAGACAATAGATGTCTGTGGTTGAAGCCACTGGGTTTGTGGTGCTTTATTACGACAGCCCTGGGAAACGACAACCATATGTTACCTTCCGGGACCTCACAACAAGCCTGCCAAGGGAGGTATTGGTATCCCCACTTTACAAATGTAGGAATCGAGGCTCACGGGGGTCAGGTGACTTGTCCAAAGCCACACAGTAAGTGAGAAAAGAGGATGCAGTGAGCTCTGTTCAGCTCCAAGCACCCAGGCAGCATGGGATCCACTCGAGCACTGAATCCTGGGGCTTGGTCAGAGGCAAAGGAGAGCTCAGAAGCGTGGTGAGATTCCCAGGACAGCAATGGCAGCCTGAGATTCTGGGCCTGTGGAATGAATGAGTCCCGCCAAGCGCCAGGGCAGTGTCTCTCTGATCCCCCCACAACAAGGGTGGGGTTGGGGGGCCAGGCCTCACCCAGAGGGTAATGAGCAGACATGTGGATATGGGGGTCTGAAAAAGTCAGGGGTGAGGAGCTGGCCAGACACCAGGGGGAGCCCCTCAGCCAGGGAGCCAAACAGGCCCCGCCTGTAAGGCTTGACCTTGCAGGTGCCAGGTGCCAAGAGGTCTCTGGAGTGTCCACCAGAGGCCCGAGTAAATCTGCCTCTGTCTCTCTTTAATGTTCTCCTGTGGGCTTTCCACAGGAGTGGGGCCTCGGACCTTCCCCCACTGCTCTAGAATCCCTTATTATTTCCGGAAGGTGGCCCTCTTCCCTCCCACCTCCCCAGGGCTCCAGCTGCGTCCCTGGGCAGCGTTCCGTGTCCTGCTGAGGGCCTTCTCTGCAGCGTCCCTCTCCCGTCCCGGTATCCGGCACTGTCAGGGGAGCTCATTCTCTCCTACAGCAGGGCCCCCGGGGTCGTTCTTAATCAAGGCACAGAGAGATGGCATTGCAGGCGCCCTGGAGCCTGCAAATCAAGACTTTTAAGCTCCATCCTCTGCCGGGGGACGAGGGGGGACCCAGGGGAGCTGTCACTAACAGGGAGATGCAGAGGAAGAGAGCAGGCTGCTCGTTGCTTGTCAGGCCCCAGGAGAAGGCAGGGGCGGCCAGGACTTCTCCAAGGGTGTCTGCGCTTCCAGGCATCCTCAGCAGTGCCACCCTCCTCTCCCCTGGTGACTGAGAAAGGGAGTGGAAGGGAGACAGGCCATGTTTTGCAGGCAGCAGAGCCAAATTGCACTTGGGGTGATTCCATTTTGCCTTAGCCATCGCCTCCTGCTGAACCAGCCTTGGGAAGAAGCCAAGCCCGCTTCTACTGGCTCGGCTGCTCCATGGTAGTCCTCTGTTCACGTCCTCGAGGCCTGCAGCACTGGGACTCGGGGACCCAGCCTGACGGTGGTGGCCCATGACAACCAGGCCGGATGGTGGGGGACCCGCAGAGGGGCCTCCTGGCTGCTCCTGGCCTGGGTGTGACAAGAATGGGGTGCAGCCATCCCAGGACCCTGTCCCTGACAGGCACCAGAGGGACACCAGAGAGGCCAGAATTGGCTGCCCCCCTCCCAGGCCCAGCCAAGACCCCACAATCGCCTCTCAGGGGCTCCCCTCCATGAGTACTGCCTGAACTTCAGGGAAGACCTTCCTCTCTCAGCTGATACTTGAGGTGTCAGGTCCCGCCGTCCACTTCCCACCGGGTGAGCCAGGCAGCTGGGCCTGACGTCATGGGTTACAAGCACCTGGGTGCTGTTGTCTGAGTTCCAAGGCACCTTTGCCCAGGCCTTGTAACTCTTCCCTACCTCTGTTTTCTCACCTGCAAATGGGGGTAATAACAGTAGCTAGCTCGATGGTTATTCTAGGGATTAAATGATATCAAACTCAAGGTATTTAGAACGGCACGTAGTACTGAACGAACGTTAGTATCGGGCAGATGCTGCTGCTGACGATGATGACGGCTCAGTTCCCACAATGCTGCCACTGTTACCTTTATGCTATCATCACCGCTGTGACTATTAATGCCCTCATTACTACAGGCACCATTTGTGCTGGCGCTGTTACCACCACTAGGATAAACACCGTTCCCAGGGTGTACGTGACAATCATGGGTTTGTAAAGCTTTGGCAACGCTGGCCGCCCCCCACCGAACTTCTGACATGTTGATGTGTAGTGGTCAGGGTTTCGCAGACTCTAGTCCGCCCCCTGCCTCATCTCAGGCACAGCCTGCTGCCTGCATTTCCCCCAGGCATGGCCCCTCCAGCCAGACTGGCTCCTTCTTCCTTTATTAACTCAATACCTTTTTAAAACTACACATCCCTAAAGACTCGGCTCAAATGTCATCTGTTTGATGAAGACTTCTTTGGCTGAGGGAAAATAAAGATGCAAAATAGGAAATCGGGTTTCATCAGAAGTGGGCATTTTGGTATCAGAGTCAGTAAAGACCCCCAATTCGATACTGAGAATTGGCGTCTGGGAGAAGCCAAAATCAGGGATCTGAAGCAACCAGACCCGCCTCCGAATGGCTGGAGTGAATCCTGCTGAGCACTTTGTAGTAACAAGAAACAGCAGTTAGTGAGCATCTCGTATATACCAGACAGAGTTCGGGTGCGGATACATCCACGGCAACCCTGTGTTGTTCCTGTCACTCCCCCCACTTCACGGGGGGTGGGGGGGACTGAGGCACAGAACAATTCATTCAGTTGCCCAGAAAGTTAATAGAGTTCATGAGTATCAAAGCCTGGATTTAAACCCCAGCCGTCCGCCTCCAGAGCTCATATACCTACCCACTGCTGTGTCACAGTGTATCATACCATCGTTTCCCCTCTCCCATCTTCTCTTCATTCTGCTTTATGTGCCCCCCTTTCCCCTCCCCTAGTTGGAATCACAGTCATCCTCTATTCACTAATTTATTAGTTCAGCAAATATTTTGTGCCCACCTCCTGAAGATATAAAATATGTGAGTATATATGGCAAGTAGAACTTAGAATAGCCCCCATCATCACCATCACCCTCATCACCACCTCATCATCATCACCGTCTTCATCACCATCTTCATCACCATCATTATCCTTATCTCTGTCCCCTGCACAGTATCTGGCACTAAGGAGGTTTCCAGTGAATATTTTGTTGCATAAGAGATGACAAGGCATTTCTCAAAGTCACATTCCCAGGAGGGACAGGTTCTCAGTGTCAGAAAATTGATGCTCTGATTCCCTGAGTCCCCAGAGAAGCCAGTCGCCACACGTCTCCTTCCCCCAAGACAGCAGATGCGCCCTTCCTTCTCCAGAAAGTGGATCTTGCCCACCTCAACTCTCTGACCCTCGTGGGCAGCTGTGGTTCCCCTCCTCGTGCCAGACACGGGGTCTGGCCCTGCTCTGTGAGCCCCTCTCCCTCCCATTCATGCCTGGAGGGCCTTGAATCTGAAATGCATCCTCAAGGCAGAAGACGGTCTCCAAGCAGCAACAGAAATGAAAGGAGCTGGGGCCGTGGCACGAGCAGCACCGGCACACAAGGCCACTTCATCAGTGGGCTGCACGGAATGGATGCCCAGGCAGCTTCTGAAAATAAATACCAGAGACAGTGAGGTGGAGGCAGAGGAGGAGTGTCTGGAAGAACCGAGGAGGAAAATGATGAAAACTGGCATCCTTTGTCCGTCTCTATTTCTGCATTAAATACTGGGAACTGTCCTGACTAAAAAGCAGAAGGGCTATGGGCCTTTCTGGAGGCCCTCGGGGAGAGTCCCTTCCCTTGTGTTTTCCATCCTCCACAGGTTGCCCAGATGCCTTGGCGCCTGAGCCCCTCGCATCGTGAAGACCGCCCATGACATGCTGAGTCTCACACTGCATCTCCCTGACTCTGACTCTGACTCTTCTGCCCTTCTCTTCTCTATTAAAGGGGCCTTGTGAGTGCGTTGGGCCCCCTGGATAGTCCAGGATAGTCTCATCTAAAGCCAGTTGGTTAGCGAGCTACCTTAATCCCTTCCCCGCTGCCAGGAGACCTAACAGAACCACTGGTTGAGGGGATTAGGTTGTGGACATCTTTGAGGACCATCGTGTTACCTGCCACAGTGTTGAGAATATAGGATTGGGTTCTGATTCTTTCAAAATTGGTAATTCGTGCCTGGAGCTGGAAATGGCTTTCTATTATCCAGGAATGGAGTGCACCGAGATAGTGTGACCTCAGCAGAGTTGCTTAACCTCTGTGGTGAAGCCTTTGTTTTTCTCATCTCCAAGGTGGTGTTCCACTGTGAGCTTTCGTAATGAGGGACCATGACTGTACGCCCAGGGTCCGGCACATGGCAGGCCCTCGGGAAGTGTGTGAGCTGACTGGAGGGGAACTGGATGTAGTGGTGTCTTGCCCTTTCCAGCCTCTGAGGTCTGTGATTTTATGGCTCACTGCTTCTAAATAACAGAACACGAACTTTCAGAATGAATATTCACATCTGTTCAGAAACGTCTCCCAGGTTAAAAGTGTGGCATTTATATACAGTAAATGGGTGGATGGGCAACTGTGAGCAGGGGTGTGTGTGTGTTTGTGTATCCATACGTGTGTGCATGCATGTGTATGTGCGTGCCAACTTCCGATAGAAAGGATGTTCACCTAACTGACAACTGGACTCCCTGAACAAACGTTTTTAATAAATTGGTTTGTGAATCCTCCCTGATAGGACAAGGACCATTTCTTTGTCATGGAGCCGGCTGCCACTGAGTCCTGGCTCTTCTGCACTGAGTGGCTTTGGTTGAGGGAAGACCATTCTGATCCCTCCCCTGGGACTGTGGTTTCAAAAGAGCTGGCAAGGAATGGGGAGCAGATTTGAAGCGGTCAGCTAGGTTGAATCATTTCCAAGGGCTCTGGGGCGCAGGGGTCGGCCCTGGTTGGCTGGGACCCTGTTCTGGGGTGATTAGTACTGACCGGTGGTGGCCTGGAGCTGAGAAGCTGATTAAGGAGGCTCAGGATTGGCTGGTTTGCATCTGAAAGGCACACGCACTGGCAAGTTGTTGGCTGTTTCTAGAAACTGACTAACCCAGGACAAGCAGTCCCTATAGAATCAGCAAGGCCCAGAGGTCGAATCATCAGAATACAGAAAAATAAAATACATGGTGAATATAGCAGAGGTGTGTGTGTGGAGCCGAGGGCGGGGTTGCAGCAAGGGGCGGCAGTTGTGGGCAGTGGGAAGGAACGGGGGAGGGAGGAAAATGTCCAAAAAGTCCTCTCGGTGGAAGAGGGCCATAATTTTTTTAAAAAGTTGAGAAACATTGAGTTATATCTGGGCTACTTGATAAATTCCTTGGAGAACTCCTGGAACAGATGCTCGGAAGAAGCTCGTCCCCAGAAGCGTTCCTTTCCAGATGTATCTGGCTAGGGCCCCTCTTCACCAGCGCGGGCTGTGAACTCACTTTGCCAGGGGTCCATGGCCTTGTCAGAGGTGCGGTACCTTTTAACAGCAGCAGCAAATGAGAATTTAGAGGCCTCTTGTGGTTTATTTGGCTCTGTAATTAGCTGCTGAATTTAGCCTAATGGGATCCTAATGTTTTTTTAAAAGCCAATTTAAGTCATCTTTGTACAGTAAATCCTTGCTTAACGCCCTTGATAGGTTCTGTGACTTTAAGCAAAAGGACACATAACAAAACCAGTTTTACCACTGGCTAGTTGGTGGAAACAAGAGTTAGGTTCCTACAGCATCTCAACATTATGATGAAACAATGTCATTTGAGGACCTGCTGTATTTTCGATGGATTGTGAAAGCCCTGTTAGTTATTTATGTCAGCATACACATGCATAGCTGCAAGTGGCAGATTTATGCTTCTCTGTGCCATTGACATCTACACTATGTTGACAGCAGCATTTAGCTAGCTCTCCAAATGTTAGCCTAATCTCCTCCACGGCTGTGGACACGTACACCCCTGTCATTGCGTGCGGTCAGCCATAGAGTATTTTAACATATCAAACACCCTGGCGAATAGTTCCCCATTCTATCGTATCAAAAAAGTGGTAAGTTATAGTCACCAGGCCGTTTAATTAAAAACAATCAGTCTTTGAGGACTTAGAATACAATTAAGTGTACTGAGCACTAAAGCTTGGTTCAATATGATTTAATCTTTCTGGGATGATTCAGGATCTTACAGGCCTTTGGGGCCTTGGTTATGAATATTAATGATCCTCAGGTTCTTACTCTGCAGAAACTCCACTAGAGATTTCCAGCTGGAAGCCTGCCCGGTACCTGGGCTTCCACGGTAGAGGGTGTGCTCACCGTTACCTGGGTATGGTCTCCAGACATCCTGGGGATGACAAATCTGTGCATTTGTCTTTGGCATAAAATGTTCTGACAGCTGATGTGAAATCTCTTCATTTCTCAACCCCCTTTTACTTCTCTAACAAGGAGAAATTTTCAGTGGGAGTGTTACTGTGTTACTAACACCTTTTCTTAAAATTTGCTAATCTATTTTGTCCACCAAGAACTCTACTCAGGAGTCATTCAATAATTCAGCTTGTGTTTGTTACGCAAGTCATAGTGAGACACAGCAGAACTGGAGAGTTGGCAACAGGGAAGGGTACAGCTAAATTTGCATTGGGGCACATAATGTACATTCAAATAATGAATCCAGAGGTTTCTTAAATGAACAACTACCTCCTCACCACCCCTACTGCCCATTATCTCCTTTCTTCCCTTTCTAGTGTGATCACCTTCACCGTTTGAACCATTTTCAGAAACTTAATGCTTCCAAATTAAAATTAATCTAGGAAAGAAACAGCTACAAATAGCCTCACCATAACTGTTAAAAATAAAAGGCAAGAACTAATAGAATCAAAGGAGAAATAGATGAATCCACTCTTAGAGTTGGAGATTCAGCACTCAGAAATGGACAGATCCAGCAGACAAAAAATCAGCAAGGACAAGTTAATGCAGCAACACCATCAATCAGTTGGATATAATGGGCATCAATAGACCACTTCATCCAGCAACAGCAGAACATACATTTTTCTTAAGCTGACATGGAACCAAGATAGGGCATATTCTGAGCCATGAAACATACATTAACAAATGTAAAAGTACAGAAATATACTGTCTCTTTTCAGACCACAATGTAATTAAGCTAGAAATCAGTAGCAGAAAGATAGCTAGAAAATCAAAATACTTGGAGATTAAACAACATGCTTCTAAATAACACAGGAGTCAAAGAAGAAATCTTAAGAGAAAATTTTTAAAGTATTTTGAGCTAAATGAAATTGAAAGCACAACTTATCAGAATATGTGGGTTGCAGTAAAAGCAGTGTTTAGAGGGAAATTAATAGCAGCGAATTTGTATATTAGAAAAGAAGATCAAATCTATACTTCTGCCTCAGAAACTAGAAAAGCAAGAGCCAAATTAAATCCAAAGTAAGCAGAAGAAAATAAATAATAAAAATTAGAGCAAAAAGCAATGAAGTTTAAAACAGAAAAATCAATAGAGAAACCCAAAGCCGTTTTTTTGAAAAGATCAATAAAGTCACGTAAGTTGCTAGCCAGGCTAACTAAGAAAAAAATAGAGAGGACACAAATCACATATTAGAAATCAAAGAGAGGATGCCATTACAGATCCCATGGATATTAAAATGATAATAAATGAATACTGTGAATAACTCTGTTTCCACAATTTGATAATCTAGGTGAAATGGACCAATTTCTTGAATGATGCAATCTACCAAAATTCACATAAGAAATCTGAGTAGGTCTATATCTAGTAAAGAAACTGAATCAACAATTAATAGCCTTTCAAAACAGAAAGCACCAGGCTTACGTGGGTGCTTTCATTGGTGAATTCTACCATTGTTCATGGGTGAATTCTACCAAACATTTAAGGAAGAATTTATACTAAATTTTCTACAGTTTCTTTCAGAAGATAGAAGCTTAGAAAATATTTCCTAGCTCATTCTATGTGGCCAGCATTATCGTAATACCAAAAATAGACAAATACATTATAAGAAAAGAAAACTACAGCCTAATATCTTTCATGAACATAGATGCAAAAATCTTCAACAAAATATTAGTAAACCTAATCCAATAATTATTAAAAACTATACCCCATTACCAAGTAGTATTTATCCCAAGTATAAAATGCTGGTTCTATATTTAAAAATTTGAATAATGTTATCCATCACGTCAACCAACCAAAGAAGAAACATTATGTAATTATATCAATAGATGCTTAAGATTGAACACCCATTTGTGATTAAAAAAAAACTCTTCAGTAGCCTAGGAATGGGGGACACTTCCTCAAATTGATCTTTAAAAATCTATAAAAAACCTGTCACTAGCATTATACTTAACAGTGAGGGGCTTGAAGCTCTCCCTCTAAAATTAGGTACAAAACAAGGATCTCCCATCTCACCACTCCTTGTAAACATCATACTGGAAGTCGTTGCTCATGCAATAAGACAGGAAAAGGAAATGAAAGGTATACAGACTGGGAAGGAAGAAATAAAACTGTCTTTGTTCACAAATGATGTGATCACCTATGCAGAAAACCCAAAATAGTCAATGAAAAACCTGGAACTGCCCTGGCTGGTGTAGCTCAGTAGATTGAGCGTGGGCGTGTGAACCAGACAATCGCAGTTCGATTCCCAGTCAGGGCACATGCCTGGGTTGCAGGCCGTTCCCTGAAGGCCAGTTCCCAGCAGGGGATGCACAAAAGGCAACCAGACATTGATGTTTCTCTCCCTCTCTCCTTCCTTTTCCTTCTAAAGATAAATAGATAAAATCTTTTTTAAAAAAGTAAAATATTTTTTTAAAAAAACCCTGGAACTAATAAGCAATTGTAGAGTAAGGTTGTGGGATACAATATTAATGTAAAAAGTTAATTGCTCTTTTAAACACCAGCCATGAAGAAGTGGAATTTGAAATTAAAAACACAATACCATTTACATTAGCATACCCCCAAATTAAATACTTTGCTATAAATCTAACCAAATATGTACAAGATCTGTATGAGGAAATCTGGAAAACTCTGATGAAAGATATCACAGAAGAGCTAAATAAATGGAGAGATATTCCACGTTCAGGAATAGAAAGGCTCAATATTGTCAAGATGTCAGTTCTTTCCAACTTTATCTATGGATTCAACTCAATCTCAATCAAAATACCAGTAAGCTCTTTTGCAGATAACAAACTGATTCTAAAGTCTATATGGAGAAGCAAAGGACCAAGAATAACCAACACCGTCTTGAAGGAGAAGAAAAAAGTTGGAAGCCTGATACTACTCAATTTTAAGACTTACTATAAAGTTAAAATAATCAAGACAGTGCAGTATTGGCAAAAGAACAGCTAAACAGACCACAAGAATGGAATAGACAGTCCATAAACCCATGAATATAATCAGCTCATCCTAGACAACAGAGCAAAAGAAATATAAGGGAGCAGAGGTAATCCTTCTAACAAATAGTGCCAAAACAACTGTATTCAACAAAGTTAAATCATTAGTTACTCTTTAATTTAGTAAAGGACAGCCCATTATATAAATAGAAGCTTTTATGGATAGATAAATGGATGGTTGGATGAATGGATTGACAAATGAATTTGGATTGCAATTATCCAAGGAAGATGCATGGCCACGTTGATACAGAGCAAGACTCTCCATTTTCCAAAAGGCTGCCTTCTCAGTATTTTGCCCTGGCCTACTGACACGTGTTCATTGAAATGTCAGACTGTTTCTTAACTCAGAACACTCTGACATACAGCTTTCCTGTCAGTCACACCCAGGGCTGAGTTTCATCACCACTATGTGACACTGTGCCCACAGGTGTCTCTGCTGTGTAGGGAGCGGGGGAGATGCTTGTCGCGGAATTTACCAGAAGCCAGATGATCTCCAAAGCCAGAACAACCTCTGACATTTCCACAGCTACCCAAGACCTAGCGAGGAACCCAAAGTATCATTTCATTTCTGGAAGTTCTGAAATGGGGCCCTGAACCACTTCGGAGGAGTCAGGGACTTAAGCAGATGTTCACAAGCCCTGCAGGGCCCCAGGCACCCCTCACAGCAGAGATAAGGGAAATGGGAAGGTGAGGCTTTCTCTCATCTTAGCCCCTATGAGATGGATGTTGCTCAGTTCTCTATGGGGAAATTGCCAGGATAATATAATAAATGCAGAACCCTGGGAGAGAAGAAGGGAGGGCCAAGGAGGTAACTAACAATCTCCTACACATATCTAACAGTGCCCCCTGGTGACGGGGAAGGAAAGAGTAAAAGAAGCATGAACCACCATGGGGCTTGCACAACAGGCTTTGCATCACAGCAGGTGGAGAGAGTAGGCGAGGAAGTCTGCCTAGCAACTCCACCTGCGTGTCCAATGGGTCTCTCAAACTGAATGTGACTAAAACTGAACTCTTGATCTCTCCCCCAAACCCAACCCTCCTGCAGCGTTCCGCATTTAGTAAATAGTAAATCCATCCTTTCAGTTATACAGGTCAAACACCTTGCAGTTACTCTTGGGTCCTTCCTTTTTCTTACACCCCACACCCAATTAGCAACTCCCTTGGCCTTACACCCTCTTATACTAAAAATCACTTTTGTACTGCCCCACCATAACTAATCGGGTTCCGTGCTTGCCACTGCCTGTGGTCTGTTTGCCACCCACCCACTGCAGTGCCCTACAGAGAGATGGGACCACATCCCTCTGCTCAGAACACTTCCGAGGCTCTCATTTCATTGTAAGAGCCCAAGTCTAGAGGTGCCCATGAGGCTCTACCCGATCTGCCCCCTCACCTGCTCTCTGACCTTGTCGCCTATTCCTTTCCCCGCACTTTCTCGGTTTCTTCCTCCCCAAATCCACACCCACCTTCCATGGGGCCTTTACCCCACTGTCCCCTCTGCTGGCCTGCATTTCCTCCCAAGATATCAGCCTGGGGGCACACTCACTTCCTTCCAGACTGTCTTTGAATGTCCCCTTTGCTGTGTGACCCGCACCCTCACCCTCCTCTCCTGCTCTGTTTTCTCCGTGGCCCTCGCCACCCAACCCACTCCATGTTCTCATTATGTATTTGGAATACACATGCCAAGATGGCAAAGATTTCCAGGGTTTTGCCGCTGGATCCCCAGTACCTAGAACTGGGTCTAGCCCTTAGTGCACACTCAGCTAATACTCAAGGAAGGAGTGAATGAACACACTCTTTGCCCTCTTTCTCTGTAGTTTTATACTGGTAGGTTTTCTCATTTATGCACTTGGTGTTAGAGCCACACCACCGCCCCACTGTTTCTGTGCACTTCGCACCACGTACAGCACCCTGATAACCGCCTGGCTGCTCTCTGCCCTGCTCTCAGCACTGATGCTAACCCATCACTCCTCAGCTGACTGCGAGGGAAACCTCGCTGCATCTGGCTCCGGTGGGGAGGGCAGCTTGTGGGGTCACCTTGAGGCACTTCCTCCCTTGTGACCCAACTCTACCCTGTCCTTGCCTTCCTCTGTCTCAGCACCCAGAAGGCACCCTGGGTACAGTCTTCTTGTCTCAGGATCTTCCTCTCTGGACCAAGAACTTCCTAAGAACAGAGCCTCCTGCTTCTTTGAGGCTGGGGACAATGAGTTGGGTCTCGAAGGATGAACATGAACTTGCTGGCCTCCCAGTAAAAATGAAAATAACACAGTATAGAGATACTGAGGGGGAGGGAGAAATGGAAATAGTGAATGTAGACCCCTCTTTCTAGAATTTTGGCTGTAAAACAGGGAAGAGAGAGACATAGTACTGGGAAGGTGAATGTTCAGTTTTTAAGTCCAAATCCTTCTCGGCCCAAAGCCCGTGGTTCGCCCTGCCTCCAAGTCCAGCTTCTTCTCCCACCTTCTACCCTCTGCTCCCACCTTGCATGCACCCTCTGCCCCAGCCACCGTCCCACATACACAGCCCATGCCCGTCTTCCTTGGAATGTGCTTCAAGAATGACAACAGCAGCAGCAGCAGCATGTATTGAACTATGTGTAGAGGACAAGATTGACATGTATTAACTCATTTGATCTTCTGGTGGCCCTATGAGGACCATGCTGTGACCATTCTCATATTATCTGCAAGGAAACCGAGGTACAGGGAGGCTAAATGACTTGCCTGAAGTGACATAGCTGGGAAGCAGCACAGCTGCAGCCCAGCCTGAGCATTCACTCGGGCTCCTGAATCCGTACTCTCTGAACCCGCTGTAAGGCGTCTGCATTGTTCGGCCCCCCACTCCAGTGTAAGCTGCCCTGGGAAGCCTCCCCCAAGCTCCCGGGCTGACCTGGGCTCACCCTGCTGTGCTCCCCACCTGGACCCCAAGCACACCTCCACTCGGGTCTTTCTCCCATAGCATTTCAGTGGGTGGTGGGTCTGTCTCTCTGGCCGAGCAGGAGCCTGTGAGGGCAGGAATGTGTCCTGTGGTCCGTGTCTGTGGTTGAAGGAGAGCCGTAGTGCCTTCGTGTCCCTTTCAGGTTGACACGCTTATCCCTCCTGTGTACTTCCGGCTCCACGTCTGGGCATGTCATTGAACCGATCTGAAAACTCTCCATTCTTGTGTTTTCTGCCTCTTATTTCTTTTGATGGTTTGGTTTCAGACTTCCTAAGAACTTTTTCTTTGAATATAATTCATTCTGGGGGGAGGGCGATGAACCATGGTCTGCGTTTATCCTATTTGGGATACAACACCCCTGTCACAGACGAATGGGTTCCCCCAGCCAGCTCTGAGTCTGCTTCCCACTGCCAAGCCTCTCAAAATCAAATGGTTGTGCAAACATTAGGGGAAAAAAATTGGTAACTTCCGATCTTGTTTCTTAATAAATTTAACAGTAACAGAGAGCCTTCTGGCATTGTGTTATTATTGAATTCCTAAATCTTTAGCTTCGAAGAACTTCACTTGGATTATTAGCAAGCATTCATCAATCCCCTTTTCTGTCCCAGGTTATCCCTGTATATTATCCCATTAGGGCCTCCCCATCACACTGGGAGGTGGATAGTATGAAGCAATTGATGGAGGGAGAAACGGAGGCTCAGAGGAGCCAAGTCCAAGCCCCGCGCCACACAGCTGGGAGACGGCAAGGCGGGCATGCAAACCCGGCCAGCTCCGCCTGGAGCCTGTTCCAGGGCTGGTCCACCGCACCCCAGCTGCTTCCTTCCCGTTTCTTAAAGCTGGGACTGATGCCAAGACCCTTCACTTTAAATTCTGGGATAATTTAGCAGAAAACAAGGTGTAGCTTGGCAGGCAGGAACCAGGCAGAGTGCTCTTGCAGCCAGAGGCAGACGAGGCACAGCCCAAGCCTGTGTGCGGGGCGCCAAGATATACGCAGCCTCCTCTTCCTCCACCGCCATCATCAAAGGGAGGAGGATGGATGAGTGCTGATGGCTGTCTTGTTTGGTTTTCCTGTGGTGGGTAAATAGCATCCGGGTCCATTAATAGATGGAGACACAGAGAAAAGCTGAAAGGAGAGAAAGGATGGCAGTGTGCTATACTTGCCCAGGGGCCGTCCTAGGCACATGGGAAGGTGGCATCTAGCAAGGCAGGCGTGCGCCCTGATCGCCCCATCAGAGCCAGATAGATGCCAGATGTGGTTGGCCCCAGGGCCCACCCAGAGGACCGGCTCCCGCGTATCATGTTCTAAGTGACCTGACCAAAAGGTTGTCCGTCTCCAGTTCCACAAGATTTTAGAAGGATGATCCTCAAGACTATCTGAACCCAGACATTAAATAAACAAAACTGCTTGCTTGTGGATACAGGGTATTTAGCTCTTACTATAGGCCTGAAGCTTTAGTATATTATCTTATTTAATCACCAGAATAAACCAGTGGGGTAGATATTTTATGCCCTCTCTGCGGACACAGAAGCTGACTGGGGATTCAGGAGGTTCTTTGTTCAGGCTACATAGGGGCTGCGACTGGATCGGACCTCAGCTCCAGCCAGGCTCATGGTCATGCCCAGCCCGTGCTGTCCCGCCTATGGCCAGTCAGTCCCGTAGCAGAGAGACCTGGTCATGGCTGGGAATGTGGACCTCAAAGGCACTATGTAGTTCATCATCTTTTAGGACCCACAGACCCCCCACCTTGAGAATGTGAATAAACTTTCCCCCTGGACAAATGCACAGCCCACGCCAGCGTAAAAGAATTTCAGGGAGACCATGACCTCTTCCAGCCCATCATGTACCAGAGCTGATGATCACTTTCTCTCCAGGGAAATTATTCCTTTTAGGTCCAGTCAAAGTCACATTTGACCCTTCTTTCTCCATGTCTTTGAACTTGAGTTTTAATACCCAGGCTGTGGCTATCCTTGGCTCCAATAATGGAAATTGATGAGTAGTCCATAACTGTGGCCTGCGTCTGACACTAAAATATGATGCTAGGACTTTTTATTGACCTAGTTGATTTTTACACGCAAAAAAAAAAAAATCCCTCTAGTTTGTGTTATATTCTATCTAGAGTCCTCAGGAGAGGAGGGAGGGAAGAAGGGAGGGAGGGATGGAGAGACAAAGGGAATAAATCCTGGTATATAATCTTTGCATAATAGTTCCATTTAGATTTTCCAAATCTCAGTAATCTAACTTTAAAAGCTCCTTTGAATAATTATGTCTTCAAATTTAAATTTCATAACCCTCTAAAAGAAGGAGAAATGATCCCAAGGGAAATTGTTTATTCTTATGATAAAGCATAAAATAGTGTAAAGTGTTGTACACATTAACTGATTTCATCTCAGTTAACATATGTTGAGCACCTACTATTTTACTCGGCACATGCAAAATACTTGGGTGTACATTATCTCGTTTTATCTCCCCACCCCCAGCAACCCCGTGAGGGAGACAATGAATTATTGCCACCTCTATTTCACAGAGCAGGAAATGAGGTCCAGAGTGGCTCTCTGACCTGCCCAAGGTTAAGTGTGGGTTGGCGGTGACAGAGCCAGGGCTGAAACTTTGGCTTCCAGACTTCACATCCCATTTGCTTATGCCCCAACCAGTGTGTGAATCAGCCTCTCAGATGCAGGTCTGGGAGGAGGACTTGCTGTAGCTGATGCAAGTCCCAAGACAGCAATCCTGTGAGTACCTGTGTGGGTCATTTCTCCTGTTCATCGGGTGACTTCACCCTCCCTACATTCAGGGCTCGTTCATTCTCCAGTCTACTCTGCCCTGAAGCCCCCTGACCATTCCCTCGTCACCAGAAACTTCGGGTCCCTCATCACATTGCCAGTCACATGGTGCAATCTGCAGCGAGCTCTCCAAGGTAGTAAATCTCTGAATAAGAGTCAGGGACATCAGGGGCATCAGATGAGGGAGGAACTGGCCCAGCATTCTTGCCACCAAAATGCCTACTTGGCCTGGCCTCTGACCACATGTCCGGACTGGTAAACAAACAGGAGGAAGCAAGGGTGTCCCCAGTCAGCAGGAGGATGACTCAGCTGTGACACCGGAGGGAACAGGCAGGAGGCCAGCTTGGATGATGGGGATTTCTGTGAAGGTCTTGTCTTCCCTGAAAGGCTAAGCCTTGCTGAAGGGCGGGGATCACGTCCCATGCAGATCCTAGCACGGCACCAGGTAGCGCCCAGTGAACGGTGACTCTGTACTGTCCAGTTATGCCGATTTGTGTGTTAGCACAGTCCACAGCGGCTTTCAGACTGCCTGGCCCGGCCCGTTAGTGGATCAGGAAATCACTGTTGGTGCTGCAGACAGCATGTTCTATGAGTAAAATAGAAATAAAAAGAAAAGAGAGACTGCTCCATGTGATAATAGTAAGTAAGCATCAGTATTATTTTCCATGGAGTTATCTTTCTCATGGAAAGCATAACAAGTGTGTGTGTGCCTGCTGGTGGTAGTGGTGGGTGTGCTGGGTCATGACATTACACACGTCCTTATTCTGAGTCACAGTCACACATGTTTGCACAACAAGGGTTAAAAAACAATCTTAGGTCCTGGATGGTGTGGCTCAGTGGATGGAGTGCTGGCCTGCGAACCAGAGGGTCACCAGTTTGATTCCTGGTGAAGGCACATGCCTGGGTTGCAGGCCAGGTCCCCAGTTGGGGGCATGTGAAAAGCAACCACACACTGATGCTTCTCTCCCTCTCTTTCTCCCTCCCTTCTTCTCTATCTAAAAATAAATAACTAAAATCTCTATTTTAAAAAAAAATCTTAGGAAGAAACCTACTTGACCAGTTTCCTAATTATAGGAACATTGAAATTGAATCATCATTTGCACTGTTCATCCTTTTATTCATTATTCATCCAGAAAAGGTCTTTTATAGTTATCTTTCCCACTGTATCAGCCTGTTAAGTATGAAGGTGAAACATTCAGAAACAAATGACTGGCCCCATGTGGCTGGAGCCTCTCATTTGGCAGCAGGGCCCAGAAGAGGTATGTGCCAGGTGCCACCTCACCTCTGCCCAACTCCAAAGGAGGAACCTTTGTTAGCTGGGCCTTTGTGGTTGCAGCGGAGTGAGGCATGCACTTGAACTACTGACCTTTGTATTCTGTTTTCCCTCACCCTGCCAGTTGCCTTAAATAATTTAGCACCTATATATGGATACTATCCTGTTGTTCCTAAATGATTTTGTCATTGCCAGTCTTGTCTCTTCAGTTAGTTCATAAACTACTTGAATACATCTCTTTCTTTTGCGTCTTCAAAATGCCTGACAGGGTTAGGAATACAGCAGGTACTCAATAAGTGCTTCCTGCTTATCAACAACTGTTCATTGTTCAGTTCCCTACTAAGACATGCCTTCATTCCTCATTTTCTCCTACCACCCAGCATTTATCATATGGCTTTGTATTATGTGCGTAGCAGTCTGTCTCCTTGGCCTGGAGTGTGAGCCCCCTGAGGACAGGTGGTGTGTGTATTCTGCTCATCACTGCGTCCTTGGCCCCTAACACAGCACAGTGCCTGCCTTGCTCATTGTATCCTCAGGGGTCAGCACTTGATAGGTGCATCTGTTGTTATCATTGCCATAATGCTGAGTAACAAACAGCCCCACTAGGTCAATGACATACCAAATGAGCATTTGCTTTGGGGACGCAGCTCTACGGTTCACGTTGGTACTGGGCTCGCTCTGTGTGTTGCTCACCCTCCTCAGACCAGTGGGTGAGCCAGGGCAAGTTTTTCTCAGGCTGATGGCAGAGGCACAAGAGAGCAAGTTCAACTGCATGTGTGCTTTTCAGCCCTTTAGTTCCATTGTGTTTGTGAACATACCTTTGGCCAGAGTGAGCAGTCAAGCCCAAAGTCAAGGTGCAAGGAAGCACACTCGGCCTAGAGAGGCTGGGGCAGTGAAGGGAACAGTGGACACTTCTGTCTCACCTGCCAGAGTAAGTGCTGAGGTTCTCGCTGAATCTTCACAGAATGGAAAGGAGGGGAAGAGGATAATTGGATTCCAGGGATTTCCACGGGGACTCTTTACCTTCTGACATTGAGCTCCACAGAAAAAATAAGAGCCTTATCTAACAGATAAGAGCCCAGCCACCCAGATTTAAATTTGCTGGGCTAATCAAGCAAATCCTCAGAAGTGACTGCCAGCAGAGGCTCTTCTTGCAGGACACCAGGGACAGCAGCTGGAGCAAGTGACCACAGCTTCCCCTGAGGCATCTCTGAGCAGCTAGAATCCTGCTCTGTGTCCTTTAGAAATGTGCGTACAGACAAAGGCCCACGCGTTTGTTAAAATGAGCAGGTCAGGACCTTGAGGAAACCTTTCAAAATGGCTCGACATTATTTCTGAAAGGAGTCTGGAGCCTCCGTTGTCCCGGTGGCTTTGTGGCACCAGCCCCAGTGCGGTGTGAGGCTGGGCAAGGCTGGGCGCCCTCCTCGGGTTCACTGGGAAGTAACAACCTGTTTTCCTCTCTCTTTCTCTCCCCCTGACTGCAGGAGTGCTGAGCCTGCCAGACAGCCTGAATCTTCACCGAGACCCGCAGCGGGCAAACAAGCCGGGGGAACTGCCCATATTCAGCCAGTCGGAGTTGAGGACCATCGAGCAGTCGTTGCTGGCCACCCGCGTGGGCAGCATCGCAGAACTGAGTAAGTGGACGCTGGTTCTCCTGCCCTGTCTGTTTCCCAGGTCCACTGCCTGCAAGGCAGTGCTTCGTAACCAGCCAAGTGACGCCTTTTATGGAACACCCACTGTGTGTGTGAAACTGTGCCATGATGGCTGTGGGCGAGACAAGGGTTCCACAGTCAGGCAGAACTGGTCAGTTCCCTGACCCTGCCACTGACGGAGGTCAAGTTCCTAACCTTTTCTGAGCCTCAGTTTCCTAAAAGGAGAAAATAATAGTCCCTCGCTTAGAGAGTAGTTCTGATTCAATGAGCTGATGCCCATGAAGGAGCCACGGGCCCAGCACACAGTGAGTGCTCTGTACATGGCGTCTATTCCTTGGACTCCTTTGAAGTGTATATCAGATTGCATCTGTCCGCATCGAACCCAGAGGAAAAAACCAAAGTTCTCAGAATCGCTTCTAGGCCCCCGCACCCATATCACTCAGACATCTTCCTCAGTCCCCTATGACCCACTGAACTGCAGCCACCTGGCCCAGGTTGTTCCTTGAACATAGCAGACGTACCTCAGGACCTTTGCACTGACTGTTCACGCCTCCTGGACCACTCTTCCTCCGGATAGCCACATGGCTTGCTCCCTCATTACCTTCAAGCCTCACCCAAATGTGACCTCCATGAAGCTTTTCCTGACCACCCTATTTTAAATTATGACCCCCTGAGGACCTTGGTCCCCTGCCCTGCTTTACCTTTCTCCCCAGCAGTTATCCTGTGGCATACTCTATTTTTTGTTGTCGTTGTTTAAATGATATACAGTTCACCTACTTAAAGCACACAATTCAATTATTTTTAGTGTATTTATTGAGCCATGAAACCATAACCACAGTTTTAGAACAACTTCATTATCCCCCCAGACCTGATAACCATTGGCAGTCACTGCCCTTCCCTTAGTCGCACTTGCATTCTACTCATTTATTTTTTTTTAATTCTCTGTCTCTCCGTACTACGATATAGTCTCCCAGACAGTAGAGATGTTTGTTTTGTTCATTGATATAACCCCAGCACCAAGAATACTGCCTGGCACATAGTAGGTCCTCAGGAAATATAAAAAGTAGCGGAAAGAGAGAGATCGAGAGAGGTGGAGAGATGGGAGGGATTGTCAGGAAGGTGGGGTTGCAATGGTTTGATCAATGACATGTCATGCGTGTGCCCCCCCCAACCTAGGGCTGTGCTCTCTGAGCCCAGCCAACCAGAGCGAAGTAAATCCCTCTTAACTTCTGATGCCGTTGATTGTTAAAATGCCTTAGCTGCGAGTTAGTTCCTGATGGGACGAGAGCATTGATCTCAGAAATGCTTGGGTCATGTTCAAGTGCAAGTTGGTGGGAGAGTCTAGAATATCCTGAACTATTAAGGGCTTCAATGTCCAGAAGCAGCATGTACCTCTTCCCGTGAGAATTCCCTATACACCCAGGACAGGCAGGCACCCTCCAGTTAGCACATGGTGCCCCTGGAAAACAACCTACCACAGTAGCTGATTCAAGCCGTAGTGGGTCCTGGTGGGCACTGGAGGCACTTTCCTGCACCTGAATTTTGAAAATGACGTCTCCATTCTCATCAAACCCCTGAAGCCTCAAGATGCCTCCAGCCACAGGGGCTTTGCATTCCTAGTCAGTCACATGATTTTTCTTACATTTTTTGGTACCATGGGCCCCTTTGGCAACCTGATGGATTCTGCCTCCAAATATTTTTAAGTGTCCAAAATAAACTGCCTGCGCTTACAAAAGAAACCAATTACACTAAAATTTTCATCCAAATTGTGGTGTAGTATTCCGTGCTTTTTTACTAGCACATTAACAAGAGCGAGTAGCAGCTCGGCTGACCCCATTATTTTGAGGTATGCAAAGATATTTTGAGACATCTGCGACAATTGGAAAGGGATGAGGAAATGTCTGCACTTTAACAGCTCCCCGGAGATTCAGACATGGAGGGTCAAAACAGTGAGTGCCCTTGGGGAAACATCATTCTAAGAAGAAATGCCAAGACATGCCCAGGACCCTGCAAAGGCAGAAGCTGGCTGCAGCTTTGGGTCACGTCTGCACAGGCGCCGCCTGGGTAAAGGCCACCATTTCACCTGGTCCACACACTTCTGTCCCTTGTGGTCTCAAAGGTTTGTCCCGGGATATCTTAATGGCCCCTCCCAGCCATGTCCAGCATCTGGGCTGGGACCCTGCTTAATTCCAGAGGTCTCTCAGGAGAAAGGATTTGGTACACAAACCTGCAGTTCACCTAAGCAGGCAGTCTGCGGGAGCGGCTTGCCGCATAAATTGTTTTTAAGGACAATTTGCTCTGCATATTAAATGCTGTCATTGAGGCTGAATGTTGACTTTCGCATATGAATTGTCAGCACACAAATGGGTGCTGCTAATTAACAATGGGTCTTGTACATTCATTAAGCGGGCCCCTTAGAACATATGCAAGGAAGTGCGTTGATAAGCCGCGTGGGTGGCTGAAGATAATAAAATTGCCTTCTTTTCTGATCTGACTGTAATTTAGACTGGCTTATGCTGTGGTCTGAATCAATACAGCCCCGCTCTCTCTGTGTACACAGAGGGCTGCTCTCCATATTCAAAGGTTGCTCTGCCAGTGTGGATTCTAGACACCGCTGTGTTTCCAGCAAAGACGAGGTGGAGAGAATTTGTTCCTCTCCATCCCTGCTCTTCTGGAATCAGGCTGTCCAGGCTTGAGGGCAGAGCCCCTGACCGTGACCTTCTTAATAGCCAATGATAATAACAGCAACAGCTGATGTCATTGAACTAAGGAACTATGAAAAATCTACATGAATCGTCTCCGCTGTAACCGTTACGGTCCACAGTGATACGGGAATGGAGGTGAGAAGAGGAAAAACAACTTGTCTAAGATCAACCACACCTGTGAGCCCAAGGGCTGGTGCTCGAAGCCAGGTCTCCAGGCAGAGCTTTTCCCACCTCAACACTAGACAAGACTCCCCCTGGGGGACACCCAGCAGCTGCTTCTATGTGTTACAGGGGGCATGAGAGCCCCCTGTAAGATCAGGAAGTTGGGCAGGTCTGTGTTCCTTCCAGCTGAGGATCTGAGCTTGGAGGATGCACTGGAGATGCTTCCCTGGAAACTAAATGGGAGATGTGAAAATTCACAAAGGTCAGTCATCAGGCACCCAGGGGGCCCCCACCCCTGGCAGCCAGGCACTCCTCCCTGTAGGAAGGAGGGGGTGCCTCTGTCCTCAGAGCATCCTGTTAAAATCCAGAACTGCCTTAGTCAGTGGTGACGCCCAGAGCCATCTTTGTCCAGCCTGATATTGTTCGCGGTGAAAATGCATGCACTCTTTCTGGAGCCCCTGCTGTATGCCAAGTGCTTCAAATACATAGAAGGTATTATTGCTCCCATTTCACAGTTAAGAAAACTGAGATTTGGAAGGATAAATGCCTGGCTCCAGGCAGAGTCATAATTTAAACCCAGATTTTTCTTTCTCTACTCTGCGATGCTGTGTCCAGTTCAGCTTTGCCTTCAGAGCACCTAACGCATGGCCCATAGCTTGGGAAATATCTGTTGAATATCCCATGGATAAATGAATGACCCACAGCGAACTGATCTACAGAGGGGGAAAGCTGGAGAAAATGCTACAGATGAAGGAAACTTTATGAAACTCTAATAAACTAGTAAACACTCTTTGGAACTAAATTTCAAACTCAGAGAACCAGAACTGAACCTCTGCATATCTAAAACATTTGAAAGAGAAGCTAAAGCAGAATACCACAATGATCCCCACATTGACACAGGCTGGGGACTCTTTGACCACAAGCCCCAGGACATTTGCAAGGCTGTGTGCTGAACTTCACAACTGACTTGGCGTCTGGCAGGTGGTCCAGGTCTCCTTCCCTGAACCAGTGAGTAGGTCTGGAGGAATCGGGGCCACCCCGTCTCTCTCCACCAGCCCCTCCACCAGGGCCAGGGGGAAAGCAGGGGCCCTGGGTTGTCTCACCTTTGAACCGGCTTGACTCTGCAATGGTCCCGTCCAATCCCGTACTCCTGTCCTCAGATTTTGCATTGACTCTCCTGTAAGACATCCTCGATCTTGCCCCCAGGCTCCTAATTAACCCCAATTGGACAGCCATCAATTATTGTATAATTGCTTTCTGTTGTTTAACAGCAAAAAAAATGAGGGTGTCATTTAAAAAAAATTATGCCTCTTCCTGTTTTCTTTTCACACTTAGCTGTGAACTTGTTGCTGCCACTCAACGAGGCAATCAAAACGGGGCCATTAATTTACAACTGTGTGAAAAAGGGTGTCTGGGTTGTCTTTCCAATGTGCCACCAAAAAAGCAAAAAAGAACCAGAACAAAACAGTCCTTATTGCTTAGACAAGAGGTCTCTGTCCTTGTCTGAGATGCAGACAGGCTCTTCAAAGACTGGCCAGAGCCCCACTGCCTCCAGCCCCAGGGCTGTGGGAGGTTTTGAAAACCCGCTGCAGGGAAGGAAGTGGAGGGGGCTGTCTAAGCGCAGGGGAAGGAGGCCCCGCCCCCCTTTGGAGGGCGTGTCGTTTTGTCCCAGGACAGTCGCCTGGAGCAGGCAGGAGGGTGGCTTAGTCGGAGGTGCGTTGACAGCCTAGGGGCTTAGAGCCACAAGGACGGTGTGTAGACCTGTGTGTAGGTCTCCGTAGGTGATACAGAAAACACTTTTAGTTTTGAATTGTTATGAATTCTTTTTTTATTTTTTATTGTTGTTCTAGTACAGTTGTCCCAATCGTCCCCCATTGCTCTCCCCTGCCCCACCCACCTCGGCCCCCCGCAGTCATTCCCCACCCTGTTGTCCATGTCCCTGGGTCATTCATACATGTTCCTTGACTAGTCCCTTCCCCTTCTTTCCCTCCTCGTCTCCCTCCATCTCCCGTCTGGTCACCGGCAGTGCAGTCCGTTCCTTGTTTCCTTGCCTCTTTCTATTTTGCTCATTCGTTTTGTTCATTAGGTTCTTCATCTAGGTGAGATCCTACGATAGTTGTGTTTCGCTGCCTGGCTTATTTCATTTAAATTGCCATGAATTTTTTATGAGTACTAGAAAATATTGGTTTTCCATTTATGGCACTGATAGGAGGTTTCCTTTTCAAATGAATTTATTTGTGGGAAGGAATGGACCAATTTAAAGAAAACTATTAAGTAAATAAATTATACCTGCAGCACACAGATAGGCGAGAAGTCCCAATGGCAATTCCCAAATGGCCGACACGGGGGAAACCTGGTTATACATGGATTCTCAAGTTTGGTTTCTAGAGCCAAACTCCCGCTGCCCAGACTCGGGGCAGCTGGTTGCAGGTGACTGATGGGTTGGTTCATGAGGCTGACAGGTGAAGCAGCAGGTAGCACGTACACAAAGCAGGGTTTACAGTGGAACTAATGGTGGCAGAACCACCTAGTGGTCGGAGGCATCCTCAGGGCCTCTGTTGCAGGGACTAGACTGATGACAAGATGCTGGTGGTGACGGAGATGATCATGATGATAACGCTGATGGAAGGGTGATGGTGGTGGCCGTGGCAGTCTGCGTCCAGACAGCGTGTTACTAACCACCTATACTATACTGCTCCTTCAGGAACAGGACAGGAGTGAGTCATGGCCCTGCCCTGAGGCTCTGTAGACATGTGGCCAATTAACTGCGAAGCATGACAGCATTAAACAAGTAATATGTCAGACTTGAGCGGGTGTTGCGGATATACAGGGGAGGGGGAGGTTGATTCAGACTGGGGGCATTCTGGAGGGCTCCGTGGAAGAAGAGGTATTTGAGCACAGCCTTGAAGGTCTTCAGTAGTTGGGATAATGAAGGAAAGTGCACTCTAAGGTGTGAAGGCAGCAAGAACAAAAAGTAGGAAGCCTGGAAGTACAGGCTGAGCTAAGTGATGGTCAGAGGGGGTGTTTGCCCACCTGAGCCAAAAGGCTTCCCAGTGTCTGAGGGAACAGAGAAAGGGTGCAGGGGGCCCAAACACAGACCCTCTCTGCCCTTGAGTTATTCTTGTTTGGAGCTTTTTTATGGGAGTTCTCAAGAAAAACAGATGGCTAAGTGAGTGCACTCCAAGTTGACCCTAGATGGAAGGTTCAGCAAAGCGAACACTGCCTCAGTAAGCTTATTATTCTGCTAATACCAAATAGCACAGGCCAAAATTCAAAATTCAGAAATTACAGAAGAGCTGGTTATGAAAGAATATCAACCACAGTCCCACTAGGCAGACAAATCCTTGGTCAACATTTTGGTATTTTCTTCTGGTATTTACTCAGTGCATCGTTTTTTAATCACATAATCCTAATCACCCTATGTAATTTTCAATGTCAGGTTTTTCCCACTTACGATTTTAACATAGGGAGTTTTTTTTTTTTTTCATTTCATTGCGTCTCTAAGTAAACATTTTTAATGACTGCTTAAGTTTATGATTTTATCATGGATGGACCAGAGTTTATTTAACCACAGTCTTATTTTTAAATATTTGTTTCTTTGTCAAATTTTGGACCCTGTAAATAAGGTTTGGGTGAAAATCCTTGAGCATGAAGATTTTGCTGCGTTTTGAATTCTAACTTTGGGACAGAGTCCCAGAAATGGAATTACTGACTCAAGGGTAAAGAACATTTGTTAACACCTTGGCTACACAATACCAAATACCCTTAAAGTGAACTTGGAGCTTGGCGAGGCCGCACTGGGCTGTCTCAGAAAAAGGGAGTAGGTCAGCGTGGGGTAAAGAGCGCGGGCATGAGGGTCAAACATACCTGGGTTGAAATCTATCTCTGCTTCCAACTAACCTTATGCCCTGGAGTCTCAGTTTCCTTGTCTATAAAACAGGATTCTCAAAGATCTTCAGGCACATCTTTTGTGCAAGTGTTTGCTGCCTGAAGGATCTGAAATCTTACTTCTGTCCACAGGTGACCTGGTGTCCCGGGCAATGCATCACCTGCAGCCCCTCAATGCCAAGCACCATGGCAACGGCACACCCCTGCACCAAAAGCAGGGGGCGCTCTACTGGGAGCCTGAGGCCCTGTACACCCTTTGCTATTTCATGCACTGCCCACAGATGGAGTGGGAAAATCCCAACGTGGAACCATCCAAAGTCAACCTCCAGGTAGAAAGGTAAGACTTGCCTTTACCTTGCAAAAGAGAGGAGCTCCCTCCGGCCAACACCGCCTTGCAGTGGCAGAGTGGCTACTGACTTCATGGGGGTGCAAGAGTAAGGGGTTGGTTGGGGAGGGAAGGATGCTGGGATCAGAATTGTCCAGCTCGCAGAAATTCACTGGAGGGGTCCAGATGGGAACCATGTGCCCTGAGGGGGCATCTGAGTGAGACCCTGGGGGCATCTTGGAAATGGGATTTCATAGAGCTTGTCCAGTTTCAGGTAAAATGTGACCTGGGTGAGAAGAGCAGGTCTGCAGATTCTGGAGGGGTGAGGGCCACCGTAGTGCAGGGTGGCTTCCTTGTGAGGGCAGCTTTGGGGATCCTTGCTCCTTGGGTCTTATCTTCATTTCATCCCGGCCGCCCAGGTTCTCCCAGGAGCAGGAGGGTTGGACCATAAATTCCTGTTCCTCCAAAGTGGGCCATGCAGGGAGGCAGGAGACCAGCTTGCTGGGGAAGCAGAGTCCTCACAGGAAAGGAAAAACAGGAGAGAAGCAAGGGAGAGCTTCCTGGAAGAGGAAGCTCCCTCTGACCCAGCTTCTGCTGCTCCTTGGCACCGTTCCTCTGCTTTCCTCTGCCTCGGTCCCCCCATCTGTCAACCAGTGGCTGAATAAGTGGTTCCCAGGTTCCCTTCCATCTGGAAAACACCGGGGTTCTGAGGGTAGTTTCATCCTCTCAGAGTCGGGGCCTCAGAAACCACCCTCAGGGATGCTGGCTCTGTGGTGGAGGTGTCCCCCTTCCTCTGGGGACAGGGCCACAGAGCTCATCTCCCCACAGTGTCTCACCAGTTAGGTCCCTCCTCCACGTGGGCCTCTTTCCTTCAGCTACCATAGTAGTGACCCCTGTTTATCAGAACAGTGGTTAAGACAGCAGGCTCTGGGACCCAGACTTCTGGGTTCAAATCCAGGCCCTTCCAATGCAAAGCCAGGGGGCCTTGGGAAAGGGCCTTAACCTCTCTGTGCCTCAGTTTCTTCATCTGCATTATAAGGGCTACTAAGTGATTCCTTCCTAGGGCTAGCTGAAGATTAGATGAGTTGAATGGTGTAGCACATAGTACATAAATGTTCACTTTTTATTGTTGTGGGTAGTTGCCGCATGTAGCCGAGCAACTCCATTTGAGCTCAGTGCAGTTTTCCTTTCTGTTAAATGTTTCCAAGTTGTTTTGAAATTCTCATTGATGCCTGCTCCTGCCAAGACGGGTTAGGGCTTAATTGGGCTCCTTCACAAAACCACGTCTCTTGGCTTCTGGTTATGGGAAGAAGATGGAGCCTGGGCCAGGCAGAAGTTGCCTTTTTTGTGTGTTTTTTAAGAGTGCCAAATTAGCATTAATATTTCAATCCCATCTGGAGTTGACTTAATCAGGGGATTACTCAAGTCTCCTGCTCTTCAAGCCAAATCATTGGGTACACTGTGCCTATTTTCACGTGCCAAACATGCCCAAGACCAGAGATGGCAAAATACTCATGGCCCCTGGGCAGAAATAACCTCTAAGACTCTGCTTTCCGCGAGCGTCACTCCTGAGAGCTGAGAGAATAGAAACCATTGACCTGTGGGGAGCCTCGGTCTTCAGTCCCCTCCCCCCATCCATTGCCTGTATTATCGTCACATTTTCTCTGACTCACCCCCTTCACATCATCTTCAGTGCCCACCTCTCAGCAGATGACCCACTCTCCTCCAGCTAGACATCGCTGCCTCCGAGCTCCATTCTGGGAAGACCATCTAAGGATTCCAGACTTTCTGGGCACAGTTTTAAAGAGGAGGAGCCGTGATGAGGGCAGAGTAAAGAGAAGATGTCCCAGTATTTGTTGGAGTTGTTTATCTTGGTCTTTCCATTCCCTTTTGGTTCAATTTTCAGGCAACAACATAGAACACAAAACGGAACTTGTCATTTTTGAGTTCTGTTGACTTCGGTCCTCTGGAAAGAGTATGGATTTAGGAATCAGATGGACCTATGACTTTGGGTTCCACCCCTGCTGCTTCTAACTCTGAGACCTTCAACAGGTCATTTCACCTCTTTGAACCTCTATTCCTCAGGGGTAAAATGAGAATAGGACCAGCCTCGTGGGCCTGGCATCAACAATGAATTAGATATTGTAGCTAATACATTCAGTGCCATGCCTGGTACAGGGGGATATCCCCTTCTTCCCACCTCCCATAGCTCATATGCTCTTTTCTCATTGTTGTTCAAAAATACTATCATTGTCCCTGTAGAAGCCGGTATGTGATTCCTTCTATTCAAAATCGACTTCTTCCTGTTCCCTGATGGAATAGGCATCAGTGTTTGGCATCTGAAAACACACATTTCTTTCAGAGAAGAAAAAGCCTGTAACTGTTTCAGTCAAGTGCTTACATCAACTCCTTACCCAAACCTCCATCAGTGAGAAATTTCCGGTAGGAGATAGAACTCGAATTGAGAGTTGCTTTCCTATCTCTTTCTGTCTTTTTCCCCCAGCCCACCATCCAACAACATTTTCTTGATTCTTCATTTCTATTCTGGTGGAGTCAAGTAGGGCCGTGGTGCTTATATGATTCTCTGCAAGTCTAGGAGTTCTTCCAGGAACGGGGGCTGAACATTAGTATGCTTTTGTTCATGTCCATCAGAAAGCCTGAGAAATATCTGTTGACTGAAATACAGATTGTTTTGTGCCTGAAACTATTTCTCCTTGTCAGAAGAGCCTTTCTTGGCTGGAGCAATTGGCATGAGGCCCACATGCACCATTTTACTCTTTCATGTGGGCACAGCTTTAGAGTTGCTGCATTTGCTTTGGGTAGTTTCATTTTTCGCTGTGGGATTTTGAAGAAACTCAGTGCCAGCATGAAATTTCTGTAATTTAAAATTTTCCAGAACCTTGGCTTCTATTTTTTGAGCTTCTGAAATCTTTCCGGTACCTCAGATATTTTTATTTAAAAAAAAAAAACTCAGATAAAATTTTGTAAGATTATGATTAGGATATATTTATTTTCCAAATTATAATGATAAATATAAACACCTTAATTTTGATGGTAGGAGCCACATGAGGCTGCTATCTTTAAATGGAATCATTGCAAACCTATCACAAGATTTTCTTCCCCTCTATCATTACTGGAAATATCAGTGACTCCTAGATGCATTTGGCCATGGATGATTTCAGTAATTTGATGCCACAAAATGAAAAAATAGTAGGATAATAGAAGCATTTTGTTGACCAAGGTAACTGGTAACACATGAGAGGAATAGTGATCAACTTCACCTAGAAGACAAAGCAATTAGGTGGATCTACTCTACCCCAGTCTCCCTGAAAACAAACCAGAATTTATACCTAGGCAGCAGCAGCTCTCAGTCCTTTTGCAAGAAGAGTTATACAAACAGATATGGCGGACTGTCTACTAGGGAAATCTCAACCACAAACAGAAGTATATCATCACCAATCAACTATTAGAGGAAAACTAATGGGAGAAACAAAATAGTCTGAACAAATGGAAGAATTGACACTTGAAGAAATAGAGTTAATAAAGCAAACACAACTGAGGTTAGAATTTAGTGGTACCTAAATACATTTTTCAAGACATTCACCCTACTGCAAGATTACCCCAAATGCATCATTTCTTAATGCTTTTTTATCTGTGGCCTATGTGACAAGTTATTCAAAGTTTAACCTACCAGTGAACATATCCAGGGTTAGGCAAAATTTCTAGCATTTGAGGTATAACTCTTCCCCATTCTTTTCCATTAAGGAATGTATTAGAATCCAAGTGAGTGAATCCTTGATATAGCAGCCCTACTAGTGGGAATGCTTAGTTGTAAAAGTTGAACCTACTATGACTGCTTAAAGCAGGGGAAAAAAAACTCTCTGGGAGGTCCAGTATAGACAGAAGTTACCAAGTCTTTCTTTCCTTCTTCATGAGAATTTCTTTTAAAGATTTTATTTATTTATTTTTAGAGAGAGGGGAAGGGAAGGAGAAAGAGGAAGAGAGAAACACTGATGTGTGAGAGATACATTGATCAATTGTTTCACATAAGACCCTGTCTGGAGACCTGGCCCATAACCAGGCATGTGCACTGACTGGGAATCAAACCAGTGACCTTTCAGTTCACAGGCTGGTGCTCAACACACTGAGCCATACCAGCCAGGACCTTGTGTGACTCTGTTCCTCTGGAAATGTGTTAAAAATTGCAGTTCTTTAAACATTTTTATTTATTTAATTTTAGTTGTTGTTCAGCTGTAGTTGCCCCCATTTTCCCCCCATTACTCTCCTCTGCCCACCCCCCTCACACTTAATCCTCCCCCACCCCGCCCCACAGTCCTTGCCCATGGGTCCTTTATACATGTTCCTTGACTTGCCCTTTCTTCTTCTTTCCCCTGTTATTCACCTTCCCCTCTGGTCACTGTCAGTTTGTTCTTTATTTCCATGTCTCTGGTTCTATTTTGCTCGCTTGTTTGTTGTGTTGATTAGGTTCCACTTATAGGTGAGATCATATGGTATTTGTGTTTCTACTTCCTCATCTTCGTAAGGGCAGTGATCACATCTGACACAAAAGTTCCCCCAAATGTCCAGCCCAGTGCTCATGAGTCCTGGAGAAGTTCAGAGTCAGTGGGTGAATAACAGAGTGACAGGACCATATATTACGCCTCCATATGTGGGATTCTGCAGGCTGGTCTGACATCTCAACCATTGTATAAATGGTTCTAAGGGAGGGGGGCAAATTATGTTGAATTCTCACTAATTCACTTAAGAAACAGAGCTTTAAAACATGATTCATTTGTAACTTGACCATTGCTGCAATCTATTTCATCTGGCAAGGATAAAAACAACTCTAAGCCCAACAATTTCGAACTGTAGGTTACAGCCTATTCATGAGCCATTAACTCAGTGCAGTGCAGAGGCCGGCCAGCTATACCACAGGGCAAATCTGGCCCACTGCCTGTTTTTATAAACTTTTGTTGGAACATAGCCACACTCATTTGTTCACATATTGTTTATGGCTGCTTTTGCACTTTTTGGTTAATTATGATGAAGATCAACTGGCCCACAAAGCTCAAAACACTAGTTGACCCTCTCCAGAAAAATTTGCTAACCTCTGATGTTGTGGGTTGCGACCTGTATTTTTTAAATGAGTTAGAATTGAATTAAAAGATAAAATTAGAGTATTTTATATGAGGTGAAATATGTTTTATGAAACTTTTTTCTTGCATTTATATTAACTGGCATTGATTAACTTACCCAAGGTCATGTGTTAAAGTTGCAAAACTAGTGTTTGAACTCCTGGAGTTAGACCTTGGTCTTTGCTTGTATTCACGAAGCCGTTTTGCTATCTATGGGCTATGGTTTCAAAGAAATGATATAATGTTTGAAAGACTCATCCAGAGTCCCTAAAATTTTTTAAATAATTTTCATGAATGTTTTCAGACATAAAACTAAGACACTTATTAAATAAAAATTGTGACAAGTCCAAAAAAAACAATGAGGAAGAAATTGTGGGTCACCCATAGTCTGTGCATCCAGAGATAAGTACTGGGACCCTATGGGGCATTTCCTTCCCACCTTAGTTTCCTGTGTATATATAACTTTTTGTACATAGTTGGTGTCTATTGTTAAATAATCTGCACAGCATGGTTTTTCAATGGACTGCTATGTTATTTGATGTGGGATTTAATGCCAAGAGAGATCTGGAAATGGTCATGTTGAATGTGCTTTATGTCAAAGATGATAAAACGGAGTCCTGGTTGGATGAGGGGATTTGTCTGGAGTCATAAGCACATGTGCAGTGGATTCTCAAGGCAGCACCTTTGAACTTGTTTTAGCCTCTTCCTGGAATATTGTCTCCCTCCCGCTCCGTCGTCTGACTACCTTTATTGTTTCATCCTTCGAGACTCATTTCAGGCATGACCTCCTCTAAGACCTCAGGATTCACTAACTGTCCAGCGCCTAGCTCAGTGCATAGCACAGAGTAAGGGCTCAATAAACGCTTGCGGAACCACACAGAGCTGGGTCTGATCCTGTGTGTTCCAGCCCAGAAGGCCATGTCGCCAGCGTCAACGCCGGCAGCCCTCAGCTTGGCTCTGGCTCTACTACTCCCTTGCACAAGGCCTCGGTGTCCTCACCTATAAACAAGAAATAATAACCCGACTTTATAAAGTAATTTCAATGACTAGTGCACAAGTTTTGTAAGAGCCACACACAGTCACCAACATGTAGCAGTTCCATAAATGGCAAGGATCCTTATTTACTCCCTTAATGTAGGTTGACCTCCTCTTAGACATAAGAGGCTTTGATTGGCACTTGGTATGTGGCAGGCCCTGCTCTACACCCTGTATGTGTATTAACCAATTCAGTCCTCTCAGTACCGCTCGGGGCAGGTAACAGCCTTGCTTCTCCCCATTTCACTGATGAGGAAACAAGTGCAGTGAGGTTATGCAACTGCACACGTGGCCAGATCTGTGAGTACCAAAAACATCAAATGAACACTGGGTGGCTGTAGATTATGGAGCTGTAGGCTAAGACAATAGAATATCTGCTGTGGGTGGTGGTGGGGGCAGAGGCTGCGAGAGAAGAGAAAGTGAGGTCTTGCTCTGAAGAAGTGTTGGATACAGTAACAAACTAGACGGGAAGGAAAGTTGAGAGACTGGCTGAGACACCACGACTTTCTCCCGCAGGTAGTGAAGAGCCAGGAGAGACTCGGGAAGGGAGGCGAGATGAGAACGGGTCTGGCAAGACATAAGCTCTCCCTTGACAGCTGCATGAGGGGGCCTAAAGGAAGGCAGTGGACATTTGATGAGCACCTACTATGTGCCATGTACTATGGAGGCACTGTATTTACAGAGTCTAATCCTTACACCAACTTGGGAGGTGGACATGCCTTCGTCTACAGATGAGACAATTCTAATTGCTACTTAGTCGGAAAACACTATTTAGAAGTTAAGGAATGTCATAGCCCATTAATTATACCTCTGGATATTTTTTATTCTGGAGCCAGAACACCTCAGTTAATATCTTAGTTCTAACTTTTATTATCTGTGCGACCTTGAACAAGTTACTTAACCATTCTGAGCCTCAATTTTCTTATCTCTAAAATGGGAGATATCATAGAACCTACTTCAGAGGGCTGTTATGAAGCTCTTAGGTATATATAAATATACTATATATATAGTATATATATATATATATATATATATATATATATATATAACTTAAAATGCAGCACACATTGGGCTCTTTATAGAAAATGGCCATTATTAATTATTCTCACTGTCATGGTGCTCATCACGTGGATGTATACTTATAACAGGGTTTCTCAAACATCAATGTGCATTTGAATCCCCTGGGATCTCGTTAAAATGCAGATTCTCTTCTGGGTTGGGGCCTGAGAGGCTTCATTTTTTAAGTTACATAATGGCAAGAAATAAGCTTTTACGGTGACTTTTGTCTCTCTGGTAGAGCTTGGCATACAATAGTTGCCTAATAAATACCCCCCAGGCTTTGGGGGCTGACTGAGCCTTGCAGGGCCTCTGCTCCCCTTACCTCACGAGGTGCCGGGTGCCTCTGCAGTTTGCTACAATGGATGGATTCCAGAGGTCCAATGTGGCCAGTCTGAGGAACTCTCAGGCTTTGGAGCAGCGGCCACAGGAAGATGCTCAGTATGCAAATATAATAATCATCTTTTGCCTAATGAGGTGGCCAAAAATCTCTAGTAGCTCAGGGATAGCAAATTAGCGACAAGCATGCAAGGGAAAAACAAGGCAGGACGTGACAGGCGTCCTCCCCCCGGGGAGAGGCAGCAGGGCAAATCCAGAACCTCGCCAGCCGCAGGGCCGTTCGACATGTCCAGCCTCCAGGGCTTGTCAGACAGCTGAGCCTCAGTTCCCTGGAAGCCTTATCCCAGCCATGGGGCAAAGATTGCTCCTAACTGCAGGTGACAAACTGGGGACTCAAGCCTAAAAACAGCCTCCCTGCTACCATGCGGGCCTAGTCTCATCCGAGGCATGTTCCATACGTGTTCATTTCAATAGCCAGGTCTTCTTCGAATCCTACTTAACTGGCCGCCACAGCAGTCTGGTCTGGTCTAACCGGCTTCTCTGTATTTTATGGGAACAGGAAGGGAATTCTTACCTTTGTAACACAAATACTAAGGAACAATCACTGCACCACCATCCAGTACAGGAATCACTAACCATGAGAGGCGGTTTAAATTTAAATGAATTAAAACTCAATACAACTAGAGCTTGGTTTCCCAGTACCACGAGCGCCCTTTCAAATGCCCAGTAGCAACGTGTGGCCGGTGGTTGCCGTGTTGGACCGTGCAGACACAGGGTACCTCCGACATCACAGACACTTTTGTGGGACAGCGCCCAAATGCCCCCATGGTCTCCACCATCTAGCAACTGCAGCATGGCCCCTGCCCCACGGGGAGCCCTGTCTGCATCCAGACCAGAGGAGTTCGGTGGTGCCCGGGTGCCACTCCCAATCAGATATGTTGAGAATATCCTTGCTGAGTTGAAAGTGTGTGGAAGAAAAATCTGTCCTGTGGGTGATGATGGGCCTTTGTTCCTTCAGCGGTGGGGTTAGGGTGAAGGTTTGGACAAAAAGAGACACATAAGCAAAACGCAAATGCCTGCTCATCCTTCCCGACTCAGCGGGCTCCCCACTTCTGCTGGGAAATCTGTGTGCACCCCCTGCCCCCATTCTCCACGAAGCCCTCTGAATAATTCTAACAACACACGTGGCACCACATGCCAGACCGTGTGACAAGTGCTTTTCCAGGTAACCCCACTTCACGGTCACCCTCTGAGATGCTGTCATTTTGCCTGTTTGACAGTAGGAGAGTAAGGCTTAGAGAAGTTCAAGGACATGCCCAAGGTCACACAGCCAAGCTAGTTAAGGGGCTGGGCTGTGCCCAGGCACCGTGATCCCAGAGTCTTTGTCATCTGTGTCCCATGTGGCCCCAGTCTGTCATCATTTGCTTCCATGTCTGTCTCCGCTGCCAGACTTGGAGCTCCCTCACAGGCAGGACTGGGCTTTGATCATCGACTGCTCTCCGTGGCGGCCAGCCCGGGCCTGGCGCGGAGTGGGTGGGGGTGCAAAGAGCAGTCTGAGTGCGTGGCCCGCAGGAGGAGGGAGCTGGAAACAGTGTAGGGCCAGTTAGAAGGCTTCAGCAAGAGTCCCAAAGGCTCTTTGGACAGGCGCATGGCCTGACCAAATGCCATCCTGTGTCCCCCAGTGAGAGATGCCACCAGCTGGCCCCTTCCTTTGCTGAATGGTCCTGAGGAAATCTACATGGTCTTCCCTGGATTTCCAGTCCTTTCTCCTTTGCCTGGGACTGGCAGCCCTTTAAATGCCCTGTGCCTGACACCTCGAGCATTGTATTTGAATGTTCCAAACATGCAGGGGGAGAAAACTGTAAAGAACATTAGCAAAAATCAGCCCTTGAAAGTGCCCAATGCCAGCTGAGGGCTGGGAACCCGAGGCCCTGGGAACAAAAAGGCCCCCGAAGGAGGGAAGGAGCAAAGGAGCTCTCGCCCTCCTAGCTCAGCCCACTCCCGAACTACAACCCCAGGCCGAATTTCTGCTCTTTTCTCTCCTTTCAGAAACAGTCTATTGACAGCTGCCAGCACAGAGCTGGGTTTCACATGTTATGGAAAACAGCCCAGGCAGTAGATCTGATCATTCGCCCAGTAGACAGAATCTGAATTGATTTTTCATTCTTCCAGGTCTGGCTTCCCCAGTGAAGCCTGTGTGTGTCTCATGGGGCCTGGCCTGCAGGGTTCCTAGGTTTGTATTGATTTAATCATGTTCTCCCCCATTTCCACGTTGGTCTCCTTATGGACGGCTGACAATACATGTGGGTGCTGTAAATTCCAATTTTCATATTTTCATATATTTACTGAAAAGTTATAGGTCCTCATTTTTTTTAATTATGGAAAGTACAAAGAAACTATAAGAAAGAAAATTTAAATTGTCTACAGTTCAGCTACCCAGAGGTAGCCAAAATGATTACTTGACATATTTCCTTGTCTTTTAATTTTTAATATACAGATAATGAGGTTTTTTTAAATTAGTTGTACTGGAGAATTTTTTACATATAAAAAATTCTAGGTCTTTTAAAATTTCATTTAGTATGAGCATTTTGCTACAAAACATTCATAAGCATCACTTTTTAATGCCTTCAAAATACCCCATCTTGTGGATGCACCATGATTTGCCTGACAGTTCCCAGTGTACTGATCATTTGGGTTGTTTCCAATCGTGAAATGCTGTTCTTTTAAAACGGTCCACAGTAGCCTGACAAAAACACAACATAGAAGGAACGGATGTGAAAAGGGCGGTCTGTCTGGAGGGGAGCAGCTGAGGGTGTGTTTCACGAGGCCTCTGATGGCTGACGTGAGTGAGAAATTGCAGGAGAGCCCTGGGAGGCCGGCTCACCCAGCCCCACCTCCAGCCATTGCCTTTTCCAGAAAGAAATGTTCTGTGGGCAACGTCAGGAGGAGTGGCACCCTCCTGGCCCGAAAGGTCTCCAGCCGTGGTCATTATCAAAGTCTCTTGTAGCAAGCACTTTGTGGTTTCCAGAGATCTTCCACACATACAGTCTCCCCGGATTCTGGAATCGGGAAGACCAGCCAGGGTTGCTTTTCACGACTTAAGAGACTGACTCTAGAAAAGTCTTGAGATTTTCCCAAAGCCGGGCAGTGAGCAGCCAAATTGAAACCAGAGGGCCGTTCTAGGGACCTCTGGGCATCCCCACCCTCCTTCCTGTATTGCTTCTGGAACAGAGAAGCGTCATTACACACCATCAGAAAGCTGGTTTTGAGCTTGTGCTGTGGATGAAGTTCATTGCCTAGGTTCTAGTCCACATGTATAGATTAGGAAGTCTCCAAGGTTCCAGCAATCATTTGTTTGGTTGCTGGTCATATTTGTGTATAATTCTGGATTTAAAATTGTCGCTCTGTTTGTGTTTTCCCCGGGTATAAGAAACATTGCCCATGGAGGCTTCCCGGGTTCTTTCAAACACGTATGTGCGTCCGTTGAGATTCAGCCAGTCAGGTTCGGGCTCACCCAGGAATGTAGGCGAAACAAATGTGTGTGTATTTTTCCCAAGCTACCATACTCACTGGAAAGTTCAAGTCCCTCAGCAGCATTTGTGACAGCGTCCTCTGTGCGTTCCTACACCAAATCCCACCCCTCCCAGGTCCTGCGGCTGCAGAGTGTGGAAAGAACACTTTTGCGAAGAAAAATGACACCAGTGACTAGACAAAACCAAAGACCAACTCGTTGAAAGGACTCACACTGACTGCAGTCTGCAGCCTCCGAATTCCTTCCCTGGAGGCCCTGTCACTCTGCGGAGCCCAGAGCACTTGAGCAGAACATCTCACAGGCCTGGTCCCGGTTGGCCTGGCACTATGGTGATCGGTCTTTCCCTCTCAGGGGACCACTTTGTGTTCCAATCCACCAATCAAAAGTTATGATCAAATAAATGCATATGCAAGGATAAGTAAGAACAGTCAAACAGACTTATTGCAACAGACGCTGCCCTGGGAACCTAGAAATGTGTGGCTGCACTAAATTATCTTGCTGGATACAACACCAGACCTAGGTTTTAAATCCCTGTGTCCTCCACCAAACTCAGGACACACCCTGGCTCCGAGGAGATAATCAATGAACAGGGAACAAGCTATGTGATCCAGCTGTTCTATAAATGGCCCTCCCTGTCCATTCATTTATTACTTGATCAAGTTCATCTGCCAGAGTGTCTCCCATTCATAGATCCCTTCAGCTACTCCACATAGAGCTCCTTGAACTTGCTCTGTATTTCCTCATCTCATTTTCTCTGGCTGAGTTCTTCTGAGCCCTTCTCTCTCTATGTTCTAGCTTAGGACAGTGTTTCCCAACACACTCCCACCCTCTTAGACTGCAGCTAATTTTGATTCATTCTCTCATAGGACTTCCTGCGTTCCTTTACCATAAAGCTTTTCAAATAGCTTCTCTTCTCATGGTTTCACATTAGGCCATGAGTTCATTGAGGGCTGAGACTGTTGCAATTTCACCAATTGTAGAAGCTGGTACCTAGCAGATACTCATTTCTTCATTCATGCATTCAACAAATATTTATACAACATCTGCCTTCTGCCAGGCAAAATACCTGTCTTCGTGGAGCTTAAATTCTACTAGGGGAAACCAACAAAGACTAATGCACAAATAATAAACCATCAGGTGAAGATAAGTGACATAAAGAGAGCTAAGACTGGGTACTCTAACCAGGCGAGAGGTGCTATTTTTGCTCAGGTGGTTAGAGAAGGTTTCCCTAAGGAGAAAGCATTTAAGTAGAGACCTAAAGGAAATGAGGCAGGAGGCCATGTGGATATACATCTGAGGAAAGATCTTGCCAGGCAGAAAGAACAGTAAGTGCAAAGGCCCTGGAAAGGAGGCATTTCGGGCCATGCAAGGAACAGAAAGGAGGCCAGTGAGGCTGCAACCGAACGAGTGAGCGTGTTAGATGAAGGAGAGAAGTCCAAGGTGGGCAGGGTCCGACCTAGCAGAGCCTTTTGGGCCTGTGGACAAGCTTGGTTTGTAGTCTATGTGAAAGGATTGGCAAGAAAAACTAGAATCAGGAAATAATTGTGAAAAATAATACAATGGTTCTGTCCTGGTTCTATGTGTGGTGAGAAACTCAATAAATGTTTGTTAAACTGAATTATTTGAATTGAACTGAACCGGATTGGGTTTCACTGATCTGAACAGAACCAGGTCTCATCTCAATACAGACTGCATGCAGTTTTTGAACCCCACACCATATCCTGTATCCGGCCTTATCACCTCCTAACAGAAAAGCACTATAAACAGTTTTTATTTAGCATTTTTAAACTGTGTTAGTATGTGAATGTGCCTGTTCTGGAATTGGACAGCCTCGTATGTTCCAAAAGCCAGTAGCCAGTGATCCTTTCGCCAGCCTCTCCCACTTGTACCGGTTTCGTTGTGGTGGTAAATAGGATACCCAAAGTCTACAGCAGTGTGGCCTGCCTGGCTGCCCATCATTTCTGTTTCATGTCTGACTTTCCCAGGGTCTGAAGTCTCTGGAGGGTCACTGGGATTCATTCTGGGTCTTGGCCAGGGTCCTGGACCTAACTTTTAACATAGCTTTTACCCAAGCCTGGTTCTCATTGAATCTTAGCCATGTGTAATTCCTACCCTTTATACAACTGAAATACACCACATTTAGCTATTTTTATCATTTTTGCCTAGTTTTGATACAGTTGTTCTAGTGAACCAGCACCACAGTAAAGTGGGAAACCCATCAGAATTTTGGCAAATCCACAAGATTCAATCACACATTCATTGATGCACTTAACAAATGTTCATTCACTCAAAGCATCTCTTTGTCGGAAACTTGGAACCTGTTTTATTTTATTTTATTTTTTGAGATACAACTGACATGTAACATTATGTTACAGACATATGACAGTGGTTCAGTTATTTGTGTACACTGTGAAATGACCGTAGCAGTGAATCTAGCTGACCCCCATCACCTCACATAGCTACAGCAATGTTTTTGTCTTGTGATGAGATCATTTAGGATCCACTCTCCTCGCCACTTCCAAACACACAACACAGCACCGTTCATTCCGCACTCACCATGCTGCGCTCCACATTCCTGCATTCACATGAAGAATGTTGATTCACACCTGTGACGTGCCAGGCACACGGCTAAGTGCTGGGGACACAGCAGAACACAGGGGAAGCCCCCACCCTCGTGAAGCTGACAGTCCAGTGGAGGAGACAGGACAATTCAGGACACTGATGGAAAATATCGCCTTGAGTCACAACAAGGGCGACCGTGTGCAAGTTCAGGCGATCCGAAGATGAATAATCCATGCCCCCACGGTGTTGTTGGGGTGGCGGTAGAGACATAAATTATAACAACACTATGTAAATGGTATTGTGGAATTCTATACACAATGCTCTGTGGGTAGAGGGGAACACATAGCTAACTCTGCTGTGGGTATGTGGGGAGGGGGGCTCTTGGGAAATGTTTCCCAGAGGACGTGACATCTGATCAGTCCCTAAAAATAAGTAGAACTTAACTGGGTGGCGAGGGGAGAGAATGGGAACAGCAGCAGGAGCAAAGGCAGGGGGAAGTGAGCAAACACCTGTGTTCCAGAAGGGGCCGGGTGTTGGGTGGGGCTGGAGCCCAGGGGTGCTGCACACCCGTGGGGTGCCTGTGAGAATGAAGATGTGGGTGGAGGCCTGTTCGTAAATGGCCAGGCCAAGGGATTTACATCAGATAACCTGATTTGCATGCTAACTCATTCACCCTGGCAGCAATGTGAAAGGATTGGCAAGAAAAACGAGAATCAGGAAATAATTGTGAAAAACAATACAATGGTTCTGTCCTACAAAGAGCCTGATAAAGTGGCCAGTCCATTAAATCTGGAGTGTTGGGGGGACTCTACAAGTCATCTAGTCCAACCACCCATTGGATGTTTGAAGCTCTTTCTTAACGTCCTCCCCAAGGGACCATCCAAGGCACCAGCCCTTGAAGCTTCCTTCCCATCCCAGCGTCAGCGAGCCAAGGCTCCTCTTACCCCTTCTTTGGCTCCTTGGTGCTTGCAGAACCAGTCCAGTTTCTAATTCAAATGCAACTTTGCACGTTTAAAAACAGCTGCAACTTACTGAGTACCTCTGTGTGCCAGGCAAGCCTACAGGGTACATATTCCCCCATTTCCAGATTGGAACCTTGCGCTCATTGGCCAAGTGACCTGATGAGCTCTGCTCACTGACCCATTTAACTGGCAGCAGCAGGATGAAAGCCCAAAACCATCTGCATCCAGAGCCTGCCCTCTTGGAAATAGCTGTCACTTTAAACTTGGCAAACATTTATTTAGCACCTACTCTTATGACACCCTCTGTCCTGGGTATCACAGAAGTGGGTAACCCAAGATGAGTAAGCATAGTTCATACGCTCCATCCTGGTGTCTAGACGGTGAAATCAACACCCAAGCATTGTGATAATGTGTGCTTGGCTTTGGCTGGCAGCCTGGATATTCCAGGAGAGGAAAGTGATTTATGTTTGGCTCATTGCATGAACCTGGTTCCTGCTGGTAGCACTGGGTCAAGCCCAATGCCAGAGCCACCCTACAGAGTCCCTGCCTTGGGAAAGATCTGTATCCCTCCCTGCAGGATTCAAGAGAGGGGTGGACCTGGAAGGGTGGAAGGTGGGAGATCGCTGTGTGTAATCAGATTTGAGTAAAGCAAAGCTTCAACTTGGACACATCCCAGGGCTGAGCAGAGAGAAATACAGCAAGACTGAAAGGCTGCAAAGCTGGAAGCAAAATGAGAACAGGTGTAAGGAAACGGTTGGGCAAAGCCACCAGAGTCCAGCCTGCGCATGGAGCATGTGTGCAGGAGCTCCCCCTTCAGGCAGCTTGTGGTACTGCTACCGTTGTGGCTGGGGGACTGAAAGGAAAAATGGACAAGCCTTGACAAGATGAGGTTTCTGTTAGCAGGTTTACCTTCCTAGTTGTGTATTTCTTAATCTGATGTTTAAATCAGTAACAACCTAAATTAAATGTGTTAGATGCCTGATATACATGAAGATGCCTAAATGTAAATCTTCCATATATTTGCACTTCTATACCTATTACCTCATTTATCTTCTCAATGGCCCTGTGCAAAAGGGCCAATGAGCCCTCACTCTCTAGGTGACAGAGAGACCTAAGGGTGAGGTGATATCTTTGCCTCATCCACTTGCCATGCACCCAGCTTTCATTCAGAATAAGCACCCAGACAGACTCTTGCCAAACCTGGACCCCCACCCCACCTGTCTGTCCGATTCTGGACATCCCTCCATCTCGGAGACATGCTGCTCCTGCCCTGTGTGGGCTCCCTTCCTAGGGGGAGATTTGCTTCGGTCCCTCTAGGTAGTAAGTATTCTGCATACCCTGGAGCTGGCCCCAGAACTCAGGCCTTCCCCAGCTGATCTGGACAGAGAGGCGGCAAGAACTCTGCTGAGAGGACTGGACGGATTGTGGTAGGTTGGTGGGGGACGTACCCTGTCCCCTTTCCACCGCACCAGATAATCAGCCCTGAACATCTTGCATGTGTAGATGGAGGGGGTCACCCTGGAGTACTGACCTGTACGAGGGTCCTTTCCTAGATAGCACCGAAGTCCAGCTTAAAAAGTAGCCCTTTTGGCTTTCCTTTTATTAAAATTGCACGCAGGCTTCCTTTATGGTTTCTGTTTTGTCTCTCTTTCAGATTTAGCAAAATGTAAAGTTGGGAACATTTTTTCTGAGAAGTGAATCTGCTAAGTGGCCAAATGGTTGTTTAGTGTAGGCACCAAAACTGCCCCCTGACCCCCGCCCTAGTCTCTTCCTGGATTTTTAAGGCTGTCTGGGGATTTCTCTTTTCTTCCTTCCATTCTCTGTGTTCTTTTTTATTTTTTTACTGGGAAGGTGTATCCTGTTTTTAACTCCTATCTTTTCAAAGGACATGAGCCCCAATCTACATGGTGACGGTTTCTTTTTTGTTTTATTATCCCCATTAGACCTGGGCTTTTCTGACACATATGATGTTTATCTATTCATCACATATGTCCAATCTAATTCTGAGATGAATTAGATCTAGTCTCAGTATGAGTTAGATATAAGAAAACAAAAAAACAAGAATAACAATGCAGAAACTTGTCATTAACACTAAGACCGCTGTACCAGAAAATCTCACTTCAGGTTTGTTCTTGGATTTGAGTGCAAAATTTAGCTCTGAGTTGCCTAGCCAATGCAAAAAGGGAAACATGCATTGTAAAGCTCTCACTATCAAATTTAATCCCCCCACACATACACATGACACATATTTTTCTCCAAAAAAGTGCTCACAAAAGGGTCTTTTCTGACTTTAGCAAGTTGAGTCCAGCGCTGATCATCTTCGACCTTTCTGAAGAGCTGAATCACCTGGGGAACTTTTAAAAACAAGAACCAAGTCTAGGGTTCTGTGTGGGAAAATCACTGAGCTGTGCTCAGAGCAGACAGGGTCCTTCGGGTCACGTGGTCACACCTGTAAACAATAGTGTTCATTATATAAATGTGCCCTGGGGGGAGGGGGAGGGGCATAGGACTCACTACTTTTCCTTCTTAAATTGATCTCAGAGTTCACATAACCCAGCCTGCTCACTTCGAAGATGAATAACTGAAGCTTCTCAGTGTTCAGTGACTCACTCTGTGTCACACTGGTCTTTGGGGAAGTGACATAAGAATGACTAAGCACATGAACTTTGGGTTCTGGCAGACTTGGGACACACCCCCAGCTCTGCCCCAACAGCGAGAGGAGGATACGTAAGTTACTGAATCTTGCTAAGTCTCAGTTTGCTCGCCTATAATATAAGGGTGATAAAAAATACCTCCCAAGGATTATTTTTATAATTAGATGAACGTATTATTTCATATAAAGCTTCTGCAGACTCTGGAACATTGTAAGCACTCAAGAAATGGCGGATGCTCTAAAGTCCTGAAATTATGGTGATGCTGACCTCAGAATAATGCAAAAACGAGGTAAAAACTCAGGTGGCCTAATATCTACTGTAGCCCCCTTGTCATCCCCATTCCACCAGGATTCTTGTCTGAAGTTACACTGACCAGAAGGACATCCTTTAGAACCATACTGTGAGACAGGGTAGCTGCTAACCACCTGTGGCTATGTAAAGCTAAATAAATTTAAATTAAATAGAATTGGATTTTAGCCACTCAGTTGCATTATCCACATTCTAAGTGCTCAATAGCCATAAGTGGCCTGTGGCTGTCCCACTGGACGGCGCAGACTGAGAACACTTCCTTCATATCAGGGAGAGCTATTGGAGCTGCCTTCGTGGCTTTTGTTCACCTAACTTCCTTACAACAGTATGTTCGTTATTATTTCAAAACTTTATGCTCTCACTTGAAGCTAGAAGAAAAAGTGCTCTGGTCTCTTAACTTTCCTGGCAAGTACGCTTGAGTCCCACAAAGCCTCGATGACACATAGTCCCGCAGCTAGTGAGCAGCAGAGCCTCCTGTGAAACACACTTCTGACTCAGAGCGTGAGTCATTCTAAGGTAGCCCCAGGAGCCTGGGTAATCAGCTAGCTTAAGTCAGTGTTTTGGTAAGTAGGGTTCTGATTGACCAGGGCTGGAGCATGTATTTAATCTACACTGTCATACTGCCCAATACAGGGTAATGTGAGTTTAAAGGATTGATTACAAGAGAACTAGAGTATCATTTTCTCAAAGCCACAGGCCAGTGGCAGAGATAGCCAGGAAAGCATGGGGAAGCTCCAGACCACACTTAGCCTCTCCCTTTCATTCCTTTTATTTGTGTAGATGAAAATGATTCTGTGTGGTATTTTAAAATTGACCTGTTCGTGGAATATTATTCAGCCATGAAAAAGAAGGAAACCCTGCCATTTGCAGCAGCATTGATGAACCCAAGGGCATCATGCTAAGGGAATCAGTCAGACAGAGAAAGACAAGTACTGTGTGATCCCTCTTATACACGGCATCTAAGAGCTGAACTCAAAGGAACAGAAAGTAGGATGGTGGTTACCAGGGGCTGGGGTAGAAGAATGGGGAGATGTTGACCAAAGTGTAAAACCCCAGCTATAAGAAGCGTTAAGTTCTGGAGATCTAGTGTACAGCATGGTCACCCATTTAACCACACTGTGTTGTACACTTGGAAGTTGCTAAGAAAGGAGATCCCCACTGAAAGGAAATGGTAATTATGTGAGGTCATGGAGGTGTTAACTAGCCCTACTGTGGTAATTCATTCACAATATATCCAAGTAGGTTCGTCACATCATCAATTTACACTCACACAATGTTGTATGTCCATTATTATCTCAGTAATCCTGGGGCGGAAATGGCTAAAATAAAATGCAATTGATCTGCTAGTTTTAAATTTAAGGCATTTCCTTGTGAGAGGACTCTTGCAAGGACAAAGACTTTGAGATATATTTCTGACTTCTAGGGCATCTGTATTGTTATTTTTATTCGTTGGGTTAATGACAATGCGCTCAAAGCCATTGCCAGTAAATATTCACAAGGTTGATGAGCAAACTCAACTTCCTTTGACATAAGTTATGTCTATAAATGAACAAATAAGTAATTGTAACAAATATTATAATAAATGTAGTTTCACGGGACTGAATATATTCTCAGGGTTCCAAGGTTGCAGTCTTTAGAAGATAACAATTAAGAGGAAAGGTTTTTGTCTTTTTGTTGTGGTGAAACAGAAAGAAACTCAAATTCATGAGTTTTAGTGACACAATAAAGGGAAAAGAGAGATTTAACTTAAATGTCATGGAAACTAATAACAGTGTCACGTAGACTTTGGTTTGACTGTGAGTGGCAGGAAACCCAAATAGCAAGTATTTAAACAAGAGAGAAGTTTATTTCTCATGTAAACAGACTCTGGGAGTAAGAACCCAGAGCAAGTGCGGCCATGTAAGCGATCATCAGAAATCCAGAAATTTCTCTGCCATCTCATCACCATGTGCCTTCCCCCTCATGGTCCAGTTTGGCTGCTGGAGCACCCGCCCTGGTGTCTGCATCCTTGCGAGCAGAATGGAAGAAGACCAGAGATAGTTGGGCCACCTTCTCTGAGGGGGCTTCCTAGGAGTCTTACAGGAAACTTTGGTTTATATCATCATAGGAACTAATGTGAGGGAGGCAAAAAATGGATTCTAAGTGGTCATAAGCCCAAATAAAGATTGTGGGGCTTTAGTACTAAGGAAAAAGAGGGTAACACCTACAGAGGGACACCCACAGTCTCTGGCAGAGTATAAAAATATTCTCTGTGAACTTCCTAAACCAATGATTATAGCAAACCCATTATTTTAAATTCTCAGGTAGTTTTGTGAATGAGTTCTTGATGTGTCTTTTCAAAGACTCTTGATTTTGTTTTGCAGCTGCAATTCTAAGGAAAAACTACAGTATTAGGAATTTGCAGTTTTGTTCCAGAAGTTACAAGGCCCTTTATGATGCTTCCCTTGTCTCTCTCCTGTGCTGTCTCCCACCAGTCCACTTTTCTCCACTGCTCTCTCTCCCTCCATCCCAGCTTCAGCCACACCAAGTTGAGTTCTTCCAAAGCATCATGTCCCAACATGCTCCTGGCCTGTAGCCTCTCCCTGGAAATGGCAGAACGAACAGCCACTAGCCCTGGCTCTGCGTCCTACTGCTTATGTGTTCCCAGTGCTGCTGCTTCTAACTGTACCCTGAGGCAAGTTCCGTAGCCTTTCCGTGCTTGTTTCATTATCCATGGGATGAAGGTCATAACAATACTTACTATATGCCCTTGTCATTGTCTAATGAGCCAATGAAAGAAAACATTCAGAATCACGCCTGGTATGGAAGGAGTCTTCAATAATAGCTGATTTTGTTGAGCATTTACTATGTGCTAGGAAGATTTGCTGGGTGGCCTTACAGAAGTTTCTCTCACTCAGTCTTCACAACAACCCTGTCGGGTGGCCCTACTAGATCTCCTGTTGTACACATGAGGCAGCTGAAGCACAGAGAAATTAACTAACTTGCCCAAGGTCCCAAAGCTAGCAAGTGGCAGAGCCCAGGCTCACGTGCAGAACCCTCTGTCTCCAGGGCGCATGTTCTTTCCTCGGCACCAGCACCAGATTCGAAGGCATGGTGTGGTTTTTGGTTTGTTTTGGGGGTTTTTTTGGAATGCCATCTGGTGCCTTATGGAGATTTATGATAATCCTCTTGGAGGCAGGGGCAGGCCCAGATGCCCTGGGAGTTCATCCTTGACCTTTGCCTCTTGGCCTTGACCTGGCCAGGCTCTTCCCTTTCAGGCTTCTGGAGTCCCTGCTCCCAGCCCTCTACCACCTCCTGGATGTGTGTCTTTTGTGCCTAAGTTTCTGCAGCAGCCTCAAGCAGAGCCTGTGGCTTCCCCGCTTCTGAGGCCACAGCTCCCCTCCCAGGGCCATTTATATCCTGGGCCCCATCATCATTCCACCCACTGGAGATCAAGATCATACCACAGAGGCCTCTGTACCCCAAGCCAGGCCCAGCTGTGGTGCAGCAAGCAAGCAGCATGATGAAGAGAGGTGCAGGTTGGTCGGCCGACCCCTGAGTGGTATGTGAGCAAGGACCTCAGGCCTGCCAATCATCCTGCAGCTCAGAGCTAGCTTTCTCTAAACCAGAAAGTCTCAGCCTTTGGTGAGCATCAGAAACCCTGCAGAGAATGGACCAGGTGCAGATGATAAGTGCAGTAGGCTGCCTAATGGCCAGCCCCTGAAGATCCCGAGTCCTGATCCCTGCAACCTATAAACAGTATTTTATATAGAAAAGGGGTCCTTGCAGATGTGATTCAGTTAAGGGACTTGACATAGAAAGACTGTCCTGGATTGTCTGGGTGGGCCCTAAGTCCAGTCACAAGTGTCCTTAGAAGAGAGAGGGAGAATTGACACATACAGAAGAAACATGATATAAATGCAGAGGCAGAGGCTGGAGTGATGTAGCCACAAGCCAGGGACTGCTGGCAACCACCGAAGCTGAGAGAGACAAATGGGCAAGTAGATCCTATGGAGGGGGCACAGCCCTGCTGGCACCTTGAATGTGGACCTCTGGCCTCCAGCGCTGTGAGATTTCTAATTTCTGTTGTTTTAAGCCTCCACATTTGGGGTGATTTGTTACAGCAGCTACAGGAAATTAATACACCCAGCAAGTAGGCAGGAACCCAGGAATATGCATTCTACCTTGTTCCCCGGGAGATTTTGAGGCTCTTGCCCCACAAAGATAGAGACCTAGATGGATTACCTAGACTGAAACTCCAGAACTGTATTCTTACACCCCAACATTTTGCTCCTCTGATATTAAAAGTTTGAGAGACAGAAGCATGTTGAATGCTTAAATGCTGGTGGAAAGTACAGGGGAGGTGAGTGATGGGTCCCCAGGGAAGGCAGGGCACGAAGGTCGAATTAGGGACTGGGAAATAGGATGACAGCTGTTCGCCAACAGGGAGGAGATCATTGCCATTCATGTACCACTGCTGCTCTGCCTGAACCTGCCTGCCTCTCAGGCTCCGCTTACAACCCTCCAGTGCAGAATGTGTGACCGGAAAGCCAGAGAAGTTCTCTGTTGGTCACATGCACCTGCTGGCACTATTAGCAGAAATCACCACCCCACACCCGGGACCACTTGGTATTTGCAGGGAATTTACATAATTGTGCATTAGTGGGACTGACTTTCACACTGCGAGGGACTGGTCCTTCTAGTCCGAAATGGCTTCCTCTTTCCTGAAAGCATTGCCTGTGCCTATGATGCCCTGTTTCACAGCTCCCAAGCAGTGTGTCTGCACACTCAGGATGTTGGGAAGTGGTCCTCTTTGTGATCCTGCCCCAAGCCTCTTCCCTTCCCCAGCTGGTGTGTACAGTGGTGAAGGGGTGGAATTAGTGTGGAAAGAGAAGGCTGCATCACAGCAAACAGTTGAGTCCCATGGCAACCGGGGCAGGGTGTGCTAGTCAGGGCTCTCTGAGAAACAGAACCAAGAGGGTGTGTGTATGACTGTAGCCCAAATCTGAAGGTACTTTGCTGATAGAATTCCCTGTTAATATCACTTTGAAAAAAAAAAAGAAAAAAAACCTTCACAGCAACATCCAGCCTAGTATTGGGACACACATCTGGTTACTGTCATCTCACCAAGTTGACACATAAAATTCACCATCACACAGTAAATATTTTTAACATTTACATTCCCAGGACGATGCTAATCGCTGTCATGAATTCAGAGTACCTAGCAGACAATGGGATGGGCGCTTAGTTTCAAATGAACTCCCCAAGACTGAAAGATTCTGTTTCATAAGATTGTTGGAAGACTAAAGGAGAATCAGGTGGGAGGCAGAACCTGCCTCCTATGATAAAAGCTGAAATTACCAGCCACTTGCTGTCCCTGCCACCCTTGCAGCTTGGTGCAGGCTGTGAACTAGGCTCAGCCCACCTGACATACTGCCCAACTTTAACCAGGAGATCCAGAGACAAACAGGCTCCTTCTTCCATTCTGTTGTCTCCTAGGCCTCTGACCCCTCCTGTAGCTCTCTCACTTCTGGCCTCACTTTCTCCCCCTTAAACATGATAACAGAATTTATCTTCCTTGGTTTCTGGCTTGAATCATAACACTCACTATAGCCTGGTTACTCAAAATGTGCTCCATAGACCAGCAGCTGCATCATTGCCTGGAAGCCTATTAGAAATGCAGAATCCCAGGCTCTGTTTCAGACCCACTCAATTAGAATCTGCATTTTTAACACGATCCCAGGCATTTCATGTGCACATTCATGTCCCAGAAGCACTGATCCAAAGGGACACACCCCTTGGCTCCTCAACTCTGGGCTCTCTGCAGGAACCACCCTCCTGGGCAACCCGACCACACTTTGCACAGTAGAGCTGTCACTACAGCAGTAGCCACTCTGACCCCGCCATCCCCCTAGCTCTGGTGCCCACAAATACAATGAGATCACAGTGAACATTGCTATAGAAACCAGCACTGGAGATGGTCTCCTATCAATTTTGCTGCTTTTCCTTCACTCCCCATATCTCTGGAATTATGAGCTTTCTAAACCACAGTAAAACCTCTAAATTCCTCTCGAGCATAAGAAAGACTCCACAAATAACAAAGATGAAAAGTCAGGGCCACACGATTTATAAGGTAAAGGCAGAGCAACTGCAGAGCTTTGCTTCGATTTGAAAAGAGATGACCGAGTGTCACTCTGTGTAGCAAAGCCCTTCCTCCGCCCGGCAGACAAGGCTGGGTGATGTGAAGAACCACGCAGGCGATGATGATGATGGTAGCAGCTACCCCTCACTGAGCATCTTCTTGGCACCAGGCGCTGGGCTGTGCGTGTTATCCCATTCAATTCTTGCAATAACTGTCTATATTAGTTTTCTGCAGCTGTGTGAAAAAAATGCCACAAACAGAGGCTTAAAATGACACACTGAGTACCTTACCGTCCTGGGAGTCAGAAGTACAGAATTAGTCTCATGCTGGGTGTCCGCAGGGCTGGTCCCTCCTGGGGGCTCCCGGGAGAATCTGTGTCCTTGCTTCTGGGGGCCACGTGCCTTCCTTGGTTCATAACCCTTTTCTTGCAGTTCAGCCTCTCCTATCATCACGCCTTCTACTCCCTCCTCTGACCTTCTTGCCTCTCTCTTCCAAGGACCCTCATGATGGCATTTAAGTGTCCACCTGAAAAATTCAAAATAATCTTCTTTTCTCAAAATTCTTATCTTTATCACATTTGCAAACTTCATTTTGCCAGGTGAGGTAACATGCATAGGTTCTAGGGATTAGGATTTGGGGGCCATCATTCAGCCAACCCCACCCTCTGAAGTAGACACTGTTATTAACCAATTTTACTAATGAGGGGACTGAGGCATGACAATTGAAATACCTTGTTCAAGGCCACACAGCAAGCAGGTGGGGCCAGAGTCCAAACCTTGTTCAGTTTCTCTGAAGCCAGAGCTTCTAACCTCTGCACTGCATGGCCTCCAGATGGCTTTGAATTCATCCACTGTCATCACCAGGTTAAAGGAAAGGAACCAAAAACTATCAGCACTCTAAAGAGTTTGAGGTTCCAGTTGAAGTTCCTCTACCACAGACTAAAACCTCAAGGGCAAGGCAGGACTTAAATCATATCACAGGTATATTATTCTGCCAGGGCTTCCGTAACAAATTAACATAGACTGGGTGTCTCGATCAAAAGATATTTCTCACAGTGCTGGAGGTTGGAAGTCCAAGTTCAAGGTGTCAGCTGGTTTGATTTTTTGCTGAGGCCTCTCTCCTTGGCTCACAGATGGCCACTCCCCTGTCACCACTTCCACATGGGTGCCCCTCTGTGCACACACACCCCTGGTGTCTCCCTGTGTGTCCTAATGTCTTCTTATAAGGACAGTAGTCACACAGAATTAGGTCCCACCCTAGTGGCCTCATTCTAATAGTTACATTCATTCCGAGGGACTGTATGTTAGGGCTGCAACATACGAACATAAGGGGGATACAAGTCAGCCCTTATGAACAGGCATTTTCTCTGACCTTGGGAACGAGGTCAGTGTGGGTGCCTGCAATGAATCCCAGAGCCCCGTGGATGTCCTCACTCCCGGCTTTCATTCTCAGCGCGTGATCTTTACCGTGGTGTCTCCAACCTCACCTACAATGACCTGAGTGTTCCTCTGGCTTTGCGATCCCATTAGTTTCTTGTGGCAGCTGTGACGCATCACCACACGCTTGGTGGGTTAAAGCAACACACATTTATTTTCTCACAGTCCTGGAGGTCAGTAGTCCAAAATCAGACTCAGTGGCCCAGAATCAAGGTGTCGGCAGGGCTGTTTGCTTTTGGAGGCTCTGAGAAGAGAATCCGTGTCCTCGCCTTCTCCAGCTGCCTTCCTTGCACTCCTTGGCTTGCAGCCCCGGCCTCCATCTTCAAAGCCAGCAGCAGAGCGTCTTGCTTCAAATGTCATCTATGTCAAATCACCCTGTTTCTCTCTTCTAGGGACTTGTAATAGTCTTCAGGCCCCACCTGAATACTCCACGGTAACCTTCCCTTCTCAGAACCCTTAACCAAATCACACCTGCAGAGTCTCCTTTGCAGTCAACATCCACGGGTTCCGGAGAATAGGGCCTGATGGCTTTGGGGGCCATGACTCAGCCTACCGCAGTGACCCTTCCTCACACACATCCTCGCCACCCCGTCTGCCCTACAGAGACAAACAGGATGTGATGCATGTGAGAGCCTTGATGAGATGTGAAGAGCCCTTCTGCCTCAGGGCCTTTGCACAGTCTGTTATCGCTGCCTGGAACGTCCATCCTTCTACACACACATTCACATATGGCAGATTCCTTCACATCTTAGAGGTTTTATCACCTCCTCAAGAGGCCTTCCCACCCCCACCCTGTGTCTCAGCACCTCCGCACTGATCACAGTTTGTCATTGCCTTGATACGTCTTGGTTTGTGTGTTTCTTATCTGTCTCCTTGGAAGACTGCTGACTTTTTGTCCCCATCAGTACCACCTTCGTATGCTCCTTCCCCTCTTCCCTGTTCCCCACACTAGACCCTTCCTAAGCCCCCAAGCAGCTGGCTCTTCCAATAGAATCAAAAAGGAAGGAATCTTTTGAGGAGGAAGGAACCAAACACACCCAGGGTCCGCCAACTGTGGCCCACCGTCTGATTTTGTGAATGAAGTTCTCCTGGAACACAGCCAACTTCATTCATTTATGTATTTTCTGAGGCTGCTTCTCTCTACAATGGCAGAGTTGAGCAGTTGAAGCAGAGATGGTGCGGCTCATAATCCCAACATATTTGCTCTCAGGCCTTTTACAGAGGTTTGCCAACCCCCGAAATAGCCCCTCCGATCCAAAGCTACCCACTTCACAGATGGAGACACTGAGAGACAAACGTTTGCAGGCCAGAGCCAGAGTCCTACTGTGAGTCCACAGTCAGGACTGGGATTTATTCTGCGGAATCCCAAACTACGCTTCTCCCACCCACACAGTACGCCACCCTCTTTAACACCCTGCTCCTCCCCCACCACAGATGGTCGCCCTCAGCACCAGCTCCGCCCACATGTTTCAGAAAGGCCCCGAGGTGTAGGTTCTCGATCTCCTGCTTGAATCTGGGCCTAACATGCTTCCTGAGCTGACTTGTTCCTCAACCCTGCAACAGGCCATCTGAACTTTTTCCTCCCTCCCAGAGCTTCTGATGCCACCCCACAGACTTTGTCTTCCAAAGCCATAGCAAAGACTTCAGGGGCCACTGCCCTGTTTGAGTTGATCGTGCCCCCCAACTTGGATCACCCTGGGGCCACCTGGTCAGGAGTTATTAAACCTGGCTTGCTCCAGAGTCCTCAGAGGAGCTTCTACAGAATGCGGATTCCCAGGCCCGTTGAACTAAAACTCTGGGGGTGAAACCGGAGCCTTGGCAATGCTCACTCACAGCCTTGGTGATTCTAATGTTAAAACAACCCACAGAAGTGCTTCTGTCACTCATGAGCTCTTCTAGGTCCTACTCACTACAGACCTCTTCAGACCAAAGCCTAGAGCCCGTGGAACAAGGTTGTCCTGAATAATCTTGTCCTGAATAATCTATAAGGAGAATGCAGTCTTTTTACCCTCGGCATGCTTCCCCTTCTTAACACAAGGCCCTAGGATTCTTTCCCATTCCCAACTCCTCCAAAAGAAATATCACATCATACTATTTTCTCCCTCTGAGTAAACAAGATAAGGAGACTTTAAAATGCATTGCTGGCAAAAAAAAAATTCATGAGCTTATAAACTATTGAGGTCAGAGTGACGAAAGGAAGGCAATGTGAAAGGCAAGAATAGGTACACAGAGGATTCCCGAGGAGGCTGGAGTCCTAGGGATCAGGGTTTCTCATTCTGATGCTCGCCGGCAGTCTTGGTCAAGGTGCTGTTCTGAAGGCAGCCGAGCCTTGTTCTCCTCTTCGGCATTCATCAGGACTTGGCTGCTTGCCCTGGGCCTGGGCATCTCACAGGAGCCAGCAGCCAAGGGCAGGACTGGCGGTTGCGGGCTGTGCTTCAGGGGCACCAGGCAAAGGAAAGGCGGGAGCAGCAGGGGGCGGTGCAGGTGCCTCCACACGACAACCTGGGGGTTCTTCCTAAGCACCCGGAGCCGGTTTCAGCAGTGATGGCGACATGGTGTCAAAAATAAGTCCTGCTCACCTGAGACAGTAGGAGCCAATTCAATTTCAAGTCAGCAAGTGTTTATTGAGTGCCTAACTCAGTTTAGGTGATGGAGAGAAGGAGGCGGTGCAGGCGACAGCCTGAGCAGCAGGCCGATTCCGGCAGAAATCGCCTAGGAGTCTGTCCCTCAGCTCCCTGGGTCCACAAGCTCGATTTTTATCCATTTCACCCAGTAAAAAATTGGTAAATATCAGTCTGGTTCATGAACAAATATTTATTAAGTGCTTAGAGCCTGCCAGACACTATCCTGGGGCTGGGGGAACTAAGTAAGCAGCCTTAGGCCCCTGCTATGCAGTTTCTGTTCTAATGGGGCATCTGCAAGGCCAGGGGGTCAGGCCAGTGCAGTGGGGTCTTCCATGGGAGGGGCCAGGGGTGGTGAAGTTATCAGGAGAGATGTTGTTGAGGGAGAGGTGGGGTTTGAAGTGTGGTCTGAAGGTTAAGTGGAGTGTGAGTTTAGAAAGGGCTGGAGGCCATTCAGACCAGGGTCTGAGCTGCGTCAACAGGACCGAACGTGGCCTGCCATCAAGGGTCCATGGCCAGATCACCTCCCCTGGGGTAACAGGGGCATGCTGGGTAACAGTGTGTCCTGGGAAAGTGGCCAGAAGAATGTGGGCGTCATGTGGGGGCATGGCACATGGGCTGTGCAGTCAGGCGACTCGGCTCCGACTCCCAGCGCTTTCGGACTTGCACACCCTCTGATCCCAGGCGCGCTGCTTAGCCTCAACCTGCTTTATTCTCCTAATCTAAAAAACAGGCGTGGTCATAACCAGCAGCATGCAGGTTGGTTCCAAGCATCTAGATGAGATCATGAATGGGATTAACTGAGATAAAATGTTAACAACAACAACAAAAAGGCTTAACGGTTTAATATTATTCACATTGGATGAATGGCCTGGTCTTTAGGAAAACTGGAACCTGTCACCAAAGTCTTGGTGGGATGCTTATGACAGACATCTGCACACAGCATGGGTTGGCTGCCTTGTAACCCCATCTGTTTACTGCCCTTTCGCTCCCATGGCAACCAGGCTGGACTGAGTGGCAGCGCCCGCGCTGGGATGAGGCAGGACAGGCTTTTGCATGACCTGGCTGCCTCAGATTTTGCACCCCTGGTACCCCACTTGCCTCACCCTAGGCCCCACCCTGCTGAGTGGTTAGATACCTCCTTGACCTACACGGTCTGTTTCTCAAAGTGTGGTCCTTGTTCTGCCTAAGTCAGTATCATGGGGGCTGCTTATTAAAACTAGATTCCCGACCCTGTGCAATCAGCATCTCTGGGGGAAAGGCCGGGGATGTGCTTTTTAACACGCGCACCCACGCATGCGCACGCACACGCACTCAGTCACACACCAGGCTATTCCCAAGCCCTGTATCAATACCTCAGAGCAGAATTCTTTGAGTGTGGCCCTCAGCCCAGCAGCATCAGTATCACCGTGGTTAGAAATGCAAATTCTGGGCCACCTCCCTCATCTACCGAATCCAACACTCCAGGAGTGGGGCCCAGCAATCTGTCTTTTAACAAGCCCTCCAGATAATTTGGTCATACCTTCAATGCCTGTGGGGAAGGTTTTGAAAACTACCAATTAAATCAGAGCCCCTGACAGGACTCAAGTATCAGTATTTTTCAAAAGCCCTGGCCCCACCCCCACCCCTTAATCCTAATGTGAGGGCGGAGTTTATAGTAATTAGTGGAAGAAATAGGCAGATGGCACAGATGTGGTGCACTTAGAAAGTTATAGTTGAGCCACAGGCCTTGCCTCAGTTGGTTCTCGAAAGGGGCTGGGCGCCCTGCTGTGATCCCAGGAGCCAGTGAGGACTTCCAGGCTCCCAGAGCTTGTGTGTGTGTGTTGGGGGTGGGGGGTTGCCCCTCCCCCGCCTTGGGCCCTGGCTTCGCTGGCTGCGGCTGGCGGCTGCCTGCTGACTTGGCTCTCTTTCCGCTTTCCCTAGGTGCCAAAGCCTGGTGCTTGGACGGAGCTCAGGGCTGGGAGAGCACAGAGGGGTGGCAGGGAGCCAGCTGGGGATGGCAAGGCAGAGCGGAAGGACGCCTTAACACTGGGCCCAGAATAGGGAGCCCCAAGTACCAATAACCCAGGCACTGTGGTGGAGGGAGGGCGGGGGAGGCTTCTGCTAAGCACCAGACCCAGTGCTTGGTGCTTTAAGTGAGTCATCTCCTTTAGGTTCACATGATCTCTGAGGGAGATAATCCTCAGAAGAGTCCCATCTTAGGCTTTCAAAGTCACTGCGTCCCAGGCTTACAGATGAGGAAACTGAGGCCCAGAGACTCGGGAGAGCCTGCCCCGAAGTCCCCAGAGCGGTCGGGATGTCTCCAAAGGCTCTCCCACTATTCCGGATTCCAGAGGCAGGGCCTCCGGGGAAAGCGGGGGTGGGGGTACGGAGGTGGGGGGCCGGGGGGTGGGGCTGAGCCGGCAGCCCCCGCGGCCCTAGCCGCCCTAACTTGTCTCCGCGTCCCTCCCCCGTGCAGGCCCTTCCTCGTGCTGCCTCCGCTGATGGAGTGGATCCGGGTGGCCGTGGCTCACGCTGGCCACCGCCGCAGCTTCTCCATGGACAGCGACGACGTCCGCCAGGCGGCCCGGCTGCTGCTGCCCGGCGTGGACTGCGAGCCGCGCCAGCTCAGGTAGGGGCGGCGGGCGGGGCGCAGGGAGGGCCGGGCACCCTTCCCGGACGCCGCCAGCCGGCATCCCGCTGCTAAGAGACCGCGGGCGGCCTGCGGGGCTCGGACTCACTGCATCCACCCCTCCAACCCGAGTCCTGCAGATCGGCTTGCCCAGGCGAGCAGGTTGCCTCGCCGGGATTGGGGCCCCGCTGGTTTAAATGACAGACTGGGCTTAACAATAAGCGGGTCCCTGGAGTTCCAGGGATGGAGGACAGGAACAAGGCTGTGTGGGAATGCTCTGATTCTTGGATTGCAAGATATTGGGTGCCTTGATTCTGTTCGTATTCTTCCTATGCTCTCTCTGTCTCCCCTCCCCCTCTCCTTGTCCGCTCTCTCCTTCTTCCCTCTCTTTTTCTCTCTCCATAAGAAGTAAATTATGACCTTCCTGTAGTTCTCTAACAAAATCTTGCAGAGTAAAATTTCTAGCTGGGTAAGAGTGCACCTCTGCTTTTTCACGTGCATGGGGATACAGTGACTCTCTGTTTCTCAGGCCTGTATCCAGGTTTCCCCTCCATCCGGGCGGGAGCTATTTACGGGACCTCATTTTTGTCCAAAACAAAAGAAATGAAACAACAACTCACTCAGCTGAGTCAAAACCTGGCTCCAAATACAGAAAGCACAGGAACGCAGAAGAGTGTGTGTGCACGTTCCTGAGTCCCTGTGCTGTTTGCCAGGTGGTCCTTGTTAGCATTCCCAAACCCCTCCACTGCCCACCCAGTGAGAAACCGTCCTGTTCGTGGGGCCCAATCCTGTGAGCAGGCTGGAGAGATTTCCTCCCTTCTGGGATCTGATATGGAGATGGAGCTTTTGCAGTGTAACACATGTAGCCCAGTGGAGGCCCAAAGGTACCCTCAGCCCAAGGCCATGCAGGGTGCTGATTCAAGTCTTCATTGCTCACATTTATTGAATGCTTACTGCATGCTGGGCACTGTTCTAAGGGCTTTAAACAGATTCATTATATCTACTAGTCCCCAGGCCCTACCAGGGGCATGCCATTATGCCCATTGTGCAGAGAAGGAACCTGGGGCACAGAAAGGTTAAATAGCACACTGGGGGGCACAGGACTATAAGCAGTGGAGCCAGGGTTTGAGTTCCGGCAGCCCAGACCCCCAGCTCATCATTCTAACCACTGTGCTGTGCTATCCTCAGCTTCCTGTCCAGGCAGCTCCTGGCTGTGCTGCCATTCCTTGCGCCTTGTCACCTAGAATAACAGCAGGTCTCAGGAAAGTGAGAAGCAGCCATTTATTGAGCATTTACTATGTGCATGTATCTACTGCAACAAGACATTTGTATTGGTTACTTGTCTCCTTCAATCCCAAAAGCAGCCTCCTAGGGTTAGTGTAATCTTCCCCTTTCACAGATTAGGAAGCTATTGCGGGGACCGCTTATAAGTGGAGGCACCTGGGATGAGATCTTTGCGGCTCATTATCCAAAGTCCATCCTCTGCCCACCTGACTCTCCTGCCTCTTTCCTGGGCGTGGCATTTGACCTGCAGGCTCACTTCCTCCACCCTTGCTCACTGCCCCAGGTGCCACCTGGCATGACCCTGAGACTCCAGCTGTCCTCCTTGCAGCAGGCCTGGGGATGCTGGGTGGCAAGAAAAGTAAGATGTTTTCTTAGCTCTTGCTGACAAAGTACTCCTTGTTTTTCATGCTCTCAGGAGATGCAATGGCTTAAAGGTTAGAAATCTGGGTCCCAGAGTCCCATTACCTGGGTTCAAGTCCTACTGCTATGATTAATTAGCTGTACAACTTTGGGCAAGCTAGTTGTCTTCTCTGGACCTTAGTTTTCCCACCCAATACATGAGCATAGTAATAGCAGCTCCCCTCGGAGTTGGGTGCAAGCAGGAAGTGGGATCATGAACTTGAAGCACCTACACGTACAATGCTTATAAGGAGGAAGTGCTCATGACCTGACCTTCGTTGTTAGCTGGTATTGCCCCAAGTCTGTGTCCCTGACATAGGAATGGAGGCTCCTGCCTAGGTGTTGCTTTATATTCTTAAAGGCTTTTAACCCTTTTTTATGTGAGCCTCCTAAACAAACACTGTTGTTATCTAGGAAAGTAGTGTCTCATTTTGTAGAGGAAGAAATCAAGGCCCAGCAAGATTAGGTAACTCTCCCAACATCACACAGATATTGACAGAACTGGGAACCAGATATCAAACCCAGACATCCAGAGATATAACCAAGCTTTCTGGTCCCCACCCTAGCCCTAGACTCAGCCCTCTGGGAAGACACTGAGAGCCCTCTTCCAGATGCTTCTAATCCTTATCGTGATTCTACAGACTGCACATGAGCTCCCACTGTTCATCTCTCTGCCCACCCTCCAACACGGAGCTTCCATTACACGGTCTAGTGACCCAGTGTGTGTCCTTCTGACACTCACACCGAGGAGTTCCATTTCAGCCCTGTCCAGTCCGAGGCCCTGGTGCTGGTGCTCGGGTGTGAGTGTGACCCCCGTGTGGGCCAGAGTGCACCCACGCAAAGCCGGGAAACAAGAGAAGTCAGTTCTCTGTCAGTCTCGAGGCTGTTTCTGCTCATTTGTGTCTCAGCTCGTGACTCATTGGTGTCTAGAAGGGTGATTTGCATGTAGAAAATATACTAATTGATTGTTGCAGCTCAATTTTCAAGTTCAGAAATCATTTTTAAAGAGAAAGTTAAAATATGGTGTTTTATCAGCTTTCTGAACAAGTATAAACTTATGAGTTCCATTAATTAGCTTGGATTCAGCACATGAAAGAATGAATGAGATATTTTTTAAATAACTATTTTTTTCAGTGGAGGCCACACAAAGATACATCTGTACATATATTTTCCAGTCCCAATGGGGATGTGAAGTTGGAATCGCTGTCTCCAGTCTGCAGGTAGCAGGATCAGAGTAGTTTTATGCATGGAGATATTCTTCTTACTCTGCACCTTGCACCAACTGTCTTCATGGTATTACCCTATTTTACAGAGAGGAAAGCTGAGGCTAACTGAGGTTATGGAACTTGTCCAAGGTCACACAGCTGCTGTGAAGCAGACAAAACCTAGAACGGAGGTCTTGGCCTGGGGAGATAAAACATACAGTCTCCTTGTCTCTCTGTTCTCCCAGACATTCAACTTCTTTGAAGTTGCCAGACTGGCTCCTCGTGCTGAGTTCATCAGAGCTGAGCTCCTCTTTCTACATAAACAGCCCTAGAAAAGTAGGGGTGGTTTGGCAGTCCAACAAACGCAGGAACTTGGAACCTGGACCTTGGTGTTGGCGGCTAGTGTCTGTGACTGTTAGCGCTTATAATCACCTGCCAGCTGGCCAAGGTTTCCTGGTGGGAAGCGGCCGGACAGAGCGACCAGAGAGTCAGGGGATCCTAGGTCTGACGCTGGTGCTGCCATTGATTTTCAGAGTGACCTTGGTCAAATGCTGTGCGATTTCCGCTTCGCTCTTCACTCAGCTACAGTAAAGCCTCACCACCAAAGGAATATCATTTGATGCAGCTGCCATTTGTAAGGAGTGACCCATGCATTCCTCCTTCATTAAGGCACCCGATCATCTAAACCAGGGAAATTTGGCCTTTTTTTTTTCTTTCCAGCCCTTTGGGAGGTGGGGAAGGGGCAGTAGAATAAGGGAAAGAACAAATAATACCCCCTTGGCAGGGTTTGTACTTTTTAGAAAATTTGTTAGTTTTGAAACATTTTAAAAATACAAAGTTGTTTTTCCCATATTTCTAAGAGGCAGTTTTTCTGCTCCAAAGTGAGGCTGCGTTAAAATAATAGTTGTAAGGGCTCCTCCCAGATCCCATCTTACTGGATAAATGGCACCAACCCACAGGATTCAGGGGTTGTTAGAACCATGAGCTCCCTCCGAGAAATGGTTCGTGTTTCTGCAGGAGTTTTTGCAGAGGTGTTTGTTGGTACCCAGCTTTGGCGCTGTATCCCTGGGGATAAGTTTGGGGGCGGTAAGTAATAAGTAACGGGATGGGCCTCAGGAGACCCGGCTCATCACATCCTTTCCTTCACTCTGTCATGATATTTACTGAGCAGCCACTAAGGGCCAGGCCCCACACTGGATGCTGTCACCTGGGTCTGCTGCTCTCTAGAAGGCGACCTTGGGCAAGTCACTCCCCCCCTCTCACGGGGCTATGTGCACTCCCTGTAAAGATGGGGAGACAACCGCTCCTCTTCCCAGAGGAGCCTCAGTGTAGCAGGGGTCCAACCCACAGCCCGCCGTCTGCATGCAGCCCGGGACAGCCGTGAATGCAGCCCAACGCAAAATCGTAAAGTTACTTAAAACAGTGTGAGATTTCTTTTGTGGTTACATGTCACCGTGTATTTCATCTGTGGCCCAAGACAACCCTTCTTCTTCCAGTGTGGCCCAGAGATGCCAAAAGGTTGGACACCCCTGGACTGTGCAAGGTCATATGTGAATTTAATGAATTGCATCGCTGTTTGATCTGCTACCTTTAACGCTTCCCAGGTCTCCTGGGCACCTTTCAAGGTTTTACTGTTTGTCCAGTGAAGGGTCAGACTGGGTTCTAAGGTAAAGGTTGTGTTACATTTGCACCTGTCCTAAAATTCCAGTTCCTCATACTGTCCTATAATGACAGCTGAAAGTTTGGGTTCATTCACTAAGCATGTAAGGGGTATAATGAATGGCCCACCAGGCCCTGTGCGGGCCGCAGGGGTACCGAGTCAGGAAAGGCCCAGCTGCTGCCCAGGAAGGTCACGTAGGAGACAGCCAGGGTGCTAGAAGAATCTCTGAAGCATGGAATGCCGACCATTTCATCAGGGGCACTGATCTCTTCTCCCTTAGATTGTCCAAAAACAATGACAACAGCCACACCAATAGCCATCCAGTGTGAATGAATCAAAATTATACCTGGTGGGGTGTTTTTTTTTTGTCAGATTGGCAAAAAATACATTTTTTGATGTGCTGCAAAATTTTAGTAATTAGTTTATTTGTGCCACAACATGAAAGGGGTTGGAAATCACTGCTCTAAACATCTGGGCACTTTAAAAAGAGGACCATCTGAATAAAGGGAATTCCAGCCCTTGGTGTCAGAAGGCAGGATGCTGCCCCTCACCAGGTGGCTCAGTTGGAGCATCATCCCGAACACCAAAGATTTCAGCTTGATTCCCAATCAGGGCACATACCTAAGTTGCAGTTTCAATCTCTGGTTGGGACGGATCTAGGAGGCAACCAATCAATGTTCCCCCCCACCCCTCTCTCTCTCAATCAGTAAACATATCCTCAGGTGAGGAATAGAAAAGAAAGCAAGATGCTCTACATCCAATCTTTGCCTCATCTCAATGGAGCCAGGTCTCGTTCTGGGCTCAGAGGAGAAGGGGTCCTTGATGAGGAGCCACAGAAACAAGCAATAGTGAGCAAATAAATGAGCAAGACAATTTTGCAGAGTATGAGCTCTACAAAGAAAGTCAACACAGGATGTGGGGAGGGAGGGAGAGGTTGATGGGATGTTCAGGGAGCACCTGGGGACCTGGGAGGGGAAGGGACAATGTCACACTCCTGCTTTGGAGGCATCTGTGGCGTTCTGGCCAGGGGCTCATGGAAGAGACTGGGGGGTGGGCGAGCTTCTCTGCCAGCAATTTCCCTCGGTCACGTCCACCTCGATCCCTGAACTCAGACCTGGGGCCTCCCACTCTCCCGCAGGAGGTCACCTGCCGAGGCAGAGCACCTGGGCCCGACATGGCTCCGTGAGGCCCTGAAAGGCTCCCAGCCTCTCAGAGTCGGAACCACTTTGTCCTCTCCCCTTGAGTGCCCTTGTCCTTGGCTGGCTCCAGACAGGTCCCACAGCTCCTCACGGCCTCTCCAGCAGGATGGCCACAGAAGTGCCACCATGGGTGTCAGCCCCTTCTTCGCCTCCAGCGTGGACATACAGTCCACACTGCAGGCCCCACAGTGACCCCGCAGGGGCTGCTTCCTGCTGCCCCCACACTGATGTCAATGCATTAGCGCCTTCTGGAAGGCAGGAAAATGCCCTATCCCTGATCCCAGGGGAGTCCCTTTGAGGCTCAGCTGTCCTCCCCTGACTGCGTCTGGGACAGGCCACAGAGCCTGCTCCGGAAGCCAAGCTGGGGAGGCAGCCCTGCATTCTCGTACCAAGCACCTACCCTGTGGAGGGCAGGCAGAGGGGTTGAAATAATTACTGAAAAAAATCTACTAGATGTTCTAATATAAGGCAACAACCACCTGGGTCTGGGAGAGCTAGAAATGCAAGCGGTACCGTGAGATCTGGGTCCTGACGAATAAGCAGATTTACCTGGTGGAGAAGGTGAACAGAGGAGAGGAAGGGGGGAGGCGTTAGAAAAATAAGTCCACACAGAAGGAGCCACCTATACCAAAGCCTCAGGGTGGGGGAGCGTGTTGGAGGGAACACGAGGACTTTAAACCCAGAACTTGGAGCTCAACCAACTCGGCTCTGAGTGTGTGGGCCAGGCCCTGGGTTGGAAGCTTGGCTGAATTCAGCCCAGGAGGGTCTTTCATGCCGTCCCAAAGAATTTTGACTATATCCTGCAGGAGGTGGGAGCCATCACAGACTATTAGGCAGGGAATTGACATCAGATTTGCACTTTAGAAAGAGGGGCTGGCGATGGCATGGAAAATGGGCGGACGGGGCCTGGAGTGAGAAGCCGTTGCAGGAATCCGGGTGAGGGACAAGGACGGCTGGACTAAGGCAGAGGTCTTCGGGACAGAGCGATGGGGAGGATGCTAGAGGAAGAAGGTTGAAGCAGCAGGACTTAGTGACCGATGTGGGGGGTAAAGGAGGGCGGGGGGAGAGGATGTGGGGAGTTCATGCTTTGTGGGGACATGCAATTATGTCATGTATATACGTTACACAAGGGAGCACTGAATATGTTTCCCCACAATTTTTAAAAACGGCCCTGGCATGTCATCAACTGAAAAAGACCACACATAGTGTATGAAGTGTCACCCTGTGTGAAGTGTACCCACGTGTATTTGCTGTCCGTACCTGGACTGACTCCCGGGGGTGGAAGCGACCCTGGTGACCAGGGCTGACTCTGAGAAGGGGAATGGGAAACCTGGGCCTGTCGTTCCCTGGGGCTGCTCCTACGAAGCGCTACAGACTGGACGGCTGTGAACAGCCGACCTTGGTAGTCTTGCGGTTCTGGGGGCTAGAAGGTCAAAATCAGGAAGCCTCCAAGGGAGGATCCTTCCTTGGCTCTTCCCGCTTCCCCAGACATTCCTGAGCCTGCGGTTGGTCACTCCGATCTCGGCCTCTCTCTGCACATGCCCTTCGTCTCCCTGTGTCTCCGTGCAAAATTTCCCTCTTCTTAGGAGACACCAGTCATGTTGGATTAGCACCCGCCCTAATGACCTCATCTTAATTCGAACACATCTACAAGGACTCCATTGCCAACTAAAGTTGGATTCACTGGTATGGGGGAGAGGGTTAGGGTTAGGATTTCAACCTATCTTTTTAGGGGACATAATTCAACCCATATCACTGGGGGACAGAGGTGGGAGGGGACCTTACTGAAAGGTTGGATTTTGTAGCATGTCCTAGTGCCCTTACCCAATTTTTCTGTTGAAAAGTGACTGAGGTTTCTGCCTCGGGAGAATGTGTAGCTAGGATGCTTTTAACCAGGACAGGACAAGGACAGTGTGGGAGCGGTAATCATGGGCTGGTTCAGTGCAACATGCTGTCCCACTGGTTGTGCACGGAAACGAGAGAGCCTGTGTCAGGCTTCTCCGTGGGAGCAGAGCCGCCAGGGAACTAAGCGCTCAGCCTCTTGTCTGATGGGGAGGAAGCAGAGCACAGTGGTGAGGGGTGCAGGCCTTACAGCCCAGCTGCCTGGCGTCAAATCCTGGTGTGACCACTCCTTCCCTGCGTGACCTTAGGCAAGTCAGTCACCTCTGGGGGCCTGTTTCTTTATCTGTATAACGGAGGGCGATAATGTGCCCACCTCCTAATGTGGCGAGAAGGAGTAAGTACAATAGCGCAGGTCAACCACTTAGCACCATGCAGCTTGTAAACCGGCAGCACACTTGCCTTTGCTATTGTGACACACTATCGTCCCATAATAAGTGCAGGTTATATATTAGTGATTATTCTTATTCCCTGCCTTCCCTGAACCCCTACCCACGACCAAAAACCTCAGCTCCTTCTGGTTGCCAAACACAATCCCCTCAACTTCCTGTGAGGGAGGGAAAAACTCTCTTGAAGAGATGAGGTGAAGCACTACAGGGGATACGGTCTGTCGCCCAGGCTGAGCGCAGGCGTGTCTTGACTCTGGTCCCACTGCTGGTGACTCAGCCCCCTCCCCCACCTGACGGCAGGAAGAGAATCGCCTGGGGCTGACTGGCTCGGGGACCCCTGACCCCAGTAGTGGCTCTAGAATTCCTCTGGATGGCTCAGGTTTGATACTTTCTCTGAAGCGTTAGATTTTTCAAAACCATCATTGGCAAGAGTCCCGAACCGTGTCCAAAGCAGTTGAGTGTCCATCACCAGCTGCATTCAACGACACCTTAAGTGGCATTTGGAGCTCCCTTCCAAATTGGGGCTTCCGATTCAGCCTAGCAGGTTGAGGGCATGTCATGTGCCCAGTGGGATTCGGCTTTCAGAGGAGTGGGGATTTTTTTTTTTTTGGCCCACTCTTGAGTCTTAAATTTCTGCCCAAGGTGTTTATTTACTCATCTGCAACTTAGATGGGGTCATTAACAGAAGGAAAGGAAGAGGTGTAGATGCATATATGGCCCCTGGTTGGCAGAGTCTTAAGTGAGCAGAGGTTAGGGGACATGGAATACTCCAGAAAAAAGAATCACAGTCTGGACTTTATCTCAGCAGTTGGCTTCCTTCTCTTTTTAGGGCGGGGGCAGAAATGAGTTTCCTTGATCACGGGCCTGCTAGAGAACTTCGTGCATAGTTGGGGCCTCATAAACATTTGAATGAATGAAGATGCAAAAGGCTGTTACTAAGTGTTTGGTGATACTATAAGTAAACAGACTAAGACTCTTCCTGGACTAATTCAGATGCAACAAGGCTTCAACATGGAGACATAGGCAGGTGAGATTCAGGCGTGGGTCTTAGAAGAAAGGCCTTCCCTAAATAGGCCTTGAGGGGAAATGCTGGCGAACAGGTGGCCTTTGAAGTCAGGAGTATGAATGACTTTGCCCTGGGGAGGGACTGAGGAAGAGGCCTCCTCAGGAGTTGAAGGAGGAGGAGGCCCAGGGCAGAGAAAAGCCCAAGGAGAGGGAGGTAGCAGAAACCAAGGGAACTAAGAGGGACAGGGGTCGCCAGAATCCAAGGCTGCCTGCCACACCAGCAGAAAAGATGAGGTCAGAAAGGAGGCCACCGGGCTTGGGAGAGCCATCAGCGCCCTTAACAGCAGCACTTCCAGCAGCCTGATGTGGGCGGGAACCAGATTGCAGGCTACAGACAGTTTGCCAACACTTGAAATTTGTTCTGTGCTTCCAAAGTGTTAAAAGCAAAACAGAAACACTGGGTGCCTACAGCCACGCAGAGAACTACGTCTTAAATGGCATTTGGGGCTCTTCCAAATGAGGGCTTCCAATTCAGGCTGGCAGGTGGAGGGGGTGCCATTTGCCATATGGGATTGGTGGCTCCCAGGGGAGTGAGCTTTTTGTCTTTTGGCACACTCAGTCCGTTCAATTTCTGCCCGAAGTGTGTGTTTACTCATCTGCCAGCAAATCTCTGAAACTCCAGTTTAAAATATTATTTACACAGGAACATTCCCTTCCCTTAGCAATTAGCCAGGCAGCCAGTACTTATTTCAAAGGCATGTGCTCAATACAAAGCACTTCGTTCACAGCCGTGACAAAGGTGCTTTGGGTAACAGTGAAGGAGTGGGTCCCGTCCTTCGAAAAGTCTGTGGTCATCACAGGTGAACTCACCTTCCAGCAAGTCATTAGATCACCCTGTGGAAGGTGGGGACCATCAGACTCGATGATCTGCAAAGTCCCTTCTAGCTCTGAAGAGCATTTGATTTTGTGGTCTGACGTTAGCTATGCAAATGGCAGAACCACATTAACCTGTGGGGGAAACTGAGGCATGTAGAAGGTAACAGAAATAAGTGGAGCTTCAGTTCATGCCCACTCCTGTATCTTACAAGATGATACAGGGAACCAATAGCCTGAAACCTGTGTGGGGCAGAACTGTCCTGGGTGCTTCTCTGCTCCGTTCAGTTATCCTCCAGCTGTGCGAGGGACTTGATTTTCTCTTCACACCTGAGGACACCAGGGCTCCGGGAGGTCAGGAGACCTGCGTATGGTCACATGGTGAATGTGCCCCATCTTGGATTTGAACCTCATCTGTCTGACTCCAAAGCCCAAGTTCTAAGTTCTCTCTATGAAAAAAAGTAGCTCCAATCAAAGAATCAATGTTAGAAAATGTGAAAGCATCTTCCAGACGAGGCCCACAGGTTCATCTCGACAGCTCAACCCATAACCTTAGCTGGTCCGAGGCCTCCGGATGCACGTCAGCCCCTGCGTCCGTCTACCATCATCACCGTTGTCCAGGGCCAGAGGTCCCTGTGAGAACAATGGAGAAATATTCTGAGAAATATGAGAAAAGGGCTCAACCTCACTCGTAATCCTGGAAATGCAGTGAGAACCACGCTCAGAATGTGTTTCATATCCATCAGGTTGGCAAAAACTGTGAAGTCTGATGATGGCAGATTTGAGCAAAGATATGGAATAGTGAGAACTCTTAAACACCACTGGCGGGGATTCTGAGTCCTCCAAGGAAACTCAAAAATACCTCATTGTATTCGCAGGCTTATACCCTAGAGAAACTCCTCTATGGAAATGAGGACACATGCACAGAGATGTCCATAGATGCAGTGTTTGTAACAGCAAAAGAAAAAGGAAAGGAAGAGAAACAAGCTGTCTGTCTATGGGAGAACAGATAAATTAATTGTGGTATGTTCATACTTGGAGTATCAAGTAACAATGAAAATAAGTGAACTAGATCTGCCTGCTGTTACACAGCTAAATCCCGGAAACATCATATTGTTGTGCTGGGGGAAAAGGCAAGCGGAGGCAGGAGTTGTGTAGTGTGCTAACATTTACATAAAGTTTACCAACATGTAGGACAGTCCATATATTATTAGGAATTTATACAAGTAGTAAAAAGTATAAAGCGTGCCAGGGGTGGTGAATGTCAGATTCGGGAGAGATGATAACCTCAAGAAGGTGGAAGGGTTCATGGAGTCAGGACCGGTGCCCAGAGCCTTTGCATTGTAACCCTTAGTGTTTTCAGCTGGTTTGGGCGCTGAGCGTGGATGTGGTCACTGTTTTACCCTCTACTTTCTGTGTGCCTCACGTAACTCATTAACAGAAAAGGTATTTTGCTGGCATTGGCAACAGCACATTCAGAAGGCCAGTTCCCAGATATTAATAAGCATTACTTAAATAAATGTTAAGTGGTTCAATAAATTTGGGAAACATTGGCTTACATAAAATTCAATAGGCTTTTTAAAAAATGGGTGCTTTTAACATCCTGTGTTTCTTGTAAATCTCAAAGAGAATGTTAATCTTATTTAAATATTTTACCACAGGTTGGGGGCAGCTTCGGGGGGTGTGGCCAGCAAACTGTAACTGCCTGCTACCTATTTTTGTGAAGAAAGTTGTGGGGGTGGGGGGGATAGCCCCGCCCACTGGTTTCATATTGCTTATGGCTGCTTTGGCACTGCAGTGGCAGGGCTGAGTTATGACAAGAAACTGGGTGGCCTACAAAGCCTAAAATATTTACAGAAAAGAAAATTGTGGGCCTGTTATAGGGCATTTTATGGTACTGGTGGTCCTAGGAATGTACTTGGGGTTTATAACATGAGAACTTCGCTTTATACCTCAGGAACTGGTATGTTTCTTTGTGAAAATTGTTATAAAGAACTCCGTCAGTTCTTTCTAGACTTCCTTTTAAGACAGTGTGTGCGTGTTCATCTTTGAATCTCTAGCATCTGGCACAGTAGCCAGCATATACTTAGCAATTCCTGTGTGCTTCACTGAGTTAATTTTGACTTCAAAACCATTGGTGGAACAGACTAACTAGGATATAGATTCATTAGCTGTAATGGACATGCAAAATACCTGTAGCACAGGTAAGGCAAGAGTTTAAAATTCTCCCTCATACAACAATCCAGATATAAGCAGTGCTGGGCTGTTATGGCAACTCTAAGTCAGGGACCCAAGCACCTTCCCTCTTGTTGCTCTGCTATTCCTTCCGCGGCACCTTCCTCTGCATGGCCCAACATGGCCGACCCCCACCCCCCACCCTCCAGGACTACATCTGTCTGGTGTAGGGGTGTCAAACTCATTTTCACGAGGGCCCACATCCACCTCACAGTTGCCTTCAAAGGGCCGAATGTGCTTTTAGGACTGCATAAATGTAACTACTCCCTAACAGTTAAGTGAGAGCTCGGCGCTGCTGCCAGGTAGAAACAAGGTGCAGGGCTGAATTCGGCCCTTAGGCCTTGTGTTTGCCACCTGTGATCTAGTGGGGAAAGGGAAAGTAGAGGGACAGGGCATGCCCCGGAGATTGCGTTCATAATTTTTGTCACTCCCTATTGGTCAGCACTTAATCATGTGATCATGTATAGCTGCAAGAGAAGCTAGAAAATGCAGTCTTTAACTGGGCAGCCATGTACCCAGCTAAAAATTCAGGTCCTACCATGTGTAAAGAAGATAAATGCTTCTGGAGGACAAAAACCAATCTCTGCCATAAAGGGATACACATTAAGGACTTACCAAAATCAGGGGGTGACTCCCTTTTCAAGGGATGGGCCTTACTTTCAACCCTTAAAATAAGCCATGATGCTGAATCCAGAGATGTGTGATGCTGCTTCATTATTTTCTACTCCAAATAGTATGACAACACATTCAGATATGAACACACTAGTCTCAGTCTCCTGAGTTTTGTAGCCATTGCATTTGAGATAAATCTTTTTTCACATATTTGAACACACCAAAAATTTCTATTGTGGGAGAAGACAAACAGTAGGTTTTGCCACTAACTGGGCATTTACTTATAAGGAGGAGGAGGGTCCCAGGCCCTTCAGTATCTCTCAGAAGGCGGAGAAAATTGGCCGGGAAGAAGCTGTGGAATCACCCTTTGTTTACCTTGTCCAAGGACGGCTTAATGAGCTGGCTCTTTTCTGCTCTTTAGTAGCAGCACGAAACAGCAAGTGGGCACAATTGGTGGACAAAGGTTTCTCCTAGGAACTTTGCAAGCGTTATATGTTCCATTTGCTGCAATAGTACAATTTTTTTCTGCATGGAGATCTTGATGTGACTTGCTTCAGCACCAAAGTCTCCATTTGTTCATCTTTTTGATGCCCCAAAGAAAATAGAGAACATCAGCTGCGGCGTTCGAAACCTGTGTGAGGGAATTTGGCTTTCTTAGGAAAACATGTTGAGGAGAGAGGGGGGTTATTACAGGGGCAGGGAAAGCTGTATTCCATTCAGGCCCATTTCACAATTTATTTCTCAAGGCACCATTGTACTGGCACGCAGACAGAATACAGTGACGGCAACTGCTTGATGTGCAAGAGGTGATGCAAAAGAATCGTGTTCCCCTCCACCAGGGTTTCTTAACCTCTGCACTTTGGACACTGGGGCGAGGGGGATGTCCCGTGCATGGTAGGATGTTTAGTAGCATCCTTCACCTCTACCTGCCAGATGCCAGAAGCACCTCCCAAGCTGTGACAACCAAAGTGTCTCCAGACATTGGCAGATGTCCCCTGGGTGACAAAGTCACCCCTGGTTGAGAATCACTGTCCTTCGCAAACCTGGAGATATCCAGGGACTTGCTAAATGACTGAAGAAGAAGACATGGATTCTGCTCCAAAACACCCCTGAGACTCCTCCAGTGAGTTAACCCTTCTTGGGCTTCCAGTTTCCTGGTCTTAAGAAGGTCAGGACTTGAGCTGTGTGCTTTCTTTCAGCACTAACATTCTGGGATTCTGCGAGTCGGAAGCTGTTATGAGGCACTCGTCTCTGGCATACAACTTAAGGGAAAGCAGAATGCAGAGGAGAGGATTTGAGCGGAGAGGGTTTGAACTGAGTGGCACAGCGTGTAGGCAGGCAGGAAAGTGGGGGGCCAATGTGCCTGCAGAATGAGAAGCAGGCCTTGTTGGCTGGGATGGTAAGAAAGAAGAAATGGTTAAGAGATGGGAACCTTTCCAGAGGGGCAATTGCAAGAGGGCCTTGAATTTGGAGCCTATGGTTGGGAATTGATATTCGTCTGGCACCCAGCCCAGTACCTGGCACCTAGCACTTACCCAGGCAGCAGCTGCATGGAATCTCTGTGAACATGGCAGCATGGAGAGGCAGTGGAGTGGGTTAAGATCAGGCCTCTAGCTACAGCCTGCTGGTTCAGATCTCAGTCCCAAGGCTTGCAGGCTCTGTGACCTGGGGCAAGTTTCTTAGCCCCTCTGTGCGGCTGTGTCCTCTTCTGAAAGATGAAGTTCATTGTTCTACAGTCACAGAAGGGATTAGATAAGATCATACATGTAAATGAGTGTGTGTGTGTGTGTGCATGCTCAATTACAGATAATGTATAGGTTTTGTGTGTGTGTTCGTATATATGTAAAGTTAGAATAGTTCCTGGCACACAAGTGCTATTATATGTTCCACTGTTATGATTATTAATTATTATTATTAAACCAATAAAATATTTTGAGTAGGGAAGCACTCTGCTCCTTGCACACTATTTGACATACAATAGGTGATTCAAATGGCTGCTTTTTCCAATTTCCTAATTTCTAGGGAGTGTAATCTCGAGCTGGACAGCCACCTGCTCAGCCAAAACCCCGTGAAGGTGGGCGGCTCTGTGTCACTGCGAGAAGGCAGTGGAGAATGGATGCCGGGGTGTAGTTAGCACTCACTGCTGCACATTTCTTCCCCAGGGGATCCTTTTGGACATGGTAATAAGTGTCTGCTACGAAATAAGAGCAAAAACAGAGAAGCTAAAGTGTTGGGTGGAGAAAGGGAGAAAAGCTATTGCATAGAAAAGAGTGGGACCCGAGCACCAGAAAGCATGTGATAAACTCTGAGAATGTCGCTTGATTAGCCAACACCCCCATTTAATAGATAATGAAACTGAGGCTGTCCCTGGAAATGAGAACGTATCCAAGGTCGCAGAGCTAATGGCGGTACAGCTGTGCCGTAAAACCCTTGGCCCTGTTCCTACCTTACCAGTTGCTTTCAGAGCTGTTCTGTAGGCCCCTGGTCTGCAGGGTTCCTCCTTCCTGGCAGGGTCTGGACGTGACCTCAGAATCCTCCTTCACACCGTATTTCAGTCGGCCACACCAAAGGGGCAGACACTGCCCGAGATGAGCCCTGTTCTCCACCCTGGTTTGGGTGTTATTCACTGGGGGTGCTGCCTGCCTGTAACGTTTCTCCTGCCTTTCAGGTGGCTCCCCCAGGTCCCCATCTTCTAGAAAAATCCAGTCTATGTCAGTATCACACGCCCCACGTTCTCTGGGTCTGGGCCATCTTCAAAGAGTGCCTCCAGCATAGCCAGAGAAGATTCATATTCTCGTCATTCCTCACTAAAACCTTACCACATAGGTACTGCTGTCCCATTCTACAGATGAGCAAGTGGAAGGCTTGCCCAGGGTTATTCTGCAAGGGAGTGTGCCGTGTTGGCTTGTGGATTCAACACCAGTGAATTTTCCTGCCACCCTTCAGTGAGTTCCTGAGTATCAGATAAATGAAATCAGCACTGTTGTCTGCTCCTGGATATTATAAATCTCACCGGTGTGCCCCCCAGAGAGAGATGGGAGGCTGGCGGCTTGATCCTTAATTACTGTTTTGAGTTAGTGTTGTCCTCTCATTTTTCTCCCCTGAGCATCTGCATTTTCAATTACATAGTCTCCTACGTCGCCAAACAGTTTCCTTAGCATCCTTTTCCATGACAGCTCAGGAGGGCGAGGCCCTCGTCAGGCTCACTTGCTGCTGGCCTGCAGCTGGCACTCTCAGGCGGGTGTGAATGGATCTTGGCACTTCCCTTTGCCCCTGAGCCTCTTCAGGGCAGAAACCTCATCCCGTTGGCCTCTCTGCATCTCCAATGTGTGGCACGTAGCAGACATTTCCTAACGCCGGGTTCTGTGGAGCTGGGCTGGGGCAGTGTGGGGACACACGCAAACCCAAGCCTTACTTAAGCCTGGACTTTGAGCGGGGACAGCTCTGGGTTGAAGTGGAAGGAGGAGGAGCCCAATGACTTTAGGGCAAGATACTTAACCCCTCTCTGGCTCTATTTCCTCATCTGTGAAATGGGGGTGCTGAAACCTGCCTTTTAGGGGTTCCTATGAAGGCTTAGGGAAGATAGGAGCACGGGCTTAGGCGTCAGCCTGCCTGGGTTGAATGCCGGCACCGCCACCTGTGCGCTGTGTGGCTTGGGCAAGGGACACAACCTCCCTGCCTCGGGTGTTTCACTGGGAAGTGAAGAGAACGGGGACCAGTGCATGGGGTTCTTTCGAGGATGAGGTGGGCCGCTCGCTGCACAGGAATGCTTGCCACGTGGAAAGCTATTGAAAAGTGTCAGGTGCTATCATCATCATCATCATCACCATCATTATTATTTATTATTATTATTATTAAACTATAGTGTGTTAGGGAAACTGTCAATACTCCTTTGTCTCCGATTATCGCTAACATTTCTATTCTGTTCCAAGGCAACTAACCTGCCCACTAGCGTTGGGGAACCAAATCATGGGTCACGAGGGCCCAGGCAGCGGAGTGGGGACCCCTCCCTGACTCAGAGCCACCCCCGAGACAGCCAAGCACCTCAGCCCGTGTCCCGTGGTCGTGGGCTCCGGCATCTTCCTTGTGAGTAGGGCAAGCGTCCCACCCCCTACACACAGCTCCCCGGCTGACCCCGGGCAGCCGTCTCTGACAGGGGTCTTGGACGTTGCTCTGTCCCAGATTGCCAGCCCGCTGGTGAGACCCGGATGAACGAGAAGAGAAACGCACGGAAAGGGAGGTGAGGAGCCAAGCGAGCCACAGCGGAGCTGTCACAGGGCCCAGCAAATGACCGCAGCGAGGGCTGGGCTCAGCGAGGCCAGGCTCCAGAACTGCTGGGGGGCAGGAAGACCTTCGGGCACCGGCCATTTGTGTGGTTGGAGGGTGACGGGAGGGAGGGACTTCCAGATGGCCTGATTAAATCCCTGAGAAGAAGACCTACAATTAGAAAGTAATGGCACAGGAATAAGTATGCATTTCACGTACTGGGCAACTATTATCGCCCTCTGTGCTGCATGGTTCCGATGGAGGAGCTGCCTTAATCCTCCCACAGAGAGACAGTTGTCAGGCACGTTTTGCAGATGGGAAACCAGCAGAAGCGTGGAGAGGTTAGGTTACCTTTCCGAGGTGGCAGGTAAGAGCCAGACAGGGATGTGAACTTGGGACTCAGCTTTGTCTGCTGAGGGCTGCCCGGGCTCTGGTGTCACACACGCAGGCCAAGCCTCACTTTCCTTGCCAATAGAATGGGAGTAATGACAACAAGCGCCCCTTCGAGGAGAGGATCAGGTGAAGTGCTGGAAGGGAGCACTCTGCACAGGGCCTGGTACCCGATGGTCCGCCAAAAAGGGTAGCTTTTTAATCACTGATGAGGAAGGTCGTGGTGTGGGAACTGTTCAGGCCTTTGGGGGCTTGGGGTCCAGAGCCATGCATGAGGAATCCCTCTGAAGCCCAGAAATTGCCAGCACATCACGGAGAACCGGGCTGTGCGGGGTAGTTCGTAGGACGGACTCTGGAGCCACACTGTCTCCCTTCAAACCCAGACTCCTACTTACTGGCTCTGTGACAATGAGCAAGTTCATTAACCCCTCCATGCCCTGTTCCCCTTATCCTTACTATAGGTTAATAATAATAACACCTTCCTCATAGGGTTATCATGAGAATGAAACAAGTTAATATTTGTAAAAAACTCATAAAATGCCTGGTACATGGTGAGTGCTATGTACCTGTTAAATAAGTAAAACATGCCCTGGCTGGTGTAGCTCAGTGGATTGAACGTGGGCCTGCCAACCAAAGCATTGCCGGTTTGATTCCCAGCCAGAGCACACACCTGGGTTGTAGGCCAGGTCCCCAGACGGGAATGCAACCACACGTTGATGTTTCTCTCCCTTTCTCCTTCCCTTCTCCTCTCTCTAAAAATAAATAAATAAAATCCTTTAAAAAATTAATAATGTAGTAAAACACGTAATGCCCGTGTTGCTGTTTCCCATGTGAGGAAAGTGAGTGAGATTAAGGAACCTGTACCACGTTTCCCAGTGAGTGGGGGCCGAGCTGAGGGATGAACCGGGCGGCCACGCTGGCCGCAGGCACCGTGGGGCAGTGTGGGGGGGGGGGGGGGGGCTGGGGGCCTGGGAGGTGCCGGTTTCCGGGCCGGTGGAGTCAGCCTTGGCCCCACCGGTGGAGGGGGAAGGAGGGGCTGGAAGCCCGGCTGGGCGGGGCCTCCGAACTCTGCATGTTGGGCGTGTCCAGAACCCGTGCTTTCCTCACGCGTGACTCCCATGCGCCCTCCCTCCCCAACCCCAGTCATCACTTAGCTGGCAAAGCCCGCTGAGGACCCGGGTCTCCCACGGGGAGAAGACCTGCCTTTCCCCTGGTGGGGCGTGTTAGACATGGCGTCCAATCGGAGGTCTTAAGAAGTGCTTTTACTGCAATGTTCGTTTGTTTTTAGTTCTTTTCTTTTATTCATTTTAGAGAGAGGGGAGGAGAGGGAGCAAGAGGGAGGGAAACGATGTGAGAGAGACACATTAATGGGTTGGTTGCCTCTTGTATGCACCCCACCTGGGGACAGAGCCCGCAACCCAGGCGTGTGGCCTCACCAGGACTTGAACGGTGACCTTTCATTTTGTGGAATGATGCCCACCCGACTGAGCTACACTGGCCAGGCACTGTACTGTTGCTTAGTCTCTGTGTCTCCGTATTTGCTTCTTTCAAACAGAGTATATTCTGTCCAAACAGTGTGCACCCAGCTTTGTAGTTCATAAAGGTTGTGGTACGGAATCTCTCACGTCGACTGAGAGCCGTGTGCTAAATTCCGTACTCTTCTAAGCGCTGGACACGGATTATCTCATTTAATCCGTACCCACCATCTTAGCAGGAAAGTTTTGTGACGAAACTCATTTTACAGACGAGAGAACTCGACAACAGAGAGGTTAAGTCACTTGCCCTAAGAAATCACAAAGCCGCGAAATAGCAGAGCCGGGAACCAGAGATGCGTGCTCATAACTTCTATGCTAGCTTTAAAAATGAACAAGTGAGTAAAATGTGCGGGGAGCCTGGCCAGCTCGCCATCGGCGCTCAGCGCGTGCAACGACAGATGGGCAGAGTGCGTCGGCCCCCGCAGCCACGCCAGCTCCTCCTTGGGGAGGCAGCGTGTCCCTCTCTGTGCTCGGGCCGTGGGCCTCCTGGAAAACATCTTTCTGAAGTCACGTTCCCGAACTGGTGGAAGCTTTGAGCCGGTCTCAGGGCTGGGGCCCTTGAGAAATCAGAGGAACTGACCACCTCAGGGGCTGACCTCTTACTGAAATTGACCCGGTTTTTTTTATGGCATCTCTGAAAGCCGCTTGAAGGGAAAGCCACTGAGGTGACCGCCTTCTAATGAAGCCCCAGGGAGCTGGCTTAATAGATTTCTGCATAAGTAAGCCCTGCACTTAGGAGGCTCTGTCATTTGTCCAGGCCACGGGGGACTTGTTGGTCCTCAGTGGCAGACCCTTCAGAGACGCTCCAGAACTAGCAAACGAAGCTCTGAGTTGTGTTTACAGGAATGCTGCAGGAATTAGGATGTTTGCGGAGGTCAGTTTTCTCACAAGCCCGGTTGGACATAAAGCCATGGTTTATGGAAAATGTTTCTTACCTGCTTCTCTGTTTGCCTCCCTTGGCTGGTAAAGTTCAGTAACGAGGACCATGACTGAGGGATTCTCGATAGACAGATGTTTCCCGGGGCCTCAAGAATGAATGGTGGGTGGTGTGCATGGCTCTCCCATCACTTACTGCTGTGTGCCCCCGGCACAAGGACAGGCACCGGAAGGTGCTAACCAGGGGAAGGGGGAAAGGGGCCTGGAGATGGGCCTGGCAAGGGAGAGGAGTGCACCTCCTTCACATGCACTGGTCAGAGAAGCCCTCCTCTGGACCTGACATTGAAGCTCATACTTGAAGGGTGAGAAGAAGCCAGCCCTGCAGATAGGGGAAGGGCATTCCAAGGAGGGGGAATAGCAGGAGCTAAGTCCTCAAGGCAGGAAAGATCTTGGCCTGTTGAAGGGACAGAAGAGGGAGGGAGGAAGGGAGGGGCTGGAGGGCAGGGCGGGGCCCTCCAGGCCCTGCATGGGGAGCTATTCTCCGTACACAGGACGGCATTAGGAGGTTTCGAGCAGGGGCAGAGCATGGCCCTATCTATATTTTAAGCTTACTCTTCCCTTGTTTAAGAAACCGCTTGGGAAGGCGAGGAGAGTGACAGCAGGAAGACCAGTTAGGACTGTAGTCATCTAGGCAAAAGATGCTGGCGTTTGGAGCCAGGGTCCGGCCCTAGGGGGTGGAGAGAGGTGGATGGATTTGGAATGGGGGATTTGGGTGGCAAAAGCAACAGCTGATGGAATGGGTAAGGGTGTGAGAGAAGGTCTGGCCTGAGCACCTGGGGTTTGGGGGAGGGGACAGTGGTGCCATTTATGGAGATGGGATGGCTGGGGGACAAGTTGGGAGAGAGGTGGATGTGTTAGTAAAAAGTTCCACTATGGACGTACTGAATGTGAGGGTCTGGGAGACACCAAGGACATGCGCTGGAGTCAGGCAGTTGCCTGTGGGGGCACACCCGCCCACCCAGAAGAGCCAGGTCCCACCCACTGAGAGGGGTCAGTTCTGCCGGGTGAAATCCTGACTTGCTGCCTAGCAGCTCGGTGACATGGGAAATTTCCTCATCTCTGGGCTGGGGCTCCTACTCACACCTACATTGTGGGCTTGTTGTAAAAATCATACGAATTAATACATGGAAAGAGCTTAGATTTCCATAGTACGTCTTCAATAAATGTTAGCTTCCTACAACAATTTTTATCATCATCATCATCATCTTAGCTACAGTAATCTTCCTGCCATTTGTCTCTTTCTAATTAAAATCAAGGATCTCTGTCTCTGGCACACACTTCTCCTGATGGATGTCCCGGGAATTATCTGTTCAGCAGTCTGGGAGCTCAGGGAACACAGGGTCAGTCGGGTCTGCGTCTCCCTCCTCCTGGCCCCCTTGCATGGTGTCCACACACAGTAGGTGCTTGGTAACATTTATCTAGTCACGTGGAATTCAGCGTGACTCCAGAAAAAAACATGCTTCATTGAGAGAATCAATCAAGCATTGAAGCTAGCAGACAGAAATAGGACATTGCAAACTCAGTGACAGTGACAATTCATAGCATCTCTGCTCCCCATTGATTTCACAGCCCCATTCTATGCCCCAGAAGCTCTAACCTTGGATGCTGGTGCCCAGAGCCCCTCTGCCCTCCCCCACCACTGGGGAACTCTCAGTCTTCCCTGGAGAGTTTTCCAGCAACGCTGGGGCCATCTCTAATCTTGGACTTGAGAGTCCCGGTAAACTAGGGACCCCGAGGTACCTTACTTAGTTCTTTCCTGGGCTCTCATACACGTGGGCCCTGAGAGGCTGACTCGACAGCAGTTCCTGAAGCTCGCAGGCAGACTAGACCTCTATCAACACCAAGTTCAGGGTTCTCAGGACGGTATCTTCGGTATCTTCGCTGCGTCAGCTCCCCCTCCTGGCCAGAAGCAAACGCCTAGTGTCTCCTATTGAGAGCCTGACGTATCCTATCTACCATGGGGTTCCTATTACAGGACAGCCTTGGGCCAAGGCCCCTCCGTAGGCAGAGAAGAATGATGTATCCGGAACCCAGTGAAGGGTCAAGTACATACACATTCCACCTACTTCCTGAGTCTGTTCTTGGTTCACCCCTCCATGCTCTCCCCAGATCCTAGCCCTACTGCTGAGCAGCACATCTTAGTACCTTAAACGTTCTAGAATAGCCCCTATCATTTCCTCCAAGGATAAAACAGAAGGTAATTCCTGCACATGTAAGTCTAATCCTTCCAAGCGGGTTCATCAGAGGCGACAACAGAGATAGGAATGCCGAACTCCCGGCTCTCCCTCGGTTTCCAGTCTGAATCAGCAGGAGGAGAGATGGGCAGGGGCCTGCAACAGCACCGACTGTCACAGTCGGCGATGCTGATGCGGGCGTGTGGTTCCCTGGCCTCGGGGCCATGAGCTGAGAAATGGGCACCTGCATGTAGAGAAGTCAGAACCCACGACCTCTGCTCCGTCTCGGCCACCACAACCTTCAGTCAGGCCCTTGTCACTTCTCTTTGTCATCGGTGGCTTCCTCCATCCACTCAGCTGGTCCATTAGCGCTAACATGGCTCCAGCCTCTGGGGGTGGCTCCCACAAACCCACCCTCCACTCCCTCCCAGAGTTGGGCATCCGACCATCGCAGTCCCCTGCCTGCTTAAAAATCTCCCATGGCATTTAAGGGTGAAGTCCGGAGCCTTAAAACTTGAGTCAGGCTCCTCCGTTGTCCAGCCCCGCTCTCCGCTCCAGCACTCTGCCTGCAGGTACGGGCTCCAGAAACACTGACACCTTCATCGTTATCCCCACTCCACCTGCCGGGTCTCAACTCCATACTTCTGCTGACGCCAGCCCTGCTCACATTCTTCCGCCCTCTCTCCCATCATCTCCGTTTTTAAGGCACAGCTCAGGGGTCACCTCCCCCAGGAAGCCTTGCTGTATTCCCTAGGCTCTATTTGGTGCATGTCTCCAATCTCTCAGTCACTGCAGTCACCACATGGGGTCATAGCGGCCAGTGCTTTGCCCTCTCTCCCCTTCCAGGCCGGGGACAATGACATGTTTAGCTTTGTGTCTTCAGCACTGAGAGCAGAGCTTGTCACAAACAGCTGCTCAATAAAATGCCTGGAGATTTGACTCAGTAAGTGATTGATTTCATTGTGAGGCGCAAGTAACATGCCAAACAAGCAGAGTTTGCGTCACCTTCTGGAACCCACTGATTTTTCTCTCCACCCTTCCCTAACCTCTCACTGCGACAGGGGCACAGGGTGACACAGTGGATGCCCAGATCGGCTCTCCAGACTGCCACAGTTCGCCCACTGCTTGCTGGCTGTGTGGCCTCTGGCAAGTCCTTTATCTGTGTCTGCTCCCCCATGGTTAAGAGAGAGGTAATAATAGTACTCAATTCTTGGGGTTGTGTGGGATTGAATGAATTACTTCATGTAAAGAGTTTAGCATGGTGCCTAGCCCCTGGGAAACATTCAGTAAGTATTAGCCAGTCTGATGCTTTGCTCAGCACGCTGTGGGAATGGGGGTCAGGACAGACCTGTGGCAGATATGAAGGACAAACGGTCAAGACATCCAACTTTCACTGAAGTCTAGGAACAGGCAGTGGCCATTAAAAGCGAAGTTTCCTGGTGCTACCTAACTCTTTGCAGCCTTGCTGGGCAGTCTCTGAGGAAGCTGCTGACCATCTCTCCCTCCTTAGGGCTGACGACTGCTTTTTCGCTTCTCGGAAGCTGGACGCAGTGGCCATCGAAGCCAAGTTTAAGCAGGACCTGGGTTTCCGGATGCTGAACTGCGGGAGGACAGATCTGGTGAAGCAGGCGGTATCTCTCCTGGGGCCCGATGGGATCAACACCATGAGCGAACAGGTACGGGGTCCTCTGAGTGTCTGAACTCACACCCCCACCTTCACCATCAGCCCAGGCCCATGGCTAGATAGAAACAGCAGGCACTGGACAGAGGCGCCCCCTACTGGTGATGTAGAGTGCTCTTTTTTGTTGTTTCTTTTTGCCCTTTTTTTGTTGTTTTAGTTTTTAAAATAAAAATACCCTTGTTCATTTTTATAGAAGTTGCACGTGATCGTTGCAGCTGACATGGAAAATAGAGAAAAACAGGCCTATTCCAGAAAGTAAATAATGCCATCACCCGGATAACCATCATGTTTATTTTTAGTATGTGTCCTTCATGTTCTTTTTCCAGCGCGGTTAAAATTAGTTCTCTGCTGGCCTGTTACTGAGTCACAGAACAAGTCAAGGCAGATTTTCACCAAACTTTCAGGGTGTGCTTAAGAAACACAAAAGGCCTTCTGGGAGACCCTAGGAGGAACCTCAGAGAGAGGCCTCTGTCCCCCAACCCCCTGACCCTGAGGAGCAGTGAAAGGCAATGTGGGGCTGCCAGTCAGGGAGACGCCGTCACTGTGAGCCCCACAAGGAAGGTCACAAGGGCCAGACGGAGCAGTTCCTGCAGCCAGCTCCAGCCAGGGAGCAGTTCATCCAGCCAGGGAGGAGTAGCAGCCACTGATTTTCTTGAGCAATACCCTGAGCCCTGATACACACACACACACACACACACACACACACACACACACACACACAATTTGTACTATCTTTTTATAAAAAAACAGGAATGTATTATATCTTGTTTTTAGTGTTTTATATAAAGATAATTTGTAATGTTATTAAATTTCTTTAAAGATTCCATTCACTCACTTCTAAAGAGAGGGGAAGGGAGGGAAAAAAAGACGTAGAGAAACATCAGTGTGTGGTTGCCTCTCATACACCCCCAGCTGGGGACCTGGCCTGCAACCCAGGCATGTGCCCTGACTGGGAATTGAACCAACGACTCTTTGATTCACAGGCTGGCGGCACTCAATCCACCAAGCCACACCTGCCAGGGCTATTAAATATTTTTAATCCCTTTTAATGGCTACTTAAAATGGTCATATTATTTATTCAGTCAACCACACCTTAGTTGCTGAATATTTTACGTTGTTTATAATTACTTATGTCACTAATGCTAAGCTAACTAAACTTACACAAATCTTTGTTCAAATCCCTAATTATTTCATTGGGGGAAATTCTTAAAAGTGGCTCAAAGTCATCAACCTGTCTTATGGTTTTTGATCTCTATCACTTTTTCAGAGACCTGGTTTCCTTATACACCCTCCAACTATATATGTGCTCCCTATTAGTTAAGCTTTTACTTACTGCCGGTTTTTCATTGGACCTTTACTGTCTTTCTTGTTTACTTAGAAGGGCTCTTTACACATTAGGCACATAATGTGACAAATATCTCTTTATTGTGATGTGACAAATATGTCTCAATTTATTGCTTACCTTTGAATTTTGTTTGTTTTCAATGTTATGTCCTTAATGCTGTGATGATTTTCCTTTGTGATTTCTTTTATTACTTTTGCCCCTAGATGTCTTCTATGTTTTTAATTTTGTCTCCATATCTCTAATCAAACTAGAAATGATTTTAGTAGATGGTGCAAGATCAGGCCCTTTGTACTTGACCATTTCCCCCAATTGCCACCTTCATAACGCTCTTTATTGAAAAATCCATCCCCACCTTCTATTGGTTGTGGTACTTTGTTTGTGATGAGCAGGAGTCGTGGGCAAATGTGGAATGTTTGAAAGCCGTTCCTCATTTGCTTGCCTTTTGCTTGTACACGATAACGTCAAAGCAGATGTCTGCGATGGGGGTGTTATGCTCAGAGGCTCCTGTTCCCCTTGACACCGACCAGCATCTCGTTCAGAGTGAAGAGGACACTGGTTATATTGAGGATGAGAGATGTCAAGGCAACGGTGTTTGTCAATTAGGTAGCTTAGGGGCTGATGTTGCAGAATCCAGAAAGTTCCTAAGAGCTGTAAGCTGAAATCAACCATTTGCTTTAGCAAACACTCTTAGGTCTATTGCACCCTAAGACAGGCAAACAAAAATCCTCCAACCTAAGCAACAATAAATGCAAAACAGATCAACGATAAACGGTCTCCTCTTGGCCTCCATGTTGGTTTTGAAATATGGAGGATCGTAACCTTATGAGTCATAGGGCCGCTTTTTTTTTTAATGCTGGATTTTGACTACAAACATAGCCTCCTAAACAAAAGTAGGATTTTCCGTTTGTTATCCTCAAGTGATACAGCCACCTGGTAAACCTTCTCCGTTCTCTGGTTTCTAACTCACCGCAGGGCATGACCCCCCTGATGTACGCCTGCGTCCGTGGGGACGAGGCGATGGTTCAGATGCTGCTGGATGCCGGAGCTGACCTGAATGTGGAGGTGAGGGTGCAGAGGGCTGCAGGGCCCCTTGGCCTGGCAGTCCCCAGGGGAAGGCAAGCAAAGAGAGGGGGGCTTTTTCTCCTGAGAGCCGCTGCCAAGGGCAGGGCGCTCAGTCCAGCAAGTCAGTCAGACCAGCTGATGGGTCTCCTCCATCCTGAGGCCCTGCCCCCACCAAACCGCAGGGAGTTGCTAGCATGTGTGTTTCACTTGGAAACAACCAAAAACACACCAGCATTTCTTTGGCTCAGTTGTACATAGTCTCTGACTCTGACTGCTGGTCCACCCCTCTGGGATCAAAGCAGAGGGAGCTCTTCTGAGCCATCAGCCCTTTTCCCTCTGCACAAGGCAAAGCTGGACCTGTCCCCAGAGCTAAGGCGTGGCTCCCCCTCCCCCCACCAAATCCTGATTGGCTCACCTGACTGGCTGAGTTGAAGCCACAGGTCTTAACCCTAAGCTTCCTTGAGGCTGTGCTATAGTAGAAAGCTGTCCCCCACAGGCTTTAGAATTTGACACTGGCGCTCCAATTCTGTCAGTATCTGCATCTTAGTGACTTGCTTTTGTGCTTGGGCAAGTGGTTTAACCTTTCTGGGCCCCGGTGCCCGTCCCCATCTGCAAAATGGGAGAATGATCACACCCCCCTCAGAGAGTTGTTGGAAGAAATAAATACAGAGAGGACCTAGCATAAGTTTGAGGCTCCGGTAACATTGGTTTCCTCCCTGCCAAGGCTTGTGATAGGTGAACCACACTTTTCTGACCACGTTCTATGCTGTGTTTAGACCCACTCTCTCTGGCAGCTGGATATTGCCAGCCTCGGAGATGGGAAGATTGGCACACTACAGTCCTAACTCAGCAACCCTGGGAAACCTTTTTAGTCCAAAATTGGATGCTCTTGTAGTTTCAGTGCTGTGGATTATGGGGGGGGGGCTTTTTTGTTTGGTTTCGGGGGTTTTAGATTCATCTGAGGAAAGCAGGCAATAGACATAGTTTGGGATCTATAACCATTTTTGATCCTACAAGTTTCAGGTATCAAGGATTTCCCTGCATTATGTTTTCCCCTAAAAACCACGCAGACCCTATAAGAGCTCCTCAGCTTTGGGTCCTGGTGGCATTCTTAGGTCCTCCCTAGCCCCCCCTCATGGCTCCTAGTCCAAGACTTCCCCCAGCAGGCAATGAGTGAGTCAACTGCTCTGAATGAATAGGCATCGCAGTGATACAGCCCCAGGAATGTCTGGGAGAAGAACCATGTGTGGGTCCAACCCTGCAGGATCCCAACCACCAGCCGTGCAGCCGCCTCTCTCTTGGCCAGGGCAGTTTTGAGGCCCCCATAGCAGAAGACCAGTATCAGATTGCTTATTCGTGTTGTTTCCAGGGAAGTTTTTTATGCCCAGTTTCCAGAAACCTGAGGGTCTTTGTCAACCGGGAAGCCAGCAGAAGAATGAAATAGGACAGCTGTGACCAGATGGTGGTGGTCTTCCCTGGCTCAAAAGCTTGACGCAGACCTCCCCTTGCCTGGGGTTTGCTGCCACCAAGAATGTCCCATATAGCTGCGGGTGTAATGGCAGAGGCATCTCACGCTGCCTGACGTCCTGGAGTTCTCAGAACCACCGCCTTTCCTTAAGCAGAAAGAGGAGACAGGCAGGTGAGCTGGCTCATAGTAGCCACTATGAGCTTCTCCAAGGCACCATAGAGGTGGTCAGATGAAGTCATCCATTTAACTGCTTTTGGATGAGAAGAAAAGGCATCCTTACTCTTCACTGCCCATCACCAACATTTCCCAAGGCACCTTTGTACATCTTTAGACCACGTGCCTAGCCACAGATAGGTCGGCTTTGCTAGTCTAAGGATTGTGAAGGTCACATTTTGAAAATAACTTCAATTTGTTTATAGGTTGTCAGTACTCCTCATAAATATCCATCCGTCCACCCTGAGACCCGCCATTGGACGGCTCTGACTTTTGCTGTGTTGCATGGACATATTCCTGTAGTTCAGGTATTAATGTATTTCCCTATCCACACCTGACCTTTACTTTTACCTCTTCCATTATGCAAATCTCTACCTCTCCCAGCATGCATATTTGCTAAGACATTCATATTGGTTAATTACAATTAAATATAGCACATTCATGTCATACAAATGGAACTATTGTATGTAATGATCTATATGGCCTGGCTTTAACCAATATGAAATTACCACACACCCTCAAGCAGCCCCACACACACAGTGGCCAACCTACGGAGTTGTTCCCAGTTGCTCGGGGGTGGGGTCTGAGCTGTGGTTTTGCGGATTGGTCCATTTTATATATCATAACATGAACATAAAGCTTGGCCGGTGCGAGACCTTAGAACCTCTCCTCAGGTGTGCCGCTGGTGTTTGTGTAGAGTGGTGGTTTCCAACCAGTGGAGCGAAGCATCCAAGTCACCAAGGCAACAGTTCCAAAAGACATTGGCTTGGGTACCACTTCTTAAGAGTCAGATCCAGGGGATCTAGAACAGGGCCTTCACACGTGTCTTCTGAAACAGCTCCCCCAGCACCGGAGAGACATCCTCGTCCGAGGTCCTTTGGGCATAGACGTGTGTGTTGCTTGCACCTTTTCTGGCTGTGGTAGAAATGATGTTCAGTGACTAGCCATCCAGAACATTCCAGATCTTGAACACAGTCTTTCCTCCATCAGAAAAGAGAGATCAGCATCCAGGTCTGTGACCACACTTGACCCCCCCATAGTGAGTGATGAGCTTTGGGAACACTGGGAGCTCACGTCCTTTTATGTGCTCAAACCTCGGAGAATCAATGCCGAGCAGGGAATAGTGTGAGAGGGCCCGCTGGAGTTCCGCAGGAGTCCTCTGTTGTCTCCTAGGCTGTGGGAACCCTGAAGACAGATCCAAAGTCATGTTTCAGGAAGCCGAGTATGTGATGTGTCCCCCTGAGACCTGGCTTCTGCACACAGCGTCATGCCCAGCCCACTCCTAATAAAGGAATCTAAGAAAGGGAGGGGTCCCAGGGCGGGCCTGGCAGACACAGATGCCATCCATTAACATGCAGTAGCATCGCCAGCCTTTAGATCAGAAATAGGACCAGGGGGCAGCCAAGCAAAAGCAACCAGATGCCAGGTCCCCGCTCCACTGCAGGTGCACGAGTCGTGGAATGTCAAGGAGGCAGCCCCTCCTGGCTGTGCCCTCAGGGAGCCCGTGGTGATGAAGAAAGCAGGCTTCCCCCCACCCCACCGCATTCCGAATCAGCAGTAGCACACTCACTGTGCGTGAGATCTGGCATGGACAGAATCTCGGTTTTTAAGAAGCCCAGATATCTTAGACAATGCACGGAATTCTGTCCTGCAAAGCAGAACTCACAGTAGAAGCTCATTCTGCCACTTATTCATTGATCCCACTGGCCAGGAACCTGGCATGTGCTGACCTGTCCTCAGAGCTATCCAGGGCACTCTAGAAGGGGCTCTTGCCCTGGCTGGCCCAGGTGGTCTCCACCGTCCTTCAGAACTATTGATTCTGTGGTTCTAAGCAACCACAGAAGTGCTCTCTGACCCAAAAAGGGAGCCTTCCACCACTCTGGTTGTATCTCAGTGCTTCCAGAAATGTCCATGTAAAGAGCCAATGTCTGCGACAGGCTCCCAGATGACGCTGCTGCTGATCTTGGACCCCACTTTGAGTAGTCTCAGGTTCTAGAAGCTACCAGAAAGTCCTAGTTCATCCTCGAGGTACAGTTGCCCGCCCCCTGTGCGCGCTCGCGGTCACTGACCCAGATGAGAGCAGGAACATGGGCCGTGCCCTGAGTTCCACTGGTCTTTCTGACGCCTCCTCACCATGCGTGTCCTTTAAACATGTCCACGGCCGTCTTCCTCCACAGCTCCTCCTGGACGCCGGGGCCAAGGTGGAAGGCTCCGTGGAGCATGGCGAGGAGAACTACTCGGAAACACCCCTGCAGCTCGCAGCCGCCGTAGGTAAGGGTCGCCGACTCCCGCCCTGGCCAAGGGTCTCCACCACCCCGGCCTTTGATGTGTCTGTGACCGTGTCTTTGCTTTATTCCCTTATGAAACCCCTTCTCTGGGCTTGCAGGCAATTTTGAGCTGGTTAGTTTGCTGTTGGAGCGTGGTGCGGACCCCCTGATAGGAACCATGTACAGGAATGGAATTTCTACAACCCCCCAGGGGGATATGAACTCTTTCAGCCAGGCCGCGGCCCACGGACACAGGTAGGCTAGGATGGGCCAGAGCCACAAGGTCCCAAGGGGTGCTTGTTAAAAATGCAGATTCCCAGGCCTACCCCAGACCCGCTGCCTCTCTGGGTGTGGGGCCCAGAGGCAGTGCGGGCCCCAGCCCGGCCAGTGGCCCTTGCTGCCAGCCCTCTGCTGAGAGCCAGCTTCCTGCGGCACATGTCTACGCAGACTGGCTCGTTCTGTCCCTTCCCAGCCAGCTTTCCCCACACAGAGCTCACGCTCGGCCCGTGTGGGTCGGACTACATCCCCTTTCTGAAGTGAGGTGAGGAGAACCCACCTTAGTAAATCGCCTCTTGTTGACTTCTCACCTACCATTCCTTCAGGATAATTTAACCCATCGGGTTATATTATACATCACCCCAAGTAAAGCAGATTCACTGCGGGGAGTGCAGAGTTCTGGAGCCTTCTAGATATTTCAGGAACACACTCAGCTCCCAGTTGTCCTTGAAGAAGGCCTTCCCCACTAGCTCCCGTCCCACCAGCTGCTCCATCCCCAGAACATGACGCCCATGGTCAGGACTCTGAAGCCACCACCCTGGAGTTGGTCCCCGCACATTCCCTTGTCCCAAGTGAGTGGTTCCCCAGCTGCGTCCCTGCCCTGGCAAAGCCCTTCCCTCTCTGAGTGTCTTCCTATCTGGGTTTATGATTGACAGGAATGTGTTCCGCAAACTGCTCGCTCAGCCAGAGAAGGAGAAGAGTGATATCCTGTCCCTGGAGGAGATTCTGGCTGAGGGGACTGACCTGGCAGAGACAGCCCCGCCCCCCCTGTGCGCCAGCCGCAACAGCAAGGCCAAACTGAGAGCCCTGAGAGAGGCCATGTATCACAGCGCTGAGCATGGCTACGTGGATGTCACAATTGACATCAGGAGCATAGGTCAGTCGGGGCAACTTCTGCCACTGGGCACGGCACCACTGCCTGGCTCCAGGTCACACACACACACACACACACACACACACACACACACATACACCACCACCCCACCCCTGCATGGACCCTCTGGTTTGCTGGTTGGAGCACTTCCTTGCTGAGACACCCACCCTGTCCCCACTGACCGCAGCACCCTGCCAGCCCCAAAGCCCCATCCTCAAGACATCTTTCCATGATTTCCAAATCCCTCTGGACCCTAGGGAGTGAGGGATTTGAATCACCTGGGAGCTCGTCTGAATACACATTGCCAGGCCCTACACCCAGAAGCTCTGCTGTCGAGGGTCTGGATGGGTAAAGGCTGGAAATCTTTATATTTAACAATCATCCCAGGCGATTCCCAGTGGTCGGGAACTGCTCAGAGCACCCAGATCCATGGAAGCTGTGGCCGGGCAGCGGCTGGGGTGAGGACCTGCCTTCCTTACCAGGGCTCCACCCACTGAGCTTCAGGGCACACGGCCACTCTTCGGAAAAGTTTGGGGTGGCTCTTCCCTGAGTGTAGCCCCCAGCCATCTCCTCCGTGCATCCAGGGAAGCCGGGCCATCCCCAGTCTAGTGGCATTCATTAGCCCAGCATGGAAACAGAGGGAGTTAGCGTGGGCCTTAAACACAGGGTGTGGCCGGTTGAAGTAGATGGAGGGCCTGCAGTGGGGCCCCCTGACGCTGTTCCGGAAACGGGCCGCTCGGGGAGTGGCTGTTCAGTGAGTGGGAGGTTTACGTGGTGGCCCTGAAAGCCTGTTTAGCATGGTGACGCAGCCCGAGACTCTGATAGGTCAGCTCGTCACATACAGTAGTGATGTGCCTGCGTTTTCTCGCCTGCCTCACCCGGAGAGGGGAGCACAGCTTTCCAAAAGCAATCAGCTGCTGGAGAGCTTGGCAGTACAGGAGGAAGACCTGATGAAGTGCTTGCAGATGGAAGTGGTTTGCACAGGGGAACAGCAGCAATATCCTCCATGTCTCCTTATGCAGTTGTCAGTTTCCATCTTAGCCCGAGTAGTAGGTGGTGACGCTCCCTGGTGAGTTTCACCAGCTCTCCTCCGGGCTTGGATGTGGTACCCAATCCTGGGCAAGACTCTGCCCCTCCCTGAGCTTCTCCCGCCCCAGAAAGCAGAGGGGATGGAGACAAATGAAGTCAGCACTGAGAAGTATATCATCAGCCTAAGTGGTGTGCCTAATAATTCCAATATTCTACACCATGATTATAGGTTGTAAAATACAGCCCCTAATAATATGAGTAGCATGAAGAAATGGATACCCGTACTTAAGGGAATTGAATTATGACCTTTAATTTCAACTCCTGCAAGTCCCCAGGGGGGGAGGGGGGGAACCAACACTGGCTTTATTCATGGAACATCTGTCTCTTGGTCTCATAATTTGGTAATGTCCTGGGAAGAGGCCAAGTTTTAGATAAAAACATGCCTGTTCTTTTGGTTGTTCTCTGCCCTGCCCTTCCCTCTCCCCTCCCCCATCCCTCCCCCACCCCCAGGTGTCCCATGGACCCTGCACACGTGGCTGGAGTCTCTTCGGATCGCCTTCCAGCAACACCGCAGGCCTCTCATCCAGTGCCTGTTAAAGGAGTTCAAGACCATTCAGGAGGAAGAGTACACAGAGGAGCTCATTACCCAAGGCCTGCCCCTGATGTTTGAGATCTTGAAAGCAAGCAAGGTACGAGGGGTTTAAAGCCGTTGGGCCATCGGCAGAGAGCTAGGCTGGAGGCGCCCCAGCTCACGGGTCCCTTACCCTGATCCTACCATTCGGGCAGATCCCTGTGGTCACAACCACTGCTGGCTTGTGCACCCCAACTGGCTAATGATTTGTGCTGTCATTTGTGGGGCAGCTGTTTTGCTGAGCACCTGTTATGTTCCAGGGTGCTTGGGCACATGGGTAAAGTAGTGAGACATCTTCTAGCACCGAGAATCTGCACAGAAGCTGGTGAGGCCACAGCAGCAGGTGTGCCCCAAGGGCGTGGGAGGTAGTTTGTGAAACAACGTCAGATTCGGTGGCACAGGCTCTGAGAGGTGCGAGCCGGTCAGGGAAGGCATCATGGAGGTGCTGAGGCTTGGGCAGGCCTGACGGACAGATAGGATTCCAGCTGGAAGAGAGACACCGGTGCAGCGCCCTAGAAGAATGGGCTACAGGTTCCTGGAAACCAGGCCCTGGGGGAGGGTTTTCAGGTACAGAGGATCCGGTGAGCCCAGTGCCGACCCCTTGAGACTCACCCCTTCCCCACAGGCCCCCTAATTCCTGTTGACACCTGTATTCACAGCCACAGGGAAATGGTGCAGCCCCTCCAAAAACCAGTCCAGCCCTTGGGCTATGGTGTGATCAGTTCTTAAAAATCTCCTTGGGGTCACTTGTTTGGTGTACCATACAGACACCCAGTACCCGCCAGTGGGTCATGTGGCATTGTGTGTGTGTGTGTGTTGTGTGTGTGTGTGCGTGCGTGGAGAACTTTGAGAATGGACAGCTGTGGTGTGCTCACCCCCCAGCCAGCCATGGGGTGGAGAGCCCAGGTCAGGGGGAGGGGTGACAGGCGCCCCACCACCGTGGCCATGGAAGCAGCAGAGGGAACCAGCCTGCCTGAGAGGCTTTAAGGAGTTTGGGCACCAACCAGCACACACCCCAAGGTTTCTCAGGGGGCCACAGGGGACTGGGTAGCCCAGTGGTTGAAGGCATGGGCTCTGGAGCCAAACTGCTGGGGTTCAAGCCTGGCCCTGCCACTTAACTTGCCTTATGACCTGGTCAAGTTACATAAGTTCTCTCTGCCTCAGTTTCCACAGCTGAAAATGGGGGCAATGATTGTATTGGGCTGGTTGTGAAGATAAAATGAGTCCATGCCTTTCACAGCGTCCCTGCCACTGAGTGAGTGCCTTCTAATCCCTATCATTAGGAGGCCCTCACCAGGGGGCGTGGCACCTCCATTTTTTTCTCGGGCTGTTCCGTTGAAACCATCCCCTCAACAGCGCAGGGCAGCCCAGGCCCCTGGGAGCCTGCGAGCACCGCGTGTAGCCGGCTGAGTGCCAGCTCCTCCCTGCAGGAGAACATGGGATCCTCCCAGTTTCTCTCCCACAGAATCTTGAAGAGCCTAAATCACGGAGGCCGTCTTATGTCCCCAAACTCGCAGGAACCCTCTTTGTAATGGACTGTCTTGAGACAAAAATGAGGGTTTTTTAAAGGTAAAATATGTAGTTTCTTATTTACCAAATGCCTGGCACTATTCTAAGCACCTTATAGGAATTAACTAGTGTAAACCTCACAAGCAGCCTTAGGGCGGACTCTGGGGCCCCTCTAAGACAACGGAGCCTGGGAACTCTCAGAGGAAACAGGCCTCCGAACCCAGCAGGCAGCATGTGTTCCCCTGCCCCGCAGGGCCGACGGGCTGCCCAGGAGCGGGAAGAGGGGAGCGTGGAGCGGCCTTTGCCGGGGAGCATGGGCCTGCCTGCTTCCCGAGCCTGCAGCGCCTGTCTGGGGTGCAGAGCAAGGCCGCATGGTCTTCTCATTAGCGCCGCTCCTTCAGCCCAGCGTCTCAGGCCCCCTGCGGGCTGGATCCCTGCGTGAGGGCGGCCCGCGGAGCGCCGGAATGGGAGCAGGTGTGCAGGCCTCCGGTAATGAGGCTCGGCAATTCTATTTAGAGTGAACCCTGCTGGAAGCTCTTCAAAATCAAATGCTCCCTGCCCCTCACCCCCCAACTGGAAAATAAATAAAAAGGCTTTCACCTGAAATTACCCAAGAAACCACCGTGGTGAAAAACATTCCTAGTTCTGTTCCCAGGGTCTGCAGTTCTAAATGGTTTGGGGGTTATTGGTTGTTTTGGGGGGGGTTTCTCCTTTCTTCAGGCTATAGTGGGAATTCCAGAAATTACTGAAGCCTCCTGTGTTTTAAGTAAACCTAATCTATGGGTTTTTTAAGTAAACTTTAGTTTGAAGGTCGACACATACTGAAAAGTGCCCAGAGTGTAACTATGGAGTAAATGAATTTTCACGAGGTAAACCTACCTGCGTGGTGAGCACCCAGGCTAAGTAGGGCGTCGCCAGCACCGAGCCGGGTCCCTCCTGCCCGGCCAAGCCTCCACCCTCCAAGAGCGGCCAACAACAGCTCAGACAACAGCAGCTGGGGGCAAGGACGAAGGGAGGGGCCTTTGCCAGGATGTATGCACCAGGGCCTGCTCCCTGGCAAGGAGCTGCGGCCCAGGGGGACCCAGGAATGAGACAGGGGCAGCTTCTTTCTGGAAGGGGCTGTCTGTAAGGACAGTACGTTTAAACATTCAAGAGTGCCGTTTGTTCTTATATGGGGCGCGGTGGGGTTCAGTGGCAACCCCTACTGGTGAAATGTGGTATGACACATCACGTGTACCAGGCATAGTGGGGAAAAAAGGTGGAATCAATTTCCCTCCCGCTGAGTGAAGTCAGGCATTCCCCAAGCATGGGTGACATTGCTGTGGTCGGACCCCGTGGGTTTATTTTGCTTTGCTTTTCCCAGGTTGTCGAGGTAGAAGCCTAGATTATCGATTTGAAACTTCTCCTTTTTCTTATGCATGCATTTGATACTATAGATTTTCTACTCAGAACGACTCTACCTGTGTCCCGCGGTTTTTGATAATGTCTCACTTCCCCTGAAGCTTGCTTTTTTGGCTTACGGGCTGTTTAAAAGTGTGTTATTTAGTTTCGACGTGTTTGGGGAATTTTTCTCTTCTCGCTCTGTTATTGATTTCTAGTTTGACTCCACCGTGTGATACAGAACACATTCTATATCACATCAATCCTTTTAAACATTTGCGATTTGTTATATGGCCCAGAAGATGGCCTGTCTTGGTAGAGGTTCCATGGGCACTTGAAAAGATGTGTTTTCTGCTCTCACTGAGCGGAGCGTTCTGCAGTTGTGCAGCGTCCTCTTGGCCGAGGTCCTCCGTATTCCACGGTGTTCTGTCCAGCGAGCCTGTCATTGGGGTGAGGGATGTCAAGGTCTCCAGCTGTGGTTGCTGGATTGGTCTCTTCCCCCTTTCAGCCCCGTCAGTTTCTGACTCACGTGTTTTGCGGCTCTGGTGGTTGGGGCGTGCCCACGTAGGACCACGGCGTCTTCTCGGATTAACCCTTCTGTCACGCCGTGCCCCACTCGTTTCTGCTAATTCTCTTTGCTCTCGGGCCTCCTTAATCTAGTATTATTAAGACAGCCTCTCCTGCTTTCCTTTGATTAATGTTTGTGTGATGTTTTCCCACCCATTTCTTTTCAACTTGCCACTATGGCTCTGTTTGAAGTTTCTTGTGAACAGCATGTGGTCGGGCTCTTTATCCACCCTGCCAACTCTGTCTTTCCATTGGGATTTATAGACCATTTATATTTAATTTACTTATCGATACTTTAGGGCTTAAGTCTACCATCTTAGTTTCTGTTTTCCATGTGGTCTTTCTGTCTTTCTCTTTTCTTTTTCCTGCCTTCCTCTGGAGTACTTGAACATTTTTTTAAATTCCTTTTTATTTGTCTGCAATGGTTTGCAGTATGTCTCACTGTATAGCAGTTTTAGTGGCTGGTTAACGTATTACATTATACATACATAATACTGAAGTATGTATACATAATACCAAATGAAGTATGGAAACTTACCTCTTTTGGGGTCCCTTTGCCCTCCCCCTTTATGACATATTTAACCGTCTCTAAGAATGTCATCTCCGAACAGTTAGAACCACATCAGTGTTAGGATTTTTGCGTGAACCACCAAACATAATTGGGAAACTCAAGGGGGCAAAAAGCCTACTACGTTTGTCCCTGTTTTTGCTTCCCGTGCTCCCCCTTCCTGACGTTCCAAGGTTCCCTCTTTCATCCTTTCCTTTCTGTTTAGAGAACGTCCTTCAGCCACCCTTCTAGGGCAGTTTTAGTGCCAAATTCTCTGTTTTCCTTCATCTGAGAATGTCTGATTTCCCTTTCGTTCCTAAAGGATAGTTTCACTCATTATTATTTATTAATATTTTTCTTTAATAAGCCACCTTACCTTCCCCTCAACATATTTAGAAAGGAAACATTATATTACTACCATGAATAGAAAGCCCTCATAATTGCCATAAATAGAAGTACACATCAAAATAAATGGGTGGTGATTTCAGAGCATTTTAAGTTCATGGTGTGTTCAATTTCGTCTTCTACACAAGCCCAAGGGTGTGGACAGACCTGGAGCTAAGCACTGACCTCCTGGGAACCCTCGAGGGCCACACCACCCGCCCACCTTTACCTTTTCCAAGTGTGCTCAGCAGAGAGGGCTCACTGCTGACCAGGGGTCCCCCCCCAGCATTGGGACAAATTGATTACGACAAAGAACCCACTGCCAGTGGCCCTGGAAAGTAACAGCAATTCCACATTCTCCTGATTCTAAGATCGGCCTCTTTTCATCTTTTTTAATTTCTCAGCCTGAAATGGGTCTTAAAAATGGACATGTATGTTTATTATAGTACGTTTCTTTCTCTTTTCCTAGAAGCTGCCATTAGTTCCATAATATTTTAGAATCTAGAAAAATAGAGATTAATTTGAAGTATGGGAAATGGCTATTTTGGGAGTTCAAATATGGCCAAATATTGGCCCTTTCCTTAACAGCAGACTGCGATGCATTATCCTTTTAATCCTCGTGGCAACCTGGCCAAGCAGGTAGTTCCGATCCACTTCAGAGGACACAGTCAGAGCCCAGGAAGCTGAGTAACTTTCCCCTCAGGTCACAGAGCTAGTAGGTGGGGAGCCAGGACTGGGGCCCAGCACCGTGGGGTCCCATTGCCCACGTTTTTACCACTGCATAGACCCCCACCTACGCTGCCTGGAAAGCACCTCGGGACACTCCTAGCACTTTTTTCCAAAGAAAAGAATGTGTTTTGGTATCTTTTTAGGAGAGCAGTGAGGGGTCAGAGAAGGAGAGGAAAGATATCAGCCCTCAAATCCACAGACTCGATCTCAGGAGAGCCTCCTGGTAACTGAGGTAGTAAGAATCCTGCTTCTCCACCTTTCAGTTCCGTGCAGCCGCACGGTTCTGAGTGCGGAGAGCCCTGGTTCACCCCCGGTGCACACCCACAAGGGGCCCGAATGGCAGGTGCCCAAAGGTACCTCTGATTTTAAGGGCACGTGTCATCACACCGGGTCCACCCAGACAGTCTGGGATAATCGCCCTCTTTCAGGTCCTCTAGTTGGTAACTTTACTCCTGCCAAGTCCCCTTTGCCCTGTAAGGTACCATGTTCACAGGTGGGATTTCTCAAGATACAGCCTTAGGGATCAGGGCAATTAGGGTGCACAACATCTAGGGGCCATAATTCTGCTTCTCCAACATCCGTGAGGGGGGGTCACATGCAGAGTGTGCGGCTGTGGATCCTGATTCCCTGGCCTCCAATGAGAATCTGCATTTCTGCCGTCTCCATGGCAACTCTTCCGCCGCTGGTCCGTGGAGCACATTTGAGTGGCAAAGCGTTAGACCAGACGAAGTGAATTTACAGCCCCCAGCCCAGCTCAAACCCAAGACAGCATTTCAGTCCCTGAAACCCTGTGGTTCTCAAACCTAAGGGAGCCTCGGAATCACCAGAAAACATGTCAAAATACGGACTGCTGGGCTCCGCCCCCAGCATTTCCGGGTCAGAAGGTCCTGGATGGGACTTGAGGATGGACATTTCTAACAGGCTCCCAAGTGGCACCGAAGGTGCTGGTTTGGGGGCTGCACTTTGAGAACCGCTCCGTGAAACTAGGAGAGAGGCAGTCCCTTTGCTAGTATTACATGCAGGAGCATTTGACACCCTTGTTTTTAAAAGCAGCATCGTCTTTAAAAGCAGCGTCCCTTTTTTTGTTCAATATGATTGCATCCCCTTAAGCAGCTCCGCGCATCTGTCAGAAGTGACAAGACGCCCCTTGGGATCTCATCCACTTTCATCAAAGGGCTGGATTTCCTTTTCATGTGCCGACCTGCATCCTTCTGCTTTGGGAGCACCAAGAAGTAGACTCATGAATAGCTGGAACCGCTGACATTATGGGTTGTCCCAATATTTGTTTTTGTTACAAAAGCAACCGTTGTTTGTCGTAGAAAATATAGCTAAAAAGAAAACACCATAATCCCACCCAAAGGTGGCTACTCTGTTCTCCCCAACCTTTTTCGATAAATACCTGTCAATCTAAATAGACGCATAGGTAGGGTTTTGCTTCCAAAAATACCTACAGCAAACTGTGTTGTAACCTACTTTTAAAATATTTCATAAATGTCTTTCTATCTCACTCCCCCTTTTAGCCCTAAGCTTCAACCCCTTCACGCAATAAAAAGCATCCAGGTGCGGTGATTGGCGGCTTCCCCCTGCACACCTGTGGTTGGAGGGCGGCCTGCGAACAGCAGTGGCTCCCCGGGGAAGAAGCCAATGCACAGAGGACGGGGCTCATTCAGAAGTAGGCTCCTTGGTCCCTGAGCCATCACTGCAGAGCTGACCCCCACCCCACCCCACTTTTTTTTGCTTTTTTTCTTTTTGGAGGAATGATTCGGCTGAGTGCTCCGGATCTGGAAATGCCTTGGCACCGGAATCAAATTCTCAGAAAGCTGAATCAGGACTGTGTGTCCTGGCAATCGAGACGCACAGTCACGGGATAAAAGGGCCTCCTGCCACTATTTTTCAGGGCCCTTAGAGGCTTCCAGAATTTTGGAGTATTGATAAAAGTATGTTTGGGGTACAAACTTATTTTCCATTCTGTGAGTGACATAGCCTCCTTTCCAGCAGCTAGTAAATGATTAGAGCAAGAAAGAAACGTTTAATGACAAGCTTTCCCCCAGTGAGCCCACTGGCAATAGACAGTGAACAGACAGGCACGCAGCCCCAGGGCCTGCCTGCCAGGGCAGACTGGGCGTGTGAGGTCCAGGGCATCTCAGAACCTGAGATGCGTCTGTGGGCACCTCCCCCTGGGGGGCCCGTTCCTGGCAACAACTGGCGGGAGGTCGTGTGCAGCCCCCAGCAAGGCGAGCTGTTCTTTCTTTTCCGCAGAACGAAGTGATCAGCCAGCAGCTGTGCGTCATCTTCACTCACTGCTACGGGCCCTACCCCATCCCCAAGCTCACAGAGATCAAACGGAAGCAGACCTCCCGCCTGGGTGAGTGTTTCCCCGGCCCTGCCCTGCGCTGCCAGGGGTGTTGCTTTGTGATTTCAGGACGAGAAAGAAGCGAGGCCTGTAAAGAAGGGTGGGGAATGTTTGAGAGCAAATAGATACCAGCGTCAGGCAGGTGCAGATTAGGATGTCACTTGGATTATGTGATAAAACTGGAGGAAATACCTCCGGAGGCTGGACGGGGACACTCACCAACACCCTCTTCCTCCAAGTGAAAGATGACAGGCAGTGACAGTGGGAAGGTCTCTGGAGCCCTGCAGGCAGGTAGATTCGAAAAGCAACCCAAGGGCCCATCAATAGACAAGCAGATGAAAAAGCTGTGGTACATATATGTGGTGGAATATTACTGAGCCATGAAAAAGAATGCAATTTTACTATGTGCAACAGGATGGCTGAACCTTCAGGTTATTGTGCTGAGTTAAATAAATTAATCCAAAAAAGGTATATACAACCTGATTTTACATGTATGTGGGATCTAAAGAACAAAATAAACAAAATTCAGTCAGATGCAGATAGTCGCCAGAGGGGAGTGGGGTTTTGGGACTAAGTGAATAAGGTGAACGATTAAAAAGTACAGACTGGGCCCTCACTAGTGTGGCTCAGTTGCTTGGGTGCCATCTAGCAAAGCGGAAGGTCGCAGTTTGATTCCCAGTCAGGGCATATGCCTTAGTCCCCAAATGGGGCGTGTACAAGAGCCAACCGATCAATGTTTCTCTCTTAACGTCAGTATTTCTTTCTCTTTACCCCCGCCTTCCTCTCTCTCTAAAAATAAGTTTTTTAGATCTTTTTAAAAATCTTACTTAAACAAAGCACAAATTGGTAGTTACAAATCAGTCACAGGGATATGAAGTGTGGCACAGGGAATGCAGCCAATAACACCGTGATGACTGTGTGTGGTGCCAGGTGGGAACCGGAAACACGGGGGTGGGGGACACTCAGAGTTTACACGGCTGTCTAACCACGCTGCCGTGCACCTGCATCTAAAACAAAATATGGACTTTTAAAAAAATGGGAAATGTTAAGGAAAGACGGAAAGGAGAGCCTCACATGTACAAATTTTGCGATTTTTTAAAAAAATGTAATAAAACCAGTACCGGAGGAAAAATAATAAAAGAAGCCTGAGCTGTGCATGGCGGCTGTCCCCCAGGCCTCCCTGAGGGGGACATGCACGGGACAGTGACAGGCCATCGTGTTCCTCTGGTGGGGCCTCCTGCAGGGAGCTCGGAGGAGAGAGGAATGAGCCCCCCCACACACACACAGACACACACTCACACTCACACACACGTGAGGGGCACCTACCTGATCTGAGGATCCTGGGTGCTCTGAGTCCCATCAGGGTAGCCGTCTCCATTTGTATTCTTCTTGGACACTTGCCCTGAGCTGGCCCCAGCCGAGGCCTTGACCTACCCTAGCTCTGGTCATCCTCAGGCCGCCCCAGGAGGCCGGAGGACACTGGGAGTCATCCCCCGTCACAGCTGAGGAAAGGGGGGCTCTGCAGACCCCACAGTATCAGTGCAGGTGGAGCTGGGCCCTGAACTAGGTTCACCCGAAGCCATAATTACATCGTCCTGGGGTTTTAGCTTCTGGGATTTCCCAGAAGAAACCTCTCCATCGGGCGCTGATTTCGTTCCGAGGACCCTGAGGCTGCTGCAGCCCCTTGGACCAGCCTGGGAAAAAAGGCAAAGAAGTACTTGGCTGCCTGGAAACCTGAACCATGAGCCTTCTGCTGCAGGGCCTCTCTCCTTGCTGCCTGGGGAGTTATCAAATATTAAAGCTATTTTAACATGAAAGGATTCCTCTTCTAATGAAAGTTGGGGGCTTTCCTGCTTCCTACTTCCTTTTCCTACAAAGACCGGAAAGCATTTGGTAAAGGAAGCATCAGAAAATCCTACTCTTTCGCAAAACCACTACTTCTGAAACAGGCGAGCTAGTCTGAGTGAAGAGCCTGAATTCATGGAACCGTTCTAAAGTATTGTACCTCTGTCCCCGCCAGGAATAAATGGTCAATTTAAATGACACAGTGTTTTGTTAAATGGAAAACTTTGCAGCTGAGTCCTGTGAGCAAACCAGGATTCACCAAAACCACAAGTATTGCCACCTTGTAGAAACAGGTGTTGATTAAAATATCCTAAGTGCAACAAATTACGAAGACCAATCAATCACTAGCCTTCAGAGAATGAAGGCTGCATCCCCACAACATAGCAGCATCTGACATCTGGGCGTCCTCCCAGACGCCCTTGTTAGAGCGAGTTTTTGCGAGGGCTGTTTTAACGGCGCAGCATAAATTCTGCTTTTCTGTAGCTATAGGAGAGGAAGGAACTTTTTTTTTCCCTCCTGAACTTGCTGAGATTTCTTTCATCAGCAATTTTAAAGTCCTCGTTTTTATTTTTTTGCCAAGTCTTGGAGTTCCAAGGGGTAGAGCAAGAGAAGAAAGGCAGGCCCAAGAGGCTCCAGGCTCACAACATGAAAGAAAAAGGGCAGAATATATGTATAATTATCGATAAATGGAATATGGAACATGTAGTGATTCGCATCTTCAGTATAGCATTTCAAGCTAGGCTAACTAATGGTTGCCAAACAGGGGGTTCTTTAAGGACCTGCTTTAAAGGAAAGTTAGAATGATTAGTGACAAGGGTCCCAAACTGGCATCTCTATGGGGCCAGGCAGGTCATATAAATGAGTGAAATGGCCTCGGTGTAAGACAGTAGGGAGCGGCAGGGACTATGGCAAACTGCTGTATGCACGCCTTATTTTTTTGTGTGAATATATTGTCCTCCTGCTGTTTCAATGAATTCTGGGAGAGAATGGTAACAAGAGCTAATGGGAGGAGCTATTAGCGATTTGGGGCACAGGATGGGGATGGTCGGAGGTAGACAGTGGGAGAGAGAGTGGGCAGAGCGAGGCGGGTGGCTGAGAAGAAGGGGGAGGTCACCCCGGCCTGTTAACTGTCTTTAAAGCAGGTGGAGAAGTGGGGTTTTGTCAACTCAGAGGCCTCCCTCCTTCCTTTTACCTGGATAGTTTTACAAATTTGGGGAGGGGGCGGTTAATAAAAAATTTGGAGATAGTGGGATTACAGTTGATTTTGATGTTTTATTGCTTTTTCTTTTTTGGATATGTATTAAATTAAAGCTTCTTAGCGCGAAGAGGTGACAGAGAATGTGAGGGTACAGCCAACCACCAGGACCCTGCCTGGGGCAGCGGAGGGGCTGGGGGCTGAGTGAGGAGAACAAGTCAGGAAGTTGAGTTCTGGGTCCAAGCTGCAGTGTCTGGGCAAAAAAAGGGGGCCTGGGGTTCGAGGTCAGACAGGACCGGCCCAACAGCTGGTGGGCCACAGCCCCCAGGAATCCAGGGATTGGTTCCCTCCCTCAGTGTTTGGGGCCAGCCTAAACTTAGCTATGGAGAGGAGCTGGGGCTTCACTTGAGGACAAACTTTTGACCCCTGGGGAAGGGCCCATCAACAGCAGGCAGATCCCCGGGTGAAGAAGGAGCTTGATGTCTTCAACAGGCTTCAAGAACAAGACTCTGAAGCACTGGTCAAGACGTTCTTTCATTCATCCAAAAAGTAGTGATTGAGCATCTAGGGGCGTACCACCCCTTGGTATTAATTAGCACAGTTCATTCCCAGGGGCAGTGTGTGTCGGCTGATTTGCTAAGTGCTTCCCATAAATTAATTCAGGCATCGCTCACCACAGCTCCAGGATGCAGGTGTGCAGTGGGCATTCGCATGCCCGTTTTACAGGAAGGAAAATGGAGGCACGGGGTGGTTCAGTAACTTGCCCAAGGTCGCTGAGATTTCTGGCCTCAGAGCTCACATTCTTACTACACTCTACCACCTTGCTGTGCCCAACATAGAGGGAAGGAGGTGAAAAGGGCAGGCGAGGCCCTGCCCTCCCAGAGCGCGCTGGCCATGCTGGCCGGAGGGAGAGGCAGACGGAGTGGATACACAGTAACGATGGGACAATACAGATGTTAAGGAATCTTCGATTTACAGACTCTAAGGGCCCACCCTGAAAAAATAAATAAAGTTAAGGTCCACCCTGGGGTGCTGCGGCCCAAGTGAGTTAACAGGGCAAGTGACCTAAGAGGAAGGCCAGCAGAGGCTGAGCCACCTTGCCCTCTCACCTAGGTTAGATGGACTCAGGAACTGAGTGCGGTGGACCCTGGTAGGTGCAGAGATGGTGGGGGCGGGGCGGGGGTGGATACTCTCGGGTAGGCAGAGGACAGACTGGCACCTTCAGCAGCCCCAGATCTAAGTGGCCGAAATGACGGGCAAATGGGAGCATCCCGGTGTTTAACAATGCAGGCCCTTGGCTTAGAATGTCTGCCTTGAAATCCTGGTTCCTCCACCTGTCGCCTGCTGGAGTGAGTCATTGTAACCTTTTGTGCCTCAGCTTCCTCAACTGCACACCTGACAGTGGTCCCTGTCCCCCAGGGCTGACTGACTGAGTGTCCATGTGTGAGTGCCAGCTTGCCCAGGGCCCTGTACATCATGAGTGTCCAGTAAGTGCCAGTTTTTATTAGAGACAAGGGCAGGGGGCTGGCTCATTTGCCACCGATGCCAGGAAAGAAAGGCTTGGATTTGGAACCACCCAGAATGCAGTGGCAAGGGGACAGCTTCCCTCACCCAGGGCCATCAGGAAGGGGCAGGAGACTGGGGGGAACGGCATTCCTAGAGGCAAGGTGGGCTGGTGTTGACTTTTCATGCCTGAAAGTCCTCTGAACGCAGCCTGTGGGCCAGTCTTCTCTGGGGAAGTGCTACTTTTCTTTTTTAAGATTTTATTTATTTATTAGACGGAAAGGGAGGGAGAAAGAGAGGGAGAGAAGCATCAATGTGCAAGAGATACATCGATCAGTTGCCTCTCACACGCCCCCAACTGGGGACTGGGCCCGCAACCCAGGCACGTGCCCTGACCAGGAATCGAACCAGCTATCTTTTGGTTCGCAGGCTGGTGCCCAGTCTACTGAGCCACACCAGCCAGGGTGGAAATGCTACTTTTAATTGCAAATAGGCTGTGAAGATTTTCTATGAAAAACTGGGTTTCAGTGATTTCAGTGTTCCTCTGACCCCTGTTTGCTCACTGTCCCACCAGTATCTTATCCCCTGGAATCCAGACGTCACCCTCTGCCCACTGACGCTGCCTTCTTTCCCTTTTCTATTCTAGATCCTCACTTCCTCAACAATAAAGAAATGTCTGATGTCACCTTTCTGGTGGAAGGAAGACCATTTTATGCGCACAAAGTACTATTATTTACAGCCTCTCCAAGGTATGTGCCGTCAGTGTGGACAGCGGATGAATTATGAGAGTGGCTGTTGCTATGACTATGCTTTGAAGTTCAACTTTGCTGGCATCTCCACTAGACTGGCAGATAAGCTTCACAAAATCAAGGGATTGAGAGCACAGGGCATTTGTGCATCGTGTTCATAGCAACATTATTTGCAGCAGCCAGAAGGTAGAAGCGGCCCAGGTGTCCGTCCGTGGGCGCATGGATAGACACACTGCGGCGTATGCATGTGTGATTCAGCCTGGAAAAGGAAGGCGATTCTGGCACACGCTACACCACGAATGAACCTTGGGGACATTAGACAAAGTGAAATAAGCCAGTCACAAGGAAACAAATACTGGGTGATTCCATCTACGTGTGGTACAGACTCGTCAGATTCATAGAGACAGAAAGCAGAACAGTGCTCACCAGGGGCTGGGTGGGGGGAGGGAGAGTTAGTGTTGAAGGACATGGAGGGCACATGGTATCTTCCAGAGACTGGCTGCACAACAGGGTGAATATACTTAACATTATTGCACACTTACAGACGGTAAAGCGGGTAAATTTTTATGTTACGTGTTTTTCACACGCCATTAAAAGGGGTACAGGGCGGCCACCACCACAAACAGCAGCACCTCTGTGTGGCTTAGGCGCCAGGAACCCCAGGCAGGCAGAGCACGTGTGGGGCGGAACACAGCAGAGGGTGGGTGAGGTTTTCGCCCCCTCAGCCAGGTGCCTCGGGCAGGGAGTGCACAACCTGAAACCTCACACGCAGCAGCCTTGACGGGCCTGTTCTCCAAACGCCAGGCGACTCTGGCATAAGCCACTGAAATACTCAGGTCCTGAGCCTTACTTTTCCCTGACCATGGAGTGTACAACTGTGCAACCCCCTCCTGCCCCCACCACAGCCTCCCTCCTCCTCTCAGTTTGAGATGAGCTGGGGCTGACCACGTGCAACCACACCATCCAAGGACCCGAACAGGGTCGGGGAAGCTGGGCAGAGGAGAGAGTGATGCCTAAGTGAGGAGGAGGCAGGCAGGGAGTGAGGAGCCCACTTCCATCCAGGACGTCTGCCCAGGACTGTGTCTGACCGGCACTCCCTGGGTCCTGACAGCATCCTGGCATCTGCACTGCACCCCCCACCCCAAACCAGATACAAGCCCTACATGCCTGCTTTGCCAGCACAAGAAGAATAGGCTGTCCCTTGCCTAGTTCTCAGTCGTGACACTGTAGAAGAACCGGATGGATATTGTGCGGATGGTAATTTCTTAGTTTCGACAACGGTGCTTGGCTGTCCGTGCAGGATGTTAACGTGAGGGGGAACTGGGTGAAGAGCGAACAGGAATTCTGGACTGTCTTCACAACTCTTCTCTATACCTCTAAGTACTTCAAGACTAAAAGTTTAATTTAAAAAATCGAGCTTATTCCTGAATATATGGAGTGTCGGTGTGTTCCAATGAGAGGGTCCCTGCCCTCAAGGAGCGTACAGTTTACTCGAGGGCAGGAAGGGGCATCCGAAGCCCAGACAGAAGGTCAGCCAGAGGGAGACCCCCCAGGGAGTCATCAGGTCTTGAGAAAATGCCTACGACGCATCCGGCAGGCACTGGCCCCGAGGATGCAGCGGGAGCACAAAGGGCGGAGTCCCTGCCTCCTGGAGCAGCAGCTGTGAGGCAGGGGCCGTAGGAGGTGGGAGGGCCCCACAGACAGCAGAGGACCACGAAGCCCCAGCTCAGAGAAGACTCCCTGAGGGGGGCAGCCTTTGTGGTGGGCCCTGCAAGACAGATGGGGTTTCCCAAGGCATCCATTCTTTCCTAATCACCTGTTTGAGGAGTAACACTGTTCTTTAAAGTTGGGCTTTAACTTTAAATTGGATTATGGTATCATCCAGGGAGGGAGAAGGTTAGATTAAGAAATCTGTGCATCCCTGGCTGGTGTGGCTCAGTGGACTGAGTGCTGGCCTGTGAACCAAAAGGGCACCGGTTCAGTTCCCAGTCAGAGCACATGCTTGGGCTGTGAGCCAGATCCCCAGGTGAGGGGTATGTGAGTTGATCAATGTATCTCTTGTGCAAGAGGCAACTGATCCAAGTATCTCTCGCACATCCATGTTTTTCTCCCTCTCTTTCTTCCTCCACCTCTCTAAAATAAACAAAAATCTTTTGTTTTTAAAGTGATCTGTGGAGATGCCATTGTTGTGTGTCAGAGTTAGGGAGATAAAAGAGCTGAGTTTCCTGCCCACGGAGAGTGTGTTCGTGAGTCTTCTCTTTTTGTGTTCTCGTGCAGGTTCAAAGCGCTCCTGTCCAGCAAACCAACAAACGACGGCAACTGCATAGAGATCGGCTACGTGAAGTACCCCATCTTTCAGGTGAGCCCTGCTGTGGGCGGGAGGACCGCGGCGGTTCCCTCTGGTCCTTGGCCTGGGACTCAGCCCCTGCAACAAAACACCCGTCTCCTGCCCCGAGGGCCCCACCTCACACTGCCCTGACCACTTAACATCCATTCATCCCTACACTGCTACTTGAGCACCTACTACGTGCCTGACACTGTGCTGGGGCCTGGGGACACACAGGGTAAAGGGACGTCTTCTCCTGGGGACTCCCAGTCCAGACGGGGTAACTCTGAGTAATTTTGTACTTATAGTATAATGTGGGGTGTATGACAGGGAGCGGGGAGCCTCCGTGCTGTGGGGGGGCTTCCTGGCTGAGGTGTCAGCAGAAATATTGAAGGCTGGGAAGTTGGCGAGCCGTAGCAGGGCTTCGCGCTTCAGAAAGGCGCCGGGGGAGGCAGGGACAGGCAACGTCCCGGGACGGTAGTTGAGCCCGGTGTGAACAGGAGCCTGTGGACTTCAGGGAATCCAATGTCCAATTCATAGTATAAATCCAGTTCTAACATTGATCGGAAGCGAAGGTACATAGGAAAGGAAGGTGCCGTTGTCAGAGGTCGGATGACACTACATTGTCTCTTTCCCATTCCGGGAAGTCGACACCGTTAGCGATGGGGCCTGGTGTATGTGGCGTCTCCTTGGGGGCACTGCGGCCCTCTCCCCTTTCCCGCCCCTCCTTCCCGCCTGAATCATGCGGACATTCTCACAGCTCACAGAGCCCCTCACCCACCCCTGCATCGACTTTGCAGCCCTTTGAGGCTCATCCAGGGCATGATACCTGTGGGCGGCTTCCTGCCACGCAGGGGAGCCTGGGGTCCCTCCACGCTGTCCTCCCACCAGCCGGGGTCAGAAAGCCAGCTTGGGGGTCCTGAGAACGATAGGTACCACCTTCTGAACAGGGCTTGCAGACCTGGAGAGAGTAACCAAGGGGGTAAGACTCAAGCCAGCCCTCCGAGACTCACATTCTAAGACAGTTGACGAGACTCTGAGAGACAAGCGGGAGGCCAGGCTGGCTGTGAGTGGGGTCACGGGGTGGGGGTCCCGATCTGGACACTGCAGGACAGAGCTGCATTCCAGGATTTGAGGGCTACGTTCATGTTCACACAGGCTCCTCCCCCTGTTTGAACCCAGTGTCCCTCGTGTGACCTGTCCTTTCTGAGCGTCGGTTTCCTCATCGAGTGGATGGGAGAGAGGGTTCCAGGGGCAGGAGCAGCATAAACGTGAACAAAGGTGCAGAAGCGGGAAGCCCTGCGGTATGTTTGAGGGGAAGTGATTATCAGTCCATTCGCTGGGTCTTCCAGGTGTATCGGAGACTGAAAGGACACATTGGCGCTGCATAGTGTGAGCCAAGTGGGGAGGAGGCAGGCCAGATGCTGGCTCTTGCCTGTGCCATTGACCCTGGTCCCCCAGATCCTGCCGTTCAGAGGGCTGCCAGGGAGACAGCAAGCCCTCGCCCCAGCCCCCAACATCTACATTTCCACCATTCAAGATGTGCTCCTTCGACTATGTTAAAACTCCAAAATAAGGAATTCTCCCCAAATAATCATGGGCAAGGCGCTCTCCTCTCTCAGCTCCCTTTCCCCCATTTTAAACAAGTTCACCATCGTCACCCCTCTGGTGAGGGGTCTTGTGGAGATTAGCGAGCAGGACGACATGGGAAAGCGTTCAGCTTGGCATCTGGTTCGCTGTGGCAGTTATTATGCGGGTGGTCGTTTCCTAAGGCATAACCGATAAACCACCTCCCTGCCAAGCATCAGTCCCTGAGGAGTGGGCTACTTTGAACTACACACTGAGGAACGGATGAAAAAGGGCCAAGGCCAAGGCCAGCCTGGGAGAGCCACTGGGGTGGGGGGTAGCAGAGAGGAGGAGGCTGCAGGCCCACGGTGGGACCGGGGAGTGGGCACACCCCCGTACCTATGAGAGCCTGTGTCCCCTTTCCCGGCCCCTCACCACAGTTTCTACTGAGAGCAAAGTGGCCACGGCCCTTTCTGGGGCGGCGGCAGCTGTTGGATTGAAATGTTCCCATGAAACTGCGGCTTTGCTTTAGGGTTAGGGCTGGGGAGAGTGGTGAAGAAGCCGTCATGCAGCCCCACCTGTCACTGAGGCACTGGCCTCTGCTTGCACGTGGTTGTCTGAATTATTCTTGCCAGTTGTAGAGAGAAGACCACAGAGAACGTAAATGATTCATGCCCCTGGTCTTAGTGCTAGTTAGCGACAGAGTCTGGATTCGAACCAGCCTATCTGGCGCCAAAGCCTGGGCACTTGGTTCTGGAATTCTCTTCCTAAATGGCAACAATGCTAAGCGCAGCTTGCATTTCTTGAGTGCTTACTATGTGTAAGGCTTCAAGCCGGTGGTTTTCCACCTGGGCTGCGTGTTAGACTCACCTGGGAGCTTTGAAATGCCCAGTGGCCAGGCCACGAGTCAGACCAGTTAGAGCAGAGTCCGAGCTGGGGCCCAGGCATCAGCATTTTGAAGTCTGCCTTCCTCCCATCATCCCAGTGGGCAGCCAAGAGGGACCACCGGTGCTCTGAGTCACAGTGGTTCCCAAACTTGAGCAGGCTTCAAAATACCCAGTGGGCGGTGGGGTGGGGGAGGCTTGCCAAAACACAGAAAACTCGCTAAAGTGCAGATTCCTAGCCCTAACCGCAGAATTCTTGGTTCTATAAGCCTGGGCTATGGCCTGGGAATCTGCGTTTCTAACAAGAATCCAGGAGATGCTGATGCTGCTGGTCCAGGGGCCACACTGAGAACCACTGCTACCCATCACCTCATTCAGCCCTTCCAGCTGCCCCTCCAGGTAGCGTTCCCACCTTACAGATGGGGCCGGGCCTCCGGTGAAGGGACTGGCCTGAGCTCCCACTGCTCATCACTGTGGAGCTGAGGGCCCGACGCAGGCCTGGCTGATCCCCAGGCCTAGGTCTTCACAGCCTCCCTGCTGCGGGGACCTGGGCCTTCCCTAAAAGTCAGCCACTAGAGCCTGAACTAGATGCTGGAAAATGGCATGTCCCCAGCTCTCTGAGTACTCTAGAAGGGGGCGTGCACTTCTACCGTTCGGCCTGGGACTAACTGGGGAGGTCCCTGAGAGAAGACTTGTCTTGCAGTAGGCACCCAACAAATTCAACAGATCCACCGAGTAAGCCGCCATCGTGGGGAAGCACAGTCTAAGGGACCAAGGCCTGTAGTTGCTTCAGACCGGGAAGGCGTCCTGGCCACAGGAGCCTCCGACTCCTATAAGGGGCAGGGACCAGGCCCCAGGGACTTTTCTTTGTGCCCGCCTTCTTCCCCAGAAAAGAAGAAAAGCCTCATTTGTGGCTTGAAATAGGCCAAGTTGGGCGGAATCCGACCCAGAAGGAGACTCCCAGGGGGCTGTTCACTTCGCTTCCACGCTGACAGGAGAATTTTAGTTAATGAGGCTGCTTTGAATGCCCTACCTCCAAGACTGCTTAACATCACACGCGGGCGAGAGCCAGACGCGGCCGAGGCTGCACCTGGGTGTGGCGCCTCCGTGAGGCTGTGCTCGCCATTCCAATCCCTGCTTCATGCAGGTTGACAGCTGCCAAGAAAAACAACTCCATAACCAGGTCGTTTAGGCTAATGACGGCTCGTTGCACCCCCTTGCAGAAAAGGCTTGTGCTGGCAGAGTCTGAGGCCGCACGGGGCAGCCCCATTTAAATGCTGTTAGCCCCGGGCATTTCCACTAAGGAGCAGCATTTCAAGTCCTGGGCCCAACCTCAAGGGAATGAGATAACAGGACCCAGAAGTGCTTTGTAAATGGCTCTCGGGGCTGTTGTCGTTGGTTTGGCTTTTATTAAAGAAAGGTTCCAGGAGAAGAAGTTGGTTTTAATACCGCTTTAAGACGGCTGTGTCTGTGTCACTGACGCTTTGTTTACTGTGTCCTTTCTTCCAGCTGGTCATGCAGTATCTCTACTATGGTGGCCCAGAGTCCCTTCTCATTAAAAACAATGAGGTAATGGAGGTAAGGAATCCGCCCTGTCACTGGGGGCTGGGCAGGGGGACACTTCCACAAACCCAGGTCACAGCGCATGTCAGTGGCAGGTCTGGGGGACCCACATTGGGTTTGTGTTTGGATGCAGGCTTTGGGGCCCTCCCGACTCCTTAGACCCCACCCCCCCAGAGAAGAGGCTTCTCATCGTGCCCCCTTGCCCCCAAGGCTGGGATGCTCCGTGCACTAGCCCAACCCCTGTCTGTGACACTTGGTTTTAACTGGCCCTGGGCCGTGGGGTACAGGAAATTGACTGAGAGGGCGAGTCTCCCAGCGCAGCTGGGGCTCAGCAGCCTCATCAGGAACCATCCTGGATGACTTCTCCTGCCTTGTCATCTGTGAGAGAAGTATATCATCCGGAACCCTCCCTCAGCTCGCAGCACTGTCTCTGACCAGATGCCGAGAGCCATCACAAAGCTCACCTAGCTTCACTGCACTCGGCCGGCCCTCACTCCGCAGCCCCTTGGCTGGCTGTTCCCTGACCCCCATCTGCCCTTGATAGTTCAGCCTGTGCCAGGGAATCTGTCTGTCCCTGCTTTTTTCTGTCCAAGGCCAAGGTTTCGCCTGCTCCTGCCAAGACATGGAACCCTTGTTGGTTTTCCTGCTCCAAGCTAGGAGCTTTGATCCAAAAGCCAAAATCACTCTGGCCCTGAGCAGAGAGACAGGACCCCCCTCCCCAACTCGGGTGTCTGAAGTCTAGGGTGCCTGGCTGATTGGAGATGTCAGACACAATCACGAGGAGACCTCACACAGCAGTCAAAGCGTGGGCTCCAGGACAGACTGGGTTTAAATCCAGGCTCTGCCTCTTCTGAACTGTGTGATCTGGGACCAGTGATTTAACCTCTCTGAGACTCAGTTTCCTCACCTGTAAAATGGGGTAATAATATCTACCTCATTGGGTTTTCAGGATTTTAAGAGTTCCCGTCTATCAGGTACTTAGAATAGTGCGCAGCACACAGTGGGTTCCATAGGGGCTGTGCACTCACTGTGTGGCCCCTTTTTTCCTCTTCTTACCCCATGAAAGCTCCCCAGGTCACTCCCCATTCCGCCCCCCGAGAGTTAATGCCCTTGTCTCTCTGGACCGCCCCTCTGGCACCTCTCCTCCACCTCCACACCAGGCCGCCTGCCATCTGAGGACACAGGCTCTTTTGTAAACATTTAAAAAATTCTTTTTAAGTCAAAATAATGAAGGTACATTTAGATCATATAAATAATACAGAAGTCGTCTGTCCATAAAAAAAGGCGGTTCACTCAGCCACACACACCACCCCACCCCGTCCTCCCCCTGAAGTCAGTCCCTTGGAACTCCTGCTTTAGCTCTCTCCCCTCCCCCAAGCCTGTTGCTCTCTCCGTGCGCTCTGATGAGCATCTCCCAGCCACGCGCCCGCCGTGCTCAGGGCCAGGATGCAGCAGTGAGACACACGGACAGAGCTCCCTGCCCTCCCAGACTCCGGGGAGGGCGACAGGCATGACGTCGTGTCTGGTGTGAGAAGGGCTGTGAGGAAGTGAAAGACAGGGTCAGGGGTCAGGCGGTGATGGGGGGAGGCCCCCTGAGACGAGGCGGTCTGGCAGGCTTCTCTTGAGGAGGCGACACTGGAGCGGAGACCTAGATGAACACAGGGAGCCAGCCGCACCCATGTCCAGCTTGCTGAATAATATGGTAACGCAGGAGCTGCAAGCCGGGCAGCTGCATTTGTGTTTGTGACATTGGGAAAGCCCCCTCCCCCCCGAAAAGACCAGCAGATGTGGGCATGCCCTTTACCACTCAGTTGGGGGGGGGGCGATGACAGTGCGTTGGGCAGGGGGGACTGTGCCCCACCTCCAGCCTTGACACTACTTACAGGGTTAGGGAGGGAGTAGGGTGTCAAAAATCTATACTTCATGATAAACACAGAAGCCTCAAGACACAGGGGCCTTGAGAGGGCTGGGACATCCAGATACTGACCCTGTACCTCCTTCCTATGGCTGCTGGCCAGGCGGCCACCTGTTCTCTGAGGTCGTGGAGGGGCCACGTCCTGAGTCACCCCACAAAGACCATTCATCAATGCTGGACAGAACAGTTTTAGACATTGTGCTTGACCTTCAGCTGTAATAGATGTGAAGTTGGTTCCCTTCCACCCCGCCCCCCATAGAGTCCATCACTGTGTCTCTTTCCTCTAGGGCTACCTCCCTGCTTTAGAGTGAGCCACCGACACTGTCTCCGCTCCCTTCATCTCAGGACACCACTATGGAACAGGAGGATTTTTATTACCGCTGTTCCTTTCCTCCCACCTCCCACCCTCTAATGGGCTCTTTTTTTATGGTTCTTAGCTTGTGTCTGCGGCTAAATTTTTCCAGCTGGAGGCTCTGCAGCGACACTGTGAGATTATCTGTGCGAAGGGCATCAACACGGACAACTGCGTGGATATTTACAACCACGCCAAGGTAACCAACCTCTCGGGCGACCCGAGCTTACACTGCGCAGGCGCATGGGCGAGGGGCCTCCTCCACAGACAGAGACAGGCGGAGCGCCAACGCTGGGCGTGCTGACCCACCGACACCCCACCCAAGATCTGCTTCCTGCTCTCTTCATCCCCCCTCCAGAATACAGTGAGAGCAGGAACCCACTCTGTGCTTCCAACAACGGCTTGGGAGGCACGGGAACTGCATTGCAGACTCATTCAGCCCCGCCCCAGTGGCCCCTGCCTCCTGCGGTTCTAAGAAGCCCCCAGGGTTGGCCTGTGCTGCCGGCCAGAGCTACACCCGGAGTAGCAAGGTGCTGGGACAGGCTGTGAAAGTGTGGGCTCCAGCCTAGCACCGTCAGCACCATCAGGGGACTTGTTAGAAATGTAGCTTCTAGGACAGCACCCCGGACCTGCAGACTCAAACGCTGGCGAGAGGCCCATCTGTGGCTTCGTGGGTGGTGCCGGCCCATGCCTGAGAGCGACACCTGCTCTTCTCCTGCTGAGGTTGCCAGCATGGCTGCCCTGCAGACTCACCTGGATACTCACCCAGCCTCCCTGTGCCTGAGACCTAGCCCAGAGCGATTAAGTCAGCCTCTGGGGGTGGAGCCCGGGAAAAGGTGTTTTTCTGAGCTCCCTGGGTGATTCTCCTGTGTGGGTGAGGTTGATAACAGAGTGTCAGGACTGGAGAGAGCCAGGGACAGAGGGATCGGGACACTACCACTCAGAATCACTGGGGAGAGTCTCAGTCTGTTTAGCACTGCCCCCTCCCTGGCCACAGCAGGGTGTCTGCAGCCGGGCCCCAGAATCTGTATTTTTCACAAACCCCCAGGGTGACTTCAGTGCTAAGGCCAGCCCACGCTCCAGCTTTCGGAAACACTGGTCTTTATCTAGTTCGTTTCACAAGTGGGAACCCAGGGACTGAGAGGCTTAATGAGTCCAGAGACCCCTTCACTTTGCTTCATGTGCTCACCCCAATGGCGGGGGTGGGGAGGCAGGGGAGATTAGAATTTCCTAGGAAGAAACAACGAAATACGATCAGGGATTCAATGAAAACAAAATGGGTCGTATAACTGGAGTTCAGTACCCTTGCCCCTGACGTGAGTGACAGCTGATGTGAGTGATTTTTCTCATTGGTCATCACACCAAATCAAGTTGCGTTTGCGGTGTCGTTCTCTGAAGCCAACACTCAGCCACCCCTTCGAATGTGCAGGTGCCCGTGCAAACAGCCTGGTTGCACCATTGCTGTTCGTCCTCCCCACAGCCCTGTGCAGGGAACGCTGCCCTGTCAGAATAAGGAAGCAGGCAGAGAGAGGTGCAGTAACTTGCTGAGGTTTTTACTGTGGCGAAACACATGTAACCCGAAACTCACGTTTTAACCCTTTCTAAGCGAGCAGTTCTTGTGCAGCCAGCACCCGTCTGCAGAGCTCTTCATCTCCAAACTGCAACTCCATCCCCATTAAACCCTCACTCCCTGCTTTCCTCTCCACCCAGCTGCTGGAAACCACCACTTTCCTTTATCTATCAAGGGCTCTAGATCCCTTGTATAGGTGGAATCATGCAGTACTTGTCCTTTCGCGAGGGCTTATTCTGCTCAGCCCAGTGTTCTGAAGGTTCATCCATGTCATAGCATGTGCCCAAGTCTCCTTCCTTCCGAAGGCTGGCTAATAATACTCCATTATACACAGACCGCGTTGTGTTTATCCATTCACCTGTCGTGAGTGTTTGGGCTGTTTCCACCTTTCGCCTGTTGTGAATGTCGTTGAATGCTGTGAGCTCGGATGGGCCAATCTGTGTTCAGGGCCCTGTTTTCCTTTCTTTGGGGTTCGTACCCAGGAGTCTAAACCTAGACCTGTCTCATCCAAAGCACAGATTCTTAACTTTGTGTTTCCTGTCTGGCCTAAAGAGTGTTTGAAATATTTGCACAAATCCTCGATAGTCCAAGATTTTCTGATTAGTCACCAGTAAATCAGTCCAGCCAGGTACACATGCATATACCCACTGGGTGTTTGGGTAAAGTGACAGTTTTACCAAATTCTGGTTTCTCGGGACACAGCATCCAGAAAGGCTCTCTCCACCCAGGAAGAGAGCCTGAACGGTCCATGGTCTTCTGCCCACCTCCTCCCCCCAGCCATGGACACTCAGATTGCCCTGTGCACCCCCACATCCCCTGGTGGCAAGGCCTGCATCCCACAAACCCATTTTAACCTCTTCAGGCTCCTGGGCAGACATCTTCTCTAGCTATCTCGTTATTTAATAATGCAGCCCAGTGCAACGGGAGCCCTGGCTGGGGGCACGTTTGTGCCACAGGCTTAGAACACCTCAGGCAGAGAACTGTCCCTTCCATTGGCGTGCCTTTGCAGCCGGAGCGCTGCCTTCCTTGGCCTCCCAGGCCACGTCCTGGAGTGTTTCCGGTGCAGACATCCATTCTTCCTGATAAGGGCATGGAGCGCCAGGCAGTGCCAGCACCCTGCCCTTCTTCCTCTGCTCTGCTTCCCCTGGGCTGCGGACACCGCAGCGCCCCCTGCACTCGGGTTCTGTTACTGACAGATGGTGCTGCAAATTGAGGCTGATGTAGTAAAAGAGACTGAGAGGAAACCCTTGGTTTGGAACCCCAGTTGTTTAAATGCTAACAACTGTGTTCCAAGTGTCAGCAAGGCCGGGGCAACGTCGCCTCTGTTCTATGTCTGACTGGGGCAGCTGTGGGATTGCGCACGGATGAGAAGCCCGCCCCACAAATGCGCAGCATGGCCATCCTTTTTTAGCCAGCAAAGCCATCCCAAACTGCTCAGTTAACAAATAGAGGCTCTGGAACGTTTGATGGCCCATTCAGGGCATCTTTCAATGTAAGAAAAAGAGCAGGTGATCATCAAATTGAATCTCAATGGATGCACTGAGCTCAGCAATGCACTGTGATGCAAAGAACACAGGTTAGGAACATGAGGGTTTTGTTCCCTAGTGTTTATCGAGCAGCCACTATCACTGGGAACTGTATGTACCAGAATAACAAATTAGTAAGACGTGGTCTCTGCCCTTGAAAAAATTACAGTCCAAGGCAGGGGAGAGCAAACCTTCTCTGTAAAGGGCCACGTCAGTATGTGCACGCAGGCCACGCCACTCACCTCTGCCACTGTAGTACAAAAGCAGCCACAGATGATATATAAATAAATGGGTGTGGCTGTGTTCCAATAAAACTTTATTTACAAAAATAGGTAGTGGGCCAGGCCCACAGGCCTATAGATTGTCAACCATTGATTGGTCTAGGAGATGAGAGTTTCGGTCCCAGTTCTGTTAGTAATTAGCTGTGCGGACACAGACAAGTGTCTGATTTCCAGTCACCATTCAGAGGCTGCAGAATTACCTGGTGCACCCACCTGCCAAGTGCACCCTGAGTGCAGTTCCTTATAGTTTCTCCCTCTCATTTTGTAGCTTGGGAGACTGAGGCCCAGAGGGGTGATTTGACTTGCATAAGATTGCATATGTTTTTTGTGTTTGCTCAAGCACTTTGGAAGAATTTCTGTATATGTGGTAACATTGGTTGATAACCTTACATGTTTCAAGTGTACCACATTATAATTCGCTGTCTGTATGTACTGGCGTGCTCACTACCAGCATTCCAGCTTCCATCCAGCACCGTCCGGTAGCCCCTTTCCCATTTCACCCCCCACTGCCGACCACGCATCTGTGGGTTCATTTTGTGGTTTTGTTGGTGCATTTGTTTCTTTTTTGTTTTATGTTCCATATATGAGTAAAACTGATGGTTTTTGTCCTTTTCTGTCTGACTTATTTTATTTAGCATAAGAAAACCTTAAGGCTTATCAATGTCACTGCAAATGGCAACATTTCTTTTTTCATGGCTGAGTTGTATTCCACTGTTGCATTTGTGTGTGTGTGTATAATTGCTGATTCCTTCTTTGTCTTTATTTTATACCATATATATCACATTTTATATATCTACTTTATATATTACATGTGATATAATAGTTTTATATAATATATGATATAAATCTATTTATATTATATGTCACATCTTTATTCATTCATCTATTGATAGATATAGTATCTATCTTGGTTCCCATATCTTGGCTGTGGTTGATAATGCTGCAGTGACAATGGAGGTGCGTGTATCTTTTCAAATTAGTGTTTTTGTATTTTTCGGATACATACCCAGAAGTGGAATAGCTGGATCGTTAGGTACTTCTCTTCTTCATTTTACGAGGAACCTCCCTCCTGTTCTGCATGGCGGCTGCACCGATCTGCGGTCCCGCCCACAGAGCACGAGAGCTCCCTCTTCTCTATGTTCTCTTTTTGCTAATAGCCATTCTCAGGGGCGTGAGGTGATACCTCACTGTGGTTTTGATTTGCGCTTCTCTAATAATCAGTAATGTTGAACATCTTTTTCATGGGCTTGTTGTGTTTGTATGTCTTCCTTGGAAAAATATTGATTCAGATCCTCTGCCCATTTTTTAAATCAGATTGTTTTGTTATTACTGAGTTGGTTGCACGTGGTTTTTATGTAGACGGTTGGACTGTCGGCTCAGGGAATTAGCACATGATGTCAGTGAGTTCAAGAGTACAAGCCAGTTAGCTGAGCTGGGTTCTATAGACGGAGTCAGCTCTCCTAACCACACTCTGGCCTCATTGTATACGTGGGTCCCTGGAGATAAGTAATTGAGAGAATAATTCATTTACTCTCATGTATTACATTTACTCTCAATGTAAATGTGTAGTTTACATTTATGCTGATTACAATCAGTGTTCCAAACACTCCCAGGTATTATCTCATTTAATCCCAACAACAGCTGATTAGGTATTATTATGATCCCCATTTTATGCACAGGAATACCGAGGCTCAGAGAGATTACATCACTTCTCAACAGCAGATGGCTGGTGAGTGGCAAAGTCTGCAGTAAGAACTCAGGCAGGTTCCAGAGCCTCCTCCCTTAGCTCCTTTCCTGACCTGCCTCCTGAGCCTGATGGAGGACACAGTCCTGCCAGGAATCACATTCCACTGAATCCCCCAACAGGTCCGTGTGGCAGGTGTCGTAATTCCCATTTTGAAAAGGAGGGACCTAAAGTCAGAGGCCAAGGGACCCAGCCCTGGGCACATATTCAGACAGGTGGGACAGCCCCACCTGGAATCCAGGTCTTCCAGCTCCTTCCACCGTAACCCTGTTGGCACTGCCTCATTGTCAGCTCAGCGTTCTACACCTAACACCTTAACGTGCATCTCTGGTCTAAAGGACCGAATCCTAGAGCTTTCGGAAGGGCGATTCAGCATCTAAATAAAGCAGCAGGGTGCCATCTCAAGGAGCACTTAACAACCAAGTTCTGAGCCTCTAGTTCATTGTAACAGAGAGACCTACGAGCTTTGAAAACTCGAGAGAAGGGCAGCCAGACCTGTGTGGCTCAGTGGGTCGGGTGTCCTCCCACAAAGTGAAAGGTTGCCAGTTCCATTCTCAGGGCACGTGCCTGGGTTGCGGGTTCGGTCCCTGGTCTGGGCACGTACGAGAGGCAACTGATTGATGTTTCTCTCTCATGTTAATGTTTCTCCCCCTCAACACTAGAGAGAAGGACTAAAGACAGCTGGCCGACCCATGTATCCACATTTGCTTCTGCTCCCAAACTTGAATTCCTGCACCAAACGTGCTCATGAAATTAAATTCCTACCCTCCGATTAATGGCATCCGGCTGCAGGCAGAGCATCCTAACAGACTAAGCACAACCTAAGGCCTTGAACTATCAGGGTTCAGTTCCTGGTTCTGCCCTTGACATGTTGTGTGCATTTTTGTAAGTGATTCTGTTATCACCGTTTCCTCATCTATACATTGGAGGTGATAATAGTACCTGCCTCAAGGAAGTTCGAGCTACATAGGAAGCGCCTGATGAGGTGCCTGACACATCATACGCTATCAAGAGCCTTGCTGTTAGTTTCAGCCCTCTGAGGGTTAACCATTCATTCACACATTCACAAGTACTTACTAAGGGTCTGCCATCTGCCCAGCCCTCTGCTTGGGCTTGCAACAGTGAGCCGAGCAGGCGGAGTCCCTCCGTACAGGTTTAGTCTGTCAGAAACCACATCTGTCGATCTGTTTCTCCACCTCAGCACTATTAATGGTTCAGTCTGTGTAATTCTTCTCTGTGGGGCTGTTCGTGCATCGTGGGGTGTTCAGCCGCACTCCTGGCTTCTACCCATTAGATGCCAGTAGTACTCACCACCCCATTGGTGACAACCAAAAATATCTCCAGGCTTTTCCCAATGTCTCTTTGGAAGCAGACTTCCCCCCTGCCCTCAAGACACTGGGTGAGTAGGCAGTGCTCCCTCGTAGGATTGGTGTGAGAATTTAATGAGTTAATACTTTAAAGACCTTAGAATTGTGTCTGCAGCTCCATCTATGTGCCAGTGATCTATAGTGTTACAAAGAGACGCAAACCCCGGTGATTAACACAGCGAGTGCTTATTTCCCATGTGAGCTGACGGGAAGGCTGAAAGGTTCTTCTGGTCTCAGCAGGCCTGGCCTCTGAGGTCAGCAGGCTGGTCAGTCGCAGCTGGCTGTGCTGATCCCGCTGGACTCTGTCACTGTCAGAGCCTTCAGCTGGGGCAGCTGGGTAGGCTCTCCTCAGTCTCATGTAGTCACTCACACAGGCGGATGCAGGGATCTGAGGAGGAGCTGGGATGTACGCATGGCCACCCGAATCTAGCCCGGGACTGGTGACTCTCACTTCTACCCTGTTCTGTTGTCCCAAGCAGGTCCCAAGACCAGGCAGTGGGGGGAGACTCCAGCCCTTTGATAGGAGGGGCTGCAAAGTCATGTCCCAGGAATGTGAATACAGAAAAGGGTGGAGGAGAGTCAGGGCCACGTCTGCGGTCGATCTGCCAGAACAGGTGCCCTCCCTTATTGCATGTGGAAGCCATCAGGTGCGTCTCAGAAACATGACCATCTCCTGCTTCCTCCCCACTCTCCACAGTTTCTTGGCGTCACAGAGCTCTCAGCGTACTGTGAAGGCTACTTTCTCAAAAACATGATGGTCCTCATTGAAAACGAAGCATTTAAGCAGCTCCTATATGACAAAAACGGCGAAGGAACGGGCCAGGATGTGCTCCAGGACTTACAGAGGACGTTGGCCATCAGGATTCAGTCGATCCACTTGTCATCCTCCAAAGGCTCCATTGTATGAAATGCTCAGGGCAGGGAGTGCTCCCCAGGGACCTTCCAGTTCTCCTGCTGCATTGGCTTCACACAAACATACCAATTTCACCTGGCGTCTGTTCTAGGCGGGGCCATGGAGCTGCCTCTACTGCCTCAGCTTCCCTGGGACAGGCAAACCCAGCTCCCATGAATTCCTGTTGAAAATCGAAGGACATTCCGCTAGTCTGCAGATCGGAGCGCAGCTGGGTCCCGAGCTTGAAGGTCAACATGGGGCAGCCAAGCGAACCCCATCCGAAAGCACCCCTGGGTAGCTGAGCACCTGTTGCCGGGACCACTGTCGAAAGGATGGATTGGGAAACTAGAGGTTCTTTGGGTCCCCGGCTGACAGCTGGAAGAGCTAACTGCTGAGCGTTGTGTTCCTCATTCAGAACCTTCGTAGCTGCAGTCCATCAAGAGTCAACCAGGATCGCATTACCAATAACAAAGAAATAATTTGACAAATTTTTAGGGGTGGGGACTTTTTAAAATGTTCATAAGAAGAAACAATAAAAACAGGGCAGCCCTGTAGTTTAAAATCTATTTCTAAAAGCATAACAGTTCATTTTCAACTGAATCGTGTTTAGGGATCTGTGTTTTGAGATTTTTTTTTTCTTAAAAAAAAAAAAAGAAAACAAAACCAAAACAGACAGTAAGGCACAGGTCCACCCTGTATAAACCTGCATCCGACAAAATATTGCTGATACTCTAGACAAAGTGAAATAATAATCTTGCCTTAGTGATCATGGTTACACAAAAGAGATGCACTGCCAATACTCACTCTAACTCAGTAGCTGGAAACGACCTGCATGCTAATTGTGGTTTCGGGGTGACATTAAAACAGCCCCACATAACAAATCATGCATTTGCATGGGCCCGAACCTGTGAGATGTTAGGTTTGTGCTTCATTTTTGCCAAGGTAAAAAAAAAATGCTTCATCACCTCTCGCTGCCAGTCTGCTCGGTGAAACGGCCATATCCATTTCTTTTCCTAATTATGAATGAGCCCGGGATGCTTTTGCGGAAATGTGTTCCTAGATGATGCTGAATGGGGGCGTGGGTGGGGGGTACGTCAGAGAATTTACTAGTGATCCTGGAGTTTTCTCTGTATTCTCAGAAGATGTTAATAGTTTGTTACTAGCCAGAGAATATGACTATGCTAGATTATTTTTCAAGATGAAGCCTGTATAATAGGATGGATTCTTTCTGTATTCGGAGAGTGTACAGTATAGGGTTATCTATCATGAAAGTTGGTAACGACAGGGTTCGATTTGCTCTGCCATGTATCATAAGCAAAAGAGATTGGTGACGTGCCACAATGCTCCAAATAATTTTTCAGTTGCTGCCTTTTTTTTCTTGTCCTTTAATTTGAGACATAGATACATGCAATGAAAACTAGGAGAATGACTTGTACCCTTTGGGATGGCAAAGTTGTGGTGATAAGCCTATTTCCTAGCATGCCTTCGGGAAGCTGTGCACACACCCTAAATCTCCAAGGAGCTGCCGTTCAGAGGACCGATGCTGTGCTGTTTCGTGGGTGTGACCCATGGAGAACCCAGGCCACATCTGCCTTGAGTCCCGGTTCTCCTGTGATGCTGATACACAAGGCCTCTCTTCCACTTGGTCATTCACGAACCTCCTCAGCCCTGCCATCAAATGAGAAAGGAAAAGGACTACAGAGGCATCCAAGTGACAGACACTCAGCACGTGCGTGACTCGTCACTGTCTCCTGCTCCTCCATGTCCTCAGAGACGCTCCGTGGATGTTCCCTTAACCGAGACTGACTTCCCTGTGACTGTCCAGTGTGAGTTCAGGGTCTCTGGGCCCTGGCTTGTACAGCGGCAACACCTGATGGGCTCCTGTTATAGCTTGGTGTGCTTTCTCTGTCATTAAATGATTTTCCCAAACCGCACATCCTTCGTATACACAAGTGAGCTCTTTTTAATTTGTTGGTTTCAGCATAGTTGCTTTATACTCTTATATTGATTATATTAGTTTCAGGTGTGCAACATGGTGATTTGATGTTTTTATACCTTACAGTGCGATCGCCCCACTGATTCTAGTGATCATCTGTCACCGTGTTACTTGTCACAGTGTTATTGACAATGTTTCCCTGCCCCTCCTTCACCCAACCCTAAGTCCTCCCTTCTGGTCTCTGTTTCTGTGAGTCTGTTTTCTTTTGTTTGTTCGTTTTGTTTTGTAAGATCCCACATACATGTGAGACCACATGGTATTTGTCTTTGTCTGACTTATTTCACTTAGCCCATACTGGGTTCCATGTTGGTGCAAATGGCAAGATTTCATTCTTTTTTTATTGCTGTGTAATGTTCCATTGTGTGTGTTCTGTATCTCACATCTTCATTTATCTGTTGATGGACACCTAGGCAGCTTCTCTGTCTTGGCTGTGGTGAATAATGCTTCAGTGAATGTGGGGGTGCGAAAATCTTTGTTATTTTATTTTAGTTATTTATTTTTAGAAAGAGGAAAAGGGGGAGAGAAATATCAATGTGTAACCACATGCCCCCTACTGGGGACCAGGCCTTCAACCCAGGCATGTGCCCTGACTGAGAATCGAACCAGGAACCCTTTGGTTTGCAGGCCGGCACTGCATCCCCTGAGCCATACCAGCCAGGGCAAAGATCTTTCCAAATTAGTGTTTTTGTTATCTTCACATAAATACCCAGAAGTGGAGTTGCGGGTCCTACAGTAGATCTATTTTTAGATTTGCAGGAAATCTCCGTTCTGTTTTCCACAGTGGCTGCACCGGTCTGCATTCCCACCGACCGCGCATGAAGGTTCTCTTTCCCCACATCCCCACCGGCATTGGTGTTTGTTGGTTTATTGATGATAGCCCTTCTGACTGGTGTGAGGTGGTATCTCATTGTAGTTTTAATTTGCGTTCCCCTGACGATTAGTGACACTGAGCATCGTTTCCTGTCTGTGGACCTTCTGTATGTCTTCCCTGGAGAAGCGTCTCTTCATGTCCTCTGCCCACTCTTTGCTGCGAGTGAGCTCCTTACCCAGCAGATGGAGCCTGAGAACGTCATTCAGTTAAGAGATTAGAAAACGTGGCCCCACAGAAAAACTGGAGGGAAATGACATTGGACGGACGTTGGTGTCGCTGACAGCAAGCCACCGCCTGGCCACTCGGCCAATCCGCGCAGAGCTGAACAAGCTCTGTTCTCCGGGGTCTGCACCCACCTCTGGTTGCTGCCCTCGCATTCCTGTCAGACAGAGGGCACACAAGGGCCACCACCGGGGCCCCTGTCCTAGTGCCTCAGCCTGCTGTCGATAACTTGCCTGCAGGGGGCACCTTCTGGCTGTCATCTCTGTGCCCTGATGAAGCTTTTAAGGGTGGGGAATGGGGAAAAACAAGTTCTCAACCTGACATGTGCCCACCAAGGCCACATTCTGGGGTGGGAGTTAGTTAGGGACAAGCGGCTCTAGCATGGGAGTCATCCTCACTGAGGTCAGCCCAAGTCCCCAGCTGGTCTTCTCTGGCTCCTGGCCCGTCCTGGGCCTCACCCAGGTCTTCAGGTCTGCGTGGAGATTTGACTCCCACGGCTCACCCACATGGGCCAGCAGGAAGCCCAGGAAGGGCCCAGGCTGCCCCAGGAGACCTGGGCCAGTGAGGCCTGTCAGCTGCCCGTGTCACTGCTTTGCAGTCAGGGTCTATTTCTTCTTCAAGAAGGCACCCAAGCACCAAGTGTCTGGGTCCAGAACTCCCAGTCAGGCCGGGACAACAGAAGGTCGATTTTTGACTGTTCAACATTCTCTGAGTAGCCTCAGGCTGAGGAATCATTTGATTCATTCCTTTTGGAAAGACCCAGTGTAGGCTAGGCCTGTGCCTTTTTCTTGTCTGGCAGGTGGCTTTGTCATTCAGTCCTTAGGGAAGCCTGTGAGAGGGCCCCTTAGCACCTGAGGGCGGGGGAGGGCGGAGCCTGCCTGCCCCGGAGCTCCCCCCACTCCTTCCCTGTGGGAGGAGAAACTGGAAGGGGTGCGGCAGCAGCCACCTGAAGAAACTCAAAGGGTCTGCTGCCTCTGCCCCGCAGTGTGCCCCGCGTGTGACTGAGCCTCCATAGAGTGTCCTCCGTTCTCCCCAAAAGAAGGGGAATCCTCCACCCAAAGTGACACCAAGGTGTGAGCTCCAGGCTCAGGCAGGGCCCAGGCTGCGGTGCGGCCACCCCGTAGATAGGGTGGGATGGAGGCCTCTGGGACCGCCACCCCTGCGAGTCTGTAGCTCTGAGCTTCTGTTTCTGCAGCTCATGTTGTTTTTGCCTGTGAAAGCCCCACACAGAAAGTATTCTCTGGCTGGGTGCTGTTTTACCCACCAGCGGTGTCTTACGAAAATCCCAGGTCGTGGGAGTGAAGGGGGTAAGAATTCTAGATAATTCTTTAAGAAAATCTCCTATTTTACCAGTCCCCGGGGGCCCAGCCTTCTTCAAAAAATCCAGTGCTCACCTCCCCACCGCCCTCTCTAGCTGGAGTCACAGCTGAATGGCTGCAGAAGGGGTCACGCCCACCACTTCGAACTCCCTTTCCGACCAGCCCTACACAGACACCCTCCAAGGCCAGCAGACTGTTTCCTGGGCTTCTGGGCTCAAGGGCTCAAGTCAGGGAGCTGGAACCGGAGCAACACTCCGGCTCCTTGCGGCCTAGAAGCCTTCCAGTCCAGCCCGACTTGAGCCGGACCAGCTCGGAGACACTGGACAGGTTACTCTACCTAGTTTTCCTCTCCTGTTGTGAGGAATTGGGTTTAAACCTCACTCGTTCCCGGGGTTGTCGGGAGGATTTGAGGAGGGATTTTATACGGGTCCTACTCCGTTAGCAGCAGAGAAAAAGCCTCGCAACCTTCTAAGACTGAGCAGAGGGGGCAAGATTGACGCCTCACACAATGAAAGGAAGGTTAACGATTTTGCCCTTCATTCCCAGAACTTTCTACAGCAACTCCTCATGGTGCTTTGTGATCCTCCGGGGTTTTGTTACTTATCCAGGGGACGTGGGGAAATGGTCCCTGGAGAAATCTACTGCAGTCCTGGTTCCTAGCACAGTGCTTTGCACAAAGTCAGCGATCAGAAAAAGTTTGTCAGTGGAAGCCAAGTTCAACTACATTACCTTTCATGTAAATACTGTTTCCTACATTAGAGTTGCAGGCAGTAGCTCCCCCAAACTCCTCGTGTTCTCAGGAATGTGAGACGCCTCTGTGACTCGTATGTCATGAGTCTACAGCTCAAAGCTCCCCAAATGACTGAGCAGGTCCCAGACCCACTGGAGCCCCAACTTTCAGTCCAGTACTGGGGACCGTGGCCCTTTGGAGAGGAGGGGAGTAGTCACAAGTCCCCACATGAAACAAACTGCTAGATGTCAACTCCGTAAAAACCCAGGGTCACTGTCCTCCTCAAGGCAGCTGCCAGGCCCGTGTCCTTTTCTGCCACTTGTGTGTGAGACACTCCCTGCTGGACCTTCCTGTCACCGTGGGTCCCCCCAGCTGGCCGGAGCCTTGCATCAAGCAGCACGTGCCTTTGGACAGGGCCCCTGCGGAAGCGGACGGGATGCCTATTTTTTCACCCTCTTTAAAAATAAGCCAGCAGATTTTAAACTTCCTGCTGGTAGGAAAAAATAGAACTGGTCCTCGGCAGTCACATCGCACGTGAGTTCCCACGGCTGATGAGGCCGTCCGATCACAAGTGCCCCGAAAGAGGACACGTCTCCAAGTTTAGCTCTGACTGTGAAAAGACAATCTGTCGGCGTGAATAGGCAATTAAAAGAGACGCCTGATATCACTGATATGCTCTTCAGATGCTGCATCCTAGAGTTAACTCTTTCGGAGGACTTCAGAATCTTAATGCCATCTCAAACCTCGGGGACGAATCACTGGACAGAGAGGAGGCGGGTGGTGTCACAGAGGGGCCCTGGGCTGGGCACCAGGTCTCACCTGCGGGTCTGTGGCTGCACTGGCTGCTTGAGTGGCATTGGCTCCTCTCCACTCTGGACCCGTTTCCTCAACTCTAAACGAGAGTCCTCTGAGCTGATGTTCTGTGTGACAAGACCGGGACATCGCACACACCCCTCACTACATCCGTGTATCGGAGCACGGTGGTACCACTATTCCGTGTGATGGGACATCCCACATTGCACCCAGGAGGGCTTGGGAAAATCCCACAGGCCCCAAGGATATCTCACTATAAGGATGCATCTCACCGAGTGATGGTCTCATGACTCCCATCTCCTTTTGGTTTGGCGGTGTTCATTTACATTTTGTTTTTACATCTCCCTGCAGATTCACAGGAAGCTGCAAAGATAACACAGAGGTCCCGTGTATCCTGCACCTGGGTGCCCCCAATGGACTGTCCAGCACAACATCAAACCCAGGAAAATGACGCTGGTGTAGTGCGTGTGTCTAGTTCGCTTTACGATGCGCGTTTGACTGCCACATTCACCGTTTCGTCACACATGATTCTCACGCTGCCCTTTCATAGTCTCTCCTTCCCTTCCCCCCCCCACACACACACCATCCCCAACCCCTGGCATTTTGGCATTTTGAGAATGTCATATAAATGGAAACACACACTAGGTGGCTGTATTCACTCAGCACGATGCCCCTGACATCCACCCAAGGACATCGCATGTATCAGGAATCTGTACTTTTTATCACTGCCTAGTATTCCCCAGGGTCCCCTGTCCTGGTAACCGAATACATGATGAGCACGTCAGGAAGCGTGGCAGGAAGGCAGCCTGGCCCTGGCAGCTGACTCTGCGCGTAGCTCCCAGAAAACAATCGCGCCTCCCGAGAGCTGGGCATGACTTCCTTGTCCTACAGCACAGACGTGAGACTGTCCTTGGCGTTAGCCCCGCAGGTGGGCATTGGTGATGGTTCACTGAGGCCCACCGCTCCCACATGGGCTAAATGATCTCTCACGTCCACAACAGGGTCCTTCTGTGACCGACCGACTTCCAAGCATTTCGTCAATAGTGTAAGGAAGTGCCTCTCAAACTCACTCCATCTGCATGTCTCCGGGGATCTTCTTAAAGGCCAGTTCCGATTCAGTGGGGCCGAGTCAGTCTTGAGATTCTGCATTTCTAACAAGTGACCAGATGGCTCCGATGCTACTGGTCCAGGGACCACTCTTTGAGTGGCGAGGGTATAGAGCATGCGGGTCAGATTCATCTCAAATCCCTTCTGCGGCCAGACCGACCTTTGACTTTTGTCCGGTCAGCTGGCCTTGCTGGGCTCTCAGCCTCGTGAGCTCTAGGCGGAGGGTTCACACCATCTGAACGAAGCCTAAGGTAGCACCCACACCCAACCCCGCCCTACCTTTGCCTTTTCCTGGGCTGCCTGTGGTCTGACTCACATGAGTTTATGTCACGGTGTTTACCGATGCTGATATAAAAAAGGGACTCACTCTCTGCTAGGACACTAAGTACCCAACCTCTCCCCCTCCTATTTTCCCTTCAGGATTGGCAGCAGAAAGTTCTTGTTTGTTAAGACTTTTATGAGGCTTCTTGCTGCGTCCACAGGGTCCCCTGAGAGCAGTCTGGATGCCCAAGAGGATCACAAAGGGAACGACCAAAGACAGCTGTGGCTGCGTGCTCACTTCAAAACACATTGACAGTGGAGAGGAGGGAACGAGGCACCTGGCTCACGGTGCTGCTGTCTGACCTTGAGGCCTGTCAGCTGTGTGCCATGGGGACAGAGAAGAGTGGCAGGATTTTATCTGCAATTCCTCATCACTGTCTCTCCTTGCCAAGGAAAGGACCGCACACCCGGCACTTCAAAGGAATCCTTCTCACACGTTAAGTACTGTGGTTGGAAGCTCAGACATTGTTTTCTGTTGAACAAGTAATAACAAACTACCATAAGGTCTGTTTTTCTAAAAATTCCTAAGACTCGAGGAATGGATCCCTGACCCTGGAAGGTGAGGGTTTTAGTTTCGTGTAACTCAGCGGTGTGATGTGGTCACTTAGACGGGCCCGTTCATCGGTAGGCTGCATGAATAGAAGCGTGGTCGCTAGAATGAGGAGGCGAAGGTCCTGTCTGCCCCGCAGAGAACTCTGGTGGGGTTGTGCATTCAGTTCAGGGCCCCTGTGAGTACGAGTTCCTAGCGGCAAGCAAGTCTGGCTAAGTGAAGAAGAAAGGGGAACCCTGGCTGGGTAGCTCAGTTGTTTAGAGCATCGTCCCCATACACCAAGGTGGCAAGTTCAATTCCCAGTCCGGGCACAGGGAAGAATCAACTAATGAATGCATAAGTAGAACAACAAATCAGTGTTTCTCTCTCACTCCCTCCCCTCCTCTCTCTCTCTCTAAAACAGGTAAATAATAAGAAGAAAGGGGATTTATTCAAAGATCTTACATGATTCACACAATGGTGGAGAGGGCCAGAGAAACCACTTAAATAGAGGTTTGGGGACACAGAAAAGGCCTGGTGGGGTCATTGCTGCCACCAAATATTATGAAGGCTGAACCCTTAAATGGCAATTCCACATTTCCCGGAAGCTTGATTCCCACGACAGGGATTGCTGCCCACTCACATCCAGAACTCAACCTGCCCGGGAAAGCTCACTGCCTCTCACCCCACCTGGACTCTGCAGCGTCTGGATCACGTGACTGTGTCCGAGCTGCAGGGGAGGCCGGGGATTGCAGTTCTCACTACTTCACTGGGGAGACAGGACAGAATGGATTTCTGCAAACACAGAATGATGATGGGTAGCTGCAAACATGGCAGATGCCCCCTGCACTTGATGAAGGGCACAGAGAACCTGCAGCCTCATCTGAGGGCAATAACCAGCTGGCAAAAGAGCAGCTGAGGGAACTGGGATGTTTGGCCCATAGGAGACTTAGGTGGCCATCATGGCTGTCTTCAAACAGCGGGAGAGGTGTCGTAAATAAGAGGAATTAGCCTCATCCAGTATGGCTACAGGGTTAAAGCTGTTCCAAGGATGGACTCTTCATGGGTTCAGATTTCACCTAAGTGTAAACAAGAAAGGTAAAAGTCAGAGCAGAGCCTTCCAGAAATGGAATGAGCTGTCTCATCAGGTAGTGAGTTCCCCATCACAGGAAGCATTCAAGGAAAGCCACCATTTGACAGTGACTCAAGCAATAAAGGAGGGGGAGGGGAAGGTTTAAAGGTCCCTTACAACTCAGGAACTTTGTCATTATTAGTTCTCTCCTTCCAATATTAATTATGTACTTGGCCTCAGAAAACAGATCACTCTTGCTATGTCTTATGCAGAATTTGTAAAGACCTCCCAACCTTCATTTTTGCCAGTGCTGCATTTCATTAAAGCCTGGCACCCTATTTATCCTCATCAAGTTAGTGAGGCAGCACATCAATTCATTATTCTTGCTTATCTAATACAGAAGGAAGATAAATGATCTACAAAACCTCACCAGCTGGGAAGAGAAAAAGTAGCTAGAAGCAATTCAGTCTCTGAAAAATGAAACTGCTTTTTATAAAGGGAAAAATGGATTTCTGTAAAGCAATCAAGTTAGGGGAGGGCCATTTTGTTTTGTTTTTAATATTTTATTGCAGTCTTTTTTAAAAAGATTTTATTCATTTATTTTTAGAGAGAGGGGAAAGGAGAAAGAAAAAGAGGGAGAGAAACATTGATTGCCTGTTGCCTTTTGCCCGCCCCCAGCTGGGGAGCTGGCCTGCAACCCAGGCATGTGATCTTCTGGTTCACAAGCTGATGCTCAATCCACTGAGCCACACCAGCCAGGGTGGGAAGGGCCATTTTAGAGAGTAGATTGAAATTCTGAGAATGTGTTATGCATTGTTTAAACCAGACTGGACAGAAAAAATCCCGAGTCATGCATCAGTTTGGCCGCAAGTGCCTGGTGAGTTGCCGTCGGCCTCGGTCTTCCCGCCTACAGAATGGGAACGTCACCGCACTGACGCAGCAGCCCATGATGGAGTGGCACTCCTGCAGCCCGGGAGGGAGGGCGGGCTCCACCAAAATGCAGGACACGGGGTCAGGCACGCAGGGAGGAGGAAGGGGGAGAGGAGGCCTCCACCGATCTCAGCACTGATTGGTTGAATCCACTGGGCCCACAGCCTCGAGTCCCCAAAAATCAGCAATGGCTCTGTCAGCTGTCCAGCCTGGGGCAGCCCAACAGCCCCACCTTTCTACAGATTGGGTTGGAGACGTCACCCAAAGACTTCCAGTGGGACAGCTCATGACACTCTCTTGACAGGGCCACTCCCTGGAGCCCCTGGGGACCCCAACATTTTTTCATCTCCTGCTCTGAGGTCCCAGGTAGGGAATTTTACTGTGTGACTGTCAGCCGATCACCACGTTTCACCCCAGAGGTGATGGGACTGGCGTGCCTGTGGGAGCGGCGTCGGAGGGGCTTCCGTGGGACGGAAACACCAGTTTCAGCGCGAGGGACAGTGGTGTCCTTTCCTCTGGTTCTTCCCTGCGATGGCCTCGTGGTGCTTACCTGTCTTTAACTTCATTCGAAACAATTTTGTTAAATTGTATTGTGATGACTCTCATATCAGCCTGTATTTAAAAAAACTTATCAAAACTGGTGAATTTCTGGATAGCCATTTAATATTGAAGATACACCACATTTCAGCATATTATGCTTTATTATTTCGAAAAGGTAAAAATGCAACTGAAATGCAAAAAAGATTTGTGCAGTGTATGGAGGAGGTACTGTGACTGATCGAACATATTGAAAACGGTTTGAGAAGTTTTGTGCTGGAGATCTCTTGCTGGACGATGCTCCACGGTCAGGTCCACCAGTTGAAGTTGATAGCAATCAAATTGAGACATTCATTGAGAACAGTCAACATTATACCACGTGGGAGGTAGCCAACATACTCAAAATATCCAAATCTACTGAAGTTACTGGTGAACACGAAAAATGTGTCTTTTATTTTGCAGAATAAACCACACGGACCTTTTGGCCACCCCAGTATTCCGCATTCCGCTTTGACATCGTCGAGTGCAGGAGCTGGCGGGGAAGGGCACGGTCAGGTTTAGAGGATGACTGGCTGCCAGACAGAGAACCACCAAGGCTCGATCCCATACACACCTACCATGGAGAGACACCTGCAGTGTCCATAAACACCCAAACCGGGGAAAGCCCGCGCAACTCTGACTTGGACATGATGGTGAGATCTGTCATTTATCGAGCATTCCTCACGCGGCAAACACTATACCCAGTGCTTTCAATGCATGGTCTCAGTCCTCACAGTGAATGCTACATGGTAAGGACTGGTCGGCCCATTTTACAGACAGGGAAACTGAGGCGCAGACAGCCAGTCTAAATGGCTAGTACGCGCAGAGCTGGAACGTGGACTTCCTCTCTGCCATGCCTCTTTGTTCTAGTGCCTCCTTTAAAAAGAGGTGGAAACAAATATGATGCCTCTCTCTTCCCCATTGCTTTAAAAAAATGTCCATTTTGATAACGCTTCAGAAAGGGAAGAAAAAGCTTTACGGGTTTAGACAAAGGTCGCTCAAGTGTACTGGTGGTGAGCTATTATGCCAAGGTCAACATCCTTTGGATGTGGGTTTTTGTTGTGAGCTTCGTTTGAGAAAGGGGTGTTGGGTGGTGGAAGGGTTTAGTTCAGGGGGACCAGTATTTAACGGGTACTGTCACTGGGGACAGAGATGAGGAAGGTGGGGTCCCTGCAGATGCCCCCTGACATGCAGACACAGCCAGGCCGACTCATGGTGTGAAGTGAGGTGGCCGGAGGTGGGCAGATGAAGGTCCCCTCATCTCTGGGACCTTCCCCGCACCTCTTTGGCAAATGGGCCCAAGGTCAGTGATTGTCATGGTCATGCTCGGCAAGGTGATGGGTCACACAGGAGACATGATTGGTCTGTTATGCCTCTGAGCCCACACCTTTCCTGACTCAGATTTCGGCTTTTGTTGGGCATGTCCCACTGATCTGGGTCCTCAGCCTTGCTGGTAAATAAGGAAAAGCTCCGTAAAGGCTGATCTCCCCCCAACAGTGACTCAGAGATGGGCATCACCGGGCAGAGACACACTCTGAAGAGGCGGCCCCTGGCCTCTGAGACCTGGGCTCCGTGAGCACGGGGCGCAGGCAGCGAAGCCTGAACATGAAGCCAGAAATCAGGAGGCTTGCTTTTTAGTTCCTTGTTAGAGCTGAGAAAGATTTCAAAGACTCGACTCGTTCTCGGAGGTTTTACACGTGGGGTGGGGTGGGGTGCGGGGAGCGTGGGCAGGGCCTGTGGGCAGACGCCTCCTTTATTCCCTCTGAGGGTGAGAAAGGCACAGTCGGCCGCCCAGTTCCTGCAGCACGAGTGAGGCTTCTTATTTTAACCTCCACTTGGAGGCACGAGGGGTTTGTTTGCTTTCTTTTGCTGTAAAAACAGCTTTGCTTTTAGCTGCAACCTTTCAGAAGCACCCCAAGAACAAACCGATGTCATTTTGTTCTGACATAGCAACTTAACTGTGATTTATATCAATTAGCCTGTGGCAGAACTGGTTTCATTATATGTCATTTCATGGCAGTTCCAAGAACCTACTGATGACCTTAGGTGAAGATTTGCCATACAGCCACTCAAAAGGAGACAGTCGAGAAGACAGCAGAACCGTAGAATGGCTTTAGAGAACATCAAAAAGGTGGTCCAGAGCGAGGCCAACAGGGCAGGCTGGAGGCAGGCAGACCTGCGTTCACCCCTGGGCTGACCCTTATCAGCTGTGAGGTGCTGCGCCCCTCACTCGATCTAAAGCCACTTTCTTCACTGAGACGTGATCATGCTGGTCCCCACATGTCCTGTGAGGCAGTGCTGGGACCTGAGCATTAGCCTAGGGCACAAAGGACGCGTGGCCATGTGATGATAAAACTCAAGCTCAGAGACAGTGAGTGAGTTGCCCGAGGCCACACAGCACACTAATGGCAGCACTGTGGACACCTGGTCCAGTGTTCTTTGCACACCAGCTGCTCCAAGTTATTTCAGATATTGGACCCCAACTTCTTTCTCAAATTTCCCATTCCAGGGTTTCAGATAGGCTTCACTCACCTGCAGGGCCATCCTGCCATACTCAACCATCCATGCCAAACCCGGCAAAGTGGGAACAGTTAGAGAAGCAACAGTTTGAATGAAGTGGGGAGAAAGATCAAGTTCCCGGCATAATCCTGAATGTCCACTAGATGGAGCCACACCTCTGCTTTCACAGGTCCCCTCTTTTTATTTCCCCCTGGAGAAGGGCAAGAGTTAGCTCTTAAAGGAGGGAGTGAGAAGATTCATGCATTCACTCACTCACTCATTCACTCATTCAGGAAATAAATATTTGCTGAGCCCACCATGCTCTGTGCTAGTTGTGGTGATACAACAATAAACACTGTACTTAGAATCTAACTTCTCTGCTTCTGTAATGAATCTCATAGCCATGCAACACCTCCTTCATTCACTCCATCCTTAACAAGGGTGCACAGCTGTCATTTCCTGTCTCTTCCCCACATATTGATTGGCATGTGCTCCCCAGGCTCTGGGAACACTGAGATAGATCAGACAGTCTGGCGAGGGAGACAGGCGCTGACTGGTGTGCCTTCAGACTGACCTGTGCCACGGCTGACGTTTGCCAAAGGCTGGTTGGAGGAAACCGGGACTCATCTTTAGGATCCTTGAAAACAAAACCAAGTCATTTCTCCTTGGGCATCCTGATGGGGGAGTTCAAAAGCTTTGCCCCACCAATCCTGTCTCTGCTTCTTGTGAGCCCATGGATCCATCCCCCGTCCCTTCAGGGATCCCTGTTAACGTCCCCTAGGTGGGGCATGAGATGGCAGAGAGGAAACTGATTTCATTTCAGCTGGGGCTTCGGTGCAAGCCTTCACTCTTCTCCGGGCACACAGTTTTCTGCCTTCTTTTCCAAAAGAGGCTGTGTGGATGGAGAGAGAACCACACGCGACTGATGCCAGAAGACCAGGCTCTGACCTGCTTCTTGACCCTTATACAATCTGTGGTCATGTGTGCATCCCATTGTTTTTCTGGGTCTCGGTCTTCTCATCTGTAGCAGGTTAAAGGTGACCACAAATTCTTTACAGACCTCTCATCAGGAGACGGCGTCTTTCCCCAGTTCCTTTAATCCCACAGTCAGCCACCCTCCCGGGGTGTCCAAACTTTTAGTGTCTCTGGGCCACACTGGAAGAGGACTTGTCTTGGGACACACATTAAATACACTGTGACACATAATCACAAAAAAAATCTCAGAGTCTTAAGGAAATTTACGATTTTGTGCTGGGCCATGTTCACGGCTATCCTGAGCCACAATCGGCCCTCGGGCCACAGGTTGGACACACCTGCTCTAGTCCAAGTCACCTCACTCCCCTTCAGTTAACCATGTGGTGGCCTCCAGATGGTTCTCCCCACAGTCACTCTGCCCTCCCACCATGTACTCCACACAGAGGAGATCAAGTGTCATGAAAATACAAGTTAGAGGATGTCATTTGTCTGCCACCCACCCCCTGGTATAGGGCAGCCTCCCTTCCATGAACTGCAAGACTGGGCACCATCTGGCTCCCTGCCAGCTGTCTGCCTGTCTCTTCCTTCACACTGCTCCCGCCTCGTGTCTGGGATTGGCACCCCGCTACCACACAGCTGGTCATCTGGAGAGAGACTGGAGCCAAAAACCAGGGAAGAACTTGAGTTGGCAAGCTTCTGGGATTGAAGTTTCACTGTAAGACAAACACTGAAGTGTTGCCTAGAAGTGAGGGGGAGAAAGAAAACGACTCCTAGGACCTTGATAAAGGAGTTTCCCTAAGAGGTGGTGGTGGTGGTGGTGGCATTGAGGAGAACGGAGATTGGGAAATGTAGTTTCTGGTGGAAGCTGAATGGTCAGAGACCTCAGCCGTCACTGCCACAATTGGACAGTGAACAGGGTGAGCAAGTTGCTGAGCAGGATGCTGCGACTGCACCTGCTCGCACATCTTAGTTCCCCCCGACTGTACAGCTCCGATCCTCCACTGCAGCATAAACCCCTCGGCTGGGAAGGACTGGGTCATATTCATCTCTGTAGCTGTTTCCCAAACGGACCTCTGCACCGGATGGCAGAGAAAGTGTTTGTTATTACTCCTTCAACTCCTTATCAGCTAATAGTATAGGGTTAACTGGAGGAGGGGAAAGAAACAACCTAGTATAATGGGGGAGGGGGTCCCACAGACTTCACTTCCTTCCTAGCCCTCAAGGCCAATCAGAAATAATGCTTATGAGCCTAATGATACATGGCACTGAGCTACAGGGTATAACAAGAGCCGGACAATGGCCTGCATCCAATCCTCTGGGACCATTAGCTCTAAGAATAGCCAACATGCTACCAACTACATTTTGGGGGGGAGCCTCTGACACAAGAGACTTTTCTGAGTCAAATATGCTCAAAATATGCTCAGTATTCCCAAGAATCAGACTAAGAAATGGAATGTAAGTTCGATCTCTTTCCATTCTTGTTATGAGGAACTAATAATGCCAACTGCAGCTGGGTTTTCACTTTTAAAGGGAATTCGCAGCTTGGGTTGAAGTTGCAGGATGTCAGATATAAGCCCAGTAAAAGAATGTAAATTTAGCAGGTCCTAAATAACCAGAATCCTATTCCATCCACCTTCTATTATTACTTTGTTCATCCATTTAACAAATAATGTATCAGAGGCATTATCACAGAACAGCAGCTGGCTCACAAGAGTAGCTGAAGATGGGAGCAGTTCCAGAGGCAAGTATCTCAAACACAAGCCCACTCTCATCCACCAGGTACATACACCTGCCTAAGCCCAGCCAGAGGTTAATAAATCAGCCTCTACTAATGACGCTGTCCATGTACTCTTTTCTAAACATAGCATGGGTTCTTGCCTGTTCCATTTTATATCGCTGTATAAAAGAATTGACCTCAAAACTTAGTGATTTGGTAGCTAATGCCATTGAACTTACACTTGAAATGATTAAAGTGGTAAATTTTATGTTATGTATATTTTACCATAATAAAAAAATTATAGAAGGATAAAGAAACCTAATGGTTTGAAACAACCACTTAACTCACAGATTCAGGGGGTCAGACTTTTGGGCAGGGCACAGCGGGGATGGTTCGTTTCTGCTCCAGTGTCTGGGTCTCAGGAAAACATGAAGGCTGGGAGTGAGTCCATGTCTGGGCACTGAAATCATTTGAAGGCATTTTCGTTTACATGTCTGGGTTCACTCAACATTGAGGATTGGCTACTGGAGCACCCACATGTGACCCCTCCACGTGGTTTGGCTTCCTCACAGCATAGTGGCCTCAGGGTAGTCCAACTTTTTATGTAGTAGCTCAGAGCTCCAAACATGAGTGTGTAAGAAAAAAAAGAAATACCTGCACCCCATTTATGATCTAACATCAGAAGTATCACTTCTGTCATACTCTACTTTGGTCAAATTTGTCATAAGCCTACCTAGGTTCAAGGTTGGTGAATGGGTAGAATTAGACTCCATGTTTTGATGGAGAAGTACCAAGATCACATAGTAGAAGATAGAAAGGAAGATATTGTTGTAGCCATTTCTGAAAAGGGGAGTCTGTTATACCACCTTTCTAAATGAACCGAAAGCAAAGAAACCACAGAATCAGTGCAGAGAAACAGCACCAGAAGAGGCCCTAATAAACATAATCTACTTTACCAAAGAATTAGCAACTCGCTCCTGAGATGATCGCTCCTCAAGCCGGTAGAGTACCAAGGGCATTAGACTGAGCGCAGAGAGTTGGTGTTCAGTTGAAGTTCTCTCAGTTCCTCACTTTGCATGTGTGTCCTCAGGTAGTAAAGCTTTTCACTGGGGACTTTAACTTCCTCATCTTTAGTAAAAAGCAAAAGATTTATATGACCTGAAGGGAAACCAGGGTATAACTTCATCTTTAAAATGGAGATAATTCTTGATCATAGTTTCATCACTGTTGTTGTGAGAACCAAGTAAAAATATTACGTGTGAAGGATTTGTTGCCACAACGTCCATAAGCTGACCCCACAGGTGGACAGCCCCTCAGCTGGTACAACTGGGAAAGACCACGTCCTAGGAGTTTATCACTGCCACCACTCTTTCCCCAGCAACCACTCGACTTCTGCTTGTCTCAAGAGGTAAGAGAGACAGATGGCGCTCAGAGAGGGAAAAGGACCTGGACAAGGGTCACCCAGACAAGAAAGATCAAAACCCTGATCTTTCTGGGATGCTAAGACTTTCCATTCTTGAGCCACTGACGTTTTCAATAAATGACTTTGACTAGCTGGCAAGCACGACACAGATTATAATCAACATCTGGAGTCACTGTATTTGGGTTTATATCCTACACCACTCACTAGCTGTGTGACCCTAGGAAAGACAACTAACGTGTCCCCACGAGTAAAATGCGAGTAGGACTTCCCTCACAGGAAGAAGTAACCAAGTCACAACAGTGCCTCCCACGTTATAGGCACTTTGTGTTTACTGCTGCTAAACCACCACCGTACACTTAACTTGTAATAGCTACTAAATGTCTTAAAGTAACATCCAAGAAAGTAGGGAAATGTAACGACGGAAGTATCTCTTTGAAATGACAAATTCATTTTAGAGATAGCTTTAAAAAAAGAAAAAACATAAACTACCACTTATCAGCTTGGTCTACGAAACTGCAAGCAGAATAAATGTCGGAGGAAATCTGCCTCTGATCCCTAAAGCTCCAATTTTATTTACTGCCTCCACGAAGCTCTCGCAGACACCATCACAAGCGGGACAGTCCAGAAAAGCCCACTCACGGCACACCCACACAGTACAGGGCACGTGGATAGCCCGACCGGCTGCTTCCGCTCCCCACCTTTGTCCTATTCCTTTCCCACCGGCGCCTTCAAATGACGTCAGACGCGGCCGCCGCCGCCGGAAGTAGTGTCCGCGCTTGCGCTCTCGGTTTTTGTCCCGGAGCGTGGGGGGCCAGAAGGCGGCGAGCGTCCCAGTCCCGCTGGGGCAGTCTGTGGCGTGAGGCGATTCTGAGCCGAGGACCATGAACCGCAGCCGCCAAGTGACGTGCGTGGCCTGGGTCCGCTGCGGAGTGGCCAAAGAGACGCCGGACAAGGTAAGGCCTGGTCGTTCACAAGTCGGGGGAGCGACCAATTTCAGTGTCCTGAGTTAGCTGGGGAACCCCGACCAGGACACGCGGCGCTGGTCTGGCTGTTGTGACTGGGCGTGGTGGAGTCGGTTTGAGCCGTATTTTCGTGATTGGGGCTGCAGCTCGGAGGACCTGGGTAGTCTGGGACTGCGCCTCTTCGGGGTCCCTTCCCACCACCCCCGACAAGCCCCACCCCCCAAATCATGCACGCTTGGACCTCCTGGGCTCGAAGGAGGCAGGTTGTTACTCCGAGAAATCCCACCCCCCGAAAAAAAGCCTTCTTGACGACCCCGCAGCTTCAGCCACACCCCAGTGCGTTTTAGGATGAGGGGAATCGGGAGTACTTAGATGCAACTCCACTTTCCATTCCTGTGCTTGGCGTTCGGGGGAATAAGCAGGATGAAAGCTATGGTATAGAAAAACTGGCGCGGAAATTGTATGTCCCTAGGTTGGGAGTCAAGTTAGGAATTTCTTGCAGTAATTCCAGTGAGCTGTTGAAGGGGCTGTGAGGATGAGAGGCAAACGTGGCACGTGACGAGAGTGGGTCGGTAGCAGAGATGAAGATTCGTAGGTGGTTCAACGAATACTTACTAGGCTCTTTCTGCGTGCCAGGCATTGTAAGTCCCCGTCTGTATGAAGTTGACCTGTGCGTATGTAATGTGTCAGAATAAGTGCTGTGAAAGAAGGGAAGGAAGGGGGAAGAGAGTCGGTATTGAAGAGTGCCATTTGGTGATTTTTTTTTTCCGGTAGCATAACTGGGCCAGTGATGACAGATAAGGGTGATAGAAGTGTAAGTGGTTCGGACGTGGAATGTTTATGAGGGATTGGACTAGCAACAATGGATGTAAATTCCTCAGGGCACAGACTGTGTCTTATTCACCATTGTCTCTGGTGTCTGGCTCACAGTAGACACTCAGTGCCTAAGTATAGAATAGGGATAGGAAATTATCTCATTAAAATTATTGAGGGAACTAAGAGATTGTTGTTAAAAAGGGTCAAATAGCCTTTCAAATACTTATAACCACTTGGAGATCTTCAGGAAGTGCTGAAGCCTGTGCCCTCCTCCCAGGTGTTGTGGTCTGGAGTGTAGCCTGAAAGTGTTAAAAGATTCCCAGGTGATTCTGATGTGCAGACGAGTTGGGAACCGTTGCTTGAAGAGTTTATAGAAAGAAAAGGTTGAATTTATTCTACAAAATACTAGACAGGAAAACTCAGGCCATTAAGGGAAATTAGAAAAATAAGTATTGTTTAATTAAATTTAAGAACTTTTAATTTCTGGAGCTATCCAACAATGGAGTGTCAATCCTTTAAGAGGATTTCCATATTGCTACAGGCGTTTTGGTATAAACTGGGTTGTTAGTTCGTTCATTCCTTTGTTCGTCCGTCCGTCCATCCAAACATCCATCCATCACCTGTCATCAAGCATCCCTACCATGAGATGAACACTGAACTGTGTGCTTAGACACACAAGGACAGGTGGGCTCTGTCTTCAAGGAGCTTATAGGTTAGCAGTGATAGGGGTGTTCCGAAAGCAACTGAAGCATCGATTGTGTGAAGGAGTGCCAGTTTTGAAGCAGAGAATAACTTCAGTTTTCAACAGGATGTCCAAATGGAGAGTGTAGGCAGTGAGGAAAAGGGAACTGGAATATACGGCTAGAGAAGGGAAAGTTTAGAGTAATCAGTGCTAAGATGGTAGTTTTAGCCTTGAGAATGAATGAGCTTTGCAAGGAAAGTTCAGCATGGTGAGTGAGTGCTTGCTGGTGATAACACAGAAAAGAGCAGAAGACCAAGGCAAGAGAAAATGGAGAAAAGTGACCAAGAAGGAGTCAGAGTAATTGGAAGAAAATGAGGTGGCCACCATAGAAGCCAGCTGATACAAATCAGCCTTCCTGAGCAAGACTGGAAAGAGTAAGAGTAGCCTGAACATGACTTTTCAACAGCTTTAGTGGGCCAGGGATCTTAATTGCAAGAACCTGTGAAAACTCCCAATTATGTTAATTTAGGAAGTCTGAATTGATATTTGTTTTTTTGTCTGAAAGTTATATTTTACATTAATTTGCAACTTCTTTTTAATTCAAAAACTTACAATGAATACTTTACCTACATTATAATGAAATTGTTTGCTGTCTTGTAGGTAGAGCTTAGTAAAGAAGAAGTAAAACGTCTCATTGCTGAAGCAAAGGAGAAATTACAGTAAGTTTAGGCATGTTGATGTCTGTAGTAAATAAAGTCCAGATGAAACACCTGTCTCAAATAAGGATGACAAAGTGGTCTTGTTTTCAAAGAGTGCCATTTGGGTGAGTTTTCTTTCCGTTGGCATAGAGAGGAAGGTGGCAGTGAGGAGGAGGAGACGGGCGACCCTTCGGAAGATGGCATGCAGAGCGCACGTACCCAGGCACGACCAAGGGAGGCCTTGGAGGACGGCAGCCGAGAGGCTGGCAGGGCGCTGGATGAGGACGAGCTGGCCGAGTACGAGCTGGATAGATACGATGAGGAAGGCGGCCCAGGTTAGCCTTCGCTTGTTCGTTCTGGTGTTTAATCGCAAACGCAGTGCGTTAGACCGTGCTTCTGGGGTTCCAGCACTTGCTCTGAGGTTTTGGTGTCCTTTATGACAGCCACATCGTCTGGCTCAAGGCTTGGGCAGACAGCGTGTCCCCTAAATTAGCTGAGAAAATAAGCTCTAACCCACTGACCTAAGGTCTCAAAAAATTAGTATTGTGTATTATTTTATTGAAAGTAGCGAGTATAATAATCTGTAGCACATTTTTCCTTCATCTGCCATGAGAGGAATTATTGCCTCCATTTTACAGAAGAGAAAACTGAGGCTTAGGAAGATGGAGTGACTTTCCCAGTGTCACACAACTGGAGAACAGTGGGGTTTGGTTTGAACCTCATCTGGCTCTGAAGCCTTCGTTCTAATACAGATGCTCCCCAACCTCCACTGGCCTACGTCCCAGTACACCCATCATAAATTGAAAAGTATTTTAATTAAAAAATGCATTTAATCCACCTACCAAACATCGTAACTTAGCCTAGCTGGTTTCTAGTGAATGCGTATCACTTTTGCACTGTCAGAACGTTGAAAAATTGTAAGTCACATTATCTGAAGTCAGGGGTCCACTGTGTACTTCAGTGGATGCAGAGGGTATTTTTTTTTGCATTGCACTCTGGGTTGCTACTGTCCTGCTGGGACAAAGTGCCACGGAATACAAAGAGGAAGGGAACCCAACCTGAGGGGATGGCATTCACACATGCCCCTTAACAACCTCCGAGCCTGCCGATCACTGGCTCTGTCTCTTTGCATCCGGTAGAAATTCCTATGTCTGTTGCTTATGGGTCCTATGTCCTTAAAATAGCTTCCCCTGACAGTTAAAAGTATCTTCCTTTTCCTGAGTTTTGTGTTACTTGGGATCAACTCTGTGTCACCCTGGCAAAAAGAATGCCATTTTTTGGTAAGTTTAGTGAAGCATATAATAACCCCTCTTTCAGATTCATAAGGCAAATTAGCATATCAGAGGTTCTGAGAAATCTTGAAATAAAGAAACCCATTTAGCTTAGTGAAAGCCATCATTTCTCAATTTTATTTGACCGGGGAGCTCTAGCCTATTCTGTGTCGATGCCAGTGTTTTGGGATGATTTCATTCTAGGGCCTGCAGGCCGCCTCTCCAGTACTTTGGCGTAATGATTACAGGAGCAAGCTAGAGATTCTGAACAGAGTTCAGATATCTTCTCAGGGAGTTTCACACTTTGATTTAATTCTTTTACTGGAAGATTATGAATTCCAAGACTGTCAGATACACATCCCAAGGTCAAATATAAATGGGTTTTAAATGCCTGTTATTATTATCCACTCTTTCCTTTCCCGACTGTGGGCGACCCAAAGTTAGCTATGAAACAGACAGTGGGCTCTAACGCTAAAGATAAGATGCCATAGAAGGAATGCGTTTGTCAGAGTGACTGTTTGATTCATTTCAGTTTGTGAATTCTTATAGATACCGAAACTCTTGGTGAATCTCTCCTGGGTCTTACAGTCTATGGGAGTAATGATCAAGACCCTTATGTGACCCTGAAAGATACGGTAAATGTTCACGTGGATTTTCCAACTCTCTTCCCTGAGTGTTTCACAAACCCCACTGAGTATCTGTCTGCTGCCGGTCCATGACTCGTTGTCTCTCCACTTAGGAGCAGTATGAACGCGAGGATTTCTTGATTAAGCCCAGTGACAATCTCATAGTTTGTGGTAGAGCTGAACAGGACCAGTGCAATTTAGAAGTACATGGTAAGTGCAGCACTTTAGCCCTTGCCGAAAGATTTTGGTCCATTTTAGTGGATAACAACCATAGTGGTTACTTTTATGAATTGTTTGGCATCAGATCCTGCCTTCTGTCATTTATGTTGTCACGGGGTTAAATTCTGCACAGTCTGCAGGCTTCCTGGTTGTTGTGCCTGGTCACGTGGAGTCTGTCCCTTTGGTGCCCAACTTTATGGAAACCTGTCTCCAGGAGGGTTCTGACGAGGGTTTATCTTTCATTTAAACATTTTTGCCATTTTTTCACTTTCCCCTTCATTGGAGAAAACCTGGATGTAAAACTGTACAAAGATACAAGACAGATATGCATTCCCGTCACTGACAGGCAGCTGCTCGCCCCAGCTTCGCACTCCAGTCTCCTTTCTGGCTGCTCTTTACGTGGCAGAGGGCACTCAGCAGACAGACTTTCATCCTGCTTTGTTTCCCAGCGTCATTTCAGATATTTCCCTTTTCGCAGTACAGTTTATTTTCTTCATAAAAATTCAACACAGAAGCCTGCGTTTACGTTTATAAAGGAACCACAATATCTTGGTCACCTCTCCGTTCCTAGGGAATGTTCGTGTGAAAACTAGAGGTGACTGCTTTGACCCTGAAGTGTAGGCAGAGATTTGAATTTTTCTTTTTTATTTGAATTTTTAAATCCCATGTTCATGTTGATATTAATTAGTCAACAAACATTAACTGAGTGGCTGTTTTCTTGCCCTTTTGTCTCTCTGCGCACATCCTCAGATAAGACCCTCCTTGCCCGGCACTCTCCTTCCCCAGCTCTCTTCCGTTTTTCTGTCTTAAAACTGGAGGCTTCAGTGAGATCATCAGGCTAAAGGCCTGTTACAGGAAGCGCAGTTTGAAAATTAAAACGATTAAATGTAATGTTTATTGGCATCTTCTAGGTTATTTTGTCTTTCATTCCATTAGGTCGAATTTCTGTAACTTTAGACCTTTAAGGCTGCCTACAGGAAGTCTAATGAATAGGGTGTTTTTGTCCTATAGCCCATTATGATCTGTTGTCAAATAAAGCTTCAAATTGCAGATATGTCAACATGAAGTTATTCTAACTTCATACACATTTCACATGAAAACATGTTGGTGACATTTTTAAAAGACCAATCCTAATTTCAAAGAATTAAAACTATAATTTGTAGTGATAGGTTTGTAGTAAGCAGAAAGAGTAATGATAAAAAGTACAGTAAGTACATAAACCAGTCACATAGTCATTAAGGTGATCATAGTCGTATGCACTCTATATAACATACGTGCTGCTTTTTACACGGCCGGCGGTGCGGTGGGTTTGTTTACACCAGCATCACCACAAACGTGGGAAGCGCATTGCACTGCAGCGTTTACGTGCAGCTGCAACGTCTCTGGGTGATGGGAGTTCTTTGCCTCCGTTACAGTCTCGTGGGGCTACTGTTGAATGTGTGGTCTGTCGTTGGCTGAAATGCCATTCTGCGGCGTATCCCTGTTTTCCTTCTGGAGACCGTATCAGTGTTTATTTTGTGTAACGGGTGACCCGGAAGAGGGGACCTGGTTAGCAGGTGAGCATGCAGGTGGTGTGTCCAGGCCGACAGCAGTCCTCTGTCAGCATTCTTGTTCCCAGCTGGGGCACACCAGGCGATGGCAGTCTGAGACGTGCAGACGTCCTGCCTGGTGGCGACAGCTTGGGAACCTCCTTTTGTGCCTTCAGATGGGTTTCCTTTCAAGCAGGTGCCGCCTGCAGGTTTAACAGGGAGTGTCTGTTCTTTCGAGTGGGATGTGATTTCTTATTCTGGTGCATTAAAGTCTCTTTTCTCAATCTTTGCAGTTTATAATCAAGAAGAAGATTCTTTTTACGTACACCATGACATACTGCTGTCTGCGTACCCTCTTAGTGTGGAGTGGCTGAATTTCGACCCTAGCCCAGACGATTCTACTGGTAATTGAAAAGCTTAAGATCGCACAGTGGTTCCCAGCCCTGTGTGTTTCTCCTAGCCACATAAGTGGTGTGTCTGTATGAGTGTTTTCAGAATTAGTGGTGGCTTATAAAGCTGTAGTTCTGTAATTGTTAAAGCGCAGTCACATAGTTGGTTTGGGCCTGTGTGTGTCTACACTTTCCACAAGCAGGAGAGCAGGGCCTGAAAGCATTTGGGTGCAGAACTGTGTGGTGGGCTCCTCAAAACCCCGGGTAAAGGGGCATGGTGTGTCTGGTGTTGTCAGCCAGAATTTAGGGGCAGGGCCCTTCTCAGAAAACACCGATTAAAACCAAAATGAGGAGAGAATTGGGTTCTCACGTTAGTCTTTTTAGCCAAAGCTGCATACTACTGGTTGCTCCGTTAATACGGGTGAAATCGGAGAATACTCGTAACCTTACCTCTTATTTACAAAGCTTGTTCATGTTCCTGATTGATCAGGTCCTCATCCTCACAGTGTGAGCGTGGAAGGGCTTTTTGTTCCCGCTAGCTGAGTGAGGACCGTGGGCCCAAGGACTGGGCCCTGGTCACTCAGACTGTGGCCCGAGAGCCCAGAAGCCCAGTACTGGCATCAGGGCTGGTTAGAAAGGCAGCCGTGGGCCCCACCCGAGACCTGCTGAATAGAATCTGCATTTTAACAGCACTCGGGATGTGTATGCAGCCGAGTTAGAGAAACCGTGCTGGGCCGTTGCTCAGGTCACTCTGCAGGGTTGTGCGTTTCATCAGCAGTAACTGCATTACAAGTCATAAACACATCATTTCCTCCCGTAGGAAATTACATTGCTGTGGGCAACATGACCCCTGTTATTGAAGTGTGGGACCTCGACATAGTGGACTCTTTAGAGCCAGTCTTCACACTTGGAAGTAAGCTATCCAAGAAGAAGAAAAAGAAAGGAAAAAAGGTAAACAAGTTAATAGATATTTAAACTCAGTGACAAACAGATAAGTGTCCTGGGGTTAGAGGGGAGAGGCACAAGATCACACACCTTTTCAGTTACACACTTTTGGTGTCTAATTGAACAGTCCAGACGACAGTTAAAAAGTGACAGTTTTTAGTTTCAAACTACCCATCAAAGGAAAATTTGATTTCTGCATAAAACCTGTTGATACATTATTCATCCTTATACAAACCAATTTACTCTCAGGTACTTCATTTATAGTAACTATTCACACTAATATACTTGATGTGAACTTTTAAAAAATTCCTGTTTAACCCTGACTGTGTTGAATTCTAAATATCTATGTATTAATTCCTCTAGCTTTTAAACTGGTAAGTTTGCAGAGGGGAGTTGATTTCTAGAATTACAGCACATAGATTTAGAACAACTATAGTTTCTTCTCTAAGGAATATTTATTATTGCTCTCTAAAGTAACAGGAAAACGAGATGTTTCCTTTTCTTAGTTTTCAGATTTTCTTAAGATCAGAACAGTAAACCCTGGTCAGGTGGCGCAGTTGGTTAGAACATCAGCCCGTACACCAAAAGGTGGTGGGTTTGATCCCCTGTTGGGGTGCATACTGAAGGCAACTGATTGATGTTTCTCTCTTTCTCTCAAAATCAATAAACATATCCTCAACTGAGAATTAAAAAAAATAAAGATTAGTACAGTAATCTTAAGATTTAGAGAATCTTTCAAATTAACATAGTTTTTATTTTGGGGGGACTTTAATACACAAAGTAGTAAAAATTCCCCAATCATTACAGAGTTCTTCAGCAGAAGGGCATACCGATGCTGTCCTGGACCTTTCTTGGAATAAGCTGATCAGGTAAAGACAATGAACCCTGGCGGATTTGTCAAGGACTGTGACCACTGTGATTTGACCTCATGCCTGCGTTGTGCCTTGTGGGTCTTTCTGTCCGTGTCTCTTTTCTTTCCTGCAGCGCACACTCGAGTTGCTTCTGGGTCTTGTGTGAATAATGTTGCTGTCGTTCACACAGACGTGAACGCGTGGGTGTACAAGTATGCGTCAGAGTCTCTGTTTTCAGGTTTTTTGAGTAAACGTGCCCAGAAGTGAAATTGCTGGGTCATAGTTCTGCTTTTACCTTTTTGCCGAACCGCGGCACTGTTTTCTGTAGCAGCTGCACCTTTTCCAGTCTCACAGGTTCTGGTTTCTCCGCTCTGGCCAACACTTGTTCCTTTCGTTTCTGTTTTGTTTCGTAGTAGCCATCCTGACGGTTGTAAAGGGGTACTTGTAGTTTTGATTTGCATTTCCTTAATGATTAGTGATACTGAGCATCTTTTCAAGTGCTTATTGGCCATTTGTATGTCTTCTTTGGGAAAATGCTGGTCAAGTTCTTTGCCCATTTTAAATTGGGCTGTTTGTGTTTTTGTTATTGAGTTGTAGTTTTCAATGTATTCTTAGGTATTAATCCCTTATCAGATTTACAAATATTTTCCCCCATTCAGTGGGTTGCCTTTAACTGTTGATGGTGTCCTTTGCACAAAATTTTAAATTTTGATGCCCAGTTTATTTTTACTTCTGTTGCTTATGCTTTTTGTGTTACATCCAGGAATTTATTGCCAAATTCATTGTCATGGAGCTTTTTCCCCTGGAGTTTTACAGTTTTAGCTCTTAGGTCTTTGGTCCATTTTGAGAGAACTTCTGTATGTGGCATAAGATAAGGGTTCAGCTGCATTCTTCTGCACGTGGCATCCACAGAGTCTTTATAACGACCCTTAAACAACAGTCATCCCCAAAGCCATTTTCCTCATAACACAGTGGGTTTGAGGGGAGGCAGGAAGGTAAGCATTAGGTGGAGTGCAGCTTACTTGCGGGGTAAAAACAAACTGGATTACTCGAGACACATTTACTGAGCATTTCACGACACTGGACCCTTTGTAATTGTATTCTAAGGATCCCAGAGTGCCGGTTTGCCAAAGGATGTCCTGCCTTCTTGTTTGTGTTCAGACTTCAGGGTTACAGCCATTTGGGGAAATGGACCTGAGAAAGTTGTTCGGGTATTTCCCAAACTTAGCTGCAAATCAGAATCTTCTGGGTAACCCTTCAAGATAAGTTCCTGGGCTCAGGTCCCCAAGATTGAGTCGGTGGCTCCAGAGCAGGGGCCCGTTGGGATGGTTTTGTTTCGTTTCGTTTCGTTTGTAAGCTTCCACAGGTGAGTCTGCTGCTGCCGGGCTAAAGCAGTTGTTAGGGCTTTGTGGGAATTGGGCCTGGACCTGACTACGAGGCAGATAAATAAGAGATCTACCAGTGAGTGTGCCAGGCTTTCAGGAACCCACTCTTTTCCACAAATCTGAACTGTCACACTCATTATGTACACTCAGTTCTTACAGCAGCTGTTACTTTGAGTAACTGAGAGTTCGTCCGTAATGGAACCCCTCTCAGTGTTCCCACTGATTCGTCCATTGCTGTCCTGGCCTCAGCTCCCTGGTTTCGTTTAGACCCTTGTCAGCACCATCCCGCTCCATCTGCACTCACATCTGATTCCAGTGCCACGCAGTTCTTTGTTCCTAATTCTTCTTTCTCGGCTTCGCCCTGGACTCTCCGTTCCCCCTTCCTTACTGAAAAGGTGCCAGGTGCTTTGAAATACTTCCCGTGCTGTGGTGTAGAGAGTTTGGGACTATGGTGAGAGACAGCACGTTGGCATCGGTACTTGTGGGACCTCGGTTTCTGGTGAAATGCTTCCAGGAGCAAAGTGCATGTTCTCTGCTAGTTCACACTCTTGTTGGAGTGTTCTTCTTGGGTGGAGTATCCAGAAGTTTGGGGGGTTTTTTTACATTGTTTATTTTCAAGCTTCATTTGTTTTTAAGCTTCATACAGTAAGAACTTTAGCCCTGGCTGATGTGGCTCAGTGGATTGAGCACCAGCCTGCGAACCAAAGGGTTTCTGGTTCAGTTCCTGGTCAGGGCACATGCCTAGGTTGCAGGCCAGATCCCCAGTGGCAGGGCACACAAGAGGCAACCACACATTGATCTTTCTCTGTCCCTTCCCCTCACTCTAAAAATAAATATATTTTTTTAATTTAATGTGGGAGGAATCTCAGTCAGATGTTTTTGTAGTAAGTAGGATGAAAAATGTACTGTGAAATTTTAACTTTTGCTGTTGGTGGGCACTGTATGTAAATAAACCGGTTATTGGGAATTTGAGCTGACGTTGAATCTCTGACACACCAAGGCCTTCCAGCGCTCATCACGGGTCCGCTGCCTCTCAGCCATTCAGTGCGTGCGGCCCTTTGAGCAGGTGGGTGTGTCGTTCTTGTCGGTAGGCGGAGAAGTGGGACTTGCTTCGGAGTCTCACAGCCAGAAAGTGGCAACACCAAGAATTAATTTCAGGTTTTCTGGGCTTCATTGTGTTATAAAACTACATTATTAGCACTTGACCCCGAAAAGGTAAACTGTTGAACTTTTCCTATTAATAGTATTTAATGCTCTTTTTAAAATTGATATACTCAGATCATACAATTCTGTGGTTTTTAATGTATTCACAAAGTTGTGCAACCATCACCACCACCTAATTCCAGATTTTTATAACTCCAAAGAGCAGTCCACATGCATTAGCGGTCGCTGCTCATTGTCCTGTCCCCCCCTGCTCTTGGCACCTGCCAGTCCGGTCTCTGTGGATTTGCCTGTTCTGGACATTTCCTAGAAATGATTCATACAGTACATGGGCATCTGTGTCTGGCTTGTCACTTAGTATAATGTGTTCAGGGTCCATCTGTGCTGTCGTACGTTGTAGTACATCTTTTCTTTTTATCACTGGCAAGTATTCCCTTGTGTGGCTATGCCACATTTTGTGTGTCTATTACCAGTTCGTGGGCATTTAGTTTGGCTTTACTTTTTATCTATTATGAATAATGCTGTTGTAAACATTCATGAACACGTTTTTGCATGGACATGTTTTCATTTTCTTGAGTATATGTGTAAGTGTGATTGCTGGGTTAAATAGTACGGTGTCTATATTGTTTGTATTCCCAGTGCTATTCCCAGACACTGTAGGAGACTGTCAGCTTTTCTACACGTTGGTAACGCTCGCTACTGTCTTTTTCATTGTAGGCATCCTATGAGTAGGAAGTGGTGTCCCACTTTTAAATTTCATTCACTAAAGACCAGTGGTGTTGAGCATCTTTTCACATGCTCATTGGCCATTTTGATGTTCTGCAGAGAAATGTCTATTCAGATCCTTTGCCCATCTTCTAATTTCTCTTTCCTTTGTTTGGTTGACAGTTCCTCACCTAGCCTAGATCAGCGATTTTCAGCCACTGTACTGCGACACCGTGCCAAGACACTGTGCCACAGTAATTTCTCAAACATGCGGCACCTGACTCATTATTCAGGGGCACCTGCCTCTGTTCCCGTAGATTGTCTCTCTGTTCCGTGTGTTACTCAAACGCCAGCACCACGCAGTTACGATCACCCTGTAGCTTTTCAGGCAGTTTTGAAATCAGAAACTGACTCTATCCAGCTTTGCTCTCCTTTCAGGATTATTTTGGCTATTTTGGACCTCTTGTATTTCCATATGAATTTTAAATCCAGCTTGTCAGTTTTTTTGCAAAATGTTGGCTGGATTTTGAAAGGGATTGGTTTAGTCTGTAGGTCTGTCTGTAGATGGCAGTGTTTCTATCTTAACATTGTCTTCTAGCCCACAGACATGGAATATCTTCCTGTTAATTTAGATATTCTTTCTTTCATAATCTTGTATAGTTTCTGACACGTCTCAAATTTCTTTTTGTTTTTTTTCATTTTTATTAAATTTATTTTTTCATTTTTATTAAATTTATTCTAAAGTATTTTTCATGCTACTGTAAATGGAATTCTTACATTTAATGCTCTTGACCTTCAAAAGATTGCCTTGTTTCCTCCTTTCTCAGAAATGTGCTGGCAAGTGCGTCAGCTGACAACACTGTAATTCTGTGGGACATGTCCTTGGGGAGACCAGCAGCCAGCCTGGCTGTGCACACAGACAAGGTAGGATGGGTCAGTGGGGGGACGGGGTTCTGAAAGATCTGAGACAAACATTCGTTCCAGATAACCCCTAGTATTTATGTATGGATTTTTGGGAATCACATAGCACTTCGACATTCTGTCTCCTTGGATCCTTTACAGAGCCCCATGTAATGGTTATAATTCCCCATCTCAAAAGCTGCAGAAACAGGTGTGGAAAGGTGAAGTGACTGGGAACATTGGTGCCTTGTAACACCTTCACAAAGGCTCCTAAAAACACAGCGTGGGCCCTCGGGAGCAGGGACTGTCGGCCGGATGCGGTTGACCTCTCCCCTTGTTTCTTAATACATTAACATTTCAGGCACATAAATATTCCAGTAAACACAATTCGAGGCATGCTGTATTATATCTTAAGTGTCAGCCTTTATCTAGAAATATGTTTTGTCCTTTTGATCATGCAGTTCACTTATGTTCTTTTAAATAATACCACATTTCAAAGAGAAACATACTGCCAAATTGACTCTCGGCAAACAAGCAGATCTGTTCATTTATGTTTCTTCATTTTAGGTCCAGACTCTTCAGTTTCATCCATTTGAAGCACAGACTCTGATTTCTGGCTCATATGATAAGTAAGAAAGCCTCTCAAGAATTACTGCTACTGTTCTTATCCTTTTGAACTAACTCAGAAAGAATTCAATCTCATTGGTGCTCAGAACATGTAGTATTGAGGCAGCCATGTGTTTAAATCTTTAGTCTACTCCTTTGTCCTTATCAGTTGTGGTCCTTTCACTCTGCAAGGGACTATGGTTCTGTCATACTAATGTAGCTCGTAACTAGCAACTGCTTTGACTTTTAGAGGGTTTATGAATTAGCCATTGCTGCAAAACAAACCATCCCAAAATTCAGAGGCTTGAAAACTTTAATTTCATGACTCTGCAAGGTCGAGTCAATCTATTGTGTGTTCTACTGGTAGCTCTGCGGTCTCAGTTTGTTTAGGCTGGGCCATGGCGACTTGGCGCTCTCCTCGTGTTTCGTATCCTGGGACCAGCGGGCTCGGTCGTGGTGAGGTTGAAAGCCCAAGCAGAGATGCCAAGGCCTCTTGAGACCTAGGCTGAGAACTAGTACCTTTATGTCTGTCTTACTGTCTTGGCTAACACAGATCTCATGGAGAAGTGAACTTGCCTTTTATGGGAAGAACTCCCACATCACTGACAGAGGTCATGGATGTAGGGAGAAGTGAAGAATTGGTCCCACTAGTCTGCCACAGGGGAATTTCCAGACACATGGTGCTGCTTTACACAGACTGGGTCTGGTGAATGGGAAAGACAGCTAATAGAAACAGAGATCTGGTCTTTATTTTGATTCCTTGTCCTTTCAAAGAGTAATATGTTCACGTTTTTAGTTGGAATTCACACAAATTAGAAAATTATCCGTTGGTTCCCCCCGCACGGTACCCTGCTGTGGAGAGTACGTGTGATCGAGACATGGGTGTCCGGCCCTGAGCACCACTAAGGAAGGGAAATTAGAAAGTGTCCTGGCCTTTGGAAAGAGAGACCATTCATCCTGTAAGGGGAGAATTCGACCTGGAGAAGGTCATGGTCACTAGGACATCCAGAGTCACCAGTCCCTTCAAGTGATAGAGTCCATCAGTTAGTGAAAGCTCATCTTTTCTACTATATTTTGGAACCTCAAAGCAGGCTTTAAATGATTAGACCCTGACTTCACAGTGTTTTATTACCAGGGCATTGAAAGTAGACTTAAACATACTGGGGAGTTGGAACTCTGAAAAGCCTCACTCTGCCTTTACGTGCGCAGGTCAGTGGCTTTGTATGATTGCCGAAGTCCGGAGGAAAGCCACCGCATGTGGCGGTTCAGTGGGCAGATTGAGAGACTGACCTGGAATCACTTTTCACCTTGCCATTTTTTGGTAAGACTATGCAGATTACCATGCTGGTTACCCAGGTTACTAATACTTACTTTCTTTAACTCCATTGTAGAGACTTTCTGAAAAGCTTTTTTCGTATTAATAATGTGAGGTATTTGGATTTTAAAGTAAAAAAAGAGTATTTTTCAACAACAGAATGGTGTGGATCAGCCACAAAAAATAGTAAACATGTAAATGATTTTTCTAATTTCCAACTGTTCCAAAGTATGACACATTTTATTTTCATTGTTTTGTTTTTTTAATACTTAACATGGTTAATATTCTTTTCTGTTTTTTAAATTTTAAATCCTAGTACTTACATGGAAGTCCAATAATGAGAACACTAGCCTATTTAACTCATATATTACTGCCTCCCAGATAGGACAGAAGTATAGGATCTTTCAACAAATACCCTAGCTGTGTGTGGGATGGCAGTTTGCCGGGTCGTTTCCAGCTATTCCATTGACACTGATCCATGGAGAGAGGAAAACCCAGCTTTTATTCAGAAGGGACGAGTAATTAAAGAAATTGTGAGACATCTGTGTATTTCCTAATTTTCCTGAAGTAAATGTGTAGTGCTTTGTAAATGAAAGAGTTCTTTATAAAACAGTTTTCTTAAAATAAGGACACTTTCAGAGGGTTCCTGAAATATGATTCTGAGAACACTGATGCTCAGCTCTGTGCACAGAGGTGCGTGCAGTTCCCAGCTGAGCCACCTGACGCCAGATCGGAGTGGGGTCCCGGCTGTATCTGAGTGTTGTGTTGTACTTTAGCCTTCAGCAGTCAAGCACACACATTTCCTGAGGTTATTTGCTAGTAAATGGTCATCAGTACTCAAATCACAGATATTTAGGGAAATGGGAAGTGATCAGAATTAAGTGGTTTCATCTCAAAGGGTGAGAACTCCTCCTTCTTGTTCTTGTCCCCATCCACAACAGTCCAGTCTTAAGACTACATCAATTGTCCTTTTACCCCTCCCTTTTTCTTGTACTGACTTGCTTTTCACCAGTATATAGGCTTAAGTCTCTCTCATCCTTAACTAGGTCTGTTTCTTTGTTTTTTTTTAAAGACTTTATTGATTTATTTTTAGACAGGGGAAGAAAGGGAGAGAAACATTAATGTGTGGTTGCCTCTTGCATGCCCCCTACTGGGGACCTGGCTGGGAATCCAAGCGGGGACCCCTTGATTCACAAGCCAGTGCTCAGTCCACTGAGCCACTACAGCCAGGGCCTAAGTCTCTTTATCTTGCAAGTGTCACAACCCACTGCAATCTACTTTTCAATCCTTACTTGATTGACTCCAGCAAAACATTAGCCGCATGGATCATGTCTTCAGAAGCCCTATTTAATCCCTGGCTTCCCTGACGCTCTTCCTTATTCCCTCCTCCCTCTTTGATTCCTCTGTGAGCTCGTCCTCAGCCTGACCCTTACTTACGTGGCCATGCTCTCCAGGCGCGTCCCCTCTGTTCACACAGGTGTGACCACCACTCTGTGCTTTCACCTCTCTAACCCCGGTCCACACCCCTCCCACACCTTCCCCCTCAAACCCAGCTGCCTAACGGGCTGTCTGCTGGATCAGTCCACGGAAGAGCAAACTTGGCTTTTCCGTAAGTAAATTCCTTCCGTCCACATTAACTTTCAGTAAGCCCCTCAGGTGAGTCAGGTGTGTGGTTGATTTTCACTATAATTTGTATTATTTATCCATGGTTAAAATTTATTATCATACAGCACAGTCTTGCTTATCTTTTACTCTTTCCAGGCCAGTACAGATGATGGCTTTGTATATAATTTGGATGCGCGTTCAGATAAGCCAATTTTTACACTTAATGCACACAATGATGAAATCTCTGGTGAGCAAGAATAGTGTTTCTTTCATTTCTATTAAATTATTATGAAGTAAATCTGTATTTCAGCGTCTCTGAACCAATCTTCCTGTAGGCCTAGATCTCAGCAGCCAAATCAAGGGCTGTCTTGTGACTGCGTCAGCAGACAAGTATGTGAAGATCTGGGACATACTGGGAGACAGGCCAAGTCTGGTGCACTCCAGGGACATGAAAATGGTGAGACCCCCCTGGGCGTCTTTGTTTTCTGCTTCTGACCCGCCTTGTTTGTCTTTCTCTAGGAGTCACTGCATGAAATATGGGTTTGTTGGGGAAGTTCGCTTTGATCTTAGCCAAATTTGGTGAGAATTTTATGATTTAGGATAGTTTGAGAGAAAATCAGTTACCGTCTGGTTCCCAAAACATGTGCCTGATCAGAACAAGAGCTGTGGGAGAAGGTTTTCTAGGGTGCTGGTGGAATGGCCTCATTTTTTTACCCTAAAATCAGTACCATCCCAGGAAATCTCGAACCTTTAGGACACCATAGCTCTTTAGGTTAGTTTACCACCTCTTTGTATAACCAGTTCTGATCACACTGAAACCGATTACTATGTAGTGGCAGAAAATTTAGAAATAATTCTTTGAGCAAGTATTTATTGCACACCTAATATATGCCAGGCACTGAGAGTTACGTAAATGAAATTGCAGACATGGAGCACTGTGCAGCTGTTTCGAGTTGAATATATGTGTGTAAATGTCTGTGGAAAAAGGTAGGCTAGGAATTTTTATAGTACCAACATTGCTTTAAAAGAATTAAAAATAATAGCCACTTAGGTTTAGTAAGTAATCCATAACAGACACAACGACAGTGGAGATAAGAGACCCAAATGTGCTTACCATACACACATCCTCAGGATACCCATCAGGCTGAACTGGTCTGGCTTCCTGTCGTTGTAATGTTCTTTTCAACTTGTGAACTACCTTTGCAGGAGGCTTGAGAGAGACACTGGTGAGTTGGTTTTGAGTAACCATTCAAACCGCAGGTGGTTGTAGAAAGGAATAGGGATCTATGTGAGGGTTCTCATAAAGACTGAAATCACTGACCTCCTGTCCTCGTCTCTCAGGGAGTTCTCTTCTGTTCCGCCTGTTGTCCTGATTTCCCATTTATTTATGCCTTTGGAGGTCAGAGAGAAGGGCTTCGGGTCTGGGATATAAGCACAGTCTCCTCAGGTAAGAGTCCTCATTTCCTGCTTTTTCTGAATGAGTTCTTTAACACAATGTGTGGCTCAGCAAAATTGGTTCGTGTTCATCCATACAGCAGTTTGCTTAGGAAGTAGGGTCAGATGTAATTTGGAAATATTTTTCACAAATAATTTTGTCTTCATACTTTAAATGTAGGTGATTTAAAAGTATATATTTGACAAAATTTAAATCTTAAAATTGAAAGATTTAATGGGAAAGCTGGAAGGAAATGCAGAATGGGCCTCCCCTTTCCAGTATAAATAAATCTGCCTTTTTCAACTGTTTCCTCCAGTTGAAAACTGGCTGCTTATTTACTACGTTGACGTAGTCTGGTTTGTCCTGTGAGATGAAGCCATACTATCTGATTCCTGAATGTTCCCGCCCATGTAGAAAATGAATCCTAAATCCGAAAGAGTTCTCTATGTATACATGATACACAGACAGGAAAGAGAGAAAATAGGAACTCTAAGGGGTAGAACAATGAAGTGATGGAGTCATTGTTATAATGGATGAGAAATTTGTTATCAAGGTAGATTAGGTAATTCCAAGATAAGGCAAAGAATATAACAAAAAAAGACCAATTTAAAACATGATTCAGCTCATTCAGAACATTACCTTGAACTTCTGAGTTGGTTACATACTTTCCCATTTACTGAGTGTTAAATACATTTTCATAAACAAAATTTCTACCCTAGGGTAAAGAAACTTACTGCTTATTTATACATCTTAGTCTTTCTATATTATAGTCTTAATTTGCTGGTCCAGTAATTTCTTACCTATTTATTTGTGTTTTAGTAAATGAAGCATTTGGAAGACGAGAGAGGCTTGTTCTTGGTAATACAAGAAACTCATCTATTAGTGGCCCTTTTGGGAGCAGACACTCAGAAACACCAATGGAGTCTTAATGGCGATCATACAACCTCCTGTTTCATTTACCTTAACTCTGCATTTTAAAAAGCTGGCCCAGAAATGTTCCCTGTGTAGAGACAGAAACCAGATTCATTTCCGACTCCCCAGCATCCCTCCCTGCAGCTGCGGCGGCAGTAAAGCAGGGCCAGTCTCTGTTCCAGTGTGCAGTGTACACGGTTCCTGTTGCAGGTCTCCTTGGAAAGGGCAATAAAAGAGGTTTTTTAAAAAACAATTGCTTAAATATTGCATCTGTCACAGGGCATCTGAATTTGTAAAATACCCAGTAATTTCTAGAATTGTTAAAAAGAGGAAGATCCTGTAATCATAACAGACAGGTAAACCCAGGCGAGGAAGGGTTGGGGCTTGGCCAGGGCTGCACAGCAGGGGCCCCAGAGCGTGCACGTTCCAAACTGACTGCTCTCCAGCTAATACTCCTGACTTAGAAGTGTTCTCAGTGCTGCTGTTTGCCAACTAAATTAAAAGTCGGGCCCTGACTGGTGTAGCTCAGGGGGATTGAGCTCTTGCTTGTCAACCAAAAGGTCACTGATTTGATTCCTGGTCAGAGCACATGCCTGGGTTACAGGCCGGATCCTCAGTTGGGTGCATGCGACAGGCAACCGATCAATGTTTCTCCACCCTCTGTCTCCCTCCCTTACCCTCTCTCTAAAAATAAATTTTAAACATCTTTAAGAAGTGGCATGCCTTTTTATTCCCTGGCAAGGCATTCAGTGTTATCAAGGAGAAGAGACATTCCGTGTCAGCCCAACAAGAGTACATAACATCGTAAGTTTTATGCACCCAGCATAGCACATAAATATATAAGCAAATGTTAATAGACCTAATGAGAGAAATAGCAATACGATAACAGAAGGGGACTTTAATATTCCACTTTCACCAATGGCTGGGTCCTTCATGCAGACAAAAAAAAAAAAGGTGGCCTTAAACAGCTCATTAGACTGGGTGGAGTAGATATACAGAATATTCCGCCCCAAAGAATGGAATACACATGCTTCTCAAGCACACATGGAATATTCCCCAGCAGAGGTTGTGTTATGCCACAAAACAAGTCTTAGTAATTTGTTTTAGCTTTTCTTTTTACCCTCTTGTACCTCCCCGTGCCTCCCTTTCCCTCTGTTAACCACCGTACTGTTGTCTGCCGCTGTGAGGTCTGGGGGTGGGTTTTACTTAATCCCTTCACCTTTTTCACTCAGCCATGCAACCCCCTCCCCTCTGATGGCTGTCAGTCTTAAGATTGAAAGCCTATCAAATGTTTTCCAACCATAACAGTATGAAACTACAAATCATTGCCAAGAAGAAAACTGGAGAATTTACAAACATGTAGAGACTAAACAACATGTACTGAATAACCAACTGGTCAAGGAAGAAATCAAAAAAGACCTTCAGACATAAAAATTAAAATAAAACACACCCAAAACTTAACGGATGCAGCAAGAGCAGTAACTACATCAAAAAACAGTATCTCATCCTGTTACACCTCAAAGAACAAGAAAAGAACAAATGAAGCCCAAAGTAGAAGAAAGGAAACTGAAGACCCCAGTGGAAATAAAATACAGACCGAAAAGACAATAGAAAAGATCGGTGAAACCACGAGCTGGGTTTTTTTAAAGGTAAAATTGACAAATCTTTACTCAGGACTCAAAAAGTCAAAAAGTAGAAACTTTACATCTTATATCACAGAAGTGATTAGAAAATCTGAATTGAGTGATTACTAGTGAGATTGAATCAGGAATCAACAACCTCTTACCCTGGCTGGTGTGGCTCAGTGGATTGAGTGGACCAGAGGGTCACTGGTTTTGACTCCCAGTCAGGGCACATGCCTGGGTGGTAGGCCAGGTCCCCAGTTGGTGTGCAAGAGGCAGCAAACAGATGTTTCTCTTCACACATTGATGCTTCACTCCTCCTCCTCCTTCCTTTCTCCTCTCTAAAAATCAATAAATACTTTTAAAAACCACCACCACCTCCCAACAAAAGCCCAGGACCATATGACCTCACGGTGAATTCTGCCGAACATCTGCATGACTAATTCCAAGCCTCCTCAAACTCTTCCAAAGAAAATAAGTGGGAATACTTCCAAGCTCATTTTATGAGGCCCGGCATTACTATTCCAAAATATACCAATATACCAAAATCAGACAAGGGCACCATGAGCAAAGAAAATTAATGGTCAATATACATAAATGTATAAATCCTCAATGAAATACTAGCAAACCAAACTCAGCAATATGTCAAAGAGATCATAAACCATGAACAAGATTTATTCCAGTGATGCAAGTGTGGTTTGACACCTGCAAATCAATGTGATACGAATATTATCAAATAAAGAAGACAAATCATGGGACCATCTCAAAAGATGCAGAAAAAAATTGACTAAATTCAACATCCACTTATGATAAAACACAACAAAGTGGGGGATAGAGGGAACATATAGCAACACAAAGTCCATATACAGGGTGGGCGAAAGGTTTACAGTTGTATGTATGTGAAAGTTTATTACTGTTATTGTTTATTAGTGTATTTCCATACAAACAACTATAAACCTCGCCATACTCAATGGTGAAAAGCTTAAATTTTTTTTCTAAGGTCATAAGATCCCGCTCTTGGGAGTTTTCATTTAACACAGTATTGGAAGCCCCAGTTAGATCAGTTAGACAGGGGAAAGAAGCATTTGAAGGAGGAAATAAAACTTAACTGCAGATGACTTACATAGAAAACCCTAAAGATGCCACCAAACACCGTTGGGACTAAAATTCAGTAGGTGCAGGATACAAAATCAGAGAAATCTGTTGTGATTCTATATAATAATAATTACCAAAAAGAAATTATGAAAGCAATCCCATTTACGATTGTACCAAATAAAATACCTAGGAATAAAGTTGGCCAACAAGATGAGAGACCTGTACACTGAAAACTCGAAGACACTGATAAAATGAAGACAAAATAGATATTACCTGCTCTGGATTGGAATTAATACTGTCAAAATGTCCATACCACCCAAAGCAATCTATAAATTCAATGCAATCCCTATCAAAATTCCAGTGGCATTTTTCACACATACACACACCAAAAAAACAGCAATCCTAACATTTGTGGGGAACCATGAGAGACCCTGAATAACCAAAGCAGTCTTGAGAAAGAACAAAGCTAGAGGCATCATTCTCCCTGATTTCAAACTATATTGCAAATCAACAGTTATCAAAACAGTATGGTACTGGCACAGAAATAGACATAGATCAGTGGAACAGAATAGAGGCTAGATGTAAATCCACACATTTATGGTCAATTTACAACAAAGGAATCAAGAATATACAATGGGGAAAGGATAGTTTTGTCAATAATGGTGTCAGGGGAAACTGGACCACTACTTTACACAATATACAAAAAAATAACTTAAAGTGGATTAAAGACTTCACCAAAAAACCAGAAACTGAAACTCCTGAAAGGATCAGGGGGACCGGTGCTAAGCTTCTTGAATTGGCCTTAGCAATGATTGCTTTAGATTTGGCATCAAAAGCAAAGACAACAGATGCAAACATACTAATAGGCACAAACTAGGTCAGAGAACCAGGGAGTGGTCATGACTACCCTAAAATAATTTCTTCCCATGTGTAGCCATAAAGCTGGTAACAGTGATAAACCAGGTGGAGCGTCTGAGCCTGCAGGTTACTGATTTACAACACAGGTTGAATTCACAGCTTTAGCAGAGTGCTTACGTATAAAATACTTGGGGAGAAAGAGTGCAAACTCTTTCTGAGAATGAGTCTTGAATTCCCTGTCATGACCACCCATTATAAAATTCCAATTCTATGCATTTACCACTCTTCCCATCTCTTACCACCTCTGATCTATGCTAAGCCAAACCCCAAAATTCTCTATAATTCCAAAGTCAAACTGTGGAAAATAAGGCTTACAAATTAACAGAATTGTGAGAATTTCCTAACTCTTGGGTAATATGTGCCAAAAGATTCTGGCCCTGGCTGGTGTAGCTCAGTGGATTGAGCGCAGGCCTGCAAACCAAACAATCGAGGTTCGATTCCCAGTCAGGGCACATGCCTGGGTTGCAGGCCAGTTCTTAGCAGGGGACGCACAAGAGGCAACCGTACATTGACGTTTCTCTCTCTCCCTCTCTCCTTCCCTTCCCCTCTAAAGATAAATAAATAAAATCTTTAAAAAAAAAAGGATTCTGAGGGCACTACACCAGGGTAGAAGAAACAGTTTAGGTCAAGCTGAAATTTATTGGTATGAGTACATTTCATTGCAAGTGATCACAGGTGATCTAACCCATGTTCCAGCCATGGGTGCCCGGTACAGTTCTCGTCCTGTTCTCTAACAGTAGCTAGATGCTCACTTCCTCAAAACCTAGCCAGGCCAGGTAACTCATCAAGATAACCTGATCAGACAACAGAATCCCCACAAGCTAGTTTAAGCAAAAGGAATTTATAAAGCAGTATAGACAGCCCATAGAATCACTAAAAAAGGCTTGAAATGAAGTCTAGGCTGAATTCTAGGAATGACTCCCAATTCTATACCATAGACATGAGCTTGCAAGATAGAGCTTCTGTTCCCATAATCAGGAAGCCACCTGCCAAATCAGAAAGCACTGACCACAGCCATCAGCTCCAAAAACGCATCACCTTGGAACATCCAAGCCTGTGCAGTAAACAGAAGGCCCAAGCCCTGCGTGTCTCTCCCCATAACTCATTTCTGAATCGAACTGTCACCCAAGTGCTTCTGATTACAAGGACATTGGTTCTGTTCGGAATCTGAGCTCTAAGGAGTCTGGGAAGTGGTTTTTAGCCTTCCAGACTCTGCAGCACAGGAAAGCATGACAGAAAGGGACTGACGATCTGGACTATCTTTGTACACAGCATGTTAACACATACAGACATGATCAGACAGCCAGCTTTTTCACTTAACAGGACGCCTTGTAGATACTTGTGTTAACATAGAGATTACCTCCTTTTTGATGGCACTGTATTCGTATGGATGTGTCGTGATTCACCATTTTCTTCAGGAGGACACTTAGGCTTCTTCCATCTTCAATGGATTCCTTCATCCTGACCACACCTGTGAGAAAGGAATCGGAGCCTGCACATACCTTTCCCCCGATATGTGTGTGCTTCTGGACTTGAAACTGAATTTCCTGATCACAAGCCACTGTTTTTCTTTATATACGTGCCTCCCTACTCCATCCCCCTTAGTCTAACATGTTATTTTCCCTGAGAGAATATACACTGAATGAATGGATCATCCTGCTTTTCTCTTGCCATGGGACACTGTTTGAATTCTGGGAATTTCAGATGCGAAGCAGCCTGGCACACTTTCTTTTTGCTACAGCATGTCTGGGGCAGGCATCCTGAAAGTCCCTAACAGAATATGCCATCTGTCAGGCTTTTTAATAATTCTTTTTTCATTGACAAGTGCCAGTGGTCTCTAACCAATTAATTAAGAACAAGAGCGCATAAAAATGTTTTCTGCTTATACAGACGCATTTCACAACTTCGGTACAAATATGCAGTGAGTGTGATGCACCTTAAACAGGGTGTCAGAACAGCAGCATGTAGATTAACGTGAAAGAGAAGCCAGGAAGAGAAAATATTCATTTTAACAAGTACTCCGAAGGCAGCAAATCACCGAATATGAAAGGTGGAAAATCTTTAATTTTCTTAACCTCGGCATCTATAAAATGGGGGTGAAACCCACTTTTGTTAATACCCCACAAGGACTAAACAAATGGTAAACAAAAGCGTACTATTGCTATTACAAATATCTGCGAATAAAGGGCACATGTGCCCCAGGCCATGTTATTTAGCTAAGAAAGGCAGGAAACTGTCTGTTGACCAATGGTAGATCATTTAAGTACACTTTCCCAAAGTTGGTACCTGTCTGTTTTAAGTGATTTTCTCCCCTCATTCTGGCCATAATGATCTTGATCCTCATCCTGTCCCAAAGTCCACCTCCAGCCTGTGCCTCAGCAAGCCTGCAACAGTACAAAAGAGGGTGGGGCGGGTGGGGGGCGGGTACAGGGGAGCAGAAAACGCAAAGACCAAAAGTCCACAGCATGCTTCCTAGGAGCTCCCTAGTCCATCTATATAAATAAGTATGCTTCGCCTAAATGGAATAGGTTTTCTCTGTGAGCTTTAAAGACTTGCAACCATGATGAGATCCCAGTTTTAGCCAGGCCACTACTAAAGAATCAACAGAACTTGGGTGGGCTAGGCACAGACTGCACTTCTGGCTGTGCCTATTATACAGAATTATGTGCCTATTATAGAAATTAATTGTCTCACAGTTCTGGAGACCAGAAGTCTGAGATCGGAATGTCAGTAGAGTTGTTTCTCCCAAGGGCTTTCTCCTTGGCTTATAGATAGCAATCTTCTACACGCCTTCACGTGGTCTTCCCTCTGCGCTTGTCTGTGTCTAAATTTCCTCTTAGAAGGACACCAGTCATACTGCATTAAGCCTGCCCTAAGAAACTCATTTTTACCTTAACTTTTTGAAGACCTTACTTCCAAATATGGTCACATTCTGAGGTACTGGGAGGTTAGAACTTTAATATGTGGGGTGGGGGGGGGGGACCATCTAACCCGTAATAGGTAGTAACCTGCAGATATGTTGTTTTTGAGTGAGATGTAGCTTGGTGATCAGATACTGTAAGTTAGTTGTCATACTTAATGAGGGGCTGACAGTTTATGTTCAACACACAGTTAAGTGTGTTCACTAGGAAGTGTGCGTACAAGTTGACAGCCTGAAAAGGCCGAAGGAGACTAGTTCCTCTCACTTCTGTGCCGTCTGATGTACTGAGGGCCTCGGCCTAGCACACATGCAAGGTTATAAACAACACCCTCTTTTTAAAAGTATATTTTATTGTTTATGCTATTAGTTTTCCCAATTTTTACCCCCTTTCCCCCCCTTCACCCTGTACTGCCCCACCCTCTAGTATTCCCTACCTTACTTCATGTCCATAGGTCGAACATGTAAGTCCTTTGGCTTCTCCATTTCCTATACTATTCTTAACCTCCCCCTGTCTATTTTGTACCTACCATTTATGTTTCTTCTTCTCTGTACCTTCTCCCCCCGATTCTTCCCCTCCCCACTGAAAACCCTCCATGTGATATCCATTTCTCTGATTCTGTTCTTGTTCTAGTTTGCTTAGTTTTGGGTTTTTTTTTTTTTAGGTTCAGTTGTTGATAGTTGTTACTTGTCATTTTACTGTTCATAGTTTTTGATCTTCTTCAATTTCTTAGATAAGTCCCTTTAACATTTCATATAATAAGGGCTTGGTGATGATGAACTCTTTTAACTTGACCTTATCTGGGAAGCACTTTATCTGACCTTCCATTCTAAATGAAAGCTTTGCTGGGTAGATCAATCTTGGATGTAGGTCCTTGCCTTTCATGACTTGGAATACTTTCTAGCCCCTTCTTGCCTGCAATATCAGATAGGTTGGATATCTCACCGCTTAGTTTTTTCTGGAGCTTTGCTCTGTTCTTTTATTTGGGCCATAGCTGTCTCCGTGCACCTGTTATGCTGTCAGGGGGCAAGGCCACAGGTATTCACCCAGGTGGGACAACCCTCTCTGCTGTGCTGTGGTGCTGTGTGGGTGGGGTCAGAGAGGGAACAATGTGGCTCGCTCGCTCAGCTCTAGCCCCCCTTTCCAACAAACTCTGTCATGTGAGAGTGGGAATTTCTCCCGCTGTGGCACCACCGTGGTAGTTTACAGCTAGCTTGCTTGGTTCAGCCAGGCCTGCCTTGCTGCCTGTCTCCGTCCGTCCTACCAGTCTGGTGAATGTTTCGACTCCTTGGTTGTCAGAGTTCCATGCAGTGTGATTTTCTGGCACTTCTGGTTGTTTCTTGTTTTTAGATTGGTTGTTATCCTCCTTTGGGTTGTGTGTGGAAACAAAGGGTTTCTACCTACGCCTCCATCTTGGCTGGAATTCTAAAGGGTTCATACACTGACCTACAAGAATAGGACAAACTAGTTTGTAGGCTTTGGCCTTACAAACTCAAATTATGCCCAGTTGTACCTGTATTACTAAAATCCAGGGCTTCATGGGCCATCTATAGCCATAATTTTTAGAGTAGAAACTGTGCTAAACTAAAACTGAAGACTACTGGTTCATGTTTACTGTACATCAAGTACTATGGTGGCCCTTTCTTACACGTTAACTAACATCAAACGGTGTTATGAAACAGGAACTCGTACTGTGGTCTATTTACAGTAAACAGAGGCATAGAGGTCACATACCTTGACCTGACCAAGGTTACAAACCATTGTGCAGCAAAGCCCAGACTGGAGAACAGTCGGCTGGGCTCCAGGGCCCACACTCATATCCTGCTTCTCAACACGACCATCTACCCAACAGCAGCAGCAGGTGAGGCCACCTGCAATAGCCGGAGAAGGCTGATTAAAAGCCAGTTACTGATTTATTCATCTTGTGAGAAGGACTTAGAATGTACCTTTTAAGTCTAAAAGGTTAAAAAAGAAAAAAGGAAGAGACAGTGGTAAAAAATCAGTAAGTTACATTCTCACTCAAAACTATTATCCTCTATTCTATGTTTTTAAGCATCAGTCTGGGGAGCATTTAACCTCGCATGAACCAGAGATAGAGGGAGGAAGGAAACTAGTCCCAGCATCCGGGAGCAGGGCTGGCCTGCCACCAGGATGCTGTTAGTAAAAAAGTAAACTTGGAGCTGCCCCTGTCCCCTCACAGCTGCCCCGACCTGACAGAGGCTTCCTGACCCAGAGACAGCAGCCACCTCTACCTACCACCAGCACCTGGCCTCCTCTTTCAACTGTAGACAGGCCACAGTTCTGCAGGAAGGCAGCAAAGGCGCTCCCTTAAGGAGAGGGCAGGCGACGACCTGGAAACACAGGAAGCAGTTTCTCTAAGCACTGTCATGCACACACCTTGGAATATGACCTCAAAGCTACAGTACTTCAGAAATGCTCTCTCCACTTCCAACACTAAAAGAACTCAAGTTGTTCCCGATTTTCTCCTAAAGATGCATTCTTCTCCTTCTTCCCCAAAATGACGTGACAAGAGGAATCCTGTATTTTTAAAAAGTTTTTATTTTAATCCTTCCTAGAGGAATACAGATTTGAATGAAATACATTCATTCTATAAATACATTAGCAGCAAAACCTTCCCACCAGAGTCCTGCTAGTCCAGCCCAGAGGTTGTGCCTCAGCGCAGGAGAGCGTGTTCTGTCAACCGTCAACTTAAGGACGTCTGATTTTTGCTGAAAGGAGGGTGTGCCTGTGAAACCAGGGGAAAGACCAGATGGATGCAGGAACTAAGCTGGGACCCTGAAATCGCTCCCATGTGGTGACCTCAAGAAGCCTTCCACTTTCCAAATCCTTTGGTATCCACACTTAATTGGTTGGTCCTTCATAGACAACTGGGTAGGACTAATATTGCAAATACACCAATGTATCTGGAGTCATCTGACATCTGAGTTGGCAACATTTTGATGGTGTCTTGATCCTTTCCAGAGGTGAAGGCAGATATAAAGAATCATTCCTTCCATGGGCCGAGGTACCACTTTGCCAGCCGAGTCCACGTGTGCGTGTCGTCAGGAGACAGTCCAGCAGGCGTTATTTGGCTCTCCACCTCCAGGTCCCCTTTGTCTAGGGGCTGGAAGCTTTACTGGAGACCAAGGAACAAGTAGGTGCCTCACCCTGGCTTATGTCAAAGCTAGTTTCTTGGACAGTGGCCCAGGCATCTCCCCTTTTCTTCTCTCCATTGTGGCCCACTGCCTGGCTGTTTTATCATCTGCCCTCCAGGCACCTGCTGAAACTTTGGGAAGCAAGGTTCACCCTAAATTCCCAAGTAGAGATTTAAGGCAGGTGGCGCTTTAAACTTATTAGCTGCAAAGCAGCTTACACTATATTTCAGTCTGTTCTGGGATGAATATAAGTCACAACAGTCCACATGAAATAAAACACTAGAACCACAATCAGCAATTGGGACCAAGTTTAGAGCATTACTAAGTCACAGGACTTAGAAGAAAAGGAAATAATGGAATGATTTAAAATAAATCTGCTTTGTTTGGGCAGAGGGCAGCTTTGACTCAGGCATAAATGTGCACACAGATGACCATGTAAATGAAGAACAGACCTCAAAAGTTGACACTTTTTTCCCCACACATCACTCAAAAACAGGACGCATGCTCTCTTTTCCTGCCTGTTTAACGTGTTTTCATGAGGATGTTCCCATAAGTGCTTTCTCCATTCCCACTCAGTCTGTTTTGACTATTGGCTGGAAGGAAACCAGAAACCATTTTCTATAAAAACCACTGTAGTGCATGGCTGTTATGTGTGTTTTCCTCTTTGCATTTTCTGTCCAGAAACAGTTGGCATCTTATTTATGTGCCGAGAGAGACTCATCTGCTGAGTACACAGCACTGTTCATTCGACAGTCTTCTGTCCCCACCGAGTCTGCTAGTTCTTCCTCCTCTGAGTCATCCTCCTCTTCCTCCTCTTGTGCTGATGAACTGGAGGTGGGCCCTTTGCAGGTTTTCAGGTGGCGGGTGAGATGGTATTTGGTTAAATAAGCCTTTGTACATTTTTCACACACATAATCCCGTTTTCCTTCGTGTGAATTAAGATGTTTCTTTAAATGATTTGTTCTCAAGAACAGCTTATCACACTTGGGACACTTGATCTGGCGTTCTCTAAAAAAACACAAGAAAAAAACTCTGATTTGGGGTTAAAATGATGACTGAGGCACACACTTATCTGTATAATCTCAGGCCTTTGTCGGAGCGCTACCATCTAGAACACAGGTGGCAAACACAGGCCCGATCCAGCCCTGTCTCCACCCGGTGGCAGCACGGAGCTCCTCGTGCCCAGTTAAGGTCTAGTTACATGTATACAGTCCTAAAGTTACCTTCTGCCCTCTGAAGGCAACCCTGATGTGGCCCCCAGTGACAATGAGTCTGACACCCCTGGTCTAGAATCACACCTTTTCACATGAGGGATATCATACAGATAAGTCACAAGACATCTGTACAGTTTAAACAGCACCGACTGATTTTGCCTATTTTGAAATTCTATGTAAACAGGATCATACTGTATCTTTTTTGTCTTTTGCTTCTTGCACTCAACATGGCATTTGTGAAATTCCTTCAAGTCGCTGCGGGTACCAGTAGTTTGTTCCTTTCCACTGCTGTTCACTACTTACAAACACACAACTTACCTTTTGTTAATGGATATTTTGGTGGTTTCCAATTTTTTATTACCACAGGCAAGGCTGCTCTCAACATTTATCAACATTTATATGTTGGTTTGCATACGTATGAGTTTCTCTAGGGCATATATATACTCAGGAGCAGTAGAGGTGGATCAAAACACACGCATATCTTCAGTTCTACCAGATAAAGCTAAACCAATTTATTATTTCATTGTATTAACATACAGGTCCATTTGGAGAGTACCTGTTGCCTACATTCTCACCAACAGGTGGAGGGCTCCAATTTGAAAATGTTTGCCAAATGGCCAGTCCGTAATCGTATCTCACTGTGGTGTCCATGGTAACCCCTACAGCAAAAACTATCCAGCTCAAAATGCCAGCAGCGCCAAGATCTGAGTAATCCTTACTCAGACATGTGAGAGCTGAACAGAACCTTAGAGATCACACAGACTAGGGATTTTTTAACTTTTGTTTTTAGAGCATCTGAACTGTACATCTTCATGAAAGCCCAGTATGTGAAACAGATAAAAGGGGGTTAGAATCCTTGAAGGAGTGGCAAGGTGTGGTGGGAAGTTCTGAGGCCTGGCTGCTGTTAGCACTTCCACCACCTTCTCCCAGCAGGAGACGGCACTGGCGGGTTCTGTGGAGCACTACAGGCTGTGGAAAACTAAGGCCCTGTCCTCGTGGAGCTTAAGTGCTAGTGGAGAAGTTACACCATAAACAAAAAATATATAGCATGGTATCAGATAGCAGTAAGTACTATGAAAAACAATGAAGCCAGGTAAGAGTGATGAAGTCCTGTTTTAGGTAGTTTAGTCAAGGAAGGCCATTCTGAGATGATATTTGAACAGAGACCTGAATGAAGGGAGGGACTGAGACAGTACGATATTATGTATGGAAAGAAGTTGCCAGGCAGTGGTTTATAGTACACAGTCCCGAGACTGAAGAGCATTTAGTAAGCTGAAGTAGCAGCAAGGAGAGGGCCCATGTGGCTAAAGCAGAATGTGAGGAGAGAAGGAATAAAAGATGAATTGGGGGAGGTAGCCAAGTACCTCCACCACATCAGGAAGGGGTGTCTGGGCTACAGTGAAGCCCTTCTAACCTGATACGTGAAACAGATAAAAGGGAATGCCGGGAAGCCCACTGGAGACTTACCAGCAGTGATGGGCGCAATATGATTTCTGCTTTAAATGGAGTGCTCTGGCCACCATGGCCAGAAGACAGGCTTTGTGTGTGTGCATCTGTGCAGGTGTGCTGGGGAGTGGATGAGGCGAGAGAAGTGCAGAAGCAGAAAGGTCAGCTGGGAGACGATCGGGTGGTCTGTTCAAAGCACACCAGTGGTCTGGGCTAGTGAATTAAACGGGAGACTGAACTAAAGAGGACCCCAAGGAGGTGGCTTGAGCCACTGGGGTGAATGGTGGTGCCATGTACTGAGCTAGTGAGCACTGGGAAAGTCAAGTTTGTAGGGATAATATTAAGAATTGAGTTTTGGACATACCAGGTTTGAGCTGCCTAGTGGACATCCAAACCTCAGAAATGCTGAGTCAATGGTTAGATACGTAAGACCAGAAATATAAATTATAAAGATGAAATCTAGGCCCTGGCTGGAAAGCTCAGTTGGTTAGAGTGTCCTCATCTGCCAAGGTTGTGGGTTCAATCCCCAGTCAGGGCACATACAAGAATCAACCACTAAAGACATAAATAAGTGGAACAACAAATTGACGTTCTCTCTTTCTCACCCTCCTCTTCTAAAATGAGTAAAAAAAAAAATGTAAACAACTGGAATCCAAAGCCAGGGGACCGAGGAGATGACCTAGGGAGTGTCACTTCTGCTCTCTAGCTCCTTTCTCTCGGGCAGGCAAGGCTGGTTCCGCCACACACCTGTGCCCCCAGAGGAACACTGCGAGAGGGACTCCGCCCTCCTGAGTCTGGCTTCAGGACTGTCGCTATTTTCTTTTCTAAGCAGATAAATAGGATGAATTCCAATACTACTACATCCATTTTGAAATACCTAAAAGTAAAAATACGAACATCTGAAAACGTCTCCAAGGATCTCTCTGTATAGGAAGTCTAATGCCTCATTCAACTCTATCTTGAGTGAACGGTGTTTCTTTGATGAATGACTTGTACTGGTTTAAACTTCAGACAGTCCCAAACCTCTTTCTATTCCATGGGAGGTGGGCAAAGAGGCTTATTGTATCTCATCATCCTAACAAAGAGAGTCCAGATCCACATTTAATAGAACTGTTTTCACTGGTCAATACCTGATAAAGCCAGTCCCAACCCAAATGGTGAAAAAAACAGTTACGCAAAATACAAAATAATTTACATGGCATTATGCTGTGAAATGGCAACAGAAAAAGTGCAAATTTAGGTATCACTTGAAAGAACAGAAAGTCAATGTGAAAGAAGAAAATAACTACTTTATTATACCCCAAATAGTACGTATCTGGAATTTTGTGTTCAGGGCACCAAATTTAAAAGCAGGTGGTAAGGGAAAAAGCTGTAGAAATTAGGAACAGTTGGCCTGATGAAAACAAGGTTTAAAGGAACCATGACACAGTGATTTTAAGTGTGAAAGGCTGTCACTGCAAAAAAATATTAAATTTATGTCATTTATATAAATTGGTATTATTCCAAAGGGCAGCTGTAGAATAAATGGTCAGAGGTTGATACAAGCTTGACTGAAATAACACTTTTCCTCAAAACTATGTGAATGATGTGATATTCGAGAGGAAACAACACAGCTAGTTGCCAAAGACACTGTGGAGACAGGCCCTTCCTTTGGATGAACTCAACAGCTCTCAGGATGAGAGCTACTGGCTGGACATTAGCGTCACTTGGGAAGCTTTAAAAAAAACAAACCACCCAACCCACGGCCAGGGTCCTCCCCCTGACCAACTACATCAGGTGGGGCCCTGACCCCACGGTTGTTCCTCACACTTCCTAGGTGACAACTGTGAGCAGTGTTGTGGGTCACACGCTGGGCCTCCACCTCCAAATGCACATGCTGCAGCCCTAACCTGCAACGTGGTCTGGCATTTGGATATGGGGCCTATGAGAGATGATCAGATTTACATGAGGCCGTGAAGGTGGGACCCCCGTGATGGGAGTAGTTTCTTTATATGAGGAAGAGATGAGCACGAGCTCACTCTCTCCACTACGTGAGGACAGAGCAAAAGGCAACCACCTGCATGGCAGGAAGGGGCCCTCATCAGAAGCCACCCATGCTGACACCCTGACCTCAGATTTCCAGCCTCGCAAAGTGTAAGAAAACAAATTTGGTGCTTACGCCAGCCAGTCTATGGCATTTTGTTACGGCAGCTTGAGCTGACTAATATAAGAAGCGAGACTAAGTGGTCCCAGAGATGGCTCTTTCAGCTCTAGTACTGTACAGTTCTAACTGTGTTTGATAGCGTGTCGAATTTCTAAAATTTTACACTAATAATTAAAGTACTAATAAGAATGTTTTCAATGGTCATTTGAAAAGTCAGAAACATGGATCTAGACTCTCTGGATGTTTCAGTGTTTCAGGTTGCAATGTGATCAGGAATCAGACAAAGGGGCGGATATGAAAGCCAAGTATTTATCTAAACCCGACAGTAATATCAAGTTTTCATTAAAGACAGATTTCTAAAGAGCACCTCCATAACATGAAAGTTACTATTTTCTCCATCTTCTGACACTTGCTAAAGGCTCAAGACCACAAAATCTCTTCTCCCTACAACTACTGTGGCTAATGCAGGCTAGGCATTTGATTACACTGGGGTTCATGCCATGAATTCCTCCTGAAATGTGGACACCTCCTCTTTCAATCACCCTGCCATGATGCCAGAGCGACCCTTTACAGACAGACATCTCACCACGACATCCTCTTCCTTCAAACCCTTCAACGTTCCAAACAACATGAGCACAATTAACATCATTCAACTGTACATCTGGAAATAACAGTACAATTCCCGCTTTTTATCATAATTAAAATACACGCACACACCCACACCTCAACACACAGCAGTGCCCAGTACACGGGGAAGAAAAATCCTCCGGTGGACCCCCATTATCTGCAGAACAAAGCTTCACTTTCCTAGCTGGGTAAAAGGTTCTTCATGACGCGGCTGCCACCTGTCTCCACAACCCCCACAGGCCCGCCATGCTCAGACTATGAAGTGCCACCTGCACCCCACAGGCCCCTGCACCTGTGTTTGCACCTATGTTTCTAAATGTGCCGTTCCCGCTGTGTAGAATACTACTCCCATCCTTTTCTCTGCTTTGCCTCCCTGAATAATTCTGATTTACCTTGTTCAACACTTAACTGCCAAAAACCCTGCCCAGGACAGCCCAGGCTGGGTTAGGCGGGTCTTCTAGAGTCTTCCAGAATGCAGTGCTTACCAACAACTGCAACACAGCACGGCGAGTGTGCTGCTGTGTTTCTGTCCTGGACTCTGAGCTCTTTAAAGACAAGGGCTGTGACTCTCATCTCTGTTCCACCACTAAGCACCCCCAGGAGGAACTTAAAGTATTTGTTAAGTAAGATTTTGTTTTTTAAATATGAATAAAAGTAAACAGAGAGTAAAAGTGAAAAATAAAAACAAAGCAAACAAGTGGAGCCTTCCAGAATAAAACCAAAACTGTAGTTTTCTGCCCGGTGCTTCGCTATGTGGGACACGGGAGACAGAAGACAGGTCCGCCCCGGTGCTCGCCCCCGGAGGAGCATCTGGCCGGGGGTGACTTACTGTGTATGGATGAGCACGTGCTGCTTGAGGTCCTGCCTCCGCATAAACAACTTGTCACAATAATCACACTTGAGATTCTTCTCACCCGTGTGGATAACCATGTGCGACTCCAGGTGAGCCTTCTGGGTGAAAGACTTGTCACACAAAGTACACCTGTAGTTCTTCTGACCTGCACATGAACCCAAATCATCACACTGTGAGTGAAACAACCATCAGCACTCTCAAGATAAACAGGCGCACACGAGTGTGTGGAAGAGGCAGGAATAAAACAGAACTGACTGGCAGCTGGAACTTCACTTTCTAGGGCCATCTACTTAGAAGCACTCGGAGCCACTCAATGTACATTCTACAACTAGCGCTAGTGAAGTGAATAAATCCGATCCCCTTCTAGGACTGCTAACATCTATGTATTTTAAAAAATGTTTATAGTAGACATGATATAAAACCTGAAAAAAAAATCACATAATCCTAGGGGCAAATCTATAGGTAAACATATTTTTACAACCTAAATTTACAGTTTTCTCTCTTTTTTTAAACATACAACATGACCTCATAAAACAGGGATGAAATATAAAATTCTTCTTAGAATGAGGAAATATGATTATGCTAAGTCAGGGGTTGGCAAACCTAAGACTAGTCAGTATTTTAAGCTTTGTGGGCCATATAGTCTCTATTGTGACTACTCAGTCTTAATGCAAAAGGATGAAGAATATTACTTTCAAAGATTTGGAGAGCAAATAACCCAGCCAAGAAAACTAAAACTTCATCAGTTATTTTGTAGTATGTATGACCAAAAAAGGCCTACGAACACGGAGGTTGGTTTGCACGTAGTTTAGAATATGGAAATTCAAAAGCAAAGCTTTGCCGGGTTTACCGAGCAACATTAATGGGAGCAAACCTGGCTCTGGCTGGGGAGCAGGTGGAGCTCTAATGGTAGGCTCAGGCTACTCCCATAGAATTCCCTCAAGTTCAAACAAATGGGTTAACTTCCTGGTTATGAACTGCACTTTCCCAGTCACCTGGACACCTGGCAAGTGGAGTTTCCTCAGCAGTGACCCCCTCTGAGGAAGCACACCTATCCCCCCAAGGTCTACCACACTCACAGTCCTGCTGACTGCCAGCGGGATGGGTTCTCCAACATCTTACCTCAGCTCCACCTGCAAGACTATCTCACTGCAAAGCCTTAACTGCTGCAGTTTCTCATTGCTGCAAAATCCCACTTTGATGGTCCAATACACTTACCTGTATGTATCTTGAGGTGGGTCCGCAGGTTGCTGGGATCACTAAAAGCCTTGCTACAGAAATCACACTTGTGGGGCTTCATACCCATGTGACCCATAAAGTGGACATGAAGTTTGGAAGGAGAGATAAAAGCCTGGGGGCACATCGAGCACTTCCACTTCCTCTCTTTGCTGTGGCCTGGCCCGTGGCTGCTGCTGTGGCCCTGGCTTGGAAGATGGTTATGGATGTGGCTGGTCAGGTGGGCTTTGAATTCTGTGTAGGAATTGCATTCCTTGCCACAGTTACAGAGGTGCACATCTGGGTGTTCAGGAACACCTTTAAAAACAAAAATCATTCCATATGTCCTGATACTTAAATGTTAAAACTTACTCTTGATATTAATTGTTGCTTACAATTTTCCCCTTCTCCCCAAATTTCCAGCTTGCCCACTATCTACGAAAATAAAATGTCTGTTCAGTGCTCTATTCCCAGCCTCTCAAATCGTGCCAGGCAGAGGAAGCACTTAGTAAATACTGGACTATAAGGCATATTTCCTAGGCAAAAAAAAAGAAATTAAGATTCTGTAGCACATACAAACTCATAAAATCCCTTGTCATCATGCATCATCATGACACAGTGCACAGAAAAAGCCCATGAAAGTTGAATCCATTCAAGGAGCTTTGCTGTCCTCTATGAACTTCAATCACAACAGTACTGGCTCAGAAGACAGCCTGTGGAACTTCAAATTCCCCAAATCAAAGTCCTAACACAAAGGTTCACTTCATAAAATACTGTTTGGTCAGTAACATTCAGCTAAGAACCTCACAGATTTTAACACTTTTAACAGAGGGGTCCATACCCTGCCTTTATATATACAAAGGTTATACAATTCCTTTCCACTGACATTTAAATCATTACCAAAACTTTATTTTTGGCCTTGGTGTTTTTACTACACCAGATTCATAACAAACAAGTCTTACATGAACTCACCAATCTGCTGAGCATAATCCCGGCTGTAATAAAAAAGCAGTTCATTTTCTGGAGGGATATCTTGTGAGGTGCAGAAATAAATTTTTCCATCGTGGGGATAGGCCACCAAATTCTGCTCTTCCCGGTTCCTAGGTTATCACATTGAACATATAAAGCATATTAATTTGGAAACACATACTAAACACATCATATCCTGATAGCAAAATCCTCTATGAAAACTTAGATATAAGTTTGCTCTGTGTCATTTTTCTAATTCCATGTCCTACCTATAAGGTATCTGCATATAAACAGAATTCTTTCTTTAGTACATAAGTTTACTGCCCTTTACAGTTAGAAACACTAGAATCTGCTGCTGAAAACAAGAAAAATAAATAAATTAAGTCTTTACAGAAAACAACATGACAGGAGGGTCGGGGGAGAAGATGGTACAGGGGAGATAAATGGTGGTGGGAGGAGACTTGACTTGAAGTGATGAACAGACAGTACAATATACAGATGATGTATTATAAAACTGTATACCTGAAACCTGTGTAATTTTATTAACAATGTCACCCTAATAAATGTAATAAACACGAAAATAAAAAAATTTTAAAAACCAGTATGACAGAGACACAGAGGTAGATAGCTGAACATTAATCACAACTAATGGTCAACAGAATGAGAAGGCATTCCCCGGAACGTTCAGCAGTAACAGTATCATTCCTTATTGCACTGGTAGTGTGGAAAATTGGGAAAAAGGACAGTTTCTTGTATTTCCATTTATAATCACCATTAGTCAACGACTACCGGAGTAAAGAAGGTGAAAAGCCTTGGGCCTTACAGTGTGCGCACAGAGCAGTGTAAGTCCTATTCTCCATCACTTCCCCATACGTCACAAAGCTTTCTATTGAGAAGATTCTGAATCGTAACAATTTCTTCTATCCACGCCTACTCTTACTTACCTGGCTTTGCGCACAAACATCATCCAATTACATTCATTTTCATCAGTTGTAACAATGCAGAATTCAAGGACACCATTGTGGTATATCTGCCAATGGAAGGCAAATGAACACATCAAACGAGCTGACAAGCAACACAAAACGGTCCTAAATTAAGGCTAGCATTCTCCTGTACTTTGCAGTAGGGACTAGACGTTTGTCATTTCACCAGTCCCCCGACTTCCAGCAATTGGATAAAGACCATCAGAGATCTACGATTAATGTTCAGTGTATAGATAGACAGTATTCTTGATTATACACATTTTTGCTTGACTGGAAAAAAAACAAAAAACCAGTCAACTTGTTTTCATGACCTACATGGCACTGAATGAACTTTGAGGTGAGAGAAGCCTCTCTTTGCAATGAACCTAGCATTCTTCTTTGTTCCCCTTTGGATACCAGGATCAAGGTTCCCAATACCAGTGGCTCCTTACTTTCCAATTATCACTAGACCCACCTTCCCCTCACTTCAGTTTTAAAGCATCATTCCCAATCTACCGAAATTCAATATAAAAGTGTTCACAGGACATGCTATATCAAATCCTTGTGTTTCTAGCCCTCCCTTTAAAAAACTAGAGAAACAATCTTAGCTTCTAATTCTAGAATTGTTTCCCATGCTAAAACATTTAAGGAATGTTTTAGTCAATTATAAAACAAGACTTTCATCATATAAACAAAGCCTATAGCCTTGGCTGGTCACAGGTAATTAAAAAGCAGACTCATTTGATTACCTAACAAAATGGAGACGAACACAGTTTACCCTCTATACTCAACAGTTGGTGTTTTGCCATGTAATATTATCACTTGATACCAAGAACAGAAAGGCTGTGATGTTAAACAAATGACTGACAGTGCACAGCATTTGCTGACTTCTACATCACTTTTAACTACCTCATTAAAATGCAAACGTCCAGAAGTCACACACAAGTTTCATAAACACTGACCTTCCAGATATGGTTAACTGCCTTGTCTGTCCATTCTGCTACTTCCATGGAATGACTCTGCTGGCCAATGAGAGGCCCAAAGCAAGTCCGCACAGGAATGGTTTCACCAGTCCACACACCTGTCAGTAGAAGGACACCACCTACACAATCAGTGATTTAAACATCTCGGAGGATACGGGAGAGAAAGTAGCTTAAGTCATGCAAAGAATCTTATTTTCAGCGAGCCTAAGGAATTCTGATATTCCAGAACCCCTAAGAGGTAGCTAAGTCTTATGGGTATATCCTGTAACTATGGAAAATTTAGTGAACAGATTAAATGGGGCTCAGAAGAAATATGCAGAGTAAGAAGTGGGATCAGAAATTCCTAAACCCAGTTTTATACACAGGAGCCAAACCACATCCCTCCAAATATGTTATTTTGGAGTAACTACATTAAAAGACTAAAGAATATTATTATTATAAAACTACAGAGCAGCCCTGGGTGGTGTGGTTCAGGCTGTCCCATAAACCAAAAGGCCACAGACTGAATTCCTGGTCAGGGCACGTGCCTAGGCTATGGGTTCAGTCCCTGGCCGGGGTGTGTACAAGAGGCAACTGATTCTCATACTGATGTTTCTCTTCCCCCTCTCTCCCTCCCTTCCCCTCTCTCTAAAATCAATAAGCAAGTCCTCTGTGAGGATTTTTAAAAAGTGCGTGTGTGTGTGTGTGTGTACAGCGCAACTGCTACAAAATACATCAAACTTCTAAAACTGTGCTTAAAGCACTGCTGTATATTATCTAAGCTGTTTGATGCTTTCGATTGACATCACGCCCAAGCCATAGCTGAAAGAACAATGAACTCTGACTCATATTTTCAAAGAAATGGCACAGCACGTCAAAAACCATGTTGAAAAGTCAAATATGGGTAAGCATACTTGGGCGGTCCTTATTCCTTATTCCTAGGGAGTATTAGACAATCTACAAACATTTTATCTAAAAATATCTTTTGTTATACATGGTAATCAGTGGTGAATTTCCCACATTTCTGTAAGAGAAAGAAGTTCAAGGAGTGTCTTGTCATGGAAATTGTTCATGGATAATACAGCCAAGAATAAAAGCGGAGCCTTCAAAGACTCGGACCAGGATTCTCTTCTCTATTCAATCCTGACTGTAAGAAAGGGGATCATAAGCCATAAGTTGACTTCTGGTCAACCAAATAACCGCTGAATTACACGTGTCCACTTTTAGGACTCCCCCTCACAAAGAGAGGAGGGACTCGGTGAGGCTGTGCAGCGCCATGGGTCTTACCAACTTCCGCTCCCACGATTGACTGGCGGAGAACCAGCTGCTTTGGGAGAGAAAGCCTTGCTCTGCTCTCTATGGGAGTGTCAGGAACAAAAGTCACCGGTCCGTGATCAGGGCAGTCTGAGGGGTAGGCTCGGTCACAGAGTGTGCACCCTACAGGTGGGAAATTTGAGAAACACAAATGGGGTCGGTCACTTCAAGCAGGCTAAAGTACCACCTGCTTTTCTAGTTAAACACTAATTACTAAACTGTAACCAGGAAGAAGCAAGGTTCTAGGAGAAATACTCTAATCAAAAACACTACTCTCTTACACTAAAACACACATCCACTCTTATGTCTCTCTTTAGCAAGATGAGATTTTTTTCCCTTTTGATTTTATTCAGTGCATAACAGAAAAACATAAAAAAATAGCATGATATTAAAGAATCAAACAGTCATCCCCGGGCACATCTTCCCATATATTAAAACATCTCTAGATTACTTATAATACCTAATACAATGTATTATTTGTAATACCTAATAAATAGGCAGCCGCACCACTGACCTCTTTTGCTTCACTATAAACAGACTGGTCAACCAGATTTTGATGGCAGATTCTTAAGCCAAAAAAATATTTACAACCTGCTCTTTGGGACAGCAGGTGGAATATATCCTTGCAGCAGACAAATTAGCTTCAAGTTCTTACAATCATTCACATGGCCTTCCTTTCTGCACTGTCAGAGAAGTGCGTCCTGTGCAGACTGCTGTCTGTGCTGACAGCTTCACCTTTACAAGCTCGTAAGTGTCCTTCTCCATAAATCTGCTGCTGTATTCTCTTACTTTTCCTTCTCTCTGTAAAGGAGTAGTATTCGTGACCCTATTAGCCAATAACTGAGTTCACACTTTCCAAACTTGTTCACAAATTAAGTGGAACCTGTAAACCTTAGAACCACAGCCATCCAACTGCCTTTTCTTCAAGCAATCCATTAGAAGTTTCTACTAAATAGAATAAGGTATTAGTAAGTTTTCATATCACAGAACAGTAATAACCTATCACTTCAACTACTGATTGATTAAAAATTGGAATATCAGATTAGAGATTCCCTATCCTTGATAAGAATTGATTCTTAACAAGACGGGGACCACCTCCAAAGAGAATTCAGGTTTCATATAGCAAAAAACAAAATGCCTGGAGGTTCCTCCAAACATACAAAGAGCCAATAAATCACGTAAAGACATTCAACATCACTAGTCGTTAGGAAAACGCAAATCAAAACCACAGTGAGACGCCACTTTACTTCCACAGGATGGTTATGATGAAACAGAAAGCAAGCACAGGCAGAGGTGTGGAGAAACTGGAACCGTCCTCACACACCAAGGCTGGAAATACGAACTGGTGAAGCTGAAAAACTCTGGCAATTCCCCAAAAAGTTAAACACAGAGCAATTCTCCTTTTAGATATGTGGATGGGGCAAAAGTAGGTTTAAAGCTGTAAGTACATGAAAGACAGAGTTTATTTTTGTATTATTTATTATTGCATTATTTTCCACACAAACTATAAACCTACTTTTGCCACACCCTGTATATCCAAGAGAATTAAAAACATGTTCACACAGAAACTTGTATAGGTTGGGGCAAAAGGTTTACAGTTTTGAATACACAAAAGACTTCATTCTTGCATTTTATTTATGAATTATTGTATTATTCTCCATACGAGCAACTATAAACCTACTGTGACCCCACCCTGTACACGAAAGTTCATAGCAGCATTATTCCCAATAGCCAAAAAGGAGAAAGCACCCGAATGTCCGTGGGTGATAAATGGATAAATACAATGTGGCATGTGCACACAATGGGCTCTTACTCATTCGCAGGAAGGAATGAAGTACTAACACCTGCCACACAACAGATGAGCCATGACAACATTATGCTAAGGAAAAGCCAGATGCAGAAAGCCACATACCGCGTGATTCCATGTATATGAAACATCAGTAAGCAAATCCAGGAGGACGGAAAGTAGATCAGTGGTTACCTGAGCACAGGAGGGGAAGGAGGGACTGGGCAGTGAGTGGTTGCTAATGGGGTTTCTTCATGGGATGATAAGTATGTTTTGGGATTAGATAGTGGTAACAGTTATATAACCTCGTCAATATACTAAAAATCACTAAACTGTACACTTGAAAAATGTGTATGGTAAATTATATCTCATTTTATAAAAACACATTTAGAAGCGAGAGGTTTTGCTTGCCACTTTAAAGAGGATCAATAGGGCGCTGGCCTCTGAACCACAGGGTCACTGGTTCAATTCCCAGTCAGGGCACATGCCTGGATTGCAGGCTGAGTCCCCACCAAGGCATGCAAGACACAACCACACACTGATGCTTCTCTTCCTCCTTTCCCCTCTAAAAATAAATATTTTTAAATTAAAAGTAAATTCATAAAAGGATCAGTAGGCTAATTTAGGCCATCCCTTATCAATTAACGACCCTACATTACATTCCCAGATTAAAATACTTAAAATTATAAATTTGAGATTGGAAAGGTTAATACGAAGGTCTCCCTACTGCTTGGCTTCTGCAGCACCAGAAGCCGCATCCTACTTTCCCGGCTCTCCCATTCAGTCGCCTTCAGAAGCTCTTCCTCTGCTGCTGTATCTTGACATCCCCAGTCCTCCTATCACTCCACACTTACTGGATGATCTCACCCCATTTCCATGGCCATGACTAACACCTTCATGCTGAAGATCCCTAAATATTTCCAGACAGACAGATCTCTGAGCTCAAGATTCAACTTCTCATTAGACATCTCTACTGGGTATCTTACGGACACCGTAAAGCCAGCGTGTCTAACACTGGACTCACCATCACTGCTCCAAAAAAAAATCTATTCCTCCTTCATCAATCATTATCCTAAGGCATAGTACCACTATCCACCCAGTTTTCTGAGACAAAAACTAGGGTTTTCTCCTTAACACTTCCCTCCTCCAGCTTCATCCAGTCAAGGTCTGGTAAGTTCTTACAACTATCCTACACTTTTCCTCATCCTTATTACCTCTACTCTAGGTTGGAAAATTATGTTTCACTTAAATTATGGCACCATCTTCCTTACCGACTTGCCTCCAATAAACTAGTTATCCTCACATCACCCCATCCCTCACTCCTTACAATCCTTCGTATTCTGGCTCCTTCTTTCATCACATACCCCTCATCTCGGCCCCTGCCCCCATTTTATGCTTCAGCAATTCCGAACCACTCATGATTCTTTTAGTTCTAGGCACCTAAGGGAGGCCAACTCCTGATTCTCAGCTGCCAACATCTTTCTTGTCCTTCAGGTCTGTGCTAACATGCATGTTACCTCCCCCAGTAAGTTTCCCTGCTCCTTCCATGACCCCGTCCTCAGGCTCCTTTAGCACGCTGCACTTGATCCCAACCTGCACTTATCTGTACTGCAATGGCCTGTTTCCTGGCCTATGCTTCCCATCAGACCACAAGCTCCTTAAAGACTTGTGCTGTCTCCTGTAGACCATTTCCTCTCCAGCATCTAGCACAGAGGCTGGTATATAATATACCATCAACATGTTTCCTGTATAATGAAGCATGTACTGAAACCAACAAACTGGCTATTTTATACTTTTATACAAAAATAACTTTCACATGCCCAACTTTATGTACATTCTAAGCAAAAACAAAATTGCATTTGTAACCACCTACATTTCTCCATGGGGATAAAAAAGTACTTATGATGTAATACATTTTGCCTTACGTTGAAAGAGCATGAGGCAGGTCACACAGGCTACCTTAGAATAAATTCAAGTTTATTCCTATAATTAATTCTCTACTACTGAAACCTTCTGAAATACCTTACATATTACTGAGCTAAGCTCATCTGTAAATTACAGAAATGACTATGTCTCCTTACTTTGGGAGGAAATTGAAAAACCAATGAAATGTCTATATATCATTTGGCTTACTTCAGGAAAACGTACATTAATATAAAGAACACTACAAAGGCAAAGAAAATTTGCAAAGCCTAGCTACTTTCTATACTCCTTTAACACCTGACTATGTGACTATGCCTATTAGGGATGATGGCCCTTTCCACCAATATTTCCAAAAGAAAAAGGCTATGCACACTCACAAATTGTAAACAAGGTTGCCATATTTTCCTTGTTTGAATTGGAGTCTTCCATTTGCAGTGAAGGTGGTACAAAAGAAAGACTGTCTGAAGACACATCTACATGACCTGTCCCCATAGCAACCTCCTGGGTGATGGAGGAGACAGCCACAGGTTCTAGGCTTAGGCCAACTTCATGGAGGGAAACAGATTCTAGGGAGGCGAGGTTGTGTGAGGTAGAGAGTGCCACGCTTACAGAGTTGGTGCTCATGGCCACGGTGTGGATGGAGTCACTGAGGGCACTGTCAGACATCCCGTTGACCCGACTTGCAATGTGGTCTGTTTCCATGACCACAGGGAGCTCCAGGCCATTCCCATGAATGGGTATCACACCACCATGTCCTACAGTGTCTGCTGCAAGGTTGTTGCTCACAGAATCCACAGACAGAGGTTCATGACTTCTGGAGCCACTAGGGATTTGAGCATGCTCGCCTGCAACACCGTCCATTGTAAGCTCTTCTGCCATTCCATCTGTAGAGATGGGGCTGGTAACCCTAGACACGTTCTCCATAGTGATTGCTGTGTCCAAGGCCACTTCGTGGCCATCACTGGGATGAAGACTTTGGGCACCATGTGTGTTCACCGAGCGAGAGTCTATTGAAACAATGCCTTGTTCTAATCCAACATTTCCATTGGACTGATAGGGATCCAGTGCTGAAGGGTTATTGGCGATAGATAATGCTATATTACCATCGACATTTATAGAGTTGGGATGGATGTACTGAGGAGGCGGTCTGTCGGCTAAATAAGATAAAATGCCTGAGAAAAGGAAAAGATGAGATAACAGAGGAAGTTTAGTACATTGTTAAACAAAGAATTCCATATGCTAGAAGCTACAAAATAACTAAATTAGTCTCCCAGCTACTTCTTTGATTTACTATGTGTGTGTGTGTGTACACCTCAAAAAGAGCAACATGCATATACCATAGTTCAGTTCTTCCTGTGAAACTAAGAAATCATAAAAAATTAACTATGTTCCTTTGAAGTCACTGGAAATTAATCATTTAAATACTGCCTTTACTATATACGTGGTTGGAATTCCTGAGTCCTAAGATGCTGTAATTTGCTCTATAAGAGTTCAAAGGTAAAAAATTATTTAAAAGCAGATCTTCTATGTGAAAAATAAAATTTAATTAAATATAATGACTTACCGAACTATCATAACACACTGGGCTCTATTCAAAACACGTCACAACTGTGCCTGCTTTATTAAAACAAAAAAATACCCAAACACTGCGCTTCTGAGGGTGCAGTGAGGCGCTGCCTGCCGCGTGGCGAGCGGGAGTGCGCTCCACTAAAACCTCTCTGGAAAGGACACGTATCAAGCACCTCAAAAACATTCATGCCCTCTCACATAAGAAATTCCACTTATGGTATTATTCCCTAAATGCATTTTGTAAAGATTATACACAAGGATAATGGTAATAAAAAATGGAAAAACCAAACTGCCCCAAAATAAAGGCTGATATAATAAACTATGAAATATCCATTCAGTAGAATGTAATGCACCACTAAAAAGGATATTATGAAAACTGTGTAGCAACTGGGGAAAATAACTGTAAAAACAGAGAAAAGTATTAAGTGAAAAAAGTAGATACACAATTATATAAGAAATAGTATTAATAACAAAAAAACAGTAAAATCTATGTACCAAAACAAAAGATAGGAAGGAAATATACCAAAAATATGGATTATGAGTGGTTCCCTATCTGCTAGATTATCTGAAAGAGTAAACAATACTTTTTTAACAGAATAAAAATTCAATAAACGTTATAATAAACAAGACACTGTAGCAGGACATATGGCTGGCAGGCATTACAACTGCAGAATTATAAAGCTGACCCAAGGAGATGCTGGAGGAGAGGGGAGAGAACTGCTTATGTGCCATTAGGAAATGAAGCTTAGTCAGACTGCTATACTAATAATGTGTTCCCTGTACATTCCAAGAGGAAAAGTAGATACATATAGACAGATGGCTTTTTCCCACCTAGATATTTGTCTCATCATGATAAACGAAAGTGTTATTCAAGTCTGCATGCACTGAGGTTGCGTCAGCCCTATTTTTTCCTCTAACTTCCCAAAGAACTATAATGCTTACCAGGTAGAATGGTTCTGAAGTAACTGCTCTCCAGGTGGGGGTACGGTGGTGGAGGTAGGGTGTAGTTTCTTTCAGGCAGCCCGCACATCACCCCTCGATCGCCAATACCCATTGGAAGCATCAGAGACAAAGCAGAAGGCAGAGAGCTCAGGGAGGGACCCAGGTTTGGAATCGCCACTGGCAGGCCTACAAGAAAATGTTCTCAATTAAAAGGAAATAAGGCCTCTAACCATTAGGCTATACGTCTGAAAGTAAAAATAATACTGAATATAAACTATAACTGAAAAATAAAATTTTAAAAAGTACTTACAAAGTCTCTCTACAGTCACTGGCTAACCTCTTAGGCTGGTACACGTGGGCAGAAATTTCACCTAGTAACCCTTCACATCCCACACAGGCACATCCACAAATAGGTAGTAAAGTTAGTTCTCAAAGTTATAACGTTTTAAAATGCCGTACTAATCCTCCATTGTCCTACATTGCTCTTTTTCTTTTTAAAGTATTGTTGATTATGGTATTATAGTTTTCCCAATCTTTCCCTCTGCCCTGCACCCCTCAACCCTCCAGCATTCCCCACCTTAGTTCATGTCCATGAGTTGTACATATAAGTTCTTTGACTTGTTTCCTATACCATTCTTTTCCTCTACCCATCTATTTTTATGCCTACCAATTACGCTTCTTCTTCTGTGTACCTTTCCCCATTCTCTCCCTTCCGCCTCTCCACTGAAAACCTTTCATATAACATCCATTTCTCTGATTCTGTTCCTTCTGTAGTTGTTTGCTCAGTTTTTTTCATTTTTTTATGTTATTGTTGATAGTTGTGAGTTTGTTGTCATTTTACTGTTCGTGGTTTTTAATCTTCTCAATTTCTTAGATAAGTCCCTTTAACATTTCATATAATAAGGGCTTGGTGATGATGAACTCCTTTAACTTGACCTTATCTGGGAAGCACTTTATCTGCCTTCACATTCTAAATGATAGCTTTGCTGGATAGAGTAATCTTGGATAGGTCCTTGCCTTTCACGGCTTCAAATACTTCTTTCCAGACCCTTCTTGCCTATAAGGTTTCTTTTGAGAAATCAGCTGATAGTTATGGGAACTCTTTTGTAGGTAACTCTCTCCTTTTCTCTTGCAGCTTTTAAGATTCTCTCATCTTTAATCTTGGGTAACTTCATGATGATGTGCCTTGGGTGTGTTCCTCTTTGGGTCCAATTTCTTTGGGACTCTCTGAGCTTCCTGGACTTCCTGGAAGTCTATTTCCTTTGCCAGATTGGGGAAGTTTTCCTTCATTATTTGTTCAAATAGGTTTTTAACTTCTTGCTCTTGTTCTTCTCCTTCTGGCATCCCTATAATTCTGATGTTAGAGTGTTTAAAGTTGTCCTAGAGGTTCCTAATCCTCTCTTCTTTTGAACTCTTGTTTCTTCGTTCTGTTCCAGTTGGATGTTTACTTCTTCCTTTTGTTCCAAATGGTTGATTTGAGTCCCGGTTTCTTTCACTTCACTCTTGGTTCCCTGTATATTTTGCTTTATTTCACTTTGGGTATCCTTCATTTATTCTTTCGCTTTGCGACCAAGCTCAATCAGTTCTGTGAGCATTCTGAATACCAGTGTTTTGAACTCTGCATCAGACAGGTTGGCAACCTCAGCCCTTAGCTCTTTTTCTGGAGCTTTGATCTGTTCTTTCATTTGGGCCATATTTCTTTGTCTTGGTGCACCTGTTATGTTGTCAGGGGCTGCGGCCTCAGGTATTTACCCAGGTGGGGCAACCCTCTCTGCTGCATTGTGGTGCTGTCTGTGGGGGAAGGGTCAGAGAGGGAAAAATGTGGCTCTAGCCCCACTTCCCTATGGACTCTGTTGTGTGAGACTGGGAGTTTCTCCCACATGGCAACCCCTGCAGTAGTTTACAGCTATCTTTCAGTCTCTAGTTTCCTGTTCAGCCAGCCCTGCCTTGCCCACGCAGTCCGCCGCCTTGCCTCAAGTCCTCTCAGCCAGCCCACCTCACCCCCTGGGCTCGCAGCCTTGCCGTGAGTCCTTTCTGCTTGGCTGCCCACCTACCGATCTTGGTGAACATTTCTTTAACTCCTTAGTTGTCGGAGTTCCATGCAGTTTGGTTTTCTGGCACTTCTGGTTGTTTACTGCTTTTAGATTGGTTGTTATCCTTCTTCTGGTTGTGCAAGGAAGCGAAGTGTTTCTACCTACACCTCCATCTTGGCCGGAACTCTCCTACATTGCTCTTAAGTACCAAACATTTAATTACAACTAAAAACCTAGCTTAAGTACAATTTGAGTAAACAAATTATACAGAGATACAAAAATGGGAAGAAACATACCAAAGTTCATAGAAGTGGTCTCTGAGTAGTGATATTACAGGGCTTCAGAAAAAAGATTTTTTTTTTTAGTTTACTATAATTTCCATTTCGTACAGTGAGAATGTTTCACTTTTAAAAATTCACAGGTATGCTTCACTTGGAAAATAACCTAGAGATAGATGCAAAACTGTGTACACATACTCTCATAGAGTTTTCTGCATGTATGATGTACTTCATGGTTAAACATTATAACCCTGAGATTATATCCACCTGGAAGTATATCTATCTGCAAAGTGCTGGAGGGACTCTAACTGTGCCTAAGTGTCATAATTTACACTCACCAACTCAGACAATGCTGAATTGCATTATATTTGCCAGTGGCAATATTTGCTAATAGGCTTTTCCTCCTTAACAACAGTGTCCACTAAAGGGAAGAATGCCTAAGAGATAATCAAATGAGGTAAAAACTAATTTTTGAAAAGTTTTTATGGACACTTAAAGGAATATAAAGAGGCCATAGTTATGATGAAACTTATTTAACTGCTCCATTTTAGTAATTAAGCAAGTAATTCTCTATAGGGAACTATTTAAACAACTTACAGATTTAAATACTCTTAAACATTAACTCCTATTTTGATAAAGACGGTCCAATACATTCCAGTGCCGTAGATCCTTAAGAATCACTAGCTTACTTGTTTCATAGAAAAAGAAAATTAATCTAGGCAAATAAAAAAGGTTTTAAAAGCACAGTGACAGGGGAAGTGAGCTTCTCCTACACTCTCATTCTCTCCAGTCACTGAGTTCTGTGGGCGTCCCACACAAGAGCTCCGTCCCTGGTGGCTTCCCTTCACCCATAATTCTAGGTGTATCTGCAGTTGTCAATTTCGGATGCAGTAGAAAAAAAGTTCAATGGCTCATGCTAAGAACATTTATTAGAGTAACTTTGATTATCCTCTACTAACCCAGGGAAAGAGAGCCTGAGAGTGTGAACTGACAATAGGCAATCGGACATAAAATGCCAAGTCAATTGCAGCTCCACACAAAAGGCCACCAGCTGAGGAAGACTATCACAAAAAATGGCTACTCCTGTCCACCAGAATCCAATTCTCTCCAAAAACGTGTTCTCCCACTGCGCAACCACATGTGAACAGCCATTCAGACCTGCTTGGCTTCTCCCTTCTACTTTTAAAGAGGCTCTGACCCCGACTGGGCTCTCTTTAGAACTGATAATGCAGTAAGTGTTGAAATTCAGTCACTGTCCCTTACCACTCACCTGGGGCAGGGATGGCATTGTGAGTGGGGGAGGCAGCCAACCCCAGGTGACTCCCTGAGACTGGCAAGGCATTGCTCACAGAGGATGAAGTCAGCTGCTCCATCCCCACTGGACTCAGGTTCATTTCATTCATCCTAAGAAAGAGCACACATAACTAGTCATGGAAACAATTACCTCAGTGACTGTTTCTTCAAGGTACTAAAGAACCTGAACCTATAGGGTGGGGAAGTGGGTATTTCATTTTTATGCTCACAACACGGACACAGCTAGTGTCCCATTTTTTCTATTGACAAGGGACCTGGGATTCGAGAGACAGTAACTAAGTCAGTCAATGTCGTACAGCACAAACAGGATCGTGCCCTGTTTCAATCAGATGTGCCTTGTTCTAATCTAAATCCTATGCACACTACCTAAAGCAAAGTTTATACTCCCAAGAGCACACTGGCAATGAAACTGGTTTGCTGTGTTATTTTTTAATCATCCAAGTTTTTTCTTGCACAAGATTTGTTTTCTTTAACTGGCTTATTATTTTAAACCAGGACTTCAATAAGCAGGTTGTTTTAATCTACCCAAAGAATATTTGCTAGTTCTTTTTACCAGGAGTTAAAATGATACTGGATCTGAATTAGATTATCAATGGTGTGAAAAAGCACCATATTTTCTCACGGATCAGCATTTTATTAAAATTCTGTGTCAATATTTTAATTAATTAATAACATCCTCCACATATCAAGGTTTGTTATGTAAGATTTGCTAGATATTTTTTAAAAATTACTTCACCCTGGCTGGTGTAGCTCAGTAGATTGAGCGCGGGCCTGCGAACCACACGATCGTGGTTCGATTCCCAGTCAGGGCACATGCCTGGGTTGCAGACCAGTTCCCTGCAGGCCAGTTCCCAGCAGGGGACGCACAAAAGGCAACCATACATTGATGTTTCTCTCCCTCTCTCCTTCCCCCCCTTCCCCTCTAAAGATAAATAAATAATAAAATATTTAAAAAAAAAAAAGAAGTAAGGCTGAAGCTTTAAAAAAAAAAAATTACTTCATATCTCACTTCTTCAAAATAAGGTAGATAAGGAAACTGAGTCTCAAAGAGCACAAGTTTTAATCCCCAAATCACACAACAATTAAGTGCAAGAGCACAGATTATGCTGCAAAATACTGATAAAAAGTTTTTCAACACATCAACTTTATTTTATCAACAAACCATTTCTGGCAGGCAGAAGAATCTGAAATTCACATTTTCTATACAATCCACGTTGCATTTCCGTTAACAATACAATTAGAATAAGAGTAATACTGATTTGAATAAGATATGTATTGGAGGTTTTTATCAATAAGTATCAGAATTTATAGGCTGCCATTTTAAAAGTACTGTATTTCAAGCAGCTAGCCACCACGCGACCCAAACTAATGGCCTTCAATCCTTATCATATCACAGTAATGCATATTCTTCTGTCTGCGCCCACACACACACACACGGCAGGGATGAAGACTGGGAGGAGAAATCAGATGGGTCTACATTGGGGTGTGAAGCTCATTTTCACCAGGGGCCACGTCCGCCTCACGGTTGCCTTCAAAAGGCCCAATGTAATTCCAACTCCTTAACTGTTAAGGAGTAGTTACATTTATAAAGCCCTAAAATTATTTTGGCCCTTTGAAGGCAACCATGAGGCTGATGTGGCCCCCAGTGAACAGGAGTTTGACACCCCTGCTCTACATATTCCTTAGCCATGAACACAAATCTAAATAGTTTTTAATTCTAAACAATGGCAGTATCAGCTATCAATCAACCTGAAAATAATCACAGCTAACAGTTATTACTCTCATTCCACAGGTGTTAGGCACAGGACAAAGCAATTTACATGTAATTATCTCACCTAATCTTTAGAGCTACTGTGAGGTAGGTATTATTCTTAATCCCATTTTAGAAATAAGGAAACTGAGACCCAGACACTAAGAAACTTATGATTGCATAACAAGTGGCAGAGTGGGGACTTAAATCCAGGTCTGCCTAATTTAATAAAACCAAGCTCTTAACAGAAATTGAAAAAGATAGTTACAATAAAAGAACCATTTTGCCTGTTACACTAGGACCTGTGTCTGCATAGCGGGGCATGCTTGAAGTCCTGCACAGACCTGTTCCTGCACTATTCTGTGTCCACGGGCTGCCACCTTACATCCCTGGCCAGGTAACTCATAAAACTAAGCTCCCAGACATTACTAAAGTTCACAAGGCCAACAGAGCACGGAGCACAGCACCTTGTACGGGGCAGGCACCCCAAAATGACGGAGACTGGGTGCAGTGTAAGCTCACCCCACTGCAAAGGCAACTCGAAGCACATGACAGATCAGGTACACCTGATGAAGGACAACACCTTTATAACAGTAACTATGCCACTAAAAGTGCAAAAATTCCTTACAGACTAAAAAAAACTACGGCTACCTTAATTTCAAAAGTTTCTGGGCTTGGGTTGGTTTAAAACAGACTTTACCTATAACATTTTTAAACAACTTTTTAAAGATTTATTTATCTTTAGAGGGGAAGGGAAGAGAGGGAGAGAAATATCAATCTATGGTTGCCTCTCGTGCATCCCCTGCTGGGAACTAGCCTGCAACCCAGGAATGTGCCCTGACTGGGAATAGAACCACGGTTGTTTGGTTCGCAAGCCCACACTCGATCCATTGAGCTACACCAGCCAGGGCCACCTATAACTTTTTATAGCCACAAAGTTTTTCGTTATAACTCTACAGTCAATGGAGAAGTAATGTCCTACAAAAAAATTGGTTACAATAATTTTTAAAAGTACAATTAAAAGTCTGTAGCTTCGAATCCCATTCTGAAAATTCCTGAACATTAATCTGAGGACTAATCTTGAGATAAAAATCAAAATGGTGTTTCTAGGTTAACTTCTAGGCCTTCTCAAACCAGTTCCAACCAGACTTTAATGTGAGAGGCTCAGCAGATTTCTGCTGCTGTGAGTCACTAAAATGCGATGACTTCAGCAGCCATAAACCACAAGTAACCAGTATCCTATACAGAGAAAGCAGATGTCAACGTAAGAAACGTCCAAACCTGTAAGAATTTTTTATGAGTTTATTTGAGCCAAACTGACAATTACTGGAAAGCAAAATCTGAACGAAGAAAACTCTCTGAAAAATGGCAGTTTTGCACCTTATGTTATACATTACAATCAAAAGAGGCATAAGTGGGTCCATGAAATCCACTGGCGATTGACTAGGGAGGGGGGACAAAGCAAAGCAGGGAAACCTTGGGGAATGAACAAAATAGTACAATGATAGACACGCACTACCTTTGCACAGGTGGGTATGGGATGGTTAATAGTCAACAATGAACAAACATGACAGCAATAACAATGAGAGAATTCGTGGTCTTCCTCTGGGGCGGTGGCTTGTGCTTTAAGGGGTCCCAATAAAAGTATGTTATCATAGACACAAAAACAACAGTAAGGCTCAATGAAGGTAGAGGTCGACTTTTGTCAGGGAAGATTTCCAGTCTAGGACACGACTGCCCGCCATGACCTGCTTTCAGTTAGAAAGTGCTTAACTCCAGACCACCTTGCGGGGATATTTTAGGTGTCTGAGTTTGCAAGGCCCTCACACAGGCCTCGCCTGAGCTTGTCAGGCACAGAATGTGGCCCCATTTTGTCTACACAGATGACAGCTGCTCCATCCTCAATTTACAATATGACCCTCATAAGACTTATTCTAAAGTGCAATTCTATTTTAACTACCTTCCTCACGTGAGATTCTAGGGCGCAATCTTGGAAAAAGGTACCAAGCACTCCCTTCTTCCCTACTTGTTCCTTATAAAATCATTTCCTTCACACCTCTACTGCCATGTGTTTCTAACTGAGGTATGTATGAACCATATGCCATTTGCTTATCTTATAACTTTACTTAGAATGACATATAAGCAGCCAAGTGTAACTATTTCCGTACTGTACTGACATGGTACCAAAAAGTACCTAACTTGAAGCATTAGCAGTAAGAACTTAATTTCTCCACTTGACCATCCCAGCCAGAGGGTAACCAGCAAAATTCAAGGTGATGCATGCAGATGAGCTAAAAATACACTTCGGAACCCAAAGATATCATTAAACGCTCAAGTAAGTCAAAGGCATAGGATAAAGCTGTCAACGAGCTAACAATCCACATATAGCTATTTGGAACAGCTATTCACAAGTGGAGTAAATTAGGTCGAATGAGAGTATATTGAACCTAATTCCCGTTTGCGGAATCCTTGTTCGCTTTAGTACACAAATTCATTTGCAAATCGCACCTGTAACCTTCCCAATGGCACCCAAAACAAAGGCACTCTGGCCTCTCGTGGCAGATGTTTTCCAAAGACGTCATCAGCGCTGAGCCCGGCTCAGGACTTACCTGTGATGCATCTGCTTGGGGCCAAGTGTCAGAGAAAAGAGCACAGCGGGGGCCAGGGACCCGGCATCAGGGTTTACGTTCCAGGGTCACGTGCTACCGCATCTTGCTTACAACCGCTGCACAAACGCGGCCACTCGTCCCCGGGGCCTCCCCGGGCCGCCCAACTTCTCCTGAGAGCCGGCGGCCGCGCACTCCGTCGCGAGGGGGGACATGCCGGGGGACACCCGGGGCGTTTCCTCCAGGAGCTTCGGGAAAGGTGCTGTCCAACCTGTGGAGGGGTGGGGGGCGGGACAAGGGAGGTCAACAAACACAGGGAGAATGCAGTCTTGGCCCCTCGCCACAGGAGAGCCCAGGCCTGGGGACAACGCCTCCCGAGGGCGGCCCACTCGCCTGGCCGCGGGCAAGGGGCCCGAAGGCCTTCCTCGCCCCTCCCCGGGCGGGTCCGCCCGCAGCCCACCTGCTGGCCGTGGGAGGGGCGCGCGCGCCTGCCCCGCCGCTTTGTTCCTCATCCAGGCAGTGCTCTCCTCCGGACCCTCCCCGCCCGCTCGAACCAGCGCCGCGGGGGCCGCTCGCCTAACGTTTCCCGCCCGGCCCAGCCCGCAGTCTCTTCGGGGCCGCACCCTCCGAGGCGCGTTTCCGGCTCCTCAACCACTCTCCGCGTCCGCCGCTCCGCCCCTCGTGCGTGCGTCCCACCCCGCCGAGGCCAGCGGGTAGCGACACGCTCAAGCTCGCCCCTCCCCCAGATGAGTCCCTGCGGCGCGTGCGCACCGCGGGGAGGCGGGGCGGAGCGGGGCGGGGCGGGGCGTGTCTCGGTCCGGCAGGTTCCACTCTTGCGCCCAGCAAGCGACCCAATTGCTAGGCAACCAGGGCTGACAGGTACACAGCTGAGTAAGTTCCCTGAGCCTCCAAAGTATTCCAGACTCCGAGTTTCCGTCTTCTAGGCGTTCATCTGCTAAGGAAACGTGGGTCCACGCGAGCCCAGAAGACTCGAAATAAGGGACTTAGCACAGAGATGGCAGTGTTACCCACATAGAATTGGGATTGTAGCCCCAGTATTTTTCACCGTACGCTACCCCCGAGGGTTGCCCAATTTCCCTGCGTCAAGTCATAAATGGTGGTGTTCGGGATTTTATACAAATTTCCTTCCCCATCTCTCTTTGTCCTTCGTTCCCTATTGCATGCCAGGCACTGTGCTAAGCCCTGGAAGCACTGAGATGGCTTTAAAGTTAAATGGTCCCAAGTTCATGAGGATTGGTCTTTGAAACCACAGCACACTACCCGCCGGAGAGCTTCCATACACCATCAGAATAGCAGCGACCGAGGAATTTCATTCAGAAAACATTCACTGAATTATATCTCAAACACAGACATGCAAAATAAGACACAAGTCTTGACCTTCAATAGCTTGCAGTCAAGTGGGGACTGGTGAGTTCTGAGAATTCAATCTCTTGTCACATGGCAGAGGCGCACACAACGTTCTGGACTAGGGCGGGGAGTGGTGTTGACCTATGCACTGTTTCTCTCCCTTTACCTCTCATAAAGAGAAAGCACATTCCAAATGAGGGAACTTAATCAGTGAACGTTGGTAGGTCACATTGGTTTTGCTTTCCTGTTGACAATAAATAGAAATCTAAATCGTCCTGGCTGGTGTGGCTAAGTGGATTGAGCCTGGGCACTCAATTTCTGATCAGGGCGCACGCATTTGTTGCTGGGCCAGGCCCCCAGTTGGGGGCGTGCTACAGGCAAACAATGTGTTTCTCTCACACATTGATGTTTCTCCCCTTTTCTTTCTTCCTCCTTTCCCTCTCTCTAAAAATAAATAAGGTCTCTTTTGTTAAAAAAAAAAGGAAGGAAGGAAGGAAGGAAGGAAGGAAGGAAGGAAGGAAGGAAGGAAGGAAGGAAGGAAGGAAGGAAGGAATCTAAATCAAGAAAGTCACCGTATCGCAATTGACAGAGAGTGTTCCCTAAAATGACACTTCAAACCTAGGGCCAAGAGGATGATGGTGTGTCTCATAGAAGGCTAAGTGAGTTCATTTTGGCTTTCCATGACTATTCTTTTTGAACAATTTTATTAATATCAGAGGTGTATATTCAAATTAGGTCAGATAAACCTAAGAGCTAAAACTATAATATTTACAGGCAAAAATATAGAAGAAAATCTTTGTAAACTTTACAGGATACAAAAATTAGGAACCACTAAAAAAAATTAAGGAACTGAACTTCATTAAAATTTAAAATTTGGCCTTGAAAATACACTGTCAACAAAATGAAAAGTCAAGCCAGCCACAAGGAGAAAATATTTGCAAGACACATATCTGGCAAAGGACTTTTATCTGGAACATGTAAAGAACCCTTTAAAGTCAAAAATAAAAAGGCGAACAACCCACTATTTAAAATGGGCAAGTATCTGAATAGTGGCTTCACCAATAAGATATGTGGATGGCAATTAAACATACAAAAAGATGAGGAACACCATTAGTGATTAGGAAAATGCAAATCAAAGAAGTATTTTGGTAATACCTCCCAGGATTACCAAAATTAAAAATACCAACCATAACAAGTGTTGGTATAGGTATGAAGCAGCTGGAACTCTCCTACATTGCTGGTGGGAGGACAAGCTATTTTAGAAAATAGCTTAGCAATTTCTTATATCATGCAGTTCAGTAATTACACTCCTAGGTATTTATCTAAGAAAAAATAAAAATATATTACGGACAAATGTTCATAAAAGCTTCATTTGGGATAGACACAAACTGGAAACAATCCAAAAGCCCATCAACTGGTGAGTGAATGAACAAACAAATTATAGACTATATCCACATTATTGGAATACCACAGAAACAAAGAAGGACAAGCCATTGATACATAGATCAATCTCAAAAGCATTAAGCTAAGTGAAATAAACCACATACAAAAGACTACATATTATGTGTGTCATGTACATGAAATTGTAAGAAAAGGCAAAATGATAGTAATAGAAAGTGCTAAGCGATTGTCAGGAATTGCAGATGCCTAGGAGGGATGAGACCACCTGCCAAGGGGCATGAGGGAACCGAGGGACGGTGGGAATTATCTTGATCATAGTAGTGGTTACACAACTGTATATTTTTATCAAAATACATAGGACACTCAAAGTGGGTGAGTTTTACTAAATGTAAATGTACCTCAGAAAGTCAATTTTAAAAAAACGAGGATCACAAAAAAGTGGAAGCATCCTAATTCCATTCCCCAAACTAGATTAGGTCTACTATATGCTCTCTCACCATTCTTATGTTTATTGTAAGTAATTGTGTACTTTTCTGTCTTGCCAAATAGATTTTAAGTTTGGGGGACAAGATCCATGTCTATCTTATTTAACACTATATGACACAGCATAATACCTAGCATATATGAGGTGCTCAGTAAATGCAAGCCAAACTGGCATAGCTATAAGCTGTGCCTACTGACTCGCAGACCTATTTATTTGGAGATGTACAGCAAGTGGATGCCTAAAGGTTGCCCGAGGAGCTGATTTAGGTGACTTGCCAGTTTAAAAAGACACCAAGGTGCCAGTAGACAACAAAAACAACAGGAGTACTGACCAATCGAACAAGTACAAATGAAGAGTGTTGCTGCTCTTTTAGAATTAAAAGCCCAAATACTAGGAAGACTGTGGAACAAAGATGTAGGGTAGACCTTAGAGATCACTGTAGGTAAGATAAACCAGATAACAAGCATTGACATTTTTGCTGAGTGTAAAAGACAGGTGTAGAGAACAAACTACCTTTAAACATTATAGCCCTAAGACAAGGACAGGAATGGGTGAATCGAGCCTGGATTGGCCTACTTAGGATATCTTTCTTTCAATTGACTCCACTTATGGTTTCAAATCCTGCTCCCAATGGCTCATTGTAAGGAGGGTCTGGAAATAGGACTTCTCAAGTTGGTAAACCTGTTCTTTGACATTCTTTGGATTCTCTTCCATAAACCTGATACTATCATAATTTATGGTATCAGATTCTAATGGACTCATTTCTTTATTAAATGTTTGCAGAAAAGGTATGGAAAGGGGAGAGCTTCTTCAACAAATATCTGTTAGGTGCTTATTATGTGTCTAGGCTCTGGGGATACAAGAGTGATGAAAAAAATACCAGTCCTTGTGGAGCTTACATTATAGTGGAAGAAGATAAATAATAAACAAAGAAATAATTCAAATATAAAATATACCAGATAGCAATAAACACCATGAAAAAAATGTGGCAGAGAGGATAACTAGAAAGTGCTCTGGGGGATGGGGGCTGTGATTTCAAGTAGGGTAGACAGAGAAGTCCTCATTGAAAAGGTGATAATTGAACCGAAGGAAGTGAGGGAGCAATCCGTGGGGACATCTAGAAGAAGAGTGTCTCGGTCCCAGAGAAGGACAAGGGCAAAGGCCCCAGGGAAGGAGAACGGCTGGCGTGTCTGAGGAAGTGCAAGAAGATCGGTGACGCTAAATCGTACTGCCCAATTTGGTAGCCTCTAGCCACTAGCCACGTGTGGTCACTGAGCCCTGAAATGTGGTTGGTTCACACTGTGGGATCTTAGGCTGGAGAGTGAAACAGAGGAATTGTGTTAACAGCCCCAGTTCTTTACTCTTTCTAGTAACTATGCCCTTTGCAAGATAGCTTTATAGGTTGTCCCAGGAATAGGTGGAGCCTTTTTCCTACCCCATGATTCTAAGTTGGCCATGACAGATGTTTCTGAACTCAGCCAAACACAGCCTCCATCATTGCCCCTCAGGCTCACGAACTAAATAAATGCTTTTGGGGTTAAGCTACTGAGTCTTGGGGTGGTTTTATTGGTGGCCATTCTGATGAGGCTGCCTTCCTTTTCCTGGATACCACTGACTGTCTGCTCTGACCTTGAGAAACTGTTACATGAGTCTAGAACATTAATCACTAAGTATGTGGACCATCATTTTTCTTGGGTTAATGTTCCGAGTCCCTGGTGTAACTCTTCTAAAGGCTGCAGAATGGCTGGTCTTCTCACGGAGTAGCCGTGGGACTGAAACTGTGATAATCTTGTATGTTCTGTTAACCTCTTTGGACTTAAGAAGTGGAACACAGGTGGTGTTAAACTGATTCAATTTCTCAGATCTGAGGGAATCATACCCATTTTGGTGGAGGACCACCCAAGCTATAACTGCTGAAGGACCCCTGACTCTGCTCAGGCTTTGGAGTATCCTGCTAGTTGAGATGGAGCGGAATTAGAAATTGGGGGAGACCTGGGCGGTGTGGCCCAGTTGGTTGGAGCATTGTCCGGTAAACCAAAAGGTCATGCGCCCAATTCCCGGTCAAGGCACATGCCTAGGCTATGGGTTCGGTCCCCATTCATGTGTACAAGAGGCAACAGGTTGGTGTTTCTCTCTCACATTGATGTTTTTCTCCCTTTCTGTCTCCCTCCCCCTCTCTCTAATCAATAAGCATGTCCTCAGGTGAGGAAAAGGAAAGGAGGGAGGAAGGGAAAAAAGAAAAAGAGAGGAAGGAAGAAAGGAAGGAAGGTAGAAAGGAAGGAAGGGAGGGTGGGAGGGAGGAAGGAAGGAAAAGCAATTGAGGGAATGATCTGTGAAGTTTAACCAAAGAAATTTTGATGTTGATATCTTTAAATTTTAACCTGCAAAGGTAAGGTTTCTTAAACTTTGGGTTTTAATTTATCCCTAGTAATTTAATAATGGGAGTATCAATTTTACATTTCGGCTACTGCTCTATTAATGATTTATTTGATTGTATAACCTCTAGCCAGTTTACATTGGAATCTTCTTCATCAGAGAGAGGAAAAGAACCAAGAATGAGTTTTTGGCCTAGGGACCACCAGACTCTGGGGTTAATTTAACGAATGTATCCTTCTGACCTATGTTAGAGATTTTAAGGGATGAAAACTAAATTGCCCACCTACAACTCTGGGATGGCACACGACGAAGTAGTAGTTGCCAATGAAGGAGGGTGGGAACTCCCACAGTAAAAGAAATGAAAAAGGAACTGAAAATTTAGCACATCCATGTGGTTATTAGGTTACCAAGCCTTCAAGCCATAGGTAATTTCCATGTTCTACCAGTGGTTCCAGAGCCCAGAAATTGATGGGAAGCTACTCAACTTATTTTTAAGAGTTTAAAATAATGCTAAAACCAAAAAAGGAGAGCACAAGAATATAAAACTGTGAGCCAGTGTAACTGGAGGCTGTAGGAGCAAAATCTCTCAATAAAATATTAACAAACTGAATCTAGCAGTGTACTGAAAGAATTATGGCTCCATAGGGTTTAATCTCAGGAATGCAAAAAGGCTTAACATTAGCAAAGCTATTACTGTAATGTACTGCAATGATAAAATAAGGAATAGACTATGCATGGTTGTCTTCAGGGGTGCACTTGATAAAATTTAATAGCCATTCCTGATAATACTCTTAGCAAATGAAGAGTAGAATAAAATTCCCTTAATTTGATTGATAAAAAATTTCTTATACAAGGTGAAACATTAGAAGCTGTCCCATAAAAAATACAAGGATGCTAGCTATTACTACAATTAACATTGGATGGAAGATCTTAGGCAGGGAAATTTAATAACAAAAATAAATGAGTTCTATTAGCAAGGAAGAAACAAAACTATCAGCATTAGTAGACAATATGATTATAGTTTAAAATGCTGCAAAATGATCTTTCAAAAATAATGATTAGAACTCTCTTGAGTGGGATGTTGTTTTATAAGTGTATACATTTAACAAAACATGTTGAATTGTATATTTGCTATATGTGCATTTAACTGTATGTGGATTTTACTTAAAAAAACCATTAGAACTAATAAGAGAGATCATTGAAATGTCTGACTGGATTAAAGATTAACATGAAATAAATCAACAACTTTGAAGAATGGAAAAATATCCCATTCACAAAAGCAACCTAACCTATGATATATCTTGAGATAAATATAACATGAAACATGTAAGATCTACATGAAGACACCTGTAGAACTTTATTAAAGGGCAAAAAATAGATCTGAATAAATGAGTTCTATGTTCATACAAGAGAGTTCAATGTTTTTTAAAAAGTCAATTCTCACCAAATCAATTTGTGTATTTAACACAATTCCAGTTAGAATCTTAAGTTTGTTTGTTTGTTTGTTTGTTTCTCCTGGATATTAAAAGAGCAGGTTACATTCTTCGTTCTTCTTTTTCAAATGTGGGCATCCTTGCTCAATGGTTCTTCCAGATGAGTTGTAGTCAGCCATCCATTCTCCAAGCCTTGAATTTGGTGCCTTTCTCTGATTTACACCAAGGTGCCACATAGACAAGGAAAAGCCTGGTAAAACGTGTAGTTGGAGAAGGTAGCCTTAAATAAGAAAGAAAAGACAAAAACCATAAGGAAAGAATGTATCTGACTACATCAAAATCTTACATTTCTATGACTAAAGAGACCACATAGACAAAGTTACAATGCAAACAGCGTTTGAGAAGCACAGAAATCAACAGTACTAAATTGTATCTAAATATCTGTCGCTGCTTACATTTTGCTGTAAAGCATATTATCTTTAGAATGTAGTGATGTGGGTAGGCGATTAATAAGCTTTCACCCTTCTGCAGGACCACTGGACCTTCAGTTTACTTCCTGTTATCTGTCCCTCTGAAGCCTGATAAAGATAGAACTGTCAACTATGTCCTCAGCCAACAAACATCACCTATATTAGAGCAATTACCTGATTGGTAGATTGCATTTGGACTGGCAAAACTATAATTACCTGATGGGAGAGCATAGCTGTGGGCTTTCCTGAGTGTGAAAACTCTTTAATTGGGCCCCGGTGGGTCGCTGGAAGCTGTGTCTGTGAGGTTGGTACAGAAACGCTGGCTCCGAGTCAGGGCAGCTGCCGCAGGGGTCCGGTGTGAGCCTCCTTTCCTTGCACCTGAGCGGTCACTAGGCTGCAGGCAGGTTACGGAAGGAGCAGCTGTATGGTCATGACAAGTACCCCCAGGGATGGGGAATGCCTACTTCTGGCCTGCTCTGACCTGTTGTCCCTGACCTTTGTCCCTCCAAGTGACTCTGGTGCTAAATGTGGCCTGTGGTTGTCTTAAGGAATCTTGGCATTCAGTTGTACCTAAGAAGACCCCCGGGGGATGTTGCACATGGTGAGATAGATTGTTTATACGAGAGCTATATAGAAAAAGACTAATGGGATAGAATTGTGTTTGATCATCGATTTGAGACTTAGTGAACTACACATGGGAAACCTGACTTCTCTCATGAGGTCCTACTACAGTACATGCTTCCCTGGCCCTTCTGGAGACAGCTGATGCACATTGCAGATACGGGGCCACAGGAGGAGGCACACTGCGGTGCCGCCCGCCTAGGAAACCCCAATCTATAACGTGATATCAAGCATTTACAAGTGTGGATCAAAGCCTCTTCACCTCCCCAGGTTCAAGCAGGCGACGAAGGACGGGTCTGAGTTTTAGGGGTGAAAGTTCTCCTTGGCCTTGGAGATACCGTTACATCTACCAAACCTGATCCTGAGTGACTCGCATTCCCCCTTCCACAAGCAGATCCCCGTAGGACTACACAAACCTAGTCTCGGAGTCCTTGGAGGTTTGGCACGCCTGCAAATCGATCTGGCCAGTCTCATGGGAGACATCTTTAAAGTTGGGGAGGACGTTTTTCTGGGTCAAAACTGACTGGAAAATGATCAGGAGTCAGAATCCCCTCTTCTGGTCTCTTCCGCCTTAAAGAAGGCAGCCCCAGCATCGCCTTCCCATGCTGTGGGTGAAACAATCCTTCTCACTGGAAAAGCCACTTATTTCCAATGCATTTACGCCTTCAAAAAGCATAAGAAAAACTTGTATCAGCGTTCTTCGTGACCATGTGGATACATCACGGCACTGCTTGGACCCTGTAAAAAAGACCATCGTAGGATTAGGATGTGACAATTTTAAAAGATTCCATTTATTTATTTTTAGAAAGAGGAGAAGGGAAGGAGAAAGAGAGTTAGAGGAACATCAGTGTGTGGTTTGCCTCTCATGTGGCCCCCACTGGGGACCTGGCCTGCAACCCAGGCATGTGCCCTGACTTGGAATTGAACCAGTGAGCCTTTGGTTTGCAGCCCACACTCAATCCACTGAGCTACACCAGCCGGGGCTAGGACGTGACAATTTTAGATTGTGGTATTAGTGGGGGCAGTGGGGAGGAACTTAGTCCTGTTGGTATTTATTCTTCGAGACAAGTTTATAAAGAGCCAGAAGACCTTATCCAAGAGCTTTAAATTATAATAATAATTCTGCTGATTTGGGTCAGATCGAGGTGTCCCTTACATTTTTTCTATACCTTCTCTTACTATTTTAAACTTCATTACATTAAAAAATACAAATATAATGTGGTTTTTTGGTGATGAGTGAAAGAGTAGAGACTTCCATAAAGAAAAATAAACACACCCCAGCCCTAGTGCCACCCTTTTAAAGCCACCGATGACAGAAATTCACCGTTTGTCTCTCCACTTCATTTTCCGTGCTCACACAAACGCGTGCAAAGACACCTGTGTCATGGAGGTTAGTTCGTCTTCGCTTCGCTCTGCATATAGCAGTCTGCAGTTTGCTCTTTTCTGCTTAACACATTATGGACATCTCTGCAAGTTCCTACATATAGATCTAACTTATTATTTTAATAATAGCATAATATCCTAAAAATATTGGTTCTTTTCCTATTGATGGACATTCAAGCTGTTTCCTCTTTTCTTTTTAAAAAAATCATTGCAAATAATGCTGCAATAGATATCAGTGTACTAGAAATCCACATTGGCACATTCATTTTGGATAAAATTGTAGGGATCTCCGGGCCAAAGGATAGGTGATGTGCAGTATTAATTTCAGTAATTACATTCCCAAAAGCGTGTAGCAATATATGCTTCTGCCCCTTCTCCAAATCTTTGCCTGCCCTGCATGCCAGCAACCTTTTTCATTTTGCCCATCTGAGGATGAAAAGTATCTTTGAACTGTTCTTCCCTTCGCTCCCCTCCCCAACCAATCTATTCTTCACTCTGCAAACAGTGATCTTGAAAAACAAATTTCCTACCTCAACTCCCTGCTCAGATACTTCATTTATTTCCTGTCACTCTTAGAATAAAGGTCAATATCTTTGACACAACAACAACAAAAAAGCTCCTTGTGGTATAATCGTCCGTCTGCCCCTCTGGTGGGTTCTTCTCCCAACGGGAAGGGCTTTTTCCAGATCGAGTTCTACTGAGAAATCAAGATGACATCAGCTCGTTTGCTGGAAAAAGCCTCACAGAAAGGTATGCCTTTAAAAATGTGGCTAACTTATGCCTAAAAGGAATAATTATTTCTATTTTATTTGCCTTGATGGAAGTGTTTTTCCAGTTGCTTCAGGCGGAGCATTTAGCGTAAACAGGGGAGTACAGGACTTGTCAAAAAAACATGTCAGGGCGACACCTTGGCTCCGGAGGAATAGGTACAAAGTCGGATCATAAATGCAGGGGGTTTTTGCTTCTCTTGTTTTTAAGTTGGACTTTTCAAGTAGAAGCTGCCTTTAATGTGCTGGTTTGCAGAACAGGAAATCTGATTTTTCAGTGTGATAACACGTTCTTTGACATTAACCAGTACAGTTGGATTTTTAATGACACTTTTATCTTCAAAGCCCTTCACCAGCACTGGTGGATTAATTATTCATTTTTTGGTTGTGTGTTAAAAAGAAAACGCTTCAAAGCCTCATCCTTTCTCCTTGGAATTGGGGCTCTCCACCTTTCAAATGTTGCTTTCCTGCCCCCAAGGGAGAAAATAAATTGCATCTTTTTTTTTTTAAAGACAAAAAGAAAACAATAGAAATATACTCTTTACACTATGGAAAGATGATGTCCTTATATCCTGGGTGGGATTAGAAGAGGTCGGAAAGCAGTGTTTAAACTGTGTTTACAGTAAGCACTGTGAGATACAACTCTGGCGAAAAGTGTTTGTTACTTTTCAGTCTTTTGAATCGCCCCTGAAAAGCAGCACAAATACTTAAAGCACTCCGCATTCACCATAAACTGGAATATAATAAGCAGACCCTTACATTTGCTGCAAAAAAAAAAATGTATTTCATTCCTGTTCCCTTCAAACAATGCCTAATTGGGCTTTTTAACGATGTGGTTTTGGAGAAGCAAACTCTCAAGCCTCCCCCTGGGTTCTCCTTGATTTGACACATTTTATAACCACAAGGGAGCAGTCTTCCTTTTGATGAGGTCTTCCCCCCACCTCCCCAGAAATGAAAGAGCAAGTGTAAGTTTGCAAACAGTCTAAAAGCCCTTTCCATTAGGCTCTGGACGCCGGAAACCACGAAGGGCAGTTCAAGTTTTGATTTTCAAGGAGAAAGCCTCTGGTAAACTTTCGCTCAGCCGCCAGGAGGTCTGTTGGTTCCTGGGAGGAGCTCTTCTGAATCCTCGAAGATTCCTGTGCTCTTGAAGACCCAGATCAGTGGATTACAGTAATTGTAAGCCTTAGGTGGCGTCGGAAGATTACTCTGTTTGGGGTGCGCTCACATTTCCAGGCTAGGGGACGGAGCGGAGGAACCCCTTTTGTTATTTTTTGAAAGGAGAAGATCAGAGAGGAAGACGGGGTTTTGAAGTGTGGATTAGTGCTCCTCATCTTCGCCTAGTACCTCCGTCTGGAACTTTATAAAGAGATTGAGGAGTGCAGTGAATTTGCGAAATCATGCAAAGTGTCCTTGAAGCCTGTTCTGGAACGTAGCTTCTGGACCAGAAACTTCTCCCCAAACAGACCTTCCGTGCCAGGCAGTCTGAATGGACCGTCGTCTCCGATTTGAAGATTTGCAACCTTATTCCCCGGTGGGAGAGTAACTTCTTGGGTGATCTGTTGGCTTGTCGGCGAAATGATGGAGAAACGTAAACCACCCGCACTGCTGACCTTGCCGTACCACCTCCACCCGGTGCCCCTGAGCCTGCCAGGGACCCTGCCCCGCCTCCCGCTGAGGGACCCTTTCAGGGTCCCCTTGCATCTGGACGACGCGTGCTGCGCGCGGAGACGGCCCTACCTGCCCTTGCCGCTGGACGGCGCCTTCGAGCCCGCCTTCCTCCGCAAGCGCAACGAGCGCGAGCGGCAACGCGTGCGCTGCGTGAACGAGGGGTACGCGCGCCTCCGAGACCACCTGCCCCGAGAGCTGGCCGGCAGGCGCCTCAGCAAAGTGGAGACACTCCGCGCTGCCATCGGCTACATCAAGCACCTCCAGGAGTTGCTGGAGCGCCACGCGCAGGGGCAGGAGGGCCCAGCCGGGCCCCCGCGCAGGCCCGAATGCAACAGCGATGGCGAGTCCAAGGCCTCGTCGGTGCCGTCGCCCTGCAGCGAGCCCGAGGAAGGGGGCAGCTAGCGAGCGCTGGGACCCCCGCCCTGTCCCGGGCGCCCATTGCACTGCGCGCCTTTGCAGCCTGGTCTGAGGTTCTCTCTGAAGGTCGTTGCATTTTTAATCTGGTTGTTCCTCCAGGGGGGGGGAAATCGTAGGAAAAAGAAATGAGTACTTTAAGGGGAAAATGATATTGATATTCTAGTTGGATTTCCCCCCCTGTTATTGGCTTTGTGCCTGCGATTTAAAGATGCTTATTAAGGAAACTTCTTCTCCTGTACTTCTCAAATGCAAACTGCACCAGATTCTGAGCACCTCATTCTAAAAACTCAAACGGCAGTAACAGTGGGAATTTCCCACCGTCATTGGTGCGTAAATGATGTACATAAATACTGAAGTAAACCCAGCCTTAACCGAAGAAGAACTTTCCCAAAATAAATAAATAATGGCAGTTCTTAAGATGAGAGGAACGTTTTCCTGCATTTCTTCCTTTGGGGATTATATTAGAAATTTAATCGGCACCATGCACTGAGTCAAGGGGACTTGAAGCTGACACCTGACGACACCTTTGTCAGCGCGAGCCGCCAGACCAGTCCGTGCTGCTGATGGACTATGTGAACCGTGGGTCTAGAGAAGATATAGACATTCTATATGTAATACATCCTGTTCTGTCAAGAAGTGGTTATTGGGAAACTTCATAGAATTTAGCAGGTCGGATGTTCGTGCCAATGATCTTTTAGGAAGAGAATTCAGAGTTGTGTGAAAACATTTTCTCCTTCCGTTGTTTTTGTCCACTGGCTTTTTGGTTTGGTTTGGTTTTTCCTTTTCCTTGCCCTCACATCGTCCCTTGTAGTTCTTATTCAACTTTTGATTACATTGAAGTGACGCTGTGACTTTTTTTAAAGTAAGTGCTTAGATGGTTGAACGTGTGGACTGGGGTGGGTCCATTTCGAACTTGCATCACAAGGACAACTTCCAGGGGTATTGGAATTATCTAGCGACTTCCTGTGGCTTGTTCTAGTCTTTTAAAAATACTTAGTTCTGGTCGGGTTTTATTCTCTTTGAGAAACAATTATAAATCCAGAAATAAGTAAAAAACCTGACATGTTGTTGTGGCTCAGTTGGTTGAGCCTTGTCCCACAAAGGGAGGGGGCACCGGTTGGGGCATAGGCCTGGGTTGCGGTCCGTCCAGGTGGGGGTGAGTTAGAGAGGCAGCCACTTGGTGTTTCTCTCTCACATTGATGCTTCTCTCCCTCTCTTTCTCTCTCCCTTCCCCTCTCTCTAAAAATAAATAAATAAAATCTTTTTAAAAAACCTGACACCAGAAGATAAACTTCCTCTCTCTATAGTTATTTTCTAACATGCTGATCATGCAGGCAGCTTTGGTCTGGGGCTGGGGAGTGGGGTTAGGAAATACAGAAGGGGGCAGAACTGACAAGGGTGAGCTCTTTCAGAAAATTGTTTCCCTTAACCCAACCCCCACACTGGTCTTATGAGGTAGGTTTTATTACCTGCTTTCTATAGATGTGTCAACTGAGGGAAGCTAATATTCAGTGAACATCATTTACATGCCAAGAATTATACTGTGTGGGGTTTTTTAAAAACATTTTGCTCTGCTTAATTTTCATAAATCTGTGAAATGAGTATTACACATATTTTGTGGTTTGAAAAAAAAATGAAGCTCAAAGAGATGACTTGCGTTGCCCCGATTAGTGTTGCTACAATTAGTTGAGCTGAGAGCCAGTCCACGCTCTATCTGACCCCTCAGCCCAGACTTGCTGTCTCCCTTATCACGCCTCCCCTTTCTGTCAGCAAATGTTACTTGACCCGTGGAATGTCGAACCCGTGTTAGAAAGTATAATTACTAATATTCATGATGAGTATAATGGTAGTCTATCGCTTTCAGCTGTGCGGATAAATGATGATCTTCACGACCAAACATTCCTTTTCCTTAAGGATGAGGGAAGAGCCTATTATTTGAGTGAACGAAATGTAAGAGCCGTTTTTCTTGCTCATCACTTAATTCCAACCCCACACTCTCCTGTAATATATCCATTTCAGTCTCCGGGTAGGTGGTTATTCCGTCTGGGGGGTTCGATGGAGCAAGCCTAAGTGAGATACATTTACTAATTTGCAAAAATAAAAGGTGGGGGAAATACCCATATTACTGTCCTAGGAGAGTTGGAGGAAATACTAATTAACCAAGTGGCTAAGAAGCTTGGGAGACTGTTTTAAGGGTGTCGGTGGGGCAGTCGTTGCATTTCCATTTCTTTATTCTACTCTCTTTTCCAAAGCAGGAATAGTAATAATGAAAGAGTGTATTTTCTTTAATCTGCACAGACTGCGATTACTTTTTAACTACAGGAAAAAATAAATACTTTTTCTTCGTTTACTTCTTTAAAATAAATGTATAAAATCTGTGAGTAAATATACTTTGCTGAGATAAGTGACTTATAAAGAGAAGGATAAGGGCAATTTTATTTTATTTTACTTTTAAAAGAGACCTTTATTTTGGATAAAATGCCTTGAGAGAATTTTAACGTGGTTTTGTTTGAAGCCCTATTGAGACTAAGACAATGATTTTGAGAAGCCTTTAAAAAAAAAAATCCCAGCTCAATTATATAACTTCTTTAGAGGTTAAAAAAAGCAAGCAGTTTTTCTGGGACCCTTCCTGATGGCTCACAGAAGGAGCACCAACCCAGGAATGAAACCTTTTAAAATGTTCAATCTTCCCTTTTCCTGTGAGTGAACACTTAATTAACCATGGCGCCATTTACTGTCAAAAAGAAGAAAACTGGTTCTAGGTGTTATACTTTCCACCGTAGCATCCTTGCCACAGTCATTTTTGCTGTAAACATTTTCACCACCTATCTAATTGGCCACAAGGCAATTTTGCTGTAAACAAGATAAAATAACTGGTTGACAGTTCTGGGTTTTGCTTGGTTGGTTTCATTTTCCCGTTGACCAATCAACCACACTCAGCTGGTTTAATGCATTTAAGCCAGTCCTCAGTTTGGTTTCATTTCTCCATTGAGGAGTTTCCACAGTTACTCCCATCTTTATGTTACACGTAAGTTTCACCTAGGCCTCTCTCTGCAGGGTCTATTGCGTCTGGAGCAGGTGTGGTAGTGGGGATGCTCTTCCAACAGCATTTCTTCCAGATGAAGATTTGCCCCAAGAGCTGGTTTCTTACTTTGAAACCTGCTACGGAGCGAACAGAGAGTTCAACCCACATCTCCCACAGAACAAAGCCAAGTGCTTAGGTGTGACCCACAAAATAAAAATCAGTTATTTGCACAGTATTGCCATGAATCTACACACATTTTAATATGGTATTTAAATATGCCATTGTTCTCAATAAACTTTTAATTTTTGTTATGTCCTTTTTCATGTCTCTTTTACTTTTCGTGATTTTATCCTTTTTTTTTATGGCAAAGTTGGCTTATGTCCAATTAGTTAGGCAGTGAAAATGTTTGCAGTAAAAATGCTTGGGGCAGATATTCACGGCAAAGATGCTACAGCAAAAATACCAGACATGGACAAAAGTAATTACCAACAAGCTATGTAGAAGCAGTAGAGGGGAGTTGTATGGAAATGATGCATTCCTGAAAAGAGAAACATTTTACGTGGCCTTCAAGGTCTTCCCTGTTTTTTGGCCACTCAGCCCAGACATAGCCACTGAAAATAATTTATTGCTTTTCCAACATTCCCTGTGGTTCGTAACTCTAATTAACTGCTGTGACATCCCAAACCCAGCCCCAAGTATACAAAGAAGGAGGGCCAGTGTTGGGGTGTGGCAGAGTGTGCCCTGGCCTAGGGCTTGGTCCAGCTCTGCCACGTAGTGACCTGCTGACATCGGAAGAGTCCCTGACTTCAGTGGTCTCGGTTCCCTCTGGTAGGACACGTGAAGATTAGATTGCATCATCTTTTAGGCCTTCCAGCTTAAAAATGTCGTTCCTCTGACACGTGCAAAGTCCAAAACTGGGGGAGACACACGTCAGGGAGACGTGCCCACAAGGGCCACTTCCTGCGCAGAGTACAGCAGTGCTCTCTTTCTGAAACCTCTTTCCTACAAGAAAGATCCAACCCCTCGGCTGCAGCTTATTCTTCATCTAGTTGCTGTCACAATGCCTACTTTTTGAAAAAGCAAGCTCCATAATTTTTTGTTGAATAGAGTTTAAAGAATCCTACAATCCAGAGGAAAAATGGGCCCACTTTGCCCCAACATGAAGAAAAAAGGTGTATGACTGATGTCCCAAATGAAAAGTGCTATGAGGATACAGAGCAGCCTCAAGTGAGCAGAGAACTAGGAGGAAAAGCCTCCGGGGCTGTGGCGCTGAGGGGTGAAGACGGGTGAGAATTAATTACAGGCAGAGGGTGTGCGGGGCACAGAGACGTCTCAAAGCAGGAACCGCGCTCACAGAGGAGAAGCTGAGGGACAGGATGGCTGAGCCAAGGGTCTAGCTGGCATCGAAGGCCAGGTCGAAAAATCTTGAACTTTATGTTTTAGACATGGGGAACTGTTGAGAAAACGATCTTTTTGTTTGTTTAGACAGAGGGTGAACTGTCTAGTCCTGCCGTTGAGGATCACTCTAGCAGCAGGCCAGCAGGGGTTTGCAGTAATTGAGAGAGGAAGTGAAAGCCTGACGCGGGGCTGTGGGAATGGGAAGGAGCCGATGGACTGGGAGACCACGTGGGAGTAGCACTGAGAGGTCTTGGTAACTCAGAAGATGGGGGAGGGGAGTGGAGAAGAGGGAGACATAAAGACAGCTCTAGTAAGTTCCCATCAGGTGAAAGGGGGAGCACAGAAAGAGAAGCAGGTGGTAAGGGTACAAGTCTTGCTCTGCAGGTGCTGGATTTGAAATACTGATAGGCCCTCCTCTCTGTAAACAATTGGAGATGCTGATGTCAAGGTCAGGAGGGAAGTAAAGAACAACTGCAGACTTGAGTTGCACACATATTAGGTGAGGTCTCCCAGGGAAAAGAGTGATGAGAACGAGAGAGGAGAACAGGGGCGGGCTTGCCTGAAGGAGTGCAGAGGAAGAAGTGTCTTTGACGAGGGTGAAGAGGTTAGAAGGAGAATTAAGCTGGTACGAGACCCTGGCAGTTACATGTGGATACTATTTTATAAGGAGGGCATGGGTGACAATATCCTATGAAGCAGATGTGTCAGGGAGATTGTGTGGGAGGGACCTGTTGGATTTAGCCAATAAAAAGTCACTAGAGGCACTTGTCAGAGCATCAGAGGGGTGGGATGAGGAAGCGGAAGTAAGGTGAAGACTGCCCTTTCCAGAGGCTGCACCGTGAATAATGAGAAAGAGAGCCGAGATGATCTACCGGAAAACCAGTTGGGGGAAAAGATGGTATATCAAAGATAGTGCTGAGCCTGAGATCTTAGAGGTGAAAGTTCTAGTTGATTCAGAGACTCATAGGTGACAAGGCTTCAAGGAGTCTGAAGTCGAGTGGAGGTGAAGGTCCTAGTAACTGGGGTGGGGAGTGCCAGGTTCAGGTGAAGACAGGTAGGCGCTTAAGTCGGGAAGAAGATGGGGCGGGGTCTGTCACTGGCAGGTAACAGTGATGAAAATGAGAAGGGGGTTCATATTTGATACTACTTTGTATCAGTTTCAGGTGTACAGCACAGCGACTGGACGGTCATGTGCTTTACAAAGTGCCCCCTCGTACTTCCAGTACCCACCTGCCACCTGGCACCACTCACGGCCAGTACATTACTGACTGTGCTCCCTGTGCTGTGTTTCACACCCACGACTGTTTTGTAGCTACCAGTCTATACTTCTCCATCCCTTCACATTTCTTCATCTGCAATTGAAAATAATTAAAAACTAAAAAAGTAAGAAAATAAAGAACTACACCTCAACTATAAAAAAAAAAGCGGATTAAAAAAATGGGTGAAGGAGCCCTGGCTGGTGTAGCTCAGCAGATTGAGCGCAGGCCTGCGAACCAGAGGATCGTGCGTGGTTCGATTCCCAGTCAGGGCACATGCCTGGGTTGCAGGCCAGTTCCCAGCAAGGGACCCACGAGAGGCAACCATACATTGATATCCTCCCCCTCTCTCCTTTCCTTCCCCTCTGAAGATAAATAAACGCAAAAAAAAGTATTAAAAATGGGTGAAGGAAAAAAATGAGAAGAGGCTTGTATGAAAAGTACAACTATACGGGCAGGGTTTAGTATTGCCCCTTAGGTAAGGTCTAGTTTCAAGAGTATTAAGTTTTTAATGACTTGGTTAAAAAGTTGGCCCAGGTCTCCTCTGTGATGACCCAATTTTAAATTCTATTCATGTTTATTTCATATTTTATAGTTTCATGGTGATAGGTAACTCTGGAACATTCTCCAGTGTTTATTATATGAGATAACTTGCCCAAGAGTCAGGCAAATAATAGACGCTCAATAACTTATTAATTTCCTTTTGTCTGGGGCTTCTGAGGTTAAAAAAAATATTCTTCTCATGTAGAAAAACTTCAACAGAGCAACCGGGACAGAGTAAGGATCCGTGGCTACAGGGAAAGAAAACAGTACCTTATTTTCTTCCCACTGTGGAATTTCTGGGGACAGGGGAACGACGGTAAAATTACCTAGGAAAAATGAGTAGCGTCTGGAAGAGAGTAGGATTGAGACGCCTGCATCCATCTAGCTCTGATCTTTCCCCTTGGCCGCAGTGTCTGATCTCTCCCCAGCACACCTTGAACCCTGGACGGTTGGGCTGAACTGTCACTCTCCTGCCCCCAGGTGCTGTAAGCCTTCAACTGAATTTGAGAGCAAAGTCCCATCGGGCTGGGAGAGCCTTTCACTGGGTGAGTCAGCTCAGCGCTACTCGGCTCCAAGCAAGCCAACCAACTCGTCAGGTGGTACGGATCAAAACACTTCAGAGCTGTTTCTGTCTAGACAAAGATTTTCTTCAAAGCTCCCCAAGTTATCATTGTCATCTGCAGAAATAGATTAAGAAGCCCACTTGTCACCCTGGGAATGAGACTTTTGATGGAAACTTGGGCCAACTGGTGGAATCCTTCTCTGCGGAGTGAGCTTTAGAAAAGGCGGCCCCGCCCCAGGCCAGTGCTCTCGACCCCTCTCCATCGGCCATCGCCAACCCTTTCATCCCACCAGGCGGACTGGCTGCTGGGAGAGGGCCGAGGGCCTAAAGCTGCTTTGTATTTTCTTTCTTGGTCCATGAAACCGCAGACCTATTTCCAGCTCTTTGATTATCACCGCTGAGCTGCGTGCGTGTTTGACGCACAGGCTGTCTGGGTGGGGAGACTGGTTTTTGATCCTTTCGTGGCTATTTAGCTGCCTCCTTTTGTGAAAACCTGTCAGCACCTTTTCATGTTGTGTAACTCGCTGTCATTAGCTGTGGCCGGAGTGAAACCGCAGGTGCTGCAGGAGGAGGTACCTCCGGATGGTAAAAGTCTCCAGACTGGTTTTTGCCTACGGAGCGAGCCTCGCAGGGGCCGCTCCTGAAGACGTTTCTCATTTCCCTGACAGTGGAAAAATCTGAGGAAGGACTCCTGTCTCGGAGTCATAGGGCTGGAAAGCGCCCTGGGAAATGACCGGACTCACCCCTGGGGGTGTTAGTGAAACGCAGGATTAAACCATGGAAGGCAGAAGCGTATCTTTTAAAACACCTCTAATGATGGAAATTTCCCACCAGCTAGCATTTCCTGCGGGCCCTCTAGAAGGCAGGCCGGCCCTTCAATGCATTCTTCTCATCTGATCGTCACAGAATTCCTATGAGGTATGTACTGTACGTCACTTCTGTTTTAAAGACGAGGCAGCTGAAGCTTAGAGAGGTGAAGTGACTTATGCAGAGAAGGGGCAGCAAACTGTGTTGGTTGGTCTCCATCCAGCCGTCTGTCCATTCCTGCATTCATCAGTCAGCAAATATTTACTGACTGCCTACCTGGAGTTTAATACTAGGAAGGGGAAGAGAGTGAAGGAACAAACATAAATGCATAATGTTTTGGGTGGTAGTAATGGCTAAGAAAAATAAAGCCAGGGTTTTCGTAATTCAGTTACTTTTCACCCTTATTTTGAACCAGCGCCTCTACTTTCACTTCTGAAGCAGTCCTGTGCAGACTCAAATGACTGGGTAACGAGATCCTAACAGCATGCGAGTCTGTCCAGACTGGTATTAGGTCCCCCTGTGAGCTTGGGGGACCCCTGGTTACCATACTCACAGCTCAGGACCCACACAAGAAACACCAAAACAAACAAAACCAGGGACTAGTAGAATAAGTGCATTTGGGGTCCTGGCTGTTTAGGGGAGCCCCGCAGTCCCCATTAACATTCACGGGGACCAAGGTTGATTTGGAACATTAGAACACTTCCTGATGTGATTCTGGTTCGACATGCAGGGGGAGAGCAAGTGTTCTGCACAGAAGGCCCACGATGTCAGCTGTCCTTTGAGCAGAAACGACCTGGATTCTGGTCCTGACTTCAGCACTCACTGGATGTGTTTCCTTGGACAAGTGCCATGGCTGCTCTGAACCTGTTTCTTCATCCTTACAATTAAAGATGGTAACACCTGCTTCATCTCACGGGCTGTGGGAAAGGTGAAGTGAGGCTACATCATTGTAGATCTCTACAGACCAGAAAGTGCTATCTCACTATTGACCCATGTGCAAAGCAATTCTCTGATGGAAGAGAGAGGAAGAGCTTTGCAAAGAGCCTACAACTGCTCTACTTATTTCTTTATTTTTTAGAAAGATTTTATTATTTATTTATTTTTAGAGGGGAAGGGAGAAAGAGAGGGAGAGAAACACCAATGCGCGGCTGCCTCTCACGTGCCCCCCACTGGAGACCCAGCCCGCAACCCGGGCATGTGCCCTGACCAGGAATCCGATTGGCAACCCCTTTGGTTCACGGGCCAGTGCTCAATCCACTGAGCCACACCAGCCGCGGCTCCAACTACTCTATTTAGTCTGAGGAAATAGTCTCTTCATAGTCAGTTGATGCTGATTAAATTCTTCAGCATAATGATGGAAATAGTAACATGCTAGGTTTTCTAATTTGTGTAATGACCCACTCCAAAACTTACAACCATGGTTTATTATTTCTTGCAATTGAGAAATAATTAGAATTGCTGGATGGTCTGAGATGGTCTCTCTCCATGTGGTCCTTTATGCTTAAGGTGGTCTGGGTTTTTTTTTAAATTATATTTTATTGATCATGCTATTACAGTTGTCCTGATTTGTCCTCCTCTGCCCTGCTCCTCCCAGCACCCCCACTGTTCATGTCCATGGGTCATGGGTATAAGTTCTTTGGCTGCTCCATTTCCTGTGCTGTACCCTAAATACCCATGGTCATTCATTAACTACCTTATCTGTACTTCTTAATCCCTTCACCTGTTCTCCCCCATCTCCTCCCATCTGGCAACTTTCAAAACATTCTTTGTATCCATGATTCTTTGTTCTTGTTTGCTTAGTCTGTTTTTTAGACTCAACTGTTGATAGATATGTATTTTTTGCCATTTTATTGTTCATAAATTTGATCTTCTTTTTCTTAAGTCCCTTTAACATTTTGTATACTAATGATTTGGTGATAATGAACTCCTTTGTTGTTTTCTTGTCTGGGAAACACTTTATCTGCCCTTTGCTTCTAAATGATTGATATCTTTGCTGGGTAAAGCAATCTTGGCTCTATTTCCCTGCTTGTCATGACTCTGAATACTTCTTGCCAGTCCCTTCTAGCCCACAAAGTTTCTTTTGAGAAATCAGCTGACAGTTTTATGGAAACTCCCCTATAATAACTTATTTTCTCTTGCTGTTTTTAAGATTCTCTCTTTATTTTTTTTTCTCTCTTTATCTTTAACCTCTGGGACTTTAATTATGTGTCTTGAAGTGGGCCTCTTTGTATCCATATTGTTTGGGACTCTCTGTGCTTCCTGGATTTGTGTGTCTCTTTCCTTCACCACATTGGGGAGGTTTTCTTTTTAATATATTGTATTGATTATGCCACTACACTTGTCCCACTTCCCCCCTTCATTCCCCTCCCCCCTGCACACCCCTCCCCCTGCACGCCCCTCCCTATCCCCCCTTTAGTTCATGTCCATGTGTCTCAAGTTCTTTAGATTCTATATTTCTCATACTATTCTTACCCCCCCATCTATTTTCTACCTACCATCTATGCTACTTATTTTCTGTACCTTCTCCCCCCTACTCCTCCTCCCACTCCCCTGTTGCTAACCCTCCATGTGATCTTCATTTCTATGGCTCCACTCCTGATCTAGCTGACCTCTTAGTTTGCTGTTGTTTTAGGTGTGGTTGTTAATAACTGTGAGTTTGCTGTCCTTTCACTGTTCATATTTTTTATCTTCTTTTTCTTAGACAAATCCCTTTAACATTTCATATAATAAGGGCTTGGTGATGATGAACTCCTTGAACTTGACCTTATCTGAGAAGCACTTTATCTGCCCTTCCATTCTAAATGAAAGCTTTGCTGGATAGAGCAATCTTGGATGTAGGTCTTTGGATTTCATGACTTGGAATACTTCTTTCCAGCTCCTTCTTGACTTTAAGGTCTCTTTGAAGAAATCAGCTGACAGTCTGATGGGAACTCCCTTGTAGGTGACTGTCCGCTTATCTCTTGCTGCTTCTAGGATTCTCTCCTTCATTTTAATCTTGGCTAATGTAATTATGATGTGCCTTGGTGTGTTCCTTCTTGGGTCCAACTTCTTTGGGACTCTCTGAGCTTCCTGGATTTCCTGGAAGTCTATTTCCTTTGCCGGATTGGGGAAATTCTCCTTTATTATTTGTTCAAATAAGTTTTCCACTCATGGCTGTTCCTCTTCCCCTTCTGGTACCCCTCTAATTCAGATGTTGGAATGTTTGAAGATGTCCTGGAGGTTCCTAAGCCTCTTCTAATTTTTTTTGAATTCTTGTTTCTTCATTATTTTGTTTGGTTATTTTTGTCTTCTTTCTGGTTCACTCCCTTGATTTGAGTCCCAGTTTCCTTTCCATTACTATTGGTTTCCTGTGCATTTCCCTTCATTTCAATTAGTTTAGCCTTCATTTGTTCCTCTAATTTGTGACTAAAATCAACCAGATCTGTGAGCATCCTGATCACCAGTGTTTTGAACTGTGCATCTGATAGGTTGGCTATCTCTTGGCTGCTTAAATGTATTGGCTCTGGGGCTTTGAGCTCTTTTTCTGCTTGAGTCATAATGTTTTGGTCAGGTTGCGCCTATTACATATGAGGGGCGGAGCCTTAGATGTTCACCAGGGTGGGGCAACCCAGGTTGCTGGGTTGTGACACTGTATGTGGGGGTGGGGTCAGAGAGGGGCAATGACGTTTGTTCTGCTCTCTCTCGGATTTCGGTCCCCTCTGCTGCTTTCCACAAGCAAACCAGGCCCCCCTGGTGCCAGCTCCCGGGTGTGTGGGCCTGTGCACCCTCCAGGACCCTGTGGGTCTTTCCAACAAACTCTCCATGAGTCTGGGAGCTTCTCCCAGCACCTCGACCCCGAAAGTTTCTCCATTCGGTGTTTTCAGGCTTTAACTCCCGGCACTGGGGCCCTAGCCTGTGCGGTCTATCTCACTGCTCGCTCCTTTGCCTGGTTTATCTGCGTGCGAATGTGTAACCGTGGTCAGCCAGCTGCCTTGTGCCCTCACTGGGTCCACCTGTTGCCACCTCACACCTGGGATTTGCCAACCGCCACCTGCACTCCTGGGTGGGTCAGGCAGCTTTTGCCTGCCCAACTCCGCTCCACCAGCCGCTGACTTCACCCCTCTTACAGGTCTGGCCGAACGGTTCGTTGTGGTCGGAGACTTCTGTACAGTTCAATTTTCTGTGTGTTGGCTGCATTTTTGTTACTAAAACTTTGTTGTCTTTAAACTTGGTCGTGCGAGGAGGCACAATGTTTCCACCTATGCCTCCATCTTGGCTGGATGGGGAGATTTTATTTCACTATTTTTTCAAATAGATTTCCAATTTCTTGCCCTTTATCTTCTCCTTCTGGTACCCCTATGATGTGAATGTTAGATGTCTTGAAGTTGTCCCAGAGGCTGCTTATACTTTCTTCATTTTTTTGGATTCTTTTTTCTAATTGTCTTGATTGGTTGTTTTTTGCTTCCCTATGTTCCAAATCATTGATTTGATTCTCAGCTTCATCTATTCTGCTATTGTTTCCCATAAATTGTTCTTTAATTAGTGTATCCTTCATTTCTGACTAGACCTTTTTTATGCTGTTGAGGTCCTCACTAAGTTTCTTGAGCATCCTTATAACCAGTGTTTTGAACTCTGCCTCTGACAGATTGCTTATCTCCATTTCTTTTAGCTCTTTTTCTGGAGTTTTGATCTGTTCTTTCATTTGGGCCTTGTTTCTTTGTCTCCTCATTTTGGCAGCCTCCTTGTGTTTGTTTCTATGTATTAGGTAGAGCTGCTTTGACTCTGTGTCTTGGTAGTGTGGCCTAAGGTAGTAGGCGTCCTGTAGGGTCCAGTGGGACAGCCTCCCATCACTCAAACTGGGTACTCGAGATACACCTTTTGTGAAGGTTGAGTACACCCTCCTCTGTAGTTGAGCCTTGATTACTGTTGGCAGATCAATGGAAGGGATTTTCCAAGACCAGTCAGCTGCAAGGACTGGCTGTGACCACTCACCCCCAACCTCTGCTCTTCATGGAGGATCAGCTGTGCAGGGACAGGGTGGTGGTGCTCCAATGTAGTCTGTAGCTGTCCACTGGGTGCCCTGGCCCTGGGATTCCTTGGGTGGTGCAGTCAGCCCTCACCTGAGTTTTACCCGGGGCACCCTGCCTGAGCTATAAAGCTATCTGAGATGGCTGCTACTTGTTCTGGGCTTGCAGATTTCCAGGCAAAGCCATGCTGTGAATCTAAGATGGCTGCTGCTAGCGCCAGGCCTGGGGGCTCAGTGAAGTCAGGTGTTTCTTGTTTGAGAGGATTTAAGAAGTTGTGAAGCGTTGAGCCACGACTAGCCATTCATAGGGAAAAGTAGCTTGGGTGGGCCCATAAGTTGGGTGGGGCGGAATCTCTGGGGATCTCCAAGGCAGGTCAAACAGTGTTAGCCAGGCTGATGTAGTGTCACCAGCTTGCTGGCTCTTTGTCGGGTAAGGGTTTAGAAAAGGGACAATGGCCTCTGCTTTCCTTGATGCCAGACACTTGTTTCTTCCTGTACTATCACTGGTGCCTTTCAAGCTGCAACCCTGGTGCTGGAGCTCAGAGGAAGTGAGTCTGAGTAGGTGAGTCCATGTGTGGGTTCTTTAAGAGGAACTGCTTGGGGCTCCAGAAATTTCTCCCACCAACTGAATCCCTATTGGTTTTTGCAGCCAGCAGTTGTGGGGACTTATCTTCCTGGCACTGGAACTCTGGGCTGGGGGTTCTGGTGTGGAGCCGGGACTCCTCACTCCTGAGATATCCCTCCCAAATTTTTATCTACCACACGTGGATGTGGGACCAGCCGTTCTGTGTCTGCACCCCTCCTACCAGTGTGGATGGATGTGGTTTCTTTAATTCCACAGTGGTCCGATATCCATTCAACTCCATTTTGTAGTTGTCGGACTTCATTCAACTCGATTTCTGACGGTTCTGAGTGATGCTTGCTCTATATTTTAGTTGTAATTCTGATGTGGTTATGCAAAGAGGTGAGCCATGTCTGTCTATGCTGTCATCTTGTCTGGAATATCCTCGGGCTTCTTTCAAGGACAATCATAGAGCAGCCAGAGGGCAAGAATGGAGGCTGCTAGCGAGGTCTTTGGAGGTCAAAGGCTCCAGAGTCACACAGAACTTGCATTCTTTTGATTAAAGAGTCACAAGGCCAGTGCAGACTGAGAGGAGGAAAAGATCTCACCTCTTGATGGGGGAGTTGGCAAACCCACACTGCAAAGAGATATTCAGAACAAGAGAAATTGTTGTGCCCTCTTGGCAAATAACCTACCATAAATACTTTGTATATGAGATTATCATTCTTTTTAAACAATTAGCTATTCTTAAGTCTATTTTTAAAATTGTTTCAAATTTACATTAAAGTTTGCCAGAACAGCACAAAGAACTCCCATACCACCATTCATCCACACCTCCCAATTGTTCACATTTTACTGCATGCATTTGCCCATGCTGAATAATTAAGCACTAATTATCATTAGTCATTTTCTCATGACATCCCATTACCCTTAAGCACTCATTTCTTCTAAACAAGGTCCAATGTATTTTTTTGACCACCACCAAGCAATTCTCAAAATTTTAGTGGCCAATGGCTGGGTGTCCAATATAACTCAGTTCTGACCTCACTGATCTGGAGATGGCCTCAGATCCCACAGGTTAGGGGCTCAGTCCCACAGGACTTCAGACACCGATCTGAATCTAGGTTAACTGTGCTTTCCACTGAGTGACTCTAAATTGAAGGTTCCCATGACCCTTCCTTGAGTCTGATCAATTTGCTAGAGTGGCTCACCTTCCTTGGGAAACCAGTTTATTTACTAGATTACTGGTTTACTACAAAGGACACTAATGATGAATGCCCAGCCTCATGAAGACACATAGGGGCAGGCCCGGAAGGGTCCCACACACAAGAGCCTCTGTGCCCTAAGTTTGGGATGTGTCACCCTCTGGGCACAGAGAAGGGTCTGGTTCATTAACTTCGTCCTTTTGGTTTATGGAAGCTTCATTACAGTTAACTGATTAACTCATTAGTCATTGGTGATTGAATTCAATCTCCAGTTCTCCTCTCCCTGGAGGTCAGGGGTGGGCCTGAAGGTTCCAACCCTCTAATCACCTGGTTGGTTGGTTCTCCTGGCAACCAGCCCCCATCTTTAGGGGCTTTCCAAAAATCACCTCATTAACATAAACTCTGCTGTAGTTGAAAGGGACTTGTAAATAACAAGATACCTTTGTTCCTCTAATCCTTAGGAAATTCCAAGGTTTTTAGGATCTTTGTGCCAGAAACAGAATGTAGACCAAATATATATATTTATTATGTAGCCACAGTACCCACAAGAACACTACCCTGCATAACCACCATCAAGAAATCAACCTTGGCACATCACTGCTGACCCACCCATAGATTGTATTCACATTTCACCAAATGGCCCAACAAGGCCAGTTATTCCTCATTGGTCCAGAATCCTGTCCAGAGTGTCTGGTTGTCATGTCTTTTCAGACTCTGGGTTTTCATTTTCATGGCAGTTTTGAGCACACAGACTTTCATTCTGCAGGGGGGCCGTCAACTTGGGTCCATCTGATGTTTGCTGACAATCAGACTGAGGCCACACACTCTTGCCAGGAGCCTCTCAGGGATGGTGCTGTGTTCCTTAGAGCAGGAGACGTGACTCGTTCCCCCCACTGGTCACATTAACTGTGATCACTTGGTGACCCAGTGACACTTTGTTCATTCACTACCTATCTGCTAGGTACAACTTAAATTGCTACTGCGCTTCTCTGTAATAGTCCACCCTTATAACATTATCTTCTTGGATCACTGGTGTTTTTGATGTTAGTTTTGGAGCAAGAGCCTTTAAAATTTTTTTTAAATTTATTGATTTGAGAGAGAGGGAGAGAGGGAGGGAGGAAGTGGGAAGAGGGAGAAAGGTTGAGGGAAGAAAAAGATTAATTTGTTGTTCCACTTATTTGTGTTCACTGGCTGATTCTTGTGTGTACCCTGACCCAGGGTCAGGGTCCTTGGCATATTGGGATGATGCTCTAACCAACTGAACTATCCTGCCAGGGCACGAGAGCTTTTAAAATCAGAATCTAGCACAGCTTGGCATACTCCAAGGTGCCTGATTGATAATTAACAGCATCTTCATACTCAACTGATCAAGATGGGCACAAATCATGCTTTGGATAACATGAAAACCCCCTATACTCAAGCACTGGAGCAGATGCAGAGAACAAGGACATAGCAGTAAGGACAAAACGGGCTGTGAGTTGTGCACAGGGTTGTCAATGTTTCTACAGTGTCGATGACGCTGCCAAGCAACTTTCAGAAATAGGAAAAAACCTGATGACGAACATGAAGAAACATGAAGATGGAGTGTTAAGCAGAAAAAATAAGAAAAGCTAAAAAACAGGTTTAGTCATCTTGTGACCAAGTTTTCAAAGGTTACATATGAAGATCAAAGTGGGAGTGTCTTAAAATCTGCAAGATTTTATTTAGTATTTAAACCTTCACTCCTTATTGCTCCAGGGAATGTTCACAAAGTCAGAAAATTGGTGTTTCTATTTTGTCTCATGAACTGGTTTCCCTGAAGGCCCGCTGACAGCAGGAACGATACAGCCCAGAGCCAGTGCGTGGATGTCAGTGCTTCTGAGTGTCACTTACAGACTGACTTCAGAGGCCTTGTAAGGAGACCGGGATGTGCATAGTGCTAAGACTCATCCTCCCACCTGGAAAAGACAGACGGGGCCTTATCGAAGGGCACTCCCAGCTGTGCGCATGTGCACAGGCATGGGGCTTTTTACTGCAGGCAATAAAAACAGCTGGTTACTTCAGCTTCACCTGAACATGTTTTAAAAGTGGCTTTTTGCCTCAACTAGGAAAGTAACACATTTAGAGCAAGTAAAACAATGTTTGTAGCTTTCTCTTTGAACTCAAATTATTAACCGTTACTTCCTATGGTCATTGACAGGAACAACTTCACCTGGAAAGCTTATTTTTAAAGGAAAAGTTTGCACAGCAGAAAAGCCATTGCATAAACCACTCTTCTCTTTATTTCTCCTCCTCACCTGCTCCCCTCACCTCCCTGAAGGGTAATTTTAAAGCATCTAATAAAACTCAACATACCTATTCAAGTTGATCCGCAGCACTTCTTGCCCTGTCATGCGGCAGCCCCAGTTAAAGGGGGTCCACATGGACACCCCAGCACTGCCTCACCTCCAGAGCCTGCTTCTCATTTTCATATGCCCTCCAGCATTCACCGGTAACTTGCATCTGTAAGTCATCTTGTGTGTAACAGCCACTGGTCCAATCTGAAGGCGTAAGTAACCTGTAATTATTGTGTTAAGATTCCTAATTTACTTATTTAAATTGCTTATTTATTGCTTTCAGGAAGAGAGGGAAGGAGAGGGAGCAAAAGAAACATCAACTTGCCGTTCCACTTATTTATGAATTCATTGGTGGATTCTTGTATGTGCCATGACTGGGGATCGAACCCACAACCTTGGTGTATCAGGGTGATGCTCTGACCAACTTGAGCTACCTGGTCAGGACCTTAATTTATTTTTATTCATTGGAAACTTTCAAGCTCTATCATTAAAAATGTAAGTTACTGAGTGCTCAGAGTAAAGACATGCTATTTCATATCATACATTTTCAGAGAAGTCTACTTTTCGCTAGCCTTCCAAACGGCATCTAGAAGATATTCCAATGGGGGTTTTATTGTAAGTTGAGGGACAAGTCGTAAGAGTATTTTTTTTTAGGGTGAATCTCTGAAAGCACCCTGGGAGAAAAATCAGAAAACAGCAACATGGTCCAAAGTGACTCAAGTACAAATACTGATTGTTCTAAGCTATAAAATATTAAGCACAAAATGTAAACAACATATTGCAACTTTATTAGATTTTTCTATTTGGCTATTTGGACTCAACAGAGGTCTTAGTAACCTATGACTTTAACATCTTCAAGGTGTCAGTTACATTGACATGAAATCTAACCAGCGGCATGAGACTAGTCAGGCTGTCAAACACAGAGCAAAGCTTTAACGTTTTAATGTCACAGATGCGGTCATTTCCTGCTTCTCTGGTAATCCGATCACCCATGGGAAGATGCTCGGCATTATGTGAGGGTTCTCTGCTGCTGTTGTGCAAGTTATTATTCAAGAAAAGTGCCGGGCCAGTTCTAATTAATGACAGGCACCAGCTGATGTCATTTAGCCGGTCAAGTCAAAACTCTGCCTTACATTCAGAATGAGAAAGGTAGCTCTAGTCTACGAGAAATTATCTTTCCTTCTCGGTCCCCATTCCTACATGGCCACACAGTCTCTCCTCAATGTGCCCCAGTATCCAATCATCTTATATCCTGACACGACCCTGCAGGTACTTTCCACTGAAGAATGGTATTTCGGGCTTTGCTCAGTGAGGGGAAGGGGGAACAGGGTGGATGAATGGACAAAGTGACGAAAGGAGGGTGGAAGCACTCTAGAACCTCATTTAATATAATGGTATTCACGACACCCCTCAGGATGTAGAGTTTGGTGTAAAGAAGTTCCTTCTGATGACTAAAGACTTGTGTGACCAGGTAAGGCAATTTCTTGAACGACCCCCACCCGCTCACAGATTTCCCTAAAAATCTGCGGGGCAGCCCAGGAGGAAGCACGTGCACCGCTTTCCCAGTGGGGCTCTGTGACTCCTCCCAGGAGGTGATTTTACAAGCCTGGCTCCCGAAGCCCCAGCCTCCCCGTCAGCCCCTTTGCCACAGGCAGTTACAGTCACACAGGCTGGGACATGCCAGGTCTCTGGGTCTTGATGTCTGAAGAGCACTTCAGTCCGTTTCCACTGCAGTGAGGGTCAAACTGGAGGCGGGTGGCCGCAGTCAGGGTTCTACCCTTTGATAACAGCAATCGGCCTCAGTTTGATGGCCTTCTTGCTGATTCCCGCGTCATGGCAGGTGTTTACCACATCTGTCACGTTCTTATAGGACTCGGGAGCCTGCAGGGGTGAGTCAAACATTGTAAAAGTCTCCGTAAGCTTCACTTGTAATTAAAGAAATGCCCATTAAAACAATACTGAGATTTTTTTCCCCTATCAAAAAAAGGTTAAAAAGGTGCCTAAGTTCAGTGTTAATAAGGGGGCAGGAAGATAAACACTCTCATCTTGTTTTATATATATTCTGTATTACTCAGAATATCCCCAAAGAACATATATCACTTTTGTAACTAAGAAGAGCAGTAGGCATAATTGAATAAAGTGCATACACTAATACTCAACTGGAAGGAAATGCACCAAACTACCCTGTTAGCGGTATCTTTAGATGGTGGAGTTACTTGCAATTTTGATTTTCTTTCTTCACAGAGTTCTACAGTTGTTAAAATTCCTGGAATTAACATGTACTACCTTCACAAGGGGAAGTTACGACATTCATATATATGACTAACACTGTATATGTGTTTGTATATTTGTGTGTGTCTGTATATATGCACACACACAAATTCCGTGAATTTCAAGGAAGATCTCCTCCTTACCTTCCTACTCACAACTCACTGGCCACAACGAGACTGAATCTCACACACCTTTTGTCTCCACTCACGTCAACACAGGAAGTTCACACCTCCCAGACAGATTCCCGTACAGCTCTGAACACACCCCTTCCTGGCTCATCTCCCATTCTCTTCTGATTTCTGAGGCTTTTCCACTGTGGCCCCTGAAACTCCTTCCATTGACTCAAACTCTCTGGCTTCCCTTCTTTAAACATTCCCTTCACCTTTTGGCTCTTGCTGAAATATGGATGTCCCCTGAGGATGCTACCTTTGCCTCCAACTTTCTGGAATGGTAGCTGTTTTCTCTCTCAAACTGGGTCATACAGTGAGCCTGAGAAGTGGGACAGGTGTCCTTCCTCTTCATGGTTCTTTCCAGACCATTCTCCCTCCCTCCTCCCTAAACACTGGCAGTTTTGAATCTTGCGGTGCTCATTTATTACCACCTACTACGTTTTCTGGTTGCAATTATCTCTCCGGTCTGCATCACGCCCCACCATTACATGGACTTCCAGCACCTCGCTCACTGTCAGTCTCTCCTTTCACAGTCCTGATGATTTTAACATCGAGGAAGAGGGTCCCTTTAGCACCTTGGCTTCTTAGTTCACTGACTCCTGCTCCTCCAATTTTACCTCAGCTATTCACTTCCGGAGTCACATTGCAGAACTTGTCATTACCAATGATCACCTGTCCTTCATTATCTGTGTCAAGCATCCCAGGCTGGTTGGCGATCACAGCCTCGGTTCCCAGCTCACCCCCCTTGTGCTCCACCCCCCGATAACCCTTCAACCCCATGAGCCCTACAATCCCTTAGCAACACCCTCACCAATCTTGCTTCTTTTGCACTGTGCAGTACTTAGTTGCAACCTGCTCTTCTCTCTGCCTGGAAAGCTTAACCACACAGACCAGTCCCTCATTCCCCTCAGCTCTTCACTTAAATATCACCTTAAGACACCCTACTTCAAACTTCACCCACCCCCAGTCTCTCTGTATCCCCCCTCCCATGTTTACTTTGGAGCACTTATCACCATCTAATGCGGCTGTACTTACTACTTGCTAAGTTTCACAAGGAAGAATTTATGTTAGCTTTGTTCACTGCAGTATTCCTAGCATCTAAACCGGTACCTAACTATTAGCAGATGTTTAATAAGTATTAGCTGAATAGGTGAATGAGTGAAAACACATTGTAAAACATGCAAGTAAAAAATATACCAAATGTTACCAGTTATCTCTGGTTCTAGATGTTTTCTGTTTTCTTAAATCTCTTAATTAAGCCAGGGTGAAAAATTTTTTAAAAATAAAAAATACCTGGCTGGTGTAGCTCAGTGGATTGAGTGCGGGCCTGTGAATCAAAGGATCACGGTTCGATTCCCAGTCAGGGCACATGCCTGGGTTGCAGGCCAGTTCCCAGCAGGGGACACATGAGAGGCAACCATACATTGATGTTTCTCTCCTTCTCTCCTTCCCTCCCCCACTAAAAATAAATAAAATCTAAAAAATATACAAAAAGGACTATGCAAGGTTTGTAAACTATGATTATAACTAGTTTTTAAAAAAGCATTTAGGGAAAACATTGGCAGTAAGTATCCTACAAAAGGAGGTGACAGTTTTCTTATGGCAGCATGTCTTTGGATGACTGCTTTTCTTTTCTGTTAAACTTCTTAAAAAAGTTATGTTGCTTCTATTTGAATGTGTACATCTGTGCAAACACATGTATACAGACATGTATAGGCATACAATTTAAACAGTCTTTGCTCTCTTTCTTATAAATCAGGCAAAATTGTTTCTCCAAACATCCCATGTTTTTTCAAATTTGCTTTTAAATTAAAATGTTAAGTATGCAGCTGTGCAAAAGAAAGGTTAAAATGAGCCAGCTCAAACTATTTTTATTTTTTTAAGATTTTATTTATTTATTTTTAGAGGGGAAGGGAAGGAGAGAGGGAGAAAAACATCAACATATAGTTGCCTCTCGTGCGTCCCCTGCTGGAAACTGGCCTGCAACCCAGGAATGTGCCCTGACTGGGAATCGAACCTTGATCCTCTGGTTCACGGGCTGGCGCTCAATCCACTGAGCTACACCAGCCAGGGCTCAAACTACTTTTAAAGCATAATATATAGATGGAGACTATGTAAAAGATAAAAATCACTTTCATGAACCTGGTTTGTAATTAATCTCCAAACAAAAGGGAAGATAATTATCAACTGTATTTGAAGTTATTTAAAAAAATAATCATAATCTCTGTTACCAATACCAAAAATTGCTGCCTCTGTGCACTGGCATAAATCATAAACAGTTTTATGCTAAATATTTATGAAAACTTCACTTACCTCTTCCATAACCAGTTTGGGTGAGGCAACACGAATTGCAATTCCCATATCGGCCAATTTGTCCAAGACGTCCTGGAAATCTAAATTACGCCGAGATTTGGCTCGGGACAGCGCACGGCCCTAGATTAGGAAAGGAGTCAACTTCACTTTATAAATTCTGAGCTACAATACAATTTATGTTCAATCCCAGCAATTATTTAAATCCTCAGAATTATCTGCCTTTTCCCTGACTTCTTTTTACACTAAAAATGGAATTAAAAGACAATCTTTAACTATTTTTTATCAACCTTATTATGCGCCTTTTGTTATAAACCTCATCATATCCTTTTGGAAAACAAATTTCCAGCTATACAAAGCATTTAGTATTTAAACATTTAGTTTTGTTTCTAATTACCATTATCACTTTAATAAGATATATAACTTTTTAATGGTAAACAGTGTGTCTGCTATCACTCTTTATGATTTAAAACAGTTTTGTCAACCTCAGCACTCCTGACAGTTTGGACCCGACAATTCTCTGTGTGGGGACTGTCCTGTACACTGTAGGATGTTTAGCAGCATCCTTGCCTCTGCCCATGAGATGCCAGCAGCAAAACTCCCTGCCCCAAATGTACAATCAAAAACGCCCCCAGACACTGCTTATGTGAGATGTCCCACTGGTTTTGATCACTGGGTTAAAATAAGGAGGTGGGAGACAACCGGAAATGAAAAAGTCACAGAAAAAAGTAAGATGAAAACAATTTGTGACAGTTTGTACTATGAGAGGGTATCTAGAAAGTTTCTATTTTCTACTACACACCAATGGCTTAGTACAGGGCTTGGCCAAATTGGTTGGTGAGCCAAATCTGGCTTACCACGGCTTTACTGGAAATAAAGTTTTATTGGAACACAGCAATGCCCATTCACTTACGTAGTATCTAGGGCTGCTTCTTCACAATAGCACAATAAAACAGCTGCTACCGAGATCACATGGTCCCGTAACCCTGAAACACTTACTGTCTGGTGCTTCACAGAAAGTCTACCGAGCCCTAGCTCAGAAGAGGCAGATACAGCTGTGATATAGCTGTGCAGTCCATACGCAAGGGCTCTGACCTGCACACAGGGCATATCCCCCAAACCTTGAGTGGATCCGCCCGGTAAGGAGCAAAGTATGCAAATGCCTAGGTCTGCTGCTTGAGATAACTTGTGAGGTAAATGTGCACCAGTTAAAGTTGTATTGGTTACGCTAATGTGACAATTTCTCAGTCTGGACTTTGAGGACTTGGAGAGAAATAGTCACTGGCCTGACAATGACCCTACTGGGAGAGATAACAGATGACCCCGGTTAGTTCACCAGACGTACACAATATGGGAATAAATTCCGTAGGAAGATAAGACCCGAACCCCAACTTTGCTGATGCTCAATCAAGTACATTTACCTTTCAAAATGCAAAACAGCAAAATGATGACTAAATCGAAGAGAGCACTTCTAAGTAAGTTTTTGTTTTCCTTACCGCTCCATGACAGGTTGTTCCAAAGGTCTCAGTCATGCCCTGTTCAGTGCCAGTAAGAACGTAACTGCAGGTTCCCATGGTGCCACCAATGAGCACTGGTTGTCCAGTGAGCTGATGAGGCACACAAATCAAACATGTTAGAATTCAGGAAAGCATGAGCTCTTCACGCCTGAGATTTAAATTCCTTCTTGCACTGGAGGATTGTGGGAGAAATCTGAGCATCTAAACTTATTTAAACTTATCTCACAACTACATTGACATTATTTGGATTCTTCGATAACTGACAGGGGAGGGAAGAAGGCAATAAAAACATGGACGAGAAAGGCAGCAGAAGGCAGACCGAGTGCACGAGCAAAGCACATTCTAACGTGTAGGGTCATGAGAAGAACCACCCTGCCTCTCCTCCAGGTTTCGGTTTCCTCATCTGTGAAATGGGAGCAGGTTAAGGGTCTTTCTAACTCTAAGAGTGAAACGAATGGAACAGACTGAATTTAATGTCAACAGTCTTCCAATCATTCAAAGCCTTAAAGAGGTAATCCTAAAGCACGGTGACGGGGGTATGGATGACAGATTTTCTCTTTACCACTGCTGCCTTTTGCCATTACAATTCCTGTTTAAATTCCTCCATATTTGGAACTACCTAAAGCGTGCACCCACTGCCTGAAACTACAAGTGGCTCGTACGCACCTGGTAGTCGACAGCGATGAGGGGATGGTGTGGAGGGAAAGCTCGGGTGGACCCCTTCCTGTGCACCAACAGGGTCCGCTCCTTTCCGTCCACCACATGCTGTTCCACTTTGGCGATGTTGTGAGAAACATCATAGATCACGTGTAGGTCCAAGTCATCGGGGGTTGTGTTGAAGACCTTGGCAAAAGCCTAAGAAAGAAGCTTAAGTTAAAAGCAGCCAGAACCACACTTCAGAACTTCTCTACTGACGCCAGCTAGTTCGTTCCTGAAAGGGGTGAGGGATTTAAGAATCCAAAAACAGTGGCAGTGTGAACCTTCACGTAAAGGACAAAAACTCTTTTAGACCAGGAAACTCCATTCCACAAGTTCCAACTTTGGTCGGAAAGCTGCTTGGCTGCTCTCGACCCCACCCTTCAGAGCTCTCCCCCCTCGACCTTCTGCACCTTAGTGAATGGCACTCCTATCCTCTCCACTGCTCCAGGAAAATTCCAGGAACCATGCTGGCTTCTCTTCTTCCCTCACTCCCCACACCCGATACCCTGCTTATTTATTTTAAGAAGACGTCGAAAGCTTAGACACTGCCAATATTTCAAGCATTTTAAATTTCAAAAGCCAAATTTTATAGGCTCTGATTCAAAGCACTTAATCTCATCGTAACTTGGAACAGAAGAGCAGCTTCGAGTACCTGACGGGTCAGGAAGGTCATGGACGAGCGGTTGACCCAGGCGTAGTTCCCCGCCGCGGCCATGCCCTTCAGGTAGTCCTGGCCCTCTGGAGACGAGATCCGAGCACAGGCCAACTGCCGGTCATTGACTATGATCTTGTCTCTCTTCATGGCCTTTTCCATGGCAACCAGGGCGTCTGGAACAAGGGAGCAACAAGGCCAACCAGTCAGCTTTCCCTCTGTAATTCTGCAGGTTTACTGCAGGAAGCTAGGCTGCATCCAAACCCATTCTATAAACAGCAACAACAAGCCATGTGAAACAAAGCTTTCCCTTGGAAGTGCTTCTGAGTTCATCTACTTGCCTGGTCAAGACACATGTACTGAGAATCTTCCCTGTCAGAGCCGTGACACCGTGAGGCGGGCACGTGGTGTGAACAACGGCATGTGCGTGAGTGAGAAGAGAAGCAGTAAAACACATTTTATTACCATGGTTTTTAAAAATAAGTTTCAGTGACTTTGGGTAAAAGAGCTGGGCATAAGTTGCTAGATCTTCTGCAGGAAAATCAAATCCATGACAAAATATAGAGAACACACAACTCTAAAATACTAGCCAGTGCTCACATATTTGCTAGATGAAGTATTCTAATGGGTGAGGCTGGCACAAACTACATTCCCATAGGATGAAATGTATACACGAGGATGAACTATAACATATGACTTAAAGTTTATAATGATTCCCATGCCTCTATAACTTTCCATATATTCATCAATTCTTTCACACACCCTATAAATTATTCGGCGTGATCTTCCTGTTACTTCCCTGCCCCCTACTTTTGTTCTCGCTGTCTTTTGGTCATTAATGTCCAAACTGCAAACATTACATGTCCATGAAGCCAACTCCGAAATCTTGGTATCTTTTTCCTTTGTCTCTCCTGTAACATTTAATCCATCACTACCTCCTGTCTTATATTCGTTTTAAAAAATATATTTTATTTACTTAGAGAGGGGGAAAGGATGGATTAAGAGAAGGAAAAGAGACATCAATGTGTGGTTCCCTCTCACATGTATCCCACTGGGGACTTGGCCTGCAACCCAAGCATGTGCCCTGACTGGGAATCGAACCAGTGACCCTTTGATTCGCAGGCCAGCACTCAATCCACCGAGCCACACCTGCCAGGACTATATACTCTTGCTTTTTAAGGAACATCACATCTCTTTCATGAGACAATGTGAGAGCAGAGTCCTTGCTGATTCCATCACTGAATCCACTCTAACACCTAGTCAGTATAAGTATTTAAGACATATTTGCTGAATTAATGTCTACAATATAAACTCTACAACTTAAGGTCCTTGCTCTTTCTAGGTCAGATGATAATAGTAAAAATAAAAGAAATAATTGGAGCCAATATTTATTGAGTACTAAGCCTCAAACACTGATGTACTTTACATGTATTACTTCATTTAATCTACTACAGCAACACAACATGAAGCTATTATTCCTATTTTTTTCATACAAGGAAGTTAAGGCCCAGTGAAGTGATCTGAGGTCTAATTAGAAGAACCAGGGTAAAAACCTGCACAGTAGAGTTCCAGAGCTTTCTTAAATCTCTGTATGGTTCCCCATAAAACGTACATTTTAGCAGCACGCCAAAAGCCAGGTCCAGAATATACCTGTGGCTACCTGGTGGCCCAAGCCTCTGCTGCCGCTGTGGATCATCACGCAGACCTGGCCTTTGTGGTCGATGCCCATCTTCTTCGCAGCGTACTCATTGAAGATCTCATCCACCACCTGGATCTCTGCGTAGTGGTTACCTGCTCCCAGGGTCCCCAGCTGCAAAGAGAAGAATGTCTGGTGAAAGAGCCTCTGTTCTGATTTTTTTTATATCCATTTAAAAGCAAATAGATATAAAACAACCAGTAACAACAACAACAACAACAACAAAATAATCACACAAATAGTGTTATATAACAAACGCATTTCTAAGCCTTAGAAATGCTTCGTTCATTCAATGCAATATCCCACACAGCGACAATAATGCAGAGCAGCTCCTGAAGTTTATTTTATCACTCTCTGCTTGAGGTAAACACATATTAAGAGCTTCAAAAACCCAAACCCATACCATTAAATGGCTCGAAGGAAATTGTAAACATGGCTGACAGAGGGTCAAATTTCAGGGTGCACGTCTTGAGTTCACTAACACCATTATCCATCACTGCAAGAGTATGTGCCTCCACTGGAGCTAGCCATTCTCTGGTTTAGGAACCAGGGAATGGCAGTGCTCAAAGAGTTTTTAGAAGTTGCCCAGCTTTAACTACCCCGATTTTCAGATAAGAAAACGAGATCCAGATAGGCAAAAAGAGACTTGCCCGAGGTCACAGCAATTTAATGGCAAAGCCCCCAAAATGAGCTATAAATTTCAAGTATCTGAATTATTTTATCCCATGAACACTGTGAACTGACAAGGTATCTCTTTTCACCTAAGACATGAAAAACCTTTCAGCCAAATCTTGCCTTGGTGAAGTATGTACACATGCAATTTCAGCTTATGATCCTAACTTGGTTTTCTCCCATTAGCTTCTAATTCATGGTGTCTTGTTTTATCTTATGAACATTGGCAAGCTCCTGAGAGCTTTTTAAAAGAGTAAGAATGAAGCATAAACAAACAAATTTGTGCTTGTTTTGATATACTGTGAAAAAACCTAGGGACATATATTTGCCACACAGAAGACAGATTTTTGTCCACCAACAAAAACAAAAGTTGAAAAATACGAACACGTTCCCCTGCCAAAGGGCGTGTTACCTGAGGAAGGCCTCTCTTTTTAGCCCTCGCAGAGACCTTGTTGGGGTCGGCCTGCAGCATTCTGCCGTACTCCTCACAGTGCTCCTTGTCTTCGGCCCAGGCGTAGCCTTCTCTTAGGGACCAGTCCACACCCATCTCCAAGGCCTCTTCCAAGTCTCTAGGTGAGTAACAAGGTGCTCGTCATTCCACTGTCAAGGGAGATCAAACCTAAGGATGACCACATCTCCAAGGGCAGAGGAAACACCCATTTACTATCGCCTGTGTACCAGGCATTGTTCTAGACAGCTCTCAGCAACCCTACAGTTTTTTTGGGAAAGCAGTTACATAAGTAATTGCTACATAAAATGGTATATGACACAGCAGAGATGATCATAGCTTTCTTGGCATTGATATAGTCCTTTATTTGTATTTTTCAAATCTTATTTATCTCTCCGATCCTGAGTTTTATGAGGTGATAATTAAGCAGCCAAAGACAATCTATAACCACAATCAGATATCACTATCTACCACTAACTTTACCACAGCTACCTGTCTGCTTTAATAATTTATGAAAAGTTACAGTCAAATAATAAAGCTATCTAAAATGTCCTCAGGCAACACAGGTTGAATTTCAAGCTCTAGTCTTACCTTCACAGAAGTACTCAGGGCTTTATCGCACCTGCATTTTGAAGCTGAGGTGCACATACATTAAGGAAAAAACTTTGCTCTTCACCTAAGGTCCAGCCCTCTTCCGAAACACTGCCAGGGCAGACTGCAGTGTTCAATGTCCCCGCCCTGCTACAGCCCATTTCAAACAGTATGTATTAGGACAAAATTCCTATCTGAAATATTTATAAAGCCCTGACCAGTGTGGCTCCGTTGCTTGGGTGTCATCCCGCAAAGCAAAAGGTCACCAGTTCAATTCCTGGTCAAGGCATATGCCTGGCTGCAGGTTCAGTCCCTGGTCAGGGGACATACGAGAGGCAACCCATGATGTTTCTCTTGCACATCAATGTTTCTCTCCCCTCTTTCTCTCTCTCTAAAAATAAATAAATAAAACCTTTAAAAAATAGCAAAACTAAAATATTAATAAAAATGAGTAGAATTTATTTATATTTTCCAGGTTTGCTTTTCAAACTGGGCTGGACCTCACACTTAAAAGATCAACTCGTTACCACCTCCTGAAGAGACTGCAGGACGCGCGTCTCCTAACTGTCCTAGGCTGGAAGTGAACGTGAGGGTCTTGTGGGTGTCATTTCTCTCACTCCATCTATTGGAAACTTGCGCTTACTTGGCATTCATTGGGATGACACCTTTCGACCCCACCCCGACAGGAATGTGGTCAAACATAGCTTGGGCAAGCTGCTCCTTCACAGGCTGGACATCGCTTTCATCTAAATTGGTCCTGAGCAAGCGGACACCGCAGTTAATGTCGAATCCGACGCCACCTGAAAAATACAGAAAAGTTTGTCAAATATTGGGAAAACCAGGTAGTTGGGCATTGTCACCTGTGCCTTCCCCCCACTAATACAGGGTTTAAAGGACAGCCATTCTTAAAAACAACAACAACAAAAAACCCCAAACCAAAGAACTGTTTTACAGTAGCCAATAAAGTGGTTCTCTGTGGGTAAAGTCTGATGATACCAAAACAATTTAAAGTAACAGACACATTATGTCCACCTTTCTACCTACTTTAGGTTTCTACTTTGTTCTTTGTCTAACTTTTCCAAATGGATGATTAGATCATTGATAATCAGCTCTTCCTCTTTTCTAATTTGTGCACTTAAAGCTATATATATATATATTTCTATCCAAGTATGGTATTAACAGTAACCACAGTTTTTAGACAAGAGTATATTTTATTAATGTCAAGTTATTTTGTATTTTTTTATGTTTTATTTTTGACCCATAGGTTATTTAAATATATACTAGTTAAGGTTTTTAAAAATAGTTTGGTGGTTGATGATTTCTAACTTAATTTCACTGTGGTAAGAGACTATCTTCTCTACTGGTGGTTCTAAAGTGTGGTCCCAAGATCCTTTCAGGTCTAAGACTAAATGTAAAATGATGCTAAAACATTATTAGCCTTTTAAACTTACTGAGTGTAAAGTTTTCCAAAGACTACGTGATGTACTAACATGTTTGCTTGATGAATAATGACATATGCAGTTGTATATTATTGTTTTAATTATGTTTCAGCTTTAATGTTTAGTAAGGTAAACATTGATAAAAGCCTTTGACATCAACCCTCAAAAAAAATTTAAAGAGTGTAAAGGGGTCTTTAGTCCAAAATTTTTGAGAACTGCCTCTCTGATTTCAATGCACTGAAATTTGAGAGCTGCTTTCTAGCTCAGCATTTGGTCAATTTTGGTAAATGATGTGTGCACTTGAGAAAAGTGTGTACAGTGTTTTACAGTTCTTGGATGCACTGGATGTGCGTGCACACACAACCGTGCAGGTACATCAAGGTCAAGGTGTCAAGATCATCAACTGGATTGTTCAAATCATCTACATACTTAATGACTGAAATCAGCCATTTTCTCAAGGGAAAAACAGCATTAAATGTTGGGTTCACATATTTGTACTTCTCTTTTTATCTGCATTGTAGCCTCATCAATTCTTACTGCTGTAACAGCTTTCCCATGCTCTCAAAGAGATTTTTATAAAAAATTTTATTCAGTCTTTCTTGTTATTCCCAGCGAGGGATTAGTCTGAAACAACCATGTTCACCACTGCCAGAGGCAGAGCTCTCAAGATGTAATTTATATATTTTTCCAGACTTTGAAATCAAAGATACTACTCCTGACATGAAATATTCTCAGCAAAAGCACCCCACAACAGAAAAGATGTATACGACTGGAAGTGGACAGTGACAATGAAAGCAAACACCGAATGCTTCCCACATGCCTAGGACTGTTGTAGGTATTTTACACGACTTAACTCATTTAACCCTCACAATAATGCTCCAATTTGCCCAGAGGTTTAACTGGGACATAAAGGTCCATAAATTTGCCAGGAAAGTGTTTCAGTTTGTTTCGTAGCCAATGTCTGAATAGTGCCTGGCATATCGTAAGAGCCTAAAGAATTCTCAGTAAGAATATGCTTTACTTGACTTTGAAGAGCCTCTGAGTGTCCACAATTAATCCTCTCAGTAACAAGGGAAAGAAATGGTGGTGTACGATGAGACAGAGATGCACACACGGGAAGAAGCCACGTTCTCAGTCAGAAAGGCGATGACACACTGAGAGAAGCCACACACCAGACAGCAGCGTGTAGTCACCTTACCCGGGGACACCACTGCTTCCGGGTCGTTCATGTCAAAGGCCGCCATGTTCCCAATAGCGAACCCATAACCCGAGTGCACATCAGGAAGCCCGATAGATCGCTGAAAGAGAATCAGAACATGAAGGTCGGCTTTCTCAGCCCCGTACTCTGCTTGCTGATGGACCCGAGTGTGATTCTCAGGGAGGCTGCAGGCTGAAGTCTTCCCCAAATCTAGGTCCTAGTTTTATAAAACGTTCTCTGTTGGTGAAAATTAGGTGTAAAAACTCCTAATCATAAAGTTAATATAGCAGAGAAAAATCCTTCTTGTAAAATCTGACCATTAACTAAAGAAACCTTAAACAGGAAAGCCTCAGTATAACACGACACGGGAGGACCACACACTAACTTTAATGTGTCAGTTTAAACATTTTAAAGACACTGAAGACAGACATTGACAAGTCGTGGTCATGTCAGGTTAAAAGGACAGAAGTATCTGATTTATATACCATAGGTCCATAGTGTTTAAGCCATCATAGACAACTGTAATCCATTTAATGGTATGAACACTGTGTACTTTTACATCTGGGGCCTAGAAAGGGATCCTGACCCAGGAGGAATGCAGGTCACACATGCTGAGGATATATGGAGATACCGAGCCACGTGCGAGGTTTTCGTGTACATAAGCCATGTCTTCTTATCCCCTCCGCCCTGCCCCCCAGTGCCCAGCACAGTAACTGGCATGAAGACCTCCAAAAGTCTGTAGAATGGATTCATTTTAACCTCTCCCTGTAACGGTGGCATCTGAATGCTGGACAGCAGTACAGGGCCACGTGTACCACCCAGTTTTATCCCTATTATGGTCACTACCCTCTTTTTCAGTCGTGTCCAGAATAACTACACTGTTCTCTCTCCCTCCCCCCAGTCCCAACCCTTAAATGTCTCTCTATTCCTTCTCCAATCGTCCTCTTAAACGGGGCCACAGTGTAAACTACAATGGTGGTATACTAATCCAGGAAAAAATGACGTGCAATGACAAAGGACACATTAAAAACTTCTTTGAAGGTTCTCAAACGCTTACAGAGTCTAGCAAAAGGCAACCAGAACCTGTGATGCCATTCAGGCCCAATTATTTATGTCCCCTGGTTATTTCCTGATGTCCAAAGGTCACTGTCTAAATGATACCACCAGCAGTCAGGCATGGCTATTCACCCATCTGTCAAACTTTTAGACTAAGAAAATACAAATGTTTAAAACTCCGAACGTGACTCACATGAACAATCCCAGGCAGGGCTGCCACGTTGCCGATTTGCTTCATGGCAGGCAGGAAGCCACCAACACCTGAGGACAAAAACCAGACACCAGAAAAGAGGACACGTTTGAGTTTTAGTAAGTGTATCCATACGTTTCTAGGTTGCCTTACACGGAGCGGAGTGACCAGACCACTAACACAAAGCACAAAATGTCTGCGACGGATGTATGAAGGTGGCTTCTCCGGCGGCCGACGCACAGAAAGGTGGTGAGGGCGGGCGGACTGGTGACAGGCATCTGTCGGTGTTCTGAGCAAACGCACTGGGAGGTGTGAAACAACTACTTGACATCATGTTGTCAATATAAAAAATGTACATTTTCCAAGTTCATATAATTTATCAAAATAAAATCAATTCTGCTTTCACTCTAAGTGACAAAAAAAGGGCAATGCGGAGTTGAGAAAACAGTGGATGAAGAATCAAGGGACCAGCGGTTCTAGTCCCAGCTCCGCCACTTGGGTTCTGTGTCACTTCAGACAAGTCAGCCTACCCCAGCAGAAGGAGGGGAGACTGAGTTTGTTCATCTAAAAAAAAATAAAGGGTTAAAACTGGATTTCAACTCCACCACTACTATGAGAGCTTTACACATCTTCCTGTAAACCCACTGTAGTCCTGCAGGGCAGGGGTAACAAACTGTCTTTTATTGATAAGATAACCAAAGCGAGGTGAGGCCAATCAGCATAAGGTTAAGAACACTGACTCTGGAGTCAGGCACTCCTGGGCCCGAAACCTGGCTCTGTCGCCAAGAGGTTGTGCTGCCTTGGGCACATTAAAATGACTCACCCTCACTGAACCTGGACTTACACGTCTTTAAAACGAAGTCGGTATCTTCCTCCGAGACTTACATGAGGTGACCTGTGTAAAGCCTCTAGTAAAGGGCCCAGCACATAGTAAGTGCACAATAAATGGCAGCTCTTATTATTACCCAAGGTAGTTTCAAAACCAACCGGGTCCATCCGGCTCCAAACGGTTTCTGCAAGGTCAGGCAGCTAACAATATAATCGCAAATTAGAAATAGATTTTTTGGTCTCATTTCAAGTCTTGGTCATTTCTTGACATTATTTTTGTATTTTTAAAAACAATTATCTAGCCCTGGCTGGTGTAGCTCAGTGGACTGAGTGCAGGCCTGTGAACCAGAGTATCGGGGTTCAATTCCCAGTCACGGCACACGCCTGGGTTGCAGACCAATTCCCAGCAGGGGTCGCATGAGAGGCAACCATACACTGATATTTCTCTCCCTCTCTCCTTCTCTTCCCCTCTAAAGATAAATAAATAAAATTAAAAAATTAAAACAAGGATTAGACTGATAAAAAACAAACAAAAAACACCCAATTATCCAAGTTACCATTTTTTCTCAGGCTATAGGGAAGACACTTATAATACCACACGTACAATTCTAATGTACTTACCCCCACCTCGACAGGCATTCCTTAATTCCTCAAACATTAGTTTTTCCAGGGCATCATTCACGTAGAAAACTCCTTCAACCTGGTACCAAAGAAAAGGAACAACCATGTCTCAGCACACATACACAATGTATCGACACTGGTAGACCACAAAAGCTGTACAGTATTCGTTTTGTTTTACTTTGTAAAAATACTTTCATATTACCTTAAACAAGCAGAAAACTTCCCATTAAAAGTACAGGATGGGCCCTGTCTGGGTAGCTCAGGTAGTTAGAGCGCCATCCCCAGACACCAGGATCGCATGTTCGCGTATACAAGAAGCAACCAATGAACGCATCGGTAAGTGAACAACAAAGCTACGTTTTTCCCTCTCTCTCCCTTCTTCTCTCTAAAATACTGAAAAAGAGTACAAAATGTTCCCACCCTTAAGTACAGTTGCCCCTGAACAACATGGGGGTTTAAGGTGCTGTCGACCACTCCCACCCAGCCCCCGCCACACAGCTGAAAATCTGTGTATAACTTTTGACTTTCCCAAAACTTAACTACCAATAACCTAAATGTCGACCAGAAGCCTTACTGATAACATGAACAGTCAATTAACATGTATTTGGCTTGTTATATGTATCAGTACTGTATTCTTACAGTAGAGTAAGCTAGAGGGAAAATATTACGAAAATCATAAGGAAAATACATTTATAGTATTTATTGAAAAAGAATTTGTGTATAAATGGATCTGCAATTCAAACCTGTGTTGTTCAAGGGTCAACTGTGTATCTTTCTTTAAAAAAAGATTTTATTTATTTATATTTAGAGAAAGGGAAAGAAACATTGACGTGTGAGAGAAACACTCAGTGGCTGCCTCTTGCACGTGCCCCAACAGTGGGCCAGCCCACAGCCCTGGCACGCGTCCAGACCCTAAGCTGGGAATGGAACCTGTGACCTTTTGCCTTGCGGGACAATCCCCAACCCACTGAGCCACATCAGTCAGGGCTCAACTGTAATTCTTAAAAATGCGTTTGAAATATTCACAACTTTTTCAAAATCCTCACTCAAGGACATACTTACCAATTTTAGAGCAAGGGGAAGGGAAATATCAACATGAGAAACTGGTTGTCCCGACTGTGCCTTGAGAGACTGAACCTGCGACTCTTCTGTTTACAGGACGCTCGAGCAGGGCCACACTGGCCAGGGCCTACAAACTGTTTTGTTTATTCTCTTGCTCTCAAAGCCACACTTAAGAATTTAACAGGTAAAATATTTTGTATATGTGATAAAGGTCTGCCAATTGCTCCAACTGCCAAAAGGTCTCAGTATTCTCCTGCTTCTACAATACCAATGGGTTTTGAAAAAAACGGATGAATCAAAATTTCAAATTCCAAACATAAATATGCAGTCATCTAATTTACATGTACTTCCGTGCTTAAGACAACAGCACATCACACTTCACTGTGTCCTGTGCTGATTTACAAGTCTACACTTAGGTAAATGGTGAGTAAAAAAAAATTAAACATGTAGCTACACAGCTGTGTGCTCAGTCCTATAATCTGTATCTTAGAGGATAAAGAAGTCTGATAAGGGAACATACAAAAGGCAATTATGTGACTAACACCAAAGGCCAGAACATTTTTATCACAGATCAAATATTATGATGGAAATGCCCAGTAAAGGATAACCAAAGACTAAACATTTAATCATCTGGACCAGTAAACTGCTTTCATCAGAAAGATGATTTCTGCATCTTAACCACTGCATGAATAACAATACTAGTTGATGGGCAACATCCCTCGTACAATTTCAGAAGGTCACATTTATTAATACCCCAAACATTTACTGAGGACTTATAATGAATGGGTCAGGTACTGTATTGGGCACAAAGGGAGATGTAAAGAACATGCAAGATCCTGCTTGAGGAGCTTCCAGTCTAGAATGCAGCCCAGCTGAGCAAATTAAGACCACAGCGAGGCAGGTGCTGTACCAGGAGTACCCAGTGCTGGGCAGACTCTGATGAAGAAGCTGTTCAAGACTAAAGAGCCAGGGAGGCTTCACAGGTTGCCCCCTTTTTGTTCAGTTGCTTCACTGTCTGAGTCGGCTCTCTAAAGACACGAGGCATCACTGGAATAGCAGCACTTTTAGGAGCTGAAGAAAACTATGACATGAAGATGGGAGGGGACAAAAAGAAATTTTTAGTGTAGCATGTGGGAATGGAGACCACAAAGGACAGGATAATTATGAGTGTGAAATTTGTGACTCTCATGAGGATGGGAACACAATTTAAACTTGGCGTAGAGGTTGGTAATGTTTTAAGAGCAGTATGTCAACATTTCAACTGCCCCTTCTCAAGGGCTAGGAGATAGAAAAGTGTGGGGCAGGGAGTGAAGCCAGAACTGCTTGGCAAAGTTAGAGTTGCTCTTAGGATTAGCAGCAGTCTGTGCATCACAAGTTGGGCCAGAACTGCTGCCAGACAATGTGTCACCATCTCTATGATCATCCTGTCCCTGTGGTTTTAATTTTCTCCTTCTGCATTCAGGGAACCACCACACACAGAAACTGGCCGCGTGGAAAAAAGCATAAAGGAGTCTGACTGTGGGCTTTTCCTCCCCTTGGTGTCTAAGTGCTTTACTCACTGGGGACATTCCTCCAAGTTTTGATATTGAATAAAAGGGTGGAGCGACTACCGGGAACTGTTACCAAGACAGGACCACCAACCTTCGGTGCACTTGTATGGCCCTGCAAGGAATTTCAAAAGCCATTGAACACAGGCAGCACAACCTCACAAATACCTTCTTTTTCTTCTCTAATGGAAGATAATGGGCACAAATGCAACAAAGCCTGAGAAGTGCCGGCAGCACCTGCTTTTCCAACTCTCTGGTATCGGACTCGTGGGGTCCATCCTGGCAGAAGTGAACGGGACACCCCGTCCTGGCTGAGCTTCTCACTAGGTGGGCAGAAGACGCTGTGTCACCGACTGTTCCTCAAGGTCTTTCTACGAGGTGAGTATTAAAAACAAACACTGCCCTGTGAACTTTCTAGGCTGCTGGGAGGAGCAAAACCGTTTTTGTTAAAAACCAGCACGCTGTGGCGAAGGCTAAAAACTTTGTTCAGCGAACAGAGATCGGTAAAGGTCACCTAAGTGGCCAGCGTGACTCGGAAGAATTGAGCTCCAGTCCCAGCAACTCTACCCAGGACTGGCTGCGCCACCTCGTAAAAGGCAGCTCGCGTCTCTGATGCTCAGGAATGCAGCGCATCTTAAGGAGCGTTTTTGACACTTGTGTGAAAACGCTAACTTCGCATTTACTTGGAACCCCTATTGATACTCCACTTTACTTGTCCACGTGATTTGGAGACCCCTCCAGCGGCATGACGGGGTCAATATAGGTTAGGTAGTCCTCCGGCCAGAGGATGGGGGGCTGGGGAGTTGTGGGAGGAACTCTGCTGAGGGCTGGGAATAGCGCCGGCGAGAGCGGAGGGTCGGGAGGGAGAGAAGGCCGGCGGGTAGCCGGGAGGCACCGCGGGCCCCCAGCTGGGAAGGCCCGGCCACCAGGTCCGGCTTCCCCGCCTCACCTGCATATTGGGCACGAAGCCTTTCTTGATTCTCCAGCAGTTTTTATTGGTCTTTTCCAAGAACTGCAGCTCATCATTGTAGCTGCGACTCATGGCGGCGACCGCGGTACCTACTCCCGGTTTTCGGCTTTGAAGAGAGATGCCGCGCCGTCCGGTGGCCGGTGCACCAGCTTCCGGAACTCAGTGCGCAGGCTCGGCCGGCTCCGGAGCAGGATGGGCTACGGCAAGTGACGAGGCTCTAAACGCATCTCACTACCGCTTTTCCCTTGGATAAATCAGATTGCCCTCTAGTGTTTACCTTTTTGGATTGCTCATTAGTCGTTCTCTTCTAGGCTAAACTAAGCGGGCTAAATTCAGTAGATTTTAGTATGATCTAGTTATCTTTTGTTTTGTTTGCCGAATCTGAGTCAGGTTCGGCTGCTTTAATGGATAAATCAGCTTGAAGCTTCACCCCAGCGGTGAGGGGGGAAGATGTGTGCAGCCCAGAAAGCCCAACGGGTTTAAATAAATACAACTGAACATTTGTAATGTGTCAACCTGAATTTGTGGATGTGCGTTGAATAACTTATGTCATAAGACAATCCCTAAGAATGAAACGTGGCAGTTTATCATTTATCCCATTAAACGCTTACGGGGACAGCTGTCGGCTCCGAGTGGAGCAAAGGTCAGTGCCGTGCACAGCCGGGCTTTCTGTCCCGCCTGCGGCGGCGACAGAGTGCTCAGTGACCGCTCAGTGACCGTGCTTCTGTGCGCCGGGCCTCTGGTTCACAGCAGTAAGAGCGTAAGCGATTTCAGTTTCTAGTCCTACTTTGCGTGGAGAACAGCGACTTTGGAATCAGAAAGACTTGGATTCAGTCAGTGTCTGCCTCTGCCATTTACCGCCTTTGTGTGGTTAACCGCTCTTAACCTTTGTTTTCTTAGCCATAAAATGGGATGGTAACTCTTCCTAGGAGGCTGTGAGGATTAGATGAGCCGACTGTAGTGAGGGAGCCAGCATGGGGTCTGGCGCGCGCTTAGCACTCGGATCAATGCCGTCTGCCATCCCCCACTGGACTGTAAACCACACAGACCCAAAGCTGAGGTTTCTCTTTTCTTACATCGTCCACACCAGCTTCCCTTTCCTCCCGTTTCGCTCCAGCTTCACCCTGTTGATCAGACGCTCTAACAATATTGATGGCATCACCGATGTAAGTTCTCTAGGGTCAGCCCTCGGCACTAACGTTCCATTTAATCGGGGAGGGAAGACGGCCTGAAAGTTAAAGTGATGCAGCTTCCAGAGTTTGCTGTGACCACCCTGTTTCTCCCTGGAAACATCTAAGAGGCAAAAATCAAGCCTTGAAATCGGTGCAATCTCAGTTTTTCATCAATGTCTTCCTTCCTTCCTGTCTTACTTTATTAAAAAAATCTGGGGCAGGACATTTTGCAAATAAAACAAGGTACTCAACACTGATAGAAAACACTTTTAATTAAATACAGGGGACAGTAGCGGTGCATATAAAACACAAAATCCAACAATACGCAGGGAGGGGAGAACCCTACAGAGCTGGAGGCTGAGGGCTGTCCTCTGACGACACCAATTCAAATCTGTACTTAAGAGCTCCTCCTGCACCTCATCAGGAGGGTACTCCTCGCTCTTGGCCACAGAATCTCACAAACAAGAACACACAGCAGGCATTGAGACAGGAGCACACATTCGAATGCCCATTCCTCCACACACACCCTGATTCAACTCTAACCCAGTTTGCCTCCCCCTGTCTCCGAGGACTCGAGAAAGAAAACTTTCAGCCTGAACCCTTGATGAGAACTTTACAACTCCAGCGCGCACTGTCTTCTCCCTCTGGGTTTACAGGAGGTGGGGTTAAGGGCCATTTACTTCCTGGAGTGGACTTCAGGCAATCAGGGGACTGCTTTCCCCCTCCACTCTTCATTTATCAGGTTCAGACCTTCCCAACCATAGAAGCTTGATGGCTGTTTTAAAGACGTTTCATACTTCAGGTCAGTGGAAACCAAAAGAAAATGCTGAAAAAGATGCAACAATGAAGATAAGGTTAAACTTGGGGCACCTGCAGCCACAGGAGGCGGGTTTTCCTGAGGGGTGAGGGAGAGACAAGGTTCTTTACCAGGTCCCGCTGTGTCACATCCTCGCCTCCCCTGTCCCTCCTCCCCCGGTCGTGCCTTTGGCCATCTACACAAGCCGCTTCACTCTCTGAATCTCACTTTCCTCATCTGTAAAACGGGACTGATAGTGCCAGCCTTCCACGTGGCCTTGTGAAGTAAAGAAAATGAAGCACAATGCAGTGCCTCTGGTTCTGTGGTGGGAATACATTTGGCGGCAAAGGGAAACTGGACCTGGTTTGATTTAAACTCGAGTTTAAATGCTTTTCATAATTAATTGCGAGCTTTAATAACCAAATATTATGTGTATAAAATTCCCTGAGCTGGGAAAAAAAAACCAAAGCAGAACAGGGTAAACAGAAAGTAAGCAAATAGAAAGAGGCTTTTTCTGCTATGAAAAGAAATGGGGCAGTTAAGAGAATATTCACATTCTTACCTCAAGGACTTCGATGTCTGAATTGACGAATGAGATTTTGTGTGGGTTGGGCAGAGGAAATCCTTGCTGCAATTTTGCTAAAATGTAAAACAAGATGTAAAACACTTGGGCATGGGCACATAAAGTTTTGGCAAGCTTTTGAGTAAGAGACTAACAGGAAGCTTTGAAACAGTTTATCTTCTCATTCTCCCTAGTTCTGTGTTTTCATTTTCTCCGATCTGTCCCCAGCATGTCTCTGGAAGAATGGTTAATTAATCCGTGTTTAATAAAAATGCACCCGCTATTATACGCATTCGGATGGCAGAAAAATGCCGGCACCTTGTCCCATTTGTAGTTTGAAAATAACTGAGTGGGTCCGAGAGCATCTTGGCCTCTACTCCAAAGCATATTTTAGTGAAGCTGAACTCTGGATGCTGCTGTGTGTGGACAGTGGTCATTTCACTGAGACTCTGTCTATCCGGAGGGTGGTCTTTGTATGAGAACCACAGAGAACCACCGGGTGCTAGTGTGAGTCATGTCATTTCTGACTGGAGGAGACTCTTCATTGCGTAAGGAGAATGGTTTCAATCTTTTCAACTCAACCAGAAATAGCCTGTCTTGCTGAGTCTTCAAGTAGAGTTGCTAACAAGGTTTGAACCTAGAATAACTAGTTTTGCAACCATATCGTTGATGGTACAGACTTTGCAAATTCTGGCACCGGCCTGGACTCGTAACAACTCTCTAGAAGTACAAGCTTCAGGTGGAAAGTCCCAAACAATCCCCAACGCTTTGCCAATGTCAGAGTCACATTGCTTCCCAAGAACCTCTTACCATTGGCCAGTGGGAGGACGCCAAAGTGGAGGATGGAAGACAGAATATTCTCAAACCTCAAGACCTAAAATGAAAGGGGAAGCTAAGTCAGTTGTCAAATCAAGACATTTTTAAGGCGCCACGCCTGGTTTGGACCTGCGCCTCCCCACACCTTCCCAGAACAGAGAGCTATCATTAGAATCTCCTGGCAGAGATGCCAATTCCAGCTTCCAGACAGTGAGAGCTATTTTGTGGGAAACCGAGTTATGGAGTTTCCCGAGTTTTTCCTCCTTGAGGACAGACATTTCTGCTCCCCTCTACCCTGGCTCATGGTGACAATCAATGCAGAGGGACCATGTGGTGGCAGCAAACAGGGCAGCTTAGACACTACCAAGTGAGACACTAAAACAACGAATACATATCCCAATCAGTAATCTTTCCTTAATTTACTGGGAAGCCCAGCCACAGCAGTTCCCTCACATTATATTATGCTCTGCAGTTAATGGCATCACCAGAATGCCCAGTTTGTTATTCATTAACTATGGCAGTTGTATAATGTTAGCAAGATTCAGGTACTAAAAATAAAAGGACTATGATGAACATTCAGTATTTTTTATTGAACTATGATTGAATTCATTCGATCAATATTTTTTGAGCATTCTCTAGGCTTAGCAATAATAAAGACCTCCTTGTAATTTGGTGAGGGTGGCTCTGAAGCAGACTTCCTAGGTTTACTTCTGTCTTTAACACTTTACTGTGTGATGTTGGTAAAGTTCCTTGACCTCCCCGTGCCTTAAGCTCCTCAACCCTAAAGTGAAGCTAACAGTACCAACTTCATAGGGTGTTGTTAGGGTTACACAAGTTATTATGCCCAGTATCTAGCATTGCCATTTTTTTTCAGAAATGTCATGATTAGTACACTTTGTTGTAGACACTAAGGAGTTTGTCTGGGTCTTCCTGGAAAACCTGGCCTCATTTTGACTCCTCTGGGCTCAGGAAGTATTATTTATGAGACAGTCAGCTATGCATTCTCACTGACTACAGTCTGTCACCGACCTAATGGCTATGGTGCTCATCCACGGTGACCCTACCTGAGAACCACTGCTCTAGAATGTAAGCACCATGAGGGCTGGGGGCCAATTAGTGATTGGCTGATCTTCCTGAAACTTGGGGGTTGGTGGTACCCATTGCACGTTGTACCAGTCTTCCAGTCAGGAGGTCACCAAGCTGGGCCCCCCAAAAGATATCTATGCAACCAGCCTTGCCCTCATTTTAGGAGGTGACTAGAAAGCCTTCAAAGAGCAAATTTGACCGTGGCCTAATAATTGACATAGAGCCTCATCCTTTGGGAATCTGGCTCTTAAATGTAACTATAGAGGATTATTTTATCCAAAGAGGGAAAGCTCCTTGAAAATACCTTTTCCCCCAAACATGATACAAGGTCTTCACAGTCTTTTGAGTTCTTTTTAAAGTGTTTTGAACAGATAAAAGTGCATTGGAGACTTCCTATGTTGTTTAATAGTTAATGGACTAGTAGCTACATAAAGAATTTTAAAGTTAAAATTTGCACTCATGGGAAAAACAAGCACTACTATGCAGTACAGAAAGCAAGCCCCCGCTGCTGTGTAGGACAACTCCTGTTCTCCCTGGAACTCAGAGATCTGATTCCTACCTCGATATTGCTGCGTCTGGACTCGGGCAAAGAGAGGCGAAACCTGAAAACGAAACAGCAAACCAACAGGAAAAGGTTAGAGGAAGAATATTTTAAAACAAGCCTTTTCAGTAAAAAGAAACAAAAGGGATAGGGGATTTTTAATTTTTAGCTCAATAAGCTGCTATTTTTTAAAAAACGCCCAATTGTGTAAGGACACTATGTTCTATTACATCTTCACTTCCATATTTATTGCTTCAGAAGCAGAGCAGGAATAACAGACGCTGTGGTTCCCCAAGGGCACTTGGTCTGCGGGACTTACTGTCGGCAGCCTGGAAGGCAGAATGATCTTAAGAAACAGTTTTCAGTCTACAAGCCATATACCATCAAGTGCCCAGTCTCATCTGGTCTCTGGTCTCTGACGATAAGCAGGGTTAGGCCTGGGTTGTGCTCAGCTTGGAGAACATTTTCAGGTCCCCTTGCTCTGAACTCAACCTCATAACTTCTCTGACCCAGGCTGGTTCCTTGTTAATGAACATGCCAATGAGGATGGTGATAGCAATGACCCTAGATAACACGTCCTGGAGTAGGAGATTTAGAAACATTTTAATCTTCACAATAACTCTGCGCTAGATGCAATCATTGTTGCCCCCTTTTCACATGAGGAAACTGATAATCAGAGAAGAGAATTAAATTACCCAAGTCACAGAGTTAGCAACGATGGATCTGGAGGACAAACCTCACTCTGTTTGACCCTAGACTCTAAGCTCAGTTGAGGCCACAGCTCTGAGAAGGCTATGTCACATATATATACATATATATACATATTTTATCTGCTCAGTCATAACACATAGGCACCAAAGGCGACGCAGTGTGATTGTTAAAGGCACTGCCGGGAAGATGAGAGGGATGCCTCCCGCTGGCCACACTACCTCTCAGCTTGGACAAGGTAGATCAGGTTATAAATTCGACCTACGAGAAGGTGGAACAACACACTTGCGAATTTTCTTTCTTTTTTTTTCATTACAACCCCCAGCCATGATTGGCCACTTCAGGACCATCTGCTAGGAGTGGGTTTGTCAGGGGTTTCCTGAGAACCGACTTTCATTTCCTCCTAAGGCCATCTTCTTCTCTCCCTCTCCTTGTTCTCTAGGCACACTCACCAGATTGGTTTACTGACTGACGTGTCTCACTAACCGCAGAGAACCAGGGGGAGCGAGAAGAGAACTGTTTGGAAAAGTATGCAAGTGCAGCTCAGGCCACTAGGTGGCGGCCGACTCCAGTCCTTGGACTTTCCATTTTCTACCAGGCCCCTAACCTGCTGCTTGAAGCCTTGACACTAGAAACTAATTTTTATTACAGAACCACAGAGTCCTTGGAGGAGAAATGGAGCTCAAATAGCCCTACCGTGAAGACATACAGAAATACAGCCTATTTTAAGAAGTTTTGGAGAATACTGTCCTGATTGAAAACCAGAGCTAAAGTGCAAACTCTTAAGCATGGCACAGGCCCTTTATGATCTGGGTCAATATAGCAAAGATGACACGATGAAGGTCAAGGGGACCAAAGCACAGGCACTCACACCACCACTCCTCCAATCCCGTGGCCACAGCAGACTCTGAAAATAGATCCTGCACCCAATACTCTGTCGTAATTGTTTTTCTCTTTGCGCTCTGACTGTGCACTCCTTGAGGATACAGATTTAGTCTTTGTATTTCCACAGTGAGTACAGAGCATGGAATGTGAAGACACTTAGTCTTCCTTCCTTCCTTCCTTCCTTCCTTCCTTCCTTCCTTCCTTCCTTCCTTCCTTCCTTCCTTCCTTCACTGATTCATTGATTCATCCAGCAGACATTTATTGAATACCTGATATACGTCAGCCCTGGAACAGGTGCTGCAGATAGGACTGTGAGCAAAACCAGACACACCCACTGCTCTCATGTAGCTTACTGCCTACTGGGGGGCAGACGTTAATCGAATAACCCCACTGATGAAGGCTTGCTTGCAGACTGAGGTAAATGCTCTGATGGAAAGTAATCCATTCATGGAAGCAAATGAGGAAGGAACCTGATCTTACTAGGTGGGTAGAGGAAGTTTTCCCAAAAAGGGAAATATTTCCTTGAGCTAACATACGAAGGATGAGCAGGGTTAAAAAGGCGAAGTAGGGAAGGAAGAGGGAAGGGGTCTGGGCAGAGGCTGCAAAGGCGCTGTGGAGGGAACAGGGAGCCTGGGAGAGAGAGTACAGCATGATGATGCTAGGGAAACAGACGGGGTTGGCCAGGCTGGGTGCCTCGGGCCATGTTAGAATTCTGATATTAATCCTAAGAGCAGGGAAACTGCAGAAGGTTTCTAAGAAGGAAGGTAATGTCTGTGTTTTGGAAAGATCGCTCTGGCTGCGGTATGGAGGCAAGACTGGCAGGCCAAGAGGTTTTTCCAGGTGCTCATCCCATGCTCGGTAATGTGCTATGCAATGTGCGGAATTCTGTATTTATATGAGGGACGGAGAGAAGCTGCATGTGCAAGAAGCAATTAGAGAAGAACGCAAAGCAGTGTGTATTCAGGTGCTCTCTGGTGAGTTTATATGCCACTGTGTCTTGCTACAGGAATTCTAAGGTGTGAAAGGTAAAAAAGCCAGCATAGGGTGTGTGTGTGTGTGTGTGTGAGAGAGAGAGACAGACAGACAGACAGACGGAGAGAGAAACAAAACACCCTTTGAGAGAAGTGCTCTGTACAGTATCATGTCCCTTAGCACCCAGTATTATAACTGCCTGCCATTCTGAGTGTTTGTCTCACCAGGATATGGATTTGGAAGGTAGAAACCATTGCTCTCTCTACTCTCTGTATCAAGAACAGTGCAGCACACATAATAGGTGCCTAATAAAATCTCACTGAGTGGATATATGGATAAGTGAGTAGCTACAGGAGATGGGCGGGGGACTGTTTATTGGAATTGAGGTCACTTGAGGGTGAGCCAGAGTGTTCATTATAAGGAACTATGGGAAGTAAGGGTGGCTGGACTGAAAGGCAGAACCAGTAAATGGGGAGTCTGAAAGACCCAGGCTGTGGATTTAATCCAAGGATGAAAGCTTCTGAGGTTCTGAGGGGAGGAATGTTGAGCCTACTCCAGTGTTAAGGATGAGGAAGAGTTCCTAAGAGTTTTAAATTCATTGCCTTCTGTGGTCTGGAAAACCGCCCCCCCCCCCCCCAGTAAGGGAGAAAGGGAAGAAGTCACTTGGGGTTTCCTTCTCCCATGAGACCCCCCCCCACCCCGCCCCCCGTGGCATTTCTCTGTTCTGGCTTCAACAGTGGCTCAGAGGGAGGGTGGAGCTGGAGGTCAACCCAGGTACCAGGCTGAGCTCTGCCGTCCTGTCCAAAGCACTGTTCCAACAGAAACTGAGGCCATTCTTCCCAGACCTGTTTTCCTTTCTGGGTGTTTGTCCAGATGGCTCGCCTGGGGAAGTGTTTATCCGCCCAAGCTGTGAGGAGTGGAGTAAGGTGGTGATTCTATCTGCTTGTAGTCAGCAGTATTTGCATTTTCTGACGGTGCTGCCTGGGAGGGGTTTGTTGGGCCTGTGTGTGTTGACGGTGGTGGGGTGGGGTGCAGTTTGGGAGCATCCAGAGCCTCAATCACGGCAATGTCAAAAAAATGATCTAAAATTCTAAATGATTCACCAGTAATGTACACTGATTGCTTCAAGCTTTGCTTGTGATTAAGAGAAGAGGGTTAGAATTACGTCACCTGGATGAGGACCAAATAAGGGAAAGTGTCATTTAATTTGGCCTCTGAAATAACCTCAAATGTCTACAATGTGGGCCCACCTGCGTTGGGGTTACCTCCGTATAGAACTGTGTTGGGAACAGAATTCTCTGTTGCAGACAGAGCAGTAAGAATCTGGTCTGCAACTTGGAGCGCCAGCCCACAGCTTTAAGACCACCCTGGCTTGTCATGTCTCTTGGGACCAATTTCCCCTCTTACTTGGTCAAAATTTGATCTTAGAATGGGGAAAGAATGAAATGCTACTACTAGAAGTAACAGATCTCTCTCGGACACTGATTTGGGGCTGGGTATCGTGTCTGTCACACATTACCTCACCTACCCACCGAACAACTTCACAGAGAGGGGCTCTGTTTTGCTGATGAGGAAACTGATACTTAGGTTAATTAACTTCCTCAAGGTCCTGCAGTTCCAAATGACTGAGGCGGAATTCAAACTCATGTATACCTGACTCCAGAGCCTGTGCTCTTAACCGGACCCAAAGAGGTCAAGTTTATTGTTTATACTCCCAGCTTCTGCTTCCTTTATCCTTCCTTTACTCAGTTCCTCAGGGTAACAAGAAAGGGGCTGTGTCCAATAGCAGTGTGTTCCCTCTTGTCGACGCTTTACCCTGAGACGCTGCCTGTTTCAGTTCAGTGGGACTCCATGCTCACGGGTTTCTGCTCCAAGGCTGGAGTGTTTATTTTCTCAGTCTTAGGTCTAAGTCTTATCTTCTATGTCTTGGCTTTTCACTACATCGAAGGCATGATAATGTGGGAAGTAAACACTCAAGGCTTTGAAAACAGACTCATCCAGGTTCAAGTTCTGGCTCTGCTATTCAATAGCTCTGTGACTTGGGTAAGTCATATAACCTCCAGAAACTGGAATGTGGGCATAACAATACCTGCCCTGGGGCTATTCATTCAATCTGCAGACATTTATTGAGCACTGTGCCAGGTCCTGGAGATATAGGGTTGTGAGGTTGAAATGAAACAATGTACATGCAGTGCTTGGTACAGAACCAGTAGACAGTACAGTCTCAATAATAAAGAGTGAGATTTCCAGTCAAGATGGAGGCATAGGTAAACATGGCTCCTCACACAGCCACAGAAAAAATACACTGAACTACAAAACAACTATCACCCAGAATCATCAGAAAATCAAGCTGTATGGAAGTTAACCAAGGAATTAAAGAAGTTACATTCATCCAGATGGGGAGGAGGGGCAGAGATGCAGAGACAGGATATGTAGAATGGGGAGTCCTACACCCATGTGAGGTAGACAAAAATCAGGAGGCGTATGTCAGAAGTGAGGGACCCTAGCCCCACACCAGGTGACCCAGCCCAGGGTTCCAGTGCCAGGAAGGAAGTCCCCATAACTTCTGGCTTTAAAAATCAGTGGGGGATGGGGAAGCAGAAGAAACTTCAGGATTCTCAGGCACCTCTTCTAAAGGGTCCACAATGGACTTATGCAGAGTCACTCACTCTGGGCTCCAGCTTGGGGGCAGCAGCTGGAAGGGCAACAGTAGCATGCAGGAGGAAATTGAAGTGTCCGGCATCACAGTGAGTGCCAGGGGACAGCTTCCTTCTGGACAAAACTCCAGAGGCCAGGCAGCGGCCATTGTCCCTTTTCTGAGCCCTCCCCCACACAGAGCCATAGAACGGTGACACCATATCTGAGATTCCATCAACCTGGTCCACGTAAGTGGCCACCAGTGCTGCCCACCCCCACCCCGGCAAGGTTCTACCCCATCCAACTTACTGGTTCACTTTTCTACAATAGGCCCACTACTAAGACAGGGAGTCAAAGCAGCTCTACCTAATATAGAGAAACAGACACAGGAAGGCTGCCAAAATTAGGAGACAAAAAAATATGTCCAAATGAAAGAATAGAACAAAACCCTAGATAAAGAACTAAGAAAAATGAAGATAAGCAATCTATCAGATGTAGAGTTCAAAATACTCATTATTAGGATGCTCAAGAAGTTCATTGGGTACTTCAACAGCATAAAAAAGACCCAGGCAGAAATGAAGGTCACACTAAGTGAAAGAAAGAAAAATGTACAGGGAATCAACAATGAAGTGGATGAAGCCAGAAATCAAATCAATGATTTGAAGTATAAGGAAGAAAAAAACAGCCCTGGCTTGTGTGACTCAGTGGATTGAGTGCCGGCCTGTAAACCAAAGGGTCACTAGCTCGATTCCCAGTCAGTGCACATGCCTGGGTTGTGGGCCAGGTCCCCAGTAGGGGGTGCTTGAGAGGCAACCACACATTGATGTTTCCCTCTCTTTCTCCCTCCCTTCTCCTCTCTCTAAAAATAAATAAATTCAATCTTTAGAAAAATGGAAAAAAGAAAAAACATTCAATCAGAACAGCAAGAAGAAAGAAGAATCCAAAAAAATGAGGATAGGGTAAAGAAGCTCTGGGACAACTGCAAAGGTACTAACATTTGAATCATTGGGATGCTAGAAGAAGAGAAGGGGCAAGAAATTGAAAACTTATTTGAAAAACTAATGAAAGAAAACTTCCCTAACTTGGTGAAGGAAATAAACATACAAGTCCAAGAAACACAGAGAGTACCAAACAAGATGGTAATTAAAATGCCAAAGGCTAAAGATAAAGAGAGAATCTTAAAAGCAGAAAGAGAAATGCAGATAGTTACCTACATGGGAGTTTCCATAAGACTGTCAGATGATTTCTCAAAAGAAACTTTGCAGGCTAGAGGGGACCAGCCAGAAGTATTCAAAGTGCAGAAAAGCAAGGACCTGCAACCTAGGTTAGTCTATCGAGCAAAGCTATCATTTAGAATTGAAGGGCAGAGACAGTGCTTCCCAGATGTGGTAAAGCTAAAGGAGTTCATCATCAGCAAGTCATTATTACAGGAAATGTTAAAGGGACTTATTTAAAAAGATCAAAATGATAAACATTAAAATCACAATAAATCCACGACTATCAACAATTGAATCTGAAAAACAAACTAAGCAGAGCAGAAACAGAATCATAGATATGGAGATCGTTTGGAAGGTTATCAGTTGGGAGGGAGGAGGAGGAGAATGGGGGAAAAGGTGGAGGGATTAGGAAGTACAAATTGGTTGGTACAGAATAGACAGAGGGACATTAACAACAGTATAGGAAACATGCATGACCCATGGACATGAACTAAGGGGAGGTGCTGGAGGGAATGGGGGGTTCTGAGTGGAGCAGGGCAAAGGGACAAAATTGGGACAACTGTAGTAGCATAATCAATAAATTATATTAAAAATAGTGATCATAAATAGTAGAACGAAAGGTGATTTCACTTAAGTGCCATCACTGGGCAGGAGACAGGGGAGTGAAGTGTTTTCTGAATAGGGGAATTGCTGAAATGATTTTGTATGATTAAGCACCACTTTCCCTGGCTGAGGCCAGCCCCCAATTTTAAATAATAGCCACAACCAACATTTTTTGAATACATAACATACACGTTACATGTATTGACTCATGTATTCCTCACAACAACGCCTGAAGTAGGTTTTATTTTATCTTCATTTTAAGAGGAGGAAACAGAGGCCCAGAGAGGTCAAGAAACTTGCCTGAGACTCCACAGCTAATGGGAGTTAGCTCCTCACCCTGGGCTGGGGTCTGAACCAGATAGTCTGACTGCAAAGCCTGTGATCCTACTACGTCTCTGAACTCACCATTCTGGATATGCCTCTGATTGCTGCACCTCAAGTCTATGCAGCCCACCCTGAGCAGCTCCAGAAAGAGGCTCCTCCAGGCCGGGGCTGGCTAGGAAGGCTGGGGTGTTCTGGAGAGCTGTATTTGGAGACACTGTGTTCCCTGGTTCTTCTCATGGATGTTTCACTGATCCCCGCCCACTTTCCATCTCTACCTGCTGTGTCTCTCTGACATCACTGAGGATAAAACCAGCCCATCCTGAAAAGCAGCACTTGCCTAGGAAGCCCAGGAGAGGAGACACCGCCTGGGGTGGCCTGTGTGGGCGGCGGGACTACTGCCCTTGCTGACAAAGGCTCAGGCTGCTCTTTCAACACCGTCTCCTCTCCTTTACAGTCTTGCCTCTCACTTTGCCTGAAGCTTGAGTGAGGCCAGGCCCACTCACCTAGGCCCCAGTCTGCTCACTGCCTGAGGTCTGCTATGGCACCCCCTGTAGGACCCACCCTCAGACTCACTGCAGGCAACCTGTGCAGTTGCCATAGGGCCTTGGCTCAGAAGGGCTCCTGCTTGGTTGAATGCCCTGCTGTCTCCATCTTGAAATTCTACACAATTTTTGAACAAGAGGCATGCACTTTCATTTTGCACTGGGTCTTGCAAATTACGTGGCTGGTCCTGCTCAGATCCCGCTAAGACCTCAGGATGCAGGACGCCTCCCCAGCCAAGAATCTAAAGGAGAATCTAAATCCTGACAGTAAACCAGATCACTGCTCAAGTGCAAATGTCATTACCTGCTTAGGAGCTCGCGGCCCCAATTGGCAGCCCTGCCCCATGCTCCCCATCACTCCACATGCCCAGCCTGCCTATCAGCCCTTTCCTCTCGGCCTTCAAACCGATGGAGGTCTCACCTGCACCACAGTCCTGCTGCTCAGGCAAACTGCATTCCAAGTTCTCTCCTTTCTCTTGTGGCCTGGCTCAGCTGCTGCCCGCCACCTCCGCACCTTCTGTCCTTTCCCTCCTCATCCCCTGCTCTCAGGCTCAACCATGCCAACTGCCATCCCAAAGACCAGCCATCAAGGTTCAGAGTTTCATGAGCTTTGATCTTCTAGAAAAAGGGGCCACATTATGACTTCTGGGGGCCCAAGGCCATTTTTGACTTTGGGAGTCTTTCCTCCATTAAAAAAGTGTTACAAATATAAAGATAAGTATAATCCTCATTGGATTGTATTCATTTTTAAAATTCTTATTTTAAAATATATTAAAACATTCTCATGGATCCCTAAAGTATTGTGGGCTCTACTGTGCCTATTGAGCCTAATGGAGAAATAAGTCCTGTTTTATGAGGCTGAAAAAAGTTGACTAAACTCTTCTTGAAATCTTGTGTCTTTGGGAAACCATGCTATTTTTTCCCCCTTTCATTGGGTAAACAATGTACAATCGACTCTTGAACAACACGGTTTTGAACTGTGTAAATCCACATGTGCAGATTTTGTTAAAAAATACTGCTGGTCCTCTGCATCCATGAATTTCACATCTGTAGATTCAACCAACCAGTATTCGAACAGTATTTCTGACCTGTGGCTGAGAATCCACAGATGTGGAGGGCTGACCATACGTATCGTTCTACGTCACTTCATAGAAGGGACTTGAGCATCCTTGGAGTTTGGTATCTGTGGGGTATTCTGGAACCAATCCCCATCAGATACCAAGAGCCAACTGTAGTTAAGTTTTCGGGCAGTCGAAATTGTAGCAAATTTTTGACTGTGCAGCATGGGGAGGGGTGCCAGTACTCCTAACCCCTGTGTTGTTCAAGGGTCAGCTGTAGTTAAAAAGACACTTTTAAGAAAAAATGCAACTCTCATAATCTATCTTAACTCTTCATTTGCTATTCATTTCCTTGTCCAGATGGAAGACTATTTTACAAGGCTGCCTGATGTGTTTATACGGTTCCATATTTTGCTTGTCCCACTTAATATTATTTTATTGGAAACATCTTACATGTTTCTACCATAGTCCTGATAACCTTTCAGTTGACTGATGGTGGTTGACTTGCTTCCCCCTCTGTTGGTTTCTTGTTCTTTCTGGACTCTGCCTTCTCTGTTTTGTTCTTTGTCTGTCTCTTCCTATCACAGATTTAATCTAGGCCATCTGACCATCCCATGTATCCTCCCCGCAGGTGTCTGACTCACAGCTTCAACTGTGGGCTCCACGGCTGGGAAAGTGGGCCATTCTTCCGAATGGCCATTCGTGTTCAGTGGTCTGTGCGTACAACCTGTCAGGCCCTGTCACACGGCGTGACTTGCACTGGGGAGCCAGCCAGGCCGTGTGGCGTGGGCTTGTGAAACTCTTCCTGATAGTAATGGCATCCAAGTGTCAGAGCCTGAAGGTATCTCAGGAGTAATTCAGTCCAACTTCACTATCTTACAGATAAGGAAACTGACACTCAGAGGTTAATAGACTTGATCATGGTTAAAAAATCAGTGAGCAAGGATTTGAACTTCATCCCTTGACCTCCAAGTTTCATGCTCTTTCCTCAATGGCACACTCCCTGAATTTGTTAAGGAGGAATTTTACTTTCATAGTGCTGTTCCACTGGAATGTGCATTTATATTATAGAATTATACTTATAGTTATTGTGTTGCCTATTTTAGTTTAGTATTGTTTAATGGGAAAAGAAAGACTTGGCAACAGGTTTTGAAGTCCCTACTTTGAAGTTATCTGGACTATTGCAGGTGAAGTGCTTAAATGATTCCTGTTCTAGCCAATAGTAGCTTTGCTTGGTCTGTTGATGTCCACTTGGTCTCTGTGGTCTGTTAATTCACTTATGATGAAGTTTCCCAACAGTTATGTCGATAGATCTTACCTGTTCAGAGACAAGGAGCAGACCAGTCTTTGTCCCAAAATAACCAGGCCAACACTGGTACTAGCAACCTGCAGGCAGCAAAAGCATTGGTTACTAAGAGGAAAGAATCTCTCTGGCCACAGATTGGCCATAAATATTATTCCCTATAGTGGAAACACAATAAACTTCACTTTCCCTCTCATTCCAAGAGATATTAGAAAGAAATAGTTCTAAAAAACACTCTTTTAGGTAAGAAAGCTAAGTATAAAGACTTTCTGTTTGAGGATCTCCTTTAAACTATTTTTCTATTTTCTCCTAATCTCTATGTACTGTGTGTGCGGGGGGGTGTATTTTACTTAGGTTCATTGTATTAGTTCCCTTTTATCAAATTGCATGTGGCCTTCATCTCCTCAAATAAACTTGAATTCCACTTTAACTTATTTTGAGGAAAAAGAAAATTGGCTACCAACGTAACTGAAGCAGAAGGAAGGGAACACAGGACGTGGAGAAGGGTACAGAGCTGTTTCACCATGCATGGCGGTTGAGCGCCAGCCTTCCACATCTCCCTCCAACCCCATTCTCAACTCTGCCCTAGTCGATGAATCACTTCCCACCCTTCCGAGCATTTAGTAGACCGCTGCTGGCCGGTGGTCTGCTACAGGAACAGGATTGCTATCCACAGGCTGCCCATCTGTCCCCCAAACTTACAAAGTCCATGGACACGATGGTTTCAGCAGTTGAGTTCTCAGACTCGGTGAGTATCACGATGGAGGCAGGGATGTCCAGGGTGAAGTTACCTGGCAGTAAACTGACCACAGGAGGCTCCGTTGCCATGATCCGAAACATGAAGGGCTGGGACAGGATGTACATGTCTGCAATCTGCCCATGTTTGGGGGGGAATCACAGAGATCAGGACTTGTGAGTTGACGAGGGAAAATTACAAATTTGGGGTGGCTTGTGGTGATTAAATCTTACATCAGGCAGTTGGAATAGAAAAAAGATCTTTAATGAAAACAACACTAACATGCACCCCCCCCCAATAATAACAGTGGAGGCGTATCAAAGACAGAGTGTGCCAGGCACCACGTCAGGGCTATCTGTAATATCTCATTTAATCTTCACAAAACCCCTGTGAGGCAAGTTCTCCCCATTTCACCAATGAAGAAAGTGAGTCTTAGAGAGGTTAGGTCATCTTTTCAAGGTCCCAGGTGAGTAAGTTGCAGAAATGGGATTCAAACCCAGGTCTGTGTGATATAAGATCCTTGCTCTAAAACCAGGATGCTGTATAAAAACAGCATCTCTCTCTCTCTCTCTCTCTCTCTCTCTCTCTCTGTCCTCAAGGGCAAACTGGGGCCTTTCAGTACAATGTGTCTGACACTCAGGTGCTCTGGAGGCATGGCATTAAGAGTTGTTTCACTAAAGCCACAACCATGAAGGCGTTATTCCTTCAATTTCCCATTAAAGCTAATTATTTCAAGTGTGGTGGAACTTTTTGGATGGAACAGATAGATGATTTATTTTGTGAACTTAAAAATGCCTTTAATATTTTATTTACTTATTTTTAAAGAGAGAGAGGGGAAGGAGAAAGAGAGGGAGAGAAACATCAGTGTGTGGTTGCCTCTTGGGCGCCCCCTAACTGGGGACCTGGCCTGCAACCTAGGCATGTGCCCTGACTGGGAATCAAACCGGTGACCCTTTGGTTCACTCAATCCACTGAGCTACACCAGCCAGGGCTTAAAATACCTTTAATAATAACTTGTTCAGTAAACATTTGTGGATATTTGATTACAAGAAAGAAATTTCTTAAGAATGAAAAGATGAAGTCAGGCTTGCACTGAAAAGATGCATAAAGAACACACAAGTCTTCCAGAAGTTAATTCCCACGAACAACTACAGTGTCAGGGAGTCAGACCCAGGCACTCACCCGGGACAGCACGTTGCCAATGCCTTGCGAGTTGTGGACCAAATGGCTGGAAATCTGGAAGGTTAAGGCCATCGCGTCACTGTCAGGTTTTTACCGTGGGTTATCTTTTCAGGGAAAATGTAGCATCCCCTACAGTTTTTATGAATTTTGAAGATGTTACCCCCCCCACACACACACAAAAAGGTGTTTGAAGGCAACTTATCATTTTACAGACCAACCATAGGAAACCTGAGACCCAGGGAAGGGAAGTGCCTTGCACATGGGCAGTCACACGGGAGTTACCTTCCCTTTTAGTAAGTGACTTCAGTAAGCATGTGTCCTATATGTATGATCCATGTGTAAATATCTGTGGCGGTTAACAATATGTTTTGTATTACTGCCCTCATTTTCCGAGATCGCTGAGACAGTGGATGCTCAAGGAATTTATTTTCACAGATGGACGGTTTTCAAGTTGTGAAGCTGAAAGTGTCTAATTTTCAGCACTGTACGGGAGCTGGTGCTGCCAGCTTAGCATTTTGAATGTAGGGTTTACAACTGCATGTATAATCAGGGCCTACAGAATGCAAAGACTCATAAGGGGTGCTCTGTAAAAGTTGTTGGTGGGCAGGCTGGGAGGACTGTTCTCATTATATGTAAGAGAGGGGGTGGGAAAGAGAATTAGTGAGTATCTGTCCTATTACTGGTCGTGACGGATAAATCAGTTGCAGTTGCTAATAGGAGAAATCTTCCTGTTGGCCTAATGTAAGGAATAATAATAGTGAATGGTGATGATAACCAGCAACCCCTGACTACTCTGTGCTGGGCATTGGTCTGAGTGCTTTACACATACTTAAATCTCTTTAATGTCCATACCAGCCCTAGGGGTAGAGAATTATTATTATTCCCATCTTCCAAATGAGGAAACTGTGGCACAGAGAAGTTAAATAAGTTGCAAGTGGCCAAGGTCACGGGTAATAAGTGATGAAGGGGGCCCTGTCGTTATTTAAGAGCAATCTGGAACAGTGACTCAGTGTGACAAAAAATGACGTGAACAAAACTGGAAACCCAATGACTCTCCAACAACTAATACCATTCATTCCACAACCCTTCATTCGTCGTCCTGATGGGAGTGGCAGTCCACAAAGCCCGGGAAGGGAAGGGAAATTATGGCATAAAACCCCCGTAATGGGGCACTTATACTAAGATTACACGTTGGAGCCGATTGTCAACACCCATCACCCGTTAACCCTTCTCACCTCTTTTGTGGAGAGACTGATGTTGAAAGCTCCAGCTGTGAAATGGGCAAAGGATGCAGAATTAAAGAAATACTCGGAGATTCCAACGTAGAGCATAGAGTCACTGCGTTCCGGGAGCTCGAAAGGCACTGGAGGGAAGGGAGGGTCAGTGAGGTCGTCCACTGGGTAGAATGCGCCCTGTGGGAAAAGAGGGAGAGCAGTGTGTTAGGTGGAGGCTCAAAGGTGCAGGACTAAAGAAGGGGGACCCTCTCGGGTAAGAAGGAAAAAATTTCAGAAACTCATTCTGGGAAGGAAAAACGATAAGGTCTCCTGACTTTCTGACTAGTGACTGTGTTTCAAAGCCCCGATGACTTGCTGAGTATCTAGCTGGGCATGCGGATCCACTGTGGGTCTAAGGCAGCGAGAAGCTCCTTGTCAGCCCTTTTGTCTGAGAAATGCAGACGCACTTAGCTGGAGGGGACAGCTCTGAGCAGTCCCTGAGGGGCCAGGTAGAGGTGTCACGCTCTTGACTTTCAAAATCTGTGATCACTGAGCATCTGGGGTATCACAGAAAGACTCAGGAAACCCCCAAACTCGAAATGGTTTAAAGCATTTTTAAAAAGATTTTATTTATCTTTAGAGGGGAAGGGAAGGAGAGAGGGGGAGAATATCAATGTATGGTTGCCTCTCATGCGTCCCCTGCTGGGAACTGGCCTGCAACCCAGGCATGTGCCCTGACTGGGAATCGAACTGCGATCCTTTGGTTCACAGGCCCACACTCAATCCACTGAGGTACACCAGCCAGGGCTAAAGCATTTTTTAAAGCATGCAACAAATAGTTATTGAGTTGAACTGAGTGGAACACAGTGCCCTGAACTGCACCTGCCCCACTTGCTCCGAGTGCGTCATGGGTTTTGGACGCACAGGAGAAAGTCTGTGGCGTTGCCGATGCCGCCCTCGTTCGCTGGTGGTTAGTACAAAATGGTACTAACAACTGTGCGATATTCAGCTAACCTGAATGACTCTGAGTAACTGAAATATAAGCCAATATGCATTTTTAAAACAAATATATTAACTTTGGGAGAAAGCTAAACATTAGGGCCATTGATCACTTTTCCAGGATCGGCAAACACCATTTTCACGTGCTTGTGGCCCCAACAGAGGTCAGCGGCCCCTCCGTTAAACTGACTAATCTGCAAATGATAGACGTGCCAACATGCACGATTACTGACATGGTGAGTTCTAATAAACGCACACTGCCCTCCTTGCTGTCCCCTAGCCTCAAACCTGCTCCCAGAGGCAAAGACATCGAGACACTTTTCTTGAAGCAGACAGACATATCTTGTGTAATCTGAACAGTCGTTTATCAATCAAGAAAATGTTCGGGTCTTTTGAGGAGCACGCCCACCATGGAATTGCTTGGAGATGGAGACAATTCCAAGAGCATGTATTTCCTCTGCACATAATATTTGTTCCCCAAATACAGTCTGCCCTCTGTATCCAGAGGTTCTGCTTCAACAAACTGCAGATGAAAAATATTTTCTAAAAAAGCTACGTTCTTGCTGACGTGCACGATGCAGTTAGGCCTGTGAGGGTTGTGTCCGTACTGAGCATGTAGTTTTTTAAACAACTACTCACATAACATTTGTATTGTATTGGGTTTTGTAAATAATCTAGAGGTGATTTAAAGCACACAGGAGGATGTGCATAGGTCGAATGCAAACCCCATGCCATCTTATACAAGGGTCTTGAGCATCCCAGATTTGGGTATTGGGGGGTGTCCTGTAATCAAGCCCGAGAGGCTACCGAGGGAGGACTGTACTGGTTGTTCATAGCCAGGATGAGGACTCCAGTAATGGGAAGGTTACCTTCAAATTCAGGTCAATGTAGTTCTCAGTAATTTCTGGAGAACTCATCAGGGAATAATCCAGGATGGTATAGTTGTCGATCTTGGTTAAAACTAAATAATAAATAAAGCAAAAAAACTTCACATTCATTAAAAGCATAACATATGATTAATGTATACTTACCACAGATTCTTAAATAATTTGATACTTTTTAATTTTCTGTTGTTTAAAATAATAATTACCCTATTTCATGAGTAACACATGTTCACTATTAATTTTCTCATTTAAATTACAGTTGATATTCAATATCATATTAGTTTCAGGTCCTTCTCATGTTTTAAAACCCAGGAAAAGTAGATAAGTCAGAAGAAGAAAGAAAACACCCTTGTAGATCACATAACCCTGAGAGAAACTTGAGTCTAATTTTGGTGTATACACTTTTAATCTTTCTCCCTCTCTCTCTCTCTCTCACACACACACACACACACGCACACACACACACACGCACTTATTTTTATAAAGGAAATTAGACAAACAAAAGGTATTTGTCAATCTTAAGCCGTACATATTAGTCTGGTATAATGAGAGACTTTTAAGTTCTACGCTAAAGCCTCCTATGTAGTTAGACTTATTTTTAAAAATAAGTATATATTACTGTTATAATTAGAAATAATTTTTAAAAAGAAATATTGAGAGAGACAGGCAGACAGGAGTAAAGTTCACTAAGTTGGAGACGCCAGTGAAATTCTCATGCACAGTGCTACTGATGTGTGTCATTTTCTGTACTATCATTTTCAGAGCAAAGCGGGAGGCCAGGCAGGGGCCAGGAAACAGTGAGTGTGGCTTTGCAGGAAGCACGACCTCAGCGCCAGACACCGCCTGTTTGTGCTGTGGTGTGTGCCCAGTTTCCCACCTGGCCTGAGTCGTCGTTTTCCCCGCCACCGTGTGCTCTGGTAGGAAGACCTCCTCCCTGGTCTAGAGGAAGGTACATGAGCACCATGGCTTCCCATCTTGCATGTCATGTTTGGCTTATTCCACAGATGGAAATGACAAGGGAGAAGAGATGAAGTGATTTGCCAAAATGAGGGAACAATACTACCCTATGCCACCATAGTTTTAAAAACTGCTTTCAAATTCATGGTCTCAACCAATCTATCACTGTTTTGGGAGGGAAGCAGGACCTGACCACTTTACAGGTGAGGGGACGGAGGCTCCCAGAGGTAAAGAAAGTTGCCAAAGCAAGTTAGGACAGGGGGATGCTTGACCAGTTCTTTCTTCTCTCCATCTTCTCTTTCCCTACCTCCCCAATTTATTAATTTTCCTTCATCCACCTACACCCATTTATCAGTCCATCTGTCCATGTTCTGTCACCCCTTCATCAATCTAAGGTTTATAACTCTGTGTCAGCTGGCATTGGGCCTGGGCCTGGAGATACAGAGCTGAGTCAAAGCCTCTGCCCTCCTGGAACTCTCAGTCTGCTGGGGAGACAGACATGTAACCAGGAGGTGAGAATACAGCGTAGTAAGGGCAGATCTAAACCTGGGCTCTAGATGGTCCGCTTACAAACCCGTTCTGACAGTCTACCCCATGTGGGTAAATGGTAATTCCATTCTCCCAACGTTCTAGCTGCTCAGGGTCAAGCCTGTGGTTATCCTCAACTCCCCTCATGACCTTCCTTCAGTGTGTCAGCAAACACCACTGTCTCGACTTGCAAGGTACATTCAGGACCTGAATGTGTCTCCCCATCTTCATCCAGGCCAGTTGCCATCCTTGCTCATGTGGGTCACTGCTGTAGCCTCTTAAGTGGTATTCCTGCTTCCACCTTTGGCCCTCCATCCTATCTATTATTAACAGACAGAAGTCTGAGTGATATTGTGAAAAGGTAAGTGACATCATGTGACACTGGCTCAGAACTCTCCAAAGGCTTCTTGTGAGAGTGAGACTAGGAGCCAGCCTTTGCAATGACCTAGGGAGCCCTGCACATCTAACCATCTGCTTTCTTCTCCCGGACTCATCTCCTGCTACTTCCCCCCTCGCTCCCTCTGCTCCCACTATGGCCTCCTCACAGTTCCTCCAGCACACCTGGCACGCTCCTGCTTCAGGGCCTGTAAGCTTGCCGTTCCACCCGCCTGGAATGTTCTGTGCCCAGATCAAGGAGTATAGCTCACTCCCTACTTCATTCAGATTTGTTCTTGGTGTTACCTGCTCAGTATCTAAAATGGAAAACTATCTATGGACATCCTAGGCTATACTATCTAAAATGAAAGCCACTCCCCAGCTCCTTCCTTGCTTTATTTTTCTTCTTATTGCTTATCACAGATCTTAGGATGCCACAGATCTTACTTATCATCTTGCTTGCTGTCTGTCCCCTCCCATGAGTCCCATGAGGGCAGGGATTTCAGTTTCCGAGGCTTACTGTTGCATTCCGGCACCAGGAGCAGCACCTGGCCTGTGCCATTGGTGAATGAATGGGTGGAGTGGAAAGAGAGAGATACTTTCAAAGTATCGTGTGAGTACAGAGGAGGCAGAACTTTGGGGTGTGAGCATCAGGTAAGGTTTCTTGGAAGAGACTATGCCTGTGCTGGAGCCTTAAAAGATAGAGTGAACGAGACAAGGAATGGCTGACGGGTAGGGAGTGGAAGGGACTGTGTCCCTCATGGCTTAGCACAGTGTTGGCAGACAGCACCTAATAAATATCTACTAAATGACTAAATGGATGAAGGGGGAGACAGCTCTTCTAGGCAGAGAGGACAACAGGAGCAAAGGCAAGGGGTGTGAGGGCAGGAGAAGCAGTCTGATGGCTGGAGCAGGAAAGGTGCAAGATGAAGCCTAGAGAGGGAAGTAGGAGCCAGAGCATGGCAGGTGGGGCTTGTAGTCCACACTGAAGCATTTGGACTTGATCCTGAAGGCAGAGAGGAGCCAATGACCGGGTTAGGACCAGGGGATAACCTGGCCCAGATCAGCATTAATCAGTCTGAGGAAGATGGATTTTGTGCCAGAGCTGGGATTAAAGTTCATGAGAGTTTTATTCTCAGACTGCATCTAGTCTCCTGCAGCCACCCCTTCCTGCAGAGAAACTGGTGGTAGCAGCAAAGAGCAAGCCCCATACACAGGCCATGTGCCCCCGCCCCTTCCCACGGCTCAGGCTGGTGGGGCAGAAAGCAGACTGAAGAGCCGAGCTACAGGGTGTGGAAGGGCAAACCTGGAGAACACCAGAGTGGGAAGGTGGGGAGAAAACCATCAGAAGAGACAGCTCAGGGACTCACCCTCCAGCATGCTGAGGTTGGCATTCAGTGCTTCCACCTCACCTATGATGATGGGACAGAGCTGGCCATAGAAGGAATATTTAAAAAAATGCAGGTTATTGTATTATACTGGAAACCTCTACTTACGGGCCTGGACCCTGCAAATAAAGGCTAGCAGACATTCTCCCTTTAATCATAAAGACTTTCTCTTAAATTAGTTGATGCCCATGGGCCTCAAGTTAGTATGCATGGGTAGCAGGTCATTCAATGCTGCCTGAACTTCATAGCAAATGGGGCCACACCCAATGAGGCCCATGAAAGAATGTGACCTTGCCTTTTCCTCCTGTGGCATGACAGGGCATGTGTCCCAGTCCATGCTGGTGCTGTCACACCCAGGGAACCTGCTGTGCCTTTTCCCTCCTCTGTCATCAGCGCCATGCTACCAGGAGTGGTTACAGCTAGGGCCTTTATTTCCCCGTTGGGCTGGTTCAACAGCCCATGACATCAGGCATGTGTTTCAATCAGAACTCCATTTGGAATTAGCAAATCAGTCTTGAGTCAGGTTCAAGCTCATCTTGAGGAGAAAGGAAGGACACCAGCATTGGTGGACCTGCTGTGTGCCGGGCGTGTGCTAAGCACTCTGTGTGGTGATTACTAGTAGAGGCTTGGGAGCTGGGCTACCGGGTTGAATTTCTTGGGAAGTTACCTGCACTCTCGGTCCTCAGTTCCCTCACCTGCAAAATGGGGCTGATAATTGCATCTACCTCATCAGGAGCAGAGATTGAGGTAATTCGTGTAAAATTTCCCAGCTCGTAGTAAGCATTCAATGTGTGTTAGCTGTTGTTTTAACCCCATTTCACCCTCACCACAGCGCTGGGAGGTAAACACTAGTGTCGCCTATTTACACGTGGGAAAACTGGAGAAGTGCGGTGGGCCTCCAGGAGTCACATCACTAGCACTTGAAACCTGGGCTGGCCCAGCCTGACAGCAGTGTTCTGAGCACTCTTTCCATCCCCAGCAGCTCAGAGGGAATCTCGGAGGCAAAGCCTCTATGATTTCTAAGTCATATATAAACTCCAGGCAAACTTAACTATTGGCTTCCTCTCAGAGGCCAAGAGCCGTAACTCACTTTGAACAAAGGAATGACCAAGTGTGAGGGCCTTGAAGGTGGACTTGAAGTCCCTTGGCCAGCGGGCAACCTCATTAGACAGGCTGCTCAGTGTTTCTGCGTGTTGATTTCCTCACTGATGTTCATTAAACACCTACTTCCTGCCAAGCTCTGAGCTGAGCGTGAGGGAGAAGGAGCTAGCCAGATGCCATCTTTACCCCGCTTTGCCAGAAAGGAGTGTCCCTTCTTTGGCAGTCCTCTTCATCCCTCTCCTTGTCTCCCACAAATTGTGGGTAAAGGGTTCGGGAGGCTATGGTAAGGATTGGAAGGTGGGTGCAAAGCCAATTCCGTTTTCCCCCTCCTCACACCCCAACTTCCACTGTAGAATCTAGATAGTTGTAGTTTCAGAAGCCATCTTAACTTACACTGTTTCTGTTGGCTGGAAGCGTCCTTTCTTCTTTCCCAGATCTCACCTATCTAAATCCTACCTGTACTTCAAGGCCCAGTTCAAGTCCTGCATCCTTTAAACCTGGCTCCCAGGATGCTTCAGTCTCTGTTTGTTTAATTTTCCCATTTCTCTGAGCCCCTTTGATTCAATCTAATGATCATATAAGTATATACTAAATTCAAGTCCTCATTAAGTTATTATTTCACAAGATTGAGTTTGGTTTTCCTAAAAGGATAATAAGTCTGTTTCTTTTTTCATATGCCCAACAGATCCTAGCCTAGTGCTGGGCATGCAGTAGGTACAAGATAAGTAAATTCTTGTTGGTTGTTTGCCTACCCTGTGGCAAGAACTTGAGGAAGGAATGCTATAAGGTGATGTGTGTAAAAGTGCCTTGGATTGTGCCTAGCACACAGAAGGTGCTCAATAAAAGTTTACTAAGAATTAATAAAAGCATGGCAGAACTGCTGATAATAGCATTTTACCATGGTGGTGTAACCTCTGAAGACTTACCATCTCATTTAAGTTCTTTAAAATGGGTTTCTCAATGGGCTCAGTGAAGGAGTTATACAGGACACTAGGAAAAAATGGGAAAAAGGGCCTTACTCCGGGACCACACCTATGGTTATAAATAAACCTCCCCTAGGTGCTGCCTGAGAGTCCAGCCCCTGACTACCCACTGCCCACAGGGCACCCTCACCCACCTGAGTTCTCCAGTAAAGGAGACATGGGCGTGGCTCACTTGGACGTGGCAGTCTTGGAGCTTCAGGGTTGGGTGACCAAAGTCATTTTGGGCCAGGACAAGGATACCGGTGAAGTAGACCCCAGAGAGAAACAGATCTGCTCCTCCTGTGTCTTGGCTGTTGAGAGAAAAAGTGCAAGGTTACCTAGGCCTCAGCAGGGGAGGAGATGGCTCAGTTCTCCGATTACCCACAGACTCTGAGATCATGGAAGGCAGGACCTTTGTCACCTCTGGATTCCTGGCACCTAGAACAGGTAGGAACAGTAGGTGCTGAGTGAATATTCGCTGAACAAATGAAGTAATGAGTTAGGTGAATGGTGAAAGCTTTAGGGACCTGTCAGGTATTTTATCCTGACCACTCTGCCCCACCTGCCATGTGGTTGAGCACATATGGAACACATACAATGCTTATTTAGAGTGAGAACATAGAGGGTAAAGTTGGCCATATCTTATGTAGGAGGGGCATGGATGGGGAGGGGAAACTTAGATGTGCTCTGTGAACTCTTTGAAGGAGTGGAGTGTGTATTACTCATGTCCATGTCCCCAGAACTTAGCTCATGGACTGATGCAAAATGAGCATGCAATGTAAGGCTGATGAGTCAGTGAAGACAAGAAAGAATGGATACCTGAACCCATGTTACTTATAGGAGAATACATCATTTCTCTCCAGTCTATAAGAATTCTTGGAGTTCTTGAGTTGGGAATAAATGGTAAACAGGTTAACAACTCAATAACTGGTTGTTAAATGACCAAGTGGGGGAATGAATGTGTCATTCTGAGTCACAAACCAAGGCACACCTAAACATTACATCCAGGACAGAACTCGCACATAGTGGGTGGTCTGTAAGCACACCTTGAATCTGATACCTTCTTTCTAAGGAGGGTGCAAAGGCCTTTTGCTAAGGAAGAATTGGGCTGAAGGTGACTATCGTCCTCCAGCCTCCTTGTGAGATAGGAAGGCTCCCCTTCCCATCAGATGCCCCCGTGGATGGCAAAGCGTGTTGGATGGCCAACTAAGATCACACAGTGACTCACGGGGGGGGGGTCTCAACTGTTGAGCGCATGTGCAGTTCTCCAACAGTCTGGGACTTCTAGCTCTTAGGAAATTGTAAAGGACATTTTGATCAGTAGCTGCCTTTAAGATTAAGATGATTTTCAGCCCCTGCCCCTCTGTCCCCCCAGGAGAGATATTCTGATTTAAATCTCTTCTGGAAAAATGCTCTTAGGAAAGAGTGTTAATGGTTGAGGAAAGAAGAGTAACATCAAAAACATCAGCAAATTTATACACTTTGGGTTTTTGCTCCATGTCCCCCCAGAAGAGCAGCTGACTTTTCAGGAAATACTCACAAAAGTGGAGACTTGACTTCCCAGTTTGTGCTGACGTTGGCAGTGCCATGGTTGGTCAGTGCTTTGATTCCCACCCCTGGCACAAAGGCTAGTGAAGTATTTGGAAATGAAAAGGCGTTGATTTTTATGCTGTAAAACAAGAAGCAGAGGAGTTAGTGCAACTCCTCCAGCACATCTTTAAATGAGACAAAATCGGAAATGCAGTTGTAGAAATCGCGCCAGGTGACTGAATTCCCACGGAGCAAGGAACCTTGGGTCTGCACTGCTGCCTCTGGGCACGGCCTTCTAATTCCCCTCAAACTCTGGGCAGGGAACTCCTGTGTCTCACTGACCAGGGAAAAGAGCAAGTTTAGAAACAAGTTTGTAAAGAATTGACTTTAAATTTCTTTAAAGATAAAAAGAGGTACATTGGCTATCATTATATTTTCCTCCTGCTTTCCAGTGTTTTAAATGGAAGGGGATGGACACTGGTGTTTTGGGTGGGACAACTATTTTTTGGGGGGAACTGTTATAAACATTGCAGGATATTTGGCATATGTGCCAACTAAATGCCATTAGTGCCCCTGCTCCCAAAACACTGGGACAATCAAAAGGGTATCTCCCTCCTCTTCCCAAATCCCCTCTATGTGGACAGTACCTTCCCTGGTTGAGAAACTTATTTGAGAGCACTGACTTCCCCTAGGATTCTCCGAGCAGTCAAACAGGTAACTGGGGTGCAGTGGGCTGCATGTAACCCACGCAGGCAGATGGCCACATGCGCTATGATGAAGTGTTGTTAAGAACACTGACTGAGCAATTTACCCTCTGCTGGGCTCTGTGGTAAGCAATTCATGCGTCTTAGCTCATTTGAATCCCACAATAGTCCTTTGAGGCTGCTGCTGTTTTTGCAAACTGCGATGCAAAGATGAGAAGATAAAAATCTTGTCATATGTGTAGTAGGACCAGGTCTGGAACCCTCCTCGACCTGTCCTCAGACTGTGTTCCCATCCACTAAGCTTTGCCACTTTGTGATTGAGCAAGGGGCACTGGACTTGGCGACCAGCTTTGTGCTGGCTATGCAGCCTTGAATGAGACACGAACCTTTTCCAGGGAGTCACTCAGAGGAAGTGTTACAGGTAGGTTACGAAGACAAAATGAGGCCACCTGAGCATGATGGTTGCACAGTAGAAAGGCGTGGTTATGAGCTAAGATTAGGAAAAATTTAAGACATAAATGCGATCGCTAGTAAGAAATGATTACTTGTTATCTCTGCTACTCTGCACCCTTTCCTACCTACACTCTGTCACACATCTTGAGAGTCCCTATGGGAAGAGGTATCTTGGATATATTTTCATTTTATACATATGGGTCTTACCCATTCTTTGTAACTACTGTTACAAAGGGAAGTGAAATTACTGCTCCAGAGGGTTAAAGTAGCAGGGAATTATCACTGATGGATAAAGCATTGCAGTAAATTGTAAAGCACAGAGAACTGCTTATAAAAGCATGATTCTTTGCTAACCTTTAAGACTGTACTCACGATGCACACAGACACCCTCTCCCTGCCCTTCCTCCGGGGCTTTTGTGGGCGACTACGGCAGAGGTTGCCAGGTGCTGCCTGAGCATCCACTTCCCTTTCTTCTTTCCAAACCATTCCTGAATTTGTTCAGGATGACAAAGCGGTCCGGTTGGGAAACCAGTTCCCCAGTCTTCCTTGCTAATAAATGTGGCCATATGCCTAATATCTGTCCATTACTCTATAGGCAGAAGATTATTAGAGTGGAACTTTAGGGGAAAAAAAAACTCATTGAAGAGGAGACTAACTCAGCTTATAAGAGTCATTTCATCCTTGCTTCTTCCTCTTTCCAGGGGTCTGAAACATGAATTTGATGGCTGGGCTGCCATTTTGCACCTTGAGACAAACTTGAGACTAGAAGCTAGAGCTGACGGTGGTGGAGCAGGAAAGTATAAAAAGGTGGGATACTGATGAAATTGTGGGGCTTCCATGGGGATCCTCACTGTCCCCTTGGAGCCTGTGTTTGTGAGACAAAAACAAACCTCTATTACATACATCTAAGCCATTGTAGTTTGCTGTTATATTCAACTGAACTTTCTTCCTTAATAATACAATATCAAAACTCTGGGCTGGGTGTAATAAGGATCTGAACGAATGTGGCAATTCTATTGTTCTGACAATGATGTCCTTATGCTATCTTTATGGATATCAACTCACACTCGTATAACAAGCAGTTTCAGTTTCATCAAGTGTCTTCACATTTGTGATATCACCTGACTTTTACTGTTTACTGATTTTGACATTCAAGTTTGTTGCTATAACATGGCGGAAAAGATTACAGCTGCCACCAGAACTCTTCTTAGGAAAAGAGACTTGTTGGCTGGAAAATGATTCTGAAAAGCGTTTAGAGTGTGAAGGAGGGGTCTTTGGTGCCCTGGAGTGGGTGAGACTGCTTTGCCTGAGGCTGGTGGGAGACACTTGTGTTGCTCCAGGTCTGGAGCATGGGAGGGCAGAAGGCCATGTACCCAGTGACCTCTGAAACCTGAGCTGACCTTTACTGAAATCTGAAGATATGTGAGGAGAGTAGATTTATTTCTGAGACTTTGTTTTGAGGTTGAATTCAACTTCTAGATTTATGGGGGTGAGGGTAGCAATGGAATGAATAATGACTTCCTTTAGAAGCTGAGGGACCAGGTGGCCACAGCAGACTGTGCTGGATTGGAATTCTCAGTTTAGGAAAGAGGCAAGGAGGACACAAGGACACAGACTCTGAGCAGATTCATGCCTGCAACTAGTGCGCAGCAGAGAGATGACCTGAACCCAGGTGTTCAGACCCAAATGCCACGCTGTTTGTCAACTTCATTACCCTTTCTCCCTTCGGTCATTTCTCCGATGAGCCTCTCACCAAAGGCTGGCTAACCTCTGCCCTGCAGGTCCTGCACCAGGACAGGTGGTGGCATGTCTACAACCCTGAGAGTTCGAAGATGAATTTCACTGCTAACAGTGCTCCGCCCTTTCACTTACTTTGAAAAATTGTAGTTCACATAATCAACCTTCAGAAATTCAAGAGACTCAGAACCCTTTAAATCTGGGATGTGTCTTTCTTTGGCCATTTGCTCAATCATCTCCATCCCGGCTTGAACACCTGAGAAAGAACCAAAGAAAGTGTTTATTGAAAATACACAAAGATGGCAAAGGGGTCATATCATTAAACACGCAAGTGAAATTTACTGAGTGGGGCATGCTCTTAGATACCGAGGAAGCAGCAGTCACATCAGGTGGGTGTGACTGTCGTCCCCTCTGCACACAGGGACACACTGGTTCTCAGAAGGGCTAATAACATGGCTTGAGACCCCAGGGCTAAGTGCATGAGAGATTTTCATTATTTGGCCTGGGCCAAAGAATGTTATCACAGGGCAGTATGATAGGAAAACTGCAAAATATTATCATTGTCCACATTTTATAGATAAGTAAACTAAATCTCAAAGAGGTTAATGCTCCCTTAAGTCACCCAGCAAAGAACTGGGGGACCCCATAGTCAAGTATGAGCAATTTGGCTCCAGAATCTATGTCTTATTATAGCCAATCCCAGAAAGTAGTTCCCCCCTGGCCCTAGATTCTTTAAGCTCAGGAGTTTTGGGCCTGATGTGCGTGGACCTCTTTGGGAACTTTTGAACCCCCTGAAATTCTAATGAAGACTGTGATTGGTTGTACATGTGCATATGGGGGTGGGAAAAGTAGGTTTACAGTTGTTCCTATGGATCATAATATAATAATTAATAAATAAGAATACAAAAATAAACTCTGTGTTTTGTGTACTTGGAACTGTAAACCTACTTTTCAGGGAGAGGCTCCACATTTTCATCGTATTCTTAAAGGACCACAGGATTCCCTGCTTTTTATTTGGGATACACCTGTCTTGATGTGGCAGCACCACAGAACGTAAAAGAGGAGAAAGAGAGGCCTATACCACATTAAAGAGCCTGAGAAAAGTGACTTACAGAGTAATGAAGAGTGATCTTTCCATTTTAACCTTCTCAAGGAGGAAGTTTTACCTTTACCCCTTACTTTGCAGCCTAAACTCATTTCCACGTATGCTACCCTGGCTGGGGATGGAGGAGAAAAGATTTTATCCTCTGTGACACCATGAATAACGTGACAGTGTGGGGCTGTAACAGTAGAATGTAAAGGGTGTAAAGATGGAATGAAGAAGGCACTGTCCGAGAGCTTTGGCTGGAATCCCAACATCGTCCCTTACTAGCTCGTGAGATCCTGCAAGTCACAAAATCTCTTTATCCCCAACTTTCTTCATCTACACTCATATAACATGGGACCTTAGTGAATATCAACTGATAATTTAGCTCATTGTAGGCAAAAATTTACAGGCGAGAAACCGGCCCATATACATTGACTTTACCGTTCCTTTCTTCCATATAATCTGTCCTTGCCTCAGTGAAGCCCAAAGGAAACATCAGGCTGACACTTTTCTCTGCCTGTGCCTCTAATGGGGTGGCTCTCAATCTTTCAGTGTTGCAGACCCCTTTGCACATCAAATAAATGTACAGAGCCTCTCTCAAGAAAAATGTACAATCACCATCCTTATTACATTTTGCACACAACTTCAGGGAACTCTAAGTTCCTTTTGAAATCAAACCCTGTTTTGAACTCTTGAGTTATTGCTTTTATTCCAAATCTCCTTTCCTCTATACTATAGTGCATTCTCTTTTAGAGCTCTGAGATGTCCACTGTGTGTGTCTGTGTGTGTGAGAGAGAGACAGAGAAAGAGAGAGGGAGGAAGGAGAGAGAGAATGAGAATGAATAAATCTGTGTCTGTGTTTGTACATGCCTACTGCTAAGGTGATGATTTTCTAGGCAACATTTTCTTCCCAGCCATCTTAGTAGTTTCTGCATAAGGGACTGGATCACCCAACAGTAGAGCTTATCTCAGCCATGACACAGCTCAGTATGAGGTTCTGGGTTTGGGTTACAGACTGTACCTGGGGGGCTGCAGCCTGGCTTCTGAAACCATCCAACTCACCATAGTCCAGAGCCCGCTGAGTAGCTCTCGCCTTGATTCCAGGGTATGTGGTCTGAGCAGATGAGATGTAGACATTCCACAGGAGAAAACATCCCCAAAGGACTTGGGGCATTTTTATATGCATCTGCAATTAACCGACATTTAAGGTTTCTTAATTATTCTTGACCTTCTTCTTGATCAATTCCCCCCAGCATTTCTAGGCTTTCTTATTTTCATTGTTCATTTATGGAACTCACCCCATCCATCCATCCATCCATCCATCCATCCAGTAATCATTTACTGAACACACCAGAACATGTGCTAGGTGCTGAGGAAGTAAAGGTGACCTATGTGTAGCCTCTGACCTCTGCTTCCCACAGACTGGTGGGTGGGCCACACACACCGACAGATAATTATAACACAATATGGCATGATGCAATGCAATATAAACAAGAGTCTTACAGTAAATATACTGATTTGGATATGCCTTGAGAAGGATACTAGGGTAGGGGCGAGGAATTCTTGAGTTCGACAAGAAATGAGTTAGTAGTTTAGAAAGGTGGCCTCAGGGAATCTGCTTAAAAACCCTTCATGGCTCCCTTTCGCCTACCATGGCAGGGTTTAAGCTCTTAGCATGGTGATCAAAGTTTTTCACAATTGGCTCCAAAATTCTTCCAAGCTCCTGCCCTTCCTCTCCTGTTTAAGTGGTACTGTTTTGAGCTGGGCACATGGAAGTAGGTGCTATTCCTCAATTTGCCAGTTCCCTTGTGACTGAGGGCTTTTTTTTGAACTCTCCCAATGTAAACACACATGTCTGTCTGCCTGTCTGTCTGTCTCTCTCTCCTTTTCCCATTCTGCCCCTGTGCCTCTGGATCACAACCCACATTCTGTCTGGTGAATGCATCCTCCAGGGCCAGCTTCCATGTCCACTCTGCGAAAGCTTCCCTCACCGGGTCATCAGTTTGCACTGGGCTCATCACTGCACTGTCTCCCCTGTGCTTCCACGGCACTTTGTACAATACACATGCTTCCGTTTGAGCATTTGAAACACCATGAGCTTTCAGGCAGGCTCACCACTCCCACCGCCACACCTCCAATCATCACACCAAGCCAGAACCATTTCATGTGGGTGTGTGCAGTTACCTCCTTACTGGTCTCTCAGCTTCCCTTGCCCCCTTCTGGCTATCCTCCACACCACAGCCAGAATAGGCCTTTTAAAATGAAAGTCAGATCCTGTTATCCCCACCCCATAGAAGCCCTTGAGTGGTTCCCCTTCTTACTCAGCATAAAATCCAGAGCCCTCCCACCAACGGTAAAGCCACGCCCTACTCCCCACCTCTGCCTTCTCATTGACCTCCTCCCTTAACACATCAGTCTGGCTCACTGGTCCTCAGCCTCACTAGCTGACCTGATCTTTCTTGAACACTCTAAGCAGCTTGAACCCTCAGGTCTTTGCGCTTGTTGTTCCCTTTGCCTGACGCAACCATCCTCTGTAAAAATCACATGGCTAGGTTTTCAAGTGTTACCTCGGTGAGGCCTTTCCTATCCACTCTATAGGAAACAAGCACCCCCTCGCCCCTGTGACCCTGACATTCCCTGTGCCCCTCCTCACTCCATTTTTCCTCAGGCACTTGTATCATCCAGCATAGTTTACAGTTACTTATTTGTTTAGTGCCTGCCTCTCCTGGAATTTTCAGGCTTCATGGGGAAGAGTTTCATCACTTCAGCACCGTGAACAGCGGCTGGCACACAGTAGGGAGTAGGTAAACACCGAGTGGTTGATCCAAGGAGTATCTCTTCCTGGAGACTGTGAAGCGAGCCAGGTGGGCCTTCTGAGTTGCCACAGCACTTGGAGCAGTTCTTGATCTTAGTAGGCGCCACGCTGTATTGTGACTGTCTTTACTTGTCTGTCCCTTCATCGCAGGCATTGTCTTACTTTTGTATCTCTAAAGTCTGGTGCAATATCAGCACATAGTAGATACACAAAAGAAATCTTAATAAACATCTTCTCTGAGGAGAGGGACCACATATTCTCCACTGTTATATTGCTAGTGCTTGGCATATGTTAATTGTTTAATGCATATTTGTTGAATTAATTAAAATGAATTAATGCCCATTTTCTTGATGAATGAAGCATGGGTACTATCAATAACAGTGACGTGAATTTCTTTTAATGACACCCATTTGAGGAACACATTCACAGGCCTTGTTTATAAACTTTGGAAGTTTATAATCTCTGTAATATGTCATTGCTGCATGTACACGTGCCAAAGACCCACACGTGGTAGATACCCACTGAGTTAACACCCAAACATGAAACAAATCAGAGAAGCATTTGTGAAGGTGGTCAAAGAAGAGAACAGTGTGGGAGCCATGCATTTAGACAGACAGAGGGGTTGGGCAAGGAAGAATTGGAAAGGGGCTGGGATTCAGGAGCAATCACCCCTTTCCTTGAAGGAAAGGGGTCATTGTGAGAGGTATGCCTGTGGGTGGTTGGCCCCTTTGATAAAGGGGTTTGTGTGGGCCTATAGGTAAGGCCATAGAGGTGGGAATGGGGTGACATAGACAAAGGGGTGTCCCGGAGGATTAACTTGAAAGGAATAGAGCAGTCTGACTGGAGAAGGGCGTGTCTGAGCAGGGCTATTACTAACCTGTCTTGGGATTTTGTGTGAAATGGGAAAAGGTGCCCTCCGGCTCAGAGTAGGGCCAGCGAAAAGTGTTTTAGGAAAACCCCACACCAGTGTATTCAGTTTGGTGGGGAGAGGAAAGGCTGCCCTACCCAGCCTCTGGACTGGCATTTTGTCTAGTGCACAAGCCGCCCAATGTATTCAGTGGACCTAAACTCAGATTAGTGAATGCTGATGTGAGCATTTTGCTGGAGGGCCATGAGGCTGAGAATTAGGGTCTTGACCTGTCTGTTCTGTATGGCATAAGTCTACCTTCAGGTGTGAGAGGAGGCTGGCCCAGTCAGCCTGCTTCCATCTCCCACCAGATATCCCAGCAGCCCCCTCTGCGCCTCCCACTGTGCAGACACACTGAGCCCCTGGTTCCTAAACACGCACCATGTTTCCTGCCCAGTGCCTGTGTTTACGTTGTTCCCCTTCACCTAGGCCTGCGGAAACCCTACGCACCTAGGGGTCCATTTCAAACACGGCCTTCTTTCTGAAGCCATTTCCAACTTCCAAAAACAAATCTCATTTCCTTTCCTCAATCCAATTATCTATTTATCACATGTGTATTTTTGTTTTCTTGATTATTGTCCATCTCTCCTACCAGAATGTAAGCACCATGAGGGCACAGACCTCGTCTCATTTGGAGGTCCTAGAGCTCTTGGACACGGTGAGTGACTGCCAAGCATTGGTAGAATGAATCAATGAGTTATTAAATGAAAGAACAGTCCTTACCTTACTCTACATTATAGTTCTTTGCAGAGGTTATTGGAAGGGCATCTATTCACTAGCAGAGCACATGCACCCATGAGGGCGGATGCTGGCCACAGTCCTGGGGCACAGTCAGGGAGGTTAGGTAGGGGATCATGAAGAGGGTGGAAGTCTTGGAGGAGTGATCAGTGTAGGGTACTGGGGGTGGGGTGAGGACTCAGGGTAGTGACTACTTACTATTAATACTTAGTTATTTCAATATTTTAACACTGCTGTGGCCACATGCATTCAGTGTGATGTTTCAGCCCTGTGGAGTTGGTTTGGGTCATACAGGACAATTTACAGAAAGAAGCTGGGCAGCAATGCCAAGGGCAGGGCTAAGGAGGGGTGGCTGGAGGATGACCGGGGTAGAGGCAACACAAGGGAAGCACAGAGAAATGACAGTGAGCGCTAAGGGAAAGGGGCTCAGGTAGGAGAGGAGGTCTCCGGTCAAGCAATGAATGATCTGAGGGCTGGTGGAAATTTGAGGAGTGGGTGAGCAAGTGTGAGCTCTTCCACATTCTGGGAGGTGGGATGATATTAACTAACAGCTTATACTCAGAATGGACTCAAGAGCTGGATCCTCCTGGCATCTGTGCTAGGTCTTCCTCGAACTATTGAGCTGGGGGGTGGTCAAAGGGTCCTGGACAGGGAATAGCAGAGATGAAAGGGACTATGGGGATAAGGGGAACACTCCTGGGGCTCCGATTTGTGGCCATGCACCAATGGGTACAGAAATATTTCCGCATTTTAACAAATGATGAGGCCATCCTAGTGTGCAGTCATGCTAATACCTGCAGGCAAAGAACTGCAGATGGGTGTGTCATGCTAAGGCAGGCATAGGACAGACCTTTCAAAAGAGGAAACCATTTTTCATAGCAGTGGATAGCAATGGGACAGAACGTTAGACTGAAAAATTTATACCCACAAGACTGCATGCAAATTAAGGTAGAAATTCTATCTCTGCTTGGCACATAGTAGGATCTCAGTAAATATTTACTAACTGACCAACTGACTGATTTACAAGATCCTGGTTAACTAAGAAAGGTTCTAGAACATGGTGAAAAAAAAGATGAGAAAGCCAAGCCATCACACAAATAGCTCTCCATTTCTACAGCAAAAAAGCAATGGTAAACTAAGGCAGATATATCACTTGCCAGTAGTCTCACAACTGAAATAATACATTTGTGTTTCTTGACCATTTACAAAGCTCACACCAATTCTTTCAGGTGGATGTTATCCCATCTCCATCTTGGACAAGTGGACAGAGAGGCTTGGAGAGTCTGAATGACCTCTCCGAGGTTATACACAAAGTGAGGCACCTGGAATTCAAACCTTGCTCTTCTGGCTCCTACTTTTCGTGTTTATAGTTTTTTTTCACTTAATAACTTTGATACATGCTAGAATTTTTCATTTTAATTTGGGAATTTTAAAAAGGAGTTACTTGATGCTTTCTTCTGTGTAGAAAAAAATCATTAAACATCTGGAAAATTTCAAGCATCAAGTGCAAATCCCTTTGTATTTTCTTGGGCACAAGTGAGGTTTTAAATTCCCTTCCAGCACCAAAAAACCTGTTTTCCCTTCTCGGTTACAGAAAGTTTCCAAAGTGGTCTACTTTGATGGAGATCCAGGAACTCAAAATTGCATACAGAAATATATATATTTCCTCTAAAAAATTATGAGTGAATGAAATTCTTGGGCTATAAAGCGATGGCTTGTATATAACTTTCAGTTGAATTGTTTGTTTAGGATGATAATTTATGGGCAGGGGAGGAAAAGAACCTTGTCAGGCAAGGTGATGACTCTTTAATTTGGCTGACAAGTAAGGGCAGGGTGAGTTGCCTGTTAAAAAGGATCCAAGATGATTTAAAAACCCTGCTGGCCAAGTTACCTATTTTGTTGCTTCTAAGGAATTGCTTCTTTCCAAGATTCAAAGCCTCAGAACTCATTACATTTCCATTCAACATATGGACAGAATAACACTTCTAAATTAGATGGCCCATGTCTGAGCCATTCTAATGACTAGAGATAAGAAAATTCTGATACAATTGAGAAAACTCCTGAGATAGGTCAATGTGCCATTACGGCTCACAGGTGGGTGGGGTGGGGGGGAGCTTTGACAGACTCTGGAAAAATGTATTAAAGAAGTGATGAGTGAATGAAATGTAGCCTTTAAAACAGAGGCCATAGTTGGAAAATTAAGTTCAATTGGTTTAAAACCTAGACTTTAAGAATGTTCTAACCTAATGGTAAAGATAAAATGTGAGAAGTCTGAGTCAGCAGGTATGGGACACGGGAAGAAGGGGAGACTGGGATTCAGCCCTCACTTCTGACTTCATATGAAGATCTGTAACGGCAAGCACCCTGAAAACGCACACCAAATCTTTCTTCCCCAAACTGCACACACAACACGGACAAGTTAAAAATTTCTAAGTGGGAGGGTTGTTTGCCCTGGCAGGATCTCGGTCACTGACGTGATTCAAGACCTGGCCCCACAGCAGGGAGATGACAGCAGCTCCTTAATCCTCACCACGCCGGCTGAGACACACATCAGTATTTTTTCTGCCTCTGTGCCGGGGTCCCCATTGAAATGAAAGGAAAGATAAGCCCAGACTCTTGAGCAACCCTCTTAACACGGCTGAACGTGGCAAAACTGAGCATGTAGTTCCAACCAATTCTCTATTCTTTCTTAGAGCTGTTCACAGTCTTCTTGGTGAGCTAGAGTGACAAGAAAAGCAAACAAAACAGAAAAACCGGGGCAGACCATAATAAGTCAGAATATGGGACCAGCTGCCTGTTCAGGGTGTCCTACCAGATCTGGGACGTCTCCAGCAAGAGGGTCATCCCCGTCGGGGGACAGTCTGCTGGCAGAGACCCGAAGCTTGTTCGTGATTCTTACCTCAAGCAGAGGAAGAGTCCAAAGCCAGGCAGCACCTTCGATTCCCTCTGCCTTTGAAGTCGGGGTGTTCTCTACTCAAGCTTTGAACTCAGCTGCGCCAAAGACAGGATGATTAAGTCTGAATCATCTAGTGGTGGATTCTTTTAATACCTCTGTCAAAATATAATTGCTTCACTTCAATTACCCAATGGCATGAATGAACACTACAGGCTCTACCTAGATGAGCAGACAATGCCACCTATGCAATAATTACCTCCCTGCCACACACACACACACACACACACACACACACACACACAGAGCTCATGTGAAATTGTTTCGGCTACTTTACCAGAATGATTAAGTCAAGACTTCCAATGTACTGAAAAAGGTATAAATTGTATTGAATTGGAAGAGGAAGAATTTTTCTTTCTGGAAGAATAAGCCGGTTTCCCCCGGTCAGGATGCCTGCAGGGCTTGGCTCTACTACCACAAAGAATACGCTTTGGACTTTTAGTGAATCGGATTCAGTCTGAGAGCATGAAGCTGGATCACCAGGCTGACCTACTCACCATCTTCGTCTTCCGGGGCACGACCACAGAAGGCATCTCTAAGTGTCCGCTTCTTGTCTGAAGGTTATTCATGGCTCCCTGCCTCAGCATTTCTTTGAAGCACGCTGGGTGGGTTCATCAACTAGGTATCGTGTAACTTGATATCTTTAGATTCTAAACTCCATCCCTACTCCCATCCCCCATGTTTTAGTCATTGCATTTTCCATGGCCAGGGATCTGGTTGCATGAAGCGTCTAATGACTTATTCACAGTTTTCTGGGTAAGATAGGGTGACCGGTGCTCCTGGTTTCCTCAGGATGCAGGATCTTCAGTACTAAAACCAGGACGGTCTCAGGAAACCCGAGAAGACTGGTCACCCTGCTAAGAAAACCAGGCAAGTTCACTGGGCATTGTCTGCTCTTGTGACAGCCCTATCAATTTTCTCATCCAGCTCGCCTCTAGTTATCTTTACCTACTTAGCCTGAGTTTCCTTAGGGGTGAAATGAAGATAAAAATTGTATCTACCCTAATATGTTCTGATGGGGGGAAAAAAGGTTGGTAACTGTTTTAGTCTGTTATAACAAAACACTATAGAATAGTCTAAGCTTAAGTTAAGCTAAGATTATATGCTAAGATCTCATAGGTTAAAAACAACAGAAATTTGTTGCTCACAGTTCTGGAGGCTGGGAAGTCCAAGATCAAGATGCCAGCATGGTCGTGTTTTGATGAGGACCCTCTCCCAGGTTCGTAGCTGGTGTCTTCTGGCTGTGTCCTCATGTGGTGGACAGAGCTGAGTCCTCAGGAACCTCTTTGATGAGGCACTAATCCCATTATGACATAAGGGCCTACTAATATCATCACCTTTGGGGGTTAGAATTTCAGTGTATAAATTTTGGGGGGTACACAGTCAGATAGTAACAACCTATGAGAATGTGCTCCTAAAACTGTAAAATGCTGTACAATCTTATTCATTAGTATGTGGCCATTATCCATGGTGGTAGGAGACACGGTAGCCTCTCTCCTCATAGAATCACTTATTGTCAGTCTTCACAGATTAATCTAGTTATGAAATCAAATATTTATTGGGTGCCTACCAAGGGCAAGCCCTTCTTTGACAAAAAAGACAGAATCCCTGTCCTCATGGAGTTTACGTTCTAGCAGATGGAGATAGAAACAACCAGACAAAAGGTATAGATGTGGCATGTGCTATGAAGGAAACAGATGTAGTTTGTGGGGTCCTTGTAATCAGTAGTGCAGTGTAAGTGAAGGAGGTGTGCTTATTTTGTTAGGATGGTCTGAAAGACTTCTCTGAAGAGGTAATATTTGAGCATTGGAAACCAGGCAGGCAAGTCACTGAAGTGAAGGGGAAGGTGGAGGGAACAGCAAAAGTGGGCCAGCGTATGTGGGAACAATGGTACTGAACATCTAAATGGTGATGTCAGCTGTTCTGGGAAGAGGTTGGAGGGAAATACGAATTTCCAAGTGATCATCCTACAAGGTGCAATTAAAGCCACAGAAGTGGATGGCACCTGGGGCAGCTTCCCCTGGTGCATGTGCTACCCTGGAGGCATACGGAATACTTTCAGGTGCTACGTGGGTAGCACTTGAAATTGTGTCGTGATTATCTTTAGTGTATTAGGAAAAAAATAGAACCAGACATCGGAGAGGATGAATGACATCACTCATCACGTGGAAATAAAAATCTCTGTCCTCTCCTCAGATGCTTCCCTGGGTGGCACCCATTTCCCCTCTCTATGGTCTTAGGTTTCCTCTTCTCTCACCTCCCCAGAGCAACTTCTTGGTTCTCCCCTCCCTCCTCCCCCAATTCACCCCATTCCCTTTCTGTGTCAGAAAGCTTTAGATCGAGTGTTCAGCCTCCTATTTGCATCGCATATTCATTAACCAGCTGCATAGGTTCCTCGAGACTTAGAAGGATGCTGAGAACTACAAAATAACGATTGTAAATATTTCCTGATGAATTTTTCTTTCTTTTTTTTCTCACAAAAGACCCGAAAGTCTAACCATGTTTTGGTAAAAATCTGAGTCACTGTTGTGTATGCTGGGACTTTTAGCAGAGGATTTGGGGGAGTTCTTGGGAAGGGTGGCCTGCACGAATGAGGAGAGGGAACGTGGAATGTGGGGGCTCTGTCCTGCAGTCCTGGAAGGCTCCTGCTTCACATGGACATGCTCTGCCCACCCCAGGCCCCTCCTCTGGGGCTCAGAGCCATCACCATCTGCAAAAGTGGAGGTCACATTTGCTGGGAAGAGTTCCTATGAGAATTAAACTAAGAGAGCTAGCACATGCTAAGTTTTTCATACGGCGTCAATAAATTACATACATTACTACTTGCATTTCCTCCATTTTCACTCTAAATTCATATTTTAAGATACTTTAAAGAACTTTTTTTATTTTTAATAAATGTACATTTAGTTTTCATGATATTTTATTTTTTATATTTACCTTCTATTGGGAAATTAATAGAAGTTTTCCCTTTATATAGCTTCCCCTTTCAAAAGAATTTATATGCAGTTTAAGAAGTGGGCTGATTTATAGGGAAAAAATTAACCAGCAGTACAGTTCGTGAGGGACATAAAATAAATAATTTTGGAAAAAGGTCTGAAATAAATGGAGTTTAGGAAACTAGTATTGAAGAAGAGAGCGTGACTAGTCTGTTTCATTTCATTTGAAAGGGGCTATAATTAACCAATATGACCCCAATAAGTTTAATAAAAATAAAATGAAAGAAAGGGGTTATAGAAATCAGCTCAGTAGCTTTCCTTTCTGTTCAAGGAATCACTTGGGGGCAAATTTGCCAAATTCGTCATTGAAAACAACAACGATGAAAGCCGGCAGCATTGAATCCAGTTTCATTATTTATTTTGGGTTTTCAGATTTAACTGAAAATTTGCTGGGAACTCCTGCTTATCCAGCCTCCTCATGATGGCAATCTAGAATGTAAGATTCATTATTTCACTTACTAATCACTGGCAGCATATTGGCCTCTGTAGGTCAAGGGGCACCTTTAATTAAAACTCCAAAAGACAAATCATAATTAACTAGGTAGAATAATTGTTCATTAAAGGAAGATATCAAGATACAGTGTTAAGGAGCTGAGCAACCCAGCTCTTGGTTTCTAGAATGTCTGGGCCAGTCCTGTAGAGAAAGAACTTATCTGAATATCAGACTTGTTTTGAACTTTGCAGACAACTTCTGTTACTCTTTATGGCAGATAAAAGTGGGAGGGGACAAGGATTAGGTGTCTATGGGGAATTAACCATATAGGGTAGTCTTAGGAAATGACACTTTGAGCTCTGATCCCTTAATGCCCACCTACCCCAACAGTTTGTGTTGACAAATCTGGTTAAGAGGAACATCTGCAGAGGGACATAAAAGGAAGAGAAAAATAAGAGGTAACATTTATTATTTGTTATGCTCTGGGCACCAGTTATATATGAACTTATGGAATCCCCACCAAGACTGTATAAGGTGCTAATATTGTCTCTATTTTATAGATAAGTAATCCAAGAGGTCAAGTAATTTGCCTAAACTTAGGCATCACAGATAGTAAGTCATAGAGGCAGCATTCAGGCCCCAGGTAGGGGGGTGTTCTGCTTCTGGAAGTCCATGATCTGAACCACTATGCTGCCTTTTTAGGAAGGTCACTAAAGGGCAACCCATAGTCCAGGGGATGTGGAAGGTCAGGAGAGAGAGAAGGATGCTGTTGCCAGGCAACACATCTGGTTTTTCAAGCTGCTAATTAAAGCTGTGTAATTGCTAGTTTGAAATTGCTAGTTTATTACTGATTAGAGGAAGTCGCCTGGAGTTTATATGGCTCTTGAAGGAGATAAGTGACCCTACAGTTCACTCTAGAAGGGCTGGGGAGACGTCTGGCAGAATCATCCTATCACTTGGCAGCATCTCCCGGTCTCTTCCAGTCCTGTCCAGGCTGCACTGTCCTGATGTCTGTGTGTTGATGTTTCTGGGTGGACACCAGTGACTGACTCAGACCATGGCTCCTGCCACCCACCAGCCACACTCTGGAATGACTTACGGCAGTGACTCCCTCCTGGTTTTGAAAAATAAGCACACCCACTTACCTGCTCACCTCCACCCTTTACCTGTTATCTAAAAGGGAGTTACATTTTATCACGGGCAGTTCAGAGTGAACTTAAAGTCATGCTAAATTTTAGATGCATACACATTTGACTTTTACGAGAAATGAAGGGTCAGTTGTAGAGCTGAGCAAACAAGCCAGCGTGCTACAACTCGGAAACGTCTGGGACCACTGATGTGAGCCCAGTTCAACGCATGAGAACGTCTCTGTTGAGAAACTGTTAAAGACATTTTGGGCCGCGTATTCTTTTTATTTTGAACAATAATTTCTATTAAGCTTTTTCTTTCAGTTACAGTTGAAGTCAACATTGGGCCACATAATTCTTTGATGTAGGGGCTAACCTGTGCTTCAGGATGTTTAGCAGCATCCCCAGCCTCTGCCCTGACATCAGCAGCACCGCTCTCTCCTGCCTGAGTTGTGACAAAAATGTCTCCGGACTGAGGCCAGTGTCCCTTGACAGGCCTCAGGTGAGAACCAAGGAAACGACGTCTACTAAAGTGTTCCATCTGGCCTTTGCAGTAGAAAATGGCATTCTTCTTGAGGATCAGATGCTAATATTCTTTATAATATTTTTCTTAACTACTCAGTAAATATGTGAATACACCCTCTTGGTAAAAAAGTCAAATAACACCCGTTTAAAGTCCCACTGTGAAAACCCTATGCACCCCCACCCCCGCCCCCGGACTTCACCCTGCCTCCTGCCTGCCTCCTCCTGGCTTGCTTTCAATGGACAGGATTTTAGCCATTTCAATAGCTCCTGGAGATTTTTTCCTGATTTGCATGGTTCTTTCAAATCACATTTTTAAAAGGCTCACTTCAATTTCTCATCAAGAACAACATCTACATAAGTTATTCGAATTTCTTCTGCATTGGAGGTTCGTCTGTTCTCTCTTTGTTCACTCATCTGTTTATGTCAGTTTGGACTTATAGATATTTATTTTACACTTTGGCTTATAATCAAAGTCTTCATAATAATTCTATAAATCTAAAACTTCAAAGTCTCTTTATAAGTGTTTAAAAAAGTCCCAAACAACCACAGTTAAGACCACATGGTATAGACCAAAGTGTGTTTTCGTGGTAGCACTGCCTGGAAATCTTTAGAACGCAAATTCTCAAGCCCTTCTCCAGACCTGATAAATGAGAAACTTTGGAGGTGGGACGCAGCAATCCGTGTCGCAAAAAGCTCTCCAGGTGATTCTGTGAGTAACATAAGAGAAATTGGTAAGTAGATGAAAGCTCACATTCAGGAAAATAAATTGGATTTGTATGAAAACACCCAAAGTAAGGCCAACCCAACTTTCTCTGGCAGAGACAGAATGAGGCTCTTACTTTCCCAAACAGATATATTAAGAACTCAGAGACAATCACAAATATATCATTTTAAATCTTGCTTAACCAGTCCTCACAAAGGATGTGGGGGATGAGGATTATGGAAGACAGATAAGACCTGACCTTTCCCATTGAGAAACTCATAATCTAGGACTGGAGAAAGCCTGGTGTAGAAATAATTGCACTGTAACGACAGGTAACATTGAGAAGTAAGTTCCCAGTGCTCTTGGAACCAAAAGGACACACACATTCTGCTAGGAAAAAGGGAAGAAAAGGTATTCCAGGTAGAAGGATCGACAGGTGCAAAAGCACAGAGGCATGCCAAGACCTACCTCCTTGCTCTGTCGGCTGAGAAGTCCAGGAAGCAACGACACCCCGAAAGCAATGAGCACATCTAACACCCAGATCCTGGTTTCTAGTACCATTCTCCAACGGAAGGAACTGAGGCTCCTTGGAAAAATGGCTGATTCCAGGGCTGGGGCAAGTTATATACAAAATGATCCTGCAGCATCTTATAGTGCCAGAAAGTAAGAACGTACTCAAAAAAACAGAACAAAACAAAGGAAAGAAAACCTACAATGTCAAATGGATACAGTGGCCAAGTGAAAGATCGCCCAATGGCCAAAGTTGGAACAATCTGAGCAACAGAATAAAGTAGTATTGAGTCATAAGACAAAATATTAAATAAATAGATTCAAAGTGATATAAACAAATGATTGAGTAAATAGAGAATAGGCAAACATTCTGTGCAGAAGAAATTCAAATAATTTATGTAGATGCTTCACCCCTGAGGTGGAACATAGCTCCCACTATTAAAGTTGGGGCTACACATAGTGACTTTCTTCCAATGACTACAGTACATAAAGGAGGAAAAAAGGAGCACATTGACCGTGGAGAAGCCAAGTGATCAGGGTTGACACCAGTGGAGAAGACGGGCTGATTGTATTGTTCATATGATGGGATGAGAATGGCACCGTTATGGGTTGTCCTCCCAAAATGTCTGACCGGTGATCCTCAAAACTGTCAGGCTCAGAAAACACAAGGAAGGTCTAAGAAGCTGTCACAAACAAGAGGAGCTCAAGGAGCCATGACAACTAAATGTAATGTGGTTTCCTAACAAGGACATTAGGTAAAAACTAAGGAACTCTGAATGAAGTATAAACTTTAGTTTATAAACTTTATAAACTTTAGTGTATACTTCATTGATAAAAATGTATCAATATTTGTTCATAAATTGTGACAAATGTACTATACTAATATGTTAATAGGAAAAACTGGGTGTGTGGTACATAAGCCTTTATAATAATTCTGTAAATCTAAAATTGCCCTAAAATAAAATGTTTACTTTAAAAAAGCCCACAGGGAGCCAATGAATGGGGAGTCCCACAGAAGAGTGACATCATCCCTTTGTAGTATTTTATAAAATACTACAAAAGAGCAATGTAAATTTCCAAATTCTTTGAAGGTTGCAGTGCCTGTTGCTTGCAGACATTAGGGGACATCCTGCGAAAGAAAAATCAATTCAAGGAGAGAGATGGTTGAGAGGAGAGGTATATAACATGCTTATGGACCCCTAACGTGTTGGAGTAAGTCCTCTGGAGTACCTTAAATCTTGGCAGTGCCTTGGAAATGGTTCTTTTCTAGATCCTCATGCAATCCTCTGGTTGGATCACTTCTGCCATCCTGGGGGTTATACCCTATTGGGCAAAAGATTGAGATAAGGATACCAGGCAAATTAGTTTTCTATTATTGTTGCAACAAACTCAATGGCTTAAAACAAAAGGTGTTCACCAACTCACTGAACCTTTACAACACACCAGTCTGACATATTTTTGTTACTTTTTTCATTTTTATGGATAGTAACTTATTCAGGTTTACGTGGTATTAAGAGGTGGTCCATGGTGGATGGTCTCCAGAGCCACCGTGTTAGCCTTGCATTGTTTTCTCCAAGAATGTTATTTCAGAAAAATAAACATACATTTGTCCAGGCCACTATTATTTCAGATCTCTGTTAGGGCAGTTGAAGCTACATCCTAACTAATCTAAGCCTCCAAATATAGTCATTTTCCAAGTTCTATTATTTCTACCTCTGTCCATTCCATTGTTTCCATTCCCACTGTCATTCCACTTATTCCTTTTTTTCTGTTACCAAAAGAACCTCTGAACTGAGCTGGCCTCCAATCCAGTGGTTCTCACAGCAATTTTGCTTCCTAGGGGATATTTGGCAAAGTTTGGAGTCACCTTTGTTTCTCACAACTGGAGGAGGTGGGGTTCTACAGGTATTTTATGAATAGAGACCAGGGACGCTGCTAAACATCCTACAAGGTACAGGGCAGTTTTCCACAACAAAGACTTAAGAGGCCTCAAATGCCAGTAGTACTGAGGTTGAGAAACCTTGATCTAATATACCCTCCCTGCCAATATATCTAGCTGTCATAGGATGGCATTTCACATCTGACCCATGTTCCTTTTAGTATACATCTGCGAGACTCTCAGCTTCCTATCATCTTTTAAACAGCTTTCCTATATTTGGGGAGATTCCAATTAAGTTCTGCCTCCCAAGGAAAGGAGTTCGGATCCCCAATTCCAATCTCCTTTGCAGCCAGGACTCAGGAGTGGGACTTGGTCTCCCTCAGTCAGATGTACCCCTGTGAACTTTTGATGTAGATTTGGAAGGTGAGGAGATGAGCTCTCTTGGAAGCTTGGCATTTCGTTGGTGCAGGAGGTTGCACAAGAGTGTGGCATCTGAAGGAGGCAGCCGTTCCCCAGTGGTGGCAGCAGCTTCCTTCCCTGTGGGGTGGCAGCAGCGATTCCAGTCGTGGACGTTTCCTGGTCGGGGCAGTTCTTCAGCATGATTCTGAGTGTCATTCCTGGAAGCTTAGCCAGGAGCTGCTTCTCCAGACCTCCCTCCCCAAATTCCCTGAGCTCCCTAGTATCATTCTAATATGCTATTCCCACCCTGCTTACTCATCCAGAGTCATCTTCTATTGCTCAGAACTAAGAACCCTGGTAGATAAAGGTGCACCATACATTCTAGAGTGTGTCCCAAATCCTTCGCTTAGCCCAAGGCTATTTTTGATATGGGGATGTACCCACTGTCCTTTACCCTGGCCACACCCAGCCACCCTGCCACAATCCCATCTTGCTTGCCACTAGAGAACCCTACTGTCACGGCAACCCTCCTCTATGTTCCCTAGTCCAAGGGACTTCATCTCTTTCATAGACAAGGTACTTTTTACGCTTTACAGTGACAGTTGATTCGATCAGCTGTAACCCGTGCACCCGTGCATATGCCTTTTTAATCTGTGGGAGTCCTCAGCACCTAGGTCAATATCTGACAGAGGAGATGATCCGTGCAGGCTTCCTTCTGGAAGGCCAGGATGTGGGCAAACACTGCCACCTAGTGGGAGAAATGTCAATCAACCCTTTTGGTTCCGACAATGGCTATCAAACAATGATGCAACTTGGATACTCTCTCCTTCCTCTAAGTTATCATCATCATCATTATTATCAGACCCTCTATGGTCACCAGCCTTCCAGATGGCTCCCAAGGATTGCCGCCTATTCATTGGTATTCATGTCTTTCAGTTGATCCCGCTGCAATGAAGAACTGTCGGTAAGTGGCTTCCGAGGCTAGGGCATAAAAAACACGGTGGCTTCAGCTTCCGTCTCTCTGGGGTTACCTGCTCTGAGCGGAACCAGATGCCGTGTCATGGGGACACTCAAGTGGCCTTATGTGGAGGTCCGTGCAGTGACAAGCTGATGCCTCCTCTCAATAGCCATGCGAGTGGTCCACGTTGGAGACAGACCTCCGGCCCAGAGTCAGGCTTCAGAAAACGGCAGCCTTGGGCTCCATCCCGATTGCAATCTCACAGGAGACCCAGGCAGAACCACCCAGCCAAGTCAGGCCCCAATTCCGGACTGGTACAAACTGTGGAGCAAGAAACGTTTGTTGTTTTAAGGTGTTAAGCTTTGGGGTGTTGTTATGCAGCAACAGGATACTAACGCACTTTCAGATCTGAAGCACTGACTGCAAGCTGTTTTACATTCTGCTGAAACAGGAGGAAACTACAGGAGCCTGGGCTCAACCTACAGCTCCTCGGAGCAGACGCCGCTGGAGCGAGGCGGCCACGGAGGAAAAGAGGTAAAGACCAGGCACGTTTGGGTCTTGAGGGGCGGCGGGGTGTGTCATCTGCATTTCCCGCTTCAGGGTCGCACTGCCAAGACGATTGAGGAGCCACCACATCTTCGCCCAGCGGCAGCTTAGGCGCCTGCGCGGTGGGCTCCCCGAGCTCCCAGGCGGCTCCGTGGAGCGCCGAGTCGTCGATCCCGGAGCCGCCTACCTCCGCGCAGGCCGTCAGCCGCTGCTCGCGGGGTGGGCTGCAGAGGGCGCCCTCCCGACCGGGCCTGAGCACCGTCGTCCAGAGACCGGCCAGCAGGCAGCTCGGCTGTCGTGGCGGGGCTTTCTCCCATTACCTCTCGGCACCGCTCCTACTCCCTTCACCCTTCAGCTCTGGTAGTCGTCGCTCCGGGGCCGCCAGCGCTTGAAGTAGAAGCTGTCCGGCCGTGCGGTCGTTACCGTCGCTGCCTCGGGGTCCATTACCCTGGGCCCTGCCGCCACCGCCATGAAGCTGCGAGTGCGGCTTCAGAAGCGGACCTGGCCGCTGGAGATGCCAGAAGAGGAGCCGACGCTGGGGCAGCTGCGTGCGCACCTGAGCGAGACACTGCTGCCCACCTGGGGGTACAGGTACGCGGCCGCGGCGGGGCGGCGATGGGGATGCGGACGGTGGCGCAGGCCCCTCCGTCACCGGAGGCGGGCGGTGAGCCGGCTTCGCGGGTCCCGCGCACGTGCAGGCCGGATGGTAAGAGGGCGCAGGGCCCTGGCTCGCGGAGAGCGTGGCCGGGGGTCGAGGGGGCTCCTTTCCTCGCCGGGATGAGCCGCGGCTTCCGGTTTTCCAGTAAAGGAACTCAGAGATAGGCTAGCACGCAAAATTCTCCCGCTCTTTATAATGTAAAGTTGGAAATGATGGGTTTGGTTTGGGTTAAAGCTTTCCAGGCGCTCAGGGATGTAATTTCACCATCTCCAGCATGGGGGCATTTCAGTGAAAAAGTTTGTAAAGTACTAGAGCAGTCGCCCTGCCCCCGCTCCCGCTCCCTGTCCCTCTCCAGGCCACCTATAACTTGTAGCGCTGCTGCGCGGCTGCTGCAGTAACCTTAGGGCTTCATTGAGTGTTTACCAGCCGCGCGCCGCGGTGAGCGCTTTGACTTCCCCGCTGCTGTTTTACAAATACAGCATGCCGGCGTGTTTCAAATCATTTTATTTTCCGGGGCAAGATGTTGTTCTTTGCTAAAGCCAAGGTAAACGTTGGCCTTATGATGATGACTCTGGAGACTTGCAGTTGCGGGCAGTGAGGTTGAGAAGTAAAGGGTCCTAGTCTGTTATTTATGGGGCTGCAGATAAGGAGGCTGCTTTGTTTCCGTTGAGGGTGTCTCCTGGGAGTAGAGGGGAGCAGAGGGACAAAAGTGAGGGTGGTCCTCTTCCAGTGTGTGCTGAGAAGACAAAAAGATGTTTGCTAGTTTTTTTTTTTTTAGGTGAATTCTTTATATAAAAAAAACTTGCTTAATTAAGTGGTTCCTTTTATGAGACTTTTACAAACTTTCATTTTATTTTTAGGGAATTAAGTAAAAGGAGGCCATATTATGAACTTCTCCCCCTGCCATTTATCAGGTTAAAAGTAAGCCTGATTTTTTTCTAAATTAAGATGAAAATAGGAAAACGAAAAATTCACATAACCCCCTTTAAACATTATATACTAAATGACAAGCCTGTTATTTCTTGCTGTTAAACCCAAGAGTTTTGCATGTTGACTTCATTACCCACCACAGATTTTCAAAATTAATTTCTCTTTTTAAGGTATTTCCATCTATATGTGCACATATTTTATTATTATTTTTTAATTAGGTGGGACAGTCTTGAAAGGATGTGAAACCCAACCGGACTCCTTGTTTATCCAACAGCCCAAGTTAGTTTCTCTTTCAGGTTGTAGTGAGGGCTGGTTAACGGGAAGGAGTGCAATGCTCAACTTCTGAAAGTGAATTACATTTTTCCGAATGTATGTTCATTTTATAATCACTGGGCAGTTTAAAATGTGTCCATATGACATTATTTTTAAAGTGTCTTTGCTGAGCAAGTGGATCTGGGGTTGCCATAAAATATTTTTTAAAAGGCCTGAAGTTTCTAGGGTGGAATTTCCTGCTTAAAAGGTGACCCCCACCCCCAGTTTCAGCAAACAGCTATTTTTTAAAGCCTCTTCTGGGAAACCTCTATTACTTTAGAAGTAGCTCTTCCCTTTTTCTGTAGGGGAGGGGAGCTCAACATTTTTGTTAAGCAGACGATTCTCTACCTTTTCTACAAATATAGATATTTGAGTGAACGCTGTGTTAAAAATAACCTTTTGCTGTGATGGATGATCTATAAACACTTAGTTCATTTGAGGTGGTTTCCCTTTTTTGCTGCCAAAATTGGGGTAGCATTTTTCTGGGTAACTGGCAGATTTCAACATTTATCATTTGAGAGCATTTGAAAATAGAAGCGCAGATACTTATTTTTTTGTATAAGTAGGATAATTTCTAAAACTTGAGTATCGATAACTTCTCAATCAAAGACACTCTAAATTGGTGAGAAGAATTGCATTTACATGTGAAAGGAAAAACGTAATGAGTTATTTCTGGCACTTTGAAAACACAGCATTGTGAGAAAGAATAAACAGCACAGTTCTTCCAAGGACTTCCTTCTTTGACTCTTCAAGAAGTTGATGAAGTCAGCATTGCTGGGGGTAAATGTCTCATGAAATGTCCTACAGTTGTTCATTGTGCCTCGGCACCACGTGGTGAAAAGTTCTGTACCTGATCTTTCCAGGTTCATTATGGCCTCCTTGTAGTCCGTGGTGCAGTAAGGGGAGAGTGCATTGCTCCTGGGTAGGAGCTCAGGCTCTTAGCCTGTTTACCAGTGAGTTTGGGTCTGCACTGTCTTCCAGGTAGAAGACATCATTAGTGAGGAAGAGGCTTGTACTTACTGGAGGATGAATTTGCGTTCATCATCCACATACACTCATCTAACTTTTTATAACTTTTCGTGATTGTGGATATTCATTTAGGATGTGGGTCTAATATTTTGGAACCAACCGAAACTGCCCTGTGGACATTGAATGGGTAGACTTGATTTCAGTCTCATCTTTTTTTCTTTTTTAATCGTTACCTGAGTACATGCTCATTGATTTTAGAAAATGGGGAAGAGGGAGAGGAACATCGATTGCCTCTCATATGCACCCCAACCAGGGTATCATATGCATCCAACACCCAGACCTGGGACCCAAACCTGCAACCCAAGCATGTGCCCTAATGGGAATCAAACCTGCGACCTTTCGGTCTATGGGACGATGCTCCAACCAACTGGGCCACACTAGCCAGGGTGATTTCAGTGTTATCTTGAACTTCCCAACTAATGTTGGCTGCATTTTTTTCCACAAACATTTTTATTTGCCAAGGGCTGCAGTTACAGTTTTGAACAACAGACAAAATACCTGGCCTTATGAAACTTAAATTCCAATGTGGGGGTTTGGAAAGAGAGACAACAAATAAATAAATATATTTTCAAGTAGTGGTGTTACAATAAAGAATAAAACATGAGAATGGAATACAGTGATGGAGACTGGGTGGAAGGCTTGAGACCTGAATGATGGAAGTCGGTCACTTGAAGAGCTGAAAGAGCAGAAGCAGAGGCCCAAAGGCTGCAGTGAAGTTGATCTGTTCTGGGGACAGACAGAAAGCACCTGTGAACCAAGAACAGTCAGTGAGAGGAAGGACGCACAAGGTGCGGAGGTAGGAGAAGCAGGGCAGGGCCAATTGCTGGGCTTAGAGGCCACGTTAAGGATTCTCTTCCAAGTTCAAGGAGAAGCCATTGGAGGGTTTTCAGCGGAGGAATGGTGTGATATTATTTATATTTTTAAAAGACTGTATTTCATTGAATCACAGTTCTGTCACTCTTAAGACACATTGTTTTATGTAATACTAAAGGAAAAACTGTCAGTTAAGCTGTGATATGTCATGGGTTTTGAAAAGCAGTCCTATTTCACAGATGTCAAAATATTAAAAAAGTGTATATCTTGGAATTGATGAAAACATGGATTAATGATAGAGAATTACTGTATCCTACACCCCCAGCTAGAATTTTAGCCATTAGAAACCTATAACCTAGTCATTCAGTGATAAGAATGAATAATTTGGTAGTTTTCCCAAAACTTTGGCTTCTTTCTTGTTTTTGTTTTGTTTTGATTGTTTAGTTTGTCTAGGATCATATCATGTACCTTATAGATATTTCAAATGTATTGTTGAGGATAATGGTAATAGGTAGCTCTTACCATCCTTATCCATCTTTCTTGGCAGTTCTGATACCCGGTTTGCAATTACATTGAACAACAAAGATGCCCTCACTGGAGATGAAGAGACCTTGGCTTCATATGGGATTGTTTCTGGGGACTTGATATGTTTGGTTCTTGAAGATGCCATTCCAGCACCTAACTTGCCTTCATCCACAGATTCAGAGCATTCCTCACTGCAGAGTAACGCCCAGCCCTCTGTGGCTGCCCCCTGCAGTCAGTCCAGCACACACGGTGAAGAGCGGGGTGACTCGTTCCCAGGAGAGGCAGCCCAGTCTGATGCCGGGAGTGATGACAGTATGGTGGGTATCAGTGCTCAGACAGGAGCTGGGTACTTGGGAACTCACACTGAACCGCTTGGTTGAATTCTGTACCAGTCAAGTTCATTATCATCAGCAGATTGCAGCTCATATTCTTGTGGAAAACAATTTTGTAAAGTCCTAAGTGCTGGGGTCAGTTTGGGGCTGGCATTCTGAAGAACCCAGTTTTTACCTATTTGTTTCGTTCAGACGTTCTCTCTTTCAGATACATTAGCCCTTGGTGTCTGTTGTTGCCTTTAGTTAAGCTCATGTTCCCAGCTTTGCTTCTGTCGTCTCCTCCACTCGTTAAAGCTACATACTCGTGTAGTCCAGTTACTTCCAAATGATAAAATACCTGGATTTAAAAAATCACCTTGGATTCTATGTGCCAACATGAATTTGAAAATATATGCACCGATGTTCTCTCAAATCAGCCATCCTTTGTCTGTCTGATACTACTGTTTTGTTTTTTTAGCTCAAAACCTTGGAGTGATTTTTTAAATTTATATTTAGAGAGAAGGAAAGGGAGAGAGAAAGAAGGGGAGAGAAACATCAGTGTGTGGTTGCCCCTCATGTGCCCCTTACTGGAGACCTGGCCTGCAACCCAGGCATGTGCCCTGATGGGGAATTGAACTGGTGACTCTTTGGTTTGCAGGTCCGAGCTCAATCCACTGAGCTACACCAGCCAGGGCCCTTGGAGTGATTTTTGACTTCTGATGCCCAGCCCCTTAACAGGCCCAGCCAGTTTTTCCTGTCCTTTCCAGCTTTCAGTTTTGCTCTACAGTCTACTTTCTTGGTTCATCTCCTTCCTGCAGATTTTTGATTATGTGGTTCCCTTTCTCTTTAGTTGTTCTGTGTCATATATATATATATACCTGTGCTCATATTTTTGAATTGAAAAAGACCCAATATCTCTAGTTCAACCCTGTCATGTACAGAGGAGGAAAATGTCTCCCCTATACTGGTTTCTAAGGCTTCTAGAGAAGTTGCCTGACAACTTTTACAGGGTGAGTTTCTTTTCTTTCTGCCTGTAAACTGTCATTTCCTGTCAGACCAGCCCTCTTATCACTTTCGCTCTATCAGCCAACACACTTGTGTGCTTGCCTGTGCACAGGACGCACTGCCTGGTGGCTGCTTCGCGCCTTGGCTGTCGCTCTTCACCCAGCCTGGGACCCACTGCCCCACCCCCTCTCCTGTCTGCGCCTCCACCATCCCCCAGGGGCCTGCCGACCACAACAGATTCCTTTAATTTCTCTTTGCTATCTTTATTGCCTTGTAAACACCTCATTTAGCATCCTGCCTTTTGATTTATAGAGCACAAGTAATCACTTTTATTACTTAATTTATTAATACCAATATATATGTCATTTTGTTAGTTATTTTGTATGTGTGTGTACTTATCACTTCAACTTAATTTTTTGTGGGCCTTAAACATTTATAAGTATTCATCTTGCCTATCCTGTCATTAAATATATACATATACAAAAAATACTTTTTAATAGGTTTGTAAATTATGAAAATCTGTGTTCTACGTCCAGATTTTTAGTAATGGTATCCAGAAAGATTAAGCAAGTTAAAAAAAAGCTTTTACAAATCTTAAAGTATTCTTATGATTTTTTAAAAAGAATTTGTTCTGTGTTCTGTGTTTCTGTTTCATGGAGGTAATCTAGGGAATGAGGAAGAATAATTAACACAAATTGAAATTACATTTCCGAGCCTGTCTTGCTGATAGACTCATTCAGAGATTCTGGTAGAAGGGCCCACTCCCATTACTGCTATGTACTATTAAAACTGTGTTTTTTTTAATAGTTTTAGTTTTCTCTATTTTTTAATTGCTTCAAGTTAGTAAATTAAATTCTAATAGTGTGTTGTTTTGCACTGTAAGACTTGTATAGGATGACTGTAAAATCTGAGTGTGGAAACTGAGCTTGAAATCTTACAAATTATGCTTTAAGTACGTGAAACAGTAGGATCTGCTAATTAAGTGTAGAATGGAGCATTAGAGAAGGAAAATGGATGGTAAAACTTGAAATGATTGGAAAATTTTACTCTTGTAGATAAGTGGAAATTAGTTTTCTTACTTCATTATATTTGGGAACTCATCTAGTACCTGTTGAGACTTTAATGGGAAACCAGAGATAACATGGCGTCACACCCTAATACTGCTCTAAACTGCATTTTAGTCACTTGTTCCAGTCATTTGTAAAGGACACAGGACAAGTGATCTGTTCAGAGAGGTGGTGCGAACATTTACTTTGCATTTCTCCGTGTGTGACAGAGAGTGAGATGGATATTCCTGCCGTGTCAGAATGGCTCCGAGAGTGTCAGTGGTTCTCGGGGAGTGGGAGTGGGGGTGGGAGGGGACGCTGGTGTGTTCCTCTCACATCGTCATCATTTTCGGGCAGCCCTTTGTAATGTTCTGTCTGTACATAGTCTGTCCCTAGTAACTGTGGTAAATGGTTAAGAGTTGGGCATGATAGGTAAGAAGCAAAGAGCCTGCGTACTTTATAATTTAGTTAGATGTTAAGTAATTTCTATTTGTTCAAAATATGATGAGGCCTCCTTTTTTTAGAAAGTGTGAATTGTTGGCCTCTAGGTTTTAACAAGTGACTTTGTATCTTTTCTGTTGGCCACGAGGGCTCAGGTCCTCAGGGATTTTAGAACAGCCTCAGGCTCCCCTACGTTCTCCCACCCTTTGACTCATACTATGTAATTTTAATTTCCTCTGCCCCTTCTTTAATGGAAATATGAATTTAAAAAGAAGAAACATGTGCTTTGCATTAAGAGTTGAGCCCATGCCGCGGAAACAGACTTTCTGAGCAAAATTAATATAGGTAACTCAGTCTTACTGAAGCAGCATGTTGTGCCCAAAAGCCCTGAATTGGGAGTCTGGTGAGCTTGGTTCACTTGCAGTTTGCATTAGCTGGCAACCTTGATTGCTGTTTAATGAGTCACAAGGACAGCCAGCGTGTATAAAGAGGCAGCGTCATCCCTCTTGCCTGTTTTATAGCATTTTTGCACGGTGCAAATGAGAAAACCCTGAAAACAAAAACATTATGAAATCATAGGGTCTTATCCTTCAGCATTTTCCAACAAGCCTTTATTGAGTACCTACTACATGTTAGGTGCTATACTGGGCTTACACAAAGAGGTGATACGTAGTCTGTTCCTTCCTAAGCTCGCACTCATGGCAGGACACAGATGTGTAACCAGGAAATCGCAGCACAGTGTGGTGGAGCACAGTAATGTGGCCCTTGCAGGCAGAGTGGTAGTCGGCACCCCTGTTGAAGAGGTGAGGACTGCTGGAGTGGGGAGGAAGGGACAGGTGAGAGTGAACCTGATACAGAGGCAGGGATCAGGTGACGGAGGGCCTCGTATGCTAAGGCGTTTAGGAGTTTGGGCTTTATTTTGTAGGCCTGCATTTCTCAGTGCGTCCTCTGTGAAAAACTTGTTTCATGAGATTATAAGTAAGTGTTACCAGGATGCTGAGCGTCGAGGAAGGAGGATAGTGTCTCTTGGTTAAATGTTATTGGATTTCTCAGGGCTTTACGATGCCAAAGATGTGTTTTGTGAGTGAGGAGGGGAAAGTAGGTGGCTGTAGCACGTAGCGTTTTCCAAACTCATTTCATCGTCACCCTCTTTTTTCCTAAGGATGTGGAGAGTCACATTCCAAGGCACAGTTTAGGGAAATGCTGCTGTCTGCCTCGGGGAAATTCTGGCAGGTTTTAAGAGGTCCTACTTGCATTCTTAATTGTCAGAAAACTGACTGCAGGGGATGGAATGTGTTGGAAGATAAAAAAGTGGTGTCAGGGTTATTGGGGAGAAATGGGTGTGAAGTGCTATTGGAATAGCAAGGGGCAGGTTTTAGAGATACTTAGGAGACAGATTCAGGGGAACTTTCAGGTATGGTCACATGGGGGGTGCCAGAGGTCTGGGAAGATTTCCAGGTTTTTGTCATATTGGCCAGAGGTGATGGAGATAAGGAATTTCAGATGGAGCGGTAGGTTGCAGGCTCGTTTATGTAGGAGGGCTCACTTCAGGGCGCCCCATTTCTGAACCCAGCAATGTGCTTTGGCTTTGAGCACCAATCTCAGTTCACTCTAGGATACAAAATGTCATGTGTAAAAGTCTATTTAACGAATTCATTGTTTTGTTATCCTTTTCAGGCAGGGCCCAGTGAGAATGCTGAAGCTGAGTCCCCTGAAGATGTTGTGGATATGGAGGAAGGCACAGGTTTCTGCCCCTCAGAACCGATGCTCTGCAGTGAGTCGGTGGAAGGGCAAGTGCCCCACTCACTGGAGACCCTGTATCAGTCGGCGGGCTGCTCCAGTCCCAGCGATGCCTTGATAGTGTCCGTACATCTTCTCATGCTGGAGTCGGGCTACATGCCTCAGGTAAGACTGCAAGAGAGGACAGACGCCTTGCAAGGGTTAAGTTCCCATTGGGGAAGGGGGTGTGTCCGGACATACAGTGTCGTGCAGTGTAGATTTGCTACTGAACGTGGCTGGGTGTTACATGTAGCGTGCCGACACAGCGATGGCATGAAATAGGCGGTAAATGTTCCCTCTTTTCCTTCTTTTTTTCTTCATTTGTTTTATCAGTTTTTAATTAATATTATAGAAGTGATGAGAACTCTGGTTTAAAAAAAGACTCAAGATTATGTATGGTAATGTGTAGCTAAAACGTGGTCCGTGAGTGTGGATTGGGCGTGACTGCACAGATAGCTCACTCGGGTGCTTTTTATGTTGGTGGCCAGCAGCTTAATAAGGGTCCGTTAGGAAGAGCAACATTGTTCTCATGCTGTAGTTGCTTTCATTCATTCACTTGCTTATTCTTCATTCATTCTCCATTTGGTATTGACCAATGTCAGGTGCAGGGCTTTGTCTCTTCTCTCAGGTTGCTTATAGTCCGAGAGGGAGAGAGAGATAAGCCCCAACCATTATACTGTATTGGTTAAACTGTAGGAGAGACGTGTATGTGTACGCAGGATGCCAGAGATTCGCAGAGAACATTTAGAGTAGAGTTTCTTAAACTCGAATGTGCATAGAATACCTGGGAATCTTACTAACGGACAGATTCTAACTGAATAAGCCTAGGGCGGAGCCTGAGACTCTGGGTGCTCCCACACGACAGCGACGCCACACCCGGCCCTTTCAGCAGTGACACAGGATAATTCAGTGATCGTGAACATGTGTGGGGTGCCACGTGCTGGGCCGGGAGTCGGGACATAAAGACAGTCTTCTTCCTTGGGAGTCCATAAGTGTGGGAGATTTAAAAAAAAGGAAATTATGCTGTATTGTGATAAATAGCATAATGGAAATATGAACAGAATGTTAGGGGATAAAGAGAGAGAATGACAAATAGGATTTTTGGGGGGAGAAAAGGCTTCCCAAAGAAGTGATAATTTGAGTTGAAAGTGATACAACTTTGGTAAACAAAGAAGTGTCTTTGAAGAAAGAAATTAATCTCTATCTCTGATAGAGATATTATAGAGATATTATCTGATGTTATTTGATCTATTTGAACAGAAATTGATGCAGGGTAAGATATTGTAACATTTTTCTATGAAAATTTCATTAACAGCAATATTAATGATTTGACAAGTTTTGTTAAGGGGACTGTGTGGAATGCTTATTTCTAGACAAATTGGGGGCTCCCTGGATTGTTAATCTTTTTGATGGTAATACCTTTCCCCATTGTTTCCCTTTCATTTCATTCCCCAGGGGACTGAAGCCAAAGCCCTGTCCATGCCGGAGAACTGGAAGTCGGCCGGCGTGTACAAGCTGCAGTACACGCACCCCCTCTGTGAGGGCGGCTCTGCCGCTCTCACCTGTGTGCCCATGGGGAACCTGGTCGTCGTCAACGGTAACGGACGGTGGCCGCGGACACTGCGCGGTCCTCTCCAAATGTTTTACCGCCACTGCACTGACGGGCAGTGATGCTGTAGTCATGTGTCTGGAGGGTGGTGGGATGCGGGGCTGATGGTTAGGCTGCAGCCTTCACCGCTGGGGCAGCCTGCTCTTGCTGCTTTAACCTTGTAGTAATTTTTTGCTCCAGTGATAATAGGAGTGAGATGAGTCTGTTACATGCGGACTCAATGAAGAATATGTTTTTCTTTATGCCTGTGGATGGCTTTTTAACTTTTATTTATTTACCCAAGGTCTTGAACTGACAGATGGTAAGAGGTGAGATGAGCTGGGCCCTTTTTATTCAGTTTGGCACTTCTGAACAGTATGGAAAGGCACAAAGTCACTAGGGTTCTGAGGCCTTAGTGTGTGTGTGCTGTATCCTCCCCCCAAGACAGTCACTCTGAGTAGTTTCTCTCCTCGTTCTCTTCCATGTGAAGACATTTCACTGGGATGGCAGTACATCCCATTTTTGTACTGCATGTTAGTTCGGATGCCACCGACAGGTCCGTGCTGACTAGCAGTGGTCTTTGGAACAGTCTCATAACCCCGCGTTCTGAAGATCCATTTGACTGACTTGAGTCTTTCATTTTTGTTGCATTTTGATTTTTGAGGTTTATCCTTTTAAGGATAAGAGGGGAATGAATGCACGTTTCATTTCCAGTATAGCTCATCTTTGTGTAGCAAAGGCAGCAGGCCTTCGATATGACTTGCTCAGTGGGGTTCAGCACGGTCTGCAGCCCCACGGTCGTGCTGAGACGGAAGCCAGCAGGAGGCTTTAGTCGGACTCCGTCTGCTCAGAAACCTCGAGCAGCAGCGAGCTTGTCTGTTTCACTTGCTGGCGTCCTTTATAAGATTTCGTTTGAAATCTTTTTTTCTGCTGAAATTTATTTTGAAAGCCCCTGACATTGCCTTGATCTTTGAAAGGAAATACAGTTCTAGGTTTCCTATTATATAATTTTTGTTATTTCTTTTAATCACCGATTCTTTAAAATGTTACTGACAAGTCTCAGATTTTCAGCTTTAGCAGCTTTGGTGCCGTCCCATGTTTGTCAGGACGTGACTGACTGACGGCACACAGACCTGGCAGTGTTTTTCCAGCTGTTCAGCTCAATTACAGATGCCACTTTAGTTGGGAATTCTTTGTTTTTTCCCAGATTTTAATTATTTACTTTTAGAGAGAGGGGAAGGGAGGGAGAAAGAGAGAAACATCAATGTGTGGTTGCCTCTTGCGCACTCCCCACCAGGGACCCAGCCTGCAACCCAGGTGTGTACTCTGACTGGGAATCAAACCGGTGACCCTTTGGTTTGCAGGCTGGTGATCAGTCCACTGAGCCACACCAGCCAGGGCTTAGTTGGGCATTCTTGTACACAGAAGTCAGCAGTTTCTGCCTTCATTTAATCATTCTGTTGGATCACATCATAACTTGCAGTGTTGAAGTTACCAAATACTGAATGTGAGGTTGTAAATTTTCCCTCAATTTCTTACAAAAGCTCTTTAACAGCATATATGTAATAACCTCTATTTACTAATTTTGAGATACTTAAAAGAGAATAGCTGCTAAATGTCTTAGTTTCCGATGTTTCCTTTATTTACCATTCTTGGCAAATCAGCTGCCTGCAGACTGGCATGGCAGACAGCCATTCCAGGCTTGATTGTTTGAAAAGGAGCAGTGTGTCCTTAAATCTCTCCTTCCCCAAAGACACCCTGCTCGGTGCACAAGCACATCACTGGCTCTTTCACAGAACGAGATGAAGTGTGCCTTTGTATTTGTGATTGGAGTTGAATCCTCTGGGGATGTGCAGAATATTGGTCTTTTGGGTCTAGAGAGAGATGATGCTGTGAAAAGTAGCATGATTCATTTCATAAACAAGGAAGACTCATCGCCAAGGGTTAAATAAAATAAATGGAGTTTTTAATGGCACTGGCAGGAATACTGATTTTACTGTGTTTAACTGTCTCCTATTAACCTTGTTGCATATCTCCCGATTACTAATGAGCTGCTGTTGGTGATAACTTTTTATATAACTGTTATATAAATGTGCTTACTGTAGTTTCTAAAGGTGATGTTTTAGGTGACTTTTAATTCCTGTGATGGCAGGTTCACACTTTGGACCTGGCTGAGGGAAGGAAGTAGAGACAGAGCAGTTTGTTTTGTATAATGCCTCCTCTGTATATCGGGGGCAAGGAGGTGCAATAAATGAAGGCATGGGTGAAGTGACAAGTTTTCCTCTTTCTTGTGCTTATTTACAGCCACACTAAAAATCAACGGTGAGATTAGAAGTGTGAAAAGATTGCAGCTGCTGCCAGAATCTTTTATTTGCAAAGAGGAAGTAGGTAATATAACCATAATTTAACTTTGGGGATGAAGCTTTGAGAGGTTCACTTTTAAAAGACTGAAAGGTAATATTAAAAAAACTGAAAGTTTCTGAATGAGATCAAAGCAAATTGGAGACGGTATTACAGAGTCTGTGTTTCCTGTTTTTCTTAGGGCTCTGGAATGCGGGCTGGTACTTACACTGTCGTTACATGATGACTCTCACATGTAATTTGCCGCACACAATTGATGCTTCATAATTCCTGAATTAATTGTAGTGGATTTTTCCAGCACTGTGTTTAACCCGTGTGGAGAGGATCTGTGTTTCGTGGAAACCATATAGTGAAGCTTCATTATTAAAGATGTTTGCTTAAACATATATAAATTTGGTTGCTATTTGATACAGATTGGAGCTTTACCAAAAGTTGGCATTCTAGGCATGGTTTTGCTTATGTTCTATACAATTATTAATAGATGCAAAGAAGACAAGTTTTCCTGTTTGTTTGTTCATTGAAGCCAAAGAATGAGAGGTTGGTCGGTAGGCGGCTGACGGAGAAGAGACGGGTGCAGAGGGACTGTCACCTCTGGGTCTGGTTTGTGTCTGTGCAGGTGTCACTCCATGTCAGCCTCCTCGTAGACTTAGGGGGGCTTTGAAGTCCGGATGGAGGGCGGTGTGGCGTAGTGGGGAGAAGACAGTTAAGGCCGCGTCTTTCAAGGGAAGGCCCCCTAGATCTGGATCCGTGCTTCGAAGGCCTAGAAACTTAGTCTCATTATCCCCAGGGGAGGTCAGGCTTTGAGAGACTGACCTGTATGAACTGAACCTGGTAGGAAAAGAAGGCATCAGAACACAGCTAACCTTTGAGAGCACCAGGGGCTCGGGGTGCTGATCTCCCATGCAGTCAAAAATCCGCACGTAACTTTTGGCTCCCCCCAAACTCAACTACAGTTGACCCTCGGCATCCGAGGGAGACTGGTTCCAAGACTCCCCTGTCGATACCAGCACCCACAGGCCTCAGGCCTGGATGCTCAGGCCTCTCGTATAAAATGATGTGGAGCAGTGCATACAGTTGGCCCGCTGCCATCCACAGATTCCCAACTGTGGGCGGAAAACAGTGTTTTCTCTCTGCCGTTGGTTGAATTCAAGGGTGCAGAACCAGGGGATATGGAGGACCGAGTGTGTATTCATTCACAAAAACGTGTGTATAAGTGGACCCGTGCACTTCAAACCTGTGTTGTTCAAGGGTCAACTGTACATTTTTATAATGGTCTCTGGACGTTTACTGCCATACCAGACCAGTGTTTCTTAACCTTTTTGTCCTTACGAATCCACCAATGAGCGTCTGTACACATTCCCCACGCTCCCCCCACCCCATCATTCTCTCCCACGAAAATTTAATACCATAGATACACCATGTGCTTGTATACTGTGGCCCTTTGGAGGGGCACATACCACTGTAATAACTAGGGGTTTATTTTTTTGCCCTCTAAGAACCGATTTTTGCCCTTCGGAGGCAATATTGCCCCCAGCGAGAATGCACGAACTGAACTCATGAGTCCGAGAAGATGGTCTTACCCTCAGGACCAGAAATTCCTTGACTATAGCACTGTATATTCCTTTCTATACTGTAGGGGATAGAAATACTTTACACTCTATAATGGTAGAGGTTATGCCCGTTTTATAATCAGGAAATAGGTCTAGAGGAGGTTATTACTTCAAGGTCATGGAGCTAATAAATGGTGGAATTAGGATTGCAATGGATGTGACTCCTAAGCCTGTTTTTAAAAAGAACTTTTATAGGACCGTGCTCAGATTTACATTTGTTACCTGGTTTCTGTTAAAAGGGAAATGAAAAGGAAGGAGAAAGGAAATGAAAGGGAGGGAAAACGTTTTAATACTGTTTTATTGCAAGTTTATGGACTATATTGAATATTTTTAATGTAGCGGTTTTTATGTTGGGTAGTAATTTTTACTGTGTCTTGTACCTAGTATATACTATATGTTGTTATTCATCTTTTTATTTATAAATTTCTAATTTTATAGGTCAATGAAGGAAAAATTTTGTTTATAAAAATCAATTTTCACACTTGAAAAAGGCTGTTAAACCAAAATGATTTTTAAATATCTTGAAATTTGATTTCAGCTTGAGATTGTAGTTCATGCAGCACAGATTTAGAGTTTAGCTGCATGTGTTTTCATATTCATTATCAGCCGGGTTGTGATGTGTTTTATGTGTCATAGGTAGTGAGATGGAATGGGGACGCAGCAAGCATGAGTGACGCACCCTAGGCCCTGTGGGTGGAGCTTTGAATTTTAACCACTTGGTGGTGGTGGTAGTGTCTCCTTTAAACCATTGAGCAAACAGGTGTGGGTCAGAGGGTTCAAGGTTATGCACTTGGCAAACATACAGCAGAACTGAAGTGGGAACTTCAGGCTCTTCAGATCTTTATATATCTGACAGTGTACGTGCTGTAGTGTACGTGTGAATCGCCTGGGGGTTTTAGTAAAATGCCGGTTCCCATTGAGTGGGTCTGTGGTGGGTCCTGAGATCCAGGACGTCGAAACGTTTCCCAGATGACGCCGATTCAGGTGGTCCGTGGACCACTTTGGGTGGCAGTTTAGTGGCTGACGTGGGTGCTTTGGAGCCGTACTCAGGTGTGTGCCCTGCTCTGCCACTTACTATAAGGCCTTGGATGGGCTTTCTTTGTCTTGTCCTGTTTTTAAAGTGGGAATAACAGGATTTAACCCTTAGGGAGAACTGCTGATTCTAAAGGATGCTTGAGAAACTGCTTGACGTGGTTCCTTACACATAATCACTGTGTGATAAATGTCACTCTGCTGGGATCTCAGCTCCCCAGGAGCAGCTCTCCACTCTGTCCCAGGGCCCAGACGGATTGGCAGATGCTCAGAAACCCTTGGCTGTGTGTACGCGTCTCACACCAGTGTTTCCTACTGAACTGCAGCCTAGAAGCTATAGAAGTTGGGAATAGCCCAATTTATATGATATTATGCGAATTTTAGCTTTAGATCTAAGATCCAATTTTCAGAGTCACACACTATGTACTTCCCTTCAAGTGTAGATTTCGGACTATGTTTATGTAGGCATTACTTATGAAAATGTATTTACCACTTTGATTTGGTTTGGCTGAAGTAGAGGGTAGCATTTCATGTTTTTCCACTTTGTTTTGAGTTTTTATTTTTTATTTTAAAATGTATTGTAGGGGAAGATGTATCCAAGGTATATAAAGATCTTCAGAAACTTTCTCGCCTCTTCAAAGACCAGTTGGTGTACCCTCTTCTGGCTTTTACCCGACAAGGTGAGCAGCGATGGCGAAGGGTCACAGGTTGAGGGGCTAGAACGAGTGGTCGGTTGGTATGGTGCTGTGCTCCTGGCCCTTCCCTCTTTTCTCCTCCCAGTGCCGCCGTTCTGCTCTGACTTTAGGCTTAACTGTCCTCCCTTCCTGTCTGTGTTTTCACAGCACTTTGCGTGTATCTTTACTGCGGTCCTTTTTTCAGTGTGTCGTGACTGTTGGTGTGATTTCTTTCCACTTAAGTGTGTGCTTGAGAGCAGGGAGCGTGCCGACTTCACCTCTGTATCCTCACGGCCTAGCACGGGTCTGGCCCAGAGTGCGTTTGAGAGAGAGATAAGTAAATGATGTATAGCCTGTGTATTGGGTCTAAGTTTTTTTTAAACAAAATTTACTGGAGCTGTATGCTGGTTACTTTGGCTATTTCACATGTGTTCTTTCTTAATGCTAACAACTTTGAAGCAAATTTTATTCCCATTGTGTAGATGATGAAACTGTATAATTCAGTCGGGTTTATAATTCACTCAGGACCCTTGTTTAGTCAGCTTTCTCTTGCTTGTGTGGGAGTAGAAGCTGCTCTAAAGCCTCAGTGACTCACAGTGCACGTGTTCGTGCTCAGGTACGTGTCGTGCGTGGCTCGCGTTGCCTGAGGGGCGGCCCTGGTCCAGGGCCTGCTCTCCTGGTGGCCCAGCCACCCCTGGTTCTTAGAGCTTCTGCTCGGCGGTGATGTGCCACTCCATGCACGTTTCCCTGGACAGGACAGTCCAGATGGCCAAGCCTGACCGTGGCAGGTGGGAAGTGTGATTATACGGGAGAAAATGGTTGAGAATTGTAATCTACCACAGTCCTTTAGTGGGTAAATAATTTCAGATTTGTATAAACAGATACGTGGTTTTTATTTGCCATCTCAAGTCGCACGGTGCCAAGGCCATTATTACCATGGGCTTCTTTAATTGGTGGTGAGGGAAGAGCATAATGTGGATTTTAAAACCCTTATTGGATTTTGATTCTCTTCACTAGTGGAGAATGCTATCACAGATATTCAAAGGCCCTGATAATGGAAAAATAATTTTCATTTGACTTTGGGATAGCATTTTCTTTTCTTGGTATTGCTTCTGAGTTTATCTCCCCTCCCTTTTGTAGCCTGCCCAGTAGCAATCGCTAACACTTGGGGGCTGTTGTGTGCCAAACGTTGTGCTAAGCCCTTTGTCTGTGTTAGCACAGCTAACTGTCCACGTGGTGCGGTGGGTGGTACTGTTAACCGCTTTACAGGAATTGGAGTTAGATGGAGTTGGAGTCACGTGTCCAAAGGCGCACGGCTAGTGAGTGGCAGCGCTGGGAGCCGGTTATAAAAGCCAGTGAATTATCCATCTTTTGTAGTTGAGCAGAGACTTTTTTGTTGCACTGAATATTGCTTGAAATAAAAGAGGCCATTGACTGTCTGCAAATTGTCAGTTATTTGATCTGTATTAAAAGGTATTTGTCTTTCCACTGAAACATAAAGGGATCAAGGGGCTTTGAGTTAGTAGTAGTTCACCTGGGGTTAGAAGTTGGTTGTAGATACCTGTGCCTGTATGCTGGAGACTGCCATCTAATTTGTTACTTCTCTCTGAAGGAGCACGTTGCCAACTGTGATGTGGAAAGTGTGGGGAAGGCTGGGTGCCCTGTACTCAGTGGTACTTGTTCTTTTTTTCCTTTTAGCACTGAACCTACCAGATGTATTTGGGTTGGTAGTCCTTCCGTTGGAGCTGAAACTACGCATCTTCCGACTCTTGGACGTTCGTTCCGTCCTGTCTTTGTCTGCGGTTTGTCGTGACCTCTTCATTGCGTCAAGCGACCAGCTTCTGTGGAGGTGTTTGTATCTGAGGGATTTTCGAGGTGATTCCATGATGAAATGTTAGCAAGAAAGGGGTCTTTTGTACTGAGGTCTTAATTCTTTTTTTTTAATCAAAGGGGAGGGAAGAAGACTTACATTTTTGTTATTATTGTTTAATCCTCATCTGAAGACATGCTTATTGATTTTAGAGAGAGAGGAGAAGAGGGAGGGGCAGGAGAGAAACATGTTAAAGAGAAACATCGATCAGTTGCCTCAAACATACCCTGACCAGGGGCCAAACCTGCAAGCTGGGTGTGTGCCCTGACTGAGGATCGAACCTGTGACATTTTGGTTGATGGGACAGTGCTCCAACCAACTGAACCATCTGGCCAGGGCCCTTACCAGTGTTTTTTTAAGCTGTCGTTTGATTTGGCACCGGTGGGTCATGAAATTAATTTAATGGGTCACTGTACAACAAAAAAAAGGCAAAAGAAAAATCAGCAGCATTTTATAAAATATATTTCAGTTACGTAGATATATACTGTGTTGTAATGTAAAATAATTGTAGTTCACATAAAAAAAATTTGGATGATGGTGTTAGAATTGATAACATGCCACTTTAGCAACTTTGAATATCTATGGGTGGATTTCCTTTCCTTTCAAAAAAATAAGAGTATCATGTGGAGTCTTCTGAATTGTCAAAAAACTTGTATTTTTCTTTTAAAACTTCAAAATGTCAGAAGTGCAAATCACCTAGTTTTTCTTTTCTTCCTTCTTGATCCCTAAGGTCCTCATTCTTTATTTCTGCCCCTGAATCCAAAGTTTAAAATGTTATTTTGTCCCCGGAGGCAGCAAATGTCATCTCAGAAATTTAAAAAGAAATCATAGTCAAAATGAAAGGACAGAATGCCCAACATAGGTGACAGAACCAACCAGAAAAAACAGCAGGCCACGTTAAAAGTACTCGTGAAAGGAGCAGAGACTGTTTACTTGTATATTCAAGTTCAGGTTTAAAATGTAATCAGTTTCTATCGCATTTCTAGATTGTGGTCCACAAGCTCATTGGGAGCTGAGCTGCTTAATGCTGGATGAATGAAGCATTTTAACCCCTTACTTTTTGTTTTTCCTTTGTAGATGGTACTGCCAGAGTTCGAGACACAGATTGGAAAGAAGTAAGTGTTCTTGGCAGAGAAATACCTAGTGAATTAGTGCATTAAGGGCGTATTTTCACTTTATTATGATGTAGTGAAATCTGTTTTCATTAAATTTATTGCTAATTTTCAGTAAATGGAATGTTTTCAATGTTTATTTTAGACTCAGCCCTCCCCTTTTTTTTGTAATTACACAGGCAGAAAATCTTAACACAGTGATTGTTTCACCTTTACTTAGTATAAAACACTCTCCTTTCTGTTGCAAAAAAGTTTTAAATGAACTGCTTCTGTGCTGGAGTAGTCTTCAGTAGTTTGGCAAGACAATAATACAAGTGAAAAGAATAAGTGATTGGATTTTATTTGCAGATGTCTGCTGTAAAAGACATTGATAAGACTGAGGAAAAACTTGGGATGAAGGACTAGAGAAAAATAAAGTTCAGTGACAGTATTCAAATATGTACAAAATATTGGGTTGGCTGAAAAGTCTGTTTAGTTTGTAAAATAAAGGACACATTTTTAATTTTCCCCAATAACTCTACTGATTTGGATATTTTGAGTATGTCAGCCATCTCCTGCTGTCTAGTGGGTAGAGGCCATGGCTGCTGCTAAACGTCTTCCAGTGCATAAGACGGCCCCACGGCGAAGAATTATTTGGACAAAATGTCAGTAGTGCCAGGGAACTTTGCAAAACCACTTTTGACACGTTCCATCAGTCACAGCACCTTCTCCATACACTGCCCAAATTTTTTCATTTCAGCTGTGTTTTTACCCTGCTTGAAATAATAAAGCATAATATGCTGAAAATTATGTATTTTCTTCCATCTTCAGTATTAAATTGGCTGCACAAAAATTTGCCAGTTTTGATAAGTCTTTTAAATAAATGCACGGCTGTCACAATACAATCTAACGAAATTGTTTCGAATGAGGCTAAAGACAACTAGGCACTACTAGAGCCATCGTATGGAAAAACGAAATAAACTTTTTGGCCAACCCAGTATGTTCCATCCTCTAAAACAGGGGTGTCAAACTCATTTTCACCAGGGGCCACATCAGCCTTGAGGTTGCCTTCAAAGGGCCGAACGTAATTTCAACTCCTTTACTATGAACAAGTAGTTACATTTGTATAGTCCTAAAATTATTTCAGCCTTTTGAAGGCACCTGTGAGGCTGATGTGGCCCCCGGTGAAAATGAGTCTGACATCTCTGCTCTAAAATAAGCATTTTTTTGTTCTTGTTTAAATTGAGGTCCATTAGGGACATAATTTAAGTGAAAAAGGGAATTTAGGTACTGCCCTCCCTCCATGCTGTAACTTTATATGTTGTGGCATGATATTTTCAGCAAATACTTAAATGTTCCACTTTTGAAAAGGCTGACTTAAAATTGCGTATTAGCAGGGGAGCTCTGGATCGCAGTCTTGGAACTACGTGTCACTCCTTGATCCCTCCTTTGGGTTTATTGTTGCTCCGAGTTGGCACAGTTGCTCGGTTGCAGTGTGGTTAAAGAGCAGAGTTCATTCCCTGTTGTATCCAGAGCCACTACCTTACTCCCTCACATAGAAACTGGAAAAAGCTCTTTCTGTGCACTGGTTTCTTTGTTGGCCTTGCTGGTGTGGGGAGAGTGCGGAGCCGTACAGTGAAACCAAGTTGGAACTTCGGGGAGATGTCTGGTCACTTACCAGGTCTTATTCTTGGCCTTCTTCAGTTGTACAGGAAGAAGCACAAACAAAAAAAAGAAGCTCAGAGACGGCGTGCGCTGTTCCTGCTGCCACCGCCCCACCCCGATCCTTTCTATCCCAGCCCCTTGCCCCCCAGGCCCTTCCCTCCCAGCCCCTTGCCCCCCAGGCCCTTCCCTCCTAGTTCTCTCCTTCCGCCAGGAATTATCGGTGGTGAATATGATGAAAGGCTCATACTTCCCTATGTGGGAGATCCGATCAATTCACTCATTCCTGGGCCTGGGGAGGTGCCCAGTCAGTTCCCTCCACTCAGACCCCGTTTCGATCCCATCGGCCCACTTCCAGGACCTAACCCCATCTTGCCAGGGCGAGGTGGCCCCAACGACAGGTTTCCCTTAAGGCCCAGCAGGGGTCGGCCAACTGACAGCCGGCCACCATTCATGTGATTAATTGGTAATCCCACTTCTGGAGCTGTTTGGTTTTGTTTTCTTAAAACTACAGATGTCATCTTATTGGGGTGCAGACTTCTAGTGTTTTCTGTGGTAGTGAGAAATGGGGTCACAGAAGCCTTTCAGTAGATACAAGGAGGGACCCCAAAAAACCCAGAATTACCTTCTGGAGGGTGGGCCCCTTGTAGCGAATTGTTCCCCGACAAGGTGAGTGTTCCGGGAACCTGTCTGTACCAGTCAGTGCACTGAGAGGCTGCACTGGGCTTCAGTAAATTGTTTTGAGGACTCATCATGTTTGCCCCTTTCCTGATGGGTGATTTAGGAGCGCGCCTGCCCGCACCCTGCTGAGTGTCCAGCAGTTTTTGACCAAAAACAGCGTAACCCCTGTGTGCCACCCTCCCTAGTCACCAGATTTCGCCCCTAGTGACTTTGTTTTTTGTTTCCCCAAGTGAAAAAGTCCTCAAAGGGAAATGTTTTGCTGATGTTGAAGTGAAACAAAAAACAGCAGAAGCACTAAAAGGCGTCAAGATTGACAAGTTTAAAAACTGTTTTGAGCAGTGGGAAAAACATCTTGATGTATTGATTGCATTAAATGGAGAGTACTTTGAAGGCGACCGAAGTTTAAACACGTAAGAGTAAATTGATAATTTTTAGTAAATGCATACTGGGTTTTTTGGTCGTTCCCCCCCGCCCCCTTGCATATTAAAGCTGCAGCGCACTGTGGCCCAAAGGTTACTAGGGAACAGTTGGCTGCTGACTTCCCTCCCTAATTCCCCTCTGGAATGAAGGCTGTTTACCGATAATGTTCTGTACCAGATTTTCAAAAAATTTAACTGTATATTATGTGGCAGTCTTGACTTTTATTATGGAAAGATAATGCAGCAAATGTTCAGAAGAGCTGCACAACATCACTTGGACATTTCAGGATGATCAGAGAACCTTTTCAGTATCATCAGATTGTTGCAGGAGATTTAAAAACTTTTCGTGGCACCCTTTCTTCAAAGGAAATCATTTGCAGAGGCCTGATTGCTAAAATGAGTGAGAATTGAGCTGGACTTTGGACACCCACCCGCTTATTCAGCCTCCTCCCTGGCCCTGCAGCTCTTTCCCAGGTTCTGGGCAGCACTGTTGGATGGCCAGTGGCAGGAGGGACTCTTGTCCTGTGTCTCGCTGCTTCTGCAGGTATGATCGTTGTCCCTTGTGTTCTGAACACTCGGTGCCTAACTTGTAACCTTGAGTAGAGGACCTCTTTTAACAACAGTGTCTAACTGATTTGAATGCTGGTCAGGTTCTTATTCTTCAAAGATAGCCTCATATTTGAAGAACGTTTATTTTTTAAGATTTAAAATACACAAAGTGCAAAGTTTATTTTTCCTACAACAAGAAAAAGGCCAAACAGAACTGTCTCACCACACAGACAACTACAGAAACATGCTACAGTGACACAGTCTGAACCACAGCACAGGAGCAGAACACCACTGGTATCTGCAGAAAATATTTCAGAATATTGCCAGTGTCTTCCTGCTTTTTAAAAAAATTGTTTTGCATATAAGGAAATGGTTTGGAATGTTATATGCTACAAGAATATTTTGCGTCCTACATATGTGTGAAAGTTTTTTTTTTCTTACACATAATCATCTTTCCATCACAGTGGAGAAAATTCATTCAGTAATACAGTTTTCCAGGGGCCATGTCACCTGTAGGAAGTAGCTTAATGCAAAAAGGACTGGAGCTGTTGGTGTTTTTGTGGAGTAGGTAAAATAAGTGTCCGCTACACGCAGTATTTGGCTTTAAATGGAGCTGGGCTGGAAAAGTCGCCCTGAAGCTTTGATGGGTCTGACTATGTCTGAGTTCTCCAACATGCCCTCCGTGCCTGCGTAACGCTAGGTTGTACTGTGTGTGCACAGTGAGGGTGGGGGGCCTAGTGATAAGCAGAAGCACCAAATACTGTAAAGCAACGAGTTTTCCAAACCCAGGGTTTCCAAATGGTCCTTGAGAGGCCCCTGGATGGTGCTGATGTCCCAGAGACAGACTGCTTTCCAGCCTCACCCCCGACTTCCCGGCCCGTGTGACAGGTCCCTCAGTTCAGGGCGTTGGCAGTGTGCCAGACACCTGAATATGCAGCCCTCGCCGTGGTTTATTCTTCAGTGCTCAACGCTTCACCTCTCGAAGAGCTGAGTTTATAGGTAGAAGCTTGCAAACTCAGTGCTGTTTTCATTACACTGAGGCTGTGGAGCTCTATGTATTGCTGGTGTATGATGAGAAATCATGGTTTAGCGATAGCCTAGTCTCTGATTCACCAACATCACTGACACATCGTAATGGGAACGAGATGGCTTGGGCGTGGGGCGTGCCTTTTAATAAGATGCTGGTCTGCACTGTTGGCTTGGAGTCTTCACAGCTTCCTGTGAGCCCCTTGTTTTCCCCTTTAGTTACTTTTGTTAACAGGAAATTGTTCCCCCTTCCCACCACCTTTGTCCATAGATGAAAGATACGGTTTGGTGTGGCTGGAAATTGAATCATGGGAGGTATGCTCTCCAACTCAAGGTTTTATGATTCTTTATGTAAGAACAGTTGAATCCTGTTCTCTCTTGCCTGGCTCTAATTCCTGAGATCATTGCTTAGCCTAATGTCTCTATACTTACTACTGTGACAGAGCTGGACACACCTCCCTTTGCCCCCTGTACTCAGGGCCCGGTGTCAAGGTTTGCCTTCCTGGTGCCCTGGGCAGTGGCTGCCGAACCACAGAGCCTCAGGGAGGAGCCGGATGGGTCCCAGTCCTCTGCTGGGTCTGAGCGTGGGCACTGCTCCTTCGCACAGTCTCCAGGTGACTCCATGGGATGTGGAGTGGATATGGTCACTGGGAAGCTCTAGGTAGGTCATGGGAAATAAGGATTTAATCTTGAGTGTCTCCTGGGATTCCCCAAAAGGTTATAGCACTTAAATTTCTGCTTTTTCATAGTAAAACAGTGAAATATTGAGAGGAAGAAAATGTTAACTTCTGCTCTAGACTCAGTGAAAGACTGGAAAGTGGATACTTAAAATCTGAGAGTGGATATTGAAATTACACATGGGAGGACCAATCAGGATAGAAATAGTGAAGGGTATGTAAGATTCTAAAGGATGTGCACACACATTGTAGAAGGAATGTTTACTCTTAGATTGGTTTTCCCTCAGTGGATGCCTCACGAACCCCCAGGAGCATCTCCCAGCCGTTTCCGTCTCCTCGGCCGCCACTTGGGAGCTGCGAGCGCAGGATCCCAGAGTCGGGGGTTCTGTGGGGCTGCACGTTTGTGTGGGAACACGAGGGAGCTTCTGTGCCCTCCACGTACTGTTTGGTCATGAACTGATTTGACTGACTTTAGCCCAGCCTTCCAGTTTGTCTCTCACCAAACCGGAAGTTCTGCCCTCTGTGAGAGCAGGGCTGTCAGATCATTTTCACTGGGGGACATGTCAGCCTCGGTGGCCTTCAAAGGGCCGAATGTAATTTTAGGACTATAAATGTTAACGACTCCTTAACAGTTAAGTGAGAGCTTGGCACTGCCGCTGGGTAGAAACAAGGTGCTGGGCCGGGTTCGGCCTGCGGGCCTTGTGTTTGCACCTGTGCATTAGAGTCTAAATACTAGAGTGAAACTCAGTTTAATCAGTGACTGCTCAGGAGTCAAAGGCAGCCTTGACCTTTGTCAGGCCAGTTGGTGACCACCAGCTTGCTGTCTAGGATAAAGACCATCCGAGACGGGAAGGTGCTCCTGGGCCATGCACTGCTCCTCCAAACGAGTTAGTTGCTTCCACCTGCAAGGCCGACCCAGCCAGCCTAAACTGGCCAACCCGCATCCTCTCCCCAGGTTACGTGCACACAACAACGTGGGCCGCCAACCTGCTTTTGAAGCCCTCGGGGCAGCTCCAGTGGGGCCCTGCTGCTGGAAAGATCCCCTGGGGCCTGTAGTGCAGTGAGTGGTCAGGAAGGGACTCCCGGTCCTGGATCTTCTCTGTACAAACCCCAGTGTTGTCCGGGTCTGCTTGCCCAGCCTCTTCTGTCTGAGGCTGACACTGGCACCTCCCCGCACCCGCACAGGAAGCCCTGCAGACAGCTCCTCTCCTTGGGGGCCCTGCTCTGGGTGGGGAGGGGATCTCCTGGGTCCTGATTCTACTTTCTCCCCCCTCCTTGTAGACTCAGTTTAAGAGTCTTGAGACCTCTTTCTCCAGGGAAAAAGACTGCACAGAGTTTCTTCAGCTTATCTCACTTTACTAGTCTCTGTGTTGATTAGATTCTGTTCCTGGGCTAGTGACTTCCTCACATTGATACTCGTAGAAGTAAAACAGCTTGTTTCTTCAATCTTAACATTTTGCTTACAGTTTATTCCAACCTGAACGTGCCCTGAGCCCCACTGTGTGCCAGGCAGTGTGCTCCCTGCTTTACTCACCTGGCTCGTTCATGAAGTACCTGCACGGTTTGCCTCTCCCTTGAACACGTCACAGCAGATTCAGGTGAGAACTTCCAGCACGTGGTTCAAGTTCAGGTGCTTAGGGTTGGCTGCTACTGTATGTGTTACTGTGTGAGTGGAGGCCGTCGCCCCAGAAATGCTGAGAGGTAGAACTGAGTGGCCCTGAGCACGGACTGAGGGGTGGGAGGGAATGGCGTGTAGATGAAGAGAACACGGAATGAGCGGGTGAGAAGTAGTGTGCATTCCAGTGACCCTAGGAAGCTGACTTTACATCTAATTAAACCGCAGGGCCCTCTGATCCTGCTGCTGGGGGTGGCCCGGGGAAGCGCGCTCTGGCTGGCTGGTGCGGGTGTCTGTCGAGGCTGCATGTTTGAGTCCCCACTCACTGTGCTGCCCTTGACCACAAAACAAAAGATCTCTGTCATGTGTCAGCCTTGCCAATCAGCTTAGAGGGGAAATGCTGCCCTTTCTTTGGGTCTAAATGGTGAGACAAAGCAAAAAATGCCCAACAAACAACCTTTTACAGTCTCTACAGAGTGACTCCCCACCACCCCTGCTTCGTGTCCTTTCCCATCTAAAACATGTCAGTGATTGAAGTTAAACGTTTGGAAGGAGCGCACTGGCCCGTGCGAGAAAACTGTCCTTGGTCTGGTCGTTCACGCACAGCCGGTGGGGAAATCGGGGTGCCGGCTGTAAACGGCTCCCTCACGGGGCACCTGTGCACGGCTGTGGGAATCACGGGGCCGTCCTGACGGGAGTCTGTGCTGTTGGACTCGCACTGCCCGGGAGAGAGTTTGAGTCGAGATGGCTTTAGGGGCAACGGTCAGAATAAAGGAAAACAGGGAAATTCAAGCCACTTAGTCCTTGTGTACGGAGCCACGGGTCGGCTCATGGAGGAGAGGCCCGGCTGCGGCGAGTGTGCACGCACACCGGTGCTGCCCCCATGGAGCGGCTTCCCCACCCTCTGGGCTCAGGGCGCATTCACAGCGCTCAGGCGACAGACACAGAGGCTTGGGTGTCGAGACCAAAAATGGGCTCCTTTGGTCTGAGTGTGGCTTGCACTCGGCCACGGCGTGGAGAAGCCGTCTAGCAAGTCGGCCCTTTGCTGTGTTTGCGCTGTAGTTGATTACTGCAGGAGAGGTGGGCGAGGTTGACTCCTTCCCAGCGCGGTCTGTGGAGACCGGTGAGTGCCTCGGGCACTTTCTTCAGCTCCTCACGCGTGGGCTTCTTGGCGTTCCACCCTGCCCGGCCAGTTCCCTCTCAGCCTTTCATTCAGAATGGAGCTCTAGGCCAAGGTCACCCTCATTTTCTCCTCCCTCTCCCCCTTCCCTGGGGACAGTGAGGGGCAGACACATCTCAGTCGTGTGGGGGACTGAAGAGGTGACATGGCCGTGTTCTGGTGTCCTGGGCTCTCCGGGACCAGGAGGTTGGGTCCGGCACCTACAACGTTCCTAGCACCAGGTGCGTGGTGATTCGGGCGGGCCTGCTCCCCCGGCTGGTCCCGGAGGCCGTGGGATATGGGGGAAGGGGCCCTGGAGAGGGTGTCGCGACTACACTGTCCAGCTCTGCAGTCAGCTTGTTACCTAAATAGGTTTGGATTAAACGAGTTAAAGCTGCTGTCTTTACGCAGGAATTCCAAGACTTGGACATGTAATATGTTCTACCAATCTCAAAACAAGGAATAAAAAGCGTTTCCCCAGTGTGCTTGGCCATGGGACCCCTGGGTAACTGAGTGGCCTGCCGACACCCTGCTGTGCAGTTTGTGACGTGCCAACCTAGAAATGACTGTCCTTGCACCTTCTGCTCCTGTGACCATCTGCTCGTTCTCTCTGGTTCCCCGTGTGTCCTTAGGTAGTAAACAACACTCCTGGTGGGAATGCAGAGAGAATTCCCGGTGGGGAGCAGAGTGTGGAGGGGCCCCCACCTCACTCCTTCCCGGGGATGTCGAGGGCCTCGTCCTCCTCTGGGAACTAGAAACAGTCCCTAAAAGGACCTGTGGTCTGCGCTTGGCTGCCCACTCGGGACGTGAGCGGTGTCCCCAGAGTCCCCCCCTCTGCTTCTGCGGAGTTCTGGAAGGCCCCACCTGCCACACAGGACCTAGTCTCTTTCCGTTGTGATCGAGATCCCGCTGGTGGCCGGGCAAGACGGGCCCTGCCTGCCGGCCTGGTCTGAGGAGTGGTGTCCGGATGAAACGGCTGAACGAGGGGGAGGTGAGAGGTTCCCCTGGCTGGGCCTCCCTCCTCCTGTTTGCAAAACTGTCACCAGGTTACTGCCTCCTGTAAGGCTGAGGTCCGACTGGAGTGTCTTCACTTGGTGGGGGATCGAGGGGGCAAGGCCTAGAGGGGCCTCTCCCGAAGGTGAGCAGACGGCCAACCGGAGGTGGGAGCAGCCACACACACAGATGTCTCACGAGCTCGTCCGAGGCAGGGAAGCAAGCATGTGGGCGGGTGGGACGTTGCGACGCCCATCCCATCGTTGGGGCCCATTTGAGGAACCTGGAGGCTCTCAGAGGCCCACTGCTCAGCTGGACAAGCTGGAATGTCATGGTGAAGGAAAATGGGAACACGTGTAGGTACTCAGCTCCTGGGTCAAAGGTGTTTAGAAAGTGTATTCTCGGACCCTCCATTCTGTTCCCGTCAGGAACCGAGGCGGAGAAGGAAGATGAGGCAGGAGGGGGGAGAGTGTAAGGGCACCGCCTGGTCCCAGGCCGGACCCCCTAGTCAGAGAACAGGCTGGCGAAGGACTTCCTCAGGTTGCGGATGGTCTCGGCCTTGGCCTCGTCCTCACTCGGGGGCCCACGCTGGGAAGTGTCGGAGGTGCTGAGGCTGTTAGTCAGGGACTGGGATTTGCTGAAACAGAAAGGCAAGGGAGTTTGGGGGTGACAAGGGCCGCACTCCTGAGGAAATAGTTGTGGGGGGCTCGCCTGGATGCCGGTGGGTGAGCCCGGTCACCACAAGGACATTAGGACCAGAAACCAGGCCTCCCAACGCTTACCCGACCCCGGGGACGTCGCCCGAGCTCCCTCACCTGCACCAGGTCCAATGCTGACTCGGGCCGGTCGGACCGCTCGCGCCTCTGTGCGCAAGCCCACCTGGAGCCCTGGGCAGCGCTGGCTCAGCACCAGCTTGCGGGCGCCCCTCCCGGGCTTCCTAGCACGTGGGGAGTCAGGCCTGTGTTCTAGACTCCCCCCTGCCATCCCACCCCTCTGGCCACGCGCAGGTAACTTTCTGCTTGTCGGTACCAGGTGCGGTCGCCTGACCTGCCCTCAGGCGGCTTCTAGCTCTTTCTGGGATTCGATTCCCACCTCTTCCTTAAGCCCCCACTGCTGATTCCACCCCATTTGGGTTTTGAATGGTGCCTGCCGTTTGACCCGCAGTGGGTGGACTTCTGTCCCAGCCCAGTGCTGGGCGGCGGGGCGCAGAGCTGAGTGCAGCTCAGAGGCCCGAGGGCGGGTGGAGGTGGCGGACACGGGAAGGGGTGACACGACTGTCTCCGAGTCGGAGAGAGCCACACGTGGTCCTGTCATCACTGCAGAAACTCAACATCCTCTTCAGTACGGCCACCATCCCCCCCTTGCTCGTCTGCACAGGGTCCTGTCCGTGACTAGGCACCGCGCAGGCATCTGACAGATTCCTGTCGGTGTGAACCAAAAAGTGCTGCTTCGCAGCCCTGCTGCAGGAGACTTCAGTGTCTCCAACTGGATCACTGCAGGGTCGGTGTCCACACCTGGCTTACGTCCCACAGCCCTCGCCTGGCCTGTGACCAGCTGGGCTGCCCCAGGTCCGTGGCACCGTGCCCGTGGCATTCTCCGCACTAACTGTGGGGAACCTCACTTCTGTCCTCATAACGGCCCCGTGGGGCAGGTACTACTGTCCCCATCTTGCAAGTGAGGAAGCAGAGGGGTTGGGTGATTTCTCCGAGGCCCTGCAGCTTCTAAGTGGTGGAGCTGGGGTCCAGCCCGGGTGGTCTATAGAAGTCTGTCTGTGCTTTCCCTCCCCCCACCACGGTGCCTGCAGGGTCACGTCCCATGGCTGTCAAACCCAAACCACATTTGTCCTTTGATCCAACAATACCAAGTCCGGTACTTTCTCCACAGCTGACCCTGCACACACAGGGAATAGTATGTGCTCGAGATTAGCCTTTGCAGCCTTTTTTTTATAAGAGCAAACCAGATTTCTATTTATGCTGGATTAGTTAGATAAATTATAGTACAGCTGCATAGTGGACTATTATACAGCCCTGAAACAGGCCATTTCGATGAACTGGGCTCTAGGAGACAGTGTTAGAGTAAAAACCAAGGAGCAGAGTCGTGTGGATAGTGGGTACCACCCTTTGGGTAAAAAAAGTGGTGGGAGGAACTTGAGAACACACGTCTTTGTATCTGTAGAAGGGACCGCTGAGGGACCCGGGAACTCCCTTCGGGGACGGGAGTCAGGAGAGCACTGGCTGAGAGCGAGGCGGGAGTGAGGGGTTTGGTGCATGGCTTTGATACAGTTGGTATCTTCTCTATTTTTGAGTCATGTGACTGCATTACCCATGGAAAAAATACGGTTGGAGCAATGCATGGCCTGGGTGTCCTGTACAATCCCAGCGCTAGCAGTGGAAAGCCAGCAGCTTATTTAATCTCTTATTTAATACAGGATAATACAGGGTGGGGCAAAAGTAGGTTTACGGTTGTTTGGGTGGAACGTAATCCAATAGTTAATAGATAACAACAGGAGAATAAACTCTGCGGTTCCTGTACTCACAACTGTACGCCTCCCTCTGCTCCACCCTGGATCATCTCCCTCTGTGAAATGGGGACAGCAGGTGTTCACGTCTAGGCTTGTGACAATAAAAGTCCAGTGCCCCTACTAGGTGAAGTGGTGAGGTACGTGGCACACAGTAAGTCCATGGTAGGTGCCGGTATAAAACTGTGATGATCAATATAGTGTTTGGATGGCTTATGAAAATGATGGCACAGACCCCTCCTGTCCCCACGGTAATCCATCCTTGTCCAAGGTGACCCTGAAGGTCCTCCCACTAGGAGTCTTATTCCCCTGCCTCTTGAGTCTGGACTTGGCCATGAGGCTGCCTCCACCAGAAGCACCAGTCGGGCTGAAGTGACACTGTGGAGCTTCTGAGCCTGGGCCTCAAGAGGCCCTGAGGCTTCCACGCCGGGCCGGGGGGAGAGCGAGGCCAGCAGACAGCCAGCACCAACAACCAGGTGGGTCCTGAGGCCGGCTTGGACCCTCCGGCTGCAGCGAAGCTGCCACGTGATTGCGGCATTATGATCCCAGGAGGTAGGGTTGCTAGAGTTAGTAACTGGAAACACAGGATTAAATCTGAGTTTCAGGTGAAAAACAAATACATTTTTAGTATAGGTATAGCCCGTGCAATATTTGAGAGCATACTTATACTCACCATTATAGTTTATCTGAAATCCGGATCTAACCGGGCACCCTGTAGAGTTGTCTGGCAGACAGCTCTACAGGAGGCACCTGCAGGAGAACCTCCCAGCTGAGCCCAACTCAGCACAGACCGCGGAACCAGAAATAATGAACCATGAAAACGGTTGGTCCTTAAGCCTCTTGTTAGGCAGCAAGAGAGACCTTCAGTCCGGGCACACCTATGTGGAGGATCGTGGTAGGGCCTGGTCTAGGCTCTCGCCTTGCTGGCCCCTACCTGCTGCCCAGGTTCCATCCTCTAGGCCTCCTTTGCCGGCTTCAAGTCTGGGTGAGGCCTCGGCAGGTCTTCCTTTGCCTCCAGTCTCTGGCCACTATACATCCCAGCCCCGCCCACACCTCAACCCCACCCTCTACCCTTCCCAACCCCACAGCACTTACTTGAGATGGGGGTGGGGTGGAGCTGGCTTCTTGGGCTCTTCCCCCTGCTGAGAGGTACTGCGGCCTTGCACAGGCGGCCGGGGCTGCGCAGGGAGGGTGGCGCCTGGCCTGGAGCCCTGGTTTGGAGAGCCGCCACTGGGTGCCCGGGGCAGCTGCGGAGAGCCTGGCGACCTCTGCTGCTGTGGGGATCCGGACTGGGGGCTCAGTGGCTGCTGGCCTTGAGGGGAGAGCCTCTGCTGGGAGGGGCTTCCAGATCTTGGGGGCTGAGGAGACTGAGCTTGGCGAGGGCCCCCTACAGGACGAAAAAAGTATTACATTCAAATTTTCCTTAAGATAATAATGCTGTGCACAAGTGTTGCTTCAAGGAGGTTCATTACAGCGTTTTTGTTTGTTTGTTTTTAATAACAGTAAAACAGGGAAAATAATACAAACGTCTAACTGACTAGGAACATTAAGATACATCTATACAGTGGAGTATGCTGCGGTCATTGCGCAGGATGTTACAGAATAATATTAACTAAATGGGCCATCGTTGACGTGTGCTAAGTAAACACTGCTCACGGGAACAGGCAGCGCCCAGAGCAGTGTACAGTCTCGCTGCACTTCGTCACACAGTGCGGAGCTACGTGGGAAAGAAAGACTGGGAGGCTGTGCTCCAAAGCCAGTCTCCCAAACTGTGACAGGCACATGGCTTGCGGGGAGATCTCGCCCAAATACAGGTTCTGCTACAGCAGGGCCAGGCCGGTGTTATGGGCCGCACTGGGTCCCTCCAAATTCAAATTTTGAGGTCGTAACCTCAGTGCGACTGTTTTGGAGACAGAGCCTTTGAAGGGGGGTACTTATTGTCGAACGAGGTCACGGCGAGGGGCCCTAAGCCAACGGCACTGGTGTCCCGGTGAGAGAGAGATGCCGGGGCGGACACGCACACGGAGGAAAGGCCACGTGGAGACACGGCGAGAAGGCGGCTGTCTGCACGCCGCAGAGAGCAGTGTCGGCCCTGCCAGCACCTCGACCTTGGACTTCCAGCCTTCCACCTGAGCCAGTACGTCAGTTGTGGAAGCCATTCCGCCTGTGGGATTGCTGGGGCAGCCGAGCTGACCGACCGACCGAACGACCGACCAATGCAGGCGGCGTCTGTGATCTGGGCCCTCAGCCAGCGGGCACTGGGCGCTGATTATGAAAGTGGTGGGATTGTGAAGGGTTTTAATTCTCTCGCTTTGCTCACTGAGGATATATTCCTTTTGAAACAATGAAAAGAATGATCCCTTACTTCTGGAAAACTGAATTTTATTAAGAACTTTCAAAAGCAATGTATTGTTTGCCTTAGAGGCTGGTGGGGAAGTTTTTTGTTTTCGTTTGTTTTTTTAAACAGAACAAAGCCTTTTAATTGTTTTTATTACTCAAAACTTGAGCTTTCTGAGCCTGTGCTTGCGGCTTCCACCCTTCACACTGATTTTCTGCTCCTTGCGGAGGAAAGCACGCAGGTGCTGCTGTGGGCTCAGTCAGCTCACAGGGGCCCGTGTCGCCCCGCGACAGGTTTTCTGTTTTAGCCCCATCAGAACGTGAGGTCTCACAGCACGAACACCACGGAGTCAGCCCGGGCACAGGCCACATGCAGGCTTTGGTGTTTTCCCAACTTTTTCCTAAAAAAATGCTTATCGATTTTAGAAAGGAAGGGAGGAGAGAGAGAAAGAGAAACATTGATATGAGAGAGAAACATCAGTGGGCTGCCTCTTGTATGAGCTGCGCCTGGGGATTGAACCCACAGCCTAGGTGCGTGCGCTGACTGGGAATCGAACCCCCAACCTTTTGGTGTATGGGTGATGCTCCCACCAGCGGAGGTGCCTGGCTAGGGCAGCGTCCTCAGCCTTCCTGGTATAAACTTAATTCCATTGCCAGGGGTCTGGGACACCCTAGTTTTGTTAGAGGCCGTACGGCAGGACAGCCCCGATGGTGTGTCAAACGCTGGGCCACTGGGAACATCTGTAGACGCAAAAGTGTCTACACTTCGGTCCCCAAAGAGATACCACCCTTCTCATCCCACAGAGGTGGCGGCTGAGCCTCACGGAGGGGTCGGGAGTGGAAGGAATAGCCAAGGAGAGGCCCCAGAAAGCTTGGCTCCCCCTCACTGCGCGGAGCATGCAGTCCCCTGCCGGCAAAGGGGCATCCTAAGCCTGGGGACGTCTCAGCTGCCCAGAAGCCACCTTGAGTGGCATTTGAAGGCTCCGTGCCGGCAGGATGCACTGTCCTCACCCTCCCGTCCGTGGGCCGCCCTGTGTTCCCCTCGCCATGCGTGGTGAGGTCACTCGAGATGAGGAAGGAGGCTGAGTTATCTCCCTGGCCCTTTCATAACGTGGCTCCCACCCACTCGGGCCCCATCAGTCCCCACCGAGCACCAGCCGCGTCCCTGGCCTTGGGCACCAGATCGCGCTCTGAGCGGCGTTACTAACCCTCCACTTCCACAAAAACCTAGTCCCAGACACGCTCCGACTTTCACAAGGTGTTGCTTCCAGCAAAGAGAAGAGCCAAGACTCAAAACTAGATCTTTTGAGTTCAAAAGACCTGTCTTCCTTCCTTCTTTTCTTCCTTCATTTTTTCTTTCTTTCTCTCTCTTTTTTTAAAGATAGGGATTTTTAAAAAAGATTTTATTTTTATAGAGAGAGGGGAAGGGAGGGAGAAAGAGAAACATCAATGTGCAATCAGGTGCCTCTCATACGCTCCCAACTGGGGACCCTGCCAGCAACCCAGGCCTGTGCCCTGATCGGGGGGAATCAAACAGGTTATGTTTCAGTTCACAGGCTCAATCCACTGAGCCACACCAGCCAGGGCATCCTTCATTCTCCCTCCCTCCCTCCCTTCCTCTTCCTTGTTTCTCTCTCTTTCCCTCTTTTGCTCTACCACACGGGGCTGCCCTGAGTCCTCACATGTTTGAGTGAGTTGAGAAAAGCTGCTTCCCTCTGGTGAAGGCAGCTGTGCAAGGTGCACGGGGAGGAAGGGCACCATCTCAGCCGGTCCCCTTTGCAGTGTGGGCTCGGCCTGCATGTCTGGTTGCCCTGACGCCATACTGTCCGCAGGAGTCCCAGGTCCTGACACAAGTCTTGCCATGAACTTGCTGTGGGACTGTGGAGAGGTCACATCTTTCTGGGCTTCTGCGCCCTCGTTTGTAAAGTGAGGCCATTGGACCAGCCACCAAATGCCCTCCTAGTCTGGATGTTCCCGTGAGCCTGTCCAGCACTTTCTGAGTCGGACTGAATGGCAGCACCAATTTAGCAGCTGATCGCACGTGGCTTTGATTCGTGCTTTTCTCACTCTCTCCCTCCTTCACGACTACACGCCCCAGGAGACTAGAAGACCCCGTGACCTCAAAACTCAAACACCTGTAGGGCCAGTCAGGTGCATAAATCAGTAAAGCAGGCGAGTGTCAGAGAAATCACGTGACTTAAAGCTCTTTCCCACTTTAGGTAAAAACAGTTCAGAGACCTACCTCTCTGAAGAGGTGCAATTAGCACCGTGTCTCCGGGTCTTCAGGGCGGTGACATTAGGGAGGAGGGGGACCCGAGGCTAAGGGTGCGGGAGGGGTGGGGGAGGGGTCCTTGTCCGGTCTGAGCAGCAGCTGTGACCACGGGTCAGCGGAGGCCGAAACTCAGACCAAGCCCACTATTTCTAGGACTCTCACTTTGGCCAGGGAAGCTGCGAACCCACGCGCTTATGCAAAAGCCCCTGATTTTAAAATGCTGGTTTACTTTTCTGCTAAACCCACTGCAGGTCAAAGAAAACACCTGTTTTCTACTTTCATCCTAAGTCTCCCCCCCTCCACCCCCACTGACAATATCTTGGAAAACCTGGACACGCTGATTCATTTATTGACTATTTCTTGAGTCCCTTGGGATGCGCCATTTATTTCTTTCAGCTTCTTGGCAAAGCAAACATTTTACTATTTTTGTTTGCACACATACAAAATATATTAACTTATACCGATAAGCTATTTGCACAGGATTGGTGCTAAAAAATGATGAGGCTTATTAAAAGAAAATGTCACTTTTACCGAGTTGAAAATACACAGTGAGTTCAAAAACAAGTTAATAATGTGATCTTGTTATTTCGGGGACTCAATGAAAGCATTGTTTTTAAATTAGCCTTGTTATTTTAAATCTGAATGTTAATTCAATGGGCATTTTCTTTAATGATCTTAATTGGTTTTAAATGGGTTGTTTTTCAACTCACTGAAAGTGTGTTTAGCCTCATGTCCCTTAAAAATAATATCTCTTTATCAAGCATGTCTCTGCTCTGGGCCCAGGAGGAAACCAGAACACAGTAGCTCTCTGTTTGAAAGTGCTCTGCTCAAGTGCGTTTTAAAAAGTACGTCCCGGGCAGAGTGGGAGAGGAGAGGCGGGGCCGAGGCCCAGCCGGCAGCTGGGCAGGGCCAGGACTGGGTCGCTCCCCAACATCTATAACTGAGAACTTGCTGCCAGCCTGGGGAGCAGTGGGGCTGCGTTAGTATCGAGGATTGTTAAATGAGCGTGGTGATAAAAAAAACAACACGTGTACTATAAACTGTTTGTCAGACACAAGTTGTTCACAGTCAAACGTATATAAGTTGTCATTACTAGCCAACTGTTAGCAGTAGGAGCGACCCCTGCTAAGCACCGCGTCTGGGCTGAGCACCTGGCTGGCTGCTTCACCTGCGCTGCTTCAAGGGCAGCCCTCCATCAACACACAGGGCAGCTGCACCAGCCCCTGCATCCCTGGGGACAGGAAGGCTCCGGGAGGGATGTGAATTGCCTAAAGATGGGCTCTCCTTATCTGCTGAAGAAGAATCCCAGTGTTCATTTGCATATGGTTGTGGAAATGATGCAGTTTTGCTTTTGGCTTTTCCAAGAAGAAAATCAGAGGCCAGAAAGAGGAACGGGCGTTCTCTCTGAGACTCGTGGAGGGAGAAGCCATGTCGTGGCCAAGGCTGATTTCGCCCAGAAGCAGTGAATCTGCTGCCCCAATAAAAGCGGCTCGGGGGCTAGGGGCACAGTGTGACTGTAACGCTTTCTTTGGAAGAGGTTCCACAGCAACCCAGAGAGAGGGCTGTGGGGCCGCCTGGCCTGGCTTCTTGGAGCAAAACTGCCCTGAAGCTCTGTGCGGGCACCGGGCATGGTGAGTGCGCCCGAGGCTCTGACTGTGAGAGGGAGGGACACGGGGCCGGTCCCTCCCCTTCTCTCCCTGGGCCCACTCAGTTGGTCGGCTAATAAACCTGTAGTCAGGCACCCCCCCCACCCCGTGGCCAGGAAATGGAGGCTTTCTAGAAGGTCTGAGGAGGCAGACGTGTGAACCTGCCACGTGCTCATGACGCTTCCTCGGACAAAGTCTCGACATCCACTTCCGGACAAAGGGAACACTGACCTTTCCACTGGAGGGCGACCAGCAGGCTACACACGAGCCCATAGACGGGAAAGTCCTCAGCTCAGTGCCTGGCGCACATTAGGCCCATAACGCATTTTCTGTCTTTCCTGACTTTACGGGGGCGACAAGGCCCAGACTCATTCACTCTGCACAGAGGGTGAGGGCAGGGGTCCGGTGGGTAAAGGTGAAGGTGGGCTTGTCCCGCAGCTTTCTCGAAGCCTCGCATGGGCCCCTCTGCCCTTCAACACCCTCACTGGGTGGTGCCCCGGGGGAGCTTGTCGTGGGTCCTACCTTGTGTGGGTGGGCGTGGCTGGGCTGGTCCCGGGGATTTTGCTGGTTTGGCCTGTGGAGCCTAGAGCAGGAGAAGCAAAAGAAAAAGAAAAAAGAAAAAAAGCCTGCGGCGACCACAGCCATTTACTTCCGGGTGGGAGGGCAGGGTTTGCAAAGATCTTGTCAGCACTGAGGTCAGATGTACCTGAAGTGTGCTGCTGCAGGTGTGCTGCTGCAGGTGTGCTGCACAGGGAATATTCATGCGTGCTCACACCCACGTGACCACCCCAGGTCACGTGGGTACACAGGTTATTTCCAGTGGAGAAGGCTGCCCTTGCCCCCTCCCGGCCAGCACCCCTCCCAACCACCACCCTGTCCAGTAAAACCACTATTCCCAGGTCTGTTATCACAGGTCCAAGGTTTTGTGGGAGAAGGGGGAGCAATTGGACACTTGTTTTTCCAGAAAGCTGCGAGCTGGCAGATTCTTTGGAGAATGACCTGGTAATTGGGGTGAGGGCTGGGGGGAGAGGCTAAGTGGGAGTTTGTAAGGTTGGGGGATGGGGCTTGGAGGACACAATAGTTCCTATTGACTGGGGCCGGGATCATACAAAGGGCGTGTGTGCACACCAACATGTGCACACACATTCCCTGCCTCCAGCTCGGCCCGGCGTGGAGGGCACAGAAGGGACAACTGACTTCTTGTGTTGACCCCCACTGCCCACAGATGCCCACGCCCATTTGGGACGAGGTCTTTCTCCCCGGGATGGAGAGGCGAAGGGCCCCTCGGAGCTCCCAGACTGCCCATCGGGAGCAGGGTCTAGAAGCTGTCCCTTCTGCCCAGCCTGCGTCCACACCCCACCCCTCTATCCCCATGGGGCTCCTTCCTGGGCGTATCCCCTTTGGATCCAGGAGTCCCCCCACTCCCAGGCAGCTTCACATTTCTCGTGGCTATAAAGTCTCCTTTGTTTCTGAGGACCTTACCCAAGGCCTCAGGGGCGAGGGCACTGTGCCCCCTGGCATCAGGAATTGGCTCATTTTGGAGACAACGAGGTCGGCTATCAGCTGTTTGTCCTCTTCCACATGCTCTCCAATCAGGGGCATTGAGCTGTCCATCACCTGTGGGAGGGAAATGAAGGCTGAGGGATGCCCCTGCCCAGATAGCGGGCAGGAGAGCTGGCGCAGAGCTCAGAACAGAACTGACCACTAGATGGCGACGTTCTCCATGCAAACACCAGCCCAGCGCCTCCAGCTGGGGCTGAGCCCCCCTGGAGACATCCAGTTCCCTGCTGTTCCGTCTAAACCAGCTCCCTGGATTCAGTTCAATTCAGCCTACGTTCGCTGGACCACAGAGACGGGGCTGAGCGCCTTCGCTGACCTTTACTGCTCTTTTCTTCAGGGAGCTGGTCTCTGCCCCCATTACTTGGCCCCCTGCCCAAGGTCATGGCTGGTTTCCCGAACTTCCCAAGGTCAAGGCTTTCCACAAAGCCAGAAGCAGTGGTGGTGGTGGCGAGTTTGAGTATCTCTCTCTCTCTCTCACACACACACACACACCCACACACCCACACCCACACACACACACACACACACACACACACACACACACCCACACACCCACACGGACTTGGGGTGAATTGACCCAGGGTTCAGAGAGAAGAGAGGAGAGGAGAGGCCCCTTCCCCAGGGGCTCCGACAGAACACAAGCCTGGAGGGGAACATTCCACAGGGAGTGGCCTGTTTCTCAAAGGCCAAGAAGCCCTTATATTGGGAGGAACCTGAGGGATCCGATTTACCCATGATGCTATTTGTGCCGCTGGGAGAACCGAGGCCCAGAGGTATGAAGGGACTTGCCCAGAGCCACGTGGACCAACCATGCAGGTGACTCCGCAGGCACAAGCCCCCCCACCTGTTGCTCCTCCGCCAAACTCACTGCCCCACTTGTTCTTCCCCGTTCTCTCCCCTGTCCCAGCCCTTCTCCCTGCACCCTCCTCCCCCTGTACCCCCGCTGTCCTCACTTCCGTGGCCCCACTGGAGGGTTTGCCCCGCAGCACCACCATCTCCCATTTACTTGCGTCTGCCCAAGTGGACGGGACGGTGAGGCCCCGAAGTCGGGATGGGCCCCGGTGTGCCCGGGACCTCCCCGTGAGTGGAGGGATGAACAGTCCCTGCCGTAGGTGCAGCTCCAAGGGACAAGGACACTAGTAAGTGCTGCATTTTACTCAGCACTCGCCAGGTGCCTGGCGCTGCCCTAAGCGCTGGGTGTGGATGATCTCAGACCGGCTCTTGCAGGCAGGAGAGACTTACTGTCATCTCAGCGGTAAGGACACCGAGGGCCGGAGATGCGGCCGGTTTCGGCACACCTGTCAGCAACCTCGGCCCTTCCATCCCTCTCTGCAGTGAAGGCTCTGGTTCTGCCACAGGCCTGCTGTCTGGTGTTGGCAGGTCAGCTCTCCCCTGTGAGCCCCTGTCATGTCACTGCACACTGGGGGGTGGGGGCAGCTGTGAAGACCCTTCTGGCTGAGACTTTCTGGGGTCTGTGAGGCCAAAGCACCCACTGTGGTTGGGGGGATGGAAAAGCAGCTCACGGTTGTGAATGCAGAGCCTCACGTGGCCCCCAGAACTGTACCTAAGAGTGAGCTCCTCAGGGTCCCAGCGGGGCCCTCGGCACCCCAGGCCCTGGTGCCTGGCACGGGGACAGCCTCCCCGTGACTGTGGAGTCCTACGCAGGCCCGTCCTTCCTGCCCCCGCCCCTGCCCACCTCCTTCCGCTCTGGTCTCTGTGTCCTGCAGGCCCCGGAGTGGAACGTGACCACCACAGCAACCTGAGGTCAGAGCGTTTGGAATCCCCATGCGGCGGACACAGCCAGAGGAAGTGGACGCTCTGGTCCCCCCAGGGAAGCATTTTTCCAGTGAGCAATGCCGTTCCTTGGACAGGTCATGGAGGACAAGTTCAAGGGTCTTTCCCCTGAGCATTCCGCCGTGAGGATCTTCACAAAACATGTCACACAGATGCTGTGTTCTCACCACAGAGGTGGCTGAAGAAAACAGTATTTTTGGATCTCTTCTGCTTTTTTTTCCACACTGGGCAAAAATACCTTTTATCTTCCTGGTAGCAAGCTCCCCATTTCCCTTGACCCCACCCTAACCCCAAAAGCCAGGGAAATAACTAACTTTTCTGAGAGAGAGAAAAAAAAACAATCTGAAGATACCCCCCCCCCCCCGGGAATATTTTTGAAGAGTTGTTTTCTTGTTTTTTAAAGTCCAAACTCACATAGTTTGCCTTTTTTTTTTTTTTTTTTTAAAGTTCTTTTATCTCTGACCCGTTTGCATGGAGCCTAAGCCTCCAAGGACAGATTTTCGTTTCCTAAGGTGAAAGCTGAGGAAACTCACATGGGGCAGAGCCGATGCTGGTGCGGGGCGTTGGGGGGGGAAGGAGGGCAGAGGCGCCTGTCTGGATGGGCGCTCCAGGAGGCGTGTGCTGCGGCCTGGCACTGCCTGGCCCCGGCCTGGCACCCAGGATCCGGGCCCAATGGTGAGGGAAGGAAGGAGCCACTGCGTGGGTGCCAAGCCCGAGTTCCTGTCTGGTGGTCCCGGGAGGAGACGGAGAGGCGGGACGGCCCAGGGTGCACCCTTGGCCGGAAGCTCCCAGGGCAGCTGGGGAAGGAGGGGCCGCTCCCCCAGGAGCAGCCTGGCTCTGGTCCGGGGCGAGCGTGCAGGCCGGTCGTTCTGCACCTTCAGCCTCTCCTCCGAGCAGGGCTGCTGGGGGAAGGCGGGTGTGGCGGCCGTCTGGACTCTGGACTCGAGGGGGCGCTGTTTTCCAGAGCAGGACTGAGCTTGCCAACAGAGCCGCACCGCTCCGGAGGAGCTTCCTGGCCTTTCGGGCGAGGTCGAGGGGCTGTGTCCGCCCGGGACTCCCTCCCCTTCACCTCCAAGGGCGGCCACTCCCTGGGGACGGGCGTGAGAACAGCAGCAGGGGTGTGAGAAAGACAGCCATACACACCCATGGAGCCACCTGGTCCTGCCGCCCTGCGGGTCGCAGGGGAGCGGAGCAGACACGGGGACTGGAGGGCCGCAGGCCCCTGTGGCCGCCCGGCCGCGTGTTTCCCGGCAGCGGCCCACCCCCGGGAGGGGCAGCCGCCGGGCTCGCCCTCACGTGTCTTGGCCTTGTGTCAGCACCACGGCCTGCCCAGCTGCTGTGGTTTGAGGAGAAGGTGCTTTTGGAGGGTGGGGGTGTGAGTGGGAAGGGAATTGGGGGGCAGAAGGGAGACCCCTGAGGCCACAGGCATTTTCAGGGGAGAACAGAGGGGAGGCATGGGCTGTGGGGGGCAGGGAAGAGGCGCCGAGGGGCAGAGAGAGACAGGCGGAGTCTGGAGGAGAGGGGGCGCTCCTGGGCCTGGGGAAGCCGGGAGGGGAGGCTGGTGTGGGGAGCCACGGCAGAGGCAGGCCCGAGGGCCACACGGGCGCAGGAGGGCTGTGCGAGGGGTTCGAGGGCCCACGTCCCTCCAGCCGCCCCTGGACGGTTAATTTCTGTACGTCTTTCCCTCCGCTGTCAGTGCGCAGCCAGCAGGGCCTCACCCTCCTTCTTCCCTGCGCCCGCACGCCCCTGCCTGTGTTGTGCCCCCAGATCTGCCCCAGAGCCCCGCAATGCAGTGCGTGTTTGCTGGGTGCACGGACCACGGGAACTCTGCGTGGTGACTTTACCCAGTTGGACGCTGAGAAAATCTGATAGGCCCAATGCAACAGAATCTCACCAACCCTTAGTCTGCCGTTCTTGCCCTGCCCTCAGGTCCACAGGGTAGGAGATGTTGTCAAACCTCATGCCTGCAGCTCCGAAGGCAGCTCGGAACCCCGGGGCACACAGGCTTTAGATTCACCCGAGGGTGGGGATGGGATGTGTGTGAGGGTGGTGGGCGAGAAGCCAGTGGGAGTGCGGGTGCCCAGGCTGAGTCCCGCCACAGCTGGCCAGGCCCCCTGCAAAGCTGGGTACCCCGCCTAGGTTGCTGCCCTAGGGCATGTCTGCCTGGGGGCCGGGCCGGAGGGCCCCTGCTTCCTCCCTCACCTCGATGATGTAATCCCTGCCATCCTTGCTGTGGACGGCCTTGACCGCGCAGATGTCCAGGCCGCCAAACATTTCTGAGCAGCTGTCCACCCACAGCCTGTACCTGCAGGGATGGACCAGCAGTGAGTGTAGCCAGGACAGGGCAGGGGGCAGGGGGCAGGGGGGAGACAGAGATGGAGAGGCCCCCAGAGACACACAGAGAACAGGCTGTGGGACGGACCCCCGCGCACACCCATTCACAGACAGACAGGAAGAATGGAGACATGGTGAGAAAGACAGAGAGGCAGTGGGAGAGGCAGAATGGCAAAAAAAAAAGGCAGAGACAGAGATGGGCAGTGAGAAGGACAGACAGACAGACAGACAGAGAGACCAGAGAGGGAGCCAGGCAGGCAGGAGCCGGGTGGGATGAGGGAGCAGGATGAAGAGCTGGGGGAGGGGCCCAGGCCCACCCCAGCACCTTGCCGGTGCCCCAGTGGTGGGGGCGCCCCAGCTTGCCCCACCCCATCCAGAGCCACCCCGGACACCCAGCCGCCCCTGTGGCTCTTTTCCCTTGGGAAAGGCTTCAGAAATCCCCCCAGCCGCCCTCCCAGCCCCAGCGACGGGGCTAGACGGAAGCCTGCAGGGGGACAAAGAGCACATTCTGCCCTGAGCTGGGGCGGGTGTGCGAGGGAGCCCGGCAGGCTGCTCCGGGGCCAGGGGCCTGGCCCTCTGGACCTGCTGCTTTTGTTCCCTTTCCAGCCACTTGATGGCTGCGAGGCCAGTTTGCTTTGCAGGGGAAAGAGCTCTGCTCCGGACTCCTCTGCCCTACAACAAGGGGATGGTTGTGTCCGAGGCGCTTTCCTGGGCTTGCACTTGGCGTCCCCAGGGTGGTGGCTGGGCTTGGGAGGCACAGGGGCCCTGTCAGCATTTTTGCTCCTTTCCCCACTCTGCCGGGTCACAGGGGCCACGCCTGCTCAGAGATCCGCTTGCGTCTCTGAGCCATCGGCCTGGAATGAGGAGAGGTCATGGCCCAAGTGCTCTTAGAACAACTCTCTCATCTTCCAAAGCCTACTGAGGCCCAGAGAGGGAGAGCGGCTTGGCCAGGTCACACAGCAAGATGGTAATAGAGCTTGGACCGCCCCAATTTTCTGGCTCCTAGTTCAGTTTTTTTATTCACCTGCAGCATGTGAGACTGTAGAAGTAAAAGAAAGGATGAAAACTCATGCCTCTTAAGCTCCTACTATGTGTCAGGCATTCTATGGGGGGCTGACTCCTCAATCTTTCTGACCCCCACACCAACTCTGTGAGGAAGATGTGGAGGTTTAACCCATTTTACTGAAGAGGAGACTGAGGCTCCCAGAGGTCACCGAGTGGCTGGGTAGGCTCCCAGACCCAGGTCCTGTCCAATTCCACCGTCTGAGAAGCTGCCCTTCCTCTCAGTCAGGACGTCACGACCTGCTGTCCCTCAGCTCGGGAGACCAGCCTCCTGGGCTGTTACTGTCAGTTCCCTCCACGGTTCTGGGTGAGCCTTTCCCTCCATTTCCTGGTCTGAGAGATGGAAAGGCCCAGGTCTGGCTGGCGGCTGATGTCAGAATCACCAGGAGAACAAGGCAAACGAGCACGCAGCGAGGTCTGGGGGCTGCCCTGTGTTAGACGAGTCTCTCTGAGTTTTTCAAGTTTCCCACGGGGTTCTCACCTGCAGCCACATCTGGGGATGACCTTTGGTCCTCGGAGCGCTAAGAGCCCCCTGGGCTCTCTGATTCAGGCCCTTGTATTGGGCCCCAGTGGCCAAATGGTGGGGCACCTTCAGCTTAGGAAGACCCACACTGAGACCTACTTACAAATCAGGCTTCTTCTCAAGGGAAGGCTGACGTCTGGCCCTGGGCCCAGAGGCAACTTTTTGTCACCTACCGAGTACCCCCCATGGGGCACAGTCCCCTCCCCTGGGGCCAAGGAAGGGCCTTCATGGATGGAGCAGTTTGGGAGAGACGGGAGACCATGGGGTCCCCTCCGGCTTGGCACCCACCAAACCACACCGTTGGCTTTGCCCAGGGGTTAGGCTTCCTGGTGGGCAGTTGAGCCAGGTGGAGGGGAAGGGAGAGGGGCCTGTTTATAGGCCCCCAGGGATCTGCCCCGTGGACACAGGATGGTGGCCTCGGGGCCCTGTCTGTGATGCTGCAGAAGGAGAGTGGATTCTGGCCAGAGTCAGAGCAGACCTGTCTCCATGGTGGGCTCCTGCAGGGATGGCCCATGTGGGCGGAGACCGGGCAGAGCCAGCGACATGGTGGCTTGCTGGGGACATTTCTGAGCAGCTCCTGAGGCACTGGGGAAGGCTGGGCTCACATTCTGGACAGGCTATGACTGTCCCATGAATGCCCCGGGAAGAACGATATGACCTCTCCAGACCAGGGGACGGATGTGCAGGTAATGAGCACACACCCCTGACGCTGGCTGGTGTAGGTGGGTTCCCGGATTGAAGGCTGCAGCTGCCACCTGAGGCTGAGGGAAGGAAAGGAAGCCAGTGCTGACCGTGTCCCTCCCTGCATGGACCAGTACTGGTTAGGTACTGGACATCACTCCCTCAACCAGCACTCTGACTTGGGTGTTATTACTCCAATTTATGGCTGAAGAAGTTCAGAGAGGTTAGTTAACCTACCCTAGGTAACACAGCTTGGAAGAAGCAGGACCATTCACCCTTTTCCATGCTTCCTCAGCTTAGAGTCCCTGAACAGGAAGTTCCGTGAGGGGGACCCTGTCTGTCTTGATTGCCACCCTGTCTCCTGGGTGTAGCTCAAAGACTGGCTTCCTGCTGGTGCTCAGCAAATAACTGACAAAAAAATAGGGGAATGCCTCCCAACTCCTACTCATTCTTCACAAGGTGATGCTGGCAACACTTCCTTCAGGAAGCCTTCCTTGACTTCACCCTTCCTTAGTTCATGTTGGGTGCCCCTTCTCTGTTCTCCCACTGCAACCCCCCAGCACTTACTTTCACCCTACGGTCACCCCACTCTTTGTCTTCTTAATTAGCTGGGGAGTCCGCAGTGGACCTCACAGTGGGCCTGCGCGATGTTTATTTTCCTTCCCACTAAAGATTTCTTGATACTGCTTGGTCCTCTGTCCCTCCCTTAGTCTCAGTCATTGTTGCTAAGGTGGAGGGGGGCGGTCCCACTCCAATTTCCACTGGCAGAGACTTGATGTAGGACTATCCAGTCACAGCAAGGCAGCTTTCTGAGCCACGGCGATTGGTTCAGGGGTGGTCATGTGTCCCAAGTCAGGCCCAGTGGTGAATAAGGCTCAAGTCCAGGCTTCGAGGAAATGGTGGGGAATGAGTTTTCTTCTGCCCGGACTCGACACCGTCAGGATGCAGGCCTGGAGCCCCTGTGGGCCACCACGCGAACGAGCTGGCCATACTGACGCCAGCAGAGAAGAAAGCTGAGCGGAAGCAGGTAGAGTGAGTCCTAGCCTGTGGCCTGGGGCCTTGCCACTGGGATTTTCATTGCCACAAGCCAGTAAGTCCCCTTTGGGACTCAAATCAGTCTGATGCCTGTGCTGACACTTGCAATTAGTAGAGAGCTGTCAGAGGGAGGACGGGATGTTTTCCTCCTGGCCTCTGCTGCACTCACACAACCTGGCGTGAGGTAGGCGCTCAGTTCCTGTTCACGGAGCAGACCTTTCTGGCCCCCAGGCCTGTGCTCAGCGCACCGCAGTTGCAGGCTTGCATGCAGGATCAGTGGGCATGCACAGGGAAGTGTGTGTGCACGTGTGTGTGCACCGCCGACCCCGAGAACAGGTGACTGGCCCTTCCCCAGGCAAGGGCGACTTGCAACAGTATTTCAAGGAGAAAGTCCTGAGGGACCCTCAGCCAGAGCTCACTGCTGCCGCATTCACGATTCCCAGGAAATCACCTTCTCCTTCCTTACACCGAGATGGAACTGAGTCAGGGAGGACTGGACACCCCAGTAGCCTTGGTTCCCTGACAAGGATGCTTCCATGTGGCTGTCAGCGTGGTGGTGGTGGGGTACTGGCAAGGACGCCCTGCTCTCTCCCTGCAGCAGCTGGGCGGGGCTAGAAATGCCCTTGGATTTGGAGTCAGGCGATCAGGATTCTATTCTCAGCTCCATCATTGATCAGCTCTGTGACCCTGGACAAGTCACTTTCCCCCTCTGAACTTTCTTCTTCCATCTGTAAAACGGGGTTATTGTAACACCTGTCCTGCAGGTGGTTATGGGCCACAAAGGAGGTTATGTGCCTAGGGAAGTGCCCTGTGGGGGGTAAGGCACTGGCCACAGGGCGAGGTGGCACTCCTTGGAGAGTCCTGGTTGTGTTCCTCACCCACCTCCCACCACAGCTGCTGTTTCTCCCGGGCACCTGCTCTGTCCCTTACCTCTCCGTCATCGCCACCTGCTCCAGCATGGCAGAGCCTGTGTTGGCCTTCCAGTTGCCAGAGATGGAGGTTCTCCTGCGTCAGAACAAATAACACAGTGAGGGCATTAGGGACACCTTTAGGGACACCTGTCACTGCTCTGCTTTCCTTCTTTGCTTTGGCTGCTAGGAGGCTCCGATTCAAATATCTGGCTCTCCTTACGACGCATATTCTTAGGTAACCATCCTACCCTCAGCTTTATTTTTTGTGTTGACTGCCTTGTTTCTTGGATTTTAGGTCTTTTTTTCAAGGCTACCTTGAAATTGAAAAATTAAGTTTAAAAACCATCTACACTAAGGACAAAATCCCCCACACCTTGGCAGTATGAGCCCTGGGGACTCTGGAATGCGCTGACAGCCCAATACGTAGGGAAAATAACCCGTGGGGAGGAGTGGTCACTTCTCCATGGTGAAGAGCAGGAGGCCCCTGGCCTCGTCCCCTCTCAGGTCCCTTGTCTTTTCTGCCAGGCAGCAACCACCCGGCTTTGGGTGCTCCAATGCCCAAGGCGCTCTCCTGTGCTGAGGCCTCCACACCCCCCTTTCCGTTGCCCGATCCAGGCTTTGTCTCCATCTTCGCCTCCCTAAGTCCTACTCCCCTTTGAAGCTGCATCCTGAACGGTGACTTCCTGGCAGCCCACCTTCCCGAACTAGCATAGACCCTCCTACACTATGCCCTACACCAGTGTGCGGTCATGCTGCTGTCACCTGCAGTGACTGCTTCAGCGTCCTGTCGTCCCTGAGGGCAGGGGACATGTCTGACTCATCCCCTGGTGTCCACCGGGACCTGGCACGTAGCAGGTGAGTAAGGGACTGCGGGTGCACACAGACCATCCCCAATGGCTAACACGCACTCAGCAAAGACCAACCGATACAAACAAAGGGGCAGAGGCAAAGCTGTTTGTTCTGTGGCCCAGGGCAGGCACGAGGTTGCGATTAAAGGGTGGCTGGGGAGAGGAACTGCTACAAAAACGTGTTCTTCTACAAGAGAAAAGACAGGTGCCTGAGGAGAGCAGAGAGTAGCTGCCGGCGGATCACAGGAGTCGTGACTGCCGAGGGAACCGACATGCTTCCTGCCAGTTCAGCTTCGTTCAGTTGAGCTCAGCTGAACTCGGTGCAGTGTGGCCCACACTCACGGCCCCCTCCTCAGGATGTTCTCGAACACCCAAGTCCAGGCTTGGAAGCATTATCAGTCCACCGAGGGAGAGGAGGGCTCTGGGGAGCAAGGACGCAACTGGCATCACTTAATGTGACCCCAGAAGGCAGCCATCGAGGTGAGCCTGCAGGGTGAGTGGGGACTGCCACAGTGGGTCTCCGCTCTGCTGAGGGAGGGTGAACACTGGCTCGGGTCAGACAGAGGGAGTGTGAGTCTTGGTGCAGCCGTTTGTAGCTGTGTAACTGTGCTCAGCATCTCTGAGTCTTTATGCTCTCATTGGTAAGATGGGAATTAAAGTGCCACCCTTACAGGGTAGTTATATAGATGAAGGGAAATATTCCCATAAATCTCTCAGTATAATGGGTGCTACTATTATTTCTCAGAGAGTGGAAACAAGAAAGAAAGGCACTCCGAGTGATGCCAGGAGCAGCAGGAGCAGGGCCAGACTGCTCTCCTTCCAAGAAGATAACGATGGTGAGAGCTGATATTCAATGAGTGCTTTCTATGTGTGAGACGTGGGTCTAAGGGCTTCATGAGCACTGGCTTATTTCAGCCTCACTGAACCTAATGAGATGGACATTATTTTATCATCATTCCCACTTAGTGGCAGAAGCCACCAGCCCATATCTGAGAAATTCCATGCTCTTAACTCTGACTGTCCATGGCAGAGCCTGTCGCAGGCTTGGGGCAAAGAGCCGGTTGGCCCCGAAGCGAGGCAGGTGGACTGTACAGTGGACTGTAGACCAACAAAAGGAGCGATCTGTCATGCAAACGTGTGATATTGACCACCTTGTTGAAGGGGGCGGGGCCGGAGGAACGTTGGAAATGAGGGGAGACTATGACTAAACATGAAGGGAGGTGTGCGTGAGCCCTGAACTGTGGTTGGCAGAGTGTTCCCCGTGGGGCTGAGGGTTGATGGTTTTACAACCATCCACGCACACTGGGATTTTCACAAGTGAGGCAATGGATGGCGGATGGCGGGAGCCAGGATCTTCCCTGTGGGCGTGGGAAGTTCCCATAAGCTAAAATGAACCATGTGGTACTCGATGAAAGTCTGAGGCCTCTCTGTGAACTCGATTTAGCTTTAGACATAGACGATATTGCTAGACAGAAATAATTTCAGATACGTGTGTGTACACGGGTTAAGGCACCCACACATCTCTCCCTCCCACATCTGCCTGCTGAGAGGACCCGAGAGGTCACTCCGGCAGCGACAAGCACAAAGGCCCGACGGCCGGGCAGCAAGGGGGCTCGGAGGCAGACAGAGAGGTCGGGGTGGAGCGGGTGTTCTACCCTGAGGGCTGCTGTGAGCCCCCTCCCTCGGACTCAGGCCAGCTCAGGGGCCAGGAAATGCTGTAACTAATGACAAACCGGAGCTGTCAGAGGAGAAAGGCTCGGCATAAAGAATGCGGCGATGAGGTCATCCTGAGAAGAGAAACTGGGACAAGGTGTAGTCAATGTCAAGTGGGAACTCTAACAATGAGGAGAGCAGGACAGTGACACCCAGACGGATCGTGGAGGTTTCAGAGATGCGCCAGACTGCAGCACGAGGGTGTTCCCCAACTCTGAGAGGGCAGGGGGAGGTGGCATCATCACCCAGAGGGCATCGGAGAGTGGAGACAGGTCTGGCTGGCCCCTGGGTGGAAGAGAGTGATGGGCAGGACCGGGCAGAAGCACTCCTTGAGGACCAGCTCCATCCCTTTGGAGGAGACCAGTCAACAGCCTGCATCCTCTCCAGCTTCCCAGGCAGGTGCAGAGTGGACCTGTTACAACAGAGGCTGTCTGGCCTGCAAAGCCCCAAGTTGCCCTCTGGCCCTTTACAGAAAAGTTTGCCGGCCCCTGGTCCAGCAATGCAGGTAGTGCAAAAGCGACCCTAGCTCATACCTCAGTGGATGTGTAAGGCTGGGATGGACACTTTATTTACAGAAACAGGTGGCAGCTGGACGTGGCCTGTGGGCTGTGGTTTGCTGACCCTGACCTAGAACACAGACTCCAGTGCACAGAAGTGCTTGGAGATTTCCAGCTGTCCGCAGCCAACCATTGTGGTTCTCTGGTATGGAGCCATTCACACGGCCAGGGCTCCATAAATGCTTGGCAAACAGGCACTGGCTGGCTTTCTGGGGTCTCATCATTTCACATGGGACCAACAACAACATTCCAAAGCGAGAGACAGAAGCCTTGGAGCAGATGAGACGTCTCTAAAGACTGACCCTCCCTCCTCGAGGAGGACTCCCACCCATCTTGCAGGCGCAGCTCCAGTGTGCATCGCCCTTGGCTGGAGCGCCCCCTTGGGTGGAGGTGTTGGATTTCCTGTCTCTCCTCCCCCCTTATCCACGGCACCTCTGTTCCCCTGAGGAACACCCTGCCCATGCCCCATGGCATCTTGGTGGCACTCAGCACCAGAGTCGGACGAATCAGACTGTTTTCATGGAGTCACAACCTTGACACGAGCTCTGGACGTGCTCAGGACAGATCCACCTGCCACTCCAGGCGCCCTGAGGATGGTCTATTGCTTCTGGCTGCCCTGGATCCTCAGATTTCTGAAACTGGTAATTGAGTGATTTTTGTCTGTTTGCTAGTTTGTTTCAAGCTTCTAATAAATCCCCTTTATAAAGCTCCATCAAGTGGAGCCCATGTGGTTTCAGTTGCTGGCAGCTGGAGACATCTGATACAGTCTCCTGACCAGTGTTATCGGTTCCAGAGAAAGCCCTTTGCAGCCCACGGCCCCAGAGCCACCTTTCTGTCAATTCAGGGCAGATCATGTCACTTCTCTGCTGGGAAAAGGACAGAAGAAAACCTAAAACCTTCAGCAAGGCCTTCAAGGCCCTCTATGGTTCGTCCCCAAGTTTCTCTCTTGGTCTTGTCTCCTAGGGCGTACATGTTGTATGTACTTGACGTTCCCCCAAATGTGCCACGTGACTTCCTTCCTCTGGGGAGACAGCCAGCCCTTGTTTGGGTGGACATGATGGACATCAACCCTCAGCTGCAGAGACCAGAGAAGCGGTCTGTGACGGGGACAGGAAGGAGACTGGTGCTGTGCTGATGGGGCTCTGCCTGGGGCGCAGGACACAGGCTGGGCCCGCACCCCTCATCTCCGCATCCTCACACTCTCCCTCCTCCCCCCGCTCCTCCCCGCTCCCAACGCCAGCAGGACTCACATGTAAGCCTTGTAGTTGGATCCAATTTTCTGGATGCGGATGTCGTACTTGGAGTCGATGAAGGCCTCGGTGGTGGCGTAGGTCTTGGCCATCGCCACCATGCTGGTGATGTCCTGGTAGTCATGCTGGTTTTCTACTTTGATCTGGGTAAGAGCAGGAGAAGGCGTGTGCCACCCACCTGGCGTCCACCGAGCACCCACCCAGTGCCAGGGTCCAGTGCTTCATACACATGACTTGGAGAAGGTCCCCCACCAACAGGGGACACGAACCTAGGAAACAGGTCATTCCACTGCCTACCTGTGGAAGAGGGCGGGACCACCACTTGGGTGGTCAAGGGAATCCTTATAAGAGAGGTGGGGGCTGAACAGGGTTTGGAAGAAAAGTTGGATTTTCAGATGGACTGTGTAGCAGGGGGACTCTCCGGAGAGGACTGAGAAAAGGCAAAGCAGAGGCTGACGGAGCCGTGTGAGGTGGGGGCACAGGCAATAGGTTCTGACGGGCCAGCGGGGCAGGACGGTGGGGGGCAGCTGAGGGGGGTCATCAGAGAACAAACTATGTAGCAGAGAATGGTCCTCAGTAGCTTAGTAAGGGGCTACCTGAAGGCTCTGCAGAGCCCCCAAAAGAAGGAGAGGGGTTTAAACTAGAAGGAAGCCTAATTTGTGTTTCAGACAAAAGCACAAAACTGTTGTACAGAAGGTTGAACAGAAGGGTGTTCAATGGGACAGAGACCAGTTAGAAAGAAGGGAGTGTGTGAGTGTGTGTGTGAGTGTGTGTGTGTGTGTGTGTGTATGTTTGTAGGGGTGTATGTGTGTGGATTGGTGGGAGAATAAAATCACTCAATTATCAGTTTTGGAAAGATGAGGCTCCGGGGCAACTCCAGATGCACAGTTTGTGGTGTATTAGCATGTGTGTGACCTGTGTGATGTGTTGCATGGGTAGTGTGTCGAGTGTGATGCTTGTGCACCCAGGCAGTGCGTGTGTGTCTGTGAGTGCACACGCACTGGGCCAGGCTAGCTCTGCCAGGCCAAAGGCCTGGAGAAACTCATGTTGTTTACTGGCCCACGGCCAGGAACACCGAGGGTGCCTGCGGTCAGGGAGAGGTCCCTGGAGAGACTCCAAGGCCAAGTGCAGGGGATGAGGCCAAGGCTCTGATGGCAATTTAAGGCAGAACAGAGGCTGACTCCCAGTGGCTGTAGACAGCTGGGGGGGCTGTCCCCTACCCCGTCAAGCCCACCTGGACCACAGAAGGGGTCTGAGGCTGGGCCAGAGGTGGGTCAGAGCCCAGACCCCCTGGAGGGGCCGGGTGGGTGCTGGCAGCTTGTGCGGGAGGCGGTCCTGTCCCCACAGCCTTTCCTTCCAGCCTTTCCTGCCGCCCTCTGAGGCTCAGCGTCACCCTAACAACTCTACTTCTCCGTGGTGCTGCCCGCTCATGGGGACCCTGCCTTTAGCACTCACAAAGCTTCCTCGCAACTCTCCTGTGGGACCCAAAACAGGGCTGCGAGGCAGGCAGGGTGGGCATTAAAACGGCCATTTAACAGGGAACCTGGGATTCTGGCCTTGTCCAAGGCCACAGAGCAGCGAAGCACAGAGCTGGGAATTAAGTGACGGGCTCCCAAGGCGCAGCTGTCATCTGAAGCATCTCGGCAGGTCTGCGAGGCTGCTCTTCCCGCAGCAGACCACAGACGGTGATGGGGAGACAGGCTCGGCAGAGCGCTCTTCTCGGCTCTCCGAGAGGCCCTGCCTCTCAGCGATGTCTCTGAGTCCCACTTTGCGGGGAACATAAGGGTGACCAGGCAAGAGTTCCCCATTTCCCATTCCTTTTCAAGCTCATCAGCTTTTCTTTTTCCCGGTGGCGGTGACATTGTGCCTCCTCCCACTCACGGCTGAACCTCCCCTTTGTCCTAGGATTTCTCCGGCTGAGAGCTCGCTGTCTTCTCCTCCTTCAGAAATGGAACCCCCTAAGTTGTATCTGAGCATCTGGTCTCTCGGTTAAAGATCACTTTGTCCCAGCCTCCCCGACGGGTAGATACAGCCAAGGCTCTGAGTCTGGTCAATGAAAACGTGGACACAATGTGAGCAAACTCTGGGTGGTGCCTCGAAGACAAAGAGGGTCTTCCCTTTCCCTTCCCCTTCTTCTGCCTGACTGGGGTGCAGACCTGGTGGTGGGGGCTGGAGATGCCCTCCTGGACCGCAGGATGGAAGCCGCACGTTCAGGATGACTGAGTAATAAGACGGCAGGAACCTAGATTCCTAGCGTCACGGAGTCTCCAATCAGCCCTTCGACTGTATGCTCAGAATCTCATATCAAAGACAAGTACGCCTTAATCGGCTGTAAGCTATTGTTACTTTGATCTTTGGTAAAGCAGCCAAACTATATTCCCACCGTGTATTTTTAGTCCCTGTTCTCAGCTGATTCTTTAACCTTTGGATCAACATGGGCATATGTCCTCCATTCTCCTCAAATTGTTCCTGCTTTTCTAATACCTCAGTTCCTCACTGATTTCTCTGTCTCTTCACCCTCATTTCCCACCCACCCCTAAACCCATTTCTTCAGATTTCACTCTCCACTCAAACCGATTTGGCAAATGGCACCTTTGACCTCCTCATTGGCGAATCCCATAGACCCCTTGTACCCTCCTCCTGCTCCGGTGCTCGGTGGCCTCAGAGATTGGTGATGTGCCTGAGGCTCGATTTTCTTCTGGCTTTTCTTCTGTTTGTTCCTGGCTACTTCACAGTCTGTATCGCCTCCACCTCCTCAGACAACCCCGTAGATAATCACAGTATTTTATCCTCACCCACCATTTGGGGCCAGGAGAGAGAGTTAGAGTTAATAAAATGAAAGGATGTTGGGGGTGGGGGGAGAACTCGCGGTGACGACTTGTCTAATTCAGCGTTGTCACTGGTAGCTCGGAAAGGACCGGAACCTCTGCACCTGCGTTTCCCAGACAGCACAGCGCCTGCGGCAGGCTGCCTCAGAGGTGTCTAGTCATCCATACCATCCATTCTCTTCTTCTGTAGTCTAGACACATGCTGCTCTGGGGGCGCATGACCGCCCAGAATGAGCCTTACACTCCTCCATCTCCCGGGCACCTGTGTGTGGCCATGGACCACATTTTGGCCAATAGGATGTGAACACCAGTGGGGGGCTGAACTCCTGGGTCTTCACTTTCTCCTTTCCTCTGCCTGCTGCCTGGAGTGTGGACCATCTCTGACCTTGTCAAAGGCAGAAGAGCATCGTTCCAGGAATGAATCAACAATAGGGTCAAAGGAGCCTGGGTTCTTGAAACCAAGGAGCGTGCACACCAGCTCTGGGCAGCTTTGGCCCAGACCATTATGTGAGAGAGAAAGTCCTGCTTTGTTCAAGCCACCTTAGGTCTTTGTTACAGCTGCTGAACTTTGTCCCAGTTATTAGAGGAGCTCTAAGTAAATATTTGCTGACGTGCCATGCATGCGCTCATTTATCCACAGCACAGACAAAAGAGAGCGAAGGGAGAAAGCATAAATGTCGGGGTCGGTTTAATTAATTAGTCGATTAAGCAGTGGCCAGTCCATCGTCCCTCCTCTTGTCACTTGGTGGTTTGGGGTGGGGATGCTCAGCCTGTCCTTTCCAGGAGTGAGGATAGAATGCAGGATTCTCAGGCGTGGGCTTTTTCAGAGCCCCAGGAGAGGCCCTGGCCCAATGTCCCCAGCAATTTTATGTTCTTTTCCTTACAGAGGGCCTCCAAATTGTGTGATGTCGGGCCTCCCAAAACCGATTGCACGCTTGCCCTCACCCACGTCTGCCTCCCATTAGACTGTGAGCGTCTCCTTCTCAGTGGTGCATTCAGGATGCTCTGAACACGTTTGCTGGACTGAGTTTAAGGAGGTCGGCTACAGATCCGCTCATAACTTGGGGAGGGGCAGGGGAATGAAAGGAAAAACAAGGGAGCTTGGGAAAAGGCAGAGAAAATGTATCACAGGAAGACTTAGGTCTCTGAAAATGCTCAGAGTGAATTCCATCACGCCCCCTTGAGAGTGTGAGGAGGGCAGGGACTCCGCAGAAGGGGACAGGGCGCCTGAAGCCAGGTGGGTGGGTGCTGGAGGGGACCCTGGCATGGTCCTGGAGCACAAAGACTGGGTGTGGCGAGGGAAAGGGTTCTGGGCACGGAAGCCACGGGGGTGGGGACACGGCTGCCGGCCTGGGGAGGCGCCTAGGCATCCCCTTTGATCACTAGCTGGAACCCCCTCCGAGTGGGCCCAGACACAAGCTGACAACGGAAAGCCCTAAACAAACTGTGAGTCAAGATTATGCATTTGTGTCCCTGTGTTGGGACCCCTGTGAAGTCCCCATGAAGTCCCTGACACCGAAGACTCACCCACACCCCTGCCTCCAGCCTCCTCTCCTCTCCTCCCCCCTACCTACCTTCTCTCCCTCCCTGCTCCTCCCCCTCCCCTCTCCCTCTCCACTGCCTTCTCTCATCCCTTTCCTCCTCATTTCAATGTCATCCATCTCCGTTTTGTCCCTTCTTCGTTTTTCCTTTGTCACTCTTTCTTCTCCTTTCTCCTTCACCTCCTTCTCCCCTCCGTCTGCCACTTTTTCTGGGCTCCCTCGAAGGGCTGCCTTTCTCCTTCCTTCCGCTTTCTACTTCTTCGTCCTTGTCCCTCTGTCTGTTCTTCCTGCTTCCCCTCATTGAATCCCCGGTCGGTTTCTGCCGCATTTCTCCTCTCCTGCTTTTTGAGTTGCGTTGCCTCCCTTGTGTGTGTGCGCATGGGCAAGTGCGCTCCAGCCCGAGGGTGAGCGAGGAGGGTGAGTGGAAGCAGAGAGGGACAGTCGCCGGAGAGAGGAGTCAGGATGTAGCTCTGAGACTCCATAGGATTCATTCAGAGGACTCTGCAGCATTCAGAACGTTTCAAATTCCAGCCTGGGATGGGAAAGCCGTCTTCTATATCCTCAACAGATTGTCCACTACTGCCTGAACCCCTCCAATAGCGGGGTGCTCACTACTAGGCCAGGCAGCTCATTCCACTTTAGAGAACTCATTCTACTGCAGATCACACCAAGAAGGAATGAATGGTCCCAGTTATTGATCGTGCAGGGCAAGTCCCCACCCTTTGCCTTGTCCCCACTTTTCAAGTAGATGAAGAACAGGCACATCCACTTAGACTGGGAATCGAACCTGTGACCTTTCGGTTTGCAGGCTGGCGCTCAGTTCACTGAGCTACACCAGCCAGGGTTCAACACTTCTTAACACAGTTATCCAGCTACAAATCTACCTCCTGTATCATTATCCTCATTAATGGGGAAAAGTTCTACTTTGTAAATGAATTCCAGCTAATAAAGGCAGAAGGAGTAAGAGCATTCTAACATCACCCTTCTGCAATAGTCCTCCTAATGCAATAACAGATCTAGGCAATAATGACCAAGGCCAAGACCACTGGGAAAGGCTGATGGGGAAACTCCTAATGCACAGACCAGGTAGACCACACCTGGACTCACGGATGGATCAGTCTTCAAGAGTGACAGTCAGACATGATTATGTCTCCAGATACACCAGAGAAAGACCCACTACCAACTAGAAGGTATGCTTGCCAAACCCAGAACCTGAATCAGGTCCAGTGTCTACAGCCGACCACCAGTTTATAGGAAAACGCAGGCCATAAAGAAACACCATGACACTGTAATCAGCCAAGTTTAGAACACAGGAAATTCTACAGGAAAGTAACCATTTTTTTTCTTCCAATGAATAAATAACAAGAAAAAACCCCACAGGGAAGGAAACTGTTGCGGATCAGAAGAGACTTGCATCATGTTGTGTGAAATAGGAAGGCCTGTCTGGAGAACATAGCCATGAGCAGGGGACTCTTGAACATGGATTATGTACTAGATGATATTGAAGAATTATAATCCTGGTATTTGAATGTGTTTAAAAAGTCCTTGTGGTTTAGAAATATAGGCTGAATATTGACGGGTGGAATGATGTGACGATTGGGATTTGTTGTGAAATAATCTGTTGAATTATAGAGACCAGCTGGATGTGTGTTGTCAGGAGCTGGGGCAGGGGCATGGGAGGGATTGCTAATGAGTTTGGGGTGGTCATGAGTGTGGGTCTCAGAACTACAGAGAGGCGAGGGTTCCACCTCGTGAATATACTAACCCCCTCCACAGCAGTATACTTTTTAGAAGGGAGAGTTTTATAATGTGAAAATTAGATGTCATCTTTAAAAAATGAAAAAGTATCCGGGGTTTGGACAGGACGTGTGGAGGGTACGAAAGGCAGAACTGACCGTCACTGACCAGTGGTTGGAGTTGGGTGACCGTTTACACGGGGATACGGTTGGCCATTTTCTCTTCTTTTGTGACGTTTGAAAAATTTTACCATCATAAAAGTTAAAAAAAAAAAGGACTTAAGGAGTAAGACCAATAAAGTGGGGACATAAAATTGTGTTTAGAGGTTAAAAGTGCGTGTGGCCATGTCTGGCCAGGGGTGTGACCCTTTTTTATGTGTCTGTTATGGAAAGGACACTCTGGGCAGTAGCGTGACTCAGTCTTCCTAAGAGGGAAAAACAACGAGGCACCTAAGAAGAAGTTGCAACCATTTTTGGAGTTAACGTCAGTGTAACGTTCTGGGCTCTTCCTAGGAGGACGCCATGAAGTGTAAGAAGTGTCAGCTGCGCTCTCTGAGGCCCCCCAACGTCTCTGCATGGAGGCTTGTGAACTCTGCCGCCCCCATAAAGCACGATGTGGAGAGAGCAGTTTGCAGAAGGCCAATAAAGTGCAATCCAGTGATCGCTCTGATCCGCTTTTTGCAGTTTGTGTTTTATGTGGAAAACTAAAACATACAGGTACACATGTGTATGGCAAAACGTCAAAGGTATAAAAAGGGAATTTAATTTAAAGGTACAAAAGGAGAAACAATAAGAACCCCTTTTACTCTAAACCCTTGGCCGCTTGGTGATTAGATTTTTTTTTTGGCACTCTTTGGGAAACATACCATGAATATAATAACTTAAGAGGAAGTGAGATGGGTCTCCTCCTGTGTGTGATATCTAGTTTTATGTGCCAACTTGGCTGAGCCTGGTGCTCAGATATTTGATCAAACGTTATTCTGGATGTTCGTGTGAGAGGGTTTCGGATGAGACGGGCGTTTTAGCTGGTGGGCTCTCAGTACAGCTGCTACCCTCCAAATCTGGGCGGGCCTCATCCAACCAGCCACGGGAGTGACCAGAACACGAGGCCGACCTCTGCCGAACGAGAGGGAACTCTGCGCAGGCAGCCTTCGGGCTTGGACTGCAACGCCGGCTCCTTGCTGGGTCTTAGGCCTGCCAGCCTACGCTGCAGATTTTGGACTTGGAATTGTGTAAGCCAATACCTTAAAATAAGTGTCTCTCTCTCTATATATACACACTTTGTATTGCTTCTGTTTCTCTGGACAACCTTGACCAAGCTGTGTCTCAGAGCCAAGGCAAGAAGACAAAGAGAGATGCCGTCTCCCAAAGGGAGCTGTGCCTGGCCACCACAGTGGCCACGAACTTGTCGACTTGCTCGCGTTGATATAACAGAGTGGTGTTGCTGGAGATTAAAGACATTGAGATGGTGACGTCTTTGGAAAAAGTTGTGGCAGCCTAGTACTCCTCTTGATATGTCTGGTAAGGGCGGCAGCGGGACCCTCAGTAAGACTGCCAGGTGCTTGAGCAGCGGGGTGGGGCTGGTGCCCTGAGGCTGATTCCCTCCCAGGCCACCTGCAGCTGAGCATCTCAGCCTTGCATATCAGCCTTTGGGTTACCCAGGCAGAGAGCTTCAGTGCTTCCTCTGGAGTACAGGGGGGCTGCTGTGAGGAGGAGGGGTCAGCCTAGAGCCGTTTAAAATACTGTGGGGAGGGATCCAGGCTGACAGAGAGAGGCTGCCACCTCTACTGTCCAAGCCACCATCACCCCTCAATGCAACCATCTCCTTTAAAAATTCTCTTGTCCACGCCAAAAACCTCAGGCTGATCTCCTCAGAATCTCTGGGCCTTGGCCAAGGCGTCAGTATTTTGGAAGCTCCCCAGGCAGCTGTGTGCAGCCCAAGTTAAGACGCACAATCCAAGATCACGTGGATCCTGGTCCTCTCTCTTGTCCTCTCAGCCAAACTTGGCCCCACCGTAGGGCCTTTGTACTTGCTACTCTTGCTGCTTGGAACAGTTTTCCTGAACACCTTCCCATGGCTGTTTATTTCAGGTCTCCACCCTGATGACCCCTTAGTGGCGGCTTTCCAACTGCGGTGGGTGCCAAGTAGCTATTATTCCCCTCCCACTCTGGGAAGTCTCTATGAAATTACCCTGGTTTATTATTATTTCTTTTTCCTTACGGTCTTTGACTATGTGAAATGACTGTTAACGTGTATACTATCTCTCTCTTCCACTAAAATGTAAGCCAGTGTGACCAGGGACCTCCTGTGTCTTGCTGGAGAGACAACATAACAGAATAGTTAAGAATGCAGACTCACGTCCCAGCTCTCTCACTTACTAGCTGTGTGACTTTGGGGTAGCTGCTTAGCCTCTCTGTGGCTCACTTTCCTTATCAGCAAAATGTGGATAACTTGTTGATATAAAGTATCTACTCCATATCACATGTGGATAACTTGCTGGGTTATTGCTGAACGTTAAATTGTTGTTGAGTATTACATGAGATATTACATATAAATGGTTCGGAATAACATTTGGCTCATCGCAAGCACCTGATAAGTGGTAACTATTATTATTATCATTCCCTCCTATAACCTTAACACCCAGCATAGTGCTAAGCACGCAGTGGGTCCTCGATAAATATCTGCTGAAAGAATGGATGAAGGGGCTAATTGTGGTGCTAGCTGGGGGAAGGGAGTCTGGGCAGAGGGAAAGGAGGTGCAATGGCCCTGGGGCTGGTGCTGCCTGTGGAAAAGAGGCTCACAAACATTAACAGAAACTTGAGCCTTGACGTCCCATGGAAGCTGAGGGCCAACAGGGATTCATGCTCTTCAATCCAATTTCCCCTCAGAGGTGAACTCAGGAAAGGGGTCTGAGATCCTTCCCAGATAACGGTTTGTAATTAATCTCAATACAAAGACACATGGGCAACTGAAGGAAGACCACTGCCCTATTTCAGTAAAGTCTCGCCCCGTCCAAATCTATCTCCGTCAGTCTCCTATAGGAGGCCAGGTCTGGAGCGCGCTCCTTCCCAGTAGGATGGCTCAGACAAGTTGTTTTTTTCAAACAACGACAAGGGCATGAGGCAATTTACTGAACCGGGTTATTTACGAATGAGCCAAAAGCTGGGAGGCTCTCTACCAACAATAATAGCCGGAGCTTCAGAACACTGGCTCTGTGTTCTTCCTTTCTGGCAAGAACCAGCCGGCGGGGCCAGCTGGATATTCAGGCCACTCCTAGTTTGAGATAATAAGACCATAACCTTGCCACACAAACGGATGCTTGTTTCTCAGTTTTTATAACAGGAAGATGTGCGTCCAGCTCATTCCAAAGTGGTGTCTGTTCGCTGGAGAACCAGTTCGATGGGGTGAAGAGGGCCAGGCTCTATCTCTGCTTCGCCCCGCTAGGCATTCTCCAGTCTTGCAGCTGCTAAGCTCTCAGGCTGTTCGGTTCAGAATCAATTCCTGAGCTCGGCATCAAAAGCTTTAGGAAAAGCAAGCTGAAAGTTGCAAATAACCTAATAACGTAGGGGTTCCCAGAGTCTCTGGGTTCACAGCTCCCACCTCAAGAATTATCCCACGGTGTTCCTGGGCCCAAAGTAATACCGAGCACTTTCATTTACTCAGTAGTTAGAGCTAAATAGCTCGATAGGGATTTATGTCCTAACAACTTGGCAATTACTTGAAACACACACACACGATATTTTTATTTCATTTTAAATAATGACAATTACTAATGGAATGCGCGTGTTTGGCAGGCACCGCGCAAATTCTCAAACCTCAGATGCAGAGCGGACACCGCCACCCTCACTTCCCACTGCACAGGGATTTTCATAGGGTACTTGCTTTTTAACGAAACCAGCTCCGCAAACCCAGCTTTGCAAGGATGGGACGCCCCTGAAGGGAGCACATTGTGATCTGATGTAGAAACCGAGAGCTCCCCCGGCCAGTGATTTGCACGTGTCCGACAGAGGCCAAGCACTGCTGTTTGTCCTGAAAATGTAAACTACGCTGGGCTGCCCTGGGACATCTGGACGCAGGGTTTGGGAACCAGGGGCCTGGTGTTATGTGTGACCTGTGACACTCTCCCCTAGCAGTAAGTAACAGAAGTCTCTGGGTAACATCCCCGGGAGAACACCTACCCGATTCTCATAGAAAACGAACGTCTGAGAAAGCCCTGGGGGCAGAGTATCCAATAACCAGTCTGTAGGTTAAACCAGTCTGTACTTCAGGGAAATTAAATGCATATTACACTTGTGAAGAGGGTGTAAACTCGGTTCAAGATCGATTCATCAGATCATGTTCTCAGCGCAAAGGGTTAGTGAGAGTAAGCTCGATATTTAGGGTAGTTCTTCAACGTATCTGAGATAAAATAAGGCAAAATGCTCAAGTGTTGCATTTAACACATGATGAGGCCACGGTTTGTGTCACGGAGGGGCGCCGCGGGAGAGGCAGAGACGGACAGACAATTCAGTGGAGGGGGACCGTGCTACCGTGGAGGCCACCGCAGGGGCTGTGGGTGTGCAGGGGAGGGACCCTGAACTACACTGTGGGGGACAGGGAAGGTTTCCCAGATGGGTGCTGGACTCCACTTCAGCACAGGGTGGTAACGATTCGAGAGAGAAGGGTGAATTTACAACTATGTACCAGGAAGTGGACAGCACAGTTTACCTGTATGACCTCATTTAATGTTCAAAACAACCCTCAGGACTCCTGGCCATGATGTACCCACGTAAGCCCTGTCTCTGTAAACAATTGTAAAACTGAACAAAATTTATAAGGGGAACAGTTTTTTGAGGCCGTGGAAGTAGTCGGGGCAAGGCTGTGACCCTCAGAGGAGGCAAGTCCAGCAGGTGAGCCCAGACCTGGCCTGGCCCCTCTCCCACGCCAGTCTGCTCTGGCCCAGGACGCTCTGCACCCTGAACTCCGGGCACCTCCTAAACCCCAGCTCTTTCCTGCCTTGGGGCTTTGGCCTATGCTGTTCTCTCTCTAGAAGGTTCTGTCCTGTTCCTTGCCTGGTGGCTCATTCTCATTCTTCACATCTTTGCTTAAATGTCACCACTTTGGCGGTTTTCTCTGATAGCTCCATCATGTTTCTCTCCCTTTTAACAATCTATTCTTCTGCTCAGTACTGACTACAGTTTATAATTTTGTGCTTATGTGCTCCTGTGTATACTGTCTGCCTCGTCCACGGTTTCTTACCCAGGCTCAGCATGCAGTAGGTGCTCAATAAAGAGCTATTGAAGGAAGGAAGGAAGAAAGGATGAATTAGATCGGCCCTTTCCCTTCCTGGGGGAGGTGGGGACGCAGGGAGTTAGGAATAACATGGGGAGAGAGGGGGTCCCTCCTCCCCTTTTGCAAAAGTGACCGAACCTCAGAGGTCTCACAGGACAGATGGGAGCAATTCTCGTGAAGGGTTCAGGACATGAAGACAACATAAGTCCACTCAGAGAATCCTCCCGGGACCCCAGAGAGGGAGATGCTGTCTTCCCCACTTCCCAGTGGGGCCTCAGAGAAATGAAGGACTTGTCCAGGCTGCTCAGCTAGTAAGTGGAGGGACAGGGGACTCAGACCAGGCCTGGTGAGTTCAGAACCCCATGACCTGTTCATGACCCTGTCCTGCTTAGAAAGTAAAGGATAGAGGCAACTGTCTCTTCTCTGATTTTTCTCTTTCCTATCTTTTCCCTTTCCCACTTATCTTCCGCTGGTGCTGTGCTTTTGCAAGCTCTACTGACAGACAGACTTTGCTGGCAAAGTGCAGCTCCTGAGAGCGCAATGGGGCAGGTGCTCAGTCCCTTGCTGGAAGGACATGAGGAGGGAGGGTGAGCTCGGCCAGCTAAACTCCACAGCCAAGGCATCCCCCAGCTGAAATGTGGCCCTGATGACTCACTCTGGGGGCCCCTTGGCCAAGGTAGCCTGGGTCAGGGGACCCCAGCGTGGCCAAGGCTCCGGGGGCTGACTCACAGGGCAGGCTGCCACCACCTGAATCACCCACCCACCTCCAGCCGGAGAGAAGAGGCTGGGGGGCTGGGGTGGGGCCCTGGGCTGGGACCATGTGACTCATCCTGTGAATAAATAATGATGATGATTGTAATAACAATGATGATGGATAATAATAACAGCTACCCTTCATGAGGGCTTTTTATACGCCAGGTGCTATTCTAACAGCTGTATATTAACTTACTTAGTCTTCACAACAATGAAGTACTTACATAGTGAGTACTCTTCTTCCCACATCTTACACGTGAAAAAACTGTGGCCCAGCAAGGTTATATATTGGCTGCAGGCCTCAGAGCTGGTGTATGGAAGTGCTGAGATTGTAACCAAGGTCTTTCTCACTCCAAAGCCCAGCCATTCATTCGATAAATAATTACTGAACCTCTACTATAAGCCAGGCACTGTCGTAGGGGCCAGGGGTACAATGCTAGAACTGGGTGAGAAGTTAGTAAACAAGTAAATCTATGACATATTAGGTGGAGATGAGTGTTAAGGGGAAAATAAATCAGGCTAAGGGGGTTAGGGCTTACTGGAGGTTAGGGTGGAGATGTTATTTCATACAATTTGTCGGGATCCTCCCTGGTACGTTGGCATTGAGCAGAATCTGGAAGGAAGTGAAGGGGCAAGTCCCAGGCCTGCCCGGGGCAGAGGAGAGCTGGGGCCTGCACGTGAGGTCCAGCTGGGATGGCTGGGTGGACTTGACAAGGGCAAGGAGGCCAGTGCGGACGCAGCCCAGTGGGCCAAGGCCAGAGTGCTGTGAGAGGTCAGAGCGCTGGCCCCACAGGTCTCTGAGGGCCTCAAAGCCAGAGCGCGGACTCCAGTTTTTACTGCAAATGACACGGGGAGCCAAGGAGGGTTTGGGAAGAGGAATGACATGGTCTGACTTTTGGTTTAAAAGGATCACTTTGCTCTGAGAAACTAAAGCGAGAACTAAAAGGCAGGGAGACCTGTTGGCAACCTAGTTTAATAACACAGGTGAAGTATACCAGTGGCCGAGCCAGGGGGTTACATTCTAGAAATAATCTGAAGGTAGAGCTTAAAAGATTTGCCGATGGGTAGGATGTGGGGCGAGAAGTAACGTAGGAATAAAAGATGACTTCAGGGCTTTGGTTGAAGCAGTTGGGAGGGTGGAACCCGCTCCACTCTTCCCCTCCCCAGGTGGAAAAGGCTGTGGAAAAGCGGGTTTGCGGGGTGGGGACCAAGAGCTCAGTTACGTCCACTATCAGAGGTCGTGGTGGACATTTGGTCACACAAGCTCAGAAGGGAGGGCTCGCCTGGGAAGTTAAATCATAGATGGTGCAGAAAGCCGCGGAACTGAATGAAATAGCCCATGGAGGGTGAAGAGATGGAGAGGGGGCCAGAGGATCAAGCCTGGGGGCCAGAGTTCAGAGGTCAGAGAGGTTAGAGGGCACCAGTAAAGGGTCTGAGACAGTGCAGGCAGGGTGGTAGGAGGACACACAATGAGCCTGAGGTCTTGCCATGACACCATGGGTTTGGAAATCCAGGTGGGACTTAGGATCCCCAGAACAACGGACTTTTTCTGTCCAGAACAAGGCTGGGTGCTCATTCAGGGGATACACAATTGCTTACCAGCCCTCTCCTCATGTATTTTTTTTTTAATCTTCACCTGAGGATATGTTTGCTGATTTGGAAGAGAGAGAGGGACAGACAGACATTGATTAGTTGCCTCCTGTATGCACCCTGACTGGGGATCGAACCCATACACTCTTGGTGTATGGGACGATGCTCCAACCAGCAAAGCCACCTGGCCAGGGCAGCCCTCCTCTCATCTCTAAGGTGAGTCTAGGCCCTTCCCTCCGGTCTCTCTCCCTCCTCGTCCCTTCCTTTCTTCTTACCTGACTTCACACTTCCTCTTCTGCTCCACACCTGCCCTCCAGCGCCATGTTGGGCCACGGGTTGAATGTAGTTGAGGAAATGGGCAGACCAACAATAACCAAGTGACATCAAATAGGACAGGAATCAATGCAGCAAAAGTGTTCCAGAAGCTTAGAGGCCGGGGAGGAATTTCTTTGCTTGTGTGGTTTACAGCGCCTTCATGTTCAATTCTCTCATGTGGTTGTTGAGGGAAGGCGGGGATACTCAGAGCAGAGTGTCAGGGAAGGACGGGCGTGTCATCCTTGGCCTCCAGCTTGGGTTCCCAGCAGAGACAAAGCGAGGCCCAGACAGACCTTCTAAGATGACTGTGGTCTTCTACAGTGGAGGCTGGAGCATGCCACCTGGGTCCCCCGTACAGACAGAGGCTCTCATTCCCCCACCGTCTGGTGTCCTGGCAGCTGGCAGCTCCCAGCTGGGTTCCTCTCCGGGAACTTAGCCTTCAGCTAAGGGGAGCTGCCTCGCCCAAGTTCACACCACATTCCTCGGGCAGGAACTGACTGGTGCAGGAGTCCAACAGCCTGGCCATGGTTTGGGACAATTCTGAAGGTCCATCTCAGCTCCTCGCAGGATCAGCTGAGGTCCACACTGTGACTGCTTCGTGGTTCAGCTTCTCCCTCCGCCTAATCCCACTTTCCTCATTTCCCAAGGTAGTGCCCCCAAGTGCAGACCCCAATCAACATCCTGTAGCAAGTCTGTGCATCTCAGAATCTACGTACCATCCGTTCCCCTTCCCTCCATCCTAACCTAACCCCAATTTTGTTTAGGTGCCTACCTACCCTTCTCCACCCAGCACTGAGCTTCAGGAGAACTGATGCTACCCCCAGCACAAGAGGTGGATCCATAGCCTTTAGAATACAACCCTCCTCTCTCAATGGCTGAGGATAGACAAACAAATTGGCCCAGCGAGATGGAACAGCGCATCCTACTCCATGATGCATGTGAGTAGCGAAGACTGGAGCATATTCCCCAGAATGCCACTGGCAGCCAGCACGGGACAGAGGAAGCTGCCCACAGATGCAGCGGAGCCCGAGGCCAGCCTGCAGAGATAGAATGAGCTGAGGACCTCAGTGACTTCACTGAGACACGAATCCCCGAGGCTTCGGAGTGTTTAAGCCAGGTGGGGGTGGAATTTTTCTTACTTGCAGCTGAAATAATCCTGATGCAGGGTGAGTGCACTTAAACTGGCTACTGGCTGCCCAGACCTGCTTTGCTGGCCCCTGGGTGTGTGTGCAGGAAGGGCTTCTTGTCTGAGGCTGAGATTTTCGCTCTACAGGGACCTGGGGGCCCTGAGTCCTTATCTTCAGCAGCAGAGCACCTTCAGGTGCGGAGAGAGCTAGTAGGGAAAACTCCTGTTTCCAACCGCTGGCAGTTTTCTTCATGGGGTCGGTGCAGCGCCGCTGGCCTGTCTGTCCCTGTCACTCACGCCTCCCCAGATTGAGTGACATATTTGGATTGGGGGGTTTGGAGGAGAAATGGAACAAGAGCAGCAGCTCGGCCCGTCCTCCTGGCTTTCTCTTTGGGAGCCGTCTTCCCAGCCAACAGCCTGTTATCTGTTCTGCTTCTCAGACTGTACACTCTCAGCTTAACCCCCCCACGTGGGGAAGCCTGAGGCGATCACTGCTGCCTGTGGGTGGGTAAGTCCGTCTCACTTTGAGGCGCAGTACTGAGTAGCCCACTGGACTGCACTTCTGAGACACATTCTTTACTATCTTTATTTGCACTAAGGTGGTATGTTTGGTTTCTCAAATTTCTACTCTTACCAGACCCCAGTGAGAAACGGCAACATGGCTGACTGGTGGGAAAGGCTGCGCGGAGGAGCAAAGTCAAGCGTGAGACGGCCAGATGGCCTTGACTGCTTCTTCCGACCCGAGACGCAGTGCTTCTGTTATCTGACAAAGGGAAGTGCCCCAGTTCTGTCGAAGAAACAACCTTCTTGTCCCCTCACACTCAATTCTGAAAGGCCTTGCACAATGAGTAGCAAAGAACGCCATTAGGAGCAGTTTTGTAGAAGTTGCTGTAACTTCCCCTGGCCCGGCAGAGGCTCCCCTTGCTGGGACCTCCCCCTGCCCTTTCCCTCCTTTCTCTTGTGACCCTCTGGCCTTGTGGGCTGGAGAGAGGGCAGCAGTCTCCTTGCAGCGCTCATTAAGGTTTGCTTCTTCCTTGCCCAAAGCAATCCTCAGTGAGTGTCCCCTTTGGGGTCATCTCAGTTGACTTGGAGGGGTATTATTTATTCACTGTGAGATGATCCTGGCCCTCTCCGACCCCGTCTCTGCCTAGCACCCCCTCTGTCTGGGCTCTCACAGGGAGCACCCCGACCCCGGACCCTGTTGGCTCTGCCTCTCTGTCAGCACATCTTGGCTAAGCTGCTCCACCCTCCCTGCTTACTGGAGAAGAAAGGAAGCCTTGGTGCCTCCCAGGCGGGATCGAATTCCAGATCATTCATAATAAAAACATACTAAACCAAGCAAACAAAGCAGATGCTCCCTCAGCCCTGTTTATTATTCCAACCTCAGCTTGGACATTTCATTGCTTCGGGACATGTCTGCAGGCAGCACAGGGTCCCTTCTTCCCATCGTCTTGGGTGGGGGTGGTCATCAGCCTTGGGCTTCCATGGGAAGGACACACGAGGAAGAGAACACTGAGAGCCAGGAGGCCCAGGCCCCACCTCCGGCTGGGAAGGGACCTCGCTGGGCAACCTTGGGCAAGGCTTTCCCTTTCTGAACTCTTGGCTTCAAAAATTAACCCTGCTAGCTTAGGTTACAGATGTAAATTGAGGGCAGCATTAGTCACATTAGCTGAGATATGGAAACAACCTATACGTCCATCACTGGGTGAACGAATAAAGATGTGATTCAGCCACAGGAAAGGACATCTTGCTGTTTCTGACAACATGGGTGGCCTTTAAGACATTACACTAAATGAAATACGTCAGACACAGAAAGATAAATCCTGTGTGACCTCCCCTGCATGGGGGGTCTACAGACGTCAAACTCACCAGGGTCTGGGGACTGGGAGGCGTGGGGAGATGTTCAAGGGTACAGGTATATAACCAGAAGCTGAGTAAGTCCTGAAGAGCCAACACGCTGTACGGCGATCGCAGTTAACAATACCGTGCTACTGCTTCAAAGCTGCTAGGCAAGTTGAGTTGGAACTTCCTCATCACAAGGAAGAAATCATTGCGTGATGTGGTGGAGGTGTTTGGCTATGCTATAATGATCACATTGCAATGCGTAAGTGCATAAAATCGATGTGTTGTGCTCCTTAAACTCATACCGCATTATTATATGTCAATTATATCTCAATTAAAAAAAAAGTAGGTCAAGGTTAAGAGTGAGGTCTCTGAAGGAAGACCACCTGGCTTTGACCTCGGGAGGTGGTGGGGGGAGGGGAAGTGACTCCACCTCTCCCCTTCCAGCTTCCTCAGCTGTAAAGTGGTCATGAGTACCCAGCTCAGGGTTGCTGGACGGAGACAAGAAGAGTAAGCGAACCGTGTGCAGTCCCCAGGTAGTGCTGGCCTGAGCACGCTTTCAATAGCTTCATCCTCGCCATCGTTATTCCCGAGACGTGCACGGCGTGTGAGAGACGCAGGCGTGTCAGCTGAGAGTCGTGAGTGCATGAGTGCCGGCGGGCGGCGGAATCCTGCGAGGCACAGAGTGGGCGCAGAGTCGGGGGGCGGTCACATCCACCGAGGGGGTCGGGAGAAGTTCAGGAAACTCTTGAACTTGAGCGGGGTCTGGTGCTGCTGAGTCTGAGGAGGCTGTGGGCGTTCATGGAAGATAACGGAGGGAGGGAAAGGCAGAGCGGCAGGGACAGCCTGGCATGTTCAGGGTTGGACGGGGGTTGGATGTGGCCGGAGCGCTGGGTGTGAGGACACCTGTGCTGAGGGAGGACCCTGGAGGACGCGGTGGGTCCTGGTGGGTCTTGCAGGCTTTACCGCACACAACATGGAGCACGGTCAGGTTTTAGGCAGAGGAGCACTGAAGCTAGTTCTGGGGTTTAGGGCTCACACTTCAGCAGCCAATGAGAAAAACGGATGGGAGGGGCCGGCCAGGGGGCTGTGACTGCTACAGCTCAGACCAGGAGTCAGGCAGACTTTAGGCAGTGGGAAGAGAAAGGCAGGACAATGCAAACTCACAGACACAGACAACAGCATGGTGATTCCCAGAGAGAAAGGGGGTTGGGGGGGGGAGGTGGAAAAGGCAAAGGGGGGATAAGTGGTGACAGAAGGGTACTGGACTCTGGGTGGTGAACCCACAGTACAATAGACAGATGATGTCTTATAGAATTGCATACCTGAAACCTACGTAATTTTATTAACCCATGTCACCCTAGTAAATTCAATAAAATAAATTAAAAAAAGAAAAGTTAGAAAAGAGAATGCATGTGGTAGATTGTGAGGGGGAGCAAAGAATAAAAACACTGGTGGAATGGTTAACACGTGGCAGCTCCTGCTGGGAGCCCTTGACGCTGGGACTCCCGTCCAGTTGCAGGAGGGGAAAGGGAGGCCCAGGGAAGGCCACAGAGCTGGTGGGCAGAGGGGAAGGGGGCCTACCCAGCAGTCTGGCTAAAGAGCTCCCAGCTGTAACTGCTGCTTCTGTGAGAACGGCCAACTTTATCTAGTGCCTTGATAAAGGCACCAGGCATCGTTCTAAGTAACCAAAGCTACTCAACTAGTAAGTGGCCGAGCTGTGCTTCAACGCCGAACAGTGAGGTTCCTGGACTACACTCCTTACCACAACGCTGAACTGCTTGGGCCATCCCTGTGACCCACGCTGTGCCAAGTGCTCTAAAGCAGCACCAGCTGTCCCACAAACAGAAGGTACTGCTTTGAGCATGGCTTTGGGACCCCCGCTTTACCACTGCCTCTCTGTGTGCCCTTGGGAGATTTCTTAACTTCTCTAAACACCCATTTTCTCATCTGTAAAATGAAGCACATAATAGCACATTTCTCATAGTCACCATGAAGATTTCATGAGATAACCATGCAAACAATTTGAACAGTGCCTCGCGCAAAGCCGCAGAGGTTAGCTGCTTGTCATTAGCTGCGAGCACCTTTATGGATAAGGCATCTAGAGATTCTGTAAAGCTGATATGCACCAATTCAGCTTATTGTCTATACTCTTCTGGCCCCGCGGCTGCTGCACTTTCTGGGCATGGAGGCCACCCTTGCGCTGGTCTGAGAGGCGGTTTCAGCAGGGGCTTGAGGAGCACGAGTGGGGTTCAGCACTGCCGGACCCAGTGTGCTCACAAGCAGAGTCTGCGGGCGATTAAACACGGTATTTAACCCCCCGACCCTGGTCTCCCATGTGGGGAGGGTCTGAAAGCTGCTGCCTTTCCCACAGGGCTTGAGTGGTGCCTGCCTGCAGCCAGACAGCGGAGGAGGGCGCCGTGTGTGGGCACCCTGCCAGGGAGCGGTTAGACAGACTCCGTGTCTCCCTGGCCCTCTTGTGAAAGGCTGAGACAGTACGGGTCATTGTAAACATTTTTCAAAAACAATACAGCGGTTGTGTGTGTGTGTGTGTGTGTGTGTGTGTGTGGGGTGTGACTCCCTGGCAAAGGACACCCCTTCGCCAAAGTTAAAGGAGTGCGAATATCGTGCCGAGGTCTGAAAACACTGGGGTGCTTTTCTTCTAATTAAAAAACTACAGTTTAAGTTTAGGGTTGGGACTGTGTGGCTTCTCCCCCAGGTAGCTCTGCCTTGCAGTGGAGGTGGGACAGGCTGGTGGGGGAGCTGAGGAGGGAGGGGAGAAGGCAGGGTGTCAAGGACTCCGTCATGGGTGTGTGGCCTTTAACGACTCTGCATTTATAGAGCAAACAACTCGGAACCTCCGAGTGTGGAACTATCTGGTCAACCCTCTCATTTTGCAGATGAGGCAAGTGACGCATGGGGAGGGGCAGGTGACTTGCCCAGGGTTTCTCATCACTCGAGGACCCAGACTGGCTTCCAGTCTTTTCGGCAGCAGGGGTGCCGCTTCTCTCTCCCAGACAGCCACGGCGCGGTGTGCGTGGCACGTGGCCTGCTGGATGACTTAGAGGGCATGCAGTGAGCATGAACATTTTAATAGGTATCTATTTCAATGTGTATTAGGAAAAATGATCTGGCCCATGAAACTCATAATCGATGATTGTGACATAAAAATATCATTTCAAAGTACACTTATTTAGGCAAAGAGAGAGGGAGAGTGTGAGTGTATGTGGGTTGCTTTAAGAATATTGGAAAAATGACGGCAGGTGGCTGTAGGGTTGTTGGAAATCACGCCTGTAGCCCACTTTGTCTTTAGGGTTTCCGGTGCTCTGTTCCCCACTCTCTTGCCCCTGTCTTCTTCCTTCTGACCCTCAGCGCCCAGAATGACCAGAGGACAGTGGGAATGGCTGGCCCTGGGGTAACCTGTGAACTCTCCCCATCCCAGGAGCGAGATCCATCCAGTGCCCTGGCAGCCGAGGGGCAGAGCCTTGGGCCTACTCCCCACCCCCCACCGTCATTTAGGAAATTCTAAGCACACCCCCTGTATTTCCCTTCCTCCCAGAGCTGCCTGACCTCTGAAGCAGCTCAGTCTAACATCTGAATGGGTTACAGTGGATAAATATGCAACCAGCAGCCCCTCCCTACAAACCCTGCTCTATGACAATAGTGCGTTAATCGGTGTTCAAATATCCCTAAGTCGTAATGAAAAAATAAAATCAAAAGACTATGAAGCTATGGATTTTGAAAAATGCATAATGACATGTGTCCGCCATCACAGCATCACACTGAATACGTTCACCGCCCTGAAAATTCTCTGCGCTCTGCCCGTTCATCCCGCCTCCCCTCTGTCCCCTGCCAACCACCGATCTTTCCACTGTCTCCAGTTTTGCCTTTTCCAGAATGCCATAGGGTTGGAATCATATAGGATGTGGCCTCTTCAGACTGGCTTTTTTCACCTAGAAATATACACTTAAGTTTCCTCCAAGTCTTTTCAAGGCTTGGTAGCTCATTGCTTTTTAGCACTGAATGAAGGGCGTGAATTGTAACCAGTGTTCCACTCTGGTGGGGGATGTTGAGAGTGGGGGAGTCTGTGCAGGTGTTGGGGAGGGGGGTGTATGGGAAGTCTCTGTACCTTCTGATCAACTTTGCTGGGAACCTAAAACAGCTGTAAAAAAATAAAGTCGATTAAAAGAACCGTGAAGGGTGGCCCTTTTATGTGTGGGCTCTACGCTAGGGTTGAAATAAAATACAAGGGAAGCTCCCCTCCCCTAGTCTTCCTGAGAGCAGGGATCGCTGGGAACCACGGGACAGCCATTTCATACGTACTGGGCATTTTCTAGAATCGACACCCCTGGGAAGACAGGGCTTTGTTTTGTTCACCCTGCAGTCTCAGGATCCGGAACACTGCCTGGCACAGAGCAGGGGCTCAGTTGATATTTACTTAGTAAACTAGCAAAATACCAGGCCCTATGCTAGGTGCTGGGGCTCCAGCCACGGTTTCTTCTCTCAGGGTCTAGCCTGCAACCCTGAGGAGCTGAGGTGGAACTGCAGGGCAGTCAGATGGTGCACAGAGGGAGGGCTGGGCCAGGTCCAGAGCTGGCTCAAGGGAGGGCAGGAGGGTGGAGGGCAGAGGGCAGCAGGGCAGAGGTCAGGAGGGCAAAGGACAGGAGTGCAGAGGATAGGAAGGCAGAAGACAGGGAGGCAGAGGGCAGGAGGGCAGCAGTCATAGTGCTTGAACAACTCAGAGAAGGTTTTAAAGGGGAGAAGATATTTCAGCAGGGTTTAGAAGGATGACCCCCCAGGGGTAGACATCCCAAGATATGATCTGAGCTGTGTGAAGTACAGGTGGCTTCAGGAGGACCTGGCTTAAGGAGGGGTCACCGTGATTGTCCCTGGGGTCACACGGGCCATTTCTGACAACAGACTCGTCCTGGGACTGAAGGGCTCTCGCTCCCGTGTTCCTGTTACCCCCTGCTCTCCACCAAATTCTAACTGCCCATCCTCGGCTCCAGTCAAAGGTCTTCAGGCCTTGGGGTCCAGCGCATGGTTGGTTTTGGGGGGATGGCTTTCAAGGGGCCTCCACCCAGAAACACCGACTACACGTGAGGGCCGGAAGCTGAGGTGTCCCGGAGCTGCCTCCGACTGCCTCGCGAGAGACTGTTGTTAAATAGCTGGAATTCTGCGAGCCAGTTCTCGAACCACTGTTAGCTTGAAATTGTCCCCAGTGGAAGTATTTACACCCCAGAAATTGGCAAACACTGGGAATTAGGGCCCCCCCCAGCCGAAGGAGCCAGGCTGCCAGCACACCACTGGCCGGAGGACAGCGTATCCTGACAGGTCTCCAACGTTCCGGGAAAGGACCTGAAGTGCCGCAACAAACATTTGGTCATGGCTTCATTAAAATAAAAGATGTAAAAGCTTGACTACAAGGCATCCAAAAAGCCACACTCAGAGGTTCGATATCCATTCACTCAGCTGCCCAGGCAGTTGTTTGGGGTGCAGCTCTCAGAGCCAGGCTCCCCTCCATGTGGTTTACCTGGAGAGTGACCTGGGATTGCAGGGCAAGGGGTACGACGTGGCGATTTTCTCAAAACCGAGCTCTGCAAGGACACAAACTGTTAGGGCAAATGGGTGCGGAGGCTGACACAGGATCAAGTGCATCAAAAGACACTCTGTGTTCTCCCGATGGACTTGATGATGAATGTTGTAAATTAAAAGTTGCGAAATAAAGTCACGGCTAATATAATGTTACTTTCTCATCGGTTGTAATTTCAAGTTTCATGTGGGAATTCATCGGAAAGGGGAGTTCTGATGTTACCTAGTCAACTCGTGATGCAGAAGAGAAAACTGAAGCTTCTCCCTGTAGCTCCCCTCACCCCTGGGCTAAGGTGACTTTGCTTCTGGTGGTGCAGTTTTCTGCAAAGGAGAAGGAAGGGAGAGATCTGGAAGGGAGGAGAGCAATGCTCTCAAAGTTAGGACTTCTGGCTCCTCTTCGTAGTGTCCTTTGCATCAGGAGGGAGAAATGTATACAGATTTCACAACTTTAGCAGGGAACAAAATCACCATCACAGGTGATGCCAAAGCCATCTGAACCTCACTCGTGCCTGCTCCAGTTTCACGGATGTGCACCTGTAGGACCAGCAGGCCTTGGCCCTGCCCATCTCTCTGACTTCACCCCCTACCACCTGCCCTTCACTTTCTCTTCTACTTCCCAGAACTCGCCAAGCCCAAGGCTGCCTCAGGGCCTTTGCACTTGTTATTCTCTCTGCCAGCAAATCTTTCTGCAGATTATTACACAGCTGCATCCTTCTACTCTCTCTGTTTCGTTACCACCTCCTCCCAGAGGCTTCTTCTGCTCATCCAGTCTGGAGTGGCTAGCTTTGCACAGCCTCGTCACCTTCTATGACCTCACCCTGTCTCATGTTCTGTCTCATTCTGATGCTCTCGATGATCCTGCAGCCGTCAGTACTCCCCACAATACAAGCTCTGCAGTTAGCTTTTCAGTTAGATTTGCCACTGTGTCCCATGCTCTGTGCACATAGTAGGTGTTTGAGAACTATTTTCCGAATGAATAAGTGAACAAATGGATGCCAAGCATGGTTTCTAGATACTCTTTTGACATAAGGAAGTGGTTTTCAAACTGGACTCCCTGGAGTCTTGAGATACCTTGGAGAAACCTTGGGGGCACCTTCTTTGGGGGTGGACTCACGGAAGACACCAGCTAAATGGGACTCTAGGTCTCCCCCAGTTGGAAGCTGCTTCGTGTGGACCTGGTTTACACATTGAGTGTTTTCATTGTTCACTGGGCAGAAGGCTCAGGGACCACAGCACGAGGCCGCTCCTTCCTGAGGCAGCGACGGGTGGAAGGTACCTTCAACCTGACACTTGGGAATCTGTGACCGGGACACGGTGACGCAGAGTAAGCGTCGCTATTGAGGGACGGCTGCAAGAAGAGCAGGGCCATGGCAGACCCATCCCCCGGGGCCCAGGCATGAGGATGAGGCCTTTGGTGGGGCAGGGGGCCTGATTCTAAGTTTTCTTTCCAGCTGCCTCAGCTCCTTGCCCCTGAGTCACAAACTATGGCTGATGCTTTCTGCTGAGGCCACATGTGAGAAACCAGCATTTTCCAACCACAACTTTAAACACCATGTTTGCTCCTACACGAGAGCAAGAGCCTCCTCTCTGTGGCCTCATTAAATGGGATTCTGTTTTCACAGCACTCCCTTTTAGAACACTCCTATTTGCTGTTCCAGGCTCTCGGAGAGACAGCCCGAGAGGCTCTGCTGATAAAATGACTCCGGGCACGATAGAGATGGGGAGATGCCGAAATGAATAGCAGCTTTGTTTATCTGGCACTGGAACAGGAGAGAGGAGCTATAGCAAAAAAAAATAAATAAAGTCCCCCTCCTCTCCACAAGAATAAACCAACTCTGCCTGCATGGCCAGCAACACAATTTACTTCACAGAACAGAACAAAGGCAAGTGGGCTGAGATTAACTTTTGGGGAAGAAATTTATTTATAAAGTAATTGTGGGGTGGGCGTGGGATAGGGCTGGAGAATGGGAAAGATCAAAAGGCATTTGAGATGCCTAATTAGAAAGCCAAAAATAAAAAGCAGCAACACACTGGGTCTATGTATACACACACTAAGGCATGTATACATACTTCTCTGTATACACAGGACTCCTAAATATGACTGGTTCCCCTCCCTGCAGACTTGACCTGTGCTTCCTTCCCACAGCGACAAGAAGAGAAGAGCAATGAATAACACTGCCATTTTCTGAGCACTCACCATGTGCCCAGTTTTGTGCAAAGTGGCGGAAGCACACGATAGCAGATATTACACCCCCCGCCCCCTTACTTAGCTTCGGTTTTCCCTTCTGCAAAATGGAGACAGCCTCTCGGGCTGTCTCTCCGAGAGCCATATTATCTACTGCACTGTCATGGGGCTGCTGTGACAATTAAATTGCTGTGACAATTTATGAGATGATGCACATAAAACACCGAGCACAGGGCCTGGTAAAACCCAGAGCACAGGGCCTGGCAGCTAGTAAGTGCTCAATAAATGCTGGTGATTGTTATTGCTATTTTCCATGGTACCTTAAACTCAGAATGTTAAAAGCTGCAATTATCTCTCCCTACAAGCCCATCCTTCTTGATTTCATAATTTTAGTGAATGGATCATTAACTCTCAATTTTCTTCTGCCGGACATCTAGTCAGTCCCTGAATTCTTTCCATTCTGCTTCTGTCCTCTTGACTATATCCTTATCGCATTTCCTCATGGTCTCATTGCCTGCCTGGGTGCACAGCCTCATTTCTTCTCAGAATGGCTACAGTTTCTTCCTCATGGCTCCCACAGGCTCTAAACTCCACCCCTTGCCTCCCCCCCCCCCGCTGCTGCCTTATTAATCTAATCATGACCATTTTTTTCTTTTGCTTATAACTCACCAGTGGGTCTCTCTCTTATCCAGAAGACCAAGTCCAAATTCCAGAGTGCAGTGTAAAATGCATCTGTGATCTGCCCTTGACCTTTGCCCACTCTCATTTGTTCTCCCAGGTCTCACTCTCCTTCCTTCACATGTCACACCGCACAGAGAGGCTTCCCTGGTTCCACGCCTGTCGTGCTCTGTCCCCCTTGCACTATTTCTTCTGTCCTTAGCACCCTTCTCATCACGTGACAGATTGCAGTTTTGTTCATTCTTTTATCGCTTGCCTCCCCCAGGGGAAGTGAGCTCCGTGAGGACTGAGACTTGCGGTGTGAAGTGTCACAGGTTCCCTGGTTAGAGCAGTGCCTGGAGCGTAGAACAGCCTCATGGAGTATTTCATGAGCAGAGGAATGAATGAATGTGCTTTGCTTTCCAGTGAACCAGTGTTTTTCAGACTGTGGGTCTGAAATGGGTCATCAAAACGATTTAATGGGTCACAGCCAACATTTAAGAAAATGAAATACAATGCAGCAGATTACATCAAAACACTTTGCACAGAGAAAGGGCAAGTATTCTCCTTTCAAAGTTATTTATCTACCTACCTAATATCTCGGAATCAGGTAGCAAGTCAAAATGTATGACTTATTGTGGTTCACTATACACATTTTTGGAAAGCATTGCACTGTGCAGAGTACAATGGTACATGTTTTAGGCTTTGAAGATCATAGTAACTATTCACCTCTGACCTTTTAGTGTGGAAGCAGCTATAGACAATATGTACACATATGAGCAGGGCTGTGTTACAATAAAACTTGACTAACAACACCAGGTCAGGGCCTGGATTTGGCTGGTGGGTCTCAGTTTGCCAAGTCCTACACCAGACTGCAGTCTAGGCTGGGTCTTTCATGTGGAAATTCTCTGCATTCAGGAGCCGTGTCTTTTTTTATCTCTGGAACTTAACCAAGAGTCCTCCATCCCAGGGCCTACCCGACCCCAGTCCTTGCATATAATCAATGTTCATAAGTATTTGACAAAATATTCAATAAACATTTACTGAGCCCCTACCTCAGAACAGCTGGCACCAAACATATCAATGTCTCTTGAATGAATACAATAGCCCTTGGCCTTAAATTCTCAGTATTCTTTGCATCTCCTCCAGTCCTTCTAAATGCTGAGACTCAGAGCTCAAAGGATGTCCTTGCCCTGGCTGCCTGGGTCATGTGCTGCCAGAGGTCAGAAGGGGTGGTGGGAAGTGACAGGAATAATGGAGGGGTTGGTGTTCTGTTTAGGGAACTGCCTAATTATCCTGCTTATCGGTTTGCTGGTTCCTTTCCTTTGCTCTTCCCTTTAATAAATCAGACCCCCTTCAGCTGTTACTGAGCTCCTGGGTCACTGATTCTTTCGCTCACTTGTTTATAGAGTTATAGTGTGACCGTGAGATTGAATGGAAGGGAGGGGAGGCACCCGACAAGTGTCAGCTCTGAAAGGCAACACTTGAGCTTCCCAGGCACCGGCAGGCTGCCAGGTGCCAGGGTGCTGGCCTAGACTGGAGGGTGGGAGGTGGGGTCAGTGGGTGCAGTTTGTGCACCTACAGAGCTCACCTCCCGGCAGGTCAGGGTTCAGATGGTAAGATGACCCAGAGCAGGGCTCTGCAAACTATGCCCTGAAGGTGAATGCCGGTTTTTGTGGGGCCCATGAGTTAAAAATCATGTTGAAATGGTTGGGAAAATATAGCAAAAGAACGCTATTCCATGACAAGTGAAAATAATGCATAATTTAGGTTTTGTGTCTGTGAACAAAGCGCACTGGAACAGCCACCCTCGTTCACTTACGCATCTTCTAGGGTCGCACGACAACAGTGCAGTTGAGTGGTTGCAACAGAGACTGTATAGCTCGAGTGCCGGAAACATTTACCATCTGACTCTGGACACAGAAAGTGGCTGACCCCTGACCAGCACGATAGCACTGACACATCACCCAGGAGCTTGCTAGAAATGAGACTTCCACGCAGCCCCCACACAGGCTTCCTGAGTCGGAACCTGCATTTGAAACAAGTTCCCCAGGTATCTGTAAGCACCGGAAAGAGTAGGAAACATTTCGGTTTCAAAGGAAGTGAATCTATATCCCTGCAGCCTCTACAACACAGGTGGCAAACACAAGGCCCATGGGCCGAATCCGGCCCTCCACCTTGTTTTATTCGGCCTGGCACCTTGTTTCTACCCAGAGGCAGCACTGAGCTCTTGCTTAACTGTTAAGGACTAGTTACATTTACACAGTCCTGAGATTATATTTGGTCTTTTGAAGGCAACCACAAGGCTGATGTGGCCCCCAGTGAAAATGAGTTTGACACTGCATTCTACAACATTTTAAAAGTGCCTTACAACTTATCAGCTGCACCAAGACAAAGAAATGGGGCCCAAATGAAAAAACAGAGCAAAACCTCGGAAAGAGAACTAAGTAATGAGGAGATAACCAACCCATCTGATGGAGAATTTAAAGCCCTGGTAATCAAAATGCTCACAGATCTGATTGAGTTTGATCAAAAAATTAAAAAAACAAATGAAAGATAACTGAAATGAAATAAAGCAAAATATTCAGGGAACCAATAGTGACAGGAAGGAAACCAGGACTCAAAACAATGATTTGGAACAAAATGGAAAAATAAACATCCAACTAGAACAGAATGAAGAAACAAGAATTCAAAAAAGTGAAGAGAGTCTTACAGACCTCTGGGACAACCAGAAATGGAAATGTTCCAATATCCAAATTATAGGGATGCCAGAAGGAGAAGAACAACAGCAAGAAACTGAAAACTTATTTGAACAAAAATGAAGAAAAACTTCCCCAGTCTGGCTAAGGAAATAGACTTCCAGGAAGTCCAGGAAGCCCAGAGAGTCCCCCAAAAGTTGGACCCAAAGAGGAACACACCAAGGCACATCATCATTAAGTTACTCACGATTAAAGATAAAGACAGAGTCCTAAAAGCAGCAAGAGAAAAAGAGAGAGTTACCTACAAAGGAGTGCCCATGATGCTATCAGGTGATTTCTAAAAAGAAACCTCACAGGCAAGAAGGGTCTGGCAAGAAGTATTTGAAGTCATGAAAGGCAAAGATCATCAGCCAGGATTACCCTTTCTGGCAAAGCTACTTAGAAGAGAAGGGCAGTTAAAGTGCTTCCCAGATAAGGTCAAGTTCAAGGAGTTCATCATCACCAAGCCATTATTATATGAAATGTTAAAGGGACTTATCTAAGAAAAAGAAGATAAAAAATATGAACAGTAAAATGACAAACTCACAACTTTCAACAAATGAACCTAAAAGAAAAGAAAAACAGCAAAAACAAAACCTAAGCAAACAACTAGAATAGGAACAGAAGCAGAGAAATGGAGATCACATGGAGGGGTTTCAGTAGGGAGGGGGAAGGGAGGATGGGGGGAAGTGCAGGGAAGAAGAAGCATAATTAGTAGGCATAAAATAGATGGGGAAAGATAAAAATAGTATAGGAAACAGAGGACTCAAAGAACTTGTATGTACAACCCATGGACATGAACTAAGGGGGGATTGTTGGAGGGTTGGGGTGGCAGGGCAGAGGGGGGATAAAGGGGAGAAAACTGGGAAAACTGTAATAGCATAATCAATAAAAATACTTAAAAAATAAAAATAAAACTGTTTTATCTGTGTCTGTAGGGCAACCCCTCAGCCACTAAGGAGATTTATTACGGCTGTTTTCACAGATGAGAAAGTAGACTCCAGATCAAGTGCTGGGCCAAGGTCACACACCTAGGAAGTGTTTGAGCTGGGATTTGAACTCTGCAGTCCATCACACAATCTGTGGCTTTGCTTATATTAGGCTCTATGGCCCTTGGTAGTGAGAGGGCAAGACTCCATTCAGAGCCTGGAGATACCTAACTGGGGCCCCAAGGTGTCCAGTGGCCACAACAAGTGTTCTATTTCACTTCTACAGGGTTTCAAAGTATTTTGCAATCAGTTGTTGATATTTTAAAATCAGGAGAATTCATATGGGAAGCCCAGAGAATTGGCTTCTCCAGGAAGAATTGGGCGATCTGGCCTTCCCAGCAGGCTGCATGGTCTCCCAGGGCTTTGCCGGGCTGGGGCTGCATGGTGGCTGCCCTTGGAGGCCAGCCTGGCCTTTCTGGGCCCCACAGCCCCCTCCTGGGCTCTCAACTCAATACGTCAACTACTGGAGCCAGTGGGCATCTTGTTAAAATGCAGGATCTGGTCAGCAGGTCTGAGAACAGGTTTGGCCCTGCATTTTCAAGGGGCTCCTGGGTGACGCTGAGGCCACCCCAGAACGCACTTTGAGGAGTGCACAGCACACTTCCAGGAGCTCAGACCTGCTGACTACAGGAGCTACACCACTTGGTCCATCATCCAGAGCCTCCCGACAGGCCCCTTGGCTGCTGCTGCCGGATCCCTCAGGGTGGCTGGGAGCCCCCAGGCCCTTCTCTTCAGCTGCTCATAGCCTCCTCCACTGACCCTGCTGAATCCTCTAAATACAGCCATCTTCTGGGAGTGAATGTCAGGATGTGAAAAGGTGGAAGAGCTCTCCCTGTCCCACCACGCGGTATCTCTTGCATCTCCCCACCTCGCTCCTGGAGGACTGGGTGTTTCTGGGCAGGTCTCTTGGGGCTGGAGGTCAGCAGTTGAGGCAAGAGACAGGGTCTGCCCATAGAGTCTCATTTGTCTGGAGGCTTAGTGGAGGCTGCTCACCCTCCCCCAAAACACACGTGTATGCACACATGCACTCATGCACATGTGTACTCCAGAATGTAATGAGCCCACTATATACACCCTTCTCTGGTTCTCCCCCTCAAACAGCCCTGCTGCAACCACCCGTCGGCAGCAATGCCAGCTGCCCCCACGTGGAGCTATTTCCAAGAAGCCAGAGATGTGGCTGCTTCCATTTCTGGGAAGCGTGGTGGGAGGCCGCCCTGTGCTGTGGCCTCAGTGAGGGAGGTGGTTTTTGCTTGTCTAGGACATCGCTTCCCTTGCTGGCCGGTAGTAAGAACAGGCTGTGTCTGCACACTTCGGTCACGGAAAGCCTCAGTGGACACACATGCTATGTCCCAAACAGGCTGGTTGAGCTCTCTGGAGGCTGCCTTCCTCCGGCTTGGGAGCCAGGACCAGCAGCAAGAATGTGCAGCCTTCCCAGCATGCAGTGTGTGACCCTTGTACAAATCATTTTGTCCCCTTGGTCTCTGCTTATCTCCTCTGTTAAATGGGTATCACGATACCAACCCCCACCTCAAAGGACTGCTGGGGTTTGAACAGGGTCCCAATGTGGGGGTTGTTTGTAAACTGTATACGATGGTCTCATGCTGGGGAGAAAGAAAGGATCTGGTAATCCAACTGGGACATTGTGGAGAGCGCTCCCCAGCCCACCAGGTGATGTATGCCCTTTCATCCTTCTGAGGAGCTCCCGAGGGGATGACCTCTGGCCTTTGTCACACACAGTGCAGGGCTGGGTCAGCAGACATTGTCAGGAAAACAGGGGAAAGAAAAACGAAATTGTACTGCTCTTCAGTGTTTGCCATTTCAAAAATATTCTGTTTTTCATGGCAGTGTTGTACGGTCAGTGCCCCCAAGAGCAGGCAATTTATTCTTCCCAGATGAGTCTGCCAGATGAGTCCGGTCCCTTTCGACAAAATGAGACTTGCAGGTGGCAGGGCTGCGCACTGTCTTTAAAACATAGTGCCAGGGGTGATATTCTTCTTTTTCGTCCTCTCATTCGCTTGCATGAGTGCTCTTAGTCTTGGCTTCCGTCCTGGGGTGAGGTCAGTCCACCAAACCAGACGTGAAGGTCACGCTGGTCTCCAAAGTATTGACAAGTTCCTTGGGTGGGGCTCTGTGACATTCTTTATAAATCAACTCTCCAATTAAGTTGGCTGGTTGCCTTGTAACGGGAAGCCATGATCCTGCAAGGCATGCCCAAAGGTCCCAGGCAGCGGGAAGAAAAGGGCCGAAGGATCTGCTGACCTCTGTTCAAAGCCCCTTTCCAGTGCTCTGTGCCCTTGGGCAAAATAACCCGTGCAAAGTTAGAGGAGATGTTGAAGGTGTGTATCCTGGTGCAAGGGTGCTCAGAAATTATTAATACCCTCCCCCTATTCCTATGTCTATCCCACCTTATTGGATTGGAGTTATCCTGGAAAAGTCAAGGGATTTGCGCAAGGTCACTGTGCTGGCGAATGGCAGAGCCCAGATCAGAACCCAGGGAGGTCCAAGTCCAAAGCTCATCCTCTTTGCTTACCAACCCATCTCACACACAGAGCTTCATACTTTTTAATGCATGCTTACTCACTAGCTGTTCTAAGTCATTGGGTGAGGAAGATCAGGCATGTTTGATACACTTGACACATTGCATTTATGTTTAAGTGCCTTGCCCAGGTGGATGCTGGTGGCCCCCTGGAGTACGGGGCTGACAGGAGGACCCAGGTTTCTGAACCCAGACCAATGCTCTTTCTGGTGAACCAGGGACGATACAAGGATGTGGGAACCGGCAGAGAAAGTACCACCAGTACTTCATCTTAAACTAAAAGCCAGTTGTAAGACACCTTAGCCTTCAATCCTGAAAAGAAAAACAAATAAACCAACCAGGTGATTTGCCTTTAATACGACAATCATCAGGCAAGACAGAGCCCTAAAATGACTGGTTTAGTTTGCTTGTTTGTGCTCAGAATCATGGCATTTTACCATCCAAAGGAAGACAGATCTTTAGGATTTTCCATGGAATGTGTGAGTGACACAGGTACAATGAAAAAGGGTGTGTGTCCAGTTCAGCGATGGGAAGTAATCTCACAGGGTAATTGGATCAATAATTCCTAACTTGGCAGGTCGGGTGGATAGTCACTCCCCAGGCCTATGGCCTCGTTAGTAAAAGGTTTAACTATGTGCTGCCCATGGTATCTAGGTTGACACACCTTTGAGATGCCAGACCCCTCCAAGGAGAAGGCAGGACCACCCTCAGACAAGCACATACTCTTTTTGCCTAACCTGCCACCTGATCCCCACCTTGCTTTCTCCCACCTTCCTGTTCTCTTCCTTAGTTTCTCTCCTCAACTCCACACATACAGGGTGGGGCATAAGGATCCCAGCTGTTCGTGTGGAAAATAACACAGTCATCCATAAACAGTAACACAGAACTAAACTCTGTGTTTTGCATACTCCAACTGCAAACTCACTTTTGCCCCACCCTGTATGTAAGACTGCAAAACTGTCATTTGCTGGAGCCTTTGTGATCTTGCTTCCTGGCATTGTCATTAGTTTGGCTCTGGCGTAAGTTATAGTGCTGCTGGCTGTTAGTTCAATGTTAATGAATCAACAGTATTTATTAAATAAAGTGTCTTTAAACAGAAACACAAAATAAGGTTCTATATTGATCAGTTGATGAAAATGTTGTGACCAGAGGCTTAAAGCTCCATGGAGCTTTAAGAGCAATCATTCTCCAAAAGGCCCCTTAGGAGCAATCATCCTTCAAAAGGCACCTCCCAGCCTTCTTGCACTTAGGAACTCTGGATTGCACTTCAGCATTACACTTGGGGGGCATTTTATACAATGAAATCACCAGCAAAAAGCACTTGAGACTGAGGACACGTTCACAGCATGGGAGCTAGAGCCAGAAGGCAGAACCTGCCTTGTTCGACCTCAGGAATGCGGTGTGTCGGGTGACTCAAATTATCTGCTGCTCTGCACACGTCTGTGCGTGACCATGAATGGCTGTGAGAGTTAATTTGAGGGTTACAAATAAACTTTAGGGAGTAGGTGAATTTGTAAATAAGAAATCCATACCCTGGAATATCTGAGAAGGGAGGACAGTGTTTAAAATTTTCACTAAGGTGTAGAGGACTGATGGATCCCCTCCTAAGGGCCTGTTTTGCTCCAGAGAAGCAGGGAAAACACAAGGACAGGGGTCATCTAAATGGAGTGGCAGGGTAGGTGAGAGAGGACACGGAGGGGGAGGGAGTCAGGAGGGAGGCCAGGGGAGTGGGTGCAGGTCCCAGTTGGGCCGGGACCTTGACCATACCTCCCCTGGAGCACCTTGCAGGCTGGAGCCTCTCCCCTGCTCTCACTGGACTTGACCTCTGCTCAGCGTTAAACACAGAGTGACTCTCCTCTCTGGCAGTTTCCCAGACACTGGGGAAGCTTTCATGTCTTAGCCGTCCCCCCAGGCTCCATGACTCTGTTTGCTCATTTTCTAGTCCTCCCTCTCCATCACCATGTTATTGGGCCACCTACTCCCACTTAAGAAGCAACAGACCCAGGAAAGCTCCTTGAGTGAGTCAGCCTAAGAGCAGAGAGCAGAGTCCAGGTCACTGGGAGCTGATGACAGCTGCAGCCCCGGCCAAGCAGGGGCGGGCGAGACCCTTGGGCTGGTGGAAACATCGTGTTTAGGAGCTGCCACCTCAACCTCCCCAAACAGACTGGCTGTCTGCAGGGGTGACTCACCTCGGGCACTCACCACACCTCTGTCATTCACCACACCAGGCTCCTTTTAGAAGGACAACCAACTCTGCGCAGGCAGGGACAAGTGCTAGGCTACCTGGGTCTGGGTTTATTAAGCTGTGACCACGGATATGCCCTTCCCTGCTCTTAGCTCAGGTGCTGGAACCAGACTGCCTGTACCCCGACTCCACCACTCACTCTCTGTGCCTCATTTTCCTCATTTGTTATTATCTATCTATCTATCTATCTATCTATCTATCTATCTATCTATCTATCTATCTATCTATCATCTATCTATCATCTATCTCACAACAATGCCTGCATTGAGTAAACTCTAGAGAGCATTAGCTTTTATTATTATTGTGGTTGTTACTATTTTCATTACTGTTCTTGTCTTTAAAGTATGGAATGGAGCCAGATAATCTCAAAGGCCCTTCTTCCCCTTCCTATATTGTTTTTGGAGATGCTTCCCTGCTGGGTGGCTTTGGGTAAAGCCCTTCTCTTCTCTGGGCCTTAGGTTCTTACATTCTAAGTGAGATGCTGGGTCTCAAACCCTGAAAGTCTGAAACAAAGATAAGGCAACTCCCAGGGTAGGGTCAGTGTGGTAACACCCTCTCTCCTGGGGATGCTGCTGAGATAAGCGGTCCAGTAACCAGAATATTTATATTTGTAGTGGATTTTTAAGTGCCCACTCACTGAGCACTTACCAGATACCTTCCTAAACCTCGGTTGATTTATTCTATCATCAATACAATCCCAAGAGGGAGATTATTGTCTTCCAATTAGAGATGAATAAATCCAGGCCCAGAGATACTAAGTGTTTTGGCGAAGGACACACTACCAGTAAACGGTAAATCCAGACTCAAACCAAAAGACCTGACTCCAGATTCTACCAGTGTTATCCCCACACTATACTGGCAGTTGGCCTTGACCTTGACTTCTAATCCCATGATGGCCATATAATTTTATGCCATCCTTTTCAATAGACTGCTCTTAGTATTGATTAAAACCATACATTCTCATTCTTTAGATAATGTAGGGATCATCTCCATGATGTCTTAACCTTTGGGAGGGTCACAGATCCCTGTGAAAAACTGAAAAAAACTTTTGAACCCTTTCCCCCCCACAAAAGACATTCACATCACATACATAGATTTGTCTCGGTTTTAGGGGGCTCAGACATCTCGGGCTAAATGCTCTTGAAACTCTCCATTAAGTATTCATCTTCGCCAAACTCTGCATCAGTGAGAACCTCCTACCTAAAGGGCCGTCCATTTCATTAATGCTCACCTCTGATTGCTAGAAAGGTGCTCCCGCAACACACCTGACATTCATTTCATCCCAACTTTGCTCCCAGCTTCATCTGCTAGATGTCATGCAGAGGAAATCCAGTCCACCTTTCCATGACAACCCTCCGTGTTTCTGAAGGTACTGGCCATGCTGTCTCTAGCCCTTCCCGGCTAGATGCCTCTTCCCTTCTGTTCAGTTCTAATTTCCCTGGATATACCCATTTGTCCGCAGCTCTCTCAAACACCCAGGGCTGATGTACAACCCAGAACCCAATACAATCTTCGGGCCATGGGCGGCCCAGGGCATGTTCTGGATAACAGCTCTCCATTAATTAAGTCCTCCTAAGAGTGAATGCCATATTCAAAACCTTATTTTACTTCGAAGTATCACATATACAAACAATTGCACAGTACAAAAAAGACACTTCGGTGGGCAAACATCCACACAGCACCCAAGTCAAGAACTGGACCTTCCCTCTCTTCCCCTTGAGCACTCCTCCCCCCACCCCCCAGAGACAACGCTGACTCTTTCACGGTGACAACGCTGACTCTTTCACAATAACAACGTTCTTGTTTTTAAAAAAGTCTTATTGCCTAAATGTGTCTCCCACTTAATGCTATGGTTTCGTTTCCCTGGTTGTCTGATTTTATATAAATGGAACCATATAAATAGGAAGTCTTTTGTACCTGACAGTGGTGTTTGTGAGTTTCATACATGTTACACATGGTTGTAGTTCACTCACCTTCATTGTGGGACATCTTCCCTTTGTCTGCATACCCTGTAATTTACGTGTTTATTCTATTATTAGTGGACGCTTGGGCTACGTCCGGGCTTTGGCGATTATGAACAAGCAGCTGTCAACACTGGCACACGGACGCACATACGCATTTAGCCTGAGAAAAGCTCAAAGAACCTCTGTGTGGCTTCGGCCTAGTGGACACTACTAAGCTGAATTCCCAAGCAGCTGCACCATTTCGCACTTTCACTAGCTCTGTGTGTACATGTATTTCAACTGTTCCACACCATCATCGATACTGAGTCTTACTAATCTTTCTAATTTTAACTATTCTGGTGGCTATCTAGTGGCATCTCACTGTGGTTTTCATTTGCATTTCCCTAATGAGTGGTGAGATTGAGCCCACTTTCATCTGCTAGTTTAGAGGTTTTGGCCTCTCCTTCCTCATCTGACTCACACTGAACTTGGAGCCAAATGAAATAAAGTCTCTGAGAGATGCTGTTGCTGAGTCATATCTCCCTTACTGGCTCCAGTTGGATTTTGCACCCCCAGTGTAGGTCCAAACATTCTTAATAATGATGACAGCTAATGTTTATTGAGTGCCTACTGTGTTCCAGGCGATGAGCTTGATACACATAATGCCTCTTAATCCTCACAAATGGCCTATGAGGTTGATACTATTATTTTCATTTTACATAAGAAGAAATGAAGGTGGGAAGGCCAAGTAATTTACCCAAACGAATAGGTGGAGTAACCTAGGTTCAGATCAATGCCCTCTGCAACTAAAACATGAGGCCCCCCCAAAGATGGAAACAGTTGACTACTTTTAACTTTTTTGAATGGTTTCAAAATGAATAATAAAATGAACATATATGGAGAAAAACAGTTACAAAGCAGGACAAAGGATTAATGTCCTTGATATGCAAATGGTTTGTATGAATTAATAAAAGGACAAGCATCTCAGTAAAGAAACGGTTGAAGGCTTCTGAGGTGAACCTGGGAGTTTCTGCTCAGTTTTTCACATTCTTTCATCTCTGCAATGGATATGAACAAAATTTATGACTCTGAGAACTTCGACAATAAAACTTATTTTAACACAGAGTTTTCTAAACTTATAATTATAATTCTTTGGAACAGACTTTGAAGCACTTTGAACTCTATGACAACCACGGTTTCCTCTGGTTTATATTCTGACACAACTTTCAACAAAGGAAAGAGGAAATGAGATTAGTTTTGTCCAGGGTTTTTCAACCTTGACACTACTGACATTTCGGGCCGCATGATTCTCTATTGTGGGGGACCGTCTTAGGCACTGGAGCGTGTTAGGCCATATCCTTGGCCTCTACCCTGTAGATGCCAGATGCCAGTAGGACCTCTCTCACCCCTCGTGTGGCAACCAAACTTGCCTGCAGACATGGCCAAATGCCTCCTGGGAGGCAGCACCATCCTCCCCTCATAAGAACCAATGGTCTAGTTCGACTGATTTCTAAACACTCATCTGCTCCCGTGATCGTCTCCTACCTAATCAAACACTCCCAGACTGCACAGTGTTTGATTTCTGTGCTTTGGGATTTCTGCCATTCTTGTTCAGTATAAGAGGGGATTGGCCCATCTCTTTTCCTCAAGTCTTTCTTGTTTGTTAGAATTGCTTTCATTTTCAGGCAGGCCGGATCACCCACAGATCCCCTGATGCGGACGTTTTTTCCATCCTTCGGTCCCCTAGGTGGGATTAAGCTCCTTCCTTCAATCTACATTAACACCCTCTGCCTTCAATCCCCATATGCCCTGCACAGCTTTCTACCAGGTCCCGGACACGTTATACTTAATTATTTATGTGGCTGTCTCTCCATTTCCTTGAGAGCAGGGACTGTGTCCTATTCATCCTCACAGAGTTGGTACCAATCAATATATATGAGCAAAAGAGCACAATGTAATTGAGGGGGGGGGTCAGCAATTTCATCCACAGAGCTCAAGGTGGACTTCCGGGAACACCGCGTTCTTCAACAGCCTCTCTGCCAGTTTCCTACTTAGGATGTTCTCGCTGCTTCACTCCAGGCAGTCTTCCTTCTGACACAAGCTGGACGTACCATAAAAGGTACCAATTTTGTTTCTCTCCCTCTCAGCCATGAATATGACATCATCTGCTCAGTCGGCATGTTCAGACCACTCTTGATGGTTTTCTCATTCCAAAGAGAAAGAGAAAAGCCCTTTTCCCTTGCTCTCAGCACTTCTGTAAACCTCTGTTTCTCCTGGTGGATGACATTTTCTGTCCTTGGAGATGTGTCCCCCTTTCTATGTTTTGGGAACCCCTTTTGGACCTGGGTTTCTCAGACCTCCTCCAGGCTGCCCCCATCCCTACCCCGCCCTGAGTATTGTGTCAGTCTCTTTAACTATTTCCTTCTTTTTATTTCCTGTCTGGGGTTATTTTAATTTTTAGACACAGAATATAATTCTTGGGAACCCTCTCACTTTACCAGAATTGTCCCACCTGGTGTCGTGGGTAGAAGAAAGAAAGGGACAAGTTTGAGAAACAGTAATAGTGGGCAAGTGATAAGACTTGATGGCCATTTAGACGTGGAGGAGGAGAGGAGATGACTCCCAGATTTGTTGAGACAAGGGGCGGGCTGGTGATTTCTGCTCTAGATACAGTCAGAGGAGGAGGAGGATGGAGACGAGGATGGGGAGCAGGCTGTCTGGAAAGATCATGGGCACGGTCTGGGATGTTTAGAGTCTGAGGTTTCCATGGGAGACAAGGTGGAGATTTGAGGAGGGAACTGGATACAAGAGCCTGATGCTTTGCATAGGAAATGATTAGGGCTAGCTGTTGGTGTGTGGGTGGCTGCTGAGGATCAGGGGGTAGATGAGCTCTCAGATAGCGTGTGCTGATGGAACAGACAGTTAAAAATAGAGCAAGAAGAAGGGTCCCTGAAGGAAACCAAAGGAGTGGTCAGAGAGAGAGGAGGAGAACTGGAAAAGAAGCGTGAACTGGAGTTCACAGGAGAGAGTTTCGGGACAGAAGGGATGGGAATAGCTTTAAATGATATAGAGAGGTTGGTTGACTCAGAGGTGGGCTGGAGTGCCTGCTGGGTTAGAAGTTATTGGGGACCACAGGGAGGGCAGCCTCAGGGGAGCTGAGGGGTTGGGAGGAGAGGCCACGGGGAACAGGCACAGGGATGTATGCAAACAGAGGTTTGCTCATCCATCCACTCTATCAACAACCAACATGCACCAGGGACCATTGTGGGACATGGTAGCAGCAAACAGGAAAACCCCCACTGTCGTGGTGTGTACTTTTTAGGGAAATGTAGTGCAGAGGGAGGATTTGTTGTAAAGATGGTTATTAGAATTGCCATCATTCTGATACAGGGTGCAGCCAGGGGGCCCCCCCAAAAAAGATTTGGAATGGTGTCCAGAATTCAAGGTGTATGGAAATATTGGAGAGACATATTGGGATGTCCTCACCACCCCCCCCCCCCCCCCCAGGGGGAAGGGATGAATGGAGCCAGGCCATTGAGAGCTGTTTTGCATAGCAACAGTTTTGGAGCTAACCTCTGGAGGAATGGTTATTTAACATATCTATAACCTTTAACTGGTTTCATAGATATGTTAATTAGCAGTGGCCAAGTTTGGAGCAAGGGAGAAGGGAGAAGGAACTGAGCAGGGACTGAGGATGGAACTAGGGGGACTCCTGAGTAGGATGGAACTAGGATCAGCACTCCTGAGTGAGAAGGGCTTGAGAGACTCAGAATGTATCTATGAGCTGCTCTCCTGAGGGAGAAGGGCTTGGACTCAGAATGTAACTAGGGTCGGCGCTCCTGAAGAAGGGAGAAAGTAGTAGACTGGGACTCAGGAGGATGTAACTGAAGTCTGGACTCCTGAGTGAGAAGGTTGTGGCAGGGGACTTGAGAAGGAACTAGCAGGGTCTGAGGATGGAACTAGCAGAGACTCAAGATGGAAACTAGGGGCTGCGCTCCTGAGCGAGATGGCCTGGGTGAGAGCTTGGAAAAGACTGGCTCCGAGACATGAAGGGTCCCCGCTTGGCCAGATGAGAGAGAGCCACTCGGTTTCAGCAGAGTGAGGACCCCCTCTTGGTGAGGTGAAAGAGGGAGCCACGTGGTTTTGGCAGGGTGCAGACCCCCTCTTTCCCAGGTGAAAGGGAAGAACCACGCAGCTTTGCCAGAATGGAGATCCCTGCAGCCAGGTGAAGAAGAAAGCCACATGCTTTTGGTGGAGTGCGGACTCCTGCAGCTTTGGTAGAAGAGGCCCACGCGGCTTTGGGGTGCCCCCTTTGGCTGCGGGGCCTGAAAAGCAACAGAGACTTTGACTGGAACTGGGTACAAAGGACTCTTGCCAGTGGACCATGAGAGGATACCACAGTACTTTGGATTAACTCGAGATCCTGCACAGAGACACAGCTGACGGTGCCAGCGGCCTGCAACACAGACGTGTGCTCTTTTCCTGATTTACGGTACCCGGAGTTGGGACAGTGGGAGAAGGGAACGCTGTGTGGGTGTAGGTGTACAACCTAAAGGACTTTAATATTTTAGTGGAGGCATTAGGCCTGAATAGCATTAAATAAACATTTTGTTTCCTTTTCACAAATCTCTGGCATTAAGAGATGTGTTTCCAATTGGCGGCGGACAGAAGGGCCCAGTAGATTTCAGTATTTTGGTTTTTGGGAGGGGCCCCTGTTGTACAGCAGTTTTGGGCATCCCTAGGTGGGCCGAATATTGTATTGCCCCTCCCTCGGACGACCTCCTCCTGTTGTTCGGTAACAATTCCACAGATGAGGAGGCCAAGAGAACTCAGATGGCAACTTGCTCACGTTCCTGCAAACATTGGAGCTGGGGTCATGCCCAGACCTGCCTGGCTCTTTCCATTCTTTGCTGCCTGAGGGGTATGGAGCGTAGGTGGGAACCAGTGATGCAGAAGGTGTGCAGGTTGTGGGAGAACAAAGGAGCGAGGTGCAGGATTATTTGCGGTTGGCGGTGGGAGGTCCCTTTCTCAGAGCAAGGTTTCTACTGGCTCCTTTATCCAGGACGTCTGTGTTGGGCTCAGGTCCCTCCAGTGGGGATGCCAGGCACTGAGAGCCACATGTTCTCATGGGGCCTGTGGTAGCCCCACCCCCCTAATTCCCCTCACTCAGGAGTAAATCTCCATCTCCTGTGGAGACCCCCATCCACGTGGTTTGAGTGGGGCCCAATACATCTCCAAATCCACTCGTCAGGGGTGGCACAGGAACCCAAGTGAGACTGATCAGTGTCCCTCCACGAGGTCAGATACAGAGATGACGGAAAGAGATGAGGCCTTCCTCTCATCCAGTGATCTTAGGGTTCAGGGTGACGCACCTGTAGCCATGCTGACTATTTGAAGAAAACACCAAGTAGAGATGAACAGAGTCAACAGATAGAGGAGACTGAGTGTGACAATATCATTTGAGCTCCTGGATCCAACTCTGTCCTAATCTACCAAAACTATTTCAGATGTGCTGATGGCTTGAACCAGTGAGTTTTTTCTCTCCCCCCGATTTGAGTTCAGTTTCTATATACGCAGCTAAGGAGGAGGAGGAGGACATATCTGACCAATATGTCAGCTGTGACTGTGTGAAACAGAGGATTTACTTTTGCAGAAGCTAACTGACACCAGGGACTTCCCCCACAGAGCCAGGTGTATTTGCCACCTTCTAGGTGTGGGCCCTGCAGGTAATAAAGATATGAGCTACAGCATAGCCATGGAGAGGAAGGCAGGTACAAAACAATCACCAGTTACAAAATGCTTTAGATTCATTGCCCTGAAGCCACAATCATAGGAAACAATGAGCCGGCATCTGCAGCTTGGCTCTGGCAAGTCCGGACTGAGCTGGAGAGAGGTTCCACGCTCTAAGAGCTCAGCAGAATGTAGGCTGGAAGGAGAGGGAGTGTATTCTGGGCTTCTTTAAAACCGTTCTGGGCAGTGGGGGCTAAGGTCAGGGTGGTGGGGGACAGAGAGAGAGGGGAACAGATCATCTGGGGAAGCTGCATGAGCATTAGTGAGGGTAAGAGCAGCTTCTCATACCTTTCCCATTCCAGCGTGGGCATGTCCCAGCTTGACCACCACAGGGAAGCGAGGCACTGTGAGCTGAAAGAGATAAGAGGAAGTCGCTTATTATTATCTCAGAGCATGTCCACTAAGGCTCCGGGCCCTGCCTGTTCTGTGGAAAAACTTAGTCATCTGACATAACCAGAAATTCCCACGAAAATGCTTTGACAGATGGCCACCCTACTGCAGCTCGAACACCCTCAATGCCAACACTCTTGGCTCCCCCAGAAAGAGCCAGCCCTTCAAACCAGTCTGCTCAGGGCATCCACCAATCTGGAGAGATGGCAGAGGGATGCAAACTGACCGATATCATCCCTTGGCTTGTGTGACCTCTGAAGCTACTGTATGGATCTGTGCCTCTGTTTCTGCATCTGTACAATGGGGCTGATGAGTATCCATCACAGAGGGTTGCTGTGAGAATTAAATAAGTTACTGCACATGAAGCCCTTACATTGTAAGTGCTTAGTGAAAGGCAGCTTCTTTATTCCTGTTACAGTTCTGCTTTATGTTATTTCCCCAACAACCTTCAAATATCTGGGGATTCTCATTCTCTCCCCTGAACACTCTCCAGGCCACCCCATGAGGCTTCTCAATCACAGTGGCCACACCCACCGTGGGCACAAGCATCTCTCAGTCACAGCAGGGAGGGCACTGTGCTGAGTGACTGCCCTGTGTGATCTCCTTTAGAGTCACACCCGGGAGGGCAGAAGCCCGGCCTGGTCTGTTTTCTGTTGCATTCCCAGCTTCCAGAGCACTGCCTGGCCCAGGATAGGTGTTTGACGTAGACTCTGTGCTTCAGTCAGTCCTCTGAGCAAGACTTCCAAGGCATGCATGTCTCTTTCGATGACACAGAGAAGGCGAGTGGGGTTCAAAGACCATGTGCCTGTCCACACCCATGGTCACTCTGCTAGGAAGTGAGGAGACCAGTTCAGACCCAGGCTCTGTGCTTCCTCCTTCATGCTGCTCATATGTCATCTGAGATGGGTTTGCTTGGTGTCTAGAGGTATATCTGCAGTTGCTTGAGGGCATAGGTTACCCCTGTCAGTTTCTCAGTAATACTATTACTCCCCCAGCTTTGATCAGTCCTGGCTGGAATAATCCTGTCCCATTCTCAAGGCTGCATAGTTGTCTGTTGTGGTCACTCTGTCCTGGTTGTCCCCTGGCAGTGCTGTCTGTACTGACCCTCTGGTTGCCAAGCACCTAGTCTGACATGGAGAAGCTGCTGTAGGTGCTAGAGAAGGGTCTGCAAAGGGTCACAAGCCAGCCCATGGACCTTGTCTCATTTTACCCCTGTACTCCCCCCCTGAGACAACAGGAAAGTTATTTTAAAATTAAATATGTTGGGGTGACATTGGTTAATAAGATTATATAGGCTTCAAGTATCCAATACTATAGTACATCATCTGTATATTGTGATGTGTGCTCATTACCCCAAATTTAGTCCCCTAGGGAAGGTATTTCTATGATAATTTCACAGATATGAAAATTGAGACTGAAGACAGCTGCTGAGAAGGGGTGAAGCTGGGGCTTAAACTTGGGTCTGTCAGGTTCTAAGCCTGGTGTGAACAGTTTTCTCTTATGTCTGGTATTGTCCTGCAGTAGCTGCTGGGTAAAAAAAAAAAATTCCCTCCTATCCAGGCTAAAATTTACAATATCCTGGTGTCTAGAGTAAATGAGCACATTTAAAAAAGGGTAATATTTGACTTTGATTCCAGAAGCAATATGTACACACTACAAAAAAAGTTTGGAATATACCAGTCAAGATGGAGGTATAGGTAGATAGACTTTGCCTCCTTGCACAACCAAAAGAAGGACAACAACAATTTAAAAACAAAAAGTAACCAGAGTGCCAGAAAACAGAACTGTATGGAAGCCTGACAGCCAAGAAGTTAAAGAAGAAACATTCATCCAGACTGGTAGAAGTGGAGATGGGGATCCGGGGTGGAGAGGACTTGCGGCAAGACTGGGGGACTGGAGTGAGCAAGGTGGCAGCTGGCAGAGTGGGCTGTGTGTGGATAAACTGGGAGGCACAACTAGGGAACGAGACAGACCATGCAACCCATGGTTCCAGCACATGGAAATAAAGCCTCAAAACCTCTGACTGAAAAAACCTGTGGGGGTTCAGGCAGCAGAAGAAAGTTGTAGCCTCACAGGGTCCAAGAAAGTACACAAAACCACCCACCTGGGAATCAGCACCAGAAGGGCCCAATTTGCTTGCAGGTGGTGGGGAAGTGACTGAAAGCCAGCAGAGAGCAGAGCAAGCAGCACTGTTCCCTCTCTGACCCCTCCCCCACATACAGCACCACAACGCAGCAATGTGAGTTGCCCCGCCCTGGCCAAATACCTAAGGCTCCGCCCCTTACTACATAACAGGTGCACAGAAACAAAAAAAAAAATATGGTTCAAATGAAAGAACAGATGAAAGCTCCAGAAAAAATACAACTAAGCAACAAAGAGATAGCCAACCTATCAGACGCAGAGTTCAAAACACTGGTAATTAGGATACTCACAGAAATGGCTGCATATGGTCACAAAATAGAGGAAAAAAACGAAGGCTGTGAAAGGTGAAATAAAGAAAAATGTACAGGGAACCAACAGTGAAGAGAAGAAACCTGGGACTCAAATCAATGGTGTGGACCAGAAGGAAGAAATAAACATTCAACCAGAACAGAATGAAGAAATAAGAATTCAAAAAAGAAATGGGGAGAGCTTTAGGAACCCCAGGGACAACTTAAAACACTCCAACATCTGAATCATAGGGGTGCCAGAAGGAGAAGAGGAAGAGCAGAAAATTGAAAACTTATTTGAAAACATAATGAAAGAGAACTTTCCTAATCTGGCAAAGGAAATAGACTTTTAGAAAGTCCAGGAAACCCAGAGTCCCCCAAAAGTTGGACCCAAGGAAGCACACTCCAAGGCACATCATAATTACATTACCAAAGATGAAAGATAAAAAGAGAATCTTAAAAGCAGCAAGAGAAAAGGAGGCAGTTGCCTACCAAGGAGTTCCCATGAGACTATCAGCTGATTTCTTAAAAGAAACTTTATAGGCAAGAAGGGGTTGGAAAGAGGTATTTCAAGTCATGAAAAGCAAGGACCTACATTCAAGATGACACTATCCAGCAAAGCTATCATTTAGAATGGAAGGGCAGATAAGGTGCTTCCCAGATAAGGTCAAGTTAAAGGAGTTCATCATCAAGAAGCCCTTATTATATAAAATGTTAAAGAGACTTATATAAGAAAAAGAAGATCAAAAATATGAACAGTAAAATGTAATGAACTCACAAATATCCACAACTGAACCTGAGAAAACAAAAACAAAAATGAACTAAGCAAACAGCTAGAACAGGAACAGATTCACAGAAACGGAGATCACATGGAGAGTTATCAGTGGGGAGGGGGTAGAAGGAGAATGGGGGAAAAGGTACAGGGAATAAGAAGCATAATTGGTAGGTACAAAATAGACTGGTGGAGGTTAAGAATAGTATAGGAAATGGAGAAGCCAAAGATTGTATAACCCACAGACATGAACTAAGGAGGGGAGGAGGATGCTGGAGGGGTGAAGGGAAATAAAGGAAAGAAAAAATGGAACAACTGTAATAGCATAATCAATAATATGCACTTAAAAAATCTAAAAAAAATTTGGAAAATAAAATAAAATGCTATGTAGTTATATACAAGGAAGACAAAAGCACCCTCAGATTTTCATAGTTTTGTTGTACTATCTGCTGGTCTTTTTAAAAATCTATATTTATGTTTTTATTTATTCTGTACAACTTTTGGGGGGTATATTATGTTTGTGAGATTCATGTATGTTGATATATATAGCTCTGATTCATTTTTAACTTCAACATAGTATTTCATGTTACGAACACATTACATCTGTTTCCTGCTGATGAACATTTAGGCAATTTCTATCTGTCTAATTATAAATAATACTAGTATAAACATTCTTAAACATGCTCCCCTATGCCCATGTACAGGAGTCACTCCAGAGCACATACATAGGAGCTGAATTGCTGGGTTGGACAGTGCTCATCTCAGTTTCGCTAAGTGTTGCCAAATTGCTCTCCAAAGTGGTTGTACCAGCTTCTGCTTCTCATGAGCAGAGAAAGAGCTCCCAACACCTGAGTTTGAAAGACTCACATGTTTTCAACCCAAGGGATGTGAAGTGGAATGAATGAGGATGTTTTCACTAAGCAGCGAGGTGAGGGGAAGCAGGTGTGATCTCTTTTCTACCCAAGGAAATAGGGACATTGGACCTCCGGCTGCAAAGAAACTGAATTCCGTCAATAAAGAGATTAAGCTTGGAGGAGAATCTCAAGCTCCAGAGGAGAACACAGGGTGCTGGTACCTTGAATTTGGCTTTATGAGACCCTAAGCAGAGAACCTTGTCATACTATCCTGGACTTCAGATCTACAAAACTGTGAGATAATAAAAGGGTGCTAAATCTGCTACATTTGTTAGAGCAGCCATAGGAAACTAAGACATGTGTCCTCCTAGAAACTGTAGCCCAAAGAGTGAAAGGCTTGTTTTCATGCCACACAATAGCAGAACCTGAGGTCAAGGCAAGAACCTGAGGCCATGTGTTCTGACTCTCAGAACACTCTCTCTTTACCAAGGCACACTTCCCTGGGGACCATGTGAACACCTGAGCACAATAAATGCTTTCCCCTCATAATAGTGATGAATAAAATATCAAACCAATTCAGGGGGTGCTAATGGAGTGAGAACTATATGCCTGGCTCCACAGGACACACAGCAGATTGAGACAAGATAGCCTGTTTTACTTTTTTGTTTGTTTTGTTTTAAGATTTCATTTATCTATTTTTACAGAGAGGAAAAGGGAAGGAGAGAGAGAGAGAGAGAAAGAAACATTGATGAGTGGTTGCCTCTTGCATGCCCCATGCTGGGGACCTGGCCCCACAACTCAGGCATGTGCCCTGATTGGGAATAGAACATGCCACCCTTTGGTTCACAGTCTGGTGCTCAGTCCACTGAACCACACCAGCCAGGGCAAGACAGTCTGTCTTAAACAGATGGGCTGCACAGTGAAACAGCGCACATGGCAGCTTGGCCGGTAAGTCTGGGGTGCATGGAGTCACGAGCAAGTCTCCACGGAAGGAAGGCTCAGAGAAAGATTCTGAAGGTTGAGTGGGTTGTGGGTGGGTGCAGTGAGGGCTCAGCATTCCTCAGGGGTGAATGAAGCACAGTACTGTAGTTTTCCCATGAGGGGTGTTCAGATTCCTCACAAGCTCTAGTGAACAAAGACTCATGGGAAGGATTTATTTTATGAAATTTCATGAGTTTATCCACAATAAAGCTACTTGGGACATGACTACTAAATACAGTATATTTGAATTTAGTGCCCTTCTCTAGCATTCTCAAATAAAATGGAAGGAATACATGTCTTACCGTCAGAGGTAGTGAGAGTAGAAATTGTTATCTGAGTTTACAGGACACATAGAGTCACTGGAGGAAAATCTGATGATTTATAGTAAGACATTTCAAAGAAAGCATTCTGAAAATTTGCCTGAGGCCATGTATTTTTCTGATAGTAGGGGAAAGTTTCCTTTGTCACTTTTTACTTTGACTCTTTGTGAATAGCATTCTTTTTAGAACTGGCTGGCAAGGTTCTGGGTTGGTGTTGGGAGAAGAGAGAGGCAATCTGGGTCCAGATAGATAATTGGGAGCCTTCAAAGCCAAAGGGAAGAGTCTGAGTTGCTTGGATGCGCCTTGGGCAAACGGGTCAGTGTGGGGTCAGGACAGGGACCTTGCAGCTGCAGGATGAGTTGGATCAGGAAAGATGGAAGGGCCAGAGACCAGTTTGGAATTAAAGCCAACATGAAGTATCACTGCCTGGACTGGGATGGGATGCGGACAGTGGAGAGAGTGGGGACACTCCAAGAGTTTTTCTTAAGTGAAACTTTTAAAAAGTGAAGTAACAGTTTTCAAATGGCCACAGAAATTCAAAATGAGAATTGTCTACAACCATATCATCTCATCAGATCAGTGTACTGGTCCACATTACTTTGGAATCCTCACTTAAATGTCCAGTTAGAAAATGAAATGGGATATTCTGCAATTGGAATTTTATACCTATCCCTTCACTTCACATTACTCATTAAGTTTTTTCCTATTTTTGCCACAGTCTTTTTATATTTTTCCTTATGTCTCTCCCCAACTCCCCAGGCTGGCTGGCTGATCTCACTGGCCCCATGTGTCTGGTGTGTTTTCCTGCCCATTGCTCACCATGCTCCACCTCTGCAAACATGTTTACACATGTGTGGTTGAAGTTGACATCTGTGTTTTCAGAAATGGCTCTTTTCACTATCACACCATGCATGCCCCCCTCTCCTATATCAGTAGGTACTCTCCTAACCCAACGTTTTTTTTCACAGCTCCCCAATATTCCACAGGGCACGTGCCGTAATTCTCCAGCCATTTTTCTGTCCATGGACACTGGCGTGACTCTCCCTCTCTCCCACTGCAAGCACGACCACTAAATGTCTGTACACATGTGCTTAGAAACTAGTTCTGAGAGGTCAGGCCAAGGGGAGGCTCAACACAATCTGGAGACATTCTGATAGGTTTCTGAAGTCACTTATTAGAGCTCAAGACAGGGAGGTGGGCACCATGGTACCTATCGCACACTGGGTGAGTCCACGTGCCATATCATCTCCCAGGCTAATAATGACGACATTTATGGAGTGTCCTGTAAGATCCAGGAATGGTCCCAGGCACTTTGTATACAGGGGTGGGCAAAAGCAGGTTTATAGTTGTTTGTATGGAAAATAATGAATAATAATACAAGAATACACTCTGTTTCCTGTACTCACAACTGTAAACCTACTTCTGCCTGTCTCTATATGCTAACATTCTTCCCATTCCCCATGTGATAGATAAGAAATTAGAGGCAAGTCATGATCCCAAGGTCAGACAGCTAAGGAATGGTGGAGCTTCTCCATCACCACCCACGTCTTTTCCCTTCTCCCCACCCCTTCCCTTCCCAAGCTGTTCAAAAGGGTTTCAAAGGCCATTCCCATTTGCAACTTGCCAGGCCCTTCCCGAACACAGACAGGTCACGAGGACAAAAAACATCTTGTCGGCTATTTTCTCTCTTCCCTTCCCAACAATAGCTTTATTGGTTCCCCTGCGGATGGCGAGCCCTGCACCAGTTTCTCACAGGCTCCCTGTCCCGCTCACATGCCCCGGGGGCTCCAGAGTTCAGCACGGCCCAATGGCGTGAGTGGCCTGACATCCTGTTGGAAGGGGCAGATCAATTTTTGAAACCACAGATCTCCACCCTGATAAGGGCCCCATTCAAGTCTCCCCAGAAATCAGAATAAGTGGGGGTGGGGCAGTGCTCGTGCTGGGTGTTCTCCTGGGGGCTCGGGGTCAGAGCAGTATGAGCCCAGGTCAGCGCTGTATCAACCTCATCTTCAAGCCATGGACTCAGAGAGCTGGGACCTGAGTGGTCTGGTGCCGCACCGCTTTCCGATGAAGGAGGTGATTCCCTGTACATCCCTGGCTCTCTGGAGATTTACATATGAACAGCGTCTGGTCCTGGCTAAGTGAAAAGAAGGCAAGGCCTGGAAGAGTCTGGAGGAGGAAATCAAGGACGGAAGAAGTCTGGGAAGGTTTTGAGGCTGGGCTGGGCCTCAGTTCCATGCCTGTGAGGCTCTCCCTAATGTAGTTCTTGCCGACCTCTCTGTTTCATCTTGTGTTTCTCTCTCCTCCCCATCCCAACATCTGCCTACTTACGTTCCAACCCTGGGCCTTCCGGCACTTTACTGAAGGAGCCACACTCCCTCCAGCCACAGAGCCTTTGCACATGCTATTGTCTTTCTCAGAAAGACTTCCTACCACTCCTTTGCAGGCCAGTCCCTTCTCATAATGAGGTCTTATTTGAAGTGCTCTGTCCCCAGAGAGTGCTTCCCTGGCCACTGGCCGAAAGTAGGCACTTCATACTTGAAACCTATATAGTGTCATTAACCAATGTCGCCCTGATAAATTTAATACAATAAAATGAAAAAAATTAAGTAGATACTTTCTGTTATCTTCTTCATCACACTCGTCATAGCATTAGTGGCATTTGCAATTACACATTTATTCAATGTTTTCTCTGTGTCCATCTGTCCAGTCCCCTGCAGGTGCTCTGATGAAACCAGGTGTTTCGCTGGTCTTGTTTACCCCATCTCTCCAGCCTCCACACGGGCCCAGCATAATGTACATACCATGTATGCAGGACATTTGTCGGACGGGTATTAGACACAGCCACCCATGTGCAAACAGGTGGAGTCAGAAAAGGATTTGGGGACCAGGTGTTCTTAAAGTTGGTTTAAATGGAAGCCTTGTTGGGTGATCAGTAGGCATTCAGGTGGAAATATGGACATGGCAAGCTTGGGGGACCTCTCTGCCAGGCAGCAGTTTGGGCGGTATTTTGTGGGCATTGGGTAGCATTGAGGATTTGAGTGCAGAGGGTAGATGCAGACACAGAGGGTTTAGGGAGACTTGTCTGGAGGCTGTGGTAGCAGCAGCTCCTGGTTTTGGAGCGCTTACATTGTACCGCATGGTGCTGAGAGGTGGGTGTACAATGCCTTGTTTAAATCTCTTGACGTATCTATGAGGCAGCTCCTGTTTTTATCCATATTTTACATACAAGGAAATAAAGGCCAACAGAGGTGAAGAGTCTTGCCTAGGATGACTCCGCAAGAAAGCGGAGGAAGTAGGATTTGGCCAGAGACCCACCCAGAGCCCCCCATCCTGCCATCAGAGCCCACCCTGCTGCTTCTGGATAAACACGCTGGCCGCCATTACATGCTTCCCACATGCTCAGGACTGTGTCCATTCATTTAATTTGATTCAAGTGGGTGGGTGGAGGCCAGCAGACTCATTTGGACAAGACTGGCTCCCGTAACAGCCAAGCAGTTCAGAGCTTGGTGGCAGCACCATGAGCTTTAGAGCCAGAGGGACTCCCAGAGTTTACATCTAGTTCCAAAACCTGCGGTCATGAGCCATTGGGCAGGCCGCTCACCACTGTGTGACTCAATTTCCTCATCCACCAAATAGGAAGCTCACTTGAGAAACTGACATTATGATAGAGGTCAGTTACTAACTGGTCACTGTCACTGGAAAGGTTTAAATTGAGTTAGAGGGTATGCAAGGCCTGGCACGTAGTAGGGTGGCAATCCCTACTAGTTCCCTTTCTCTCAAGTCTATGATCTCAGGAAAAGGGCGACCAGCATGGGTCCAAGGCCGATGGATAAGGCTCAGTCCCTGCTTGGACGTTGGAAGGGGAGAGAAGAGGGGAAGGCAGCCTTGTATGATGACCAGGTTGTGAGTAGGATATGTGCTGATGTCTCTGACAGAAGTGGGGCAGCCTGGAGACCGGGTGTGTTGTGGGCATTTAAAAAAGATCCATTTAAAAGAGAGAAGAGAAACATCCTGACAGCTGTGTGATAAACCTTCATCTTGTTATGCAGTGTCTGACAGAAGCTCCTTGGAATTCAAGCATTGCACATAGCGACATTCATCTCTGAAGGGAGAAGAGACAAGGTGACCTTTGGCGATCCTTTCCAGTCCTTTAACATTGTGACAAACCTAATACCACCTAGATGACTAAAACATATGAAGGGAAAACAATGTCGACACAATATCCCTCACCGCTGCTTACAGGGCTCTGTGTGACCTGGCCCCTGCCCTTGTCCCCAACCCCATCTTCCCTGTGGTCCCCCATCAACCTCTCCCCCAGCCTGATTGGCTTTCTTTCTAACCCTGACACTAGCTCGACTCCCTCTGGCTTCAGAACCTGGAATGTTGTCCCTGCTCCTCCTACCCTGCTTCCGATTGCAGTTCCAGTGTCACAGACCCGAGAAGCTGGCTCTCGCCTTCCTGCCTCGGTCCCGCCTGCTCACCTCTTACGCCTTCTTAGCACTTCTGCCACTTTTAAATGTAATTGTGTGGCTGCTGGACACATGTCTGACCTCCTCACAAGACTATAAGCTTTGTGACAAGCTGTGGGTCTGCGTCTTTTGCTCATCATTCAATCCTCAGGCCTCTCCTGAATTATAGACCTGCCTCCTGAACTTGGCCCCCAGGTGGTTTCAGAGGCACCTCCAGCTCAGCATTTCCAGGTGACCTCATGAACGCCCATCAAAAATGCTTTCTCCTCTTCCTGTAGCCCGACCTCAGTCAACAGTTCCTGCACCCACCCAGGCACTCGAGATAGAGATTCTACCTGCCTTCTTCATTCATGGGTCTGTCCTACACCCAGGACAGGCTCACAGGAGGGGCCCAGGAAAGGTGAGCGAGTGAGGTCTGTGGTCTCAGCTCCGTGCAACGCTCTCTGCCCTCAGAATCCCACCGCTGAGGCCTCTGCATCACCTCCTCCCCTGTTAGTGTTTCTTGGAAAAATACTGGTCACATATTTAGAAAAATTAAACTAAACCTGCCCTACCAAAATACAAACATTCTTTTCTCTTACATTTCCTGTTTCCCTGAGAAACGGGATGGTATAAAAAAAACCCCTGATAGGATGGCAATATTTGTCTGCAAATATGCTTTTCTTGTTCCCTCCCGTGTGATGTTTATGGCACAGACAGGCTCAGGATGCCAGCCCGTCTCCCACGAGATTCCCCCGGGGGCCCCTCGCGATTCAGACAACACCCTCAGCGACACGGTGCCTCTGGGAGGGTGTGGATGACCCACAGTGCCCAACACCACCGTGAATCCCACAGATGTATACAGCCACGGATTCCAGACCCCTCAGTTTTCCACTGCAATATTCTGTTATTTCTAGTCTTATTCCAGCTCCATTTCCAGACGGGGGAAAGTCCCCTTTACAAGTCAGCTGATTCCATCACGAGAACTTCATGTTCTTCTTAGTGGCTTCAGAAAAGAACTAAATAATAACAGCAACATTTAGTAGCCATATATGGATATATATAACATATATATATCCATATAAGGACTTCAGTTTACATGTACACATGTAATCTCTTAAGGCTAAAGTAAATGTAAAATTTTGGTTACAGTTATTCTTGGTGTTGCATAGAAATTGTACTGCTTCTTTGGAGCTATAAACAAAGGGAGATATTTCCTCTCTGGTTCAGAGAAACTATTTGCGGAATGACGTAGAAGAAGAAGGAAGAGCGAACACAGACTTTGAAGCCAGACAGACTTGAGTTTAAATGCTGTTGGTGTCATTTCCTACTGGGGCACCTTTGGGCAAGTTTCTTAACCCCTTGGGGTCTCAGTTGCTTTATCTGCAAATGGGAACAGGCACACCAGCAATTAAGGTTATCTGGAAGTTTGTATGTCAAATAGATGCTACATAAGTTGGATGCTAGCCAGAAATTCTCTGGGGAGCATTTGAATTAACATTCACTTAAAAGCATTCTCCAAATTACCACTTGATACAGTTATTGATATTGTTTTCTTTCTTTTTAAAAGCTTTCACTTTTATACTATGCATTGTAAACACTGCTTTGAAATCATTTAAAAAATGATCATTAAGTTGATGTAATGAATTGATCTGATATTCCTGATATACATAATGACTATGTCCTTATTTTCTAGTGCAGAAATACAGTACTTTTGGGACTGTAAGATACACCTCGGTTTTAGAGGAGGAAAGCAGGAAAAAAAATTTTGAAGCGAAAAATGCGGTAAAATATTTAATAACATAAATAACATACTATTTCACCAATGTAAATGTAAACAGAACTCAACAGCACCATTAACAACCATATTCTTCCCAAATTTGGGCGGGGGGAGTGCATCTTGTAGTCCAAAAAATACGTTAGACACCGACTCTAATGATTGAATGCTGCCTAGTTTTTTTCCTGTAAATCTTGTGTAACCTTTTATTTAATTCAGTGAGATCTGATCTACCAAGGCTGCAGCAATAGTGCCTATTTTTTAAAACAGCAGCTTTATTGAGGTACAATTCACACACCATAAAATTCACCTTCTTTCAAGTATACAATTCAGTGTTTGTGGTATATTCAGAGTCGTGCAACTATTACCAGGTTCTCATTTCAGAGACGTTTCATCACGCCACACCCATTACCAGCCATTCTCCATTCACTCCTCCAGTCCCTGGCAGCGAAGGGTCTACTATCTGTCTCTATAGATTCGCATATTCCAGAAATTTCATATAAATGGAATCGTACAGAGTGTGAGCTTTTATGACTGATTTCTTTCATTTACAATAGCACATGTCTTCCAGGTTCATCCATGCTGTAGCACGTATCAGCACTTCATTCCTTTTTATTGCCCAATACTCTTCCATTGTATGGATGGTGCCTGACTTTAAATACGTCTTAGAATGGCCTGGATATGTATTTCTAGTGATTGTAAACCGTGAAGGCAAACGCATGTCTTAGCAACATGCAGTGAACAGGGATAAGACTTTGGTGATGCCATAGGTCAGAAATACAATATCCAGCTGGGCATCTCATGACTCTAATACACAGGTGGCAAACACAAGGCCTGCAGGCCGAATCCTGCCCTCCACCTTTTTTTATCCGGTCTGGCACCTTGTTTCTACCCGGAGGCAGTGCCGAGCTCTCGCTTAACCGTTAAGGAGTAGTTACATTTATACAGTCTTAAAATTACACTCAGCCCTTTGAAGGCAATCGGGAGGCTGATGTGGCCCCCACTGAAAGTGAGTTTGACACACCTGCTAATACTTTGGAGGCGGGGGGATTGTACTGGCAAACCAGTACTGGCTTGCAGGTACTTGTGTCCTGTGTGTGACCAACCTTGTTGGCCTCTTTCCCTGCTGTTTTTAGCCCTTATAAGCAGAAGATCTGAGCCAGATCCTTAGTCCAATCAGGAACGAGTATGATCTCAGCTCCTGGCATATTCCTACTGACTGTATTGTCCCATGAACAAGCTGATAAAGAAAAAGGCTAATAAGAATGTTTAAGAGCCAAAGAAGGAAGCATCAGTAAGCACTGGTATTGGGTACCCATGAAAGAGAATGAGGGAGGATGAGAGAGAAATTAATCTCTGGTCCCCCCCTCCCTTACAAAACCATTGCCCCTATCCTCCTGAAAAATGACCTTAATTTTCCAGATGCTTGTGGATAACTCTGAAGCTCTTCAGAGAGGAAGCTTTGATGGGTGGGTTTTCTAATCCTACCGTCAAATCTAAAATTGTGATTGCCCTTGTATATTTATTTCCATCTTTATTTGTTTGTGCTCCGTGAGGACAAGGCCCATATTGATGTTGTTCATTGTTTGCCCAGCACATAGCAGGCACTCAATATTTGTTGGCTGAATTTACTGAATGAACACAGAAACACAGAGTGCTGAGAGCTGTGTAAATGTTAGGTGCTATTACTATTAGCGCCACCATCATCATTACTATGCATTGATTGAGTTACTTTTAGAGGTGCTCATTACTCTGTATTGAACCCTCTGTCACTCCAGGTGACTCGTATTCTCTTGGTGTCCCTGTCCTTATTCAGGCCCATAGGGCACCCACCTTTTCTGTAGCATCTTCTTCCCACAGCCTGCCCGGGCTGAGCACTGGGCTCTACCACTGCTGAGCTGTGTGTCTTTGGGCAAGTTACTTTACTTCTCTGTGCCTCGATTTCTGCATTTATCAATAGGGCTAAAAGTTGTGTGTTGCAATAGGTTGTCTCCAGGTTTAAATAAGTTAATAAACATAAAGCACTTAACAGGGCACATAGGGAGGGCTGGAATTATGCTGGCGGTTGGTGTTATCGATGTAAACCCAACACTGTTCTTGCAGCTGTGGCTCTGTCTCCCTCTTCCTTGCCCTCAGCTTTCCAAGGTGACGTTAGCCAAGAGGAATCTGGGATCCCGTGTTTGAGGCTGGCAGGGGTTTAATGGGTTACCCATGTGGCCATAAAACTGCAGCAGATAGATGTGTGTTGGCAACAGGGGAGGACACCTGAGATGATGACTCTGAACTTGAAGGAAAAGATGGACAAGGGTCATTCCACATGTTCTTCTGGTAAGGGTGTGGAAGTGGATGCAGCTTAGAGCAAGCTGAGTGACTGACCAACCCATCCTGGGTCATGACACTTGCAAGATGGTGACTTCCTGGGAAACTGAGGCTTCCACGGAATGCTGGATGACAAGTTCTGGGGGGAGAAGGGAACACTCCTTTGCATCCAGCTGGGATCCTCAGTAGATCCAACCAGCTCCTCGGTAGAGGGGGTGAGACACAGCCCAGTGTCTTGGGGGGAACCTTGGGGTGGGGGGCAGGGTTTCCAGGCTTGTTCTCCTGCATGGAGGAGCCAGAGGTGAGGGTGAGCAGGAGCCCTGGGCCAGCATAGTGGAGGGCTGGTCCATAGCCCTCCACCGTAGCATTGGGATAAGCCAGGAAATTTCCACCGTCTCTCACACAGGGGAAAACTACCAAGACCCGAACAGACACTGGGGCCTTGTGCCAAAGGGTGAGACCTGTCCCCGGATGCAGGGGCTCCTTTAATGAAGGAGTCATGCGGGCCACCGGTGACAGGGGCCAACGATTATTCAGTGTCTACATGTGGCCAGCTCCACAGCAGCTGAATAGTCACATCTCATGTAATCCTCACAAAAGCCCAGTCAGCATGCTAGTATGATCCCTCACTCACAAATGAGAAAACCAAGACTCAATATCTTGCCCAGTTTGGCTGAGGCCAGAGTCCATGCTATAGGACCAGACTGCCTTTCACACAAGTCCCAGGGGACATGGAGAGGGGACCCAGGCCCTATCCTCAAGGGGCTCACAGGCTACTGGGGGCAGGACATCCATAAAGAATGATTTTAACTCAACAATGTAAACACTCAAGAGAATTATGGAGAAAATGCCACAGAAGCAAAGAAGATAAGTACTCATCTGTGGGAGAGGGAGGTCATTGGAAGAGGTGTCGTAGACAAGGGGACATTTGCATTGGGTTTTGACAATCAAGCAGGAGTTTGCCAAGTAGAGGAAAAGGTGATCTAGGCAGAAGTATCCACAAGGTAAAAGGCAGAAAGGTGTGAGAGTTCCTGGAGGACTCAGGCAACATGAGGGCCAAATGCAGGGGTGGAAGGACAGAAAGGGTGGTCCTGGGACAGCAGGGCTGGGCAGGGCTTCACATCGAGAAGGACCTCAAATTTGGACTCTTTCACGCTCTCTCTGCACAGTCGTTGTACTGTGTGTGTGTTGAAAACATTGGTTTGTTCAAGGTACAAATTCAAACCGTACCTCAAATTTGGTTAACTTGTTTTGGAACTTGTAAAAACAAATCTAGAGCCTCAAAAACTGGACTGTTCTCACCTTTCATAAATACATACTGGAGTATTTTCAGATGAAAAGGCATAATGTCTTGGTTTGCTCTAAAATAGTCCAGTGTGGGGTGGGAATGCAGAGGTGACAAGATTGGTGATGCGTACATGAAGGTTCGCCCTTTTATTCTCTCCACTTTCGGTAAATGTTTGAACATTTCCACAATAAGCAGTTTTTTAGAGAGCCCCCTTACTCTGAGTGGTCCCGGGGAACCCCAGGATGTCCCTCACAGTGAGAGAGAGAAGGATGAATGAAGGGGGAGGAGGGGACATGGGGCTGAAACGTAAGCTGGAGCCAAATTGTAAAAAGCCTTGTAAACTATTCTGAGAGGGTTGGAATTAATCCCACGAATGATGGGAAACCCAGTGCGGAATTTTTAGTAGGGGAACTGACACCATGAGTTTCGCATTTGGGAAGGAGAGCTTCTAGCTGGTGTCTGGAAGACAGAAGGGGAGGAGGGGATGGGGGCAGGCAGCGGGCCTGGCCCACAGCCTGCAGAGAGCAGCTCAGTCTCTCCTCTGCACTGTGCCTAGGTTGTGCCACCTGAAGGACCCGAGCTGAGACAGTGCCCGAGGGGCAGAAAAGAAGGATGGATCTGAGCAAGACGTCTTTTATTTTTGTCTTCCCGGCATCACATGCGATTGTGGTTACTTATCACAAGAAGCCCTTGCTTACTGCAACATGGCAATGAGAATTACTAACTGATGGTCTCCCTGGCTAGGCTAGGTGCAGCCAGACCATGCCTACCTTCTTCCCTCCCTGTCCCCAGAGTTGGCACAGTCCTTGGCAAGAGTCGACTGTTGAGCGAATGGATGAATGGATGACACAGCGCTGTCTCTGGTCACTAAGTCAAGAGGGACGTGCAGCATCAACTGGGGACCAGCTCCATGTTGAGCACTGCCCACTGTGCCCTCATTGATATTCCCTTGTTTACCCAGTAACTCTAAAAGTTGGGTATTATTATGGCCATTTTGCAGATGGAAAAACTCAGGGTCAGAGAGATTAAGAAGCACTTCCAAGTTCACCCGGCATGGCACCTGACACATAGCTCCTCAGTCAATGTCTGTGGGTTGGACCGAACCGTTGTGAAGTCACAGGACACCACTTCCACTGCCTGAGGTGGGCGAGGAGGGTTGTGGGTCTCCCCTTAGGAGAAAACAGTTTCCTCTCCGCACAAGTGCTTCCCAAAATGAAGTGGTGTCTCAGCTGTAGGGGGATGGGGAAAAACAAACTGGGCAAAAGGTTTGTCCATTAATATGTCAGCCCTCAAAACTTATGTCTCCATTTCTCTCTTGGCTCCTGGATGAGGTACTTCCTCCATGTCAGACGGATAGTGTTTTCTTCCCCTTCTAAAAAAAGCTTCTTGATGCTTTTAAATTAAGCAAACGAGCAAGGGCAATGTTCCTTTTTTTCCTGTTTCATTTCGAAAGTGTGTGGCATGTCAAAAGGCCATTGGATGAAATCTTCAGAGGCTGTATAATAGAATGACAGAGGCTGCCAAGCTCCTAAATCACTAACCACACAGGGCAGTCTCAGCTCTAGGGACTTAGGGGCCCCAGGGACAGCACCTCGAGTCCCCACAAAGTGAAAAGATGGCCAGCAGCCTGAGGTCTCAGCTGGAAGGGACACCTCTACCTCTGGAAACTAGAAATTCCAAGGGGGCCACAGCTCCTTGAGCTCACCTCTCTGAGAGCTGCCTGGTGAGGGGGAAAGAGTGTCCTCTTCTGTAAAACCTCAGGGAGTAGGTCAGGTGCCAATGCCGCCTGTCTGAACTTTGGTTTACTTGTGGGTCTAAGTGAAGGACCGCAAAGAATAGAATGGCTGTCGGTGCAGGTGTCTACTGACTATCTCCTCGCCACCAATCCCCTCTCTCTGGAATCTGTGAGCTTTGATATTCAAAGTGTGGTTATAGGACCAGTAGCATCATATCACCTGGCTTCTTGTTAGAAATGCAAAGTCTCGGGTCCCACCCCAGACCCACTGCTCAGATTCTGCAGATACGCAGGTGATCTGGGTGCATGCTAAAATTTGACAGTATTCTCCTTACCCGTAAGATCCTGGCTGAGTCGCTTTACTTCTTGGCTTTAATTTGTTCATTTATAGAGTGAAAGGCATGAATTTAAATGGCTTCTAGATTTGAGGTCCTATAAAGTTCAATGCCTGTTTAATAAATACCAGCTTTTGATGAAAAAGAAATGGACATAGGCATTTCATCCCTGTTCTGGAGTCTCAGGTTCTGAATCGGTCAGATAATCAATGAACATGTATTCAAGGAAGGTCCCTAGGCTGAGCTCTGTTAGGGTGGTGTGGCTGTGTAAGTGTGACCAAGCATCCTGCAGTTTCTAGGACAGCCCCATTTGAAAATTATTGGGTCACATTACCAACCCTTAAATCTCACATTTTGGCTGGGAAAATGGAGGCTCCAGGAGCCTTAGACACAGTCCCAACTCATGGTAAATGGACTGCATCGATGGTCCCAATTAATGGGACCTGTGTCCATGTCCTTTCCAAAGTGACTTTACAGGTCCTTCCAACCCAAAGTAGAATCTGTTCTGCCACACTTTGAATCTGAGATGGGCTTGTGACTTTTTTTTTTTTTTTGGCTAAGATGGTGCAGCAGAAGTGACGTTGGCGTCCTGAGCCTAGTGCCCATCTCGCTTTGCTGTAACACTGTATTAAAGGATGGGTGATGCTGCTCTGGGATGCTGAGGCAGGACATGAGAGCCGGGAAGGCTGAGTCCTGGTTACCTCTGTCTTTGTCTGCCTTTCTTAGGTCAGGAATGAACCAGAAACTCATGCACACTAGAGTGAGAATGACTTTCTCCGATTTTAACCCTTGGTAGGCATTTTTGTTTTAAAGGGGATCAACAACTTTGTGAAAAGACAAGCTCTAACGGAAAAATACCTCAGCCTGAGGGTCAGCAGGGCAGCCTGGGTTTTGTGGCTGCTGCTTGCACATGGCTGTGTGGGTGGCGGTCTGCACAGGGGACCTGGCTGAGAGGGTGAGAAGGGGACTCAGTCCAGTCCATGCTTCATGTGCTGAGCCATGCCCCTTGGGGTGGGGACTGCTTTCAGCTTGAAGGGAGCACTGCCTTTCCCAAATCGTCCCCTGCCTAGGGGGTGCCTCTTTCCTAATTCACTCCAGGTCTCCATATGTTAATTTCCACTCCAGAGAACAGGATAAAGGAGCTATGGGGATGGCCAAGAGGGTGTGCAGTATCTACTGGGGACCAGCTCTGTGTTGCGCACTGCCTGTCACACTTGCATGTTGATTTCCTGGTCTATCCTGCCCAGCAACTCCACAAGTTAGGTATTATTATTATTATTTTTTAAGATTTTATTTACTTATTTTTAGACAGAGGAGAAGGGAGGGAGAAAGACAAGGAGAGAAACATCATTGTGTGGTTGCCTCTTGTACTCCCCACACTGGGGAGCCTGGTCTGCAACCCAGGCCTGTGCCCTGACTGGGAATCAAACCAGCGACCCTCTGCTTCCCAGTCCAGCACTCAATCCACTGAGCCACAACAGCCAGGGCAAGTTAGGTATTATTGCAGACACTTTGCAGATGGGAAAACTGAAGCTCAGAGAGATTAAGAAGCACCCCCAAGTTTACCCAGCTAAGAAGTAGAGGAGAAGGCATCCTGACTCTGTTGTGTGTGATAATCCTGATGCCCAGCTGAGACTTGCCAGGGTTGAGAGTGGTGACAGATAGGGATGAGTCCTGGACTCACATTCAACTTCACCTGCCTGACCTTGACATTCATTCCTCTCCTATGGAAAGGAAGGAGTGAGCTCTGTCAGTACAGGCAGGAAAGAGGGTGGTTCTGAATCTGCACAAAAGGCCTGTTTACTTACAGTTGCGCAGCTGGGCTGGATTAGTTCAGCTTCATAAATAGTTTTCGAAAACCAGTGGGCTGGAAGAGTCCAATTTGTCCTGGAGAATGTGCAGAGACCCCACCCGCTCACATCAGCGTCCCCTGCCGTGTACCCGTGCCTGACCTCTCTGTTTTGTGGCCCAAATCCATGTCCTTCTCTGGGCCTCAATCAAACAAAAATCGTTTAGCATTTCTCCCCACCCCCATCCCCACCTTTGTTCAACTCTTGAAAGGCCAGATGGGAAGAAGAAGCAGAGAACAGGGAATTCCTATTAGGCTAAGCTGCCTGGATTTCCTTTTGCTTCTCGCCTCATTTCCACGAGGCCTGGGTCTTGAGCACACTAGGGGTTGTATTGGGGCCATGAGTGAAGCCGAGTTCCTTCATTCCTGAGGGGTGGCTGAGATGGGGCCCTGAGGGCGGCCTCAGAGGAGGGCAGCCGGCATGTGTTTCCTCACAGTCACACTTCGGTTAACATTCCAGAAAGTCAGAGCCTGGACAGACTTCCAGATCGCAAAGTCTCTGACCCCGGCCTACATGGGGGCGGTGGACCTCCAAGACTCAGATGTAAAAATGTCCCTTCGTACGTGTGAGGGGAGAGGCTCCGTGGCTCTCTTCTGTTTCTAAGAGGGCACTGAGACGCTTCTCCCTGAAAGTTGAAAACACTGGATACTTCTAATTTATTCTATACTTTCTGTAGAGGGGGAAACTGAGGCCCGGAGAGGAGCAGTATCACGCCCAAGGTCAATGAAGTGACCAAGCTCAGATTAGAACCCCTGAGATTAGGTGCTGGGGAGACATGTTCTTCTTGAACACGTTTTCCCAAAGTGGAGCCCCGTTTTCAACAGGGTTTTACCCCTACAGGTTGACCAGATAGCTGTCATCAGTGAGACGTTAGCAGGAGTGTGAAGGCAAGATGTCGAACCACAGGGAGAAGATAGGTAGTCCAAGTGTGTCGAAGGGCAAAGCCTTTTGAATACATAGCACATGTGTGCACCAGCCAATGGCAGTGCTCCCATTACCCCAGCCTGCCCACCTACGCCCAGCTGGCAAACCTGGCTATGCCCCTGATCCCTGGAATTCAGGAGCCCTATATGTCAATTCATTGCTTTTTCCTCCTTGCCACTTATTCACCTGATATTTGTTGATTTCTCAACTCCATACCAGAGGCCAGGGTACTGTAATAAACAAGGTCCTGGCCTTCATGGAACTTATTCAGATTGAGAAAACTGGTGACATCTTCATAATAACAAGAGGGGACCTCAGGTCCAGTGTGGGGTGGTACCACTCTGCTGGTAAAAGTCTCTTCCTTGAGCTGTGAGGTGCCCTCTCCTTCCCCAGGCGAGTGTTCACAGAGGAAGAGATGACAGTAATGCTCGTTTGTTTCAGAATCGATGTCCTCCATCTCAGCAGGGTCCTGAGGTTTTCCTGACTCCAAGGACACTGCAGACTCCCCGCTCATAACAAATGATGTTGACGAGCATGCCAGCCCTTTCTTTCTATGAGGCAATCCTCAGAGGCCTTTGCCAAGACAAAGTGTTTGGCCTTCTGCCTTGAAAGTTGATACTCTTCCGAGTCTGATTATTGCTTATATGAAACACAGGGACAATGACATCATTGCTCCTTCCCTGGCTTGGGGATTTGATGGTCAGCATGAAGTCAGGGTTTGGAATTGTGCCTGCTCTTTGCCAATGTCCAGGGAGGTCCAGGGTGGGGGCCCTGGAATGAAGCAAGTTTGTGAAGCTCCATGAGGTCTCCAGAAGCTGAGGGTGGGCGGGGGGTTATTTTCCAATCTGTTGCTGCTATGTGAGTCTACCTTGGTATACACAGGAAGGGCAGTATTCTGATGGGGGCTGAGCTGGTATTTAGTGGATGTGTACCTGCCTGGCTATACTAGTTGTTAACATATTGAAATACTTCCATTTCCATTCACAATCATTTGCTGGGGTGCCTTCCTGCCAACCCACCTACCTTGATACCTCTCCCATGGGCCAACTCCTCCCGACAATTCCTACCAGCTGGCACTTCCAGGGACCTGTCCAGCAGTCCTCTGATGGTCGATGCCTATGCCATACTGCAGACAGAGTGTGGCTACTACACCTTACAAAGGGATGTGAAAACTTTGGCTGGTCTGCCTGTGGCCAGACACCTGCAGGAAGGCATCGCCATGTGGGTTAGGGCCAGGCCTACCTCTCAGCCTCATGGGCCTGGGCCCTGCCAAGAGGAACTCCCTTTGGTCACTGTGGAGCCCAGTCCTCCTATGATCAAAGGTTAACCTTTCATTTGCCAGAGGCTGGGAGGCGCCTCAGGGGTGTTCTCACCTAGCCTACTCTCTGTACTGAGGAGACCTTGCAGCTCACAAAGAGGAAGTCATTCACTCAAGTCAGCAAGGTGGTGACTGACCCAAGCCTTCTGATTGCCCTTTAGGTTATGATACTCAAGTACCATCTCTCTTATCCAGAGGGGCCTGGTTTTGGGGTAAAAGATCATGATGCAGAAGCGATCAATTTCTTCCATCTAGAGCACAACTTTCCCAAGAACAAAAAGCAAGGCAGTGTCATGCAGTGAGAAAAATCTGGGCCAGGGATAGCAAACCTAAGTGCTCAGAGGGACTGATGAATGACCAAGGCCAGCGCGGAGGTGGTGGCATCAGTGCCAGGGTACCCAAGGTGAGCAAAGGTCTTGGCCTCAGGACTGTGACGACATTCCAGACATTCTCCTCCCACTCACTGGACTCTTTTTACACCCATGGCCAGTTCAGTGGAACAACTAACATTTTCTCTAGTGTGAATGGGTTTCTGATTTAACCTTAGCAGGGAGTCAGCCGTATCACGTTACTAAGGAACCTGGCACCTACCTAAGCAGAGGTTTCTATTGGCAGTGCATGGCCTGAATGTGGCCTGCAGATTGATTTCGTTGGGCCTACCCACTGTTGTTGACTTTTAAAAAATTGAATAAGTTGCCAACATCAAGGAAGTGGGAGATTTTATATGAAAATTTGGATACGGGCTTTTCTTGAGTGATTGTGGGGGATCTGGCTACCAGAGTGCCTGTGTTTCTACAGGCAGCGCCAGCTCATTTTAGATGGGGCATGTGTTCCTGTTTGCCACCACCCACCTGCATCTCCTCGGCCAACTTCAGGCATTTGCTGGCCAGGAGGCATTCGAATTTCCCATCTGTGCTCAGAGTCTTCTTGCTACGTGACACCGTGTTGCTTTTGTTTTGTGGGAAAGGAGTGCTCTGGATTGAATCAATAGACCACTTCAGCACTCACACTCTTTGTCCCCAAGTTCAAGGACAGTCAGTTGGCCATCTGGCTGTGATTTCTGAGGTTCCTCCTTTCCTCTGCCTCCCACCCTCCCTAGCAGTGCAGAAGATTGAAGTTGAGAAGCTGCCATACTAAAAACCTTGGAATTTCCAACCTGGAAGAGGCTTTGCCGAAATCCAACTCAAAGTCCTCATATTACACTGTGGGACACTGAGAGACTCTTTGAGTGGGAGCTGAGGGACATGAATCCTGGGGCAGCAAAGCCGAGTAGTTTGATCTTTCACAGTATCTAACACATAGTAAGTATTCAGGAAATGTGTTTTGAAATGATGAAAATGTTCACTTCCGCCTAGAACTAACTTGGTAAAGTGGAAAGTAAGGTCCAGCACACCTGGTTGGTTGGTAATAAATTCCACATGAAGGTGCCATCTCTTCCCCCTGCCTTCCACCACTCCTGAGACCCCTGGTCCTTTGCAGGGAGCCCTAGAATGATGCATTTATGCCCCCATGTAGGCTCTCAGTGTCCATGTAGGGCCTGATGCTAGCTCAAAATTTGGGATGCAGCTTCCCCTTGCTGCCCGTCCTCCGCCCAGGCGTATTATGGGTGTGGGCGGTGGTAGCCAGCGGGCTGGTGGCTTCCTGCGGCAGCGGCAGGGCTGGGCATCCGAACTGGCACTGTTCATGTTCACTGCAGCATTCTGAACATTTGGGAACACAGGAAGGGCTGCATTTTTAAAGCTCCCTTTGTTTTCCAGGAGGGTTCAGAGCCCACGGGGAGGAGAAAAACAAAACCAGGAAAACAGTTGACTTGCTTTGCAAAGACAGTGTGTGCATTGGCTGTGGCTTCTGGAAGTCCCATGCACCCCTGTCCCTGTCCACACATGCACACCCCTTCCCCGAAACCTTCCTCGGGCACGCTGAGACACAGACACACCCAGGGGCTGAGACTGGTGTTCATGTAGACACCACCCCTATGTAACAACGGAGAGACATCTGCATGTGTAAACAACACAGGAAACATGCACATGCCTGGAAACATGGGGTCCCTATGCACAGAGACACACACCAGATACCCAGCTCCACGGACACACACAGAGACACGCTGGGAAAGTCTGAGATAGGCATTCTCATAGAAAGATTCACAGACCGAACATACACACACTCATTGCTTCTCCTCATCCTTGGCTCTCCCTGTACAAACACGGAGGAGAATTTTTACAAGGGGCCAGGGAGCCAGCTGGCTCCTGGGGAACCTCTGGATCTTTCAGGGAGACCCACAGATCTCGGCCCAGCGCAACCCTCAGCCTGCTGCCCACTTGGCCGTCACCCTCAGCCCGCTGGAGACAGTGTGGGCAGGCAAGACGATGTTTCAAAGGGCTCCACGCTGCAGAAGGCAAGTCCTTTTGCCTCTGCCCTTTTGGTTTTTGTGTTTCTAGAATGTTCCACTTCGTGTCCTCATTTAATTTACGAGTTTGAATTTTTCTTTCACAAAATAAACTCTTTACAATTAAGAAGAAATGGGGGAGCAAGACAGGGAGAGGCCCAGAGGGAGGCATTTGGGGCTGTCAGAGACAAGCATGTCCTCTGCCCCACCCTGGGGTTTCTGTACATTTCCGAACTGGGCTGATAGAGTGTGGCCGAAAAGGGGCTGAAGAAAGAGGTCTGAGGGGGAGGTCTGGGGGTGCAGTGGGGTCTCTACAATTCCTCTGGCAACAAAACAAGAAAGGAAGATGAAAAGTCATGTGGATCTTCAGCAATCAGCTGGGAGATGCCTGATTTCTCTCTCCCGTACCCTGTGCTGTTACTGGGAATGTTTCCTTTGGTGTGTGTTCAATTTTCTTAATTGAAATGGAAAAGTGGGGGCCTTTTCCTGGAGGAAGAGGCTCCCCTCTCCCCATGCAGAGGCCCTGGTGAGCTGTGACACAGAGGAGGGTCCAAGGAAATCACCTCTTGATCTCTGAGAGGCAATGAGAGGGGCCCAGATGCCATCTGGGCAGCAGATGCAGGGCCGACAAACTCCAAAGCACCACACAGTGCGAAGAATCATTTGCCATCCTCGTTATAGTGCATACAAACACCACCATCAAAATGTCCGTGCTGTGTGGTTGGTGATGGGAAAGAGGCTGGAAAGAGGCAATCCTGCTCCCTGGGTCACATCCTGGGGATTGCCTGCTTGGGCATTCTCCGGCGGCTGCACAGCAAGGCGGGGGATGGTGGCCGGAGGGCGTTGGCTCATTCCTTCCACGAGAAGATAACCTCTCCCTGATGATCAGGCCTCAAACAACTCCCCCTTCTCTCGATATCTTTTCTGTCATCCACAGGTTTATGTAAACACTTTCTAAATGTTTTTCTTCATATGTTGCCAGAGCCCCACCCTGGGACTCTCTGTTGCAATCATCTTTGCCTAACTCCCAAGTGTGAGCATCTCTATGCATGTCCTTCTTCGAAGTTTCTCCAACTGAACCACAGTGGTGCCCTGACCAGGACAGCAAAGCCACCCGTGGGGTGTGGCTGAGCGCAGGCTCTCTGGAGAGGGCCAGGCCTGGATCATCAGGGCCAGGATGAGGGGAAGGAGAGTGAGACCCTCGCCTCAGTCACAGACTTTAAGGGGATGCCCCAGACTCAGGAATCCAAATAAATACGGCAGTGCCATATTTTTAAAAATTAAAATCAATGCAAATAAATCCAGGATGAGCAAAATACTGACAATTCATGTAAAGGCAGGATCTGACCCTTGCGCTTGCCCCACCTGAATCTGGGCGCAAATTTGTGGGCTTGAGTCCTTGCTTTGCCTCTCATTAGCTCGGCATGCTTAGCTTTTCAAAAAGTTGGTGCAGAGTTTACGTACAGGAAAAGACATGTATCTAAAGAGCCCAGCAACAGAACGGTTTACACACCATTCTCTGTGTTATACAGCTGCCTGTGTAAACATACATATACCTCTTGATGAAGACACAGGATGTTTCTAACACTCCAGAAAAGTTCCCTCTCAGGACATCCTTTCTTGCTTAAAACCCTTCAGTGGGATTTCACTGCTGCCAGGATAAGGATCAGATCCCATGGCCCTGGCTCCTTTCCAGGTTGCAGATGTGCTCCCCACCTTTCTGTGGGAAGTGAGATACAGGTGTGTTTCACCCGAAAACTATCTGTCTAGCACACCACACTGCTGAGCCTCTGGAGGCCAAACTTGACCCTGAGTTCAACAGCAACACTAACCCCAACCCTAATGCCAGGCTGAGCTGGAGGAACGCTGAAAATGCCTCCAGAGGCCAGATGCCGTTGGACGTGTCAGTTTGTGCACCTAGTTTGAAATCCTCAGCTCTTTAGGCCCTTAAGTCATCTGAGCACACCTTCTGCACAGCTCTGCTGGAGGCTGATGAGTGGGGCTCCTGAAGTTCCTTCAGGGGTGAGGAGAAGAGAATTGAAATCCACCTGGAGTCAAATAGCTTATGGAGCCTTAGAGCAGGGAGGACCTTTGGAAATTATCCGATGCAACCCTGGGCTTTCAAAGACGGGCAGTCATAGAGGCGCTGTACCTTTCCTAAGAGCTCAGTGGTAATTAATCATCCTTTTTATTAGACAGCTACTAGGTGCAAGGCATTGAAGTGCTTTATATTCATCATCTCATTTACTCCTCCCACCCTGCTATGAGGTGGGCACCGAGAAGATTTCTGCTTCACTGATGAAGACATTGAGGCCCAGAAAGAATAGCTGACCTGCCTCAGGTCGAAGATAAATGGTATTTGAACCGGGAGGAGCTGGACTCCGGCGCCTCCACTCTAAAGCCTGTTTTGATCAAGCCGGAGCTCTCTTATGCCACCAAAGGGAGGAAATGAATAGTCTATGAGGTGAGGAATTTGCTTTTGGCTCTTATTTTTACTTCCTACAAAAACAAGTCAGATAGTGAAGGGCCAGGATCTCTTCGCCTCTTCTGTTGGTTCACCAGGCGCCAGAGAGACGCTGCACATTGGCAGATGGGGGCTGCTCTGGACAGATAAAGGTGTTACGGCAGCTCTTGGACCGGTGGCTTTGTTGCATAATGCCGGGGTGTTGGCATATGTGAGTGAGCGTGCTCCTGTATCACCAGGCACATTGTGAAGCCCCGGCTGGGCCAGCACTGATTGCTGGGATGTGGCAGGATGAGAGCGTGGTTTATCTCCCAGACATTGGAGACCTGACTTGGCAACTTGAACATGAGGCTCTGCTCCCCACTGATCAGTATGCTCAGGCGGTGGGAGCACTGGCCTGGCCTTTGGAATCCCAGATCTGACATTTTGCAACTATGTGAGCTCGGGCAAATTACTTTCTCTTTCAGGGTCTCTGGGTCTCTTCCATATGAGACTGTGTTTGTGAGTGTGTAGTTCTGGGTAAGTTCTAAGTTAATGGGAATGACACCTACCCTTTGGGGCCTTAGATTAAAAAAAATTTTTTTAGATCTGAGAACTATTGGAACGGGCCAGATGATCTCCAAAGTTCCTTCCTGCCCTAAGATGTTACGATTGTGAGCCTGTGGGGCTGTGCTCAAGGTTTTGGGATCAGAAGCTCACTGCTAGGGCAGAAGCCCTCCAGGCATTCAAGAGCTATTTGGCAAACACCCTCCTGAACCTCTGAATCCTCAGCCTATTCTGCAGCTTGGCTCAGGGGTTGACTTTATTACTGGTAGAGAAACACATGAACAAAACCCAGGGCAATCGCTGCTTCATTGTGTTCATCTCATCTCTATTTACGTAATGCACACTGGGTTTGCAAGACTGAGGGATCGCCATGGATGTCTCGGGCACTTCCCTTAGTTCATTGGTAGTTGCAGCCAGAACAACACAGTTTATACAGAGGTCAAGGGTGTTGGCTGTGAAGCTCTAACAACCCTCAAGTTCTATCCCAGCTCATCCCCACAGAGGTGTAAGACTTTTGGCAAATTACTTTTTCCACTCTGTACTCCAGTTTCCTCATCTGTCAAATGGGAGAAATAATAGCACTTTGCCTACTAGGGCTATTGTGAGGATTAATTGATTTGACATCTTGTAAAGCACTAGGGGATCCACTAAGGGGCCTCGGGGGCCACTGTTGGGGTGAGGGAGGGGCTGCCTAGGTGGAACTCCAGCCCTCAGCCCCTTACAGTCTCTGTAAATACAGTTATCCTTGTCAGAGCACTTGGATTCATCTTTGATTTGGAAAACAGAGTCAGAAGATGTTTTGTGGATGAGCACTGGCCTTCAAGTCAAGAGACCTTGGTGTGCCCTGCGGCTTAGAGCTGGGCGCACCTGGGCGTTGGCTCCCCTCTCTGTTTGCAGCAACGTGGGGGTGACCACGCCGGCCTCTCAGACTGGTGCAAGGATTAGATGTGGTTCCATGGCATCATCCTCTAGGAGAGAATCCTAAATAAATTGTACACAAATGTCAACACATGATGGTTACATTACAGACAGGCAGGCAGGGCTGGCCTCCTTCTGGCTTACAATGTCAAAAGTGGAGCTTCCTGAAGAGTAGTGACTCAGTCAAATTTCTCCCCATATCCCCTGCCTGGCATAGTTCAGGCACACAGTAGGTACTCAGTACAGGTTTGTGGGACTGAACTCTGCCTTTGAGCTCCTTCCTTTAATATTTCTTCCTTCCTACCATCAGTCTTATCTCTTTCTTTAAGCATATTCCCTCAGTGGATGCTCTAAAGAATATGGTAAGTTTTGTTATCTCCACCTTTATAAATTAGAAAGTTAAGCTCAGTGGCCAGTCTTATAAGGTCACAGGTGGGATTAGATCGTGGCAGTGGAGGGGAGGAGGCAGAGAGAATGGTGGGGGGAGGAGGAGGAAGGCGCTGTCCATCAGTCCCCCAGAAGCTATAATTGAGAATAAAGGTCTTCTCCTGGGTGCCAGGTGGCAGCTGGCCCATCAGGTGAGTGTCAGGGGGCCCTGGGGGTGCCTTTTCAGCTGGCTCCAGAGCCGGCTCCCAAATGAATCTTTTCCAGCTTGGACAAGCAGAGAGCTTGCTAGGCCTGCAGACAGACAGGCATGCACGCAGACACATGCACAGGAAACCGAGCGAACCACTGGGCAGATTATTTTTGTTTTCCCCTCACCGCCACCACCAGAGCAATCAATGGCATTCCTTTCCCTCCTAAACAAGCACGTTTGTGTACAGGAGCCTGCCAGGAAGTGAAGAAATCCCCTTTGGAATAGCACACAGGCGGCCTCTCTCCACCTCTGGCCTCCTCCCTCCCTCCGTTTTTGGGGGAGCTGCATGGGGCCTCCTAGGGTCCAAGTCTTGAGGACTGCCTCCTCTTTTTCTGGCTGTTCCCAGAAGGTCAGGTGTCTGCAATCACTGAGCCTTGGTACCCCTGGGGTCTCACTCATCCCCAACCCCAGCTCCATTCCTAAGAATAATTTCAAATGTCATGGAGTGAAGGGCTCTGTGGTAGAAAGGGCAAGAGGTCACGATGTTGGGGGCGGGGAGGAAGAAAGGGGTTCCAGTTTGGAGAGAAGATACACAAGGAGCAGCCTCAGGAGAGGCCTCTGAGGTCAGCAAAAACAGGTGTTTGGACAGTGGCATTCTTGCGTTCAGAACATTTTCTTACTAAACTAAGAATGCAAGTCCAAGGGGCCCAGTATCCTTTCTAAAGAGTTAAATAGTGCTAAGGACCTAGGACAGGCAGGAACATACCTCCTTATATCTGAAACTTGGCTGCCCTCTTTACTCTAAAAGTAGGATGTGCTTTCATGACTGTTTAAATGTTTGTGAGGCTGGATGAGATTTCTGAGAATCTAAACTGGTCGTTTCTCTCACTCTGGTTTGCCCCCTCTCTCTGGAGACCCTCCCCCATCTGAGCCACTGGGCTATTCTTCTGTCACTGCCTCAGGGCAGGGATGGGACAGTAGAGAGAAAAGGAAGCACCTCCTGGCTTTGGAGTTTCAAAAGCCTAACTCCACAGGGGAAACCCAAAGGGCTTTTGGCATAGTAGGCCATAGATCTGGGAGCCATGTGGTGAGTCTGAGCAAGGGTTCCCACCTCAGAGATGAGATAGAGAACCCCCCTGCTGGTGCAAAAACAGATGAGGAGGTAAAACCTGGTAAGTGGATATTTTGGGGGGAAGGGTGGTAAGGAAATGAACCCTGATTCTGGAGCATGAGTCCCCGAGGGTAGGGGGCAAACTCCAAGGGGCTTTTGTGACATTAGGTGCAGAGGACACTTGCATACTATTTTCTGGCAGAACAATGTCACTGGAGAGGCAGCAAGAGTCTAGAGAGGAAATGGCTGCTGCCTGAACTATCTGGATATATGGAGCCTCCCACAGAATTTTCTGTCCTAATGAGACCTGAGAACAACAGAAAAGCTCCAGTAGGAACACAGACACAGCAGAGTGACCAGAAAGGGACCACAGGGATGGAATTAATTGATTCAACCTGTGTGGGCTGTTGACTGAGGACCACAGGGCATCTCAATGGACATCTCAATGGATGCCAGCAGGACCCATGGCATTGACACTGACCGTTCTCTCCCAATACCTTGTAACTAACGTAAGCCCCCAGACTTTGGCACAACCCTAGGAGAAGGGAAGGGACCCCCCAGTTGACTGGGTTTTGTACATGATGGTGCTTGAAATAGGAAATAAATGAAACCCTAGAAAAATCCAGTTCCATTTCTTATACCAGGGTCCTCCTGGGATGGCGGTGGACTCACATACTTGCTTAGTGTTGGCAGTTTTTATAAAAAGTTACATCTGAGTTTACATTTCTTGATCACTTCTTTTTGGGATAACAGATGAATAAAGACAGCAGAATGTCTTAGAAGAGGTGCCCCAGGAGCATGACAGAGGCAGCACTGCAGAAGCAGGAAGGCCTTGAGAAGGTCGAGGTGAAGTTGCTCTGGGTGAGGTTTGCTCAGGTCTGAGTGAAGGACTGCTTTTGAGTGATGGGACTGCCATTGTCAGCAGAGTCTGAGAGACAAATGGTGGGCAGAATTGAGGAGGACAGTGCGGGAAGACAGAGGCAGAACATAACGTCTCTTCTGTCCTTCTGGTTCTATTTCTTAGGAGTCAGGCTAATGGTGGGCATTTCAGGCAGAGCAATTGGTGTCAGTGGAGACCCTCTGTGCTTGTGGGTGAGATTTTTGGTGAGCAGTCTAGGCACAGACAGAAGTCATCAGGATGAAAGACAAGGGCTAACTCCCCTGAAGCCCTCCTCTGCCAATCTTGCATGGCTGGGGAGTCAGGTAAACCTTCCTGAACTTGAATCAGATCAGGTCTGCATATCCTTGCAACTGCCACAGGCTTGGGGCTGGTTTGGTCACTTGTTTTGCCTGTCTAGGTGTTCTGTCTTCTTATACGTTATGCCATGAGAAAACTGGCCTTTGCCCTTGGAAGATGCTATAAAAATACCCCTCCTAAAGTCAAAGACCAAGTTCAAGGGGGTCAGCAAGGGGGTGGATTGAAGGACCCCTGGTGGTCTTTTCTCAGAACCTACTGAGGGCTCTTCTTCTAATGCTGTGGGCATGGGGCTGAGATGGAGTTCCTGGTGGCTCCTGCAATGATTCTTGGTGATGCTGGGCTATAGCATCAAATAGACTGAAGCATATGGTGAGAAGTTATTCCATTTTCAAGTAATTTTCAAGCATCCAGATTCCATCAAGGAGAGTCTCAGCTTGGTGCTCTTCAATGCTTCTCAACCTCTGGATCAAATGCTGAGGTGCTATCCAACAGCTATTGGCTGCTGACACAGTGAGCATGAATTTTATACTTTTTCCTCACAGTGAGTTTTGATAACATGATGTGAGACCAAGAGGACCAAAAATATGGAGGAGAATTGGAAATAAGGAAATGAATATTTTGTGACCATTTATTATAGTAGAGTGCCTTGCTCCTAACACTTCACCCCTCTCGGTGTCAATATGCTTTGCTAGGTGACTGTGGCTTTTTTTCACTAGAGGATGAGTGAATTAATTTTGGACTTGGTCATGTGACTTGCTTTGGCCAGCAAGAGGCGAGTAGACATGATACCAACAGTGGCTTAAAATGTGCTGGTGCACTTGAATGTGCCCCTCTTGTCCTTCTGTACTTGCCATGCTGACAACATGTCTGGCCAGCTTGCTGGCCAATGTGGAGCCAAGCCCGGGTAGGCCCAGTCTAGATCAGCCAATTCCCAGCCCAAACAAGATTAATGGTTATTTTTTAAACCACTGAGTTTTGGGTCGATTTGTTATGTATCATAATTGTGGCAGTAAATGTTGATGACTCCTACTATATTCTGGCACAGGCTCTTTTACTTAGGCTGTTTCATTTGATCCTCAAACATCCCCAGTTAATAATGAGGAAACCGAGACATTGAGAAAGCCCCTTTGGTCCGAGGTTTAAGAGAAAGAACGAACAGAGCTTGAGGCAATGCTGTTCTGTCTGATTCCCATGACGTCATGGAAGAATGGGGTAGTGGGAGGTGGAACAGAGTGTGACTGGTTTCACAGCTGGGTTTAAGGCTGGTCCCATCGAGAGTCATCCCTGAGACCACTCTGGCCAACATCGTAAATCTAGGCTTGTGACATCACAGGATGACTCAGGCAGGAGGTGGTGTGACAGGGAAGCCCTGGTGAAGGGCTGGTCAGTTCTAAAACCTCAGTCTAAATAGGGACAGGGTGGTAACATTAGTAGACAGGGCTGGGCCACAGAATCGGGTGGTTTGGGTCAAATAATCACTTGAAATTTATTTTGGAAAATATTTTCCCAAGTGTCTCACTGAGCCCCATGGGAATGGGAAATTGATGGGGAAAGACAAGAGGGGAGGTTGACAAGAACTGAGAAGAGACTTATTACCAGCAGGGCCTGATTTCATACAACTCAGAGCATCAGATGTTCCTGGGGGCAAACTCTTACTCATCCTTTGGAACTCTTCCAATTCCCGTGCCCTGTGACCTGTCCCTGTCACAAGGCAGACTCAATCCCAAATCCCTCCATTCTTCAATGATTACAACAGCCAACGTTTATTGTACCAGACACTGTTCTAAGCACTTTCCACCTTTATTTCCCCTCTCAAGCCTCACAACCCCGAGTGAGAGATATCCCTCTTATCCCCATTTTACCAGTGAAGAGAAAACAAAGGCACAGAGTGATGAAGGGAAAGGCCCAAGCTCACACAGCTGTTAAAAGACAGAGCTGGGATTTGAACTGTAGAGGATGTAGTAGTCTGAATCACTACGCTGTGTGTTTATTACCACATACTGCTACACGGATAGTTTCTTTTTTTAATAACAGCTGTTTCCATCGTTCCCCTAAGGAGGGAAGTTTGTGTGGGGAGGGCACTTTGGTGAATGCTTGGGATGGAAGGTGAGGCTTCTGAGGGCCTGCCTGGGTCAGCTGGAGCCGAGGCCTCATGGTGGCAGGGACTGCTGTGCTTGGGAAGAGGAGATCAAACTGGAGGCCTTGGTGCAGAGGGCGGGAGTTGAGGAGTGGAGAGGGCAGGGCCAGGAAGGCTCCGGCCTGGGACCTGACTGAGGAGGTGGGCGAGTCTACTAAGCACACCAGGCAGGGTGGGAGCAGGGGAAGCAGCTGAACTGTCTTTTTTCTTTGAATTTACATCTAATCTCAAAACATTTATTAAATTTGTAGCCATTGTGCATTTGTGCTTCAGGGAACAATACTATTCTTTTCAAAAGTTAAAACAATTCTTTTTCAATCGCAGTTTCCATTCAATATTATTTTGTATTAGTTCCAGGCGCACAGCATAGTGGTTAGACGGTCATATACTTTACAAAGTGTTTCCCCCAGTATGTCCAGTACCCACCTGGCACCACACACAGTTATTACAGTGTTACTGCCTATATTCCCCACGCTCTGCTGTGCGCCCACGTGACGATTTTGTGACCACTACTCTGTACTTCTCATTCCCTTCACCTTTTTCACCCAGTCCTCTAGCGCCCCTCCCCTCTGGCAGCCTGCCATCAGCCTGTTCTCCGTACCTACGGGTTGAAAAGGAGCTGAACTTGATGCTAGTGGGGATGTGTTGGTGGACAGACGACAACCATGAGGACGCCAGTACCCAAAAGGTACTGGAGAAGATGAGCAAAGGACAGGTTAGCAAAACATCTGGGAGGGCCGAGAAATTTTCCTTGGATCCCAAAGCGTAGGCAAGACTGACTTCAGCTGACATCTGGGTAAGGTGTTCTTACCGATGACATGACTGTTTCTGTCTCTGTCCCTGGAGCGCCTGCTCCTGGAAGGCAGAGCTGGCACTGCTCATCGTGGCTTCTGCGGGCCAGCTCAGTGCTTGCCCTTGGAACTCGGCAGGCCTTCGACACATGTGCCTTGAGTGAATGAATGAAAAGGCTTTGAACTCAGGGTTGCCGGCACCTGCTCAGATGGATGCCAACTCAGCCATTCTTAATGTTGCACCACAAGAAGGTGCTTTGGACAGCTCGGTGTTTTAGCACCTGAGGTCACGGGCCTGCCCACCATGCTCCTGACTTGTCTGTGCTGCCCTCACTGCTGCTGATTCGCACCCACCTCCGTCTCCCACTTGTCTCTTAGACTGTGATTTGGGCGCAGGGTTTCACGGGCCTTGGGCAGGCACTAGAGCGTTGCTGTTGCCTGGGGATGGTTTTCCCCTTCCTCGGACATTTGGCAATGTCCAGCCATACATTTGTCACAACTAGGGAGATGGCCACTGGTATCTAGTGGGTAGAGACCAGGGCTGCTTTTAAAATCCTATGATGCACAGAAGACCCCCTCTGTCTCGGCCCACTGACAGAACAAAATACCTAGAGATTGAGGGGCTTAAGCAGCAGACATTTATCTCTCACAGTCCTGGAGTCTGGGAGGTCCAAGATCAAGGGCAGACTTGGTCGGGTCTTGGTAAGGGCTTGTTCCTTGCGTGTAGACAGCCACCTTCTCTGTGTGTGCCCACATGGCCTTTTGGAGGTGTGTGAGTGTGAAGAGAGGGAGAGAGAGGGAGAGGGAGAGGAGAAAAACCTCTCACTCTCTTCCCTTCGGGCACTAATCCCCATCCAAACCTAATTACTTTCCGAAGCTCCCACTTCCAAATGCCATCACAGTGGAGGCTGGGCCTTCAACATATGAATTCTGGGGAGACACAAGCATTCAGCCCAACAAGCCCAGAGCAAAGAGTTATCTGGTCTAAATTAACAGCATTGAGGCTGAGAGACTGTATTATAGTGCTGTGATTAAAAGCAAATTTACTGGAATGTAAAAGAACTGGTTTGAGACCAGACTCTGACGCTCTAGCAGAGACGAGCATTGCATCTAATGCCTTCAGGGTCATCGAGAGGACCAGATTGGGTCTGACCAACAATGGCTCCTGCCTTCTTCCCCCCAGTCTCCACTCCATTACACTCACTTAACACAGAGCGCTCAGCCGGGTCTCCCCCTGGCCCAGGAACAGAGTTCAGTGGGCTCAAGTGCCTCCAGGGCCTGTTGTTACCCCAGAGGCCAGACCTGGAGAAGCTAGCTTTCTCCCATGAACCATGGCACAGTTCTGCTCTCCCATGTGTCCAAGTCTGGGATGTGGGCACCGTTGCTGAAAACAAGTCATTGTTTTGCTTTGTCTTATATTCTGGGGAGTTAGTCTGGGGGCATAACATACTTGTGAGCGTAAATGATTATATGAAGCAAGGCTAGTGAGATGTATATAAAAATCAGATTTTACTAAGGAAACACATTTTGGGTGGAGTTGGGGGAAGCAGGTGGCTCTATTCTAAGAGGCAGAAGCTCAGGTCAGAGACTTTATGCTATAAAAATTTATTACGCATTGATGGAATGTGACCAGGAAGTGATGCCAGAGACCACCCCATTTTATACTTGAGAAACTAAGGCCCAAAAGGGAAAAGAAACTTCCGCAGGGTCACACCCTAGTTCCTGACAGAGAAGAACCCACGCCCAAGGGTCCTGACACCCTTTCCAGGCTGCTTCTACCGTAAAGTGCTACCTTCTGCTAAAAGGGGTCGTTTAGTCAGATTAGATGTCAAGGAACAGAGGGTTCCCCCTTATATGTTTTAAGTTCGAGCTTCACACTGACCAAGAATTTGATTTTCAGAGTCATCATAGAGCTTTAATTGCATTCCGTTTTTCTTCCTTTGGCCTGGAGGCAATATTGAAGCAATTCCCTCTGCGGGCGCCTTGCTCCATAGTAAACACATGTCTACCATATATACACAGGCACACACATTTGTCATTCCTTCCCAGAATGACTTAACCATTTCCATGTAACCAATATGTTGCAGCTGTTGGCTTCCTTCAGGCTGAAGTACTCGGAAAACCATTAGTTATCAAGTTGCCTCCACCACTGCTTTTTCCCAGCCTGATACATCCGCCCGCACTTTTCTTAAAAAGAAAAAGGTAAGAGAATAAGTTAAGTAAAAATATTGGGACCCTGCATCCAATCAAGTCCAGAGTTAGTGTCCCTGGCAGAGGGACCAGGTTTATCCTATACTTCTGAGGAAGCTTCGCATAGGAGTCAACTGTAGTTGGCTCGCACACAGCAGATAGCTTGCCATCAGGACACACTGGGGCGCACTGGAGCTGAGAGGCTAGAGGTCATGAGGTCAGGAGGGGAGACGTATGTTTGGGAGAAGACAGTGTGCTGTGTGGCTGTGATCAGAAAGACTCGACTGCAAGTCTGACCCTGCCACTTGCTAGCTTTGTGACCTTGAGAAAATTGCACAACATCTCTGAGCCTCAATTTTGAAATCTGCAAAGAGCATCTGTGCTCATAGGTTATTGAGGATTAGAGTGAATGCTCAATAAAGGTATCTCGTCTTTCCCTCTGTTTCCTTTCCTGCCCCATAGAATGTAAGAGGTAGACATGTTCAGTGCACCAGGTACACTGACCTTTCAGTACCTGGCCTTGACTGTCACTTCTTTCAGAGACTGCCTCTCTGGACCAGGTGCAGAAGACCTTCCTGTCCTGCTTTAACTCCAGGTCCTGGGACTCACACTGGGGACTCTACTGTCCAGGGCTATGTCCTGCTATGCCCATGCCTGAGAAACGAGACTGGTCACAGCAACCAGGTAAGTCAGCCTGGAGCATCCTGGACCTGCCAGGTTGCCTAAAGCTCGCATTGTCCCTTTCATGTTCTCCACCCAGCCTTATCACCATGACCCTCTGTCCTGGCTATTTTTTTTTTGTCTGGTAAGTACACAGTAAGTGCTCAATTGTGGTAAGTACTCGACACATGTTAGTGGCTGAAACCAGGATCGTATTTTTGGAAACATAGTCATCAGGAACGTCCTCTCACTTGCATTTCCTCTGGGGAGCCTCCCTGTGCCTTGCCCGGCCTGTGCTTGTCCCAAGGAGGATAAGGAACGGCCTGTGCTTGTCCCAAGGAGGATAAGGAACGTGACAGCAGCTAAACTTTACCCAGGATTTACCATGGGCCAATCTGCATCTTGTAATTTAATCCTCTCAGCAGCCTAGGAAGTGGCTTCGATTATCCCTCCATTTTACAGATGAGCAAACTGAGACTTCCTTAGTCCAGAGTCAAAAAGCAAGCGTGTGAGAGTGACAGAGTATCAATACCCAGCGTTTAATATTCAGAGTAGGAATTTCTGAGTCTGTTAGAAGATTCCAGCATCAAGCCCAAACCCTTAACACTGGTTTTTGCTGTTATGGACATATGGGGAGCGGACGTACGATTTCTGTTAAGAGAGAGAGTGGGTATCTCCTCTGCTGGGCTGAACCAGGAGGCCGCATGCCCACAGGAGGGAGACGGGAGGCAGGAAAGCCAGAAAGAATGAAGAACAAAGCTGGCCGTCTCCACCTGGGAGGATTATAGGAAAAAAGAGGGAGAGAGAGAGAGAGAGAGAAACAGAGAGAAGCAGAGGGACGTGAGAAGCCGGTGACAATATCGTCTCTGAGCAGAAGTGCCAGCTCAGGGGACCTGCTGAGAAAGCTGGTGAGGAGCATGTGTCAGGGGAGACTTCTGCCCCATTTTCATTTGGGATTCTGGGAAGAGACCCCCTCACAGGTGTCCTGCCCACGCTCTATGTCAGGCTTAGCCCGTGAGAGTTTGAGCCCGCCCTCTGGAGCCACCCTCAACTCTCTTGTGATGAGGAAAGGCACCGGAGGCTTCCATAATACTTGAGGGGGATTTGCAAGTTAGTGGAGACTCAGGGTGGGGCTCTTGCTAAGCAAGGTTGCTGCCATGAGGGCCAAGTGACCTTTCAGCCAGGGGCCTCTTCACATTCTAGCTGCCCAGGCTGGACACTGGTCGTGCCCAGGAAAGACCTCCGGGGAGAGGGCAGTATCAGCAAGAGCCGAGTGGGGTTTGGTCAGAAAGGGTGGCAGGCCATGCTTTCTGGCATCCTCCCTGTGCTCTGAGGAGAGACCAGCCAGGAGGGGTGCTCCAATGCCCCTCATAAGTCAGATGCCCAGGACAAGAGCAGGCTCGGCAATCCTTAACATGTGCTAGCCAGACATGGCTGAAGTTCAGACCCACATCCCTGCCTCCACCCCACCCCCGCCTGGGTACATGGAGACCACCCAAGGACCACTATGAGGTTAGGAGACCTCCAGCCTCTCTCCCTTGCTATCCCCAATGCTCCAAAGACACAGCTGGCTTCTTATATACCTAGATACCATCCTGGGCAGGAAAAGAGGGGAAGGGTGGACATGGGAAAGATTGAACATTGATCTACAGGGATCAAGTCATCCCAAGGGGACAACCTCACCCAGCTCTGCTGGGAAGTTATGCTTGGGACAGACTCAGTCCCTAGACTGAAGGAGACTGTTCAAACCACAAGAGGCCAATATTTCATTAACTGGCAAGTGTAAATTTCCCCACCATCTGTGGGGCGAGGGTGCTTATGAAATTCTAGAAAATAAAGAACTGACATTTTCTTCGCACATCTGAGGGTGAATATAAGCCTGTCACTCTGGTACGTAACTGTTATAACAGGTGCATAATAAATCCTTGTGAACGAATGGAGGCAAGCATGAATACGCAATGAACACAGAATCGTTGTAACACTGTTTCTTAGTTCCTAGTAAATACCCCCATTTCTACTTTCCTGAGGGTCTCAGGAGCAAACAAAACACACCCAACCAGAGAACAAGCCATTGATATCAGAAAACAACCTGCCAATCCATAGCCTTAGATAGGAGACTAATCGGAACATTAAAGATTAAGCGGCCTATTCAGTAACAGACAGGTACTGTGTTGGGGACACTTTCTGACCACTCTCTCTCATGACATCTAATTTTTAAGTTCATCACTAACTTTCGGACTTCACTGATAGTCCTCTGGGAGCCCAAGCAACACAGCTCAGTGGGGAAGCAGAAGAAAGTGGCGGGGTCTCCTCAGAATTTGGTCCCATGCCCCTGCCAGGCTCAGGGGGGCACCGGAAAGGAGGGAGGTGTATAAAGATGGGGCCATAACTCACCTTCCTTGCAGGAGCTTTTATAAAAGGCAGCACAGGGAACACTGAGCCGGACCTTGAAGAATGAGCTGTTGTCCATCTCAGGGAGAAGTTAGGGAAGGGCATTCTAGGTATACAGGGAACAGCATGTGCAAAGGGGTGGGGGCATGAGGAAGTGTGGTGTAGTCAGTGATAGTAACATGCGCGTGTTCAGTGACTGCATTTCAGCTCTTTCTATAGCCCTTGGATTGCTACCTATTCAACACACTAGCTAGGGTTCCTTATTTCCCTAGAAGCACAGGGTAGCGTTAGAGCCCTTGAAAAGGTATTTCAGAAATTCTCAGTTGAGAGCTCCTCTAGCAGGTGCAAGTCAGACAAGTGCATGCTCTAGGCAAATGTGCGGCCTTGCTTTATTCTGTGTACAAACGTGGGCTGCCCCTGCCAGGCAGCCGTGGTGGCAGGTCGGTGGACATGTCCACCAGCCCCAGCTCTGAGATGAACTGTGTGACCTTAGGCAAGTCACTGTATTTTTCTGGGATGCAACTGAGAAAAAGAGGTTCTACTAGACAATATATATTCTTTTCTAGCAAAAAACGTTTGCTGTTTCTAGACCTTCACCTTGGTCTCTTCCTTTGTTCAGCATATATTTGTAGGGCCAGGCACTGTGCTAGGGACTCAGCGGTGAATGACACGAAGATCAGTTCCTATTGTTCTGGTTGACATTTCATGTTACCAATTCCATTTAGCATTCACATGCAGAGCACCAATTACCTTCCTGATCTTCTGGCAGAGGCTCAGAGAGACACGAGAAGATTTAGATATGGTGCCTGCCATAAAGAAGCTTTTTATTCAAATCCACTTCCTTAAGGGAAGGCTTCACCCAGCTGTACATAAACAGGCAGACTTCATACAAGGTGCTCCTTTTCCCTTTCGCCTGTAACTGCAATCAGATGTCAGACCCTGTTTCTTTTAGATATTGCTTAAGGGTCACCCCATCTCTGATAAATGCTCCCAGAGCAGTAGAGTTGTGAACTGGATGTGGCTCAGATGCCCACAAGGTGGTGGCATTCTAGCAATTCCCAAAATGCTGGGGTCCCTGGGAAACAGTGCCCTCTGTTGGCATGGAGGGGAGAGACCACTTCATCTCTTACAGGGGCTGATCTCTAGTGCGCTGTCCTAGGGGTGGTAGCTGAACAAAGAAAAATGGCACTCCAGCTTGCCTTACTTAACCCAACAAACCTTTCTGAATGCCCTCCCTGAGGTCTCCTGTCCCCAAATCTGTGTTTGATGATTTCCTCTGGACCCCTCCACTAGAACACTTGCCATATTGAATTTGCATTGTTGATTTATCTGTCTTTCTCTTTTGTGCAGCTGGGACCGTGCCCATTTCCTCATGAAATACCTGGGGCCTTCACTGAATCTGGCCCAGAATGAGGATAAAGCTCTTTGTCAAATGAATGACGCTTATCCTAAGCAAGAACCTAAAACCAACTCTCATTTGCATGCCATCATCCTGGTGTGATGATGTCTCAGGCCATTAACATACTTGTGCTTAAAATGGAAATTGCAAGATGGGAGACCAAGACTTGTAATCCAAGATACCATAATGTGAGTTGTTGGAGGAACGACCAGGATCCACTTTACATTTACCTCTGCCCAAAAGATGTCAGCCTTGTCCACATCAGCCAGAGAAGCAAGGTGGAAAACATAGAAAATCCAGATCTCACTAAAAGTTCTGCCCATTGGAGAGAACCTTCCATCTCTAACCAGGGAGGAAGATGTGAGCTGTAGTGCTGTAAAGGGTTCCACCAGTTGGAACAAGCAACTTCTACCTGCTTCTCTGCCACCTTCCACTTGGGTCACTTCACCTTGCCACCTGACACCTCCACCTCTGCTGCTGGAACTCAGCAAAGAGAAAAGCAGTCGGAGGCCCACTGAAGGGCACAGCCTCCTTGCATTCCAGGCCAAGCCAGCCGGGGAACAAGTGGAGAGCCCCTCTGGAGGAAGTGATTCAGAAACCACGATGGCCGGGCGGCCCGCTGTGACTCACAGCACATCAATGGGGGAATTGTCTGTGGAGGCTGAGAATACCAAAGCTCTTTTCTTTCCTTCCTTTCTCTTTTTATTTTCTTTCTTTTTTGCCCTTCCCTTGGCGACATTGCGCAACAGGGCTGCCTAGAGACATGTGTTTCTCATCAGTGGCTCCAGCAGCCACTTTGGAGCACTGGGAGAACACAAGACCAAGAGGGAACAGACTATGAGAGGAACTGAGAGAGATGAAGGGGGGCCCTCTCTTTCACAGTGACCGAGTCCTATTTACCTTCCCTGTCAACACCAACATCCCCAAAGAACATCTGGAATGACAGAGAACAGAATTTTGGATCTGGAAGAAAACTTAGTGTATGTCTCTTCAATATCTTTGTTCACAGATGAGGAAACTGAGGCCCCAAGAAGGGAAGTGGTTTGCCAAATGGCCCACAGCTTGCAGGCCATTTACAGCTTGCATCTTGCTGCAACCACTGCATTTTCCTGTACTCCAAATTGGGAAATGTTATTTGATAAAGGGTAATTTTTTTCATGAATAGTGAAAAATGAAAAATCATACTAAGTTCTGCTATAAATCTATCAATTGTCCCTTTCCCCTTTTCTACTGATCTCAGGAAACTGGTCTGTATGAGGTCACTTGTGAAATCATTTGCAAAATGTACAGACCTCTATGCAGGCCTCATCTGATTGGCTATCTCTGCCATGTGTGACATTGGTGTCCACTGGCTTCTGAGTGGCACCCCTCTGTTTTCCCTTTCTAACTCTCCAGCTTCTCCTTTGCAGCATCCTTTGATTCCCCCAAACCCCACCCTCAAATGTTTGAGTTGTACAGAACTCTATTCTAGGCCCTCTTATCACTCACATCCAAGTTCACGGTTTCAGCAACTACCAATTAGCTGATGATTCCCAGATTTTATCTACAGCCCATTCTTCTTTCATATATATATGTGTGTGTGTGTGTGTATATATATATATATATATATATATATATATATATATATATATGTATACACACACACACACACACACACAGCTGCCTTCTCAGCACCTTCTTTGGATGCTCCAAAGTAAATACACAGATCTTTGACTACTTCCTCCACAGATCTTTGACTACCTCAGTTTTGTTGCCAATCAACTATAGGACCAGTATAGTTAGTGTTTCAAAGCACCTGCTTTGGAATCTCAGAGAGTTGGGCTTGACTACCAGATATACTGCTTAACTATCAATGGGACCTTGGCCAAGTTATTTAACCTTCCAATTTCCTCATCTGTAAAATGGCCATAATAGAAATACCCACTTCATAAGGCTGCCATTAAGAGGCAATGAGTTAATATAGCAGCATTAGCACAATGCCTGGCACATAGAAAATGCTGGATAAATGTTCAGCTGTTATTTTTATTGTGTATCTCAGCACCTTCCCCACTTGAGCCCCACTGAATCCTTACCATTTCTAAAAGACAACAGGCCTTCTTATGACTCTGGGTCATTCTCCTAGGTTAGGTAGGATGCTCTCCACACCCTTCTCTGAGGCAAATTCCTACTCACCCTTTAGATTGAGTCCAACGTAGTTGCTGGTATAAGAAGTTAGAGGCTCTTCTTTCATTCTTATCGAGCATTTTGTACCATTGCCATGGCATTTGGTACACTGAGTCCTAATTACCTACCTCTCCAGCCTCATCTCTCACTGTGCCTCCCATCACACTCTGCTCTGACTGCTTACAAGTGCCGGATGGCCACATGCTTACATATCTTTATTCCTTTCTCTTTGTTGTTTGCTCTGCTGGGAACTCCTTTCTTTTTAGGACATAATTCCTCTAAGGACACACTTCCTCTGAGGTTGGTTGTCCTTTCTCTGTGCCTCCAAAGTGCCTTCAATGAGTTTCTTCTGCACTGCATGTTCAATGCCAAATTGTCTTTTGTCTCCATTAGACTTTACTGTGTCTTATCCATAACAAATTTTCATGGATCATCTTCTATGTACTGGCACTTTGCTGGGTACTAAATTACATGGATAGGGGAATGAATTTTCTGTTTCAATGTCTATTCTCTCTCTAGACTGTGACCTTCTTGAGGGTACACTGAAGATGCAGAGTGAATGAATAAAATGAGAGGTGATGTGAATTGTCATGAAAAAAACTCACTAATGGTCATGGGCTAGGCATTGCAGGGATATCCAACCTTTTGGCATCACAGGGCCACACTAGAAGAAGAAGAGTTTGTCTTGGGCCACACATGAAATACACTGTGACACGTAATCACAAAAATGATTTTATAATGTTTTAAGTAAGCTTATGCTTTTTGTGTTGGGCCACATTCATAGCCATGCTGGGATGCATGCGGCCTGCGGGCCACAGGTTGGACACCTCTGAGACTTATTTTTATAGTATTATTAATATTAATATTAATTCCACAAGCATTTAATGAGACTGTACTATATGTCCTGCACTGTGCTGGGCACTGACACCGGTACTGAGCAATCACATCACAGTCTAATGGCGAAGACATACAAGGAAAATCAAGCCTCATGGGGCAGTGTGACCAGTGCCATCATGGTGTTTACAGAGGGAAACTGATAGGAGGGTCACCTTTTTAGGCATGTGACCTGGACATTTGCACAGGGCCTCTCACTCAGAAGGGCTCCATTCTTCATTGAATTCTCTACTTGTTGCAGTGTTAAAATTCTTAATAATGTCACCCCTGAACTTGTGTTTTGCACATGATGACTGATGGGACAATGGGGCATGCATGTGAGCAGAGGGGCTATGTGCAGTACGCATGTCCACCATTGTCCCTTGTCATCCCATTATCCTATAGCCTTCTTGACGTCCAGTGAGAGCAGAATCCCAGTGGATCCGTGATACGTAGGAGTTTAGTAAGACTCATAGCGAGTATGTGGGAAGTGTGTTACACCTGTGGTTGGGTAAGCAAGGGGTGCTGACGGCTCTGAGAGGCCATGCTTTCTGTTTGAACCAGAACCTTCTGTAAATGCAGAAAGAAGGCGGCGGTGTTCTAAGAAAACCAAACAACCAAGGAGCCCTCTCAAAGCCCTGCTTACTAGCTAAGAACTTTTGCTGAAAATGATGACGCAGAAGGAAAGGGAAAGGTAAGGCAACTTGTAGTTCCTTCTTCTAGTCCTTCTGACTCATCAGTGCGTAACTTATGCTCACACCTCACATCCAAATCCATGGGCAAATCCTAAGCCAAAAGTAGAGAATGTTGGTGGAAAGCATGCATATCAAGATATGAAATAAAATAGCTGAGTTAGTTTTGTGCTGTATTTCCACTACTGTGGTGTGTGTGAGCTATAAAATATGGATTGTGTAATTTTGTTAATTCTGCATATGAGTTAAATGCTCTTATATTTGCATTGAAAGCTGGCATGGCACAATATAAAAGTAAATGGCACAATTCATTCCAATAAGTGTCAATTTTATTTACTCACTTTTTTGTACTTAGAATGACATTAAATAGAAAATAAAAAAGTGCTATGACAAATTGAGAGACAGAGACCGTGGAAGAAAGAAAAAAAACTTGAAATTTTAGTACCATAACAATGCATACGTATGTATGTTTGTGCCATTTTTCTACTTTATCCTTTGAAGTGTTTGAATTTTATAAGAGTATGTATTACTTTTATAATGAGATAATATTTGAAAAATCACTTCATAGATGCAAAAATATAAAATATACCTCAAGACTCTAATTCAGTTTTTTTCTTAAAAAGCAATCAGTTGTTTAGAAGAGTTAAAAAGAAGCTGAGGAAGTTAAGTTACTCAACTGTTACTGTTTTTAATGAAAAACAAACAAATGTATTTTTCAGACTATAAGACACCCCCGCCCCCCAATTTGGGAGAAATAATGGTTGTTAATGCTGCTGTTGAGTTCTGTTTATATTTACATTGGTGAAATATGATGTTATTTATGTTATTAAATATTTTGCCACACTTTTTACTTCAAATTTTTTTTCCTGTTTTCCTCCTCTAAAACCTAGGTGCATCTTATGGTCTGAAAAATGTGGTAATTGGTTTTCTTTCTCCTCCCCCCACCTCCCTCCCTCCCTCCCTCCCTCCCTCCCTCCCTCCCTCCCTCCCTCCCTCCCTCCCTCCCTCCCTCCCTCCCTTCCTTCCTTCCTTCCTTCCTTCCTTCCTTCCTTCCTGTGATTTTGTTGGAAGCTGCTAGTATTTCCAGGGGGCAGCAAGTCCCTTTCAGAACTGATATAAGGGACTGGCTGAGCATGGAGTTAGGATCATCCAAACAACACACAGTACACAAAAATGCCTTAGGTAAGTCTACTTGGGAATGACGGCAGTAAAGGGGAAGAAGTATGGATTGGCCTTCACATTGTCCCTCTGCCTCCAGGATCTTGCTGCCTGCCCCGCACAAGGCCTCAGTGTTCGAATGCTGCTGGGGGTTACCCTCACTGGATCCAGAATAGGGCCAAGTATGTGGTGCCCTGTGTTTCTAGGAACCACATAATTGCAAGGACTCATTCTTGTATTTTCTACACTCTGAGTCGTGGAACATGCTGGGCACTTAATAAAAACAGTTGGCATTTCTTGAGCTCTTACTATTACCTACCCAATATGGATTACTTGATAGACTTACTCTCTCAAAAATTCTATAAGGAGCGTATGCAATCTATATTTTACATATAAGAAAACTGAGTCATAGACAGATTAAGTAATTTCCACAGGCCTGTAAATCTGGTTTTGAAATAGGTTTTTAGACTTTATGGTTAGTCCTTATAACCACTATCCTGCCTCCAAAACTATGTGTCTAATGATTAAATGAATGATGAATTCATCAGACCTGTCCTTATGAAAGTCCTGTCAGAAGATATTTCTCTAATAAAAAGGGGGCAGGAGTACTGCAGGGGGAACTCAGTCATTTACACTATCAGCTTGTCACGCCTTATGAAGCAGCAGACTGGCTATGGTGAGGGACAAAAATCTTTGGGGAAGACACAAACTGAACCATGGGGTCTGTCCCAGAATTCTCCAACAGATCTATCTGGCACAACCTTCAAGTGGGGTTCATCCCACTCTCCCTGGCTCTGCAAACCACTGGTTTGGAGTCATAAACATTAGATATGTACAGAGAAGGCAGTGGAGAAAGAAGAAGGGGCTGTGAGAGAACCACTCTCTCCATTTGCAACAGTGTAATCACTAGAAAGACGGTAGAACTGTTAAAAGTAAAAAATGATAATAATGGGCACATTGTTTTCTAATGTCCATTCTCCCCTTCACCTATAGTTAAAAAACTACTAATATGGAGTTGTACACATGGCTGCCAAGAGTCAAGGCTATGTCTCCCAAGCTCCTTTCAAATTAGATGTGGCCGTATAACTACGTGTTGGCAAGTGAGATTTAAGTGAAAGTGTCATATGACAGCTTCTGAAAAACTTCCTTAAGGGGGAGCTGACACATATCATTTTCCATTCTTCATCCTTTCCTCCTTCCTGTTGGCTGAAATGCATATGCAATGGTAGGGACTAGAGCAGCCACCCTGGACCATGAGGTATATCAATATCCACAATTTGCAGATAAGGAAACCAAGAACAGAATGAAGGCAATGAGCTGGAAGGAGCTTGAGTCACTGAGGTCTTTGTGGAGCAGAGTCATCATACTATCCCATGAACTGCCTACTGCTGGGTTTCAATGCAAAAGAAAAGTTAACTTTCATCATATTTAAGGCATCCTATTTTGGGTCTTCAGTTCATACCAATTCATATACATCATCATGGTTTCTTAGAAGGTGTCTAGAATTGGTAGAAAAAAAAAGACTTGTTTTATTTCCACATTTGCCTCTAACTTATATGCTTCTAAATTCTCTTGTTCCTGATCTAGAAATTAGGACTAAACATAGCTTCTTCACTTGCATTGATTTTTATAGTAAAATATATTCAATTAAAAAAAATAGTGATTTGTAGATACCCCAAACGTTAAGGGGATATTATTACACCGTTATAAGGGAAAAGTGACTCCACTTTAATTAATTAATTGCACAAGAGAATGAACTAATTCACAAAATCTAAAAGAGGGTTAAACATTCAAGCTTCAGGAAATTCAGAGATGAAGCAGGGATTCTCTATCTCTTTCATCCCTACTGCTCCGAATTTCAGATTCAGCCTTCTAACTTTGTTCAGACTTTCTTCTAACACAAAGAAAGTTTCATACCTATTGCTTTAGCCACCGGCAAGGGATGACTCTTTCTCCATTCTGTTGCTAAAACTCTCAGGGAAGAACTCTGATTGGCCCATCTTGGTTCTGTTACTTTCCCCGGATACCACTCAGTCATTGCCAGGAAGCATGCTGCATCAGAAAACTACTCCTGCAGAGTGTGCATATGTGGATTTTACATACCATGGAGATTGATTTTTATACAATAAGTGTGGGTTACCTTCATAATGAATGGTGAGATAAAGGTTTGGAGTCATGAGGGAGTGGGGAGCAGAGGGGTACAAGGGGATGGGCACACTCTTTTAAAAAGGTGAAGCTGGACAGCACGACCCTTAGATGATCACTACTGAGGTTCAAGAATGACAAGATCAATTCTCTTGGCAAGGGAGCAAAGCATGGTGGACTGGTTGGAAGTCAGAAGACCTCGTTTCTGGTTCTGGTAACATTAAGCTATTTGGTACATCTCTTTCTTCAGTGATAAGATTAACTTAGGTTGAAATTGCCTGACTGTTTTTGAAGTTTTTTTCATTTACAGGGGTTCTTGGGATATTGGTTAGGGTGCTGGGGATCCCTGATAGATCTTTCCATCCCCTACAAAAACAGTTCCTGACACCCATCCACACAAATTGGGAACTGTCTGAGGCTCTGAGCCTTAAATTCTAGAGGACAGCAGTTGACAGAGAGAAAGGTAATAATATAGAAAGTCCAAATAAATGTCTAGGAATTTCTAGTTTCTTGCTCTTGTTCTCCCATCTGTGCAGCCATCAGCAGGATTTGTCTTTCATTAGTGGTAGAAGGCCAAGTACAATCTTAGACGCCTGAGAAGTGGCACTTAGGAAAAAAAGGTCTGTACAAGCCTTAATTACACACAACAAATTGCCCATCTGTGGGCATTTATAGCTTTATCTCTATCTTTAAGTATATGTAGATCAGGAACAAAATTAAGATGTATGGTACCTTTTGGTTTAGAACTATTTTCTGAAAAACTAGAGAAATGAATTGGACAGAGTGTGGTCTTGGAGGAGGCTGGGCATGGCTTTTCTCAAGTTTAAGTTTTGGGTGAGGGTCTTCTCTTCTCTCCAAGGGCAGTTGTGTGTTTTCGGTTTGTCTGTTGCTTGGGGCAGGAACAGCCTGGCCATCCTATGCTGCTCCCCTTGCTCCCTTGCTTCACAGGACTTGATTCTCTTCTGCCTGCTGAGAAGACAGACTCTCCCAAGCACAAAGCCATGCTGTCTTGAGCTGGCACCTTCCTGTGTGGGAACTCAAGCCACTCTCAACAGCCCTTTCTTTCTCTGTGTGGCCTGTGAGCCAGGGAGGTGGCCAGCTGGTTTGTTCCCACATTGAGAAACTGGGTGGGGCCTAGGGAACACTTTGACCTGGGTTGAGGAGCCAGATTTAGGTCCCTCTCTGGGAATTCTATATAATGCCAAAATGGCCGGAGAAAGAGAGTTTTGTGGAGAGGATCCCCTGCTATCAGGCCACAGGTGGGTTGGCCACTGACACTGATGTGGGCAGAGGAAACTGTTGGGCTGTTTTATTAGGGCGTGCACTTGGCTAAATTGGGGCCTAATCCCTCTTCAAGGGCTCCAGATGGTGTGTAAGTGGGGCTGGGGTGTGGTGGATAAGGGACCTTCGTGGAGAATCTAATGCAGTTCTCTTCTGGGTGATGTAAAAAAACAAAATAGAAAAGCCTTCCTCCTCCTCCAGGGAAGTAGAATAGGTTTGGCAAAACAAAGTTTCTTGGGATCGAGGGTGGGTGGGATGTTCTTTGGAGAAGTGGGGATGGAATCATGCTTTGCAGAGGGGTCTGCTCAATGGATAGCTGATGGGGAGAAGAGGGGATCTCACTATACATAGGATGCTGTATCGGAAAAGGAAAGGGAGGAGCCAGGTCCCAAAGGGAACCCAGCAGTAGGAGTTGAGGGTTACCCATCCATCATGACTGAATAAGACCCTCACCTCTGTGAGCCTTAATGCAAAGCACTGGCTTTTTTGTCATTGTACATGGATGAAATGATCAAGTCTGTCTTCCATGCTCCAGGCACAGTACTCCAGAGATGTCCCCTGACCTCAGGGAGCTCTCTGTCTAGTAGGGAATGTAGATAAGCCAACAGGCAAATGGGATATTACACCATGATGGGGGAGTGCAGGGTGCTATAGGGCTCCCAGAAGGGGACCACGTCAGGACGTGGGGAACCAGGGAGGCTTTCTGGATGAAGCAATGTTTAAACTGAGAGTTCAAGAAAGAGTTGGGATTAGTCAGATGGAAAAGGGGTGAGGGGTATTCTAGATAGAAGGAATTGCACCTGCTAAGGCTTAGGGAAGAAAGAAAGATAGCGAGCTCCAGGGGTTCCACATAGCTGAGGATGTTAGCATATATCAGTAGATGTCACCAGAGAAGAGAGGAAATTATGCCAGAGATGGGCCTGATGAAGGGTGTTGCTGAGGAGTTTGGACTTCGTTCTAGGAGCAAAGGAAGCCCTGGTGAGTACTAAGCTGAAGAGCGTCGTGATCAGACGTGAGCTTTGGAAGCTTGCCACGGCTACTCTGCAGACGTTGGATTTTTTAAAAAAGATTTTTAAAATTTATTTCTAGAGAGAGGGGGAGGGAGGGAGAAATACAGGGAGAGAAATATCAATGTGTGGTTGCCTCTCTCATGCCCCCTACTGGGACCTGGTCCCCCACCCAAGTATGTGCTGACTGGGAATCAAACCAGCAACCCTTTGGTTCGCAGGCCAGTGCTCAATCCACTGAGCCATGCTAGCCAGGGCTGGATTTGAAGGGGGTAAGACCAAAGGCTGGAGGGCCATTGCTGGAACCCAGGCAAGAGATGGTAAGGACATGAGCTTGGTCAGTGAGAGATGGACACTGAATGAGGGGCAGGCTGGCTGGATGAGGGGAGCGAGGGTGAGGTATAAAGGGGATTTGAAGGTGATGCCAGCATTTTGGTTTAGTAGGGATTGAGATTTCCAAGCTGTGAGTTGTACCCTTACAGCTGTGATGAAACCAGTTCTGTGGTCCATCTGTCCCTGAGGAATGGGGTTTGAGTTGGAGGTGAGGGCGAGACAGGGGAAGGGATATTCTGATAAAAAAGTGGCCCCGCGAAAGACTAGAATGTTTTGTGTATTTACCATCTGTCTCCCCCACTAGAATGTTTGTGCCATGAGTGCAGAGACTTTGTGCTGTTTTGTATTGTGCCTCAGTTTCTAGAATAATACCTGGTATACAGGAAACTCACAAAAAAATATTTGTTGAGTGAAAAAAAAAATGACAGAAGCTGCAGGTACTGGATCAGGAGATTTACAATTATAATGTCAATGGAATAGAAAGATCACACTCCTTTAAGATGTCATGGAAACATCATAAAGTGGCTCTGGTTTCATCATCGCCTTTCACCAAAGGCTGACTACAATGGTGGGATAACCAGGATGGGGAAAAGGATGGTAGCACTGTTTGCATATATGAATGTATAAAGTACCCAATCTAGAAAATCAATAAGTAAACACACACAATGGTAACATAATAACTGATTCACTATCATCATTGGCAGCATTATCATCACTAGCTCTGACTGAGAACTTAACAGGCACCAGGAACGAAACTCATAGGTGCCTTATGTTTGTTATCTCATGTAGTTGTCACAGTAACCTCATGGAGTAGATCCTGTTGTGAACGCAGGTCTCTCTAACTCTAAGGCCACCTTCTCCTTATTTCAGGCTCCCATCATCTCAGGTCAGAAACCAAACATGGTTGAAATGAAGACTATGGGCAGAGAGGAAACCCTGCATTGTCCCAGGAGGCCTCCGGATTAGTTGGAGTCCAAATCAGTGGGGGAACTCTGCTCTGGCCCTGACCTGGCTGGGCACTCAGAGGACATAGCACACAGCGTCTTGCTGGCTTGTTTCCTTATCATTTGAATCCAGGCCTTTTCATATAGTTTCCAGACCTGACAAAACACCAAGAAACTTCACCTAATACAACACTTGTTCTCTTTCCAAAACTACCCTCAAGTCCAAGTACCCCAGTGGGGAGAGCTGGGAGTCGGTGCCTGTGATGGTCCCTGCAGAGATTATGGAGTGGCCACTTGGAGCCGCTGTCCAGCAGCCTCCTCAGTCAGGGTGGCTGAGGCCAGGGTGACTCCGGGCAGGTCAACTGGGAAGATGGCAGGTGTTTGGTGTCCTGGGCTGCCACTGAAGATGCTGTGAATAGTGTGCCTTGTGCAACTCTGCACCACCCCCAGCCTTGGAGCCTTGAATTTCTCCTCTGGCACCCAAAACACCTTCTACAGAGATGATTCCCTGCTTTGTGGGAAGGAGGTTACTATGGAACCTGAGATTGAAGGTGCCATAAATATGAGTATTAAGCTAAACGTTGGCTAAGCTAAGTGAAAGCTGACAGAGTCCCTTGCCTGTTTGTGTCCTGTTTGTTTTCACAGCAGACTTGATGAAAACCTCCCCGAACTGGTGGTGAAGGGGGAGGTAAGACCACAGACAAGGAGCAGATGAGGGGACCAGAGTGCCCCTTCTGTTCTGGGAGCCCCATGAGTGGCCAGAAGCTGAATCATGGTTCAGGTGTCCTGATTTTGCTATCTGGTGAGGATCATGGGCGCATTGTCCAGCAGGAGGAAATATGTGCCCCCCATCACGTTATTCAGCTTTTATCCAAACTGCCATTGTGTGGTCAATCCCTATCCGGTGCCCCAGGATGCACTTAGGCTCCCAGAATGGACTCTGAGGAAGGGATGGTGGAGAGAAAAGGGAAAGAAAAAGGGAAAGCCCCACCTGGATCAATACCTGACAGGTATCTCAGATGATACCAGCCCAAGATCTCCCCTAAGGATTCCTCCTCAACTGCTGCCCCCAAGTGTATCCTTACAGAAAGCCACGTTGATTCCCCTTCATCAAGCCTTCCACATTCATAGTACAATGTGTTGGTTTGGAGAGAAGTTTCAGCTGATGGCCACAGTGCTTGTCCACTGAGGTGGGTCATGGGGAATGGAACCCTTCATCTCCACTTGGGAAGGGCTCAAGTATTTAGAATGAGCTGGGTAGAGGCAATAAGTCTAAGACAGCTTGGCACCTGCAAGACTTATCTGGGCATTTGTCAGGGAAAGGCCAGCTTGTTCTTAGGGAGTGTCTCTATCTGTGAAGCCGAGGTGCATGGAAAGGGCCCAGAGCTCACACCAATCATAATAGTGTCCATTCTCAAACAGCACCCATGTGCCAGGCTGAGTGCTGTGAGATCTCATTTCATCCTTCCAAAAACCAAACACAGTTGGGGATTTTTCTCCCCCTTTACACAGATGAGAAAGCTAAGCTAAGTAACACAGCTAATAAATAAATGACAGAACCACAGTGATTTGAACTCAAGCCAGTATGGTTTCGAATGCCCAAATTCTTTGCAGATTCAGTTCAACAGTATCCACTGGACACACATCTTGTGGCAGGCACTGTGCTAGACTCAGGGGACTCAGAGATGAATGGCATTGTTATAACCCTCAAGGAGCTTTTACCGGAGATTTCAACATATCCCTGAAAATGCCCTAGCAGAGATGTGAGCACACATGAACGAGGGGCATAATGGAGGAAGAACTTACTCTTTCTGGGTAACCAGGGATGCTCTTTTCAGAAGCAGAGATCCTTAAACTCAATAGTCCCCAACCTTTTTGGCACCAGGGACAGGTTTCATGGGAGTAAGAGGGAGGAGACAGGAGGTGGAGCTCAGGTGATAATGCCAGCAAAGCTTCACTGGCTTGCCTGCTCTTCACCTCCTGCTGTGTGGCCCGGTTCCTAATAGGTCATGGACCAGTCCTGATACACGGTTTGGGGATTGGGGACCCCTGCTTGGACTAGTCCCACTCAAACAATGAGTGGGACTAGGCCAGGGGATAAAGAACCTTCCAAATACACTGGTATGTAAAACATACATTATATGATGTTTACTGTACCATGCTTCATAGAAGACTTGGGGGTGCTCATTGGTAAGGGAGTGGCAGAATAAACAGTGGTCCAATCACACAAGGAATATTTTGAAACCAATAAAAGGATGGATTTGATGCATATCACAAATACAAAAGATTTGTTGAGTGACAAGCAAGTTGTGTAAGATTTTTTTTTGATTGTGCATTTGCATGACCATACACATCCATGCATACTGATGTGAATTCAGAGAAAGGGATTCCCTGTAGAAGACACAGTATGGTCAAAGTCAAGGAGATGTAAATACTATTTGGGGAACCACCAAGATCTCAGTTCCACTGGAGTATCCTAATGAAGTTGAGCCCTCAGAGGGAAGCAGGAGGTTCTAGGAACTGAAAAGTGGGTGTGATTGGAGTGAGGGTTTGATTTGACAATTAGATAAGCATCTTCTGCCACTGGTCTGGGTTGGACAGGCTCAAGGGTGGTTCCAACAAAGACTTGATGTTGCAATGGTCACAGTCACACAGAGGGAGTCAGAACTGAATTTGGATATAGAACAGAAGACAGGGATGGTGAAGTAGAAGAAATGTCAGGGAAGTCCAGACATTTGTGGCCTGGTCCAGTCAAACGCAAACTCACTGGGGGCTCTCAGAGTCTCTTCTCCTCTCTAGACCTTTCCTACTTGTTCCCAACTCTCTCAGAATGTGGGGTGTCAGATCCCACATGACACTCTAGCCACACCCAGCAAGATCCATTAACAATTATCCCAGGCAAAACAATGAGTTCTAAAAACAACATCCATCTCTACCGCTGCACTGAACATGCTCTTACGAAGACCATCACACCCTCCTTCACAGAAACTCGTTTTACTCTTCTTGACTCGTGTGGCAGGACACTCTCCTGGTTGCTTTTCCCCCTTGCAGGCCTCTCTCCCTTGGTCTACTTGGCTGACTTCTCTCTCCTTATCTGAAATCTGAACGCCGCCTGCTCTAGATGTAATTCTGAGCCCTCTATCATCTCCTTTCTTTTTTATTCCTCTGTTTTCATGAGGAGGAAAATTTCTGGAATGTTCCAAGCCTCTTGCCTCACTCCTTACCCTGTCCTAATAAGATGGAGAGTGCTACTTACTTGGTGAACTTGGGAGGGTAACTAAGTCTCCACAGTAGTTGTCTTGGTGCTTATTGCTCTCCAAAATTATCTGGTTTATTTGTCTACATCTTCTGTCTCAAGCTCCATGAAGGCAGGGGTCTAGTCTATCTTATTCACCACTTTATTTATCCTCAGCACCTCAATGTCTACATGTAGGTGGGCTCAGTAAGTTCTCTGTGATTGAATGAATGATTTCATGATCCTCGATCCCAGGGTCTAAAGGGTCCTTCTTTCCTCAGGGTGGTGTTAGCGTTGCTTATGTCTAAACCACAGCTCCCTGTGGTTCCTCAGACGGATCTGTCATTCTAGCCAAATCCTCACATGTTTTTCTTGCTTTTCTGTGGCCCTGGTTTAAAGGTAACCTTCTCTGGGCATCATATTAATTCTTTATGGCAGAATTATTCACTCTCTCCTTACAATTGTTTAATTCTAGGTAATAGTACAATAGTTTGTTGCCTCCTTGTTTGTCTGAACCACCAGAGTCATAAAATGCCTGGGGACAGAGGTCATGCTCTACTTTTCTATATATTCCCACCCCACCCCCAGCACGTACCTTAGTGTGTCCTTCAATTCAATATATATATATATATAGTTGTTGTTGAATGGGAAGGAATTATAGCATTGTTTGCACAGACTGGCCAGCTGGTTTACCTGCTTTGCCCAAGAAAGCCTCCTTAGGTCTATGTTGATTCCCTGCTCCTGAAGGCAGTCTTCTCTACCCAACTTACCAGATGAGCTTCATCCTTTTGGATTCAGATTTTCCTATTTGTTCAGAGTAAATTTCAATGGCTAAGCTACAAATCCAACTCCCTTCATTATCCTCTTTCTTATACTCATAGCATATTTCAAAGTCAACATCTAAAGTCAAGAATCAAAGAATTGCCAAATTCATTTTTTCCTCTCTCTTGAGGTTTCTTTCATATATTTAGACAACACTAACATCAAATATCCCAGTTCCAGAAATGTAAACTGGGCAAAATAATTCCTTCTATTTCCCGAAGAAAATTAGCTCAGGAAAATGTGGTTTCTCCCTTTCTCCACATGTCTTCTTATGTAAAATTCTACTCACCCTATGGGGCTCAGCGCAATGTAATTCTCTCCATGTTTCACTTACCACTTTTGTTATAATACTCTTAGCAATTATTGAGCACCTATTATAAGCCTGGTTTTGTCCTAAATACTTTCTCCTACACAACCTCTACTCTTCCCAACAACCATGGACATACATATTATCCTCTTCACTGTATGAGAAAACCAAGACTTGGAGACAAGGTGCTCAAGTACAGTTACCCTGTTAGTATGTGAGCAGCTCCACCTGACTGGGGGAGCTTCCTCCCCTGTACCCAGTGGTCACTGCAGCTGGCTCCATCCACTGTTCTCAGTGGCACTTCACTTTATTCAACAACCATTATCAAACACTTCCTATGTGCCAGGAACTGTCTTAAGCAGTCAGGATACATTAGTGAATGTAGCAAACAAAAGCTCCTGAATTCATGGAGGTTCTATTCTAGTAGAGGGAGATGGATGAAAATGATAAGCAGAATAAAAAAGTTATAAAGTACTGGAAAGTAATAAGAAGTACAAAAAAAATAGCAGAGTGAGGGGGATAGAGGGTCCCGAGGACATGGGTGGTAAATGCACTTTCAAATACAGTTTTCGAGGAGCCACACTGAGACAGTGATGTTTAAGCAAAGACTTGAAAGAGGGAATAGAGTTAGTTAGTCGTGTGGGATTGGGGAGAGTCTGGAGAACTCAGTCTGGGAAAAGAGCATCCAAGCTGACAGCCAGCCTGTGCAAAGGCTCTGCAGTGGGAGCTGACCTGGCAGGATCGAGGAATGGCAAAAAGGCTCATGTAGCTCGGTGGAATGAGTAAGGACAGAGTTCAGGAGATGAGGTCATAGAGGTACCATGGGTTGGGATGGTATAGAGCTGTGGTTCTCAACCAGGGTGGTTTTTACCCCAGGGGATATTTGGCAATGTCTGGGGACATTTTTGGTTGTTATACCTTTGGGTGGGGATGCTACTGGCATCTATGGAATAAAGATCAAATATGCTGCAATGCATAGTACAAATACTATGCTTAGTACAAATATCCAGCTCCAAATACCAATAGTGTTGAAGGGAGAAATTTGGTGTACAGTTTGGCCTGTGCTGTGAGAGGGAGCACCTTTCAAGGACCCTGAACAGAAAAGTGACACACACTGATTTATATTTTGAAAGGAGCCGTTGGCTGTTGTGTTGAGAACAAATAGACTGTGGGGGAGGAGAAAGGGAGGAATCAGGGAGACCAGCCTGCAGGTTACTACCTTAACCCAGGCATGAGGTATGGGTGACTCATCTCCCTCTAGCATGGAAGGCTCTAGAAGACAGGTGGAAAGGGAAGCATACTCACTGAGGACCTAGAGGGTTCCAAGCCCTCTCATTCATGATCTCTTTAGACTGCATCTGCCATGTCTGACCTTTACTAGCCCCAATACTTAGATTGAAATTAAGTTGTGGGAACAGTTTGACACCCTTGAATGTAAACAAGGCTTTGAGTTGAAACAAGTGTTTTTATTTCATACATTCTGACCATTTGGTATTTGTTCTGGATGGTGCTATTTCTCCAACACAGTAGATGCCTGGGCTGCAGGTGAGCACATGCCCTTCTAGAGGTATATAAAGAAACCTCTTGGTGATGCCCAGGTGGGTCTCCCCCATGGTCCCCTTGTGTTATGATTCAATAAATATGTCCTTGAGAGGTGCCTTGATGGGGTTGTTACATATTCTGTTAAGAATAGATGCTTTCACTAGGCATCTGAAGCCAGGCAGCTGTTGGCATTCTTCCCGACAGGCAAGCAAACCCTTGAGAATGTCTATATTAGGGTCTTTCCTCCAAAGATGGAACAGTCATCCGTACAAGAGCAGACAAGTAGGTGTGAGAGGTATTGCAAGAGAGCAAGAAACTCAGCCAGTAAAATCCTGAGTGGTGACTCATAGCAAGTGGTGATGAAAGTTAACTTGTCTTAGCTGAGTAACTGATGACTGCATCAGTACCGTGGTCCTGATGTACCCTGCCCATGTTGGGGTGAGTGCTGGTGCAGGTGATCATGGTGATAAGCTCCTCCTCCTTGGAAGCCCCTCCTCTCAAGTCTCCCACAGCCACACTTTTTATCCCATCAGCCCTTACTTACACCACTTCCTCTGTCTAGAATGCTTCTATTCATTTCCTAGTGCTGCTGGAACAGACTGGGAGGCTTAAAGGAGCAGAAATGTGTTGTCTCACAGTTCTGGAGGCTGGAATTCTAAAACCTAAGTGCTGTTGGGATCACATCACCTTTAAAACTACAGGGGCTCCTTCCTAGCTTCTCCCAGCTTCTGGGCTTTGATAGCAATCTTGGATGTTCCTTAGCTTGCAGCCACATCTGCCTTCATTATCACATGACATTCCCCGTGTCTGTCTTCACATGGTCATCTTCTTATGATGTCACAGTCATTTGGATTAGAGGCCCACCCTATTCCAGTATGACCTCATCTTAACTAATTACGTCTACAATGACTATTTGCAAATAAGGTCACATTCTGAGGTACGGGGGGGTTAGGACTTCAACATACCGTCTTGGGGAACACAATTCAATCCATAATAATGCCCTTTCCCACTTTCCCTTCATGGTTAGAAGCACATGAGCAAAGTAAGATGGCACTGCAGACGCTGAGGGGACTCTTAGGCTCTTTTGTTCTTGGGGCCCTCACTAAATGGATGGATGTAGATCTCTTCACATTGTTATTTGGCTTTGGTGGCTCCTATTTGTTCCCACCCAATGTAATCCTAATGGAGCATCAAGCATGATGGCAGAGTCCCTGAAAAGAGTGGTCATTGAGAATGTGGCATGCCCCTGGGCACAATGATCAGTCCAGCAGTGGGCACATGATTCAAGAAGGGACAACCAGAGTCCTTCTGTGAAATTTTGAAATAATGGTGTCAAGAGGATGAATCTCTATCTTTTGAACACAGTTGGGCCAGGCAGAGGCCTTCTTGCTTGCCACCTAGAGACTTAGGCAGGGACAAGCAGAAAGAAGAGAGAGTGACATATCCTCATATCCTCATGTTCTCATTTCAGTCCCTGAGTCCAGCTGTGCCTGAAGCCATTGCCCCTGGACCTCTGAGATACAGGAAACAATAAATTTCCTTTTTTTTTCTTTAAAAAATTTTAATTAATTTTTAGAGAGAGGGGAAGAAAAGGAGAAAAAAGGGAGACAATATGTAAATGTACCCCATCAATATGTGGTTGCCTCTTGCGTGCCAACAACTGGGGACCTGGCCTGCAATCAGCCATGTGTCCCAACTAGGAATCAAACCTTTGGTTTGCAGGCCAGTGCTCAACCCATTGAGCCATACCAGCCAGGGTGAATTTTCTTTTTCTTTTAACGCTTTGGAGTTGGGTTTTCTGTTGCTTGCATTTGAAAGAATCTATGAATCCAATTAATTGCCTTCTGCCACCATCAAGCTTTTTTTAGAAAGAGCAACCACATCATCATCAAAAGTCAGCACGAAGACAGACTCTTCACAGAACAAGGCACCTTCCGAAGCACTTGGGTTGTTTACTTTAAGGCACTGGATTACAATCCTCTCCTCAGATTCTGAGCCCTCAAGCCGACTATGCCTTTGGCAAAATACCCTTGGAAATTTTTTCCATTTATTGCTATCTATTTAACTCACATTGCTACACATTTATGAAAAAGGGCCCATCACGAAGTAGAGAGAGCTCTAAATTAGAAGTCAGAATTGGGGTTCAAATACCCAGCTTTCCCAATTACTAGCTGTGTGACCGGGAGCAAGTTACTTGGTTTCTCTGAGCTGTAGGTTGTTGTTGTACATACAGTACAGTTTTATTGGATCACAGCCAGTCCTTTCATTTACATATTGTTCACAGCTGCTTTTCTACCACAAAGAGACGTTATGGTCTCACAAGCAGAAACCTAACATTAAATCAGGGGCATCTATTTACTTTCTGGTCTTTTCCAGAAAAAATTTGCCAGTCCCAGCTCTCAAGTGTTCTGTAAAAACAAGGCATGGTTATTGACAGCAGGGGTTCCTCATGGGTCTCTTTTTTCCCCACCCGGAAAGCTCCTTCAGGGAGTTTTTCTAAAGTGCTAACATCTAGTATTGGCAAGGTGTGATGAATGATGAATGATGAATGATTAAAACAGGAACAAACTTTCTGGAGGGCAAATTGACAATCCCTTTCAAAAGCCTTAAAAATACACGATTCCCCTTAACCCCATCATCCCTCTTCTACGAAATTGTAAGAAATTATCAGAGTTGACTTGCATCTACAAATTTAAGAAATGATGGTGGGATAATTACCTAAATTATCTAGCATACACTAAAGCATCTAGTATACACTAAAAATCTTGTTTCAGTGATTCTTTACTAATATGGGAGTATGACCCTGCTGTGATATTGTGAACAAAGCTCCATAAGCAAATGTTATGTATAATATGACCCTGGTTTTATAAAACAAGGCTAGCAGGAAGCAGACCCATATTTAATGATTATTGTCTTGGGTGGTAGAATCACAGGAGGCTTTCATGTTGCTAGTTTCATTTTTGTTTTTCTGTCTTTTAATGATCTCCTTTTTAATAAGAAAAAGAATAATTTAGTGAATAATTATTGGTTGAATAAGCTTGAGAGACAGCTAATGATTTGAGCTACCCTGTCCCATTATCTAGACAAAGGGTGGTCCAGGCAGACACAGGGTCAGGCAGGGCATGCATGTGTGGGAGGGGAGAGGTGGGCAGGGGGCTAAGAGGCGGAGCCTGCACTCTCCAAAACACTGACTGTCACCATGTGGGGATCTGATTCAGACCCAGTGGTGCGTATTTTCTTTCTTTTTTCAAGAAAAGCCAGAAATCTGAATTGGGTTGGCAATTTACCAATGATTAAACACCATGTGGGTCAAATAAGACATTCTTATGGCCTGAATGTAACCCCAAGTTACCCACTTGAATTGCCTGCTTCAAACCACAAGCTGGAATGTCAGTTGCAGGTCATCAGTCCAACTGCTACATTAATTTTGATGCTGTAAAATAACCGATCCAGGATCACAGAACAAAACCTCAGAAGAGCAGCAAAGGGATTCTGCTTCTCCCACTGGCCCTGTTTTCTGACATGCCAGTTCTAAACAGGTATGTCCCCATCATCCACGCCCTCCGCCAGCTTCCCCATCTCAGAGAGCTGGCAGCAGCATCCTGTCCAGTGCCTAGGCCAGGCCTTACCCTTGGCACTGACCAAGCATGGAGACTCAGGAAGCCTGCCTCCTAAATAGATCTTGCATCCATCCTGTTGCTCTCCCTTTCCATCACTGCTACTGGAGTCCAAGCCCCTGTTATCTCTCACCTGGCTCACTGCCATAGCTTCCTAACTACTCTCTGATTGTGTCATTCCTCTGCTTAAAACCTTTCCTGGTTTCCAAAATGTACAAGACCTCTGTCTTTGACTTATCTTATCCCTCCTGCCCTCTAGTTCCTCTAACTGTCCATTATCCTCACCTTCAAAGGACTCTGTCCACACCATTCCACTCACCTAAAATTCTTTCTGTGTCTTCTTCTTGCTAATCCCAACTAACCTTCCAATCTCAACAGCCTCGGAACAGTGCTGGCCCATCCTACGTGCTATGTAAGTATTAGCTATGGTGATCGTCTCAGCTCAAATGTCATCTTTTTGAGGGATCTTTCCCAGGGCCAGGGCATCCAGTGATTCACCTTCATAGCACTTAGTGCAGTCATAGTTCAATAACAAACTACTTTTGTTTTCTATTCACTATCTCCACGAGACTTCAGGGCACCTCCAGGGTAAAGGCTGTGTCTGTCTTGTTCAATTCTTTGCATTCCCAGTGACTGTCAGAGTGCACATTACAGCACTCAGTAAATATGTATTGACTGATGCTGAGTAAATGCTTGCTTATAGTTATACATCTCTGTACTTCATCAGAACATCTGATGGAGTCTTGAGCACTATTTCCATGTTGGCCACTCCACAGATGAGGAAACTAAGGGTCATATAACCCCTATCCCTTAGTCTTTAGCCTGGTGCCCTGTCCTGTGCTTCTGGCTCTGATGGCGGGGTGGATATCTGACTTCTGCTGTTTCCTGGTTCAGAATTGGTACACATGTGTATTTTTGAGGAAGTCTTGTCTAGGGGAATGTTACTTGGTCAGGATCTGGGGAAAGAGGAATATTTCCCTCTTTCTTAGCTGGCTCTGGGTAGCCTGAAAACTCTGGCTCCTCACTGCTGCTTGGGGTGTAATGACCTGCCTACAACCCCTTTTAATTATCAGGTTTCTGATAGGAATTTGGAAAGCAACTCCTAAGTCACGAGGCTTAGATGGTAGCTATGTTTTATCTCCAAGTCTCTGTACCTAGTATTGCAGAAAGACTTTTTATACCTGATCCCAGGCAGTGCTCTGTCTCACAGGGGCCTCATTCCTCCCAAATTCCCCACCTGGGGGCCATCTAGCCAGACTTGTTGCCCAATTTGCTCCCTATACGATTTTGACATCCTGCTGCTGAGCTGTATTTGCAGTCCTGTGAATGTCCTGAGGCTGTGCTTGGCTACCTGAGCTGGTGTCCGGTGACAGGCAGCCTTAGACAGTGGCCTGGGAGTGAGCAAAGCCAGCTTTGAATCCCTGCTCTTCCTTATGTTAGAAATGGGGCCTTGGACAACTGACCTAATGCCCCAGCACTTAATTTCCTTAACAGTAAAATGGGAATAATATTTTTTTTTTAGGGCTAGTGGTAGAAACAAATAATAGGCACTATTTTTTTTTTTTAATTTACTTTCCTCCTCTACTTTCTGGTAGAGCTGGGGCAAAGGGTTGGAGCACATGGTAGGAGTGGAGATCATAGAGATGGGCTAGGGAAGGGAGGGTTTCTTTTTAGATTGGCAGCTAAAAGTGCAGTCTAAGGAAGTGGGGAAGGCACTTTCACTGGGTGTTGGTTTGAATGTCAGTGGGAGGTTAGAAAGAAAATGGCCTCTGGGCATTAGAGCCAGACAGACGTGGCTCCATGTGGGGCGTCATGAGAGACATGATATAACTCTAGAGCTGAAGTGGCCATTTTTGGCCATCAGTACAGAAAGGCAACAAAATAAAATATAAAAATAATCAAAGCTGGTCTGTAGAGAGAAAAAAGAATGAAGCAGACACGCAATTAAAAAAAAAAAAAGAATCTTGCCCTGGCTGGTGTGGTTCAGTGGATTGAGCACCTACCTGCGAACCAAAGGGTTGCTGGTTCAATTCCCAATCAGGGCACATGTCTGGGTTGCAGGGCAGATCCCTGGTAGGGGGTGAGTGAGAGGCAACCACACACTGATGCTTCTTTCCCTCTCTTTCTCCCTCCCTTCCCCTCCGTCTAAAAGTAAATAATTAATTTTGTAAAAAAAGAGTCTTGACCAAACACATAACCTGGTAGGTCCTTGAATTCAGAAACACCCCCTTGCCTGCTCCTGTGGATGGGGGTGCTGTAGCCAGCAGGGAGGGGAACCTACTGAATTGGGCAGAAGCACAGCAAGGCCCCAAGAGTCCACCTCTGCAGTCCCTCCTCCTGCTGTAGCACAGGGAGATGGCCACCCTCTGTCCTCACCCCTAAAAGGTCCTCTTCTTTCTTTTGCATTCTTTTCAGACATCTGCATGACTTGTCAATTAGCAGGCATTCTAGCCCGGAGAGAAGCAGACCTAAGCCTTCCCACACACACTGGGAATACTCGTCATTTGTAAAAAGTACGTGCACTTCTCTGCTTCTGTTGCCTCTGCCTTATCAGCTTGATGTGCATCTCAGAAAAATAACAGTCATTCTTCAAGGCTCAGCTCACATGTCATCTACTGGTAATTTCTAAAGCCTTTTCTAATTCGCTGAGGCAAAATTAGTTATTCTCTTCTGTCACTTCTCAAAACCCTTTGTATGTTCTGCCACTAGAGTAGTGTTCATATTGTATTATACTTACTTGATATTTAGATTATACTTTAAAATGCAGAAATAACACTTTTTTTGTATAAAATAAAGAATAAAATCTCCCCCCTTCCAGTTTTTCTAGCACCATCCCCCAAAGTTAATTACTATTAGCAATTTCTTTGGAAGGCTTCCAGAAACTTCTATAAGTAAGCACCTAGGAGAACTTTGTTATGTATTATAGTTATTCAATCCCAAATGGGTCACATAAACTTATTGTTTTTCAACTTGCAATTTGTTCTTATAGGACATCTTTATTTTAGCAGAAAAGCATATTCTGTTTACATTAATGCTCTACAATATGTTCAGCCTAAAACCTATCATCTTGTTTTATTTTTTCAAAAATAAAATGTTTACTTTGTTTTCTACTTTTTTGCCACATGGCTCCTTCCTCCTCCTTCTCCTTATTCTCCTCCTCCTTTTTCTTTTGCCTCTCTTTCTCTCTAATTTCATTTGTGAGGTTTCTTTTTCCCCACTCTCTTCTTCCAGTGATTTGGGAGGTTAATAGACTGCTCCTGGTCCTTGAAGTAGTCATCCGTATAGCTTTAAATGGTAGAGTAAAACACCCATTTCTTGATTTATCACTTTTATTCCATGTTCAGTGCACAAGCTTGCCATCCTGAAGATGGAGAAATTGGGGCATGTCTGTGTCTCCTCAAATCTCTCCTTTTGCCGTTGTTGCCTGTTAAGTTATTTCTGTTTATACTGCTGTGGTTTAGAACATTTACATTCTGTTCCATAACCATAATCCCCACAGCTGTTTAGCCTTAGTTCTGTATTTAAATGAATATAATGTTCAGCACCAATGCATGCATTTCATAGCTTTTCCATTCCTAAATTGGTAATTTCAGCATATCATTGAGAGAACTAGATTTCCTTATCGAGAAAGTCTCCTGCCCTCATACCCCATGAATTAATCAGTGTTATGTGCTATTTTCTCTGAGTCTGTGTGTTGGTGAATGTCTTTCAGCTACTTTTATGCATGAAAGACAATCAGATTGGCTATAAAATTTGAAAACACACTCATTGTTTTCAAAATTGTGTGCGCATTGCTGTCATGTCTTTTGGCAGTAATGGATAAAACTGCAGGCCAGCCTGACTTGCCCTTTAGATTATTTCCTGATTTTACTCTCTGAATATTCTCTTTTAAAGTTCTATGATACATTAAGGCTCTCTTTTATTCAGTAGATTCAGATTTTTTTTTTAGTTCAGAAAAAGTTTTCTTCTATAATATCTTGAATAGTTTTATGCTCTATCGTTCTGTTCTTTTTTCAGGAATGCCCAGGATGCATTCCCTTCATCTTTCATAAATACTGCCTTCTAGTTTAGTTCATTGTCTTGATTATTTTTTCTTTTCTTTCATTTCTTGTCCCTACTTTATATTACTAAGGCTAAATCAGCCCATCCCTAGCTGGCCCCAGATTCATAAGCAATTATTCATTGAATAAACAATTACTATTGTATATTGAGGTCTGGGGGTTGTTTGTTACACATCATTATTGTTTTGGCCTCAAACTTTCATCAGAAAAAAACTCACATGGTAGATTTTACTGAGACTCCAAGAGAAAGTATAAAGGGAGTCTGACATCAAATAATTTCTATGAATTTCCACTTAACATGGTTTCTCTTCTCTGTATCTTTGGCTGAGCTGCTAACCATGGCTTCTCCTTTCCTCTTACTTAACACAGGACACTCTTCTGCCAGCTTATATCCACTCTGTTTCCCTCCATTCATTCCCTCCCTAAAATCTCTCACTTTCTTCCACAGAACAATTCTGCCCTGTCCTAGATATTTCAGACTCAAGTACTTGGCAAAGTCTTTCTGTTTGTGAGACCCACCCTCCTTAGAAGTCAGTGGTTTATAAATAATAACAATCCTTGTTTGTTTCTCTCCATCATTAGAAAGCTTCTTGAGGGCAATAATGATGCATTATTATTTCTCCTTTGTGCCTACCCCCTGGATCATTTAGGCAGTTAGTAAATGGCTTTGGAAATACTGTTATTGAAAGAATTTTAGAGTATGCGTATCCTTAATACCACTATTTCATGGTTAATTGAGAGCTAACTATAGAGAATAAATATTATTCTCTCTTTATGTGAGGAAGATATGGGACATTAGATTTCTGCAAGCACTCAATGACAGAGGATGGGAGAGAGTGGATCACATGTTTCAAGACGGCAAGGTGACATTGTTTCCATTTTATCCACACAAGGTCATGAGGCCCCAACAGATCATCTAGACCCAAGGTCAGAAAACCAATAAGAAGTCAACTAGAGATGAGTATCTGAATCTATTTTCTCCATTGAACCAGACATTGAGCCTTGGCACTGGACATTCTGAAACTTGGCCTGGCTTTACACCAAGCTTGGCCCAGGGTCTCCAATGGCTCCACTGAGCTTGGCAGGGGACAAAGCTTGACAGAGTTGGCCCATGAAGGCTCCAGGACAACACCCAAACTCAGCAGTGTCCCCACCACAGAGCACTTGTTTTGGGGGCTTTACCTGACAGAAAGCAGTGTGTAGACAGCCCCTGGCATGTGGGTTGAAGTTGGTCCTGACAACCCAGGGCTGTACGTGGGCTGTTGTCTCTGAGCCAAGGCCTGCTGGGCTCAGTTCAGGAGACAGGCTATTGCCAATGGGCAGGGAGATTTAGCATTCCACCCCTGCTCTTTTAATCCCCTTTGTGCGGGAATGTTCCACTGCAGACAGCGGAGCTTGCAGAGACGAGAGGTGGGCCAAAAGGGAGGAGGTGGTAGAGAAACAACTTTGTAGGATTTAGGGTGGTGTGTGGAGGGGGAGCTGGCTTAGGTTCCACCACGGGCTTCATTGTGAGACCTTGGACAAGTCACATCTCCCTTTGGGACCCTGTTTCTTCATCTTCAACAGATGAGGATAGACTAAAAATGTATATAAGATTCATTTCAGGGTAATGTTTTAAAATTCTAAGAGTTGTTTCAGTTGTGCAACCCAAGGTGGAATTTTTGTATTTAATCAACAAGTCCTCTCCAGATTTCTATAAGCAAATTTTCAAGAAATGGGATATCTCAGTGGGATATCTGAGGAATATTCAGTTCTAAGATTTTAAGCACCTTAAGGCAGAGTCCATGACTCATACAACCCAGCAGACAGAATTCTTCTGAATGTCAGAAATACGAGGGCACTTAAAGGTCATCTAGTTTAATCTTCTCAATTTCAGATGAAGAGACTGGAGCCAGAGATGGTAAGTTATTTTCTCAACATTGTACAATAAATCTCAGACCTAGAACTTAGGTTTTCTGACCCCCAGAATAAAACATTTTAATAACTGAAATCTTTTGCTTGAAATTTTATATAAGGCATATGAATTTCAAGTGTTTTTAGGTGCTTCAGCTTTTAAAACAGGTTTGGGCCCTGGCTGGTGTAGCTCAGTGGATTGAGTGCAGGCCTGCGAACTGAGGGATTGTGATTCGATTCCCAGTCAGGGCACATGCCTGGGTTGCAGGCGTATCCCCCCCAGCGGGGGACACATGAGAGGCAACCATACATTGATATTTCTCTCCCTCTGTCCTTCCCTTACCCTCTAAAGATAAATGAATAAAATAAAAAAAAAACATGTTTGTCTCGTCCCTACTTTGGGCAACTTTCAGGGTTAACTCCAGGAGTGATTATGGGGAAGGAGACTATGAAGGACTTAGGCTTGTGTGCAATGTGGAAATCCAAACAAAGTGTTCCCAGGGGATCCTAGAGATTTCCCCCAAGCAGTCCAAGCCTTAAACAAGAGCCACCCTGGAAGGGATGTGGCCTCCTGCATAGCTGGCCCCAACTCCAGCTCCACCACAGGACATGAGACCCAAGTTGACATGACACAAGCCTTATTGTGAACGAGAGAGTCATGACCTCGGCTGATGACTAACATGGTAATTTGAAAAGTTTGCCTGCAACCAGGAAAACAAACTAGAGCAATGAAACTCCAGGCAACTTTTTAGAAGGCAATGGTGATCTCAGAAGCATAAAAGGAGGAGTCCTCAACAGTCATTGTTCAGTTCACTAACACTCACTAAACACCTGCCATGTGCAATCAATGTGCCAAGTACTTTGGGGGATAAAGAAAGGGGAAAAAAACCAAGTCTGCTCCCTAAAACACCACAATTTAAGAGGATTAGATAAAACACTTACATGGCTAATACTTCCAGCAGTAAGTGAAAAATACCTCATCCATCCCCTGTAGCTTTAAATAGTATATAATATTAAGCAGTCCCAGCCTAGATCTCTCCTTTGAGCTCCAGGCCAGACTCCTACACAACATCACTGCTTGAATGTCTCACAGGCAACACAATTTCTGCAAACAGAACTCATGGTCTTTCGCCCCCAACTTCCACTGTTCTGATAAAGTAAATGGCATTACAATTTACACAGTTGCTTATTCCAGAAATGAGGGTCATGCTTGTTGAATACTTCTCCCTCAGCAACCCCTCACATTCAGTCAATCACTGAGTCTTGTAAATTCAAAATGTTTAAACTATGCCTCAATTTGTCTCATCTTAACTGCTACTTCTCTGAATGTAAGTGAACATACTCTCTTGCTTCAACAGACTCAGAGTTTGGCCATCTAGAATCCACTGATGCTTCTAGTCTATTCTCCACAGAATGAGAAGACTAATTTTTTCCCAGCATACACTTGATTTGGTCGCTCTTCTGCTTAAAAAATCTCAGCAGAGACTTTGGATTCCACCTATGGATGATTTACTGTCATGGGAAATGCCCTAGCACCACAAACAAGTGGAAAACTGAGAAAAACATATACAATGATGTTTTTTCAGACATTAGACAACAGTTAGCACAAGACTGTGATCCCTGAGAGAAAAGAGCAAACAAGGTGAGTCTTATGATTGCCCTAGCTTAGTGCTTGGAGCCAGTTTCCAGGATCCATCACAGGGAAGGGGAAGAAAAACAGAATCTGAGACTCTCACTGTTTTAAGGAGACAGAGAGTGAAGTTAGGTAATGCTGAGAGAACTAGAATTTGTGGGCATAACATTGAAGAGATGAGAACTGCAGAAAGAGAGGGCGGGGGAGAGAGATGGAAAGAGAGATCCCCAGACATCCCAGATCTTCAGAGGGGTACCCTTGAGGTTTTGACTGAATGCTGATCTAAGGATACATGAGAGGAAACTCCCAGACATTGGGTGAAAACCCTGGAAAGTAGTGGGCCAAATAATTCCCAGGCTCACAAGGATGAGAATAATATGTATTTCCAACAGCCAGAGTAGAGAAACCTTGTAATTCAGAGGCAATGAATAGAGTCTTCAGAAGGGTCACAGCTTAGTAATAAAGCTAAATTAGTTCCCAAAATATAGGCTGATCTGGATATGTCATAAAAAAACCTTAAAAGGAATCCCCTAAAAGATAAAACTGACTCAAGTTATTTAACTTCTCACCAATACAAAATCCAGTGGTCTTGAAATACACACAATAAAATCCAGAACTCAGCAGATAATGCACAATATCTGGCCTCCAATAAAAATTTACCAGATATGCAAAGCAGCAGGAAAATACATAACTAAGATAAAAATCAATCAATACGATTAGTTTTGGAAATCATAGAGATGGTTGAATTAGTAGACATGTGCTATTAAAAAGCTATTATAAGATTATATAGATGTTTCCAAGGATATAAAGAAAAACATGAGTGTGATGAGGAAATAAATGGAAGACACAAAAAGGATAAACATGAAACATATAGAGATGAACAAATATCTGAAATGAAAAAAGCATAAAACGGGATTAACAGATTATAATTGCAGAAGAAAAGATTAGTGAATTTAAAGATGTAGCAATAAAATCTAATCAATATAAGTCACAGAGAGAAAAAGAAAAGAAAGAGTGCCTCCATGGGCCATGGGACAATATCATGGGTTCTACTCTGTGTGCAATTGGAGTCCCAGAAAAGAAATAAGTACAGAAAAAAAATTATAAGCAATATACTGATTTTTCCAAATTTGAGGGAAAGTTTAAACCCAAGAAGCTCAATACATCGCAAGTAGAAAAAGCATAAAAGAAATCATACTGAGGAAGTTATAATCAAATTGTAGGAAACCAATGAAAAAAAGAGGAAATTTTAAAAGCAACCAGAGAAAAAAAAAGATACCTTAATACAGAGTGACAAAGATCAGAATGACTGCAGACTTCTTGACAGAAACCACATAGGCCAGAAGGGAATGGAATGATGTATTTAAAGTACTGAATCAGAAAATGGTCAAATTAGGATTCTGTACCCAACAAAATATCTTTTAAAAATTAAGGCAAAATGAAGACTTTTACTCATCAACAAAAGCTGCAGTGATTCATTGCCAACAGATCTGTGCAAAAAGAAATGTTAAAAGGAGGAAGAAAGAGAGGTAGGGGAAAAGAAGGGACAACTGAGGGGCCCATGGAAGATCTGAGGAGGGAGACTTAGAAGGAATTAATCTGCAGCGAACTGATGAGCATTTCATTGACTTGTACCCTTTGGTGCTAAGGCTCTCCTTGGCCTCTAACCAATCATTCTCATCTGCACCCCTGTTTGCTTTTTCCCCTTCTTCCCTGGGCTCTGTCACTGCCTGGAGGGCTGGACACTTCTCCTGACCACTCTGTCTCACTTCTCCGAGGGACCGTCTTCCTCCTGCTGCCTCCCGTATCATCCCACCCATATTTGAATAATCACCCCCCTTTAAGATGATCTTCTGTGACTTTTGCTTTTTGGTGTTCTCCCTTCATTATTTTTTGAATGTTAATATGAACATATTATTTCAATAATAATAATAATACTGATTAAAAACTCACAATGGGTAATGAATGAATGAATATTCTCAGTTTCAGATTTTCTCAAGTGGTGTAAGCTCAGAATCCATGAGCAGATGTGGATACGTTTCTTCACCTCCCCAGGAGCAGTGGGCACTTGCCACACACTGCTCAGGGACTCACGTCAGTGTAAGTCAGGAAAAACCCAGGCCATACGGAGAAAACTTGAGTCATATCTTTCACCCCCAGACCTCAACTAGGAACCACTAGCGATTACGAGAAGCATGGGATGTAGCATTCCTTTTCCCACACACCCCTTGTTCAGAAGCTCAGAATCTTCACCCTCTTCCTGTCCATCATGTGGCCAAGAATTCCCTTCGCTCAGGCTTCTGTGATGAAAGAAAGGCAGGGAGTTTGGTTACTTTTTGGCTCTGCCTCTTATTTGCCTATGCGCATCCAGGTAAGTAAACTAGCTTCCTGGCATGGTATCCTTCCTGTGAACTTTTGACAATGGGACCGCCTCTTGAGGCTTCTGTGAGGCCTCTGTGAGATAACATGATATTAAATAGGAGCATTTTCCCTTTCTCCTCTTCCTATCATTTAGCTCTAGCACTGGTGGTTCCGTCTGTTCTCTCTCTGACAATCTCTGGGGACAATGCTCTAACCCCTGGGCCTCACAGAGGGCTTGTGGGAAGGGGTGTGGATGCACCGTGTCTCATTTCCGTAAATGTCCCTGGGCTGGTTGCTTCACCTGCCAAAGCCTCTTTAGCCTCAAGTATCAAGTGGACACAGTTGTGCCTACCTCTCAGGGCCACTGTGAGAACTAGGAGGGGCTATGGCTGTGAAGACACTCTGTACATGGCCAGTGCTCTGCAACATAGGTGAGAGACGGTAGTTTAGAGCCTTAGACAATCTGCTCAGGATCTTCTCATCTAGACAGCACAGCTTCATATTCACATCTGAGATATGGGTTCTCATTGTCCATGAATGCAAGCCAATTATATATAACTGTACCTAACATCTAATAGTACAACAGCGGTATCTGTTGTTCACAGAGGGTGTATTCTGCAGCAGACCATGCTGTGCCCAGGTCGGGGGTGGTGGGGGTGGTCAACATGGATGACGAAGAGTATTTATCACTGAGCTTATTTACAAATGTTGATGTATGGGGGTCATAAAAAGCCAACCGGACTCCAGTCAGCTTTACAATAGTTTTTAAATGATCTACAGGCAATGCAGCCCCTTTTTACCTGCACTCCAGGTAAACCTTTGCCAGACACTGCTGGGGGCAATCTGTGTAGTAGGAAGTTCCAGCAAGATTTCTTCATTTAATATTCACGCCAACCCTGGGAGGGAGGTATGCTGCTTTTCCTCTGCTTGTTCACTAATAAGGGAACTGAGGTGCAGTTGATGACCCTGTGTCCAGGTCCAGGGAAATGCACTTGAAAACCATTCTGACTGAGGCTTGGATGGTCCCTAGCAAAGCATCATGGAGCAGGGTCCTACCAGGGCTCTGCTGGTTTGAGGCAGGAATTGACCTGCGTCACTCACTCTGGACTCCCTCTCTCCACCTATACATGTCCCTTGCAGGGAGCACACCTTAAAACCATTACAAAAGAGCCAAATCCATGTTTTGTTGGAGGAGAGATCTGGTCCCTGCTCGTGCCGTCATCAAGCAAGCCATTTTCCTGGCATGGCCAGCTTTGGCTGAACAACTGCCTCATGCTGTAGGAATCTTACTGCATATTCCATGGCCCGATCAAGCTGCTCTGGGTGACCGTGCGTAGGCTTGGTGTGGAAGACAGAAGACCCCGGGCCCTGCTGGGCAGCAGCCCCAGCTCCTGTCCTCCGGGAGCAAGCAGAGGTTAAGAGCTACTGTGGAGCCAAGGTCCGGGGCAGCGGGGCTGTGACCACACTGCGGTCAGAGCCAGTAGGCCTTCTGGAAATATCCCAGCTGTGGCTTGGTTCTGTGCTCTGGGGAAATGGCAGCTTGCAGGCTGTTCCAGGCTAAGAGACAGTCATTTATGGATAAATCAAGTTCCAAACCTCTCTTTGACTTCATTTCAATTATTTAGGGTTATTATGGGAATTCTAAGGGATGACTTGAACTGCCTCAACCCATGAACCAAGAATAGGAACCAACCACTCAACTGGACAAATCCTCAACCAAATCCCCATGTTAATTTTCTGTAAATGCGACTCAGATGAAATCAACGTTGTTTTTGTTTTCAAACAAGACCAAACCCAAATGGATCGGTTGAAACCTGAATCAAACCTCTATGTGTTCTAAAATTAATGGGCCAGAACAAAATTGGAAAATAAAAACTGATTCTGAATAAAAACACCATTTCATCAGGTTTGTTGGACCAGGATTTTTTTTTAATGTCTTAAAAAAAACAGGAAAAAATCCAAATATGGACATAATAATTACTCATTGCAAAATATTCAGCAAAATTAAGACAGTTTAAAGTTGAATATTATCTGTAATTTCACCACTGGCATATTTTCACAACTTTTTTCACTGTGCTTTCCCCCTTTTTACATGAATGTGACTATTTAGGTAATAATAAATATTTAATCACCTCATTTTAAGAAGGATACTTCATGGAAAAGTTCCATATTAACATTTAGAAAGCCACATCATCATTTTAATGGCTGCAGAGTATTCATTGGCCATATCCTGGTTTGTTTCACGAATTCTCTGTTGGTAGTTATTTAAGTTACTTCCACTATTTTACTTATACAAATAATGCTTCAATAAATAGCTTTGCACATGAATATTTGTACCCTGAACTGATTATTTTGGATAAATTATCAAAGTGTTTCTAAGTCAAAGAATACATATATTTTTTTATTTTTCATACATATTTCCAGATTTCCCCCCAGAAACATCATAACGGTTCTCATTCCCACCATCTGTTGATAGAAATGTTGATTTCCCCATCTGCTGGCTACCAGTGACGTGCCAGAGATGTTTGTCACTCTGTCTGTCTTGCCAGAACGACAAAGGGAACCACTGCGCCCACAATAATAGGATGACTAACTGTCCCAGCTTGTCTAACAACTGAAGAAGGTCCTGGGACATGAGACTCAGTTCTAAAACCTGGAAAGTCCCAGGGAAACTGAGATGAGTGGACGGCCCTAAGTCACCACAACTCTCAACAACTGTGCAGCCGGGAACTTATGAGAGCCACGTGAGAGTGTTGCTACAGTTGACTGGACCAGGAATGAACACCTGGGTGAAGGATGGCTGATTACCTGGCATGGAGAGATGATCTGAACCAAAAGGACTTATTCTTTGGGGACTTTGCTTTGGGAACAAGGAAAGAATGTGTCAGTGGACTAAAGGGGTTGGACTACGGCATCACCCAAAGGACTGTGGGAGAAGAAACGAGGAGTAAGGAAGAGCACTGCTCATGAGAGGCCGAGAAAGGACAGAGTAACTGTGTTGTGTTGATGGAAGCAAGATTTTCCAATGTTCCTGACCTCCCCAAGGGCTTCCTCGTTCTCCTCCTCTGATTCCTGTGCAACTGTCCTCAGACTAAATGCTCATGCGCTCTACCCCTCATTAACTCACTATCACTTGAAGGAACCTCAGTCCCTTGAAGGCAGGAGGCCTGTTCAGCACTCCTGGTACTGCCCATCATTTTCATCTTTGCCAATCAACCCGATTGGCCAAAATGGACTTATCAAATGTTGTTAAATGTTTGCATGTACTGAATAAGACCAAATTTGAACATCTTCTTGGAAATACATGCTTCTGGGGTTTAGGCAGTGGGCCAGGGGCAGGTGAAGAGTGAGGTATAGGATCTTCTGATGGGGAGTCTGACGCCTGGTCTTCAGCTTGGCAAGCTGCCTCCCCTTTCCAGCCCTGACTCTGGCCTGGCTGTGGTTGTGTAGGCTCCTGCCCTGCTTCCCGGTTCTTCAGGCTTTTTAAGCCCAGTCTGACACTCTCGCTCAGATTAAATCCATCTCTGCAGCTGAGCAGGAAGGACTTCACCCTGGCCTTCCAATCAAGGTTGCCTCTGAACTTGCTCTTCCCTCTGCTAGGAGCACTCGTTAGTTATCCCACGGCCAGAGGCTTGTTTTCATTCCTGTTTCTGCTCACAATCAGCTCCTCAGAGTAGCCTACCCTGTCTCATTTCATGTGGCTTCCCCCTCCCTAACTCCCCAAGCACTCTCTGTAACATTACTGTTTTATTTTCCACATAGAACTGTCATAGCATATGATTAACTTTTGTTTGTCTCCACCACCGGATGTAAGATCCTTGGGACTTGTCTAGTATGATATGCTCTCTGCATTCCCCGTGTCTAAGACAATGACTTGCAGGTGAGCAGGCACTAACCGACTATGCTAATTAATTAATGAAGGGAAGAACACTCACTGCAGCAAAGGTGGGGTGGGCCCCTTATCGTAGTCGACTTGAGGGGGAGAGTTGATGAGTTACTGAGCTTACAGGACCACGTGATTTGGGGTCCAGTTGTATTTCCCAGGACACTTGACATGGTTTGTTAGCTTCAAACTCTCCAATGGCTTCCCATTGCATTTAGAACAACAAGGCATGCAGCGGTTGACCTCTGCTAACCTTCCCAATCTCTTCTGCTTCCCTTTGCCCCTTTCTCACTGTGCTTCAGCCCCACTGGTCTTCCCTGAGTTCTCTGAGTCAGCTCTGTCCTGCCTCTCAGCCTTTGCATACATGGTTCCCTCTGTCTGGAATGTCCTACCTCCTGTTTTATCTGCAGCCCAGGGAAGCTTCCTGTGACCCTCATACTAAAGTATCCTCCCCTGGGCTTGGCCTCCATTGCTTCCACCTGCTCACTCACTTTACACATGTGTCCACCACTTTATTTCCTTATTCTCTTGCTCATTTGCTTTTAAATTATGTGTCTCCCCCCACCTGCCCCCTTCACCATGCATTTTAAGCTTCATGAGTGGAGAGATCATCTTTTGGGGGAGTTCTATTACTATACTCCTAAACATATACCAGAAGTTTGATAAATATTCAATGGGTAAATGAATAAATGAGTATTTTGAAATCAAAGCCAGCCACTGCAATAAACCACCTCCAACATTTACATCCAATACTGTATACCAAATTAACTCATTCAGTCACAGATAACTTCTGCATTTAAATCATCTTCAAGAATATACTGGAGAGTTATATGCTCAAGATTAAGCACTGTGGGCTTTACAGGAAATGTTTCATGGGCTTTAAGCTTTAACCTAAATTGAAAATGCTTCCATGTCCTGCAGGGAGCACCTTCAGGGTCTTGCTGTACTTCTCGTGACTTCGGTGGGCCCCAGCTCATTTTTGAAGATCACCCGGGCCCTGTCTTTGGGACATTTTTTAAATCCTCACCCAAGGATATATTTATCAATGAAAGAGAGAGAGAGAGAGAGAGAGAGAGAGAGAGAGAGAGAGAGAGAGAGAGAGAGTGGGGACACGGGGAGAGAGAGAAAGAAACATCAATTGAAGACAGAAACAGATCAGTTGCCTCCTGCGTGTGCCCCAACTGGGGATCAAAACCCACAACCTATGTATTTGCCCTGAACAGGGATTGAACCTGCAACCTTTTGGCGTACGGGATGATGTTCCAACAAAATGTGGGACGTTTTGATGCTCCTTGCCCAGGTGGGCTGGCCTCCATTCAGACTTGACAGCATATCTCAGCAAACAGATGTTCCACAGGAAAACCCCAAATCTGCCTCCCTATCAAGGGAATCCAGACCACAGAAAGCAGAATGCTGACTAAATCTCCTCAAGGTTACCTTCCCAGTGACCAAGTCCTTTGAGGCTAGAAAGAGGAATTCCTCCAAGATCAGCACAGGGAGCATGGGAAGGCTCTCTGGCCTGATTCTTTACGCGGCTTGGAACAATGGCCTCCTGGCAGAGATGACCACCTTTTCCTGAACACCCTTAGCTGATAAGGGTACCTTGGTGGAAAAGCAGCCAATTCGCAGCTATCCAAAATGATTTTGGATTTCAGCTGAAATAATCTCTTTTTAAGCAGCAAGGTCTGAAGATCCTTCATGCTAAGTGGGAGTGAAGGGGCCCAGGCTCTAGTCTGATGTCTTCCAGATGACGGCTGTATGACTCTGGACAGGCCAATTCCCCTCTGTGGGCCTCAGTTTCTCCATCTGTAAATGCAAGTTAGTCGGCCTGGTCTCTAAGGGTCCTTCCATATCAGTTTTAGTGGTTCTCAATCCTGGCTGCAGGTTAGAAATTGTCTTGGGGAGTGAGTGGACTTCAGACGCTGTTTTTTTTCTTTTAAGTGTTCAGGAGATTCTGAAATCTGGGGTAATCTGGAGTGCCAGCCATGGCTGATGACAAGTAGGAAGACAGGATGTGGACCATCTGAGATTTTTAGTAACTTTTCTGCTATTTTCTAGAACTGTCTCTGGCAACTAGATGACTACATTCTAAGTAGAGCTCATGACCTGCCCACTAATTATTTAACAAACTCTTTTAAAATTGTTACCTGAATCTTGTTCAAACACCCTCCCTTTAAACATAATCTCTGAGTAAGACAGGTTTGTGCTGCCATTTCCCAACTATGCGATGTTGGGAAAATTCTTTGATCTTTTGTTTCCTTATTTTTAAAATGTGGGTAATATTTATACCACTTCAAGGGTTGTTGTGAAAATTAAATAAAGTAATATACATAAAGCATCTTCATGGTGGGCATAGTAGATGCTTAATTAATACAAGTTTCTCTCACTCAGTTTCCCTTGGCATTTAGTTTAAAGTATGACAACTTTTTTCCAAAGGATGTTTTTAGGAACATTGTTTCCCCCAGGATGATAAGGGAATTTTATTGTAAATATATTAGGAAAACCCCCATGCCATAGACTCTTCTCGAAATGGTATTCGGTTATATACTGGTAAACCAGCTCTCTGAAAAAGATGAAAACGAAACCCTTATCTGTAGCACCTGCTGGTCTCCACAGTATAAATACTCCCACCACAGCCCATTTTGAGTTGCCAGTGTTGCATCGTTGAATGTGGTTTGGTGAAGAGACCTGCAGAACTGGCTCTCTTGAGCCAGTTGTTAGTATGTTATAGCTTCTGATATGTCCGGTGGTGATGAAAGCTGTGTAGCTTTACTTAGCTCAGTATTTCCCAGATATATTAGACAATGGAACCCTCTTTTCTTGTAATACCTCTTGACACCCTATGGAACAGGTGCACCTGGGAACACACTTTGGGAACTACTGTGAATATCTTACGTTCTTTTTTCCTAAAAATTCAACAACATGCCATCATTTAAAAAAGTAGAAGTGTGCTTTGAGCAATTAGGGGCAGTGTGCAGAGAAGAAAAGCCACAGCTTTCTCCTCTAGGAGGAGATTCAAGGTGATACCCATGCAATGACTGGTGAACAACAGCTGAGCTGGAGCTGAGGCTCTGATGCTCAGTGCCAGGGACTGGGAGGCCTGAAGAAGCGGAGAGGCCCTCTGCCAGAAGAGGCTAACAGCCTGAGAGCCAGGAGAGCGCAGAAGGTTCTGGGGGAGATGGGAGGGGAGAAAGGCTATGGGAAGTGGACAGAGCCTGCACCAAGTCCTGGACAACAGAATGAGTGCGCGGTTGGTCAGGCCGCCCCATCTCACCCAGCTTCCTGCAGGGTCTCTCACCTGGAGCAGTGGGAGCACCCATCTCCAGAGACCAAAGTTCTGTCCTAGGTCAATTCATCCCTCCAGGGGTCCTTCCTGTCCAATAGTGCTTGGGCGTGCTTCTCTTTGCTATATCTGTGTGTATGTCTATCTAACTGTCTGCGATTCAGACGACTCCCCAGGTAGCCAGGTTCCTTAGTGGAACCTCTGGAAAACTTGAGAGTTTCATTATCTTCAGTGGGAGAAGGTACTGGAGGAGAGACACACGTTCACCCTGGAGCTCCATGCGGAGAGGAGGGTGGCCCTGTCAACCAGTAATAGCTGTAACAGGCACATACACAAAATTGACCACTTTAATCATTTCAAGTATATAGTTCAGTGGCATCAAGCATGTTCACATTGTTGTACAACCATCAACAGCATTCATCTTCAGAGTTTTTACCTCCACAAACTGAAGCTCTCTGCTCCTTCGTGACTAATTCTCCACTCACCTCTCCTGCTATTACTTATTGATACTCCTTAGGTCTTGGGCACCGTTTTAAGAAACTAATATGCATTAAGTCATTTAATCCAGATATAACCCTATGAGTAACTGTCTCCACTTTACATGGAGATGAAGAAATGGAGGGTAAGTAACCTGCCCAGGGCCATAGAGCTGGCAGCAGCAGAGCCAGCAGTGAACCCATGATGCAATGCCTTCTGTCTACTTCACAGCCAAGGTTAGATTTACCTCAGACTCAGAAAGAGGAAAGACCCCCTTTGAGGCCCCTTGAGGCTCCTGGGTACATGAAGGCTGGAACCCCTCAGCCTTTGGGGGACCAGTACTTGACATTGCCCACCTCTGCCATATCAGATGACCAGGCCCCCAGCAGAGGAGATTGGGGTAGCCAGACCACCCCAGGCAGTGAAGGCTGTGCCTGTGGCCGGGAGGGATTTCTGCCTTTCTGAGAGCTGTCAGCTAAAAATGTTGGATGGAGTGGGACCAGGTGTGGCAGCCACAGCCTCTGAGGTGGCTCTTTATTCTGGGGATGGTGATGGAAGGTAAAGGGTGATGTCAGCCTTGGGCAAGCTGAGGGCTGGGGCCAAAGAAGCAATTGGCAAGACAAGCTCTTGGCAGAGATGGCTTGCTCTGCACTTGAAGAGAGCCACCTCTGAGCTGCCTCCAGTGCACAAGAATAGTCAAGATGGGAAGTGGAGACAGAGGTGAAGGGTTCTTGGCTGGATACAGATTTGTGGGATCTGAGAGGCAAGGCTCGTGAAACAAACTCCACGGGGGATCTGACTTGGAATGGAAGCCCTGGTCTCAGTTCCCACATGGAGGCTTGCATGGCCTCACCCCTTTGGTGGCCTCGTCTTAAACCTTGCATGCAAACTTGTGTGTAGCTTTGTAAGTTCAAAACATCTAATATCAAGGCTGTTTCAGTCCCAATCACCCGAAGCCCAGAGAGAGATCTGAGGCGACTAGCTTGTGTTGTTTCCTTGGCCTTCTTGGAATTAGACTCTCCCAAGCATCTCCTCAAAGTGAGAAGAACAAGAATTTAAACTTAGGTCTTTTTTTTTTTTTAATCCAAGGCTCATTGATCCAGCCTGCCTTGCTCAAGGTCACATACCTAGAAGATCCAAGGCTAGAACCCACGTCTTCCAGGCCTCAACCTAGTGTTATTTCCCCCTGCATGACGGACAGCATCAGGATTCTCAGTGATCTGGCACCAGTGGGCTCACCGAGCAGCTGAGAAGACCGAGACCCATAGTCCACAAACCAGGTCTTGTGGCCTCAAAGCCAGTGGCCTTCCCACTGTGCCATCCCACACCTGGCACCTTGGCAGCCTCCAGAATAAGAAAGCTACTGCTTTTATTAATTGCTGTTGCCCATCTTCGCTTCCAGGCCTAAAAAGAAAACTCAGCATCACTGGAAGGCCTATAGCTCAGAAGTCCCCCTCTCCAAGGCCCCTTCCAACCACCAACGTGGACTCTGATTTTTGTCCCCCCTGCCCCCACATCAACAAGCCCTTTCCTCTGCTGTTGAGACAGCTCTGTGGCCCAAGAGAGAGGGGAAGGGAAAGGCCCCACAGTGCAGCCATTCACATCCAGTTTCTTGGGGGCTTTCCTTTGCCTCCTATGCTCTCAGAGCTGTGGCCAAAGCCAGAGAATCTGTTTCTCATTAGCTGTACTTTTGCTGTGCAGTGAAGTGCTCTTTGAACCTGTGGGAGCAGGAAAGCCATTTACACCCCTGAGAGGACAGGGACGCCAGCCTGGCCAGCACATTCCTTTGGTTCCTTTTATCTGCTGGGTGGAGCTCTCAGCGGGGGATGCTGCGGCCATATCCCGGTGCAGACAGGAGGAGAGGTGGTGTGTGGGGTGAGCAGGAGAGGAAGCAGGGGATCCTGTCCCTCTCTCAACTGTGGCAGGAGAAGCAAACTCCCACTGGAATTGTCTGCCCCCTTTCCCCGTCCCCATCTTCCTCCTGATACCTCCTTTCTACTGAGCAACTTCAATAAACCTCTAGAAGTCATTCGTCTGTTTGTACATCTATCCCTCCCTTTCTCCCCCCCTCCCTTCCAATGGGAACTTGGGAGTGCAGAGTCAGAACCAGGAGAGTCCTTTGATATAACCTGCCTCCTTCCCCTTTGGTTCACTGATGGAGGATCTGAAGCCCAAAGAGTTAACTTGTTCCAGGTCACACAGTAAATCCACTCGACAAACATTTATGGAGCCAGTGCTTTCAGGTGCCAGTCCCCACTCCCCCTCCCACTGGAGGTTCACCATGGATACAGAGGTGAAAACATGTACCTTCTGTCTTAGCCTTCACAATCATGCTAGTGCTGGGGGCAGATGGTAAACGAGTGACCAAATACACAAACATGATAACGTTAGATGATGGTAAATGCTCTAAAAAACCCAACAGAGGTTCCTCTCTAAGAGAACTAGCTGGAGAGCAGGGGCTACATGTAAACATGGTGGTTGGCTAAGTCTCTCTGACAAGGTAACTTTTGAATTTAAACCTAAGTGGTAACAAAGGGCCAGTCACAGGTACACGTGAGCATTACGGGCAGGAGCCAATGAGCAAGAGGAGGGAGAGTGCTACCAGGTGAGGGCTGGCCCCAGAGGGGTTAACGATCATGTACAAAGTTTAATCTTGGTCCATGGGAGTCACGGAGGGTTTGAAGCAGGAGGCTGACACAAAGGGTTCTGAATTCTCAAAAGCATCCCTCTGGCTGTGACTTAGGGGAGGCAGGGGGCGGGTGGCAGGTTGCACACAGGAAGCTGCTTGGAGGCTACTCAGGGTGGAGGATAAGTACAAGACGATGGTGGCTCCTGTCACCCGGCCCATGGTGGTGGTAGCCAGGTGGACAGGGGAAGGCAGAATTAGGAAGCATGTGGGGACAGAGACGAAGAGTTGACATAATTTGCTCATGGATTAGGTGTGGGCTGTGAAGAAAAAAGAGGGATGGAAGGTTTTTGCCTGAGTGTCCTGGGTACAGGGTCATGGCCCGTAGTGAGATGGGGAAGGCTGGGAGCAGCAGGTTTAAAGAGTTCTTTCTGGGAGAATTAAGCTGCAGATGCCTCTCAGGTACTCAGGTGGTGCCGAGAAGGCAGATGGATGGAAGTGTTCAGTTAGTGACCAAGGCTGGCCATTCAGGTGCCCATACAGGAGCTTGTACACAAATTCACAGTGGGGGTGGGGCTGGGCGTGAGAGTGGTAGCGTCCACTCTGACAAGGGGCTCTTAAGAAGGTACTGCCCCCCTTTCACCTCCAGACCAGGGAGGGACCTTTGGAACTATCAGGATTCCAACTGGAGTCCCTCCCTGGTAGAAACAGACCTAGACGACAGACCTAGATGGGGATGGAGGTGGGGGTTGGGTAGAGGGGGCAGAGATCAGACTTCTGTGGGAATAATAATAATAATAACAACAACAACAATAATAATAATAATAAAGCCTCTGTTAGGGAACTGTCTTGCTCCTTGTTCATGAATAATCATCATCTCCAATGCTCCACAATCTCTGGGAGAATAGCAGCCTGGGTCTAATTAGCCCCATTTTATACATGAAGAGACTGAGCTTCCAAAAATTCTGTGATATCTCCAAGGTCTTCCAGATGAAGGGTCTAAGATTCAAACCTGCGCCCTCTGAGACCAGTTTGCCTCCACCCTGTTCAACATTAAGCACTCTGCCCCCAGAAAGGTCTTACTTTGCAAAAGCTAGCAGGGTGGGCTCTAAGGCCAAATTGCCAGGGTTCAATGCCTGATTTGACCCCTTTTGGGTGCTGTGGCCACGGGCACATAAGTCCACCTCACTTCTGTTTCCCATCTGTAAAGTGGCCCACTTTGGGATGTTATTACGAGTGTTAAGAGAATATTTATAAAGTGCTTAGAACTGCGCGGAAAGTGCTATGTATGCGTTGGCTACTACTGATGAAATTACTCTCATACAGATGCTTCTCGATTTACGATGCGGCTTTTGTCCCGACAAACCCATGGTAAGTTGAAAATAGCAGAAATCGAAAATGCATTTAATAAAATAGCCAATCAAACATCATAGCTCAGCCTCGCCTACCTTAAACATGCACAGAACACTTACATTAGCCTAAACCTTGGCAAAACTATCTAACCCAAAGCATATTTTATAATAAAGCATTGAGCATATCATATAATTTATTATGAGTATTGCTTTTGCACCATCACAAGGTTAAAAAATCATAAATCAAACCACCCTAAGTCACGGACCACCTGTGCGCACTGAGCAGCCTAACCCAGAGACCTGGGGGTGCCTGGAGCCTAAGGGGGGAAACCACCTCCACCCATGTAACACATGGGGAAGCTGAGACTCAGAGAAGGGCAGCGAGGCAGCCTCCTAAGCAAGTTAGACCCATGAATGAGGCCGGTAGAAGACCTCTCTCCATACTTCCTGAAAGGCCCTACCCAGCAGACTATTTCTTTCTCCTGGAGACAGACTTCCAAGCTTTCTATGCCCTTAAATTCATGTGGAATTTCTGCTTGGGGCTGGGCCCCCCTCGAGGACCCCACCACCCCTTTATGAAAATAGAGTGGAGTCATTCGGCAAAACCTCAACCTAATGCTTTTAAGGAACTGGCAGGTTGAAATAGGAAACTGTTCTAAGTAAAAACCACAGAAACAGCACATGTTTGTGGCTCTCCACAGCTGCCTGCGTCCTCAGCGGGAGGCTCTAGGGAGGGGGAGCTGCTGGCCCTGCCACGTGAAAAGGCCTGGGAGCCTGGCCCTCCTGCTACCCACTGAGGGTGGCCATGTGACAGCAAATGTGACATCTCCTGGGAATGATATTTTCAGGTCAAAGCAAGGTGAGGTGGGCAGATAGGCTACCAGAACTGGAAACGCAGAAGGCTAGTGTCAGAGCAAAATTGCTCTTTTCTGTGCAAGCCCCTCATGCTGTATCTGTTGAAATGGAGGCCCAGAGAGGGGAAGCAACTTTCCTAAGTCACCCAGCAAGGAGTGGTGAAGCAGAGAAGAACCCTAACACCCAAATCCAATCTTCTTTAACAATACCCTCTTGCTGAATAGGGCCCGTATACACCTTCCAATATAGGGTAATTGTTCCAGAGCATAAACACTGGGTCAGAGTTCAACCTGGGCTCTGCTCTTTTCCTGGCTGGGTGATCTTAGGTAAGTTACTTAACTTCTCTGTGCCTCCATAACATTAAAAAAAATAATAAAATGGCAGATAATAAGACTATTTACCTAATAGGGTTGCTGGGATGACTCCATACAATAGTCCATGTGAAGCTCTTAGATTGGTGCCTGACACATAGTAAAAACTCATTAAAATTTTTATTTTTTAATGTATTAAATGTCCAGTAAATGTCAACCACTTTGCCCCCAAAGGTGTCTGTGGGGGAGACAGAACAGTAAGTTTTGTTACATCGCCAGGAATGCTTTGACAGCAGGAAGTCAGGATGCCCTGACTCAGGCGAAGGGCCTGACCTGTGAGCACACGGACACCGAGAGGAGTGGGCAGGTCAGACACCTGTGAGACATCTATGAGGTGTAGAGATGAGAACCCAGGTCCAGGGGACTTTTCCCACTGCATCACGCTTTTTGCTCCTTTTGAAGATGATGCCAGTAGAACATGCTTTGGTTTCCCGGGAGTGGGGACACATCGTACAGAGCCATCTCCATTCTGTTGCCTGCCACCTCCACTATCTGGCTAAGGGCTGGGATGCCCTTTGAGGTCATAAATCAGAATCTAATGATTTCTGGTGAAGTCTGTCACAACATTTAGGTCCTAATCTCTACACGTAAAAACTCAGTGTGCTGGCCAAAACCATGGCTTCCCCCAAAGATGTCCACATCCTATCCCCAGAACTTGTGAATTTGTTCTTACTGCCACAGTGGATTTTGCAGGTGTGATTCCCTTAAAGATCTCAAGATAGGGAGATGATCCTGGATTATCTGGGTGGGTGCAACGTGATAACAAGAGGGAGGCAGGAGAGTCAGAATCGGAAAAGATGTGGGTTCTGAAGTAGAGGTTGGAGAGATGCGATGAAGGGGCCAGGAGCCAAGGGAGGCAGGTGGCCCCTGGAAGCTGGAAATGACAGGAAAGGATTCTCTCGTGAGCCTCCACAGGGAACCAGCCTTGCTGACTGGCCCACTGCAGACTTCCATCCTTCATGACTGCAAGAAAATCAAGTCATGTTGCTTTAAGCCACCAAGTTTGTGGTAATTTGTTATGGCAGCCAGAGGAAAGTCATACATTTAGTCAACATTTGGCGACTCTGCCTTAATCCGACCTTGGCCATCTCAGCCCTGCCCTTTGTTATGTGTATTTTGGGTTTATTTTTAGCCCGAATAGGAACAAGGGCTCCAGAGCAGGCCTCTGGTGGGAGGCCCTGCTTGCTCCGCCCAGCATTTACTTCCCTTTCTCCTTACTCTTATCCCAGGAGAGGGTGTTGGCAAAAACAGGAATACATAAGATGTGCAAAGTGAGCTCTCTTCTCCATTTGCCTACAAAAGATTCAATAAAGTCTAGATTTCTCACTAATAACCCCACGTGGATTTTTTTGGGGGCACTCAGAAGGGTTCTGAATTCTGTGTCCATGTTTACCATCGAGTGTCATGCTTGTGAGATGTGGCATTTGTTGTAATGTTGCAATGTATGGGCTGTTTTGATAGTAGACTGTGTGTGTGGTGCAGGACTTGTGGGGAAGCCAGGCGACAGCCAGGCTAACAGCACAATAAAGCATTCTGGTTTGGCTGTGGCTGATACAGCTCACAGTTTCCCCCTGACCCCAACCACATACATCCATATCAATCTATGTTTTCATATCTAGGGGCTTATGTTTTGCAAGGTAGAGGGGGTTGAGGGAAGACATGGTAAGGCAAACAGACTATGGAAAGGCACAAAATGGTATCTGAGCTTGTCAGGTCCCTGTCTGAATTACATCCTCAAAGGAGAGGAGGCTTAGAGGCAAAACCCAGTGGAACAACTTAAGGGTGACTTGGAGACTTGGGTTACAGAGCAGAACTAGCCTCTTAGTGGCCCTGTCTTTTACTCTTACCATCCCACGACCTGTTTTCAAAAATCCACCCAGAGGAATCTTCTAAGGATGTAAATCTGATAAGCCTCCTCCCCTGCTTAAGACACTTCAATTCTTCCATTAAACTCGTAATGAAATTCAAGCTCCCTATCATAGCCCACCCTCACCTACCTCTCCAGCTTCATCTACCACCAGTTCTCTCTGTCCCGGTGCTTGGGCCACAGCGGCCTCTCTGTTCCCCAAGCATGTCTGCTCTTTTATGCCTTAGGGCTTTGGCTCCTGTTCCTCCCTTTCCCTGGAAAATCCTGCCCTCTAGACCTTTGCATCTTGGTTGCTTCCAATAATTTGGGTCAGAGAAAACATTACTTTCTCAATCAAGCCATCCTTGACCTTAGAGCTCTGTTTGGGTTTCCTCCAAGCAGACATCAAAGGGAGACTGGGTGCAGGTGCCTTATTTGCAAGGTGATCTGAGCACACACAATCAAGAGCGCCAGGAAAGTATAAGAGAGCTGGGCATGTTAACAGGGTGTGTTACTGAGTTGCTTATGCCAGTGGGAAACATCAGTCCTGCTGGGACCTCTGGGTATTATGTAGAACATGCCTCAGAACTGTCCCACCCAGAGAAGGGAAGCAAAAGCATTAACCCACTGGCTCTTTCCCTGCCCCGGGGGTGTTCACACTCCTGTGGCAGAAGAAGCCCTCACAAGGAGAGATGGAGAAATGCAGGTGGGATGGTGTCTGTGTGCCTGGGAACTTACCATTGCAGGTGCCAGTGAATCCATGCTGGGCTGAGGAAGTGTGGGGTGGGGCATTGCAATGTCTGATATACCATCCTACCCAGTGCTTTTCCACCCCGGCAACTGCCTTTATTTTCATCCTATTTCTTTTGTCTCTCTGAAATTTTCCTGTTTGTTTGCTCAGCTACCCACTGTCTATTTTTTCACAGCCCAAACTGGAACATCAGCTACACAAGACCAGGGGACTATCAATCTTCTCCACCATTGTCTCTCCAGGCTTTTTTCACCAGTGCCTGGTGAAAAGCAGACCATCAGTAAATATTAGATGAACGAATGAATGTGTTGTTTCTAGGTACAGAAGCATGGCATTGATTCCGTGGGGAAGTGACTCCAGGCAGCCACGAAGATGATGAACATAAACAGAGGGCGAGATAGCAAGGGGGAAAGAGGTGACTGACACCCACATGTCATTATAGATGAAAGAAAGTTTTATGGGCAGGTGTCACCACCTTTGGGGAACTCTCCAAATTAACTGGGGACTACACTAATGGGGACTACCATGTGTTTGGGAGCTTCCAAGCCAGTAGTTGTAACACTAGTAAACGTACTGATGTTTGTACAAACACTTGCTCTTTCAATAAGTTAAAGTGGCTTCAAGGTTATCCCTATCATGACATCATTCTCACCGGCTCACAGTCCAATCTACTTTCTTGAGAGGGAGATAAGTTGAATTTACAGAACGCACTTACTCAGCAGGCATGCAAAGCATGATCCATCTTATCGGTGCTGCAGAGGGGCTATGTGTTGAATGTAATTGGAGTCCCTTCTCTTTCACTTGCCTGGGGAATGACCTTGGGCTAGTTATCCTACCTCATTAAGCCTCAGTTTCTTCATTTTACATGTGCAAAATGACAGTGAGAACAACTATCCAATAGGGTTATGGTGAGGGCTTAATGAGCTATCGGTATTGCTTAATAACCTATTCTAAATATGAGCAGCAGTCCATATAGTGAGCACTTTCCATATTTCTACTACTGATGATGTTGATAATAATGGTGAAAGTTTAGATTGTTCTGGAGGACAATGTGCTCAGGCTCCAAACTACATCCCAGGGTAAGTAATACTTGCCCTTGGAATCACAGTACATCAGCACCAGTAGAGAACTTGGAAGCTACCTAGTCTATTGCCCTTAAACAGTGACATTGTCTAAGAAAAGAATAGCCATCATAAAAGGGGCTGCCATTCGGAGGGTACCGTGAATATTTTCCAACCCGCTGGCCCAAGGGAACTGTTGCAAGGTGGCTGCAGCAGGATGTCTGAGTCTGGGACTGTCAAACATTCTCTGCGACAGACCCTTTACTCTGACACTTTTGAGACACTTGTTAAACAGCCACTGGGTAGTGCTGCGGTTTCCCACATGTTTCTGCTTTCAGAGAAATGATGGGCTAGACATGCAGATTACAGGGTTTTCTCATTTCAGCTGAGACTGTCATCATGAATGAACAGCTTGGCATCCTGATCTCAGTTCAATTTCCTGCATATCTTGACGGGAGAAGATGAACTGACGATGTCTTTAAGAGTGATCTGGCCTAAGTGCTCACTATGTTCTCAATTTCACTTTTATACAATAATGTTGTAAGTTTGGTTAATGTGTACCCACTCCTCAATGGTGTATTTGTTTGGCATTTGCTAAAAAATCTGAATTTGGAACACTAATCCAAAAGAAGTTATGCACCCCAATGTTTATAGCAGCACAATTTACAATAGCCAAGAGTTGAAAGCAACCTAGATGCCCATCAGTAAATGAATGGATCTAAAAACTATGGTACATTTACACAATGGAATTCTATGCAGCAGAAAGAAAGGAGGAGCTCCTACCCTTTGCAACAGCATGGGTGGAATTGGAAAGCATTATGCTGAGTGAAGTAAGCTAGGCGGTGAAAGACAAATACCATATGATCTCACCATTAACAGGAACCTAAACAACAAAACAAATGAGTGAGCAAAATATAACCAAAGACAATAAAATACAGAACAGGCTGACAGTGACCAGAGGGGACAGGGGAGGGAATTTCAGGGGAAAAGGGGAAGGATTTACAGGAACAAGTATAAAGGTCACATGGACAAAAACTAACAGGGGTGGAAATGGGAGGGAGGTGGAGAGCACTGGGGGGTGGGGGTGGGATGGGAGTAAAAGACAGAAAACTGTACTTGAACAATAATTAAATAAAAAGAAAGAAATCATTACCAATTTGCTAGGAAAAAAAATCTGAGTTTGGTACCTCCTGACCCACAGAAACTGTGATGTAATAAGTGGGTATTATCTTAAGCTGATGAAGTTATAGTAATTCATTACCAAATTAGCACAGAAAATTCAAAGCCCTCCTTGTCTCATTTTGGTGATTCAGGTCCTTGAATGCACATCTCTCTGGTTGCACCTATGCTATCTGTACCTTTGCCCAGAGCACCCTCCCTCCCCTTCACCTGTAAAACTCTCCCTCATCCTACGTGTCACCATGTCACTTTCCAGAACAGTCTTTTTTGATCCCCCGGACAGCTAAGTCACCTGACACAGGGTCCCAGAGCCTCCTGTGATTTTCTCCTCATAATCATCACAACTGTAATTATTTGCTAACCAGCTCTCTTCCCTGCTGGCCTGCAAACTTTATAATGGCAGGGACCACATCGGCCCCATCCACTAGGCCATCCCTCGGGCCTCCTGAGGCACAGAGTAGGTGATCAGCCAATGACTGTTGAGTGAAAGAATGCATGGAGTGGCAGGCAGGGGAAGGAGTCTCGCATTAAGAGTCAGGAACACAGACTTCCTGTCTGACCTCTGCTATGTGTCTTAAAGCCTCTGGGCATTTATGCTTCAGATGACATTTTGAGACTAAGATCCAAGCAGTCTGGGTGTTGGAGATATCTCTGCACCCAACTGTACTGGGTGACCTAGAAAAGGTCACTTCCTTTTTCTGGAGTCTCTGGCTGCACAATCAATAAATCTGGGATAAGGCTGCCAGCCAGTTTCTGGGGCAGTTGATAGAGGACAAGTGAGTAATGCCCAGGAAGTTCTCAGAAAGATACAGCTTCATAAAAGCCTATGGTCAGGTTTTTAGATTCAGGACACAACCCCAGCTCTTGGCTTGGCCAGCAGTGATGTGGAGGCCAGAGGTGAGGTAACTGCCAAGGCTGGGAGCCCTTGCCAGTGAAGGCCATGGCACGCCACCCCCTGCCCTGCAGCTGAACGCCTTTGTGTCTGAAGTAGGTGCCAGATCAAGACCAGGCTTGATTAGATGGAGAAGGTTTGTGGACTAAATTCCCCACACTAAATGATAAAGCCCTTAACAAGACTTCTAGATGTTTCTAAATATATAACTGAGATACAAGTACCAGAGGCACTGGTAAGATGCAATGGAAGCTATATGGTGTGTGTGATATTTAAGACTAGGGGCTCTGAAGGCTGATTTGAAAATCAGCTCCATGTTCAACTGGCTGTTAATGAACAACCTCTCCGGCCCTCAGTTTTCTCATGTGTAAAATGGGAACTAACTATAGTGCTGACTTTGTATATGAAATGTATTGAGGGGATTACTGAGAAATCCAAACAAAGAGCTTAACATAACGCCTGGTACAGAGAAATTGCTTAATACATGTTAGCTGTGACTGTTCTTCTTATTGTTGTTACTTTGTTTTTATTAAATTCCCTGTAGTGCTACAAGCACTTTCGCTTGCTTAACAGTAATGACAAACCTCTGTTTGGAAAGTGCTTTCAGGCACATGATCTTACTTTCTCATTAGACAGTAAGGCGGGGACTCGCTTTGTGGCAGCTCCTGCCTCTAGGTCAAGTCTTCATCCCCAGCATGTAGAGCAATGCCCAGCACATCGCAGCCTTCCAACAACCACTTGTAGGACTAATGGGACCAAAGGGATCTAAACAGAATTCTCAAACAGAGGTATTATTGGTGCCACTTTGCAAATGAAGGAGCAGAGTGATCTGCCCACAATCACTACCATTGTGAAGTCAGACTCCGATATGCCTGACTCCAAATCTGACCCTCTTTCCTCTTTCTACTACATTCTGCTTCCTGGTGGCTTCTCACACTCGCCTAATCCAGCAAGACAGTGTTGGCAGCAGAATGAAGTGGTAAGAGCATGGGCTCTGGAGCTAGAAGGGCAGGTTCAAATCCCAGGAATACCACTTCCCAGCACTGTGACCATGGATGTCACTCAATCTCTCTGTGCATCCTTCTCTTGTCAGTGAAGTGGGGACTAACAGTGGCTACACATCCTATGGGGTAGATCTTATTGTATGATTTATAGATGGGACTGTTCTATACAGGTGGGTCTAATCACCCACCTTTATGATAAAGAACCACCTATCTTTATGATGAGATCATAAGTTCCATGAAGGAGGGGATGCAGCCCATTTATTTCACCCCATGTGCTTAGGAACTACAGAGGGGAGTCGTATTTATTGAGTGACTATTAAGTGTCAGGCAAAGTGCTAGGAGCTTTACATACACTGTTTCATTTAATCCTGACATCATTTCTATGAAAGTGTCTCCATAAGACTTAACACATTGGACAAAAACAAATGAAACAAAAACCTGAGGTTCAGCTCCAGAGGTTAAGGAAAATGGTCCCCTGCAAGTGATTCAAACTCAGGGCAATTAAACTCCGGAGGCTGTGCCTTCTCCCACCGCAGTGTCTCTCCATGGGGTTGGCGCCATCTTGCCAAGTGAGGAGGTGAGATCGAGGGGAAGAAGTGGCCCTCAGACTTCCAACTACTTGGATGGCTAAATCAAAGGCCACTGAAGGAAGCTTGATTTATGGTGGCCACGGCAGCTAAAGCATCGACAGACTTTATCTTGCCTGACCAGGACATGTTCAGGGGTGGAGCGGAAAGAGAGCAGCCATGTTACACAATCGGGATGACGTACAGACCTTTCGGGCCTAAAATGCTTCCCGAGTCCCGAGGGGAATAGCATGAATACCTCATTGTACCAATGTAGGAGGAATGAACAAAGGCTTCTTATCTTTCAGCTTACTGCGCCTGGATCGGATTTATCTCTGACATTCCGGGCTCTCGTAATTTCTCTTCTGGCTGTCTGGGCCCAGCAGAGTGGTCCCTCGTGGCTGGCTCTTGGTTGCTACTCAATGTTCAACAGGACCAGTGTCTACTGGAGCCCCACCTTTGCCAGATCTGTAGTCTCCTTGAAGGAGACATCTTCACCTCTGTCTTGTCACCTGGCATAGTGCTCAACAGAGTCCAAACTCAAAGAATGCTGAATCAAAGCCCAGGAGTTTGGCCAAGAACAAATGGCCAAGGTCCATGTGGTGTTCTTGAAGTTCTCAAATGGGTATCTCAGACTGGCCTAGCCAGGTGGCTGGCCACCAGAAACTAAAAGTTGAGTTTTAAGGTCTAGAGTGCCTTTCTGAAGACACTCTAGACACGGAGGAATGCTATACGCTTGCAGGGTCAAGTTTACTCAGAGCCTGGTTGAGAAAAGAGATTTACAGTGCAGAAACCAAGATTCAACAATTAGTCTAAAGGGCTAGCAGCCAGCATTGAACTGAGCAAAGAGCCAAGACTCTAGGGCAGATGTGATCTGGGTGAGTAAAGGTCCAGAAATAAATGGAGACTGTCTAGAACATTTACTGCCATGTCTGTGGGTGTAGAAAGGGTGCCCAAATCTGCTGCCTTAACAGTCTTGGGATGGGCCCATTGTCGGTATCATCACCTTGGAGGCACCTTTGCACATAGGAGCATTTGAAAAATCCCCGAAAATTGATTCGGCCAGTGAATGGTATGGCACGGGTACATGTATGTAGAATACATTCTGGGGAGTGCTGTTAGCCTGTGGACCAACAACTCCGCCCAGGCCACCATCTTCACTGCCCACCTATATCTCCAGTGGCAGGGGACGGGTGTGGAGAGAGGACGGGCAGCTGCTGTTTTGTACAATGCACCCCTTGCTGCCCCAGCCTTCACACATGTGACCAGGGGCAGGCATCTGACCTCAGCTCAACCAGGTTGCTATCATGGGCCCTGGGAACTGGTGGAAGGAAAGAGAGATGGACTGGCAGACGACAACGACTCTGGGAGGCTGGCCTTGTAAGGGCAGTCGGGCTTCCTGCGGCAGGGATCTGACAAGCAGAGGAACCCCCATCTTTAAGGAAGGAGAAGGGTAAGGCTGATGGAGAGCAGGGCTGAGACTGGGCTTAAAGGGAACATTTTGACAGTGTTTTTTGTTTCCAGACCATTGCTGGATGTATTGTTGCATTTGGATTCCATGAGTCCCCAATGTCTGAGTCCCCAGGCTGAATTCCTGTTGAAGTCTGCTTGCTAGTAAAGAGTCCCCCTAATACCCCATGCATCCCTTCCATAGAATTTGACTCCCTCCCCCAATCTTGTTATATTTTAGGGTTGATATGGTACTCAGCATCCATTCTACTTCCTTCTTAAGTGCCTACCTGTTCTGGAAGAAGAATTAGGAAAGGCTAAAACTACATTCCTAGACTTCTTTGGAGCTAGTGCTCCAGTGTGGTGTTGGTTTCCCTGATCAGGGGCACCTGTGCAAGATTTGGGAGGCAGAGTGGGGAAGAGTGCATTCCCGCTGACTCTGTTATGTACTTCCGTGGAACACAGTAAGGCCACAGGTCCCTGTTTCTGGTCACTCGCTTTGTATGTGTGTTGAGGGAAAGGTACCAGAGAGACAGGGTTCAAGTCCCAGTTCTGCCACTTCTAGCTGTCAGACCTCGAACAAATTACTTAACCTCTCTATGCCCTAATTTACTAACCAGCAAAAGGGTGATAATGATGGTATCTATATCGTAGGGCTGTTATAAAGATTAGCTGAGGTTAACACATATAAAGTCCTTAAGGAAGTACCTGGCACAGAGTAAATTCTCAATTAATGCTAGCTGATATTACTATTACTACTGTTAGTGGTTCAAACTGGTAAGACATTGTAGTGGGTAGGAAATGATTTGTGTAAGTCACTTATCACTTGTAAAATCCAGGGTGGACATCATTCCTGCCCCCTGTGAGATTCCCTTCCTATCTAGCCCTGGGTTTCTGGCTTTGGGAGTTCTAACTACCTAAAAGGAGAGGGTCTGCCTTATTCCCTATGTAGTTGCTAATGACCAGAAAAAGAAGGCCAGGCCCTGTGGTGTCACTGTCAGCTGACTGCCCTGCCACCTCCCACACTAGCTCGTGTGTGAATCAGAGTTGGCAGACCCCAGGGGTCACCAGAACCCCTAGCTAGGCGGGGGTGCTGCTGACATTTTCATCCCCTTATGAGTTAATATCTGAGGCCCCCACTCACGTCTAGAACCTTGCTTGCATCACTATCTTGGTTTCTTGACACAATAGAGTGCTGCAGTTGGCAGGCCTGAGGGCAGAGAGGGAGTCCAGGACATGCACGGATGGGGCAGAGGCCCAGAGGAAGGAGGGCTGAGGAAGGAGTGCTCCTGGCCAGTAAGCTCTATTTGATGGGGAGAGTGGGGGGCTCTGTCTGGCAGGATCTACAGTCAAAGTTACAACTCATCTAGTACCAACCTCTCAGTTTTGTTTTGCTAGCTTTCAAATGTCCTTCATTGACATATAATTTGCATGCAATAAAAGCATTAATTTTAAATGTTCAGGTCCTTGAGTGTTGACAAGTGGGTACTCCATCATCCATGTGACCATTGTCATAATCAAGATACAGAATGCTTCCATCACCCTCCAAATTCCATCGTGCCCCTTTATAGTGAGACCCTGATTAGTCAGGGGCCTCTAGAGGAACAGAATCACTAGGATATGTAGAGAAAGATATAAGAGGGGATTTACTATAGGGACTGGGTCATGCAGTTATGGAAGCAAGAGCTCGCACAGTCTTCCACCTTCAAGCCAGAGACCCAGGAAAGCCAGTGCTGTAACTCAGCCCTAGTCTAAAGGGATGAGAAGGGAGCAGATGGCAGAAGTCCCAATCTGAGTGCAAAAGTCCGAGTTCCAGGAGTGCCGATGTTCAAGGGCAGGAGAAGATGGATGTTCCAGCTGAAGAGAGGAAATTTGCCTTTCCTTCACCTTTTTGTGCTATCTAGGCTCTCAATGGACTGGATGTGCCCACTGTGTTGGTGAGTGTGCTCTTCTTTACTCAGAGTGCACTTGGACAAGTTACTTAAATTTGAGAGGGTTGTATTAGATGAATTCTAACTCTGATTGTAGGAGATCCTTCCAGGTATTGGCCCGTACTCTGCCCACCGATTCACATGCTAATCTCTTCTGGACACACCCAGAGAAAACGTTTTACCAGCCATCTGGGCATCCCTTAGCCCAGTCAAGTAAAGACATAAAATTAACCAACCATCACAGAACCCTTTACTCCATGCCACAGGCAACTGTTTATCTGCTCTCTGCAACTATATTTTAGTTTTGTCTTTCCTAAAGTCCCTTAAAATTGAATTGCATAGTATATAGTTTCTGCGAGTGGCTTCTTTTGCTCAGTACACACATTTTGAAATTTATATTGTTGCTTGTATCAGTCATTCATTCCCTTTTGTTGCTGAATAGTATTCATAGCATAGAATACTGCCCTCATATTAATAGTATTATGCAACATTATTGGATTCATGTTAGATGTAAGAATGTTTTATAAAATTTTTCCCTAAGTACTCAATAATCTTATAAGGTAGGTGCTATTAATATGCACTTCTCACGGATGGGAGAATTGAGGCTTGAGAGTGTAATTATTCCAAAATACACAATATGTAAAGGTTAGAGGGGTTTCCGTAGTGTAGTGGTTATCACGTTCGCCTAACACAATGTGTAAAGGTTAGAACAATACTTGAACCCATGGCTCCAGAATCTGTGTGCTGATGAATCATGCTCGACTGTCTCCCATTTTACTGATAGAGAAACAGGGGCAGGAGTGGAAGCAATTTGATCAGCATTAGTCTCCGACTCAGAGGCAAAATATTTAGTATTTTGAGAACCCAAGGTCCATATTCCCAACATATCATAAAGCCTCCTTTAAAGGCATCTCAGAGACACTGCTGGCCCCTTTCTTACTTGAAGCCCATGTATCCTTCAATGCCGAGTTCAAACACAACCTTGTAGTTTATTCACTAAACACATGCTGAATACCAGTTCAGGGCCAGGCAATGTGCTAGGCCCTGGTCACACAGGTAAGCGAGCAGACACAGCTCTCTGACGATAAAGCAATGGGTCCAAAAAACAAGCTCCAGAAGCACAGAAAGGGGAGAACTGCAAACGACAGCTCAGAGTTTTGTGTGTGCTAAGTTCAATATGTTCAGTGATGTTATAGACCCAAAGAGCCAATATGATCTGAGCTCCAGATTCGACCAATAGTTTTCCGAAACAGTCACAATGAGTCAGCCATGCCCTGTGTATTGTCATAGTCATCACCCAAGCCTCAAAGGCAGGTACTCTGGTATCCCCATTTTGCCAGAGAAAATTAGGCATTAATGGGCTAAGAAATGTCACCAAGCCATTCTCATGAATCTTATCTAATCATGGTCTAATTGTTCCCAAATCCCTTCTGAAAGCAAGTGACAGAGCAAATCTGTTCCTACAAGATAGCCCGGTGGTCCCCAACACTTCCCACCCTCCTTGAAGCCTCCTTAAAAGGCTTGGCCCTTTAACCAGTTCTGGCCAGTGAACTGTGGGCAAAGGGCTGGAGGTGTGTCTTCCAGGCAGAGGTAGTTAAGAGCTGATGCATCTTCTTCATCTTTTCCTTCTTTCCTGTTGTGGTGACCCAGGAGGCTACATGCTCCAGATGAGGTAGTTTCCGGATGGGGGGAGGACTGCCTGACCCATATCAGGTGTCACATAAGCAAGACATTAGCCTTCATTGTGGTAAGCCACTGAGATTTCAAGGGTTTGTCTGTTGTAGCAACTGAGCATTAATTATCCTGACTAATATGGTAATACTTACCACAACTACTACCACCTATTTTATGTTTACTCTACATCTGCCAATGCCTTGAATTTTTTTTTTTTTTTACCTTTCTAGCTTACCTATAGGCTTAGGAGATTTATGATCTCCAGTGGGCCCTGTTTGTTAATGATCTATGAGGGAAAGACCTTCCCTGCGAGGCAGAATTCTCAGGACTAAGTACTGGTAACTCCATTTCCAGAGATAATACAAACACTGGCAAAAGCCTGAAAAATGCTGCTCCTATAAGCATAGGCACTATGGCACTAAGCAGAACCCACACTTACTATATCAAGGAACAAGAAACACAGGGCTCCGATGGGCCAGAGAGACTGAAAGATTTGAATGGACTGGATGGGAAAGAAAACCCCTCAGAGGTGAACTCCCTTCTCCCCTCTCCATGGATAAGTATAAAATGCCAGAAGGAAGCTCTTACTGTGCCACTCTGGATATGAAGGAAGTTCTTCCTAGGATCAGGTTTCCCATAAGAGCAAATTTCATTGGTTTATTCCCTGTTGGCTCCCTATTACCCCCAGGAATTAAGCATGATATCCAGGGCTCCCAGTTTATTTTTAAGTTCAAAGGTAGGGTTAGGCTCTGGAGGAGGAGACATGTGAACCAGTATTAATAAATGAGCAGAAGTTTGTCAGCTGGTAAAGGGAAGACAGAGGATTCCAGAAAAAAAAAAACACATCAGATAAGGCATGAACCATCAGAGAGGGCTTGGCATGTTTAGAAATGGTCAGAAAGCTCAGTTTGGCAGAAACATTAGGTGGGACAGAGGCCAGGCTAGAGACTTAAGGGGTGACTGCACCATGTGGGAGACTGAATCTGGTCCAGGGAACCCTGTGACCTTGAAGGTAAGTGCGTCTAATCCTGGGCTCAGTTAGGAGCCCACTCTCCTGTAGATTCAAGCCAAACCTTCCAACTGAACACTTCTCAGGTAGTAAAGATGATATTGTGCCAATGGCTGACTCCTTATCCTTCTTCCTTAATTAGCACTGAATCTTGTCAGGGAAGAGGAACACCAAAGCAGGAGTACCACAAAGCAGGTATTACTTTCAACCCCATTTCACAGATGAAGACACCTGAGGCTCAGAGCACTAACATTGCCTGAATCTGGTTATGTTCAGGACTGGTACCCAGCTGGTATACGTGGGTATGGCTGTACCAGCTGTAGAAATATTCAGATACTTCTGTACTGATTGCTATTTAGCTGCTGCCTCTTGAATATCTTCCTCTCTACTCCTATCCTGTGATCCAAAAGCTATAGGGGTAACAGCAGGCACAGAAGGGACTTTCTGACCCTGCTCTAAAGCCACAGCTGACTGGTCAACTCCTGGGCCATGCCAAGTGTCAAATATTTTGAGTGTGACCCCTCTTGACACGTCTGGTGGCTGCCAGAGTTAGAGTCTGAACCCGTGTCCAGTTGGTTTAAATGCCAGTGCTCTTTCTACACTATGAGCCACTCATGCCTAGAACAAGTGGGGACAGTCTTGCCACACCCTGCATGGGGGCCTAGGATTTAGCTTTGGGGGACATGCATTGAGGAGGGTACAAAAGACCTGAAATTTGTCTAGAGGAGAATGAGTGGGCTGAAAGGAGACCTGAATCATAGCATGTGAAGGAAAGGCTGGCAGAACGGGGGTGCAGCTTAGAGAAGCCAAGATTTCCAGGGCACCTGAGGGCCGTCTTTGTATGTTTGAAGGGCATACAAAGGCACCTGAAGGGCATACAAAGGCACCTGAGGGCCGTCTTTGTATGTTTGAAGGGCATACGTGTGAAGAGGGATGGAAGCTGAACTGGTGGGTGGAATTAACTGGCCAATTTAGTCTTCACAAGTTCACTGGTTAAATGTGTGCTGGACACCTATTCTGTACAGGTGTTAAACTAGGCCTGGCCATGGTGGGGTACAATGTTAAAGATAAATAGGGGGCTGCCACTAGTGGGGGACACAGATGTGTAAACAGATGATTACAGTGCAAAATGAGAAGTGCTGAAGATGCACAGAGAACGGAACCCAAAACCCAGTAGCTCTTCAGGGAGCTGGCAAGGCCCCTGGGGAGATGAGTTCTGATGCAAGTCTTCGAGAATGTGTCGGGGATTATCAATCAATGACGGGAAAAGAGAGGAGAGAGCGGATGCAAGGTCAAGGAATTGTGAAATGGTCGGCAACATTTGAACAAAGGTGAGACATACAGTGTGGCCATCAGATAAAGGTGCAGCCAGAGACCTGTGAGAACTCTGGGGTGTGAGGGAGTCATAGACCACAACCCTGGGGCAATGGGAAAGAGCAGATGTTAACAGGGAAATGACCTGATTGGAAATGTTTTTGTTGTGACTTGGAGTGAGCTCAGTCCAGGAAGAATTTCCTTTCCACCTAGAGCTGCCTGGAGGTGAGAGGCGTGCCCAAGATGTCAGGAGGCACTCGAGGGCAGATGGGAGGGCAGCTTTGAAGGAAAGTTAGTGAACAGACCCAGGATCCAAACAGTGGTCACAGGAGATGGCCTCGATGGTCTATCCCAGCCCTGGGCTCTTCTGAGAGCCAAAGATCGCAGTCCCACAGGGGCATGTTAAAGGGGTGAAAAGGGAAGGTTTGAGGCCCAGTAGGTCCTGTAGATAAATGATTCCATTCGGGCTTTGGGTCATTGTATTTCCAGGTGACTGGGAACAAAGTGGCTCTGGCTCTCTATCCTGAGATCAAGAATAGTTTCTAGATGTCTTCCACCAAAACACCAGGGGGTTGGTGAGGGCACCAGGCTGGGATTTACCAAGAAACTGGTCTCAGCGTTTTAGATTGGTCCCCTCATTCAGTCCATATACGACTGCACAGTGATATTATTGTCCCTATTTTATAGATGAGCAAACTGAGGCACAGGAAGATTATGCAACTTGTTGGAAGTGCCAAAGCTGGGATTCAAACCTGTGGCCCCAGACAGAGCCCAGTTCTTTTTTTTAAAATGGTTTTATTTATTTATTTTTAGGAAGAGGAGAAGGGAAGGAGAAAGAGAGGGAGAGAAACATCGATGTGTGGTTGCCTCTCATGAGCCACCCCTGGGGACCTGGCCCACAATGCAGGCATGTGCCCTGTGGGAATCAAACTGGTGACCCTTGGATTTGTGGGCCGGCACTCAACCCACTGAGCCACACCAGCCAGGGCCCGGACCCCAGTACCTTCCATTGTACCATACTAGTGTGAGAGCCCTGCCCTTGTAAGACAGGCTTGTACAAAGTTATGAAGCAGACCTCTCAGCCTTAGTACTTCATTTGCCATTGATAACTTAGCAGGAGACAGTACTGACTTAAATTTCCTTTCTCACAGGGTCTCTTCAAGGAACATCCTCCCCCAGGTCTGTTCTTGACCAGATTATAGCAAGTGTCCCAAACTGAAGGGTTCCAAACTCCCACTGAGAGCTAAAATTAAGCAAATATAAAATTTGTTTTTTAAGCCTTTGTTTAAAACTTTCCATTTCACCAGACAGGATGTTGAAGCACCAGACACTTGGCCACACAGGCCTACATGGCTCTCGAGCCTTGGGCTCTCCTAGGGTCTTTCAGAAACTTCCTTAAAGGTGGAGGACAAAAGAGCACAAAACCTGGCTCAAATCTAAGCTTCAGCAGTCACTAGCTCAGTGGCTGAGGCAAGGGGAGAAGGGTCAGCAAGAATGGGAAGCGACAAGATAATTGTTTCCAAGGAAGCTGTTGTTTGGATGCCTACTGTGCGCCAAGAAGAGACACACTCTGTGTCACTTTCTAAACAAGGAAACAGCGGCTCACTGAAGAAAAACAATTTATCCAAGGCCACCAGTGAAAAAGCAGGTGAGCTGGGATTTGAACGCAGCTCTGCCTGCATCTAAAGCCTGTTTTGCCTCCTTGGGCTGGTTTTCTCATCTGAAATGAGCAGTCTACTCTATTGTCAACTCTCCCACAATGCACAGTGCACGTGAAGATATTCCAGCAACATGAACAACAAATACAGCTAACACCGACAAGTCCCCAGGCCCTTGGAACTGTTCCTTCTAAGCATTTTATTAAAAAAAATTTTTTTTCTAAGCATTTTATAAGTATTAACTCATTTAACCCTCACGAGGACCCTCCACTTATAGAGAAGAAAACAGAAACACTGAGTAACTTACCCAAATAACACTAGTTGTTTATCAAACAATAATGAATGATTACAAATCGATCAAATCCTCTGAATTAATCAAAGGGTTAATTATCCTCTACGATTATCTGCAATTATCCATCAGTTGATCAATATGAGATAACCAGTACTTTTAATGCTTGCTATTTCAGTAACCCCTGTATGAGTGTGAAGCAATGGTTCACATGTGGCCTTGGGAAATGTATGAAATTGCTAATGGATTCCTAAGGGCTGGGGAGGGGAGGGGCCCATGTCAGAAGTCTCGGTGGTCTAAAGCTTAATATTCCAGCTCTGATTCTGGACACAGTGTCTCACCGCCAGACAGGACTTAAGGGATGACCCTTGGCTGGCCTCTACAGACAGCTCTGGGCCATCCGGGTGCCATGAGTCACCTGGTAAGTGGACCCCTTTGAAGCAGAGGTGGAGTAAGAGTAGAGGCAGGGAAGGGGGGAGCATTAGGGAAGAGAGGGACAGAGGAGAGAGGCTGGCTGTGCTGCCGTGCTCTGAATGACATAAGTCTCATGGGTTCCGTGAATTTCACCACTGTGGTTGCATGTATAAACATGAGAAGTGCAGAGACAAACTATTGTCTCCTGGGGGCTGGGCGTCAGGTGACAAAAGTCTTCAGTTGTCCCTCACTGGGGGCTCCAATTAGCACAGGTGGGCTTGAAGGACTGTCATCCTCTCTCATCCGCTACTCTCCACTCCTTCTTTCATGGAGACCATGCAATCTGAGGCACCCAGGAGGAAGTAAGTTGGTCTTCCTGGGGCCCAGGCCTCCTCTTGGCCTCCCTTTTCTACTTGGTGGCAGCAGGCAACAGGTGTCATGGGAAATCCAGCTCTGGGGTCACAGACCTAGGTTCAAATCCCAATTCTGAGCACCTCCAGTTGTGTGATCTCAAGCAAGTAAACTGTTCATAAGATGTACTTGGTCAGCTTGGTGAAGGAATGTTAATGAGGTGGCACATTTCATGCTCCCTCAGGCTGCTGCTTGCTCTCATGCCCCTCCTGTGTGCAAACGTGTTGCCAGAGAGAAGTTTGCACATGACCACCCACCCCGCAGGAGTTAGGGACCAATGAAGCTCAGATGCTATCTCCTCTTCATTTTAATAGAAAACAAACAACTCTATGCACATGTTTATCAGAAGTTCAAGCAAACGTCTTTTCCTCTTTATTGCTTCACCATTCCCTTCGAAATGTGGAAAGGGATGGCCGACCTAGGAGTTTCTTGAAATCCTGAGTCTGGTAGGCTGGGCATTCCCAGGAGTCTCTGTCCAAGCTGAATTGTAATAGAAAGTCACCAATGGAGACAGCTGATCTGGACCAGCTGCCAGTCTAGCCCATCTCTGCTAGTTGAATGTCTAGCACATTATCCCCAGCACCATGTCAGGTGCAGAGGGAGCAAAATGCCCTGCAATAATGGCTAAAAGGAGAGCCCTGAACATGAAGGGCTTACCACATGCCTGTAGTGCTAAGCTTTTCATCCTATTTGATCTTCAGAATCCAATCCTGCCCTCATTATCCCCATTTTATAGGTTAAATCATTACCCACACACACAGCTAATAAGCAGAGAAGGTCAAATCCCAGCCTGGGTCTAGCTGACCTTCAAGTCCATACTTTCATCCAATACTCTGTGGTGAGCACGAGATGCTGTCAATGAGAACCAGTGGCTCACCTTGTCAGTCAGGAGAGAAGATGTCACAGAACCCAATACGAGGCTGAAGACAACAACAATGGCAACAGCATTAACAATAGTAACAATATGGTGTGGCTATGGCCCAGGCAGTGAGGCAGCCTGGAGGGAGGACCCATAGAGTGGTAAAGACCAACAAAGAGCTGTAGGGAGCAGTGAGCTGGACAGCAAGGGGAACCGGGCTTGTCCTGGGAGACTTCCCGGAAGGTGGAGGAAGGGACCAATGTTCATCACCAAGCTCTGTGCTAGGTACCTTAGAGCAGTGACTTGCAGGTTCCCATCTAAGAGGTGAGGAATTAAGGGCCAGGGAAAGAAATCCAGTGGTCCAGAGTCACGCTGCTACAGATGGGAGGAGCTGGGACTGGAATCCAGCTAGTGGGGACCAGAGGTATGTTGGATTTCTGTTCCTTGCCCTCTAAACTCTGAGTTCCTGACACCCATCTCCCCATCCAGAACAGATAGGGAGTGAGGACTCTGCCTTCCTCTACTGTTAATTCCTGTCTCCCCACTCATGGCCTCCACTCCTCCATCCCCTCCCCTTGCTCAGGCTGCCTGTGAAGTCACTACCCGCCTCTCCTGAAAAGGGCTCCAGCCTCAGGCCGCACATATGGAGAGTGGGACTCCACCCTTCCTTAAACCAGATGCTTGGGCGCTGAGGGGTTGGGAGGGGGCCTGATGCTGACTAATGCCTCCTGTCTGTCTCTTGTCCAGAACTCTTCTTTTCTTTGTAGCCAAGGGAATGTGCAGCTTTGGGCAGGAGTCTGATCAGATTTTCCCAGTGGCTAGCCCCTCCCATCGGTCCAGGAACTGGATGTTGGGAACTTAGAGAGGTCTGCAAGGGGCAGCCACTGCGCAACCCTGGGCTAGTCAGCGAGAAGGTATGTGGTACTTCCCAGTACCTGTATGGCTTTCCTGGAAAGGGAAGGGGCAGAGTGCAGAGAGGACAGAGACACACGCACACAGAAAGTGGTGGGGAGGGGAGAGGGATGGAGACAGACAGAGAGAGAGAAGGGATAAAAGAGAGAATAGAGGAGAGATAGAGAGAAAGAATGGTAGAGACAGAGAAGTAGACAGGAAGTACTGGAGAGAGAGACTGAGAGAGGTGGCCAGACAGCAAGCTATGAAGAGAGGGACCAGAAGGATGACTGAGGCAGGACCAAAAAGCAAAAAAGATAGAACCAGTCCAGAGTCCACACTCCAGCCCTGGGCCAACCAGCAATTCCTGTTCCTTAGAAAGTGATTTTATAAAAGAATGAAAAAAAAGGAGAACAAAGGAGGGGGCAAGGAAAGCCACACATCCGTAATTTAAAAAATGGACTTTCAAGTTTTTGAAGCCAAACAGTGATGTTGACTCAGGGCTTCCTAACTTATGAAATCAATTTCTCAGTTTTACAATCACATCTTAAAGATTGTTGTCCAGGCTCGGTTTCTTTATCTGTAAAATACGTTTGCTGATGGTGACGTCATAGGTTGCTGGGAAGACTGGGAGAGATGTGATAGCCACGACTGTAAAGTGCAGTGCAGGGATAAGGCTCACTGTGGCAGCCTACGGCGCAGAAGAGAAGGGAGTTCTAAGGATCCTCCTCTGGACCTATGTTGAAGACCAACTGGTGTCTTTTCCTGGGGAGTTGGTCTGATCGGAAACGAATGAAAGAAGAAACAGTGATCTTCACATTCAAGTCGCCTGATATTTCTAGCACACCTAGCTGGGTGAGCTCAGAAAGTCACTTTAGCTCTCTGGGCCTCTTTGTAGTGATTAGCTTGATGAAATAATAACTTAAAGACTTTTCTAGGTCGGTTGTCAAATCTATGACCACTGGCATGAGGAGGTTCTAGTATGGTGAAGGCTTTCATATTTGGACATGCCTAGGTGAGGGTCAGTTCCTGTCAGATGTCTTCTGCTCTAAGAAGCCTTCTCGGATTTTCCCAGACCACGTACAGTGACTTCTCTGGGTTCCCAGTCACAGCGTTATCCTGCCCTATCATATGTTGTTTTTATCTGTGATGTGACTATGCCTCCACTAGACTAGGAACTTCTGAGAGCAGAGACCACCTTGCTCATCCCTGGATCCTCAGTGCCCAGGGCCTGGCACTGAGCAGACACTCAACCGATGCTTGTGAATTCAAATGGGACTGAACTGCCAGCCCACATTCTTTCCCATCGGGTCAGACATTTTCAAGGAGGAAGGGCTAGGGTTATGCTTAGCTGCCAGAGACTTTGGAAGCAACCTTTGGACAATTTGTGCTGTGCTCCAAATCCTTTCTGGGAGCCAACTGAGATTCCAGGGCTGCCGAGTGCCAAAAGGGTGGAAGGGAGGCTTGCTGGCTGGTGAGAGCCCGGGTGGGGGACAAGAAAGGGAAACCATCTTAACACAATAGCTAGCATTTCTCTAGAATTTTATGCTTTATATATAGTATTTCCACATCCAGTATTTTTTTTCAAGCCTCATAGGAATCTTAGGGGCTAAGTAGGACAGGTTCCAATATCCCCACTTTTCTTTCTCAGATGAATAGGACAAGTCTGAGAGGGGAAGTGACCCGCTGGAGGCCACCCAGTCAGACTGAAGTTGGACCTTTGGACTCCAGGGACAGTGTTCTTTCAAGACTAAGAAAAAGGAGGTAGGGAGTATTCATGAGGTCTGGATTATTTTTCCCATTCATTGGTGACTTAATGAATTGCACAGTATTTCTTAACCCATGCTTATTAAAAATTATTATAATAAACTAAACACTAGTAAATTTCCTCATTCCACACACACTAGCAACATTATTCCATTTGATTTGATCTATGACACCATGAGACAGATTCTGTTATTAACTCCATTTTACAGATGAGTAAAGTGAGACTCAAAGAATGAGGAACCAACTCAAGATTATAATGGCAGTGAGTAGCCTAGATTTGAGCACTAAAACTCAGATTCTAGAGTCTGAGCTTGCAATCACCCACCCTACTGCTCAGATTGAGTCCTCTGCACCAAAGCTGGAATCATACAGTGAGTAACCTCCAGCACCTAAAGATGAACCCATGAGCTGTTGTCAGTGGAGAAGCACGTTGTTGGCCTTGTTTCTCCAGATGTAGTGACTGAGCCATCCTGGGCCTGCCCTAGCCACTGATTCCAGGACTGGCCAGGGTAGGGGTACATGAGCCACAGTTTACAGAGCTGGGACAACACAAAGCTAACAGGTGTGAGGGAGCTGCAAACTGAGGTCTTGCTCTCAACAGCCTGGGCCCATCAACAGGCATCAACAAGCCTGGATGCTGCCTTGTGTACTGGGTATTGTGGCCCCATGGAAAGAGCCTCACATTGGGGTCAAGTACAGATGGGTTCCAATCCAGCTCTGAAACTCAGCAGCTGGATGCCTTTGGCAAGGTAGCTTACTCAATGTTGGTTTCCCCATTTGTAAAAGGGATAATGTGGATCTCATATTATAGGGATTAAACAGAACAACATATCTGAGATGTCTTAATGCAGTAGCCTGCATAGAGTAGATAATAAATCTTCATTTGAGAGAGGATGGCTGAGGATAAGAGCATGGGATTTGGGGTTCAACAGATGCAGTATCAAATGTCAATTGTGCTTGCTATAAGCTGTATATCCTTCAGCAGATGACATCCTCTCTGACCTTTACTTTTTTTCACCAATAAAACCAGGCTGATAGCCACTACTTCAGAACAGTTGTGAAAACAAGAACTAATGGGGGTATAATCAGGGTTCAATGAACAGTAGCTAATATAAACAGTAATAAAGTTGACTCCCACTCTTCCTTTTTGTGGAGTGGGAAGTGAGAATATTCGTCCATTCATTCATTCATCCAACATTTAGGAAAGCTGTATATATGATAGGTCCTGGGCTTACTCCTGTGGGTACCCAGATGATCTCCCGGGGCTTATGATCTTAGTGGAGGAGACCAACTGCCAGGTGGATGATCATGATACAACTTAGATGGCTGTGTGCACAGTGCCCTTGCCAAGTAAGAACAGAGCAGTTGTCGGCAAGTGGATCTATGCCTTATCTCCACCAGCGTGGAGGTGGCCCCCTAGGTGGCCTAGGGTCAACTAGGAACATTTGCCGCCCCTGGCCCTTTGGCTTAGATGCGTCCCAAGAACACTATGGCTTCTGTCTCTGCCAGCCTTCCTGAGCCAGCACATGGCATTGTCCTGCCTTAGTAAATGAGCAGAACCTCTCCATTCTAGTGACACTCTAGGGTTCTCTTTCCTGGACTTCCCTGCATTGTGGTTCCCTGAAACCCCTGGGACATTCTGCCTTTGCCTCTCCAAATTGCTGTCTCTGCTCAGTTCACCTGGACTATAACCATGTTAGCTTTTCAGAAGATCCCTGCTTTGCAGTACTATAGGCCTAACTCCCAACCCAGCTTCTTTCTGAAAATATGATGAACCTTAGTAGGGTTTGAAATGTGGTTGGAGACAGGAGCATGGTGAATGGTCCCAGGTCAAACTTGGGATGCCAAGATTATCTGGAGGGCAACTAGTCAGGACCAAATAGGAATCTATTAGAATGAGGGTCTGAGGACATCTCTAAGTGCTGTGAGAATTAATGCTCACAAAGTGAATTTAAGGAGGAGGAAGGTGGGGATGAGGTCAATATCCTAATTTGTATCTTTCATCAGTTAATTCTTTAAACACCTATAATGTGCTGGTGTTGGCCTTTTTTTGGGTATACAGTAGTGTATAAAGTAGATAAGATGGAAAACAGAATAGACCTAAAAATATGTTCTCATATAGTGTTAGCTGGAATATGAGCTACATAGCAAAACAAAGCAGAAGAAGAGGAAAGATAATGGCATGGATTGGGATGAGTTCAAGTTCAAATACTGTGGCCAGGAAAGATCTTGAGAAAGTGACTTTTGAGCAAAAATCTGAACTAGGTGAAGGCAAGAGCCATGTAGATATCTGGGAGAAGATCATTCCAGGCAGGGGAGAGAGAGGGCAATGGCCTTGAAGTTAGAGCATGCCTGTTGTGTCCAAACTATAGCCAGTGTCTGGACTTCTGTTGCTCTGAATCCCTTCTGCACAGTAGGAATGAGGTTAGAGTAATAACTGAGTGGCGTAGAAATAATGGGAGGTATAGATCACATAGTGCCTGGTAGGACCTGGCAATAACTTTGACTGTGACTCTGGGTGAGACAGAAGCCACTGGACTGTTTGGAGCCATGGAAGGGAAGACCTGTATGTTTCAGTGTCATTCTGCTTTGCTGAGTATATACAAAGTGGGCAAGGGCAGAAACAGCCAAACCCATCAGAAGGTGACTGACACTGCCAGGTGAGAGCAGGTAGGATTCTGGATGGATTTTTTGACTGTCAGGATTATAGGATTAGCTGAGGAATTGAATTGTGGGTGAGGAAGGGTAGGGAGAGAAGGAGCAGTCTAGGCAGCCTCAAAGGTTTGGGGTCAAACACAGAGTTGCCCTGAATTAACTTAGATGGAGAAGGTTGAGGAAGAAGTGAGTTTTGGGGAAAAGAGCAGGAGTTCAGTTTTGGATAAGTGAACTTGAATGCCTATCACATGCCCTGAGAAAATACTGCATAGTAGTCTTGGATACAGGAGTCTCGGGTTGTGGCTTTTAAAATCATGACACAAGGTGAGATTAAAAAAAAAAAAAAAGGCATTTATGCTGGTAGAGAAGAGAAGGAGAGGACAGAGCACTGAGCCCTGACCCCAGATCCCAGCCAATTTGAAGAGGGTGACTGAGAGGTGATCAGGAATGACCAGAGGAGACTGAGAAGAAACAGACAACCAGGCAAGGGGCAAATGTGGCGAGTGTCCAGAAGACATTTCGGATAAAGGACCATTAACCAAAATACATGAAGAATTCGTAAAACTCAACAGTAAGTGAACAAGCCACACAATTAAAAAATGGGCCAAAGACCTTAACAGATACTTCATTAAAGAAAGATACACAGATGGCAAATATAAAATATACTCCACGTCATGTGTCATTAGGGAAATGCAAATTAAAACAATGAGATTCCATCCAGCCAAAATGGAGGCATAGGTGGAAACACTATGCCTCCTCCCACAAACAAAAGAAGAACAACAACAAGTTTACAAACAAAAAACCAGAACTGCCAGAAAATCACACTGTATGGGAGTCTGACAACCAAAGAGTTAAAGATGAAACATTCATCCAGACCGGTAGGAGGGGTGGAGATGGGCAACTGGGGCGGAGATGACTCACAGCAAGGTGATGGCTGGAGGACCAGGGAAGGCAAGGCAGCGGTGGCTTTTGGATCAGGTGAGGTGGCAGCTGGTAGAGCAGGTGGTCCCACATTTGCATGAGGATAAACCAGGAAGAACAACTGGGGAACAAGACAGACTGAACAACCCAGGATCCCAGTGTGGGGAAATAAAGCCTCGTAACCTCTGACTGAAAAAACCTGTGGGTGAGACAAACACCCAGCCCCACAGGATTCTAGAATGTACACAAAACCATTCACCTGGGAATCAGTACCAGAAGTTCCCAATTTGCTTGTGGGTAGAGGAGGAGTGACTGCAAGCGAGAGCCCAACAAGCCGCATTGTTCTGTTTTGGACCCCACCTCCACATACAGCGCCACAATGCTGCAATGTGGGTTGCCCCGCTCTAGTGAATACCTAAGGCTCTGCCCCTTACTACAACAGGCGTGCCAAGAAAAAAAATGGCACAAATGAAAGAACAGATCAAAGCTTTAGAAAAAATACAACTAAGTGGCAAAGAGATAGCCAATCTATCAGATGCACAGGTCAAAACACTGGTAATTAGGATGCTCACAGATATGGTCAAGTATGGTCGCAAAATAGAGGAAAGAGTGAAAACTATGAAACGTGAATTAAAGGAAAATGCACAGGTAACTAATGGTGATGGGAAGGAAATGAGGACTCAAATCAATGGTTTGGACCAGAAGGAAGAAATAAACATTCAACCACAATGGAATGAAGAAACAATTCAAAAATACAAGGAGAGGCTTAGGAGCCTCAGGGACACCTTTAAACACTCCAACATCAAATCATAGGGGTTCCAGGAGGAAAAGAGGAAGAGCAAGAAATTGAAAACTTATTTGAAAATATGAAGGAGAACTTCCACAATCTGGCAAAGAAATAGACTTCCAGGAAGTCCTGGAAGCTCAGAGAGTCCCAAAGAAGGTAGACCCAAGGAGGAACACAGCAAGGCACATCATATTTACATTACCCAATATTAAAACGAAGGAGAGAATTTTAGAAGCAGCAAGAGATAAGGTGACAGTCACCTACAAAGGAGTTCCCATGAGACTATCAGCTGATTTCTCAAAAGAAACCTTGCAGGCAAGAAGGGGCTGGAAAGAAGTATTCCAAGTCATAAAAGGCAAGGACCTACATCCACAATTACTCTATCCAGCAAAGCTATCATTTAGAATGGAATGGCAGATAAAGTGCTTCCCAGATAGGGTCAAGTTAAAGGAGCTCATCATCACCAAGCCCTTATTATATAAAATGTTAAAGAATCTTATCTGAGGAAAAGAAGATGATAAAAATTATGAACAGTAAAATGATGACAAACACAACTATCAACAACCAAACCTAAAAAAACCAAAAACAACTACAACAGGAACAGAATCACAAAAATGGAAATCACATGGAGGGTTATCATTGGTGAAGGAGAGGGAAGAGAATGAGGAAAATGGTACAGGGAATAAGAAGCATAAATAGTAGATACAAAATAAGCAGGGGGAGATTAAGAATAGTATAGGAAATGGAGAAGCCAAAGAACTTACATGTATGGCCCATGGACCAGAACTAAAGGGTGGGAGTGGGGAATGTGGATGCAAGGTTGGGTATAAGGCAGAGGGGAACAAGGGCGGGGGGGAATAGGACAATGTAATAGCATAATCAATAAAATATATTTTTTAAAAAAGAAACTTAAGATGGTTTTTGTATTAAAAAGGAAAAGCTAGGAAGAAAAATAATAATGAGATGCCACTAAACGCCTATTAGAATGGCTAAAACCCAGAGCAATGACAGTACCAACTGCTGGTGAGAATGAAGAACAACAAGAACACTCACTGCTGGTGGGAGTGCAAAATGGCACAAACACTTTGGAAGAGAGTTTGGCAGTTTCTGACAAAACTAAACATACTCTTACCATACAAGCTAGCAATCATACTCCTTGGTGTTTACCTAAACAGTTGAAAACTTGTGTCCACCCAAAACCTTGCACATGGGTAGCAGCTTTACTTATCATTGCTAAAACTCAGAAGCAATCAAGATGACCCTCAACAGGTGAATGGATAAATAAACTGTGGTACCTCCACATGGTAGAATAGTATCCAGTGCTAAAGAGAAATGCACTATCAAGCAATGAAAACTCATGGGGGAGCCTAAGTGTGTGTTACTAAGTGAAAGAAGCCTATCTGAAAAGCTACATATGGTAAGACATTCTGGAATAGGCAAAACATTCTGGAGAAGGAGACACTGAAAAGATCAGCAGTTGCTGGGGAAACAGGGAGGTGAGGGATGAACAGGCAGAGCACAGGGCATTTTTAGGGCAATGAAAATATTATGATATTCTAATGATAAATACATGTCATTATACCTTTGTCCAAACCCATAGAATGTATAACTCCTTGGGGAATCCTAATGTAAACTATGGACTTTTGGAGATTACAATGTACCAATGAACACAATGTGTTCATTCTTGGTAATAAATGTGCAACTCTGGTGAGTGATGTTGACCATGGAGGACACTCTGCATGTGTGGGGGCAGGACTTATATGGAAAATCTTTGTACCTTCCTCTCAATTCCTTTGTGAACCTAAAACTGCTCTAAAAATTATCTTTAGTAAAACAATTTAGCAGGCACTTAATAAGTATTTGTTGAATGTACAAGAATGCAGGTGCCCTAGGCACTGGATTTGGTGAATCCTTACTGAGAGGAACTCTGGGAGCACCAGTAAGCCTTTATTATGCACTGGCTGTCTACTAGGAGCCATGCTAGTGCTCTTCAAATACAGGCCCATGTACCCTGGGCACTCTAGGGTTACTGCTCCAGGGCCACTGACTCAGGTGGAAACACCCCTTCCCCTCCTTGTCTCAGAGCACTTGTCCTCCTCACTTCCAGAATCTTGCTCAGTCCGACGCACTTCGGTCAGAGCCAGCTCTGACTGAACTCACTGGGCTCTGGCCCCAGCCTCCCTCCTGTCTCCTCAGTGCAAGGGTGCAGGTCAGAACTGCCCATCGACGTCTCCTTAGTGTTCTCTGTGCCTACATTTTTATTTCTCTAGTGCCTCTCATTCTACCTCAAAAAATTACAAACATTACTACTGCTGTTGTTGCTGCTACTATTGCTACTACCACCACTACTACTATTACTATCACTACTACTATTATTACCACCACCACTACTGTCACTGCTGGTATCAGTACTACCACTCCTACTGCTATCACCACCACTACTACTTGCCTTTTATTGAGTATATCCACGGGCCAGCTCTATCCCTTTCCAAGGCTCGTTTAATCCTCACGACAACTTTCAGAAGTGCCCTATTTTCTCTGTCTTACAGATATGCACCCAGTCGGTGCTCTTGCTCAGTGACTTACACTCTGTCTGGAGTCCTGCCTCCTTTGTCAGTCTCTTCTGCACCCAGGAAAGATTCTTAAAAACCTGCGGGCAAGGCTGAAGTGCCAGGTGTGGTGGATGGCCCATTTTGCCCTGGGGCAAGCAGGAGCTAGCTTCTCTGACAGAATGGGTGAGGGAGCAGAGAAATGGAGGAATGAGAGCCAGAGCCTCAGGGCTCTGTCTCCATCAAGGGGGAGCCAAGGACTCTGGGGAAAGCTGTGAACTTGGTCAAAGGCTCTTAGGCTGGGCTCACTGCCAGGAGGAATTCCACATTGTTCCAGGTCAACCCTCACCATTAAGCAGCCCTAGTTCTGCAGAGGCACCAGGGCCCCTGAGTATGACACATGTGATGGAGATCAATTAGCAGCACTGTCCGCCCCATCTCAACCTGAACTCTCCTCTCTTTACAGCAAACCAAACACTACATCCTAGCAGGTAGGGGTCAGAGTTCATGGAAGGGTAAAAGCCCATAGGTCCTGCAGGCCTGTGGATACCATGATGTCAAGTCAGGGAGACAGGTGTTTCTTCTTAGTCCTGGGGACTGAGGGGTTGGCCTGTAGTCACATTCAGAAAGTCCCAGTTCCTGACTTAGGCTGTCTCCTGTGGGGCCTCTGGAAGATCCTGACCTTCCTGCGATGATGAGACACGGGGAGCTTCCCAGGAAGGGTCTCAGCGGGTTTGGCTCCACCACAGGAAGTGCCCCAGGCACAATCATCCTCTCCTGCAGGGGCTCATGCCTCATGACCCCACTCTTGGCAGAAAATGCCTGAATTTCTGGAACCTAGGGTCCCTAGCACCTTTTCATTTTCATCCTTAGAGTCCTCTATGAACCCCATGCTTCACAAGTATTTTTGTTCTTGAGCATGTACTTCATGCCAGACACGTCGCACATACTGTGTCCTTCATCCAATTCTCCATCCAGCAAGCAGAGATGGGGAGGCCACTCTGGGACAGGCACTTTACAGGCCTGGGCCTTGGGCTTGCAGGAGCAAACGAGAGACAGAGTGCCTGCCCTCATGGAGCTTACCTTCTAGTGAGAATTATCCCCTTCACAGACAAGAAACTGAAGCTCAGAGATGACCAGCTATAGACAGCACAGCACTGATTTGAACACTGGTGTGTCTGACTCCGAATCAGATCTCATCCCTATACTTTCCCACAACCACTTGAAGCCCCCAGACCACAGGGGTGATCCACACCTCTGGAGCTTTGCTGGAGATGCTCCTTCAGCCTGAAATGCCCTCCTTCCTTCTTCTCCAACCAGCTGATCCTTTCCTCAAGACTCTTCTCAAGCCTGACCTCCTCTAGGAAGGCTTTCCTCACTGGGCTAGGAGAGGTGCCCCCTCCACCTCCCGGATAGCTCAGGTTCACTTTAGGGATGAAGTTGCTCATGTCCTTCCTTGATATTGATCTTCACTGGATCATTGTGGGCAGCACTGTGTCTCCTCAGGTCTGAGCCACCAATGTCCAATGTGACACAGGGCCAAGGACCAAGCACCTGTCAACTCAACATCCCCCTCATCCTAAGATGGTTCTCCAGGGTTCAGCTGGGCAGAGTTGGCACACCACTCCTCTAGAAGGAAAGTTTTGATTTCTGTTGAAATAAAGTGGCTTCTAGAAGTGCTGGCCTGAATTATTGCATGTTGGTGGGAACACAGCTTTCAGAGTTGGCTTGGATAAGGGGGAGCTTGATTCTAGGGGCCCTTCTGCTAAGAGGCATTTGGGGGAGATTGTCCTGCAGCAGGTGTCTATGTCTCCTCCCCCTTGCCTCCACCTGGTCATTCTCCATCCTGGACTAGCAAACTCCCCCAAAGCCAGCTGGGCCATCCTCTGCTGCTACAGACTCTGCTGCTACAGGTGAAGAAGCAGGCCCTAAGCGAGGCAAACAAGCTCCCCCACCTGGCTCCCCTTCCCCTCACTGAGACCCACATTACAAACTCCGGCAAGTTCTCAGACATTCTCTGAACACACCATACAGTTTACACCTTCATGTCTTTGCACCTTCAGCCCATGCTGAAAGGCAAGGTGAGCTCCATTTACCATTGGCCTGGCCAGTCCTTTTGCAGAATCTCCAGGCTGAGAAACCACTGTCCTCTGCTTTTCCCAGGAGGGGCCTTGGGTCAGGGTCAGGGAGGACTCCAGAAATTCTCCCTGTCTTAGTCACTGATCTTCCCATTGACCTTACAGCTGGCCAGAAAGGGACATGGAAACTCCCCAGCGTAGGGGGACTTCTAACCTCTCTTCTCTGTGTGAGGACAAGGTTGGAACTCAGCTGGACACCACTTCCTCCCTCCCGAGCCCAGCTCTGAAATGGAAAGAACAGGGGAGCAGGGGACAGAGGCTGGGAACTGGGCTGGGGAGCTAGGAGAAGGCAGGGGAGGCTGGAGGAAGGGAACTAACGTGTAACATTTGTGAGTTCTGGCACCTTCTGTAGGTGCTCTCTGGTTAAACCCCAAATGCTACATAGCCCCACATGTAGGATGGTTCTAATTCCCACTTTGCCAAGGCAAAAACTAAGGCTCAGAGAAATAAAATGACCTGTCCAAGGAGGTATACCCAGGTGTACCTCAAATTGGGTGGATGCTCCTATCACCTCCAGCCCCATCTCCAGACCCACCGCACTGGCTGTTCCAGAAGCACAAGGAGTCTTGAGAGCCAGTGGAGACTGACCTAGAGCCATGGCGTATTACACCAGAGGATCACCCCATCTGGTCCAAGATGCTCTCTTTACCATGTGGGAACAAGGGCCAGGGAGATTTTGCCTGGTTTCAGCATCAGGAAGTGGCAGAACCAAGGGTCAAATTCACATCTTTTCACACCAACCTCCATGGTCTTTCCATTCAGTTATCTACTACTCTAATGACAAACAGCTTTCTTGGCCAGAAATCATGCCCAAAGTCTATTCCAAATCCTACAAGCACCACTTCCACTCCCTGTCCTCAGCAGAGTGACAGGAAGAGCTCATCACCCTTCTGCTGATGACCCTTCACCTACTGCAGTGGCTCCACCCCCACCTTCTCACACCCAATGCCCCTTTCCACAACAAATGTCCTGGAATGTGCCTGGGACCATGTTGCAATGAAGTTCCTAGTTAACCTATACAAGCAATTTTAAAAAATTAAGTGTAATAGGAGAAATCAAAAAGAAATAATTTATGATAAAAATTAAATAAAATACATAGTATGTTTCCATTTATAAATACCCACGGTGATACCAGAAGACAATTAAACAGTCTGATGCTAGTGCTTACTCATTGAATCACCATGAGTTCAACAGACTCAAATGTGGAATGATTCAGGAGTGGGGTTGCCATTGGCAACACGATCTTTGGAAATAGGTTTTGGTGAGGTTCAAACAAAATAGAGTAGAATTTTCCCTGATTTTACATGGTAGTTGCATTTGGTTGGGGGAGGGTTTGTATTAAACTGCTCCCAGTTCAAATGCTTTGTGTTTGAATTTAATGTGGAGTTAGGTCCTAGGTTCCTACAAATGGGTTTTCATCTCTCTGGTGTATGGTGGGATGTCCAAGGTTCTGTGGGGTATGGGATAGTTCTTTGCTATGCAGTACTGTCCCTTACATATCACTGTCCCCTCCCAGTAAGTGCCCTTTACCTGTGATGACAACCAAAATCTGCCTCCCAGTTTCCAGACTGCATTCACAGCACTGCCCTCTGGGAGAACCACTGATGACATTACTAAGTTTTACTCAAATTTTATATCCTAGACTCTTAAAATCTTTTAAGCCCTGTGTTTAGCAGTAGAGTTGGATGGAAGAGGCAGCAAGGGAGAGGTGGAAAGAGTTCCAGGATCAGTTGGGATCCCAGGTTATCTTGCTTACAACTGTATTTTCAGGCCTGCCTGGCACATACTAGGTGCTCAACAAATATTTGTGAAATGAAATTATTAGCTGTGTGGCCTTAGGAAAAGTATTTAACCTCCTGAATTCCCTCACACCAAAATGATGGGCGCTTGAGAGGATTAAATGAGAACAAATGTGAGAAAACCTGGGATGCACAGTAATGGTGAGTTGACAATGAACATTGTGGTCCTGCTATGACGTGGCTGGGAAGAAATTCTGGACCGTGGGAAAAAGAAAGAGTGTTCTCCAATCAGCTTCTGTCTAGACTACTTGATCTTTTGGAAAGGTGGTTCCTTCCAAACTTGAGATTCAGCAATCCTGAGGTGCTTGTCTAGACAGAGCTGGCAGTGAGGAGCGATGTTCCCGCCCCTACTTGCATGCTTCTTGCCTGCCCACTGGCCAGTGCCTTGCACATCCCTGAGGCCCTCCCTCTTTGACAAGAGATGTCAAAGGACAGCTCAATATTCCAGGACAGCGCTGTCCTTCCATCCCCCTGTGTGGCCCTGCCATTCAGGTGACAGAGGGAAAAGAACACTTACTGAGTTGCCAGGACCTTTATTGTTCTCTAAACTAGTTCACTATACCTCTTCCTCACAAGGGGGTGAGGTGGGGAGCAATATCCAACATGTGTAGAATTGGGGCTCACAGATGATGAGACACTTGCCCAGGGACTCAGGGTGAGCATGTGAGGGGTCAGTGATTCCCAGAGCTGGCCTTCCTTCCATCACGGCAGGGGAACATGCAGGGCACCTGTTGGCAAATCCTCCCAAGCCCGACCCCAACACCCAGGTTCCTGGGACTCACCAGGCACAGAGTGTGGTTCCCCTGCCCCAGTCACAGGTTCAGGGAGGCAGGTGATGAAGGAGTGGGAGGGAAGATAGGGGAAATGTTGAAAGGCCATGAATGCTGGGCATACTGGAGTGAACTGGGATTGAGGCAAAGAAATTTTGAGTGGAACAAAGAGATGCTCAGTGACATGATTTAAGAAGACTCTATCCTTGGTGATGGACCAGAAGACTTCAAAACTGGTAAGGAGGCTGCAAGGTGTCTCCTTGAACATTTTTCTCTGTGTCACACTTCCCTGTTCTTCCACTCTCACAGCGGGGCTCCTGGGACACTGCCTTCAGCCTCTGGACCCTGTGGTCCCCTGACTCTCTGCCTTCCATTCTGGCCTTGACTCTGTGCAAGGTGCCACATGACCCTGGGCCAGTCACTGCTACTCTCTTGGTTTCAGACTTCACGTTGGCAAGATGAGGAGATTGGGTTAGTAGACTATCAAGAGCTCTGTGTTCTTTTGTTTTTATGGAGAAGGAGGAACCCAGGAAGTAAAGGGACATGAGCAAGAGGCAAGGGGTGGCCAATGGAAGCCACGTGTACAAGTCCCTGAAGGAAGCCCAGCACATTCACAGGATGTCAGGCTGCAGGACTGGGTCACTCCTGGTTCTTTTCCTACCTTGGGGAGGGGGCAAGGTCAGGCCACGCAGAGGCCCTGGGATGCAGCCAGCTTGCCTTTGAGGGTTGGCATTCCAGTTCTGAGCACCGCTTAGAGGGGTTGGGTGTGTTTTCCTCTGGAGGGATGAAGAATCGTCCCAGGGATGCCAGGTTCTGCATATTCCTTTGGTGTTGACACCGGCTTTGTTTTGGGGTGGGGGGAGGCAACAGATTTGCTTTTGAGCAAGATTTCCTTCCTCCATTTATTTATTTACTTTTTGTGGAGTGATTCAGAGAAACAACCTCAAAACCAGTCTCCAATGGGAGGCAGGAAGAACCAAACCCTCAAACATCAATGTTCCTGTGAGGGTTTGGCCTGTGGAACTTTCCCTAAAATAACTGCATTGGGAGATTGTCAGGACTGGGGGTGGGGAAGAGGGAGATCCGAATGTCCTGTGGAGCTTCGGAAGGACTTGAGGCCTGGAGTGAGGACTCTCAGCCACGCTCCTGTCTTCTACACAGCGAGGGCTCGGAGGAGTGTCTGAGCTTGGCTTCCCCCACCCTACAGATTCCAGAGGGCACCATCTTCCAGAAGGAAGGAGTCTGGGGTTTGAACTGCACGAGGCAAGAGTAGTGACTTGAGCACGACGGTTGCAGCAGTGGAACACAAACTGGAACCTTCTCACCTGCGTTTTTCTCCCATGCTGTACTTCATTCCACGTCCTGTTGCAATGGCTTTGGCTCCTTTGATTCCATGGGAACAACACACATACACAAGTCTTTCTCTTTGCTGTAAAGCATTGAAATTGGAAATAGGTCAAGAAGATAAAAGGTTGTGGAGGAAATAGGGCCAGACTGGAAACTCAGGAAGCACGGGTTTCATTTCAGCTGTGGAGATTAAAGCCTTGGGGCCTTGCCTAGGGCACTGCCCTAAGGTCATAGAGATCCCATGTCAAGGACGCCCCGTGTCTGTTACTTGGAAGCCAGGTAGGGTTTGAGAAGAGAGTTGGTGAGGGGCAGAGCAACGTGGGGTGGAGTCCTTGCTTGACTGGCACAGGGACATGGGGTCATGTCCTAGTCCTCCACTTACTGGCTGGCTGATCCAGAGCAAGTCAACTTCATCTCTGAGCCTCGACTTCCCCATCTGAGGCAGGGGAAAATGGTAGCCACTCAAGGGCCTGTTGTGATAACTGTGAAAGGATGCTTGGGCAAATGCTCGGTAAAGGAGAAAATGTTAGTTAAATAAGAGATATTACCATTATTCTAAACTCTTAGGAGCAGGGATTATTAGTCCTTAGAAGGATCAAGGTTATATAGTAATAGTTACCATAGTGATAATAAATATCGACATTGTTTACTAAGTGTCAGACAACAAATGCTTTAAACGTATGAACTAATTGAAATGTATGAGTTCATTTAATCTTTTTTTAAAGTATAACACTCGAGGTCTGTCTAGAAAAAGTCCAGCCATTGTTGATATAGCGAGAATGGTTTCTGCAATGTTGATGTAAACTGGCAGCCAAGGAGAGTGGAGTGGAATGCACATGCGTGAACCATGACAACTTCACTGTACTAGTCAGTGGGCAGTAGATGCCATTGAGTGACATGTGTACTGTGTAGTGATCACATTCAAAATGACTGAGTAGAGCAACCAATCTACATCAAATTTTGCGTTAAGCTTGAACATTCCTCCACAAAAACTATTCAGATGATTCAGAAGGCTGTAGCTATGGGCAACTGGTGATTGGCAGCTTCCTCATGACAATGCTCTCACTCATGCATCACGTTTCATGCATAGCTTTTTGATGAAACATCAGGTCACTCAGGTGACTCAGCTTCCCTACAGCCCAGATTTGGCGCCCTGCGACTTTTGACTTTTCCCCAAACTAAAATCACCTTTGAAAGGGAAGAGATGGATTTCAGATCATCATTGACATTCAGGAAAATACGGTGGGGCAGCTGATGGTGATTGGTAGAACTGTGTGAGGTTCCAAGTTGTCTGCTTTGAAGGGGACTGAGGCACCATTGTCCTGTGTACAAAGTTTCTTGTATCTTGTTCAAGAAATGTCTCTGTTTGTCATATTACATGGCTGGATACCTTCTGGACAGACCTTGTATATGCAGTAAATTAACAAAGTGTTCTAATCTTAAGAATACTCCTTGATGAATTTTGACATTTGTATATAGGATGTGAACTCATTTAATTTTCATAGGTGCCCAACACTATTCATTCCCATTTTGCAGGTATGGAAACTGAGGCAGAGTGGGACTCAACTCCTGACAGTCTGTCTGCATCCTGTTAGTGGTACTGCCTTGGGGATCCACACATCAAGAGAGTCACTGGGAGGGTTCCTGGGAAGACATTGGAAGAATCTGCCCCAGTGAGAACCTTTTGTTTTCTCCTCTATTTGAGGAAAGCCCTCAATGGAGGGAAAGGAAATGAATCCAGCTGAAAGGCAAGGTGGAAGGAGACTGAGGCATGTACAAAGCAAGTTCAAATGGCAGAGAAGAATTTGAGAGGTGACAGTTGCTACTGATGGGCAGGCAGGGTCTGTAATAGCTGATGCCTCCAAAATTTGGTGTAGAGGACCCAGTTCATCATAATCAACTTTCCTGATGAACTGGTGGAGACCAGGACAAAGCACACCCAAGGTATGGCCCCCTTTCTCTGTAAGAGCTCACATCACTACCCTCCATAAGGAGGCAGGCAGAGGCTGGGCTGAGAAAGCAAAGTCGGGAGGGAGGCATCCAACAGAGCCACCACTGAAAGTGACAAAGGAAGAGGTGACCTGTTCTCAAATGACAAGAAACAGGCGAGGACCATAGCTGAAGGCAGCTTGGTGTCTGACAGAACCCTGAGCTCAGGGGCAGGAGGCCCAGGTTCTAGCCTTGGCCCTGGCCCTGGCTTCACATAACCTTACTCTCAGACTTGACCTTGGGGAAGTCATGTCTGGTTTCTCGGCCTTGATGCTTCCAACTGTGCAACTAGAGCCAAGGAGAAGATGACATCTGCCTCCTCCACTTTAAACATAGTCCAGTTTCTATGCCGTGGTTAGAGAACCCAGTGAGTCCCTGCACTTAGCCAGTCCAGTGGGCCCAGGTTTGTGTGCTGTGTACATACTGGACAAAGAGTGAGGGCAGGCGTCCACCTGTTGGTCCTTTCTCATTCCCACTCCTTCATCCTCCGTCACAGTTGCTCTTAAGGCTCTAGGAAGGCTGTGCACTTGGGACTGATGTGATAAACATCATCTCCTTATTTGGAGGCAGGAAGGGGTTGCCCTCCCCCACCTGCTTTGGTCCTTCCAGGATTCCCACCCCAGCTCTCTCTGTTCGGTTTCCTGCTCCCTCAGGGTCTTTGAGCTGGTGGGGAGACCGGATTACCATTCCCCCTCGCTGATCTGAGAGGAGAGTGGGCGAGTAGGGACTGTGTGAGCCAGAGGGCTGGAATGAATTCGCCAAGTGAAGGGGAAAGGCGGGGGCTAGGGTCACTTAGAACAAGCCAGATCCTAAAATTAGCTCTGGGAACTGGAATGTTAGGGCTCCAAGGAACCGCAGCTGTGAAGAGAAATCACGAGACAGGGAAGGAAGATGCACCCTGCCCCACACCCACCACACACTTAGCTCGCCCACTCCGTCTGCCCCTGGGGGCTCCACGGCTTTCACCCACCCCCAGAATCACTCTGGCCTAGTCCCCAAGGCTGGTCAGTGGGAATCCCCTCGCCCTCCCTCCAGGCTGTCATTTTCTTCTCCGGTGACCACAGGAAAAGTAGCCTAGGATTCCTGATAGGATGAGGTTTAATTGGAAACAGGAAAGTGGAGGACAAGTTTGGGTCTGGGGCAGTGACAATAATGAGAAAATGACAGGCCCATTCGGGTGAGAGGGTGACAGCAGTGGAGGAGGGTCACATGGCAGGGAGGGTGCACACATGCAGGAGGGCCCCTGGGATATCTGGACACGTGGGAGAGAGTGCAGGCCTGCTGACTATGGGAGGAAACGGCCTGGGAAAGGGCTCAGGAAGGGAGGGGAGGAGGGGCCGGGTGGGGCACCCCCTTGCACAGACAAGAAGATGGGTGTTTAATCACACACTACTGGGTGTGCAATCCTGTTCCTAAGTGGCTAGAGCTCATGTATCAAATGCAGGCTCTGGGGAAGAAAGTCCAGGAGCAGCAAGGGGCCCAACCTGAGAGGGGCCAAACCCGAGAGGGGCCCCAGGGAGCCACCTCACTCAACAGCATGGTCCATACCCAGCATTTCCTGGGCTCGAGATTCCAGTCCAGGAAACCCAGGGGCTCCAAGCACTAGGCTTCCTCTTCTGGTTCTTTGTCCAGACGGAAGAGCTTGGTTTTCAGGGAGTTTTGCTGAAAATCATGGAAGGTTAGGTCTTTGTGATAAGGAGGCTGGGGGGCAGGTGTTCAGGGACCTACAGTCCTGCCATCCACGGGAAGGGAAGCTGGGCCTGGGTGGGTAGAGCCGTTGTAAAAGCCACTTTAGGAAGAGACAGAGCAGATGTGACATGGGTTGAGCACCTTCTGTGCTTTTCATGTCCCAGGCTCTGTGGTTGCGGCTTTTCTTGACCCCGTCACCTAGAATGAAAGTTCCAGGAGGAGGAAATGTGGAATCTTTTCTTCACTGAGGAATTCCGGCCCTGGGAACAATGGTTGGAACCCAGTGGGCCCTCCCCAACTGCGTGCCGACTGGGTGTGAGGTCCACGAAAACGCTGGGAGGTCTGTACCAGCATCCCTGGTTAAAGCGGAGGAAGCTGCTGCTAAGGAAAGTGGAATCATCCTCTCAGCGAGAGACTTGAATCTTTGCAGCTCGGAATCTCTCCAGGCCCAGTGTAGCCAGCCCCACCCATGTGCAATGCTGTTTATAAGGTGACCTGATGCTGTCCTGGACACCCATCCCTGTCTCCTGGGGCTTTCCCACTCTTGTCATGTTACCGAGAACCAGGCGTCTTGAAGCTTTTCCCCAGGTGCCCAGTCTAGAGCTCTCGGACGATAGGTCCCGTGCACCCTTCCTTCAAGAATGCGCTAGTTGTTCTGTGATGGGCGATACAGACAGATGCCAGACAGATGATGTGCCTAGGGGCTCTGATTCCCGATTCCAGAATTAAACATTTATATACTAAAATAAATACTTCACGTATGCAATTCTGAGAGCTCTTTGGGCACCTATAGTCAACTATAGAGGCTTTCTTTACCTCTCCCCCCACCCTTTCTTTCTTTTCTCCCTCCAACCAACCCCGCATTCCCCATGTTATAAACGGCAAGTCCTTTTATCTGATCAGCCCCAAAGCCTTGGTGTCACCCTTAACTTTTCTCTTTTTCTTATACCTCCCATCTAATCCACTGGCAAATTCTGTGAGCCACACCTTCCCAAAAAATCAGAATGGTCCACCTTTTACCATATCTGTGGCCAAGTCTCCAGCATTTCTCTCCACAATGGCCTTTATCTGCCCTTTACTTTCGCCCTTACCAGTCTCTTTCCCCATCTCTCTTTGAACAAAAGCCAGATTTCTTACCATGAGCTACCAGGTTCTACATGATCTCCACTCTCTGCCCTCGCCCTGTCTCTGACCTCACCTCCTGCCCACCCCCTCACTCCCCTCTGCTCACTTGCTGCTCCTTAAACATCAAGGATGCCCCCATCTCGGGGCCTTTCTGCTTGATATTCCCTTGGTCTAAAAACCTTTCTAGATGTCCACATGGCTCTCATTTCTGCCTTTATTCACGTGTCTGCCTAGTCAAAGAGACCTCCCCTCACCTACATATACAATATAGCAAATGTCTTATTCCTGGCCCTCCCTATTTTCCAACCAATAGCTGTGTGGTCCTGAATCAAAGTTCTTAACAGTTCTGTGTCTCCATTTTCTCCTTGTAAAGTGGCTATAATAAGAGCACTGAGGATGCTGTGAGGATTAAATAAATTAATCCATGCAAAGCACATTGAATAGTGCCTGGCATATAGTAGGTGCACAATTAAATGTTGTTACTATTGTTTTATATAACCACCCTGCCCACCTGAATTTGTCCAACACACAGTTGTTAAAATTCTAAACACCAAGTATCTGAGAGAAAAAGTTCAAGTGCAAGTTTTGTGACAGAGAGACACCAGACCCAGCCTCCTAACTCCCCTCCTAGGTTGGGCTCTCGGCACCCTAAACATTGCCTCTGTTATATGGTAGACCTTACCCAGGCTGGTAGAAATAACACTGGGTGGGGAATGGGCTCCAGTACCGGGTCTGCCACCTACTACCTGCCTGATGTTAGTTAGGCCGGTTACCCAATCTCTCTGAGCCTCCGTTTCCCTCTTTATTTTTTATTATTTAAAAACATTTTTAAAATATTTTATTTATTTATTTTTTAGAGAGAGGGGAAGGGAGGGAGAAAGACAGAGAGAAACATCAATGTGTGATTGCTTCTTACTTGCCCTCCCCTGGGGACCTGGCCCACAACCCAGGCCTGTGCCCTGACTGGGAACTGAACCAGTGACCCTTTGGTTCACGGCCCACACTCAATCCACTGAGCTACACCCGCCAGGGCTTATTTCCCTCTTTAAATGCACATAACACTGGCCAGTCTCCCTTGCTGGGGGTTGGGGGGATCACATAACTTTGATGCCCATACTCAGCGTGCATGATTGGCATTTCAAAACCCCATCAAAAGGTGAACAATGAATGTCCTTGGTTTATTTTCACGCTTGTGGACTGTACAAAAAGTGCACGTTCTACGTGGAGCAGATTACCTGTATGTCAAATTACCTGCTTCTGTGGTGTTCACTTACTCCCACAGCAAAGATTCATTTCTCACCATATTTGTTCTAGTTTCACCAGCCAACGAGGACACCCAGAAAGTAGCCTATCTCTCTTTCTATGATGAAACTTTGAAAGGGGAGGGAGAGTGCATTTCTTGGCTAGCTGCTGCTTGGGGCCAGATCTGTAGGAGGCTTGGGGAGCAGAGCTGTTCACCCCCAGAAGGCTGGTCATTTGCAGGAAGCTCAATAGGATGTCTGGAGAGTGTCTTAGCCCAGAGAGGATGGGGGCAAAGTCCTCCTAGACATCTGGAAAAGCCATCAGGCCTGAAAAAGAAGGTGAAGAAAGGGTCCTACTCTGGAAAACAGAACTTGCCTGTTAAAAACCACTTTCATTCTTTCTGTCCCTGAGGACAGCCCTGGGCCAAGGGGGAGATAAAAGCAAGACAAAAAATGTTGCAGATGTTGGTGTTATTTTATTATATTTCTTTGCAGGGAGAAGTGGGGCAGGGGTGAGGAAGACACAGGCCGTCCTAGGACGTGTCTAAAAGAATGGGGAACCCTGGGGCAGGCCAGATATAGATGCAGAGGGCGCCCAGGGGCCTGCAGAAGGCAGGTTCAGAGGGCGGGAGCTGACCGGTCTGGGAGTGGCTTCCCTATCCTTCTAGAACGGGGTCGGCAAAACTTGTCTTTTAGGAAGGGTCACGTGATAGGTGGGAAAATGCTCCCTCCCCCAAATATCCACTTCCTAATCCCCAAAAGCTGTACATATTGTCTTATTTGGAAAAGACCTTTGCAGATGTGATTCAGGGAAGGATTCTGAGATGAGGAGACGACCCTAGGTTATCTGGGAGGGCCCACAATGTCACCATGTGCATCCTCACCACTGGAAGGTAGAGGCAGGTTCATACACACACACAGAAAAGGCCACGTGACGGTGGAAGCGGAGGTCGGAGAGAGGCAGCCACAAGCCGAGGGCTGCTGGCACCCCCCAGACACTGGGGGAGGCCAGGGCGGGGTTCTCCCCTAGAGTCTCTAGAGGGAGCGCAGCCCTGCCCACAGCTGGGTTTCAGCCCAGGGATACTGGTTTTGGACTCCTGACCTCCAGAAATGTGAGAGAATAGATTTCTGTGGTTTTAAGCAACGCAGTTTGTGGTCCTTTGTTCTGGCACCCTGGGAAATGAATGCACACAGTATCTCAGTCAGTCCTCAGAACAACCTACGAGGTAGTAAAATACGATCACCAAACACGTGCCGGAGAGTGTTCACTCAGTACTCACGACAGCCCTACGAGGCAGGCACTGTTGTTGGCCCAGTTTCTAGGGGAGGAACCTACAGCCCAGAGACGGGGTGCAGCTTCCTCAGAGTTCACAGCTGGCCCCCGGTGGGGCTCTGAAAGCAGGGGTCTGGCTCCACGTCCAGTCCTCTGACCCACCTTTAGGGCACTCTCTGTCCCACGGCAGGTGCTCTTTCTTTCTTTTTTATTTGTCTGTCTGTCTATCTATTCATTTTTTAGAGACAGGGGAAGGGAGGGAGAAAGAGAAGGAGAGAAACACTGACACGTGAGAGAAACATCGATCAGTTGCCTCTCTCGAGCAACCTAGGCATGTGCCCTGACTGGTAATTGAACCCATGACCTTTCAGTTCACAGGCTGGCTCTCAATCCACTGAGCCACATCAGCCAATGCAGCAGGTACTCTTTCTACTGAGCCCCACGGCCTTGAGTATTTGGTTAAAACATCCTCTGCTTTTCATGTCCCAGGCTCTGTGCTTGCGGGTTTTCTTGACCCCATCACCTAGAATGAAAGCTCCAGGAAGAAGAAAGTGCACTCTCTCTGCACTACCAAAGGGGCCTCTGAGACCCCATGGGGATCAGATGGGACAGAGGACATGAAAAGCATTCAGTAAACGTGAAATGGGGTCCTAGGGAGAGGCATAAGAATTCAAAATGGGCGCAAGGCCGCCACGACCATCGCTCAGAGGTAGGTAGGGGCCCCGGTGGCAGAAGCCACCCCTTGCCACCCAGGCACACACTGGAAAGTTCCTAAACCCTGTGAGTGCCCATGCATGACCTCACGGTTGTCCCCACCCAGAGCCACGCACGGTGTTGACCGTGCAGATGGTCCCGGACGTCACAGCGTCAGCTCTTCCAGCCTGAACCCAGCTTTGCACCAGCTCATCAGCACCTCTCCCAGCTGCCTACCCAGTAGGTCTCCAGTTAAGAACCCACCCCTCCCAGAATCAGGGATTTTCTTTTCCTATAATAACTCCTTCATTCCACAGAGAAGGAGGCAGGCTCAGAGATGTTAAGTGACCTACCAAGGCCGTGAAGCGAGTGTGTTCTGTCCGACGTGCCCTTTGTGCCTTGTAGATTTTGGAATTCTCAGCAACACCTGCATTTCAGGCAGCTGGCAATTCTGTCAGGTGGGGAGAGCCCAACAAGGGGAAGCTGGAACTTGGGCACGTGAGATTTCATTTCATGGCCTAAGGCCAGGCTGGCCCTCCTTTTACCAATTGTTATCACACAGAAACCAGTTTAGAAAGAAGAGTCCTCACTGGGTGCACTGTTGCTCTCCATGCACTGGGAAGGCCCCAACCTCAGTGCATTTTCCAGAGCCCAAGAGGCCAAGTCCCACCACTCAGCTGTCCATCATTTCTACATCCGTGCATCCCACAGTCAGAGAATTTACTGAGCCCCTGTGTGCCAGGTAGTGTGCTAGCACTTAGGATATAAAGAATAAAAGGCAGTCTTTATCCCAAAGGAACTGAGAGATTAATAGGAAAAGAGACCAGAAAAGAAATAATTGCTGCCTTTCTGAAACCCACACATTAGCTTTTCATGTGGGTGACTTTTGCCATTTTCTTGTAACAGTTTACTATAAATATTTACTTAGTATTGTCTTTGAATTGACTTGTTTTATTTTTTACTTAAAATGCTAGCTTTGGATTTATCCTAAGCAAGAATATCCATGAACTTATGGATGTTACTTGTTAACTAAGAATTTTAAAAAAATACTACATAAGGAGTGGAAACATAAAAATGAAGATCTCATGGAGGGTTAGCAACAGGGGAGAGGAAGGAGGAGAAGGGGGGAGAAGGTACAGAAAATAAGTAGCATAAACGGTAGGTAGAAAATAGATAGGGGGCAAGAATAGTATGGGGAATACAGAATCTAAAGGAATTGAGACACATGGTCATAAACTAAAGGGGGGAATAGTGGGGGCAGGGGGGCAGGGTGGAGGGGAATGAAGGGGGGAATAGAACAACTTTAATGGCATAATCAATAAAATAAAATTAAATTAAAAAAGAAAATAGATTACTTAGTGCAAGTCACGGGCCATTACACTCTGTAAAGCTCTAAACATATGTTGTAATAATTACCAAAGGGGGAACAGGCAGTTATTTAATAAAGATGGACATTTGAGAGTAAAAAAAAAAATAATAATAATAAAATAAATAAATAAATACATACATACTACATATCACACTGAAAAGTTAGCTATTGGATAAAAAGCCCATGGAAATGCCACCTAAAACCAGTGAGCAACACTAAGTTATTATAAAGGAGAGTGAAATGGGCCACCATCCGGGCTGCAGGCGCCGCACCAGGAGGAAAAGGCTTTTCTCCTATCAGGTCCTGGCTGGTCAAGACTCGCAGGAGAGCAAACGGATTGATAAACAGGATCTCAGGGCAGGAAGTTTTGTGGCAGGAAGCAGATAGCTCTATGCTGTCATGCTAGGACCTTAGCAGCATTAACTTTTCAACGGTCCAAGGCCATTCTCATTTCGAACTTTCCAGACCAGAGGCACAGGGGATCTCTGACGGAAGACCACATTCTTCAACCTTCTGTTTAAATCAAGATGTGACAAAGGACATTGCCCGAGGGAACATTCCCATGGGATTACAACCAGTGGAGTTCGCATTGAATGGCAGCCCCACCCGAGAAAGCCTGTGCAAAGCAAGCAAAAGGGGGTGACCCTGTTTTAAAGACAATCTTGAACATGCTCTAGTTATTTCCTGAAGTGAATAAACTCCAGGGCTTTCACTAATAATAACAAAAATGTATCTGTAACAGTCCCTTCCGAGTCAATGGAATACACCAGTGTACTGGGAGGTACTGCCTCCTCACTGCCTTCATCAGTTTACTCCACAAACACTCACTGAGCACCTGTTATGACGGCAGGGCTGGGTTAGGCACTGGGGTTACAATGATGCCCCAAGACAGGCAGAGTCCCCGCCTACATACGGCTAGTTAGGGAGGCTGATGTAAATCAAATAGTCATCCAAATAAACGTAATATGTGATGTGTGCCATGAAGAGCTAATATACCGAATTCTGATCTGGTCCTGGAGGTCAGCCAAGGCTGCCCTGAGAGAAGGACAGTTGTGGAAGGCTATGAATGTAAGATGTGGACGGACTAGAGATTCCTCGTAATGTTTCTTTCGTGAGCCAGGACTTGTCTCATATAATCCTCACTGCAACTCTCTGAAGGGGGCATTATTATTCCCATTTCACGAGAGAGGAAATCCTGGCACAAAAGTGTAGTGACTTCCCCAAGGACACACAGCTGGCTAGTGACAGAGCTGGAAATAAATCCAGGTCTGTGTGACTCTCAGGCCATGCTTCCTCCCCTTCCCCCCAAGACGCACTGCCTTCCCAGGAAATGTGTTAATAGGAAAAATATGATTACCAGCTGTATGTGCTTTGAAGCTTACAACCGTGATGTCATCTATATCAATTCCTTTAATCTTTAGTACCAGCAAGGACACGGGTTGGGCAAATACTGCTCCGTTCTGCAACTGGATAACCAGGGCAGCAAAGCCAAACGTGGCAGAGAGAGCCGGAACAAAGAGCTCCCTCTTACGGCAAGGCCGAGCAAACCTCTGTATTCTGCCTCCAGCAAGACCACGTCCAGCGCAGGAATGGCGTGCCCTGACTGAGCACCCTGAGGCCTTCTGCCTTGATTTCTGTTCCCCTCTGTCTAGCTACCCGGGTACAAATTAAGCAGCGGCCAGCTCATAGGTGTGAGGCACTGCATCTGGCTTGTGCTTTGCTGAACAGGGCTGGAATTTCACAGGCTGCAGCTGGCCCTGGGGGTGATGAGGAGGTAAGATGGGTGTCTCAGGAGTGTATCCTAGAAAGTAAAGTTACAGATGGCCAGACGGAGCCGTGCCTGAATGTACGAGGCCACCATGGGGCTGCCCTGGTTTCCGTTTCACACCTCCCACACCTTGGCATTTTTCACCACACAGAGCTTTGTAATCTACCAAAAGTAAGCTGCAAATGGGAGGGATTACACCTTTACCTCAAATACTCAGATTTTGTTACAGACTAAGAGCCCGGGCACTAAAATTGCACCACCTGGTCGGGATCCTGACTCCCCAGTTTACCAGCTGTGTAACCTTGGACAAGCTACTGAACTTCCCATTCCTCATTTTCTTTATCCTTCAAATGGAGGCACTAATATTAACCAAGCTATTGGGTCATTATCATGAGGATGCAATGACATAGTGTGGGCAAAGCCCAGAGCCCTGCCTGGCATAATAAACACTTGGTAAGAGCTAGCTGCTGTTACAATGATTTGCTTTATTGCTTCTATTTCTTTTCTTCCTTTCTTTCTTATTCCCTCCCTTTCCCCCTCTCTCCTCCCTCCCTTTCTCCATTCTTCCATCAATTGCTTTTTAACTGTAGAAGGCACTGGAACTACCAAGACCTGCAAGACCCAGGTATTCAAGGTCCCATAGCCAGAAAGTGGACTAGCTTGGAAGATTCGACTTTTAAGGGTCTTGCTTTCCTCCTGCCTCTCTTCTCTGTCCTCTCACTGCTGTGATACTAGCATGCTGCCTTGCCCATGTAACTGCTCAGTCAGTCCTTGAGGGTCTAAGTCATGGTTAAGGGCAGGAACCTTAGAGCAAGACAATACAGGTTTGCACCTTGGCTCTGCTACTGGGCTATGTGACCTTGGGCAAGTTACTTAACTTCTATGGTTTTCAGTTTTCCCACCTATCAAATAGGATATATGAAAACGTATTTGCCCCAATGGACTTGGCCTGAGGCTGAAAGGAATTAATAGTAATGTACTTACTTGTGTATCAGTGCCTGGCATATAGTGTTACCTGAGTGTTACTTTTTTTCCATGGCTCAAGACTATTCCTTATTTTTATTCTTAATGTTTATATTGTATTTTTCCATGACCGTTTAATCCCCTTTCACTCCCCTGCCCCCTGCAATCACCTCCCTGAGTCCCGTTTCCCTCTTGCTCAATCCCTCCCCCCTCTTGTGGGGGCCCTAACCACCCCCCACAATAGCTGTCATCCTGCTCTCTGTGAGTTTGTCTGTATTTTGCTTGTGTGTTGCTTCTTATTATTGTTATTATTGATGAGCTGAGGTGGGACCCAGGCACAAGAGCTGTTTAAGGGTTTCCCGGCTCATATTCTGGTGCATTTTCCTTTTTCCTGGGGCTGCTGTGGGATTCTGGAGCAGAGAGTTGAAGTTCTGATTGGACGTGCAGCACAATATGTTTCTCTCCCCCCTCCTTCCACTCTGCTGAAGAATAGATTTCTTTTTAAACAGAACAAAAGCATCAGCAAAGAGCTCCTTCCCTCACAATGAAGCCTTCCCTCCACGAGTCCTCTCCTTCCTGTTTCCTCAAAGGGTTGGGTTTTGTTCTCCTTCAAAACCATTTCTGAAGGAAAATTCCGTAATAAGAAGGGATACAAATGGGTTTTCAGGTCTCATAGTTCTAACACAAGGAATTTGGCTTCTTTCGGTCTGTGGAGCTGAGCCTTGAGGATATTAAGAGTTAGGCCATTCTCCAGGAGCTCATTGAATCCAGCTGAAGACCAGTGGGACCAGAAGCTGTCAAAGCCATTACACAAGTAAGGGAGCTAAAGACTGAGGGAGGCAAGGGCTTGGTCCCAGTTCCCAGCAGAGGCTGACCCTCTGCTATTGGAGTCCTTGGGCTCTCTTCCTCTAGGTGCTGAGCTCCTCCTTTGCATCCTCCAGTGACTATGGGGCATGCCTGGCCTACGAGTTTAGGAGACAATCTGGGGCCTTAAAAAGGGAGTATGAGAAATAATAGACGTGTGGCCTCAATTGAACAGCACTAGGGAGTGGTGAGGACTGCGGTGCCCAGGAGCACACTTGCCAGGCCTAATCCAGGCAGCTGCTCCTCAGCACCTACTATTGGTACCCTGGAAATCTGGACTCAGAGCTTCTGAGAGGCCTCACATCTTGTAGCTGGTACCCTTTGGTCCTAGTGTCTTTTGGGGGAAAGTCAATCTCGTCTTCTAATGACTGGACAGTCCTAGCTGGACATGAACTCAAGAGACAGACTGTCTGGGTTCCACTCCCAGCAATACTACTCAACAGCTATGTCAACTGGGCATTTTACTTGAACTATCTGTGTCCCAGTTTCCTTATCTGTAAAATGCAGATGATGATAGTATCTACCTAATAGGGCTGCACGAAGGTTAAGTGAGCTCCTATGTGAAAAGTTGTCGGTTAAAGCAATATGAGTGTATACTATCCCATTATTGTCCTCTTTCCCATTTCAAGTGCTTTCAACTGTTCTCCATCCTCCATGGCTTCTAGGGCTTTCAACATTCCGATCAGCCTGATTGGAGGGTGGGCCGGTGTGGTGCCCACAGTCCCTTCCTCTTGGTGTCCACAGTTCTCTTCCTGAGTGAAGGCAGGGCCTATGACATGCTTTTGGCCAACAGAAGGCAGCAAAGGTGAGAAGGTCTATGTGATGATGTGCACATGGTCACATTCCATAAGACTGCAGGGCTCGTCTTGGGAGGAGGCCCTCTTCCCTGCAGGCTCTGAAGAAGCAAGTTGCCATAGAGTGATCTGCCTGTGAAGACAGTCAGGTGGCAAGGAACTGACCGTGAACTCCAGCCCATAGCCAGTGAGAACGAGTCCGCAGGACACCAAATGCTGCCGATAATCCTATGACTAAGGAAATGAATTCTTCCTCAGGTCCCAGATGAAACTGCAGCTCTGGCCAGCGCTAGACTGTGGCCTTGCAGAGGACCCAGCTAAGCTGAGCCTGGGTCCCAGACCCACAGACATCATGAGATAATAATGTGTGTTGTTTTAAGCCACTAGGTGTATGGTAATACTGCCACATAGCAATAGATCACTAACACAGTCAACTAACCACAGTGGTAACTCTACCCCCATCCACCCTGCTTTGGAAACGCTCCGGCATCTCAGTGGCCTGTTCCAATCAGGAGTCCTGGAATAGAACGGTGTACTACACCAGGCATCTATGCACTGCAGGAGATGTGGCCATAAATAATGTCACTGCTTTTCTAAGTGGTGTGAGAACAAATGCAATTCACACAGAGCAGGGCTTGAGCCTGTGCTGCGTTGTGGTGAGGCAGAGGAGTCACCTGTCCCCTTTGTGCCTGCCCACCTGTCAGAGACAGACACACTCTCTGGCTCAAGGTGTGATCACCTAGTACAGGTCATACCTACAACTTATCTCTTCCTCCTACTTCTCTTCTGTCTTTGTGTCGGTTTTCAGAGAGGAGGGAGAGGAAGAAAAAGACCAGGTGGGCTCTCCTGTTACAGTGCGGGGTGGGGGCAGGCATGAGGGACCACCCAGTGCCGCTCTGTGCCTTGGAGGGCTATGCGAGACTCCACGGCTCACAGGCAGCAGAGCCAGGTTAGAGCTGCGTCTTCCGACAGTGCTTTTTCCTCGAATTAAAATGTGCCGTTTTCTTCCTCGTGAGCAGGAAGGGGTCAACATCATGGTTCTAGGGAGGCAAATGAACTTGTTTCTCTGAACCTCAGTCTCTTCATCTAGAAAATGAGGCTGATAGTACCTACCTCACAGGGAGTCAGGCTGATGGGATAATAGCTGCAAAGTTGGTAGAAAAGCATATGCTCCCATTATTAGGTTCCCATAGGAGGACTTAAACCCTCACACATCCCACCAGAGAGATGCACTGCATGAATAAAAACAGTCATTGAAAAACCAAACGGGGTTTGACATTTTCCCAGAAGGCATTTTCTCAGATTAAAAGGACCTAGCAGAATGCCCCCCCCCACCCCTGGCCCCCAGGTCACTCGGTTGCCTGTTTGTCATTGCATTTACAACCCATTGAAGCTCCACCTGCTCCAGAGATTTGTCTCTGCTCCACCTGGCCCGTCTGTCTCCACTACACAAATGTGAGGGTGGGGACTGCATCTGTCCTGTGTGCAGCACCATCTCAGTACCCAGAAGAGGGTCAGACCCCAGGCAGGTGTTCAATAAACACGGTGAACAAAAGACAGAATCTGTCCTTTTTCTCATGAGAATTGACCTTAAGAAGGAAACAAAGAAATCCTAGAAATTCAAACCACTTCCAAGGAGAAAAAATATACAGCCTTCTAGCAAAACACACTCCTAATTACTTGTTGTGCACTTTTGGTGCCCTGAGAACATGGCAAGCTCTTGACAGGGGGTGTCTCATTTAATGCTCATATCAGCCTTATGAGGGAGGTGCCCCCAATTCATGGATGTGGACGCTGAGGTCCAGAAGAGTGAAATCTTCTGCATAAAAGCACACAGTAAGAGGTAGAGTTGGGTTTGAATGCAACTCCTGTGGGCTGAGCTGCCTCACACTGCAAAGAGCTGGTGGTAGCCTTGTAATTAGGAAACACACACTAAAATATTTAGGGCTGAAGAAGCATTGTGTCTGCAGCTTATTATTAAACAGGTGTGTGCGTGTGCATGTGTGTTTGAGAGAGAAACAGAGAGACAGAGAGACAGTGAGAGAGGGGACGTGAAGGAGGAAAATAAGGTAAATGTAATAATATGTTAACATTTGGGGAATCTGGATGAAAGTATCTAGTAATTCTCTGAACTATTCTTGTAACTTTTCTGTAAGGTGGAATTACATCAAACGAAAGCACTTTTTAAAAAGCTGCCGGTGGGAAGGGGATACAGCTCATGTCCTGGTGAGGAAGGATGCAGATCCTGCTTGGCTAGGCTGATGCCTGGACAGGTGGGTGTGCTGGGGTCAACTCTGGGGCCCGAAGGCCAGGCTGAGCAGGCAGCGTTGATCAGGGAGGCAGCACATGGACACGGACAGGGCAGTCCGCCCATCTTTGAGCACCCGAAGCCTTCAAAGGCTACCTTTTAAATCCAGGTGCTTATTCCAGAAGTCACCCACAGGCAGGCACACACCTGGTTTTCCCTAGGTATGATTTCCATTCTAGCAATCCATGCAGTATACCAGCCTCTCCATCTTGGGACAGTAAAGGGACACTGTCATGTAGTTGTCCCCTAGGGAAGTGAAAGCAGACACTCTTTGTACATTCCAAAAGAAAACACACACACACACACACACACACACATGCACCCAACCCACCCAGAGATAGATAGTCCAAGTGTACACAGAGAGCTGAACTTGGACTAGAACACCAATGTTGTGGGTTCCCATCAAGTGCTTATATTCTTATTTCTTGGTACCACCATCATTATATTACTAAAGGACTCATGTAGCCTTGTGTTATTGTTCCTTCTGTTGAAATACAGATACTATCTTCCTACAGTTTTCTAGTGTAGCTATTTACAGGGAAGGGTGTGTACACCCATTCCGAAACACGGGTTTAGGGTCAGACAGAGCTTGGTGACATCACTTCTAATGGGATGACCTTGGGCAGATGATTTAACCTCCCTGAGCTGTAGTTCACTCATCTGGAAAATGATGACAGTGATGTCTAGCTTGTTGGATTATTGTGGAGATTCATTATCTTGACGAACATTTATTAAACGCTGATCTAGGTTCTGCAGCCACAACAGTTAACAAGACAGGAGAGGGCCCTAACCTCAAGGAGCTTCCGTTCGGCGAAAATCAGAAATAAACAAACAAAAAAGACTTTTTCAGATAGTGATAAGTACTAAGAGAAAAGAAAGCTGAAAAAATGTGATGATGGGAGGCATGAGTGACCAGAGATGGCTGTGCTACTCACCTAGGGCAGCTGTCTCTGAGAAGGTGACATCTGAGCTGGGGGCTGAATAATGAGAAGGGATTGGCCATGGCAGGACCTGGGGAAGGATGGGGAGGAGGCGGGGCAGCCCTGGAACAGGGCCTGAGCTTGACTCAGAGAAAGAATGAACAGGAGGCCAGCAGTGTGGTGGGAATATGGGGAGCTCCAGGGACAGGGGAGGGCATAGGGCAGTAACAGTGGGGGCAACATCATGCAGGGTATGAAGGCAGAGGCATTTAGGATTTATTTTAAATGCACTAGGAATCCACAGAGAGTTTTGAGCATGAGAGTGATATGATCTGATCATTTTTCTTGAAATTGGATAATACTTGTCACCTTATTAGTGCGGGACCTGGCACAAGGTAGGTATTTAATAAAAGAGAGCTTTACCATTGTTTATCATTCCTAGGCATCACCACGAATCATTGCAGACTTCCAGAAGGTGGGTGGTCCATGCAGTGCTTGTACCTGCATGGACCACCTCCATGCACCTGAATGGGGGAGGGGGACAGCAGTGCATCTTCCCTCTTCCTCCCCACCCCCCAAACTACACCCCAAGGCAAATGCCAGCCACCTCTGCCAGGCCAAGGGGCAGGCAGTCGGGGTAGGATCACTGGGCACCTCTCCAGCCCACCCCAGCTTTGGGCCTCCTAGCTGCCTTCACTTTACTGTAAAAATGCAAAGCATTCCAGCCATTTTAATTACTGGGTGTTGCATAAGTCAGCAGTCAGCTCATACAAAGGAACAACAGACCCAAAAAATGATTTTTCAACACGCCTTCAGCCTCTCCCTCCTTCTTCTCTACAATCGGCCTTCAATCACTGGCTCCCAGGCAAGGTATGTGCAATCTCTTTCCGAGTTTGTTGATGTGACATCAAGATCTTTTTTTCTCTAAATACTTGAGGCAGAAGCAGTTTCAAATACCCTCAAGCAGTTTGGAAATTGCTGGCCATATTCCTACTTGACATGCTAGAACTAGCTTAGGGGCTCCATGTTATACACACTGGGAACTTTTTATAAAACAGATCTCAGTGTGTGGTGGGTCTATCTGGGCGCCAGGTCAGGGGGATTTTAGTTCCTCAAATTCCAAAATGACCTCACTATAAGGTACTCCCAATGCACGAACCTCAAACACAATAATCCAGTATTGCTTAGATGTGGAAAAGAAGTTCTTAAGTTTGTAATGTGATTACAGAGGCCGCTGGTTTCTGAGTGCTGGTTTCCCAGTAGCTTTTGAACTCTTTCTTCACTAACCGTCTAAACGAATCTAACAGTTTGTTGAGGACCTGCTGTGTGTCAGGCATTGTGCTAAGTGCTCAGAAGAGAAAACTCAATTAGATTTTGTCGATTAATTCACTTTCTAAAGAGGAGGCAGAGGCAGTCTCTGAAGGGTAGCACCCGCTTGGGTGGAAGGAAAGGCTCCTTGTAGACGATGCCCGAGAATAATATTGTCTTAATAATAACACTGACAGTGGCCATTCACTGATGGCTGCTCTGTGCCAGGCTTTTTGCACCATCGTTCATTCCTCACAACTCTGTGAGGTCGGCACTAATAAATGCTGTTCCCATTTACAGATGAGAAAACCAAGACACAGAAAAGTTACTCATCCCAGACCACACAGCTAGGAGAGGGTGAGCTGGCAAATATTGAACTAGCTCTCCAGGACAAAATGCCCTGGTTTATAGCATCTATCAATTGCTGTAATAGGAGTACTCTGATCGTGGACAATTTTAAGTTCCAATGTGATGTCACTGAACGAAGACTTGCTAGCGCACCATTACACAATATTTCCACCACACAGATACAATGGCTGGAAATGACCGCAAGAGCGTAGATAAGAGTATAATGTAATAAATTAAGGAGTGATGAGTTTTAAGTACCTATTACCCTTGTTTTAAATATAACTTAATTAATCATAAGTTTATATAATTAAAGCTTTAATAATGGCTGTACTTAGCAACTGACTAGATTTTCAGGAAATGTATCAATTGGCTCCCACAAGCCACTCTGAGCAGCTTCTAGCATACCACTCGGGGTTCCAGCGCCTTCCTCTTCGCCCCTCTAGACCAGTGAGGTAGCCAGGTGTGAGGAGGAAAGGCACTCCAGGCCACCAGGACAGTGTACAAAGATTTAAGATGTGGGTATGAGAGAACAGAATAACAATATCATTTGGCGTCTGCGAACTATTTTCAACCAATCCCCAGAATGCAGAGAGGTGTTAAAGAGCACAGAAATGGACGCTGAACTCCAAATTCTGGTTCCACCACTTCTTAACTATGTGATCTTCGCCAAATTACTGAACCTCTCTGTGCCTCAGGTTTCTTTTCTCTAAACCGGATGTGGTAATACAGCCCCCATATCATAGAGTTGTGAGAATTAAATAAGTTTATACAGGTAATTTATACATGGGGCCGGGCCTGGCTCAGTCAATGTAAGCTAGTATTTAATCCTTGAAACTACCTCTGTGAATTAGATGTTTGTCCTCAGTTTGAGAATAAACTTAGAGAAAAACTTAGATAGAAGAGATGGGACTTGAACAAGCATTCTGATTCTAGCTTTTGTGCTCATCCCAAGGGCTGGAAATCACACGGACTCCATTGAATATCATTCTCCAGGAGGCCTGCTGATGTACTCACTGCCCTGCTAAGTGTCTCTTCTGATAGGGGCCATATCTGGTTCATGTTGTCACACACCCTGACTGGTGGGTGCAAGGCATTCTGGGAAGGAAGACCTGCCTGGTGATAGACACGGAGCATCTGCCCCTGGAATCTGCACATTCACTTTCTCCGTGAGGGGGCAGGCTAGCGGGGTGGTGAAGACTGCTCTGGTTTCCAATCCCAGCACTGCAGCATCCTGGCCATGTAATCTGGGGCAAATTACATAATCTCTCTTGACCTTTGTTTCAGGATCTGAAGAATAAAGGAGTGGTGGGGATAATCCGGTTTATCTAACAGTGTTTGCTATAAGGATGAGTCTTGATCAATATATAAAAACCACTCAGAAAAATGCCCGGATCCAGTGGGCACTCTGTAAGAATGAGCTATTTCTACCAAGCTTTTGTTTTCTTTCCCTCCTCCTTCTCCCCGTCCCTTCTTTGGGTATTACTTACATGGTCCAAGAAGATACCAGAATACGATTCTTCTCAATAAACATGGATCATAACACCACTTGGAAGCAGGGACTGGTCTCGCTCACCTCTACACCTATAGGGCCACAACCTGGTACACACAGGCTCTCAGTGAGAATTTACTACCACACTGGCCGGCCCTGTGCCAGGCCGGCCCTGTGCCAAGGGCCTATCCACCATACTTTGTTTTACCCTCATGAAGATCCTGTAACATATGAATCTCTCCTCTATTTTACCATTAGACTTCTGAGGCTCTGAGAGGTTAAGAAACTTGAAGGTTATAGGAAAAAAGTGAAGAAGGATCAAATCCCAGATTTATTGACATCACAGGCCTTGGTCCCCACCCTTGGTCAGTCTGCCTTCCAGAATATTCCACTGGGAAGCTTTGAAAAATCGTAAAACCCACCCCCCTTGTTTTACATCTGAAGAAAGGGGGCGCATTGATTTATTCAATCAAGGTCACCCAGCTATTGTGTGTGGAAGAACTGGGACAAAAACCTGGTATATTACCTCAGTCTGTCTTGACATTTCAGGAGGAAATGAAGCCATAGACAATAGCTGTTAAAATGTACTGATCAGTATTCTATCAGCTTGCCTCTGGTTTCTGGGACCCTTCTTTGTCATACAAATGTAATTTTCTTACGACGTCCGCCCAAATTCTGAGGAAGGAAGGGCATACCCACACCTCCAGAAACCACCTGCCAGGTAATTTCCCCACCTTTTCTCCGCTGCAAACCGGACACAGAAGAGGGGGTGCATCTCACTTGCCTGGTGATCAAGCTCCCTGCGTCTCCCCCTGCGTGGCCGCATCCTACAATGACCAAGAGCTCTCACCACTCTGTGGGACCCCAAAAGACAAAGAGGAAAATCACCAGTCCTTCAGATACCCCAAAGAACCTAAATGTGCAGTGAGTTCGCAGTCTCCAGAGAGAGAGTGCTGTTTTGGAAAGAGACCTCTGAATCTCAACCACACAGCTCTACCACTTCCTTGATCAAAAGAAACCGGACATGAAATCTAACATCTTTGAGTCTCAGTTTTATTGGCTCTCTTTTTATGTTTTGGCACCTCTCATTCCCCCCCCCCCCAAACTTCTGGCCACCACCAGTCTGTTCTCTGCATCTATGAGATTGTTTGTACTTCATTTTTTAAGCTTCCACATACGTGAGAACGTATGGCATTTGTCTTTCTCTGTCTCACTTATTTCACTTAGCATAATATCCTTGAGGTCCATCCATGTTGCTGAAAAAATAGCGATGTCATTCTTTTCTATGGCTGAATAATATTTCTTTGTGCTCATAGACCACAATTTCTTTTATTCATCCATCAAGAGACTTAGGCTGTTTCCTTACATTGGTTAATGTAAACAAACGATGCTGCAATGAACATGGGGATGTATACATCTTTTTGAGTTTATGTTTTGCCTCATTTTTCTTGACTGTAAAATGGGCATATATAGTACCTATTACTTAGGGCTGTGAGCACTGGAGGAAATACTGTGTTGAAAGTGACCCGTACAGAGCTGGTACTCAATTAATGCCAGTTCCCCTTCCTTTTTCTTGTCTTAAAAATCCTTTCCAGCTTGTCATCCTAAGGTCAACAAGTGTCACAGGGATGAGAGATGACTCTAGCTGAATCCTGAAAGATAAAAGAATCCTGACAGATGAGATGGAGGTGGGTGGGGGATATATTGTTAGCAAGTGGATTCCAGGCAAGGAGCGCAGTGCGAACAAAGCCTTGGAGGCAGGAAACTGATGGCTGGAACATAAAGGGGTGGGAGATGGGAACTGGGACCTAGGTTTGGAGAGATAAGCAAGGACAGGCCTGCTGTTGCACAACCTGGGGGTAGCCATCACATTGTGTCCTATGTGAATGGTCCCCCTCTGTGGGGCCCTGGGAAGAGCTGGATCACAGAGGGCCTTGCATGCCTTTCTTTGCAGTGTGAGGCTTTGTTCAGCAAGCCACGGAGAACAAATGAATCACTGGAAGCAAAGGACAGCATGCTTTCCAATTTATGGTTGAAAAGCTTTCCAAGAGCAGCAGTGCAAAAGTTGGATTTGTGGAGAAGGACTTTAGGCAGGGCAACCAATTATGTGACTCCTGAAATGGTCAGGAGAGGATCTTTGCAGGCCTGATCCAAGCCAGAAATGGTGGGAATGGGGCAAAGGAGATGGTTGGAAGATGAGTGGAGGGAGAATCGACGGGACTTGGTGAACTATGGTGCCACTGCTAGGGACAGGTAACACTGTGGTGGAGGGAGGGGAAAAGACAATGAGTTTGGAGCCTTTGGGGCCTGAGGCAGCCACAGGACCACTGGGTGCAATTGTCCAAGGGGAAGCTGGATAGAGACTGGAGCTCAGCAGGGTGCTGCTGCTGGTAGTGCCCGCTCCAGGGCACAGGGCACAGTGGGAAGTAGGACAAGAAAGCACGGTGTTAGCCAGGGGGAGGGTGGAGGGTAGAAGGGGAGGGAAGAGAGCCAGGGACAGAAAATTGGGAAACACCTACACTTTCATGACAGGAAGAGCCTGAGGAGTCTGCCAAGAAGACCGAGAAGGTACAGTTGGAGAGGTAGAAAGCGAAAACCCAGAGTGGGTGGTCTTTGCTGCCAAGTTCAAGGAAGGATGTGATCAGTAGCATCAAGTGCTCTTTGGATCCTCCCTGTAGTCCAGGACAAATCAATTTCAGTTCCAGCAGGTTCCACAGAAGAGAGTTCAAGTGCTTGGCAGAAATAGGATGTCCAGCCCAGTCTGAAAGGAGACCGACCATCGCCCCATCCCATTCCCCTTCCCAAGCCAAGAGGGCACCCGGCAGACATGCTCATGTGCATCGACTGTGCGAAACAGCATTCAGCCTTTAAAGAAACCACAAAGGAGCTACTTGTTTTAAAAGGAAAAACACATGAACTTCACGGGCATGAGGAAGACATTAAGACACAAGGAGAAGTTCTCCCTCCACTTCATATTAGCCTTTGCAGAAATGACTGACTGAGCACACAGGCATTAAAGAAAGAATTTTTAAAGCAGGAGCTGGAAATAGTAACACAGTTTCCCGTCTCCCACTGCCCCAGAAAACACAGGGCATAACATGTCTGTGCAGCGCACATGTGTTTTCTGCCTTAAAATCTCTGGGAGTAGCTGGGGGTGGAAAGAAATGTGAAAACCAACGGTTCAGGTGAAGCAGCCAGAGACTCTCACTGAGGGGTCTTCACTCCCGGGCAGGGCTGGGGGAGAACTGGGGCCAGAGACGCTCTGCAATTTTACTGCCACAGAATTGGCTCCAGACGGGAGCACAGAAAGGTGTTTACTCCTTGCTGGAGCCAGACCCAGAGAACCTGAAGTACCTACTGTCTCAGCTTCCTAATGGCCCAATGCTGGGCAGCAGCTCCACGGAGGGTCCAGCCAGGGCTCACGGCGATGGGTGGACTAGGGCTGTCTGTTGCCGGGAAAGGCTATTTTGAGTGTAATGACTTTCAGATGGACTGCGGGATTGGGGGAAGGCATTGTGGCTAGGGTCCGGAGAGGAACAAGCAGGAGAGAAAAGAGGTGTTCTTCTGTGAGGCACCAGAAGCAATCCCTGTCTTGTCAGCACCGTCTGCAGGTTTAATTTCGAGGCAGCTCAGGAAGAGTAGGACCGTGGCATCCCCTGCTGTGTTCCCAGACCCCGTGTCCCCCCAAATCCATGATTCACAAGTATTCTCTCTTCCCAAGAGCAGCCTCCCCATCGGGTTGACATGTGGCCAGCCTGAGGGTGGAGAAGGTGGGCAGCTGCGGACTCAGACGGGATGCTGACTGAGAGCTTTGTGGCTATTGCAGACGGGAGGGGTCAGCTGTACCCACTCAAAGGCACCCGCACCCCACTGACTAGTGTGGAACTGTACGGCTCCAGCCCTTGCAGTGAGACTGGCTGAGACTGCAGGCTGGGGAACGGGTGATTTCTGGCTTACAGTGCCCCCTAGCACTGGCCGGAGGGATAGGAGTCAGCGAGCTCCACCAGCCCACCTGAATAGTGGCAAGGGGCTGGTGGGGCCAATCAACTCCGCTCATTCAACCACTTCTCACTGCCTTCTTTGTCACCAGCACTTGACCCCTGTCCTCAAAGGGCTTATAGTTCGGGAAGAGAAGCAGACGGGTCAACAATCACATTACCTTCGGGTAAGTAGTGTGAAAGAAGGAAGCACAGGGTGCTGTGGGGACACGCGGAAGGGGGGTGATGGAGACTGGGGAGGGGCATTAGAAGAGGCTTCCTGGAGAAGGTGACGTGTAAGCCACAATCTGAACACAGTATAGGAGTTCAGTAAGTCTTGGAATAACGTATGGACAAAGTAAAAAAACACACTTTCTCATCTCTTAGTGCTTATGATCCACGAGGCAAACAGACTGAAAAACAAGTAATTACAATGGGGCTGCATCGGGAACAAGACCTCGGCCCGGCCTCTGCCTCCGTGTCACAGTCTTTGGTTTCGGGCTCAGTCCTGGAGCAGAGACCAGATAAGAACTCGGTAACTGTTGCCTGAGAGACCGACTGATGCGCGTCCGTCTTGGGCACATGTGATTGGCCTCAAACCTGTTTAACTGGCCAGGTCTGTCTTCCCTTCAGTAACATTCACCTTGTTCTTGAGAATTTTCCATGAAATCTTAGACTTTTCCAGCCAAGGGGAATCTCGTAGACCACTGAGCTATATCTCTCAGCCAATAAGAATGGAAATCAATGCCTGGATAGGCGAGGTGACCTGTCTGCACACACACGTCTGTCCTTCTGCAGCAAGTTTGGGAACAAACCTCAGACTGTTTGCTGTGTTGTAACCCAGGCATCTTTTGTCCCCCTGAAAGTGTTCATGTGTCTCTGCAGAAATACGTTCGGGACATTTCCAAAAGGCGTTAAACAGTAACTCAGAAAGGAAAACCATAAACACACGAGAGAGAAACCTCTGAGGAGTCGAGAGCCGTCTTCACTCTAATCGGCTCACCTGGCCGGGCGGGCAGAGCTACTGATTATCATCAGAGACAACTATCCGGTTAGTCAGTGTAGGCGGAATTCTTCACGTCGTGCACGACAGAGACGCTGAAGTGAACTCATCGACAGATCTGAAACTCAGACCCAGGCCTGGGAGGGGCTGCGGTTTCCATGACCTCAGTGCAAACGCCAGGTCACGCGCTGCCGCACAATCTCGGCTCTGCCACCAGCTGACCACAAGATGCTGGGAAAATTCCTTCACCTGTCTGGACCTTATCTTTCTCACGGATGGGAAGAGGATGAGACCTGTACATGCCTATGAGAAGTTTCCCGGAGATCCCAGCCTTCTGCAACCTGATATGAAAAGCGGGTGGTTGGTCATGAAAAGTTCCAGGAAAGGAAAGACCAGGTCAGCCTGGTAGGTTTTGAAGGCAGGTCAGACAGGTACATTTTGAAACCTCTTCCATTCTTCCAAGGTTTATAAATTTTGTCATTGTCCTTAGCAGTCAAGAAAAGATACTGGAGAGTCAGTAACTTCACCCTTACCATTAGCCCCAGTTCACCCCATCTACCTTATAAAGTGGCCTCGAAAGAGCAATTCTTACACATTAGGCCCATGGACACGATGCCATCTGGGTGGATGGCTGTGAGGTCTGCTTGCTGGAGGGGCTAACCCTGGCAGAAGGGCTCCCCCGGACAGAGACTTATGGAGATTGCTCTCCTTTTCCTCAAGATGAGGACTGAGTCGACCTCACATGGCTGGGCAGAGTGGAGTCCCCTCAGGTTAGACACTAGGGAGAACTTCCTGACTGAAAGAGAAGATAAACGCCACAGATGCTGCGTGGACTAGTTTAGGATAGGGGATGAGAGGAACTAAACTGAAAGACAATTTCATTACCTTTCAGTTGGAAAAACAATCAGATTGCTCTTTTTTTTACATAATTAAGGAGCTGCCATAATCCAATGCTTCTGATGCTTCCTATAAGAAACCTGCTGCTTACAGTTCGGCAAAAGTTATCTCTGCCTCATACTCATATTCTGGCAAACCTTCCCTTGGAGAAAACATTGGCATTTTGGACAAAACAGCAATGTGAAAAGAAAACAGAGAAGAGAGGGCCTCTATCCTATCGCATAAGATGCTTATCCAAAATGGATTTGGTCTAGAAAGGCTGTAAAAGGTAAAACCTTCCACATGACTGGCACTGTGCAGGAATAAGTGAGATTCTCAAATCCCACCAAGTATGCCCTCATTCACTCAATGCCCGGTGTGTGTGTGGGGGGAGGTTCCTGAGTGTTCACTTCTCAACACTCGGTGGACTGCTGGCCACACCTACACCCAGGTCTCCCAGGACCCCATTTTGTGCTCTGAAGACTAAAAAGTTGTGTGGCCCAAATATCTCAGGCTTCCAAGTGTTTCTAGTGTGGTTGGGGAAATAATACGCCAATATCCCAGGAAACAATGAGCAAAGTGCTAGAATAAACATGCAGAGAAAGAACTGTATAGGTCACAGGCAAAAGTTAGAGTTGAGGTGGGGAGGCTCTTAAAAGCTAGAAGGGAACAAGGCAGAAAAATGTGAAAACTAGACCCCTTTCCTTACAGCTAAGAATTTTAAGGGATGAAAAGGAATTTTAAAAATGTTCTTGGAAATACCATTTCCAAGGACATTTTCTGCTCCGTCATCCCAATGTCACTTGTCTGAGGGGTAAAGAAAGGCATTTCTGGGAAAGAGGCGCAGCTTGCTTTTCTGAGTAGTATTTGCAGTTCGTGTTTCTTTTAAACTTTTAGTATTTCTAAATGGGATGAGCTGGCAGAGAAAGGCAGAGAGTAAAGGGGGCACTGGCACAGTCACAGTTGACCGCTGCTACGGACCCAAAACACAAGCCTCTCTCCCAAGGTGGGAACGAGTGCACGGACCTCCTGGCTGCTGGCCAAGTCCTGTCACTTCTATGTGCCGGTTTCCTCATCTGGAGAGTATGGTTAAAACTTGGTATTCTCCCTGTCTATGAGTGTGAGGTATAATGAGGTGGGGTATGCAAAAATAGAAGGTAGAATCAAGATCATTACTTAATAATGAAAGTCATGGTATTAGTTAGTAGCAATTATTCATTTCAGCTCACAGTTTTAAGATCCTGGATAGTCCTCTGGTTTTACCCTAGTTTTGGATCAGTTTGCCCTCAAATTCCTTGCTAAAGGGTGGAGACCTGCCTGCCCTGGGCGGGGTTACCATTTCCTCCTGCCTTTTCTACTTACTGTTTCTCGAATATGCTCAGGGCCTTTGCACTGGCTGTTCTCCCCGAATGGTGTCCTCTCCTCCCAGATTCTCACATGGCTGAGCCTTCTCGTTCACATCTCAGCGTGGATGTCACCTCCTCAGAGAGAATTTTCTCTTCCCACCCCCACAAAAAGCAGTGCCCTCCACAGTCAGTTGTAACCCCATTACTCCGTTTTGTTTTCTTCACAACACTACCACCACAGACAATTACCCTATGTATTCACAGGGGTGCAGTAACTTCGTTTTGTTGACCCCCCACCTCCAGAAGAGTGGTTTTCGAATGACTTCACAATTTACTCCGCGGAACCGACCTTCTGTTGTAACTAAGTCCAAAAGGCAGATGGCTTCCTCGTACCCAGGAAAGTCAGGGGTGGAGGTGGCGCGGGGTGTGGTGTGTGTGGAGGGGGTGGGAGGTCTTGTAATCTGGCTTCTTCCCCTCGGACTCTGCTCTTTCCAGAGATGTAAGGGTAGTTTTTCTCCTAGCCTTTTATCCAGATGCAGTCGAGGTCTCTAGGTCCGGGACCACCTCTGACCCAGGGAGGGGCTGGTGCTGGAGTGGGTAGTGGTTCATTCTGGTTTGGGTCAGAGGGGTCCAGAAGGCAGGGTGAACGTGTGGCAAAGGTAGGGGCGAGAGGGGGCCCGAGGGCGCTGCTCGGAAGGCTAGTCCGCCAGTGTGGGTCGGAGGCACGTCCAATTTACTCACGTGCCCGTAGCCGCATTATTCCCTATAAGGATCCGAACAGTCCCGGGTGGCCCCGCCCTGTCGCCCCTCGCCCCCAGCCCCGCCCCCTTTTTGGAGGCCGATGAGGTAATGCGGCTTCGCGATTGGTCGGAGGGGCGGGGCCCCGAGAGGGGGTGTCAGGGTACCGCGCTATAATTCCCGGGCTCTCCGGAACGGCGCAGAGCGGACAGCCGGCAGGCTCTCAGACGTCTTCTCCAGCTCCTGCCCCGGCTCCGACTCCTGCTCGACCCGGAGGGACCGCCGGCCCGCAGAGTCGTGCGCCAGCGCCGCGACAGTCTCGCCGCACTCCATCCCGTCCTTTTGGGCTCTCGGAAGGCAGTGCACCCTAGGTCTGAGTTGCCCCGTACGGTCGGGTAGACGAGCTCCGGCTGCAGTAGCCCCTCCAGTGGCGGCGCGCACGGCAACTTTGGAGATGAGAGCAGTAGCCCCAGCAGCGGCAATGACTCCCTGGCTCGGGCTAGTCGTGCTCCTGAGCATCTGGAGCTTAGCGTATTTGGGCGCCGAGGCGTGCACATGCTCGCCCAGCCACCCCCAGGACGCCTTCTGCAACTCCGACATAGGTAAGCGCACCTCTGGGTGTCCCCGCGGGAGCCCCCGCAGTGCCCGGTCGCGCGCTGCAGCCCGGACTGGGACGCCGCTTGCTGCTCAGGTGGCCTGGCAAATCCCGCTCTTCTTTACCTGCCTGGGCTTGGGGCGGGGGCTCTGATATAGCCGAGGGGGAGATGCCCTGCAGAGAAATCCTATAGTGGGTGAACGAACCCTTTGCAGCCTTTGCTCTCCTTTTAGGGTACGAGGTTCCCATTGGTCCAAATTTACCAATCTGGTAAAATTCCCTTTTCACGATGGCGGGAGGAAGGGCTGGGGGAAAAAGGGAAAGGGTTCCTAAAGCTTGTAATGCCAATTCAACTGCTGGGATGCTGGATAGTTAAAAAAAAGAAAGAAAAGAAAAGTCGCCAGCCATGTGCACAAAAGTTGCTCAGAAACTTGAAGTTTTCTGAGTTCGCATCATCTTTCTGTGCCCAAGAAGTTCATTCTTTTCATTGAAACACAACCCAGCCTTAAGTTTCTCAGGCAAGTACTAATGGAGCTTCTTGGGCTGCTAAATGTGGGTGGATTTAAGGGGAAAATGAGAAGAAAGCGGTGGGGTTGACCCTCCCCCGGAGAAACTGTATTTGAGAGTGTTGATAGCGAGCAGGAGGTGGCGTGTGTGAGGGATCACTTATCACAGAGCTGTGAGAATTCACAGGAAGGCTATTTTTTTCTTGAATGTGTGTGAGGAGGGGGAGAAGAAGCAGTAGAAAATAGATTTGTCACCAAAAGAACGAAGATGCCACAGGTCACACAGCCTGGTGAGAATCCCAGACTGGACTTGTGTCTTGCTTAGAGAGACGCGGCACAAAGTAGAAGGAGCTGTCATCGAGGGCCTTGAGATTACCGTGGGAGAGCTTGTGTGGGAGCGTTCAGGACACTTGTTTGCATGGCAAGAGGTAGAGTGGCAGCTGGAAAACATCTCTCCTCTCCTTTCCAGCTCATAAAGCATGCACGTCCAGTGGCCCCTGCTGGGTGTGTGCGTGTGTGCGCGTGTGCAGGCTGGGGTTGGGGTGGGACACAGTCTAGCTGAGTCGATTCAGAGGTGAAGAATGGAGTATGTGTGTTTTAAGTGCAGTCATAAAGGGAAGGAAATTTTCCACTGGGTCCTGGGTGAGGGCCTCCACAAGTGTGCTGCAGGGGAGGAGGGGAGGAGGCAGCTGAGGCTGGGAGGGGTGCTGCTGGTGGGCCTGGCCCAATCCTGGAGAAGTGAGGGAGGCGCCTGTGGTGACCAGGTCAGTCCAGTTAGGCTGGGTGTTTGTGTGGCCCGGGGTCACCCTTGGTAGAGGTCACCCTTTCCTCTCCAGGGGAAACCTGGCTGGCCCTGGGTTTGTGGATTGCCTAGAAGGATTCTTCTGAGCTGCCTGAGGCCTGGGCAGTCTCCCTTCTCCTCTGACTGACTGACCCCACCCAGATTCCACTTGGCCTGTCTCTTCTCACCCTGTAGGTACATTCCTACCTGAGCAGCGCTGGGAGCTGCTGGTGCTGCTGGCTTCTGGTCTTGCTCAGCGAGGAGCACACACTGGGGCCAGGAATCTGACAGGTGGAGTCAGGGCGTCCTCTTTTGCTCCACAGTGGCTCTGGTGTGCTCCCTCGGACTCTCTGCTATGCGGGGAGAGGGAGACCTCATGCCTCCTCCTTGCTCCCACCCTCAGCTTTTGGGTTCCCACCTTGCAAGTCGGCTAGCGAACAGTGGAAACAGAAGCAAGGAAACCCCACATCCAAATGGGGGCACTGCCTGACTCTGTTTACTGCTTAGGGTTCCTGCTGTGGGCCTGGGTTGATGCAGAAAGTTTCTTGTAATTTCTCTGGATTTATTCAAAAAATACTCCCCCCACCACCCCAGTAAACTGCCCAGAGAAAAGCTAAGTTACCAGGAAGTACCCGAAGACCAGAACATTCTGATAGCAAAACTAAAAAAGGAACAAAAAAAAAAATCTTCGATACGCTGGCCCCGATCCAAAACTGTCCTGCCTCGGTTTGGTGCACTGCCCTGGTGGCAGCGATGAGATAATGCTTTTAAAAATGGGAGGTGTGGATGCGGGCTGCTTGCTTGTTGACCTCTGTGGCCTTATAGTACCCTGCTGGCATCCAGTAGGGGGCTCCCAGTTTTCCTAGTCACAGCCTTTCCAGTTTCCAGTCTGGGTAGAAGATTGCCCGTTCTTTCCCTGAAGGAAATGTATAGTCGCTCCCCTCCCCATTCCCCTTGGCCTCTATGAACCCACCGATCAACGTTATAGCTCATTAAAGGGGCACAGGCCAGCCCACCAGCTTCCTCTTCCAAAACCTTCCTGGCTCTTTTCTTTCTCTTTGTGGACTGGTGCCATGTTGCCGGGTGAAGGGCACGACATGCTTAGCTCAGCCCTCTCTAAGGAACCCCCCACCATGGTCTTCCCTCTCCTTTCTCCTCATCCACAGGTGTCTGTTTTTGCCTTTCTCCCCCAAAGCCCTGGGGATTGGCACAGTCTTCTGGGTGAGGAGGAGTTCAAAGGTGTTTCTATGGCAACGCCAGGCCCTGCACCTTAGTGGAGTGTTTAGGAGAAGAGTAAACTACATGCTGGCTTATAAAACACACTGTGGGGGAGAGAAAAGGACTTGGCGGCGGCCGTGATGTCTGTGGCCCCCTCCCCACCCGTCATGCCCTTGAAACTTCTGATAAAACCTTGACTCTGGAGGAGGGAAGGGAGGGGATTGGGGATGAAGAAGGCAGCCTTGGCTGGGGAGATCCTGCTCCAGCAGCTCTGTTCAGCTCAGGAGGGGTGGGCAGTGGATGTGTGTGTATGGGGGGGCAGTGTTTCTGCCAGGGGAGGGCAGTAGAGAGAGTTTTGCTTCAGAACACAGAGCCTTCTCCCTGCTCCCCCTCCCCTCGCATAGGGGAGTGGGGCTGAGAGGTGAAGGGTTGGGGGGCCTGCCCCCTGAGCCTGTTGGGAATTGGGAGAAAGGCTCAGCCCGGAGGCCCACTGCCAGTCCTGGAGGATGGTCCCTGCATATCTCAGAATTGTTGTGACAGGGACCAGTGCCAGTGGATTCTTTTGGTATCAGATCTGAAGTTGTGTTTTTAGCAAAAGAAGCTATTTTCAAAGAAGCCAAATCCATTCCCTCTCACTATTAAACACAATGACACTCCTCGCTGGGCTTTGTGACTTCAGGAGAAGAAAAGGATCAGACTTCAGAAAGGAGCCAGCCACGTGGGGAGGGGACCTGGGCTGCCCAACATCTTGGAAACCCTGGAGAGAGGGAGGCTGCTCTCTGTAGGACGAGGGCAGGGACAGCTCTCAGATGCCTGCTGTGCACATGTACTTCATAGCGACCTGAAGAGTAGTGGTTCTACCCATTGTTTCCAGATGGAAAACACTGAGGCTGAGAGAGGCTGTGCTCACCCAAGGTCACCCAGCTACTACGTAAGGCTAAATGCCCCGTTAGTTATACTGTTCTTCCATGACTTTTCCACTCTCATTTACCCTTGACATTCTAAGTCCAATGACCCCTCCTAGGACCAAGATGAACTGGTCATTTGAAGAATGCTTTTCTTATTAGTTTGAGAAGTTTTTAAGAATATGAAGCTAAACCAAATGGCGAGTGGTTTTCATTAAACATCATCTTATGGAAGGGAGAACTTATTATATCAGGATATAAACAGAGAAGAAGAAAGGAAATTTTCCGGTGTTCTTTGGCTATTAGAACTGGAAGAGACCCTCCAAGTCACCAAGTCAAAGTAAAAAAAAAACAAAACAAAAAACAAAACACTCTGCTTGTCTCACTGAGGCCCAGAGAGAAGTAGAGCTATTAGAGATGAGGGATCTTGGGCCCCAGTACTCCCTTCTAGGTGGGGCCGAGCTGGGGCTGCCCAGGACGAGCGTCCAGTCTGTGCGGATGGCCAGTGGAGCAGATGGAAAACCAGAGAGGGAGTCAGGAGACTGGGTCCCGGCTGGCCAGTGGAGGAACCCCTCCCACCAGGCTGTGCCCCTTTCTCAATCCCTGGATAGATAAGGCTGGTGGATGGGCCAGAGAAGTGGGGGGCGGAGGGGCTTCTGTTTGTTTGCAGGAACAGCAGGAACCATCCAGCTGCACTGCTGAACAGCACATTCCGACAGGTTCGCTAATGAAAACAAAAACAGCAGCACAACTCTCCACTGCATTTGGTCTCTACCACTCCAGCCAGTGTGGACAAGGAGTCCCCTTCCTCCAGCCTTTGTCACAGTCAGCTCCCGGGTGGCCTGGAGAGGCAGTGTGGGGTGGTGGGAAGGCCACGGGGGCAGAGCTGGGCTGAACTCCTCCAGGGCTTGTGGGCTGCATGAGCTTAGTCATCTACTGGATGTCTTTAAACTTTATTTCGTTTCCTCTTCTATAAAAGGGGAATAATAATTTGTACCACCTCTGCCCCTTAATTTGTATCCGTCCACATTTTAAAGTGACAAGTATTGTGTGAATACCATCTATGGCCATGTGTGTGTCTGTCGGTCAGTATGTATGTATCTAGAAGAGATAAAGGTAAAGTCCTTTTTGGTTACTCGCTCTAATGCCAGCTCCTTCTCCAGACCCTTTCCTCCCTGTGCACTTACATACATAGGTCCATATAGGAAATTAGAGTAGCTCGCCCCAAGAAACATGAATAGTAGAACACTAAATAGCAAAATACAACATATAGCATTCCACTTTTTTTTTCACTGAATGTTGTGTATTAGAGATTGGTCTCAGTTAACATACATATGGATCTACTTCTTTCTTTTTATTTTTTTTTATTATTTTTTTTTACTTCTTTCTTTTTAGGTAGAGTATTCCATAGGGTTATAATTAAATGAATTATGGAACAATTACTCTATGCTAGGCACCATTCTAAATGATGAGCACGCACCAACTCATTTAATTCTCTCAACAGTCCTGTGAGGCAGGTGCGCTGTTATCACATCCATTTTACAGATGAGGAAATTGAGGCTTAGGAAAATTAGGTAAGTTGTTGAAGGTTATAGCAGAGCTTGTATTTAATACCGCCAGAATATAGTCAATTACTCTGCTATATACTATATGTCATATCATACTCTATGTTACTATATGCTATTATAATACTATAATAACATAATATAATGTCCCCTTAGGTACAGGTGTATATTTATTGAGCCATTCACTTACTGGTAGAGACCTAGTCTTCTAACAGCTTTTCATGCCTACGAGAGCACTGTGACCACTGTGGCACAAGCCTCTTGCTCCCAGGTCCAAGTAGAACTCTACGGCAAACACGCAATTGGAATTATTGGACACAGGGTGTGTGCATTTTACATTTTAGTAGTTCCTGCAAGTTTGCCCTCAAGAGTGGCTGTGCTCTTTCCATATGGAAACCACTATGGAGGGTCTTCAAAATATTTACAATGGAACTGTCTTATGATCCAGTGATTCTACTTCTGGGTATATTTCCAAAGAAACCCGAAACATTAATTTGAAAGAATATATGCACCCCTCTGTTCATTGCATTGCTATTTACAATAGTCGAGATCTGGAAGCAACCCAAGTGTGCCCTTCAATAGACAAGTAGATTAAAAAAGCTATGGTCAAACATACAATGGAATATTACTCAGCCGTAAAAAAGAATGAAATCTTCCATTTGCAACAATACGGATGAATGTACAGGGCATTATGCTAAGTGAAAAAAGCCAGTCAGAGAAAGACAAATACCATATGATTTCACTTAATGTGTGAAATCTAAAGAGCAAAATAAATAACAAAATTGAGACATGCGCATAGATACAGAGAACAGACTGATGGTTGCCAGTGGGGGGGGTTAGGTTGAGGGAATGGGTGAAAAAGGTGAAGATTAGGAAGTACAAATTGGTAGTTTCAGAATTGTCACAAGGATGTAAAGTACAACATAGAGAATCCAGTTAATAATATTATAATAACTATGTATGGCTATTACAATACTGGGAGGAGCACTTCGCAAATTGTATGATTGCCTGGCCCTTGCCTACCTCTTCACCATCCTCTCATCACTGGCCCTTCCAGCTCCAGCTGTTCATATTCTCTCTCTAGGTCTCAGCCCCATGCCACCCCCTTGGTTTTGGACAGCCCTTACTAACTGCTTGTATTCACTTGGTCCCACTTCCCCGCCTACCCTTGGCATTGGTGCAGAACAGTCACACTTTGCCCAAATTCTAAACATGTTTAAAAACACTGTCTTTGGCAAAAACCAAATTCTCCAAAGCTGCATGGGAAATCCCCAGAGGGGGTCATTTTTGGGCTGGGCGTAATCTATGGGCTGTGCACCATTCAAGGGGCTGCATCTAACCCTTCTGAGAGGGGAGGCAGCTTCTATGCTGTCTGCGTTACTTGATAAGTCCAGTCCCACCTTCTGGACATAATAGTCCACCATTCCCCTCAGAGTGGAAAAAAATGTGGAGATTTCTAAATGCCACCCTAGCAGGGGGACCACTAAAAATGATAGCTACCTTGCATTAAGGTGCACTTAGTATGTGCCAGGCACTGTACAGAGCTCCTTACTTGTATACCCCCCCCCCCCGGTGAGGCTAGATGGGTGAGCTTGTAAGATCCCATGGCTAAGAAACAGGAGTCAGAACCTACACTTGCTAGTCAACCTCCCAAACCTGTATTCTGAGTCAGTCTCTAGCAGAGACCAGGAGCTAGGATTCTTTGGACTTGGGAAGTTACATCCCCTTTTGCAACTTTTCCCACATTTGTTTTTTCTGACTCCCCACTGTTGGGGCTCCCCTCTGTAGGCTTCTCTTTGATTTTCCCCCATAGCCAGCCTCTCTGGCCCCTGCCTCCCCTATAGCCCCCAATTTTATTGCAGTATGTCCCTAACAAAGCCAAGCCTTCACCCTATTTCCAATTCTTAACCCAGTGCTCTTTCCACTGAATCAGCAGTTCCCAGCCTTTTTCAACACCAGGGGCTATTTTTATTTTTATTTTCAATGAAGTCCTTGTTTGGAAAAATCATCCATCCACTTCATGTGTTGAGAGTTGATTGTTTTTCCATTAAAAAAATCTGGTTAACTATATCCATCACCGCTGATACTAGCCGGTCTAATATTATTCTGACACAATCAGCTAATACACCAATTTCTTGCAACCCAAAGCAAAGAAACCTGGTGTTTTCTTAAGCCTGGGAAGCATTCTGGTGGGTCACTGGGTGGCTGCAGCGTGCGGTCTGGGCTGTCTCGCTGGAGTGCTGGAAACAGCTCGTGGACTCGCAGCAGATCACTGTTCTTTGTCCCTCTGAGCGGGTTCTGTAGTGTCACACCAGTTTGTCCTCCTTGCAGTCATATCCATTTACTGCCCTTGACATGTTTCTGTGTCCCCACAGTGCTGAGAGTGGGGCTGGCTGAGGTGGCAGGTCACTGGTGTGTGCTGGCTGAGTGGTGTACCTTTTCAGAGGAGGTGACACGGTTTCGGGAATTTATTTACCTGAACTAATCGCTGATAGGCTGGAGCAGGAGGGTATTGATTCTGGGTAAAGGGACTCACCGAACCGTATTTGACAGGAGGTTGTGAGGTGTCTGTGCAGACTGTAGTGAACGCAGAGGCCCTGTGGCTCAGTGGCTGAAACACTAGAGTCTGGAGAAGGGGAGGGGACCGTGCTGAACCTTTCCTGATTCGCGCACCAGCCACCTGCCAGGCTGGGATGGTTTGGCGGCCACGACTGGGACAGCTCATGCTGGCTAACACCCGGTTTTGATTTATGTTCCCATAAACCTCATCACCTAACAGTGGCATTCTCGGCACAGAGAGTAGGGACTTTGAGTGTTGCCAGGCTGTGGCCACCTGGCTTTTTGTGGGGATGGGGAAGGGAGGGAAAGCTGTACGATTTGGCCTCAGAAAACCCAAGGTAAAGTTCAGCTGGTGGAAAAACAAAGCCCTCGGAAGACGGGGTGGGGAGGGCGGAGGGAGAGGGGAAGTCCTGGGCAGACCAGAGCCTTTCCGGAACTAGAGACCTGGAATACCACATGGTAGTTATCCCTTCCCCCTCCACATGTCTTTGATCCCTCTTGGAATGAGGCACTGGGCATCAGATGGCCCAGTTGCCTGCAAAGAAGGACTGTTTCATTCAGAAATCTCAGGGCACCTGCAATCCCCAGTTTCCAGCACGGCACGGGGAAAGTGAACCTTGCAACTTGGGCCAGACTTCATGAAGAAGTAGCATTGGCTTTGTTACTTGAGGGATTACTGGTATTTGGTTTAAGTGCTTGCAGTTCAGGAGTTAGGAGTTCTCCTTTTAACCTCGTCTTTATCCTCCCAAATACACTCACAGCCTTTGAGCTTTGGAGACTTAGTAGCTCTCATGATCTTTGCTGCTCACAAGTGTGGGCAAGTTCTCCAGCCTCAGTTTCCTCATCTGCAAAATGGGGAAATAACAGCCTGTAACACTTTGGCTTGGTGACGAAGTGAAATCATGCAGTTTCAGCACAGAATCTGTGGTACACTAAAAGCTCCATAAATGCTAGGTTTTAGTAGAGTTGTTTTATGATACAGCAGAGCATGGATTCCAGCTCCATTTTCAGTGATGCAAATGCAGCCCTGAGGGGTGATGTGACATTTTTCAGAGTCATGTACAGAGACCTCAGTTTCAAAAATTACGGTTGATTGACCCCTCCTCCCTCCCCAAGTTGAATGCTTTTGTCACACTGCCTCCTACAGGACAGAGAAACAAACAACAAAGTTCCCTGCTCTGTTTTCACCAGTCTCCACATTTTAGAGTCTTAAGCACACTTGATCTTATTTAATGACCGCAACATTCCAAGGACGAATACAGGATGCTGGAGGTTATTGCTCCCATTAAACAGATGTGATTTTGAGAACTGGCATGGTTCAGGATTCTGGCCACAGAGCTCATGCACAGAATTGGGATTGGAACCCCCATCTTCTGAGGCCAAATCGCACACTCTTTTCGAGGGTCAGGTGCCTCCCTTCCCTCTTCAGACTGGTCCAGCACGTGTACCTCTGAGAGGCTCTGATAGAAGATGCCAGGGTAGCCAATGGGAGGGCCTGGATCAGGGATACTGAAGTCTGACATCAAACTGTACTCCACCTCCTGTCATCTACCCCAGGGTTTGGAGATGTGCCGTGTACAGTGGGGAGCACTGGCCTGCAGTCAGGACACCAAGGTTCTAGTTCTAGGTTACCAGCTGATTCTGCACATCACCTCGATGAGGTCTACTTCCCTGGCTATCAGTCTCTTACCTATAAAATAGCAGGATTGGCTCTTTGGGGCACATATGCACATTTTTCACATGTACTTATAGTCATCGATATTTTCTTCAGTGCCTACTATGTATCAAGGGTTTCTGGCCCTCTGTTCCCTTGGGACGGGATCTCTCATCTAGCTGAGTAATTGAGTGCCTAAATCCATCCACAACCCCTTTTAGGAGGTAACTTCTTTAGAAATATGGCCTATTAAGATAAGAGCCAGGATCTCTGTGGTTGTAAAAGCGGATGAGGGCTTCAACTGAACAAAACCACTAATGAGCTAACACACTTTATTGGATGACATACTTGACCACCAAACTTCCTGTTGCAGTACAGCCCAGTTGCCAGACAAATAGCAATCTTGCAGACCCAGCTGATGGCTAGAATTAAACACCAAGGTCACTTCAGTGCCTGTCACTGATAACTGGAGGGCTTGGTAAAAGTTCTTTTGAAACCTGTTAATACCTCTACTGATGCTGATGGATAGGAGGTAGGATTGAGACTCAGTATTCCACAAAAGCAGGCCTACCAGAGTAGTCCCTTGCTCCAGAAAACTCGGCTAATTGCTTGGCTGGAACACCTGTAGCTGAGAAGGCCTCTCTCATGAGAGACTGGCTCGGATGAACACCTGTGATTAAGACACCTGTGAGCCAATGGAAACTTGTTCGCATGAATGAGGAGAGGGTTTGGAAGACCCAGCTCAAACATATACCCTTTTGAGCAATCACAATCCACTCCCCTTCCCAACAGGACAGAGACCCCCAAAGATCCCATGCCTTCCTGATACTAATGTTCACCAGGAGGACAGAGGGACAGGAAAGAGCCCCAGTATCCATATTATTCTCAAGGTGCAGTTCTGAGCAGATGGGTACAGTGGGGAAAGGCTGCACCTGAGAAAGGCGGGCATAGTTTGACTGAATTTGACTGATTTTCTCTTGACCTTGGTTTCCTTACCTCTCATCTAGGTTAGATCACAAACCCAAATGCCTACAGAGGGGCAGTTCAGCAACTGGCCCAGGCCTGGGTTTTGTATGGCCCATGTGCTCTGCGTGTGTGTGTGTGTGTGTGTGTGTGTGTGTATGAACATTTAAAAATCAGAATTCACATTCAACATTTGGATTTCTAGCTTATGTCTGCACATGAAACGTATTAGAACATTACTCACTTCCATCAGAAAATACAATGTGTATACGCTTCCCTGGTCTCTTGTGTTCCTGCTTTGGAGGGATAAGTGAGCACTAAAAGTGTTTCTTTATTCTTCGACAAACCATTAAATGACGGGACAATGTGATGGTAAATAGCGACTCATCTTTGGCTTTGGAATGGGGACAGCAGCAGAGAGTGGTGGGGAGTGTGGTGAACTGGAGAGTTCATGGGCTTTCTGAAGCAGCCTGCTGGAATCCAGCGCCCATCTATCAGAATGTGAGCCCCGTGTGATCAGATGTCCGGTCTCTTAGAATAAGCCAGGAATCCAAATTTGAAAAGCGAAACCTGGGTTTTAAATGTTAGTACAATTAAAAAGAAACACACACACACACACACACACACATAAACTGGTATGTGAACCAAATAAAACATACCTCTGGGCTGGATTCAGCCTCATGGGTCACCAGTTTCGTGACCTTGAGACCAGATGATCTCTTGAGTTTCCTTTGGACTGTAGGATCTCTGAATAAGACCAAGTGCTTTTTCAGGCAAAACACTGTACCCTGTCCTGTGTCTCTAGAGAACACGGCTTATGTGCTTGTTATCACACTTTCCACCGTTTCTGGGGTGGTTAAGAGTGCAAGTCCTATAGTTGGACTGTCTAGTTCAATCGCCGGTTTCATTCATTGACAGCTGGATGACCCTAGGCGAGGCAGTCCTTGTTAGCCTCATTTTTCTTACTGTAACATGGAGTGTGCCATAATACTATTCTTAACCTCATGGGGTTGTGGGAGAATTCACCAAGATAGTGGAGTCACTGGCTTGGCCCACTGCCTGGCATACAGTAAGGACTTGATAAATGTCAGCCATTACATTATCATTACTCGGTACCTCCCCCTAGATGGTGAGTGAGCTGGAGTGTCCGGAGTCCTGTCTTACTCACTAGCTCATTGGCTGATGCGTAGTAGTGAAGCAATAAGAGTGTCCTGAATGAAGGAGGGCATTTGAGGGAGGCAGCATTGCAGACTTTTTAGGCAATAGTTCACTTAGCTTTGCGTGTGTGTCTGTGCACGTGTGTATATGTGAAACACAGAGAGAGAGAGAGAGAGAGAGAGAGAGAGGGAGAAAGAAGAAAAATCAGCTTTCACATGTTGGGCACTGAGCAGCCCAATGAGAAAAAGCTGTTTTAAGCTGCTAAGACACCTTGCTGAGCAGTGGCAATTGTCTTGGAAATTAAAACCAAAGCCATTGCCCATCTTTTCCTAACAGAGAAGACTAGAGACGGCTTGGAAGCCAGAGTGCAGATGTGACCCTCCGGTGCTGACGAGTGTGCGAACATCATGGGGTGCTTTGTCAGCTTGACAGATTTTATTTATTCAGGGCTCCTTTGAGCCAGAGGAGATTCCTGGAGGCTCTTAAAATTTAATGCCCCACCTGGATAGTTAACATCTGTGTTTTATTTTGCTTAAAAAAAGTTAACCCTAAATAGTTCAGATTCCTTCTGTCTCCCTTGGAGAAGCGTTTCTTACCGGGCAACACACAAGCAGGGAGACAGAAAGCGTAAAGGCTGGACAAGCACCGTCCGGCAGAAGTAACATTGCGAGAGGCAAATGTGGGCCACGGATGAGATTTTAAGTTTTCTCATAGTCCCATTTAAAACAGAAAATAGTAGGTAAAATTAACCTGATATATCCAAAATGTTATCATTTCAGCAGGTGAGCAATTAATAAAATTATTAGTGGGGTTTAAAAAATCTTTCAGGTTGAAATCTAACGTGTTTTATACTCACAGTACCTCTCATTTTGGACCAGGCCCATTTCGAGTGCTTAATAGCCACCTGTGGCTCATGGCCACCACTTTAATAGGACAGTGCAGGTCCAGATAATACTTGCAAATGAACGCCACCTTTTTTTTCTCCTTCTAGTATTGTCATGAGCTTTGCAGAGATATGGGGGAGCTGGGGGTATGTTGGGGCCTAGCAAGGCTCTAAGGCCACTGAGTTTTGATGTAAGTGAATTTTGGGGAACCACGTATTGTGACGCTGTAGAAGCCACCTGACTCCGCTCTCACTTGACAAAAGGAGAAACAAATCAGGAGATGGAGTAGACTGGCCTAAGGAACTGAGCTGGAACTAGATAAAACTAGTAATAAAACTAGTAATACAATACTTGATAATATTTATGAAATCATTTTCACATCCCAAGACCTTTTCATGCATTAGCTCCTTAAATTCTCATAACCACCCAATGAGAAGGTGGTCTTATTTCTATTTTGCAGATAAGGAAATGTAGACTTAAAGGAATTAAATATTAAAGCAGGGTACTATTTATTGATGGCTGTTCTAACAACTTTATATACATCTATTAACTCTATTATTTACTAAGGCTTCATTTAACAAATTATTATCACCATCAATCCACTTTAAAGACGGGAAAACTGAGGCTGAGAGAGGCTAAGGGATTTGCCTACAATGCATCTAGTATGTGGTGCAGCACTTGAACCCAGCCTACCTGACTCCGGGTTCTGAGCTATTTATCACAAGTTAGGCCCAAGCTCACCGAGCCATGCAGTGGCACAGCTCGAATTTGAGCTGGTACGTCTGTTTCTTGGTCCATGATATTCCTTTGCTGTCCCACTCTATGGCCTGGAACATACTCCTTTTTTACCTTTTTTCTAGCACTCTCTGCCTCACTATGCTGCTGGTAAGGACCAGGACAGACAAGCTCAGGCCTCCAGCACATGCTGAAGCAAAGTAGGCACACGTCCTCTGGCTTGGCTGATTCCCTGGCTGCCGTAAGCCCAAGAAGGCCAAATTTCTGGCCCAGTGGAGGAGGGTGGGAAGAACACTTGTCCATTCTGCCTTCCCAGTGGGGCGAGCTCAGTGTACCAGGTTGGAACGTGGTATGCATCTAATTGCATGGGGGTGCAGGTGGGGAGAGCCTGAGAGGATTAACACTCTTTAAATAGACACCAGGAAACTAAGAATAGCCTTGCTGCCTGGAAATTAATGGGTATTACTGACCACAGGCCCTCCCAATTAGTAGGTGCTCAATAAACACGGGTGATTTGCAAGAATAAATAAATACTGAAAATGGGACATTGGGGAACCCTTAGCCAGTAAGACTCTGTGCTCTGTGTCAATAAAAGAACCCACAACTTCAGACTGAGGTTATTTGTGTCTTCCTGCAGGTCGAAGTCTCCCTTTGCCTTTACTTCTCTACTTCTGCTGTCTTGAGGTCAATGTCTTTATTTTTGGTCAGCAGAGCATCAGGCCAGGGAGACCCATGTTCACTTTGCTTTCCCCTTATTTTTGGCTTATTGCCTGCGACCCCACCAAGCTAGAAAGATGGGAATTGCGTCCTTTTCTGCTATTACCGCACTTGGTGTTCCCAGAGCACTCTGTAGATCCCAGTCCCTTGGAGCCTTAAGATGGGAACTTCTGAATTTGCCATCAGACCTTGATCCATCCTCTGCTACCAGGCTCCTGGGTGCGTACTGAAGGCCACCTCATTGTCTGGTTCGGAAGCGAGGTCGCCTTCCTGGCAGGAGTTCAGCATCCTCAACGCTTGTAATTCATCAGGTGAGCTGGGAGGACAGACTGTGGAAAAGCCTGAAGTCGTCTTTCTCAGAGCGTGATCCTCCAAACGCCAGTCTCAGAAATACTTTTTCAACCAATAGTGCATTTGGGAAAACTGTTCACTGTCTTCCCTCTTGGAGACGCGCAGTGACCATCAGTATAGTAAAGGTTCTGAGAAGCCCTGTTCAACTCTGTTTAATCCCGTGTTTCTTAAACATATCTGATCAAGAAACTAATATTTCCCAAGAAGCAGCTATTAAGCCCATTGGTGAGAGGCTGCCCAGGTGAGGATTCTGAAAACCACGTTTGCCCACTTGCCTGCCCTGTGACTACTGTGTCAGGAAGGAGAACGTAGGAAGGGACATCTGCCTGGCACAGAGAGGTTGGCCATTTGAGGCTGCCACCCAGAAACTGCTGCATCAGTGTGAGCGGGAACCTCATAGGAGCTGGAAAAAGGGGGCGAGGGAGAAAGTGGCCTCCCGGCTGGACATCGGCCAGATTTAAGGACCCATCCTATGCTCATGACTTGTTTTATAATCTCACTTGGCTCCATTCTGGGCGAATATCAGATCTTTACATCTTGTTTGTGCCACTAGGGGCTTGATGGAAGGAAAATGTGGCTGGTATGAAGGTGACATATTTATGACTTGAGAGTCCAGGGGACAAGTACTGTGGAGAAGGCCATGAGCAGCAGAGGGGCCATACCTGTGTGTGCCCACCTCTGGTCCCCATGTTCTTAGCCTGAGCTCTTCCTTCTCTGACCTGTACTTCTCTTAGATGGGCATCTTAATCATTTTATGAAAGCAGCATCTTTGAGAGTCTGATGGAAGCTTCACATACAGATTTCTGGAGGTTCAGAGGTCTTTCAGCAGGCCATCCATAACCACCCACCCACCGACCCAGTTCAGAGCACATGTCTAGAAAGTCACTGAGTTGGTGATGCTGTGTTAAAACAAAATCCAAAACAAAACAAAACAAAAGAATGATCTAACAATGTGAAATTGTCTGAAAGTTAGCACTGTTTGAAATGCAGCGGTTGCTTGGAATGTTCTGGCAAATGAATTGTCTGGGTGTTTAGTCTCAGTCCACGTGAGATTTGAGGCAACCATCTGGGGGCCCACCTTGTAGTCAAGGGCTCTGGGCAGAGCAAGAACAGACACTTTCAGCCTGTGCAGTACACACGGTGTGTTCCCATTTGCACCAGAAGAGCCCTGATGAGCCAGAGTCCTGTGGGGCAGTGTGGGGGGTATAGAAAAAGGGCCAGTGCCTCTAAGGCATAGGGCCCCAGGCCTGGCTCTGCTCCCTTTATCTGCGTGGTTATAGTTGAGTCACCTTCTTTTTGAGGGCCCTTAATGCTGCAAGTGAGAACTCCTAAGCGTTGAGTGCTGTGACTCTGGTTTGTAGAGTATTGGCATGAGAGAGGGAGAGAGGGGAAGCTGTTGGAGGGGAAAGGCTGGGCCTGCTGCCTGGCCCCCAAATCCTTCACCTAAGCTCCAGTCAAAAGCCCATGGGACTGTGGACAGACTGAGGAGAAGGCTCGGGACAGAGCTTCTTCCACCTGGGCCTGGAGAAGGGGCCGCGTCTGGCCAGAGAGCAGCAGGTAGGCACGGCGGCCGGGAGGAATGCGGGCCAGGGAAGAAATCCCTGTCATGGGGCTCTGACGCCACGAGCCAGGCAGGCGGTAGATTCCAAGCCCACAGGGTCACTTGGCCCCTGCCACTCCTCCTTGCCCCCTCCTTCCTAATTTCCTATTTCCTGCCTCCTTCTCCTCTGACACAGTTATAAATAACCGCTGAGGCTGGCCTATGGGCCTGAGTGTAGGTGAGCCAGAGGAAAATGGACTGACGAAGGTGGAGGGGGAGCCTGCCACTTGGCCCCGAGGGGTCACAGGGTTTCAGATTGCTCAGGGGAATTTTGTGTTCTTGTTTTTTCCACTAGGGAGTGAGGCAGTGAAGGAAGAAGTAATCCGGGTTGGCCTGAGGAGGCTTGGCCTCCCCTGGGCTGGGGCTGGGTTCTGCCTGTTGACCAGCTGCAGATCCCAAGGCACAGGGCTGCAGAGGCTTAGAGAGAAGGCATTTCAGGACACTCTGAGGGCGGGTGCCTGTCTGTAGGACCTGTGGCCTCCTTCCCAAGCCCAGTCTGGTCCCGTGAGGGAGGCCAAACACACAGAAGGCTGCGTTTCAATAGGTACCTTTTTCTCCCAATCGTTCGTCAAGACCATCAGGCATGGGCCTCAGTCCCGACCCGGATGTCTCCCTCTCACTGGGTAGCTGGTTTGCATGACTCTGTAAACTTCCCATGAGTATGTTTGCTAGGAACACATCCATTCCTTGAACAAAGATTTATTGAGCATCTACTATGTGAGATGCTTAGGCCACAAAGATGAATTGGCCATGGCCTCAAGGCCATGAATCTGCTCTTTCTTCTCTGAAATTCCAGCTTGGACTGTTGAGAACTTGCAGAAAGCACACTCAGGGGATCCCTTTCCCACCACATCTTTTGTTTTGAAAGGTTTGGAAAACAAAAAGGGGGATTGAGGAGCAGCCAGTGTATGAACGTCCCTGCAGCCGTCTCACTGCCTGACTTCCTGTTCTGCCCAGGGGCCCACAGGAAGTTCGTGTAACCACGGTGGTTTTCTGTGGCACCTGTCCTACCACATGGCTTCCTCAGAAACCCATCAACTTGGTTCCTTTTTTCCTTTTTCCTGGAGCCTGAGAGCACTGGGACTTTGGAGGTAGTTTTCAGCCTGGTGTGCGGTACAGGTTGCTGACACCTAGGAGGGGTGACGTTTTCTGATTCCCATGAAGGTGCAGTAGAGGTGGCTCAGCAAGGGCCGTGGTCAGGCCCCTTGCCTGGCTAGGCCCTCTCCAAGGCTGGCTGTGTGCCCAAGGCCATTCTCACTCCCTTTGGAGATGACACAGGTGATTCTGCAGCATTCCCTTCTTTCTCCACTGTGTGTGTGTGAGTGTGAGTGTGAGTGTGAGTGTGTGACTCTGCTTTGCCTGCCCAGCCATTGTACTGAAGCCCCTAGCACCACGTGGGGAACTAGAAAAGCTGAGGCAGGGACAAGGCCTATGAATTAAGAACAGTTGGTACCCAGGCCCGGCTTATTGGAAAGTTTTTTTAATCCATTCACTTTTAGGATGAGGAGTCGTCTTTAGAATCAGCCTGACGTTTTCCCCTTACTCACATTTCACTGGAACATCTTGATTCTGTAACATGCTTGGTAAGGGGTGGGCACAGGCCCCAGAGAATTCAAGGTTTTTAGCATCTCCAGGATCTGGTTACCTGCAGACGCCAGGAAGCAGCTGGGACTGCAGGGGGCTGGGGGCTGATTTTTTGCGTTTGGGATACAAGTGAGTTCTGGGGTAGAGGATTGCAGAAGTTCTCTCGCACCTATTTGTAATCCAGGTCTAGAGATGTTGCTTCTTGGAAGGAGGAAAGGAAACTTACTGCTTACCTACTGGATGAGAAGTACTGTACAAGTGATATGGAGGCCAAGAAGGTTTTGCCAGACATTGCTAATTAATTCTCTCACTGCTTATTTTGTAGGTAATAAAAGTTAGGGAGAGACATGTTAATTGGCTTCAAAATCCCTGAGCCAAGTATGACCAATCTGAGAAACCAGGTGACTTCATACTTTTCCGCCTCTCAGTCCTACACTAGAGATTTTCATATTTCTGGGCATGAAGAACCCTTTCACAGGGCTGGTTAGAGAGACAGCGGAGACTGTTAGGGATGGAGATAAGCATCAAATAGACTTGAGGTTGAATCAGCTCTTTCTTTACTCATAGGCAAGTTTCATTAAAATGTCGAAAAATCTGAGCCTCAGTTTCCCCCACTGCAAATGGGAAAGACCCCATGTATAATGCAGGGCTGACGCAAAGATGGGTGAGATATGTCGGCAATGCCGGGGGCTCTCGACATAAGTTGAACTGAAGCTGAAAGCATGTTCTTTACTTTCCAGTGAGATCCACACTCTCTCTCCTGCTAATCACTAAGACAAATCCGTGTTACACTAATAAACACAGAAGCTGCAAGAGGTTGGTGTGGCTGTTCATAAAGGTAGTATAAAAATGGTCATAATAGAGAGACTAAAGACAGGTGAGTGGAGGGAGGGCGCTGGAGATCTGTCTCCTCTGGTCTTAAGGCTGGTTCTGAGGTGAAAGAGTGAAGAGTGTCAGAACAGGTGGAAAAACAGAGGCCCAAGGAGGTGAAGCTCTCTCCCGGGGTCACACAGCTGGTTGGGGAGTGGGGCAGGCAGCTTCCAGTGACTGCATTCCTGGGCCAGGCATTCATCACTACGCTATGTAGTCAGCTTGTGCTCCACTCAGAGGAGGAACACTTTTGGGAGACCAAGGGAGCCTCGTGTGGCCCCTTGCACTCACCTCCCCACCTGACTGCTTCTGGTTGCTCCGGGAGAAGCCAGAGCCCCTCCCACTGCTCTTTCCCCAGCTGTCGGCAACTAGTTTGTTTTGTGAGCGGGTGCCTGTCGTGATTTTCAGATAATGTGCCTGGACTGGTGTGGGCAGCATGACACCTGCATTCCCACTTGCACGGAGTTGAGTCTGTTACCTTCACAGGTTGCTGATGGGCAAAGGAATTGCTGTGGCCTCTCTGGAGGACACCAAGAATCAAGAACCTCAATGCTGTGCATACACTTCAACCAGTAGTCTCACTGCTGGGAATTTAGTCCAAAGAAATAAGCCATGGGGTCCGTAGCTGCATTGTTTGTAATTACACACCCAAAACGGATTGATCTACATGCCTATCACGAGTAGATTACAGTGGGCAAGTGGGTTAGCCATAAATAGCTCGAGATAATGTCTATCGAATGATGTGGGAATATTCCCATGATGTACTTTTGAGTAACAAAAGCCCATTTGTTTAAAAAAAAAAAAGATGTGAATACATAGAGATGCTTAGAGGAAAGTCTGAAAGGCTATATACCAAACCATCAGTACTAGTTCTGTCTGGTTTGTGGGATTTAGGGTGATTTAACTTTAACCAGTATTTTCTAGAAAATGAAATTTCCCAATGGTGACACATTATTTTTATAATCAGATAAAAGAACAATGGTGGGAAAGCAAGGGCTCGGCAGCCCCCCATCCCCCCCGCCAGATCTGGGTCCAGAGCACCAGACAGGCAGCGGCAGTCTGCCTTTCCTGGGCGCTCACATGTGGCTCCTGGGGTGGGTCCCTGGCAGCCCCTGTTGCCCATGAGTCCTGCCCCTTAGGACCTGAGCTGATTTCCTGTCTCTGAGGGACCTGCAGTGAGTGGAGCCTGTTGGGACTTGCCCCAGGGGTGCAGAAGGGGTGTTCCTTTTCGGGACTATGGGTGGGGTGGGTTTCCTCTGCTTCTCTTCTAAAGAGATGAGCCAAATTTGCACTGGGAGGGGTTGCCAAAGAGAGTCACCTCTCTGTATGCAGTGGGCCCTTCCTGTGCCAGCCCAGAAATAGCCAGGGTGCAATGGATTGGCACAGAGCTGGCCCGCCTTGGAAGGGAGCAGTCTGGGACTGGGTGAGCGAACACCAGTGGGAATAGCAATTGGAGGGGAGCAGAAGCTTTGCCAAGAGAAACTTAGGCTGTGAAGACTGGGCTTTGGACAAGCAGCCTGGTAACTGGCTGCAGCTGGAAGAGACGTGGTGGGCTCTCCTGCGGCCGGAGGGGACCTCTGCACTCAGGTTAAAAGATCTGGGTTGCAGTCATAGTAGAATCCTCAATCATGCATGCTGTCTCAGGCAAGTCAGTCTACTTCAGAGCCCCGATCTCCATACCTATAAAATGGAGTGTCCCTACAATCTTGCCACACAGTGATTATGGGGGAAGATCTTTGACACCTGTGGATGTTAAAGTAGTGGACTGGCATCTTAGGAAGTCACCACATAGAAAGGCCAAGAGTCATGTTTAGGAAGTCAGCCCTCAAATGCCTCCAAGGTACAGTGCCATCTCTCCGTAACTCCATCTGAGGCGGGTCTTCCTGCAGCTTTGGGACAGATCACTATTTCTTTGGTGAGCAGCCTCGGATGGAGTAGCTGGGTTGTTTTGTGTTGGGGGGGCACAGTGTAGGAAAATCATGTGCTATATCTGTGAACTGCACAGTAGTACAGGGACCAGCACTGCCTAAGACAGCAGACCCTTGGCTGAAGTTCACTTGGGAATCGGGTGGGAGGAACTAGCCAGATGATTTTAAATTGTGTGTGTATATTTATGGTAAAATATACATGAGTTTATGCTGAGCAGAGTCACTGAGCTCAGACGGATTAGAGGCATGTATGTGTGGTGCACATTTCTTGAATACGTACAGAAGGAAGTTACTTTTATTAGTTGAACGGGCTATTGTTACGGCTGTCTTCACAAAAATTGTTCTGGTCTGTTTACTCTCCTTTCTATGCCATTCTTTTGCTTCAGGACCAGTGTTTGAGGCAGATACCTTTGATAGGGAGCAAAGAGAGAGGAAGGCAGTTTGCATTCACTCTTTGACTCCAAGGGACGTTCCCTACCCACGCGGCAGGTTGACGCTGCCTGTGGCAAGCAGAGAGTGTTTATAAGTAGAGTGGGGCATGCAGAGGCAGGGAGGGACCTCGTCTGGGGAGGTGGCCTCCACCCATGACTTTATGACATGGAAGACTGGGCTCCTCTTGACCCTGCCGGCCCTGGGATGTTTACTCAGACCTTGCAGAAACTGCGAAATAGCAGGATGGGCCCAACAAGGCAGAAGAGTCCTGGACAGGACTCAGGCAGGTAGGGTTTCTTCCAGGTAGACCACCAGCCAGCCTCAGTGGGGCCGGGGCAGGGGCTGCAGATGGGAATGTGGGGCAAGTAGCGCTGAGCTGGAGGACCTGAGAAACCACGCCCATGCCCAGCGCTTCCTTAGTTATGCTCAGTGTAAAACGTAAGTGTCTGCAGAGTAGCCGACTCATGAGTGGGAAGGGTCTGCTGACTTGGATACAATTAATACTAAAATGGTGGATTTAAAAACCCAGATCCAGGGGGGAAAATCAGGTAAGTATGCAAAGATATGTGTATATATGTTTGTGTATATATGTATACAAACATTTATATAAGTATATGTATGTATACACAAACATAGACACAAGGATGTTTATCGCAGAGTTGTTTATAAACATGTCCAACAACTTGTATATTTATACAATTGAAAATACAGCTATTCAAAGTGATGAGGCAGAGCTATATGAACTGACATGTTAGGATTGAAAAAAAACCAAGATCACCAACAAGTATATTATTCTATATGATTCTGTTTGGGGGACAAAACATATCCATAGGCTTACATGAGCATGGGGCAAAGTCTCGAAGGTAACACGACTATGAAAAAGTTGTAACTGGGAGTTCAGGAGTTTATTGTATAGTTTTCTTTTTGTTTACCTCTTTTTTCCTCCCTCCTTTCCTTAAGTAAAGTTCCATTACTTGCGTAAAAAATAAACAACACAAGGAAATAAAAAAGCATGGGAAAGCCACAGAAAGCACACAGGGAGCGCGTGGACCGGGGGCTGCAGGGGAAGACAGAGCCTTCTGCCTCAGTCTATCCGATTCCAGCTCTGACGACTCAGGGGATTTCAGTGTCCCCGCTGTGCACATGACAGGCGAGTGAGGTCCCAAGAAGTAACACTCAGTTTTTTAAAAAGAACTATACTCGCTACAGTGGGCCCCGCATATCGGTGGGATCCACACCCACAGATTCAACCTACTTCAATGAGAAGTGTTAAGGGAGAAAAGTTATGTTTTTGCCGATGTGCTCTATGTAGTTAGGTCTACGGGGGTTGTGTCCATACAGAACATGGGCAGACTTTTCCTTCTTGATTTCCTAAACGACCCAGCATAAACAACTACTTACATAGCATTTATATTGTATTAGGTATTCTAAATAATCTAGAGATGATCTAAATAAAGTGTACATGAGGGTGTGTGTAGCTTACATGGAAATACGATGCCATGTTTTATACAAGGGACTTGAGCATCCATGGATTATGCTGTGGGTGTGGGGGTTTCTGGATACATGTCATCCTGTTAATCATTCTCTTCTGCGAACTTCCTGCCATTTAAAACAGTTTGGCATTTTAGTGGGGATACGATTTACGGTGCATTTTCAGATTCCCCAAACACTCATTGTGCACCAGGGTGCCCACTACTCAGCCAAAGCCTGTCGCCCTGAAGGGTCGGTGAGTGAGTGAAGGAAGGCAGCATCAGCCAGGCCTTTTCACATCTGCTCACCTGCCGGCCCCCATCATGGGTGGCCCTGAGACACTGCTGCTACTGCCGCCACTGCCCCTCGCTTACCTCCTCTTGAGGAAGTCTGGAGGCCGACCTCCGGCTTCCAAGCCAGTGCTCCAAACCCTAACAGAAGGCAGAAGGCTGGAACCCATGAAGCTTTCAAGCCCTGCGCTTTGAGCACTGGGGCTGGGGGTGAGTGGGGAGTGGCGTTCTCCCGGGGTCCTGGGGCTTGGACAACCATGGTCCTGGCAAGGGGCTGCTCTGAAAGAAACTAAGTGCACAAATCTCCAGCTCCCTTGCTCTTTCCTTCCCAGTCAGACCTGAAAGTGAGGCCAAGGGAATGAGCTTTTGCCAGGATCCAGAGAGTGGATCTGCATGGGTGTCAGCTTCTCCACATTGCTGGGTGTTAGCTTACCCCCAGCCGGCACCAGCAGCACAAGCAGAGCCAGGCGTGGCCGAGAGCAAAGCTCCTGGGATAAATATGTGAATTCATCTGGGCCTGGACAGCTGCATAGCACAGGCAGGGCAGAACCTGCTGCCCAACCCCGTTTCCTTGAAATCCATACAGGGACACCGTTCCAAAGAGCTGGTGCCAGACCTGCAAGCTCCTACTTGTAAAAGTGGTTTTAAAACATGTGCGGATCTGTGCCTCCTCCTGTGCCTCTGGACTTTCCTAGGTGTCAGCATGAACCTCATGGGAACCTTATGGTGACCCTGGGAGGTGGGCAGGGAAAGGCGAGGTATGACTATTATTAATTCCTTTGCTTTCACTCCAGCCCCCTCTCCCATCCATTCTGCAAAAAGCAGTCATTTTTAAAATGACCCTTTAAAAATGTCATCCAGATCTTGGCAATGCCTTCCTCAACCCCTTCCAGTGGCTTCCCAACTCCTTAACAAATTCTAGAAGGCTCTGTGGGATCTGGCCTCTCTCCCCTTGTCTTGCTGTGGCCACATTGGGTTTCTAGCTCTTCCTCGAATGCTCTGGGCTCCAAGTCTGTCCCTGTGTCTCAGCCCTTGAAACTGCTGTCCCCTTTCCCTGGAAAATACTATCCCCAGATTTTTATTGGCTGACTCCTTTTCATGGTGAAGGCTTCAACTTGAATGTCACCTTCCCTGTCTACCCTATCTTAAAATACTCCCCCACACCACCACCTTCTCTATCCCCTGACATTACATTGGGCATTTGTTTTATTATTTTGTCTGTCTTGCCATCATTACTTAGCATCAAAAGTGTAGAGACCTCATGTGTCTTGTTCAGTGCCTAGAACACACCTGAAACTCTAATATTTGTTAAATTCAGGAATGGATGCCTTTCGATAGACGAGGAAGTTGAGGTTCAGACAGGTGAAGTGCCTTCCTGCACTTAACCTGTCGAGGGAGTAGCAACGCTGCACTTAGCTCCTGTGCTCCAGCCTGGAGTGGGTGAAACTCGAGAAGGCAAATTCTTACAGGACCACTTAAGGGCAGACAGCCTCTCGGGACAACATTCTTTTTCATCGATGTGAAGCAGCAGGTCTTTCGGAGATTCGGGCCCCTGGGAGATTCTGCCATCTCTCAGCTGTTGTGTTAGAGAAAAGCCTCAGAAGGAGGTCAGCAATCAGGCCACCTGCACAGTGGGGCGCACCGGCAAGGAAGGACCAGAATTTAAAGAGGTTTTCTTCACCACCTGGCTGAGCTTTCTAGACTACAGGCAGGGCAATATGGACTCACAGATTTTGAAGGGCCTTTATTCAATCTCTTCGCTTCCAAGTCGGGAATATAAGCCCAAGATGGGAAGTGACTTACCCAAGGCTACCCCACGAGTGAGTGGTCCAAGAGGCTTGAACTGAGGTTTCCCAGCTCAGCCAAGAGTATCTGTCCACTCACTGCAGACTCGCTGGGCTGGGCCTGGGAGACAGAGTCCATCAGTCTCCCGCATGCATAACTTCCGCATGTTTGGCTCAACAGCAGACTGGATTGAGCCTTCCCAGATTCAATGCTGGGGCCAGCAGGGGGGAATGATTTTGGGGCTGAAGAGTCCTTTGGCCAAGCCGGGGGGAGACAACCACATAAAGAAATTTCACTCTTCCTATGTTATTAGGGGTCCCCATGGTGGGGCAGGGGAGGACACAAACAAGGATGTCTGTGGCAAAACAAGGACCTCACTGCCCCAGAGATATCCTTGTGGACTGGAGGAGACCACCATATTGCTCTCTAAAGTGAACTTGAACTTGGCACAGCTGAAACTGGCATAGTTTCTGCTCTCCAGAGTGTACTAACACTGAAGTGGAGGGGGCAGGGATAAAAAAGGAACCGCTAAATTCAGCTCTGCACTTCTCAGTAGCACCCCCGCCCCCGTCACTGCGGACTTCAGTCTCAAGCCAGAGAGGTATGAGTTCAGTTGAACATTAAAAGGGGTGCCCTCTTTGATCTGAACCTTCCTTTTTTTGATCATACCTGGTGCTTCAGAGAACTTCCCCCAGCTTACTGTTCCTGGCGGTGCTGAAAGAATACCTGTGATTATCACCAAGCATCAGATGAAGGAAGGAAACCTGTACCCTCAGCCCATCTGGCTCCCAACTGGCACCTCATTAGAGCAGAGGCCGAGGTGTGTGAAGACACCCTTGGCATTTCGTCTGCACCCATGTGTAGGCTTGCTGCTTGACCTGAGGACCAATGGGTGCTAGATGGGACATCCAGCCAGTGTCCCCACCACAGCAGGGGCGCTGTCTCCTGTTTAGTGAAACAGGGCCCTGGTTTCCCTCAGCTCTCTAACTGGCCTGCGACTGGCCTTCACTCTACCCTGGTTTCCCCATAGAATGATGGCTTCCGGCTGTTCCCTCCTCCAGCCAGAACAATGCCGGGCTCTGGCCACTGACCTTAGCCCAAGCAGGCCTGCCAACTCCATGGTTCTCAGCCTTACTTTGCGTATCAGCGCTGGCTTCCCACACCCATAGCTTTTCTGAGAGAAAGGTTTAAGGGCTCACCCATACACTCTGATCAGCCATTTTGGTTCAGCCAAACTCCCCCTGGCCTTGGGGAGAAAGGGACCCAGATGTGACCCTGCAGAACTTAATTATTCATTAGCATGTCCTGCAGTGCTTCCTCTGCCCATCTCTTGTGCTGCCCTGAGTGTCCACTCCACTTGGACTGATACCAGTGAACGCCCCTTGCTTCAGCCTGACCTGAAATCACGATGCCGGAACAAGAGTACATGGGGCAGCTGACCCTTCAGAGGGGAAGGCCGGCAGCCAGGGTGGGAGCATGCACTGCCCTATTGCGGGTCCCAGCTAGGACTCTGCATTTGCTTTTATGTCTTCCTAGAATTGCTTTGTCCTTTCTCCTGCTGCCCTCTGGCCTCCTGGCTGCCTTGGGAAAGGGGGCCTCTAGTGAAATACTCATCACCACAGCTTCTTCTTACACTCAGTCTCACTTCACTCTCACAACCAACCACCTTTGGAGGCAGGGACAACTGCATCTCCATTTTCAAGAAGAGAAGGGGTTCAAGGATTTGCCTGAGAGTCTGTAACTTGTAGAAGTTGGAGCTGGGATCCAAACCGAAGTCCTCACCCTGTTGACCACTGCACTGTGCACCCCTCTTTCACAGAGAATGTCGCTTTGCTAAACCCTGGCACAGAAGGCCTTTGGTAAGGGTCTTTGACCTTTCTGCCTTTGACCTTACTGGGTCCCCTCGGTACACATCATGCACAGGCTGTTGGGAACAGATATGCAAGTTAAAGGAATTCCCGGTGGAAAACACCAGAGAGATCTGCATGGCCCCACACAGCTGTGTGTCCGCCCTTCTGAGGCCTGGAATCCCGCAGCCATTTCCTGTGCCCTGGCCTCGAGAGCCAGTCACGTGGACCCAGAGTGTGTCCGCCTCTCACTTCTCAGCGGCCTCTACTTCTCCCAGTGGATTTTGCAAGGTGTTTCCTGTAGATCTTGCTGACGGCCTTTGCTGGCACGTAGTGAAATCTGCCAAGAATATCACGATTTGCTGGCCTTAGCCTAGACCTGGTTTTGTTTTTGTTTAGCCTTGACAAAAACACAGCCCTCCCCCCCGCCAACCCCAACCAGGGACTTGGGGGCAGGAGGTAGGAAGAGGGAGATGAAGGTAAAAATATTGACAGAGTGAAAAATATTGCTTCTGTTTCAAAAATAGAAATCCCCTGGGCCGCAATGCAGTTTGCCTGAGGTTGGACTGAGGTTGAAGTTGGGATCAAGGTGGCAGCTTGCACTCTGTACCTCTGTGCATTCCTTTCAGGGGTGTGTGGCCTGAGGCGGTGTAGAAAGAGCTCCCTCTTGTTTTAAGAAAACTCCCTCGGAGCTTTCTCCATGGAGCTCAAGGAGCATTTGAGATAAGGCATCCAGAACCCATGGGGTGGAGAGTGCCTCTCCCACTACCAGAGAACTGGAGAGGTGGGTAGTTTACTTAGAATACTGGAGTGGGCTGGGAAATCTCCATGTCTGTTGGACCACTGTCTTAGCTACTGTTACACTAAACCCTCAGGGCAGCCGTGGCAGAATTTTATCTTCAAGGATGTGGTGTATTCTCTACTTGGTACATGTGAGGTCGTCAGATCACAGTCCCCCTGGAGATGCCATTCTGGAAGCGTTTTTATTACCTCAGATTAATACACAGCTGGGAGATCAAACACAGAAGCCCTCCTCTCCACATTCTTAAAATTTTTTCTGTAGGTAGATATGGGAACATGCACAGCAGAAGACCCTAGCCGGCATCAATGTCAGGATCCACCTGACCCCACCTGACCCCACCTGACCCCACCTGATGTGAACATCCATTGGATCCATAATGTACTTTAACCATTGAAATGATCTCACATTTGTTTAAATTTTTGGAATTAAACTCTTTGCTGGTCTGTCAGCCTAGAAAGCAGGATGTTATTGAAAAAAAAAAAAAAAAGACCGTGGCTCATAAAGACGATAGATTGGTGAGAGCCACTCACATTGTGATGGAACAGGTGGGGTGACTTAGCCAGTTTTGTACTTGCTGCTGTCCCCAGCTTGGTGAATTCAAGTCACCAAGAAAGACCTTTAAGACAAGGCCAGAGGAGGCCCCCTGAAGCATGCTAATCACTCAAATTCAATAAACTTTTCAGATATTGATTTTCGACCCAACAACCAGGGAGAACATGACATCCTGGACCATTACCAATAAACAGAAAGTAGAACCCAGGGGAAATACATGAAGAAGAAATATAAAGTGAACGTAAAATAACCTTAGACCTTTAAGTCATAAGGGACCCTAGAATACATCCAGTCCCAGCTCTTCATTTTTCACAGGAAAAACCAGGTTCTAAGAGAGAACTGACTTGTCAGATCTCACACAGCAAATGAATGGAAGAACTGGAAAGAAAACCTCGCTCCCAATTTGTGACCTAGGGTTCTTCCTACTGCTCAGTATTTTCTGTGTAATAAGACTTCCTTTTCCCCACCCCAAATTCCTGTACTTCCACACCCAAATAAGTGCAGTTATTTAATGGAGTAGATAGTTATTTATTAGCTCGTGTCAAAGCTGAGAGATGGAATCTTTCTGGAAAGTACCAGGGGTCTTGATGGGTGGCAGTGAAGTCTTGGACTACAATGCCAACGGTAAAAGGTGCACGGAGGGGGAGGCTAAGTTTCTCTTAACTTCACACACTGAGCAGTGACCCCTGGGAAAACTGCATGCCTCCCCCACCAATACAATTAGAGCACAAAGGGCCACCAGTGAGACAGAGATGACGAGGGGGCTGGGAACCACATCATAGGTGGAGGCCATCAAAATCTATGAAAATGTTTATTCTGGAAACGATTTAGTGAGCATGGCCATGCCCTTTAACTATCTTGTTGTGTGTAAGCCTAAGATGTCCACCGGCTGGGGGAGGGCCACAGGAGGCAGTATAGAGAAGAATTTCGGTGCAACCAAAAAATGGTTCATTGTGGAGCAGGCTGACTCAGGTCAGAGTTGTTGGCATACTTGCCAGATTAACCCTGGCATGGGACTGTAGAAGAAATTCAAAGGAAGTTGAACCGAATGACTGAAATGTGGTCAAAATGTGCTTCTGGAAGGGAGGTGCGACCTGGCGCTGAGAGGCAGTGGCTTCAGAGTCTAGCTGCCTGGACTGGGCCCCTGGGTCCACCGTGTCCTAGTTAGATGATCTTGGGAAAGTCACTTAGAAAGTCTCTGGAACCCTCAGTTTCTAGAAGATAGGGCTAGACAGCACTTCCTGTGTAGGGTCCTGAGGAGGCTCAAATGGGATAATCCATGTAAAGCATTTAGTGCTGAATGTGGTAGTAACTGCTTGATAGATGATAGATAGCATACAATATTATCGACAGTATTATAATCAGCATTATAATCAATGACAATAATATTCTTATCAATAGGGAAAGTTGGCTCTGTCAGTGGACTGAGTGCCTGGCCTGTGAACCAAAGGGTTCCCAGTTCAATTCCCAGTCAGGGCACGTCCCCAGCAGGGGGCATGCGAGAGGCAACCACACATTGACGTTTCTCTCCCTCTCTTTCCTTCTGTCAGTAAATAAAATCTTTAAAAGAAAATAGGGAAAGTTGCCCACTGCCCTCAAGGGCCATTCCCCTGCTTTTTGTAGCAGTGTCTGGCCAAACATGTCCAGTTCCGATACTCTCATTACTTATTCTCTGAGAGCACCACGTCAAGGAAAAATGTGTCCCTCACTGCTCTGCATTCTTCCCGTCAGGAACACCTGTGAGCACTGGTTGGGGGGTGCTTCAGGGACAACCACAGCCCACCTTTCAATATGAGTTTCCCATGGACAGGTAGAGGAAGGAGCCCAGGCTCACATTCGGTCACTCTTGGAAGCCCCACCAGCCTCAGACCTAGGGCAGAGGTGATGGGAGGAAGTCTCTTGAGCTGTGGGTGCTCTGTGGTATGAGGACTGGCCTCGACAGTGCCCAGCACCCAGCAACAGGGCTAGCTCTCATTAAGCACGTGGTCTGTGCAGTGGGCAGATGCGCTGCTGGGAGAGGTTCTTGCGCTCTAGGTGGTCTACAGACCAGAAAACATGACTCCTTGGATCTGGCTTGGTGCAGGGAGCCTTCTGGTAGCTGAATAGGAACCTACATGAGATGTGGAAACTGCCTGTGGGATTATCCATGTTATTAACATGCAGCAGTCCCAACTGTCCACAGACAACTCTGTTAGGAGATGACTGGGCAGGGGCTAGGGTGGGGGGGTTTGGATTTTGGGGGGAAAGTTGTGACAGGTGGTTTCTACCTTCGGTACTTTCTGTCCATATAAATATGCAATTCACCTTTCAGAGAATGAGGAAACTGAGGCTTGAAGAGTTCATGTATTTTGCCCAGCTTGGCAGAGTCGGAGTCCATCCTCTAAGACACCCATAATAGTGAGCACAGCCAGTGTAAGACTGTCAGGACAGGATGAGGTGGCCCAGTGGGCTGAGGATCCTGGACACAGAGAAGCAGTGCCAGTATGTGCAGGTCCAGATTGTGGGACAGTCCTGAGAAGTCCCCTGTTCAAGCTCCTGCCACCTAGACAACCTGGCATTTGCTGGGGTCAGAATGAGCTACTGGGCCTCCTCTGCTTCTCTCCAGCCAGTCTTCATGGTCCCTCAGCCACGTGACTTCTGACACTCCAGGCTCAGTTTGACCCTTGTGCTCTTGCTCATGCTATTCCTCCTGCCTGAAATATCCCCCTTTTCTTTCCATGAGCAAAATCCAATGCATGTTTCTTGGTCAGCTGGGCAGTGGAATTGGCCTTGGAAAACTGAAGCTACATATAGCAGGCAAAACAGTTGCACAGTAGAGGAAAATGGAGTGGGAGATTCTCAGGAAGCCAAAAATAGGTGCTGAGATAGAAAAGATGTCTTCTTTCACCCAGCAGTTGTTTACTGAGCACCCACTATGTTCCAGGCACTGTGTGAGATTTGGGGCATAGAATGATGAACAAAATAATACATGAGTCCAGTACAGTTGTGTGTGTGCCTGTGTATGTGTGTGTAGAGGGGATGAGATATTATTCAAATGAATGCACAAACATATCTGTACGCACTGGGGACCACGAGAACTTCTAACAGTAATCCTGTTCTATTCTGATGTGGGGGTAGGTGGTCAGTGAAAGTCTCCCTCTGAGGAAGTGTCCTTTGAAACATGAACGATGAATAGGAGTTCTAGGTAAAGGGGGGCAGAGGAGAGGTCCATGCAGAGAGAACAGCATGTATGTACCAAGACCCTGAGGCCCTGCCCCTGAGCAGAGTTAGACCAGGGCTGCATATCAGGTGTCCAGAAAAGGTCACTTGTCTCCCCCTTGTCATTCTCCTTGGTCCTGAGGCCTGTGCTCCCCCATGCCCAGACCATGGGGCTTTAGGCTGATTACTGGACTTCTTATTTTGGGAAGTTAACCCCACCTCAAAGTTCTCACTATCTGTGGCTTGTAAGAGTCCTTCTCTGATAATTCAGCCTTAGGTATTTTCATTTTCTCTGCATTTCTGATGCATTTGACTTGTTGGTTGATTGTTTCAGATTTGGGAAAATGTCCAATAGCAGATAGAAGGTGAGCTTCACTGCCAGGCACCTGTGGGTTTGACCCCTAGCTGTGTGACCTCTGGCAAGTTTCTTATCTACCCAATGGAAATAGTGCTGTGATCCTGGGAGTTAGTTTTAAAGATTAGATATTTGTAACGTGTGTCTGTCTTGTTCATTGCGTACTTCTGCCACCCCGCATGGTGCCCGGTATGTAGTAGCCACTCAAGCGTCTACTGAATGAACAAGAGGCACTATGGGTTCTATTTAGAAGGTGTTCAGGGGGTAGGTGGTCTTTTTCTTCTTTAACACTGACATCATGTCCCCATCACACTGTTAGCCGAGGCAGGTTGCTCAAAATTACCAGGGACTGGCTTTCTAATTCCGCCATTACCTACTTTGACCAAAGAGGGCAGCAGTCAGCATTCTTTACTTTTATTTATTTTATTTTTCTCGGCCTCCTTAAAAGGCGCTTGGATCTTATCTCCAGCCATTCCTCCACACCCTCAGCATTAGCTACCCCTGGTAACTGTCTTGGGGCTTGCAGATTTATAATTGGGACCTGTTTTCCTCATACCTGTTCCTGGCGGCGTGCCCACTCCCTGGCGCCATGGTTGTGAGCTGGTGGGCAGGTTCTGAATGAGCTGGGGCGGGGAGCACCTGCTTTCCATGGGACCCTCCCATCCATGTCCACTTGGTGTCCACTGTCTTTCTGGCCGAAGTCAGGAAGTTAAAGAGAAGAGGGGGAAGTCTTGACTACTTTAAAAGATACCCAAAGTTTAAGCTATAGATGTTCCAGGGTCTTCTTGGCATCTGTTCTGCGTAAGCCCCAGAGACAGAACACAGAGAGGGCATTGCTGCTTTTTAAAACCACAACAAAGTCTCCCGCCCGTCCCCAGAGCATTTTGGGAACAGATTCACTGTTTGTCTGCAAAGAGGCATCTGCAGGTCTGGCGTGCAAACGAGGACCCCGGCCTTAATGGTGATCCTGCCCCTGGACCTAGTCTGAAGTCCTTCGGCTCTCCTAGCACACGAAATCTCAATTAGCAGAAAAATAAAATACTATAGACAGCTCCTCAGATGTTGCCAGCCATTCTCATCTCACGAAGTGACCTGACCTGAAAACTCCGAGTTCTGAGAACCATTCGTCGGGACGGTATTTGTCTGGGAACTGCTTCAAAGGAGCCGTGGTTGAAGACCAGGCCGCTATTCTGGTGGCCTCTGGTGTGGGGTAGAGTTTCCCATGGGTCCCTGGGGAGGGCTGGAGCACTTGGGGTGGGGGGGAGGTGCTGGTTCTGAGTAGCCCTCCCCTGGGTGCCTGTAGGACTGTGCGCAGGTCGTATCTCTGAATCATGGGTGTGGTAGGACTTTCTAGAGGTTGGCATGCCCCCTGGACTCTGGGATGCACTGGAGACCAGCCAGCCAAACACCCAAGGCAAAACCACTCTAAAAAGTTAAGGGCTTGAGTGGAGGGAGGGTGTGGGCAAGAAAGTAATTCATTAAACTTGACTTTGAAGATCAGAAATGGGATATGCACTGGAATGGAACCATGGGTGGGGCTGAAGTAAAGTGGGGCGAGCAAGCGCGGACTTGTTCCTAGGGGTTTCTGGGTGCTTTGAGGTCCTACCCATTTGGGCACATGTTATTCTAAAGGTGAAGGGTAGGGGCAAAGTGATGTCTTCATCGCTGCCCTCAGAGAGTGGAAACCCGCCTGAGAAATGCCACTCATGTCTGTGACTTGCCTTTATTTGAATGTGAATCTTTAGTATTTGGGAATTGGGGTCTCATTTCAGCTTCTCACGTCACACTGTTACCTGCCCCTCCTCTTCTTTTCTGGGTGACCCTTCGGAACTAGGACTGCCAAGAACCTAAGCGTGAAACCATCTCTGTCTTTATCGCATTACCTTTGACTCCTTCTTGCAGCTTCATTAGTTCATTCAACAAACATCTTGGGAACCCCTGCCACATTCTAGGCACTGCACCAGGTGCTAGAACAGCAGAGGTAGCCCCTTCCATCTAGTAACTCAGGCCAGTGAGTCCCACGAAACTTATCATTCAGGTAGAGCATGTGCACACAGAAAGGGAGCTGAGCAGAAGACAGGAGGAACTAGTGTGGCCTGAGCCAGGCAGAAGGCTTCCTGGAAGAGGTGGCATTTCAGCTGGGTGAGTCTTACAAGAAGACTTACAGACTTACAAGAAGACTGTAAGACTTACATGTCTTACAGACATGTGGGCAGATGTCTGGGGAGTAAGTCATTCTCACCGAGACAAGGGTCATCACAGGACAGGTCAGTGGAGTGGAGTGGGGATGCAATGGCCATGCTGGTGGAGTGGCAGGGTTGAAGTGAAGCTCCAGCTTTGGAGAGCTATGCATACATCACTGAGCTCTTGAGCATAATCCTGTAGATGCCATGAAACCAAGGGAGGCTTAGGTAGGGATGTGGGCGGGGTTGTTGCTCCACTTGTTCCTAGGAGAATGAAGGGGACTACGGGAGGACCATCCTTCCCACTTTCTGCACTTTGGGGCCTTGAAATTTCCCGCCTGGACGACCCTTTGCCAAGCAAAAGCCTCAGTGATTCTAATCATGGTTGGTGAACACTTTGGGGCAGTTGCCATGTTGGCCTCTTAGAAACCCAGGTCACAGAAACACCACCTCCCTTCTGGGCTGGTCCACGCACCCCAACTGGGTCAGCCCTGAATCCAAGAACCAGCCAGCTCTGGGACTCCTGCCTTGTGTTGGGCCGATTGATCCCTATCTTTCTCCACTGTTGGCTTTGGCCCCAGGAAGAAATTGAGGGTGGATCACTTTAAAAGCAGTTAGACTGGAAATAAAATGTATTAATCCCAAGTCTAGGCATATGCCTAGGTGGTGACTCTCAAAACTTGTCTTTTAATAGTTTGAAATTGAGATCATCTCTTAAAACATGAAAGCAGGAGTTCTTCTTGTGTTCCTTCTAGAAATCTCAAAGTCACAGGCGACTTGACCTCTCTGGACTTGTGTTCCCTTTGCTGCCCTCTCTGGGCCCCCTCATTTCATATACAACAGACGTCAGCAGAACTGCTCCGCCCCACCACCACCACCACTGCCCCGGACTGCCCAAGCAGGAACCCACAGGGCTTTCAAGGTGTGGGGGGAGCTTGGAGCCCACACCTGCCCCTCCTTCCTCTGTGCCAGGAGGCCCAGCCCAGGGCGTGGCTAGGACAGCCTGGCCTTGGGGACCCCAGACACAAGGCCCTGAGAACCAAGAGTCTCTGTGCAGAGAGAGGTTTTAATAGCTTTCCCTGAGATGGAAACTTGGGTTGAAATGATTTGCAGCTCTCCAGATTTCTCTGAGTGTGTATGTGTGTGTACATGGGTTTATTTTTAGCCACAGGGGTTCATTTCTTGCCAAAACGGCCCTGCTTAAATAAAACCAAGATTAATATTTTTACTTAGCGGAAAGAGTTAGTCAGGACAGGCTTTGAACTGGAGACTCCCTATCTTGATCGGGAGTGCATCTTAACTGTCTGGCCCCGGCTTTGACATCAACAGAGAGGGCCTTTGAAACGGACAGGAGAGAAGTGCTCTCGGGGGACCAGGGCAGGGTGCAGGAAGAGCCAATTTGTGAATTTGTGAGGCTTCTCTGAGGATCATTCCTTCCTCATGCAGGCTGCTCTGTCCCACATCCTTCAGGTTTCTCCCCCTGCCCCACGCATTCCCCCACCCCGCCCCCACTGTCATCTTGGGGGGGGGAGGCGGGGGTCTGTCCTGGCTTTGCTCAGAGCCTGGCCATTCTGCCTCACCCCAGCTGCTTTCCTGAGCCCCTCCCCCAGGTCTGATCCAGGCTTCTCCTTCTTCCGGATTCAGATGAAGCAAACAAACTGAGTCTCTTTCCCAGATCAGTTGTCACCTCCGGGGAGCTCCTGACAATCCTCCCCTCAGACTTCTCCACTCCCTCTTTGTGCCATCCAGCCCTTTGTTCTTGCTCAATGTCATGCTGCCATCCTCGAATGTCACTTGCCTGTCTCCTTGCCTGTCTTTCTAAACTCTGGCTCCTGAGCTCCCCGGGGCCTCATTTACCTTCCCCTCCCCGTGAGCCCAGCACAACGCTTGATAGGTGACTGCTGAACAGATGTCTATTGGAGCCTGTGAGCTGGGAACTGCCATGCACCCTTCTAATCGGCGAGGGCTCAGAAGCTCTTGATCGTTTGCCAGACGTTACCCAGAGGAGCTATTTATCTTTTTTTTAAATCCCCCTCTGTGTGTGGCACTTTCAGCTTCATAGTCAGCAAGTACAATGCATATTAGGGGCCTGCTGTGCACCAGCCTGTCTTCTGGTCGCTTGGGCTACAGCAGTCAGTGAGTGAAACAAAGAACCTGCCCATTGTCGTGGGGAGAGCCAATCAGTAAACACACAAAGTGGATGGACAATGTGTCCGAGAGCGGTGTGTCTTGTGGGGTGTCACGATCAGGGCAGCCTGAGCTCAGTTTGGGATGGGCTGAATCTGTGGTGTCTTATTAAACTTCCAGGTGTACGTGTGGATGAGATTCAGACTCCTGGATATAGGAATTAAGGACAGGGGAGTTCTGGGTGGGAGGATGCAAAACTGTGGGAACTGCTGGTCGTGCCGATGGTGTGAAAGCCACGGGCTGGGTGTGAGTAACAGAAGGACAAGGGGCCTGCTGCTGACCAGAGTGAGCACGCTGGAGGTCATGGTTGGTCTTGACGAGAGCTGCATTGGTGGAGTGTGGTCAGGGGCTTGGGTCATCCCCAGAACCCTTTGGGGGGGTTGACATCACCCCAGTTTATAACCTGGTATGGGGAGTGGCCTGCCCAAGGTCACGCAGTGACAGAGCAGTGACTTCATCCAGGTCCTCTGCACTCTGTGCCTGTTCACTGCAGTGCAGCACGGCCAGTTCTCCAAGGGTTTGCTTGAGCAGACCTGTTAACTCCCGAGTCTCTGTACCGGGGCTCGGGGTCATGGTGACAGATGGGATGGGGACCAGAAGGATCCAGGCGGGCAGGCCCCTCAGGCCTCTCTTAGTTCCGAAGGCTCTTTGCTTCAACACAGACATCATCAAACAGGCAGCGGATGATGGAGGAGGACCTTGAAAAGGGTCTCGGAGGTAGAAACTAAAGATCGTCAGGGGCTGAGGAAAGACATTAGGCCCCTTGCCGTCTTCCTCCGATGGAAGCAGCATGACAGTGTGTCATCTGTTTAGCTTCAGGGTTACAAAGTGCCTCTTTACATATACATTGTCTCACCTAATTAATCAGTCTAACCTCAGACTCTAGTGTTGTGAGAAAACTTAGGGTCTTTGGGTTTTGTGGTTTCCAAGTTTTTTTTTTCTTTCATGAAAGCCTTGTTGGGAGTATAGTATGCCAAACAGATGATGTTCTGTTACATTGCTAATGGTGATTACTTGTAGATTCTATTACTAATCAGAGGATGTGTGTGTGAGTGATTGGGAAAGGGTGGTGGGGTGGTCAAGGGGATGTGGGGATCACTGGGGGCTTCTCAGCGGATCCTTCCTCCTAAAAACCGTTCCTCCTTTCTGATCCTTAGCAGAGCTGACCATAGCGGGTGGGGAGGTGCAGACAAATTATGACCTATTTTGCAAGTAGTACTGGTCCCGTGGAAAGGTTTTTACGGAGTCTACTTTCCTGAGGGACCTACCAATTGTTTCCTTGGAGTACAAAACTGCCCTCAGGGTACCTGATCCTCTTTTCCATGGTTGGAAAATGGGGACAATAATAGCCACCCCATAGGGTGACCATGAGTATAAGAGTGAGATGCCACGTATGCACTGCCTGGCACATAGGAGTTGAATAAATGGTAGCCATGGTTACCAATGTGTTCCAGTGCCTTCCCTCTGCTCTTTCATTGCATCTTCCATGTGATGCAATGAAATGCAAGGAGTGGACAGTTAATCAGTAGGTGGGCAGCCAGAGGAGCAGGAGAGCTGGGCTCTGCCCTCCTTGGATGGGCTAAAAGGCACGGTGCACAAGACCTGGGCCGAGCTTAGCGGGCTGAGCCTTATGGGCTCTGGGCATGCCCTGTTGCGATGTCTCCTGCTTACTGTCTTTGTCGCAAGCACTCTAGCCCTAGAAAGGACCCTTGCTTTGCCATCCTGTGAGGATGACAACAGGGGAATAAGTATCCAGTGGCCATTAGACAAGCTGGTCCAATGACATAGGTACACAGAGCCTGGTCAGTTTCTTCTTACACACTTTTTATGTTAAAATACTCTTTACCCTGTTGTCTTTTGAGTCCCACACCCCCAGGAACCCAGGTTCCCTTCCCAGGAGTATGAGAGGCTCCAAGACTGAGGTTCAGGCTATACCTTGACCCCCTTCTCCGACTAGTGCTCTGCATCTTGGCATTGAGCCCTCTAGTAAGGAGCTTTTAAACTTTGTCTCCCCATTAGACTGTGCCCTGTTGTGGTAGGAAATGGGACTTTGACTCCTTGTTGTCACCCTCCCCAGCACCCAACCCAGTTTCCCGGACACCAGCCCAGTTCACGCACATGTTGGTTTAGCCACTGGAGGACACTGGGTAGACAGTGTGGGCCACTCTCCAGCATGGAGGAGAAGAAAGAGAACCAGTGTCAGCCAGCCCATCTGTAAAGCAGGCCTCCAGCCACCACATCAAGGTGGCGGGAATGGCCTGACGTGCTGCCAGCTCCCAGTTTGGACACTGTCTTCTGTTGCTGGAGCACCATGACCTGGCCACACCCCCCCGTCCACTGTGGCCCCTGGGCCAGCAGATGCCTTGGGACCACTCCCATTGCCAAAAAGGAAAGTAGAAAATAGCACACATGTGAATTGCAGAGGAGAGACGGAAGCAAATAAAGACATATTAAATTCACAGACCAAACAGGCGGATTTGGAGTTGGCCAGTGATTTTCCTTTGGAAGGACTTTGAGGAGCTATTTAGAAGAGCAGAATGTTACTTAATTTTAGTGTGGGTTTTTGTAAGGGAAACACTGGTGTGGCTCTACACTGGGCCATCTTGGTCTTTCTGGACCACGACCACGAGGTCTCCTTCGGTCCTGGTGGCCTGCACTTGAGTTGCACATGGGTGATGAGGCGGGACAGGTGTCTGTGCTGAAGTGGATGCTCCAGGCACCTCTGTTCTGATCAGCTCCTGTGTGCTCCGCTTTCCCTCCCTGAAATTTTTCAAGGCCAAAGTATTTTGATGAGTACTTGGCCTTTCTTCCCATCCTAGGGTGAACCCCGAGGCCTTAGGTCACAGGGCACGTTAGAAGCCTAAAGATGCTTCAGGACAGACGGACAACGATAGAAGTCACGGTAGTGATAGAAGGCTCATGGAGCTTGGGTAGGGCCATGCACTGTTCTCAGTGCTTGAACTTGACCCTCACAGCAAATTTATGTGGTATTGTTACACTCATTCCCATTTTAGAGATTAGGAAATCAAGGCACAGAGAGGTTTACTAACTTCTCTAAGGTCATGGAGTGCCGGTGCTGGGATTTCAACCCAGGCAGGCTCTTCAGTGCTTTCTGTGCTGTGTTACTGTTCCACTAGTAATAAGTGCCTCCCTTGTAAGACACACAAGGGGCACTGGGCCAAGATTATCGGAGAGATTTAGGAGGAAAGAACTCTGGGGACACGGGTTTGCCTGAGGCCGTGGTAATGGGGGAACTGAAATTCACATGTGGCTGCCTGACTGGGAAAACGCACTCCCTTTTCACTGAACTGTGCTCAGATGAAAAGGTTCCAAGCTCAGGCCATTTCAGGGTAAGCAAGGAATTGGCTCCCTATGTGTGCAGAAGCTTCCAGAAGTACCCAGACTTATAGGACGAGTCTGCTTATGACATGCTGTGTCTGAATGCGGTCAAGCCGTTTTTGAGCCAGGAAAAGGTAGCTATTTAAAGGACCTTTTGCTATTTCCCACCCCAGGCAAAGCCCTGTTCCCTGGTTTACCTTCTGCATTAATGAAGTGGGAGGAGAGGGAGCCAACTGCATTCAGGAAGAATCAATAGGAAAGCCCTGGCAGTTGTGCTTTCTGCCCAACAGTTAAGCTGTTACAACCTGCCCGTGGGAGTAAACATAGAGGAAACCTGGGTCCCTGGGTCCCTGGGAGGATGGCTCCCTGCCGAGGATGCTGCTGTGCAGTGAGACACAGAGGTGCAGGCGGAATCTTGAGGGAGCCTGGCCTGGGATCTTGCCAACCTTTCGATTTTAGAGCAGACTTGGAAACAGCCCCTCACCTCCTCCCAGACAGATCTGCCTCCACTAAATTGCTGACTTTGCCAATGGGCTCTGTGTTTTGCCGCCCCTGGCAAGAAGATCTGGAGGGGCTGGTAATTCATCTGAGTCCTGACTTTATGTCTGACTGGGAAAAGTAGGGTCCAAGCTCATTTGGGAAGGAACAGGACAGAAGCCAGTTGGGATGGAAGATTTGGTTCCTAGTAAAGAATTAAAAAAAAAAAAGATTAGAGTTGATGAATTGAGAAACATGGTGGGACATCCAACGTGGGGAAGGACGATGGAGCTACCAGAATGGGCAGGTGTGTGTGTGCATGTTCCATTTGTATTTCAAAGCATGGCCGTTGTACGTGCAAAATCCGTTTCATTCTGGCCAAGGTCTTAGCATCCAGGACCCCTTGATGGAGACTCCCTGCAGCCCCCCATGGCAGCCCCCCAGCTTTTGTTACTTGTTCTTATTACTAGATGATGTTTTTCTTTGGTGGAGCCAACGAATGTAGCTTCTATGCAATTTCTGAATTCTGTCTTCAAGACCTATTTTCCATGTGCAGGTTTTACAATTATTGGAAGACAGCATCTTTTCCACAAGAAGTAAAAAAGAGAAAGCCCTGCTTCTTTTATAATCTCAAAGTCAACCCCTCTCTTTTCTGTGTTCCCACTGTGTGTAGTAAATGCCCCTCTTCTAGCCATTGTCACACTGGGTCTAGCTGTTTTTGTATTCATAGTGAGCTAATATTTACTGAGCATGTTCTTTCTCCCAGACACTGTAGTGTGAAGTTTCATAGGATCTTTTGTTTGATCCTCACTCCAGTTCCCTGACGTGGAGTTACACCCTCTTTACAGATGGGAACACTGAGGTTCAGAGGAAGTGGCTGCACTTTTCTGTCAGTTTCCTCATCTGTATAACGCGGATGCTATACTCCCCTGGTCAGGTGGTTGTGAGGAGTAAATAAGTGGGATGTACTATTGTGTATAGTAGGTGTGCCATAAACAGGAGCTAGTATTCTGGTACTGATGTTTTCATGGTTAGTCCGTTCCATTTTTGGCAATGACAATAATAATGATGACAGTACCATGTATGTAATGTACACTACATCCAGGACACAGTGCCTAGAGTTTCACATGCATTATTTTGCCTAACCCTTCCGTTCAGGAGATCGGTGCCATTATTGTCCTGGTTTCATTAGGGGAGGAAACTGGGGACCAGAAACAAAGTTACTTGCCCACAGTCATCATAGCAGTAAAGAGCAGAGCTGGGATTGGAAGAGTTCAATTGGCTCCCGAGTCCATACTCCCAAGCCTTTCCCGCCTACCACCACCCTCTCTGAGTGACACACTACTGCATCCTTTGCTGTAGACAGCTGGGTACCGAGCATCCCATTAGGATGCCGACTGGGGCCTGCATCCTAATGCAGGGCTGCCAACTGGTGGCTGGGGTGCAGGGCAACCCGGTAGACATGTCAGGAGACAATGAATTTACACATGCAAAGGAAGAGCCCCAAATGAGGCTCAGAGGGGGTCCTGGTAGAAAGAGAGTAAGTCTGGGAGACCATGGGAATGTCAGGTGGACAACGGACGGAGGGCAAGAAGCTCTAACATGCGAAGTAGGTTTGGGATTACCGTGAGACCACAGAGTCGAGACTCCTCCAGCAGTGAATGCAGCCTAGGGGTTTCCAGGGCCGGCAGGCTCAAACATTGGGGAAATTATGCGAATGATGACTGCTTTCCCTTCTCCCTCTACTCCTCCCTCCCCACCCGCAGTGTCTCTCATCTGAATTCTTGCTTTGATTCTATTCGAGTTGGCTCAAAGGGAAGCAAGCAATGCTAGACACCCAACGGGGCTGATGGCCACCGGGATGTGGTTTCTGATGTGGTCCAGTCCTCTCTAACCTCCTCCCTGTCTCGGTCTCGCCTGTTTTTGCAGTGATCCGGGCCAGAGTGGTGGGGAAGAAGCTGGTGAAGGAGGGGCCCTTTGGCACACTGGTCTACACCATTAAGCAGATGAAGGTGAGTGACAACAGCTGGCCTCAGACACATTTTTGGGTTTGTTTTGCCAGAAGAGGCCAGGCCAGTGGAGGCCAGGTGGTTTGGAACCAGGATGTGTGTTTGCTCAGTGTCTGAACCCCAGACACAGCCCTTTTGCCCTGTTGGAGAGGGTGTTGCTGAAGCAGCAGAAAGGGATGGGCGGGAAGGGGGCAGGGGAAGAGGATTAGGGAAGGGAGGAGGTAGGAAGAGGGGATGGTGGCTGCTTCGTCCCAGAGCCAGTGCAGGTGGGGTCCCTCAGAGGCAGTTAAGAGGCTGGGTTCTGGAACCAAAGAGCAGACAGCCTTGTTACCTAGTAGCTATGAGACCTTGGTCAGCTCACTGCTTGGCCATCTCTGAGCCTCCGTCTCCCCATCTGTAAAATGAAGAGGATGGACTGAATTGTCTTACGGGCTCTTTTGAGCTCTGCTGAGTTTCAACAATGCACAGATGTTGCATAGCCACTGAAGTTGCAACTTAGGTTTAACCCCTTGAATCTTTACATTGAACTTGTGCTGATCACAGAAACCTCACCCTGTGATAGGAACTGCACTCTCTTTACCTATTTTCCCAGCTTTAATTGCCTTCTTGCATCCCAGCTAGTTAGCATCGTTTCCTAGGCACATTCATACAACTCAACACAGTCCCCAGTATTTTCCCACTGTGAAGCACATTAAGGAAGTCCTCCTCAGGGAAAAGAACATCAGATTTGAAACCTAGAAAATGTGTCTCCTGGTCTCAGCTCCACTCTAACTAGTTCACTGACCTTGGAATCCTCCCTTTTCCTGGGCTCAGTTTTGCCAACTGTTAACAGTGTGGGGTTGGGCTTGGTGCCCTTCAGAGCCCTTACGGCTGAGGCATTTCAGGATTCTGGGACACTGGTCATGCTACTACTAAACAGGAGCTGCTTTTGGTGCTGGGAAGGAATACGGGAGCTTCACTCTACTGAATAATTTGCCAACTGGTCCATCCCCCACCTTTGTAAATACCTCCCTGTATACAGCATGCTGTGCCAGGAGCTGTGGAGGCCCCTTGGAAAACGGATTCCTATATTTAGGAACTATAGTCAGGTGGGAAGAGACTTGTGGGTGACTGATCAGAAGTTCAGGATGGGTGCACTCAGGTCCAAATGATCTGCCAACTCCTTTATTCGTTGTTCGTACTCACATCACCAGCATTTAGGGCGGATGACACAGCCCCTGGGAAGTACCCATCCATCCTAGAGGCAGACCTGCAGGCCTCGCTCTTCCTTGCATTCTGAGGTCTTGGGGTTCGATGCACGAAGTTCATAGAACCTGTTGCTTTGAATTCAGTCTTGCAAACATCCACAGCCTTCTGGTTATGTAATGTCCAGAGTCAGCCCTGGCTGGTTGCCCTTGGCTGCCCAAGCTCAGTCATGAGACCAGCTGATGTCTTTAGACAGCCATGGGGAGAGAACAGTGGGCAGAGGGGGCCCAAGAGGAGTAACAACAACCCAAGAACCTACTGTGCAACCCCTGGCAGGCAGGGAATAACTGCCAAAGCACATTAGACAAAAGCAAAGGTTTGGGGAACACATTCCCTGTCTGCTCTGGAACAGTCCCTCATATTTGAGATATTCTGTGGCCAGCAGAGAGCTGCAAGGAGAGAATTGGGAGGCAGAGGTTCCTGGGTTTGCCTGCTTCCCTCTTTCCTCCAGTGGCGCCCTTGCTGTGGGCAGAATGTCCTATTTCCCCTCAGTGGTATCAGGCCAGCTACTGGAGGTTGGGGAGGTAAGGGAATATGTGTAGAGGCCAAATAACATTTGCTTGTCCATCAGCTTCAGAGCACACACACCCACTCCCAGAATGCTGGCCTTACACTGTCCTTTCACCATCTGCCACCCAGGTTCATGGAAGCAGGGTGCTGGGCATTAGAAAGTAAAGTCCCTCATTTTACTTCTGACAGAGACTCAAAGAGGAACCAATTTACTCAAGAGTCATGCATGTGATTAAAGGGAAATCTGGTTCCCAAGCCAAGGTGTCAGGATTCCTTCCCGATCTGTGTGTTTTTTATGTGACTCCCCAAATCTCCCTGCCCTCTTACTTTGATCATCAGTCACTATCTAATGCTTTTTATTAACTCTACCATCCTTCCAGCCCAATATTGTGTAACCCACAGAACTGGTCATTGCCCTTCTACCCAGAGAGGTCCCTGGAGTCTGCTGGTCTCCAGTTACCAGTCTGTTACTCAGAGAAGGAGTGGGACCTAGCAGTAGACAATCAGACCCCTCTCTCTCCTTCTCACCCTGTCTATGCTTAGCACTATACTTGCAGCTAGGGATACAAAGATAGTATTTGTTACAGTGAATATAAGACTCCATACAAGTAATATTTGTTGAGCATTTGCTATATTCTGCTAAGTCTTTGCATAGCTCAAACCTCAAACAGCTCTATGGAACAGATACACATTATTCTCTATTTTATAGTGAGGCAACTGAGACTTGGAAGGTCACACACTTGTCAAGATCATGTAGCTAGAAAATGGCAAACCAGGGCCAAACCATAGCCTTTCCCTGTGTGGAGATTACAGAGCAGGCAGATTGATAATTCCCGCCCACGTTGGGGCCCCCCCACCCCATTTGTATCCAGTCTTCCAAGAAACTAAAAGAGGTTAGCTTGAGTTTGTGGGTTTGTCATGCGGCAATGTAGCTCTTGATCTGCAATGTTTTACAAAGGGTGTAACAACAACAACAAAAAAACTTTGTAGGAGGGGAGGGGGTGAGACCAGAGAGGCCAGCCTGCATGATTTTGGCACTGGTCCCTGGGGTGCTTTATTGTAGCGGATTAGAGAGTCTGCTCTGAGATGGGGGAAGCAAGGGCTTCCTTAGAGCAGGACTAAAGGCACTCAGAGAAGTCAAGCCTCCCTGTCTGACCTCTCTCTTCATTCTCAGACCATCCCACAAACACCCTTCTCACCCAGATGAAAGACAGGCCAAGCCTCTCCCATACGCTAATTCCAGAGCCTCCGGATGGTCTCTCAGGCACATCTTGAGAGTGCAGAGACCTATGGGTATGTGGTCAGGGGGTGGTGTTAGAGTGTCGAGGGAGCTCGTTGCAATCCCAAACTTGGAGATTAGCTGGAGCTGAGCCACTGGGCTGTGGTGCAGAGGTCCGCTGTAATCTGTGAGGACCTCATCGCCTATCAGGACCATGGGAAATCCGTCTGCTTAGCCAAGGGCTGTAGTTTGTGCAGAAGAGACATGCTCTTAGGCCAGCTGCACAGGACAGCACGTGGGGGACATTATGTCCCAGCTGGTCCCACAGGGAGGCCCGCTGGTCATGTGCTGTGCATATCCTGAGTCTGGCAGGACAGATCTGCTGGGCAGTAGGAATGCTTGGCCCCCAGGGACTTCCTTCCTTCAGTGCTTTGTCTAATCAAATGAGCAATAGCAGGGTCTCGCCTTTGAAGCTCCAGCTGGAGGCTTCTCTGACACCCCCGCCTCCAGCAGATCTCTTCCTCCCATGGCCTGTGCCTCTTCAAGGTCTGGGTCTCATTAGCCTTCTGCAGAGACTGACTCCATTCTCAGGCTCTGCCTCCCCAGCTAGACAGCCATTCTCCGAGAGAGAGACTGTGCACTTGGTGCTGTAGTCGAGTCCAAGCTGCGACACTCCATTGCTTGGTCTGTAAATGAGTGTGTGATATAAAGCAGCGTCCAGCACAAATATCTGACAAATTCCCTAAGACTCAGAAACACCTTATTTGTCCCTTCACCCCAAGGGAAGCTCACTTCTTAGAACTTTGTGTAGATGCCACCAAGATGGGAGGCCCAGGGGCTTGGAGAGTCCAGTGTCACACACACACACACACACACACACACACACACACACACACACACACAGGAATATTATTCAGCCTTAAAAAAGAAGGAAATCTTATCATTTTTGGCAACAGGATGAACCTGGAAGACACTTTCAGTCCAATAAGCTAGACGCAGAAACACCACATGGTCTCCCTTTTATGTGGAACCTAAGAAAGTCAACTCCTGCTTGGAAGCAGAGGTAGAACCATAGTTACTGTGGGCAGGGAGGTAGGGAAGGGAGAGGTTTGGGTCAAAGGGCACGAAGTTTCAGTTTGCAGGATGGCTAAACGCTGGAGATCGAATGTACAGCGTGGAGAGTAGAGCTACCAGTACCACATTGTATATTGTAAATTTGCTAAGCGAGTAGCACTACAATGCTCTCTCACACACAGAAAAGCAACTATGTGAGGTGACAGATACGTCATCTAGCTTGACTGTGGTAACTACTTTACAACATACACATATATCTAAACATCACATTGGACACCTGAAGTACATATCCTTTTTATCTGTCGGCCATACCTCAAAAAAACTTGAGGGGAAGAAAGAACAACTTGCTTACATGTGCAGTTCCAAACCAGCTTTAACTATGTGCACTAAGAGAGCGGGAGGTGGGGTGAAGACACGTAGGAAGAGGACCAAACCCTTCCCTCTGCTCAGTAGGAGTTCTAATATAACTGTTTTTTTTTTAAATATAACTTTTTTAAGCCAGCTTTGACCCAGTGTTGTATGCTGAGTACTAGTCTCAGTCACTTAGTTCTCAAAAGCACCTTATGAAGTAGGTACTTTGCCTCATTTTACAATAAGAAGAAACCAAGTAGCTTTCTAAGTGGCTCATAAATGGTGGAGACAAGATTCGGACTCTGCGTCCAGAACCCAGGTTCACCATTGATCCTCCATTGCACTGGTTCGAGCAGATCGCCTTTAACACCCTTTCCAATTCTGAGACGCCCTGATTCTCTGATTTCGGTTCATTATAAGCCTACTCTAACTCTTCTAAATTTGTCAAACGGATTCCAGGTCTCTCTGATGATGGATCTAATGACACTTGAGGGTCAATATCTAGGGAAAGGTAGGCTGATTATAAAGAAAAGACAACAAAATGAGTAGAACCTACCTTTATGAAACATGGATCGTATTGCCGTCTTTAGAGCTGACCCCGCACGGCAGCACTGTGTTTGCCCCACGCCGCCCTTGGCGGCGCGTCCCAATCCTGACTCTGTGTGCCAGTGCTGGAGCTGTTGTTAAAATAAGGGGTCCTGCAAACTCAAAAGCAGCAGGGCTGCCAAGCTGATTATGACAAGTCCAGTTCTTACTGAGCAGTTGAAGTCACTGGAGTCTAGAGAGGGGCTAGTTCTTACCCATAAAGTAGAGATGAGACAAAGGGGAAAGACCAACATGGAATGAGCTGGGGCTCCAGCTCCGACAAACGGGGCCAGAAGATCTAGAGTGAGTCCTGAGTTGAAAGAAACATTTGCCAACAACTCAAGGATCATCCCCACCAAAAACCATGGTGCTGGCACAGAAGGCTTCACTCGATGGCACGCACAGAAGAGCGCTCTTACGCATGGTTCCCGTTAAAGCCGGAACGGCGCCATCCATCACTGAGGACATGGCGGGGGCGGGGGGTGTGATACCCCCCTGGCTCCCCACAGCACAATTGAAAACTGAGTGTGGACAGCACTTCACGCAGCGCCTGGCTGTGTTTCCTCATTCAGCTGTCTCACGGGAGAAGAGGTTTAGAAGGGAAGCCAGGTAAATTAAAACCGTCTGTACGAATGGTTGTACACAATTACAACAGTGCTCCCCTTGAAAAGGCAGAGGCTCCCAAATTCTGTCGGCCCAGTGGAGCTCCTAGTGGACCACCTGCCCCCGCCAGCTAGTTGCCACTTAAAAGAAGATGAGGAGAAAAAAATAGCCCATTAGACCAAATGGGAGGCACTTAGATGAGACACCAATGAGGTGATGTCTGGCTTTTTATTAAATGCCGTAAGTAAATTAATGACGCATGCTAGGAGCTAATGTAGAGCCATTGTCCTATTGGAAACCCCTGGGATAAGCCCAGAGACCACCAGCAGCCCACGGCCTGCGTATTCTGAGCACTGGAGGGATCATGGGATTGGGCAGCACCTTGGTGCCCCACCCCTACCCCACTAGCTCACATAGTTCAGAATTGTCTTGACAGATCCAGACCCATGGACTTGACCTGGAGTCACCAAGTGGGTTCAGACTCTGTTACATTGATACCAGTGGCTGTGTTGCATGCTGACAAAGCAGGCACAGTAGTCATAAGTAGCATTTGCCTGCATCAGAGGCCCTTGGCCATGGACTTGCGAGGCTGCAGTGGGAGACACCATAGGACTGTGGTTAAGAGCATGGACTATGGAGCAAATTCCTTTGCTTGGACTCCTATCTCTGCCATTTACCAACCGTGTGGCCTCAGCCGAGCCATTAATCTTCCTGGGCTTCAGGCTCCTCGTCTATGAAATGGATATAATAGTTCCTGCCACATAGGGCTGTCATGGGTTTAAATAGGTTACTATTAGAGCAGAGTTTCTCAACCCTGGTACTATTAACATTTGGGTCCACATAATCCTTTGCAGTGGGGACTGTCTCATGCATCACAGGACATTCAGCAGCATCCCTAGCCTCTATCCACCAGTGCCAGAAGCAACCCCATCCACCCCACCTCCCAGTTGTGACAAGCAAAAATGTCTCCAGACTTTGCCAAGTGTCTCCTGGAGTGGAGATGAAATTGCCTCCAGTTGAGAGCTGCTGTATTAGAGTATGTTGTAGATTAAATGCCTAAATACCAGCAAGTTCATAATTATGATGTGCTTAATTTTAAAAATGTAGGAGTTTTGTACATATGTGTGTGTGCTTCATCTGTGGTAAAATAGCCCAGTGCTTTCATTTGATGGTCAGAAGGATAAAGGCATGGAGAGCCTCAGGCTTGAGTTCGGCTTTCCCCCACTGAACAGAAATTCTCCCAGAGTCCTCATGGGTCAAAGGGGTACAACTGCCTCCCGGGGTTCTGTGAGGAGACGGCACAGTGAGGGGATGTGAGTGAGAATGCTTTTATACACTGGAAAATGTCACAGAGATGTCATGAGAATGCGGGCTGGCTGCCTGGTGGGAGCTTAGGTCCCGAGGTTGGGGAAGCAGGCAGGACCCCTTTCACAGCAAATTCATCTTTGGCTTCCATACAGGTGTTGGGATTTGAGAAAAGTGTGTCTTTAGAGTGTTGTGGGGGTGTTGGAAGAGGAGGTGCGACTGGCTGGACAGGACACTCTCTCTGGGCAGATGCCAGTGATGACTCACTCAAGAGGAGACTAGGTGGCCTCACCTGGAGTGAAAGACCTGGGGTGGGTAGGCTGGGACCAGTCACATGATGGCCACTTTGGGGAATCAGGGTCCCACAAACCAAAGGACAGCATGGTTTCTGAGCCCTGATCCTGCTCTCATGACGTTCCTTCTGCCCGCAGATGTACCGAGGCTTCAGCAGGATGCCCCATGTGCAGTACATCTACACGGAAGCATCTGAGAGTCTCTGTGGTGTTAAGCTGGAGGTCAACAAGTACCAGTACCTGCTGACAGGTAACGGCCAACTGTAGCACGTGGGCCAGGGTTTGGCTGAGGTCCACTGTTCCTTCACTTCAGAAGCATAGAGGAGTGGTAGACCAGGGTGTCCTGAGGGTCTGTGCCACGTGCCCAGTGGATTGTAAGGAGTGTCTAGTATTGGGTCTGAGTCCCATAGCCCGAGATGGGAGCTTCAGGCTCCCACACTGAGGCTGGGTTTTAGTCTCAGCTCCCCCACTGACCCAGTGCAGGAGATCTCTCAACCCTCAGTTTCGTGGTGCTTCTGTCAATGAAAAGGGATCTTTAGTACCTGTTCCTCTCCACCTCACAGTCAGCCTACAAGATCTGTCTTTGAAAGTCATTGCCCTACTACTCCCTTTTAGGCAGTCAGTGTCGGAAAGGCAGTAACAAAATCAAAAGCCGAAATCAGTGATGCGGGAAGTAAAGAGTTGGCCTCTAGTCCCAGCTTCAGTGTCTTATGGACTGAGAGCTTCTGCAAATCACTTAACCTCTCTGAGTTCATTTTCCCCATCTGGAAAATGGGGATACATTCTCCCCTACACCTTAAAAGGTATAGGGGAGGGTTAACCAAAATCTTAGGACTGATACATACTTAGCATGGTACCTGGCCTAAGGTTGGTACATGGTAGGTGTGAATTCTTTTCCTCCTGGCTGGGCTCTGGAAAAACACCCTCTCCGTATTGTCCTCTTCCCCCCTCTAGGCCGTATCTATGATGGGAAGGTATACATAGGACTGTGCAACTTCGTGGAGCGGTGGGACCAGCTCACCATCTCCCAGCGCAAGGGGCTGAACTATCGGTATCACCTGGGTTGTAACTGCAAGGTAAGCCCCGGGACGGGCATGTGGGGGGTGGTAGGTATGGGGTGCTGGCTCATTGCCCAAGAAATATCAGCTCTTGCTCTACTGGACTCTGGGCCCTTGGGCTGGGAAGGGGGTGAGTGTGGGGCCCGGGCAGAGGGGCAGGTCTGAGCAGGGGTGGTGAGGAATGTTGCCCCCAGGCTGCTCCAGGCTGAGGAGCAGAGGAGGTGAGAGAAGAATGCCTGTCTGCTCTAACCTGCTGCCTCCCTGCTGCCCACCTGGCAGCCGCTGGGACACAAGGGCTCTTCAGCGTCCCTGGCCCCTCCTGAGGCTCAAGTTGGTGGCAGGTACAACAGGGTCCTTACACTGGCAGGTCCTGCCAAGTAGTCCCAAGTGTGCTCACTCAAGTAGCTGACTCATTGGCAACTCCGGCCCCTGGCAAGAGAGCTGGCTCAGGACCACTGGTACCACATGTCACGGAAGGTGATTCTTCAACGAGGCCCAACTCATTGGCCCAAGCACAGGGACAGGGCACACAGCCTTCCTGCTGTGGGAAGGAGTTGGGTTGTTTTCTTACAACTTGGCAGTTTTTATTACAATTGTCCCCATTTTGCAGATGAGGCAATAGAGGCTCAGAGACCTTATGTAACTAGCCATAGGTCACACAGCTCATGAAGTCTGATTCCCAATGTGGGCAGCTGGACTCCGAAGTTTATGCCTTAATCTTTCTAATTCCTCAGTTCCCGACCACTGCTGAGATCATTCATCCTTGCTGGTTACCATTTGAGAAGGAAAAGCTCTCTCAAATGTCTAATTCTACCACTTTCTGGCTGTGTGACCTGGCTGTGCAGTTAAGTTACTGAGCCTCTCTGAGCCTCTGTTTCCTTGTTTGTAAAAGGCAGATATGTCTTTTCAGAGAATTGAAGAGAATGACATAGCAGCTCTAAGCAGAAGGTCTGGCACATAGCAGGCACTCAGTCAGTGTTAGCAAGTATTATTTATAGTGTTTTCACTAAGGGGCTGATGTGGCCGGGCCCCTCCTGCCCTGGTCCCAGGTTCTGCATCCAGACTCAGGCAAGCATCAGGCCAGGGTCCACCAGGGCAGAGTCTCTCAACCGCTGGCTGTCATCTGATTGCAGATCAAGTCCTGCTACTACCTGCCTTGCTTCGTGAGCTCCAACAATGAGTGTCTCTGGACCGACATGCTCTCGAACTTCGGCTCCCCTGGCTACCAGTCCAAACACTACGCCTGCATCCGGCAGAAGGGCGGCTACTGCAGCTGGTACCGAGGATGGGCCCCCCCAGACAAAAGCATCATCAATGCCACAGACCCCTGAGCACCAGACCCTGCCCCACCTCACCTCCCTCCCTTCCCGCTGAGCTTCCCTTGGACACTAACTCTTCCCAAATGATGACAATGAAATTAGTGCCTGTTTTCTCGCAAATTTAGCACTTCGAACACTTAAAGTCTGTGCTGTCATACGCAGTTTATTTGGAAACATCCTCCTGGCCCCACCCCACCCCTTCTTTTTGGTTTTGACATCACCTATTTCCGCCTGGAAATTTTTGGTGCCATGCCGGAGAGAATGAGGAATGTATTCTCCTCTTCTTCATGATAACATAATCTATATTTTTTTAGGAAAACAAAAATCAAAAAACTACCCTACTCCGGCATTGTAATACCTACCCCGCTTTCTTCTCCCCCAGACCCTCGTCTCCCAGACCCTCTTCCCTCTGCCTTTCTACACTCTGGCACTTAAAGGACACAGACAAGGATGCTGCTGAAAGGCCAACTGTGTCAGTCAAAGGTAGCAAGCGGTAGCAAGGTGTACAGATCTTATACACCAAGGAGATGCTACTGCATGTCCCAGCCAGACTGTGTGTCTGTGTCTCTCTCACGCAAGAGTGGGAGAGGGAAGGAAGGAACTGTAAGAGAGGGTCTGAGATGATGCAGCACACACTCCCCCAGCCCAGCGGTGCTTGGGTTCACCAGATGTGTCTGAGTCCGGAGCAAGCAGCCAGACCAGAGTAATAGAACTTTCTTAGTTGGTGAGGACTTAAACATCTGCCTGAGGTCAGGAGGCAATTTGCCTGCCTTGTACAAAAGCTCAGGTGAAAGACTGAGTTGAAGGTCTTTCCTCTCCCTGACTCCCCCAAGATTTCCTCCTGGAAAACTCATTGGTAGATTTGGCCAGGACCTTGCCCTTATGTAAATTGGAGAAACACACACACCTTACACTATCCACAGATATAGTCAAGTAGACTTGGGTAGAGAATACTATTTCCAAAGTAGTGTTTAGCTCACCTAGGGGGATGTGTTTGTATACACATTTGCATATACCCACACGAGGACATAAGCTGATTTTTTACAGGACACAGAATTCTGTTCAATGCTGTTAAATACACCAATAGTTTAATCTCTTCTATTTTGTTGTTGTTGCTTGTTTGAAGAAAATCATGACATTCCAAGTTGACTTTAAAAAAATTTTTAATTAAAATTTGAAATTCTGAACACCCTCAGCATTCCTCTAATTGGGGTCTCCTGACCTCTGTCCCTCCCCTTTTCTCCTGCTTCATGTTTGGGGCCTTCCTTTAACTGCCTTCCTGGCTGGGCTCAGCTGGGAGATGAGAGTTAGTGTGGGCCAGGGGCCTGGGCTCAGGAGGGAAAGCTGCAGAGTGTCATGTGTCATGCCAAGGCCAGATGGCCACCTCTCCTGGGCTTGGGGACAGCCTGCTTCTCTTTCTCCAGCTCACTGGTGGGTGAATGCCACCTTCCGAGGTCCTTACCTCGTGGATTTCAGTTGATGGTTGCTGGGGAAGCCTGCCTCTGCAATCGGCTCGAGGGGTTTTTGTTGTGTTTTTTAAAATAAAACTATAATATAAATTCTCCGGTTAAATAAAAGTATTTTAAGTTTTAGTGCTGAAAATGAGATGCCAAGAGTGGGAGATAATGTGTATTTCACAGAATCGGGGATGGTAGGATGGTGACATTTAATATGATTGCTCTCTTTTTTCAGATCATGGATATTTATCCTCGATTAGTATTTGTATCTTCAGTTCATTCCGCTTTAGGAAACAGAGCTGCCAATTTAAACAGGAGACAAAAAGAAGCAGACAGTACATTGTAATAATGTCTCGCACGTACACACAAATGCCCAGGCAGGGTGTTAGGCACAATCCCAGAGCGGGAAGACAGTGAAGGCATCCGGTTTCCTTGGGATTGATTCCGTTCCCTTGTACCTTTCACCTTGTGGTCATGACATTTGGCACTTGGGAAACAGGAGGCTTTGCCATCTCAATGGGGCAGTGTGAGCAGAGGGAGCAGAGGTCTGCAGGCCAGTGGCTTTTAAGGGGTAAGCCCTAGACTTGGTGTTTTTAAGATTTTCTTTCAACCTCAAAGTCTTACAAGGTAGAACCCCTAATCCAACCTGTACAAGTGCCCTCCCATGGTCAGACATCAGCCTCTGCTCCATGAGGCAGCTGACCATTCTTGGTCCCTGGTGGGGTCACCTCCACACACATAGCAGGGACTTGGGGTGAGGCCTGAGCAGGAGTCACCTGAAGTTTCCCTGCAGATAAGCTTGGGGAGCCGCAGGCCCATCTGGCAGGCCCTGGTGAGGAGAACAGCGGTCCCGGGCAAAGAAGGGTCCTTTGCAAAGCAATGTTGTCAGAGGGCGGTTTTTGAGCTTTCTATAAGCTATAGCTTTGTTTATTTCACCTGTTCACTTCCTGTATAATTTAAAGTCATTAGGTAGCTGAGACACTTCTGTATTTCAATCATATTGTGAATGTTTTATTTTGCTAAATCTTGTGTCATGTGTAGGCTGTAATATGTGTACATTGTGTTTAAGAGAAAAAAAATGGAAACCCACATGCCACCATTTTCCTGAATCAAATTCTACAGTGGAACGGAGGGTAAATACTTCTCTTGTCTGGGCAGCTGGACTGGCGAACTGGGGAAACTACAAGGAACCAGCACTCGAGACTCCTGCAGCCTCCTCCTGTCAGCATCCTTGTGCTTTCTGGAGTAGGCGGGAGGCAGGGGAGAACACCAGCAAGTGCGTCCATGTTCTTGCACTGTGTCAACTAGCACCGGGCAGTCTGCTGGTCATTCCCATTCCTTGGCCCCCTTACTCCCTTTGCCCATCCGATTGAGAAGCCATGATTTCTCCAGAAAATTTCAGGCCGTGAGAGCTGTAATTCAAGATCTCTTGGCCTCCCCTGGCCATCTCTTCTGCCTCCGTCTCCAGGAAGCCCACACCTAGGCTCTGTCTCTCAGGTCAGTGCCCCATCAGGCAGGGTAGGTAGCACTGGGAGACCCACCCAGCCCCAGACCTCAACAGTGGTCAAGCTACAGCCCATGAGCACCATTTCCATACCACCATTCTTGAGCAATTCAAGAAATAAATGATGTGTAGGGACAGCTGTGACTCAGAGACACTGAGGGAAATGAGACCCTTCCCAGCCTCAGCCCCAGCCCATCATCCTGTGCTTGATGATGGCCAATATGGGTTACCCTAAGATGACACCCACGTGTTTTGCTCCTGGCTGCCTAAAATAAAAATGTCACTAAAACAGTTTTATGCAAGAAAAAGATGGCAAAAGCCAAACAAAATGAAGATAAATAGGAGAGGCAGATTTCAACAGCCACCTAAATGGCTCTTGGGTGGTATGAGGAGTAGAAGAACATAGAGACCAGGATTCACACTCTGAGGGGCCTTGTAGATTTTCCTGCACCCCCGCTTTCCCCCTTAGCCAGTCTTCTGTCCTGAGACCCAGAAGTGATGGAGAGACACCAACCAGAGAAAACCCTGTCTAGAAGGAATGTATTTGTTGCTAAATTTTGTAGCACTGTTTACAGTTTTCCTCCATGTTATTTATGAATTTTATATTCCGTGAATGTATATTGTCTTGTAATGTTGCATAATGTTCACTTTTTATAGTGTGTCCTTGATTCTAAACAGTAAAGTGGTTTTATTTCTATCACACACCGGCAGTCTCTTGCCTCCTTGTGTCCTGACCGCCGTCAGGGGTGATACAGATCACAGAGGGCCTTGGGAGCTGGGGTGTCCTACCTGTCCTGGCTCCAGGCCCGTGCACACTCCCCTCACCCACTCACCTCCACAGCCTGGACCCACCCTGTCCCAGTCCTTTCCCAGGCAGGGGGAATTTCTGGGGAGGCATCTTAGATTTCCTCCTGGATGCTAATCCAGCCCTGACCTTGTTCCCTGATTCTATGGCCAGAGATCTCCATAGTTCCATGGAATCTGGGTCTTTATCTAATTACCTATTAGTGGTACAGATACTCCCAGACTGGAGCCCTGACTTGGCCCTCCCTGTTTTCTTCCTAAGAGTCTCCGCCGAGCGGAAGTAGGAAGGGGAAGGCTGTAAACAGCAGTCCTCGATGCCAAATGCCTGCCTGCAGTTCCAAGTGTGGCTCAGCCTAGTGGGGAATGCCAGGAACTCATGAGGCCCCACAACAGATGGCAAAGCCCTCCCAGAGCCTAGAGCTGGCTTGGCCCCCTCAGTAGATTAGGTTGGCTGTCGACCCTTCACCCAGCATCCATCCCGCTGTGAACAATGTTTCAGGGGGTCGCTTTGCCCTTATTTTAAACCTATTCCACTTCGAGCACCTATCATATGTCAAGCACAGCACACTATACACATGATTTCATCAAACTTCAACAATCCAGTGAGGTCATTCCACTATCATCCATGGTTTTCAGTGATGGAAGCTGAGGCTCATAGAGGTTTACTCACTACCAAGCTCAACCAATAGTTAGACAGAACTAGGATTCTAGCTCAGGCTGGTTTGATGATAAACCCTCAGTTTTCCCCAGTGTTCACACTTTGTTGGAATATGCTGGTTCCACACACCCTTCTATTCCGACCAGCACATCCTGGATTCTGTGACTCCCACTGGATCAGATATAAGTGAAAGACAATCAGTGGAGGACCCCTCCATCTGGTTAGACGGCTCCCACCTGGAGCCTGCACCCTACCTACCTTTCAGTGTCTCCAAACAGGACTGTCCAGCTCAGTAGCTGAGCTTGGAATTCTACAAACAGGCTACTGTCTCCAGCTAGTATAACCAGGTAACCTGTTGACTATCCTGTTTCCAAGGCAAGTGTGGGGCTGCAGCCCTGTATTCCCTTGACTACCTTAAGTAGACCAGCAACCATGCAAGCAGGCAGTTCACTGGCTGTTGCCAGCTGCCGGGGACTTTTCCAACCAACCTCTGGCTGTGGGATGGAGAGCTCTCCAACCCATTCAGAAAGACAGTAGCCCCTCCCACCCAGCTATCCGCCAAATGGCAGGCTATACCACATACTCCAAGTTAAGCTCCAACCATTTCCCAGAGACAACCACAGATATAGTCAAAAGTCAGAATGTGAAGAGGACACACAAGGAAACCCCTTCAACAATTAATGTAAATCAAATATTGCTGCTTTTATTAACATAAGTGTAGAAACCAAGTCTGGCACAGGCTCAAATGAAATACTATCCTACATTTGAAACTTCTTTTACCTTTATTATCAATCAACCTTTGGCTCCAACATGCTAGTTCAAGTTGTCCCCTGTTTGCTGAAAATTCCTGATGTCCCAAGGAATTCTGTCCACCTTTGTCATTTGTCTTATTGCCTAAATTTTCACCTGGAGAAATGACTCTTTCCTTAGAAAAGCCAGGCATTCCCACAAAACATCACGATTCTTCCTTGGAGCTTCAGGGGTCAGAGAGAAGCCCCTGAGCCCACCTCCTCCATTCAGATGGACCAAGAGCAAAAACACCTATGTTTGTTCCAGATCACGCAAATAAACAGAGTAAAAAAGAGCACTCACCATTGGCTTATGGTTGGGGAAAAACGTTTGCTCCACAAGCGGGAACTTCTCAGGACCCAGGGAATGGAAGATCTTAATGAGCTGAGAAAACTAGGTCAGAAGAGGAGAGAACATTGGTCAACACTTGTTACCTAATATGGCAGAACCTCCCCCTTGATCCCAGGCCTTGAGCATCTGACAGTTCTGAGCTGTAGCAGCTACAGTAGCTGTTCTCTGTCTCTGGGGGAAGGCCAGAGTCCTCGGCTGGAGATCCATCCTCTCCATCATCTGGCTGCATCAACCCCTTCATTCCTGCCAGGCCCACTGAGGTCAGCTCAATGACTCCTAGTGAGCATTTCCTACACCCTCAGCATTTCATACAGGCACAACCTGCTCTTGTTCATGCCATGTCCTCCGCCTGCCATTCCCTTCTTTCTAGAGAGGCATATTGCGTAGTAGTTTATGGCATAGACTCTGGGTTCCAATTTTTGCTCCACCACTTACTGAGTAACCTGAAAAAGTGACTTCAGGTGTCGGAGCTTTGGTTTCCTCATTTGCAAATGGAGAAAACAAGAGATTCAACCTCACAGATTGTTGTAAGGATTAAACATGCAATGTAAGAGGGATTAAGAATATTTTGGGGAGCCCTGGCTGGTTGTGGCTCAGTGGATTGAGCATCGGCCTGTGAACCAAAGGGTCGCTGGCTTAGTTCCCAATCAGGGCACATGCCTGGGTTGTGGGTCAGGTCCCCAGTGGGGGACACATGAGGGGCAACCACACATTGATGTTTCTCTCCCTCTCCTTCTCCATTTGCCTCTCTCAAAAATAAATAAATAAAATCTTTTAAAAAAATGCCCCAATTTCTGAATATTGATTAAAAAAGAATATTTAGGGGACTTGGTAGTATTTTAGGAAAAGCAGCTCTTACAGGTAACATTTAAATGGAAACTCAAATCAAGTGAATGAATGAAAGAAACTAAGGAATAGAAGGCAGGGGAAATAAAGTCTTGGGGGTTGCAACGAGGGCTTCAAGTTCTGGTTTCACCAACTCACTGGCTACATGACTCCGAGCGAGTTCCTTTGTTCTGGAACTCAGCTTCTTTTTCTGCAAAATGGAGCAGCAAGCCCACTTCACATGTTAACAATACACAACACAATTTTTTGGCAATTACTAAGTGCTCAGTAAATAGTGCCTATTGTTAAAAACAATGATACGACAGAGTATCAATAAGCACAGTACAGTACTGCCTCTTGCTACCAAGATCATTATAAGATACCACTGTATCATAATATGTTGTTATATAATATTCATTAGGCAATAATTACAAGAAGGGGACTGGGACCCAAGCTGCTTATTCAGGTGCTTAAAAAAGACTTTTTTAATTTCTGCAGTCTCCATGCTGGGGAGTGGGCCCATTTCAGGACTGGGAGGTCCTCCCACTGTCCCCACGTGGTTCCAGGTCAGCCTGGCCCATCACCTACCACCCAGGGCTTGCTGCAGAAGTTGTAGACGGAGTAGAGGGAGTTGACGGCGGGCAGCCCACCGTACTGGAGGCCGATGACCAGGCTGCGGTAGTCTTCGCCCAGGGCCATGCTGTAGGCATGCTGGCGGACCAGGATGAAGTCCGGCTTGAAGGATCTGCCGAGAGAGGGCACGACAGCAGGGTTACCAAACACCAGGGCATCGGGCCACGGCCCACTGGGGAGAGCACTGGCCCGCCGTGGCCACTGCCCATGGGGAGCTCTCAGTTCAGAATAGGGATGGGTGGGGGATGGGGATGAGAAGGTCAGTTACAAGCATAAAGTCAAATGGCTGAAAACAACTCTCATTTTCTTGTGTTTGTTTCATAGGCCATTTCCTTTGTAAGTGGCACGACCAGGTCTGCATAGCCTCCTAGCCCTGGTTCTCAACCACTGTACAGATGGCTTTCTTGTCCCTTTCAAGAAAACAGCAAGAGTGCTGATGCGATGGCTGTGGGCATCTCGAGGTCCCTCTGGAGATACAGTCCTGATTAGTGCTCACCAGTGACCCGGGCAAGGTCAGGACTGTATCCCTGTTTTATAGATGGGAACACTATAGCTCAGAGAAGTTACGAATTTCCGCCAGCACAAAGCCAGGAAGCAGGAGAGCCACGTTTGAACTCAGGCCATCTGGTTCCAAGTGCACACACTTTCCCTCCAGTGCAAGGTGCCAGGTGGGCTGACACATTGTTTCACTCTTGCTGCCCAGGATCCATCTGTTTCTGGATTCCTCAAAGTCGTGTGAGAAAGTCAGCCTCACAGTAGGTGGTTCACACTCAGAATGCTATGACCCATTTAGTTCATTCAGAGTCAGACACTTAGCATCAAATAAACCGTCTCTTTAAAATGATTCAGAGGTCAATTAGAGTAACTCTCACAGGGAAAGGACTCGCCTCCAGCGAAGACACAGGAAAGAATGTGCTACATGTGCAGATGCTTCTCAAATGGTTGTGGGCCTGGGACCCGCCGTACACCCCAGGGCCTGGCTCCATGGACTCAGGGGCATAATAAGTACATGTTGAAGGAATGATTGATGTACACGAACATCACCTCCTTGTCCCCCCAGGACATGGCAAGTGTCTCCCCAGGCAAGGTGTAACTCGTCCCCAAGTGGCCATATGGACTGTGACATACAGGTATGGCTTACCCCTTGCTCATGGAAACAGTCAATCATGTCACCCTGGTTAGGACTGGGGGAGGGGTGTGGAGCTGGAATTATTACTGCATTCTTAGAACTGAACCATTTTCCCATGTACTTTACATGTGGGGAAACTGAGGCCTGGAGCAAGGCAGGAATGTGCACCAGGTGGCCCTGTAAGGTTACAATGGAGCTGAAAACTCCTTGTCATCTAGTAACACTGTAGCTGGCATGACACAGGAGCCAGCATGGCACAGTCATTTGAATGGCATTGCAGCTGGTATGACACCCACAGGGTCCTCCCTGACAGTCTGGGGGGTGAGGATTTTCAAGGAATGTAGAGAAATTAGTGACTCCAGCCAGGTGACCTGTGGCATGCAGTTCCTATCCCCATAACCAGCACCCAAACTTCTCCAGCCATGTCCTTCATGTCACTCAAACATCTGAGGACGTAGCCCCCAGCTGTCACTGGGCCCTGACAGTGGGCCAAGCACCCTGGTGGAGGGTGGAGACCCAGAGGTGAGTGGGACATGATCCCTTTGTACAGGAAACTCACAATCCAAGAGGAGTTGTGCGTAATGCTAAAGGATAAGAATTTGCTAAGTGAACAAATGAGCAAGCATGTGAAGTAACAGAGGCATGTACAAGGTGCTAAGGTGGCCCCAATGTGTACTGAACTCTTTCTGGGGGTGGGGGTGGCTGAGTGTGTACTGAAGGACTTGGGTCTTGAAAGAAAAGCAGGTCCTGAGGGTGTTCCAGGTGGAAGGAATGACACCTGTTACTGAATGGGTGGACCTTGCACTGGAAGGCAGAGTGGTCTGTGCTGGTTTTGTTTAATATGCTTGGTCCCCACTTTTTTTTTTGAAACAGAGCCCGTGATAAAATTCTCTCTAATCAGAGAACCATATTCCCTTGGACAGTAACTGGCCTAGGGACTGCATCTCTGATGTGAGGGGCCCATCAGAATCCTTCTTGAGTGCGGGGAGAAAGGAGTGGCCAAATAAGCCAGAGTGATTAAGAGCATTTTCTTGCTACATGGAGTGGCCTCATTTGTAATAGAAGTGCCATTAGGAACAAAGACAAGGAGGGAGAATCTCTGAATCCTGCTGAGGCTGATACCAGTGTCATTTTTATCTTGTGACATATCTGAGCTATTAAGTTCCCCTTTTTGCCTGCACGAGTTAAATGGGGTCTGTTGCTCGCCATCACTATTGCTCTGACTCATACTGGGAGACCGTGGCAAAAGGTACAATTGTTACACGCAGGAGTATGAGGTCTGATGAGGTGGCGGCAAGAGATGGGGTTGGGTAAAAAAAAAAGTCCCAACAGTCCTCAGGAATCCCTTCCTGCCCCGTGTCTCCTCCGTCCCACTGGGCCCAAGCCCTGTGTCTTTCATGCCTGGGCAAGAAGGCCTCCTTCAATCCCACACAAGTCGGCACATCCTGGCTGCGGGCTCTACCTGGGTTTTCTTGTTATTTCGGCTTTAGACTTAATATGAGCTGTATTATTTGGGTTTCTGCCCCCAGGTCTTTCTCAGAAGTGGCTTTCGGCACTGGAGAGGAAATCAAGGACAACCCATAATTAAATGGTGGAGATGGTACAGGTGGTGCATTGCTGGGAGATTATTGGGTGCTTCAGGCAGCGTCAGGAGGCAGGGGGCCAAAGGTGGGGTGACTTTTAACCACTGGAGAAGTATAATAATTCTCTCTAGTAGGCAGAAGCCTGTGAGGGCAAGAAAAGATCTTGGCTGGGCTTTGCCTCAGACCTAGGTTAATAAGAGGAGAAGCCTCATTCTTCTTGGCTCCTTGACTGCTATCCTGTAACTGTCCCTTGTTCCTCAAGAGCCAAGTTGACAAAGGGAGATGATAATGCTGGTTTTGGTCACATGCTGATCTCTCACACCCAGACCAGATCCCTGCTCTGCCTGGGAAGGCTCCAGACTGTGCGACATGTGCACCCACCAGCAGAGAGACTTCAGGTTTCCTCTTAACTGTCTCCACACTCCTCGCAATCCTTCCCCAACTCCAGCTACCTCTGAAAATTCAGTCTCGGTAAGAATCTGGGAAAAGGAGACCAAGAGAACTGAGTAAACCAGCAAAACCAGGTGTCCCGAGGAAAAGGGAGATCAAAACATCGAAATGGTCTCTATGCCCCTGAAAGCTCGTGGAACACTGTGCTGCAGCAAGAATACAACACAGGAGGTGTGCACGCCTTGCAGAGAGGAGGGTTTGAATGGGCCATAGGAAAGGAGTGTGGGTGCAGGAAGTCAGCCCGGGCTGAAAAGAAATCGGATGGATCCGGTGGTGAGTGGACAGCAGGATGCGGTGGCAAGGCCTGGGGGGCCCACAGGCAGCTGCCCCCGGTGTGGTAGGGTGACAGTGGGAAAGGCGTCTGGGACGGGCAGCTGGGCTCTCTGACAAACCCTGGGGCCTCTTTATAAACTACTAGGATGTTTGTTAAACACAGGCCTGAGTTGCTGGAGGAAGTAGCTTCCTTATCTCCCTCTTCAGTCTCAGAATCTCAGCCTGTTTATCCTGGTCCCTTCCTTCCTGTTCACTCCAGAGCAGGTATCCACGCTGTTCCATCCTATTCCTCCACCACCCTGAGGATCCCACATGTTACGGGGTTGACTTGTGTCCTCCAAAAAGATAGGTTGAAATCCTCAGCCCTGTTACCCGAGAGTGTGACCTTTGGTCTTTGCAGACTTAATCAAGTTAAGATGAAGTCATACTGGAGCAGAGCAAGCCCTAATCCAATGACTGGTGTGTTTATAAGAAGTGGGAAATTCAGACACAGACATACAGAGAGGAAGAGAAGGACACCATGTGATGAAGGAGGTAAAGGACGCATGTGTCTACATGCCAAGGAACACCAAGGATTGCTGGCAACCGTGAGGAGCCAGGAAGAGGCAAGAGAAGATCCCTCCCTAGATCCTTTAGAGAGCATGGCCCTGTGAACACCTCGATCTCAGACGTCCAGACTCCAGAAGTGTAAGAGAAGAAATTTCAGCTGTTTAAGTTGCGCAGCCCGGGGTTCGTCGGCACAGCAGCCTCAGCAAACAAATACACTGCATACCCCCAATACTTCCTCTTTCTGGCAGCTTTCGGAACTTTCTGGCTTCCTTTGTTGCTGTGTGTACCCTTCCACAGCCCCCTCTCCACTTCCCAAAACAACAAGCCCAACCCTGACAATAAGAAAACCTTAGCTTCAAGGTTGAAAATGAATTGATAGTTAAGCAATGTTCATGTTTACATAAGACATTTAACAAGTCGACACACTGGTAAATGTGTGAAGGTTTGTTTAGAAGGATGTTCACCTAAATGCTAACCTGGTTGTCTCTCAGGGTAGGGTGGGAAATGGGTTATTACATTCCTCTTTAGACTTTGTGTGACTATCTGCATTTTTTTAAAAAAGAAAAGGAAAAAAGCACAGAGTGTTTTTACCATCAGGAAAAAACAATGAGGTTATCTTCATTTTGGAAAAAATGATAAATGTAACAATGATGTACCATCATGGAAAATGCTTATGGGACAATTTCATGTGACATAAAACAATAGAAAAGAGAATCTGTGTGATGACTCAAACATTGTAAAAATGATGGTGCTGGAAGGAAAGATGGAAAATTGCTACTTTGTTAAGATGGTAAGGCTGCAGGTGATTTCTCTTGTTTTGAAAATTTCCATTTTTGTTATAATGTGGTTTGGGGATTCATCACCACTTTCTGTTAGCATCCACATATAAATGGTTGGGAAGCAAGTCCCCTCCACTTGGCCTGGCGGCCATAACCAGCCATCTCTCCCCTTCCTCCCATTGCTGCACCTCTTGGACAAAGCAGTCCATGTCAGCTGGTCCCAGTTCCCGTGCACCCATCTCCACAGTCCTCTGCATCTGGCTGCCAGTCCCCCTTGTACCCCAACAAAAGTGCTCCTAAATGACGAACCCCAAGGTCAAATGGCTTCTGCTATGCCCTTAACTTTCCCTGATCTCCACTAACAATAGCTAAGGTGAACCTCTATTCTAAGCCCTCTGGATATCTTCAGTCATTTAGACCTGACAATGGTCCTGGAATAGGAAGCTGCATAATATTATCACCCCCGTTTTCCAGCAAAGCAAACTGAGGCACGGAGTGGTTAAAGAACTTGCTAAGGTCACCCATCTTTTGGTGGTAGAGCCACAACTCACACCCAGAAACCTGGTGGCTTTAGCGAAGGGTTTCCCGGGCTCTGCGTTATCGACATTTTGGAGGTGGAGAGTTCTTTGTTGTCGGGGGCTGGGTGGGGGCAGAGGGTTGTCTATGCATTGTGGGACCTCAGGAATATCCCTGGCCTCTCTCTACTAGACATGATACCACCCCCATGCCCCATTGTGGTGACAAAAATGTCTTGAGACACTGTCAAGGGTCCTCTGGAGGACAAATTCCCCTAGTGAGAACACCTGTTGTGAGCTCCTCTCTCCTCGGTGGCCTCTGTAGCTTGACCTCTGTCCTCCCCACCCAAACCTTCCCTCCCGGCCTTGGAGGTGCCCTCTCCCCTTGTTTCCCAGCTGCTTCCTCCCGGTGCCTCCTTTCCCATGGCTCTCCTCCAAGGCTCAGTGTTGGCTTCCTGCCCTGTGGAATCATCTCCATTCAGTGGGTTTCCCACCTTGTCCTCATAGGCAATAGTGAAAAATGACTCAACTTTATAGAGTACGTACCAAGGAATAATTTTTTAGGTGTTTAATTATGCTATCTTTAATCCTCACAATGACCCTATGAGGAGGAGAGTACCAGTGGACTTATTGCTGAGAAATTAAGGCACAGAGAAATTAAACACAGGAAGGATGAAGTCCACATGAGACAAGTGCTTCAAGGCCATGTGCAAGACCACGCACGATGCAAGCAGCACCGTCCACCTAGCTGAACATCTTACCATCACCTCAGGCCCACTGTGCCTGGACCCCAAGTCATCAGCCTCCCACAGAGAGGGTCTCCTGACTTCTATCGAAGGACCTGTGGTATCCCAGGCACCCAGGATCTGTCACCCTGGAGTTATCTGCAACTCTCCCTGATGCCTGTGGGTGAGGAGCCGCCACAGTTGAGAGATTTGCCCCTTACTTCTCCTGCCTTCTCTTACCGTGCCCCGCATTGCCTCCTGCCTAGAAGAACTCAACAGATCCTTAGCTCCTAACTCCCCATCCAAGTCCCTCATCTCATTCCTCTCTGTAGTGCAGGGCTGGGCTCAGAAAACAGACTGCTGAGTGTTGAGTGGTAAGTGATTTCCCTGCCTCTACCCCGAGATTCCCAAGCTAAATACCACAGGGCCTTCGCAGGTAACATCAGGCCAGGTGAAGTGGCCAGTCACTTCTAGCAGTTACTCTTCTAACACACACACTCTCTTTATTCCCGTATTAAACACGGAGGAATATTCTTAATTCCCACCGTGCTCTCGTAGACCTTTCTTTGGATGCATGAATATCTTACTCTATCTTTTATTTTTCCACTTTCAAGAATGACGTGAGTACAAGAAACGTTTTTTCTTTTCAGTAGAAGAGCTCTGGGATCAAGGGCAGCTACCACAGGCCTTTGCAGACAGCAAGAAAGAGACGGGCACTGTGAACTGGAGAAGGGCCTGAGCTCCAGCCGTTACGGCCACATAGGAATGAGGTCCCAGGTGGCCCTAATGACTTTTTAAGAGAAGCCCAAATATGGACATTTATATGAAATTCTCAATTACTTCAATGCTGACTACTCATCTAAAATCTTTTTAAAAAATCACTGTGCAGACTCATAATAAAAATAAATAAAGCAGAACTGCTATGGAAAAAAATGCCAATGAAATGCAAAGCTGCACCTACAGGGGGCAGTTGTCACTCGATGCCAACATATGGTGGCCACGTGAAAAAACTTGGTCCAGTCTTACCAAATCCTCTGACTTTCAGAGGAAGCCAGAAACCTACCTTTTATATAAAATCTTTCGCATAAAATTCCTCCTTTTAAAAAATACTCCACCTTTAGAAAAACAAATTTATAACTATGTGTGGTAATGGATGTTAACTAGACTTATGGTGGTGATCATTTTGCAATATATACAAATATTGAATCATTATGTTGTACATCTAAGACAAATGCAATGTCATATGTCAATGATATCTCAATAGAAGCATTTAAAAAAGTATGGGACCGCACTGTGCTGGCAAAACAACACGTAGGAATGTGGCCTGTGGCCAGAAAGTAGTCAGTGCATGGTCTTCTCAGGGAGGTGGCTTTCCTGCTACCAGCCTGGTTAGCACTCCACTCCCGAACTAATCCTGAAATCCTGCTTTTCTCATGCTCAAAACCCTCCAGTAGCCTCCACTGACCACCTATAGAAGTTCATACTTTTTCCCCTGGCGCTCAATGCTCCCGAGTAGGTGGCCTGGGCTTCCTTGTAGCTCCGACTCCTCAGTGCTCCTAAGAAACCCAGGTCCACGGGCCTAGCTAGCTGCCTCCACAGTCGTCTCCAACCATTCCCACTGGGCTCTGTCCATGCCATACCCCAAGCTTAGGAAATTGCCCCTCAAACACCTCCCCCCAAGTCAAACCCCACACCCTCAGTGATTTCTCCCTAACCCTCAGTGCGCCTTACTCATGTGGCAATCACCCACACCATGTCTCCTGACAGCCCACAGGTAGTGGTCTTCTACTTAAACCACAAGGAGAGGTTGTCTGCTCCTGGGGCAGGGGTCTTCCTTCTCAAGTATCCTCTGCATCTTCTCCAGAGAGCTCTTTGGCCCTCTCCTGAATGAAGGGTTTTAGAGGCTTCCACTGTCTGCAGATCAAAGCCCAAATGCTTTAGCATGATATATGGAGTCCTGTACCCAGCATGGTTTTGGTCTACTTCTAGAGATCCACTGTGGCCCTTCCCCATGATGCACCCTATACTCTAACCACATGGATCGACAGCTGTCTCCAGAAGCTACGATCTGTCTCACATGTGTAACTGTACATACTAGGAAACGAATGGCAAAGGGTCATTCAGACAGAGCACTGTGAAAATTCAGGATACTGCTATGTGGCCCTTGCTGGGCAACTCAGTTGGTTAGAGCACCATCCCCATACACCAAGGTTGTGGGTTTGATCCTTTGTCAGGGCACATACAAGAATCAACCAATGAAGGCATATATAAGTGGAACAACAAATTTATTTCTGTTGTCTCTCTCTTTCTCTCTCTCTCATCAACAAAAAAAATATTCCTGTGTGTTAAATATGGAAACAAGGCAAGTCCAGGATGCCCTTGCCCACATGCCTGCTCTTACTGGTCTTTCAGTGCTCACTTTTAATAAAACTTCTCCTGGAGAATGGGCTGGCATTATTTACTTCCCGGCATAAAGTTGGCCAACACACATACACACACTTTGAAAACAGTGAAGTTTTCTATAACAACCAGGGGTTGGTATCTACATTTGAGTATCTTTTCCTGGGATCTAGCATGTGCTCAGCACACAGTAGGTGCTCAGGAGATGCACATGGAAAGTGAATGTGCTGTGGCTTCACTTCTTGGGGTCTTGGCCCATATAAAGTCAATAACACTTCAACAATGAGCAGTGGAAAAGCATCTGAAGATGCCAAATAACATGTGGGTGGGAAATACATGATGTAGCTTCCCCCAGCTCGGCCCCTGACTTGCGGTGGGTCTCTGAGGGTTCTGCTTTGCCTCTCTGGGCCTCAATTTCCTCAACGATAAAAAAAAGTTCAGCTAAGTGACCTCTAAGGGCCTTTTCTTGGGTGACTGCCTCCAATTCCAGACCTGGAACCAAGACTTTCAACACTGACCTCTCTGTCACATCTGTCCAAGTTCCCTTGTGACTTTCTGTCACATAGAAGTAGTTTGTAAGAACCATGATTACCAAACACTGGGCACTTGCCAAGTGCCACACACCTACAAGGGGCTTCTTAAGACTTGTCCAACCCTCACAAAAAGCCTGCGTGAGGTAGGCAAGTACTTGGGCTGGGTCCCCGAGAAGCAGAGCCCCAAACAGATTTCCCAAAGCTTGGGATTCCTGGAGGGAAGTGTGCTCTTGAGGAAAAGCTGTAAGAGGGTGAGGGAAGCAGAGCATGAAGGGGTGGTGTGTGTGGTCATGGGTCAGTCTAGTCTTGGCCTGGTCCACAGGGGGCTCTGGAGCTTATATAGTCCTACTGAGCTGCCCACCTTGAGGGAAGACGATTGGGCTTCTTGGATCCCCAGTATCAGTCAGTTACCAGCTCTCCTGATGAGAGGGGGAGGCTGCAGAGGGGTGTGTCGAGGATGCAGTTACCATAAGCCCAGGGCTCTAGAGAAGGCTGAAGGGATAGTTGAAACCATGGCATCACAGGGCTGGGGGATGGGTGCCCTGGCTGGAAAAGGGGATTCGAGCAGAGAGCAAGACAATACTGATTAGCTCATTTGGCAGATGAGGAAAAGTGAGACCTGAACTGATTAAACATGCTCTGAAGGTCATGGAACCATGAAGTATAGAGGTCTGTAGTATTAGATACAAGTAGAATTTCCCACAAATGGTCCCCACCCCTGAGGGGCAGGACCTATCTCTCCCAGCACCCAGAATGGTGCCTGCACCCAGCGGGTGCTGAGATGTGCTTGGAATGCCTGGGTCCGTGAGCTGCTGCTCACCAGGGCCGTGGGGCCTCCGGTGGCATGTCTCTGTGAGGCAGGAAGCCCGCCCTCAGCCCATGTGAGCACTGAGCAGGCGAGTGCCTGCTCTCTGGCAGCTGCCTGGGCTCCAAGGGCTGTCAGCGGCCTGCTCCATGCTGGGCGGGCCTCCTGCCAGGCTGCCTGCTCGGGAAGGGGAACATTATTCATCGGGGAGATAAGGCAGCTGATGAGAGATGGGTCTCAGAGCAGCTGTTCCTCAGCAGCAGTGGGGGGGGGGCGGAGGGGAGAGGGAGAGGGGAAAGCCCATTTTGAGATAAAAAATGGTGTTGCTGCTGGGGGATGACAGAAGAACACATTTGGAACCGAGGCTGGGCTTGTACATACTTATACCCAGGGCCTTCCCCACAAATACCATGCCTGACGAGCCACACATGTGCTGTCAGATTAACTACTGAACAAGTCAGGGGCTCTCTCCTGCTCACTCAGCAAGAAGTACCCACCTGGCGGGGCGCAGTTCTCAGAACGCAATGACTTGGGGCCAGGGGCTAAAAGCTTTGGCTGGGCTACAGCTCCAAAAACCTCATTTCCTGCTCTGGCACTCAGGTGGCAATGACTTCAGGGCAGCTGAACCCTCTTCCCGCGCTCCCCAGGTCTCCCTGTTTCCCTCAAAGCCAGCCCATACTTGATGGAATTTTCCAAGTTGGGGAGGGAGTGTGACTGACGTTTCTGTATTTTACCTTTTATTTTTTTGTTTGTTTGTTCATGGGAGCAAGAGAAGGGGCTCTTAGGTGGGATTCTTGGACTGTGCCCGTGCTCCTGATGGTCTTCCCTAACCTGCCCCGGCCACCTCTCCAGCCTCCTCCCCTGCCCATCGGTCACCTCCCTTTCTGGCCACACTGGAGGGTTTCCTCAGAAGCCAGGGTCCCTGCCCTGCACCCTGCAGTGGACATTCCCATCCGGACCTCCCTTTTAGTACGTTTCAGTCTTCATTAGCAGTCAGAACGGGGAGGGCTGTATACAGGTGTCTTAAAAAGTACGACATTATACTTCCCTTTATGAAAACAACCTAACACAAATCCAGCGGAGTGTTAAGACTTGACAAGTTGGGTCATGAACATATATTCAGTAACGACAGTTAATGCGTACAAAGCACAGAGTGTGTGTGAGGCACGTCTGTCTTTTTAATAGCTTTACCTTGGTTAATCTGACAATGACCTTTTGAGGTAGGGGTCTGGTTTAAAAAAAAAATAAGAGAGGCACAGAGAAGTTAAGTAACGTCTCCAAGATCACACTGCAGAGCCAGGCAGCCCGGCCCTGGAGTGGGAGCTCTTACCCACCACAGGATATGGGGGTTTGTTATATTATCCTCTTGACTTTTCCTGTGTTTTAAAATAGTTTAGAATTTTTTTTTAAAGAATCTGAAGTAAATATGGAAAATGTTAGTATTTGCTAAATTGGTGTGTTCAACTATATATGTTTAAAATTATTCCACACTTTGTACATATGACTTTTTCAAGAGAAAAAAAATCCCGCCTCAGTGTTGCTCCCACTCTCAGAAGTCGTCGGACTTCTCCGCCCCATCCTCACTCCTCTCTGCTAGGCTTCTTCATGGCCTCATCATGCCGCGTCTGAGCTGGTGATTTATGTCGATTTACTTCCCATTTCCTCCCTCTGGGCTGCTGACTCCACCAGGGCAGGGCCGCGGTTGGGTTTACATCTGTATTTGCAAGGCCCGGCCTGTCGAGGACTCTAGATGCTCCATGAAATGGTTAGACTAAATGGAACCTCTCTGGGGCCCCCCATGGGTGAGGACCGAGCAGCCGGTAAAAGTGAGGCTGCAGGGTGTGGAGGGAGCAAATGTGTGCCCTGCCCTCCCTGCTGGAGACATATGGCAATAATTTTTAGGACCATCACCCAGCCAGGGTTTCCAGCATAAATGCTTCCAGCTATACCTTTCACTGTGCACTTCTTAAGACAGGATCCTGGCTGCTTCCAGCTCAGCTCATGCCCATCAAAGAAGCAGAGGCAGGAGCAGCTTTCGAGGAAGCCCTCTGGGTTTTGCCCATTGTGTCTCAAACTGCGACTCTTGCTGGGCTGGCAAATCACAGATCAACCCTCTGCAAGTTGGCTTCCTCGTTCTAGCCTAGGGGCTCTCAAGCTTGGCTGCACTCTGGAATCTCCTGGGAGTGCTCAAAACATTCACACCTAGCTCTTCCCTCTCTTCCCCGCCCTTGTGTTCTGATGCGATTGGCCTGAGGCTGGGATTTTCAGAAGTTCTCCAAGTGACTGCAACAGACAGCCAAGCTGAGAAATCCTGTTAGGTGATCTTTGCAAGAATGGCAGTTGCCACCAGGTGATGGCTGCTTCTTTCAACGTATATTTACTGAGCATCTATAATGTGACAGGCATTGAAGAACAAAGGAAGGAGTCTGAGACCTCTGTTCCACAGAGCAGCTAAGTTGAGGAGAGGAGACATTAGACTGGTTTTGGTGTGCACGGATCGCACAGCCAGCCTGGACATGGCAGGGTCTTGGTGCCCTCCGAACACCGCTGTCAGGTGTCACTGATCGATCACAGGATAACTCCCTGCTGAGTCCATGGCGACGGTCAATAAAATGGCTGCTGGGCAAAAAGCAAGGTGGTGACCATACATACAATACTCAGGTATGTTTCCCGGAGGTTCGGCGGGGCATAGATTTATCTTACCCCTGCTGGGTAGGATTTCGCATACTCAGTGCCAGGCCAAGAAACACATCAACAAGTGATACAAGTCTGGCTGAACCTGGGCAACATTTCTAAGAATTAAAGGCTACTTCTAACAAATTCTAACACTGGTGCATGAACGACTCTTTGAGAACCCCTGGTGAAAGCAAACACTGGCTAAGCATGTATCATAACCCCTTCCAACAACCCCAGAGATCAATTAGCGGAGTGCTTGGGTCAAGGACTTTGGGCTCAAGCTTTGGTTGTACCACTTAACAGCTGCATGACCCTGGAACATTAGTTAACATTTTGGAGCTTTACCCATCTTTACAAAACTAGGATGGTAACAATAACATCCACCTCATAGAGCTGCTGCAAGGATGGAATAAGCCAATTCAGATGAAGAGTTGAAGCCAGTGTCTGGCACACAGCGCGCCCTTGATAATGGCAACTACATTAGCTAATGCTGATGGATAGGTGGCATTTATCTGTGAGCTTTTTCAGAGTTTCTATGCATAGAATTTAATTTTTTTTTCTTTAACACCTTAAAAATAGGTCATTCATGCACATGAGATCACAGGTAGCAGACCTGCTGCATACCCACCCACACCTCGATGCCTTCTCCTCAAGAAATTGACCTTGCCAGTTGTGCCCATGGGGCAATTGCGAGAGCAGTTTCACAGCCTTCCTGCTGCGGAGCATTTGCTGGCAGCACAGCTTCTTATGGTCCCCCCGTTGCTTACTGTCCTCAGAGGGCCCATCCATGTGAAAGTTCTGTCTAGGATCTCGTGTCCTGTTGTGTCACAACACTCCTGGTCATAAACTTCGGATGTATTTCTCTGACTGTGGACTTCACAGCCTTCTGTATCCTGTTCTGACTCTGGTTTTTCTACTAGCAGCGTATCTTAGCAATCCTTTCACATCAGTACAAATGGATATGCTTTTTGAATTGTGAATGGCATCTCACTAGATGGTTCTACCCTAATGTATTTAACCAATACCCTAGGGATGGACAGTGAGACTGTTTCTAACCTTTAGCTATCAACAAACTCTTCTGAGAAGGAAACTCATCTTAACATTCACACAACATATAACAACATCAATTGCCTGCCACCGATTTTGTATGTAATGTAGTACCTACAAATGTTTATAAGAACTGCACCATGGAGTTGGGTGCAAAAAAGGAAACAAAGACGTTTGACAGTATCTGCTCATATCTTCTGTATGCATAATGATTTTGGCTGAGAACAACAGCAACAACTAAATCAATAAATAAAATGTATTACATCACTGAGTAAGGACGACAGTGACAGGAGTGAGCAAATCGGAGGCTCAGAGTCGTCCTCAGGGACCTAAACGCTTTGTGCCCTTCTGACTCGTATTCTTAGGGACAGACTTTTGTCTTCCCACTGTCTCTTCATGTTACCCGTGGGCCACCCTGGGTTTCGGAGTCACTTCCTCATCCCTGTGAGGAAGAGCCCCTTTCCTGAGCAGCTTTGAGGACTTTCCAGAACCCCCTGGCAGGTGGCTCTCAGACCTCAGTTGTCACAACTGCCTCTCCGGCCCTTTCCTCCACACATCTGTCCGTGGTCGCATAATGACCACAACCGGCTGGAGTTAAGCAAGACTCGACCCTGGCATCAGGGAGCGGCCTACGTCCCCGGGAAGTGTTATGACCACCAAAATCTGAGTAAATGCAGGAGTCCGGAGGCAAGAAAGGAGGCAGCAACCACTTCTATATAGTACACTCTGAAACCTTTATTTTCACGAACCATCATATGCTGTTCTTTTAAAGAATTGGCTCATGGTATTTTGTGTCTTAAGAGAAAAATATTGAATATACTTACAATGACACATCTGGATAAGTTGACAACTGCAACAATAATTCTGAAAGTCTACTACAAGGCTTTCATGAGGGCCTGGAAGGCCTAGTGGTACAAAGAACCCTTGACCTGGAACCAGAAAACATAGCTTAAGACTCTGCCACTCGGGGGAGGCCTCAGGAATGTTTCTTTAGCTCCCCAGGCCCCCGGGCTTCACCTCTGTGAAAAGTGCAGCTTGGAGGAAAGTCAGATGTCATGCAAAAGGGAGAAGAATGGGCCTTGCAGCTCGACCTGACTCTGAAGCCCAGGTCCCCGGTGCTGTGTGACTAGGGGCCAGTTTTGGATGTTTCCTCACAGGTAAAGTGGTGATTAAAATTTGCCATTCATGGGCCCATATGTTTAAAATGTACTTATGGGCCCATGTTTAAAATGTACTTTACAGAGGTATAATTTGCATGAAAGACTGTGCCCACTTAAAATGGACAATCTGATGAGCTTTGACAAATATATACACCATAACCACAATGCCGGTCAGTATAGATACTTACATCACCACAGAGGGTGACTGACGCGCCCCCACAGTCAGTACCCCCATTCCCTTGGCCCTAGGCAACCACTGATTTCAGTGACTACATGTTAAGCCTTGCCTGTCCCTGAAGTTTTAATGAATGGAATTCTAACGTTTGTAGTCTTTTGTGTCTAGCTTCTTTTGCTCAATGTAAGGCCTTTGAGGTTCATCTGTGGTGTGTATCAGGGAGGATGGAATGGAAGGCAGCCACGTGACCCTGCCTCCGGGTGCTCATGCCCTCATTTAACCCCCTCCCTGCATGTGAGTGGCACCTGGGACTTGTTTCTAGACTATGGCAAAGGGGATGGGACACCACTCTCAATGATAACTACATTATATTACATCACATATGTCTACATTGCACGTGTCTCTGTCTTGCCAGCAACTCACTCTCCTTCTCCCTCTCTCGCTTTTAAGAAACAAACTGGCACGTTGCGAGAGGTCCTTTGGAAAGGGCCATGTGACAAGAAACTGAGTGCCTCTGGAGGCGGAGGGCAGCTGCCGACAGGCAACTAGCAAAAAGATGGGGCCCCCAGTCTTACAGGCACAGGGAATGAATTCTGCCAGCAATCTGAATGAGCCTGGAAGCGGTTCCACTGCCAGTCAAATCTCCAGATAAGAAGATGCTCTGGATGACATCTTGACGGCAGTCTGGCAGAAGGTCAGGCAAAGCTTGGTCTAGACTCCTATTCCATAGACTCTCTGAGATAAAAATTATAGTACGCCCTCTAATCATGTTGCTTCGTGTTGTTTCGTTCAATGTAGTTTTGTTACAATGTTGATGAGATGTGGTAGGAACTTAAATCTTGTTTGTATTTACTGGTTTTGTTATACATTGTTTTGCTTAAAGTCACAGAACCTATCAATGACGCTAAGTGAGAACTAGCTCACTGTGTGTGTCTTCTTAAGCTGGTATGTTTGTGGTGATTTGTCACTCAGCATAGAAAACTAATGCACATCTCAGCAGTCTGTTCCTTTTCATCACCAAGAAGCATTCCATTCTATTATTGTTTATCCATCCCCCAGTTGAGGGACACCTGGGTTGTCTTCAGTTTGGGGCTATTATGAATGAAGTTGCTACGAAAATTCTCATACAAGTCACTCAGTAGACATGTTTAGTTTCTCGTGAGGAAACTCTAGTAGCAGAATGGTTGGATTATACGGTGTGTACATATGTAAGTTTGTAAAAAACTGCCAAACTGATTTTTAAAGGGGCAGTGCTGTTTCACATGCCCACCAGCAGTATATGCGAGTGCCAATCACTCTACATTCTTGCCAACAATTTTCATTGTCTTTTTAATTTGATATATCATTATACTTTTATCTGCATTTTCCTGATTATTAATTATGTTTGCAATCATTTCAGGTGCTTATTGGACCTTTTTTGTACATCTTCTTTTGTCAAGTGCCTGTTAAATCTTAAGATACTGCCATCCCGTAGGCGGTTTTAAGAAGCCAACACATATGTAAGATGATTGGCACTTAATAGACACTAAATAAAAGAGAACTATTATCACTTACATTATTTTCAAGGTTACTTAAGAGATACTGTACTATGATTCTATGAAGGGCCCACAGAGTATATTTAGAATATACTGTAAAAAGTATATTTAGAATATACTTTTTACAGTATATTCTAAATCCTTATGCTGAACAAGCGAAGGAGGAGAAAGAACAAGCAGTTAAATGACAGGGGAGGTGGAGAAGGAATGCAAGAGCTGCCAGGATTTCAGGCGGAAGACTTCACTGGCGGGAGGCATTGCCCAGTTGAGAGATGATGGAGAGTTCCGCCTTAGAGATTGGAGGGAGAGCTGGCATTCAGTGGCTTCATCACGGGGCCTTAAACCAGTTGAGTGCCGAGGGCCCCAGCTCAGCCAGACCTGCTATCCAAGAGGGTACCAAACACCTCTATTTAAAGCAGCAGAGATTTCAAGTATTTTGTTGCAATCTGAAATCTATTAGTGTCTGTGTTAGCCTTGCACTCACTGGGGCAGGGAGGGGCTGGAGGACAGAGCTAAGTATGTGCAAGGGGATGTTATAGGAATCTTGGAACAACTCTCTATCAGAGATGCTAAAATTAGCACGTCTGCCTCCTCACGGCTCCTCTTGCCCAACTCTAATTACTCACCTTCGCTCCGAGCTGTAGTCCTCGGTTCTAAACACCCTGCTTTGCGGGGGCCTCTCGAGCACTGGGTTTCTAAGACTCTGGAGAAAAAGGAGGGCAGTGACTGTAGCCCTACAGGCTTCTCAGGGTCTAAATTTTCTGACCAAAGGGAAAAAAATAATTGTATGGGATTTTTCTGTTAGTAAATGTTACATGTGCTTGTTTAGGGGAAAAAAATGAAGCAGCACATGGACGTGTAAGAAAGAGGGAGAAAGAAGGCAGTAGTCCCAGATTCAAGAGACAATGTTTACATTCCGGTGTATTTCCTCCCATATTTTCAATATGTAAACATACCTGTCGGTGCATATATTTCTAAATAAAAGGGAGTTATGGTTACATGCCATTTTGTAATATTTTGTACCATTTCACAGATATCTTTGCATCTTCGTATCAAAACATCTAGACCTTTTTACTGACTACTTAGTGTTCTATACTCGATGAGCATTTAGATTTTTAAAAAACATTACAAAGACTCCTAGGAAGAATGCCTCTATAACTATATCTTTTTTTATTTCATGTTTTTCTTACCAAATGTCTTCAGTAGGGAACTCACTGGGTCAAAGGATATGAACATTTAAATTAATAGTGTCCTCCAGAAAACTTGTTTGAATTTTCACTTTTACCAATAGTTTATTGAAAGGTAAGTTTCCTGTATGCTCAGTAACACAAAGCCTATCTTTTTGATCATTTTGATTCTGAAAAAAATCCTTCCTAGTTTCCTTCCTTGTTCTTTCATCATTATTGAGAATTAGCATCTTTTTTAAAACCTATATTTCACAGGCTAGTTCTTCTTTTTAGTGATTTGTTTGTATTTAGTGCTTATTTTCATACTGGGATGTTCATTTACATACTGGAGTAGTGACCCTTTGCCATAGTTTGCAATATTTTCTCCAAAGGAATGCCTATTTCTTTTGAAAGAATTTGTCATTTCTTTGAATAGGCATTTTCCTCCTGAGGGAGTTGTGGGGTCAAGGTTACAGAGAGGTCCACGGTGACAGTCAGTAGGCATTCTATCTTTTCTGGCACTTATTATCCCATTGGTTTGGGATGTATCAAAGCTTCTTGTGCCCCCTGGGGTGGGTGCTCGCACAATGGAGCCCATTCTCCTGGTAGTGTGCCTTTTTATCCTGCACAGATGGAATGCTGGGAACTTCTTTCCCAGACTCCTTTGCAGCTAGGATTCTGACTGTAAGCAGATTTGACCCATTGGAAGCACTCGCTGAGCTTCAGAGAACAGAAGTGAGGTGGAGATCATCTCCCTCTTTGGCTGTTCTCTGATGGCAGACAAGTTTCTGAAAGCATGATTATGTGTGTTTGTGGTTTGTCCAGGGCTCTGCTCTAGCTTAATGGGGTGATCATTTCACAATATACATGTATATCAAATAGTCACATGGTACACCTTAAATTTACACAATATTGTTTGTTAGTTGTATCTCAATAAAGCTGGAAAGAATGAATAATGAAGAAGTGGTCTAGGAATTCATTTCTCAGAAGTAAACACAGGCTGGCTCACGACAGCCATTCTAACCCTCAGAATCATCTCCTGCCCCATCTCCCACCCCCACCCTTTTGATTAGAAGGTTTCAGGAAGTTGAAATGCAAGTCTTGGCCAGAGAGATGATGAAGGGTTCTTTGTCCTGGGTTATCTAGAGGCTTCAGGAATGCTGCTTTTTGTAGATGGGAGTTATCTGGGAGAAACTGCCCACTTCTAGGGTGGAGGTGGGGCAGGAGGGAGAATGCCTGAATAGCAAGAACTGAGAAGGGTGAGTTTAAGGAAATGGCAGAGGGGAAGGTTAATGAATAAAATAAATGGGAATTTAGAAAGAGAAGCTTGGCAGAAGGTGCAGCTGAGGTATGGCCATGGAGTCTGACAATCTGGAATCTATTCCTGGCTCTTAAAAATACTTTTAAGTATTTTTACTTAATAGGTCCTGCTTCCTTCTGAAGGCAGCATGGTGGAATAGAAAGAAACTGGGTCAGGGTCAGCCAACGTAGGTTCTAGCTCCACTGTGTCACCGTGAGGCCATTGCCCAATACTCTGAACCTCAGCTCCTTTATCTGTATTCGGCAATAATCATGTCTGCTCTGCGTCCCTCCAGGGCTTCTCCACTCACTCCATCCTCAGCTACTTGTTGGGTAGTGACTGGTAGCAGGCACAGCATGGGCACTGGGCTGTGGACATGAACGAGGCATAGTATTTGCCCTCATGGATCTCAGGGAGCATGGAAGGAGACTCATGTAATCCCAGATACTGCTGAAATAATAAAAGAATGGTAGAGATAACAAGGGAACACCTGAGAAGGAAGGCTGATGTCAGTGAGGAACAGTTTCCTAGATGAGTTGGCCCTTGAGTGGGACTTAAAAATGGGAAAAGCCACTGGTGTGGCTCAGTGTCTTGAGTATCATCCCGCAAACTGAAAGTTCACAGGTTTGATTCCCAGTGAGGGCACATGCTAGGGCTGCAGGCTAGGTCCCCAGTTGGGGGCACGTGAGAGGCAATTGATCAATGTTTTTCTTGCACATTGATGTTTCTCTCCCTCTTTCTCCCTCCCTTCCCCTCTCTCTAAAAATAAATGAAATCTTTTTTTTTTAAATAGGGAGAGTTGGGCACAAAGTGGAGGAGACCGGAAATGAAGGTGCTCCAGTGAAAGAATGCTGGACTCATCGACTGTGCATGTTGGGGAAGAGCGTTTTCACTCCACAGTCGGGTAAATCGACAGGCTCACACCTCCACACTGTGGGTGCTGCTCGCTTGGCCTGGCTGCTGGGCAAATGCCGACTCATCCTTTCGGACTTGGCTCAGACATCACCTGGTATGTAAGGAGAGCCTTCCCGGAGCACTGCAGGTGAGCTGGCGTCTCTGCCGTGCCCCACTGTCCTCCTGCACTTCCCTCTCATGACCCTCATTCCCCCAGTGGCACACACTTGTTTCACAAAGAGGTTTTCCACCAGGCTGTGGAATCATCTGGAAGACAGATGACCCCTTTATTCTTGTAATATTATTAGAGCTTAATACTGTGACAGGTAGGGAGTTGGTGCTCAGTAAGTGCCTGTTCAACTGAACAAGTCTCGTTCTAGAGTGGGACTATACCCTGGGCTCCTGTAACCGGCCTGCTTGTGTGCAGTTCATTCCCTGAAGGTCTTCGCCCTGTAATCAGCACTTATAGGCTGGTTGATAGAGGGAGGTAAATCACTGCTGAGATACAGAAGGAATTGGGGAATGAAGGCTCCAGGTGCCAAACTGTAGCCCAGAGAACAAAATGACCTTCTCTTTTACCTCTTATACAAACAGGAAAAAAGCCAAGGGCCCTATTTGTGACTTTTCTATCACCGATTCTGTGCCCTTGCACAGGTCACTAAGATAAACACTATTGGCCGGCTGACCCAGCAACTCGCCTTCTCTTTCATCTTTCTATTGCTGAGGCTGGAAAGCCAGACAACTAATTTTCCCAACTTCCATTGTGGCTAGTTTTAGTCAGTGAGGCCAAACTAGAAATCTGGGAGGGGCTTCTGGGAAGTTTTCGCTTCCCTTAAAGCAGAAGAATCAGAAGAGGACAGCCAGCCGGCACACCCCTTCTTTCTGACTCGAACACTGGCATGATTCCTCCAACGGTGGCAGCCATGTGGGGACAACATGATGGTTAATTGCATGTGTCTAGTTGTCTGGGCCATGGTGTGCCCAGAGAGCTGGTTAAACACTATTCTGGGTGTTGTTGGATGAGATTAACATTTGCACTAGTGGACTGAGTAAAGCAGACAGCCCTCCCGAGTGTGAGTGGACGCCATCCAATCTGTTGGGGGCCTGAATAGAATAAAAGGCTAAGAAAGAATTCTTTCTCTCTGCCTCAATGTCTTAGAGCTGGAACATCAGCGTTTTCCTTCCTTTGGACTTGACTTAGAACTGGAATTTATACCATCAGCTCTCCTGGGCCTCTAGCTTGATGTCTATAGATTTTGGACTTCTCAGACTCCGTAATCATGTGAATTAATTTCTTATAGTATATACTATACATAGCATATGACACATCATAACATATGGTATATGTTATGTAGGTATATGTTATACAATATCTCTACATTTATATCGCTCTTATTGGTTGTTTCTCTGGAGAACCCAGACTAATACAGACATTAAGGTGTTGAGCATGAGAAGAAAAAGCCAATATGCTAAATATAAAGACCAGAAAGACAAGAAGATCTGGACCCTTGACAGCAAATTCATTCACTGCACCTAATCTGGAATCACCTATACCTAGACTCTTAATTATGTGAGAAAAAGAAACGTCTCTACTGCCAGCGGTGCTACGCGTCGGGTTTTCTGTTACACGCAGTGGAAGCATTTCCGACGTGCCCCACCACCTCACGTCTCGGAGCCCCATCTCTCCAGTTACACACTAGAGTAAGACTGGGGAAGGGAAGGGCCTCAGGTGAAGTTCACGAGCATTTCTGGTGCCTCCTGGATACAGGATTCTGAGTGAGGGGCTTCAAGGGAGGCAGCAGGATTAGTGCTTAAGTGTGAGGACTCTCTGGCCAAATCACCTGGCTTGAAAACCCAGCCCCACCAGCCAGGTAGGAGTCTTACTCGGTCTCTTCATGTGTCAGTTTCCTTGCTTATAAAGTAAAGATCCTAACAGTACTGTTTCATAGGGCTGTTGGGAGGACTTAATGAATTAATTAATGTAAGACACTTAGGGCAGTACCTGGCACATAGAAAAATGCTAGATAAATGCTAGTCACAGCTAAGAATCAGGCATGGGTCGGCCCTTGGGAGTTCAGAGTCTAGCTTGGAAATCAAGAAACACATACACGTACAAATATGACACTGAAACCTTAAAGATACGCATTCATGTTGCAAAAAGGTTAAACACTGAACTGCCTTCAAGGAAGCTTTAGATAAGTCTGTGGAAGACAAAACCATAATAACAAGTTAACAAAAGAGGGTAGATATTTTGGAAATAATCTCAGGATTTGATATTAACTGTAATAATATGAGATGGCAAAAGATAATACTTCATAGAATTTGTTGTTTTTAAAGCATTCTCCTGGATTCAAGCAATTTTGTGAGGAAGGCCCAAACACTGAAATTCTCCCCAAACCTGACCTCATTTTGATCCCCACTTTATTTAATAGTGAGCAAGATTCTCATTTTACAGATGAGAGACCACAGGTTTACTGTGAGGCTCACATGAGATGATCCAAGTAAATGCACTCTACTTTTTCTAGCACAGTTTTTTAATGGGGTTAGGTTGTCACTGTGGTAGTGCAGAAACCATGTTCTCCAGTGATGTTTGGTACTCCTGGAAAGCATCCCGTACCTCTCCTGAGAGCCCTGTTTAACCCAGGCCTCTCTCGGAGGCCTGGGCTGTGGGAACTGCCCCTCGAAGAACTCCTTCTGGCTCTCTTTGGGTCTCCAAGCGGGTCCTGGGGCTGGGCAGACTATGAAGGTTCTGCTCCCAGCCCCACCCCAGCCAAGCCACCTGCCCAACCACTGAGCACCCGTGGCCCTTCAGGAATGTGAATGCCTGGACCTGGCGCCTGCTGCAGTGAGATAAGAGTGCACTGGCGGCGGGGACACTGGGGACATTTCTGTCCTCTCTGCTAAGGTCTCAGATTCCTGTAATCGTTGAGATCTGACCCCAGGCTTGGGGAGCACTGCTTGCTTATTCAGGAAGGTGCTTCCTGAGCCAGGCTGCCCAGCAGGATTCCGATTTGGGGCTGTCCCAGCCCTGAAAGGACTCCTCGCTTTCCTAAAGCAGAGCTCTTACTTGGGACAGTCATGAGGTGACACATGGAAGGGGTTCCCTGGGAAGGGCAGGGGCCGTGAACCTGCTTCCATCTCTCCTCCTGCAGAAACAGCAGCGGTAGAGGCAGCCAGACCTGGATCCGGAAGGGTTAGGCAGGCAGACTGGGGCTGGCCTGCCTGGGTGCATTGCGGTTCCTGACTCAGCCACTTCCCAGCCCTGCCAGCTCAGCCAAGGTACTTTCAGGCTCAGGAGGAGAACAGCAGCAGTTACAGCACAGAGTTGTTCCGGGAATTTAAGTTCATTCATTTTAAAAAATGCTTACCTGTAGTTAGCACATAGTGAATTTCTGCTATTTTTATTATTTGGCCTGTGATTGTGATCAAGTCTGTAACCTATCTGAGCCTCAGTTGTTTTCATCTCTATAGTGGGGATAATAACCCATCCAGAGCCCACTCCCTTTTTTTCCTTTGTTAACACTCTACACACTTGTAATTATTCCTATGATGTCTGTCCACCTACTGGTGCTGCATCTGCTTGCAGCAGAGTTCAGTAGAGTGCCTGGCACATAATAGGTGCTCAATAAAAGTTCATTGGATGAAGACATGGTACCGTTGTCAGGACTAAATAAAACAATGATATAGGCAGTTGGTCTGACAAAAAAGGATGCTGACTTCAGTGTGTGTGTGTGGGGGTGTGCATGGGTGTGTCTCTGGGAGGAGGTACACGGCCTGTCAAGAAGCCTGGGCTGGTGTCCTAGCTTACTCCTCACTATCTGTGGGACCACAGGCTGGTAACTATGACCTCCCTGAGTTTCAGTGTCCTAAGCTATAAAATGGACGTAGTGGTGCAGACCTGGTTAGGAGGACCAACCAAGGTAAGCGATGGATCTAGTCCTGTGCCTGGCTCCTAGCAGGAGGCTCATAAACAGCAGCCCCCTCCTGCTACAGACTGAGCCAAACACACGGTAAAAATGAAGATAATGAACAGTTATTGAGTCTGTACGGTGTACCGGGCCCTGTGCTACTAGCTTTAGTTGTGGTGTCTGCAGTGCGGTGGTTTTGAAATGGGACTTAAGAAACTCTTCCGTAAGTCGGAGTGAGGGCAGGGAGTCAAGGGCCCCTTTACCTGCACTTTCATGAGATTGAGGAAATGTCAACCATCTCTACCAAAGAGCGAGCCTGTGTGCAGGGAGGGAGCTGGTCCGTGATGGAGATTAGGGGCCCATGGCTGCCCTCCATGAGGCTTTCTTCAGGGCAGCTCTGAGTTTAACCAAACGAGCTTTTATTTGGAAAACTGGGCTCTGCTGCTTAAAATAAAAATTAGTTAATTAAAAAGGCTTGGAAACTCCTCCTATGATGGAAAGAATAGGCCTGGAGTTAGTGGCCTGGCTTCCTGTGCTGGCTCCGACGCTAATCAGCCTGAGACCTTGACCGAGATCAACTCCCCTCTTGAGCCTTAGTCTCTTCATGGGTAAAATGCAGAAGTTGGATACAACAACATCTGAGGCCCCTTTCGGCTACAATATTCTGAGAGAGTGACCTTCTGGCTCTTTCTCCAGTGGAACTTTCCAGTCAAAACCCAGAGACCAGCTCATGAAGACAGACTTGAGTGATGAGAGGGCTGAAATGGACTAGACCTTAAGCTGCTACTCTGCACAGAACATCTGCCTGACCCTTGCACAGAGCAGAGCCCCCTCTATCCTTCAGTCCTAACAGAATCTCTTATACCCTGGACCTGCCAAGTTCTAGGAAATTCCCTGACAAAATTCCATCCATCCTTCAAACCCCAGGGCAGATGCCATGGTCATTTGTTCATTCAAAAACTATTCATTAAATACCTATCATGTGCCAGGCACTCTTCTAAGAACTATACAGCTCTTAGAACAAAATGCATGCTCTGTATTTTCCAATGGGGACAGCTTTTTCTAAGACACCAGTCTTCTGCACAGACTTCTATGACCGTACGACTGTTTGAAATTACATGCCAGACTCCCCATTACACTGTAAGGTCTAAGACAGCTTTACACAACCCTGACTTCACTCCTAGTTCTGCCGCAGAATGCCTGGCAGGCAGCCCGCACTCCACACATTTTCCCCCTTGGGGGATACAAAGACCAGGGAGTATATCCTACAGTCATTACCACCCCATCCCATACAACTGACTGACATTCATTATCTTTTCCAGGCAAGACTCAATGCCTAACATTTTTCTACTTAGATGTTAACATGGTATATTCAATTATCTGATTAATATCTGCCCCTTGCTCATGACACCGTAAGCTTCATGAGGGCAGGAAATATGTCTGGTTTACTGATGGAGCAACAGCACCCAACAGATGCATTTAGCACAGAGTCAGCACTCACAAATGTTTGCGGAGTGGATAGGTGTTAGGGGATGGAGAGGAAAACGCAGGAGATACAAAATGGTGCAAATTGTGGTCTTTAGTACTAATCGGTCTGCTTGGGTCCTGGAAGCAGGGTAGGTGCAACTAGCAGGGAAGTGGGCAGGTTTAGAGGGCACTTAGGAACAGGAGTTGGCCTTCTAGTAGTTACAAGTACTTGAACGTTGAATAAAGCAGTGCCACAAGTGACAAAGTGTCACATTCCTGGATAGATAAGTGTTGGAAAACATGCTTTGAAGTCATCAAGATCTGGGTTCCAATGTCAATGCTGCTGCGCACTAGCTGGGTCTTTGGTCAGACCTGCCCCACCTGAACATTGGTTTCCTCCCTGGGAACATGAGCCCTGAATGAGCAAACACATGTCAAGCACGGACAGTGTCTGCCTTTTTGTTGATGCTGCATAAGTGTTAGCTCTTATTCTTTCCCACTAAGGCAGACCCTTCCAGAATTGGGTCAAATTCCTTAGCCTTGGCGGGCCTTTCCCTGACTACACTGTGCACGACCACCCTTCCGTTCTTTAAGCTCCCTTGCAAAGATTGGCCAGGTATGCTGCTTTGCCTGTTTAGTTTTTTTACCTAACAAATACTTTTATTATACTTACCGTGCACCATATTCTATTCTAAGAGCTTAACAGATTTCAATCCCTTAACCTTTAGAGTAACCCCTCGAGGTTACCATTTTACAGATGAGGAAACTGAGTCCAGGGAGATTTCAATAACTTGCCAAGAGCACACAGCTGGGAAGCGGTCCTGCCAGGATTGAATGCAGGCAGTCTAGCTCTAAATGCTGCATTTTGGCACCCCAGGGCCACACTTCCTGTCTGCCTTACAATGTCCACCAATCATCCTCTGCGCTGGCCCAGCCTGGCCAACTGGAGCTAATACTGCTTGAGGGAGTGGACAGCCAGACCCCTTCCTCCCAGTATATGGAGAACTGAACCCTATAATAATGCAGCCTCCCTCTTAGAAGGGACCCAGAGATCCCCACAAGAACTGGGAAGCTGCACAGAGTATTTGGAGGGAGCAGAGAGCCCCTCCAACTCTGCTCTGGTGGGAAGGAAATGGAGGCACATTGGGCTCTTGCTGCCCCAACACATGTTTATTGTTCATGAATATAGGGTTTGGTGCCGAAGATAAATTCTTGAGCCACACACACACACCGCTCTGGAGTCCAGGATGGTGCTGGGAGAGAAGTGAGGACAATGTGATGGGTGTGGCCCACGCAGTCCCCAACCCCCAGGCTGGGCTGAGCTGGGGAAGAACACAACCAGTGAGGGCTTCTAAGCACAAGTGAGAATTAAGAGGGACTCAGCAGGAGAGGTGAAAGTTGTCCATGACAAGGATAATTTCGGCAGGTGAGGTGGCAAAGTAGGTATTCCAGTGAAGACTGGCCGTCACTTCCAAGGCCTAGAGGTAGACGGAATGGTCTGACATATCTTCTCTCATTTGACCCCTACAGCCTTTCGGAAAAGAGATAGGGTTTTTTTTTAGCCCATTTTTCAGATGAGAAAATTAAGGCTGAAGAAGGACCTTGCCTGAGTTCACTGTGCTAATAAATGGAAGAGGTGTTCATTTCAAAGCACACATACCAGGCTCTGGGAAGAGAGGCCTTTATAAAGCATGCAAATAATGGGGTAATGAATCTAGTGGGCAGATTTATAGGCCTTGGTTCTAGTGGGAGATCTGGTTCCCTCCCTGGCCATGGGAAAGTTACTGGAACTTCTGAGCTCCAGTTTCTGCATCTGTGGGCATCTGGGCAGGGTCACTCCTACTTTGTTGGCAAATGGAGTGGATTTAAATGTGCTTCAAGTTAGAGCTTGCAAACTAGTAGCCTGGATTAAAAACAGCCCCTGGAGGCAAAAAGAGCCAGTGATTTTTAGAAATACTCTAAAGATGAGGTTTAGAGTGGCTAATAACTTGCCCAAGTTCGCACAGCTCAAATGTGGTTGAACTAAGATTTAAACTGTGAAGGCCTGAATTCAGTGTCTGCAGTCTGAAGCAGCAAGTACAGAGAAATAGCAATTGTCTGGGAGACATGAGGGAGTGGTGGGGACTTCAGCGAACTACAGCGTCCATGCCCGAACTGGAGAAATGTTCCTGTGATTGACCTTCAGTAAGGGCAGTGAATGTTTTGTGTCCCAGTTTTATCCTCTACAAAATTGCCATAATAATTATACGTAGCTCACAGGGTTTTCCTGAAGACTAAATTACTTAATGTGCCTAGCACAGAGTAAACATTATGTAAGTGTAAGCTGTTACTATTGTTACAATCGGAGCAGTGACCTTTGTCTTAAACATTCATAATACCCACTTAAATATGGTATGGTGAGCTGAGCACAGCACTGAAGATCAAGTTCCAACAGTTTCTCTGGGGCCTTTCCTCCTCATTCTAAGCCACAGTGGAGCTGACAGGACCAAGAACCCCAGGCCACAAGCCACTAGCTTCATGCATCAGCAGCAGCCCCTCAGTGAGCTCATGGTTACCACCGGCCTCTAGGCTGAAAAGAATGTGAGGTGCAATGGGCAGCCTTCCAGGGGCCCAAGAAGGGAGGCCTCTTCCTTTCAGGATGTTTCAGGCTTCAGATAAAACCCTTCCTGTGTTCCAGTTCATAGCTGGCAGGGACAATCGGCAATGACTGACTAGGACTGGTGAGTTGTCAAAAAGATGTGTGTGTGAACCAAACGCCAGCTAGCTGAGGCAAAGCACGCATTCAGGAAGCTGGTGGGAAGACCATCAACTGCACAATGGTTTGTTTTGCACCTACTACGTACTCGGCCCTGGGCCAGGCTTTCAGGAGGTGGTGAAGTTAGTAACAGTTTGCCAGCATTGCCTCTCCCCTAACACTGTAACAGTCATCATCTCTCTTGATCCTTGGTACAATCTTAAAATGCAAGCAGTCCTCATTTCCTGCATTGGAAAATGGGTAATAGAAGAGACTTGTTGAAAATTTCAAAGCATAGTAGAGTCTAGAAACTTAGTAGCCAAACTTGTTTCATTTTTCACCTGAGTACCCAGCTGGAACTACATTTCCCATTGGTCTTTGTAGTTGGTACAGTCAAATGACTGAGTTCTGGCCAGTGGAATGAATGAAGTGCTGGTGATAATGATCTATGGCTTGCTTGGTCTATAAAAATCTTTCTACACCCTCCGTCTCATCAGCTTACCGATGCAGACAGCCTGCAGAGGATTCTGAGGACCCAGGGATGATGGAGCCACAAGATGGAAGGGGCCTGGCTGAACTCTTGAGTCACTCTGCTGAAGTCCTACACGGTGAACCCTTAGGTGAGTGAGAAATGGACTTCTTTCATGTTAGGCTACCTAGTTTGTTTTTCCACAATAGTGAGCCTACCTAAACATACACAGTAAAACCAGAACTTGTGTTTTAAAGGCATTTGGCCTCGATAGCTGGTAATTCTTTCTACCCTCTTCCAAGCAAGCAGACAGATCTTATGCTTATAGGGTCTTCGAATTTTACAAAGCACTTGGACAAGTAATGGGATAATCTCTTCCACACCACTAGCCCCTGGGCTGTGACTCCCAACCACTGTGGGAAGCTTCCCAGTGGGTACCAGAGGTCTGGGATAGCCACACCTCTGGTATGCACTAGCTCAGCCATTTTCAACTAGTTCTGGAGAAAATTGAGCCCCAGTGTCCAAAGGCATCCCGTGTATGCAATTAATTAACTTCTCTCCTGTCCCTCTGTGATGGTATAAGTGATGTATCCTGCCTGGGAGAAGTATGAACAGTCACTCATATCATCTTCTGTCTTTTGTTGTTCAGATGAAGATCCCCAATTACAAGCCACTGCCCCTCTCTGAGCCACAGTTTTCTCAACTATAAAGCCACTGGGTACAATCAAGTGAACTTGAAGTCTCTTGCCAGCCTTCATTTGTTATCCTCTCATCTTAAAAAGCAGATGATAGGCCCCATTTTGGGTCTAAGATGGGTCAGACACTTCACGGCTATTTCATTTAGTTGTGAGGTTGGGCAAATAGGGTTGTTTTTGCCCCCAAAATAAAAGAGAAACTGAAATTCCCCATCATTAGCCATTTTCCACAAAGTTGGTATTCGATAAACTTTCACTGGGTGGGAAACTAATGCAAAGTGTTACTGTAGCTTGTGACTTCAATGAGCCTGCATCTAGCTGGCAGGACAAGAACCATGCATGGAAAACCAAGGAACAGTCTAGAGAGTAGGGCAGTATCTGACTGGCCAGGTAGAGGATGGGGGAGCAGAGGGGAGGAGATCTACTTATCTCCCCCCACCCACCTCCAGCCCAGTTCTCTGCTGACACTTCTACACTCTGAGCACTTGCTGCGTCCCAGACATTCGCTGAGTGCTATATCTTCATATTTCACTTAATCCCCACAGGATCTCTGCAGGGATTGTCTCTGTTTAAAAAAAGAGGGCTCAAGAGGCCCCTGGGCATTAAGTCACTTATCTGAAGCTCCACGCAGGTGGAAGTACTAAAAGCACGGGGGTCTGCAGCAGGCCTGCATGGCTGCAGAGCCTGCTCCCTCCCACCTTGCCCCGCCCTCCTCCTCCACACACAGCTCTGCCCCCAGCTTCCCCAAGAAGAGATGCTGGTGTTCTGTCCTTTTGATAGTCAACCATCACAGAGTCGGATCTCCTGGGGAAACTGCAGCTTTCAGGGAACCTCTGGCAGAGCGGTCCCACGTCCAGCTGAGGGGCGCAGCAGGTGGACATCAGCAGCGGAGCTCTTGGTGCACGAGCTGGGAAGCCTCTGAGACAGGAGGGCCTGAGGTTTGCACAGCTGGAGGCCCTGGGGAGAGGCCAGGGAGCAGCCGAAACTAACCGACTCCATCTGGAAGCAGAGCCCCCTCCAGGGAGCCAGAGGGAGGAAAGGAGACAGGAAGGGGCTGATCTGCTCTTTCTCAGGAAGCAGCAGGCCCGGGACAGGCACTGTTCCCCGGAAACCAAAGTTCTGGTGTTTCTCAACATGTGCTCCTGGGACCCCCTGCATCACACTCACCTGGCATGTTGAGAAAGGGGATTCTTGGGCCACAAATATAACGAATCCAAATATCTGAGAAGCGGGGACAGGGATCTGCGTGTTAGGTAAGCTCATCAGACAGTCCTGATGCTTGCCAAGGCGTGAGAACTGAAAATCCCACTTCTCTTTCCTTCCCAGTTCTTCCTTAGATGCCCTACTCATTTCCCGTGAACTTTTAAACCCTCTAGATGGATCAACTCATTTAAAATCCTCACAGCATCCTCATAAATATGAAGCTCATATTACATATAAATGAGCTGAAACACAGAGAGATTAAGGAACTTCAAAAAGTCACACCTTAAAGTGGCTGGGCCTGAATATGGACCCAGGTGGTCTGACTCCCAAACCTGAACTCTTAATTAACCCCTATAAACACTGTGGAAGGTTCTATCGACTGAAGACCCAGGTGGTGTCAGACCCCCAGCCCAAGGCACTTGCAGCATCCAGCAAACATGAACTGAATGTCTGCTGCTCTGTGCCAGCAACTGCTCTGAGCTCTGGCCAGGCTGGGACGAGGGCGAGGTGAGTGCAGCACTTCGGGCACAAAATTGGAAGGAGAGATGCCCCTAAATTCAGTAATCAAGATAAATACAACTTTAATGCAATAGTAAAAAACAAAGAAACAAAGACAAAAACAGATGGTCCAGCTATGGACCATGGCTAGCCACCTGTTTTTATATATACGGTGTTATTAGAGGAAGATAAAATAAGAAGAATGACGTCACCCAGGCCTTTCCATCATGGCCCCAAAGAGCAGGTATTAATACCATTACTCTTCACACTCACCCTCTGGGGAGCTAATGATGATGCAGGCTGACAACGGGCAAGATGTTATATTTAAAGTGCCTTACAAATAATATTTTATTCCTCCCTATCAGGAAAAAAAACTCTATCAGCTCCATTTTACAAAAGGTGAAACTAAAACACAGAGAAGTTTTATAACTTGTCCAAGGTCAACACAGCCAGTAAAGGGCAGAGCCAGGACCAGAACCCAAGCAGCCTCCCACCAGACGCCACAGCCTGGACCAGAGGTTAGCCAACTACAATCTATAGGCCAGTTCTGGCCAAGTCCAGCTCAGCACCTGTTACTGTAAATAAAGTTGTACTGGCACACAGCTACGCTCATGTATTTATGTGTTGTGTATGTTCACTTTCATGCCACCACCAAAGAGCAGACTGGTCATGACAGAGACCCTCTGGGCTGCAAAGACAAAAATATTTGCTATCTGGCCCACTGTGGAAAAGAAATGCTGGCCCCTGCCCTTAAACACTGTGGAGTGATCAGCACGAAGGCCCACAGCTAGAAGGAAACAGAGATGGGAAATGACCCCAGCTGTGTCTCTGAAGATGGTCATTTTTCAGTTCTGCCTGGTTATGTACCCTCCCACGGGTGCCAGTGCTTCTGTATTTCCCAGGGGTCAGGGTGCTGCCTGGCCACAGAAAGTGCTCCATAAATGTTCACTGAATGAGCACATGAATGGATGAGACTTGGCATATTTTGCAGTGGTGGAGTCTACAGAAATAGATGAACCATATACGGGAACGTCCAGCCTTTCTGTCACATCCCTTATAAGCCAAGGCTCTTGGGGTCTCATTGCTATGGTAACCTGCCCCAATAGCCTAAATTGATTAGTAGGGAGAGAGTGTTCTGAGGATGTCTTTGTGCCTACTATACTACGCATCCCAAGTTACTCAGTGGTCTCCATCTAAACCACAGTCTTAACATCCAGCCGAAACTGCTTTGCCCCTAGAGAGCAGGGCCCTAGTCTTAGGACCTAGTCATAGTCAAAAGACTGTGGATTCGGGAGTTAGACCAACTGCGTAAATTCTGGCTTCTTCTCACCCATCAGCCGTGTGACTTTGAGCAAGTTCCTCCACCGCTCCGCACCTCAGCTTCCTAACCTGTGCCAACAGTTCACTGCAGGGAGAGGACCTACACAAAGCTAGGCAGCCTCAGTGGACGGCTGCAATTCTTTGTTATGATGAGGGAGACAGTTTAGGAGAGCTGTCTGCTGAAAAGCCTCCCAATCCATTATGCATGTTTTATCTTCGTGCTCCCAGGATCATGAATAAACAGTGTCTTTATCCAGTGTTTAAAAGACACTAATTCCGCTTCAGAATAGCCACCCCATCCCACCCCTGCTGAAATTGGCTAGCTCTGTGCCTGGCCACTGGCCTGAATTTCCAAAGACTGTTGGTTTAGCATTTCTCAAATGCATCCCATTAACACTATGAACCTGTCAGCTGTCCCTCCTTTCTGAGCTCAGGTTGAACTGCCACAGCGAGGATGCAACCAGCAGTGCGAGGCTAGCCTCCCGGACTTGCCTTGGAGAAAAAGGGTGGTGGCGGGCCAGTCTGCTGGGCCTGGGGCACCTACCAGCATGTACAGGAGAGGGCACCCCGGTCAGGCACAGACCCAGGCAGTGTGCGTGGAGGATGGGAGAAAGTGCACTGGAATGAGGGGATTGGGGAATGTGAGTATGCTCTCCAGCTGCTACTTGAGGGGACAAAACGAGGCCTCAAATGAGGCTTAGTGAAAAGCCACTGCTCTGGGAATCAGGAAATAGCTCTGCCCTGGCACAATCTCCAGCTCCCTCGCTGTGTATCTTTAAGCAAGGTATTTGCCCTCTCTGCAGACATTTATTTATACATGAATGGGTTAGGCTAGGCCATGTCTTCTTAAACTCTAGTGTGGCAGCAGAGTTCTGTTACAAATGAATTGTTACTTGCAATTTTAATATACATGGTAAATAGATGGAAGTGAACTGATTCCCTGGGTGAAGGTGGTGGGAGGGACAGGGGCAGCTGGAATCCCACCTGCTCAGCACTCTAAACACCTGATCTGAAAGAGACAGGAGTTACCTCTGTGGAACAGGGTTGGAGAACCATATGATATGGTAGAGAATCTACAGAATCTCCCAGTGTGCTGGCAGCCTCTGAGCCTGGGATCTGCAGCTGCCGCTGCTAATACCAGTGACGGCATTTGTTTATGGAGCCCTTTCTCTGGAGCTGGACTTGACTTCTATGTGCTTCACCCTGAGTTAGTAAAGGGCCCTGACTCGAGTCCCAGCTTTTCCAGGTTAGCAGCTTTGTTGCCTTAGGCAAGTGAGTTCATCTCTGTGCCTCGGATTCTTCATCTGGAAATAGATTGCTCAGAGAATTAAAATAATTAATCCCCATAAAGATGCTTATTACTGTGGCGGGCATATAGTAAGCAACTGATGTCAGCCATTTTTTATCATGTTTGCATAAATTATTACAACTGATTTTTCTAAGCACCATTCTGTTTCACCAATGAAGGAACTGACACTCAGAGAGGTACAGTGAGCATCCCTAGGTCACACAGCTGGTAAGTGATGGACTGAGGAATTGAATCCAGGTTTGCTCAACGGGAACAGTCTGTGGTCTTAAACAGCCAGCCATAATGGCATTGCTCTTGATCCCAGAGGTCAGGGCGTTGGTCCTAGTAATTTGCTTAAGGAGTTCCAAGCCCAAATAAAAGGGTATGAATGATAACCGCAGTGACTTATACTTCTAGGGGTTCAGGAGTCTAGGCATCTTAGTGAATACAGATCCCAAGGAGAGAGGAAGTGTTGGCCCAATGAAGCCTAGGACTATCTGACAATCTTTTCTCCGAGCCACATTCTCCAGCCTTTTTCCTACAAGACATCTCTGTGTAAATTAGTAAAAGGGCAGGGGCAGCCCCACGCTAGAGCACAGGTGAACAGAGAACTAGCTGCTATTCAGCGCCCACTTGGAAGGCACCTCTGGGCAGTACATGTGCTGCACCACCTGATACAGCAACCCTTTCCTCTTGCCTCAGCATTTGGTGGGGAGAAGTACAGGAAGAGAAAACAACTGGCAGGACGAGAGACAAAGGGAAGTCTCAGCCTTGCCCCATGCACGTGGGCGCCCTGGAGGAGAGGAAGGAGGAGCATGGAGGCTGTGCAGTCAGGACGCTCTGAGTGATCTCCCAAAGCAAATGCAAACCACGCAGTCACTTATCCTTTCCACGCTTCCTGCTCTCAGCACAGAGGGTGGTAATAAAGGATGGCTGTATGGCTCTCTCTGGGGAGCTGACTGGGAGCCAAGCCATCATATGGTGAACAAATGCTGCAATCGCCCAACTGCAGAGTGGAGGCTGCATGTTATTAAAAGGCAACAACCTCTCCCCTGACCCCTGACCTCTGGACATGGGTAGCCACCAGCCCACCCACCCAGAAAGCCCCAGCGCCCTGCCACCAACAGAGGCCCAAACACTGGCTCCGGCATTCAGAAGAAGCAGGGGGTGCAGCATAGCTGTAAGAACACAGGCTTTAAGTTCAGACAGGGCTGGATTCCAATAGCAAGTCCACCCCTCATGAGTGGTGGGACTTTGAATAAGATACTAGATTTCTCTGAATCTTGATTTTTTATCTGTGAAGTGTAACTTAACATACTGACCATGCAGGAAGGAAGTAGGAATTAGAAATATTAAATACAAAGTGCCCAGCATGCTGCCTGAGGCATAATGAATGCTCATACAGGTTCCTTCACTAATCCAACAAAGATTAATTGCAGGACCACTGAATGCCAGGCATGGTGAATATCATATGAGGGGTTGCCAGTGGTATCTCTGAAGAAGGGACACTTGAGCTGAGATCTGAAGGATGAGCAGGAGTTTTCTAGTGAAAAAGAGAAGAAAGAACGTTCCATGCATATGGAACAGCATATGTGAGGACCTGTGATAAGAAAGAACAGGTGAAGATCAAGAACTGAGGAAAAGCTGCTGTGGCCGATGCAGAGAGAGCAAGAGGAGGCCGGCAAGGTGCACGGGGCCAGACCATGGCAGCCACAGTCAAGAGTTTGCTCTCTATCCCAAGTGTACAAGGGAATTATTGAAGGGTTTAATTGATGAAATGACACGATCAAATTAGTGTTTTTAAAAGCTCACTCTAAGAAGAGTATATATTATATGATTCCAACTCTATGACATTCTGCAAAAGGCAAAGCTATGGAAACAACACAAACATCAGGGGTTGGCAAGGGTTAGGAGGAAGGTGGGGATGAATATTCAGAGCACAGGGGATTTTTGATGGCAGTGATACTCCTCTGTATACTATAATGGTGGATAATTGTCAAGACTCATAGAATGTACAACACCAAGCGTGCACTCTAATGTAAACTATGGACTTCAGATGATAATGTGCCATACAAATTCATCAGCTGTAACAAATGTACCATTCTGGGGGGGAATCCTTAAGTCTAGTTTTCCCCTGTGCCTGTCTTTGGCCACTAGTATGTGGCCAAAGTACTGCTGTAGAACTTCAAACTCTGGCCTTTAAGATATTGACAACTTCCATGCCTCCTGTAACTTGCCCTCTTGCAACCCAGCTGCCCCGGAAGAAGTCTGACTGTCCTGAGACCACACTGCTGTGAAGAAGCTCCTTAGCTATGAGGAGCAACAGAAACGTCCTAGAAGGGCATTGAAGCGCCAGACCTGAGCATGAGGCCTCCAGTCAAGCCCCCAGCTGAATGCAGCCTGGCGACTCACCCAGACAACACTGTATGCAGCAGAAGAACCAGCTAACTGAGCCCCGCCCGAGTTCCTGACCCACAGACTTCAAGCAAATAAACTGATCGTGGTTTTAAGCCACTAAGTTTTGGGGTAGTTTATTACGTAGCAATTGACAATTGAGACAGAGGGTAATGGCAGAAGCCAGGAGATCAGTAAGGAGGGTCCTGCAGAAATCCAGGTGAGCGAGAAGGGGGATCTGGTCCATGGTAGGAGTGGTGATGAAGAATTAGAAAATGCTGATCAGAGAAAAAGTTACCCACGCACACATACACATTGTCATCATCAGTAGGAGAAGCTTGCGGGTCTGCAGACGCCATACACCCCACTGATGGCAGCACTGGTTCCCCCTCTGAGGCCACCTCTTTCAGTGAAGGGCTGATTGTTCTCAGATACTTGATGGCCATCAGTATATCCCTTTACAGCAGGTACCTAGAGTAGGTACCTATATACCTTTATAGGTACCTACTATAAAGGGATATATTCCAGAATGCCAGAAAATAGGCTTTATAGCGCAGGCATATTATTTATCATCAAAATGAAGACACGTCTGAGAAAAAAATTGTTCAAACTTTATATAATATCTAATGTTTAAACACTACTTCATAGACTATCAAGTACATTCATACATACATTTATGTACCAAACCTCATTTGATTCATTCAACTCTTCTATGAAGTGGGAATTTCCATCCTCATTTACAGATAAGGAAACAGTCTCAGAAAGGAAATAATTACTGTTTTATGGCCCCATGGGCAGTAGCTGGTAGGGCTAGACTTTGAACCTCTTCTCAAGGCAAGTTCAAATTGGCTTTTTTATGACTGTTGCAAAATTTCCAAATTTATGTCAAAACTATGAAGAACAAATTAAAATAATATATTGTTGTGCGTGTTAGTTGTCTGCCTGCTGCTTCTCTTCACAGGCTCCTGTGCACAGGCCGGTGTTTAATGAACTATAGAAATGACCCCTGCAAGTACAGTCTTTGTGCAGTGGTTTCTAAAGTGGGGTCCTCGCACTCCTGGTCTTGGAGTCTCACAGCTGAACAAGATGTAGAATCCTGGGCCCCACCCAGGAGTCAGACTTTCTGGTAATAAGACCTAAGCATCTGCATTTTAATAAGTAGGTCAGGGGGTGTTTCTAAATCATTTGCCTTCATGAAAAAGTTTGAAAGTCACTGAAATGGTGGATCACCAAGCCCTTAGGAAGTGAGTGGACGTGCTTCAATGAAGAAAGAGTCTAAAAATAGTCTAGCAAAGTGCAATGGGTCAGTCCACCATGTTGCCTGGGGTAGGGAGGGACCCTAGACAGTCTCCTCCTCCCTCCCTCCTTCCTAGGAGGCTCACCCTGGGGAGCCAGGAAAGGAAGGGTGTGTAAGACGAGCCATGGGAGGGTGAGGAAGGAGCAGAGCAACCATTTAGAGAGTACCCACTATGTTTCAGGCACTAGCAGACTATCCCCGCTTTAGTCCTCAAAGAAGGTGTTATTTCCACTTTACAACTGAAGAACCCGAGAACTTGTAGAGACACACAAACAAGCGAGGAGTCAAGATTTAAACCCAGGACTGTTCAACACCAACACTAGTGTTTCTCCCAGTGTCGATTTGTGCCAATCAGACAGTGTGATGTCAGATCATTCAAATTGGAATCCCATTCATCTACTCATTAGCTGTGTGACCTTGGACTAGGCATTATCCCTTTTGGAAAGGGTACCTTCATTTCTTTCAAAAAGGGGATGGGATTACCTGCCACTGAGAAGTCCCTAGTATCCACTTGTCTTTTAATAAAAGGTGATTGCTTCTGCAAGAGAGGGCCAGGATGCCAAAGCCAAAATGGTCAAGTGATCATCAGGGCGATTTCTCCCACAGTAGATGTGACAGGTCGGGAGCAAGCGCCAAGGTGGGGGAGGGGAGGGAAGAGGAGGGGGGAGGACAGTGAAGTGGGACCCAGCAATGCAGCCATTCCTTGGAATGGCTACAGCATGTGGGAATGTGTGTAGGACCTGTGGCCCCACAGGTCTCTTCCACCCATTTTGGATTTGGGAATTAGAAGCCATACTGTTTCAGATGGAACTGGAGAGCATTATGCTCAGCAAAATAAGCCTGGCAGTGAAAGAAATACCATAGGATCTCACCTTTAACAGGAGCCTAAACAATAAAACAAACAAGCACAGTATAACCAAAGACACTGAAATAGAGAACAGGCTGACCAGAGGGGAGAGGGCAGGGAATTTCAGGGGAAAAGAGGAAGAAGGGTTTATAGGAACAAGTATAAAGGACACATGGACAAAAACTAGGTGGGGGGGGCACGTGGAAATGGGAGGGAGATGGGGAGGGCTGGGGGGGTTGGCTGGGATGGGAGTAAAAGACAGAAAACACTACTTGAACAACAATTAAATAGAAAAGAAAAAAATGAGAAAAAGAAGCCATCCTGTTTTTTTCCATCAGAGTGCGGCTCCCTCTCCTGGGGGAGCTGGCAGATCTGCTGCTCGCCTGTTGGCTGCAGACACATGGGCAGCGGAGCCTGGCATTTCTTTAGAGACTCTCGCTGTCTCTTTCTTGTGCGGCTCTTCCCGTTCCCACGCCCCACCTCAGCAAGTCCCGGCGATCCTGCTTTCTCTGGCACTGGGGAGGGCAAAGGTCCTGGGCGAAGAGATAGATCGGAGCCTTCCCTCCACAAGGCTGCTCTGCTGGGACCCTCAATGACTCATTGTCCCCTTGTGGAGAGAGGAGGTGGTGGGCGGTGTGCTGGTCAGTACGTCCGTGCCTGGTGCAAGCTCAGGCTGGAGCCCTCTCCATCAGGAGCCCTTTGCAAAGTTGTGGGAGTCATATTTGTTTGAAGGGTCCTCGGGTCCTGAATGCTTTCAGCAAAGACTGAGGTACTTACTGTGCCAGGCACTTGGAGAGTATAATTTTGAAAAACAGTTCTTAACCTAATCCTCAAGGAAGGCCCAGTCCAGTGGGAGATGTGAGAAGTAAGTAATGATTATTACCGTCCTGAATCAGTCTCAATGCAGGAAGAATAATAAGGACACGAACTCATAGTCATTAGTTAAGAGCTGGTTCATCCCTTCATTCATTGAACAAATAGTTATTGAGAACCTAGTGTTCGAGGGGCTGGGAATACTGTGGTGACAAAGTTACATAATAGCATATCTATAACATATGATATACCATAAATTTTGTACATTACTGTATATTATTATATGTATCTAATCTATATATTATTCAATATGTATTAATGTATGTATCTAGTCCATATAATTACATAATAGCATATATGTATAATATTGTTATAACTGTATAATATTGCTATAACATATTAATATATCTATCTAATCTGTCGTCTCTCACTCAATTTTATATCATCTATCTATAGTTTTAGGCTGTGATAAATGCTTGAAGAAAAAGTGCATAGTTGGGCCTCCGGAGTGAGGATAGTATGGTCTGGCAAGGTCTGTCTGAGGAGGTGACATCTGATCAGAAATTTGAAAGAAAGTGAGAGGAGAGGTGTAGTAACATGTGCACAAGTGTTTCAGGAAGAAGGAAGAACAGGTACAGACTGTCAGCCCCACGCCCTCTACCTACTTCACACACATCACTCAGATGTAAGGCCTACCGTATTTTGCCATGTATAATGCTCACTCATGTTTTTGTGTGCATTATACACAGGGATGCTATACCCGTGGTATGTAATCATTATACCTACACATAATGCACATCCTATTTTTCCCTAAAAAATTTGGGCAGAAAAGTGCACATTATACACAGCAAAATATGGTACTTATTCCCACTTCATAGATGGAAAAGCTAAGAGCCACAAAGGTGGAGAGACTTATCCTGGGCCTCATGGCTTGTAGAAGGCAGAGCTGTGGGACCCACCCTGGACGGTCTGACCTGCCTGTGTATGTGGGCTCTGGGCCACAAAGCTACACCACCCGCCTGGGCACATCCTAGATGCTTGTGAGCACAAAGGTGAGGAACCGAATTCAACTTCAGGGAAGAAAGCATAGAAGAGGATGTGGAAACATGACCCTGATGGATATGAGTGGGCCGAGCCAAAGAAGATCTCTGCCTTTCTTCTTCACCTGTCCTGTGCACGTCCACTCAAAGTCCAGAGAGAGAGAGAGAAAGAGAGAGAGAGAGAGAAGCATCTCTCTCTACTCAGGGAAGCCTTTCCCGCTCACCCTACTGCCTCAACTACCAGCTGTTACGTCCTCTTTAGCTTCAACCATTCCTCATGACCTGCCATTAGAATGCATATTTGCTCACTTGTTTGTTGCATATTTTCTGCAACTTAAATCTCAGCTCCACGAGGGCTATTGTCTATTTTGTCCACTGCTATATCCTCTGTGCTTGGTTCATATTAATGAATAAAAGGAGAGAAAATTGGAAAAGCTCAGTGTGTGTGTGTGTGGGGGGGGCATTTAGGAAAGTTAAAGAGAGCACTTTTCTAAACAGACCAGGAACTCAGAGCAGAAACAGAGCTTTTTGTAATACTTGCCTGACTATGGCTGGTGTTCTGAATGTGCTCAGTAGATATCTGCTAAGTAAATGAATACATGGAATTTGAAATTCCAAGTTCAGAGCACTCAGAAGACTTGGCAATAGTGTATGAAATAAAGAGTAAAGGCAAATTATTTTATAGTGCTTTTTGATAGAGAAGAAGCCATAGAGATCAGAAAACTTGAGAGCTGCTCCTGGCTCAGGAGCCTGTATGTTAGGAGGATTTGGACAGTCAACCTCCTCCTTGCTCCGGGGTCCACAGTTTTCCCACCTGTAAAATGGGAATACACAGAAAACTCTAACTCTTTTAACTCAGGTCCTCTAAGATGTTATAAAATATCCTTTCCTCTGGGACAGGCCCAGACATTTCCGTCTTGTCCCAAAACATCCTCCCTGGAAATCGTAAGTCTGAGGCCAAGTTTTGAGTCTTTGATTCCTTTCCTCAAGTTCTTGTGTTACTAATGTGTCCTGACCCCTCTCTTCAACCCTCTCTGAGGTCCGACCACACAGTGAACAGGGGCACATTATCAGCCGCTGTGGTTTGAATGGGTGCCTGTCACTTAGGGTTGCCTAATGCTGGAAACTGAGAGCAGGGCTTGTGTAATTAGGCTGGGCCTCATTAACGTTTGCCTCTTGGGTGTTTCTCATTCTTGGTCTCTCCTGTCCTGTATTTCAAATCCCATCTGTCTGTATGGACAGGGCTGCCTGTTTTTTATTGCTCCATTGTAGAGCCAGGCTTGAATGTGAGCCCAGAATGGCCACGGCCATCCACAAAGCATGAATCTTAACATGCCCTGGAATGGCCCCTGCTCTGCTTGCTAAGTAGAATTTTACAACTTAACTGAGAACCTGGCTTTTTAAGCTAGCAGTCCACCCTCAGTTTGGGTGTTTGACAGAAACCAGAGTAAGGGGTGCTATCAATTTAGGTACTGCGATGATTGTAGTAATGATTTTAGTAACATGTATGTAATACCTGACCATTTACAAAGCACTATTAGTATCTGAATTGGAACAGGGACTTTTGTTCAAATTCTGTTTTGATGATTTTCTCAGAGAGTTATTCTCTTTGTGTGTCCCTCTGCCCCCACCACTCTTCTCTGCCTTGTGCTGAGCCCCAGGAAGCTGACCTCATTGCACAGCGTCAGCCTGGCTCTCTGGCTCACTGGTGAAGCCCCAGAAGAAGACTGGAAGGCAGGAAAGGTTGGTGGTGTATCTGCCTAGAGCCCACCCTGCTTCTGCGCCACGACTTTGGAGGTAGCTGAGTTCCTCCACAACTGTGACTTCAACTGGGGGGGGGTTCCAGTTCAAGTCTATATGAAACCTACTAGATAAAGGCTAATAATTCCATTTCTAACTCCCTGTCCCTTCACCCTTAGGGAGGACAATGGCCTCTGCTCTTTGCTATTGTTAGACGCCAAATGTCTTTTATTCCCTTAGCCCCACACACTACTGTATAAGTGGTTACTCCCGTAAAATCTCTATTTAAATGATTTGGGAGGGTGAATTCTGTTTTCTGCCTAAGCCCTGTCTGATACAAATCCCAATATTTGGAATGGAACCTGGAACACAGTGGGCCCTTAATCAGCATTGTGGAATGAATGAACACACTTCTCGAATATAAGATTTCATCTAATCCTTACAAAAACCATACAAAATATTGGGCTGGCCCAAAAGTCCACGTGGTTTTCTGTAAAACAAAAGACACACTTTCATTTTCATGAATAACTTTATTGATTTGGACATTTTGGGTATATCAGCTATCTCCCAGGTGGTATAACACTGATTGTTCTCAATTAATGTCTCAGTTTGATCGCTGTCAAATTCAGCTGGTCTGCCTGACTGTGGATCATCACCCAGCAAGAAATCTCCAGCACGAAACTTCACAAACCACTTTTGACACATTTGCACACATCTTTCTTTTTTTGCATTTCAGTTGCATTACCTTTCTTGAAATAATAGAGCATAATATGCCAACAATGTTATGAATGCTATTCCATCTTCAATATTAAAATGGCTACACAAAAACTTGCCAATATTGATTTTTTAATGCCCACTGTGACAGTTGTCACAATATAATCTAACAAAACTGTTTTGAATGCAGTTAGAGACAGCTAAGCACTAACAGAGACACCTTACAGAAAAAACAAAATGAACTCTTTGGCCAACCCAATACTACTACTATTGCCTTTTATAGATAAAGAAACGGAGGTTCAGAGAGGTAGAGTCTCAGGTCGGAGCAGCAGATTTCTGAGACAGAGCAATGTTGACACCCTAAACCCTGGATGAACCTGAGTCACACTCAGCACCCTGGAGAAATCTCTAAGTCCTGCTCCTTTCTGTAAAATCTCAGAGTCCACTCATGCCAGCCTGGGGCAGGCTCAATAAAACCAGATGCCACAGATTGGACAGGGAGGGGCAATTCAAGGAAGAGAATAGCAAAATCTCAGGATTTAAAGACACTTGGACATTCACTTGGCATCTAGTCAGAGACCTGGGTTCAAATACTGGTGCTATCATTTTCTTCCCCCACCCCACCCCAGTTTACTGATTTTTATAATTGACAAATAAAAATTGTATATATTCAGGATATACAGCATATTTTGTTATGTATTTAAGGTGTACAACATGTTTTGATATGTGTATAACATTATGAAATGATTACCACAATCAAGTTAATTAGCATATCCATCTCCTCACCTAGTTAACCATTTAGTTTAGTTTTCCTCCTGTTATTGCTAGTTTCATGCAACTGTGGTTTGAAAAGATACTGGATATGATTTCAACCTTAAACTTACTGAGATTTGCTTTGTGCCCTAACATATGGGGAGTGTTCTGTGTGCACTTGCAAATGTGTATTCTGTGCCCGTTGGGTGGAAGGAATGTTCCGCTTTTGTCTGTTAGGTCCACTTGTACAAAGTGTAGTTCAAGACCAAAGTTTTCTTACTGATATTCTATCTGTATGATCTATCTATTGTGTTGCTGTCTACTTCTTCCAGATTTGTTAATATTTGCTTTATATATTTAGGTAGTCTGAAGTTTGGTGCATATATATTTATAATTGTCATATCCTATTGATGAATTGACACCTTTATCATTATAGATTGTCCTTCATGGTCTCTTGTTACAGTTTTTGACTCGAGGTCTATTTTCTCTGGTCTAAGTACAGCCACCCCTGCTCTCGTTTGGCTTATATGTGCATGGAATACCTCCTTCCACCTCCACTTTCAGCCTGTGTGTGTCTTTAAACCTAAAGTGGGTGTCCTGTAGGCAGAATACTGTTGGATCCTTTTTGAAATTCCTTCAGCTACACAGTCTCTTCTGATGGGCACAAATGATCCATTTACATTTAAAGTGTTATCAATAGGTGAGGACTTACTATTGCCACCTGGTTCATGGTTTTCTAGCTGGTACACAGTTCCTTTTTCCTTTATTCCTCTCTTGCTGTGTTCCTTTGAGATCTGATGATTTTCTGTAGTGATACGCTTTGAATCTTTTTCAGTTTTGTGCATCTATTATGAATTTTTGCTTTATGATTACAATGAGTCTTACATAAAACATCCTATAGTTATAACAGCCTATTCAAGCTGATAAAAAAAATCTGACCACATACAAAAACTTTACTGTTTTGCTTCCCCCTCCCTACAATGTTTTCATATCACAGTTTACATATTTTTATATGGTGTATTAATTTCAACATTACTGTAGTTAGTTACTTTTAATACTTTTGTCTTTTAACCTTCACACTAGAGTTTAAAGTGATTTACATACCACTATTACACTATTAGAGTAGTCTCGATCTGACCAAATACTTCCATTATCAATTAATTTTATACGTTCATATGTATTCATGTTACTAATTAGTGTTCTTTCCTTTCTAAAAGTCAGAAGCTTGGACCTCTGTAATACTTTTGTACCAAATGGTTGTCATACTTTTGCATACCACTCATAATGAGGAACTGGTGCCTCTTTAAGCAGCTCTGACCATGAAACAGCCCCCCTTCTTAAAGAGGTATCCAGGGCAATGGTGCCACACACTGGCTCTGGGGTCAGACTTCCTAGGCGTGAACTCCAGCTTTGCCACTTACTGGCTGGAGACCTTGATTCCATGACCCAATTTATTGGTGCTCCAGCTTCCTTATCTAGAAAATGCAGATTATAATAGTACATACCTTATAGGGTTGTTGAAAGGATGAAATGAGGCAATACATGCTAAGTGCTTGGAATAGTGCCTAGCACGTAGGAAATGCTATAAAGCGTTTGTTAAATAAATAAAAATAAATGAACTCTGTATGTGCAATTCCAGCTGGCTTAATCAAAAATAAATTTGGGGGAGGTGCAGGGTATGAAGGAACTCAGATTTGGAGATGACTCTGGATCCAGGGCCTTGAATAATATCATCGGGTCACTGACCTTCTCCCCTGCTCTGTCAGCTGTATTTTCCTTTGCCTTGGCTTCGATCTCAGCAGATCATTCCCTCAAGGAGAAACAAGAGATGGCCATCCGCAGTTCCAGGCATCCACCTGCCAGCTCAGCAGCCCCAGCAGAACACATGTGTGTCTCACTCGAGAGTTCCGGCAAAAGTCCCACGATGGATTCTCGTTGGCCTGGCTTGGGTCCCAGTGCCATATTCCGATTCTAGGGTTGCTTCTGTGCCATCAGCTCCAGACACCACACAGACTGCAAGCTGGAGAAGGGGCACCCCGGTGAAACACGTAGGTGCTATTCCCCAAAGCAGAAGGAACCGATGCTGGAGAAAACCAGCAGCGGTGTGCTGTACCATGGATCCTGGTCACCTCCTCTGAAGGTGCTCCTCATGAGCAAGACTTTGGAAGATTTAGGTCTTGCTCATGTTGCACACCTGGAAGTGTTTAAGGCTTTCATGAAAGAATATACTGCAAGTCAAGAGCACTGTTCAAAATTCTTACTTTGGGAGAACACAGCTAGGCCTTGGAATAGCACCATATGCCTAAGGAAGATTCTAACGATTCCCCACCTACAGGACACACAGTGAGCCAGACAGGGGTTCCTAGTTTGTGTGCCTGTTCTCACAGGTCTGTAACTTGTGATGTGCCAAAGTACGATGCCTGGCTGACACTGCAAGCACCATCCTGGGCCTGGAGAGAATAAATGTCACCAGCCCCATGGACCCCTGAACCCGGGGCTTTGGCTGTGCTCCCACTGCCCTCACAGCCCGGACTCCCCATGGCTGGCCTTCCAGCAGCAGCAGCAGCAGCAACATGTGGGAGCTCGTGCACACCCTTGCTGCTCAAATGGAAGTCTGCAGGACCGGCAGCATTGGCTTCATCTGGGAGCTCGTAGGAAATTCTGAGTCTCAGGTCCTGCTTAAAGACCTAGTGGATGAGAATCTGCATTTCAACAGGATCTCTGAAAGGGCCGTTTGCACGTGAGAAGCACTGTTGTCTTCGTTTCCTAGAACTGCCATTACCAAGTACCACACACTGGGTGGCTTAAAGCAACAGAAATGTATTCTCCCACAGCTCTAGAGGCCCAAAGTCTGAAGTCAGGGTGTCTGGAGGATTGGTTTCTTCTGAGAGCTGAGGGACACTTTGTTTCACGTCCATCTCCTAGCTTCTGGTGACCGATGGTAATCCTTGGTGTTCCTTGGCTTGTGCATGTGGCACTCTGATCTCTGTCTTCATCATCACGTGGTATTTTCCCCATGTCTCTGCCTGAAACTTCTCTTTGCTCTTAAGGACACTAATTATGTTGGATTAAGGGCCCACTCTGCTCCAGTATGACTGTATCTTAATTCCATTGGCCTATGAGATCACATTTTGAGGTTCCAGGACTTAGGACTTGAATACATCTTTTGGGGGTTGGGGAGGGGGACATAATTCAACCTGTAACAGCTGTCTTTGAAGACTACCATCCCTAAGTGCTGAGAGACTAGCTGATCAGAAAACATTTGGAACATTTTAGTAAATTAATTTTTGTAAACAAGTTTATAAATTCAGAAAGAAGGTGGCATGTCCACCATGAGGCTTGGAGGTGTCTTTTGCAGGGTGTTACTGGTTCAGGCAGCACACCCAGCAGGATCCTCAGCTCTACAGCTGACCCAGCCCCAGTGCGGGGCCACGGTGAGGGCAGTCTGCGGACGTCTTCCATCAGGCTGCCCCTTGGAGCCACCTGGGGTGCATTAACACGACTGATGCCCAAACCCCACCCTCAGGGATTCTGGTGTCATTGGTTGGGCACAGGGCCTGGGCGAGAAGGTTGCAAACATTTCCCACGTGATTCTAACCTGCAGCCAAATGCTAGGACTGATGGGATAGCTGTCTGGTTTCTACACGTTCCAAACGAGGGCAATTCAGCCCCTTTCCCAGACGGGGAGGCAGGACATAAGTACAAATAATCCTAAATATGCACATACACAGATTCCTAAATTTTGCTGTTTAGGTTTTTTACAGTTCTAATGTGCAAAATGAGGCTGCTGTGAGAAGTAAACAAATATACGTGTGCAGCACCATTCTCAAAATCCCCCATGATGGTGGGCTGTTCATTTCTCATTGTAGTTTTGCCAATTTTTGAAGTACATTTTGAGGCATTTTTATCTGGTGTGTATAAATTTAAAATGATCTCTTCTGGGTAAATGAATCCTTTATCATACTGGATTTATTTCCTTTCCCTAGTAATGCATTTCATCTGGGAGTCTATTTTTTTCTCCTGATATGAATACAGCTATGCTGGCTAGCTTTCTTTTGCTCAATAGTTAATTACATGGTATATCTATTTTTTAAACCTTTAACTTTCAAAATTCCTTATGTTTTAGATGAACTCTAGAATGAAGTATAGTAGGATTTTAAAAAACCTACTCTGACAATCTTGCTGCAGGTGCTCTTTAAATTTGAGTATTTAGTCCATTTACATTTAATGTAATTACTGATCTATATTGGTGGTATAATAAATATCTAACAATTCACAGGGTACTTTGTGGAGGTTGCAATTCTCACAAGTGACCATGAGAGGGCAGCTATTGGGGACTTGTAGGCATTTGCAGCCATGAAGGGACAGAGGGAACCTAGCACCTGCTCTCTGGGATTCCACCACTGCTTCCAAGCGTGTGTCTCCCGGACAACTTTGGGCATCCTTTGTCAACTTGTATAGAAAAGTTTCAATATTTTAATAACTAGTGCTGCTTGCTTTACAAGCCACTCACAATAACATGGGCTTGCTGATATACAAGGGAGGACCCTAAAAAATGGAGTTATCTTCTGGAAGGCAGGCCCCTTGTAGTACAGGCTTCCTGCAATAGGTGAGTGTTCTAGGAACCCATCTGTATCAGTGAACCAGCTGGCGTTGTTGTGAGAGGTTGCATTCAGCTTCAGTTTGTTTTTTTTTTCTGAGACTCTTTCAACGTGTTGCCCATTTCATGATGGGTGATTTCTGAGTGCCCTGTCCACACTGCGCTGTTTAACAGTTTTTGACTAAAAAAAGGCAATGACCTCATACCCCACCTCTTCATTCACCCAATCTTGCCCTATGAGACTTTTTTGTTTGTTTATTTCCCCTGACGAAAAAAGTCCTCAAAGGGAAATGTTTGCCAATATGCAAGAGATAAAACAAAAAATGGCAGCAACACTAAAAGGCATGAAAATCGATAAGTTTACAAACTGCTCTGAGCAGGGGGAAAAAACATCTCGATAGGTATATTGCATCAAATGGAGAGCACTTTGAAGGTGATTGAAGTTTAAACATGTAACAATAATACACATTTTTATACTTAAATTCCGTTTTGGGGGGGTCTCCCTCATATCTGGGTTTAAGTCCATCATCTTATTTGTAACACTTATTCTAGGTTGTATTTCTCTCCTTTCTTGACTTCTTTTATTATTTATTTTTCTCTCTCATATCTATTAAGTACTCTATTGTTTTTCTTTTTTTCCAATAATTACCTAGAAATTACATGATTTATTTTGACATTTCAAAGCCTGTTTTCTTTTAATCCTCACCTGGGGATATGTTTACTGACTTTGAGAGACAGAGACAGAGAAGGAGAAACATTGATGTGAGAGAAATATCAATCAGCTGCTTCTTGTACTCACTCCAACCAGAGCTTGAACCCACAATGTGTCCTGACTGGGGATCGAACCTGTGACTTTCTGGCGTATAGGATGATGCTCCAACCAACTGAACCACGCAGCCAGGGACAAAACCTATTTTTAATCAATACACTGCCTTTTCTCCCTGGCAATATAAGGGCCTCGGAACACCTTAATTTACCTCAGGCTCTACTAACTTACTGCTTTACATTTTAATCCCTCATATATTTTAATCCTTCAGAAGACACTGTTAATTTTATTATTGTGGAGACAACTTACTAACATTTCCCACAGTCTTTGCTCTTTATTCTTCTTGCAGCTTTAAGTTATTCTGGGATGGTTTTCTTTTTACCCAAAGCATATATTTTACAGTCTCCCCTGCTGAAGGTCTTCTCTTTGTTAATGCTTTTATTTTGCCTTCATTCATAAAAGATGTGACCCTGAGGATGGAACTATAGGTTGGCAAGTGTTTCCTTCTGGCCCATAAAGATGTCATTCCACCCCTGCGGCCTGGGAGCTGTCAGTCTGTTAGTCCAATCAAAGCCATCCGCCTTTTTAAATCTGGCTACTTTTTATTTTTCTTCATGTTTCTGTACTTACACTATTGTGTCTTTGTAGTTTTTTAAAATGTATTCTCCTTTAAATCTTTTGAGCTTCTGTTTTGGATGCTTTGGTATCTTTCTGAAAGATGTTAAGCCATCATTTCTTAAAATACTGCCTCTGTCCCATTCTCCTTTCACTCTCTGAGGCCCTGATTAAGTCCATGTTAGACCTTCTCATGTGATCTAACCACCTTGTCTAGATTTCCAACCTTTTTCTCTCTGTGTTTTACTTGGGGGTAATTTCTTCAGCTCTACCTTTCACTTTATGATATTTAATATGTTGTTAAACACAATACACCCAATAATTTGGGTTACTGTAGTTTTCATTTCTAGAAGTTCTATTTGTTTTTTTTTTAAATTGGTTGTGTCACTTTTTGCAGTTTCCTATTTGCTGCAGAAGTCTTCAAACCAGATTTTTTTCAACTTAATATGGATGATTTTTAAAAATTTAAGAATCTGTGCCTGATAGTTCCAATATCCGAGATATGAGGTTTCTTTCTGCTGTCTATTGTCCCTGTTTCTTCTCATTCGTGGTGTCTGTGTCTGGTTATCTTTGACTGTGTGCTAGCTATCATACCACAGAGTCACTTGAATAATTATTTGAAGCTCAGGATGAAAGTGCCTTCCTCTATACAACATTGCTTTTATTTCTGGCATGTCTGGGATCGTCATAAACCAAGTATAATACCCAAGGTTCCCTGAAAAACCAGTGAAATTGCAATTCAAGCTGCAATTATTTGTGATGGTTCATTTACTTGGAATTCACATTCCCTTTGAAGGTGCAGTCCCTTGGGTCTCAGCTCATTGTGGGGAGGGTCTACCATTACATTCTCACCTTGAGTGGCCCTGGGTGTTGATTTCTGTCTCGCTTTCCCTGATAGTCTATCAAAACCAATGTTAAAATTTGCTAGACTTAGCAAATACTCTCAGAAAAAGGTAGCTTCTATATTCATTTATCTTTTGGGGGTTCCATTTCCCCATCATTTTCTTTCTGGTAATTCTTTGTGGTGCCAACCCTTTGAAGGCTTTAAAGATGATTATTATTTAAAACTAGTTCTTAAGTTGTTTTCAGTAGAAGAGCTAGTCCAAACAACCGAGTCCACCACTGTTGGAGACAGGAAGTTGGGTCATGTCTTCCTTAGCACAAAGCTGGCACTCAGTAAATGATGGCTGGATTAATTAAATATCATAATACCCCAGACATATAATTTTTTTGCCTGTCTGCATTTACAAAGACTGCTTCCTACTCTTAGAATGCCCATATTCCACCATTTGACAAAGCTCAGAATAAATGCGACCTCCTCCTCCAAGTTCTTCCTATTTCCTCTGCTTCTCCAAATTGGAAGCCTATTTCTTCTCCATCTAAACCCCCAGGTGAGAAGGTGAGAAGACTTAGCTTATATCATCCTCTGGGTACTTAACTAGACAGAAATACAATATAATACATGTATTAATGTCTCCTGTGGATTTCTACTTTCTTGACATTTCTGATGATCTCAATAATTCCCTTACTTCCCCTCCAGCTCAGCCTACATTATAAACAGATTTCTTAGAAAATATCAAATCCAGCACTTTTAGCTTTGATGTCCTGGGAGGGGATTTTCCAAACACTCACTTGGCCATACTGCTGGAATCAGGATACAGTTCACTTTAATAAACGCTTACACTTGTGCTGCACTTCAGAACTAATCAGATGTTCTCACATGTGTGCCTCCTACTTCAGTGTTGCTGTCATCGTGCTGTTGATGAGAATCAGGGGGCAAGAAGAGACTGAGGGACACACCCAAACAGAGCCAAAAACCCAGAAATGGAATGCAGTCTTTTCTCTCAAGCCCACAGCTCATGCCAGGACATCTTGTTATGGCCCCATATTATTTGTGCCTCTGGTCATTTCTATTGCAACACCACCTCAAACTCTGGAAGCAGACATTCTACACGTGTAAGCCCAGGTAGTTCGGGAGTTAGGTTGTGGACACTAGACAGAGGGGTTGGCTATGCGAGGTATCCCACTCACACCTTTCTCAGGTGAAGGTTTGCTGTATCTCAGTCTCCTTACCTGACAACCTTGGTTCCATTTCTCACAACCTGCATGTCCACCATGCAGCCCCCAGTAACATAGGCAGCTAGGTTCAACTCTGAGAATTCTGCCTGAAGGAGAAAGCGAAACAAAGAAGGATTCAGTAGATACTCATGATGCAAAGAACTGCTAGCATTTAGTGGGGATGTATATGTGCCAAGTACCCATTTATGGCTCACCTGAAACTCAGGAAGCTGGCAATATTATTTATTTCCCTTGTTGAAAGATGAGAAAGCTGAGGTGCAGAGAGGTGTGTGATATGCCCAAGGTTACATAGTTAATAAAGGGCAATATTGGGTTGAAACCCATGCGTCTCTGATTCAAACACCCATTTTTTTAACCTGTACTAATTAACTGCTATTAACTATTGCGTGAAAGTGGAAGAAGCAACTCTAGCTCCAGGACTAGAAGAGGCCAAATGCTGTTCAAAATAACATTTTCTCTACATTTCTTCAGCTTCGTGCTATGTTGTGGTGTGGCCCCGCAGCTCTGTGACCACTTATCATTGTCAGTGGAGCCCTCCTTAGGTTATCTGCTGTCTGTTTCCTGTTTTGGTCATGACCCCTCCCCTCACTCCATCCACAGGGTTACAGGAGAAGCGCCATGTCTGTCCACTGAAATACTGTTCCCCTGGTCACAGCTGATGGTGTGGGCCCCTGACCCAGGGTGGAAAAAAAGATACCCTTGTATCAGAATTAGAATCTGCTGAGCAGTTCATGATGTTTCTTTCCAGGGGGCTGTATCTTTAAAACACAAACCTGAGTGCAACTAGGGACAATGTTTTCTACCATTTGGACTGGGGAGGCAGAAAAGGACAGGGTGGTGGGAGAGAGGGTGAAGGGCAGAGAGAAGGAAGAGGGGAAACAGAGAGAGAAAGAGAGAGATTGGCCACAGTCCCCATAGACGGGCAGAGGCAAGAGATGGGTAGTGTTCTTTATGTTATGTGCCAGCTACAATATTGCCCTCAGATTTTATGAGATGCCTCTGTATCCTTAGAAACTCATTTTTGTTTTATTATTTGTTTAAGCAAGATTTAGTGGATTTCTGTTGCTTGCATCCTTTGCCGTATGGAATACATCCCTCCTAGAAGATTATATGTTCCCTCTGGGGTGAGAGATTTGTGTTAGGGCCATCTGTATGTTTCCTAGAGTTGCCATAACAAAGTACGACCACTAGGCAGCTTAAATAGCAACACTTTCTTTTCTCAGTTCTGGAGGCTAAAAGTCTAAAATCAAGGAGTCAGTAGGGTTGATTCTTTCCAAGGGCTGTGAGGGTTTGTTCCAGGCCTATCTCCTTGGCTTGTAGATGACTACCTTCTTCCCATGTTCATTACCTTGCCTTCCTCTATATGTATCTGTGTGTCCAAGTTCCCCTTTTTATAAGGACACCAGTCATACTTGATTGGAACCAACCACACCACCTCATTTTAACTTGATTACCTGTGGGGAAAAAAATCCTATCTCCAATAAGGTCATGTTCTGGAGGTATTGGGGGTTAGAATGTCAACAGATGAATGTCAGGGAGACACAGTGCAACCTGTGGCCCCTTCCTAGAAAGTGCACACACTAAACCATGCCTTTTACACAGTAGATACTAAAAGCTATTTCTTTGGATTTGATGAATAAAAATAACTGCTCACGTATGTACCAACACTCACTGTGTACCAGTTACTGTCCTAAGCATTTCACATGTATGTATGTATTCATTTAATCTTCACAGTTGCCCAGATTATTAAAAAAGAGAGAGAGAGACAGAGAGAGATGAAATAACATTCACAGTGTCACACAGTAAGAAGCAGAGCCAGGATTTAAACCCAGGCAGTCTGGCTCCAGCCTGTGCTTTTAATTGCTACCCCACTGCCTCTGCTGTTTAGCTGAATAAGCCATTAGGTGGATTACAACTGAGAATTTTAGGGACCTCAAAATAACCCATTTAAAGAGAAAAAGAAGTTTATGTTGAAGGAAAATATCATTCCACAGTGATTTAAATGTATCCCCTTAGAAACATTTAACAGAAATTATGACCAAAGACTTAGCCATCTCCCCAGATGGTCTTAAAGAAAACCAAGAGTGCTTATGTCTCTTGCTCTAATTAATAAGCTCATTATGCTGTAGTAAGGTGAAAAGCAAAGAGCCCTGTTAATGAGTCCAAGTTAGTAAATAGTGGTAATGACCTAGTTATTAAGTCTAATGCCTTAAAAATGCAGCCCCATCATGTTTAAGATACTTTATTGGCAAGATCACAAAGAAGCATTAGCAAGAAAAGTTGATGCTTGTGTTTGTGGAGAAAAAGAAAGTTAGCAGAAAGGTGCAACACAGGACAGCTGGGCACCGAGTAGATAAAGAAAAGGAGTGAATCAGAAACTTGGATGACGGAATTTTTGACTCAAAGGTGGCAAAGACCCAGGGGTTGTTTTACTGACCAAAGGCAAAGAAAGACATCTGGATAGAAGACATGCTCAGGCTTGGCATACAAGTCAGAAGTTCATCTTGTTCAGATTGAGTGTCTAGAGTTATTTCCCAGTCATGGTTTTTGAGTAATTACAGGAGATAAATGTCTGGGTTGTAGGGTAGCAAGCCTCTGTTGGATTGAACACAGAGAGATGGTGAAGCAAAGAAGATGAGTTAATACTCTCATCCGTATTAAGTTTCTAAAAGCTTCAGCAACCATGAAAAGGGACACAGGACCCAAGCCACTTCTCCTTCAAGAACAGAATTGCCTTCCTAATAGAATCTCAAAGAGCAGCCACTTTTGAAGATTTTTCAGAGCTCTCAAAGAGACTATAGTGGGTTGAACTGTATCCTCCCCCAAATAGGTCCACATCCTAACTGATGATACCTGAGAATGTGACCTTCATTGGAAATAGTCTTTGCAGATGTAATTAAGGATCTCAAGATGAGACCATCTGGGATTAAGGTGAACCCTCAATTCAATGACAAGTCCTTATAAAAGAGGAGGAGGGAAGAAAGAAACCCAGGAAAAAAGGCCGTGGCTGGGTGGTGACGGAGGAGAGACTGGAGTTACACTGTCATAAGCCAAGGAACTCCAGGACTTCTTAGAAGCTGGAAGAGGCAAGAAAGAATTTCCCACCTAGAACCTTCAGAGGGAGTGCAGACCAGCTGGCACCTTGATTTCAGACTTCTAGACTGCAGAACTGTGAGAGAATAAATGTGTACTGTTTTAAGCCATCAAGTTTGTAGTAATTTGTTACAACAGTCCTAGAAAATGAATACAATAATTTTGGAAATTAAATGCAATTTCAGCATTGCATGCAAAGGCATCAGAATTCAAAAAGGTCAGTGTAGTTAGGTAAGGCTCCTTTATTCACTTCACCTAACACATACATAAGCCTGTCCTGCAAACATCCAGCCATTGTTAATATAACAAGAACAGTCTGCATGACATGGATGTAACATGGCAGCCAATGAGAGTGGACTGGAATGCACATGTGTGAACAATGACAACTTCACTGTACTAGGTAGTGGGGGTGGTAGACACCACTGAGTGAGCATGTGTACTGTGTGGCCATTGCATTCAAAATGACTGAGCAAGCAGAACACGGTCTGCATCAAATTTTGCATTAAGCTTGAACATTCCTCTGGGAAAGTATTCGGATGATTGAGAAGGCTCTCAGGGACAATGCAGTGAGTGCAGCACAAGTAAAAGTGTAGCACAAACAAAGATGGTTGAGAATCTGTTGAAAGTAATCCACTTTCTGGAAGGCCTGCAACGAGCAGAACACCTGAGAATGTTGAACATCTATGGGCTGTAATCAGCAAAGATCAGTGACTGGCAGTGCAAGAACTAGAAGCTGATCTGGGGGTTCCAAACACTAGTGTCAGAGATTTTGATGTAGAATCTTGGTGTGAAACATTTCATGGAAAAATTTGTTCCATGGCTTCTACTACCAGAACACAAGGAACATTGTGCTGCAGTTACTAATGACGTGATTCAAACCGCTACCAATGAACCAGATTTCCTCAAGAAGGCCATAACTGAAGACGAATTATGGGTCAATGGTATGATCTGGAAATGAAGGCCCAGATGTTCCAGTGGAAGTTGCCTGGTTCTGTATGCCTGAAGATAGCACAGTAAGGTCACATCAAGATCAAGACCATGTTAACTGCTTTTTGATTGAGAAGTTATTATCCATCATGAGTATGCTCCTCCAGGCCAAACAATTAATAACGAGTGCTATCTAAACATTCTTGGTGGGTTGAGAGATGCAATATGATGAAAATGGGTACAGCTATGGGCAACTGGTGATTGGCACCTTCATTACGACAACATGCCCACTTATGCGTCATGTCTCATGCAGTTTTTTTGGCAAGACATCCAATCACCCAGGTAACTTACAGCCCAGATTTGGCACCCTGCAACCTCTGGCTTTCCCCAAAACTAGAATCACCTTTGAAAGGGAAGAGATTTCAGACCATTGATGAGATTTAAGAAAATATGACAGGGCAGCTGATAGAGATCCCAACATAGGATTTTGCGGAGTGTTTTGAACGGTGGAAGAGAAGCTGGGAGAAATGTGTGAGGTCCCAAGGTGCCTACTTTGAAGGGAACTTAAGCATCATTGTCCTATGTACAATGTTTCTTGTATCTTGTATCTTCTTTAATAAATGTGTCTATTTTTCGCATTACATGGTACTTTCTGGACAGACCTTCATATATTCATATATTTACACATTCTCTCTTTTGCTCTCTCTCTCATACACACACACACACACACAAAGTAAAACATCAGCCATTCACTTATATTGTAAAACATCATCATCAGAGTCACTTAAATTTTCTGTGCAACTTAACCTTTGAGTTAAAAAACATTTAGGCCCCAACTGTTTTCCTCTGTGTTAATACTACACACTACGCATTGTGGTATGGCTAAAAGAATATTCAGAAAGACTGTATCAGCTGTAAGCTGGGCAATATATTAGCTGATGAGTTTGATCAAGTTACTAACTGCTTTGAATCTTAGTTTTGACATCTTTAAAATAGAGATAGTAATGTCCATAAAATCTATTTTTAAAAGTTTTAGTAAAGATTCATATAATGTATATGAAATGCCTAGCATAGGACTGAAACAAAGAAGGAAGATCTCTGTAAAGAGTTGCTATTATTATTTTCAATTTTTTCATTGTCATTGTAAGAGTAAACTGATGTACCAAAAAATGGTGTAACAAGAAAAAGAGCAACCTTTTCAAATATGTATAACATAAGTTTTAGGCCCTGTCTGTGTAGCTCAGTTGGTTAGAGCATTAAGAGGGTCATCCTGACACACCAAAGTTGTGGGATCAATCCCTGATCAGGGCACATATAAGAAGCAACCAATGAATGCATAAATAAATGGAACAACAAGCTGATGTCTCTCTCTCAAATCAATAAATAAATTAAACACAACTTTTAAATCAAGGTATAAAATATTAAGATTAAGGACCTCTGCTTATGGCTACAGTGAATTAATAGGGACTATATGTACACTTTCATCTAAACTAGAAAACCAAACAAAATATATTAAGTAATAGTTTTCAGACAGTGGACAATAGGCATGGCAGGACTAAGATTCCTGCAAAAAGAAAACTAATGAAATTATCCCTATGGTTACTCATGCTGACTGCCTGGAGGTAGTTTTAAGGCGGTAGAGCAGCATGGGAGAATGCCAACAGGCCCGGCAGTCTCACTGAGCTGCAGAGTCAGAGACTAGAATTCATGGAGGCCGAGGCAGCCAGAATTTGCCGGACAGAACACAGGAAGAGATAGAAATGCACAGAAAAAGGCCTCCAGGGAGAACTGCAAGTCTTTGAGTGCTGATCTGAGCATGTGTAAAAGGAAAGAACCATAAAAAAAAAACCAAAAAACAGTAAATTTAACCCTCCAGAATCCACACAGTCTGGGAATAGTTCATGTTCTCCCAACTAGGATATAAAGACCTTGTAATATGAGTAGGTCCTCAACATTCAGTAGTGGGACTAAATTAGCCCTGCACTACAGCATGCTCTACATCTAGGATGTTTACTCTGTCCTAGTTTGCTAGGAGCTTTCCCAATTTTAAAAATAAAAGTCCTGCTTCTCAGAAACTCAGTCCTAGTTTTTCAATGAAAGTCTCATATCCTGGGAACCTTCTTAGTCCTAGGCGCACTGGGATGATAAATCACTCTGTGAAGATATGCCTTAAGAAAAGTTTAAAAGTATGACCCAAAAGTATCGAGTTTATTCCATGACACTTAACTGCATCCCAGTACAACAATGTTTAAAGGAATACAACAAAATCCAACAGCCAATATGTAAAAGTCACAATGTAAAATTTATAGAATTCAATCATAAATTACCAGGTATGCAATGAAGTAGGAAAATGTTACCCATAAAGAGAAATCAATCAATAAGAATAGACCCCAAAATAAGATACATGATGAGAAGAGCAAAAATGGAAGGTAAAAATTAGGAAGTTAACTAAAACACTATTATAAATATGTTCCACATTTTCAAGAATGTAAAAAAACAACATTAACATAATAGGAGAAAAGTAAAAAGTTTTTAAATGAAAAAATTAAACTTCTAGAATAAAAATACAGTACCTTAAATGGAAAATGAACTATATGGAATTAATGGTAAGAAGAAGCAATACAAGCTATAGAAAACAAAGCCCAGGAACAAAAATTCTAAAAACAAAAAAAAACACACCTCAGTGAGCTGTGGGACAATACCAAACAATCTAATACATGTGTAACTGAAGTCCCAGAAGAAGAGAATGGAACATAAAGAAATGTTCAAAGAAAATTGGCCATAATCATGATCATATCTATAAATCCCTTTGGAATATCATCTTCACAGATTTCAGGGATTCGGGCATAGACATCTTTGGGAGGCCACTGGGCAACACTAAAGGCTGCAGAGGAGGGGAGAGATTAGATATTTAACCACAAATATTTATGCAACATTTTCTAAGCTCCAGGCTCTGTTACCAGTGCTAGATATGGTTGGAATCATATCCACTAACAAAATCTTTTTACAGCAATCTTTGAGTTGCTGTAAAATCTTTTTTATGACAACTAAATCAGAAGGAGATATAAGCACCTGTTTATAATTAAACATATGTCCAGTTCCGAGAAAACACGCATGCCTGAACATGTACCCATCCACACGGAACAAGATGGAACGCATTCAGTTCCCTGTAGGGTCTTTCGTTGCATTCTCACTGGAACCGGCACCTGGCAAGTTTGGGGTGCCGGGCAGATAATATTACTAATGTAATTACTAGTTGTCAATCATTACATGTGTGATGATATTAATGTTGATGTCATAGTAGAAAATGGTGATTGCAATCATCACTATTCTAATAAATTGAATAATGGAAGGATACTGTCATGCCAACAGATCAATGGGAAAGAAACAGAAATTGGGACTTGAAATTGAATGATTGACTGGAATGTACACAAGAAACCAAAAATGTGTGGGTGGGAATGTGGAGGTAGCAGCTATCAACCTTGACCATGACGCCTGACTGAAGGAGGATTTTGACACAAAGAGATGTTGTCCAGAGTTCCTGAAAAAGGCAAGATGCTGGCAAACAGACTGTTCTGCAATCCAAGGGTAGCTGATAAGACATTGGACATTCCAGTTAGTGAAGACCTATCTGGTCCAAACTGTACCCTTAAATCCTTGGAGTGTGTTCCTTTCCATGGCCTTAAGCCCTCCTTGTATTTTGTGGGAGAAAGACAGACACAGACAGACCCCGAGAGATACTGAGCTGTTGTGAGGAGAAAAGGTGGGCAGCCTCCAATACTCCCGGCCCCAGTTTCTAATGCTAGGACAACTTCTGACCCTCCGCCCTACTCCTTACCACACCTCATAGAGAGAAACTGCTAAGCAGTGGTCAGGACATCTCAGCGCTGCTGGGTTGGCCAGAAAGTCCATTTAGTTTTTTTCCAAAAAATAAAAGGCATTTTTCATCAACAACTTTATTGATTTGGATATTTTGAGCATGTTGGCTATCTCCTGTTGTAGACCACTCTGCCTGGTTTTAGGAATTGTATCTGTACCCCTTGTGGCTAAGGGCGAGGGACCACCTTTGGAATGCCAGCCACAGGAGACAAAGCTTGTCTCTAGTAGCAAATGCTGCCTCAGTTTCCTCTCCCTGCCCCAAAGCTTGGTCGGAAGTCAATGACGGGTAAGACCCCTCACAGTGGGGGGGGGGCAATCTAAGCCAGACTAGATCACTTGGGAGGCCTTCATGGAAGGACTGTGGGGGGAGCTGTAACAAAGAGCAATGAACTCTCGCCCCCCAGCTTTGACATAGCCCGAGTCTCCATGTTCTCTGGGAGAAGCGCTTCTTGGCTCTAATCTCCTTAAGCCTGAATACCTGTTGGGAGAGATGAAGATCCTTGCCTTGCTAGAGCGTGTCCTGGGGAAAAATCTGGCACCACAAAGACTTGCTGATAAACCTGTGAAATCTGCTCTGCTGAGAGTGCTTTCATTCCTATGTTAAGGGTTCAGGCAAGAAACCCTAAAACTCTGTTCCTGACAGACTCTGAAGCCCTCAGATTTCTCTGAGGGGAAGTGGAGCAGGGGGCTTGGGGCCTTTTTCTCCTCGGGGGAACTGGCTGCAGCTGGCCTTTGTCTCCCCTGAGAAACTGGCCACTGCCCACTTCTCCTCCCTAAACAGATCACACCATGTCTCAGCCATATTCACTTGTGTCCGTGGCACACAGGGGGACTCGTGAGAAGTCACCCCCACAATCTCCCACATGGTAGAACATTTAATTTTCTCAATTAATATCAACTTGAACTGGTCTACCTATCTGTGAAGCATTGTCCAGTGAGAAATCTCCAGCATGAAACTTCACAAACACACTTTTGATCAGTCACAGCACCTTCTCCATAAGTTGCATAAATCTTTTATTGTGTGTTTCAACTGTGTTTTTACTTTTTGGAAATAATAAAGCATAATATGCTGAAAATGTTGTGTTTTTTCTTCCATCTTCAGTATTAAAAGGGCTACACAAAAATTCACCAATTTGGTAAGCATTTTTTTTTACACGCACACTGATATGACAGCTGTCACAGTACAACCTGACAAAATTGTTTGAAATGAAGTTAAAAACACCTGAGCACTACTAGAGCTATTTTATGGAAAAAACCAAATGGACTTTCTAGCCAACCCAATGCATTTAACAGTGGGCAGGGGTGCTGTTGGGTTGAAAAGCCAGGAGATCACGACCGGCTTCCATGTTCCGCTTCTCTGCAGCTGAGTGTCTGCTGATCTGAGTGGCCACCCTGTTAACTTCCTCCCGCCTGCCTTGTAGCTCCTCGAACAAGCCAACCCCAGCATCCACCTTTCTCTCTGCCATCTCTCTTCCATGAACTGGCAGCAAAAAGCCCTGATTCCCTGAAGGCCCAGATGTCCTGCTCTCTTTCTTTATAATTGCATTTGCTGTACCTCGGAACTCTTTAGGAAAAGAAGCCACATATTTAGTAAAGAACATTTACAAGTGAGATTTTGGCTTACAGGAGGCTAAGAGGTGGCACTGCTTTGGTCTGGAGCCTAAACGGAGGGATTTAGGGCAGCTTTAGCGGACAGCCCTGCACTGGGGGTGGTGGGCCTAGGCCGGCTAACCTTATTGGTGTTTCAGTTCCCATTTGCAACTCTTCCTTGTGTTTTTAGCCACCTTACAAACCTGGAACAGGGATGGTGGTGATTGTCAGGGCAGGATTAGAGCATTCCTGAGACCTCTAGGAAGTTATCATCAAAATGCCACTGTAATCCCTAACAGATTATTAGTCTTTGGAAGGAAATTGTGTCATCAACAAATTCCTTTAAAAAAAAATCAGCATTCTGCATGTACTATGATTTTCTTCATCTTTCTTAGAGTCTAAAAGAGTCATTAAAAAGATGAACAGCAGTAATAATTTTTTAAAAGTTCTAAATATAGAAAACCTAAACCCTACACGATCTATAAGGTCCTGTATGTTTAGACTGGGATGACCTCCTTGACATCACGTCCCACCATCTCCTTGCACTCCACTTCCGACTCACTCTGCTGTTGCCTTGCTGGCCCCCTTTCCATTGTGAAACAAGTTCCAGCTGCCAGTACCCCAGCCTCTAAGTGCTTCCTGGAGCTGGCAGCCTGGCCAGCTCCCTCTTGCTACTAACACTTGGGCTCCATGGCGCCCCCAGAGGCACCTCCCGGCAAAGCAGCTACTACTGTACTCAATGCCCCATGCCCTTGTTTAATCTTCCCCCATAGTCCTCATCCCTATCTGACATAAATACTTGGTATCCCTTGCAGTCAAATACTTAATTGTCCATCTTTTTTTCTAGAATGGAAGCACCAGGGGGCAAGCATTCTGTTTCATTTACAGCTCTATCCCAGCACCTAGACCCAAAGTGCTCAATAATATTGAATAAATGATGTCTACTTTGCAGATGTCAAAGGTGAAGCCCAGGGAGGCAGAATGACTTTGCCCAAAATGACACCTTGGTAATTACATCAGCTTGGACCCAAACCCAGGCTGACACCCTTCACTTTCCAACAGGTAGGTAATTTGAGGTGACTCATGTTCCAGTGTGCAGAGATGGGTCAGCTAAAAGGCCACCTGGCTGGCCTCTGGCTTCACTTGTGCCTGTGGCTGCCCTCATTTTCACACCTTCCCAGGCCTTCTCCACGTCAGTTTGCAGGGTCTGTCAGTGAAGCCCGTGGGCCCCTGCCCCTCCTTCACCACTGTGCCTCTTCCAACTGCCTTGCTGCTGGCAAACACCTGGCAGGCGGCCCAAGGCCTGCAGTCAGCAAGAACTGCTTCCTGTAGATTTCCCAGCACAGGCTGTGCTTCTAGCTCTGAGGGCCTGGTGGGCTCAGTGACTTTCCTGGCTGGCATCTCAAGATGGAGGTCTTTTCCAGCTGTTCAGACTCACCTCCCAGACAAAAGAGGCTTTGAGAGTCTGCAGACTCGCTCAGTGGCCCATTCTTGCTCAGGGGCCACACCTGGCCTCTCAGTGAAGGCCCGGGCCCTTGGGTCAGGGTGTGCTGCCCAGAAGAACTGCCCACTCCCCATGCAGAGCACAGGCAACTGAGAGCAGATGCAAAGATACCTCCTGCTCATCAGAAATCATAATATTCCTCTGCATGTGTGTGTGCACTCATGTAAGCACACAGCAGGCAAAGCAGTGAGAAAGATATAAAAGCATGTCAAAAATAAATATAAAAACACAGGGAAAATAAAAGGATAAAAGTTACATTCCTAAATGTTCCAGTAAAGGAATATCTAAAATTAGGCAGTCACCACATTATTTTTTTAAAAAATCAACAGCAATCATTTGCAGTTTACAAAGTGTTTGGCATAACATAGTGGTTTTTAGAATCTGACCACATGAGTTTAAGTCTGAGCTCCACCCCTTACTTGCTGTATGACTTGGACAACTTAGTTAGCCTGTCTGTGTCTCAGTCCTCATTTAATGCTAAGAATGGTGTCTTCCGAGGGTGGCTGTGAGCATTAAGTGAATTAATCAATTTAAAAGCCTTTAGCAAGTTGCAAAGTAAAAATAAGTGTGTAACCAATTTTAGCTGTCGCAATTATGTTATTTAATTTGATCAGTACAATAATCGGTTGACATGAAGGTAGGTTTGAGTGTCCTCACTGGCCAATGGAATGGTGAGAAGCAGCCCTGGCTGGTGTGACTCAGTGGATTGAGCACCGGCCTGTGAACTGAAAGGTTGCTGGTTTGATTCCCAGTCAGGGCACATGCCTGGGATGTGGGCCAGGTCCCCCAGTTGGGGGCATGAGAGAAGCAAGCAATCAAAGTTTCTCTCACACATTGATGTTTCTCTCCTTCTCTTCCCCTCTCTCTAAAAATTAAATAAATAAAATCTTAAAAGTGAGGAGCAGAGAGGGCAAATGACTTGGCCAAGAACACAAAGCTACTGAGAGCTAGAACTTGAATTCAGGTCTGGGAGACTCTGTACCCATTCATTACTTCATTCACTTAAATTATTATTGAGCCACTAGTATGCCAAGGATAGGGACTGATCACACAACAGTGAAAATAACAGACAAAAATCTCTGTTCTTATGAAACTTACACCTGTTGGGGGAGATGGACCATTAACAATAATCTCAGGAGAGGAAAAATAGACCCCTGAGAGGACAGAGCGGCTGGAAGTGAGGTTCTATCAAATAAGGGGGGGTCGGGGGAAGGTGGCACTTGATCAGCGAAATGAACAGAAGGGGCAGGCTTTCCAGGCAGGAGGAACAAAGGCCCTGAGGCTACAGCATATACACAAAGTGCAGAAAACAGCAAGGAAGCCAGTGTGACCGGTACTAGGCCAGCAAGGGGGTGAGTGGGAGGAGATGAGGTCAGAGAGGGAGGGTGGGTGGGATCATGGTAAGGATTTTATTCTGACTGACATGGTAAGACATTAGCATCATCACCAACATCTTCATCTTCATCATCACCATCACATTTGACAATGTAAGAAGTCAGGGAGTCAGGTTTGAGAAAAGTCACTAGTAAATGCATCATTCTGATTTTTAAGGAATATCTTAAGAGACAATTTTGTTCTCCAAAGCATACATGTACATTTTTTAGGGGTCATGGTGGGGTTCTGGTGACTGGCAGCAGGAGGACCCAGGCATGCCCTGGCTCTGTCCTAACGATCACTCCTTCCTGCTCAGATGCCCGAGACGGCTGGACCCACAGAAACCACAACACCTGACAATCAAAGTAAAGCCTCCATGTCTTTTCCCTCAGTCAGAGGAAACTGCAAGGGTGGGAGGGCACTTTATAATGTCCCGAGAAGGGTATTTATGGAAGGAGAGGAGGGGCAGGGAGGAAAGGAAGAAGAAGGAAGAGGAAGGAAGAAGAGAAAGAAGGGGGGAGAGTAGGGAGTGGAAGGAAGAGGGGGCAGAAGGAGGAGACATTAAGGGGAACAGAGAGGTGGGACACCATAGCCTCATCTCTCATCATCTCCAGAGCTTTTATAAGGTTGCAAGACCTAGAAACAATTTTGCAACTGACAACAACGTTTGCTACCTGTGACAGATAAGGCACACACGTTCAGAGGTTTTACAGCCACAGCTTAGCTACACAGGAAGGAATGACAGTGACTGTCCCCTGACAATCTACTTCTCATTGCCGAGCTGGCCTCCACATGTTTCAACATCATTCTGCTGCGTGTTCAGAAAGCTGTGCTTCTAGACATGTGCTGCACATGTCTCCAGATGGACCCTGGAATCAGCTGGAGATCGGGATGTGGAAGCTAAGTCCACTGTTTAGCAGCTGAATGTGAAGGCGACGGGGCTGGCCGTCCAGGAGGAGAAGCTGCTTAGGGTGAGAAGAGGTGAGAGATGTAGCTGGCAGGCCCCTGCTGAGCATGCTGCGGGGAGACAGTGAAAGAGCTTGTGTAGGCCTGATGTAATTTAATTTCTGTAGATATTTTTTTCCAAATTGAAAATTGGATGTTATAATGTGATGACAGGAACATCTTATCCATCAAAGCTCTGAGAAATTAAAATGCTCTATCCTGACTTAACATACTTTTGTTTGTGGGGTTTTTTTCATTTTAAAGGTTCAAAATCATTTGCAGGGTTGCTGGGATGAAAAAGAGCACCCCGCTTTTCTTTTCAAACCACAGCTCCCCACAGCATGGACCTTTTCTTACAGAACTGCCTGCCTCCCAGCTGTCTCCCCGTGTCCCACCTTCCCTCCACTTAATCCAGTCTGCACCTCCGAGGGCAGCCCTGCACCCCCAGATGAGGACTTGCCACTTGCTCCTGCTGGGGCCTCTGGAAACACGGCCAGGTTCGGACTCCAGACGGGAGGCCCTGCTGTTCTATTGCATCTCTGGCTCAGCACTGGCTACTTAGGAAAGACCAGCAAGGTTAGTACTCAGTGTGCTGAATACTGTGCAGGAGAATGAAGAGGAGAAGTGAGAGCATGACTGATGAGTGTGTGTGCATGGTGTGTTGCCCTTACAGAGAGAGTGACCAAGCATCTCTGAGGAGGTGACATTCGTGCAAAGAGCCTGAACACAGCAAGGGCATGGGCCATGTGAATACCTGGGGGGGAGGGGTTCCAGGCAAAGAGAACAGCAAGAGCAAAGGCCCTGAGGCAGGGTGCTCTCTTTTGAGTTTTTCAAAAGTTGTCTTCGTTGTGATAAATGCACACATCATAAAACTTGGCATTTTAAATATTTCTATATGTTCAATTCAGTGCATTAAGTACATTCACATCGTTGTGCAACCAACACCACCATCCATCTCCAGAACTTTTTCATGATCCGCCCAAACAACTTTGTGCCCGCTAATGAGCTCCCCCATTCCCTCCAGCCCCTGTAAATGCCACTCTACTTTCTGTCTCTATCAATTTGACGACTCTAGGAGCCTCATATAAGCGGAGTCATACAATGTGTTGATGAACATGGGTTACTTCTACCTTTTGGCTTTGTGAGTGATGCTGCTATGAACACAGATTTCCAAACATCTGTTTGGGTTTCTCCTTTCAGTTCTTTTGTGTACACGTATATCCAAAAATGGAACTATTGGGTCATACAGTAATTCTATGTTTAACATTTTGGGGAAAAAACGTTTACTGTTTTCCACAGTGGCTGCACCATTTTACATTCCTACCAGCAATGCTTACGGGTTCCAATTCCTTTATATTCTCACCAACACTTGTTTTTTGTCACCTGGTTTTCAGGAACTGTAAGAAAGCCAGTGTGGCTGGATCAGAGTAGCCAGGAAAGACCAGGGCAGGAAGAAGGCCAGAGAAGTCTGACCATGAAGGGCCTATAGTCATGGGAAGGACTTTGGCTATGACTCGGGGTGAGATGGGGAGCCCTTGGAGAGATATGGGCTGTGGAGGACCCTAATCTCACTTATAACAAGGAAGGTGAGCCTAACGCTTCCAGCTCCAGAAGCATGGGGCCTCCAAGGCTAGCACAATCCCCCATTCTCCCAAGCTGCCAAAGGGTTAAGTAAATGCAAACATGGGTAAATGTGGTGAAAGGAGATATTTCCTTCCTTGGCTGACACACCTGATGCAGGAAGCAGACTCGTGCTCCCTGAGAAGGAAAGGCCTGGCCAGACTGGTGCTTCGAGAAGAAAATGAACGTTGCCTGGACACAGGGCGGCTTAGCACTTCCCATGTTAGTTTCTGAGAGCTACTGAACAGCCGAAGGCCCCATCTGTTTGCAATCTTGTTAAAAGGGCCTCGTGTGCTGGCGCCTATTTAAAATAATGCACACATGGAGTTTCTAAAATGAAGAAGAAAAAAGGCCCATGCTTTCCCTGCCGGCACAGCTTATGTGTTTATTTTGGAGCAGGTTTTGGGAGTTCTGAGACAAGACATAGCTAATTTCTCTTCCCGAGGTTGATTTGCAAGTCCCCATAGGTTTTTGCTCCAAGCATTTAAGGCAGCTTGGTATGAACTGGTCACCCGTTCAAAAGTCCACTGTGAAATGTCTCCAAATTAAGGCTGGGCTCAGGAAAAGGGGGAGCCTAAGGGCAACTTTCCTCATTGCAAATAGACTGTTTTCCCGATTCTTTTTTTTTTCAATAGGGACTCGTGTTTCTAAAGGCCAAATTTCTCCTCTTAAATGCTCATTTTCTTCCCAATGGGCCGCAGTAGTTCTACGACAGCATGACCGAGAGAGGGAGGGCTCAGAGCCAACCTGAACCTAATCCCCAAATGGGGACCACAGGGGTGTGTCAGAGAAAAAGATCCCCCTGTGGTCGTGCATTCGCAGGTCAAGAAACAAAGGCAAGATAGTTTCTCTGTCCACGTGCTGGGGAACAGGCAGGCCATCCGAGCTGCTGAGCCAATGCCATTCTTGACTCACAAGGGCGTTTGCATGTCCAGTGCCACAAAGAGCTGTAATGGGTTGTTCCTGACCTTGCAGGCTCAGAGAAAACACCTCATAAATGTAGAACCGCATACACAGCCCCACCAGGAATGACCCTACATGTCTGGGAGCTTCATAAATAGCTTCCCCTGAACCCAGTGCAGGGGAACTGCAAAGGAAACAAGAGACAGGACAAGCATGTCAGTGGTGGCCCAATAGTGACAGCTTATGTCTTTTTCTGCACCTTCAGTCCTGCTTTGACTCTAAGGTCCCAGTTGACACTGTTTTCACCTGGTAGTAGCAATGCCCAGTGGTGATAATGGCAATAGTTATCCCAGAAGAAATAACAGAAGCAGTGGTCGTAGTCTTTGGAGAAGTAGAAACACAAGTAGTGATACTATTAAGAGCATGACTAGGGGTAACAGAACTAGACGTGGTAGCTGTATGAATACCATTGGTAGTTCCACTGGCAACCTACTAATTATAGTGTAGCATATTTATAATTGAATATCATAAATTACATCCATCTTAGAATTTCAATTTACAATAGTTTTCTGAAGTACTTACTACACTCCAGGCACTGTTCTAAGGACTTTGCCATGTGTTAGCTCCATTAATTCTGACAATGACCCCATAAGGTTGGTCCTATTATTATTATGGCCTCTTTACAGCTGGGAGTACTAAGGTGTGATGAGACTGAACATATTTTCCCAAGGTCACAAAGCTGGGAGGTAGCAGACCAAGAGTGCAAACACAAGCACTGGCTCCAGGATCCCTACTTTTAACTACTCAGTCACGCTGCCCCAAACTGCGGTGGAACGTTAGACAAGGGAAGCAGCAGGATGGAAGCTGTGGTAGGAGGACTTCTGCAGACAGTATAAGGGAGGCCTTGGACACGTTTTTCGGAGGTTGAAATGATTCGGAGTCTTCTAGCTATGCATCAAACTGAATAGTCATTTTTAGTTCTAAATGTGCATGACTGTTGGGTTCTACATATTTAGTTGGAAACAAGAGTCCTGTTTTAAGACTTAAAAAGCAGCCTGTGCTGAAGCACTGGAGTGAGACAGGTGTACGTATCACCATCTTACTTTCTAATTTCTGATGCTTTGACAACACAGGGCCTGTCAACCCTGGAGGGACTGCCTCTCACAGAGTCAGCCAATTCCTAGAGGCAGTGGACAACTCCCACAAAGAGCACCTCTTAAATGTAAGCCAGCAACCCAGAGCCTATGCTCCCTGATGGGGCTCTCACTCTCCAGGCCACACCCCCTACCCTATCCCCTCAGGGGCAGATACCAGCCAACCAGGAACAGCTAGGGCCCCACACCCCACAGCCTGCTGACATTCCTCAAATTAGCCAGTCCTAACCACAATAAAGGCTCTTGCCCACATTTACACCCCCCTCTGCCTCCTGACTGGCCACAGTGCTTCCCTGAGTGGCCCTCCAGCGTGGCCTGCCATGCCTCCTGCTTTTAAGGGGACTCTAAATACAATAAACTTCCTCATGACAGTTGTATCCATGTCTGCAAGTCTTAACCCTACTTGACTAAAACAATCAGTGGGTACCTTTACAACAACAGGCTCAGTCCAGCTTTTTGGGATTTCAGCCGGCTCTGGGCCGCAGCTGGGCTACTGGGTACAGAGCCAGGGGCACGCTTTCTGGTGTGGGGTGTGGGGCAAGGATCACTGAGCACGGGGTAAAGCAGACCCATGTTTCCATTCCATTCGTGGAACTTTCTAGAAGTCGGGGAAATGGCAGGAACTCCTGACTTAGTGTCTGTGTAAAAATGAAGTAGAAAGTCCCTGTCCCTGTCCTTGTCTCAAGGCTACGGGGATGACTCAAAGGAGTGTGGAGGTGAAGTTCCTTCAGAGTGGTCTGTGAACTCACACCGTCATAAGCTGGATGAGCCTCTCCCCCATCTGTAGGGTACCAGGGCATCCCTGCACCAAAGGTCTTAGAGTGGTGTCAGTCTACAACAGCGTCTCTCCACCTTGGCACACTGACATTCTGAGCCGGCTAATCCCTGGTTATGGAGGCTGTCTTGTGTATCACAGGATCCTGGCAGCATCCCTGGACTCTACCCATAGAGCCTGTAGCATCCCCTTGCTGTGACAGCTGAAAATGTCTCCAGGCATTGCTAAATGTCCCCTGGGGGGCAAAGCTGTCCCGGGTACAAATTACTGATATAAAAAAGGGACAAGTTATTCTATCTATCTATCTATCTATCTATCTATCTATCTATCTATCTATCTATCTATCTATCTCCTTTCAATATGCTCTTCAGTTTGCAAGCCCAGATACCCCTGTGCAACACCAGGCCTCTAAGGAGTACGACTGGAAGATAGTTGCTTTAGTAGACAGCTCCCGGCTGCAGACTGCCAGAGAGAATTCAGAGCTCTGCTGTTGGTGAGTCTTATTCCCGCGATATATTTACCAACTGAGCTCATCTGTCCAGGATCCATCCACCTTCTCCATAATTTACCATCCTTTTAAAGTAGGCTTGTATCAAACCCACAGAAAGTGAGAACTGAAAGTTCCTTTGGGTCACCGAGTGGGTTTCATCGTGTGCCAGCTCGGGTTGCTGTGTGCAGAATAATGAGGCCGCCCTAAGCGTGGCTGGGAAGCAGGCCTTCACTGAGCAATGGTGTCTGTTGTGGCTGGGGGAGGGCTAGCCGGTAGAAAGTGCTTTGGGCGTTTATCAGTTCTTCCTTCTATAAATGAGTCAGCCTAGATCCAGGGTCCTCTCTGAATGAATGAAGATGGACCAAATTCTTCCAATGCGATGAACAGTGCCATTACTACCTCCATTTAGCAAATAACAAAACTAAAGCTTAAAACATTGAGTCCCCTGCCCTCAGTCCCATAGGTAATAAGAGGCAGAGCCAGGTTTTGATCCCATGGTCTTCTGATCCAAGACATAGCTCTGTCCATCATGCCAAAATGTCTCAAAATATCTCCTCTTTCTTCTGAGGCAACAAAATATTTTCCTCTATGCAAATAAAACACTACAGAGTAGTAACAAAAATTAGTGAGAACAAACTGATTTATTTTCAGAAAATAATATGGATGGATGGAAGAACAGACAGATGTTCATGGAAATAACAGTTTTGGAAACCAAGATGCAGACCCTGAGGGGAAAGCCACTCTAAACAAGTGACCATCTAGTTGAAGCATTTGCTCCTTCAAAGCCTTTTGCGGGACCGTGGAGCAGGGAGAGGAAAGAGAGGTGGTGAGAAAGCCGGGCGGGTGCCTGGATGGAAAGGGCCCAGGGGCTGCCTAAAGGCTTTGGCCGTCATCCCATAGACATCCAGGAGCCTGGACGGGGAGAGCAAAGGGAGCCGGAGAGAGACCAAGGCAGCTGTACAAGAATAAGTCAATTAAGACAAGTGCTCAAAACTTGGTTCTGTCCATTGAATGTAGAGTTTGGGCTCCTGGCACTTGGCACCAGCCAGGGGAGGTTCAAGTCCTTTGTTTCCCCTGCTTTTCCTGGCAGTGGAGAGGTGGGCTGCCGGTCTCCTCCCTGTCTGGACAGAAGGCAGGCCCCAAGGTGGGGTGGGTGGGAGGTCATCTGGTACAGTTCCATCTGCAACAGGCGGAGCAGCCACCCATGAACCCCTGAGGGGAGCCTCAGGGCTGTTGCTCAGGGAGCAAAGAAAGGTTCCAGGGGTACAGATAAAGGGAGGTCGGAAAACTCAGGTGGGCTGCTCCTGGGTTCCAGAAAAAAATCAATAAAAAACTGCTTGAGGCCAGAGGAAGCAAACTTTTTCCCCATGTCTGGCTGGGCAACAAGTGAACGGAGGGGGAAATGATGAGCTTTGGAACCAGGAAGACGTAGGGCCAACCACAGTTCTGTCACCAACTGTGTAAATATAGATCTTACCTCTTGACTTCCTCATCTGGATAACAATGAGACACCTCAGGAGCTGCTGAAGAACTAGCTATAGCAATATGTGAGAAATATTAGGGTGATGAAAAGCATGTAGCTAATCTTCAATAGTCAATTTTCCTTCCTTCCTTCCTTTAACATGTACTTGGGACCCCCCCAAATGGAACCTTGATGCCCCATAATAAGGCTCAGTTCAGCTTCCTGTCTGGCACTGCCCTCTTATCATTGCCAAGTTCTTCCTCTGAGAATACCCAAAGCTGGACTTGGCAAGCAGGGGATGGGTTGGGGCATAGTTTGGCTCTACTATAACCAACAGCATGACCTTGGGCAAGAAAGTACACTACGATGAGCCCCAGTTCTACGGAATGGTGAGAGGTATTCACATCTCAGCTCTGCCACTTGTGAGCTGTGTGGCTTTGGGTAAGACACTTCACCTCTCTGAGCCTCAGTTGCCTCAGTAGTTACTTGGTGGGGTTGTGGTAAGGATTCAATGCGTTTATACGGATGAACCTTAAACAGTGGCTGGCACCTTGTGCTCACACTATGTTAATGTTAAACATTGTTTTACCTGCATTGTAAGTGTTACTTCTTTACCTAAATCAGAGCGTCAGACGGGTGCTTTATCTGTGTTTTTTTACTGTGAAAAAGGATCTGGGTGGTTCTTGTAGTAGATCTAATATTTTCTCTGTAGCTTATTCATTTTGCCCTACTTCAGGTAAGTTTGATAAATATCGAGCAGAGATTATGTATCTGGGTATTTGGATCATCTACTATGTACCTGAATAAGTGCCCAGCGCTGGTCTACCTACCGCATGCTACTGTACTACTGTGTGTCTGTCTTTCACAGATCCTAATGTAGTTTGTAACTGTGTGTGTGTGTGTGTGTGTGTGTGTGTGTGTGTGTGTGTGTGTGTGTGTGTGTGTGACAGAGACAGAGAGAGAGGCCATGTGATGAACATCCGTCTCTCCCATTAGACTTTAAGCTCTACCTGGTCAGGACATATATCTGTTTTTTAATCACCACCATAGCCCAAGCACCTAATATAGAGTAGGCACTGAATAAATATTTGTAGAATGAATCAAGATACTGTCTGTGTTCTCTATGAGCCCAGAGTCTACAGGGAATGACAGGCAGGTGGACTCGTAATTTCAAGGTGATCTGGTAAGTGTAATGGTAGAAATACGCATGAAGTTTGTGGTTGCATGGATGAGAGAGGCACCTGGCCCTGCCTGGATAGAAGGAGTGGGCAGAGGGAACAGACATAACACCCGAGCTAAACTTTGAACAGAGTTGATGGCCAGCTGTGGAAAAGGATGTTCCAGGAGGAGAGACTGACATAAGCGAAGGCATGGAGGTGTGAATACGGACAGGATTAGGGCAGGTGGGGAACCACAGCAGTTTGCTGGGACTGCAATCTAAGTAGACAATGGAGAGGATGGGGTAGAAATGGGGGTGAGTGCTAGTTCACAGAGTACCTCGTGGGCCAAGCTTAAGTCCCACAGAACCAATCTAATGTATAAGCCAGCTTTGTATATCTGAGAAAAAAGTGACCAAGTCTCCAGATTTCATTTTTGCAAATTACACCGTCCTAGGTAAAATAAAATCTGGAGTTAAGACTTTGAATTCCTACTCTTTCACTTGTACCCATGTGGCTTTGGGTAAGCCGTATAACCTCTCTTAGCCTTAGTTTCGTCATCTCTCAGTTTTCTCATCTGGAGGATGGGGGATCTTATAGTTACCTTGATTAGGTGGTGGTGAGGATTAAATGAATTAACCCATCGGAAGTGCTGAGCATGTGCCTGGCACTTAGGAAGTGTGTGCTTAGAGACTTGCTATTACTATCAACCCCTTCTGAGTCTAGGCTGCACAGCTGTTGTCCATATGACAATGCCACCTTAGAAAATTTTCTCATGTCACCCTTCTAAGTTCCCTGAGAGAAGTGGTTCAAGACAGGCTCAGCTTAGGCTGAATTCTAAAGTAAGCAGTGCCTTAGAAAAGCTCATGTACAGATAGACACTGTAGGTCATATACACTCATTCTCAGATATCAGCCTCCCTCTCTTTCCCAGGGAAACGCAGCCAGACTGGGTCTGATCCAAAAGGAGCCATTTCAAAGCACAGTCCCGCTGCTGTGTTCGGCGTCAGCCCACTCCCCACCTCAGGAGGTTCTGGTCAGGGTGGGCTGGGAGATTCCTTAGACAATCTAATAGATTAGTTTCCAGTTTAGCATAACAGCCAGACAGATTTTCGCGGTGAAGTCATCCAAGTCAATTAAAAGGCATTTTTCCCTGCTGTGAGTTCAGAAGTCCCTTTGGTTCATTCCAGCTTTCTGGGATGTTTCATAATAGGTTCCACCCTGGGTTAATTAATAACCCTTGATTCCTACTGAAATGCAAAGGCTGAAACCCTGTGTGTAAGCACATCCGGGCTGGGCTGCTGGCAGGGCCAGGATAGACTGCGGGGCTCCGCTCATTAGGGAGCAGGCCAGGTCCCAGATGGCGGGGATGACAGCAGAGCTGGCAGCAAACGTAAAGAATGGCCAGGCAAAGGCTGGAGGTCAGAGCTGGAGAAGCAGTATGAGGAGGTCAGGAGTGGGCAGAGCAGGGAGATCACAAGCAGTCGCAGGAATCACAAGGCCAGAGAGGAGGGAGGTTGGGAGTAAGTTGAAGTGAGGGATGTGACATGGATCAGGGCGAGTGGCCGGGATTCAGGTGCTACATAAGATGCAGTTGGCAGTGGCTTGCTTTTACATGATGGCAGCTCAAATGCACCATGTGGGTCTGGTTCCATCCTATCTGTTTTAAGGAGAGTGGGTCAGCACTTCTCAAATACAAGTTACAGGTATGAGAATGCAGCTTAACAGGCTGAGAACACAGCAGCAAGAACATACATGAGTTCACTTCGAAGTTATGAAGGCTTTTCCCTGAACCTCATTTCCAAGCATAATATTCAAGCATTGGTTGCCTTTTCACCCAATCCAGAGCTGAGTTTCCCAGCCTCCAGTCTCCTGCCACCGCCATTCCTACCTGGTCCATTGTCTAAAACCACTATCAGCATGTACATCTTAAAAATGAAAATATCACATGACTCTGCGGCTTAAAAAGTGAAATAAGCATGCCTCCCCTGAGTCTGGGACCCAAGTTCTAGCTGCATGCCTTGCTACATAATGCCCACCTTGAGTAGTTTGTTCTCCACTTTTCCAGCATCATCTCCCACCACCCCTTCTCATGCACCGTATACTCTGGTCATTCTCCCCACAGGTAACGAGCTGAGATTTCAAGCACGCTCTTTGGCTGAGAGGTCTGCTGTGCGTATCTGCTCCTTTCTCGGCCTGACTCAGCTAATTCTCTCTCCCCACATCCCCATTTAGCATCAGCTTCTCTGTGAGGCCTTTCCTAAGAACATTCCAAAACAAAGATGATGATCCCTCTTCTGTGCTCCACTACTCTTTGGACACATCTCTATGACAGGCCTCCCCACAATGAGTCACAGTGACCACCAAACGTCTCTCCATCCACCCGAGGAGAACACATTGAATGTGAGGGGGCTGTGTCATTAAGGCCAAGTACATAACAGGTGCTCAAAAAGAGTTTTCTGGAACGAAGAAGCAGGTTGAGATAAGACAAGTTTTGTTTCTTTTTATCGTATATTCAAGAAGTTAAACAGCTTATTGAGTTCTCCTTTAGAATTTCCACTTAATTTCCACCAGCATCTCATTTATCCAATACTAATGAGGGCAGGGCAGAGGTTGATGTAGTGGGGCGGCAGTTAGAAAGGGTGGATTACCGAACATAATAGACAGAGGCTAAGGAACCATGAGCTGGACTTTCTAGTGCAAGAAGATGGACTTGATTTCGTCCCCAATGCTCCTTTCTTCTCACTGCAGATTAAGGTGCTGACAGGTGGTACAGCCACTCCAGGGAGGATGGCCCCAGAGGATCACCGACTGCCAAAGCAGTCCCGTGGCACTCAGAATCAGCAAGGCTCATCCAACCATGGTCTCCACATCCCCCACACACTGCCCTTGCTGTTCGGTGCCCTCCTTTGGCTATCAGCTGTTGCTCAGCACTCCATCCTAGACCAGCCTCCCTCCCGAAGAAGAAAGCCTCTTGCAGGTAAATGAGGAAAACATGGACTTCATGACCAGAGCATTAGATTAATTTGTTTGCTCTTAAAACCACCAGAAGGGACTAATGGCTTCTTCAAAGAAGACAAAAGGCAACATTGGCACGTGGGGAAATGTAGCGGGAAAAACAATGCCATGGGAGACGGGAGCCTGGTGGACTCCACACTTTGGACTCCAACAGTAATTTGGTGTTTGCCAGGTCTAGTCGCTTCCCCTCTCTGAGCCTCTGAGCTGTTAAACAAGGAGGTTGGATTAGATCAGCGGTCCCCAAGCTTTTTGGCAACAGGGTTTGGTTTTGTGGAAGACAATTATTCCACGGACCAAGGTGGGGGATATGATGATTCAAGTGCATTACATTGAGGCTCACCCCACCCCCCACCATGCTGTGCAGCCCAGTTCCTAACAGGCACAGACCAGTCCCAGTCCATAGACGGAAGGCTGGGGACTCCTGGATTAGATAACCTTCAAGGCCCTGTTCTGGCTCCATCCTTCTGTGACTGTACCATATTATCCATTCACTCACACACTCAGAAACACTGAATACCTTGACCAGAACCTGCACTGTCTGTCAGCATAGAAAAGTTAGAAGTTTACACCAAGTGCCAATGACCGTTATATGTCAATGGGAAATATGACTGGACATGTGTTAGTAAAAAATACATATTAAAATACACCATGAACTTTTGATATTTCTTATCTTCTCAACTATACAGCAAATTTCTTTAGAATGTGGATTATATCTTTTTCATTTCTGAATAATCCCAGAGACTGATACTTAGAAACTATTTAAGTGTGTTGAAGAATGTGAAGGTTGTCTTAAAAATAGCTGTAACACTTCTAGTGCACATTGTAAATTCTAGTAAATACTAGAGTGTTGAGTAAATACTAAATGTTGAGTGTTTTAAATGTGGTATTTTCTTTCATTCTCATAATATTATAGGTATTGTTATTATTATTATTATTATTATTATTATTATTATTATTATTATTATTATTATTAGGTGGGCCCAAAAGTCTGGTTTTTCTGTAAAATGAAAGATGTATTTTTCATTTTCACCAATAACTTTATTGACTTGTGTATTTTGAGTATGTCAGCTATCTCCCATTATTGGCTTCCAGTGTGTAGAGGCCAAGGTGCTGCTGAACGTCTTTCGATGCATAACAGAGCCCCACAACAAAGAATTATTTAGCTGAAGTGTCAGTAGTACCAAGAAACTTTGCAAAACACTTTTGACATTCGTGATCAGTCACAGCAGCTTCTCTACATGCTGCACAAATCTTTTCTGTGTATTTCAGTTGCATTTTTACCTTTCTTGAAATAGTAAAGCCCAATATGCCAAAATGTTGTGTATTTTCTTCCATCTTTAATATTAAAATGGCTGCACAAAAATTCACCAATCTTGATGTTTTTTTATATGCACACTGATATGACAGCTGTCACAATACAACCTAAGAAAATTGTTTCAGACGAAGTTAAAGACAACTAAGCACTACTAGAGCCACTGTACAGAAAAAACAAATGGACTTTTTAGCCAACCCAATACTATTATTATTTTAATTTTACATATGAGGAAACTGAGGCACAGAGAAGTGAAATTACTCAGGAAGTGGCAGAGCCAAGATTCAAATCCCAGTGGTCTGGCTCCACAGTCTGAGCTATTACACTATTCATGTAATCTGAGGACATACAGTTACACCTAAAGACAAACAGTGAGTATTTACCCTCCGGGGAAACAGAACAAATAGCACAGTTAACAGGGGGGCTGGCAGCAATGTGCCAGAAACATTAAATACTGAGTAAGAGCCATTCAGAGGAGCCTTTTGCTTAAAGAATGTCTCACAAGAATTTGTAATTTTTCAGTAGCTCAAAAGAGCAGAGTGAGGTAGAAGAAGACAGTGGAATTGCAGATTCAAGCAACCTAAGGAAGAGGGAAGAGGTAAAAGCTCAATATAGACAAATTCAAGGCCAACATACACACAGATGGATCTACATGGTTACAAACCATACACCTGGAATCAGCTGAACCTGGGTTCCAGTTACAGCTTCCCCCCATTCTTACTTGCTGTAGGACCCTGCCTGGGCAATTTATTTAAGCTCTCTGAGCCTCAGTTTCCTCCACAATAGGCATACTGTGTGTGTTAACTGAGTTCATGCATAGGAATCACTCAACATGGCACCTAGCACACAGTACGTGTTCAATAAAAGCTTCCTGCCACCACCATTACCATTGTTTCTCCACTTCTCTATTGTCTTCTTGAAGTAGTGAGCCTAAAAATAGATCCAGGATGGTGATAAAACCCCATTAATCAATGCCATGGGTGAGAGAAACACTTGCTCCTCTAATGAGTTATGTTTCAGCTAATCCACCCTAGTGGCCCACCTGCTTTTTTTATTCCCCCAGCTGGTTCTTAGATTTGAAAAGAAAAAGGCTTCCATGGAGACCTGCACGCTTTTAAAAATAATACAAAACAGAATGTCTGAGGTCAGGGTAAGCCAAGCCAAACAAATAAATCTTGCAGGATTGTGTTAACAAAACAAGGCTTAGTGGATCAGAGCGGGTAGAGTTCTGTCGGACTCAGCCCTGCAGAGAAACGCCAGGCTCTGGTGAATTTCAAACACAAGGAGGTCATGTAGAAAGATAGAGTTATGGAGCACTTCAGAATTCAGCATCAATACTTGGGCCGCATCCAGGAGAGCGTCCTGCACAGGATGGACTCCAGAACCATGGGTCATGGAGAGTCCTAGGAATCTAGATCAGAAGACTTATAGATCATCTACACAACCTCAACGGAGGTAATCTGGCAAAGTCTATCAGAATTATAAATGTCCTCGGAGGTAGACTCAGAGAAGGACATTAGGGAGTGCTCTCGGGAAAGGGGAGGAAGCAGAGGGAAAGGTCAGGCTGCACTGCCATCTGTGTGGAGGCCTCTGCCAACTCAAGAAAAAGCTCTGAAGCTCGGATGGTCATTCACAATTGTCCCAAATTGGGGTCAAGGGGCTAGGTCTCTGCACTCTGTGCCAGCCAGTCATTCCATATAGCTTCCCCCTTGGGAAGCTATATTCACCTGAGTGAGCCACTCCTGAAAGCGGGCTGCCCACAGCGGGCTGCCTGCTACGGGAATCCTGCAGCTGGGGGAAAGTTCTTCATTCCTCGAGGTGTGTTACAATACTCACTACATGCAATACTTTTGGAACTAGTTGCTGTATTTCTCGAAGAGACACTTATGGTGGTTCAGCCCACAGGCAGATAAAACCTGGGTCCAAATCCCTCCTCTGTCACTCATTGTGTTTAACCTCTCTGAGTCTCAGTTTTTTCATCTGCCAAGTGGGGAGAGTCATAGTACCCACCTCAAAGAGGCTGAAATTAAGAGCATGTACGCAAAGTGATGTATCTAATGCATTTGGTTTTTGTTCTTGATGTCTGCAACAATGGCAGAAAAATGTAGTAGATAAGAGGAAGGCTCTGAAGTCAGACTGCCTGGGCTTATAAAAAGGCTTCTGCCAGTTATATGTCGGTAACCTGGGAGATCCACTTATTTCCTCTGAGCCTCAGTTTTTGTAGCATAGAGGCAATGCCAGTGCCCATAACAACAATAAAAACTATTAAGCCTTATTTTGTAAGTACAGTCAAACCTGGGTTCTCGAACATTTCCCATCTCGAATAAGTCAGTTCTCAACCAAGTTGTTCACTGAAACAATGTCTCAGTTGTCGATCAAAACTTTGGCTTTGGACCTGCCAACACTTCATGCTGATACAGTGGAACTTGGATTCTCAAACTTAATTTGTTCAATTTGGAATTGAAGAGGTAGAAAAAGAAAGAATGAAAGACATTCCTATTTCACTAATCAAGGAAATACTTGGTAAATGGGGAGAAATGTGAAGTTTCATTGAGAAATATCACCCTGACACACAAGTAGCAAACCGTGTGGCAAGCTTGTTCAATGACAATGCAGTGTTTCAGTTCCTGCAAGTGTTAAAATGCAGGCGACACCAAACATCACTGGATAGGTTTTAGTGAGGCAGAGGCCCGGCGAGCTTAAGGCAAGTTCTAGTGGAGCAAAGATACAAAAGAGAGAAAGAACCCCATAAGAACGAGCTACCTGTCATGTTTATGGAAGGCAACTCCCCTTCCAAACAGTAATCCCCATCCATTCCACCTCTTCATATTCAGGCATCAATAGCTCTCAACACTAAAGGTAAGTTCTAGTGTGTACATAAATTTTCATTTTTACCACACATTTTACTTCCATTTTGTTAAATTTTCATTTGCACTTCATGTCCTTTTTGTTGTTACAGTATTTATAGATTAAACAGTACATTTGACAGGTATTGTACATAAGAAATGTTAAAACAGGAAATCATTTGGGGGGTCTGAAATGGATTAATTTAATTTACATTATCTCTAATGAAAAAAAATGATTCTGTTTTCAAATAAATCTCTTCTTGAACAGCCTTCTAGAATGAATCAAGTTCGAGAACCAAGGTTCAACTGTACTCCACAGATGATGGCTGTTACTATTTTCAACCACTCACTCAGGGGTGGATATTTGCAAAGAGTAGACTGGGTCCCATCAGAAACTTCTCTTTTTCTGGACTACCTAACCCCAGATCCTCACAATGACCTTCTTGCTCACAGATGACCGTCCTCTCGCTCCAATCACTCTCTTTGGAAGGCATTCTAGGTTACTATTACCCCTTACAGTGTGACACTCAGCTGGGTCTCTCACTAGAGTCTGACCAGCACAGTGTGTGAGTGTGTGCATGCGTGTGGGTGTGTGCCATCACCTTCCTGTATTCTAAATGCTGTCCTCTGATTATGCAACCTGAAGTAGCATGATGTTTGGGGGTATTAACAACCTAGATTATTAAGCACTTAATCTGTGTGTTGGAAACTATGCTAAGCATAGTATGTATACTAACTCATTGAATCTACATGATAACTCTAGGGGGTAGAAATTATATATTTTTACAGATTTTATTTATTTATTAAAAATAATTATCCTCATTTTGTACATAAGAAAACAGAAGCTTAGAGATATTATATGCATAAGTGGAAGGTCAGCACAGCTAAAACATGGTGGAACTCAGATTCTATCTCTAGTTATCTTACTCTGGAGCCACAATGTTAACTGTGAATAGAGTCTACACCACACTAGCTCCCACGAATATTATTAAATTTACTCAACTCAAATCTTAGGTCTTTTTCTTTATACGATTTTAACAAACTAAGGCTTCCTACTCCTGCTCCTCTTTAGCTAAGTTTTTAAACATCACCTTATAGCATAACCTCATCCAATTTGATTGCATCAAATCTAATCCAGTATATTCTCTCTCCCATTCAGCTTCAAGTCATTGGCAAATGTAATTTGATAAATTGCTGCTAAGGAGGAGGAGTAGAGCAAAGCCAAGGGCAGAGCTCTTTGGCAAGTTGTTAGACAAATTTCTCTCAAGGTGTATTTCTATCACACTGTCATTTCCCAATGGGGGTAATGTTTGACCTGTTACCATTCCACCAAACTGAATGAACATCCAACTTCCATTTCTCTATCTTATTGATGATTATTTCTTGAAATATTACATAGTGTTTAGGGTCAGTATCTACTGCTAAGATTCATTAATTCATTCTATGAAAGGTTGCCCCAGGAAGAATTGTGGATGGGTATAAAAAATATATATATATATATGTACATGATGGTCTTGAGTGTTAAAAATATTTAAGGGAAAAAAATACCACTTTTGCTTCCAGGACTCCAACCAACAGCCTTCCCTGGGATTAACACACATCTATCTAACCTCGTCTCAACCCCGGATCTCAGAAGGACAGGGCTCAAAAGGAACCACTGTCATTCATGCAGAAGAGGATTCGTAGAAGGACTTTTGCCTTTCTCTTCATGTGCTGGAACAAGGCACTGTCGTTCCTTATGCTTTAGCACCTGTAGTAACACTGAGGAAAGACTGACCATGGTAATGTCAGCCCTTTTTATTAAAGAAGAATGAAACCCAAGGCCTGTCTCATTAGCCCTGGTCCACTAGTCATGCAGAACTGTGAGCCTACTTGATATTAATCCATTCATCAACCTCATCACTAGTCCCACAGAGGGGGGACTTGTACCCTTTGCCTCAAATATAAACAGAGGAGAGCTGGACATGCCAAGCACCCTGGCCAGAACCTCTCACACCCTACTAGGACACCGCTGTGAGGCCCCGCAGAGCCAGCAGAGCACTCTGGGTAATGGAATGCAACACTATGCAGTTCCCCCACTGGCCTCCTCAGGGTGTCTTGATTTCTGGCTCTGCAAGAGCTGAGGCAAGCAGTTTTTGAAATGGGGGAAAAGGGTGGAGAGAAGGGGCGGAGGCTTTCTCTAGGCCAACCACAACTAACTCATTCACTCTGTCCAGCAAAACCCAGACAGTGCAATTATCTGGTTAATTTGGCCTTTAGTTGGGAGACAGACTTCCAAAATGTGAGGCCAGCTCAGACTAAACAGTGGCTTCCATCCTGAGGCTTCTCCCAAGCGCTAGAGGATGCATATGAGATTCCTGGGGATTGCTTATGTGACCCACCCATGGATCCAGATGGGAAAAAGACAAACAATTCAGACTCTAAAATGGGGTTTAGGAAGGCATGTCTTCCAAGGAAAAATGTCAAGATTATCTGCTAATTGGTCTCCTAGCTAATTTGTCTGCTGGCTTCCAAGGAGGGGAACGGCTGGAAGTCAGGAAAACTATGTTTTCCAGTGTGACTATAGCCCTCACAGACTGGCCATGTGTCCCCAGAGCCCCAGGGTGAGTTATTCTTAGGGAAATTCCCTTGGATGCTCCTGCTCATAGGTGTTGTGCCTGTAAGTTAGGCCAGGAGGCACTGACATAAAAGGGTAAAATTAAAACATGTCTCTGGGGTTTTCACAAATGGAATGAGACAAGGAGAACTAAGCTGACAACGGAGCATTTACCAGATGGTTTATGGAAGACTCAGATTTTTGAAGGGAGATTAGAGAGCAGTGATTTATCTCCCTTGGAAACTGACAAACAGCCTGGAATCTGCGGAATCTATAAATTATTATTCAGCAAATATTTGCTTCAGTTCTAGTATGTGCCAGGCCCTGTGCTACACAGAATGAGAGCTAAACAGCAATGGCCCCTACCGTCATGCAAATAATCCCACATCCAAACATGTGGTTAAAAACTCAGATAAGGACCAGGAAGAGCTGGGGTGCTATGAAAGGGAAAACTCAGGTGACAGCCAGGAATGTAAAGCTGGGGTTACCCGATTGAGATTGGGGTGTGAGGGCTCAAGAAGGAGTCTTTGAGGAAGGGATTTGAAAGTTAATGCTTTTAAGAATCTAATTTGCCTTTTAAGAAGAATCCCTCTGGCTTTAGTACAAAATATAAATTGGAAGTGGGTGAAAAGATGGAGTTGGAGGCTACTGACTAGGAAGATTATGGATGAGAGTTGATGATGGTGGTTCAACCAAGGATCCAGGCAATGGGGATGCAGAGAAGCGGACAGACCAGGAAGGTTTGCTATATGGAGTCAACAGGATCTGGTAATTGAATGGGTGTAGTGGCAGAAAGAGAGGGAGGAATCCAGAAGACCACGAGGTTTCTGGCTAAGGTGGAAGGGAGATGGCGGCATTCTTCACTGAGAGAGGAAACTTGGGACAATGAGCAAGTTGAGGTCAGGGGAACATGATGTGTCCTGTTTTGGAGGCAACTGCCCTGGACTCTCCACCATCCCATGCCCTGTACTTCTGGTCTCTTTGCCTTCTTGGCTCGCACTGCTTCCAGCTCATATACTCTTTGTGTTGCCTCCACTTGTTGACAGCATATCCATCCTTCAAGATCCACTTCAAACACCACCGTCTCCTTGAAGCCATTTGACTCCCTCAATGAATGTGGCCTCCGCTGCCCATAGTGGTCAGTTTGGACCTCTCTCTCCTGGATTCCACCTGTGTGGAGGTTCTGTGAAGACTTACCTTGCCTGCTTTTCTAGACCACAGGCTTTTTGGGACAGAGCCTCTGCTTCTACATCCTCATTTCCCACATTAACGAGCTAGCATACAAGATGTGTGACAAATACTTGTTAAGTGAACAAAAATAACCTGCTCTTTGCCATGGAAGGAAAACCAGTAGACATTGGACAGACTTGAAAGCCACAGGGTCACATTGAAATGCAAGCTGTAGGTGTTTTCAAATGAAGCCAACTCAAATTTGATGCTCAGAAAGGCTTTCTGTTCCTCCAACACAGCAAACTCAAAGAGCGCTGGAAAAGTCCACCCTTCTACTTTTTCATTGCACTTTTCTGAGTTCATCATACAGCAGGGACCTTTCCTATCTTATTAACTGTTTGTCTTTGATGATGATGATGATGATGATGATTATGATAAAAGGGTAACATTTACTAGGTGTTGGTATGTGCCTGGAACTGTTCTAAGTATTTTTCATGCTCTAACTCAGATGATCCTCACAACTACCCCGTTGGGTTGATGCTATCATCACCCAATTGTACACGAAGAAAATGAGCTGCAGAGAGCTCTAGTATTACTCCACCAAAGTCACAGTTATTTGGGATTTGAACCTCGAATCTGGCTCCAGAGCCCATGCTCTGACATGCTAAAGCCAAGCACTGGGTAGGTCTCCAACAAGCATTCACTGAGTACATGGGAGGAGCCCTGGATCTGGAACCATATTCTGCCCCTGACTTCCTATGTAGCCTCAGGCAAGTCATGTTTCTTTCCCTCATAAAATGAGGGAACTAGATGTTGATATTAATGCTAATAATCAGAGCCAATATTTGTAATTCTAATCTCCTTTGAAGTTCTAAATAATTTAATCCCAAAAATGATTCAAAGCAATAATATAAGAGAAAGATGATACAAAGAGATTAAGCCACCTGCCCAATACCCAGAAAATGAGGGAGCCAGGATTCAAACTCACTGTGCTCTCAGCCCAAGTAGTTCCATACGTGGGGCACCATGGCAGGCATGTGGGGAGGTGGAATAATGGGGCAGATGGCCTTTGGGGCTCCTCACACCCGTTTCCATCAGAGAAGCTCTACTTGTCTCTATTTTGTAGAATGAGCTCCTACTTGAGATCACCTTTGAAAGAAGGTTCTGCTGCTAACACAAAAAGATTGAAAACCACTGGACTAAATAATTCTAGAATTTAATGAGACTCCCAACACAAGCCAGAATTTTTCTGGTAATCTTGGCTCATTATAACCACATAGATTGGGGGTCAAGGTTGCTCCTAGGAATGGCGCCAGCTGTAGAAAAGGTTAGGGCGATAGTGCTAAAGACTCTGCTCCAACCTACCTGCTCCACTCGGATCTCGATCTCTCCATTTGCCTTCTTTCCATGGAAATACTTGGCCCTGTGAAGAAAAAGAAGAAGTCTCTGAGTAAGGATGCAGACTGCTTTTCTCTTTTCTCCCTTCTCCCAAAGATCTCATCACCCCCCGACATGTCACCCCCGGAGGTGCGTATCCAGACCCCTCCTCTACAGAACTGCTCTCGCCTCCCACTTTGGCCGCTTCATTTCCTCACTATTTATACGCATCATGTGGGAGAGGGGGAAGAACACTGGATGGGAGGACGGGAGACTCAGGTTCTCATTCAGCCAAGGTGCTTGACCTTCCTGAGTCTGTTTTATCCTCTCTGAAAGGATGAAATTCCTACCTGCATGATATATATATATATATATATATAAATTTTAAGGGTCAAATGAGATAAAGGATCCTACATAAATAAATAGTGCAGAATTATTTTATTGAGTTACACCCCATAAACTTCATAAAGGACATTAAATTAATCTATCCACCTACTAATTTCTCTATTTGTCCATCTGTCCTATAAAGTAGACTTTACTTGTTCCTTTGTCCTTCCATCCATTCGTCCATCTGCCCATCAACCATCCATTCGTCCATCAACCATCCATCCATCCATCCACCCACCATCTTTCCTCTATACCCCTGCTCTGACTTCCTATTATCAATAAATGGCATTCCATCTGCTCATTACTCAAGGCAGAAACATGGACATCATTCTTCTTACCTCTTTCTCTCTCCCTATCCCCAGATTCTACATTCTAATTATTTAAGTCCACCCACTTGCCCACTTTTCTTCAAAAGCACCCTAGTCTTGGCCTCCTTCAACTGTCTTCTCATATAGATCTTCTTGTCATGCCCCACTTTTCTCTCACAGCACTTTATACAATTGTAATGAGTAACTGTGTTTAGCATCTGTGTCCCACTACACTATAGCACAGTTCCTTGAGGTCAGGAACAATCAACCTTATTCATCATTCTATTCCCATTAGCTACCAGCATGCTTTATATGCAGTGTGAGCTCAATTAACGCCTGTTGAAAGAATGAATGATTGAAGAGCTAGATTAAAAAAAAACACTCTTGTTTTCTGTGCTATTCGCTTTAACCTATGGTCTTTCTCATTAAATGCTTACAACCACCACAAGGCAGGCATTTCTATTTCCTATAGACAAGGACACTGAAAACCAGAGAGAAGAAATACTTTGCCGAAGTGGTTTGAGTCCTGTCCTTCTAATTCCATACCTATGTTTTTGCTCACACCTGAAAAATAGCAGTGAATGTTAGGCTGCTCCTGGGTTTAGATGTCCTCCCACAAAGCAAATGCAGCAAAAGTTTCCATTTGCTTTTTTAAACTGTGAATGAAGCAAATAGTTCTCAGTTACTTGCTGCAATCTGAACACTGTGTTAACAAACATTTCCATAAACCTTTTCTGGGGCAGAGACAGCTCTTTGACCCCAACACCCATTTTCTTCTTTTCCCACAGACAGAGAGTTTACAGACTGGTGCTCAAAAATATGTACATCCCAACTCTCCATTCAGCTAGGTATGTATGGCCATGAGATTGAGTCCTAAAGAATAACTCGTAATCATGATATCCAAGAATCTTCTTAGCTTCTTCTTCCATTCTTTTCCCTGGAACAGCAATGTTGCCATGTATTGGGGTTTTGTTTTGTTTTGTTTTGTTTTCATCCTTTCATTTGTGAAGGAAAGAATTTTCTACAAATTCTCCGACCCAGCTTCAGTCTGTCTGCTTCCAAAGTCTGTCTACACTTACCCACTGCCAGTGGAGTTCCTCTCTTTCCAATACTACCTGCATCACTGACTGATGGTTCTCATATTATTAACACCCCTTTTTCCTACAATGTTCACAGGCTTAGATGCCAACGAGGCAGCATTTTAGTGAGATAGGAGCTGCTGATGTGAACTGAAAGCAAGATTTTGTGTTTTATTTCTCCCAGGATGGTCTTAGACAAAATATGTGTAAACTCGGCTAGTGAAAAGGGAACTTTTTCACATAATTTGTGGATTTTATCACAGATCCACAAAACGTAGTGTCAGCAAACTCCAGACACTGGGATAAGCCCATCCTTAATGTTTTGTGGGGCCTGGGGCAAAAGAATAAATGGAGGCGTATATCTCGCTTAAAAATGATATCTAAAACTAGCAAACATTTAAATAAAACACATATGTCTTCCCTCCTCAATAAGTGCAATTTTATAATTTTCCAGAAGGGCCGTAATTTAGACTTCTCAGAATTCTTGGATTTCTACTAGAACATGGCAATATGGGAGCTGCGATCGCTTGGTCCCCATGGACATCCTAATTTTCCTTTCACCCTCCTCTATGTCCTGCAGATGTTGGGGCTTCCTGTGCAGGCTTATGGATGGCCCAGGCCTCATGGCCCATCTTTATTTCCTTGCCCATGGCCCCATCAACAGTTGTCCCTTGGCCATGACATGGGAGGATGGACCAGAGAATTGGCCTATATAGGCCCCGGAATTAGGTCTGGTCCCTTTGGGTAGGGTTGGGCATGGTCCTAAGGGTGCAATTTGCAGGGCCCTCCTCTGCTGTCATTCCTGACTTAGGTCAAGGGTTCCTCTAGTTTGGGTTTAATAGAAGTACTGGGTGAGCCTAGGGCCCCAGGATGGTAACTCATGAATACAGGTACTGCTATATTGAAAAAAGCATAGATTTGGAATCGGACAGGCTTGGGCAAAATCTTAGCTCTACTACTCACTCACCACATGTTCCAAGACAAGGTACTTAATCCCTCTAGGTCCTAGTTTCCTCATCTGTCAAGTGGTAATAACACCTACCAGCCAAGGCTGTGGTGAGAAATCCACTTGATCTTTTCTGTCACAGGGCACTAGAGTGTAGTGGACTCCGGGCTGGACTGCCTGGATGCAATCCCAGCTCCATCGCTCACTTGCTTGTAACTTGGGTTACTCACTCAGACTCCCTGTGCCTCAGTTTCCATATCTGGGAAACAGAGATATTCCTAGTCGCTCTCACACAGGGTGGTTGTGAGGATTAAGCAAGACAAGACACAGAAAGCACTCAGAACAGTTCCTGGCATGTCATAAGCTCCCAAGCATAGAGCCCAGAGCCTGGAAAGGAGTCAGCAGCAACAACGAAGAACTATAGAGTGTTTACTCTGTGCCTAGGGCTGCCGTGTGCTCTTACCTTCGTGGAGGCTGCAAGCAGAATTACTATTCACCTCACTTTGATTCGTCCCATTGGTGCAGTAAGTGATGGATGGTGATGAAAATAATAAATAATAAAAAATAATAAATATACCTTGATATATAAGGCCTTAAGCCCCTTCACAACCCTCCTCCTATTTGACCCTAATGTCGACCCTGTGAGGTGGTCGGGCAGTTACAGTCCCTACATGGTCTGGCTGGAGAAGTCCCTGTTCCAAGTCTCACGACATCCCCAAGTGGCAACAGTGAATGACACCTTATGCGTTAAAAATTGGGAGGACTCAGTCCAGACCCTGTGGGTCCTTCATGATCTGGACCCTGCGGACCTACAGCCCATTTCTCCTCCGCTTTTCTCCCCACCACACAGACATGCTTGACTTTCCACTCTGCCTTAAACATGTCCTGTGCTTTCAGGACTCTGAGCCTTCACACGTGTGTTCTCCCTGACCAGGATGGCTTTCTTCTCTTCTCCGTGTGGCTGCCTTTTCCTATCAAGTTTTCCTTGAGAGCAACGCCCCCGCCCCCTGCACCAGCGAGGCTGGGTTAGGTGTCCCTTTTCTGGGTTCCCACAGAGTGCTGTACCCAACCACTATAATACATATCATCCTGTTTTGTAATTATATATTATTTGTCTTCCCCTCCCCCCCACACTTAGTCTGTGAGAGCCTGGAAACCTGAAACTGTGTCTCAACGCTCACTGAATCTTCAGTATCCGGCACAAAGTGCCAGGGCACAAGGCACATGTTTAACAAATGTTTGCTGACGAGGTAAATGAATAACGTCTTCCAGGGATAGGGTATCCAGTCCTTGAGACACGTTACCGCCATCTACTGGTACACTGTTGCAATACACTTAGGAATCCACACCAAGACGCAGGGTCAGATTGTGCAGCCTCCAACCTGCGCAACTGGCAGCCCTTGACTTCATTCTAACCTGGAACCCGGAACACTTTGTACTACGCCAATACCACCCAGGTCGCTCCGGCCTTCAAAGGCCTCACCTTCCCGGGAGAAACACTTGTTTTGCCCATCTCTGGGGTTTTTCCTGCAGGGCCTGGCAGACAAACGCAAGGCTGAAGCGGAGGGTCAGGCGGTCCATCCCCCTGCCTGGCCGGGAGTCAGAAGTCTGTCTCCTGACAGGCCACACAGACTGCTGCCTCCTTGCCGGAGGCTCATTCAGGCCTGAGCTGCCTCTGAACAGTTCTGTCTGGCAGCAGGAAAGGTAGGGATGGTGTGGAATGCTAGATGCCCTGGGGGCTGGAGTTGCTGCCTCTGTAATTGCCTGGCCAGTTTGACCTCAGGTAAAATGCATGGCCCTGCAGTGCTGAGGACTCTGTCTCCCTCAAGCAGATCTCTTCCTGATGTCCTAATAATGTTTATTCTCATAACGGGGCTCCCCAAATACCCCGGCCAATCAGTCAAGTCCCTGGTCTTGGGAAAGAGGTGGGGGCGGCTCTTCATTCTACCAAGCTTCCATCTCTGTGGGTGGTCTCATATTTTACTGCCACATCAGAGGCACCAGGAAGGAGAATATTATAAAACTGGTGCTGCCTGGGGTGGGAAATTTCTATCTGGGGAGGCGGGATGTGGTGTGAGAGAAAGATTTATGAGCAGCGGGTACCTAGTCTTTCTCAGCGGCAGCAGGCGCAGAAGGAAGAGAATGAGCATAAACAGGATCCACCTGTGTCCAAGCAGCTCCCTTCCAATAAATCCATCTGGGACGTAGAGTCGAGGTCTAGCCCTCGGCATTGCCCTTCCTAGGGAGGACAGGCCAGGAACATTCTGTCTCAGGCACAGCCACCTTCCCACAGGTCACCCCTGTTATGGAGGCGGGGGGGGGGGGGGGGGGGGGGGGGGAGGGGCAGCCCTGCAGGAATCCAGTTCCATTAAGGTATTCTCCTGTTTCTACTGCAGCACATCAGCTGCTCATTTGCAGCCTGGGCAGAAGCAGGGCAGATGGACCACGCAGAACACTGAAGGTAGACCCACACGAGGCTTTCCCAGTTAGCAAGACAGGGAGAGTCACATAGCAGTTTGGCTGAATGGAGACGTGGCCAAAGCAGGACCTTTGAACGCAGAAGTCTAATTCAGAGAACACTTCTCTAATTTCAGAGATGTCTAATCCAGAATAGCTAGCCCTCCTGGCCCCTTCCCACTACCAGAGGGGACCCTCCAATGATGGGGCAGCCTCTGCATATCTCCTTTTAACTTGAGGGCTCCAGGGGGTTCGGAAGGGGAGGGACCCTCTGGGGGTAACAGTCCCCTTGCACCTGTACAGGGACCTACGAGGAACTGAGACCTGCTAGGGTCCCAAGCCACAGGATGTAACAAACATCCCCTCATTGGCTTGTGACAACAATAGGGAAGGAGAGTTTTGTGGATAGGTTGGGTCACAACTTACATCATCTCTTCACTCCCTCATTTTATCACTATTTACTGAGGCTGGTATGGACTGGGCATCCTATGAAGCAGGAAGGGAAAGGCTGATACAGTTCCTGCTCTTGTGGAGCTAACATGCTCTTGGAAAAGCCCTAAAACTAAGCCGGTGAAAAAGAAACGGCACGAGATGTGAGTAGGATCCAGAGTGACAGAGAATACATGCAGGGAGCAGCGGGGAGCTGACTTAGTTGGCTGGGGAAGGTTTTTTTGGAAGACACTTAACACACTTTCATTGACCACCCACTCTATGCCAGAGCCTGTAGGCTCCAAGGAAATAAGGATGAAGACAGCATAACCAGAGGGAGAGACACATTAATGGATGATGATCACACAGGGCATTAGCCCAGAAATTCAGGCCTGCCCAAAGAAGGGGATCCTGACCCAGTTCGAGAGCCAGGGGCTGCTTCCCTAGTGAGTGACCAGTTCAGTCATCAATCCATCCTGTGTATGGTACCTATTCTTTGCTAGGGCCAATGCCAGGGCCAAGGGCTTCAAAGTTGAACGTGGGAGGGTCTGAATGCGTGTGTATGCATGAGAACAAAGAGGGAGAAAAGACTTAGGTAGATGCTGTGGGCACACGAGGAGGGTGATGAATTTTCCTGGGGCATATCCCTAAATGGGCAGGAAAAATGAGCAACAGGCATGGAGTGGAAGGTCCAGATTTGAGTTGGCAGCTCTGGCACTGGCTGCATGATTTTTGGACCAGCCTCTACTTCCTCATCTGTAGAATGGGGATAGGAAAATCTACTCAGGGGGTTGTCATGAAGATTACATGAGGATGCAGACTGGAAGGCTAGCTAGCCTGCGTTCTGCTCACCGTGAGCTATCAGGGTGGCACTTTCCCTCTCCACGTAAAGGGCTACATGGGCACTGCCAGCACTAGAGACAGACCCAGGTCGTATTCAGCTCTGCTATTTATTTCCTAGTGCTGCCTCAGACAAAGCCAACTGCCTCGAGTCACAGTTTCATTTGTAAACATAAGAACATTACTAAGTCGCCACGGGGCCCCCATGAATGACAACCCTGACACATGGCAGGTGTTTAATGTTCATCTCTTTCCCTCCCGTCCTTCAATAGCATAGGTGGAGGGCTGAGGTCGGCTGGGTGTGTCCTCGGGGAAGAAAAGAGTCATTTTCTCTCTCCAAGAGGAAGAAGGTGGCAGTATCTTTCTTACTCTGAACAGAACTCCTGCTTCATGTCTGGCATGATGGAAACCTGCACGGACGCTCCCTGGCACAGGCCTTTAGGATAAACAAAGTCATCAGTCACCCACTTACTGGGACTGCAGAGATGGGCTAGAACGTCAGCTCCCAGCCCTCACCCCTCTCCTCTCCAATGACACAACACCAGGTTGCCCTCATTCCCACAGATACCTGAAAGTCTGCAATCTTCATTCCACCAAGAAGGTTAACATTTAGAAGGCTAAACTGTTCCCTCAGCAAACATTTACTGAACTACTAAGAACCCAACCAGGGGAAGTTCCCATGGGAAAGGTAATACACTAGGTAATTCATACCAAGGTGCTAGTGACTAATACACAGTCATTCCAGAAAAGGGGTATGGATGGGACATAGAGGGTGAGAAGATGAGGACCCTGAGGATACTTAGTGCACAGAAGACTGAAAGGACTTATCTTCCCTCCCTCCTCCTTCTTCCCTCCCTCCACTTCTCCATCCATCTACTTCTCCATATATTCACACATCCTTCCATCCATCCCCTTATCCATTCATTCATCTATCCATCCATCCATGGTCTGCTCTGTGCTCAGCACTGTGCCAGTCCCTGGGAACTGCATTGAACGAAACAGTCGCTCTGCCGTCCTGGAACCTACAGTCTAGCCAGGAGACAGGCCCAGAAGAGGAGCTGGAATGCCTATTTGCCATGACTCTTGTCTTTGTCAGAAGTTGCCAACTAGAAAACCTCATGAAGTTCAAAGTCCTATTTTATGGGACTTAAATTATATATTTTAATTTTGAAATAGAAAATTCATGTAAAAAATTCAGATTCCTGGCTTCCTTTGAAAATCAACAATGGCAGCATTAGGCCCTTATTCCCACATGGTAGAAATGTGCTGAGTGGACCCCAGCTGCTGCCTTCAAAGGGGACATCAATTCTCATGCCTGATACAGTCCCCACTGCTCCCTGTCATCTCATTGAAGCTGAAACCAAGGGGTAGATACATTTTTCATACTGCTTGTGCTGTTGGTTTCCTGATAGCAAGCAAACATTTCTCTGTGCCTATCCCTTTTCCTACCACCTGTCCCTTCACTCACCGACTGGCTTGTATCCTGTGAGCAGCTGCACAGGCAACCCTTAATTTAACTAATTCCATTCTGAAGATGGCAATTAGCTTGGTGCAAATCTTCAGGAAACACAGCCCCCTGCCCTTCCTGCACACCCAGGGTGGGAGGTGAAGAAAATGGACACCGAGCACCAGCCCCTCTCTTGCCATCTCAGACAGCCTCCCTCCTGCTGGGGAAACATGTCCCAGGCAGGCTTGCACAGGCCCCAGGAGAAGAGACGATCTGTAACAAGGCTGGCATCTGCCCAGGGACCTGCATCCCCCAGGGCAAGGCTGTGATGGGCAGGGTGAAAATCTGCAGGAACAAGAACAGCTATTACCAAGAAAGCCCATGGACCGTGAGGGACTCCTTCAAAAGAAGAGCATTCTGAGGGCCTGGGCGAGAAAACCACATTTTGGAGGACCAGGACAGACCCACAAGTTAAATTTTTGAACTCCTCAGACAAAAATCAAGGCAAGAGCAGGAAAAGTGACTGATGCACAAAGTCAGAGGGGACAAGATGAAAAGTTTCAGGCCCAAGGATCCTTTAAGGGCTTGCAGGCTGACCCTTTTACAGTCTGAGCCTCCTCTGCATTACTCCTCCCGTGGCTGGCCCGGCCATGCTTAAACATGACGGGGAGCTCACTCCCTCACCGGGCAGCCCACTTGCTCTTTGGCTGACTTCCCATTCTGTACATTGAGCTGAAATGTGTCTCCCTCTTTGTCGGCCCCATTGGTCCCAGTTCTATCAACAGGGAACCACATGAAACAAGTCCTCCACCTCGACTGTTTCTAAGCTTGGCTGGCTCTCTATTATTTTTAAAAATAGACTTTCCCAAGCTCCACTCTAGATACTCTGATTTGGTGGTTCTAGGGGGACATCTCACCCACTCTGACTTCTATAGCAGCCCCCCCCCCCCCGCCGCCTTTGCACTGACAGAACCAAGCCTGTCTCTCGCACAACCTTGGTGGGACTCTCCCCAGGACATGTTGTGGAACCGGCCAACTTTCTTTTTCCCTGGAATCTGACTTTTGAGCAGAGAGGCACAAGGCTGGAAGGAAACAAGTGCCTTCCCCAGAGACTGTCCACAAGTCCCCGCCTCTCAGATCCTGGCAGAGCCCTGGGTCCTGACGTCTCCGAGACTCAGATCTTAATATTTTCTTTTGGTTCCATGAGCCTCCCACATATTCCAATAAATCGCCATTTTGCCTGAGTCAGCCAAAGGCTATTTCTTTTTCTCAGAAACAACTCTGTCCAATGCAGAAGAGGCCTGGGAGTTTGAATGCTATTCTGATGGGGGCAGTCTCTTGGGGCCAGTGATCTCAGCCCAGCGTCATTGCCTGACTTAGGAGGAAACTGAGGCAGAGAGGAAATGGGCGCCATTGAGATCCCATTGCATCTGCAGGGCAGGGAGAAATTAGGAAGAAGCAGTATCCATCAGATTTTTCCCCATATCCCCTTCTGCTCAGAGACACTTTCCCCAGATTTCCTAGCCCCAATTTCAGAGGGTGAAGACTCTACCAGGGTGGGAGAGACAACTCTTCACTGTTTTCCCCTCCCTCCCCCTCTCCCTGCAGAGCTGGGGTAGGAAGCAGCCCGGGCGCCAGGCCTCTGGATTGGATGGCTCAAAGACCTCACGGAGAGAGGTCAGCACTTGAAAAATTCCTCAAGTCAAAGGGCTTGGGGCTTGGGTGCCACACAAGGCCCTCACTGTGTGTGCACATTGTCTGCCTGATAAAAGGGGCTGGGCCTGGGAAAAAGGGAGCCTGTCTCCAGGCAACGGGGCAGGCCGCTGGGGAATGCCCAGGGCCCCTCCCCACCCCCAGGCACCAGGGCCAGGCCTTAGAGGTGGGGGGAGGGACAGGGGGTGCCCAGGGTGGGAAGGATGAGTCCAGAAGTCTAGTGCCACTCCAGGTGGGGCTGCCTGGCCTGTGCGAGGCATAAAAGTGAAGGGGATGTGACCTTAGGCCTTTCCTAGCTCCCTCTCCCGCTCGCCCCTGCATCTGCCCACAGGAAACAGACAGGGCCTGTTCTTGTTCAAGGAGTCTAGGGGTAGCAAAGTGGTGGGGGGAGGCATAAGGACTGTGTTCCCCAGAGCCAACTGTATTCAACAGAGAGGTGTGTGTCTCAGCTTTGGGCCCCCCAACCAATTGCAGGAGGAGGTGACCGACTCCAGCCCCCGTCTCATCTTCAGAGGGGCATGTCTGCCAGCCTCCCAACATCCAGACACCCCTCCTCCAGGGCTTCTGGAAAACAGCCCTCAAGCAGATCCAGCTGAACTGAGAAGCATGCCAAGTGGCTTCCTTCTGCCTGGCTCCCAGTGCTATTATATTCACCAGCAATCAGTAATTGCAATTAATTGTTTGTAACAGTTACCATTTCCGTGTCTGTTGTGACAGGCTGAGCCCTGTACCAGTTCCGCCCATGCCACCTCTAATCTTTTCAATAACCCTTCACGGAAGACACGGCATGATCCTGCCTTGTGGCTAAGGAATGTGAGGCAGACCTTAGCCTGCCTCTAGGCTAAGGTCTAGAGGTCAGACTTGCTGAAGGTCACTAAGGGAGAGAAAGGATGGGGACCCGGGCAGTCTGCCTTGAGACCATCCGCTCTGTTTTGCTCCCTGCCTGCTCCCTGACTGACAGTCCTCAGTCCTCATCAAAGGCAGGAAAATCTGCTCTCTGAAAACGGGGTCATTTGCGGGTCCTGGCTCAGCTCCTCAAACAGGAAGCAAGGAAACCCAAAGGCCAGGCTGCCACTGGGCCCGTGTTCACAGGGCTGGGGACTGTGTCTCACTGTCGTCCCCAGACATGGGGTACCAGATAAAATACAGGACAGCCTGCTGAATTCGAATTCCAGCTAAACAACAAATAACTTTGTAGAGTTCGCATCAAATATGGTACAGGATATACTTATACTCATTGTACAGCTAAGTACTAACTGGGCATTCTACAGTTTCATTTACTAAATATGGCAACTCCACCCCAAGCCACTGCCGGTGACTCCAGCTCTGAATTAAGACCCTCCACAGGTGGCACAGTGAGAAATGCAATGTCCTAGTCACCACGGGGCCAATCCGACTCACTGCCAGGCTTTGAGGTGGTGCCAAGACCCCCTGCAGTCCTCATGCCTGCAAGGTGGAGGCTGGAGCCTTCAGGTTATCAGCTGGGTGAGGAGGAGGAGGGCACCCTCAGGGACAGCATGGATGGACCCATCAGCTAAGGTTTCCAGATTCTACAGCAGCTGAGCGTTCTCTGGGGAGGGCTCTCCCCCAGGGCAGGTTTCCTATAACGATAAGAGCTTTCGCAAGAGCATCTACGTACTCATTAAGGTAAGCTCAGAGGACAGTGTGGTTAATCAAGGTGTAACCTCTTACACGGAGGTGTAAGCCCTGCCTCTTGGAGCTTAATGTCCTAGTGTAAGACCGTGTCACAGGTGAATAAGCCGGACACCCTGAAAAGCACCCGTGAGGCAGAGCAGCAGAGCTCTCACCGGAGCCTTATGACACCCCCATGAGCTCAGTGATATGTGGTGAAGGCAGTGGCATCATGGGCCCCACTTTACAGATGAGGAAACTGAGGCACAGAAAAGGTGACACAGCTTGGCCGAGGCCAAGAGCAGATGAATGGCAGGGTTGGGACTTCAACCCCAACCTGCCACCTGAGAGCCCTAAGCTTTCTGCATTTTATCTTCTTTCCCATTTGAACTCTTTTGGGAAACTTGTCTGACAGGCATTAGGAAACTTGTCTGACATGTGTCCCATCTTTTACATGAAAACACAGGGCGAAAGGAACACAGAGACCCTGTCATGCTCCCTTGGTGATTTATAAAGGGGCAAGAGTCCCAGGGCAATTTTGACAGAGGGGCTGGGTTCCAAACTTGAGCTCAGGAGTGTCTGGATGGCTACAGGCACCCCCTTGCCCCTGGCACTTTAACATCCCGGCCACCCACGGGCTCCAGAAGAACAGGGCTGCCTGCCTTGAGATGGGACGCTTTCCTCTGAGGGGGAAGTCACCAGGATCCTGTGCCTGGCTGCTGGCTGTAACAAAGAGTCCTGCCACCTCGTGCCCCCCAGATCTCAGACGCCTGCGTACGCAGGTGTGAGGGGCAGCGTGCAGCGCTCTCTCCTGCAGCCAGCTCGGGGTAGTGCGAAGAGTGACAGGAGAATGGGGCTGCGCAGCATGGTCGGAGCTGGATCCCCTATGCCACTGGCCTCCCTTTTGATTTGGGCTCGAAGCCTCAGTGTTCCTGATCTATAAAATGAGGACAGTAGTTGCACCCCTTCTAGTCAGTTACTGGGAGGGCTAGAGAACCGATGAAAACCATCTAATATGGTGATGGTCATGGAGAGGCATAAATGTTCGTTGCAGGGAAGTGATGAAGCCATGACGCCATCCTCAGAGAGCTCGTGTGTACTCATCTGTGTGGTCGTTTATTTCTCAGCCAAGACCTGGGGCATCTACCTCGTGCCAAACACTGGAGCCCCGAACGGCGGTGGGCAGGAGGCGAGGTGCCATCAGAAATGCCTTATCAGAAGTTAGTCTCCATTGAGTACCAGACTAGCCACTTTCCTGTTCTGGCTCCTTGAGCAGGTGTGTGATCAATCTCTCTGTGCTCTGCTTCCTCACCTGTGAAATGCCCTCCCCGCCCGCCCTTGGAAGTGCTGAGCAGTGGTCATGCTGGCAAAAGCTTCACAGACGGCTCTATGGGGAGACCTGAAAGCCCCGGTTTGTAGCATTTGCTGATTTCTGTGGTGTAAACACTCTCACCAGGGTCACCATGACTTTCTGTTGGACTGAGTAGGAGATGAGAGAGAGAAAAGGGGGATTGAAGACTGCCACCAAGGTCACTGCATGGTTTCACTGTCATACCTTTATTCACCTTTACCAATAATGCATTGCACTCCAAAATCACCCACTTGATCCACAGACACTTTCTAATGACATGAGACAGCACCTAGGAGAGAGGGTGGGGCGTGGGGGGTGACACAAATCCCCACGTAGCGCAGTGTCTCTGGGTGGACCTGGAAACGCACAAGTGCAGCCTGGCTGGAGGCTGGAAGGATGGTAGTTTAAGGCGTTTCAAACCAAGAATCTTCTTTTCATTTCCTCCCCAACCAATAAACCAGAAAAAAGAAATCACTGGGAAGGGTGGAGGAAAAAAGGGAAAGTAACAATAGATCATTGTTGAAAAGGAACAGCAGACGTTCCAGGAACAAAGCCACCGGTGAGGTAAGAGGAGAAAGGAGTTCCAGAGGCCCTAGAGGAAGGGCCTTGGGGGCACGGGCTCGGCTGCTGCTATGCCCCTCACCCCAGCACCCCCTCTCCAACCCCATCCAGGCTCCTGGTTATGAGCAATCTTTTTTTGGTGTTTTGTTTGTTTTTGTCAGGATTAATGTTTTGATTATGAAAATCAAAGGTGGAGTTGTGATACATTCTGTGGGCAATAATAGCAATTTTTGCCTCTTTTTAAAACAATCAAATCTCTGCCTTACAGTTACTCTAGCATACTGGAAAATCAAGAGCCAAGAGTTTATAGACAGATGCATAGAAACAGAAATGGCGCAGCTGTGTGTGCTTTACCGCCGACTCCTATGGTAAGGTGAGTCTCAGGTCCCGTTATGACCATTAAAAGTCTCCCTGGCTGGACCCAGGTGGGGCGACAACAGATGCTGACTAAAGACTTACTGTGTGTTGAGCACCCTGGTTGTAAAGAAGAATAAGACACTGGCCTTGCTCTTGCAGAAGAGACAGCCACCGAACAGCCAGTTATATGTGATGTGGGCGGTAATGGCACAATGAGATATGTGGTAAGTTATATAGGGAGGTGGTTGTTAGCACTGATGGCAGCGTGGGGTGCATCAGGGAAGACTTCCTGGAGGAAGTGGCTAGCACCTGACAAGACTTTTAAGTATGAAAGAAAACTGGCCAAGTGAATAAGATAGAGGAGGGTATTTAAGGTAGCGGGGAACAGAATATGCTAGGGCAAAAAAGGCAATGTTTGAGCAGTATGAGTTGTTTGCTATTTCTTTGGAATAAGCAGCAAGACAGGAAGTGGAATTGCATAACTAGAAAGAGGGCGGACAAGTTTAAGACTTTGAATTTGAACTTGAGGGCAATAATGCACCGGCATAGGATAATAAAAGGGGATGCACAGAGGGCGTGAGAGCACACCGATCAGATGTGTGTTTCAGAAAGTCTACAACTTGGTGGCAACATGGAAGGTAACCAGGTGAGGCCTGACCCCAGTGAAGCTGCTGGAAAATTCTAGGTAAGAGAATAAGCCGAGTGATGGTAGGGCTGAAGAGAACTGAGCTTGAAATCCATGTATTTTATTTCTCCTTTCTCTTTAGTTTTCAAGACTGATCTTCCCTCATCCCAGAGGGCAGCACCAACTTCAGGTCATACCTACTCCTGAGCCTGACCTTGGGGCCCAGCAGGTGAAGGGGGTCCTGGTCCAAAGCTCCTCAAACACCGTTGCCCTAGCTGGGCTTGCCTCCAAGGAAAATCCCAAAGAGTGGTAGGATCTTAAAATGCTGAGCCACGAGTCCTTCCCAGCAAAGTCGGCTTTTGGACCCTCTACCTCCACTCAAGAGGATTTCCACTCAGTTCTTTTCCCCAGGTCACTGGCCAGGTATCAGAGTGTCCTTGGAGGCCCTAGGTGGTTCACAGAGTCTGGGAGCTGGTCACTACCAGGAGGGAAAAAGTGGCGGGTGGGGGGGTTCCTGCAACTTCCTTGCCACAAGGAAACCAACCTGCAAGAAGGCCCTGTTTGGGGATAGGCAAGACAGAGGACCTGGGGCTGAGAAGAGAGAAAAGGGAGCAGCATCGTTGTTGTTCGGTGGGGTCCCTCTGGATCCGGACGGTGGAGCATCTCCCCCCTCATTACCATCTCAAAGGGGGAAGAAAGGCGCTGTGTGAGCTGGCTTCCCCCCTTAACTGCTTTCTCCTCTTGGGAGACAGTCCCACAGTGAAGGAGAGGCTGGGCAGGGGCCCGACAAAGGCAGCCCAGGCTCTGCCAAAGCCGCCCAAGGACAGTGGGGCTGGCCCGCCCCCTGCTGGCCGCTCCCGAGAGCAGGGATAGGAATCTGCAGGGGAGGATCAGGATTCTGAGATGTGGCATCCATTTGGAGAAAGTTAGGAATGTGCTGAGATTATGAGAGGTTAGGAAGTTTGCAAAGAATGTAAAATGGAGTTCTGAATAAGAAGCTGATGTGCCTGCGGACAGGAAGATTCTATCACAAACAACTGATGAATGAAGAGCCAACTTCCAGGTAAGTGAATGAGTCTCAGCTTCTCACTTCTTTTTTACCCACTGAGGGGCAAGCAAAAAGACTGCCGTTCTCAAGGCCTGATTAAAATGTGGGTATATGCACATGACTGAAAGATACTGGGAGAAACTCCTGTAGCCAAAATTGTGTCCCCCCCAGTGAGCAAAGCCTAAAATTTACACGCTGGTCACAGCTGCGGTTGCAGAGACTGAAGAAGACGTGAGTCCAACTATCCTTGGCAGAGGCCATTCACTGCATTTCAACCTCCTTCATTGTGCCCTGACACCACACTGCACGACCTGTGGGCACCGAGAGGACACGGATCAGTAAGACCCAACTCTGTCACCCAGGAGCTAGCAGGGAAGAGTGACCAGCAGAAAACCCCATCACACTGGGGAAACCCTAATCCACTCTGTCCAATATCGGCGTGAAGGATTAAACAGGCAAGCCTCCATGGGCCTGCTGTCAGAATGATTAACACTGCACAGAAGGTCACAATGGTCTATGGCAATAATATACACTTCCTGTCTGCCGGCACTTTTGTATTAACTCAGGTTTTAATCCTGTTTACATTTATTGACTCCGCCAGGCAGGTATTATTATTATTCCCATTTGGGTATAGTGACTTGCAAATGTCATATAGGTACAACGGCAGAGAGGTTGGATTTGAACCCCGAAAGCTTAGCTCTGAAGTCTGTGTTTAACCACCGCACCATGGTGCCGTTTATTATCTCATCCTCCAAAGAGGAAGTAAGTTTCCCGACAAATAGTTTTTAAGTGCCTGCCCCTCACCAAATCATGGCAAACCCTGACTAAGCCAGGGATTACACAGTCAGCAGAGAACACTCAAAATCAAGGTCAGGCACTGGGTTAAGGAGAAACAGAGGACTGGCAAAAAGACCATGCAGGCATTCTGATTCCCAGGTGGACAGCCAGCGGGACTGCACAGGCAAGAATCCTTGGAGGCAACATCTCCGCCGAAATCACTCCCTAAGCTCAGAACCTAGATGCTGGTTTACATAAGCACACAGGCAGAGATGAACAAAAACCCTGAAGCAAACAGACAGTGCAACTTGATCAGAACAGAGGCTACACACAGGACCACACTGGTGGAGGCAAAGTGATTTCTTGGCATGAAAGTAAAGACTGACATATGAACCTGTTCAAGATGCTTTAATGGTGACTGTATTGAATATATATTTTAAACTATAAATATCTTCCACTCAATCATCACCATCCTGAGTTACCTTCTCAAGGAACAAATGTATGCACACACATGTATGTTACCATGAATTACAGTGCATCTGGTGTGCTTCGAGAACTGGATGCATTAATTCATTCATTTAATACATATTTACTGGGTGCCTACTATATGGCAGCCTTTGGAGACACAGGCCTGCGACCTTGCTCTCCAGCCCCCAAGGTCACCCGAGCATGAGTCGACTGCCAGAACTGCCCTGGGTGGGGAGTTGCCACGTCTCCGAGTTTTCGCTCACTTCTTGGGCTGCAGAATCTACAAATAGTGATATTTATCGCCTGTCGACCAAAAACATGGAATAGAGACTTACTCTCTGACGGCAGCTCCATGTGAGAAGGGCCTGTTCACCACTTACCTGAGCACCTGAGGCTGTGTCGTGCACTAGTTACCTGCTCTCAGTAATTACCTGGGGAACAAACCCTGCAATGCCCCGGGGAGCTTACCATGGAAAGAGGCTGGAAAGCATGTCACCTCTGTCCCCCTTCGGTGTTAAGAGGCCAGACTACCAGGACATGTAAGAGCTGAGATGCAAACTCGGGCACCCTGGTCCCAAGGGTTTTAATAAGGGCCGTGGACCTGTGTGGGTTTCTTTTAACCTTACAGAAACCTCACTTAACGACAGCAGGTGGGGGTGGGGGGAGGCAGGGGAGGGGAAGGATACATGAGGCTGGAGAGGTTACAGGTCTCAAAATTTTTCCTGTTTTTAGAAGGGTAAGATGGTGCATATACAATATATTATATATTATACAACACTTGCAGTTGGGTCCGGTCAGCACCTCCCATCAAATGCATTAGATGTTTGCATCAGCCCCGGCTGGGTGGCTCAGTTATTTGGAGCACCCTACTGTACACCAGAAGGTTTTGGGTTCAATCCCCAGTCAGGGCGCGTAAGGGAGGCAACTGGTCCATATTGCCTCATCGATGTTTCTTTCTCTCCCTCCCCGCTCCCCCACCACCTTCCTCCCTCTCTCAAATCAATAAATATACCCTCGAGTGAGGATTTAAAAAAATATTTGCAGCAAATCATATGACCAAGCACAGTGAGTGGTATAATGAAGACTATTATGGTCTCACTTTCCTTTCGATCAGGCTTGGCTGTCAAATAGATAATAACATTTTTTAGTTTTTAGAGCTTCTGGGATTTGCAGGTGAGGGAGCGTGGACCGAAGACAAAGTAGGTGCCATGTACCTGGTATGCTGTCACCACATGGCAACTATTAGTGTCCCCCACTCCAGCCAGTCTCCACACCACCCAGCCTAGTATAGCGCCGCCCCCCCCCCAAGAGTGAGATGAGCCGCATCACCCCTCTGCCCCAGGTGGGAGGGCCTGCAGTTCCCGCTTACCAGTCTGTGTGGGCATCATCGATCACCAACAGGATCCTGGGCCTCTGAACAACAGGTGTGGAGGGACCCAGAGGCTCCATCAGCCCCGAGGGGGCCTGTGCAGTCTGCTTCATGGCGCTGGAGAAGGAGCTGAAAAGGCTGGACCCTGGAGAGGAGAAGGAGGCTGCCAGCGGCTGGGGGTGCCTCCGCTCCATGGCCGGGGAAGCGGGCGAGCTGGTGGAGGTGTCGGGGCGCTGCAGGTCTGTCATGTAGCCGTTGGGCAGGTTGGCCACGAAGCTGCTGTCAGACAGGCGTCGCCGGAGGAAATTCATGGCTGCGGGTGGATGAGATGGCTTGTTCTTCCTCAGACTGGTCGTACGTGAGGCCCAGAACACCAGGCCGCCAGGAGATGGAGTAGTGGGGTCTCGGAGCAGAGGGGCCTGGGGATCCTGCACGAGGCGGCTTCAGCTGTCTCTGTTTACGGGTGGAAACGAGTCAACACACAACATCAGTGGAAACCACCTCCACCCCGGAGAAGACGCAGATACGGCACCTTCCAGCCCCGATGCTGGGGCAACGCACAGCGGGGCCTTCTTTTGAAAAAGAGTTTGGCAGCGTGTAAGTAGAGCCCACCCTTTTAACCCACAAGTTCCATTTTCTAGAATTCTAGCCCAAGAAAGAAATCGGAGTTCCGGATGAAGCCTCCTGCACAAGTGTATTTACCCCGGGGTTATCTGCACTAGCAAAAGGCTGGAAAGGATCTCCAGTGTGCTCAGTCACAGCGTGACTGAATAAATAAACCACAGCACAATCACTCAGGGCAGCCTTTTGTGGCTATTTTTAAAGGGTACATAAAAAGGGATGTTAGTACCCCAAAATATTATGTTGTGAATAAAAAGATCAAGATACAAGATTATAGGTACAGAATGACTGCAATCACATGAAGTCTCAAATAACAAATGACGGAAAGAAAATACATTGGAACGTTAATGTTAACAGTGATTATATTTGGGTTGTGCAATTATACGGCTTCCCCCCATACCCGCCTTTGTGTCCACTGGTATAAGATTTATTATCTCTCCTCAGCCCTGGCTGGTGTGGCTCAGTGGATTGAGCTCCAGACTGCGAACCAAAGGGTTGCTGGTTCAATTCCCAGTTGGGGCACATGCCTGGGTTGCATTCCAGTTCCCTAGTAGGGGGCACATGTGAAACAACCACACATTGATGTTTCCCTCTTTCTCCCTCCCTTTCCCTCTCTCTAAAAATTAATTAATTAATTAATTTTAACAAAGATTTATTATCTCCCCTCAGAAAGTTCTCTTGGGCCCCTCTCTAGTCAATCCACACATCCTCATAGGCAAACACCAATTCTGATGTCTGTTATTAGGTATTAGTTTTATCTATATAAATGTAATCCCATGTATTATTTTTTTGTGCCTGACATCTTTCCCTCAACCCAATGGTTATGAGACTCAGCTATGCTGTATGTACCAACAGACGTTCTGTTTTTCATCCCACTGAGAAACATCCCACTGGATGAATAAACCAAATCGTTACTGCATTCTCTTGCTGATGGACACATGAGATGTTTCCAGTTTGGGGGAATTGTGAATAGAATAGTTACATAGATATTTTTTTTCATTTATGTATTTTTGTGTAAAGAAAGGAAGAGACTTTTCCTTTGGCAAAATACAAACCCAGAAGTTAATTTGTTAGGTTCTAGGGTAGGCATATGTTTAACTTTATAAGAAACTGTCAACAGTTTTCCCACAGTGGTTGTACTACTTTGCACACTTCATTTGAGAGTTCCAGTGCTTCACACCCTTATCAACTCTTGGTTATTAGCCTTTTTAGTCTTAGTCATTCTGATGGGTGTAAAATAGTATCCCATTGCATTTTTAATTCATTTTCTCTGATACCTAATAAGGTTGAGCAAGTTTTATGGGTTTCCTAACCATTGATATATCTTGTTTTGTGAAGTGACTGTTTAAGTCTTTGGCTCATTTTAAACAAGTGGACTGTTCATATTTTTATTATTTATCTGTAGGAGTTCTTGATACATTCTGGATATAAGTCTTTTGTCAGGTATGTATATTTTGAACACTGTCCCTTACTCTTTGACCTGTCACTTTATTTCCTTCATGAGCAGAAGATTGACAGAATAAAATAACTCTTAGAAAAAGTGAACTGTTACTTGAGATAAAAACATCCCAATGAAAAGAAATTATACCATGAGACCATACTTCCATATTTTGGTTATTAGGAATATTTTATATATAAATACAAATATACATGCATATATAAGTACATGCATAAAATCTGTTACACAGATCTGCAGATATTTTGTTAACAAATTTTAAATTTTTATGAAGTCCAATTTACCATTTTTTTATGGCTAGTCCTTTTATGTCTGTTCTTTAAAATCTTTGCCAACTTCCACATGATGCTGAATTGGTGCTAAAATTTCTTATAGTAACTTTAGAGTCTTAGCTTTTCTGCTTAGGTCCATAATCCATCCAAACTTGATTTGTGAGTGGTACGAGGTGAGGTTCATTTATTCGGTTTTCCAGCACCGTTTATGAAAATGTTTTTCCCCAGTGGATTTGGTAGCTTTGCTGAAACCAATGGACTGTGTTTGTGTGTGTATACACATATATGTATTTACATAAACATTTATATTTACATGTATTTATATATATATTTATGGACTCTTTATTATGCTCCATTGATGTTTATTCATCTTTACACCACCTTGATATAAAAGTCCTAAAATCAGGTATAGGGAGTGCTCCTACTTGCATTTTCTTTCCCAAGATTGTTTTGGGAATTCTACTTCCTACTTTTGAAAGCATTTTAAAGTCAACTTGTATGGAAAAAATCTGATGGAATATTGTTTGACATTTGGATAGAACTGGCTTCTCAATGATCTTGAATTTTCCACTTCATAAACATGGTAGAGGTCTCCAGTTATTAATTCCTTAGTTCCTCTCAAAAATGTTTTATGATTTCCAATATAGAGGTGTTGCACATGTTTCGTTAAATGGATTCCTAAGAATTTCTTTGCAGGGGGCGAAAGGATGATATTTTAAAATGGTTTTGTTTCATTTTCCATTTATTTGCTGCTAATACAATGTATTTGCCAATTACTGTCAACATATTGACCTGATAAATTCAACTATTGTGTCTAGTCATTGTTTACCAATGACTTAAGATTTCTATTTAAATAAGCATGTCATCTATGAATAGAGACATCTTTATTTCTCCCTTTCCAATTTTAATGCCTTTAGGTCTTCCACTTTTCCCTGTTACAATAGCAAGGACCACCCCACTCACTGCTGGACAGAAATGAAAACAGATGCCTTACTTTGCTCCCAACCGTGTGGGGAAAATGTTCAATAGCTGACGTTTCAGTAATGAGATGTTAGCTGTAAGTTTTCTGTAAATGCACTTTGTCACATTGAGACAGTTCCCTTACAGTCTTGGTTGGCTGGGAGTTTTTATCATGAATGGATGATAGATTTTCCAAGTGAGTTTCTAAATTGATTGAGAGGATTATGTTTTTAAAAATCATTTATTTGCTTAATGTGGTGAGTTGCACTGATTGACTTTCACTTGTTAAACCAAACTTGCATTCCTGGAATAAATTCCACTCGGTCATTGTGCATCATCCCTTTCACAGACTGCTGACTTCAATCCCATAATACTTTATTGAGGATTTGGGTGCCCATGTTCATAGTAAACAATGGTCTGTAATTTTCTTTTCTGGTGATGTCTTTGCCAGGTTTTGGTAGCAGGGCAATGCTGACTTCACAAAATATGTTGGGAAGTATTCGCGCCTTTTCTATTTTCTAAAGGAGTTTGTGTAATGTTGGTATTTTTTCCCTAAATTATTGGCAGAATTCAACAGTGAAGCCATCTGGGGCTAATTTTCTTCTTTGTTGGAAAGGCTTTAATAATGAATTAATTCCCTTTCATAAATCTATTTTTATGCTCTGTTTCTTGTTATTTCAGTATTGGCAATATGTGATTTTGTCCATTTCATCTTCGCTGTAAATTTTATTGGCATAAAGTTATTCATAATAGTTCTTTATTACCCTTTGATTTCTGTAGGCTATGTACTAATCATCCCTGATATTACTGATAATGTTAATTTGTCTTTTCGCTCTTTTTGAGTAAGCTGTGTTGCTATGAATTTATAAATTTTATTAACCTTTTAAAAACTAACTTGCAACTTTTTCTATTTTCTCCATTATTTGTTTCTATTTCCCTTATATCTATTCTGTTATTTCCTCTCTTCTCTTTACTTTGGATTTAAGGGTTTAATTGGTTCTTCTTTTTTCTAGATGCTTAAGATGAAAACATACATCATTAATTTTATACCTTCCATCTTTTCTAATATAAACATCGAAAGCAATGTAGTTCCCTTGATGCACTGCTTTCGGGAATGCCAGAAATCTTAGACACATTTTCATTATTGTTCAATTTATTCTTAATTTCTTTGTGATTCCTTTTTGACCCATGTGTTATCTAAACATATATTTAATTTAAAAATTCCAGTGTTCTTTCAGATCTTGCATTTTATTATGTTTGACGCGATTCATTTATGATGAACACACATAATGTATAACATTTTAATGCTTTGACATTTACTGAGATTAATTTTATGGCTCAATGTGCTCTATCTTAATTCATGTACCATGTGCACTTGAAAAGAATGTGTATTTTGTGGCTGTTGAGTGTAATGTTCTATAAATATCAATTAGCTTGTTGTAAGCCAGCTTTCCGAATCAGGAAGCCGACTTTGCTGCAGTGATTTACGAGAAGGAGGATGATGGAGAAGCCCATGATTAAGTACTGCGGGCGGGTTTGCAAAGCAGAAATGGGCTGAAAGAGGGGTTGAAGCATAGTACAGTTCCAACGGAGGTCTCACTTGAGCTACTGGGAAGCACGGAACTGGGACTTCCCTTAGATCCCATTTTCCTGCTGCCCTCTGAGCCTATGCTCTGGAGCCCGAGTGGTCAAACCACTACAAACTGCAGTCTCCTGCTGCAGTGCCCACTGCTCGGTGCCACATGGGCTGGGGAGAGAGTCCTTTCAAGGAAGAGGCACGTAAGTGTGGGTCTCATATAGCGGTTCTCTTCTTTCGAGGATCAAATCCCTTCCTTACTCTACCTATTTTTTTCTCTCCAGCAATTCACATAGTTTCTTTTAAACATTTTCTCATAAACATTCTCATAAACATAGCCAAAGTTTATAGTTATCATCTATAAAGAACAATGGAAGTTATTGAGTCACCACTGGAACGAAGTCTCATTTTTAAAAGGCTAAACAGGAAAGTAACAGAATGTTAGAGCTGGAAAGAACTTAGAGATTATTTAAGAAGCCCTTCTTTAGGAAATCTGGCCCACCTTACATTGGTGGGAATTCCCTACCCTCAGAGGAATCACCTCATTATCTTTTGTTACTCGAAGCCTCTTCCCATAACTTCTCCCCACTTCCAGCCCCAGAAGACCTTACAGTCTGGTAAAGGGAGGCAGATAATGAACAAGTGAACAAATATTTATGGACTGGGCTAAGAGTTAGTAAATAATACACAGAGTGCCGGCACAGAGATTAAAGTGGGGAAGGGCAAGGAAGACCTCTCTGACACATGATTAATCAGGGAGAGGGGCGAGCTTATGCAAAGGTCTGAGGTAGAGAGGTAGGCAAGTTGAAGAATAAAAGGAAGGCCACCCGAACCGGGAAACAGGAAGAAGATTTTTATTAAAAATTTTTTAGAAAAGCAAAGAGAGGCCAGATCATGAAGGGCCATACAGAAAATAATTTTAATTTTAATCCAAGTGTGAAAGTAAGCTACCGGAGGCTCGTAAACAAGGAAAAGACACAGTCTAGTCCACCTGGCTCCTGAGTGGAAATCAGTGTTGAGGGTGTGTATGGAGGAGGCAGACAACCTAGGGACTGTTACAGTCATCAGGCTCCTCACCTAAGAAAGGAGAGAGTTAGATTACAAGCTTTGCAAGGTGTCTTCCTGCTCTGTGAATCATTCACTTCTGCTACTAGATACTGGCTATATCTTCAGTGACAAACTTAATCTGATATTGGGATAAGGTAGACACGAGAAGGATTTGGGGAGGAAAGCAAGGGCAGGAAGTCTTGGGGACAGAATCGTCCTGTAGGCCAGCAGAGTACTCAGTCCCAAGCTGTCCCACCTATGGCCACTAGTGGGCAGGAGTGACCACACCAAACAGGAAAAATAAAACAAAAACGAACTATAAAGCAGCTTTGCAAACTTATTTCTTGCAGGCTTTGATACAAAAAAAGACAAGACTTTATTGGTAAAGGCTATTAAAAACAAAAAAGGCCCTGGCTGGTATAGCTCAGTGGATTGAGCGCGGGCCTGTGAACCAGACAATCGCGGTTCGATTCCCAGTCAGGGCACATACCGGGGTTGCAGGCTGGTTCCTTGCAGGACAGTTCCCAGCAGGGGACCCATGAAAGGCAACCATACATTGATGTTTCTCTCCCTCTCTCCTTCCTTTCCCCTCTAAAGATAAATAAATAAAATATTAAAAAAAAAAAAAAGGCTAGAGACTTCTCAGTTTTGTTGGTGGAGACACAAAACAGAAGTAAGGTGAAAATCATAAGGACACCAGTATTTCATGAAAGAGGCAGAAAAACTCTGTAAGAATGACAGCCACCCTGCAGTGGCCCCTGCTCCTTTGGGGAAATATAAGCAACTGGTCAGCCTGGACAGGAGAGTGGACATGTCTGCTCAGGTATCTCCTAGACACCCAGATTTATTTCCTTGCTCATCCTCAGAAGAACTTATCCCTCTGGGCGCCTCCATTTCCTCCCAGAAGTCCCCCTATCTGTCCACTCACTTAGGCCACAAACCCGAGTCTCACGCTTCACTACTTCTTAACCCTAACCAGTTTCAGCCACTCAGTCACCAGGCCCTATCAGTTCTGTGTCCCTAAACATCTTCAACATCATCCTTTCCTCTCCATCATTCCTACCATAGTCTTGGTTCACATGCTACTAAATTAAAAATGGGCCAAAGACCTTAATAGCCACATCAGAGAAGATTGGCAGATGGCAAATAAGCATATGAAAAGATGCGTCACATCACATGTCATCAGGGAGATGCACATTAAATGGACAAGGAGATGCCACTACACACCTATTAGAATGGCTCCAATTGCGGACACGGACAGCGCCACGCGACGGCAAGGATGCAGAGCAATGAGAAACTCACTCACTGCTGGTGGGAGTGCCAAGTGGCACAGCCGCTCAGGAAGGCGTAAGGCAGTTTCTCATAAAACTTAACACACTCTCACCATATGATCCAGCACTCACGTGCCATGGTGTTTACCCAAAGGAGCCGAAAACTTGTGCCCACCCCAAACCTGCACACAGATGTTCAGAGCAGGATGTTTATTCAAAATTGCCAAAACTCAGAAGCAGCCAAGATGTCCTTCAGTAGACAAGTGAATAAATAAACTGTGGGACATCCAAGTGAGACATCTAACCATGAAAACTCATGGAGGGATCTTAAATGCATACTACTAAGTGAAAGAAGCCAGTCTGCGAAGTCTGGCTTCGTGTGATTCCAACCATATGACATTCTAGAAAAGGCAAAACAATGGAGACAATAGAGGTGACCTTTGAATACTGCAGAGCTTAGGGTATGCCAACCCTGCACACAGCCGAAAGTCCATTTATAACTTCCTGACTACCCCCAAAGTTAAGCACGAATAGTCTACTGTTGGCTGGAAGCCTGACCAATAACATAAGCAGCTGATCGACACATATTTTGTGTGTGATGCACATTCTATACTAAATGATCACAATCAAGTAAGCTAGATAAAAGAAAGTAATAAGAAAATAATTTTTAAAAATCTTAAAGGAGGAAATACATTCACAGGATTTATTGTGGAAGTTCCACACAGAAGTAGACCTGCACGGCTCAAACCTCTACCATTCAAGAGTCAGCTGTGAAATGATCCGTGATCGCCACGGATTGTGAGCAGCGCAGGGTGGGGAGGACGAATAAATGGAGCTCTGATCTTGAGGCAAGTGAAAATTCTTTGTATGTTACCATAAGGATGGATACATGTCTTTATACATTCCTGCAAATCTACAGAAAGTGTAACCCCAAGAGTGAACCATAATGTAAACTATGGACTTTGGATGATTATGATACATTAATGTCACCAATTGTAACCAATGTTTCACTCTGGTGGGGGAGGCCACGCAGGTGTAGGAGCAGGGGGTATATGGGAAATCTCTGTTCCTTTCTCTAAATTTGTTGTGAACCTTAAACTAAAAAAAGGATGCTTTACTGAAAAAAAAAAATTAAAGATTCTTCAAGTGCAAGGCCCCTCCCAAAACCAGGCTAAGGACTGCCATGGCCTCAGAATTCTAGACCTAGACACGAGCCTGAAGGTTAAGCTCACACACCTTGGAACCAGACTGCCTGTGTTCTAATCCCAGCTCTGCTACCTATTACCAACGCAGCAGATTCAGGTAAATTTCCTAACTTCTCTGTGCCTCAGTTTCCTCATCTGTAAAATGGGGAGAGCATGTCTCATAGGGTTCTTATGAGAATTAAGCGACCTAACACACGGGAAGTACCATGTGCCTGGCACATGATGAGCAGTCTGGATTAGCTGTTGTCATTATTCTGATTGCTTTTCAGACAGTCTGTGTTTCCCATTGCCAGAAGGTCTGACAGTGTGGTCAGCTTGAGTTTGGGAGGCAATGTGGCAGGGAGAGCAGTATTTACACAAAAGGGGGCTTTGGATGGGTCTGACTTTGAGACCCAGCTCTGCCTCTTGCAGCTGAGTAACGTCTGGGCCACGGGTTCTTGATCTGCCAAGTGAGGGTGTCAATCCACGCCTTCCCTCTCCACAGGGTCTTTGAGCTGACCAAAATCAAATACACTAAGTTATACACTAAGTAAGTTTTCGAAATATTTATTTTTTGAGTGAATGGAGTAAAGTGGACTTTTTTGGGTATACAGTTCCACGAATTTTAACACATTCATATAACCAGGGTACAGAGCAGTCCCAGTACCACACATGAACTTGCTTTTTAATCTTTAAAGGGCTCTGCAGATGTCTATGGCATGGTGTTTCATGGGCTAACACCTGGCTCTCCTACAAAGGTTCATTAGATAAGGAATATTTAAGACCTGGCACACTTCTGAGAAAATAAAGGAAGACAATGAGTTCCAGTGATTGAACCTGCTGATCGGCTGTCTCTGCGCTGGCTGCTCCCTCACCCGGAACACTTTCCGTGGAAACCTGCATGGCTCACTCCTTCCTCTCCTTCAGATCTTTGCTCCAATGCCACCTTCTTAGTGAGGCCTCCCCAGACCACCCAATGTTAAACCGTCTGGTACTTGGGATCTCGCCCACACTATTCCACTTGTTCTGTTTCCCACCGCATGCATTGCCTTCTGGAAACTACATAATCGACTTATTTATTTTGCTTACTGTTGAGTCTCTGCTCCCTCCGATAATATATAAGCCTCCGAGAACAGAGCTCACTGTCTGCTTTGTTCACTGCTGTATCCCAAGCACTTAGAAAAGTGGGGGTTCAACAAAGACCTGTGGTGTGAACCTCTTCAAAAACAGGAATGAAATTAAGTCATCCTCACCTTTTTGTTGATGAAGACTATACATGCTGTAGTTTCAAGCCGTAGTTTTTTTTTCCATCTTTCTGGAAACTCCTAAACTTTGCTAGTTTCCATAAAATAAAGCAGCTATCACAGTGCCTGACACCTAATCCTAAACTGAATCAAAATTGGAATAATACAAAGGAATATCTAATTTCATCTAATTTGCATGAGTTCCTCCCCATGTAAATACACGGACACAGCCACTCTCTTCGTCCTCTGCTCAATGGGTGCTGAAAGGTTTTCTTTTCCTCGCCCATTAGGGGCCAGCGTTTGGATAATTAACAGCCACTAAAACCGCTTCCGCACAAGCAGAAAGTTTAAAAATTCATGGAGATAACATGGGCCGGGCTTCATCAATATATTGATGAGCACAGGCAGTCAGAGCGTCTAGGTGAGCCTGAGAACTCAGAGGCTGTGCCGTTCAAGTCGCAGAGCTGAGATGCTTAACTTCCTGAAAAAGGGTCCATCGTACCTCCCGGGGCGTGGCCCCGCCCCCAAAGGCAGACCACTGGGCCTTTCATCCGCAGAGCCCTTTCCAGCCACAGCAGCATGAAAGCGTGCTCTCGCTGGCTTTGATGAGTTCAAATCCACCCACACAGGCCTTGATCTCCTGCGAGTGGCAATGCTCTTGTTCCCACAGGTGGGACACGGTGGGTCCCCAGACAAGGAGGACTTGGGCTGCAGAGAGAGGATCTGTGGATGAGTGAGCCTTCTGTAGTGACAACTCCCTCCCCTTGTTGGAAATTTTGTAGGAGAGAGCCTCCTGGAGATCGAGATAGGCGAGATTCTTCCATTTACCTGAGATCACCCTCCCCAATCCAAAATACTTGCAAATAGAGAAATGCCAAAACAGGGTCAAAGCAAAGTAAATTCAAGCTTTTAACCTAAAATTACAGGGCAACTATCAATGAGTTAGCCACAAAACAACTGCCTGGTTCATGTTCAAACAGAATTTATAGCCCTCTCCAAGCAGCGCCAGGTGGGCCTGGGACACAAGCTTGTGTTACCTGACAATCACACCAGCTAGCGTCTGATTTAGCAAGACCTCCACTAAAGGTCGCGTCCAAAATCCAAACAGAGGCCCTTGACATCCCGAGGTCTGGGCCTAAGTGGTCATCCTGAGGCCCTGAGTGACCGTTGTCCACGAGAGGTGCTTCGGAATAAGTAAGGGTGATTTTCTAGGGATGTTAACTTACTGTGAAACAAACCAAATGTGGTTTTGTAGGTATATTTCACAACATTATTTCTAGGCATTTTACTTCTAAACTGGGGTTGGTGAGATCATCTAGAATGCCGGCCCCTCTGGGCAGCACCCTCTTCCCCTGACAGCAGACAGCTCTGCTTTCCCAATCCCTTTGTATTCACATCGGTCAGGCTCGAACCCAGAAGATAGCACGTGGTCCATAGTCCCTCCCACCTCTGCTCCTCCTCCAATGGAATTGCATGTTTTAAGTGGCTCTAGAATTCAATTCCATCTCTCTCCTCCCCTCCTTGCCAGGTCACCCTCATCTCTCATGGGTACAAGTGCTATATCATACAGACAGGTCTTCCCTCTCCAGTCCCCTCCCCACCCTCAATCTTATGAGACATAAGCCATTATTAACACCATCTCCATCACACAGTTATAAACATGGAGGCCAGAGAGATAAAGTGACTTATGTCTGGTCACTGGTGGAGAAGGGATTCAAACCCAGGCAGTCTGGTTCCTGGGTCCAGTTTTAACTACAGTTATGTGGTCTTCCCTAGATGCACACCAGATGAGAAGCAGACGGGGACAGAACACATAGCCCAGCTGTAATGCCTGGGAGACTGCCCTGTCCTTTCCAGGTTCCTCATCAGTTGGGACCACAGGTGGAAATCCAATTCCCTGTGAGTAGAGGGAGAAGAGAGTGGAACGATCTCTGGATTTCCTTGTGCTTAACATGGCTCTTCCCTTCTCAGTGGGGGGTGGGGGAGGAGTCATCTGTGGAACACTCATTTTTCACAGCTCCAGGGACAGCTCAGCTGCTGGCCTTGCCCATGACCTGGGAGAAAGCTGATGGAGGGGCCAGAATCTCTGCTGCCCAGAAAAAGGCAGACAGTCTTTTCAGGACAACTATGGCCAGAGTTATGGCACTTGACTTCCAGTCCCCAGGCTGGATGATCCGTGATGTTTGCTGGGCAGAAGGAGGGGATAAATAAACAAAGACTAGATGCTGGAATAGCCCACATAGAAGTGGAATAATTACCAACATGGTGGGGGGGCATCGCCTACCATTTACGGAGCCTATTTGAGGAACCAGGTATTGCACAAGAATGGCCTACTAATGGTCCCCCACTGTCACAACAATCCTGACCAGGAAGTGCTACCACCCCCATTTCACAGAAGAGAAACTGAGGTCCACAGATGATATGTGATTTATTCCTGGTTAACTTGTAAATGACAATGACAGCTCCTCCAGGCACTGTTCTCTGCACCCGATACATACTAGCTCATGCCATCCTTCCTCCAACCTCATGAGACAGGTATGCTATTCTTACCTGCCTTGTAGAGCTGTGGACACCAAGGCTCCAAGTTACATTGCTGATAAGTGGCAGAGATGCGATTCAAACAGGCAACCTGGCTCCAGTGGGCATGGTCCTAACCATTGCCCAATGGCAATGCCCCTCAGTGGTACTAGGATGCAAATCCAGGTCTGTCTGGGGCCAGGGCCTACTGATCTCCCATCACAGTGTGATGTCTCAGAGCTTCATGAGTCTGGAGTCTGTCCCCTTAGACCCTACCTGCCTCACAACGATTTTCCGTCTCTGTGCCGTAGGCCTGGCATGACCTTCCCTTTGCTTTCCTCCACTCCTTGGCTGATTCGTTCTTCTGACTCCGCTCACCCTTCTCCCCCGAGGTGGCTTCCCTGACTACTCTCACCAACCAATTAGGACTAAGAGAACCGCTCCGTGTCCCCGTAGAGCCCTGGACACACCGGCCGCTGTGGGTTTGGGGAGGGCCATGTCTGGCTGCAGACTCATTGAGTTGGAGGCAGCAGCAGGCAGAGCTGGAGTCAAGGAGAAATTCAGCGCTGCCAAGGCCCAGGAATCAGACAAGCTGTTCCTTTCTCCTGGATCAGAAAGCACATGGAGCCACATGAGCCACTTTCTTCTTAGAGACAAAGGAGAACTTAGGGAGGCTCACCCAGCACCTGTGGATGCAAAGGGCAGGTTAAAATGAGGGGCGAATACCAGCCACCTGCAACACCTGAGTGAAGTTACTGACAGGCAAGAACTAGAGATACACAGAGAGAGAGAATGGTACAACTGTTGAGATCATGCCACGAATACTGCAGCCTTCAATCTTACCACCTTCAGTTGCCAGGCCTTCTGCCTAAGCTTCCAGACGGCAGGTAGCCAGCCTGGCAGTGCTTCTGGTGGCCAGGTGTCGCCCTAATGAGGAATTTAGCAAGTTCGCTCTGGAGGGTAGCACAGGCATAGCTATGAGGCATCTTGATATTTATCATGTCCAAAACAGAACTCCTGATCTCCTGCCCCTCTCCATCCTGCCCAACTTGGCAAATTCACTGCTCAGTTGTTTAAGCCAGAAAAGTGGAGAATCCCATAGTTCTCCCTTCTAGCCTCTCCCACACAGGCCATCGTCAACTCCTCGCCAACTCAGCCTCCGACCCGCTGCTTCCCTCACCCCCACAGTCACCACTAGGGTCTAAACCACCTGTCATCTGGCACCTGGACCAAAGCAGAAGCTCTCCTCTGGCCTCCCTGCCTCTCTCCCTGCTCCCCTGACATGACTGCTCCTTCGGGGGTCCCCAGTGGACTTTGGACGGCATTCAAGCTTCTATCAGAGACGACATCATCCTCACCTGCTTCCCCTCCCTCATTAGCCACAGCCTCACTGGCCTTCTTTCCATTTCTGGAAATGCAAGCTCAGCTGCAACTGTGAGGACGCAGTCCCCTCTGCAGACCAGCAGAGCTGGCAGCCTCGCTGCTCATGTCAAGGAGCAGGTGTGGTGGGCAAGGCTAGCAGGCGTAGTTTCACTAAAAGAGCAGGTGTGGGCGCCTTCCCTGCTTGTCTGGTGACCTTTACAATAACGATGATGACAGTAATAATAATAATCACGGCAGCTAATGGTTACATAATGCTTCCCATGTGCTAGGTACTGTTGTAAGCCTGACCATGTACTAAAGCCTAATTAGTCCTAACAGTTACCCTTTGTCATTATCCCTTAGCCCCACTTTACATACAGAGGAAGCTGAGACACAGAAAAAGTAGAGGAACTTGCCCAGTCACCACTGCAATTCACTGCAGTCAGGATTTGGCCTGATGGTTTGGCTCCTCACCCCGCACCCTCAGCATCCCGCCCCCCTCCACCCTCCCAAGTCATCCTACCACCGCTCCACCCCTGCGCCCCTTCTCTCATTTGTAAAACAAGGGGTTCGGCCAGGAAGAACTCAGGTGCAAATCTGCAGACACAGAAAAGTGGTTTGTTTCTCTGCCTTTCTTTATACTAATTTCTGATAATATTCATCAGACTATATCGATAACAACAACAGGGATTGAGCTCTTACCACTTGCCGAGCACTCGGCCAAGCACCTTACCTGCACTCTCACTCTCTCCTGTACTCCTGGCAATCCTAGGAGGAAGGTTCTATTCTCCGGATTGTAGAGCCCAAGCATCTGAGGCTCAGAAAGGTTCAGTAACTTGCCCAGGGTCACACAGCAAGAAAGCAACCAAAACTCTAACCAGGTGGGTCTGACTGTAGAGTCTCTAAGTTTTGCCTGTTTGTTTCTCATCTGTCTTCACTCCGAAAGAGGAAATGAGCTGGGGAGCTGAAGGAAAGACATTATTTGTACTTTATCTGTAACTGCAGGCTAGTGCAGTGCAGGCTGGGGAAATGCTTGAGGGATTGATACTGAAGTAAGTAAATAAGTAGATGAAAAGAAGGAAGCGGGTGGAGAAAAAGAAAAAGAAGAAAATTAGGATAGAAGGAAGAAAAGAAAAAGAATGGAGTGCATGAATGAAAGAATGAAACCGAATAAAGTAAAAAAAAATCATAATAATGAAAACAAAATTTAAAAAAAGGAACAGATTAAAAAACTACCCCACACTCGCAGCCCTTCTCAGTGGTGGCAGCTGCTTCTCGACTCCTCCCCGTGAAGCCAACTCCAGAGCATGGGGAGGCTGCTGGCCCTAGCCAAGCAGCAGTAGTGCCCCCTTGGGCCAGGTGCTATGATACCTGGTGGCTGAGGACATGCGACAGGCAGAGGGAAGCGCCCACGGGAAGCAGAGCTTTCATGTTCTGGCATCAGATTGCCACCCAAAGACCCCCTCAGCCAGCCACTGCTGGCTCCTTCCAGAGTGCAGCCCACTGTGCTGTCACCCGCAGGCAGGAAGGGCTTTTTCACGGCCGGGACAGAGATGTCTCCCCAGCAGCAGCTGCCTCCTCCGGCCCCTGCAGAAAACAGCCTTTTCTGCCAGGCTCACTGGTCTCACTGCTGAACAAAAGCCGAACTTGCCTTCACACCCACAGATGGTTTCACCTCCACTTTTTTTTTTTTAAATCACAAAAATCTTTTCTCACATCTTTTTCCCAGAGGGTTTGGACCTGCCTGGGGGCAGAATTCTCAAGATAACAAGGAAACCTTCCAGGGCCACGGAATGTGGCATGACATTGTGCCCTGCCCCCAGGTTGCTGCTGCACTTCCTTTACTGGAGAAGGAACAGAGGGAGGAATCCAGTGGTCCCGCAGCCCTGTCCTCTGGGATTCCGAGGGACCGAAGACAGCCAGTCCTCTCATCTCACAGAAAAGGCAAATTAGGAACCCTGACTGGGAGGGTAGAGCTCAGCAGAGATAGTGCAGGACCTCTGAGCTGCTGGAGGGAGTCTCAGGCTGTTCTGGGTCTTCTGCCTCTGCCCCGAGGCCCCCCGACTCTGTTCTGCAGAGGCTGCAACAGCAGAGCAGAAAGCCCTGGTCAGGAAATCTTGCCTCAAGGCCTCCGGGGTTCACCTCCCAGGCCCCCTTCCCATAAAGCTGGGGTGCTGCCCCTGCAGTCATCCTCCACATTATAAATAGGCACCATATAGTGAGCATGTTCAGCGCTCCAGGCTTGGCGCTGAGCAGTGAAGGTCTCTTTCCAGCCTCATGGCAATCCCGGAAGATGGGCATCACCAACCCCATTTTATGCATAAAATAATCCATGTTCGAGGAGGTGAGATGATGTGTCATGCAGCCAGGACGGCCTGAACAGGGGTCGGCCCTACCCCAAAGCCCGTGCTCAAAGCTGCTACCACCCATAGCTTCCGGCAGGCGTTTCAGCCTCTATATTTCCATATTTACGAAAGCATTCCCTTGCCTCCTTCTTTACTCAAATGTCGCCTTTTAAAAAATTGCGGCCCCTCCCCCAACACCCCTTCTGTTTAGTTTTCTCTGTAACACCCATTACCGTCTAACATATTATATATGTATAAAACTTATCTTTAGAGGGAAAGGGAAGGAGAGAGGGAGAGAAATATCAATGTATGGTTGCTTCTCATGCTTCCCCTGCTAGGAAGTGGCCTGCAACCCAGGCATGTGCCCTGACTGGGAATCGAACTGTGATCCTTTGGTTCACAGGCCCACGCTCAATCCACTGAGCTATACCAGCCAAGGCTATATATTTTACTTTTGCAGTGTATCACTCCTGTGCTTCCTCCAACTTGAATGTGATTCCCGTGGGGACAGGGATTTCTGTTTGTTTTTCCACTGTCTTATGTCTAGTACCCACCTGATAGGGTGGCACACAGTAAGTGTTCCAAAGATATTTGTGAATTCAAAAATCAAGTAAACCCATCTCTTGTATTGCCAAGGGTTTCTCAGATGTCCCTACAGTATGAACTCTTTGAGGATGGGAGCATATCAAATTCACCTCCGTACAGCCCCGTAACAGAGAAAAAAGGTTTGTTCTGGGCGTGGGGATGAATGAGAGGGATGTTTCAACACTGATGTGTTGTCTCTTTTGAGACAAAAGAAGGATGTGTCATCTCTTTCAACCTCTGGCTCAAACCCGCACAATCTCTTCCATGTGCCACGGCAAAAGCCTCCTTCCTGGTCTCCCTGCATCCAGTGAGGCCTCTTCCAAATCCATTTTCATAGCATAGACTGTCAGAGACATGTTTTTTTTTAAAAAGCAAAACCTGACCATGTCACTACCCGTCATAAACATGGCAGTTGCTCCTTGATGTACCTCCATGGCCCTCCATGCAGCATGGAGACCCTTTCTGACCTGCGTCGGCTTCATCTGCCACCACTGTGCTCCCTAACACTGATCTGCTATCCTGCCATGTGACCGTAGGTCTTTTCACATGCTGTTCCTGCTTCCTGGATTGCCATCCTATTCTATTTGCCTCTAAGCCCCTCCCCATCCCATCAGATTAATGAACTCCATTCATTTTTGAAAACTTAGCCCAGGTAGTTGTCACTCAGGAAGCCTCCCCAGAACTCCCTCTCCGCTCTGCCAAAGGAGATTTCAGAACATGTTACAGTCCATCTGCACTGTCTGGGGGTCCCTTACAAGCAAACTCTACTGCCCAACTGCTGTGGACTGAATGTGTCCTGCCCACACAGACTCATATATTGAAGCTGTCATCCGCACCATGACAGTGTCTGGGTGGGGCCTTTGGAGATAATTAGGTCGGGAGAGCGGAGCCCTCATGATGGGATTAGTGCCCTAAGAAGAGGGGACACAGGAAAGAGCTCACTTCTTCTCTCCCTGGTCTTCATCACATGAAGAAAACCCAAGGAGCCGGCCTTAGCAAACCACGAAGAGGGTCCTACCCAGAACCCTGATTTTGGACTTCCCGGCCTCCGGGACTGTGAGATATACATGTCTGTTGTTTAAGCACATAGTCTGATAACAGCCCTCGCCTACTAAAACACCAAAACAGTTGAGAACCTGGAAATAGGGGGAAAAGGCTCTGAGCCAGGGGTGTCAAACTCATTTTCACTGGGGGCCACATCAGCCTTGTGGTTGCCTTCAAAGGGCCCAATGTAATTTCGACTCCTTAACTGCTAAGGAGTAGTTACATTTACACAGTCCTAAAATTATTTCAGCCCTTTGAAGGCAAACTTGAGGCTGATGTGGCCCTGGTGAAAAGGAGTTGACACCCCTGCCCTAGGCCGTCAGTCTACAGCAGTCTCTCTGAACCTTACAGAAAGGAGAAAGCCCATCAGTCAGAGCCCGTTGATTCTTCCTGGGGAAATAATGCACGCGCATTTGGTTTTTTGCCTTCCTTGAAGGCACTTGAGGGCACTTTCAACTGCCAGCACTTGAAATGGGGGAAGTTAGAGAGATTTGGAAGAACTCTAAAAACATAATAACCTAGGGCCACTTAGTACAAGAGCAAACAGCCCCACATATAACAACTTCTAGGGTCATCATGATATTTTAACACTTTTTGTTGCTCTTTCAACCTCACAAAAGATACACCATATTGTTATTAATTAGCCAAGAAAGAATAAAAATAGTAACTTTTAACCCAAAGCAGTAGCTTTCTTCAAAGGCACTTCATCACACGAGATTGAATGCGTGTCGGCCACTCGGCACACACCCAGGTCTGGGGCTGCCCGGTACATCTCACCACTGCGGGCCCTTGGTTAGTAACGGGTGCTGAGGAGTCGCTGAAATCACTTCAGATTCATACAGCACAGGAAATCACGTGACTCCTGCCCATCACTAAAGAGACATGGACTCTGGTCAGTAATCATCCCCATCACCCAACCGATCCTTACTCTGGGCTCCAGCCATTCTCTATCATTCTTCCAAGCCTTTGCTTTGGCTTTTCGCACTGCCTGACTGCCTTTTCTCCAGGTTTCCCCACATCAGCAGTCCTACTAAACACGGACATTCACCTCATACCTCATCTCTTCTGTGAAGTCTTCCCAGCTCCGCTGAGGGTTTCCCAGTGTGGCTGACCAATTGCCCATGCGAGTGATTTGTGATGCTTGCTAACTACAGGCTGCCTGCTTTGGGGATGGGAGCCTGGCCAGCTGCATTTTTAACAACCATCTGCTTTATATACATATATATATATAAAAGTGTAAGAGCTGCCGTCCAGAAAGCTGGCCTTACAAGCCTCACACTTTGTAATTTCTCCATCACCTGTGCTCACCTAGTCCTTTCCACGTGATCACTGAAAGCACACTGGGTCGCGTTCCAGGTGAACTGCTCATAGTAAAATTCCTCTCGCTTGACTGTGAGTATTGAGGGCAGAGACCATGCCTACACTACATTTATAGTCTCAGTCCTTCCATCAGTGCTGCCATCCATGACTCCTCTTTTCTCTCACACTCCACATCCCATCCACCACCAAGGTCAGATGGCTTTACTCTCAAAAGATTGGATTTGACCCCTTCTCACCTCTTCCACATCAGTGACCTTGGTCCCAACTACCATCATCTCTCCCCAGCCGCCCCTGCCCACTACAGCTTCCTTCCCACACAGCTGTCAGAATGCTCCCTTAAGAACAACAAGTTAAACATTTACAAATCACATATTTAAGAAAGCACTGGTACCTAGAAGACATAAAAAAACACTCAAAACTCAACAATTTTTAAAAAGTGATTTTAAAAATTGGGTATCAGACATGAACAGGCACTTCACCAAAGAAGATATAAGGGTAGAGAATACACATGTGAAAAAATATTCAACATCATCATTAGCCATTAGGGAAATGCCATTTAAAACCATGGTACGATGATGCTAAATTATGTCAATGGCTAAAATTAAAAGTACTGAAAATGCCAAGTGCTGACAAGGAAACAGCAATTGGCACTTTCCTACATTGCTGATAGGAACACAAATGATATAGCCACACTGGAAAAGAGACCAATAATTTCTTATAAAGTTAAGTGTAAATTTCTCACAGGTTCAAATTTCTCATAATCCAACTCCTGGTTGTTTATCCTAGAAAGCAAAAACATATATTTACACAAACACTTGAACACAAGTGTTTATAGCAGCTCTATTCATAAACACTAAAAGCTGGAAACAACCCAAATGTCCTTTGAGGGGTAAATGGATAAACACGCTGTGGTACATCTACACAACAGAATACTAGCCAGCAATAAATGTGAATGCTGATACCCATAACAACAGGGACGGATCTCAAAGACAATATGCTAAAGGAAAGAAACCAGTCTCAGAGGGTTACATACTGTATGATTCCATTGGTATGATGTTCTCAAAAAGACAACACAGTAGTGATGGAAAGTTGAGTTGTAGTTGCCATATGTTACAAGTGGGGAGTTTGTGACTACAAAGGGACACCCAGAGACATTTTTGGATGATGGAACTATTCTGTATCCTCACTGTGGTGTTGGTAGTCCCATGAATCTATATATATATTTTTTAAGTCATAGAACTAGCCCTGGCCAGGTGGCTCAGTTGATTGGAGCATCGTCACATGCACCAAAGGGCTGCAGGCTCGATTCCTGGTCAGGGCACATACCTAGGTTGCAGGTTTGATCCCCGGTGGGGGCGTTTATAGGGGGCAAATGATTGATGTTTCTCTCTCACATTGATGTTTCTTTCTCTCTCTTTCTCTTCCCAGCCCCTTCCCCTCTCTCTAAAAATCAACGAACATGTTCTTGGATAAGGATTTTTTTTTAAAAGTCATAGAATTAAACAACAAAGTCATTTTTACTCCATGGCAATTTAAAAAATCAAATCAGCCCTGACTGGTGTGGCTTAGTGGATTGAACGCCAGCCTGCAAATCAAAGGGTTGCCAGTTCAATTCCCAGTCAGGGCACATGCCTGAGATGTGGGGCAGGTTCCCAGGAGGGGGCACACGAGAGACAACCACACATTAATGTTTCTTTCCCTCTCTTTCTCCCTCCCTTTCCTGTTCTCTTAAAATAAAGAAATTAAATCCTTTAAAAAATCAAATCAATTTTTTAAAAAAACAAATAAGCCAAACCATGTAAACTATTTCCTCAAAACCTCCAACTTCAAGTAGAATCCAGACTTCTCCCCACTGTCCAGGAGTCCCCACCAGACCTGGTCTCGGGTACGTCTCTAGCCACACCTTGCCCAGCCCCTGCCCTGCCTCAGAATCTTCCTTCTTGTGCTTCCCTACCTGCCCTGAGGCTCATTCGCTGTCCCTTCTGCCTGGAATTCTTTTTCACAGATATTTCCAAAGCCCTTCCCAAACTTCATTTGAGCTTCTACCAAAATATCAACTCCTCAGAGAGACCTTCTTTAACTGAATTTCTATAATGGCATTTTCCCACAAGTTATACCATTTCATTTTTCCTCATGACACTAATCACTAACTGACACCACTCAACATATTTGTTTTATGGTTATTTTTTATTTCCCCATCAGAGCATAAGATCCATGAGGCTAGGGGTCCTGTCTATACCGCATGGATATATCCCCTGCACCTAGGATACCACCTATCGCAAGGCTCCCGTAAATATTTGTTAGATGGATTAATGAGTAAACACAAGGGGTGAACATTCAATGATGAAATTCCCAAGGCTTTGAACTGGGAGCCATACTTTGGCTTTTTTGTAGCACCTCTCAAATCATCTGCCCACTTGGTCTCTGAGTAAAGCAGCCCCTGCCCTGAATATTTAATTCAATACTGGTGCGTTAGAAATAGGCTAAGATCGACATACCCCTTTTAAGTGCTGCTTTTCAGTGCTTGGTTAGGTCACTGGCAGGAGGATGAGCTGGGAGGGGGCAAGGCTGCAAGAAGATGCATTCTGAGGGTAATGCACATGAAGTTTCCTAAGGGCATGTAGCAAACTATCTAGTTCCTGATGTGGACAAGGAAATCTGAAGTGAGGTTGAAAACAAAAATAAAGACAAACAAAAAAAAAACCCCAAAGAAGCAAAAGAACCTACCTCTACCTCCCTGCAATACCTCTCCACGTGAACAAACACATTAGCATTCACAGGACACCTCCTCTGTCTGTCTGTTCCAGACACCCTTGCAGAGGTGGCCAACCTTTAGGCCCCTATGGGCCACACCGGAAGAAGAGTTCTCTTGGGCCACACGTGAAATACACAAACACTAACAAAAAACTGATGAGCAAAAAAATGTTTTTAAGTAAATTTATGATTTTGTGTTGGGCTGTATGCATAGCCATCCTGGGCCGCACGAGCAGCCCACAGACCGCAGGTTGGACACCCTGCAAAAAGGTTCTCATTTAATCCCCCATCCACCCTTCAAGGCAGGTTCTATTGATCCAATTTTCATAAGTGAAAAACAAACAAACAAACAAACACAGATTAAGTAACATGCTCAAGGTCACATAATGATAGGAAAGGTCTGGTGTTTTGAACTCAGGTCTGTATAATTTCTCATCTCATTCATTTGCCACTTCAGATTTTAGAAGCAATATTCAGGAGCGTGGGTGAGCACTGGCTGGAGAAACCAGACGGGACCTGCTGACCTTGAAGAGAAAATGACAACCTGGACGCAGGTGACCAGGTTCTTCTCTAAAACTTTTCAAAGACCAGCATAGACAAGTCAGCTACAGCAAGACGCTAATTGCTATCCAGTAAAAAAATGTCCTGAGGATCTATTCTGTAACAGTTCCTGAGCTCAGGGTTTCCACACATATTCTGTCATTTCATTTTCATCATTGTTAAAAAAAAAACTGTTAACATGTATGAAGGTATCAGAGGCTGTTTATCCAAGCAAAATGGCATAAACCCTGCAAGCAAGCAAGAGCACCTGAGAACTTTCTACCACCACCCCCCCAATGCCGGTTAGAACTCTTACAATTAATTACCTTACAGACAGAACAGTATGAAGACCCAGACAACTGCAGATAGACTTTCTTTTGTTCTTTCTTTTAGACTCGGTCAGTGTTTTGCATACTAGTTAGCACAGAAATCACAGTTCAGAGTGGCATACCCAACAACCAACTAAAATGCAAGTATTTTGGCAATTAAAGTATTTTCTAGGGTATTTTTGGCTATGAATGATGACAGCTTTGGGACCTAAAGAAGGAGTAAGACACAGTTCTGCAAGACCCCAGGCCTCCTCTCACGTTCTTTTCAACAGATAATCAGGAGATCTAAGATCTGGAAGGGATGATAGAGGCTACCAAGAGCTGCTCTTTGCCAAACAGCAGTCCTGGCAAAGGACTTGCAACTTAATTGCAAGGCTTGCCACCCACTTCTGATGACCGGGGTGTGGAAGGTAGACTTTTCCTACCAAACAGCTCCTCCCACTGTCAAGCACACTTTTCCTCTAATTATCTGCTGTCTGTCCCCCTCCAACGGCTGCCCGTTGCTGCTGGCTTTGCTCTGCCGCCCTGCTGAATAATTATAATCCCTCTTTCCTATGACAATCATTTGAATATTTGAAGCCTGGTGATAGGAAAATTCTTTCTTAGCATCAAAGTGATCAAGTAAAAAGTAAAGTATCTGCACTGCACTTGCTAATGATTATTTGATGTGTTTTCTTTCTGCGTGTACATCTCTATATATCTAAGACAGTGACACCACCCACAACCCCATGAGGCAGCTCTGCTGATTAATTAAGTTGCACATTTGGTGAGCTGAGCCCTGGAAACATCAAGCTTAGTTGGGAAGACAAAGAACAGAGAAAACATGTCATATGGCAAGTGTTCCTACAGTGGTATAAATCAGGCACCAGGTACACACAGAGAGAATGGGTTCTGGTCTCAGCCCACCCACTGGGAAGGACGATGACCTGTGCGTTTGACTCTCATGAAACACAGCTTACATCTGGAGGCCCCTTCAGGAGACTGACCAGGTCTCAGAGTTAGCTTGCTCGCCGCCCCCTTTCATGTCTCAGACACCTGCCAAGTGCCAGGCGTAGAGTAGCTGTTCAATGAGTCTTACTCCAACCCTTTGGTGCCTCAAAGGGCCCCAAAGGAGAGAATAACTAAATCAAATGATCCCAAAGTTCTCTAAGAAAGGTTTAAAAAACTCATGAATAATAATACAACTTCAAACACCTAAGATTAGGAGTCTTGGTCTCCATCCCCTGCAGTCTAGTAGCTCATTGAGTAACATGGAACAAGTCACCTAATTTCCCTGGACCTCTGCTTGCTCAGTGATACACTGTAGGGTCTGTCCAAAGACTCTAAGGTCTCTTTTGGACCCAGTGTCCCCAAATCATCTCCTGTCCCAGATAGGAAGCTGGATCAAACACAATAATCTGGCTGAACTAGTCAATTCCAAAATCAGCACATGATTTCCAGTAGAAAGAAGAGCATACAGCAGGCAAAGATAAAGATTCCAGCTCCAGCCCTTCTATTATCTTGTCATGTGTGGCCAGCCCAGTACATACAGCTGCACAGGTTTAAATACCAGTCTCCACATTAACTAAGTGATGATCTTGGATAAGTCACTGAATCTCCTTTAGCCATGATATTCACATCTGTAGACTCAGATTAATTCCACCTAATTCCAGGACTACTGAGAGGGTGAAATCAATTAAAACATGTGTTAGAGTGCTCAGCACCCATAGTAAACATGCTGCATGTCTCCTTTTTTCATTCTTTACCCACTTTACCCATCCGACCCACTTAATCAGCAGACACAGATTCTAAAGGCTTTTCACACCCAAAGTACAGACAGACAGAGCTAGAAGGTACTCTAAAAATGATTGACAGGTGAGGTTTGGAAAGGCATGGTGACTTGTCCAAGGACCTACACGTTCTTCAGCAGCAAAGCCTGACCCAGAACACAGAGTGGCAGATCCCAAAGGTCATACAAGACACAGAGAGAAAACAAGAAAATCACCACAACTGTGCTATCTGTAATACAAAAGGAATCCATCTCCCAAATCCTAAGAGCTCCAGCACAAGACCACTGGAAGGTGCTCAAATTCACCGAGGCACAAGGATAACTTCAGGGCCAGGGACCCAAAGGTCCTCAAAATGACATGATCAATGTTGCTGAGAGTATTCAGGTATTTCTGGAGAAAGCTCGGGCCAGCGTCTACCCAGGGCCGCTCTGCTGAGTGGGAACACTGAAGAAGGAGCTCAGACAATGTAAGGAGGGGCCAGGGTTAAGGTCCCTTCTGCACCAGATTCCCAGAGCAAAGCACCAGAGCAAATCTTCTCAGGGAGCATTTGATGGAAAGCTATACCAAGAGTATGCTTGTTTATAGCTCCTGGTCGACAGACTCCCAGCCAGTGTCTCCCAGAACCCAGAGAGCCCCAATCCAAACCTCATACTGTGTGCTGGAGCAAACAGACCCAGAGAGGGAGACCAGCACGCCCAAGTTCACACAGTATGCATGGGCAGCCACGGGATAAAGCCTGTGCCTGACCTTCAGTCTGGAGCTATTCCCTTCTAACTGCCCTGAGGCTACTGTCTGCCAGGCCCACTCCCTCTTCCAAAACCCTGGGCTCACCTCCCGGTTTGAGGGTTGAACAGCGACTCAGAAGCAGGTTACAGTTTAGCAATTCATCCAGTAGGACCTCTGTAAGGCCAGAGCAGCTGGGTCCCCAGTGGCATGGACAGACTGCAGTGCCCAACTTTGCAAGGGCTCAATCTTCCCTAAGCGATTCCCCTCCTCTTCCTCCCCCACCTCCCCCTTCTGGTCCTCCTCCGTAGTACTACGGAGACATGTGCTCTGCTTGGGAGGAGGAAAGGAGGAAGATGCAGCCGTTTACTGGAAGGAGAGGGACAACAATCTGCTGCCGCATTATACACTCACACCTAGCTGACAAGGAATGAAAAGGATAGCTCTAAAATAGCTCTATCTGCTGCCACAGAATTGTTAACCCCATGCTCCAGCTTTGCTCTTCACACAGCTCAAGCGAGAGAAACAATACACTTAACCAATGGAGTGCCAGCCAAAGACATTACATCATCGGTTAGCACTGTCATTGGCTAATAATTCCTAGAAGGCACCAGTCTGCTTCAAGCCGCTTAACTCTTTCACATTCGTGATAGCAATGACTCAAGTATTTGGTCTAAACTAATGTTCCTGGACCTTGCTTATATCGGAATCATTTGGGGGGCTTCCTAAACATACTGATCACTATGTTCTACCCCACCATCTAAGTCAGATTCTTAAGGGGCAACATGAGTATCTGTATCATAAATAGTGTACAGAGTGTTGGGACCACTGGAAAAAAAAACTCTTCCTCTCCAAAAAATACACGAGATAATATTTTTTGAGCATTTATTATGTGCCCAGTACTTTACAGTATCATCTTATTTATTTTCTATAGTGAGCAGTGAATAGTATTTGGCTCCATTTCATAGGTATAAAAAGTAAGGTTCAGAGAGAGTAAGTTGCTTGATCATGAGATGGAGCCTGGCTTTGAAAGGTTTGCTCCCGCTTGAAATCAAATCAAGCCATTTTTCTACCTATTGCCTCCAGGGTTATATACAAAATATAAACCCTCTCGATGAGCTGGAAACTGCCGGTGACCCGCAAAGAACTGGGGGATGAAGAGAATGGTGAATTCCCAGGGCAGGTGATCAGGGAGCATGAACCCTCCAGAGAATCGTTCTCATTCTCAGGCTCAGTCCTTCTGCTTTCTGCTGCATATTTCGACTTAGCTGTCACTTTCTCTGGGCAGCATCCACTCACCCCCAAACTTGGGACAGATGCTTCTGCTCCAGGCTTCTAAGGTCCCTTGTATCTTATCGGCTGCAGCTACTTTTTTACGTGGAAAACTCCATATGGTTAGAGCCATTTCTAACTCTCTGTCAACATCTGCCCAGAACAGTGCCTGCCACATATGAATACTCAATCAGGACTACAGTGCGGAGGTGAAGAGGGAGGGAGGGAGGGTGGGACTTCGCTGAAGCTTGAAATGGCATCATGCAGATATGGGAGAGGTAAAGAACTGGAAGCCAGGAAACCACATGAATAAGTTATTCGACCTTAGGCAAGTTCATTTTGGGGGGCCTGAAAATGAGGACAACAGCACCTTCCTCATAGGTTTAAATTAAAGCATGATCCCACCTTAAATGTACTTCTCTACACTCTCTCTCCCTAGATCTCATCCACTCTGGCCGGCTTCTAAATGCTGACAAGTCCCACATTTGTATCTCCAGCCAAGACTCCCTGTCCCCCCAGGTTTCAATGTCTTGAAAATCTCCAAGACAGCATTTGAATTTTTTCCTCTAGCTTCAACTTGCTCCTCCACTCTGTGGTTGGTGGTCCCATTTACCCAATCTTTTTTCTTTTATGATTGAGGTGAAATTTATATAACATAATAGTAACCATTTTAAAGTGTACAATTCAGTGGCATTTAATATATTCACAATGTTGTGCAATATCACATCTATCTGACTACGAAACACTTTCATCCCCCCAGTAGAAAACCACTTATTCTTTAAGCAGTCATGTGCCATCTATCCTTTCTCCCCAAGCCACTGGTAAGCACACACACACACACACACACACACACAACCCACTAACCTGTTTTCTGTTTCTATGGATCTGCCTATTCTAGATATTCATATAAATGGAATCATATGCTATGTGATCTTTTGTATCTGGCTTCTTTCACATAGAATGATTTCAACATTCACTCACATTGTAGCATATATCAGCACTTCATTCCTTTTTATGACTGAGTATTATTCCATTGTTAGTACGTACCACATTTTCTTTATCCATTCATCTAGTGTGGATACCCTGGCATCTAATCTTAAAATATAAGCCTGATCCTTGACCCTTTCCTTTACTGTATTCCCCATACCTAATATATCAAGTCCTGTACATTTTACATCTGAAATATAGCTCCAATCCTACTTTTCCCCAATACCACTGCTATCGTGAAGCCAGGACACCAACATCTCTCACCTAACTCCTAATTTTTGACAAGGTCCCATTCTTCTCTCTATTCCACTTTTCAGCTGGTAACTGCAGAAACTATCTCATCCATTCACTTCAGCAATATTTACTGAGCACTATTCTCAGTAAACATTCTCCATGGGGCTTGCCTCCTAGAAGCATGACGGGCAACAAAAAAATCCATACTATAACGCCAGGTCATTACTCAGCTAAAATCCTTCAATGATTGTTCATTGCACTTTGAGGGAAATCCAAGCTCAGCATGGCCTTCCCAACTCAACTCAAGCTGCTCCCCAGTCATGCTGAGCTCCATTCCTCCACTGCAGGGTCCTTGAACAAGCTGTTCTCTCTGCCTCATCCCTCAGATCTCAGTGTAAATATTGCTCCTTAGGCTGATCTTCCCTGGCCACTCTGTTCAGCAGATTCACCCTTCATTCATTTCAGTCATTCAAGAAATTTGTGTTAAGCATTGTGCTGGGCCCTTGGGAATGAAGCCACGTATGAACTCCTGGAGCTTTCAGAACAGTGGGGAGGACCAAAAATGGATAGACAAGTGCGACGAAGGGAGGGTAAAAGGGAGGGGACCTGCTTTACACAGGGTGGTCCAAAAGGCCTTTCTAAGGACGTTATATTGAAACTGGAGGATGAGAAAGACTCGGCTGGGAAAAGGCCCTATCACTCTTCATCATATCCTGGCTATGCAATGCAATGCAATGCAATGGTGCGTCCTGCAATGTTTGCTTTTGAAGAAGCATAGCACTTAATGTCTGTCTCCTGTAATAGACTGCACTGCATTTCCAGCACCCAGGGCAGCAAACACCATTTAGGAGGCCTTCAATACTCATTGATTCAATTAACAATCGGGTAAAAAAAATGAATGACTAAATCCACCAATGAAATCACTTCCAGAAGCATAATAAATCATATAGTTTTGATATTTGTTGTCATTCATTCTCTGTTGGGTTTTGGAAAACTAAGTTGACTGTAAAATGAGAATAAAAGTGCCTAATTTGGAAGATTACTGGATAACTAGGAGAGAATGAATAGATATATCAGGAACTCAATAACAGGCAACAAGAGTCATTGGGGCTATTATTAACGGTTCCATCTTTACAAAAGCTGATTTACTCAACTCAAACTCCAAAACCCATTTTCAGATACAGTCAAGAAGTTAAAAGATAAAAAAAAAAAAAAAATGAACACTTTGAAAATGCCTGCACTGCATTAGGCACACTGCAAAGCCCTTTCTGTCATAGTGATATTCATTTTGCAAGCCCATCCTCCCAGATGCCTGTCCTGGTTCAGCTCTCAATCCCACCTGAGACCAAGGCACCTCTTACTCCCTCAGCTGCAGGCAGTATTGTCTTCTCACAGTTCACAGCTGAGTCTCTTCCTCTTCAGGAACTGTCCTGCTGAAGGGGCATCCAAAGTTGTGCCCCCTCCCTGGGGACAGCTTGCACCCACATGGAGCTTTCAAAGGCTTGGCCCCATGCCTAAAGGGACCAATGGAGACCTCTCTTGCACTCCGTCACAGATCGACCTCTCCCTCTGCCCAGTTCTGCTTCCCTCCCCCATCTCCCTCTTTCATCCTCAGAGTAAGACCACTAACCAGGAATCCCTACACACAAGTCTCAGAGTTTCTGATTGTGTTTTTAGGGAACCAGACCTATGGCAGGTGGGTATGATGATTTCCTTTTACATCAGAACACTGAGGTTCAGAAAGGTTGATAATGTCCCTGGGCACATAGCTCAAGTGACTTTCTGGTATGACTCCCCAGCAGACCTTGCTCTTTACCACAGCCTCTAATAGCTGAGGCTGTGTCGCTGTGAGACAGAAAGAAGAGCCATGGAGAAGAGAAGGCCAGCAGATCTGAAAACGGGAGCAGGCATACCCTTCGCTTCCCTCCAGGGGTCATTCCTAATGACAAAGTTGAGGTCAAAGCTTCCAGAAACAATGATTAAAAATGACCTGCAGAAGCAGACATCACATGGACACCATCTCCCCACCCGAATGCATCCATGGCTACAAGGAGGGAGCAGGGTTCCCGGGCAGATGGGGATACCTTAAGTGGCCAGAGTATTTGCAGCCGTAGCCCCAACAGTAGCTACAACTGACCAGCTTTCCATGCATCCAGTCTCCATCCATTTTCCACAGAGCTGCAAAAGTGACTAGATCACTGCAGAATTCTGCCACTGCCCTCCTTCATCCCAGGACAAAATTCTAAATACTCTAAGGCTGCTCTTTAAGGTCTATGCATGCTTTAGCTCCCTGCAGTGTTGACAGCCCATTTCCTACCCACAATATGCCCATCCTACTTGATCATCTGATGTAGAATTATCTGATGTTCTAAGTCGGGATAGTGGGCTTTTTCCACTTTCTTTATCTTTGCACAAGAACATCTGGAATTCCTGCCATCGAATCAAGCCATCCCCCCAACACACACAGCTTTCTGGCAAACCCTCCTACTCCTCTAGTGCCCACTCAATAGTCACCGCCTCTCTGAAGACTTCCTGGCTTGCTCAGGGTTATCCTCCTCTACACTATAATCCCCTCTATTATGGTGCACTGTAATTGTTCCTCCTCTCGTCCTTCTTAGTCCCAGGAGCTCCTCCAACGCCCTTCTTCCCTTCTTCGTGCTGCTTGGGCTTACTTAAGCACAGGGTCTGGCACACAATAGGAGCCCCATAAACGCTGAATAAATACACGGGGCTCTGTGTCAAGAGCTGCTGTCTCTCCTAGCCAGGCCCGGGAAACCACCGCTCTGAGATGTTTCTCCTGCGTCCCAGGATGACTGGGCATAGGAAATGGCAAGACAAATCTGAACCCTAACCCCAGGGCAACAGGTCACGAGGGTCTGAGGACCTAGGCAGAGCAGAAATCCGCCGCTGCGGTCCCTGACTCCCCGCAAGCTCTTCCCGGGCCCTGGCGCTGAGTGAAGACAATCTGAGGAGCCGCTACCCTGAGCCCCTCGGGCTCCCAGTCGTTCAGCCGTTCAGACATTCCCCGCACTTGGACTTGCCAGTCCCAGCGTCGGGCCCTGGGGCCGCACGGCAGCAGCGAGGGGAGGAAGCGTGGTGTGCCGGCTCCTCGCCCCGCTCCCCGGCCCCTCAGCGTCCGCATCCCGCGGGCACCCAGCCTGAGCGCCCGGGGACGACACCAGTAGTCTCGGCCGAGGGGTTGAGGGGGGACTCCCTGCTGCCAGACACCCTACAAAGTCTACTTCGCTGCGGCGCTCTGCTTACCGTGGGAGCCACCAGGTACCCAGAGCCGGGTGGGTGTCTTGGCCACTGGGCCCGCCCGCGGATCCTCTCCCGCGCCGGGAGCTCAGCCTCCGCAGCCCACCGCGCGCCAGCGTCTCCTCTCGGCCGGCCTCCCCGCGCCGCGGCACCCTATTGGCCGCGGCAGCCAGGCCACTCCCCCAGCCGGCTCCGCCCCCGGAGGCCCCGCCCCTGTATCGCTTTCCGCCTCACTGAACCAGCGGGCTCCTGGAATCTCCACTCAGGGAAAGTTGCTTCTAAACTCAGCTCTCACCCGGCTCAGGCAGCCGAGTAAGGTAATAGGTCTCCATCCCAAGAGAGTCTAGACGTGCCCTGGGGAGGGCGTAGAGTGCGGCGGCCTCGGAAGCTGGCTTTGATAAAGTCACCTGATCGCCCTAGAGCTCAGGAGGCGCCTCTGAGAAACCTGTCAGGACACTGTCACAAATGTCTTAGGCAGTATGCCGGTCATTTAACACCAAGGATGCAACAGGGAACGAGACAAAGTCATCTGTTGCCCTCATGGAGTTTGCGTGGGGGGAGGGTGAGGGCAGGCCATATGCAAACAAACAAGGAACATAATGTCAGCTTGTTAACATAGTTATAGGGAAGGGAGTGATTGTAAATAAGAAAGGGGGCCAGGGATGCTATAAATGGGATGGTCTCCAAGGCCACTTTGAACTAGGAGCGGAAAGATAAAAGTGGTTCTGAGGTTGGAACTGGAGATGAGGATGGTTGAGCGTGGTGACCAAGGGGAAAGTGAGCGAGGCCAGGGCAGTGACCAGAGCTGAATCACTCTGGGCCACGTGAGGAGCTTCGGTTCTGTCTTAAGTACAAAGATGAGCCGTTGAAGGGTTAGAAGGCGTCTATGACAGTGGTAAAAGACCACTTTGTCTGTTGTGTGGAGAATGGATTTTGGAAGAGAAGGGAAGCAGGTAGACCAGTTTGAAGTTGTCTTGGTCTGCTCAGGCTGCCATAAAAAAAATAATACCATTGGCTGGGTGGCTTAAACAATAGACATTTACTTTTCCACAGTTCTGGTGACTACAAGTCCAAGATCAAGGTGTCAGCACTGTCAGTTCCTGGTGAGGGCCCTCTTCCTGGCTTACAGACTGCTGCCTTTCCCCGTGTCCTCTCATGATGGAGAGAGAAAGAGAGCCAGCTCTCTGGCATCTCTTTTTCACAGGGCACTAATGCCATCCTGAGGTCCACACCTCCATGACCTCACATAAACCTAATTACCCCTCAAAAGCCTCCTCTCCAAATACCATCACATTGTGGGGTGAGGCTTCAACATATGCATTTTGGGGGACATAATTCAGTCTATACCAAGAAGATAATTCAGAAGTCCAGAGATGATGGCAACTTAGACCAAGGTGATGACCACAGGGATGGGGAAAGTGAACCAACTGAAATGTATTTTGAGAATATCATGGAAAGCCTTGATGATGGGTGGGATTTAGAGCATGAATGAAGAATGATTCCTGGGCGTTTAGCTTGAGCCACCCATGGGATGATGGTGCTATGACCAACGTGAGGAAGACTAGGGAGGAACAGGTTAGAGTCAGAGGGAAATTAAAGGCTCCAATGTAGACATTTGAGAGACCTATTTGACATCCTACAACAACAGTGCCAGGCTCTCTTCAAATTGTTATATATATATATATATTAACTATTTATTTATATAGAATTCTCATAATAACTTTATGGTGAAAATGTACCCTCACTATCCCCATATTACAGATGAGGAAATGAAGACACTGAAAGATTAAGCAACTTGCCCAAGGTATGTTCACAACCTGGGGAATCCCAGGGCAAAGGGCTGGGGTGGGGGGAGTATTCAAAACTGGCCCCATACACAGAGAGTAAGGAGAGATAGAAGAGAGAGGCATACCACTCCAGATTGGTAGGTGGCAGGTTTAATAAGCAAGGGAACTTACATATGAGGCTTGTCTTGGGCGGCCAAAACACAGTAGATCTCTGCGCTCACCCACCAGAATCTTAACAGTTTATATAGAAGCCTTAACTGGTTTCAGTCACATACTCAGTCCAGATGGTTTCAACAACACGTTACTCTCTGGAGGTTGCATCTTTGAAACTGCTCCATATATGGGAACAGTGGGTGGAATATACTTTCCAAGGACAGGGGAGGGTGTGAGGAGCCTCTGATTGCTGAGACCAGCTCTTAGATCAACTACTGGTGCTGTTCTCTTGATGACCTGCTCCAGTAGTGGGTGGTTGGATACACAAGTTTAGATAGAGCTCAGGCAAGAGCCTGGGGCCAGAGATATGCATTAAGAAGTACCCTGGCCTGAGTCAGTATAAGACCACCTGGAGAAAGTGTGTAGTGGGTGAAGAGAGAAGAGGCAAGGACTGAGCCCTTGCAAAGTTCTCTTCCAACATTTCCACTTACCACCTGATCCTTAGCAAGTGACCTCAGTCAATATGAGGAAGTGACCCAAGTTCAGTAGCTAAGAGGGAATAAGGCTAGCTCAAGGATCACAAACTCTAATCCTATTGGGAATAGGCAATACTATAGCAAGTGAGGTTGGCAAGGTGCGCTAGAACAGGGAGGGGTGGGGGCTGTGGCCCACTAAGGTGTGCACACTTGCCCAAGTGGGCAATGGACTCAGCAACAACTGATTTTTGCTGTATGGCAATATGGACCCTGAGTTCCCAGATGATCTCATTTTTATTAAAGAGCCAGGAAATCCGATTATGTCAAATCTCTAGATTTTTTTAACGTTGGCAATTAATTTAAAAAAAATATTTAAAAGACTGTGTGGGCCAAGACTGTTAGAAGGAGTCAAATCCATATATGGGCTATGGTAGCTCATTTGGCTGCTACTTTCCAACTCTGGGTTAGATAATACCTCAGGTCCCCTTAAGAAGTTCCTCACAGTTTCTGTTCAGACACAGATGGCGACAATAGTAGCACATAAAAAGATCAAGGAAATCTCAACTTGGAAACCCAGCATAGTCTTTCACAGTGTTTGGCTAGCTTCTGCCTCTACTCAAATAGTACAGCATTTCTAAGCATCAGTTTCTCTTACCTGTAAAAACAGGAGGTCAGAGCAGAGCTCCTCCAAGATTCCTCCCAATTCTATTTGAAGTTATAACAGTAGTGTTTTTTTTTAATTGTGTGTTCTCAAATATGCTCAGGGAAATTGCTTGGGAAAAAATGGAAAGGGTATTCTTGTCTGGGTGTGCAAATTCAAAATGCCTTCCTAGTAAGGAAAGGAACAGAGTGAATTTAAGATAAGAAACCATGCAAATTATGGCATGGAATTTTCTTTATTGCACTATGAATAAGAAAAAAGGCAATTAAGTAGATGCAGGCACACTTAATGGTTTCTATTGAAAATTCAATGTATAATAGCCAGTTCTCCATATATATCACTAAAGGCTTTGCAATAATGAGATTCTCTGTCATGTATTGGAGGTCAGCTGTATCCTAGCATTATTTATTCTCATGTGCTGAGCTTATGTAATGAAAATAGGCTGAGAATAGTTAATCACCATCCACTGAGTCAGTCCCTTTTGTCCACACTTGAGATATTGTTGAAAGCTGAGAAACAGCTTATGATTTTACAAATCACTGAGTTTTGTGTAGGAGTGAACGTAGGGTTGGGAGCCAGAAGACCACATGCACTTGTTGAATAACCTCTTTCAACCTTCTTCATTAGTTAAATGAGAACTGGATGAACGGTGACTTCCTAGAAGATATTTGTATTTATACCTCCACATTTCTCTGGGTGGAATTTTTCACTGTGTGGAGACCTGGTAATTCCCAGGGTGAGATTTTTCCACCATTTTCTACCTCCTAGTTCCTCAGTATCCTGGAAGCAGAGACGACACCTAAGTTGGGCCAATTAGACTCACTGTTGGGACTTCATCCTCCAGAAAGTGACAAGGATGGAGAGAGAGAGAGAGAGAGAGAGATTGGCCATGGAATTGATCAGGATGGTGGTGACCACAGCAAGAACATCCTGAAGAGGCTGGACCTGTGGTTCTGCTTGCTCATGAATCTCATTAGCTAACCTCTAGAATTTCCTAGGTTTCTGCCAGTGTCTCAAGCCTGTCCCCCATCCAATTTTATTTTGTTAATCTCCCATCTCTACTAAACTCCCTTCTGTTAGCAGGCCAAATTATTTCTCTTGCTTTTAACCAAGGGTCTCAATGGATCCAATGAGAAAAAAACATGCATCCTGGGACCCTGTCCCTGGGGAACAAATTCAGAGCAGGAATTTGCATATACATGAATGCATACACAGTGATAGGTATGCATAGTCTCTCACCCCTCAGTAAGAAGTCCAACCCCACGAGGTAGTTGTGGTTCAGGTTTTAAAAGGTGTTTATTTTTTATAAGAGCCCAGATGTGCCATTCATAACAGATCTTTAAAAAAAAAGTGATCAAGCCCTTGTGATAAGAATTGTAAAATAAGCCTTCTAATATGTAAATTTGGTAGTTGGCAAAGTCCTTTCACAAGAATTTACTCATTTCAACTGACTCCTGTGCAGTAGGCAGATTAGATAGTATTTATGATTTCTACAGTATACTGATAAATAGCTGTCATTCATTGAACAATTTCTGCAGACCGAGCATTATGCAAAATGCTTTATATACCCATTCACCAACCCTGTTAAGGAGATATTATCCCCATTCATGCAGAAACTGAGGCTTGCATAGTTTATATACATAATATACATAGTTGAGGTGAGAGCTCACCTCACACACATACAGCTTGGTGTCAGGTAACACAGCTAGTGAATGACAAACCTGACAATGGAACCCAGGTCCAGAGTCAGGAATTTGGCTGTAGCTGCTCATACTTGCCAACAACAGCAGACTTGATTCAGTTGTCCATCCATGGAGATATTTTTAAGGTCATAAGAAAGATCTTCTCATTTTTTTCCCTTTCTGTTTATCATGGTGCCTCAAATCTGCATGAAGATGAATTGCTAGTGCAAATGCAAGTATGCCTGTGAGTGGTTAAATGCTAAGTTTAATCAGATGAAGAAGTAAAAGGGCTCCATCCAGAGAGGGTTGAGGTGGCCATCATTTCACTATGTATATCAAATAATCATGTTGTAAGCTTTAAATTATGCAATATTTATAAAAAATAAATTAAAAACCCCATAAAGGTAAAAGTAGAAGAACTTTTCAAGTTTTTCTATTTTCTCTTTGGGTTAAAAAATCTTTTAGAAAGGTAGGGAGGTGGGGCATAGAATAAAAGAAAACCTGACAATATTAATTTACTCCTGGACTGAAGGAATCCATGTCGTCTCTGAGCCCTAGTAAACTGAGCGGAGTGTTTAGAATGCCCTAACATCTCTGGTTCTTTTCTAGAATTCCTAAGTGAAGGCTCAGGGGTGACCCGGCCTGGTCTGGGACTGAGATGGATTCTGAGCTCCAGATTTTGAGCAGTTTCATGTTTTCTTGTTTGTAGCACAGAACATTTTTGCTGATGTTGCAAAAGATTGTCATGGCAACCTGAAAAATAAGTTTCCAAGTCTTTGGATTCCCCCTTAAGGAGAGGCAGGTGTCAGTGAGTGTTCCTTTGTAGTTAAGGGCTCTTGAAGGTTTTAGCTGATCAAGTTACTTTCATAGGCGTGTTCTGATACATCTGCCCCCACAGCTCACGGAGCAGCAGCCGCCATGAGGCAGAGAGAAGACCAGCTCCATCAGGATGGGCACTGGAAACCTAGGCAGCAGTTGTCACCACTGGCTGCATAAGAGAATCACGTCCAGGGGTTAAAATGCACCAATACCTTAGTTCCCAACTTAGCTGACAGAGTATGAGGCCTGGGTATCCATGGGCATATATTTTGCCAGATGACACACTGGTGTGGTCAAGGTCGAGAACTGCTAAACTAGAGCTTGAGCCCCAGGTCCACAGCTGTGTGGCCTTGGGGTCACCTTCCTCACTTGTCTAAGCTTTGGGTTCTTCACCCATAAAGCATGGTAATATAACCAGCTTTGCAAGACTGTTGTGAAGCTTAAATGCGAAAGTGCCTGGCAAACACCAGGGCTTAGAATCAGCATGGGACAGGAACACCAAGAGCCATTTCCTTTTGGATTAAGATCTCCCTTGCTCTCCCCTGCCATGCCTTTGCGCTTCTCAGGCCCGTCAGCACAGAGACACAATGAAGAAGCCACGTCTTCCACATCATTTTCCTTTCACTCAAAACCCTGCCTAAGTATGATTCGGCCTAGGTTGGTCTCTATACATCCTCTGGTCATTTCAGCCAAGCTCAGTCACCAGAGGAATAGCCAGGCAAGTCTAAAAATAGATTTCTTCGCCCTCAACTACATGGAGAGGCAAAAAAAACCCATATAATCTTTAAGAACATTAAAGCTGGAATTAGACTGTGTTTGAATCCTTGCTCTGCTACTTGCTAGTTGTATAACTCTGAGCAAGCTTTTGCCTCAGGCTCCTTACCTACAAAATGAAGATAATAGTAATACCTTCTTTTTGAGGTTGTGGTGAGGATGAAATATGTTGAAACATATAAAGTTCTTCATTGTAAATAATTAGTATCAAATGTTACACATTTTATTTACATTGAAATAATTGACTCCTAGATTTTCAAAAAATGAAATATACACATCTTATCATTTAAGCTCAGACAATGAGCCAACCCCAACATCTCTGGTTTATGATGTAATGTGGCCCAGAGTTATGGAGCCCAGTATTAAGCACCACTGGTTTCTGTCTTATTTGTCCCAAAACACAGCCATTCCACTGGAGTTAGGAGCATGGGTTTTACAATAGCATCCACCAAGTCTGGCATCCACCTCTGTCCCCACCCCTAGGAAGGAAGACAGCAAATTGTTTACCTCTTGTTCTTCCCTCTTTCACCTTTCTTCTCTTCCCTCTGACCCCTTAGAGATGCTGGGCTGACTGGCCTTTCACCTAGGCTGACCTTCCCTGGCTGGTACCCATATTGTAGCCAGTCCTTTTGGGGTCTAAGAATCATACCAGTTGTCATCTTCCTGCTCATCGTTGTCATCACGGCAGCTGCCATGGAAGCACTGTGCTGAGCTGTCTATAGTCATTTGCTCATTGAATTATCCCAACAACCTGGAGAGGTAGGCACATACATTATTTCCATTTCACAGATTATGAAAACTGAGGTCTACAGTGAATATCAACTGGCTAAGATCACACAGCTGCTAAATAAGGCACCAAGGACTGAAGCACATGAGTCAATGCCCTTTGCCACTCTGCCCTGTCGGGTGAGTGCTGGGTCACTTCCCTGTGGTTACGAGCCCTTCCCTACTCTCCCTTGTAGTCCTGGGCTTCAGCCCATCTTTCCTTCTCTTGAATGCTGCTAGCACGGGTTTTGTTTCCCCCATTCCCTTCTTTCCAGTTATGACTGATGGGCAGGACTCTCTCTCCCCATCTACTTACTCTCTGTCTTATCGGTTCTGAAATAATTTTAACTGTCCATGGTAGTTTGAAGAGGTCTAACTCCAGTTATTCCAAGATAACAAACATTGAGAAGTTAAAAAGTGTTCAGAATCCTATAAAACTCTAGTATTTGAGCTGTAGCTTAGTAAGCAAAAAGGAGAAAAGGTTTTGGAATCATTATTCTTTGGTTTGGGTCTCAACTCTGAACTCTCTGGCTGTGAGACACTCTCTATGCCTCAGTTTTATATATATATATATATATATATATATATATATATATATATATATATATATATATAAAATTGCAGTTTCTTAGAAATTTGGGGCTGAAGTTACCACTAGTCCTGGAACCGTGAGTATAAACTACTCAAATCTCCTCTGAATTTAGGGTGACCACACCCACAGAAGACCAATATGTGACATTTTGTTGCTGAATATTTTCTAATCCCAACCAGCCGTGTAATTTAACATGTATTTACTGGTTCCTTATGTCTCTGGGCCAATACGAAAAACTACATTATATCCAGCATGTACTATTTGTCAGGTCCTTTCAGGGTGATTTTACGTGTTTTATTTTATTTGCCTTCACAAAACCCTCTGAAGTTAGAGTAAGTATTCAGAGAAGTGAACATTTTTGCCCAAGTTTTCACACTTCTTTGATGGGTAAACTGATTAGTTTATGTGTCATCCTTCTAAGACAGGATATTTACATTTTTGCAAGAGCCTTCTGGAGACTCGATGCTTTTTCCCAAAGGAGGGCCACTAATGAGGGAATTTGCAGGCACTGTTGCAGGCTGCCGGGGTTGTGCTTTAGGCTGGGGCTCTGGGCCTAATCCTTCCACTCACACATAAGCTCATCCCTTCTCTACATTCTCTGTTTTTCAGACCCACCTGTTCCTGTGCATGTGGTGTTATTTAATCAAGAAAAGATTTTCTCTCATTTTCGCTTTGGTGTGGAAGGAATAATTTGGCAGGAGTAACCCTCCAGAGACCAGTGTGCATCAATAGAGTAGATCTGAGGCCATATCAGAGTCAGAGATGCTAATATTCCATGATCCAGCCATTTCCCCTCCAGGAATCTTCCCTACTGATGGGTTCACATGTGTGCAGAAGGAGGCATCTGCAGTACGGAGGTGTCCTTTGTAACATAGACCACTTAACTAATTGTTCATCAGCAGGGAAATGGCTAATTTTATAATAGCATCTCCTTATATGTGGAATATTATGAAGTAGTAAAAAGAGTAAGGTGGATCCATATATGCTAATAATGGCTGAAGAAAGTTGCTGAGTAACTCAAACAAATTGAAAAAAAGTGTATATAGTACATGTATATGTGTGTATATATACACATTATACATATACATCTGCATATCGTGTGTGAGCAGTGGGTTTGGCTCATTGCACTGGGAGATGGGGCTCTCACTTCTGGTTTTCAAGCCTCTGGGAGAAGAGCAGAGCTTAACTTCAGGAGCAGATAATTGGCTTTTCCAAAACTGTCTCCCTCCAGACATCAGGAGAAGTGACCATCACATTAAGTGGGAGGATGCATGGGAAAGCACTTCTTGGTCTATAAAATGCTCTGTAAAAGCTACAATTTTCATCACCATGGTATAGTGGCACATAAATATTTGCTGAAAGAATATATTCTTACGACTTTTCTTTTCAAAGGAAGAATGAACTAATGGCACTAGTTTGCCTTGACATTACTAAATACTTGAGTTCAAATTGTGCTTTATTACTTAAGTGATGCATGTGAGCCTAAGCAATAAGAAGAATAACGATTGTGCACTTATGCACCAGCCTCTGTGCTAAGTGGTTAACCTCCAGTGTCTTTTTTCTTTCAATGGCACTTTGTGGTAGGCATTTTACGGATGGCAAAACTGAGGCTCAGAGAAGCTAAAAAAAAAACTTACTCAAATGTGTACACTGTAAGTAGCAGAATCAGGAATTGAACCCAGATCTACATTATTTCGGAAGCGTGCTCCTCACCTTTCTCAAGGTTTCCTAATCTGCTGACTCAGCTCTGCCTGTTTTGCAGGGTGATTATGGGAATCAGTTGGGCCAATTTATATGACCTGTCCTGTAATTAAGAACCTAGGATGTGCATTTAAAGGCAGATGGAATAGAGGAAACAGTAGTTTGTTTGTTTGGTTTTTACATGGAGGAGAGCACAAGGAGATCTTTTATTAGCAAAACTAAAACATAAACCTGTGCTTGTGATTTTTGTGATGGGGTCACCTCCTTATGGAAGGTGAGATTGTGCATAAAGATTTTTGCCACCACCAGAATGGAAATTCTTCCCTCTGACCCAAATATTCCTCATTAGGCTGCTCTATCAGCATGATGGGTAAAGCACATTCAGGACAGGTGGAATTAGGAAGTTTGTGAGGCACTGCTCTGGCTGTGGCCACTGCTCCCAGCATGAATATCTGCTCACTCATTTATTGCTCCTCTGGGAATTGACAGTCTCCGTCACTGTGTTGCCAGGCAACCAAAATAGCTCTTGTATCAGGAGGCAAACAAACCAATCAGGTCACTTAAGGAGGAGCTTTACCTGGTTGGCCTCCAAGATGGAAAGAGGGCTTTCTGGGTCCACTCAGGACTATGGCTGTTGGAATCCACATGAGAACTCGGGAAATCTGAAACCTCCCATTTTGGATGGCTAGGGACTGGGCAGGGGAAGGGAGTGAGGTCATCAAAGTCATGTAGCAACTCTGAGGCAGAGCCAGGAGAACAAAGTCGGATCTGATGCCCAGGCTGGTGTCCCATCACTTGTACTTCATTGCTATCATTTCAAAATTCATGTGTGGGGCACCATGTATGTTTCGAGTTCTCTGTTTGGTGAAATAGGAAATACAGAAAGCATTTAGACACCGTTTCTCATCCATTTATATAACAATTATTTGTTGCACTTTCATAACCGAGGCAGCATAGCCTGGTGGTGAAGGGCACAGACTCTCACAGTCAGACAGGACACCAATGCCAGCTCAGGCACTTACCACTTATGGGAGAAAGCAGGTTACTTAAACTTTCTCTGCCAAAAGTTTTCTCAAATAAAATGATGGTAAGGATGAGAAGGAAAGAAACAGCATATTGTGTTGCTGTTATGCTTACCACAAAGCACAGTTCTATCCATGTTGGTCATCCTTGGTAATAACACGTGGGACACTTGAGCTTGGACTCTGGAACCAGGGTGCCTGGCTCAAGTCTTGGCTCTGCCTTGTACTCAATGATGTGATCATTGTCAAGTTATTTACAATATCAATGCTTTAGTTTGCTCATCTGTAAATGACTATAAAAAACAGGACATCACAGGGCCCTGGCTGGTATAGCTCAGTGGATTGAGCATGGGCCTGCAAACCACAGTATCGTGGTTCAATTCCCAGTCAGGGCACATGCTTGGGTTGCTGGCCAGTTCCCAGCAAGGGACGCACAAGAAGCAACATGTTGATATTTCTCTCCCTCTCTCTTTCCTTTCCCCTCTAAAGATAAATAAATAAAATCTTAAAAAAACAAAAAAAATACAGGAAATCACAGGTTCGTTATGGGGCTAAAATAATGTATATAAAGTGTGCAGAACAGTTTTTGGCACTTAATAAGCACTCTATAAATTTTAGCTAATATAATACGTATTTATTGAATACTTAGTAAGCACCGGTCACTGTCCTAGGAGCTGGGGTATGAAAGTGAACAAAATAGGCATGTCTCTCATAGCCTTCATGGAACTATGATTATTATTACATTCTTAATAACATATGAGGTCTGTCCAGATAAGGTCCAACCACTGTTTATCTAATGAGAACAGGTTGTGAGTCACTGATGTAAACTGGCAGCCAATGAGAGTGGACTGTAATGTGTATGGGTGAACAATGATGACTTCACCTACTAGTTAGTAGGGTTGGTAGATGCCTTGAGTGAGCACGTGTACTGTGTGGCTGTTGCATTCAAAATCACTGAGTAAGTAGAGCAACAAATCTGCATCAAATTTTCTGTTAAGCTTGAACAATCCCTTGTGGAAACTATTTGGATGATTCATAAGGCCACAGATATGGGCAACTCGTGATTGGCAGATTCATTACAACAGTGCACCCACTCATGTGTCACATCTCATGCAGAATTTTTGGGTAAAACCTCAAATTACCCAGGTGACTCAGCTCTGCTACAGCCCAGATTTAGCATCCTCTGACTTCTGGCTTTTTCCGAAGCTAAAATCACTTTTGAAAGGGAAGAGATTTCAGATCAATGAGATTCAAGAAAATACAGTGGGGCAGCTGATGATGATTAGGAAAACTGTGAGGTTCCAGGGTGCCTGCTTTGAAGGGGACTGAGTCGTCATTGTCCTATGTACAATGTTTCTTGTATCTTGTATCTTCTTCAATAAATGTCTCTATTTTTCATATTACATGGCTGGATACCTTCTGGACAGACCTCATATGATCACTTTTTGAGCCCTGCAAGTAGATTAATAATACCTTAAGGGCCGGGGCGTGTGATTTGTTCATTGTTGTCTTTACCTGTGCCTGGCACAGGACCTGACAAGTAGTGCATGTTCTGCATGTGTTTGTTTAATGGATGCTGGGCACTGCCCTGGATATAGGACAATGGTTCTTAACCAGGGATGATTTTGTTCCCCTAGGGAACATGTCTGGGAACATCTTTGGTTCTTATGATTTGGGGGAGATGGGTAAGGTGGTGGTGGTGCTATTGGCATCTAGTGGGAAGAGGTGAAGGATGCTACTAAACATCCTATGGTACACAGAACAGCCGCCCACAACAAAGAATTATCCATCCCCAAATGTCAATAGGGCCAAGGTTGAGAAATCCAGGTGTCAGAGGTCAGTAATAAGAAAAGCCTTGTAAAGACACTTTCCCTCCCAAAGCTCATGGTCTAACAGGACCATGATCATACAGCACACAGTGTGATCTATGAGAGATGTAAGAGAGCATGTGAGGATGGAGGGAAGAGGCACTGGATGGCAGAGGCTCCTGGTGGAGCCCACGTCTGAACTGAATCTTCAAGGACATGTGTAATATTTGAGCAAATTCTGTGTTTGCTGGGAGAAGTTGCAGGACTTGGGCAATGTGAGGGGAACGGGAACAGAATGAGCAAAGGCTTGGTTGGATTCTTTCAAGGGGTTTGGTTTTGTTAAAGTGCAAGAAATGAGAGTCGGGGGCAGAGGCTTGGTGGCAGTTGATCATGGGGGTCTGAGAAAGGGGTCATATGGAGGTTGGGTATTATGCAGTCAGGCAGAATTTCCCCAGATCTGTCCTTGGAGCACTAATCCTTCAAGATATATCCAGAAAGGCCCACTGTCAAAGAAGAATGAAAGTGTCCTCTCCTGTTTTGGAGATTTACAAGGCTCAAGGGTATCGTACGGTTTCTGACAGACCCTTCGTTATAGAATCTTGATTTATTTCACTTAATTTATCCCATATTTATTTGACCATGCAAAATTTTTTTCTTGACATCTGTCTATATGAAGTCTACAGACCTGTCTATAGAAAGAGGAGCCACAGGAGAACTATCCGTGGTCTTTAAGGGATGCAGTGGCTGGGTTGGTGTTTTAGGATAATCTCCCTGGCTCCCTTTCTTTCAAAAGGCAAGAAATGTTGCTCAAGCACCTGTTATATTGCTGTGATTTATTGATCCCCGGGCCATCTCTCCCATTAGACTCAGTATAGGAAATGTATTTATTAATCACAGTGTCCCGGTGCCTAGCTCAGCTTGGCAGATAGTAAGCCTCGCATTTTTTTTTTTTTGAATGAGTGGAGGGTATTATTTTCAGGCACTGTGCTAGACACTGAGGCTGAACAAATCAGATGCTATCCCTGGACTCATGCAGTTAATACAGTGGCAAGCACATAGTAAGGTCTTTATGCATGGTTATGGACTGATTGAACAATTAGCATAAAGAAGACGGAGGCTGGCAAGGACCAGAAATGGGCAAGGCCAGGGATCTGTATTTTAAACCAGTTCGTTGGCCACTTCTAATGTCCAGGGGCAGGTATTTGGGAAGCACTGCACTGCCAATCATAGATGATGTCTCTTGGATTGGACAACTGCGATCAGGTCCCAGCCTTCTTACACAAGCTGTTCCTGACTCCTGCCACTTGGAGCTTTCAAGCTCCTGGACTCACTGCCCCTGAGCCACCATCCTGCCTTTCCTGATTATGCTTGGATCCTCTGAATGGCACTTGGAACCCTATAGGTCCTTTTATAGCCAAAACCCTAGTGAGAACTGTCTCTACAGTGAGTGACATGTTTGCTTCTGAGTGAGATGTCCCCACATTCCCCCCAACTCTCACAACTCTCTCATAGCCGCACCACTGCTTTCCTGGGTCTACAAGAATGTCTCTCAAGGTGTGTTTGAAGACGCCATTCGGGAAAACCATGTATGTTTTAATGTTGGTTATGTACACATTAAAGCTCTGTCTTTTCTTTAATGCGAAACTGAAAGGAGATGGAGGAGGAGGAAGAGGAAGGGGAGACGATTTAAGAAAGGCTGGGCGGCAAGGAGGGGTTCTTTTGTCCTGGTGAGAGTTGACTATGAAAATGAAAAAAAAAAAAAAAAAGTTCCTGACTCGTTTGCAGCCAGTGGAATAATTTTTTTAACTGGCTGATCAGAGAGGAAATAGGATGGACTTAACTGGTAGCTCTCGAATTCTGGCTTGTGGATAGGCTTCACCAGAATCATCTGAGAAGCTTATAAAAAAGTCATTCCCAGGCCTCACCTGAGATCTTCTGAATCAAGGTTTCCACAGGTAAGGTATGGGAATGTGTGTTGCTAAAACTATTCCTTGGAGATTCTGATGTATAGTCTGGATTGGTAGGTGCTTGGCTGATGTGTATAGTGGGAGATGGACCACTTCCCAGCCTGGCACAATCTCATCCTCTCATTAGGCCATCTCTGACTCTGTCCTAGCCCTGCATTACTCACCCCAGGCCAGGCCACAGTTGATAGCCCCAAGATCCTTACTCATCCGATCTTGGACCCTGTTCATGCCAGCAAAGGCTATTCACAGTCCTGTTGTCAAACACTGGCCTACAAAGAAAGCCCCAGAGCTGCCTCCCATTCCAGCTGCACCCGCTGTGAGTTCTCAGCACAGACATTTCTGGGCAAAAGAGAAAACCAAATTTCTTGCAACTGTCTCAAGGGATATACATTTCCTATCATTAGGGATGGTAATTTCCCTGATGATGTGAACTTCATGTCAGGTCTCATCCAACTTAAACAGTCATCTGCTGCCTGGCTCTTTTTCCCCAGAGGAAATAGGGGCAGGAATGAAATACCTTCTATTTCTGCCTATACAAAGACTGAGATTCTGTATTATTCCCAAAGTTTAAATAGACACTGCTGGTAATTTCTCATTTGCCCTCACCAACAATTCTTTAGTAGAATAAGGGGGCTTGCTTTTAATAGAATAAAGGGGCTTTCATGGCCCAATCCATGTCTTTAGTGAGTGGGGCCAAAGCTCTGAAGCTCAATGTCACGGACATAGCCCTCATTACTGGTCCCCAGATCAGCCTCTCAATACAATTTATTTTAAAAAGTCAATCTAGCAAAGAAAAGGAATTTTAAACTGTGCCTGGATCTCTTGAAGACCAATAAAAGGATCCATTTTATTACTTAGAACAACATTTTAAAATCCCCTTTAATCTTCCTCTCCATTTATTTCTCACACTATTTATTCTCCCTCATGAAATCCCTCAGATACTAACACCCAACCTTTTCATCTCTTATTTTTATTTCCTCTTTCCTTTTCTTTGGTCTCCTGGCCTGTCTCTCCATTCATATTCTTCATAGTCTATTGAATTTGTATTAGAAAACCCTAATAAACTGGAATAACAGGCTAAAATTCTACTAATTGCTGAGTACATTTTCAAAAATTGTTTTAATGTGTATTAGGTTAAAAAATACAGAGGCTGGGAACCTATGCATACTAATAAATTTTGTCTCCTTCACATGTGTGTTTGGAAGTCATCACCTGTACCACGGGTCACAGTCCTGTAGACAGCCACTGTAATGGTTATCTTTATAATCCCCCCACAGCAACAGGAGGGCATTCAGTCCTGCTGTCTCACCTAACTAGAATCTTCCTCCCTGGGTCTCTCTCTCTCTCTTCCTTTCTTATCTTAAGCTCTTCTATGACTATTATTTTCTCATTCTGGTGATTCATATTACGCTTCTATAGTCTGGACTGATGTCAACAGGAAAGCAGGGTGAACTGGCTGAGTCAGCAGAGGTGTAGGTGAGCAATTGTAAATGTTAGGAAGAGAGCACATAGCTTCATTTTATGGGTTCTTCCTCATTCTTTATAGCCTGGGCCTTCTGCTCCTTCACCAAGACCCCCTTTCATCTCTCCTTCCTGTCCATAGGATTCCACTCCTTCATGCACCATTGTAATGTAGAGTAAAATATTTTTGATGTGATCTCCCCACCATGGTCATGATCAATCATGATATGATCCACCAGTTTTAAGGATAGCCCTAAGAAAAATAAATAAATGAAAAAATAAGACATGGTTTCACAATAAGCAGATATAAAGAGGATAAAGGGTGTTCTGTCTTTAGTCTTCTGTCTGGGACGTTAGGAAAGGGGGTACCTACCCTGAGGGCCTGAACTACTTTATGTCTGGCCTGGTAGGTGCTCTACATATCTGACAATCATCTAGTCCTTATTATGTGTCAGATACTATTCTAAGTGCTTTACACCTACTAACATTTTTAATCATCACAACATCTTCATGAGATGGTTGTTGATATTGTTCCCATTTCACTGATGAGTAAATCCAGTCTTAGAAGAATTAAGAAACTTGCTCAAAGTCACTTAGTTTTTAATGGTGGAATCAGAATTTAAATCCAAGCCACTGCTGGAACCTGCACATTAACCACTGTGCACACTGCTTCTCCACATTTTAATCCAAGTAGGTAGTTGGAATCTTTACCAAATATAGTGAGAGCCATAATCCAGTGAAAGAATTATATTTTCATAGCCTGATGAAGTATAAATTTGGGAAGGAGGGAAGTATGGTGGCTAAGAGGTGATATAGATGGAATTTGAGGTCAGCTCTTATGCCAAATCTCATGGATTTTTAAAACACTTGGATAGTTAAAATATTTTATTGGCACTGACAAGGAAAATCCTCATGCCATTCTTTAGGGGGATTTTCTTCATTCTTTTTCTCAAGAAATGTATTTGTGCTTTTATAGGTGAGTCAGTCACTTGTGCCCCATTTTCCCTGCCCCAACTTGCCACTGTTCTACATCATGTGGTGGAAAATTATCTCATTATTCCTCACAATTCCTCAGTGAGGAACCATAAGTGAAACAGTCCTCATTATACAGAACAGATGACTGAGGCTCAGGTAACCTTAGTAAGTGTCCATGATTACATAGTTACTGGGTGGTGAGATTTTAACCATTGTCAAAAGGCTTTCTGAAGAGAAAGATTTATGGTGACCCTTATTAATATCAATAGGGGCTTCCTTGAAGAGCTTTTTAGTACTATAATAAATATAACCGTGAGTGATTAAATCTATAATTCCATATTACTCTACAGAATCACATTCTTTTCTCTTTCAGCCTCCCATAGCTGCTTTAATTGAATGAGATTAGAGAAGCACAGCAAATGGAAAATTTTCCTTTCATGAGCTGTAGGGACTCTCCACCTAAAATGTATCTTCCAGACAAGATGATGTCATCCAGATTAGACACGTCTTTAGAGACTGATAACAAGCTCAGTGTGAGTGAGTCACCTTCCTTTGGGATGTCAGAATTAGGCAGCATCAAATCTAATAAACATTGATAGGCAGGAAAGAATTCTGATGTACTCAATGAGGTCAAAGAAATTTGGTGTCCAAGACATGGTCAGTAGCAACTTGGATCTGTTTTTCCTCTCACTGACCTTGAAACCTCTTTGCGCCCAAGCTTTCAGATACATGAAGAAATATACAAGAAATAGGAAATAATAAATAATATTAGGAAATAAATACTTCTAGCTGACTAAATAAGGATTCTTCTGGAACTTAAATCAGAGTATTGACTTCTTCCTTGACTCCTGTTTAAGGAATAATCACCATACAATGCACCCATGTCACTAAATGTGCACACACCTCTTCTTGACACTATAAATAGACTAGTTCTAGGAACTTAATTAGTTTTTGGCTTCAGCTTGTGTGGACTTGTAGATGCAAATTTTCCAGGGACTTGTATCTAGTAATTTCTAGGACTCTCCTTAAGATGTTTTTGAATAGTGTGTGTGTGTGTGTGTGTGTGTGTGTGCACGCGTGTGTGCATGTGTGTGTTCTGAAGTAGCAGATCATTGTGAGTTTTGAAACTCACAGATATTCCCAACGCCATTAAGAGTTGTCTGCTGTCCATGGTGCTGAATTGTACAAGACATGAGGGTCCCAAATGTGGATATTTTCTGCTGATGGGGGAAAGGTAAAAGAAGCAAAACCAAAAGTTTAGAATTCACAAAGACCTATTTATCTGGCAAATAGTATTTATCCATAAGCCCATGAAATAAACGTACATGGAAAAGCTTAAAAAAATACATCTATATACATATTTATTAAATATATTAAATATTTGTGAGGGAAAGACCCTGTGCCTCTCTTTTGTAGTAGTGTATTTCAAGAGCTGGAATATTATTGGATTCAGAATAGATTTTCAATGAATATTGTTTGAGTGAATGGTGAATAACTTCAGTCGCAGTGCTCAAAGAGTGAATATAGATTTAATGCTCAAACGAAGTGAATGTAGACTTAATACTCAAGAGTGAAGGCTCTGGAATCAGACTGTCAGGGTTCACATCCTGGCATGCTACTCACCAGCTCTGTGACCCTGGGAATGTGACTTCACTTCTACTCAATAGGACTGCCTCAAAGAGTTCTTATGAGGATCAAAGGAGTTAATATAAAAAAAGTGCTCTGCTCTTATGATCACTTTTTGGACTAAACCCGTAACATTGAAAGTACTGTGTATTATTGTTATTATTACTTCTTCTTTCCATTTCTTTTGTTAAGAATATTTATGAATATTCCAGTCAAGATTGAGGCACAGGTAAACATGGCTCACCTCCTCACATAACCACAGCAAAATTACAACTAGACTACAAAACAACTATCACCCAGAATTGTAAGAAAATTGAGCTATATGGAAGTCTGGGCAACAAAGAATTAAAAAGCCACATTCATCCAGAAGAATAGTAGGGGTGGAGATGCAAAGCGGTGACGAAAGGCATGGAGACGTGGGGATGCAGATGGGTGGTCCCACACCCACGTGTGGTGGATAAAAGTCAGAAGGGATACCTCAGGATCGAGGAATCTCAGCACAACACCAGAGCATCCAGCCCAGGGTTCCAGCACCAGGAAGATAAGCCCCCAAAACTTCTGTCTGTAAAAACCAATGGGGGTTGGTGTGGCAGAAGAAACTGTGGGATTCTCAAAAGTCTCCTCTTAAAGGGCCTACAGTGGACTTTGGACTTATGCAGACTCACTCCTTCTAGGCTTCAGCATCAGGGCAACAGCTGGAAAAGCACCAGCGGCATAGTGGGCCCTTCACCTCTTCCCACCAAATGCCAGTAGCACCACCACCACCTGCTACTGGTGCTTTTAGGGAGAAATTGAAGTGTTTGTTATCAAGGCACGTGCCAGGAGACAGCTTCCTCCTGGACAGAACCCCAGAGGCCAGACAATGGCATTGTTCCATCTCTGAGCCCTCCCCCGTACAGAACCACAGAGCAGTGACACATGTTGCCCTGCCATGGTGATTACCTAAGGCTCTGCCACTCCCAACTTACTGGTGTGATTTTCTACAATGGACCACACTACTAAGACATGGAGTCAAGGCAGCTCTACCTGATACACAGAAGCAAACACAGGGGGGCTGCCAAAATGAGGAGACAAAGAAATATAGCACAAATGAAAGAACAGAACAAAGCCCCAGATAAAGAACTAAACAAAATGAAGATATGCTTATCAGATGTAGAGTTCAAAACACTGGTTATTAAGATGCTATAAAAGAGACCCAGGCAGAAATGAAGATTACACTAAGTAAAATAAAGAAACATTTACAGGGAACCAACAATGAAGCAGATGAAGCGAAGAATCAAATCAATGATTTGGAATATAAGGAAGAAATAAACCATTCAATCAGAACAGCGAGAAGGAAAAAGAATTTAAAAAATGAGGATAGGCTAAGGAGCCTCTGGGACATCTTCAAACATATTAACATTCAAATTATAGGGGTCCCAGAAGGAGAAGAGAAAGAGCAAGAAATTGAAAACCTATTTGAAAAAATAATGAAAGAAAACTTCCTTAATATGGTGAAGGAAGTAAACATACAAATCCAGGAAGTACAAAGTGTCCCACACAAGATGGACTCAAAGATGACCACACCAAGATACATTATAATTAAAATGCCAAGGGTTAAAGATAAAGAGGGAATCTTAAAAGCAGCAAGAGGAAAACAGGTAGTTACCTACAAAGGAATACCCATGAGACTGTCAGCTAATTTTTCAAAAGAAACTTTGCAGGCAAGAAAGGACTGGCAAGAAGTATTCAAAATGATAAGAAGCAAGGACCCACAATCTAGACTACTCTATTCAGCAAAGCTATCTTTTAGAATGGAAGGGCAGATAAGGTGCTTCCCAGACAAAGTAAAGCTAAGGGAGTTCATCATCATGAAGCCATTATTATATGAAATGTTAAAAGGACTTATTTAAGAAAAAGGTCAAAACTATGAACATTAAAATGTCAATAAATTCACAACTATCAACAAGTGAATCTTAAAAACAAACTAAACAAACAGAACAGAAACAGAATCATAGATATGGGGATCATCTGGATGGTTATCAGTTGGGATGGAGAAAGGGGAGAATAAAGGAAAAGTTGCAGCGATTAAGAAGTACAAATTGGGCCCTGGCTGATGTGACTCAGTGTGTTGAGTGCCTGCCTGTGAAATGAAAGGTTGCCAGTTTGATTCCTGGTCAGGGCACATTTCTGGGTTTCAGGCCAGATTCCAGGTGTGGAGGGGATGAGGGATGTGAGAGGTAACTTATCAAGATGTTTCTCTCATCTAGATGTTTCTTTCACACATTGATGTCTCTCTCCATTTCTTTCTCCTTCTCTTACTGTCTCTCTAATAATAAATAAATGAAATCTTTAAGAAAAATAGTACAAATTAGTAAGTACAAAATAGAGAGGGTGGTGTTAAGAACAGTATAGGAAATGGAGAAGTCAAAGAACATATACATGACTCAAGAACATGAACTAAAAGAAGGGGATTCCTGTGGGGAATGGGGGTGCTGGGTGGATGGGGGCAAAGGAGGAAAAATTGGGACAACTGTAATAGCATAATCAATAAAAAATATTTTTAAAAGAATATTTATGAATAATGTATTCAAGACATAATAATGATTAAAACTTATTGAGAAGGCTTATTATATATGAGACAGTTTTACTAATTCCTTACACCAGTACTGTGATTTAGGTACTATTATTTGCATTGTAAAGTGAGAAACCTCATAGAGAGCTGAAGCAACTTTCCCAGGTTCACGTGGCAATTTTAGGACTTGTATTTGAACCTAGGCTATCTAGATCCAAAATTAAGACCTTAAACACAACACGTTGGTGCTTCTCAGTGTTTTTGACTCCCCATTGTTGGTGGTTTGGGGGGCAAACTGGATATGGAAGAGGCATTTTCTGTTGATGAGAAGGTGGTAGCTCAAAGAGAATTTTACTATTAAAAATTTTTCCTTCAATATTGGGCTACAGCAGCCTCTCATAAAACAAGGTGAATTTCCAACATTTTAATCTTTTTCCTTGAAGGGCTAAAAAGGGATGGACTATTTTTCCATTTCTTTTCCAATTAGCACACTTATTATATAGATAACAAACACATTCTATGTATATTTTATCTATTAGTATTGACACAGAGATTATAACATGTTATTATTTTCAGTTTATTGTCTTCACCTCTAATCCAATTGTTAAAGTAATTTGCATAACCCATTTTAGGCTTATTGAGTCAATATTCTAAACTCAAATGCTAAACATTCTGCAGTGGAAATCCTACTGGTACACTGAACATAGTGAATTGTAGTTCATGTTCACTCTAAATGGATCTGCTTAAACACCTTTGCTTTGTTTCCATTTCTTTTCAAAATTGGGCTTCTTTTCAGAGATATCTAAATTACATGTCCTGTTTTCAATTTGTGGTAGGAGACTGGTGTATAAAAGAAATAATGAAAACTATACTATTATGGTCCCAGAATATAACTGGTAATGGTGTAATCATTTTTCTCAGGGTCATTTCCTTTTTCCCATGTTTGACTGCTCAACCTCCATCCACCCGAATGGGGAAAAAATGGTAAGTATATGCTAATTGTGGTTGGGCAAAGACTGAATTATTGGAGTATAGCAGCTTTACAGATGAGTTGGTTTATACCTATCAGTCTGCTAAGTTGTTGCCACTTAACCATATTTGCATGAGCTCTTTTGTCATAAGTCAGGGACAGGCTTAGCTATCATGTATCTCAGTGTGAAATGCTCTTAGAAAGTCATGCAGCAGGAGCTCTCATTTATTAAGTACTTATTCTGTGCCAGACCCCAGGCTATTTTCTTTGCTATGTCATCATCTCATTTAATCCATACAATGACTCACTGAGGTATGTACTATTATTGTCCCCATTGTATAGATGAACAACGGAGGCATGGAACTAAACATGCCCATGGTCAGACTTATTTATTATGAAAAGTGATGGCTGGGGTTTGAAGCCAGGCCATCTGACTCCAAAAGCTATACTCTCTGTTACTATGTTCTACTATCTCCTATGTATTCATGGTTTTCAAATTCTTATACCTCAGTAATATTGAATTCACCTTTATTTTTGTGCCAGGGACTGTGCCAGATGCCAATGGTGCTAATGTAGTCACTGCCCCTAAGGTTTTCAGGGCTTAGTGTAAAATTTGTTGTAATACATGCAGGGAGGGTCACAGAAGAAAAAGTGACAGCCTAAAAGGGAAGGATGAGGGGAGAGGTCAGGGCAAACTTGACACTAAGATAGCCCTAGGACTAAGCTTGAAAAATTCAGAAGAAACAGCACAGGCAAAGGCACGGAAGTGTGAAACTGTATAACACTTAAACTAAACGAGAGACTGTACAGCATGCCGATTAGAAGCACAGACTCTGGAGTCAGACTGCTTAGATTCAAATCCTGGCTCTACCTGGTAACCGGTGGCAAGTTCCTTAGCTTTTTTTGTGCCTCTATTTCCCAACTATGTGAAGAAGAAGGTGATACCAGTAACTCCCTGATAGTGCAGTGAGGATTAAATGGGTGAAGATACACAAATTGCTGAGAGCAGGGCCTGGCATATTTATTAAAAAGCACTCTACGGTAGCTAGCTATCACTCATTACCCACAAGCTTTATTATGTTTGATGCTTATTAATTCCTCACTGTAGTATGAGAGATAACACAGACTAGACTGAACTATGCACTTTAATTTTATTTCAAGCCTCTTGAAGCTTTCCAGAGGTATCAACATAGTCACCAAACCCAGTTTCCTTACAAAACAGATTGGCAAGACATGGCCTTGCCCTCCTTTCTTACCTTGAACTGTCCATTCTGCTGAGAACAGTCCAGCCAATTAGTGCTGTTTGGAAATGTCCCACAGGGCACGACTTTATTCTGGGCCCCGAGGAAAGAAGGAGAGGGAAAAAAATGGGCAGATGTGCTCTGCTGAGGAAGAGACCCATAAAAATTGGCCACGACTTTTCTCCCAAGCAGCTAAGACATTGGCCAGAGTGTCCCTGCTCTTGCATGTGCTCAGGAACTTGTCTTCAGGAGCAACCATCCCTCCCAGTCCCGGGTTTCTTAGAGTCAGAGGCACCACGGTGCCTCTAGAGTCAGAGGTGTAGAGGTAAGAGTGCTGCTTATCCTCTCCCTTACTCCTCTCTCACATGCTCCTTTGTAATAACAAACTACAGTAAACATCATAGCATAATTATAGCCAGGAAACCTGGATTTCAGTCCTAGGTTTGACATCAACTGCATAATAACAATTTCAAATACTTTTGTGAATGAATCCTGAAGAAGACCTTCTGTGCTCATGGAAGGTTCATTCCTCCATGCCCCATTTGAATAGAGGGTAAATTAAATAAGGGAGTGAATCAATGAACAAGGTAAGAATAAATGCTCTGAGGCCAGTAAATGCAGTGATGATATTGCTACGGCCTTGATTGTGCCCCACCCCAGGATTCATGTGCTGAAGCCCTAACCCACAATGTGATGGTATTTGGAAATGGGGGCTCTGGGGAATAATTATATGAAGTAAATAAATAACATGAAATTGGGGCTTTTGTGAAGAGAGGTAGTGGCATTCTAAGAAAAGGAAGAGAGAGAGAGAGATCACTCTGTTCTCACTATGTGGAGGCAGCCATCAGCAAACCATGGGTCTTCACTAGAAACCGAATCAACTGACATCACGACTTCCCAGCCTCCATAACTGTGAGAAATAAATTTCTGTGGTTTAATCCCCCCAGTCCGTAACAGCCTGAGTAGACTAAATTACATATATGATAGAAAGTGGCGTAGGAGTTTCTTTCAGTTGGGACAGCTGGGAAGGACCATCTCAAGAAATGACATTTGGCCTGAGCTTATCATGTGAGGATCTAGGAAGGAAAGATAACTACAAGCAAATGGCTCTGAAGCAGGAATGAGCTTGGAAGTCGAGGAATATAGAGAAGGTTAGAGTAGGTGGAGTCCAGCAAATGAAGAGCGGTACGCAATGAAGGTAGAGAGGGAGGCAGGGACCAGACCATAAAGAAACATAGGGACCAGTGAATTTTCAACCTTGTTTTGGGGTTGAACACCCCCCTTGGGAATGCACTGAAAATGATGGACATGCTCACTGGAAAAGACCACACTCATACCACTTTTTCACATGTCACATTAGGAGTTTTACAGCTTCTAACCCTTATGTCCAGCTGACCCTTGGGCTGGGGACTTCTGAAAGCTATCAAGACATTTTGAACTGCCCAAAAGGAAAGAAAAGGGGAAAAGGTCATAGATAGAGAGCAGGCTGACAGCTTAGGGGGTGGAGGGATACAGTAAAAAGGAAAAGGACTCATGGACACGGACAAGAGGGTGGTGGCTGTGGGAGGGAGGGGAATGTAAGGGGGAAAATTATGATGGGAAAATACAAAATACATTTTAAAGAAGAAACCAATATTGCTCCCGCGTTTTCTCTGTGCTGTAAATGTTGCCAAAAATGGTAAATTATTTATTTCACATATTTTTTCACAATCCCATTTGATAAATGAGGAAACCAAGTGTCAGAGAGGCTAAGCAGTATACTTTAGGCTAAAGAGGTGGTAAATGAGAGACAAAGAATTTGAATCGAAGTTGGCTTCTGTCCAGAGATAGTACCATTATTACTAGAGGTAGGGTCTAGTTTCATCCTGCAGAATTTTTATTATTAGGTGAAGGGTCTATCTTTTCCACCAGCTGAGACAGTATCTGCTATTCCACCTCTAGTTGAATAGCAGAGCAGCTCAGATTCTAAGTTTCCATTTCTTTACTGCCACACTGATTATAACGTCAGCCTTTATTACTCCCAGCAGAGCGGTGAAATATAATCCCTGCACCACTGCCGCTGGTTAAGGCAGCATCAACTTTATTTACATGCGTGCCCTCTGTGTGGGTGCCAGAGACCCACTCCAAGACTTTTCCAGTGGTGTAGTATTCTGCTCAAAGGACTCATTTGTTGAGCATCATCTTTCTTAATTAGGGACCTAATGTATTGCAGCCAGTCCTCTGCACAAAAGGAGGATGGAGACCTGAAAAGGAGGCGTGACTATTCATTTCAACATAATCAGATTTGCAGCTGCTTATCCACTGCTTTGCCAGTGGATATTGATTTCCTAGTGCCTGGAAAACCTCCTCAGAGAGGTCTCTGATCTGAGCAGCCTTTTCCTTATTTGCTCACCATACAAGGCCAGGAAATGGCCCGTAATGCAATGAGCAAAGAAACTACCCTCTCTGAGAAAACCACATGCACAAGAATGATTGGAAGTCGCCTCCTAGATCAAAATAAAAGAGGAATCGTAGGCAACAGACAAACATACTGCTCACTCACTACTTTATTACCTCTATAGCCTTATGTGGAATCTAATACTAGCTATTTTCTATAGAACGCGTTCTAAATATATCATTTCTAATGTCAAAACACGGTTGGTTTTATTACCGATTTTTAAGGATAAAGAGATTTAGGCTCAGAGATAAGAGTTACTTTTGTAGAGCAAGTAATCCTCTGAGCTGGGAATTGAAACTCACAGAGGTCTGAGTCTGAAGGCTTTATTCTTCTGCTACACTACGTGCCTCATATTTCTAGATATTCATTTTTCTTTCTTGACTTTCTACTTGCATTAATTTTTTGAGCTAGTTAAGTCAGCATCATTCAGAGATAATGACGCCCGGCAGGTGGAATTTGGCTTCCTTGGGTGTCTCATGCAGGTAGATCTATGGACTGTAATAGAGTTAGGTTGTAATACTACATGTTGCCAGTAGGTGTTAAAATAGGAAGGGATTGACTGTAGCAGTTGGGGGTGGGGTGGGGAGGAGGACGGGGTGGGGGAGGGCAGGGGGAGGACCAGCAGGGGAGAGCAACAGAGGAAAAGGTGGGACAACTGTAACTGAACAACAATATATTTTTTAAACTCCACACTATCCAAAATAAAAAAATAAGATAAAAACTAAAAATTTAATTGTATTATAATTAAAATAATAGCAAGTATTTCAATTTAACTATTTAAAATTTATAGTTCTCACAGTAACTGCAGCTGTCAGCACAAAATATCCCCTGAAACATATTACAATGTTGCATAAATAGAAAAAGAATCATTCCAACTGGATTAATCTATCGACTCCAACTACATCGGTGACACGTTCATGTGTATTAGTGGAGACAATGCCCGCGCCTGCTAAGTGCATTACTATACAACACTATTATCTCATGCAGTGCAAAAGCTGGAGTGAAATGTACTTGTACCAAAACAAAGGTACATTGAAAAGAGAAATATCTTACATTGTTTCCATTTTAAATGTAAATTTAAGTAATACAAATTAAATAATATTAAATATTCACTTCCTCAGTCACACTGGTTCTATAGCAACTACTCAAAGGCCATGTGTGGCCAGTGGTTATTGTAATGGACAGCACAGGCCCAATGCATTTTACACAATGAATAAATATCCTTTGGATAAACATATATTTGTGCCTATATATGTGTGTGTGTGTGTGTGTACACACACACACACACACACACACATAGATTTCCCCAGTCTCACTTTGGAACCCTGAAAATTAAGACTGAAGGATAGTTGTATTGTACTCAACTCCTCTCTGATCTAAGATCAATGGTACAGAAACAATATCCGATTTTTAATAGACTGGTGGGGATTCTAGAGGGTGGACTGGTATAGACAGCCATGCATAGCTGTTGGCAGCATTGTGTAATGGAGAAAGGTATCAGAACTTTGGCAAGATGACTTGGGTCTTGGAGTCTCCACACCATAGCTCTTCAATTCTGTGTGTTAGAACCCTCCTCTTTAAAAGAGACTGCTTGTAATACTTTACATGCTATGAAGATCAAATGAAAATATTTCTATTTATAAGTTTTAAAACACTGTCCAAATGTTAGTATTTGTGTCTTGTCTCTGCCAGTGGGAAATCTGTCTTGCGCTGAATGCCATACCATTCGGAAGATATTCATGTCATAAAAAGCAGGATGGCTTTGCTCAGGTGCTGGGGAAGCCCATGCTCCTGGCAGAGCGCGTGCAGACACAGTGGGTTCCAGAGAGCTGTCTTACCACCAGCCAGTAACATTACACACCAAACTCAGAGACTGGTGCTTCACTGTTTATTTTTTCAGGCTGTGGAACTGAAGAGACCAGACTGCCTGGCTTTGAATCCCCAGCTACTAAAGGGTTTAAGATTTAGGATTTGGGGTTAGGATTTAGGAGCTCTACGACTTTGGGCACACTAACTTGCCATGCCTCGTTTTTCTCATCGGTAAAATGAGGATAGTAATAGGTGCCATCTCGAAGGGTTGGTTAGAGTGTGAGATGAACCCTTACAAAGTGTTTAAAGGACAGACTGGTTTCTGTTGTTCTCAGTGAATGACTTTTGTCATCATGCTGCACGTACCGTGGATGAGCATCTAGGAATTTCTTTCTTTTTATAATTTCTCTCCATCTACTTCCTCATTCACTACTCTCTTTGTCCTACGCACAGCATCCTGGTTCCACCTTCAGAAATCACAAGTCCACCAGATCTAGTTCATCCTGGGGGAGAAAACCAGGCTTTCATTTTCTGCAGAATGGAATGGCTGTTCCAACAACTCTCCCAGCTGACCTTGACCATATTTCACAGCTGAATCTAGATGTGTGTCATGCCAGGTAGTTTCTGCCTCTTTACATAGGCTTACCAAAGAACCTCCTCCCAAGAAGGAAAGTGAACGTGAAGTTCATTTACTCATCCCAAAAATATTTATTGTGTATTTACTTCATGTCAGACACCGTTTCTGTGCTTGCGAGTCAACAGTAATGAAAAAAAATTCCTGCCCTCCTTGTATCCCAGTGAGGAGAGCTGGGCAATAAGTAGTAACATCATAAATCATCAAAATAGTCACTGTGCTAGAAATTATTTAAAATTAAACAGACTAAGAGGTATTGGGAGTATGAAATGTAGGGGTGGAAACCAATTGTAAACAGAATTTCCATTGAGAATAGGGCTTTTGGACAAACCACTGAAGGAGGCTGGAGAGATAACCATGGAGCTGATTAAGTGAAGGGTGTGCTTGGAGAGGGAACGACCGCTAAGGTGGAAGTGTGCCTCGCCTGTTCAAAGCACAGCCAGGAGACTGATGTGTCTGGAGTGGAGTGACAGGTGGGGCCTTAGCATGTAGGGCGTTGCAGGACATTGTAAGGATGATGGGCTAATTGCATAGTTATCTGCATGCAAGTCAGATTTGGGCACTGAGAGTATAAATAGACCACAGAATTGGATGCTCTGTGCTATCAGAGGCCTTTAAGAAAATAGCATTCTCTTGCTCATCAGTCTGTGACTTCCTTCCACAGCATTGTCGTCAGAGAGTCGACCTGCTTGTTCTTGGGCACACTGGTGACAGGGGGCTCTCGTCTTCTCAAGGCAGCTCATCTTTCTAGGTCCGCCTGCTGGAAGAGTCTCTCTTTCACTGAGATGACACCTAATTGCCTGTCTCTGCCATCCATCCCCTTTCCTTCTACCCCCTGGAGGCCTTTCAGAATGAGTCTAATCTTTCTTCGTCATGACAGCCCTTCAAATATTTGAAGACAGCAACCACATCCCTAGGGCTTCTTCTTCCCTGAGCCAATAGACTCCTGTTTCTGCTCTCGTTTCTCGTAGGACAAATATAGTTGACTTCTGCTCTCTCTCTCCTCGGAGTCTGCTCCCTGTCTATTCAATGGCCAGAAGGGAGCCCGATGTGCCTGGCTGGACAAGGCCAGGCCTGGGCCATTCTCCCCTCGGCCTGGGCTAGGTTCCAGCAAAGGGGAAAGACTTTGGAATCAATAAGTATGGCCTCAAATCCCAGCTCTGCCCCTTCAATACTGGGTGGCTCTGGAGAGTAGTTTAGTTTCTCTGAATCTTTCTTTCTATATCTGTGAATTGAAGATGGTAATACTAGTGCTGGGGATTTGTTGTGAGAGTTTAGTGATTTGATGAGTATACAGTTGCCTGGTACCTCGTAAAGGTGTAAAGTTGATTTTTTAAAAATGTCTTCTATGCCTTTGGCAACATTTTCCTCCCTCCATCCATGGTAGCCCTTTATTTCCAGAGCCAAATTTCACAAAATCTAGTGCCCACTCCTGAGTTCATTGCAGAAATATTCTTTATGTTCTTCTCACTCCTTAATAAGAGATAAGTAGAGTCTATAGGGTTTGGTTGTTTCTCTATTTTCTTCAACAAACTAATAAATATAGCACAGAAGTTTTATTGGCCCAATGTCCAGACCCTTGCAAGCTGTTGAGATGGTTCTGGGAGTTATTCTGATGGGTCATGGGCAAGTACTGTGGGGAGGGGTGGACAGAGTGATCTACCTATGTTCTGGCTGCCTAGCATTGTGGCGAGTACATCTGAGAGTTGAGCTTTTTCTTTGTCGTATAAAGATGTAACTAGAACTTTCTGTCTCAGAGATCTGCAATGAATATGACTTTTACTGGGTCATCTGAGGGATAACGAAAGACACTGTCCCTGAACGGTTGTGATATGGCAGGTGGGGAGCGGGGAAGAAGGCTGCAACATACCTGGACTCTTATGAAGACTGGCTATTTCGGCACATCTTTCCCTCCTCACCACCACCCTGGCCAAGGGGCATGCTATCTCTTGCATGAACTATCGCACTCAACAATCGCCTAACCAGCCTCTGGCCTCCACCTCCAGTCTCCACTCCAGTTCTGTCTGTCTGACATCTGATTGTGACACGCAACTCTGAATGGCTCCCCTGGCAACCAGGCTCCCACATGCTTCACACTCGGTCTCGTGGAACTCCCCAAACTCACCCCCAGCCCACTCTTAGACAGCTACAGTCTCTGGAAACGGTTTGCCACACCCTGGTCCTTCACATGTGCTGTCAGCACTGCCTGAAATGCCCTTCTCCGCTTCACTTAAGAGGACTTCCAGCTCCTTCAGGAAAGGCTACTGCTGCTCCCCCTGTGCTCTTACAGCACTTTGCAATCATACCGCTGAATTATAATTCATGCACTGTATCACAATAATCTGTCCATGCTTGTCTTCTCCACTAGAGCATGAACAGAAAGACTCAGTGTATTGCTTCTCTAAGGTTGGCATAACAAAGTACCACAAACTGGTTTAAAACAACAGAAATACATTTTCGCACAGTCTGTAGGCTAGATGTGTCTGTAGGGGCCATGCTCCCTCTGAAGGCTTTAGACGGGGATCCTTCCTCGCCTCTTCCCAGCTTCTGGTTGTGGCTGGTGATCCTTGGTGTCCCTTGGCTTGCAAGTGCATCTGTCCAGCTTCTGCATCTGTCACATGGTCCTCTTCCTGCTGCCTCTGTGTCCAAATCCCCCTCTCCCTTCTTTTATAAAAACATTAGTCACTAGATTAGGGCTCAGCCTGCTGGAGCATGACCTCATTTTAACTTGATTATATCTGCAAAGACCCTATTTCCAACGAGGTCACATTTATAGGTGAGGGGAGAGTTAGGACTTCATAATACATTTTTAAGGAGACATAATTCAACCTGTAGCACTAGGTTTTATGTGTTTATGTATTGTCACTGCCTGGTACATACGAGTGCATAAAATACTCATTAAATGATGTAGGAACAAATGATGAGTAAAAGGAAGAAGTGGTTATCCCAAAACACACTCCCATTCACTGTGCGCCCCCATCAATGCCGAGCTAGGTTCTGAGGTTGCAGGGGAGAATAAGATGTGGCCTCAGCCACCATTTACTCCCCAGGAAGTGCTTAAGCCTCCCAGTCATGTATCTTTTGCTGTCCTCGGCTCACCCTGAGAGCTTTAGCTTTAAATAGACCTACCAGTCTATTGCCAGAGTGCTCATGACTAATTTAGGACCTTTCTGGCAGGGAGTTCAAGGGTGTGGGCGTCCAGCTGGGACCCCCCATTGCCCCAGTATCACCACATTCTGCTCCCACTCAGCAGCTGTGTGGGTTTTACTGCCTGCATCTAGACACTGAATTAAGCCTTAGGCTTTTGAAACAAGTCCCCACTTCCCCACCCCTATTCTGCTCTGAGTTTTATTTCCTTGCTTGTTAGATGGGGATAATATCCAGTTTCTCAAGGTTGCTGAGATAGTAGATGTAGAAGTGATTTATTATGTTACTTAGTATTGAAAATGTATTTCAACACACATTCCTCCTATCCCTGTATTCTCACCCCTCTGCAAGGTGACCTTGCAGCTCCTCCCATTAAGAAGTGGAGACTGTTTAGTCCTTGAAAATAAGCTTGACCATGTGATTCGCACTGATTGTTGAGAGAGTAGCAATGTGATGGAAGTACGGGTTGAAAAGCACTTGAATATTGACAGTCTGGTGGCTCTTGGTAGTCCTTAAAAGAATTCCTAGGGACTTGGAAAAATTCTGGATCTCATTTTCCTCTGGACGGTCCCTAGAGTTCAGACAGGCCCTTGGAGTCGGTAACCTCTGATACCTGGATCTCATCAGCAGTGCCATATTCACCTGCGAATGGGTCTCAGTCTCAGCTCTTCAGACTATGTGAATTGCTGAGTACATAAAAACAACTGCCCATGGCTTCTGGGAGCACTTGGTCTAAGACCAAGGACATTTTGCATGGATGGTCTGCAAAGACAACATGAAACAGTGATGAATATGGGCATTAATTAAGCATATGCAAATAAGTGTTGTGTTTACAAATTAATCCCAACTTGGAAAGAGATTTTAAAATTATATATATATCTTTAAATTACTTTATTGTTGTTCAGTTACAGTTGTCTGTATTTTTCCCCCACCACAGCCAATCCCACCTCCCTCCCTTGCTTCCACCCTCCCCCTTGGTTTTGTCCATGTGTCCTTTATAGTAGTTCCTGTAAACCCTTCCCCTCCACTGTCCCCTCCCCACTCCCCTCAGGCTATTGTTAGATTGTTCTTAATTTCAATGTCTCTGGTTATATATTTTGTTTTTCTCTTTTGTTGATTATGCTCTAGTTAAAGGTGAGATCGTATGACGTTTGTCCCTCACCATCTGGCTTATTTCACTTAACATAATGATCTCCAGTTTCATCCATGTTGTTGCAAAGGGTAGGAGCTCCTTCTTTCTCTCTGCAGCATAGAATTCCATTGTGTAAATGTACCACAGTTTCTTGATCCACTCATTTACTGATGGGCACTTAGGTTGCTTCTAGCACTTGGCTATTGTAAATTGTGCTGCTATGAACATTGGGGTGCATAGGTTCCTTTGAATTGATGTTTCAGGGCTTTTAGGGTGAGATTTTAAAATTGTATTTCAACTGACCTTTTTAACAGTCCTATGATCCAGGATGGAGATGCTATACACTTTTATTTATAAGGAATCTGAGGTCTCAAGCAGGGACATGAGTTCCTCAAGGTCACACAGCTAATGTATCAGTTAGTTTTTATTGCATAACAACCATCCCAATACTTAGTAGTTTAAACAACCATTATTTATTGTCTGTTTCTGTGGGTTGGCAATTTGACTTGTGATTTTTAGGGCAGTTCTGCTGGTCTTGCTCAGGCTCATTCAGGCAGCTGCAGCCAGCTGACAGGTCAGCTGAGGACTAGTTGTCCTATGATGGTCTCAATCATAGATCTGACAGTTGGTGCTGGCTGTTAGCTGGGGGGATGGAGATGATTGGTCCATATGCCTCCAGTAGACTAACCTGCGCTTATTCATATAGCAGTTGTCACAGAATTCCCAAGAGCCATGGGCAAATACTAATGTTCAAATGATTTTCAATCTGTGTTGTGCCCATATTGGTCAATGCAAATCACAGGTTACGGTTATATTCAAAGTGTAAGGAAATTCCCTCTACTTTTTTATGGGAGAAGCTGCAAGGTCATCTTCAAAGGTGAAAATACAGGGATAGAAAGATTTTTGTCTATTTTTACAATCTACTATAGCTAGTAAGTGGTAAATATGGGACAGAAACTAAAGATTATCCAGTATTCCTTCTGCTTTGGCAGGGATCTAAAAAATAGGCTTAAATAATGCTCATCTAATTAATGTCTTTTTTTTTTCTATTGCTCGATGAGTTGTAGTCATGACTCCACCCTATATGTATAGCACATTACAATGTTACAAACAGGTTTATGTCTAATCTACAGGCAGAAAGATAAATGAAGTGTTGTTTTAAATAAGGAACATGAGAGATACAAGCTAAGAGAAGGAGTCAATGGCTCTTCTACCTCAATTTAAGTCAATAAGCTTTTACTGAACATCTACTATGTACCAGGCACTGTGTTAACTTCATGAATACAAAGGTATATAAGACCTGGTCCAATTGATAAGGGAGTTCTTAGAAGTCTACTGAAAGAGATAAACATAGAACATAATGTAGTGGGGAAGGTTCCATAAAAGATGTTTTATATAAAACGTTCTGGGGAATACACCAGGAACAATTCAGTCTGAAAGTGTGGTCAGGGATGGCTGCGGAGAGAAGGTACTAATGACAGGTGTAGTTTTACCTGTGCAAAAGCACAAATGTGTTGACCTGCATGGAATATATCGGAAATAGCAAGACTACAAGAGCATGGAGGGTGGAGGCAAGGAGCAGTGGGCAGAGGTGGAAAGGTTATAAGCAGCTTCAAATATACTAAAGTATTTGAAATTCATCCTGGGAGTTATGGGGCCTTTATGGCTTCAGAAGTTATGGCTTCTGAAGCCTTCTGGAACATCTGCAGGGTTTTGAAAGTATCAGGGTCCATTCAGTGGGAGGACTGACCATATTTAAATCACAGTTCTTTTTCTGGAGCTAATTGACTCTAGTTCTACTCTGGGCAAGGCTGGGATACCCCCAAAGAACCCTCCTGAGATTAATGGCTGGAATTTCAGGATTTCCCACAAAAACAGGAAGGAAGGAAGGAAGGAAGGAAGGAAGGAAGGAAGGAAGGAAGGAAGGAAGGAAGGAAGGAAGGGCGCATGTTTAAATACCACTCCTTGGGTTCTTATGCTCCTCCTCTGGGCTCTTTACCTTGCTTCTCAATACACTGGACCGATGAGATGGCCCACAGAGGGCATATGGCACTGGAGAAAGGGATGGCCAAAGATCAACCATGGGAACATCCACATTTAAGGGGTCAGCAAAGAAAGAGATACCAGTAAAAGTAAAGGAGAGAGGTCGGAGAGTTTGAAGAAGAACCAGGAGAAAGCTACTTCATTTCTCTTTTTTCCAGGATGTCAGCATGATGAGACATCCATCTCTTGCTCTTCTGGTCTCTGGGGTTCTCTGCACCAGACAGGCAATTGCTTTAGAATGTTAAGTACTTCACCAGTTGCTGTAAACAGCCCCAAGCTTCACATCCAATACCTATCACACCAATTAAACTATTAATATGGAGAAAGAGCGGCAGAAGAGATAATCAAGTTTAATTCAATTTTTTTTTTACCAAGAAAAGCACAAGTCAGTAAGGAGTGCTGAATCTTAATAGCCCCTAAAGGCATCTCTATTCAAGAGGATTAGCTCATTTTCTCTAGATTTTAGTATTAGGAATTCCAGTGCCTCCCACAAGATCTTTTGTTATCCAATTATTTCTAATATGTCTGTAGCTAAACCAAGAATCAACAGTTTAGGTCAAGTAAGAGAAGAGGAAGGTGGATGCGCTTATTCTGACTGTCAGTTTCTTCATCTAAAATAATGAATATAATACCACTGCTCTCTCAGGGTTCCTGGAAACATTAAACAAGGATCAAGGTAAGCCAATTTAGCATGAGGATTGTTTTGAGTTGGAGCCAACTGAAAATCAACAGATGTAGAAAGACACCTTTCAGGGGCTTCCCTTATCTGGCTAAAAGCGGCAACTTCTGAGAAATGAGGCCTGCCACAAGTCTCCTCTCCCAGGGAAGTCTCAGGGTCGTGAACATAGGAAGTCAACAATAAAATGGAGCTGCACAAACTTTGTTAATGTTAGCTATTATATTTATTAGTCAAATAGATTTGGTTGCAAGGCATGTTTTCTCATATGTGCGCTCTGTGCTAGGAAGTAGGCAACATAAGTATCATCAAGACATGCCCCTGACCTTGAAGGGCTCCCAGGTAGAAGTGCAGAAGTCTGTCACTGGTATAGGACTTGGGGAAGGAGATCCCATGTCCTTTGTTTAATAAATAGAGAAAGCTGTCTCGTGGTGTCAGGTGGCACATCTCTGTGCCTCTCACTTACCTTGCTGCTCAGTATTTCTGTTGACGTTATGGAGCAGCCCTGCTTCTAGCTTAACGAGTGAGATAAGGTACCTACATCTGCAATGGAATACACATCACTGGATTCAGCCTCTGCACAGAGTCACATTCAAGGAAAGACAGTCCCATAACAAACATTATTAAAAGCAATTTGTGTTTTTACTTGGTTCTCTTAAAGAAAGTCCCGGCAGTGCTTCTGAAAGTCTTTTTTCACTGTTTCTCTCAATTCCCTTTCTCATTCTCATATTCCTACCAAACCTTTACCTGAAATCCAGCCAGGATTCTTTCTTGCCTCATTCCCCCAGTTTCCCAGGCATGTAGCGGCCCCAAACCTTCCCTCTCTCATCTGCCCATCGCCTCATTCATAAGCTGCTTCCCTGTTTCCTGTGACTTCCTCTTCCTTCCGTCCTGCTGTTCACAGGCCCCACTTCCTTTCAGAAAGCCTGTGCTCCTGGCCTTCTCCACATCCTAACACCTGCTGGGGGAGGAAGTGTGGCTCCACCTCTCACTTGCTTCTGGGTGGAAATCTGTCCACTTCTCAGACTGCAAAGGAGAGTTCAGAAACTGAGCCCGAAAGCAAACATCCTTCCTCCAAAAAAAGGAGCTTGGGGGGGGGGGTAGACAGAATTCTGAGACGTCCCCTGGTATCCCCACCTGCTGGGACGTGTGCCCTGTGCAATGCCTGGGACTACAAGCATCCTGCCGTTTACTCCTATGAATTGGTTATGCTATACACGTGATAACTCCAGAAAGAAGATGGCAGCTTTGACAGCTGGCAGTGTCGTAGCCAATGAGGTTTCTTGGAGGCCCGATTATTGCTAATTGAGAGAAAGGGAGATCATGCAAAGGGAGCTTGACCTAACAAAGGGAGCCCTTTCAAAGCACAGGGTTTTCGCAGATCCAACATTGACATAGCCATGGACTGACTTATTAGTGGAATAAGTGTAGACTCCAAAAGTAGATGTTACTGTGTATGGTCATTTAATATTTGACTAAAGTTATTTTGCCAAATGAGAAAGGGTGGGTGATTTACTACATGGTGCTGACAGTTGTCCAAATGGGAGAAAACAAAACTGGATCCCGCTCTCAAACCATTAAAGAGAACTCCCGGATATATTACACTGTAATAATTGTTTTACAGTATAATCTAGAAGACCATGTGTACAACCAAAGGCAGGAGAGATCTTAATCAAGGTTGGAAACCCAGAAGTTACTAAAAAATATGTAGATATATTTAAGCTTTTAATATTAAAATCTTATGGCAATAAAATCAAAGATGAGTTGAAAAAAAGTGGTTCAATAATGATACTTCAGTGATTAATATCTACAATAAAAAAACTCTAACAAGGAGACAAGAAAAGATAAGTAACCCAAATGAAAAATGAGTAAAAAAAATAAGACTAGGCCATTTAAACAAGTGCAAATAACCAAGAAACACATGAAAATGATCAATTTCACAGTAACATAAAAATCCCTGTTAAAATACTAATAATAATATCATCACTTTTCTCCAAACAGACTGGAACAAAATTTAAAGCCCTTGTATTTCATTGTTAGTATGGATCTGGGGAGATACATACTCTCAAACATTGCTGGTGGCTATAGGAATTGCTATCACCTTTTTAGGGACAAACCATTGAAAACTATTAGAAGTAGTGCACAAGTGTACCTTGGAGATACTGAGGGTTCTGCTCCAGATCACTGCAAGAAAGCTAATAACACAATAAAGCGAGTTACACATTTTTTTGGTTCCCAGTAAATATAAAAGTAATGTTTACATAATACTGTAGTCTCTTAAGTATGCAATAGCATAGGTCTAAAAAAAACCCCAATGTACATAACTTAACTTAAAAATATGTTATTGCTGAAAAATGCTAATCATCATCTGCATCTTTGGTGAGTCACAAGCCTTTTGCTGGTGGAGGGTCTTACCTTCGATTTGTAAGAAAGACAACATCTGCAATAATACGCATAATTGATAACTTTCAAGTCCTAATCTTTTTTGTAATGTGTAATGTGCATTTGCTTATATTTATAATGTGTGTTATTTTAACAAAACAACAAGCCCTATGGCAAAGGAAACGAAACAAAACAAATGAAAGCAGAGGGTTTTATCTTGCTGGTCACTGAGGGAGACGTGAGAGAGATGTGTTCCTGCTGCCTTGGAAGAAGCAACAGCCATGCTGTGAACCACCTGTGGGGGTCACATGGCAAGGAATGTGAGTGACATAGGAGCTAAGAGAAGTCCTCGACAAAAAACAATGGGGACCTCAGTCCTACAGCCACCAGGAAATGATTTTGACCAACAACTTCAGTGGGTTTAGAAGTGGATTTCACCGCCCACCCCCAGCATCCAGAAAGGAACAAAGTTCACTGATGCCTTGATTTCAGCCTGGTGGGACTCTGAGAAGAGCCCCCAGCCATGCTGTCTGCAGCTGGACATCTGAGCTGAAGAACTGTGAGCGAATCAGTGGGTGTGGCTATCAACCTCTAAGCTTGTAGTAATTTGTTAACTTACCAACTAACCTTGAAAACTGACAGAGAGGGAGAGTGAAGACAGGACATAAAAACTCATACAAGAATGACTTTTGTTTCTGTTCTGGATAAAAACATCACTGGTCACACAGTGCAAAGGCTAAGGGCTGAATGAAGTACTGTCGCCAAGTGCTGACAGAGGCCGGCTGAGGGGGCCTGTGCCCTGGGGGGCAGTAAGAAATGCTCCGCTGGAGAGATGGAACATGTGTGGGTGATGGATAGGATCTGTCGGTGGAGAAGAGGGGGTTTTTCTTCTTTTTATGTTTTTTTTAATTTTAATTGTCATTCAAGTACCGTTTTCTGTCTTTCCCCCCCCAACTCCCCAGCCCTGCCCACCTCCCTCTCCTTTCCACCCCCCTATTTATTGTTCATGTGTCCTATGTACTTGTTCCTGCAAAGAAGAGCTAATTTAAGGAAAAGCATGTGGGCAGGAATATAAATGATGTGTTATGGGAAGAGTGAGGAGGCTGCTCCAGACCCTGCCTGTCTCCCCCTTGGCTGCAGCCCTTTCCAAAGGACTTCCTGAGCAGGTCACGCATTTTCACACCTGCAGAAATTTGCATGTGCTCCTTCCTCTACCTTTCCCCACTTGTCTTTCAAGACCAAGGCTCCTTTCCTTCACAGTCCCTCCCCCAGCTTCCCAATCTCAGAAACATTCATCCCAAGCCCAAGGTCTTAGAGTTCCTAAATGGAAGCAGGGATTTCCATAGCCTTGCTTGTTCTACAATTCCACAATCAGAGAAGAAAGTACATAAACTCTTTGCTCGGTCAACAATCAACCCCACGTTCAATCTTTCTGCCTAATTCTCATTTCCAGACGGCAGGTTTTCTTAAAGTGGGGCATACCCATAACCAAGTTGGGCTGATTGCCCCAATCCATGGTAGCCTTGGCTGTGTATTTCTAAAGCAGTGAGCGAGCTGTGAGGTGTTCCCTGAGGCCCCCAATGAGGACCGGAGATTCCCTGGCTCTTCCCACAAGATCCTTGATCATGTTCTGGTTTCCTCCTCCAGAAAGATGGGGCTATAAAAAAAACCCTGAGGCTGAGGAAGGGGTGAGTCATAGCTCTCAGAGAAGGGCAATTCCTGCATGACTGCTCCCTGTAAGGAACATCCCCCATTGAGCCCAAGTTGTTTATGTCAAAAGCTGTGAGCCTGAGAAATGAGCTCTCCCAAGGCAGGTTGGCAGCAGGCCCCCCTTCCTGGAGGCGGCGTGGTGTTTCGTAGTGTGGAAACTTTCTGTGCCAGTGTCAAAGGACAGGCATATATCCGTCCAAGCTGGGGAAGCCTGGAAACAAAGGCGGGGGAGATTGGGCTGGAAGCCAGGGGACATGAGGTTTAGTCCGAGCTTCACTTCGTACCCCACATGTCTATCAGGTAATACCCTTCACCCCTCTGGGTCTTCTTTTTCTCAGTTGCAAAATGAAAATGTAAGTCCAGATGATTTCCAAGTTTCCCTCTGGCCCTGGCATTCTTTGGATTTATCTGAGTGCTCCCCAAATGCCAGGTCTCCAAGTTCAATCTCGCCCTGGCTGTCCAGTGTGGAATGTCAAAGGTGGAGAAAGGAATGCTGACATAGTCTACCGCCTCTGTTGCTCAAAAGAACCAGGCTCAATTGTCACCCAGTTGGGCATCTCCACTGTGTCAGCCATCCAGGTAATGGCTGGGGGATACAGACATGAAAGTGACAAGGTCCCTTCCAGCACTCACTGTCTGGCAGGTGAGGGTGTGGCCAGAAGTGCAGACAACAAGATCACCAGCCACAAACACTCCTTTATTGAGTCTGATCGAATGACACAGGCAAGCAGATCAGAATGAGGAACAGTCTACAACGGTCTAAGCGGAACTGGATTTCAGCTTGGAATTCAGTTCTGGGCTTAGATTTTCCCCACCTTGACCAAAAGTTTTACTGAGAAAGAGGTTGGAGTGAAATGACCAGAGAGGTTAAAATCCATTTTCTTCCAGTGATATGACATTTTAATATCCGTGTAGTTTTCTCTAGACAGAAAGAACAATTCATCATTATCATCTCAGAATGTTCCCATAATTGAGAGAAAAATAATTCACCCACAACAAGGGGATCACTTAGCTCAGAAACAACTAATTCCAAGAGGAAGAGCCTAAATAATTCCTAAGAGTTAAGACTTGTCCTAACTGTGATTCAGTGATTCATTCAGCAAACGTCTATTGAGTTCGTATCATGTGCCAGCTTTGCATGAAGCACTGTAGGAAGCAAGATGGCTGGGATGTGGTATCCATCCCAGGACTGAGGGAAACATGAAGCTGAAAGGGATTACAGCCCATACTCGTGGAGAGCTCTGCCCAGTGGTTTGGGGCGCAGAGGAAGGAGAGATCAAGAGCAGGGAGGCCTGGTGCATTGTAGGGGGTGGGGTGGAATGAGAGGTAGAGTGTAGAATTGGGGAAGGAACTAGAGTTTTTCTTTGGGACAGGAGAACCAACAGTCATACAAGCACATCAGACTTAAGGGAAAGATTTTCCTTGCAGTAGGGTGGAAGTTTGGGGCTTAAGTAAAAATATCTCTTATCACTACATGTGACAAATAATGTTCATAATCCTTATGGAGCCTGCTGAGTACTGTACATGCATTATATCATTTAATAAAAATCCCCCGAGGTACACACGAGGGCTGAATCCAGCCATGTAATGTGAAAACTGGAGACATTTATTGAAGAAGATACAAGAAACATTGTACATAGAACAATGATGCTTCAGTCCCCTTCACAGTAGGCACCTCACACAGTTCTCCAAATTGCCATCAGCTGCCCTGTTGTATTTTCCTGAATCTCATTGATGGTCTGAAATATGTTCCCTTTCAAAAGTGATTTTAGTTTTCAGAAAAGCCAGAAGTCACAGGGTGCCAAATCTGGGCTGAGCCACGTGGGGGATTTGATGTTTTGCTAAAAACTCTGCACACAAGATGTGATACATGATTGGGTGCATTGTTGTGATGAAGCTGCCAATCACCAGTTGTCCATGGCTGCGGCCTTCTGAATCATCGGATTAGCTTCCATGGAGGAATATTTAAACTTAATACAAAATTTGATGTAGGTTCTCGTTGTTCTACTCACTCAGTCATTTTTAATGTGACAACCACACAGTCCACATGCTCACTCGATGGCATCTACTGCCCCCACTGACCAGTACAGTGAAGTCGTCATTGTTCATGTATGTACATTCCAGTCCACTCTCCTTGACTGACAGTTTACACTGATGTTGTGCAAACCATTTTTATTATGTTAACAATGGCTGGACTTTTCTGGACACACCTTGTACTATATTACTAAGAGGCGGTAGAATTTAATTATTTGAAGGCATGCTTTGAAATGGAACTATTTTTGTTAAAATCCTGGTTTTACACTTACTAAATATGGGCTTTTAGGCAAGTAACTTAGCCATTCCACGCCTTGATTTTTTACTTTTTAGTTATATAGCGGAGTAGTAAAAGTGCTATGATGATGGGGTAGTGGAGATGATGAAATGAAATTCTACCTGTACATCGTTTAGAACAATTCATATCCTATGCATGGTGTTTCATGGGTGTTGCCTCTTACTGACCCATTTCATGGAGGGGGAACTTGAAGCTTGAGGAGAGAAAGTCACATTTCCACAGCCAGTAAATTGCAAATTCTGGATTCAAACCCAGGGAATCTAACCACAGAATCGAAGCTCTTCATCATTAGCTAAACCAGATTTGATTACTCAGGTGGAGGTAAATTTTAATCTGCTAAACTCTGTTTCAAGGACTTTCTTAAATCACCTGCCCTAAAATGTCCAGCGAGAGAGGGATGAGAGCTGTTAATCTATGTGGTCATTGCAACCTTTGGAAACCTGAGTAATTAATTAATGGATTCATCAAACATTTATTCGCCTATTGAGTTACTACTAAGTATCAAGCTCAGTGTTTTCTCATTTCATATGAATTACCTCGGGTCTGTCCACCACAAAATGTATATGATTATTCCCACTTTATAAGTAGAAGTTGTGTTGCTCAGAGGAGTGGGTCACTTGTCCAAGGCCAAACAATTGCTGTTGACTTCCCCATGTCCACTTCACACATCTGCAGGCAGGGCTTGATCAGTCTGAGCTAATCATGGAAACTATATCCCAGTTTCCAGTAGGAGAACCAAGGCCTGAGCCAGTGAGTACAGAGCATCCTGTTGGCCACGGATTAGTTCAGAAATGAGCACTAATTTGGACCAAAAAGGTGCAAGGGGAAGTTGTTTTCTGGCTTTGGCAAATATTGTCCTCATTCTTTAGAGAGAGCCTCGGCAGGAGACAGTCTTATCCACTGACACTGTCACCTGTGGCTGTGAGGTGTGGGGGTGCTGCAGCCTGAGAATGACACTAGTGCAGGGGGTGAATGACCAGGAGAGTCACGGAAACCACTGGGTTAGCCAGTCCTGAAGCTTCTGGCTGTGTGGGCCAATGGATGTCCCTATTGTTCCAACCAGTCTAATGATTCCTGCACCTCTAACAAGGCTGGGAGCTGGGCTCCAAGTCCAAGTCCAAGTCCAAACTGGGTGCCTCCCCACTTTGTGCCTCCTTTTAGTGCCTGGCTGCAGACACGGTTCTTCTACCCAAGTTGTTCACCATCTGGCAGGAGCCTTTTGGCATTCTGCTATTGTGGCAGATTTGATCAGCAGTCACAATGCCAAAGTGGTGGTGGTTTGAGTCATTGTTTAGCTGATGGTCTAATTCTTCCATAATAAATATGCATTGGTTAGATAATAAAAACAACAAGGGGGAAAATTCCACACAAGGCAGAGATAAACAGAAAACTCCACTTAAAAAGAAGGCTTATATAAAGATAAAGCTGCACAATGTGTATTTGGCATATTTTTTAAAACGCTAAACTGGATCAAGCTGACGACAAAGCACAGTGCTGAGCCCTTCATCACACACTCGGTGGCAGTTCCCTTTGAGACCCGATTATTAATTAGGAGCTGGTTGTAGCTATCATCAATCTTCCCTGCTCCCCACCCCCCAGCAACAGATGACCTTTCACAGGAATGGCCCAATCAAGACAGCTGCTGATGGCAATGGGTCCAGCTAAGAGGTTCTAGAACTTTAACAAGAGAAGTCCTGCAAACTCACAAGAGAGAAGAGAGCTGCCATCCACTGGAAAATTGGTTTAATGCTGTGGTTTTCTTTGTTTTGTTTAAATTCTTTTTTTTGTTTTGTTTTTTAATTACAGTTGACATTCAGTATTATATTAGTTTCCCACTTCTTATATTTATCCACAGTATATATAGTAGGGGGTTGGTGTGTGTGTGTTTCAGTGTAGATTTCTCCATCTCCCTGGCCCAACAGTGAGATCTTCCAGGACAAAGAAGTTCTCTCTCCTGGCCAAAGAGAGTCCAGGTAGGCTCAGTGTTTGTGAGGTTGTACCATAGAGATGGAGAGTGATAGAGGGATGTTGAAACCATAGAGAGGACAGTCTTTTGAGGAGGTAGAGGGTCCCGCCTAGCTGTCAGTCAGTACAAGCTACAATGAGGAGCTGAGCCATTTCCAGAAAAGGCAAACCATATGAGTGAAGGTTTGTAAAGAAGAAAATGGAGTTTTTCTGTGGTGGGGTGCCTCGTACACACTTTTCAAGGCTTTCATTAACTTCAATCTCTCTGACTTTGGTACCTCACCTCAAACATATTAAAATGCTCCCACATCCCACGTTAAATAGAATTTATAACTGATAACCTATAAAGTTAAGTCGTAAAAGTTTTTTATAAAGTTATAAAAGTTGATATATGCATTTTGTAGACACACTAAGTGAAACATTAATTTAAGTGTTATAGCTTTTATATTTCAGAGCCAATAATTTGAGATCGTAAAGATTTCCCTGGGCCCAGATATTGTTGCTATGGAGCCTAATAGATGGAATAGCCCTAGAGGATGAGGACTATTGTCTGTCTGCTGGGCTGGGAGTTAGTTCACCTCTGTTCTTCTCAGTGCATGGCGAAGAGCGGGCCCTCAGGGGTGGTGAGCAGATTGGTGCTCAAATAAGAGATGAGGCTGGACTCAGGTCAGGATTGGTCTTTCAGGGGAATCAGGTGGGGGTTTAGGCTGGGAGCTGTGGGCACAAGGGTGGGGGCGTCTTACCCAGGCATCTCATGTGTTTTCTTAATTTCATTTTTCTAGGTAGAGGGCTGTGGAAACATAGATAACGTAACAAAAAAAATACTCCCTATGTGCCAGGCACTGTGATAGACCCTTTTATATGTGATGATCTCAACGAAATCACAAGCCACCCTGTGCAGTGGGCGGCACCTTGAGTCTATTTTACAGATGGACACTGGAGCCGAAAAGGAGAAAGTCACCAGCACAGAAGGAACTCAAAGAGTTTTGTCAGATACAAGGACCCACCCTTCCCCTGGAGAGTTTTCACGTGAGTGGGGGAGTGCTAGGTGGAGGAGGGGGGAGGGCCAGGGGGTGAAGACCTTTAGGGGCCGAGTTCTGGAACCCTGATTTCCAGGGATCTCTTGTCTCCTTGGCAGATTTTATTTCTGCTCCTGTGCAAGCACCCTGCTGAGCCCCTGGCTCCCTGCACCTGACCTTGGCTCCCGCTTTGTTGCTCGGGACAGATCACCTTGCGGGGCTTTGCCAAGGACATGAATAAAACAGCCTGTGTGATTGTAGCCACACAAAAGTAGACAAGGAAACTACTCTGATTAGAAAAAGCAGAGACCCACTCTCCAGCTGGAGCCCGATTCCTGACCTTTCCACCCCGAAGGGCATAGGCTAAGATTTCTTTTCTTCCATTTATTGGATTAATTTCAGCCTCATAGACAATCCTTCCCTCTGGCCTCATTTACCTGCTATTGTTTTTAACCTCAAAAAATGTCATGGCCACAAAGTTTGGGGGAAGGACCACAGTGTCAGGAATCAGACAGACACCAGCTCGCATCCTGACTGCTGTTTGCTGGAGTTCTGACTATGAGCAGGTCTCTTGAGGTTCGCTTCCTCATCTGTGAAGGGAGGAGATTTGGGGATGAATCAAATGATGCAATAGAAGACTTACCAATGCATTAAATTATGTGGGAATTCATGGGTTTGGGGAGGAAGTTTGAGGCAGAGAAGCAAGAGAGATGCCTTTCTTCTTTCCCAGGGATGAGAGTGGAAGGCAAGGAACAGTGTTCAAAGTGAGGGAACAGACAGTGCAAAACCTAAGGACAAATGAAGTCTAAGAAACCTGGATCATAGACTATGGGGAGGAGATTAGGGAAAAGTAAGTTAAGGCTGGAGAACTCAGGCTAATCCAAATAGTTCAAAGCCATGTAATGACTTAGTGCCTTATCAGGAGAGAAATGAGGAGCCACAGAAGGGTTTTAAGCAAGGCAGTAACATGGCTTGTTCATGTTTTACAACTGCTTTGCCAGGGTAAAGGATATCGTGCGGAGAGTCAAGGCTGCAGACAGTCCAGTTAGGAGGCTGGTGAACCAGTCTGCTTGGTGAAGTGACAGGCTTGAGTGGGCAGATGGAGGTGGGTATGGAGACAAGTGGGCAGCTGTGCCATTTGCTCATTCTGTGGCTTCAGGTCTCTAAGCCTGAGGGTTCTGTCTGTCACTTGTGGAAGGTGAGAGCAGTAGTCTCATCCTGGCGGTGCCACACGCTGAACACTGGTGAGACAGAAGCCGCTGTTTTATCATCGTCAGCGTGGAGAAAGTGGGTCTGGAAACACTGCAGACATGCTCAGGGAACGCTGCGGTGACAAGTGGAACAGAGACTCCAGCTCTTTCTCACATCCGACCTCCTAAATACATCACCTGAAGGGGCAGTGAGTGCAAGAAAAGGCTCTGTTCACAAGTGAAATCCTGGTTGGAAGGCACAGACGGTCCCAGTGAGGAAGGAAGCAGAGAGGAGGGCAGAGTGGCCGTCTCAAGAGTCCACGGGTCTGTCTGCTCCGAGAGCGCCCCCAAGAGTCGGGACACGAAGGGCACATGTCCACAGGGTGGTGGGTGGGGCGGGCAGGCTGGAGCCTTTCGCGGAGGGACAGGAAAAAGTCCAAAGAGCCATCCAGGTGGGCAGAAAGGCTATTTTTAGTTGGGTACAAAAAGCCCACAGAAGAGGTATAACCTGCAACCGAGTTCTCCTGGCTTCTGCCCTCTCTGCCAGGAAAACCCATCATCGAGTCAGGAGGGAAGGAGCTAAAATTGCTTGGAGAAAAAATAATCCAGCAGAGATGCAAAGATACTGAGAGAGTGTCTTGCTCTGTTAAACACATGCAAGACTCATTGCTCAGACAAGTGGCGTTTGAGGATTCTTTTTAACATGAGAATGTTTTTATTGTTTTTGCAGGTTTTAAAGGAGTGTGTACTTGTTATAAAACTCCCAACCCATCTGAGGGGCCTATTTTGAGCACGATCTTCATGGTCGGAACCCTTTGTGGTAGGGGTCTAAGTTCTGGAACCCTGATTTTACAGCTGATGACACTGAGCCCGAGAGAGGACAAGTGACTTGCCCAGAGTCACACAGCTAGTAGCGTGACTTGCTGGTTTCAAAAGGCTCCTTAACCTCCCTAAGCCTCCTCCTTCAATGTTTAGAAGGGCAATGGCCAAACTGTGCTCTCAGGTACTGGGGCTGTACTCTGGTTCAAAACCTGGTTCTCCAAGTGACGGACAGCAGGTATTTGGGAAAATTGCATAGCCATGCGCCTCGGGGCTTCTTCTGCAAACTGGGTATATTAATAGTATCTGCAGAGGTTGGGAGGATACAGTTAGCTCACACATGGTAAAGACGTAGGTAGAACCGTGCTTGCTATACTGATCGGCAGCCGTAGTGTTCCTATGCTGTTTTGCTAGGACAAGGTCACTCATCCTGGCCAGGTTCATTACAGGGAAAAGAATGGGTTTTCAAGGGCAGGCCGGTCTAGTCTAAGGATGAAACTCTCAGCAGAGTGCCTGGAAAAGAAGTACTCTCGTGCAGCTATTATAATTTATAAATTCCGCGGCATAAACTCTTCACCACAATTTGCCACTTCCTCATACGACATTACGGTGCCCGACATCTGATGCTTCAGAGGTATTATTCATAGTTCACATGCATCCTTCCATACCTTTGAAAAAACCACATAAACTTGTTTCTGTGTGATTTTCACTTTTAACTATGGGTTAAATGTGCCAGGTGTGAATTCTGGCTTTGGCAGTAAGTGCATGAGTTTAGGAAAGCTGTTTACCTCGTCCGGACCTTAGTTTTTTCATCTGCAAAATGGGGATATTACTACCCACTTCATACATGGGTGGTGAGGACAACAGGTGTCTGGCTTAGATCTCAAGAGTAAGAGATATCGGACAAAGGGCACACATTATATCACTGGTCATAGATGTTAGACATAGTTTTCTCAGGTTACCTCCCCTCCCTTTTTAACCAAAGGAACTTAAACTGTTGGAATAGCTTTGGGGATCTTGGAGGTATCTGGGTTCCTGGGGTTACAGGAAATTGTTTCTATTTTCAAATAGAGGATGAAAATGGAAGTCATAAACTACAGTTGATGAGGTTGCAAATTCTGGGAGCGTTTCTAGAGAAGAATGCCACAAAGACGGCCCATGAGGACTTGGAGAATAAAACGGTGGCCACAAAGAGGCACCAGGGGTTTACTGAGATTAAATCACTCCAGGCTCATCTTCTTCGCTGGTTTGTTTATGAATGGATTATTGACAGGACTGCTAGATTGTGGATTTCAGTTTGATATTTACCAGGATCCCCGCATGTCCCTGTGAACGAATGACAAGACACTGAAGCACTATTGCCGCGTGGAATCCTGACCGACTGGCTCTGTCCCGAGAATGCTGAGTAATGGATCGATGTCAGCCTGGAGAAACCGTCTCTGTGAAGGAGCTCTGGCTTTGATCTTGTCTGGTTTGACATTCTTATTGATGTTTCATATGAGAACATCGATGGCTCTCTAATCAAATCTGAGGATGCCCGAGGCTGAGAGGAACACACGGGCCGCCTAATAGAACCAAGAATCACAAAGCTATCAATAGCCTGGCATGAAGGGAAAATAAATTATAAATTGAATTGTGCTCGAAATAGATCTAAAACGTTGCCTCTAGAGCCCCACACACTATGGTGAGGGTACATGAGAGGTGAGGCTTAATAGCAGACTCTTGGAAAAGATACTAAGGTCTTGTCTTTTTTTGTGAAGCTTAAACTGTGGGTCTGCCAAAAAATGTTGAACTGCCAAAATAATGAAATGACACTTTGGGTGGCACATATAACATTTTTTAGGTAGAATAATCCAGGCACATGGAATATGCTTGGGCAGATAATATTTAAAATAATGCACAATTTAATGTGTTTTTTTTTCCTGGAAACATAGTAATGTTGAGTTATTCAGGCATTCATTTAGGAAATATTTTGGAAGAACTAGAGCTAGGCCCTGGGTAAGTACTGAGCACACATCCTTCAACAGAATAAACAGGATCTCTGCCATGGGGGAAGGGGAACATTTAGGAGCATCCAGTGTGAACCAGACGCTGTGTGGAAGCTGTAAGACGATTATAGTTACTGCCTTCAAAGTTTTGTTGAAGAAACAGGTGTGCACGTATAATCACAATGCAGAAATGGCACGTGCCATCACAGCTTTAGAAAGAAAAGAGGTCCCGAGTAGGCCCGGTTCACTCACTATAGAGGGGCTTCTGAGAAGGAGTTACAGCAGATGGGACACAGGTGCGCCGTCTCCTGTGAGTATCAATAGGTGCGTGCTCATTCCTGGTTCCCATCTTTAACAATCTGTCCTAAGGCAACTGGAATTGTGGGTCAATCTGCAACCTGTATCTTAAATGGTCATAGGGAAGGAACTTGGGTTTTGTTTTCATCCTGAAGATGACAGATTCTCAGGGTGGGGCCTCTTTAATGGGTAGGGAACATGGGCCGTATTATATGGAATGAAGAACGGTCTTGCACTGGCGGCCACACAGTTGGCTTTAGGATGCAGCTGGGTGTTTCAGGACAGTAGGCTCAAGGTCACGCAAGGACAGTCTTTCGGACAGTAGTTCATCGGTGGAAGGGTGATTTGTGAAGTGGGCCAGTGTGGGGGGCTTCCTTCTCATCTGAGGCATTCAAGCAGGAGCTGGAGAGGCCCCTTTGAGCCTGTGATGAAGACTGACCCATCGGGTTGTGCTCTAGGCTGAATGTTCTCTGAGGGCAGGTATAGCCCTGAGAGTCTTCTACTTTATAAACTCCCACATACTGCATTTTAACATTTTTATCATGCATTGGTATTTTATGTTTTGTGCATGAATCTTTGCTTACTCAATATGGACTTCCTGAGAGCCAGGAAAAAGGGCTAGATGGTGTACTAGGAAAATCATGGATTTGAAATTTGTTTCAATTACCAAAAATAACTGTTTGTTGTGGGCAAGGTATTCACCTTCTCTGCAGCTCAATTTCCACACCTATAAAATACATGTAATAACATGGACCCCGTTGTGTTGCTGTAAGGCCAAGATACATACAGTGCATGAGTAAAGCCACTGAACAGAGTAACACACAAATGGATGTGCACTCAATGATAATTCTATTTCTTTCATCCTTATGTACTGCTATCCCTTTGCACTTGGTATTAAGAAATGTGCAGTTCAGTTCTATCTCCAAGATACTTGTTGGGTGAAGGCCAAGTGCTTAATGAAGTACTATGGTCCAACAAGTCAGAGAATCAATGCTCACCGACTCCTTCCCCAAAGGGAGGAGTGTTTGGCTCTGTATTCTGGTTTGTCTGTTTGTTTGTAGCTCTCTCTGCTCCTTCTTTGCCTTATTCCTTCTCTTGCTCTTAAGTGTTCTTCACTATAGGTCTGAAGATGCTTGTGTGTAGATCAGTGGATTCTGAGCACCCTCTAGAGATAACAGAGGGATTTGTCCTGAGAGAAGACAGATTTTTCTCATTGTGTAGTCACTGGAACAAGTGACATGTGCCAGGAGCAAGTGAGAGGTGGAGGGAGGGAGCAAGCAAGAGAGGCTCAGCTCTTCTGAATGCACTCCTCCCCGGCCGCGCTCCTGTCTGGCTGCCTCCTCCTAGATACCCAGTCCCCGGTAGATCTGAGTGCAGGGAGCTATCCAGGATTCAGAAAAAGGGCTCCCTTCTGCTCCTGAGCACAGGTAGTTCACTGAGAGTTTGTCCAAGGAAATCATCGCCAAATCTCTAGTGAAATCTGAACAGACCTACAGCTCAGGTCTAGTGTTAAACCTATCAAACTCAATGCCTGAATGGCCTCCTCTGACCACCCGGGCAGCCTGTGTTGCTCAGTCGTCAGAAAGGGGGCAAGGTCTTATTCCAGCACAATTAACCACAGGAAAAATTTTAATTATAAAGTGCACCTTCAAATATTTCATCTCCAGTTCTCTTTCATATCCAACTCCTGTCCTTAGTTAAAGGCAAAGAAGAACTTTCCTTTTGCAACTATAGCAGTGAAGACAACACGGGCAAGAGGAGCCTGGGGTGGGTCGTAACGAGGAGGGTAAGATCCGTCTCAGGGTTGCCACCCCGTGGACAACGGGCAGACGTTACTGACAGACTCATTAAAAAATCAGAACACGCACATCCCTTTCTAAAAGAAAAGGACAAAGTAGATTCTTAAAGTCACAGAGTGAGATATTAGGAGATAGAATTAAAACTCCTGACATTCAAGATCACAGTTTTTGCAGTCAGGGCCATTAGCTTCAACTCAGATATGCGTGTAATTCACACCGACTTACTGAACAATAAGAATTTTCTGGGATCTGTGATAAGTGTGCCTTCAAATTCTCACAAAAGTGTCACAATGATTTTTGAAAGATCTTCACTTTACAGAAGAGAGAACTGAGACCCATGGCTCACTACTAGCAAGAGACATAAAATCCGGAGCTGAGCTCATACCTTCCTGATTCTTAACACTTCACTTCAATCACTATGATACAAAGAACACTTACTGGGTTAGGCAGTTCAGGCCATGATAAGAAGTGGGTAACAGAATCCATGCTCTCAGAGAGCATAAAATCCATTTAAGAGATCTCAGCATCTTGAGGAAGGGAGACTAGTTTGAACCCAAGTAGGTGGCTTCTGTAGAGGAAGAAGGAGCGGAAAGGGCCAGAGATAATGCGAACAGCAGTATTCTTCAGCCGTGAAAAAAGAAGGAAATCCTGCCATTTGCAACGACAGGAATGAACTGTGACCGCATTATGCTAAGTGAGATAAGTCAGACAGAGAAAGACAAATACTGTGTGATAACACTTATAGGTAAAATCAGAAAGCGCCAAACCCATAGAAACAGAGTAGAATGGTGGTCAGCAGGAGTTGGGTGGGAAAAAATTGGGAAGATGTGAGCCAAAGGGTACGAACACACAGTTAAAAGATGAATAAGGTCTGTAGAGGTAATGTGCAGTATTGCAACCATAGTCAACGATACTGTAGTATGTAATTCAAAGCTGCTAACAAACTAGGTCTTAAGTGTTCCCACCACGAATGAAATGATAATTATGTGGTGTGATGGAAGTGTTTATGCCGTGGTGGTAATCGTATTGCAATATGTAAATGTATTGAATTGAAATGTAAGAATCATTTTACACCTTCAACTTAAGCAGTGTTATTTGTCAGTTGTATCTCAATTGTGAAAACACCCATCGTGAGAGCATGGGAGGTGAGCCAGCTTGTTTCAAACTGCGCCTTCTGCTGAGAGCAGCTGATCTGGGAGATTAAAAAACCTGGGCCTTTAAAATAATTAAAACAGTTAATCCGATGAGAATAAAAAAAAATGTGGCCCTTCTGAAGAAACTGACATGCAGTATTTATTTTTTTTGTTTATTATACATAAAACTTGTCTGAAGACATCAGAAAGGTGCTAAGATAGTGAGGGGTCAAGCACTCAGTATCACAGAAAGACAGGAGAGCCAGAGAGAGATGGATACAGTTTGATACAATTTTACTTTTTAAGGCATTTGATGATTTACATGTGGTGACTGAGGGTTGAGTGGCTGAGCAGAGTCACCCCCAGGAGCACAGGGGTGAAGGGACAAAAATTGGGATGTCTTTCTTCCTCCACGAAGGTACCAAATTCTGGTAAGTATGCCAGGCCTTCAACTGGGACCCCTAAACACTTACATGCTAGGGCTAGAGAGGAGCGAAAAGAGACCAACGCTCTCAGACACGGAAGCCAACGGTGGAAAAGTGCAATAATTACTGGATTAAGAAGCTCTTGCTCTGCTGCGTTATGCCAGCGTCAGCCTGGCATAACGAGTGTTCAATACCAGTGTTCTGGTTGGAAGGGCCCCCGGGTTCTTATTACCGTTCGCACAACGCCTTTCAGCAATAGCCGTCTTTGGAAAAACAAAGATTTATTGCTTTCAGGACCTGGAAATTACACGGCACACCTGGGGCCACAGAGTGAGGTCACAGCTAGAAAATTTAGCAGGCAAAGTAGAACTTAGGAAAAAATACACTTTATGCTGTGTGTGTGCGCGTGCGGGGGCTCGGGTGCAAGGAATGGTGCTGGGATGGGGAGAGAAATAGTGTCCCTCTTTATCCTCCCCAAAGTCAAATTTTTTATTTGTCCCACTTCAAGCATATCTCTTGTGCTTCATTAAAATGCGGAACAGGCTGCACAGCTGTCTCATATGTTCCTCAGGTGGTATAATTAATCTTACCTCCCAGGAGAATGACTGCTGAAAATATCTAATGGCAAAAACGAGCCTTTCTTCCTTGATGGGTGGACAGCGCCATCTAGTGTTTTAAAGGAGAACCGCCCAACAACGATCCTTTCCTTTAATTCCTCAAGGTGTCTCTATTGCTTGATCAATTCCCAGGTGTGCCAACGATATCTGTATTTATTGGCTACGGTTGTGAAAGCTTCACGGCTCTCAATGATTTTAACTGGGGGAGGGGGGTGGAGAGGTTATTTATAGGGAGGCAGCATGAGATGGAGCAGGAAAGGTAAGCAGAGGTGGTGAAATGCATGCTAAGTCGAGACCCACGTGGAACTGCTCATTATCGACCCCAGCACCTGGAGCATTCTGCGTTTCTGTGACTCGGTCCACACACTCTTTCCTTCTTCCACAGTGCTTTCCCCATCCCCGCTGCCTTGCCAATGCTGACTCCTCTTGGGAGATTCAGCTGCAGCATCGCCTTCTGTAGGAAGGCCTTTCTGATCACCACTGCCTGCTGCTCCTTGATGGAGTCAAGTTTCTCTCTGCCCCTCTCATGCCCTCTTCCCCTTAACGCGTGACTGCAGTCGCAATGTTTAGTATTTGTCTTGCACATAGACTCTGGATCCTGGAGTCTGACAGACCATGTTTTATTAAATTTCTGTATGTTTCCAAGGTTTAGCAGATCTTGTAATTAATGCTATCGGATCCATGAATAAAAGAAAGAAAAATTGAGAAAAAGAAAGGCATGTGCATATCACTTTAAAAAATTAGATTAAAAGTCCTTAGGGCAGAAAAACGGATGTCATTAGGAAAGAGGGAGGGAACCCCGAAACTGTGCAGCTGGAGAGAGAGGAAAGCCCAGGGGGAGTGATGTCGAGTTGTAGGAAGGTGAGTCATTTCACTGACGGAGAAAGAGCTATTTGTGTAACATGAACATTAATAAGGATCATTATCCTCATTTCAGAAGCACAAGATGGTCACCGAATAGCTTATGTTGGGATTAAAGAGCTGTGATTAAGATCGCCGAAACTTTAGAGAGGGATCTAACTTTGCATTTCATGGAAATGTAAGATTTGGTGCTTGAAAAGGTCTCATTTAATGCACTTATCAGCCTTCCAATCGAGAAACCCCTTTCGATGTTTTCCAACCCCTAACCAATCATCAAGGCCAAGCACTGTCACCCTAGAAATGCCTCCTAAATCCAGCAGCTCCTGTCCACACACGCAGCCAGCACGCTCGCTAGTCTCTCATCGCCTCTCATCGAGATGATTGACAGTCCCCCTTTTTTAAGGCCAAAGATTCCCTCTTTCCAATCTATCATCCATTTCCAGATCGCTTTGCTAGAATGAGTCTTCTGAAACACAAATGTTGTCATGACAGTCCCCAGGAGAAGAGATAAAGCCCAGATTCCTTGGTGTGGCAGAAAAGGACTTCCACCATCCTCCCTTTGCCCACATCCCAGCCTCAGCAGCCCCCACGCTCTGCGGTGCTGCATGTCATCCTGAGTTCAAGGGCTCCACCACTAGTCAGGCCCTTTGCAATCTCCAACACTGACCTCCCCACGCCTTTGAACATGCTGTTTCCTCTGCTGGGAATATCCTCGAGGCCCCTTTTAAAGACTAAATTACAGCCTTCCAGCCACATCCAGCTCTGAGAAGAGATTTCTTCTAGTTCACATAGTGGAAGTGGCCTCTTCCCAACTGTGTCCCCACTGGGCATTGTTTATGCTCTCATTCACCTATTGCTTTCTTTTTTAAATTGAATTTATTGAGGTGACATTGGTTAATAATAATACGTAGGTTTCAGGTGTACAGTTCTACAATGCATCACCCCAAGTCAAGTCTCCTTCCATCACCATTTATCCCCTCTTTACCCTAGTCCACCTCCCCCGGCCCCTCTGTTCCTTTGGTGATCGCCATGCTCTTGTCTGTATCTGTGACGGGTTTTCTTAAATCCCTTTACCTTTTTCACCCACCACCCTCTCCTCCCCTCTGACAGCTGCATGTTCTCCATATCTATGAGTCTACTTCTATTTTGTTTGTTTATTTTATTCATTAAATTCCATGCATAAGGGAAATGATACAGTACTTGTCTTTCTCTGACTGGCTTATTCCACTTACTGTAATACTCTCCAGGTCCATCCGTGCTGTAGCAAGAGGCAAGATCTTCTTCTTTTTCCTCCTCCTCCTCCTTCTCCTTCTTTCCTCTTTCTTCTTCTTCCAGCTGAGCCGTATTCCATTCTGTAAATGTACCACAGCTGTTTTATCCACTCATCTACTAATGGGCACTCGTGCGGTTTCCAAATCTTGGTGATTGTAAATAATGCTGTAATGAACATAGGGGTAAATATATTCTGTGAAATTAGTGTTTTGAGGTTTTTAAAAATATATTCCCAGAAGTGGAATTGCTAGTTTATAAGGCACTTCCTTTTTTAATTTGTAGAAGTAATTCCATACTGCTTTCCACAGTGGCTGCACCAGTCTGCATTCCCACCAACAGTGAACGAGGGTTCCCTTTTCTGCACATCTTCGCCAACACTAGTTGTTTGTTGATTCACTGATGATAATCGTTCTGACAGGTGTGAGGTGATGGCTCATTGTGGCCTTAATTTGCATCTCTCTGATGATTGGTGATGTTAAGCATCTTTTCATATGTCTATTGGCTGTTTGTCCTCTTCGGAGAAGTTCTAGTCAGGTCCTTTTCAACGTTGGATTATGTAAGTTCTTTGTAAATTTTGGACATTAAACCCTTATCAGATGTGTCATTGGTGAATACGTCCCCCCACTTAGTGAGCTGTCTTTTTACTTTGTTGACATTTCCTTTGTTTCCTGAGCAAAACCTTTTTAATTTGATATGGTCCCATTTGTTTATTTTTCTTTTGTTTCCCTTGCCTAAGGAGATATAGCTGCAAAAACACTGACCTGTGAAATGTTTGAGGTTTTACTATGTTTTCTTCCAGGATTTTTATGTTTTTGAGTATTACATTTAAGTCTTTAACCCATTTTGAGTTTATTCTGGTGTATGGTGTAAAGCTTCATTTTTTTTGCACATATCTGTCCAGTTTTCCCAACACCATTTATTGACTAGACCATCTTTGCCCCATTGTATGATCTTGCTTCCTTTGTCAAATATTAATTGATCATAATAGTGTGGGTTTATTTCTGGGCTCCCTGTTCTGTTCCATTGAGCTACATGTCTGCCCTCTCCTCCTGTTCGCCCTCCAGAAAGCTCTGAGTGTTCCAAAGCCCTTGAGAGCTGTGACACTGAGGGATAATCTCCGTCCCTCGGTAGCATTCCGAGACCTCTTCGTCTCTCTCCTGGTCCGTTGTGGGAGCCTCCCCGGGGATCCAACGTCTGCAGGTCCTTTCTTCCCTGTGCATCTCATGTGAGGCTCATATTCCTGAGCCAGATCGTTCCCAACAGCTCTCCTTTGAGCAGAACTTCGTGATTAACTTCTTGAATATTTCTTCATGTGTCTGAAGTTCAAGGCACTGCCCCTTACGTGCGTGCCAATGGCATTAAATGTCACTGCACACTCACTGTCCTTTTTCTCCATGTGTGCTTCCGTGAATGCTATGCTGTCTTCTGGAATGACCTTCTCTCAGACCCCCATACGGACCAACCCTGCCCGTCCTCCCAGACCCAGTTCCCAGGTCAGTTTTAAGTCTTCCCTGATCCCAACGTTTGCAAGTGATTCCTCCCCTCATAGCACGCTAGCTTCTCCACTCAGGGCACCTGTATCTCGTTACCTCGTTGTCCGTACGTGCCCTGAGCTCCTTGGGAACGGGGTTCATAATAAACAATAGCTATCATGTGTTGGGTGCTCACTGTGTGCCAGGCACTGTATGCATTCAATTACATTCATTTGCTCACGTGATCCTTTTACCAGCCTCAGGTGCTAGGTTCTATTAACAACATTTTACAAACAAGGACAGTGAGATTTAGAAAGATTTCAAAACTTGGCCAAGGTTACACAATGTGGCAGAGGTAGCTGAGAAAGCTACTGTCTGCCAAACTTCACATTTCCGCCACCATGATATATATAGTGGTTGTCTGGGAGCAATTGCCCAGCCTGTGAGTATTTCCCAGCATGCCTTCCTCCCAAGTGGGACCAACAGAAGCAAAGCGGAAGTGATGGAGGCTACTTTCAGGCAGAGGCATTGGAGACGTAGGTGTGTCCTCCACCCTCTTAGCCTCTATGTGCTGCCTGGAGGACTCTAAGAAGGACCCCAAAGTGGAGGGCTCCCGAGTCTGTCACCATGCCTGCCAAACAGAAATATCCACATGGAAATATCCAATACACACATGAGAAAACTGGGTTGAGCCACTGAAATCTGAGAGGCTATACAGCAGCTGGCGTTATTGTAACTAATTCAAACAGCTGGTGAGAGGCAGAACTCAAATTCAAACCCGGGAAAGGACGTTTAGAGGCTACGGTGTTGACTGAAGGAATAATGGGAAGATATGAACCCACGTTTATAAGATCCAAAGCCTGCTCCTTTAATCACTAAAAGCCAGTGTTGTCCCATAGTGTTGGCAAAGATCCGCCTTTATACGGATTCCCTGATGTACTTGTAACAGATGGAGACATAAACCTCACCCCAGATTTTATGAATTAAAATCTCTAGTATTTGCAAAACACTAGAAGCGTGCATTGTTAACCATCTCCCCAGGAGAAGTGGGTGTGTGCTAAATTCTGGAAGCAGTTACTCAGAAGAGAGAAACTCTTCTTGAAGCTATACCATGGCCTTACAAATAGAACAGGACTTTCTGCAGAGTGAGGAGAAGAACCAAAAGCATCGTGTGTGTCAGTGAAAGGGGCCCAGACCTCCCATGTCTTCTGGGTCCCGAGGCCAGTGGTGTTTCCCTAAACCCCATTGGACAGCACCCTTCAGGTTCCTTCTTAGGTTGGGAAGGCATTACATCATCAGAAACAGCCCTCTGCTGTTCTGCATCCTGGAGAATCAAGAACAGGAATCTTGATTCCTCATTCAAGCTGCCAGGACTCAGATGTGTGCCTGCTGGACTTACCGTCCAGCCTGCCCAGGGAGCAGGTAATTAGTCTGAAGCTTAGAGAAGTGGTCAAGGTCAACCTCTCCCCCTGTCACCTGGCACAGTTTGTCCCCAATCATATCTTGTCAGTCCCTTCCATAAGGGACCTGGAATCAATCCTCCCCCTCAAATTGCCTTAGTCCTGAGAGGAGGAAAAAACGTCGAGATTTTTTCGACTTTCTAATAAAAGTGCACGGTAACCTTCATTGTTGCTGGAGCGTGCTAGGGGGCTGACAACCGCTGGGATCATCCAGCTGACGAGGAATTTGATTCAGTCCTGAACTCCACTACTGTCGACTCCGGGGAGAACTGCTCACCTCTGGTAATGGAAGGAGACAAAGAAAGGCCATTCGTGGATCGGGGAGGTCACACACAGCCCAGGCAGCAGGGAATTGACTGAATTTGTTGCCAGCTCAGACCATTTTCCCAAAATGACCTTTTTCTCTAGGGAGAGATATTATGGTAACATTGTTAGAAGCTCAGAGGTTAGGTTATCAAACAATATTTGTCCGCTGTTTTGTCAACTTATTTGTTGTTTTGTTTTAACAGTGGTTCAAACAGCAGAAAAAAATCAAGGAAGAAAGAAACACAACAAATAAAAAGGGTAAAGAAGAAAGGCAGGACCATGGAGGGGCAGCGCAGAGAAAAGGAGAGGAGTAAATACAGGATGGATGAAAGGACTGGATACAGTGAAAGGGAGAGAAAATGTAGGTCCTGCCTCTTTTTTTTTCATTGAAAGAGAGCATGGACCTTCCTGACAAACCCCACTCTGCCCCCGCCAAATTGTCAGTGGCCCTGTTTTTTCTTCCTTCTGAGCCTGAAACCCTTACCGAGGGATAATCTTACAAAGTTTTAAATTGCCTGAACACGTGCCAAGGCTCTCTCTCCATAGACTACTGTGCATCTGGTGCTGTTGAGCAGAGGGTGCAGCTACAGAAAAAGAATCACTCTCGATCTTGAACAACCTTTAACGGCCTGTGCTGGCTGCCCTCCACCCTCTCCCACCACCTCCTGGAAAATCCTTCCTGCTCGCTCTCTGAGAAATACAGCTTCACGTAATCCCTTGCTATCTAGGGGACAGAAATTCAGCCTTGCAAGGCTAGAGCTCGGCTGAGCTCTGATCCGCCCTGTGCTCTCGCTCACTCCCAAAGGAAGGAAATTCTGAAGCACTGGAAGGTGACGGGGGTGCTTCCCGTGGAATCCTAGGTTCCCACTCCCACCACACCTTCCTCACCACACACACCTGGAAGCAGAGGTAGAGGATGTCTTCCTTCCATTAAGAAACACTGAAATCATAAGGTACACTTATCTTCTGCTCCAAACTTTGCCCTTGTTTAAAAAGGGGGAAGGACAAAAAGGAATTCATTGACAAGGCTATTCCACATACCATTCTGAGGGCAACTGTTATGCCGTTTACATCTTAGCAAAGTCAGTTGTAAACATCCAGGGGAAACGGCTGTACCGCCTCTTCCTTGACCTTCTTCACTCACTCTTCCCTGCCAGGCGCGAGAGTCTTCTGCAAGGGGCTGCCTGCTGAATAAAGTGTAGGACGTTGTTTTGAGGTCAAATTAGGCTTCTTTTTTTGGCATTGAAAAAAATGCCAGTTATAAAAAGGAGGATAGTTGGACGTGGTCCCACTTGTTTATTTTTGCGTTTTGTTGCCTTGGGTGTTGGTGGTGAACACAGAAAATCGTTGCCAAGACCAATATGTTTTCTTCTAGGATTTTTACAGTTTCAGGTCTCACATTCAAGTTTTTAATCCATTTTGGGTTGATTTTTTTATTGTGGTGTAAGATAGGGGTCCAGTTTCATTTTTTTGCATGAAGATATCCAGTTTCCTCAACACCATTTACTGAAGAGACTGTCCTTTCCCCATTAGGTATTCTTGGTAGTTTTTTCATAAATTAACTGATCATATCTACATGCATGTGCTTATTTCTGGGTTCTTTATTCTGGTCCATGGATCCATATCTGTTTTTATGCCAGTGACACACTGTTTTGGTTACTATAGCTTTGTAATACAGTTTGAAATCAGAAAGTGTGATGACTCTGGTTTTGTTCTTCCTTCTCAAGACTGCTTTGGCTACTCAGGGTCTTTTGTGGTCTTCTAACGCCATACAAATGTTTGGGGTTGTGTTTTCTGTTTCTATGAAAAATGCCATTGGAATTTTGACAGAGAGTGCACTGAATCTATAGGTCACTTTGGTTAGTAAGGATGTGGGAGTAACATTTGTGGCCTTTTTTCCCCACGGGAGGCAAAATGACTTCTAGTGGAATTTCCAGAACAATTCACAGATGTTCGTATGACCCAGCCATGGGTGGGCATCCTGTGTGATCACCATTTCAACACTCTGCAATAGCCCAGCGTAGCAGGTGCTCGAAAAGCTGTTGAAATAATGGATACCTTCCCTATGTGTGTAGATAGTGTAGCTTCCTCCCTGAGTCAAACTTGCTTAACATGTACTTATTCGTATATTACCCTCACAGATTTCTCTACACCCATGCTCTGCCAGTACAGTTACATTCTCGGTATTCTTTAAATTGACTCATTTTTTTCCCCCTTAAATGTTTTGAGTAAAAATCCTAGTTTAAAGGGACGTTTTATATTCTAAATAAAAAACGGTGTCTCAGTATCTTTGTATTACAGTAAAGTGTTCAACCCTCACACCACTGAAAACCACGTCCTGTGTTAACTATTGTGTAAATGTCACATTTCGGGAAGCGTTGCTCTAGGTCCCGGGGTCCACTATGACCTGAATCCAGATCCATCCAGCTCTCTGGTGCCAGCTGGATGATGCACCTGACCCCAACCTGCAGGCCTTGTCACACGCAGCACAGATGTGACGCTGCTGGGCCACAGGACAGGAGAGCCGCTGTCTGGGAGACTCAGAAAGGTGGGCCACAGGCTCCCAGGCCGTCAGCCCCCATCAGAGCAAGACAGAGCCCAGACTGCCAGCCAGAGGAAATGAATCAGAATAATGGTTCAGAGTTGTTTGTTTACAGGAGAAAGGGGGAAAACACTTTTTTTCCTTTTTATGGGAAATGTGTAGATGAACACGGGCCTTGCTGTGTGGGCCAGCACCTGTTAGGTCTCTTCCTAGAAACCTGGGGAATCCCATATTCTGCACTTCCTGACGAAGTCCCCTGGGCATGGGTTGTCAGGGCTGTCCAATGGCTCATTGAGAAAGCGTCTACTCAGCCTCCGACAGAAGACCCTGCTTTCCTGCATCTGTTTGGTTGTCAGGGAACAGGTGTCTATGGGTGGTGTAACCCCAGGTGCGATAGACACCTGCCAGGAGAGGCAGCCACGAGGGACTTGCTTAGCAAAGCCACGGAGGTGGCCGTGGGCCCCAGAGCAGGGCTGGAGGAAGCCTCCACCCTCCTGGTCCTCGTTCCAGGGTGCCTTGGGAGTACCTTAGTCCACAAAGGATCAAAACATAAGGAACAGAAAATGATTGATAACTGAGCATCTGCAATATGCCAGGCGCTGTGCTGGCTATTTTAAGGATAGGAACTTTATGTCCATCTTTTACAACATTTTAGAGTACGTCTTTAGTTTTAAATAATCAAATACTATAAGCACCCATTCTGCAGCCCGCTGGAAGGCCAGGGTATGCCCAAGGCTTTTCTGAGAGCTCCCAGAGACTGCCTGCCACGGCTGCCTCTGGCCTGCTGTCTGAACCTAAGTCCGTTCACCTTAGATGCTCCAAAATCACGTCTCCATGGCGCCACCAGCCTTTTGGGGCCACTTCTCACATTGCCACACACAACCCACCACTAGAATGAATGTAGGACCCTCCTTGAAGTCCCAGTGCATAGCAAGCTCAAGGTCACCATGCTAGATGTGTTAACTAAAGGCTAAAAACAAAATGAGGGCACTACACTGCACTGGATGTCCGTCACCACTGTGTCTGGGGCATGTCAGCCTTGCCGTGACTGTGACCCAGGCTGCTGACCTCAAGCCATATGTGGGGCTCATTCAGCTATCCAGACTAGAATCCTCTTTTCAAAGTCCTATCATTACAATTCCAATCCCCTCTTCTTTATTTGGGCCTTATAAGAGAAAGCAAAACATTTTTTAAAGCAAGTTACTGAAATACACCCTCAAGGACAAAGACAGCCCTGTACTTATTAAGCAGAAAGTTTGACTGTCCAGTCTCAAGTATATGCATTTGAAGGTCGCCATTTGTACTTACCACTGAGTGACTTATTTATTGACTGACTGACTGATTGATTGACCAGACCTAACGTAACACCTACTGAGTGCCAGAAACTGTGCTGTTCCAATATTAGTTCATTTAATCCTTATAACAACTGTAGGAGGTTACCATCCACTTTTATCCCAGTTTGATTGATGAAGGCCAGAGGCACAGGGGACCTGGGTACCTCTCCTAAAGAATCAGCCAGCAAGTAGCAGAGCAGGGTTTAAGGAAGGTCATTTGGCTCTGCATTCAGTGCTTTTCACCACTGGACCACACTTCCAGGCGATGGTCCCCCTTCTCACAGAGGGAGGGTCAGTTCCAGCGGCAGGCCAGGCTTACACAGTGGGGCCTTAGAGGAAAAATGCTGTCAGATGTATTCCTTCTTTCCACCATCAAGGGTTCAGAAATATCCTGGACATGGGAGCCCCTCCCCAATTACATTATCAGGGTAGCTTCGAAACAACCTTCCTAGTTATTATCTTCTCTCCATAATAGGAAAACTAAGGCACAGGAAGTACTGGACCTTGGGTTTGACCCCAAACCTTTCTCACTATAAAAAAACAATCTGCTCTTTTTCATATACATAGCACTGTATCAAGATGGTGCTACCAAAGATAATTTTAAAAACTTGCTTCATTTTAAACCTCTCATCTGCAGTTCTAAGGCTTGAAGAGTGAAGAAGGAGAAAGTCTGGATTTCAGAGGAAAGCTCCCTGCAAAGATCAGTTTTGTAAGCAGTGTGCCTGGAAGGGCAATTTGTCACAGCTCTAACCAGAAATGTAAACCTTCAGGCTGGGCGCATCCCTATGCAGCCTCTGTGATATGTTCTTCTGCCTCCAGGTTCTGTTGGACATCGATTACCCATTCGCTCACAGTCAGCAAGGATCTCTCTCAAGTGCATTCTTCCCAACTGTGATGATGATGGTAATAATAATAACATTAGGATATTCTTTTTTAAAAAAATCCTTATCCAAATATATGTTTTTCTTGATTTTAGAGAGAGAAGAAATTGCAGGGGGCGGGGAGAGAGAGAGAAATATCATTGTGAGAGAGAAACGTAGGTCATCTCCCTCCCATGTGTGCCCCAGATGGAGACTGAACCCAGAACCTTTTGGTATATGGGATGTCACTCCAACCAACTAAGCCACCCCACCAGCATTAACATCAATATATTTTTATTCATTCAATAGGTATTTAGTGAGGTGCTCACTAGGGGAGAGGACTCTGGCATCAGGATCACTGATTTGAATACTGGCTCCATTACTTACTGGGCATGTGACCATCAATGAGTCATTTAACCTCTCTGAGCCTCAGTTCCTTGTTGTATGGACAAAATGGAATTATATGTGTAATACTGAGAGCAGTGCCTGGCACACAGGTAGGAGCTCAATAAATGTTAGTTGTTATGATTTTCATGATCATTTGTGAACCATAGATACAGGTACCAGTGACACAGATAAGAGATAAGTATAGTGTGGCTGCAACTCAAATTAAGTCATTATAACCAGGACGGAAGTACATCTTTCCATTGACTTCTGCATTGTTAGGCAAACACTGTATGGGAGTAAAAATTTACTCAGGACAGTTGTGCCTCCAGATCAGAGGGGTGCTATGGAAGCAACTCTGAGGTTGACTTTGCACATTTTTTAGACATTAGTTCTATCTAAAAATGAAGCATCCATGATACTAGGTGAGGGCAACTTCTGACAACATGTCAGACTGAGCTCATGTTGCAGGGTTTCTTTAGTGCCACAAACACTGGCTAAATTAAATCTTAAAAAATTAATATATAGTCTTTGAAGTACATATGTATACTTTCTCTGTCGGACCACCCATGTGCCTGGTCTTAGGCTGAACTCAAAAGGAAGAAAAAAAATGGGAAATTGAGACAAGTGTGTTAAGTGAAAGCTAACTCGTCCACGGAGTGATTATTAGTCTTATATTACAGGTCTACGAGCCAGGGATTGGAATTTTTACAACCACACAATGGCAGGAGTAAAGCATTCCATTCGCTTGGAATAAAGAGAGAGAGAGAGGGAGGCAGAGAGAAAGACAATGAGCTTTAACAGAGCCCCTTGTATAAACCTGGGAGCCTTGAATGCTATTCCATCCATAAAAAGGGGATAAAACTTCATGCATCAGCTCAGGAAGTACCTATATAACTGTGGAAGAGAAAACAAAGTCACCATAATAAATAGAAATATACTGCCTGAAGCACTCATGGTAGGTGATCTGAATTCACATTATAAATATAACTCAGAAAACCCCAAATAGAAAATAAAGACAAAAAATTTTTTGGAATTAGTGTGGCACAAGAATCTTAGCAGATACAAATTCAAAGCTACTCTTTGAATAAAGATGCTTCTAGAACACATGTCCTTCCCCTGCCCCATTTCCCTCATACAAAGCATCATCAGCTGAACATGAGTTCTCATCTGAAATTATAAATAAAATAAAAAAATATCATGACAGAATTCAGCAGGAAATTAAAAGGAGAATTAGCACCCACAAAAAATGGAAAAGAGAAAGCAAGTAATATATAAAATAATATGTAAAATAATTAAAGAGACAAAAAGATGAAACAAAAATCATATAAAAAGGAGAATGAACAAAAGAATATACTCTCTCTTAGTTACTATACTAAGTTTTAATATACTATCTCAAACTTAGAACTAACCAAATAAAACTTCGATGGATAAAAAATATTGTCATTCAAAGGACACGTGGACAAAGCCAAAGTGGGGTAGGATAGAAGGTGGGAGGTGGCATTGCTGGGGTGGAGGGGAGTGGAGGGGGGAAATGGAGACAACTGTACTTGAACAGCAATAAAAAAAAAAACTAAAGAAACTTTAAAAAAATGTAGTCATTAAGAATGAACAGGATGGTGGATTTAAACAGAAGATTAGATATAGCTGAAAAGAGAATCCATAAGCTGGAAGATAAACCTAAGGGAATAAAGTAAATGTGTCAAGGAGAAATAAAATTATGAGATATTTTTACATGATCATATAAGAAGAAGGTGCAAGGATACATCTAATATGAATTAAAGAAAGAAGGAATATAAAGATTCCAGAAGGACAAGAAGAAAGGATGGGGAGAGGTAATATTTGAAGACATAATGACTGAGATTTTTTTTCTGAATTGAACAAAAATGGCTTGAAAAGGAACACTAAGTTCTGAGAAGAATAAATAAAAAACAACCCATGCATTGGCAAATCATGGCAAACTTCTGAACATCAAAGACCAAAAGAAAACCTTAAAAGCAATGAGAGGAAAGGGTTACCTTATAAAAGAATTAGAATTAGATTGACAGCGGAGTTCTCATAAACATCAGTGTAGACCAGACAACGGCGGAATGCTATCTTCAAAATTCTTCAGGAAAACAACGGGCATCACAGAATGCAACACTAGCTCTCTAACAGACAAGAGCAGTGGTGAAACATCACATTGGTTAGCAACCAATCTGGGATGCAGCTCTAGTTACATCTTAGAGCAACTAGATCCAGAGATTAGGCCCAAACCCAGCCCTCATGGGGCAGCAGATTAAATGGAACCAGAGTGTAAGCCAGTATTTATGGACCTAGAATTTCCCCTAAGAAAATAAAAGCATCTTTTTTTTCTTTCTAGAAAAAGAAAGGAAAGCCATGGTGGATAAGTCTGGGCTCATTTTAGGTTCCTAATCTCCAACCTCCAAGAACAAATCCCTTCTCAGAGACAGGCTGGGCTCATATTATAGGCATGTGGTTGAACTGGCCCGAGAGGCCCAGATGGAAGACACATGTAGTTGTCTGGATGGGTCAGGAGAGTGCGAGTTCACGGTCATTATAAGGAGTTCATGTGCTGTAAAGGAGAAAAGTGGGTGCTATGGCCACCCAGGGAGGAGGGATCACGCTCATTGCCCACAGTTCAGACTTAGCTTGACAACCAGGTCTCTCACCTACGTGCCTTGTCCTAATTTCTACAAGATAATCCTTCACTAACCCCCAAACAAACCCTCTCCTCAGACTGGCTGGACTGTTAACTATTACTTGAAAAATAAGTCACATTTTAATAATTATGTATTTAATAAGTGCTGGCTGTTTGTGGGTTTAGTTGACTGGTTGACAAAACAGAAGCAATTCATGCACCTTTGTCTTGGCATGCTTACTGTACATGCTCGAACACTGTTGATAGATTATGCATGAGATTGTACATAGAAGGGGAGATCTTCTCCATCACACAAGCTGCGGACCCTAACCTCCACGCGGTAAGAATTTCCATTAAAGCAGTGCAGTGCGTTATGGGAGTTCATATACAAGCTCTGGCCAGGCTTCCTGAGATCTAATTCTGATTCTACCACTGGCTCTGCGACCTTGGGGAAGATATTTAATTTCTTTGTGCCCAATACTGAACTATAGGAGTAAATTAAAACGTAGCTCATAGAACGCTGGCCAGAATTTAATGAAGCGATGTGTGTAAAATTGAAAGATGCCTGATGCGTGGACACACTCAGTGTAAGTGAGCATGGATTGCTATTATTTTTATTAACATTTAAATCACACAGAACAAGGAAGAAACATCAGCTGTTCAGTTTATATATTATTGCAGGTAAGAGAAGGACGTCTAAGAGAAGATTTGAAGAGGGCTATAAAAACTTCCAATTTTCAGTAAGTCTACACCGACACAAAATATTGAGGAACTCCCGACTACACATTCATTACGTCTCGATTCTCTACCCACCACTCTGTCGTTGGTACGATCCAAGTCTCCTGGCTCAAAACCAGCTCTTTCATCATTCTACTACTTTTATTACCACAAATGCTACTATTAATACTGACACATGGCTACATAGCTACAGTAATATATTAAAGTTATTGTAGCTGCTACCACAGCCACCACTAATATTGCTGCCCAGCTGTCCTCACTGCCTCACTACCAGAAACCATTTATGCATGAACTGAATGCTAGGCTCTTAAATAATTATCTCTAATCATTACAGAGATAATACTTTATCTCTTCAAGAATCGTATTTATCTCCCCATTGTACAGATGAGGAAATTGTTCAACAACTTGCGCGCCACTGAAAACCAGTGAGCAGAAGGGCCAGCATTCGGATCCAGATCCCTCTGGCTCCCAGGACTGTGCCTTTTCCACTTCACCCGTCTGCCTTTCCACCTGACATGTATCGGAACACAACAGAGCAGACTTTTTACCAGCTATACAGCCATTTCTCTCAGCCTGCAAGACGGATCATTCCCAGTTGCTCAGTCTGACAGCTGGTGCCAACTTGTCAAAATGCCAATGACGTTTTAATGATTTAGAAAAAGCACAGGCTGATAGCTTTTTCTGCACCCAGCAGATGCCTCTGTTTCAAGAACTGGAACAGCATCCTCGTGGAGCACACCCACTGACTGGCAAGGTTTCCGGCAAGTTTGTGGGCGTTACCTGGGACCGAGGGCAGGGTAAACTCTGTCATCCTCATCTTGGAGGAAAGAAATAAAAACAAATGGCCAAGGTAAAACCACCAGGGGGCCCAAAATCTGGCAGCGGATGGCCGGAAGATTACTGTAAGATAAGGCCTGCCTTGACACATCGGCTTTCTCCCTTTGCTCCTCTGTGCCAGCCCTCAGAGTGATTATTTTGATAGAGTGCCCCACTCAGTGATGGCCTCACAGGAGTCTCATTGACAGAAACACAGAAAGTCAAGGGAAGAAGAAGAAGGCTGTGGGGTGTGGAAGCCACAGATAAATGGGGCCTGTTCGCAAGGCAGGGTGAAAAACGAGAGGCTGATGGGGGCCATTTTGCAAGGCGCTTGACTTATGGACTCATAAGTCTTTTAGAACCCTACGATCGTGCTTCTGGACGATGGAGAAAAATGAGAAAGTGACGGCACACCAAGTAGAAGCCGCCTTCTTGAGAGCAGGAAGCAAGAGCCCACGCTCACCCCTCAACGTGGCGTTTCTGTGTACTGTTCATCACCGGGGTTGGGGGATTCTTGGGCCTTGTGAACCTCTGCAGAGTGTCAAATGGAGGATGTGCTTTGAATTCTGAGTTATTGCAACTCATTCAAATTCTCATTCCTCCAAAGCTGCTTTTCTACGGCAGGTCCAGACATCTGAGTATACACTGGAGCAAGGAAGAATCCTGAGAAGCTCTAGGGAGAGAGAACCTCATGAGGGGGTAGGAGTGGTAAGCTTCCAGGTAGAGGGAGCTGCCTGCGTCGGGTTGTTAGCAGCCTGTATGATGGTGGTGACGGTGATGATGCTGGCGATACAATAATGGCAGCTACCACTTACAGCCATTTACTCTATACCAGGCCCCATGCTAAGAACCTCATATGTGATGGGCATTACATCGACTGGTGTCATAGGTTTTCTCCTGCCTCCTGTCCTTCCTCTGGCCTCCGTCCCACGTCCTGATGCTGGGAGGGAGGCAGGGAACCTCTTCCCTCAGAGTCCCCAGAAGGAGCCAACCCTGTCGACACCTTGACTTCTGACTTCTGGTCTCCAGAACTGTGAGGAGATAAATATCCATTGGTCTGAGCCTCCCAATGTGTGGTAATTTGTTACAACATCCCTAGAAAACTAATACGAGGTGGAGAAATAAACTCCACCCCCTGACGAGAGTGTGTTAAGTTCACGTTGCAGAAGAGAAGAACAATGATGGGAGATATTGTTGTGCTCATCTTTGGAAAATACAATCTGTTATTATTGTTCACATCCCCCAGTAGTAATAGCCTCAGTAGCTATAAGCTTGGCTTCCCCTAGCATTTGTAATTCATGAGTTCTATTTCTATGTACGATCCTGCGTGTGTGTTTGTGTGTGTGTCCATATTCCTGGCTGTAATTCTGCCAGCTTCCTCTTTGGAAAGTGCTGGGGTGTGAACAAACAAACAACATTTTCCCCAGGGTTAGGGCTACAGCCAGGACCTCAACTGGCAAGTTTCACGGTTCTTTCTGTGAAACGAAATTTCAAACTTTTTTCTCAGCAGGATGTCAAGATTGAACTAAAGCCTTGACAGTTTCTGAGCTCCCACTGCGGCTACATCAAAGAACCATAATGAATCACCAAGGCATTTAATTTTGCTGCTGCCACCCTTACCCACAAGACACCAGGGCCAGTCCATCCCAAAGGTATGACCACAGGAGCTGGGCATGCGTGAGAGCCACCCAGGGGTCTGAACAGCCGGAGCAGTGGAAACGAAGACGCTTTACCCAAGTCTCTCGTGCCTCTGAGCAAATCTCAGGAAGCTGCTACTCTACAGATGTTTATCCAGAATCTGAGATCCCAGGCTTCAAAGTTTAAAGAGCACTGAATCACTGACATCTCATTATCCAGCGAGACGGTGGATGTGGACAAATTTTTAAAAGTGTAACAGATGTAAGACCGTAGAGATCATCATGGGTAGATGATCTTCTAGTTCAACTCTTAACAAATCCACCACCTCCCTCCACTGACAGGAAACTTACTACCATGTAAACATGTCTCAGTTTCGGTCACCAGTGGCGAGGAAGCTTGCTCTCTATTCAGATAATTTAGTGACAGGCAGAGGAAGTGGGGTGAAAGTCATCCATGAAATAGAAAAGAAGCCCAAGACTCTACATGTATGGATGTAGGAATGAAATATACCACCTGCACGATGGGAGGCCCAAGATGAGAAGCCAAAAGTAACATTAGTCCAAGATGATTGAAACTGCAGGATTCAAGCAGAAATAAATGGAAAATCACCCCGAAGGAACATTTCCACAATACGGTGATTATGGTTCTCTTTCCAACCCAGTGCAAAAGGAAATGTGAATAAATCCTGATAAAGTGGAGTTTACTAGGGGAAAAAAATGACAAAATGCATGAGCAAATGAATTATCATAATGATAGGAAAATTATCCACCTTCCCTTCAAAGCTGGAAATAATACATCTAAAAGAGTTGTACGTGTACTTAAAATGAATAAAATAAAAATACTAATAAGTGGGAGGCTGAATAAATAGGCTGTTTTGAGTTTTTTTAAAAATAGTAACAAATAGAATTTCAAGAAATGAAAACATAGCCATTGAAATAAAAAAAAACACCTCAATGGGTAGGTTAAAATCAAATTAGACACAGCTAAAGAGAGAATGAATAAATTGGGAAAATTATCTAAAATGCAACAAAAGGAGATAGAGAAAATATGAAATAAAGATTAGAGACATTGAGGATAAAATGAGATGGCCCAAAATATATCTTAAATCTTTAAGTGGCTAACCAAGGAACCTTGAAATAAGGCAAAAATTGACATAATTACAAAGACAAAGGGACAGATCCATAATCACAGAGACTTTAAGAAATCTCTCTTAGAAACTGCTAGATTGAGCAGACCAATCCCAGGATTTAGAATATTTAAACAGTCTAATAACCTAACTTGAGCAAAAAGGCAAGGAGAGAAATTTACCACCAAAGAGAACATATCACGTGAAACCATTGCAAAACCTGACCACAAAACAGCCCTTATGTAAAATCTTAGCAAGTGCCAAAGAATTAATATTTTGCAGTACCATAAAGTTAAGAATCAATAAGAGACAAAGTTAATGAGATAGAAAGCAAAGAAACAATGAGATCCATCAAACCCAAAGTCTAATAAGTTAACCAAAAGATCTATCAGGGAGAGAGAGAGAGAGAGAACGCCTCATTGGGAATGAAAAAAATGGACACATCTGCATATTTTTAAAACCATAGGAGGACACCATGCTGTACTGAATATTCTTATCATTCTATTTATGCAGTATTGTACCAGTGCCGTCCCTTGCTTTGATCTCTCCTCTCATTACCAATCTATAACTCATCTCCACATTTGTGACTTGTCTCTTTCTTCCTGGGTGAGTGGCTGCTCAGAGTATCTACTTGATGTTATAGCCTCTCTGTTTTGAGATCAAGGCACTCTGATTTCTAGCTTCCATGAGATGCCTTGTACTGCTGGGAAGAACCATTTTGCCAAGTCTCCAAATAGCTTAAGTTGGTATACAAGTCCTTGCAAGGTCAAGCTCCTCCATGCCTCTCTGGATTTGTTGCTTAAACCCAGTGCCTTATACTCCTGCCTCCGCCAGAGCGAGCCACTCGTGGTTCCTTGGACATACATGCTCCCTCCCACATCTGAACCTTGGCACATCCTGTTACTGCCGCCTGAAACCGTATGTTCCCTAAGATACATGCATTCCCCCTCCTGTTAGCTTCGGTACCTTTCCCGATTCTTCAGGGCTGGCTTAGCTTTTCCTTCTCTGAGCTGTCACAACAACGGTGCAATTCCTCATAGCCCCGCTTATTGCACTGAAGGCCGGGGCTGGGTCTTTCTCACTGTTGAATTTCCAGCATTTAGCACAGTGCCCTGTACATACCAAGCAAATGGATAAATGAAAGAACAAACCGTGAGTGGACGTTGTCAGTATGTCCGTGGGGTACTCCTAGGGGAGGGGACCCTGACTCACGGAAGACCTCACGGCAGTTATGCACTTGTGGTGAAGACGGGTGACTCGTTTTGCTCCCAGGACTTGTCAAAAATATCCCTTCTCCAAATTCAATTCATATGCACCGATCAATCTTCCAGTCTTAATGCACTTTGCAAATAGATATCTTAAACTGGAACAGAAATGTGTTGGCTGGCTGATACATTCTTAGCCAACTGGTGGATGGATTGCACACTGAAAATGAGTATTTGGCCCTCTGCTTTTCAGAGTGATTTTATATAATTTCAGTTGACATGGATACGATCTCAGACCTCCTGCTGGGAACCAAAGCAACTACGTTTTCCTGCCCCCTTTTTCCCTCTCTGTTCCCTAAGGAAGGCAGTTCTTATTTCTTGTGTTTTCCGCCACAGGGCCTCACACAGTGTAGAATACCTTGATTGCACTCAATAAACCTAAAAGTCGAACTTAACAATTAACAAAGCTGAGAACTAAACCCTAGGGACATTCATCAATTCGAGAGGCCCTCCTCACAAACTGCTGCCACCTGGGGGGCTTATCATTGGAAATACATCACCTCATAGTCTCAGAGGCTGGAAGTCTGAGATGCTGGCAGGGTGGGTTCCTCCGGAGGGCCGAGAGGAAGATTCTGTTCCACGCCCCTCTCCCCGCTTCTGGTGGTTTGCCGGCAGTCTGTTGGCACTGCTGGGCACACGACCGAATGGCCCTGCCTTCTGCCTTCATCTTCACGTGCTGTTCTTTAGTGAACCTCTCTGTATCAATTTCCCCTTTTTATAAGGACACCAAGCATATTGGATTAGGGGCTCACCCTATTTCACTATCTAATTACACTGATCTATTTTATCTGATCTAACTCATCTAATCACACTATTTAGAAATAGGGTTGTTTCTTATATTTCTAACATGCTGGGCTACCCAGAGTTAGAACTTCAGTACTATGTGGATTTAAAGGCAGTGTAGACCTGGGCAGCAACCCTTTGTAAATGATTGGATTTGTAGCATCTCAAACACTCTGAACCCCACTTTTATTCATTCATTCATTTAACCAGACTTTACTAAGCTGTATATATATATATTAAAACCAAGTGCTGTCTAAGATACTAAGGCTGTAACATTGAAAAAAAATAGAAATAATTGCTACTTTCATAAACCACGTGCTCCAGCTGGGAGGAATGCAAAGGGAGATAAGCCAGGCGGCGCCAGACAAATACCATGTGATCTCACCTGTAAGAGGAACCCAATGAACAAAACAAACAAATGGGCAAAATAGAACCAGAGACATGGAAATAAGGAACAAACTGACATTGACTGGAGGGGAGGCGAGAGGGGGATAAGGATGGAAAGAGGGGAAGGAACCGACTAGTCAAGGAACAAGTATGGCTGACCCTTGGACCGGGACAATGGTGTGGGGATTGTCTGTCAGGGTGGGGGCAGGGGCTGGGGGAGGGAGCGCAGAGGGGTAAAATTGGGACAACTGTAATAGAGCAACAATAAAATATTTATTTTAAAAAGATCATTAAACAGCATTAACAAGCAATTGAGTCAAATGCCATGAGGTGGAAATTGCAGAATTCAACAGAAACACAGGATAGAATAGTCTCACCTGGTCTCTACCTAGTTTGGAGACTAGGGTAGAGAGCTGGCAAGACTTCCCCCGAGGAAGTGACATTTAAAGTGAGCCCTTAGGGACACATAGCATTAGCCAGGTAAGGAGAGTGTCGGGCCTAGTTTCTGCAGTTATCAGGGAGATTAAGTTGGATAAAATTATTTAGATAAAGGTCATTCTCTTGCTCCCACGGATTCGGCTTCTTTAGACTCTCCTGTTATATGTGAAGCTGCTCGCTGTGCGCCAGGCTCGGTACTGGCTTCCTTCGGTTTGTCTACATTTTCAATGGCAACCCCGTGAAGACAGCTCAAAGTGTTGTATCTCCCAAAAAGGGACAAAAAGAACCATCCCATTTGGAGCAAATTATGCAACGTGCAATGGGACAACAAAGAGTGAAAATCTTTTCTAATAGGATATTGTGAAATTCTAAGCCATTACTATTGCCATTACTTCATTGCATATTTATATCTGGATGTGATGATTTAGATAGCCTACATTTCACTCATACTCTAGCTACAGAATTGGTGCCATTGGATTTGTGGTGCTGCAAATATCTTCCCTTCCTTCTCACAAGAATTCTGTCAACTTGGGACTGCACTTATACAATTGATTTTTAGAAACTAAATGCACACATTTCATGCGAACTTACAAAAACTGACTTAGTTGATTTGGACACTTCATTCTAGTCTGTCGGGATAATCGTGAGTCCTGCATTTTTTATTCACATAGCTCTTTTCTGGTAGATTTGCTAAGCTTTCCTTTTGTGACTTCGTCTGAGATTCTGTTAATAGGATCATGGCCCTATTTTATTTCCTTGGGTCCTGCCAACTCCACGCTCAGGAAACTACAGCCACTGCCAGCTTCCACCTGTCTCAAGCTCCTGAGAGGACACAGCCTGAAGCAAGATTCAATCACCGTCTTTAATTCCTTCTCCTTGCTGGGGCTTCTTATTATTCTTGTTCTCAGACTCTGAGACTTGGCGACCCAGTCATGACTTTGGGGTCCTTCCTTCTGTCCCTGACTGTGAGGGCGTCCTTCAGGTGACATGCCGGCCTGCTCCTGTCATAGAACATTCCGCTCCATGTCCTGAACCCCCTACTTCCCCGCCCCATCATCCCTATCCGCGTGCTGGGTGGAGACACCCTGCCCAGAACAGTTCATGGTTTGGGGGTGCTTTGACAATTTCAGAGATAAAAGCAAGGGAATAATTTTGTTCACATGTTTGAAATTAATTATGCTTTTCATGGAAATTGCATTGTTTCTCAAAATCATTACATTCTTAAAAAGCTTGATGCCAACCCCATGGCCATCATAGTTTATATCATTTTATATCGTTACTGTGATTGTTTTCGTTTACTCAGTTTTCACTTTTCAGTGTTACTCTACTGTGCTATGTTACGCTCCAAAGTGCTCTTTAAAATGTGTACCATTGACTCAAAGTAGTTCTTTGAATCACAAAAGTAATGAAAATAATAATTATGTTACAAATGTAAATTGTGGACAAATCTATACACAATATAAAGTGAGGGAAATTAAACATATTATAAATATATATTATGGCAAGGTCTCCATACAATATAAAGTGAAGAAAAAAATTCTCTGCCAAAAAATGAGAACTATAAATAGTACACAAATAAAATGTAAAAGATAATAAGTATCTGAAACATGTGTTTTATTGAACTTGCATTCATTAGCTTCTGCCCAGGGATCCCAGTTGCGAATCCTTGCAAACACTGGCAGGTAGCCACAGAAACTCACCATTTTAAGATCAAACCGTGGCCTCTTTAGTGATCCAGTCAAGTTTTTTTCCCCAGTCCTTGCACTAAATAATTGTTGCCAGTCTGATGTAAGTGAATTTTATATCCAAATGTAAAAAAAGAATCCAAAACTCCAGAGGCGTTATTCAAAATATGTGCAAACCATCCATTGAGCTAGTAAAAAAGTTAATGAAAATTTTGCAAAATTACTTGGTTAAATAATGCTTTAGGATATTCCATACTCTTAGTGACACCATGGGAGGCGAAATCATTAGGCGTGAATTTCCAGCCTGTATTCGGCAGACCACTGCTCTGCAGGGTGAGGCCACTCCTTGAACATGTGTAATCACACGTGACAGAGGAACACTGAGCGGATTGTAACATTGAAAGCTTGCACCATAAGAGGACATTTTTCATTTAAATTCCAATGATTTTGTGAGTCATGGGGTGGACTGTACAAATGCACTGGAGTCCATCCCAACAGTCAGATTTTCTCAAATATTTTATTCTCAGAGACTAATCAGTAGACAACAATATACATCCCCATCTTGACTGGAGGTTGGAAAAAGCTGTGTAAATGTTTACTATGACTGAAGCACAGCCAGCACAGGTACATCTTTTCAGCGTGATGTGTGGAGAAGAGGTACATGAAGACAAAACTATTTTTTTTCATGCTGACACAGAGTGGTTGATAAAAAAAAAACAATATTTTTTGAAGGTGGGATAAACATTTTTTTGTGACTTGATTATTTCAGTTACTTAGAATGGATTGGTATATTTCAACACTGGAGTCAGTATCTTGAATTCAACTGAATCTGTCATTTCACAGCTAAAGGGTTATAATTTAGAATTTCTTAAGACCAGACTGTGAAGAAATTCTTCAATCATGGGGCTAATAATTCTCTTCCATTGTCAGAGAAAGAAACTGATGATGTATTATTGATGATGTTTGAAAAATCACATTCAAAGGCTGCCACAAACCATGCAGAAATATTTCCCAGAGACACATTCAGCCAAAGAATAGATTGGTGTGCGTCTTTCAAGTTGAAATACATTTTTGAAAGTTAAACTCTGCATATGAAGTGTTGGTATCCACTGGAAGATGGAAAGCAATCTGCAGTAATAAATCTGTTCTTTCTGAAGCGATGTTATTTGAGGAGCCAGAGTTATCTAGATAGCCTTACAATGATTAGAGTCTTCCAATTTAGAAGGAATAGAGGAAATATACCAACCGTGGAACCTGGACACGTTGCAAGATCTTCATTATCAAGCTGGGTGTAGCTGACCTAAAACTGGGGCCCTGAATGCGACAGACGCCCGTGACGTGGTCGCTACTAGAAATTCTGACTAGGTTTCTGTCTCACCAGAGAGCTCCAGCCCGGGAACAGGGAATCGCCCTGATCACAGACTGTCGGCTAAGTTAACATCTGTCTTATTTCCCAAGATTGTAACCTCATCATTGGTGTTTGACCCATGACTCAATCAGATCGCTTACTGCTGTTCACTACTGGGCCCTTGGTACCCTATGCCACCGATCATATTGAATATTTGAGAGCCGACAGCTCCGGCTTTGGCAGTGAGATAGACTGCTGTGTCCTCCAATGGTGGACGGCCCATGTGCTCTTTTTGGAGCTCACTGTTAAGAAAGGCATATTTCTTTCTTCCTCCTGTGGGGTTCTTCTATGTGGAGGCAGCTCATCTAGTGAAATATAGCTGGCCTTAATGATCTTCATTTAACAGCTATGTGATTCTTTAAAAATGTTTTATTTATTTATTTTTAGAGAGAGGGGAAGGGAAGGAGAAAGAGAGAGAAACATCGGTGTGTGGTTGCCTCTCACGCACCCACTCCTGGGGGCCTGACCTGGCCCACCACCCAGGCATGTGCCCTGACTGGGAATGGAACCGGCGGCCCTTTGGTTTACAGGCCAGGGCTCAATCCACTGAGCCACACCAGCCAGGGCAGCTGTGTGATTTTTGAAGAAGATGCTGGGCCTGAGTAACTCAGTACCCGCCTCCCCTGTTTTTTCTTGGGACCATGACAAAAATGAAGCAGAGGCTGCTCCCACATGGACAGTCTGGTCAGTATCCAGCACCTCTGTGACAGGGGGAGTTGGTCTGTCCAATTCTAGGGTTCAGCACTGGGGATTCAGCTGGCCTGCATATGTGTCTCCTTATCCATATCAACTTATCTGGGTAGTAAAAGAGGCATTTTTATTCTCCCCTTGCCTATTATTTTCATATCTCTCACCCAACTCAAAGGGTTGGAAAAGGGAGTGCTATTACTTAGCTTTGTTCAAATTTTCAATACCAGCCTGAATGGTCAGGTTACGCTCCCCTTGCTGTCCCACCTTGGTGACAGGAACCAGAACAGTGACTGAGCCCATTCCTTCTCCCCACCAGCTGGAACCTCATATGCCTGGACCTCAAAGAAACTCAGAGTATGATAAGACTGACGGTTAGTCAGCAATTTCCGACTGTGGTGATTTAACCAGTTGGGAAAACATTTAGCCAGTCCCTGTATCTCCATCTTGCCCATTATCCATTGTGAACACTTTGCATCTCTGTTTCACCAGACACAAATACCAAACAAGAAGGCAAGGCTAGTTTATTCTGCATTTTTGTTGATTTTTCTTAATGCCACCAGATTGGTGGTAAAGCTAAATCTTATATATTTTTATAACCTCCACATCTGGCATACACTGCATACTCTATAAGTGTTTTAACAAATGAATTAAGTTAATTAATCAGCTAGACCTTTGCTAACTCCTAGTACTGATCATTGAAGGGTATAAATGTTTATATACCACTTTTAATGATAATTCCTTCCATTCTGTCTTGCTCTAATTTCAAAATCTTTAATATATGTTTCCAGGGCCTCTTTCTACCCTGTTGGTGAGACAGAACAATGTTTAGCTTCCCGCAGTTTGCCAGCCTCACTCTTCTTCTCTGTCATTTGTTAAAGGGCAGTGATGTTGACTCCATCAACACAGACATGTTTTATTAATACATTCTGTGCCCTGAGATGTAATTATTCTGGCTTGGAGAATTTAAGCTCATTTAAAGCATATTAAATGCTCTATTATCATTATCTTTTATCTTCATGAAAGTGTCCTCTTAAAGATAGCTTTCCTGCCATTTATTGTTTGGAATTGTTCCCCTTGGCAAAGTAAAGCAAAGTAGGAATTGAGTCATTTACTTTTCTCTTTTATGTGTTAACATTCTAATTTCTGCCCAAAGCAGTGAGTCTGAGCCTTTGTTTCATCTGTACTATGATTTACAGCTTTGCCAGCCTCTGCTCTTCTTGGCAATATCCTTTTGGGTTCAGTATTTTGTGGCTATCATTTGGCTATGATTCTCTTCTTCTGTATTTTGTACATATGCTCCTATTTTAAAAACAGAGGCATGGAGATACTTGTAAAGGTCCCTCGCATTCTCTGAGTGCTCACTGCCAGAATTAGGGTGCATACAAGGTCATCATTCTTCTTGAGCATGGTTGATGGGACAAGGGATGGACAACTGGGAAGCCAGACTCTCTTCCAGCATTTTGATGCTGAGACGGAATAGGTCTTTAATCCAGGCTGGCCACCTGAGTGGAGCGACCAGGACCTCAGAAGTGGGATGGACCGAAGGGGACTATAGTCAGAGACCTGGTAAGAGGAAAATAGGTAGGTGTCCAATGAAGCAGAGACAGCGGGCATAGGACATGGACTCCTGGTGGCTTTGCAGGTCCGAGCAAGTCACAGCAGGATAATTTTTCAGATTTTCAATTTATACTCTCTGCTCCTTGCTGTCCCTATTAGGAGGTGGTAGCTAGATCACTAGATCGCTTGATTTTCGATGTGTCAGGGTAAAAAGCAAAAGCTACTTAAAGGTAAAACAGAGAAGCCATGCAAGGCTGTGGGTAGGAGCCAGAGTTCTTATCTGGCTTAGAAGAATCTTGTCACTTCCCAGCTGTGAAAACCTGGGCAAGTGATGCAATCACCCTCTTGTCCCGTCTGTAGAACAAGGATAATGCCGCCTACCTTACAGGGTGGTTGGGACAATTAACTAAACATGTAACGTCCTTAGAACATTTACCATCACGTCACAAAGGAACTAATAAGTACAAGTCACTCTTGTTTTCTTAGTTTTCTTGTTAAAGCCCTAAACTGCTTGGAGAATAGCCCACCGTGTCCCAGGGGTGAAAGGAGGAAGAGGAGACAGACCTGAGGGCACAGGAGTGTGTTGAGTGGAAGCAGACCCGGTAGACAGCGGCTCAAGTGACACTCTGAAGCAGGGTCCGAGTGTGGGGCTGAACCTTGGAGGGAGGGCTGCCTCCGGAGTCTGAGAAAGGACCCTGCTCCCCACCTTCGCCAGAGTCCCCATGCCCAGGGGATAGCAGGGATGACAGCCTGCCGGCTGCTTCCCAAATTCCATTCATTCTTTCTTCTGCAGGAAAAGAATGTCCAGTGTTAGCTGGCTGCCCACGTAATAAAAGTGGCTGGATATTTTTTATGCGAGAGGGAACTAGACTTCAATCTTAATCAAGCCTTTGCAATTTTAATTTTTACATACAGCCCAATGGAGTCCTGTCTGATACAGTGAGAAGGCAGCAGAGCTTCCGGACCTGAAGTGCAACTAGGACAGTAGGACAAATGGGATAACTGGTGGGAACTTGGAGGACTGCTGGCCGGCCAAAGGCTGGGCAGCCCTTCTCTCTTCTCTGATGCCCCCTTGGACAAAGGTGGGCAAGACTGTCTCCCAAATAACCAAGTTTCTATATCCCCCCGACCTGGGAAAATGGGAAGATCAAAACCAGATATGAGTTGTAGTAATTTTTTATAACTGAGATTTTTTTTATGAGCTTTACAACCACTAAAGAGGCTTAGCTGCCCTTGGATTTTGTGATTTATCCCTGAATCCTTTTAATACATCCATCTTTACTTGTTTATTTCAAAGTTAATTTAAAGCAAATTTGTTACTTGCACCCAAAAGGATGGTCCCTAAGACAGACCCTACCCGTGCAGCTGTTAACTTCTTAAGGCGTCTGTTCCATCTCTGACCGGGCATAGTCTACTGCATTACTGGGTCGGTGTGTGGAGTGGACGGAGCGAGCTCCTATTCCATCGGCCCAGGCGTATTTTAAATTATATGGTCAGGTTTCATTTTTAGGGTTCTTCTTAGTTATTTTGCTTTTTTGAAGCGTCAGTTCCTGGGATCATGTCCATTTTTCTCCCCTCATGTTTGACATCTGCCTTATCAAAGTTTGGAGCTCAGGGAAGTGGGGTGGGAGCCTCCTGCCCTCAGCCCCTGCTGATTCCATGCTGACCTGTCTCGTTCATTGTAATGTCATTTCCAGACACAAAGTCAGTTGTTTCTCATTTATCTAAGTCCAGTCCAGAATGGCAGATCCTACTGTTTTCTCTACCAGCTGAGCTGTCAGGAAGGCAAACCAGGAATTCATCAGCTGAAACCCTTCCAGCAGAATGGACCTACCTAGAGATGGGTAGCTCCGTGAATCCTTCAAATGTGGTTTTTACACACCTGGAGGATGTCGGAAGAGATTCTCAGGCATGGTGTGGATAACACCCACGGGGCCTGTCTTTGTTGTTTAAACCATTCACAGACCTGGTGTTCTTTGAAATTGGTTGACTGTGAAAACAAACAGAAGCCAAACACTGGAGAGAAGTAGCTGGAAAGAATACAGAGATAAGTGGGCAGGAGGAGTGTGAAACTCAACCTTCCTGCTTTGTTGCAAATTCAGTCTGTCATGCCGTACAAGCTACTTTAACTTGCTGAGTGTTATTCTTTCCATCTAGAAAAGGAGGGTAATTCTCTCCTGGGCAGTTCATAAAATTGTCTGGTACACTGCTTGGACACTAAATAAGTCCTGTCCAAGTGTGGGTATTCTCCCAATCTTCCTATGCCAGAACTCCCACCCTCCCATCTCCATATGGGTTACTGTTCCAAAAGGAAGGAGCGGACAGGAAACCAGCCCCTGCTGAGCACCCAATGTACACCTTGTCCTCTGCTAAGGACCTCACATGACCCTTTGGAATGATACTCCAACCAACTGAGCCTTAGCACCAGGGCCGAGTCAGCCACATTTTGGTTCAAATTCTGACACATCCATGAACAACCTGTGTAATATGGGCAAGTCATGAAATTTCTCTGAGGTGCTGGTTCCATTCTATTGATAACAATGTCAGTGATACCTCCCTTGTATTTGAATGTTGTGATGAGGACTCCCCAGCGCCAACTACCATAGAAGCTCTGGCTGAGTAAACGGTGGCTGTTAGCATGCGGGCCGCAGGAGTGTGCAGAAGCCGTGTCAGAGACGGGATTTTAATCACGTTTCTTCCACGAACACAGGGCTCCCTAAAGGCCTGGTGACCACAAAATGAAGCCTTAACCCAAAGACAGTGGAGTCTTTGAAAGGAACAGGATTAAAGTAGGGCCTGTCCTTTCATGATGGGGTACAAAGAAGCCATTAGTCAAGTCAGCATGTATGTGCTCTGTAAATCAGCTCAACACAGAGACCACTTGGAAGCAGCATGCAGGGTCGAGGTCCATGGGGGAGCTTAAAACTAAGCGTCTTTCCCTGTGCCATGCCGCCTAGGAAATAACCCAGGAGCATTCGGGGAGTCAATTACTGCGCCCTGGAGTTGATTGAGCTGTGCAGATACGGTTAGGGATCGCCCGGGTCTACAGCAAATGGCTTTTCAGAAAGTCTAGGAGCACAGCAAGACTTGGAGCATCCAGGAGAAGCTGCTGTCTAGACCGTATGTTGTAGGAGGGGTGTTGAAGCAAAAAAATGAGAAATCTAATAGTCTAGGTATCTAGGTTCAAATCTTTCTGTCTGTCGATATTTAAACTGTTTCTTAGTGGAGCAGGAAGCAGTGTTGCTTGCTTTGTGGCTTTGGATTCAAACAAGTAGGCTTGGTTTTAAACTCAGGTTCTGCCCTGGGTTGGTTATGTGAATTTGGGGAAGTTACTAAATTTCCCAGAGCTTGCTCAGTTTCCTCATCTATAACCAATAATATCCATTTGGTTGTTTTGCTGTTAGGATCCCATGAGCTAATGTATGCAAAATGTTCCTTCACATAAGGGGTTACTCAATAAATGTGAGCTCTCCTGGATAGTGAATATTACAGGGGTTAAGCGAGAGAATCCTTTTCTTCCAGCTAAATGCCAATATTGGCTAATTTAAGCATGAAAATATCCATGTGATCCATTTCTAAGCTTGCTCTGTCCTTGGATACTGGTAGGAAGAAATTGACACCCACAGTTCCTGCCTTTGTCCCAACGGCTGCAGCTCCACACACATGGCTGGCGATGAGCTGCTGCTCCCAGAGTAAGGTCTGGGAATTCATGCTGTCAGCTCTGCTGACAGTCTCTGTGTTGAACTTGGACATCGGCCAACATCTGAGCTCTAAGTCTTAAGTGAGATCAGCTTCAGGGTGTCGGGCACCTGTCTTTGGGGAAATAGGTTTTTCTCCTGTTGGAGTGTCAGTTTCTGGCTTTTATAAATTAGGTGTCCATGAAGCTACATTCTCTTCCAATTTGTACTTTTTATCTCAAAGCAGTCAGCACCTTTCACACTAGGAGGTGACCCAGGTTGGATGAGGAGTTCTATAGTCACTATAATACCCAGAGGGCTGCCAGTGAAAGCAAGGTGGCTGGGCATGGTTCAGTGGCCATAAAAAAATTGCAAAAATAAAAGGCTTTAAGGAATTAAAAGTCAATATTTAACATTGAGGAACCTGTGTTACTTGGCTCAAGTAGCTGGTAGTGACTAAGCCAAAAGCTGTATCAATACAGCCATTAACAGGGGCCTCCTCTAGAGCAAGAAGAGAATTTCTGAGCCTCGTGTGTGTACACAGGGAAGAAGGCATTGGCTTGCTGGTACACGTTTAACAGCCAGCTCTCGGGGTGATGGTGCCCTGATTTGTGGTGTGCCTACTCTCCATCATGGCCAATTTCAACCTACAAATGTGATGTCCCTGAATCTAGGAGAAGAAAAGAGATGCACACAGTGAGTTCTCGTCAGCTGCTTCCCACGGGCCGGTGGAGAAAGGGGATGTAACACATACTTGAAAACGTTTGGAATCCTTACTTTCTGTAATATTCATTCTATAATATACACGCTGCCTATATGCTGTATGTGTGATATATGTATGATAAATATATACATATACAGTTGTTCCCTAAGTCTGTTTATAAAACAGATCTGAGTGAAATACCCATTTGAGCACACAGCACACCAAGGCTCTCAAAACCAGGCTGCCGTGGTTGCATGTGAAACCAGCACGGGGGGGGGGGTTCGCTCTACTGTTGATGCCCGTGATTTTCCCTGTTACCCTGTTACATATCTGGCATAGAAAGCATCTGTGGTGAGACCAAAACGAAATGCAAAATGTGAAAGTGCTTTGAGGGTTAGAGGATAAAGTGAAATCTAACCTCGGGCAAGGAAAAAAAAAACGGTTTAGGTGCCAACGATGAGAAAAATGAAAGGGGAACAGGACGTGTCCAGCTGCTGTTTATCGCTCTTGCTGCCTGCACTGAGGTGTGCCTCGGCGGCTCTCACGAGAGTGGGAGGGCGGCAGGGAAGAAACAGCCCATACTTCCGTTTATTGAATGCAGCGTTTGCCCGTCACATCGCAACTCAATACAAACCGCCCAGAGTAGGGCGTGGACTCGTATTCTCATCAATGTAAACACAACATTAATATCGAAGATTCAAGAAAATGGGTAAGAAGTCCAGTGTCTCCTCAATCTGCGTAACAGTGAAGGTGCTGGTCTACCCTCTGGACAGGCCCAAAGGGGGCCTGAGGTTGTGACCTCGTCCCAGCCGTGGTGAAGTGGGCACAGACATAGAGGAACCCGATGTATTCTTCCCAAAGGTCTCCAAACGGACATGTGAATCTTCAGAACTGGGCTCACATGAAGTATGAAAGTTCTTATAAAGGCCTGAGAGGTTCGTACCTTTCATGTGCACTGAAACAGTCCCTTCAAAGCCCTTTCCCCAGGAATCAGTCATTGCCGATAGAAAATGTGACTGGCTGTAAAACAGTTCATTTTCATCTTTCCGTCTTAGCCCCTGGACTCTGGGGAGCTGGGAATTCAAGGTCATGGGGGCCTTAGCGGTAATCCTGTAGAAGGCTGCCCATGTTTAACCATTGGCCGAAGACTCTTCCTTCTTGCTGGGCCACTGCTGATGGAGGGGTATTGGGTGAGGCAGCTGATTTTCCTTCAGAGCCTTAAAAGATCGAATTTTTCTATTTTGGATTCCCATACTAAAAACAAACAAACAACCCCCCCCAACAAAAACAAATCAAAACAAAACAATAGTGACCTTGAGGATAAAGAACCAACCAACCCCACCATCAGGTCCCACCAGGTACAATGTCCCCATTGGGCTTTTTCAAATGGTTGGTTCTGATCATTGGTTTGCCCTCCCCTTGGGTACTCGGCTAGATTGCAGGGCAAAAAGAAAGTTCCCTCTGAGTGAAGACACAGTTTTGCCTTCATTTCCTGGAATGGCAAGCTCCTAGCACCCCGACTTCCTTTTCCTAGAAAGCAGTGAGACATTCCAAAGACCTGCTGGGTTTTGTGGCTTTGTGGTAGGGTAACCCTATGGCTCCCTCTCCCCCCTCCATGTCCCATTCTCAAAGAGGCCATGTGAACAAGCTCTTTTTCCATATTCTGGGAATGCTAGGTCGTGGGGCAGAGAGGGGCTGGACGGATCCTTGTCCCAGGTCTCTGTGGTGTGGGCAGCCTCGTTGGGCCAAAGAGACAAATGAAAACAAACCAAAAAAGCATTGCTTAACTTTGAGTTTGAAGGCTGGGCCCCAAACAGCAAGTGGCTCTCCCCCTGCAGAATGTCTGTCCCAAGCGGTAGCTTCTTGGTGCTAGCTGTTGTTCTCAGCCGTGAGATATTTGAGGGCGGCAAAGCCATAGCGGCGGGACATGTCCTGCTGAAACTCTTCCTTCAGGGTTTTGAGACAGATGCGGTATTGCTTGTTGGACCGGAACTTGGTGATGTCGAAGCTGGGGGCATGAGGCATGTGGATCATGTAGGCATTAGGAAGCACGATGAATTCATATTCCTGGAAGAAGACAAGAGCAGCTTGAGCACTTGCAAAAGAACCCTCGGTGACGTATGATGAATCCAAGTGCATGACTGAATGGCTAAGGGAATGAATGAAGTGGGCAATGCCATCAACCAGGAGGGCAGTACCATGGACAGCACCACCATGTTGTTTCCATGATGTTGGACAAAGCACTTGGCTTCTCTGAGCCTTGGTTTTCTCACTTATAAAGTGAAAGCAATAATGCTGACCTTGAAAGATGACTAATGATGTGTGCATAGTGCTGGGCAGGGTTCATGGCCCATAAAATGTTCTTGATAAATGTAATCACATACCCATGTAGTTCTAGAACACAGGTGGCAAAAGACCCTCCACCTTGTTTTTACCCAGTGGCAGCACGGAGCTCTTTGCCCCTAGTTAAGAGTAGTTCCATGTATACAGTCCTAAAGTTACATTCGGCCTTTGAAGGTAACCACGGGGCTGATGTGGCCCTCGGTGAAAATGAGTTGACACCCCTGCTCTAGAACAATGCAAGCCACGAGGGGTTCTCTTGCTCAGTTAAATGACGTCTATTTTTGTGATTTCCCATAGGGCTCAATGAGACAGATTCAACAGATTTGTACAAAAGAGGGGCCAGAAAAGGAATTAAAAAAAAAAGGTTCCACTGGCCTGAAGCTCTGGTCTACACATCTTATTACAACTCACCCCACCACATGGCATCCTCTGTGTGACAGAATACACATAGAAACTCAGACCAAAACCAAAAATTTTGTCTCCAAAAAAGCAAAACAGATGACCCAAATCTAGGACATGTAACTCAAAGGAGAACCTGGCACACCTTGACTCGGAATCTACGTTTGCTGATTTTGGACATAATGTCTCATAAACTTGGTCATCTAGCTGCCTAGCCCAGAGCAGAGAGAACTCAGAGAGGGAACATCAGGATGGAGAAATACTAATGGTGAGGAGGAAAACCATGAGAAAAATGCAAGCACTCCCAGAGCTTAGCTGTCTGAGGCATTTCAGGTGGGGACAGAGACATCTACCGATCCACTGGTCCTTATGGGTGTGGACAGACTACCTGTCAGGTGTGTACGCGTTATTTCCTGAAATTGCTGGAAAGTGTGAAGTTATGTTTGGCACATCCTATTGGCAAAGAAAGGAAAACAAGTGAAGAATTTTCAAGAGTTCTGTCAAAATGGCCTAAAACAAACAAATCCCAGATCTCGGCGCTGGAAGATTAACTTTATTTGAACCGGTTCCCCTTACCACATGCTGGATGCATGAATATTGCATTTCTTTCAAGCAGAAGCTGAGGCAGACTAAACATTTCTGTCTGAACAGCGCTGGACCTCTTCCAAGGATAATTGAAAATAGGGATAATATGGAAACTAGGGATAATATGAAAGGTCATGATTTCTGTTGTTAAATACGGACACTATTCTACAACCTTCCATCAGTATCTGTGGTTCTCAGACCCAGATGTTTATGACAAACACCTGGGACTGTTCTCAAACACACTGCAACTGTCGGAAAGTTCTCCAGGTGATTTTTAGGGCACCCAGCACTGAGCATCCATCATTTCCCCCCTGAATTTGGGGCGTTCTTGTTGAGAAATATGTCCATGTGCTCCATGAGGAGGTGCCTCGGAGAACAGGATAGAGAGGACAAGGGGTGGGCTTGAGGGGCCCAGGAATCCCCCCTCCCTTAACCAGCCCACTGCATGATTTTGTAAACAAAGCTTTATTGAACACAACCACACCCATTTGTTTAGTTACTATTACTGGACTACAGGAGCAGAGTTGAGACCCACAATTGACTATATAACCCTTCACAGGAAAAATCTGCGGACCCTGCTCTGGTTTAACCTATTAGAATTCTGCAGGAGATTGCTTTCCAAGTAGGTGCTCAGTAAGTGTTAGATGAATGAATGAAAGGGTTTCGTGAGTAAATATAGCCTAGATACGTCACTCTTAGTAGTGAGCTGGAATAATTAGCTGAATCTTAGCTGCATGCTTTGTGGCATTTATATGGAACTCCCAGAATGCTTTGTGTCAATGACATGACTCATCGGCTGTGATGAATGGTCATCATTTGCTAGTCTTTATCACCGGATTGAGTGAGGATGAGGGAGTGAAATGGTTTCCATGAGACACCCACATTTGCCTGGGCCTTGGCCGGAACCCACCTCTCATCCAAAGATAAAAGAGGAATAGCTTGGGAATCAACAGCCTTGGGGATTAGTAATGCCACACACTCTCACTCTGGGTCCCTGAACACATCTCATTCTCTCTTAGGTCTCTGCTTTCTTATCTCCAAAGGCTCCTTTCAGCACTAAGATCGAGGCTCCCCCTTCCCCACCACTCTGGTCCACAACATTCCACTCCTCTCACCTGCGCGTCCAGTTCCATGATATGAGCCACCTTGTTCCAGCCAAAGCCCACAAACCTCCGGTCATACTCTGGGCAGTCCCGTCTCACAACCACGTATGGCTCGAAATCGGCTTCCCACTCAACCCGGTAAGGCGTGGTGGCGGTCCGCCACTTGGCGAAGTTTGTAGGCGCGTGGCCTTTAGTCCAGACGTGGTACCTGGGGCACATGGAGAGAAGCCATGGAGTGGAAAGAAGAGAGGTGAGCTTTCTAAATGCTGCTGGCTTAGAGGAAGAAGAGACATGTGCTGACATGGTCCCTGTTGTGGGTTGAACCGTGCCGTCCCCAAAAGGTGTGTTCAATACCTAACCCTCATTGATATGGAACGAACTGCAGGTTACCCTCCACTAATGTTATTCTTACCACGGACCCCTGGAAGACAGAGTTCTAAGTGATCCTCAACAACATTACCTTTCTAAAAAGTCTGGACCAGTTCCGTCAAAGGAGGTGCATGTCAAGACTGCCAGTTCACAAACGGACAATCAGCTCCTTCCTGGCGAGATGTATGGACTAGTCCCAATGTCTCACAACGTGCCTCCTTCCCAGACGGAACTGAGCCCTTGAGGTAGAGCCTGTGAATATGTCACTCCTGTGACTATGTTACTTTATATGGCAAAAGGCATTTTTGTAGAGGCAATTAAGGTGATTAATCAATGAACTTTGAATTAATTGAAGGGAGGTTGCTGGGGTGAGTCTGACCTAATCATATGAACCTTTAGCTGTGGGTCTGGAAGAAAGCAAAGAGCCAGGTGTGAGCTGCCTTTGGGGGTCACGTGGCAAAGAACCAGCAGGGAAAAGGTGGTGACCTCAGTCCTGCAACCTCAAGAAAAGGAGCTCTGTCAACAGCCAGGGAGCCTGGAGAGGGGCCCTGCAGCCTGGCCCACACCTTGGCTTCAGCCAGGTGGGACCCCGAGCACAGCATTCAGCTACTCTGTGTCTGGGCCTCTGACCCCTAGAGACTGTGCCATAACATGTTTCTATTGTGTTCACCTTTAAAATTTGTGGTAATTTGTTATATGGCAATAGAAAATTAATACAAGCACATAGCAACAACATTAATAAGTTATTCATTAAGCACTTACTATATATTGGTTAATTATAAATGATATTATCTATATCTTTAAATTCTTATAACTTACCCCATGTCGAGTTACAAATATTAAGTGGTGGAGCTGTGATTCAAATATAGGCAGCCTTAACCACTATGATGCGTTACCTCTCTTATATGTCACTGTCAGTCACGCTCTCTGACCTATAGATAGAGCAGGTAGTCAACGACTGCACACTGACTTGAATAAATGAATGAATGCGTGCGTAATCTTAGAACTTTGAGAGTTCCCTAAGACAGGAGCCAGTTAGTGGGGCAGAAACATGCCTCTGGAGGTTACAAAGAGATGGCAGGAGGCTGGGAGTCTAATGAAGCAGCAGTCAGGGCTCGAGAAAAAGGAATTAGGGGAAAAGGACATTCTAGAAAGAAATGCTTCTTAAAATGATAGCAAGACGAAAGGATGGGAATGCAATAACTTAGCTGCAGGGAGAAAGGACCGTGTAGTCCTGGTTCCACCTCCACCTCAGGGAGGACTCTCCACAGCAGCTGAGGGTGCCCTGAGTGTCTGGGGCAGCGAGTGGGGTCCTTCTGGCAGGGAATGCAGCTGCTTCCTCATTTTGCCCATTCACAGGGGGCTGCACTTCCCCCGAGAAACTGTCCTGTGTGCTGAATGGATACTGGCCAAAGGTGAACTTCCAGTAAGTTGTGTTGGTGAGTGAGATGGCTGGGGGCGGGGGTGCGAAGGCAGGGGCTTGAGCCTTCACCTTCCCCTCCACTGATTCTGCAGCCCCCACCAAAACCAGATCTACTCCAATAGAAGAATATGAAAGGTCTGTAATGCCACTTTCGTGGAGTGTGGAAAGGAGGCACGTTGTGAGACATTGGGACTAGTCCACACATCTCGCCAGGAAGGAGCTGATTGTCTGTCTGTGAACCGGCAGTCTTGACATGTATCTCCTTTGACAGAACTGGCCCAGCACAACCAACAGCCATGAATGTGTGTTATGTTGAAGGCCCACACAGGAGACCCGCTGGACCGGGGTCCAAACACCACCCCCACTGCTGAGGAGCTGGGCACCTCATGCAACAAGGCATTTAAAACCAGGCCTTATTTTCCTCTTTGTCAACTGGGGGAAATAATACCTATGTTGTTTAACTGCTGAGGAGCTGAAATGAGAAGACTTTTGTGAAAAGCTTGACACTGGCTGGCATACAGGATGTATTCAAATAAACGCTGGTCCCTAATGGGCAGTTCAGCACAGTGGTTCAAAACGCTAGTTCCAGAGTCGGCCAGTCTGGGTCTGACTTCCAACGCTCAACAGAGGCAGAGGAGTTACTGAATCCCTCTGGACTCAGTTTCCTTCTCTTGGTAAAACAGATACTCCAAATGCCTACTTTGTGGATTGATGACCACAAGTGCGAATCGGCTCATGTAAGGTACTCAGAGCAGTGTGTGCTATGTGGTGATTCCTCAAAAAATGGAGATATTCTCCTTGTTTGCTCCTAGGTATGATGCCGACTCACGGTGGTCTTACTCTTGGTGATGTCAATGTATCAATAATCACCTTATTCACCCTCCATCTCCGGAATCTGAAGTCCTGGACTATGATGAGGCAAAAATGAGGAATAAAGAGAGGGGAAGGGCAGAGACACCAGCTTGGTCAGTCTGTCTGCCTGGTGTGGAGGAGGCAGCTTCCATTAGGTCAGCCAGAAGTGTGCCGAACTGCTGGTCATCACAGAGCACCAGAAGATCACAGTTAACTTGCCACTAAAACAGGCCACAGCCTGAAAATGAAGCCAGTCTCAGGCCGGCAGACACTGGATGCCAGGGCTTATCTGAGACAGTCATCACCAGGCAGCCTCCAAAAAAGGTGATGAGCGAAGTTTCCTGGGTGTGTCTTATGGGGTGCTACTTGGGAGATTTGGGGGTACTCTGCTTTGAGCAGTGGTTCTCAAGCTTCAGTGTGTATCAGAATCGCCTGGATGACTACTGTCTAACAGTCGGATTGCTGGGTTCTCCCCAACCAAGCTCCTGATCCAGAAGGTCTGGGGTTGGGTTTGAGACTGCATTTCTAACCGGTTTCCAGGATGCGGATGCTACTGGTCCAGGGACCACTCTGAGAACCTTGACGCCAGGGGATGGGTAGGGGTGTGGATGATTTCTCGATTGCAGGTGCCACGGGGAATAGGCTTCAGCTGCTAGGAGGCTTAAGAGTTCATCATTTGGTGGGAAGGTGAGAAGCAATTTCTCTGGGGCAAGGTCTGTAATCTAGAACCTGGCTCGGTGGCTTAGAAGCTGGTGGCCAGAGCAGCAATTATGGACACAGCAGGCCAAACCCGGCTGTCATGGCCATGGCCTTGGCCCTGAAATGAGCTCTCAAATCACCTGAGGATGGAGATGAAAGCAGGATATCTTGGAAATTTGCCAGGTTATGGCATCTGTGGGAGATCAGGACTCAGGTTTGGTCTCAGAGTCTCAATTTTGCCTGTAGCTTCAAACACCAACTGGTGAGAACATTCTAGATTTGACTAGCCGTCCAATGGTATTTTGGTTAAGAACATAGGCTATAGGCTTTGCAGTTTTTTAGTCCTGGGCTGAACCCAGGCTCTGCCATGCGTGAACTATGTGACTTTGGACAAATCATTTAGTTTCTCGGGGGCCTCAGTTTATTTGTGAAATGGGGATAATAGCATCTGCCTGATAGGTTTGTTGTGAGGGTTAAATGAGCTGAGCACAGTGCATGGCAAGAGCTCAATAAATGGTAGTTGTTGTCATTTCTTTCTTAAAAGAATAAAGTTTAGTTTGTGGGGATATTAACTCTTTCGAGCCACTTTCCAGAAGTCAGTGTAGGGGAAGAAGGCTGCAGCTGGAACCCTGGCTCCACCAGGAATCCCTCCACGCCTCAGTGCAGTTGTCTGTATAGAAAGTGGAAAAGGGTCATCTCCAAATTGTGGAATGAATACCTGATCTCATAAAGTGATTTTCACAAAGCAGAGTTTGTTTGAGAAAACCTTCTAGTAACTGAATAGTGGCATTGAAAATCTAAGTTACTATTCCAATGTTTTCAATAAAATCGTATTTTCTAGAATTTTTTTTTTTAGCTCAAAGAAGGTACTGGCCACTCGTACATTCTTCAAAAGGGAGGATTCTCTTTCGAACAGGAGCAGATGGAAGAGAGGCTGTCTCTCTAGACTGCTCTGCAGAGAGACGCGGCAGGGTCCCTTTGTCCCACGGTTACACCTAATGCTGTAGCCTGTCCCTGGGAGGTGGAACCCATCTGCACCTGGGCACTTTGGTCAGGTGGCAGGGGAGCTCCCTTGCCGTGTTTCTAAGACTTAGGAGCCTGGGACATCAGGAAAGCAAAGTGTCTGTTAGAAACTGTCACTTGGACAACAGGGAAGTCTGCTACTCCAATCTTGGAGTCACCTTGATGACTTCAGTTGAAGCTACTGCTGCCCATCCTGGACCCGAGAATCTTGGAGAGCAGACCACTCGCAAAGAAAGAAAAAGGGGAGCAGCAACCACGGCACTGATGGGATGAAGCTCACTTACCAGGTGAATGGATGAGTGAGCAAGCAAACAAAAGAGTGAATTCAGAGCCAGGGGGCAGGAGTGTGAACTGGCCCCAAGAGCAAAGAGAATAAGCTGCCCTTCTATCTGGATCCATAAGGCCCATCACTCATGCGCAGAACAAAGGTAGCATGTGGGAAGAGAAAGACTATTCCAAGCACACAGTTTGGGGCCAGTGGTGCATTTTTTTGGCCTTAGAAGGGTCTAAGGCCACCAACAAACTTCTGGGCCAACAGCTTTGGTGCCTGGGTTTCCTTGAAGTGAGGCCTTCAGACACCCCCAGGGGACAGCCATGAGGGCTACTCACCTGAATGTGAAGAGAGTGCCCATGTCTAGCATTGACAGTAACTCTGCCTTGGACTTGGGGAAAGAGAGCCGGTAGCGCAGCGTCTCAAATGCAGGGACAATCATCGCTTTCTTGGTGTTGGCAAGGTCGAGCTGGATGACCGACTTCCTGCAAAGAAAAGGCAGGCAGAGGTAGGGTCCCCGTGATGCTGGGCACTGGCCCTCCCTGCACGAGGGCAGGAGGGGCTGGGCCTGGGGAGGAGGAGGAGACAGAGCCCGAGTCAGTCTCTCAGTTTAAAGATGGAGCAACTGAGACCCAGGGAGGCTGGGCAGCTTGCTCAAACCACTCTGGAGTCCAGACCAGATGGCAGGGGCTGGAGGACCCTCTCTCAGCTCACAGTGCATGGCCCTGTCAGAGCCAAGTACAGCAGCAGGTCTCCAAGGCTTCCCAGGGATGCAGCCCACTGGGCTGGCCACACAGGAGCAGCTGCACAGATGGCTGATGAGAGAATGATCAACCCAGGCCCGTTTGGGTACCATCTCTGAGACTCCTCAACCCCTTGAATCCGCCAGACCCTGAGCCTTCAAGCTAGCCAGATGCCCGGTGCAGCCAATCACTCAGGACTGTAGAGCACAGTGTCCCACGTACTATTGCAAACTCTCCACCCTCTCACCCCTCCTGACTATGCCTGGTCTGCTCTGCTCCTTTGGGACCCCTTCCCTTCCCGATCTGTCTGCCAGTTCCTGCTCGGTGGCCATCATTTGGAAAGGGACAAAGGTCTAGAGAGAAGGCCACAGAACCTGAGTTGTGGAACACTCACGGACAGAACCTGAATCCTGGCTTTGTTGCTTCGTGAGGCTTGCGATGCTGTGAAAGTCATTTAGCTTCTCACTGCCTAAGGTCCCTTCTCCCTAGAAAGGGGCAGTACTGTCTCCCTGCTGGGGCTGCTGGGGAGTCCGAATGATGTAATACACAGGTTGGGCTCACCTGCGCAAGATAGACTTGTGGTCACTATAACCACAGTGCTGTTGTCATTCCTTGGCTCGCTCTCTCTTGATCTCTTTCAGCCATGACCTTGGTACTTCTCTCTAACCTTGGTTCTCAAGGCCAGCATGGGCTGTCTGCTTGTAATGACTGATACAGAGAAAGCAGACTCTCTTCAGGAAATATGAGGAGGCACTGGGAGGCATTCTTCAAAATACTGGAAGCAGCAGCCCTCTGTAGCAATGCCTGTCTTATTAGAGTCATTCGACTAAACAGAACTCTGAGCCTGTGCATAAGCAGGGGCCAGGGCGGATCTGCAAAGGCCAGTGGTGCTATGAGGACATAACTGTGTTCGCCTGGGCCAGGGTGAGACAGGAACAACACAGTGGTTCACGAGGGGAATCTGGACCAGGTGAGACTAGACCAGGTCTCAGAAACCTCTGTTGGTTAAGGGGTCTCACCGGTTCCCAGTGGAGGGGGACAGTGGACTGAGAGATGCGCTAGAAGTTGGTGTTGGAATTCTCTGAATATCACTCTGTATAATTTTGTTTAGACTATATCCCGAATGATATGTGGCCCTCGTAGTCACTATTTCAGGGAGAGTCATAAGAGGATGACAGCAAGACAGAGCATGGGTGAGCTACTTAGCTGGGGGGCCAGAGGTCTGAGCGAGCCTGTCCTGGCCAGCATTCCTCTCCCCTTTGTCTCTCAGAAAACAACTTCACCGTTTTCAAACACACAAGAGCTCCTCACCCAGGGCCAGGTATTCTTTTTCACATTACTCTTTCATTCAACCCAGGCAGAGCAGAAGCCCCTCACCCTTCCTCCTGGAAAGGCAGGCCCCTCACCTATTGATTCTGGGTCCTGGGGATGGGGCATGTGTCTAAGGAATATCCTTGGACCAAGATGGCAAAGCCCCTGGATGTGGGGGGAAAGGTGTCCCGGCACTGATGGGCGATTCACATTCACTCATCACTCACTGACCCCTCCCACATGCCAGGCACTGTGCGAGGCACTTGGTGACACAGAGTGAACCAAAGAGCCAAGGTCTTTTCCCATCGGGTACTTCCTTGTCTCGGGATGCTAAAGTTCATGACTGCATACGCAGGTAATCACTTTAAAACATGAGTGCTCTAGAAACAGGGTGGGAGGCCAGGAGGACTGAACTAGAAAGGGAACAGGCAAGTACACACACACACACACACACACACACACACACTAGGCATGGGGAATCTTTAAATGTGGAGCGCTACCTCCATAAACCTCCGGGTGCTGCTACAGTCACGGCTCTTACAGTGGCCACTTCTCAGAGTGCCTGGCGCTCAGGGGCAGCTCCCCTCTGTGGCTCCTGTACACAGGGGCAGCTCCCACAGCCACACGGCCCGACGTGACGCCCTGGCCAGGGCTGAGCGTTCAGGGACAGACTGTTAGATTGATGGGTTTCCTGGCGGTTAAAATGACCAAGCCCTAGCACTGGCCCTGTGCTCACACACATATGCATATATACATGCACATGTGTGCAAATATGCACACATATGCGAGCACAGCCACACCTGCGCACCTGCACCCCTCCCTCCATCTCTTTTTAAACACATCCTTTGCCCTTGAGGCCGGTCTCTGTCACCAGGGGAACGGCTGGATGCTTCGCACAAGGAGGTTATTCGAGAATGTCTGGACAAGGCCACACGCATGGCTGTCATGGCTCCGCCTCATCAGCAGTGAAGGCGACGGCTCTGGGGCCGGGCTGCCCAGTTTGCACCCCGGCCACTTGCTAACCTCTTTGTTCTAGATTCTCTTATCCGAAAAGATGGGGTGGAGATGGCAGCATTCCTCTCAGAGAGAGTCTGTGAGGACCAAATGACGTAAAGAAAAGTGAGGAAGCAAAGCTGAGTCTGAACAGGAAGATGGTCCGGGCACGCCTCCAGTTTGGGTCTGTCTACAGACCGTACTCTGGGGGCGGGGGCGAGCTCAGATGGTTGCGGGCCAGGCCAGTGATGGGAAGGACTGGTGTGGGCTCTGGGGGACGGGGTGGGCAGCACGGTCAATGGCACAAAGGCCACCAGGCTTCAGTGCTGGAGACAAAAGGGAGCAGAGGGGCCAGGGAGCAAGATGACGGGGAGCCACGCTCAGCATCTTCACGCGCTTTGATGCCAGCTGTGCGGCTGCCACATGGGTTCACGGTATCGGGGTGGTCAGACAACATGATGTTTCAAGCGGAGCCAACTAAAATGATTTTGAACACATTTAAGGGCCGGAGGTGTCTCAGGGGATGCCAGCTGAAAAGGAGGCTGAATGGTGAGGAAAAGAGCACAACCTTTTAAATCAGAGGATGCCGGTCCGATCTTAACTCCACCGCTTCACTGTGTCATCACAGAGCTTCCTGAACTCTCATTTAGTTCTGGGTCTTCTCAGATTTGGTTGCTAAGAGAACTAAGGTAATATGTTTATTAATGGATGGATATGTATGATTCTAGACATAGATCTTGGGTATCGCACCGAATCAACGGTCTAGCCTCTGTCTCGCAGGCCTCAAAGTGTAGGGAGCGAGGAGGGAGGAGGAGCAGGGAGGAGGATGGAGTGCACAGCTCCCTGGGGAGTCACGTGGAGAACCTCCCATCTCGGAGGTGGGTTCTGAATAAGCAGGAGTTAGGGGGGGAGGGCGGGTTCTGGCTATTTGCCAACCTCTGGAAACGAGAAGGCATGTGGAGTTTGGGGGAACTGAATTTCTCAGAGCATGCCTGCACACTGTAGGTGGTCAGTAAATGGCAATAAAAGTGCTTACAGGTGTTCACTATTCTCTGTGCTAAGCACTTTACACATATTACTTCTTCCGTCACTGCAACCTGCAGAATAGGTCCTAGTACTCCCAGTTTACTGATGAAGACATTAAAACTCCGAGAGGGTAAGTCACTTGTCTTGTAACACGGCTAGTTATTTATCATCATCACTGTCATCCCTGTATCATTAAAGCCGCACCAGCTTAGAAATAACCTGGAATGATCAGAAGTCACAGGAGCCGTCTGGGCCAAGTCTGTTAAGGTAGTGACTGCCACTGGAACAAAGAGCGTCTTGGAGTTCACGGTTAAGGTAGTGGGGGAGTGGTTAGGAATGGGCTGGAGGGAGAGGCGGGAGCCCGCAGCCTTCATGCTTACACTTCTTAAACGGCAATCTCCTCTGTACAGCAGATCTGACCTTGCGGCAGCTAAGTGTGGCAAAGGCCAGAACACAGGCAGTGTTTGGGGACGTGGAGAGATGCGCACTGACCTTTTGGCTTACTGGGCCTCCTATACTAGCGATTTCCTTTCTGTAACACCCATGAGCTTCTCAAACTATTAGTTTGCCATTGACTCCCTGGATCTGGCCAAGGTCAGCAATGTCTCCCTTGCTGACAAATCAAACATACTTCCTCATTCTCATCTTTCCACACTGGATGCTAAAGACCATGTCCTCTGCCCTTAGCTTGAGAATACCATCCTGGGATTCTGGAGACCATCCTTCCACCCTCTCTGGTTTTGATCAGGGCACCTGCTTTGTGCACCGGCCCTCTGCATGGATGCCGGTCACCGTTCAGGTACCTCTCGGTGCCTTCACTCCTTGGATGGGGGTGGGGTCCTTGAGCTCTACCCATAAGGGCTGCCACCCCTTGGCCACAGAATTAGATGGTGCCATGAACTGTGAGGCTGGTGCTGACAAATGACAAACTGCGGGGTCCACGGGCCGAAGGCAGTGGGGCTGCTGTCAGAATGACAGGAGAGAATGAGGCTGGTTGCCTCTCAGAGCCTTGGATTGGCACGGCCCAGGCTGCAGCATCAAATGTTAGTGCCTGCTGTTCAGTCAAACCTAAATCGTGAGGAATCCAAGCTCTTCTCGCATCGGCTCCCAGGGACTAATATGAAAGTTAAATTACAAAGGGATAGGAGGGAAAGAGACTTGTGCTGGAGTGTCCGTCTGTCTCAGATGAACAGCATCACTTTCTCTTAAGGCTTTGTGTGGTGCCAGTAGGGGGTGTACCTCCCTGCACCTCCATTGCCCCCCTCTGCTGGCCTGCACGTGTCCTCCTTGATGACGGGCCTGTATCTTCTTTGGAACTGGTTTGTCCTGAGATATTTCTGCCACTGAGGGTGGCGGGTGGTGGTGGCAGTGGTGATAACACCCAGGTTGTCTGTTTGGGTTCTCGTCAGCCCTGCCAGGCTTGACGTCAGTTGGGGACGAGCCTCGTGCATGGCTGTTTCTGACCCTGGCCCAGTGACAGGTGCACAGCAGGCCCTCGATAAATACACAGGGAATAAAGGAACCTGCAGTTGTCACACGTGGGGACAGAGGATGGCAGGGTGAAGAGGGACCTTGGGAAACAGAAGAGCTGGGATGAAACACAGGCCCTTCTCGCGCATTTATTGTCTGCAGCCTCCCTTCCCATTTGCATCCTGGGCTTAAAGCACTTACCACTGACCAGGTGGTCATACCCCATCAGTAAACGAGTGGCTAAAAAAAACATGGTACATTTACACGATGGAATCCTACACAGCAGAAAAAAAGAACTCCTACCCTTTGCAACAGCATGGATGAAACTGGAGAGCATTATACTAAGTGAAATAAGCCAGGTGGTAAAAGACAAATACCATATGATCTCACCTATAAGTGGAATCTAATCAGCAAAACAAACAAGCAAACAAACTATAACCAGAGACACTGAAATTAAGAACTGACAGTGACCAGAGGGAAGGTGGGAGGGGCTGATGGGGGGACAGAGGAAGCGTCGTCAAGGAACATGTATAAAGGACACACAGATGAAGCCAAAGCCGGGTCGGAGGGCGTGGTGAGGGTAAAATGGAGACAACTGTACTTGAACAACAATAAAAAAAAAAAGAGGCAACATCGGTCGGACACCTAGCACCATGCCTGTACGTGGAAGGCACGTGTGAGTGCGTGTCTCTTCCTCCCAGGTCCTTCTCAGCCGGCCTGTGCCTCTGTGTGCTGCTGCGAGGCTCCCAAGGAGACATGGGTGCGGCTGGGTGGTCCCCGCTGAAAGAGAAAGCTGAGGCATGGCGCTGAGCTTCACCCGTACCTTCCTCAGGTTTGGGTTTATTCCTGGAGCTAGTGTGTGGGTGCGAACTGAACCAGTGATGGGGCTGATGGATGGGGAGCAGTGGCGGGGCTAATGGGGCCACAGCCAGAATCAATCAGTGATATAATCAAGGAAGGGCACGTGTGCATGTGTGTGCACACGTGTGTGTGTGCATGTGAGAGAGACTTACGGAGGCGGTGAAAAGCCCCTTTGTCTCCAGCTGTTCCTCACATCCCGTCAAACCGCCCAGCTTCAACAGGACTAGATGTAAGGAGAAATCACTGAGTAACGCCTCTCGGGTCTCAGCCACCTACCCCAGGGCAGAGGGGAAGGAAGCAGCAGGGAGAGGCCGTGCTTGTTAGGGGCTCTGATTTTGTGGAGTCGCAGCCCATTCCTCCTTGACTCACCGCCTGAACCGGAGGCCAGGCGACAGGGTCTGCTCAGATTCTATTACAGTTGCCAAGGAAATGAACTCCAGGCAGACAGGCTTCCAGGAGGTGTGTGGGGACAATAGCCAGGATTTGCAAATGAGGGAGATAAGGCTGCCCACAGAGAGTGTAAACGGAAAATATATCCACAACGGACGAGGTCAGAGTTGTGCAGAGTCATCTGGGGAGCCCAGAAAGGCCCCTAATCAGTGGCATTAACATATCCCAAGGGAGAGGCTGTCCCCTCAGGGAGGGGCAGGGGAGACAGAGAAGCTAACAATGAGCTTGGGGGGAAATTAAAAGAAAGAAAAGAAAAGAGCTATGGTTCAGGGCTCCCAGCTCTGTGCTGGGGACTCTATATTCGGCACCTTAAGTAATTCGCAACAACGCCCCTGTGCAATTGCTCCGTTACCCCGATGTTTACTGTTAGCAGCAGAGGGGAAGCATCGTCTGTGGCGGCAAAGGCACCGCGTCACCTGCTGGCTGTGGGTCACTGGCAGCCACAGCTCCGGAGTTAAGAGGGCGGCTCTGGGCAAACTGCCCAGACTCAGGTCCTACCTGGACACTATCACCAGCTTGCACTCTTGAGCAAGCGACATCTTTGTGGCACAGTTCTCTTCTCTGTGAGCTGGGGACAGTGTTACTGCTGGACGGTGGGGTTTTGTGAGGATTAAATAGATGATCTCGGGGAGAGGTTAAGACAGTTCCCTAATGCACAGAGTGAACTCGATAGGTACCATCTGTGATGATGATCACGGCCATGGCCATGACCATGACTACAGAGATGGGCCCATCAGGCAATTGGATCAGTAAACAGGTTAAACGCCTTTGGATAAGCCCAGGATAAGCCAGTTGCCCACTCAGTAATGCTGTGCCTGTAGGCATGAGGAGGTTTAAGCTAAAAAACCTCCTCATTCATACAATGGATTGTGAGGTTAAATGACCAAATACAGGCAAAGGTGCTTGTAACAGTGCCTGGCACATAGTAAGTGCTCAGTAAACATTAAATGTGATATATAGTAGGATTAAACTGATGAATTAACCTGAGGAAATGCCATCTGGTAACATCTCTCGGTGGGCCTGGTGTCCCCTCTACCACCCTTGTTCAAATTCCTGTGCTCATTCATCAAATATTTATAGAGTGCCATTATGGCCGCGCAAATGGGATGGAGGAGGGCGGCTGGACGCCATCCTGGAGAGAACACAGTAGCACTGAATTTGTCATTCTGCCCCTGTCCCCCGGACGGTCGCGGCACTGTCTGCAAAGCAAAGCGGAGACATTTCAACATTCAGGCTTTGAACAAAGATGAGGATTCCCATGGCTGGTGGAAGAGGTGAGAAACCTGCCTGTCTGCCCTGCTCTGCCATTCTGGAACATTCCTCAAACACGTGATGTTTCGTGCCTTTGTTCCTGTTAGTCCTTCAAGCCGGCGGGACTCAGCTGACACCTGTCTCGGAGGCCTTCCTGCCCGTGGCACCAGGTCACCTGCTTGTGGGTCTGAGCTCCTGGACCTTCGACCTCTGTGTCTGTACTGATGAAAAGAACGGCAGGACCAGCACCTCCGGCGGAGGCACCCCTGGAATGTAAACCCCGAGAAGGCGGGAACCTCCAGAGCCTGGAACGAAGCCAGTCGGCCAAGGCAGACGTGTGGTGACTATTCATGGAACAAAGAATGCCCCAGGCCTTGTGGTAGGTGCTTTCCAAATGCTGTTATGGTCCATCCTCCCAGCATCTTTGGAGGGAAGAAATAAAGTGATCGCCGAATGAAGACAGCCAGACAGGTTAGGTACCTTGGCCAGGGTCAAGCCGGTGCTGGGTAAAGAGTACACAGCACTGAAGGGCAGGGCTGAATGACCCAGGGACCACCCTGTCACGATGCGGCACCCTGCCTGGCACACGGCAGGTGCTCACTAAACATTTTCTTGAATGAACAGGAGCATATAGTTTCTCATGTTGTAAGAAAGAAAACGGAAAGAAGTGACCCAGGCTGCACCCGCGGCGGAGGGGTCTGCGATGGTAGGGGTTGGCGGTGGGGGCCTGGCAAAGAAGTTCAATGCCGAGGGCTGTGAGTGGGCCAAGGGGCAGAACATTTCACTGCGCTGCGCAACTGCGCTGCCCCCGCAAGAGGCTGTTATTTGCCCTCTTAATGGCCAAGTAAAGGGACAGGAGAGAGATTTTCGTGAAACTGTATAGCTACGTCCGTGCATATAAGTGACTTCTTTATTTTCCAACCGATCTGTTTTGGTTAAAAATGTTAGCTGGTTGCTAAGCAACCACTTAGGGAGCTATGATGCTCAACTTTTTGGGGGTACCCAAGTAGGCCCCAAAAAGAGTTTACTAAGGTTTGGGGGTCCAATGAGAGGGCTGCCAATCAGCCTGCTCCAGTACCTTGGGTTTCCGAGCTGCCTGGCCCCGCCACGAGGAAGCAGGCTGGCCCAGAGGGGAAGGCCACCTTCCTCTTCTGACCCCAGTTCAACCCCTCTGGGGCCTCAGCTGGGTCACCTGGAATCACACTGACCTCGTAAGGAGGTGTGAAGGACAGAGGTAACAGACCCGAAGCACCTGGCAGAGTTGGGGGCACATGGTAAGGGCTAGATAAATTGTAACTATCGTCTTTCTCCCTCCCCCCACAAATGTTTGAGAAAAAAACATTTCACAAAAGCGTCTCTGTCTTGCTATGGAATTGTGCTAGACAGAGATAGTTACACATCAACTGTTTTAAGCAGGGGGAATGACGCTATCGTCACTTTTAACGTTAATATTCTAACAGCGGTCGGGGAGAGCATTTTGTTGGTTATTGACACTGGAGAAGTCAGTCTCCAGGGGAACGACCTGGTCTTACTGGCGTCCATGATCGCCTTGGCAAACGGCACCCTTAACCTCACCCCAAACCACTGCTGCAACACTGGCACGAAGCATATCCATCGTGGATCAAACATAACCACGTTATGATCCATCATGTTACGATGGATCATAAACAAATCCGTCAAACTCAATGGGAAAAATGTTCCTTAAGCCAATGGCAAATCAATATGTTTATCTTTGCCCGAAAAGAACAGCGAGTGCTTGTTTGGGGCTTCTGGTAGAAGCATACTCCTTCCCAATTCTCAGAATCCTGCTGCCTGGGGATTAGCCAGGCTGGAGGTCACACGCCAGCCGTCAGGAGTGGGGCGGGAGGCTCCATGCAGCCCGAGGACATGTTGGTCTGGCCCGACAATGTTTTCTTTTTTCAATCAGTTGTCAACGTTAGAAACTAAAATATGCCAATCCAGACTTCTACCTTCTCTGGAAAATATGAAGACCTTAGCCCCGCCCCGCCCTTGGGCAGGAATTTCAGAATTCAAGTGGAGACACACCAACTGCCTGAGGTGCGGGCTGTGGTTTTCCTAGTGGATGATACTCAGCATTCCTGGCTCCTACAGGCCAAGATCCTGGCCCCAGGGGGCACCTGTGACTCCTGACGGAAGTCCCTTTCTTCATTTCACAGTGAGGAAAGGGGCTGAAGAAGCAGAATCGCTGCAAGTCACACAGTTCGCCAAGGCAGAGGGTGTGAGCTGGAACAGGATTCCAGGATTCCGGGGTCCCAGCCAGTGCCTCGCCCACCATTACACCCCAAGTCAGTGCCTCAGCCTCAGGAAGGATGTAGGCACAGCAGACGGAGAGGGGGCGGCAGGAGAAGCAGGACAAAGGAGCCCAGGGCTTCTCAAAGGAAGTTTCCGGAGGCCACATCTGAAAGAGCTTCCCGTTCAAAGTCTGCGCACCTTTGCACACAGTATTGCTCTCAGTGGCGGAATCTCTCCCTGGTCCACCTACCTGAGTCTGCTGTGACTTCTGACCCTCCTACCAGGTTTCCGTCACTTCTCACGTGGACTGACGCAAGAGCCTCCTAACTCACCTCCTCCCTCTGGTCCTGCCCACTATGCTCCTTGCACGGTGCGACCTCCCTGTGCACCAACCACGCCACGCTCAGTGATTCTCACAAAGTCCAGACGCCTTAGCACAGCTTATGATGAGGCCTGCAGGACCGCCTGGCTTGTATCTCCGACTGTGTCATCAATGCGATGTCTCCCCTAGCCTGGAACCCTGCCCCCTACCGGCTCCTAACTTCCTCAGGACATCTTCTCTGAAGCTCCTTCCAACCTCGGACTAGGTTCGTGCCACCTGGACACCCATCACAGGACCTAGAGAACCTCTGCCTTCCACTGTGCCTTCCGCTGTCTGTCAGCTGGTGAGGCACAGTTCCAATGTGCATGGTCCACAGACCTGGGAGCACACAGTAGGTGTCTGACACATCTTTACCTCCTAAATGAATGGGAAGATGGGCAGATACTACGGGTGGAGAAGGAAAACCAGGAAGGCGACACTTGTTTCACTCTAGACGGGCAAGTCACCCTCGCCTCTGGCCTCAGTTCCCATGTGCACACTCAGGAGGACGGGTGAGGAAGGGGTGAGGTCATTTGTCCTTGGCTCAGGGTCCCTGGACTTCTGCAGGGCTTGGGAAGAAAGGCGGGGAGTCTCGGGAGCAATGTGTGGTATTTCCGAGCTCTGAACCACACACACTCTGATAAGGGGCCACGGTGGCTAAAACGTCAGGTGACTCCGAGTTAAGTGAGGATGAATTAGTGGGCAGACTGGGTACCTCACGTTGACTGAGCATCTTTGATCAATACAACGCAGGACGACAACATAAAACCACGGTGCTCATGTGTAATGTTTTTGCAAACATGACGCCATGAGGTAAAGTATTAAGATGGGGAGAGCAGAGAACACAGACTTTTAAGATAGGGCCAGTCTTCCCTTGGAAGAGCCCCAGAAGGGTGGAGGATGGGTCGGGGTCCGGAAGCCTCTCTCTTCTTGGTCAAGGTGGCCCTCGTCCCCACCATCTGTTCCTTTGGGAGCCCTGCCTGACACCCAGCTCAGGTCGTCCTGTAAACCGCCGGACTTCAGAATCCACAGGAATCAGCAGCTGAAAGCTCTGTCTGGCCACACGGGGGCGCCCTCACTCCACACACTGGGTTCTGGGCCCTGCTGGAGCAGGAGCAGCACCGCTGGCGGTCAGTGCCCTGGCGGCCCACAGTCAGGGTTCACAGGGCTCTGTGCCACAGCAGAGCCTCTTTGGGAAGATGCCTCCCTCCCTCCCTCCCTGAGGGAGGGTTGTACTGCCCCAAGGTCACTCACGCTGCTGTTTTAATGGAGAGGCTGGAAGGGGCTCCCCCTGCTCACAGGGGAGGGACTGATGCCCTGAATGCCCAACACAATCCTGGAAGCAACCCGGCTCGGGAGTGGACAGAGAGCAGGACAGGAGGGCACCCACATCACACCCGCACGCCAGCTTCAGGACAGGACTGTCCATGCTTTTGGAAGCTCTTTTAAGAGTGACAGAGACAATGAGACAGAAAGACTGAAAGATACACAGAGAGACAGACACTCACATACAAACACACGCACACTCACAAACACACACGGAGGGAGGGTAACGAGAAAGGTCAGATCCCGCGCCATTTGGGACCACAGAGCCCAGAGCAGCCAGACGAGCATCGGCACAGGGCGGTCTGCAGACTTGCAGCCCGACTGACGCTGGTCCAAACCCCAGAGCGAGCTGTGCGGACTTGGGTGGGTTACCACACTATTCCCGGCATCACTGTTCCAGAGGTAAAGGTGGGGGTGGGGTCGCCATGCCCGCCTTTTGGGCTCAATGTGCGCATGCAGTGGGGTAATTAATACGTGCAAACCACCGCTCATGGTACCTGGATGCGTGACTCTCTCGGTCAGAGGTCATTCATGCTGACAAATGACAGTAATGAGGACTTGAAATGTTTGACCACTCACACCTTGGGACTTTAGCCGTCTCCCATGGGGAACTTCAGGGCTGTATGAATGCTACAGTCCTGTTCAGTTCAGACCGTGGTTCCTTGAAAAATGGCACCCCCCACATGGCCATCTACGGCTGTCACGGGCTGAGTGCTCCCCCACCCCTGGATGCCTGGCCCTCCATGGGGGGGGGGAGCTGGGAGGGTCGTTGGGGAGTCAGAGAGACGGTGGTGATGGCGAGTGAGCCCAGGGCCCGGAGGCAGCCTGGCCAACGCTGGGCCCCAGCCCCCGCATAGGGCCTGGCCTGTAACCGGGGGCTAGAAGCTCACTCACTCCCGTAGCCTCCCACTGGCAAAGTGAAGACAATAACAGTACCCATGGCAGTCCCTGCGGGGCGAGGGGCAAAGTCCTACTTGTCGACCACTCAGAACAGTGGCTGGCACTCTGCGAGGACTTCAGTAAGTGTTAGCCACCCCCAGGATTCTGATTTGTTTCACGGCATCGGCAGTGATCTTTCTAGAACGGTTAGATGTTCCCCCCAAACCTGGATGAGGAATGACGATTTCATGGAAGCTACAGAGAGAACGTGACACAGACACAACAGAGATGCTTCCTAGACCAGGCTCTGCCACTAACGTCTCCTGGGGCCAGTCCGTGACCCAGGAAGAGGTAGACCTGGGGCGACCCCAGGGGTGGGCGGGCCCTCACCTGAGGTACTCATAGAGCCCGTACATGGGCAGGAAGTCGATGTCGGACAGGAACGTGTAGGGTGTGCCCACGTGCTTCATGGCCACGTTGCGCAGCAGGTTCACGGGGTAGAACTGGCCCTCCTTGTACACGATGTGGTAGGCCACGTTGCGGCGGCCCATGAGCACCTCGGAGCCCTGGGCGTAGCGGAGGAACTGCTGCGCCTCCGCGTCGGACAGGTAGAGCGCCAGGCTGATGGGCCCCTCCCAGTGCTTGCAGATGGCCTCGAGCATCTGGAGCCTGCGAGAGACAGGGCCGGTGAGCGCAGCTGGTCCCGCCTGTGCGCCCTCCCGCTGGCCGCCTGGGGGGAGCCCCACCTCCACCAGCCTGAGGCCAAATCACTGTGTGACGGGCGAATCACCAAACCTCGGCTCCTTCATCCGCCAAATGGCCATACTCTTTGTCTGCTTCCGACTGAATGACACTGAGAGAGTCGCACCCCAAGTATATACAGGCATTTCCTTTTCAAAGGGGCGGGAAGGTCGTATTGAATGATCTAAAGATCCCTTTCCCAGCTTCAAACTCCTCTCCCTTTCCTCCCCTCTCAGCAAAGATTAATATAGCTCTACTGAGCTTCTGAAGCAGGGACCAGCCACAGAAGACTGAGCCGAACTGAGGCCCTGAGTTACAAGGAGCCTCACAGCAAGCAGTAAACACGGAGTAATAATAACCACGGTTGACTCATTACTATGCACCAGACGCCCTCCAGAATTCTGCCAGCAACCCCGTGCACCTCCTCCTCGTTCTCCTGATGGGAGAATTGAGACTCCAGAGGTCTGGCTGGCGTTGATACTTGGGCTGGGACCAGACGTATAAACAGGTACCTGGACAGGGCCTTGTGGGGGGCGACGGTGAGAAGGAAATAATACTGGGCATTTGGTAAAAGAAACGGAAACACGTGAATGTTGGGGACAAAAGTGGCCGGGGTGATGCTGTCTGTCTTTAGTCTTTGGAGCCCCACTGTCCCAGGGCCACAGCCATTGTGCAAGGCCACCCGAGAGGCACCGGCCAAGGAGAGCTGGGGAATAACGGGGCCCAGAGAAAAAACAAAAGGCACTTCTGACAAGGAGCGGGCTCCAAGAAAACAGAGATCCGTAAAGACAGTTCTTTCCCCAAAGGCATTGGGAGCGCCTGCTCCATAAAACCTATGGTTAAGAAAAAGCAAAAGCCTATTTCAATTTTTTTTCCTTTCCAGCAAGAGGTGGACAATCAGCGGTCTCCGGGTCAGAATGCCCACTCCAGTTGGACAATTACCGGGAAAGAGATTCCTTGCATTTCTGTGCTTCTAAACAAAAGGAACGGGCACAGCTGTCCTGCATCCGTGGCTTTCTGGATGGGCTTTCAGGGTTTCCTCTCGGTAATTCTGCCGGATTTGCTTCCTCCTTCTCTTTGAAGGAGTAAGATTTTCATGGGATAAAATGACCTCCACTCCTCACACTTTATGATGCTTGCTAATCAAATTGACCAGAGCCGGCTGTTCCAGGGCATTACATTCCCCACAAAGCCTGATCTCTGAAATTTGCATCCAGCCTCTGCTGCGGGCCCGGGCCGTGCCGGGCTCTGTATGTCTGCTGTTTTGAGTGATCCCACCTGCCCCCCAGGTTCATCTTCTGTAAAAGGAGCGGGGAGCTCTGCACCGGGGAGGGTGTCTGTACGGAGCCTTTGAAATTTGGGGAGTCAAAGGCAAGGACCATTTCTAGTATGTGGATGTAAGAGCTGCGAGAGGGAGTGCAATGTGGGGGCCACGTCCTGCTGTGGACTCTCCCACCGACTTGGTTTTTGACTTTGTGTCTGAGTTTTGCAAGCGAGGAACAAGCCGCGCCCAGGAACAGCCCTTCTTCTGAGCTCTGTGAAAGGTTTGGAGTCGTAACAGACTTGAAATACTTCAGGGTCTCAGGGGAAAGGTGCTGCTGGTGTGACAAGTGTCACATCCATGTGGCTTCACAGAGCATGGTGCCAGATGCTCCGTGGAACCTCGGTGAGCCACAGGCAATGGCGACAGAGCCCACTTCTCCTTCTCTGCCACCAGCCCCGGTCTCTCCAAGCTTTCCTTCCTCACAGCCAAGCTTTCTGCCAGGACCTCACCAACAGTGCCCCACGGAGGTTGTCCTAACACGTGATGGCAATACAATCAATCCCTGCCATTTGTCAGTTGCGGACAGTGGGCTGGCCACAAGGGGGCCGAGCCGCAGGTAACATTCACAGCTGCTATGGAGGTGAGATTTTCAGCACTGTTGTACCCGACTTGTTTCAAGTCACATAGCTACAAAGTGGAGAAGCCGGATGTACACGCAGGTCTGTCTGACACCAACGCCCGGCATCCAGGTCATTATTCAATACAGAGTGGTGTCGGGCTGAGAAAAGTGCCCCCAAATACCTTCTCCTCACTGCCTGTTTCATCAAATAAGAATATGGTCTTGCTTAGGTGTCAGTGTGTCCCTATTCCTTCTTTCTGCCCCGTCACTCTTGGGCTGGCCTCTTCCCACACCTGTTCCCAAGGTCCACCCGTGTGTGTTCGTGTTGATGCAAAGTTCTGTGCTGAGTCTCTCTTTGTCCCTTACGGGGAGACTGAGTGCTTGGCACAGTGAGGACCTGGGCCAACAGCATTTCCAGAATTACAGAGCTGTCAGCTTGGAAGGAATCCTAGAGATTTTTTAGTCTGATGATACCATTTTCATGATGACAGAGCTCAGCCTTGGGGAGGAGGGCAGCTCGCTGATGAACACTAGGAATGAGCGAAAAGCTAACACCAGGATCCACAGCCCCAACTCTGTCCCGTGAGTTTCTCCATCTGCCACGGAACCCATCACCGTCTCATGCTGGGACAGCATGGAGGACAAGGGCTCCGGACTGGCCAGAGCGATGTCTGGCAGATCTAGAAATAGGTGGGGGCTGCCCCAGGGAGCCCCCGGGAGGCAGGAAGCTGCACACAGTCTGTGCAGCGACCAGGCAGCAGGTGGGAGGATGGGATGGCCAAGAATCAGAAACCTGAGAGACCAGGGCTGGAAGGGATTCGGGAATGACGGTCGGCCAAAGCAGTCCAGGCCGGTGTCTCAGCCTCTGCCGGAAAGGGGGACCCCCTCTGCACTTGGTGGTGGATTCCATCTGGTCCACTGGAGCCCAGTGGGCAGCCTGGGGCAGAGGTGTAACTGTGGCTTCTGGGGTCCGACACACCTGGGTTTGAACCCTAAGCCGTGTAGGTTTCCCCGAGCAAGGAATGATGGTCCTTTGAGCTTTCATGCACATGGGGGATAATGATTCCTCCGCAGGTTACACTATGGCTACAGATCATTCCCCTCCTGCTATCCACACCCTTTGGTAATACCCTCCCACCCTGATTCTGGGCTGGGCCCGTGACTGGCTTTGGTCTGTGAAACAGGAGCAAACAGGACACACGTCGGGGAGTCAAACAGCACTTGCGTGGTGCTGCCCGGGAGCCTCGTGGCTGCCACCACGTGGACGGGCCTACCTGCTCTCCCACGACAGAGCGTTCCACACGTGCTAGATGTGCAGCAGGAGCTCTGTCCATGGCAGTTTCCTCCTTAGGCTCTATTTCTGGCTGTCAGACATGCATTCATCCTGCAAATACGTAGCTAATCTCTACAACGGGCAGGTACTGAGCTGGATCCCAGGATGAGCAACAACGACAAGGTTCCTGCACTTTGGAAGTGCCTTTCTAGTGTGGGTGTTGGGAGAGCGTGAGGGGGAAAGTATCCCAGGTAAATTCAGAGCGAATTAAGAACTAGAGGCTACAGGGAACAGGATAAAGAGTAGCCCTGAGGGCTCTCCTGCTGTGGGTAAAATCTGAGACCTTGGCAATGAGCAGGATCCAGCCTCCAGAAAGTCTGGGTGAAAAGTTTTCCAAGAAGAGGGAACAGCCCTTGGACTAAAACTGAGTTTTAGCACGTTCAAGCAAGAAGACACAGGACCAGTGGGGACACAACAGGGGTGAGTGAGGGGCAGAGGGAGGGGAGATGCTGGGAGAGGGCAGGTGTTAGGTCACCTGGGGCCCTGAGGGCTGCCAGGATGGGAGCAAAGTCCCGGAGTGGCTGGCAGAGTGAGCTGGGGCCACAACGTTCACTGGCTCTGGATGGAACCCTACACAGCCTCCCCTGGTTCGCTGTGACATTCACATGGGACCTACTTCTCACTCAAAGGTTTACAAACACATCGGGAATGTTTCTTAAATTAAAAATCAATCCAGCAGGTACCAATCAGTCTGCTGCATCATAATTGGATGTGCAGGGTGGAGGGAAAGGAGGAATTTTTACTGGCTTCATCAACTTGTGGGATCACTTTATTCTTTTTGATTACGTCCCGCTAAGGATCTCTGGTTAGGGTGTGGAATTCCTGGGGTTCCCTGAAGTGCTGCCAGGATGGCAGTACTTGTCACAGTGCGTTAGGGGGCTCCTGGGCCTGTCAACATGCTGCTTGGTGGGAGAGAGCACAGGCGCACAAACCAAAAACTAGGTGAGAAGCCAAGGGCACACAGAAGTTTAGGGATGACTCTGGGATGCTGGCTTAGGTCAGTCCCTGGTGGAGCATCTCTGGGAGCCTGACAGGTTTGAGCCAGTAGCAATCAGAAGGCAAGGAATCGGCTTCCTCCTGGATCGGTCACCTGCACTCAGTGTGAACCAGTCCCAGATGCCACCAGGCACAGCGTCCGCCCGCTCCACTGGATGACTCTCTGTTACCCTTTTATGTCCAAGTGCTTGTTCTTTCATTGCTTGCACATTCTTCAGTCATTTGTGACTAATAACAACTGACATTTGTCAGATAGTTAAGGATGCCGGGTACCATTCTCGGCACTGTCCAGGCATTAACTCATTCACTTCTGAGAAGGACCCCATGGAACAGCAGCCCCAGGCTGGACAGGCATCTCCGAGGTAGCTCAGGGACAGAATGAGCCAAACTCCTTTCCTAACTGTGGGAAGTGAGGAGGGACTACATGAAAGAAGCTGGGGCAAGGGCAGCCACTATGGGCCATGCGCAAACCAAAGAAGAAGCTGGTGAGCAGAGGTGGGAGGGGGCACACAGTGGGAGGACAGCCAGGTACAGAAAAGTGTGGCTCTCAGTGAGTGACCTCAGGGCTTTGAATCTACACACTGCCTGGCAGCCAGAGAGATGTTTTCAAAAAACGTAAGTTAGATCAAATAACTGTATATATTTCTTCAATAACTTCTTGACATACTGAGAATAAGGTCCGAGTAATGTATGTGTCTAACGTCCTATCACCTTCATCTCGGGCACTTAGCCCTCTGTGCACTGGTCTTCTATCAGGTTTTCAATGTGCAAGGCCCTTCCCACCCCAGGGCTTGTGCACCTGCTATTTCATCCCCTGGAAAACACTTTCTCAGCCACTGTATGCCCGACTCCTTTTCTTATCCTCCAGGTCTCTGCAGAAATGTCTCCCCTTGACAAAGACTCCCCCTGACCATATCACCTGAAGAAGGTCCCTCACTTGACATTGTTATTATCTACCCCGGTCCCTTTAAAGCACTCAGCACAATGATAATCACTCAGCTGTTTACGGTTGTTCACACACCAGCCCCGTTCTCAACTCTGGCTGCACGCCGCAAACTGAGAACGACACAACCTCCACCCCACAGAGGTTCCTACGTGCCTGGTCTGCTATGGAGCCTGGGCATAAATTGGTTTTAAGATCTCCCCAGGTGACTCGGCTGTCCCCAGCCAAGGCTGAGAGCCAGGGCACCAGATGGCGGGCCCTGTGAGAGTGGGAGTCACGTCAGCACTGCCTGATAAAGGCTCGATCCGTCTCTGCTGCCTGGATACACGTAGAAGGAGACAGAACGACCACCGCTTTCCAGCAGAGACCAAAGCTCCAGTCGGCGTGTTTCCCAACAATGCACCCCCTTTTCCTTGCGGTAACTTAAGTAGAGTTCCGTTTCTTAGAGTCACTCCTTCTCTCCATCTTCAAAACCATGGCCATCACCAAAAGACAAGAGCCCCGGTTTCCAATGCTGGGGCGGGGGATGGTGGTGGGCAAACACAAGCCCCACCCTATCAGGCTCCTAGAGTCTCAGCGGCCAGGCCCTCTGTCCCTTCTCCGTTTGACCAGGGGATGGATGGCAGTGAGGGGTCTGTGTGGAGGGGGCCCGTGAGCCCTACCTGTCCATGGAGAGCTGGGCCACCAGGGTGACGTCCGTGCTGTCCGCCGCGGGCTCGTACTCGTAGTGCAGGAAGTACAGGTGGGTCCGGTGGACGGTGAAGCGCTCTCGCCGGAACTCGTAACACAGGTCGTCCTCGTCCAGCTCGGACAGCTGCTTCTGGAGCTGAGAGGTGAGGGGGGGCGGCTCACACACAAGGAAGAAAGCCCAAGGGGGGCCCAGAAGCTGCCCCTCGTGCCCCGCCCTCCCCTGACCCTGTCTCCACTGGACACTGTTGGTGGCCAAACACAGAAGGACGGGATCGCCGCTTTCAATTTCCTCTGCAATTTACTCCAATTTCAAAAAGGTGATGGTGAAGGGCAGCTCAGCCTCTGAGAAACGCGACCCCTCTGAGCTCAGAATGATGGTGGCAATCAGGGACAAACGAGTGACCGACCACAAACGCCCTATAAACAAACAAACAATCTATTCCTAGATGCCCCAGCACAACGTTTTCAGATAATGGCAGGAAAATGGTCACAGAAAAGAGTAACGGGCCGAACGGAGCAGCGCCTCTGTGCCGGCAGACGCCTCTCCCTCCCTGGAGCTGCAGATTTCGGTCTCTGCAGCAGGGAAGCCAAACGAACAAGAACTCCTTTCCTTTCCTTTCCCCCGAGTTTACTCAGAGTCTCAGGACCCAGTCTTTCTCTTCCTTTTCTTAAAAAAAATTATTTATTTTTAGAGAACGGGGAAGGGAAGGAGAGAGTGAGTGAAACTGCAATGTGTGGTGACCTCTCTCATGCCCCCTACTGGGGACCTGGCCTGCAACCCGGGCCTGTGCCCTGACTGGGAATTGAACTAACGACCCTTTGCTTTGCAGTACAGCGCTCAATCCGCTGAGCTACACCAGCCAAGGCTCCTTCTCTCCTTTCTAACTCTCTGAAAGTCTCAGTTCATGAAGCCGTGTGTCGAACCTCTCTGTCCAGCTCTACTCTGCTCCTTCCCGCCCAGCTAGTGAAAGAGCCAGCCGACCTGCTCACGGGGAGCTGAGGACTCAGCACCAGCCAGAGGCAGGTGCAGGCGCTCGGGTACCCAGACACCCGGGTCTGCGGGCCCAGGTGCCTCACATGCACCTGAGTCAGGTAAACCCCCCAATGACCCTGCCAGGCAGGGGTCACTCGGCCTGTGTCGTAGATAAAGAGTCACAGTGAAAAAGTAAAGGGCTCTGAGCGTGACAGAAACGAGACCAGCGGACGCGTGGCAGCAGAGCGCACGGACCGGGAAGAGGCAGGAAGAAGCTGGAGGGTGGAGAGACGTGTGAGGTCGGGGTTACGTGGGCGCACACGTTTGCGGGCACACAGTGCACTGCGCACAGAGAATGGACCAGTGTGTCACAAGCAGACTGCATGGCAAAGACCAACTTAAAAAATAATAATTTTGCCGAAAGTCACACAGCTGGTTTCGACAACATGTATGTTTTCTGCTGCATCAGCCTTACCCGTCACACAAGGGCAGTTGACTACAGATCAAAAGTCACGGGGCTGGGGATACTAACCTGGCTGAACGTGACAGAGCACTTTTCCAAGAAGATGTGTGTGTGTGTATAATATATATTTTTTAAATCTCCAAACCTATAGCGTAGTAATCAACAAGAAAATGCATTAACTCACTTCTGTAAAACCCTGTGTCACTGTGTCATTGCCTTGATAGATTAAACTCTGGCATTATCTACGCAGATGACCCCATTCACTGCTCCAAATCCCCCCCCCCCCACTCCGTGTCATGTGGCTTCCAGCATCACTTACTCCAGAGGCAGAGTCGGTTTCCCCAACACGTGAATCTGGGCTGGGCTTGTGACTTGGCTTTGGCCCATCCAATGGATGGAATGAATGGCGGAGAAGCAATGTTAGCAGGGCCTGGGAGGCCTGGTGGGGGACGCACGGTCATGCTTCCTGCCCCCACCACCGCTAGCAGGAGATGCAGCTCGAGCCAGCCAGATGGTGAGACACAGGGGGGCAGAGCACAGTCTCCCCACTGCCCCAGACAGGGGAGCGAGCCCCACCAGGGTCAGCTGAGCAGCCTCCATAAACACTCTGCACACACCGCCAAGGTCTGACGGGTTTGGAGCCATTGATTGCTGACAGGGTGTCACTGGTGTTTTGCGTGAAGTGATTTTATCACGGAAGCCTCCCCCACGTCAGAGGATGGGTCGCCTCCTGAGCCTCAGTCCACTGAATGCTCATCCTGTCTCTGGACAGCCATGTCCGGCTGCAAAGGCCCCCGGGATTCTCAGATGCTGCTGGGGAATCACTGTGACCCCGGGAGCCAGCAGACATTCCAAGCTCACACTTCAACTGTCGAAAAGGACGTAACCAGGGACACTCTTTAGCTTTTCAAGTTTGAGTCGATGTCCTTGCCTATTTGAGGGTTGCCACTCTCTATCAATGGCGTAAGACGAGGACACTGGAATTCTTATTCCATCTAAAATCCCACGAGCCGAGGGACCCATGCTGAGCTGCAGGGTCGAACTCAGGTCCCTGCAGACAAAGGCACCCTCTGACCCATCCCTCCTACAGACTCCGTACTTGCTCCAGGGATCCCCTCTCTGCCCCCAGAACTGGCCTTTCTGTCCATACCTCCGTGACGTCGCACGTCCTTCCTTCTGCCACACCCTCCCCCCCTCGCCCACTCTGACCTGCCTGGTGGGGCGGGCCCACTTCCTCTCTGTGCTCCAAGGGTGCTCCACTCCCCTGACGCACTTGTCAGCCCGCACTGGGATGCTCTCAGGGCAACCCCCCCCGGCAGGTCGTGACACTGTCCCACGGCCCCTGGTGCCGTGCCGAGTGCACGACAGGTGCTCAATATTCCTGTGTTGCTTGCACGAGAAATATTTGCCACACACAGGAGACTGTCATCGCTGAGGAGGTAAGGCCTGGCCTTCTAATTTTCCTTCTGTGTCCTTAATATTCTTTGCTGCAGCACTTGCTGTCCAGGGTCTGTGATGGCTGAACAGCTTTTGGACCGCAAACAAGCGCATATTGGACTATGGGTGCGCTCGGTGCACATGAGTCCCTGTCCTTCGAGCCTCCTGTGAGGCCTGTGTGGCCTCATCTGAGAGTTGAGAAAGAAGTTTCCAGATCCGAGGGTCACTCAGGGAGGTCCAACCTGTGTCTGACTCCCTCTGTCACCAGCTGTGTCTCCAGCAAAGACACTTGTTCAGCAGCTGTAGCTCAGGGGCTGGGGTTACTGGGTCTATCCCACTCCTGCCTCTATGGCCTTGGTCAAGTAGGAGAGTTATTACTAAGCCATCTGAGCTTCACCTTCCTCATCTGTAAAATGGGAATCATAACAGTAACTGCCCCAGGGGATTGTGGGAAGATCCTGGAGATTCTTCATACAGAGCATAGACATCGCCTATTATCAGGGTTGTCATTCTCACAGTTTGGAAAGGGAGACACCTGGGCCCCTGAAGACACCTTGGTGTCCACACCATCACCTGGAGGAGATGGTAAGGGTCTGGAGGGTGGGGCGGCAGGGGCTGGGTGAGCCCGGCAGCCCCTCTGTTTCATGAGTGTCAGAAACAGTCCCCACGCCTTTCTCCTGGAGGAACCCGAGTACGCCTGGAACCCATAATGCGACCTCCTCTCTCACCCACACTGCAGAAGGACACAGGCAATCATGCCCCTCTCAAAGAAGAAACACCTGCCAAGTTCTTTGCCAAAGCCAGCTTGTTTTATTTTGGGTGGTGTTTTGGGGTTGACAGGCGTGTCTGGCTTCCAGGTGAACGAAGAGAGGACGGGGAAGGTGTGAGGATGTGTGTGGATGGGCAGGGCCAGGCTCATGTGCTCAGCTGTGATGAGGACTCACAGATGACATCATCATATGAGGAAGCGAGTCCGCGACCAGAACACGAGGAACGCAGGTGGCGTGGGGGTTCTCCTTCCCTCCCTATGTACACAGCACGCCCCCTGGAGCCAGGGGGACGGCATTCCAAGGTGAATGGCTCCAAGACCATTTTCTAAAAAGCAGCCATAAGGTGGACCCTAAAGGCAGGAGCTATGTCCTGTTCTCCTCCGACTCCCCCGAACCCAGGACACCCAGAGCGTCTTGTGTGCGCAACAAACCTGCACCAGATGCACTCGTGGCCACCGCATGGTAAAAAAAAAAGGCACAATGACCAATGGAAAGTGTTCTCGGAACCTAAGGTACGGGGTGGGCGGGGGAAGTCTATCAACAATCCTATGGGCTAAGTAGTCTGCGTCTATGAACTTCAGGGTAGCATTGATGTGATTTGGTGGCACCTCCATCCCAAGGTCACCTGTGGCCACCCCCGTGCTTAAGGGGCAGGATCTAGAGGATGCTGCTGTCCACCCAGCACACTGGCTATTGTGGAAAGCACAGCAGGTGTGAAGTCAGACACACAGCGTCAGAATCTGTAGGACTCTGGACCCCCCCGCATGCCTTCCTCCAGCTTTAATGTGTTTATTATCAACATGGTGAACTTCACCTTCACTTAGCTAATAGGGACTACGAGCCTACTACGCACCAGGAGCAGTGCCACACATTTTCAGGTACACTGCTTTATTAGTTTAACCCTTCGGCCCACATCTGTTTTACGATGGAGGAAACTGAGGCTTGGAAGGTTTCAGTAATCTGCCCATTATGCCGCTGGAGAGCAGCAGTCTGGTTTGAGAATCCAGTCTCCCCAAAGCATGGACATTTTCCAACACAAGGGATTCTCTCTGGGGGATGCATGTGGGGGCCAGACGAGCTGGTGGGAGATACAAAGCAGGCTGTACAAATGCATGTGCAGAATCTTCCCAATACAGCACACAGACAACTGAAAAACAAAACACCCCATAGAAAACAGACCGAAGGGAACGAGTTACAGCATTAACAAACCTCTCCTGAGTGGTGGATTCACAGATGAGTTTTACTGGCGTCTTTCTACTTTTCTGCAATTTCCCTTCACACGCTACATGAACAAATGCATGTAAAAGTGCTTTGCAAACTGTAGAATGCTGCACACACCTAAGCAATGTGATTACGATGAAATTATGGACCTTTCCAAATTGTAACCGAGGGCTGCTGGCTGCTGACTCTGTGGCTGATGTTATCACAGGGGGAAGACCGAGCAGCTCAAGAACTGCCTCCTTTCCCCCCATGGTCCTAGTGGTTTCTCCAGGGAGAGGCTGAGCTGCAGTGGGGGCTTTCACTAACAGACCCTACCGGTTCTGCACCCACACTCCTGCCGGCCCGGCCGAGGGGGAGGCAGGAGACTCCTCACAAGCCGGTCACGGAAACAAAAGACAGATTCTCCTGAGATAAAATGCATTTGCTAAATTGCTTCTTTGGGCAGCCAGCTGAGGCAAAGGGAGATTTGGGCTCCAGGGAGGACAGCCCTTTAGGCGGTTTGCATTTATTTCTTCCCATCCTTAAGGACGGTGGCCTGGATTGACTTTTGAGCTGCCAGAACTCGTGGTTCAGGATTCAGAGGGGGTTGGAAGCATGTCCCTGGGCTTTGGCTGAACAGACTTCTGTTCAAAGTCAGGAGAAACCGCAAAGAGAGATTATGGGGATAACCGGACACTGAGACCAATCTTTCTGACACTCATCTGCTGTGTGACCTTGAGCAAGCCACTTTTGCCACCCCACAACAAGACGGGGGGTTTGGACTTCACAAAACGACTCTCGAGGATCATGCGCTCCCCAGGCCAGGTACTGTGCTGGCAACTTTGCGGGCACATTCTCATTTAATACTCACACTGACTCCGTGGGCTGGGGACCCCTGTCAGTCCTGTCTTCTACATGAAGACATTAGCCACTGGCTCAAGGTCGCAGGATCAGCGAACCGAGCAGCTGAGGTATTTGCTCCACATGTATGCCCCCCAAGTTTTTGTAGGTAATCAAGTTACCAGTGCCCCGCTGATCTCTGAGGCTTTCCAAGTTCTAATGTAGATGGTTCTGTGACTGTGGCGGACTGACTGCGTGAGGACCCCTCAAGGGCAGAGACCTGCTGCGCTCACCAGTATTCACGTTCTCCTCTCTTCCCAGGGCACTGCCAGGCTGAGTTTTTGGGGAACCGTGTGGCCAAACCCTGGCTGGCAGAATGTGGGCAGATTCCGGCTGCCGCAGGCTCCGCATCCAAGGCTGTCTCATGCACAGTTCTCACGGTCAGCAGGAGTCCAAGGCTCCTTGCAAGGTGGAGCCGGAAGATGGATAGAGCCTGGGATGCTGGAGAAAAGCCACCTGCTGAGCCCATTTTATAATTGCTCCTGTCACCTGAACTCGAACACCCACGTGGGCTCTTCTGGACAGCAAGGGATGGAGGGCAGGTGCGATGGACCAAGTAAGGGGGTCCCTCTGAAGCCACCACTTCCTGGGACACCGCCCCTTCTCATGCCTCCAAATGGTGGACGAAGCATCGCGTGGGTAAAACAACACTCAGAGACGTTGCTCTCTACGTTCAGTGGGCTTGCGCTTCTCAGTGGCCTTAACATCATTGCTTCGTTGGCTCTTCCCTGTGCCTGTATGAGATGGGGGGGGGGCGGCCTTGTCGCCCCCGGCTGATGAACAAGTTGGCGGGGGCACCAGGGATTTGCTCAGAGAGACGGGCTCTAACTCACGTCTCCTGAAACCTAGTTTGGGGCTTCTCTCCTGTGGTTTCCATGACGCCATTAAGTTTTATTAAGCCACACAGGTAGAGAAAGATTACAAGCTCGCGGGCTGCCTGCTGTGTGTATTAATCAACCAAGTTACGGGAACTGTAAACATTTTTTACCGGGGGCCACGTTTATGCCTGAGGAGAGGCGTGGGCTTAGGCGAAGACTAAGGGAGGCATTCGCCCGGCTCCGACCTGGGCTCTGAGGAAATAAAGGAGCACAAGGCCTGGGCTCCGACCCGGGGATCAGTGTTGACCGTACCTCACACACAGTTAATAGGCCCCTATGCTATCCCAAGCCCCGTGCTAAGAATGGGGTAGGAACCCCGGTTTCTGTACTTAAATTGTTCACATAGCCTGGGTGGGGAACAAGGGAAGCCTGTTAGCAATTACAATACAGGACAAAGCAAACTTAATTTGGGGACATGTGCTAAGTGCCACACGGATCCAGGCTCCCGCCCTGTCACACCTCACTTGGTCCTCATTAAGCCTACTGGGCGGACTAATTATGATTCCCATTTTACAGGTGGGAAAACCGAGCCTTATGGAGCAAAGCAAACGGCCTGAAATTTCACGACCTAAAATCTCAGCTCCAGTGTTGCTAAGATTTTACCCCAGGCAGTCTTGCTCCAGGGCTGCCCCTGCACGAGGAGCCGGTTGGCGGAGGAAGACGCGGCCAGAAGGAAAAGAGGGCAGGTTGCTGCCATAAAGGCCCGGGAGGGAGCACCCGGTACATTGGAGATGACAGCAGAGCCTGGGGGCGGGGAACGGGAGGTGAGCGAGTTGGAGTTGGAACACAGCAGCCAGGCCAGCAGCGTGCCCGGGTGCAGACGCATCCACTGAGTGTCTGGATCCTGAAGCTCCTTCCTGCACCCCACCCCCGGCCCGCCCACCTCCCAGGCAAACACTGGGGTCCTCAGGCTCTAGGATTAAGTGTGCCTGGGGAAGGTCACCGGAGGCCACCCTTGGGCTGGCCCAGGGCTCTGGGCACTGTCCGCCAGGGGACTGATGCCCACGGCAGGATGAAAGAGCCGGGGACATGTGGCTCGCACGTGAAAGCAATAATACACTCTGGTTTTTCTCTGGGGCGTCTCTGGGACACAGCTGTTTCCACTGGGCCATCTGCTTCCTGGCACGGCCACGCACAGTGGCGCTGGAGTGTGGGCGGAACCTGTTTATTACATGTGTCTTATTTTTAACTTCTAATTGAGCGGTGGCGGTGCCGTTGTCTTTTCTCCTGATGGGTTTCGAGCCAGGGAACGGGGCCCTGCAGGTATCTGGCCTCCCTTGTCGCTGAGGGACCTGTGCTCAGAAGCCCCCTTCTCAGAGGTGACGTGGAGATCTCAGAGCCTCTGGAAGGAAGGGATCCAGGATAAGCTCGGGGCTGCTGTGCTGCCTACGGCCCGGGCTTATTTATGACCATTTTATAGGGGAAAAACTGAGGCTCACAGAAGGTGAAGGTTATGTGCAATGTCAAAGATCTAGTCCTGGGGCCAGGTTGTCTGATTTCCAGTATAGGGAACTTTCTAGCACACCACAAATGCTTCCAGAAGAAGACTTGTAGCCCTGACGGGCGGGGCTGAGTAGGTTGGCCATTGCCCGCAAAGTGAAAGGCCACGGGTTCAATTCCCAGTCAGGGCACAGGTCTGGGTTGTGGGCCGGTTCCTGGTTAACGGCATGCGAGAAGCTACCAATTAATGTCTCTGTCACACATTGATGTTTCTCTCCCTCTCTTTCTCCTTCCCATGCCCTTTCTCTAAAAATAAATAAATAAAATCTTAAAGAAAAAAAGAAAAGAACTTGTAATACGTAATTCATTTGTTTAACAAAATTTGCTGAGCAGGTACCAGCTGCCAGGCAGTCTTCAAGAGGAATAAAAACATACCGATGAATAAAGCAGATAAAAATCCACATAGTCACCGCGATTCCATTCACGCAGGGGGAGACGTGAACAACAAAACAAATCAGTCAAGACCATGATAGACAGACTGGTGACCAGTGCTAAGGAGGGAAATAAAGACGTCCCAGGAGCTTGCGGGTGCTGGGGTGGAGGGAGCAGGTATTTTAGATCAATTTTAGATCAAGGAATGTTCTGGGGAAGAAAAAAAGAAAGAGAAAGCTCTATGTCTCCAGACAGGTCTGTTGACTTATTCCATATAAATGTGATCATTCATTGGTGTCCAATTGTTTGTTTCACTCTTTTCTTTTTGCACTTTTTGGATGTTTGCCATTTCATAATTGAACTTCTAACGTGAGAGTGGCTAATTCTTTCACCCTTGGTCTTTCAGACTTCCATACCATTGGGTTCTCTTTTTTTCTGGCTGCCGGGGGAAGGATGAATGGGGAGGGGAGTGCAGACAGGGCCATTCTGGAGCTGATGAAGTGGAAATGACAGCTGTCAGAAAGGAATCTGCAGAATAAGCAGCAAAGAGGCCGAGGTAGGTTCCTGCCAGGATAAACAGCATCTTTCCTGCTCTGGCCAATCCCTACCTGCCCACTCCCCTGCCCCCGCCTAGCCTTCTCCGTGCAACCTTAGTCATCATCGGAAATTGTAAATGGAGTTTAGTATAATTGGGTGACTAAAGGAAGGGCATGTACTGTAGCAAGATTTCCACCAAAATTGGTTAACGGTTTTGCATTTAAAAAGGTGAGCTTCCTCTATACCTGGAGAACTGCCCTAGGCGGGGCAAGGCATTCTTGATGATGAAGCATCACTCTACAAATAGGGTAGGGAGACTTGCGTGTTTAGAAAGCGCAGTGTATGGAAACATGGTACCCTATATGCCACCTGTCGGGGATGATAGGGGGTGTCCTTATTTTGCTGCAGAGGATAGGATTCAGATTAATGGATCCTTACAGAAGGGAAGACTTCAGCTGAACACGGGGAAGAATGGCTTAGCATCTGGCGCTTTGCAGCAGTGGAGTAAGCTGCTGGAGGTGGTGAGCTCCCAGTCTTTGGGAGGATTCCAGCAGAAGCCAGATGCAAGCCTGTTAAGGGTGTGTAGAAGGATTTTTGCATGGATTAGGGGGTGGAGAGTATCTGTGATTATCCAACTGTGTTCCATGGAGTCCTGGGGTTTCTTGGATACGTGTTGGGGGCTCGGCTGACGAGGAAAAGGGAGGGAAACGCTATGGGATAGAATTCTAGCCTCCGAGCCTATTCGGTCTGATAATAACTGACGCGTCTCGGATGCCTACTGTGTCAGACTTCCGGGTTCTGGGGAGACAGGCCTGGATGCGCTGTGGTGGGCGGAGTGGCTGTGTCCCCTCAGCTCCTGTCCCTCTGCACCACTGTGGGGGGGCTGATCTCTTCCAATCCAAACTCTACAGCTCCCAGCTCCACATGGAAGATCGAGTCCCCCGACTTCCTGAATTGGTTTATTCCTTTGTCAGCAAGGCCGCCTATGGCCTCTCCTTCCTACCTCGAACAGGTGGGAAGCCTTTCTGGGACTTAATGACCCAGAGCCACGGTGACAGCCCTTGTAGGCTTTAGAGACGGAGTTCTAAGAGACTCTGTGGGTTCCTCTCTCTGCCAGGCCTTCCTAGAAGAAGGGTTAGTAAAACCTGAAATCCACCTGGGGAACAACAGACTGTCATCGGGTAGGTTGGGCACTGTGGTTTGTAGGGAAAAAAACACCCCCAAAACAAAAACAACAAAACCCCCCACAAAACAATGCACATGGGGTTCCTGGGCCGAGTCCTTTGTCGGTGATTTAGCTAAATGATCTAGGAAACACTATGACAAAGTCATCCCTGTCCCCGTTCATCAGGCGGTAAACCCGAAGCCAGAGCAGTCGCCGGACTTCTCTGGAGTCGTGGAACTGTCACAACGGGCCATCTGGGATGACTAGGGTGCTCAGTCTCACTGCGGTCATTGCTCTGCCTTGGAGAACTTGCAACAGCGCGAACACCAAGCTGGTGTAGCCCACTGCGTTCTTGTGTTGCCTGCACCCGAATCGGAATGTGCCTGTCCATCTCTGCTCTCCACTGCCTGGGCTGCACCCCCTCCCCCTCAGTCCACTTTCCATACCTCCCACTCATTATTCACCCTTCAAATCTCACCTCCTCCAGGAAGCCTTCCCTGATCACCTTCTTTCCTAGTGAGCGCTCAATGCCCTTCTCGTGTGCTCTCAAAGCACCATTGTCATCTGGGCTCCTCATGTGGGGTAACACCCCCCCAGGTGTCTGCCTCCCTCATAGATGAGCACTGTGAAAGCCAGGCTTGGACCCGCCTTGCCCCCTGGACCCCCAGCCCCGAGGCTGGCAATTGTCTGAATGACTCCATGTCAGGTGGCTGAACGAGCCCTGACTCGTAGTGCCCCTGGAGCCCTTGTTCTCTGGGCTCCGCGGTCCAATGAAGAGGTTCCGACTTCATTCCTTCGAGACTACTGCCATCTGCGCACTTGTCAGGGCGCTAACGACCTCTTCCCACGGAGCGGGGAGCATCCGGCTTTGGGCCAGATCCAAGATCTTGCCCTTTTCTTCTGGTCGTGTTTGCAGATAACACTTGAGGCTGCAGAGGACCAGGAGGTGGACTCCCTGCAGAGGCATGGCCCCAGGGGTGCGATGCTGCAGGCCCCTCCGTGTCCCGGCCCTGCCACCACGGCCGGCTCGCCGGGCTGGCTGGAGGAGGAGCCCGGCTGGAGCAGGGCACGGACGCCTGCTGTCTCCATTCCTCGGTGCCAGTTGCCCCTCTTCCCCTGTCCTCAGTGGCTGAAAAACAAGCCATCTGTTCTCTCCATCCCCACGGCTGCTGGCCGAGGTCACATCCCCATCGTCACCTTCTTGCGTGGGACGCGGCAACCGTCTCTACGTGGTCTCCCTGCTTCCAGTCTCCGTCATCTGTTCTCTACAGGACCGATTTTTCCCACACGTAAATCCGACCAAGATCAAAGCCGTTCGGTGGAGTCTAAACTCCTGAGAACAGCCGAGCTTTTTCCGATCAGTTCATGCTCTGCCCATCTCCCAGCACGCCTAGGCCCTAGCAAACAGACGCCCCGCGTGTTCTCTTTGAACTCTCCACTTCTTTACTTTAATCCTCACCTGAGGAGGCATTTATCAATTTTTAGAGAGTATGCGGGAGAGAGAGAAACACAGTGCGGGTGAGAAACGCCGATCAGCTGCCTCCTGCGTCCCAGCCCAGGCGTGTGTCCCGAAGGGGGATCCAACCCGCAGCACTTGGGGCACACGATGATGCTCCAAACCACTGAGCCTGCGGCCAGAGCCGACCTTGTAGTTCTTCATCTGCTCTGCCTCCACCTGGTGGGTCATCCTTTTCTCTGCCGTATTCGATCCACTCGATAAATATTTATTAAGTGGTGAGTCTGTGCTTGTTTCCACTCTGGAGGGCACCTCGGAGGCGAACAGTACAGGCAAAATCTCTAATCCAATGGTTTTTTATTTGGGGGAGAAACTAGGAAACGGTTGTGGACGGTGCGATCTACTCTGACGAAAGGAGAAGAGGGCACGCCACAGAGAGGGACGGAGGGTTCCTGGAGGCTGAGGAGGGTCAGGGAAAGTTCCTGAAGGTGCGGCACCTGAGATGTTTACACACCTCAGGGCAGGGTGGCCCAGGCAGGGGAAAGCAAGCACAGAGGCCCTGTGGGGGCGGCAGTGAGCGGATGTAGAAGGAGCAGCAAAGGTGGTGGTGAGCGTGGCTTTTCCCTCGACAAGGGCAAGAGTGTTTGGGAGGACAGCTGGGGTGAGTGCTCAGAGAAGGCCGCTCTCTGGTTCATGGTCGCCCCTGAACCTGGACAGACTGCCCTCCAGGCACCTCTGACACTCGGTGCATGTACAGGGACTGGGCTGTTCTCTAATCTCAACCCCAGTGCCCTGCATGGTGCCTGGCAAGGGGCCAGCATTCATGTGTGTTTAAGGAGCAAACAAACGCAGTCATGGATTCTTCGGAGGACCACGGGGGGCTCTTCTTCCACTACCACCCCAAAACCCCCGGGGGGTGGGTAGATGGTAGGAAAAGCTGGTGAGTCATGTATAAAAGGAGTCCTGCTTCCTAAGACACTGAAAGAGACCAGGGGAAGCCCTTGATGTGAGGAGTAACCGATAGCTTCATCCTATAAGGCTTTTTTTAGGAGCCTTTTCCGTGGAGGGAAAAAAAGAGAGAGAGGTAGAAGAACAGTTTTTATTCAGCGTCTGGAACAAACTGCTAAATGGGCACTCAGATGCTGATGATGATGACAAATACTGACCTGAGTAAAGAGAACCGAAGAAAAAACCAAAAGAACACAATATTTGTCGAAACCTCTAAGTGCTTCCCAGCATCTGAGGCAGAGTTCAAGTGCTTAATGGCTTTCTTTCCGCTATTGCCAGTGGTGCAAAAGGGCAGACACTGAGAAAGGCATCCAGGGTGATGCAGGGAAAAAAAGCCGGAGCTAAAGGCGACTCCACTGTGGCTTGGGGCTGAATGACAGAGAGCAGGGGCGGCCTTGTGACCAGGGCCCGGTGGGTGCGTGCCTGCAGACCTCCCACAGACGCCTTCCTCTGCCATTTGGGAGCCTGAAAGGTTTCTCATGACGTCCAAGATCAGAATATGAGCAATAACAATAACGGTAATACAACAAAATCCTGACTCTTTAACCTGGCTCACAACATCCTTTCAATTTGCCCTCCTGCTGCTCCACTCCTCCTACTGCCCTCCGTCAGTCCCCACAGCCCCTGGGCACACAGACATCATCCTCCAGCTCCTCACAGCAAACCTGCTCTGCCCCAGGGCCTTTGCACCTGCAAGTAGTACTCCCCCAAGAAGTACTTCCTTTGCTCCCTCTAGCCTTATTGAGATATATAATCAACACACAAAGAAGCATACACAGTGAGCTTTATTCTCACCGAACAACCCTACTTCCCCTCTCCGCATCCCCCACAACCACCACCCTACCGTCTACTACTCTGTGCTTCACTATTTCAGATGCCTCGTATTTGAGTGATCATGCAGGAGTGTCATTCTGTGACAGACAGGTCACTTGGCGTCATGTCTTCCAGGTCCATCCATGTCATCACAGTGGTAAGACCTTCTCCCTACCCCTTAAAAAGGCTGAATAATATTCCACTGTGTATAAACCACACTGTCTTCAGTCATTTGTCTGTCTGTGGACACTTAGGATGCTTGCCCCTCTGGGCTACTGTGGACGGTGCCGCAGTGATCACGGGGTGCAGGTACCACGCCCAGACTCTCTCTGGGACTCCTCTGGGCACACTCCCAGGAGTGGAACTGCTGGATCATAAGGCCGTTCTTTTTAATTTTTTGAGGAAGCTCCGTAGTTTTCCACAGTGGCTGCACCAGCTGACTGCCTACCAACAGTGTGCCAGGCTCCAGTCTCTCCTTGCCAACTCTTGTTACCTTTTGTTTTTGATAAAAGCCATTCTGAAAGGCGTGAGGTGATATCTCACTGTGGCTCTGATTTGTATCTCCCGATCCCTTGCCTTCTAAAACTGGCTTTCTCATATTGTATTCAGGTCTTAGAAGAAATGTCACCTCCTCAGAGAAGTCCTTCCAGACCCCCCAAACCAATACAGCTGCCCTTCTGCTTTCTACTTTATCACTATGTAGCACTTGCCACTGGCTGATAATTTCTCCTGCTAGTTTGGGGACTGATAGTTTCCCCTTAAAATATAAGCAGCGGGACAACAGGGACCATCATCCTTTTTTACTGACAAATACTCAGTGCTCGGAATAAGAAAACCCTGAGCAAATGTTTGTTGACTGACTACATGAACCAATGACTTCTGTTTCTAATACTAAGGATCAAGGAAAGGGTAGGAAACAAATATTTATCAAGCATCTAACACATGACAGACACTGATCTGGATGCTTTACATTCAATTTCTTACTTAGTCTCACAGCTTCCAGGTAACAAGTTTTTCATCCCTGTTTGACAGTTGAGGAAACCGAAGAACAGAGAGGTTGAGAAACTTGCCTGAGGTCACACAGGTGGTAACTGGAAGGGATGAAAGCCCAACCCGGGCAACCCTGGCCCCTACGTTCCCTGCTGTTTCTGCTACAATGTGTTGCTGCCTCCCTGCATCCTGCTCCTCAGAACTTCAAATCAGTCTCAGCTTCACTCCTTGCTTGCTGTGTGACCATGAACCTGTTCAACCTCTCTGTGCCTAAATTTCTCCAGCTCTAATTGAAAAGGAAGAAGGGGTTTCTATGAGTGCCCGAGACGTGACATAGGAAAACGGTTATAAATGATGAAGAAATAAGAAAACATGGATGTTAGCTATGCCTGTGACCACTTACCTAACACTCTTTCTGCACCCACGCTAACCCCTAAAGAAATCGGTTTCCTGTGAAAATCTTTGGGGTCACCTCCCACGCTGACGACACTGAATCCTGGGTCTCCCGTGGGGCTGCCGTGTCCACAGAGACCCGAGAGCTTCCTGCCTGTGGGGAGGCCCTCCCTCTATTGACTCCGTAGTGCTTTTGCTCAGTCTGATTCCTCTGCCTGGAAACTCACGTCCGACTGCGCCTAGTCTGGGCCAAGTGCTGCTCCCTCTGCGTCTGCCGTGGTGAGCAAGGTGGGGACCCACTTACGTGCCTGACTGCCCCCCAGATGGCGGACTCCCAGGGCAGAGATGGCACTCGCTCATCTCGGGCATGCCCAGGGCTGGGCATGGAGCCCAGCACACAGCAGGCCCTCGGTCGACCCACAGAGAGGCCACGCCTGCACTGCGGAGCCCCGTGAGCCACTTACGTTCTCACTGTTGACGTCAGCTTCGCTGGGGCAGCCAAACAGTTCCCGCCGCAGGAGGTTCCCGTCGTACTCCAGGAAGGTCAGGTAGAGGTTGCGGAAGAACTCCACATGCTTGTTCTTCACCCGCAGCTTCTTGGGGGAGTTCCAGTGAATGACCTGGCAGGGCATAAGGAGACCGTCAAGCTGGGAGGACCTCGTGCTTGTGGGAGCCACAGCGGGGCACCGGGCTTGCCATTTATTCATTCACTCATTCATTCGCTCACTCAGTTACTCATTCATTCATTGATTCACACATTCATTCACTTAGTCGCTCCCTCCCTCCTTCATTCATTCAACATTTATGGTAGACTGGTTTAAGAGCAAGGGCATAGATTGCTTGGGTTCAACTGCCGGCTCTGCTGCAGGGAGTCATTTAATCTTGGACAAGTTATGTTACTTAATCTCTTTGTGCCTCAGCTTCCCCATCTGTGACACGGGAATTAGTGACAGCTCCTGCGTGTGTGTCACTGTACACATTTTCACCTCTCAGCCCCAAACCTGCTCTGTGATGCTGGAGCTGGGACTCCGCAAACCCTTTCCTGCTTTGCCACCTGCTCCCTGTTGGGTGCCGCTGCCCACAGGGGCCATGGGAGGGAGACTGCGGTCTGGAGGAAGAAGAAAGAACTCGCTCCTTCCTGCTGCTCCCTGCTCCTGCGACTGTCACCCTGCCACCCTTCTTCACAGCAGCAGCAGCAACTCCTTCCTTTAGCAGCGGCTAACACCACTTGTGCAGCTTCCCCAACACTCAGAACCAGCCACACAGCCTCTGCCCAGGGTTGCTGCACTGGCCGTTGCCTGCCGACTCCACCCCGGGTCTGGGGTCCAGCCCTGCGGCACGAAAATGATGCAGAAGTAAAAGAAGTAATTGCCACTTCTGTTCCTCCCCTTCCAGGGGTGGTAACTGTTCCCTGCAATTTTCTATTTTTGCTTTTTTTTGTTACCAAGTGAACACTTTGTATCTAGTTATTATTTTTAAAGATTCCCTACTCAAATAATTGGTAGGGTTTCTGCCTCCGGCCAGGACTAACATACACACTGTCTTGCAGAGCTGCCGTGAAAACCAGCTCTATGCCATGTGAACTGTGTAAGCAGTGCCTGGCATAGGGTGGGGGCTCAGCCAGGGCTGGGTCTGACCGTGAAGTGCCCACAGTGGACCCGCTGGGGGATGTCCAGAGGCTCTTGGCGGCAGTGCCTGCCCCCGGCCTGCTCATGGTCGGCGGGGAGGACAAGTCCACAAACAGGGAACAGGATGTGATGTTGGAGGGAGGCTCTGGGAGAAATGGCAGTTGTGCTCGGAGAAGCGTCATGGAGACACCTGTGCTGGGCCTGGAGGAGGAGTGGGAATTTCCCGGGAAGTGGGGATGGTGGTGACGTAACCCAGGCAGAGGGGAGACGCATGGGACCGTGTGGCTCCTTAGGAACATGGGAAGCCACTTGCTGTGCAGCTGGAGCAGGGGCGTGAGTGGGGCGAGGTCCTGGCTCTGAGGGACTACGCTCAGATTGCACCCACAGATGCACCAGTGCGGGGGAAGTGCCTGGCTCGGGTTTTAAGAAGATCGCTCTGACTGTGACGGAGAGGACGTGAATGGCAGGGTGGGCGAGCCAAGGTGGGGCCATTTGGTGCCATTTCCCCGGGCACCGCTCGTCCCCGCCGCCGGGAGGCTCGGCTGTCGGTGGAACACTTCTCATGGGTTTTGCACGCCTTGTCTTTAAAATCCTGATGACCCTGATGAGCAATCGCAAAGAATAAGCCGTGGAGAGGCAACTCGCCCAGGACTGCAAAGCTGGTAAGTGCTGGGATTCCAGCGTGAGTTTGAATACATCTGGTCCTAAAGCCCCTGTTCTCTCACCACCACGGAGGGCGGGTTTTAAAACCCTCCCTTTTCATGTTTCGTCACATTCCGGAGGAAACAAAATAACTCTCACCTTTCACTCTCTACCCTCCAATGTCGTTGTTGTCCCCTCCCATGGCGGTGACACTGAGCGAAGGGACAGGTGTCCAGACCTCAGTGGCTTCCCGGCCACGTGCTGTCTGTCTGTGACAGTCTGCAGTAGGGCACAGGGCCTGCCACCCAGAGCGGGGTCTGGAGGCCCGTCTCGCTCTGCCCCCTCTCTGGGGACCCCATGGGTGCACAGTGGTGACAGTCCTGGAAGCCGGCTGGATAAATGCTGTGCAACCATTTCCCTCTGTCGAGGTGCAGTGAACATATGGGCCTCCACTTGGCCCCAGTCACACCCCTGCCCTGCTACCCCAGTAACGGTGTAACAGCAGAGCAAGAACTCGGGACGGCAGACCAGCCTGGGTTCAAATCTCAGTTACGCTCCTAGCTGTGTGTCCTTTCTTGGGACCTCAGTTTCCTCGTGTACAGAGTGGGGATCGGTCACCCCAACTTTGCAATGTAGTTAGGAGGGTACAACAAATGCCTAGCATAGTGCCTGCCTGCCAGGGTGGCCCCATGTACATGGGGTCTGTTCTCCCCTCAAAGTCAGGGCCCCCAGCCTGTACTCTCAATGTTCTCCCCCCCTTCCCTTCCGGGAGGTGGCTGCAGCAATGAGTAAGGAAGCCAGGGGGCATTTAGCCTCCAGGAGCGAGCAGAAAGGGCCAGCAGGTCCTCCCTGGAACGGGGTCACCTGGGGGTGGCTTGCATTTCAGGGAAGAAGGAGCACGAACCACAAGGCCTTCTGAGGGGTCTGAGAGAGAAGGACAGAGAAGACGCTCCTCTAAAAATACGCCCACGCAGACACGAGAGGGGCCTGGGCCCTGCCTTAACATAACAGCACGCGAGCTGATGCCACTCACGCCCCGTGGGGATGGCGTCTCTGCCGAGAAAGAGTCTGGCACTTGCCGAGTGCTCAGCCAGCAGGAAGGCCGAGGGCGTGCATCTGACTCAGGAAATTTGGGCTCCCTCCGCATGGAGACACTGTAAGTGAAAATAAGGGCTGGCCGCTGGGTCAACCATCTCAACTTCCTGCACAAATCGGCTAGGCTCTCTGCAGAGACTGGGTCATTAATGCCTCCAAAGAAGCCCATTTGAGTCCCATGGTTTGCTTCCATTTATTTATTTTGGAAATCATACTTGACTTGCCCGCATCTCCCAGCTGGTAAGCTGCGGAGCTGAGACACGAAGCCGGCTCTAAACCCGAGGCTCCCAGCCAAGTTCTGACCCACTGTCACGGGCTGTGTCATGGGACTGATGCTTCACAGGTGAGAAGAGTGGGGCTTACAGAGGTGGCCCACCCAAGATCACATGTCAGGTCAGGGCTAGGACGGGGACCCTGCTCTCCTCGTGGCCCCACCCCCGGCAGGCCTCCCCTATCCCTTCACTCCTCATTCTGTTCTGTGTCTGCTGGGTCTGGGGTATCGCCCACAGACAAACACTGGTGTTGGAGGAAAAGCAGCAAGAATGGAAGGAAGGAAGAGCGAGAAGACGGTGGGGTCACTGGCAGGCCAAGGGGGTTTTGTGAAATTATTTGTGACCCAGCTGCTTTGAGCAGGCGAGCCCTCTCAAAGATTATAAATATATATTGATTTACCTTTTTCAATTATCAGAATGCAGAATATGACATCCCCCTGTTCCAGTCTTGAGGGAGGTAGACAGTAAGTGTTGTTTATTTAGTGCTCATTATATGCTAGACATTAGGCCAGGGTTGTCGTTGGTGGTGGTGGTGTGCATGCGCGTGTGTGCGCGTGTGCGCGCGCGTCTGTGTTCACATTCAATCCTCAAACAATCCGGTACAAGGCTGTTTCTATTACTACCCCTTTTACAGGTGGTCGTCCTGAGGCTCAGAGCAGCACAGGGTCACTCGGCTAGTAAGCAGCCAATTCTGATAGAAAATCAGGTCTGTCTTGCTCCCGAATCCTTCCTTTTCTACCCCATCATTTATTAATTCTTCCAACAAATATTAAAATGAGCACTGAGAGGGGCTATGACCATGGAGAGGAACCCACAGATCACTGAAGAACTATCCATGGGAAGTTACGAGCACGGCACATGCTCTGGAGGAGATGTGGGGAGAGGTTGTAACTGACCGTCTCTGGACTGGGCCAGTCCCAAGTACAATGCGGCCCAGGCTGAGGGGCGGCGTCTTGCCCAGAGCCACACAGCAGAGAGAGTAGCGGTGCCCAGCTTCGGTCTCCCAGGCCCTGCCCCTCCCACTGAGCCTCCTGCCTGTCTCAGGAAATCTGACTCAGAACAACCACTGCTGATTGTTTTGACCAGGGCTTGTCTGATGACTGAGAAACATCATTTCCTGGCTCCCCAAGAGACAGGATCACCCAAGCTTGCCGACTTGGGGGCAGCAAGCTGGTGGTGGAGATGACATTTATTGACAAGCTTTCACACATGAGGTGGAACGACAGGGCAGACTGTGCCCAACGTAGCGTTTTGCAAGGAGCTGGTAAATACAAGGTTCCCAAATTCGCGGTGAAAACCTGTCATAACTTATTTCACTTGCTGAGGCATGTTAGTCGAATAATAATAATTATTATTATTAGCAGCTAACCATATTGGATGCTTGCTATGTGCCAAGCTCTGAACACATCACTTGACATAGCTCATCAATTCTTTATTCAACACTATAAGTGACAGTCTCATTATGCCATCTTACAGGTGAGGAAGGTTCAGCAAACTTTCCTAAGCTTCACAGCTAGAAGGTGGAGTAGTAGGAATTTGAACCCAAGGAGCTAGAAATCAGGAATCTGTTCCTCTTCTTTCTCCCATGTCTCTAATCATTAAATGGCTCTGTTTATAACAATGAACCTGAAATTCACAGAAGATTACAGGATCAGAAATAAAACCTACTTTTCCCTGCTAAACATAGAAACCCCATGTTTCGCTGGCATACTGACTGCTGCAGGTGATTTAGGACTTTCCAGAGACACAAGCTGAACCCACGGCTCGGCAGCAAGCAGACAGAGAGGCATCCAGGCTGCGTGCCAGGGGTGCTACAGAAGCTGCCAGGCATTAGGGCCTTGCAGGTGTGATCTAATTGGATCCGAAGTATCCGTGAAGGCCGAGTGTGTGTGCAGAGTTGGAGGCAGTCTGCAGCGAGCCAGAGAAATGGATGGAAATTGATTACTATTCAGGAAACTTAAACATCATCTGGGAAGACAGGGGAAGTCAACAAGATTAAAGGAGAAACGAGAGACTCCTCCACCCGTCAAGGGCACAGGAAAAAGCATTCCAATGACAGAAACAAGACTTCGGTACAAGGACAGGCTGTGGGAAGAGTTCGGCCAAAACTTCAGCTCCTTAAGTACTCAGAACCCAGAGGGTTCATAAAAATAATTCATGGTGCAAAAGTGCTGAGAAATCAGTCTGTGCAAATGCCAGGTGAATAAGAAAATGGGCTTTATGTCTTCCGAGTTACTGAGATATGGGGTGTTTGGAAAATCGGTCTCTGTCTCAAGATCTCCCCTGACTTTCTTCTCCGACTCACAGCTCTGTTCTCAATCTGGCAGTTAAAGCAGTCGCCAACTGGCTCCCACCTACAAGTCCAGCGCCACCTCCAGTGTAACAAACTTTCTGGTATTTCTTGCACCCGGCTTTCATGACTTGGTGCCTTTGCATATGCTTTCTCCCCCTCTAGAATATCCTCCTTTCTTCTGTACCACGTGAATGCCTGCTTGCCCTTCATAGCTGAGTTCCAACACACTTCTTGTTTCCAGGACTACAAGTGGCAGAAGGCTGCCTCCTATATGTTTCTCTCTCCATGCCATCCTTCATTTCCAACAGAAAATTACTTTCATTTGTAGCTACAATGTCCCCATCCCATATGAATGGCTCATGATCCATTTATGATCTAAGCCGATCGTGATGATCCCACTTGCTGATTTTCCAGACTCTCTTGCAGCTAGTGGTGGCAATGGGATCCAAGTTTCCCCCGAAGGATACATGGAGCAGCATGTATTTGATTTCCTAATAATAAACAAGGTACCATCATCCTCCCACCCCATTCACCTTTCTGTTATAAGCAGAGATGTGATGACCGGAATCATGACAGCCATCATGTGACTCCGAGGGCAAGATCCACACATTGCTGTCTGTTAACCCATGTCTATACTGCCTCCTCCAGAATTCTTAACCAAGAAATTCAAACCCCCTATTTCATTTTTAGTCTCCACAAATCATGTATTCTTATTCTCATTTTAAACATCCCTAATATAACACCCAAGGCCATTGCTGTCCTTCCTCAGTGCTCTAGACTCTTGCATTTAACCTTATTAGAAGACTCGCTACACATTCTTGTAATTATTTATTTACATGCCTGCACCTGTCATCACTGGACTGTGAGTTTCTGGGCAGGCAGGGAGCAGGACTTACTATTCATCCCGAGCGCCACAGAGCCTGCCAGGTAGTTAGTATTCAATAGCTGGCCTTTGAGTAAAGAACAAAAGTCCTGATGATGACTTTCCCAATAATCCTCACCTTCTGTCCGCCTACAGTGAGTCAGTTGCGAAAGCTCTGTTAGTGTGGGCTTTAGGATGGAGAAACACGTGCCCCTTCTCTTCGTCTACGGGCCCAACAGTTTGTCATTTCCCCTGAAAGGAGTTTAAGCTCCCTCTTTTCTCTGCTTGTTGGGTGTTTTGAGGAGAAGGACAATTGTCTCACAAGCCCCGTTTTCCTTGTCATCTTCGGCAGTACCATGCTTGGCAGAAAGGGACGAGCAGACAGACCCACAAGCCAGTCCCAGGTCCAGGTCTTTTCAGCCAGGGGGCCTGCACTCACTTGCCCCAAATCATGGAGACTGTCCTGCACCTGGAAAGGGGACACGGCAGCAACTGCCTTGTGGACTGTGGTCAAGAGCAGGGCCGAGGGAGTCGGGCACAGGAGGGCAAGTCTCATGTATTTGTCAAGTTATGAAAGACCTCTGGTTTTAGACTGCGTGGGACAGCCGCCTTACCAACTAGGAAGGCCGGATGAAAAACTGAGTCTTTAGTAGAAAGGAGAAATAAAAAGCAAGATTTAAAATGAGGGACTGCAAATTGTCACTCCCTGGGGCAGAGAGGAGGCTGGGTACAGACAATATGGCCCAGAGAAGAAGGCCTGGCAGGGCCACACTAGTCCGAGACCTCAAACAGAGGCGTGAGGGGCTGCCTACCAGCAAGGCAGACACTGTCAGTTCAAGATACTGGGCAGAGATCCGAAAGAGTTACAGGTGGGGAACAAGGCAAATCTTACCCTGATTCTCCCCAGTTCTGTTACCCAAACAACTTTATTTGAACCTTTGCTTTCTGATGTGTTAAAAGGGAGTAACAGTGCCTGCTTCAGAGGGTCGATGAGATAAGGGATGTAAAGGGGTCCACAGCGGAGCCTGGAGCAGACTGGTGATCGGTACACGTGTCTCCGAAATATTGCACACTCTGTTCCCACAGGCTGCTCTCTGAAGTGACACTGTCCTTCAGTCTCTGTTTACAACCTGGACTGCTGGCTCCTTGAACATGAGATCTGTGTTTTGTCCAACTTTGCATGCGCAGTGACAGCTGACTCGGTCTCCCGTGCTGACGGTCAATGGAATCCACGCTGGTGTTTCCACTTCCTTGTGGACTGCTGGCCATTCTCCCCCATCCCCCTTCCTTCTCCGTTCCCGAGCCCGACGATACCAGGAACAGCCACTAAATAAAAAGTGTCCCTGGGACTCAGACTCCAAGCACAGACACTCTGTGACTCCTTTCTTTTCTCACTCGAGTCCTTGTTGCTTCTTGGTTTTTACAACTCCCAGAAAAAAAAATTCCTTCCTAGGCAAAAACGCACCATTGCCCAGAAAAGGGGAAGAGAACACACCAACCCCAGTGACTGCTTAGTCCCCTGGGCTGGAGAATGCAGACATGTGGCCCAGGGCCTGAACCCGAGGCCCTGTTGTCCATCTTCTCATGTCTCGTCCTGTCGTCTGTGACATTTCTTATTGCCCCGTCTGAGGGGCAGAGGATGGGGAGTGGGAAAAAAATGACAATGGAAAATGAATGCCTTGGATGATACTCCGGATCAGGAGGGTTGTGAATCCCTCGGAAGACTCAGCTACATTCTCTAGGGTTCTTTATGTTCAGTGGTCTGGGTTCTTTTTTGTTATAAAATGGGGGTCAAAATCCATTTGAGCCGCGGGGAAAAGTTCAACTTGAATCCCGGCACGTGCTAAGAACTCCTGGCAGACCACGGAGAGCAGGAAGCGGAGACCGGTGTGGGACCCCTCCGCGGACCCCAGCCGAGGGCGGCTGTTCTGAGAACCCAGCGTGTGGCCCGCAGCCGGCCCTTGTCCTTCCTCTGTCTGTGGGACGAGTTCCTAAGACCTCACGCGGACTTCACAGCATCCACAGGGGTCTCTGGGGAGGATCTCTGTGGATCTGGGGATGGGGACAAGGCGGACAGAGGGAGGCAGACTCCAGGTCTAGAGACAGGCACGCAGTCTTAGCTGAGGAATCCTGCCGGGGCTGGTTGAGGAGCAGCTGGGTGTGGAGTCCAGTGGGATTTTGCCAATTTGTCATAGTATCAGGCTCTTGGGGGTGGGCCCCACGTGACTCGCTGCTTGGAGACACTGAGAGAGGCAGCTGTGCTTCTTGGTCCCCAGCAGGCGTCTCCCACGGTGGCCCGCCACTGCGTTTCTGCTCCACACGGTTCCTGTGCAGCACCGGACCCGGCCTTCTTCCTATGATCCTGACATCGGTCAGGCCGACCTTCCAGAAGCATGGGCGTGGGACTCAGGCTGACCCTCAAGTCATTCCTGACCGTAGAGTCGGGTTCAAGCGTGGACACATGTGTCATGGAAGGTCAGCAGAGTCACTGAGAGAAAGAGGGCTGCTCTCTTCCACCTGGGATCATGAGTGCTTGCTGCTTACATGACCCGGCTGACATCCCCTCACAGCACGTCTGCCACTGCAGTGACCCATCCGTTCCCTTTCCTGTATTCATTCCTGCATTCCCCATCAAGTATAAGCCCAGGAAGAGCAGAGCCTGCACTCTGTCATCCACTGCCATCTCCCCAGGGCGCGGAGCAGGGCCCGGCAGGTAGAAAGTGCGCAATGCACAGTTGCTGAGTAGCCAGGCTTTACCTGCTGGTGGGGGCACTGCCAGAAGTTGTCCTGCCATGCAAGCAAAGTGGGGGAGGGAGGGAGAGGTCTTCTATGACATCCGAGTGCCCGTACCCAGCTGTGTCAGCGCACAGGGTGTGACAGAGCACCCTCGAATATTGTGACAGTGAGCCTGGGGAACTGCTCTGCCGATTACACTAATATCTATTTTTAGTGTATTTAATAACATTAGTAACAATAATATTAAACTCAACCCTCATAAAATGAACCAATGACTTAAAAATTAGAACCTAAAGTATAAACTAAATATACTTGAACCCATGAATAAATGACCTAATAAATAAATATAGAGGAGAGACCCATCTCCTTATAGAAGAACCCCAACAATGCAGGTAGATTCTACATCCACCCCTTCAGAGGCAGTGACTCACCAACAGAACAGGACGTACGAAAGGGAAAACAGTAACTTTCCAGGAGAGACGGTTGGCAAACACCACCTTAACCAAGGAAGGTCGGTGTAGTGCCCCAGCTGATGTCGTGTGTGGTCCCTCCTGACATCAGTGATGAGGGGGGTACCTTGTTGCTGTGACGGTCTTCCCAGCCACCCGTAACCTCAGTCTAATGATGAGAAAAACACCTTGTACAAACTGAACTTCAGGGACATTCTATTGACTACCTGCCTGACCAGTGTGCCTCCAAACTATCAGGTCAGTCATGAAAAACAAGGGGAGGCTGAGAAACTGTCCGAGACCAGCGGAGGCTCAGGGAACAGGACATTAATAGACAACCTGGGAAAACGTGACTAGAGCTTCAGTGTAGTTAATAGAATTTAAAAACAGTATTTACTGTAATTATGGGGGTGACATTGGTTAATTGTATAAGCCTCGGGTGTACCATTCTAGAACACATCACCTGTAGACAGCACGGTGCGTTCACCACCCCAAGTCAAGTCTCCTTCAGTCACCATTTATCCCCCCTGTGCCGCCTTCTGCCTCTTTCTCCCGCAATTTCCCTCTGGTAATCACCATACTATTGTCTGTGTCTGAGGTCTGTTTTGCTCCTTAACCTTTTACCTTTCTCCCCAAACCCCTCCCCTTTGACAGCTGTCAGTCTGTTCTCTGTGTCTATGTGTCTAATTCCATCTCGTTTGGTTGGTGAGTATGGGTTCAGCGTTGTTAATGTTAAGATACTAACATTAGGGGAAACGAAAGCTGGATGCAGAGGACAGGGACTCTCACTATTACTTTTACCACTTTTCTGAAAGTCTAAATGCTTCTAAATAAAAGTTTTTATTTACAAAAGAGGAGTCCTACGAAGCAATGACAGATTGAGAATACCAGTTAGACCAGCTCACAAAACTAGCAAGAAAACGGCTGATCTAACACTTCGTCTCCATGAGCCCTTCCTTAGCTACTGTACCATGTACAGAAATGCCTGCCTAATTAGATCTGACAAGGAGCTGGCAAAAACATTTATAGTCTCAAGACTATTTCAAATATGGATTCACAACCACAATCATTAAGGAAGAACTTCGCCCCAAATGTGTATTGTGCCTTCGGAAATCACTTAATGTGGGTACAAAGATGTATGACTAGCGAGGCACTTAAAACCAGAGAACCCAGAACAAGAAGCCAAGCCTCCAACTTTTTGGATGACGCTTCAAGTCTTATGATAGTTCCGAGCATTACGTTTTACTAAATCCCACAAAAAAGAGGTTAGCAGCCTCTTTGGAGATTTCACACATAAAAATGAAAGATAATAAAGTGCAATAAGGGAGATGTTTATTTTTCCTGCCTTGGCCACAATGGCTGGCAAGCTCACAAAAGATAATATAGTAACACAACAAAGTGAATTCCTTTGTCAGCAAGTCTTATGGGCAGAGTCACGGAAGACCAACACCGTGGGCCTGAGGACACTAGTGCAGGACCACGTCCGAGGGAGAGGTGCCACAGAGTTAAATGGGGTACACAGGGTTTTGGCATGTGCCAGCTGATTCCATCTGCAAGGTTCTGTTGAAACAATGAAATGCATAGGGAACAGTTTTTCAGTGAGCACTAAAGGAAAGACGTTCTGGAGAGTCATATCCCAGAACGGTAAGTCCCCACGTTAATGATGGTGACCAGTATTAAAAAAAGTGGGTGATGTGTAATTACCGAGGGTTCCATCACTTCAACTGAAATAACTACAGGATTCCAGGTGAGGTTACTGAGCGAGCGCCCCATATTGGACCCCTTTATTGGATCACTGATTGGCAATTTTTCAGCAAAGCACTTGAAGCCAGGATGCACAAGTACTGCTGGGTGTCATTAATTGGGTTAATTTTATAAAGGCAAGACAGAAAATGTCACAGAAGTTTTATAAGGTTTTCTAATAACACGAGGGATACCCATGAACACCTTCCATGCAGCACTGAGTTTCTCGGGCTAACTCATGGCCACGGACGTCCACCAGACGGCACATGTGAAGACGATTTACTCATTTCTGCTTTTATGAAAAAATGGTAGGCATCTTCCATTTTTGGGAAAAAACACCTTTAATCTGATCCTTCCACATAAAAGTGGTGAAAGGGAAAGTGACTACTTTTAGAAAGAATCTGTGATATAGATAGAGCTTTTAGAAAATACATGCATGGAAGTGTTTCCATTGTTATGGGATTTTGGGGTAAAAAATCATGTGAAACCTATCAAAACCCTCATTTCTACATACTTAGAAACATCAGTGGTTAGACACCCCCAGCCGCCAAATACTGGAGCTTCCCTTGCTCGGAGTCCTTCTGAACAGAGCCCGGATTACCCAGGGATGTGTCTCTTACAGCGGCTTCTAAGGAACCTGTCCCTCATGGTATTCTCTGGTTGAAGGAGTCTGTGCTGTGTGTTGACATGGAAAACGTGTGCAAAATGCTGGGATCAACAGAACCGATGAGGCGGGCTTGCTGCAGGACTCCCTGCTACCACCATTTGGTGTAAAGAGAGCACAGAACTTCCCGCTCCCCACCCCCTCCCCAACCCTCCTCTGCGTTAAACAAATCCCATGAATAGTTTCCTTAGAACCATTTGGATACACACACCAAACACATGCTATTGTAGGGTGAATTTCCCAGGCACCACTTTCCTTCTAGAGTCTCGTTGACGTTTCCGGGGAGCATGGCATCCGAACGTCGTCAGCCGTGCGTAACACAGCCAGTGATGGGGAACTTAAACCAACACCACCCAGAGGAGGCTAAGTTCAGAAAATCACCAAATGAGCCAAGGATGGATGTGTGCTGAGGGAAGACCAAAGACTAAAGCTTAAATTACCTGAAGTCCTTTTGGCTGAGCAAGCCACCCTCCAGCACAGTAGGAGGGCACATGATGAGGGACCACCAACCCTTGCTTAACCTCTGGCAAGCCACTTCCCCCTTCGAGTCCCTACTTCCTATCTGTGAAATGACAGCATTGGAACAGACAAGGAAGAAGAGCCCTTGTTACATAGTTTGCCCCCTGGCTGACCACAAATTGAGAGACAGTGGGAATAATACTGATGTATTAGGAGTAAGAGTATTACTCATGCTCAGTACGTGTTTCACAGCCTGGTGCTAACCGCTTTCTGTTAGCACCCCTTTTGATCTATATGTCTTCTCTAAAGGGGGGATTCCTTCCCAGCTTTCTCTGATGAGGATGCTTGGTCAAGACCCTGCAGCCTGGCGCACGGTGGGTATGCCGAAGTGTCTGGGGATGAATGAGCGATTCCACAGCACCAGCCACAGCATGACAGGTGGAGAGACAGGCGACTTGACCAGGGGCAAGCTGCCTCATAGTTAACCCTGGGACTCTTGGAGTTCACTGGCTGCAGTGGTACGCAGAGGCAATAGCACACTGAGACCCCTTGAACTTGGGTCATGCAATGAAATGGAACAGGCTCTGGCTGGAAGGTGGTAATTCCAGATTTTAGATCTCCCCCCCAGGCAACTGTTTTTCCTTCCTCGTTGCATCCTCAACCTCCAGTGTCAACCTTCCCATTCATCATTTTTATGACTCTCTCTCCGGTTTCCCCTACCTCGTTTTTCACTGGAGTCTGCGTAGCTAGAACACGCTCAACGTGTATGGGCCCCCCTCCCCACCATCCTCCTCAAAAGATGTGAAATCTAACACCTCTCTAAGTATGACAGAATGTTTTAAAACTTGAGTTATGCGCTACTTCTTTTATGCAAATGCCACAGACTGCCTCTAGGAGCAGGCATCGCTTCCCCATATGGATGGCACATCTTCTCCTGGTTTTCCTCTTCCCCGAAAGGATTTTTCTTTTAACTGTACTCAGTTCCCAATTTATGAATGGATGGCAGTCAAAGATTCAGCCTCTGAGTCTGTTGCTTAAAATTCAACTGTTCTTCCAGAGAGATAATGGCATAGGCAGGGTCTCTGTCCTGAGGTTATCTCCCCCCAAAAGCCATTTAATCCAAAGAGGGCTCCCATAGAATGATCCTGCAGAATCCTTGCCTCCTGTGAACTGTTTTCCAGAGAAGATACATTCAGGTGGGAACCCAGGCTTGTGTCAGGGCAGAGACCCGGGGACCAAGTCAGACAGACGTGAGTGTGAACCTCAGCTCTGTCATATTTAGCCAGGTGACTCTGAGCAGGTAAGTGACTTAATGTGTATAATCTTTAATTTTCTGGTGCACAAAAGAGACCAAATAATATTTACCTTGTGAGGCTTTCACAAGGACTGAGCGAGGCCTTGGTTGGAACACGATTCGTATCCAATCTACCTGGAAGACCCCACCTCCCCCTTGGATCTGCACAGCATGCCTGCTCTGAGACGCATTTCCTGCTGACACTGGAAAGACATCCTGCACTCAGGGCAGATGTTTCTGAAGCAACGTCTGCTTCAGGGTGGCCCCTGCTGCTTGCCCACCAGCATCCGGTTCACTGATCCCAACTTGCATGAGGGTTTCCACTCCTTCCCATTCTCTAGGGGAATAAGCAGGGTTTCCACAGGCCTGGGGGTGGGGGTGGGGAGGAGCTGTGTGTTTGGGGGCTGAAGAGGGCTGTGAAGGCAGAAGATGAGGACGGGGTAGAGTTTGGACATCTCCATTCAGCTCAGACCTCCGGGAGAAATCCCTCCAAGACAGACTGCGTCATGCTCCCACCCAGACAGGGGTCCTTCTCCTGCTTTCTGAGTCCCCTTTATTTCCTCATATCATCACACTTTACAGGCTGTACTGGAATTTTCTACTTACTCATTGATGACTTCTCATTTGGACCGGGACCTTCCTGAGGGCAGGAACCATGGTTCATTGAGTTCTGGGGCTCCGGGAACTCTTGGACCGTCTGGTCCACTTCCTGGCCATGAGCTGTTTATGGCAAGAACCTCCTTCCCTAACAGTCTGTCAAGGACCAAGGACTAGAACACAGCTTCATCGAATCTTTCCTGTATCCCCTTCACTAAATGAGCAACCTGCCCCTCTGATAAGGTTCTAAGAGTTTCTGCTTCTGCTGAAGAGATTAGACAATGTTCCTTTAGGTCCTTCCCTTTTTAAGACTCACCCAGAGAGAAAGGGCTGAGTCATTAAGCTTTTGGACCAAAGAGATGAAATGAAGGTCTTTGAAACACAGAAGACTGAAGTATAGTCAAGTGCCTTTCTACGGAGCACTCAAGGGGCCTGGCTGAGGATGGGGCCCAGATATACGGCCTCCAATTTATGGAGCATGTAACTGAGCCTGCAAGAGGCGAAGTGATTTATTCAGGCCCTTCAGCTGGTAAGAGGTAGACCCGCCATGAGAATTTACAGGGTTGCTTGGCTCCAAACGGAGCACGAGCAGTGAAACCTCAACGAAACCATTTCTCCCCTTGGAAGTTCTCTTAACCAACCTGTACTTAGCACAGAGTTCCCTGCTAAACCCGGGGCTAGAAGCCCAAGGCCGAAGCTACTCTCTAGTGGGAAGTTGGGAGTGTCTGCTCCTCCCCATTGAACTCTGTGCTCACCAGGAGTGAGCTGTGGTTATTACCAGCTATGCTTTTATGCCACTTGTATTTCTTTTTTTAGAAAGACTTTATTTATTTATTTTTAGAGACAGGGTAAGGGGAGAAGAAAGAGAGGGAGAGAAACATCATGTGAGAGAAACATCAATTAGTTGCCTCTCGCATGTCCCCACATGTCCCTCGCATGTGGCCCTGGCCCACAGCCCAGGCAAGTGCCCTGACCGAGAATCCAACAACTTGCAGGACAGCACCCAACCCCCTGGTTGTATTTCTAATGTAATTGGAAGTGTAATTAAATATTCTTTTAATCAGATGAGTGCAAAAAGAGAGCTGCTATTTTCATGAAAGGCAAGCTAAGCACTTTGGAACAACTGGATGAAAAAAAGCTCCTAAAACATTTGGCTGTTGGATTAGGTGTGGGGGAGACCACAAATCAGCGAGGAAAAATCATGAAACTCCAGGACTGTCATTCCATCGCTTTGTTCGTGTCCTGAAGGTCTTGCTCCATGTGGGGCAGGGACAGGACACTGAGAAGCACAGGAAATGCACGACGAGAGTGGTTCACGCATTAACACAGCACCACCACCGGACAGTAAGACAGACCTGGCCCTGGATGAAAAGGCAGGGAAACCAAAGGAAACATATTTTCACGATTCTTACCAGGGCTGGCATTTTCACTCAGCTGCCCCAGCACAAGTGCCCTGTGTGCCCCACACGGGGGTAGCTCAGGTCGACTGCCCTCTGGAGCACTGGACCGTGCGCTGATGAAGAGCAGAGTTCAGGGTGCATCTGTTTACCCCCCAGGAGGAGCACGCTAACCAACAAATAGGAGGGCTGTCATAAACGTTGAACACAACGGACAAAATAAAATGAACAAGGGCAGCAAAAACAGAAGGAAGGAAGGAAGCAAATGACAAAGATGCACCTTAACCTGAATTTCAGTCCCTGGTCGGCCTGAAGAAACCTACAGACAAGCCGCTGTCCTAAACCTGGTTCTGGCTCCATGACAAGGGCCCGGTCCTGATGTGACCCACGGGGGTGGGCTTGGGCCTGCCAACCTCTCTCCCTCACCCCTCAACCCTCTCCCCACCTCCATGGCAGCTCCTCTTTTAGATATTGGCTCTATTTTATGGTTCTGTGTAAGATTTAAAAATAAGATACGAGGGGGTAAAATGACTTGTAGATTATTTTTGAAGTTTATCTAAAAAGAAAAACCACAAGTTAAATTTGGCGTGCCTCTATTTTTGTCATGCTGTGGTGTGATAGAAATTCCTCTACTTATACACGGTATAGGCTGGCAAAGACAGTGCACGGATTGTTCTGATGGGTTCAACATGACAATAGTTAGGCAACCACTGAGCAATGCCAAGGCAGGGTAGCCGCCCGCTACGCCGACGAGGACGCTCGCCGTGACCGACAGCTCTGTCTGTTTTGTCTCCTGCAGCATCCCTGGGGAGTGACGGTGCCTGGCATGTGGCAGCTGCTCGATACATACAGGCACAGGGATGCAAAGGCATGTCTGTGGTGGGTGGTCATGACATACTTGGACTTGGAGACCCAGCTCTGTTTGAGTATATAAGGTGCCAAAGTTTAAAGTTTGAAAACCAAGAGCTTCCTCTAATTGGTGGTGCCTTTCTTTTCCTTTCTGTGGCTGCCAATCTAGGGGCTGCTCAGACACCCTGTCCTGTATCCTGGTTCCTGAGGACCTGCCTGGTTTCTTTAATGAAACTCACACCAATCCTCACAAGATCAGTTTCCAGCGACACCTGCCCAGGCTCCCTTCCCCACCGGGATTTTTTTTGTTGTGATAAAACATACAAAAAAATACCACCTCAACCATGTTTAAGTGTATATGCAGATCACTGCCGCTAAGCACGTTCGCATCATTGTGCAGCCACCTGCACCGTGCATCTCCAGAACTTACTCAACTTTCCCGCCTGCAACTCCGTCCCCATTCACTCCACATCTTCCCCCACCTCCGCCCCTGGCAGTCACCATCCTGCTTTCTGTTTTTATGAACTTGACTCTTTTAGGTGCCTTGTATGAGTGAAATCATACAATATCTGTCACCTTGTGCTTGGCTTATTTCACTCAGCACGTCTTCCAGGTTCATCCACTTCGTAGCATGTGTCAGAGTTTCCTTCCTTGGTAAGCCTGCCCATGCTTTTAGTGGCACTGATTTTTGTAGAAGTTTTATGGCTGGGTTTTTTTTTTTTTTTAAATATGAAAATAAGACTTCGAAGTTAGAAGTTTCCCATGCCCCTGCCTGGTTGAAAAATGTCATTAGGAGGACACAGAGCTGGCTGGATCCAAGCCCTAGACTGTACAATATGTACGACCTAGAGTCTGTAACATAGAGCTGAAGTGTGTTCCAACTGGGTTGTAGCCACGGACACTCCTGTCAACAGTACAGGAGAGTCCTACTCATCAAATGAGATTTGATAGCTACACTCTTTCAATTTGGAGGATGTGAAATTGCTCGTGGTCTTAATTTTCTTGTCCCTGATTAACAAAAAGGTTGTCCATCTTTGAAACTGTTAGTTGGCCATTGTCTTTTCCATGCAGTGAAATGACTGTTCATATCCTTTACACATTCTTCTTAGTAAGAGTTCTTTGTATTACAGCATGTGGCAAAAGTAGGCTGGCAGTTATGAGTATATGAAACAGAGTTTATTCTTATAATATTTATTGATTATATTATTTTCCATACAAACAAGTGTAAACCCAATTTTGACCCACCGTGCATTTTGTTTATTAGTCTTTTTTTCAGTTATGTTTTAAAAATATGTTTTTCTTTCTGATGCCACTTAGGTAATGTTATTAATTTCAATGTGGTTGAATTTATCAATCCTTTCATTTATGGCATGTGCTGTGGGTGTCTTATTGAATAAATTCTTCCCTACTCTGTGAGCATAGGTGAGTTTCCTAATGCTTTATAATTAAAAGTTTAATTTGGTCGTTCATGTTTAAGTCTCTGACCCATCAGCATTAAACTGGTGCGTGGTGTGAGATAGGGTTCCATTTCCATAAAATGACATCCTTTCTCAACATCAGCCACGCCCCCTCTTCACATACCAAAATTTCAAAAATGCGTGGGGTTTGGGGGTCTCTATTCTTTTCTATTAATTAAATAGCATATCCCTAAGCAAACGCTCAGCAAAATTTTGCTGTTTTTAGTAGATACTATTTATGTGAGGGTTTTCTTTTTTTGTCATGGATGAATATTTTATGTTTTCAGATAATTTACCCCCATCTATTTAGATCACTATGTGGTGTTTCTCCTTTAATCTAGTAGCAGTGGGAATGAATGTCACTTAGGAGTTTTTCAATGTTGGATCACCCTCCTATTTCCTGCAAGGAACCCAACTTGGCCATGATGTATTATCTGTTTTATGCATGGCTGGGTGGGTCTGCTAATACTTTGATTCAGATATTTGCATCTATATTCAGTGCATGAGACAGGCCCACAGATTCCCTTTCCTATGACCTTCTTGTCTGATGTTCTGATCAAGGATATCCCAGCCTCATAGAACAGGTTAAAAAGTGTCTTTTCTTATTCTCCGGAGTTTATTTAAAATTGGTATCTTTTGATTAAAAAATGGATAGAACTTCTATTTACCATCTAAGGGTGCTGCTTTCTTTGTAAGAGGCTTATTGGCTAGAAGGTAATCCAGACCTTATATTTTTCCTAACGTCAGTTTGTGCGAAGTTTACATTTCAAGACATTTGTTCATTTCCCCTAAGTTTTCAATTTATTGACATAATATTGCTTATGGCATTTTCTTATCTCCTACGATTCCGCTTTATCTGTTGGATCGGAAGCTCCATAAGGTGAGAGGCTTCTGGTTGCTTTCACCGTGGCTGTACGCCGAGAACTCAGAAGAGTGCTGATAACATATTTAGAGAATGTTTTGAGGAATGAATATATAAATCTGCATTTATGCCTCCCTATTCATTTATTGCCGAGCTCTCTTACCATTTCTCAATGAGTCCTGCCATAGCTTTATTTATTTTCCTGGTCCCTTTCCCAGACCCAAATTTTGACTTTGTTGAACAATTTGTTCATCAATTTCTATTATTCTCTTTATGCCCTGCTTTTACTTTCTTTGAATTTATCCTAATATTTTTATATATCAAGTTGTAAACTTGGCTTATTAATTTTCAGCCTTTCTTTTGAATATAAACATGTAAGGCTATAAATTTCCCTATGCGTTTGTTTCACCAGTAATTGTGACACATTTTCATTCGGTTCTGAGTAGACTTTAGTTTCAATTTTGATTTGTTTAGAGCCATGGGTAATTTAGACGTGTTGTTCTCAATTTTAATCAAACAGATTTTTTAAAAATCCTACAGTTACTGCCTTCTAATTTAATTATACTGTATTCAGAGAACTATATATATATATATATATATGTATATGATGATTCTTTGAAATGTACTGAAATTTACTTTATGGTCTAGTATACAGTTATTTATTAATAAAGGGAAGCTTGAAAAGGATGAATAGTCTCCATTAGGTACCAGGTTCTCTATTTGTCCAATAAATCAATATTATTTTTTACTTTTATTTATTTATTTATTTATTTTATTTTAGAGAGAAGGGAAGGGAGGGAGAAAGAGAGGGAGAGAAACACTGATGTGAGAGAGGAACATGGATTGATCGCCTCTCCTACATGCCCTGACTAGGGACTGAACCTGCAACCCAGGCACCTGCCCTGACAGGGAACCCAACCAGTGGCCTTTTGCTCTAAGGAAGAACGCCAGCCACGGAGCCACACCGGCGGGGCTCATGCACAGCCTTTCAGTGGAACGGTTACACGCACGGTTTGCCGGACTGTGATTCAGACCTCCTGTCCCAGCGTAACTCACGGTAGCATTCCCTCACCTGAACAACGAGTTACAGCCGCTTCCTGTTAAACCAGGCTCCCAGCCACCAAGGGTCAGCAAGTGCCCCTAGTAACAAGTGTCATATCTAGCTGCTTTTTGCTTATTCTCTGGATTTACATTTTATTATTCCTCCTGGCCTCGGCTTATTTAATTTACTTTGTGGACTGATTTTTAGGTGTTTTTACATGGTTAGTTTTATTTTCCTCCCCTTTGAACTTCTGGTTCATAATATTCTTGGATATATTCCTGTGTATTTCATCTATTTTCTTTATGACGAACAAGTATATGCCGTATTACAGGGGTGGCATAAATACTGATTGAAAGAACAAATGATTCTGTTTTGATTTCTAATGTTTTGCAATAAACTTCAAGTGCATTTAAAAAAAAAAACTTCTTTCCTCTTAAATTTGTGATTTCATTCCTGGGGAGGCATGAACTTTAAGCTGTTCATCACAACACAGTTTGTATTTACAAAAATTTTGAAATAGGCCCTGGCTGGTGTAGCTCAGTGGATTGAGCGCCGGCCTGCGTGCAAACCAAAGGTGGCCGGTTCAATTCCCAGTCAGGGCACATGCCTGGCTTGTGGACCAGGTCCCCAGTAGGGGTGTGTGAGAAGCAACCACACATTGATGTTCTTCTCCCTCCCTTCCTCTCTCTAAAAATAAATAAATAAGATGTTTTTGAAAAAATTTTCAAACAACTAAGGCAACAGGAATGGCCATGTAATAGAAGAGTACGAAATTCCACGAGCATTTTGACTGTAAATTAGCTACAACATGTACATGTGGATGTGGACTAGAAGCCAACTAGAAAAGACTAACTACTAGAAATGCAAGGTTTCGAGCCCCTTTGTCTTTTTAAAACTTGCAGTTATTGTTACTATAGTGCCACATGGGCAATGGATATACATTTTAAATAAAATAAACTCCAGATGTATACCTGTATCTACCTCCTCTCTCATACAGTCGGAGAAGCAAAAACACACTTGGTGTCAGACGGGCCTGGGTTCAAATCCTTGACCTGTTATTTAATAGCTGAGTCGGTCCTTCATGCCTCCTGCTGTAGGTGAGGAATTCCGACACACCCCTTTTAACTCTGGCCTCAGTCGTATGGCTACTTTGGCCAACAGAACGCTAGCAGCAAGGACTCAAGTTTCCCTTCTGTGCTCTTGGGCTTCCTCTTCCACTGCTGCTTTGCCCTGTCCGCTGATGGGATCTGGGAGACACTGAAGGGCAGCCGCCAGCCACTTGACACTTGGTTAAGCCGTGTGTGCAACCAGACAACCATCCAGCCAACCTGCAGACTCATGAATAAATAGTTGTTGATCTCAGCCACTATTAGCATAGTCTGTTACACAGCATTATCCACCACAGTGGACAACTGATACACCCTGGCTTCTTCATCTTTCTACTGCCAGGCCCTCCAGCTGTGTTTGTTTGGTACCTACAGATCAATGAGGAAGGCTTTTCTGTCATTGTCTGTTCTCCGGAGGTAGGATGAAACTTTTATGTTTTAACCCACACCTACCATAACACCTGTCATATTTTTAACATTTCTTTCCTTACATATTTCTCTTCTCCTCTAAGCCACAAATGACTCCAAAGCCGGGGGTATGTATTCCTATCCATATCTACAGCACCTGGCACAGAAGAGGCCCTCAATAAATGTTTTTGTTTGAATCGTATGACTGAATTTTGGGAACTGACAGGAACCAAAACGACCGGCAGCAGGTGGCGAGAAGCACTCAAGCTGCTCCTTATGCCAGGAGGCCTTATGTGTTTCAGAAAGCGCAAACAAGAAGAGAAAGAAAACCCAGAACAATACAGAAGTAAAGCACATGCTGTCCGGTTCCTTCTCTCATCTCTCACCACACTGCACACGGAGCTCGGAGCCATTCACCCCCCTGAAGGGTGTGCCCCAAGCCGGCTCCCCTTGGCCACCCCAGGGTGCCGCGCTCTGGCCCAGGGACGAGTCCTCACTCTACCTTCAGATCAGACACATCCCGGTAGCACTGCTCCGAGCGGGTGTGGTCCGACAGCTGCACGTTCCAGAAGCAGGGGAGCTGATACACGAGGAAGGGGTTCTGTTTGATGACAGCGTTGAAAATATCCTGGGGAAAGAAGCCAGAGGCACAGTCAGCTGTGGGCGGGGCACGGACAGGAAGTGCAGGGTGGTTCGAAGAGGACTCTGGTCACCATGGTGCCCTCCAAACACAGGCTGGCTCACAGTGCGGGGCACTTCCCTCACCTCTGATCACAGGAACCGAGCAAAACCAGCAATAACATTAGGCTAGAGATGGGGCAATGCCCCGTGCTGCCATGAAACTCATGGGTCCCACTGGTCTCACAACCCACCACAGGGCACGTGGGCGTGTGCGCAGACAGGGAGCATCTGTCCCAGCCGAGCCAGCATGTAATAAATGAAGTCACTTTTCCGTCCCTCTTCCTACCTCATCAAGTAGCCCCTTGTGATCCATCCTGAGCCTCCTGAAGAGGAAACTGCGCGATGACAAGTTGCTCTGCTCATTCAGGGGCTGAGACGAATTATAGAGCTGCTGAAACAGCAGCTCTTCCTGGGGCTCTTCGTGGACCCGATGATGGATGCGCCTTGGCTTCCCGCGGGCCAAGGTTCCCGGGTACGCACTCCTCATCTCCCCATGCAACCCCAGCTCTTTCTAAAGAGGCTCCAGCTCCCTCGGGCTCCTCTCCAAGCTCCCGGCCCAGGCCATACTAATTAACTAGCTGCTGACAGGGGGTGCCGGGAGGTGAGTGATGGCCCCCCCCCCCCAGCAGGAGACGGCTGAGTCAACTATCCTCACTGGACACGGACATCCGATTGCTAGCTTTTGGGGACACATTCAAGTCACTGTGACCTGGCTTAAAATATGATGATGGAGAACAATTTCCCCTCAGGTTTCAAACAGCTACCTGGGTCATTTTTAACTCATTCATTATACTGTATCTCATGTTTGAAAAAAGAAATTAGTTTCTGGCTGCTTGGGAAATGCTACATAATAATACAGTGCCCCCCCCCCCAAAAAAAAAAAAGTAGTCGAGTAACCTTACAGACTTTCTGGTTTCCTCTGTAAGAGAAAACTTTGCAAGAATGTAATGACTCGGACAATTGAATATTGACCCAGACCAGAGTGAGCTTGCTTTTTGAATGATCACGAAAGGATAAGATGTGGAAAACCCAGGGAAGTCATCTTTACATATCGAGATGGCCACTCATTCTACTGGAAACTCGAAGTCCAACTGTGAGGACCTGGTACATCCAAGATCAGCCCCTGCATTTCCCAGTGAAAATGAGAAATGGGGTTTCTATACTAGTTTGGTGGGGTTGACGGACTTTTCCAGGTTGCCTGGGTTAAAAGCTGGCTCCCCCGGCCAGGCTGTCTGTCCCTTCCATTTAAATGCATTTCCCCTGGAGACAGGGTCATAGTCCCGAGTCTAAGGAAAAAGGCTTTGCTTTGAAAGCTAGGCTCTATAGCCAGAAAGGCCAATGAAGCCGTGGCCAGGAAATCTGCTGGTGCGTTCTGGAACCGCAGGGGGCAGGCAGTGCGCTCTCCATGCTGAGATGAAGACAGCGACCTCCTCTTAACACACTAAGCTGTCGTTCACTCATGAGTTTGCTTCAATACACTCTAGGCTCTCTGAGGCCAAGGGCGGTGAATCTTCATTTGTGTCTGAAATCCTATTTCTGAACACAGTCCCCGGCACAGGCAGGGTGCGGCAGAAGTCTGCCGAATGAACAAGTGAATGAACAAAGGAAATAAACTCCTGAGCCGAGCTGCTGTCTTAGGCTGGCAGTTTAAGGCTGATCTATCCAAGCGTATACAGTCACACAGTAGGTGGGAAAAGAATGCAGACCCACTGACTTCCCAGTTCGTCTGAGAAGCAGCAGCACTGGGGTCTTCGGGAATAACCAGGGCACTCACCTGGTCAGCTAAGGACGTGGACAGCATGCCCATCAGCTCCCTCTCGGCGGTGAGCCTCCACATCTGCTCCCATTTCATCTTCCGCAGCTTATCCAGAAGCAGCAGGATCACCCCTGGGCAACAGCGCAGGATGGAGGGTGCAGAAAACAGCAGTAAGACAGAGAGCCAGGCACATCTGTGCACCTGCGCTGGAGATGAACGCGCCTGCGCTCAATCCCAGGCTCCACCAGCTACTTGGGGAGACTTGAAATAGTCTGGCTGAAACACTCTCATCAAACGGGGCACATTAACACAGACCCCAAAGACTGTCGTGAGCACTAAGGAAGATGGGCAGAGGAGCCCAGCACTCTCTGGACGGGGACAGTGGTGACGGTGGCCCGGCAGTGTGTGTGTACTTATGTCGCTCAACCGTTTGCTTTGAAATATGGTTAAAATGGTGTATTTATGTTACATACAGCTTTCCGCAATAATTTTAACAAGAGCCCAGCACTTGACCTGTTACATCAGACACTCCTTGTACATATTTGGTTTTCTGCTTTGCTTCCCCCCAGAGATATGATAACCTCTCAGGTTTAGCTGATGGATGGCGTTTGGACAACGCACACCATTGATCTTTACAGACAAAAAGCAGCCCCTCCCTGCCTTCCTTCTGGAGAAGCCTTAGCTCGTGTCAGTGTTCTTGATGTCAACAGTCGTCTCAGGCTGACCAGAACTAGCACATGTGTAAACTACGGTGAAGGCAGTGTTGATGCTGGGCCTTTAAGAAGAGGCCCCAAAGCCTTTGGTTTCATTAGAAACTGATAATAAGAGGTTGTTTCCTGCTCCTGTCCAAAGTCTTCCATTGTTTTTGTTGTTGATTTTTATATGAGCGGGGTAAAATGGGTGATGGTGTCCCCAGAAAACTTGCCATTATACGCCCTTTTATATTCTTAAAAATGTTAAAACAACTAAATGTATTACTGAAGCAAAAAATAAATAAAGTCACTAATAAAAGTCTAAAAAGAAAAGTGCACGTTGGCTTAGCTGGAAGGCCCAGAGGCAGCCGTCTGCCCCGGGTCAGTCAGAACACGCAGAGAAAGCATGGAGCCCAGCTCCTGAAAGCCGAGAGAATTTCCCCGGAGGCCACTGCAGTTAATACGGTGGATGGAGCTGTGGCCCCCATGGGCTCCCGAATCCATCTTCCTCAGGATGCGTAGCTCGGCGGAACGGTCGGGGAGAAAACGCCAGGCGGCTGAAAAATGATCTCCGCTGACACCCAGTATGTGCATTTTTAAGATTGTTGGGAAGAAGCCGATTCCCCAGATCACACAGAAATGTCAACACTGAGACTTGTGCTTATTCCAGTGGCACGTACCATTTAGTGAAAGGTGTTTGGTCAGTTAGAGTCAAAATTAAAAAAAAAAAACCCCTCACATGCAGTTATGGGAAGACTGGGATTGTATACACAGAGGTCTGAACTTGTAAACCAGAGTGCCAATTATACCTACTGCTTATTTCCTTTGTGCTTTTGCTGGTTTTCTTGAGGCTATTACTTCACTGAAGACTCACAAGATCCCTATAAGCTAGATGTTGTCGTATTTATTCCATAGGTGGGAAAACGGAGGGGCTGAGGCAGGTACTTCAACAGTTTGCAGTACAAGACCAGATATACCAGATCCAAACTCAGATCTGCTGGATTCCAAAGCCACTGCCTTCTTTGTCTACACCACACAGACCAGGGCTTCAGCGATGCCTCTTTGGGGTCTTGTGGCTCAGGCCACAGACTTTTTCCTTTTCTGACTATTGGTTTCCACATCGTGAAAGGAGAAAACTGCTGCTTGCTCTGCACAACTCAGAAAAACGTTCACGCCCCCTAGTGGTAGGCTGGTGAATGTTGAATCACCAGCCCTCTGGGTAAAAAAACAAAAAATGAAAACCTGATTTGTAACTTTGCCCATTCTCCGGGTGTAAATACTCCTGTCATGGCTGATTTCAACCTACCAATGTGATGTCACTGAACACCAGTGGGGAGGAAACTTGCCCAACTGGCTTTCCTGAGTCAGTGGGAGGTAGCTCTAGCATAACAATAAAATCATTATCCCCAAACACAGAAGCAACTTTAGAAAAATACTAAAATTCACCACAGTGTATTATTTGATAGGTTCTTTTGGAAAGAAAAGGGAGAAATTTGCAAAGTTTCAAACCAAGAGAATATTGTGATGGAATCAAGAAAATAGATCCAAGTCAAACATGTAAAAGAGAATTTCATGTATTGCAGAAAATAATTCTAATTATGTTGCCTAGAAAAAAATGGGGAGAGGAGAGGCTAGAAACAATGGTAAAGATACTAATGCACATTTTGAAGCTTCTAAAGAGGCCAATGGTAGATCTACCAGTGTCTGTAGCCTGAACTGAGAACTGATGCTTTTAAATGGTGTTGGTGTTAAGACCTGGCAAGTCCCGAGTGGCAGATGTGACTCTGCTGCGTTTGCCAGGCTCCTTGAAAAGAGGGCGTGGTCTAAACAGAAGATTAAATACAGAAATGCAGATTGTCCTGCCAGTTACCCAGCCTTCTCTTTTATGTGCTTTTAATTTAATTTTTAAAAGCATGGACTATTTCAAGCCAATGGAAAAGTATAGAAGCTAACATAACAAACACTGACCACCCTGCTTTAATAATACATGCTAATACATCGCCACATTGGCTGTCAATCAGAGAGCATTACCGACAAAGCTCCTCATTCTAGCACTTCCTTCCCACAGGGTAACCAGCATCCTGGGTCGGGTGGGTTTCATTTCCTTGCATATGTTTATGTTTTATTTTCTACACACATATAATAAACAACATACGGTGTTTAGGAGTGCTTTGTAGTGAATATATTCTATTTTAACTTACTTTTCACCTGACATTATGTCTTTGAGGTTTAACAATGTTAAGATTTTAATATCTAGTTTATTCATTGTAATCACTTTATTCGTCATATGAATATAGTACGGTTTGTTTCTGCATTCCCCCAGTGAAGGACATCTGGCCATCTCCTAGGTTTCTGCTATTACCAACTGTGTTGCAATAAACATCCTAATCCCGACTCACTGGGCACACGTCTTGTTGGGCTCACATCTGAGAGCTTCTTGGGGGCACAGCCTCCAGGAGAGTGTGGGGACTGCGGTGCGGACGGTGCCACCTTGTCTTGCAACGTCTAGACTTACTCCGTCTGCCTTCTCTCTGACTTCCCAGGCGTCACTGAGCCTCAGGGAGTCTACATTTAAAGTGGTTTCCTCATCTCTTTTTTACTCACTTATTTAACTTTTTTTTTACCGAGCACCTATTATGTGCAAACTAACTGAAATGGACTGGTACTCATGTTTCTTTCCTACTTTTTCTCATCTCATGGGTTTCACTTCAAATGGTCGTCCGTGTATTTTTCTGGATGCATCACATTCGATCTTTGCCAGGCCCCACGTGCGGCAGACGCGCACACTGTTAGGATTCCACGCCGTAACTGCAATCGCCAAGAGGTGCGGTGTTTATGAAGGAGACACAGAGAAGGGAGGCCTGGGCCGGGATTTGGCCAAGCAGACAGGTGGGGATTTGGGAGACATGGACACAGGAGCGTGGTGATATGGCTATGCCGGACCCACAGCGTGTGATGACTGGACAGTTTAATCGGAGGGCTTTGGGGCAAGTGCCTGAACAGGTGAGCAGGGAACAAATGGGGAAGGGCCTTGTATCTGTGCAAGAGAGGTGCTTTCCAGCCGTTTTCACATTGTTTCCTAAACGGAAAATCATATCCTTTTTACTCATTGGGCGATATAGAGGAAGCTGCTTGTAGCTAGGACTGATCCAGGGGTTCTGGCTGCCTCGTGTCCCATTCAGGTGACCCCGTGGCAGAGGAGATTGCCATGTAGGCACATCTGTCAGCCACATGCACGGCACTACTCGGAAAGCCCTGCTGAGGATAAGTGGGAGCTAGGGAAGGGTTTTGAGCAAGGGAGAGACCATGGCTGAATGGGTTTCAGAAAAGCCAACCTACCACATTGCTTTATTGGGTCACTTTGTAGGATCAAAGACCTGAAGTGTCTGAGGTGGTCTAAGCCACAGTTTCCCAGACTTGCACACCAGCCCATCAGGGTCTTGCCACAATTTACTTTTCTTCCCCCTTTCATCAGACCATTCCTTCCGGCAAAACCAGCACAACACGTTGCAATGCAGCCACCTCTCTTTGCAAACTTGACAAGTAATACTCAGCCTGGTTCCCGTGTAAGCATCCCAAAATGTTTACTAAATACACCACTCTCTGTTCCCTGGTTCAGCCAGGAATCAGAATCAAAACGAACACAAAAAGTCATAAGCAAACAAGTTGTAAAGCTCATGAAATTCACTCTCAGCTTCCTCATTCTTTGTCTTTTCTGACTCACAGCATCCTGAGAAAGGAGGCAGGCCGGTCACCGTCACAGCCTTTGGACAGATGTGGGAGCTGAGGTGCGAAGAAGTGAGGTGACTTTTCAGTGTCACAGTGTCCACTGGTGCTTGGCAAGGGCTTCTCACTGCCCTGTCTGCGAAAGGGTCTGCATCCTAGAACATGAGAACTAACAAGGACTGTGTATTCTGTGCCAACAGGGATGACGGGTGGATTTCTTTCGTGTGTTGATATTTTGAAAGACTGCTTCATGTTAAACACAAATGCCAAATGGCTTCTTGGCCCACACAAGCTCATGGGAATCAGGGTTCCCAGGACCTACCACCTGGCCATATGTGAGCTGCCCTTGACAGGTCAAAGAAACCACTGGGGACCCTATGTGGCCTTGAACATGCATCCTCATTCAGAAGTTAATCTTCCACAATTCACTTTAGAGGTGGATTATGAGCACCTCCTTTGGTTCTATTCTCTGGGTTAACTGGAGACTTAGCAGTTTGCAAAGCACAGCCCTTGTTCTTGGGAAGCAAGGCCTACCAGGGAAAGGAGATGAGTAACCCAGAAAATGCAAAGCCCTGTGATGGATCCGAAACGTGGTCCAAACCACAGGAGCCAGTGCAGGCAAACTGCCCAGCTGCGCTCTGACTGTGGGGGAAGCATTCGGGAGAAGCTTCCTGAGATAAATGATGTCTGAGCCGAAACGAGGAGGGTGTGGAGGATCACCTACGTGAAGGTCAAGCCAGACAGACTGCTCTCTCCAGGGCTGTGAATGCCTACGAGGGAGCAATTATTTTCCACCACATTGGAACGGCAGCCCATAAGCAGTAATAACCCAGGTCTCTCTCTTCTCCCAAAAAGGAAAATTGGAAAGAGGCTGTCTAGCATGGGTGAAAACATCGGCCTTTGCCCATGAATTTATAATTAACCGCAGGTTATCTGTATAACCAGATCCTTGTGTCCGCAGGCTGAGGTGGTGGAGTGAATCCCGGCATTTCTGCAGCTATCGCAGAAGAGGGGGCTGTAGGTAACACGAAAACGGCGGTGCTCGGGGAGGCAGAGGTGTCGGTGTCAGTGCCGATATCACCACTTACAAGCCCCATCTCCTGAATGAGGTCACTGGGCCCCGGCTCCTTACTTGTACTATGGGGCAAGCCCAACTTAACTTGAACATGATTATGAGGATGAAAATCGGTTTCTTCAATTATCTGGCATAATCTTCTGGTTCCTACATTGAAGTGAAAATCCCATGATGTAAAATAAAAGTATCTGGTACAGTAGGAATAGTACTCAATGTTGCTGACTTGAGAAATATCAATGGACAATCAGTGCGCGTACTGAGCAGTTTATTTACTACCCTGCACTCACTCGTCTAACAACTGTAAACGTCCTCTGTGCGGAATGCACTGGGTACTTAAAAAATGTGGAAATGCTGCCGTGGTCCGTATTCCTTTCCAGTTTTCCATCAGCTTATGGTGTTGTAACCAGTGTCACTATAATGTCCCTCAGGGTCATTGCAGGTGGCAACGAAGAGCTATCACCCCAGGAAGAAAAAAATACTAAAGGAAAGAAAATGCACCACAGGGAAAAGTACGTGCATGAACTGTATTCTTAAAAAGTGAAGGAGTCTGTTCAGGCTGTTAAATATAATCACGCACATGGGCTTATCACAGAATCTGCCTATTTCTTCAAAGGTTGAGTTTGCATGCAGATTGTATCAGAACAGCAGAACAACACTTCCAAGAGAAGCAAACTCTATTTACTGACCTCACTCCTATGGTGCCGGGGAGATGCCCTAATTCTGACTGGCAAAGACTTTGAAAATGCAAAATCGTACATAAAAGCTTATAAATAAGTTACTGAAACTGTACCCTCCCTCATTAAGGTGCATAATTATCACTCACTCACCTTGCGTAATTTCCAGAATTGATAAAATTCTGCATGCATGCAATGGAGGAACATGCTCTTTAAGTGGACAATGGTTAAAATAATAAAAATTACTCTTTTTGCAATTGGACCCTTTCAAGCTGAAACAAACACAGATCTGGCTTTCAAACACATGCCCCTACGGCAGACTTTGACACCGCTTGCCTGCTGTCAGGAGGATGGTGGTGCCAAGAAGCTTGACTCTGGCCTTTGCCTGGCATTTGCTGTGGCACGATCTGCCCATTTCCACACTTACTGGCGGGGCCGGGAGCTGGAGCGAGCCCTTTGCTCCGGGGCCAGCGCTCTGCAGAGGCAGCCCTCCTGCAATTTGACAGGAGCTCCTGACGGTGCTGGCTGGGATGCACGGGGCTGGGGGTGCTTTACGTTCAGTGTTGTGCTGGGAATGGAACAGACCCACACTAAATAAATAAATGAATAAATACATTAAAAATGAAAGGCTTCTCCTGTGAACATCTGGTACAGTGATGGGTGTTTCATCTTTGGATCAGAGGGCAACGTTTCTTCTCCCATAAAAGAATATGGAGCAAGAGCTGGAAGCCGAGATGGCAGGGAAAGAAAGGTGGATGTCTATGCAGAGGAGAGAAAGAAATCATGTTTTTTAAATGAGATAAATATTGATTTCTACCAATGCAACTACAAAATGAGATGACAATGCTGATGATACCTACCATTTATCAAGCAACTATATACTAGAAATAAGGTGCTTTAATTGATGGCCTCAAATGCTTATGACAAACCTGCACAGTAGATGGAATTATCCCCACTTTACAGATGAAGAAACTAAGGCTCACACATGGCTTGTGAGTAGCCAAAGCAGTGTTACTCTTGGACCTGCGGTCTTCCAACCATGTGTGTCGCCTCCTGGTGTGTGTGTGTGTGTCCGTGGACACGCTCATTATTAAATATGGCAAGACCTAGTTGTGTCAATGGCTTAGAGCCAAAACGAGTCAGGTAGCTCCTGAAGGAACAGAAAGTAAATGTTTCAGGGACTTGGAGAAGATCACAGGCTATAACCAGATTGCCTTGCAAAAAACCCGGGGGGTAGGGAGACCAAGCACGTAAGGCCAGGAAGGGCAGAGTGGGCCCGTGTGAGGTCAAAGCTGCAGGCACAGGGTGGGGCCCGGCCTGGTACATTGTGAGCACGGGTAGCCAGCCAGAGGGAAGAGAGGCTTAAATCAGCACAGTTTGGGAGCTAACTGATATCACCGTGCCCTCCTGCTTGGCAGAGGTCCTCTTCTGTCTGCCTTGGAGCCCACCGACTAACTTCTCAGCACACGTCCTGCCACCCAGTGCCAGCGAGGAGAACCCTTAAAACTTTTCAGCATGGGGACCACCTTAAGCTTTCATTATGAAAACGTGTTTAAGGGGAGGTTCTGCTACCCTCCCTCCCTTCCGCCCTCCCATCCATCGTTCCATCCTTCCTTCCTCCCCTCTCTCCCTTCCCAAGCAAACAGCCCTCATTCTTTAGCCAAGCTAAATACAGCAGGAATTGGTGTGGTCCATCCAGACCACATGCTTCAGGGGGAGAAACCGAGGTCCAGAGTGGCTAGGTGCTTCCTTTGGATGAGTTCAGAGCAGGTGTCCTCCGATGAAACCTTTCATTCCTAAACTCAGCGTTTCCCATGGCGTGTTACAAGGCATTCTGCAGGAGGCTAATGGGTGTTGCAGGAAGCCGGGTTAATGAAGTGAATTAAGTTTGGGGGATGGCAGTTCAATAAAGTCAAAGGGTTGGCTGCATGATCCTTCGTCTCCCAGGAACCTGGTCAAATATTGCCGCTCCCTTCACTCGGAGTCCTCACTGGCTTTGCATTTTCTCAGCTCTCCACCTGCACTGCAAGGGCTGATCCATGAAAATGAAGAATTGTTTTAGTTCTGTAGTGTTTCCTGGGGCTTTGCTGGTTTGAACCACAGCAACCTGAGGTGGGCATGGAGCAGGCTGTGACACGGGGGGCTCTGGGGATGTGCCGGCTCTCACCCTGGAAGTGCTTATGAGAAGGACCCTCATAATTGAGACTCTTTTTGGCTTTGAAGCTCCAGAGTTCTCTTCTCAGGCATGACCCAATAAAAGGTGAGTTTATTAAAAACCACTTAATTTAAAGTCCCCTGCTGATTTCACTTGGGACTCACTTTTGATCACATCAATTAAATGTTCAGCTTTTTTGCTTTTAAAGCTTTTTCCCCCTTCCCAAAGCCCTTTATCAGAGAGAACAAACGGAAATCCCCCCGCCCCTGATACTTTCCCAGACCATTCTGAGATTTTTGAAAGTGTAGATGAAGTACAAAGGGCTGCTCAAACCTTGTGAAAAGCTGGTTGTCATTCATTCATTCATTCATTATCTTCTGAGCAACTTCCAGGTGGCAGGCCACAGATCTGCAGAGACGAAAGCAGAGGTCCCTGCCCGCAAGAGTCTGGAGGCCTGTGGGCACCCACACAGGGCGCTGTGCTGGAAGGCAGGGCTGGTTCAGAAGGAGGGTGGGGTCCGGTCTCACGTCACGGGGAGCAGTCCTTCACGAGAGGAAGACTTGGCCCTTCCCCTCCTTTCACTGGACAGAATGTGTTTGGCCAACACCACGATAGGGTGGGGTAGCTGGCAAACGTTTTAACCAAGACATGCAGAATATTTTTATTTTTGAGCTTCTATAGTCAGACTTTTAATTTGCGTAAAATATACATCTAGAAAAGTACACGGATTGAAAGTGCACAGCTGGATGAGGTCTTACAAAGTAAACTCACGGGTGTAACTGGAACTCAGATGAACAAAGAGAACATTCGCTAACAGACTAGGACCCCTCCCCCAGCCCCCTAGGGCCACACATCCACCCATCATGCTGCTATTATCCTGAACTCCTGCACCAGAGTTTAACCGGTTTCTACATTTTACATAAATCAAATGGCCTTTTGGCTCAACACTGTGCCTGTGAAATCCACTCACATTATTGCATGGAGTTGTAATTCTTTCACTTGATGCTGTGTAATAACCTATAATATGAGTAGATTGTACCCTGGTTCCCCATTACATTGCTGATGGACACTGGGTTGTTTCCAGTTTGAAAGCTGTTGTAGCCACAACGGAACGTGCCCTTTGGGGTCATGTTTACGCCTTTCTGCTGGGCGCGTGCCTAGGAGCGGGATTTCTGGATCGCAGGGAGTGTACGCACATTCGGTTTCGGCAGGTCTGGCAGGGTGGTTCCCTGTGCACGCCGCGCGGTCGTGTGTGAGAGCTCCAGTCGGCCCCCGAGTGACGGGCATCCCTGCCTGTGTGCATTTCAGACCGCCTGGTGGGCAGGTGGTGGTACCACGTTATGAATTATAATTTGCATTTGTAATGACGAATGAAGCCCAGCCCCTTTTCAGAGGTCAGCTGCCCACATGGGCACCCTCTTTTAGAAAGGGCCTGTTCACGTCTTCTGCTCCGTTTTCTTCTGGGTTCTCTTACCAACTGGAAGGAGTTACCCATGTATTTATTGGGCAGAAACCCAGGGCTCGATGTTGTTGTGCTGCCCTGGGTGCGGGCTGCTCATCGCCCACTTTGCTAGGTTTTTCTTTTTGATGGAATCGAAGAGCGGTAGCTGGGAGAACCCCCAGAGGTTATCGAATTCGTATTCCGCCTGGAGGAGAACGGGGCTCAGCAAGGCGGGCCTCACAGTGGGCGGCTCAGAGGAACACATCCAGTGAGTGCAAATGAAACAAAGTTCGGGGGTCCCGGAGACCCCTGTTCCTTGGGCTTTATTTCTCTTCCTCCTCCAACTCTCTCCATTTCTAACTGGTCTGTTTAAATCCACCCGTTTTTCTTCTTGTTTCTAGGCTCATTTGCCAAATGTGGGGGGATAATTCCCGGTCGGCTGTGTTGACCTGAGGAGATCCTACTGTACAAAGAGTCCCTCTTGACCAGAGATGCTTTGCAAGTAAGTTGAGGAATGGTGCTGTTGTGGGTTGAATTGGGTACCACGGAAAAAGGATGTTCAAGTCCTACTCCCAGTATCTGTGCATGGGACCCTATTTGGAAACAGCTTTTGCAGATGTGATCGAGTTAGGGTGAGCCAGACTGAATTAGTCTGGGGTCCTCGCAAGAGAAGGAGTGATAGAGACAGGCAGGGAGGAGGAGGGCCCCATGGATGCGGAGGCAGGTATCGGAGGGATGCTGCCCCTGTGAGGGGTCACCGGGGGCTCCCAGAAGCTGGAAAGGCAAGGAAACATCACGGCCTATAGATGGCAGAGGGAGCATCAACCAGCCAGAACCTTGACTGTGGACTTCCGGCCTCCGGAACTGTGAAAGAATACATTTCTGTTAATCACCCAGTTTGTGGTACCTCATTACGGCAGTCCTAGGAAGCTGACACGGTGCCAAGACCCCAAATCTGCTTGTTTAGTCTCAAAGAAACACACTAGAGTAACTTGCTCGCAAGCATCCTGGGTTGTCATCTTGGGCCAAATGTACGATTGCCGTTTTAGAGATTTGGACACATTTTCAGACAATCATTAAATCATAGACGGCAAGTGATTTGCTCATTGTAGACAGCGGGTGATAAGACAAACCTAACGCAGAAAGGATGCTCACAGCTCTGTGGTTTTGGCTATCCTCCCACCCAGGACACCCACCAGGAGATGAATCTCTTACAGGACCAGCTCTGAGACAAGACAGCCTTGCACACTCAGTCCACCAGAAAGCGCGGTTCACAGACACCCAACAAAGACGCTGGCCACGCCCAGGCCACTGCAGTCAAAGTAGTTAGCTATTACAGACTTTCCCGCCTGTCTCTTCCACTAAGAAGAAAGTGTTTTCCGGAGCTGCAGAGGGGAAAAATATACAAAGTCCAAGATTTTGGTCTTAAAATCACCACTGAACAAAATGGAGATTACAATGCTTAGAGAAGCCAGACACCTATGCAAGAGGCAAGCACGTGGCCTGCACGGGGGCTTCAGCCCTGAGGACTTTCTATCAGGTACCGAGAAATAACTACTCTCCGAACAGAAGTTGGATCTGCTGACCAGCTTGTTGGCATGGAGAGCTGACTTTCTTTTCATAAATAACAAGCCTGCCTCTCCCTCCCAGTCTGGCCGGATGCTTTGCTGCACAAGATGATGTCTCATTTGCTTACCAAGAAGGGTGAGACGGCATGGACGGCCGAGCGATTCTGGCCTGGTGCCTGTGTGCTAGGGCCTGATGGGGCGCTGAGCTAATGGACTGCGGACAGGGCGAGAAGCCTTCTGCAATCCCCGGCTTAGACAAAGCAGGCCCACGTGACAGAGTACAGTACATGCCCTTTCATCTTTCCTTCAGCCACATGCTCTTAGGAAAAGCGTGCACAGCAAAAACCACCACTGAGGTGTGCAGAGCTCACGGCCCTCTTCTCTGCTTTCCCTCCTCATCCCCCAACCCCTCACCCCCCATGGATGGATAGAACTAATGCTTTGGGGGTGCCCTTGTGTGCCTGGTGTTCTCCTCGGTATTCTCCCCTTGTCCACTCCAGGTCCTTGGTCTGCCCTTCTCTGATGCTCTCTGTACCCCAGGAGACCCGTGCTTTCAGATGGAGCCACATGGGATCCCTGGTGCTGGTGGCTCCTTCCTGGTCGGAAGCATCAGCCACAGACCAGGGTCTTCCCGACTCCACTGGCACGGTGTGCCGGCTCTGGCCCACCGCCAGCGGAATGACGAGCCAGCCCCCAGAGGGCAGAGACTCAGGGAGTGGGAAGGACCCCCGGCTACCATCTAGAGCAATCTCCTCATTTTATAGAGAGGGGAGACCAAGACTCAGAGATTGGGCCCAATGTCCTAAGCTTCCTCAGTGGCACAGTTAGGATGTGAATGCAAGTCTCTTAACTCCAGCTCTGCAGTTTCCGCTGCTTCCCTGACTGGTTGGAAAATGACAGCAAGGATGCAATCAGCCCTCATGCTCCACAGTGGATTACTTGGAGGCCGAGCATAAAGACGAAGAGTAAAGGTCTTAGCATTGGTCTACACGTCGGCCCTGTGCTTACCAGCTGCGTGACCTTGGGCAGGTGGCCGGATGACTGCTCTGTGGTTCAGCATGCTCTTCTGTAGAATGAGCACTGATAACGACCTCTAAAACTATTGGGAGGATTAAATGAAACGACACTCTTGGCATAGTGACTAACACATAGGTTAGTCTCGATCAAATAACGAGCTGCCGTTATAACTTGGGGTAAATTTTTAAACATAAACTAGGTTCATTCTGTTCACCCATAGGCACTGAAGTCACAGCTCGAAACCTGAACAATAAAAAATGATGACACCGATAATCACAGATGGCAGCAGCCAACTACTGGGCCCCTACCAGGTCCCCCACACTTAACTGGGCGTGCCTATTACCTCTGCTCCTTACAACATCCCAGCAAGGCTGAGTGAGTAACTAAGAACAAAAGCAGAAACCCAGACTCAGACCCAGACTCAGACCCGGTTTTGCCCGGCTCCCAAGCCCGCGAATTCTGCAGTGCCATTGATGATGAGCGGGAATAGGTGAGCAGAGCAGAAAGCTGGCTGCAAACCACAGCAGCAGCCAGTCTGCGCCCGTGACGAACTGGAGATGAACGGTTATTGTAGATACTTTGTGTCCCCAAACTGCGAGCTCCTGGAGGGCGGCACGGGTCTCACCGACTTTGCGCCTACAGCTTCCAGAACAGTCTGTGACTCACAGCTGGCCTGACTGACATAAGTGCTAACCCTGCACTGATACTGAACTGGAGTGTAGTCTGAAGCGGTGGGTGTCCACTCACGCGGAGCCTAGAGCAGCGGGGAGGCTAGAGACGGCCCGGCTGCGCCGAATCCCTGTTGCACTGAAGCCAACTTCAAGGGAACATCTTAGTGGAAGGAGCAGGCAGTTCTGTCTCCTTAGCTCCCGGCACCACCACGCTGGTAGAGAAGGCTCCGAACTGGGCCAAGTGCTGGCAGGGTAGCATCGCAAAGACCTGGATGTCTGAGATGCAGGCACATTCTGGACCCACACCTGTTTTCCACCTAACCTGGGGGACGTTAGTGCATTTCTGTAAACTTCTCTTTCTGATTCTGTAAAAGGATATGGTCATATGTTTACTTTTTCATTTAACCAGTATCTGTTCGGAGTCTCCCACGTACCAGAGCCCATTCTGAAAACAGAAGCCCTTGTCCTTATGGAGTCAACAGAAAAGGAGACGATAAAGTACGGAGGTGGGACGTGCATCATGTTACAGGACGGTGACAGAGCAGGTGGGGAAATTGGTTGAAATTTTATTGTTATTAAGATACCCGAAGACATTTTTTTGCTGCTTTTGGAGAGAGAGGGAGGGGTGGGGAGAGAGGAAGTAACATCATTGTGAGAGAGAAACATTGACTGGCCCGACCTGGGATCAAACCTGCCACCCAGGCACGTGCAGGGACAGGGAATTGAACTTGCATCATTTTGGTGTAAGGGACGATGCTCCAACCAACCGAGCCTCACTGGCCAGGGCGGAGCCTGTTGAAATTTTAAGCGCGGTTGGTAAAGTCTCCTCTGAGAAGGTGGAATTTGAACAAAGACTGCAGAAGGTGAGGGCTTCCACCACCCTGACTGGTGGGGGGCTTGCGGGGCACGTGAGGGGGACTGGGGGATGGGGAAGGGGAAGGAGGCCCCATGCCAGCTGATCCACTGCAGGAGGCCTGCCTCCTGGATGGCTGTGAATGTTGAACAAAATAATAATCCACTCAAAACATCTCATTTATAACAAGTACTCCATAAACGTTAGCCAGGGCTATTAATATTCCTGGGCCACGTGAAGGCCCCTCTTCACCAGGCGGTAGCTCCAGAAGGCATGGTAGCCCCTTGGGGTCCAAACCGGGCTACTCAATGGGCCTCTGTGCCCTCTGCCAGCCAGCTCCGGGCCACCCATAGGCCATCCTGCTCACGAGACAGGTTTCCTTAAAGGGGGTTAGTGGGGATGATGCCACCTCTGTGTTAGAAAGAGCCACGAGGGGCCACAGAGAGGGGTCATGAGATAATGCAAACGTTTCTCTGAGAAATATGGAATGATTAATAAAGGCTACTAGGAACACCTTTCACCCGGGCATCCAAGTTAGAGCACAGCCTCAGAGATGCGACATTCAGTCCTACGACGACGTGAATCTCCGGAGAGAGGGTCAGACATGAGGTGGGGTGGGGTAACCAATACTTACGGAGCCTCCGCACTAGTTCTAGATCACTGGGTTTTAAGCTGCATTGACAGCATCTTACTTAATCTTCACAACAGTGTAGTGAGAACGTGCTACTATTTCTGTTTTCCGGATGTGGAAAGCTGAGAGGCACAGGTAAGATCCTAGCCAGCCCAGGACTGCTGGGCTGCCCAAACCATGCTCCTTCCGCCAAGACGCAGACCTGCTCCCACAGGGAGGGACAAAGGTCTGTTGCAGCCACTTAACTTCTGCCACTGCCGCCCCAGACAAAACAAGAAATGAATGGTGTGGCTGTGCGTTAATCAAACTTTATTAATGGACACTGGAATATGGGTTTCATATCATTTTTATGTGCCACAAAATATATTGTCTTTCGATTTTTTTTCTTAATGATTTAGAAATGTGAATACCATTTCTAGTTTGATCCAACTAACAGTGTGGGGGGGGGGGGGCGCTGGCTTCACCCCGGCTGCAAATACTTCAGCCTCACCGGAAAGATGGTAAATGGACATTGAATAAGATTAAGAATTCGGTGTTTCCTCAGTATATTTGCCTGGCTGCTCCAACTTGACCCCAGGTTGGTTGAAGGCAAGAGCCATGGTTTCTACTGCTTTTGCTGCCCCTGTTAATCATCAAGATGAGTCTGTGCCTACTGTGCTGGGTGTGAGGTCAGCACTGAGCACAGGTGGACCCCATAAGCATGGCTGGCCTTGTGGAACAGCAATGGGCTGAGATGGGCGATTTCTCTTGGGTAACTGCCTGAGCCAAGATTCCTACCTGCAGCAGTCCCACGGGGGCCTCTGCTAACCCACTCAAGGCCCCGCGTGCCTTTCTGATTCAAACACAGTCCGAGCTGCGGTGATGAAATGCTGACTGAGCTCTGGAAGGAGATCCGGCAATTTGAGGCAGAGGGGTGAAGAGGGAGGGGCTGCGTGGGAGAATCGAGGTGGACAACAGGAATAGCTCTCAAGGAAAAGGAAAGACTAGGAGGCTGGTCTCTGAGGTCACTGGCATTTTTTTTTTTTTTGCTCTGTTCTGGCAGCCCCATGGAAAGTACAGGGTAATGGGTCATAACCCCAACAACAGGGGTGCAAATGAACCACCAGAGTCACAGCTCTGTACCCCCTCTTTCCTGTAACCCGAGGGCTTTCTCAGCTGGTCATGTACACATTCTAATCTCTTGCATTTGCTCCCAGATCCTTTCCTTTTAGGTTAATTCTATTTAACTTAATGGAGAAGTAATTGGCACATATAATTGTATATATTTAAAGTGTGCAACGTGATGATTTGGTATGCATCTACACTGTAGAATAATTAGCAAGTTCAAGATAATTAATACATCCATCACCTCACATACTTAACACAGGTAACTCTGTGAAGAACTGAAGTCAGTATCTCTGGAAATATTTACACACCTATGTTCACTGCAGCATCCATGTCAATAGCCGAGATGTGAAAACCTGCATGTCCTTCAATGGATGAGACATAAAGAAAATGTGGAGTATGTGCACATTTGTGGTGACATGGGTGACGCTGGGGGCACTATTCTGGGTCTTCCTCGATAGCAATCTGTCCGATGCCGGGATTCCAGTTTCACTCAGCATCCAACAGCCTAGTGTGGGGTCTGATATCAGACACGGCTACCACTTGGAATATCTTTGCTGACTGAACGTACATGAACAGCTATGCAGTCCCTGAGTCTGCTGCCGGTAAGGAAAGCAGGATGCAGTGGATAAAGATTAGGGAAAGAAGGTACAAAGAAAGGTACTAAGGTGCAAATGAATGTCTCTATACTGCACCTTTGGGAAGATAAGGGAGAATTTCTACCCAGTAGGCAGGGTACCTGGTAGAGAGAAATCACCCGCCTCGTTTCGGAAACCACTGTGGAGGTCCTCATTGGTTTGAGATGATCCACAAATGCCATTGCTTTTCAAATCTTCCCCAGTGATTTCAATGTGCAGCCACGATTCTGAAGTACCGTTCTACATACGAGACTCTGACTAATCATGTAAACCCTACAAAGGATGTAGTGAGAATGAAATGAGATAAAGTATGCACAGTTATTACAGTATTACTGACTATATTCCCTGGGCTGTACTTTATATCCCTGGCTATTTCATCACCACCAATCTCTACTTCTCAATCCCTTCACCTTTTCCACCGAGCCCCCATTCTCCCCACTTCACCAAACTTGGCAACCCTCTGTCCTCTATCTACGAGTCTGTTTCTGTTTTGTTTGCTCACTTATTTTGTTCTTTAGACTCCACATATAAGTGAAACCATGTGGTATTTGTTTTGGGGTATGGCGCCAGGTGGGGGATCACTTCATTAATTATACAGATGCCTAACAGCTATGCTGTACGCCTGAAACTAATATAAAATAATATTGAGTGTCAACTGTAATTGAAAAAGAAAATAAATAAATTGTAAGCAGCGCTTAGGAAAAAAAGTATGAAAAGCACTTAGCCTAGGGCTTGGCACTGAGTAATGCCCAGTGAGTGGATGTCAGTGGGCGGTATTAACCCGTTCCATGGGTGGCGTCAGGTTATAAGATGATGCTCAGCTGCCTAGTCCTGTGTGTTGGGGACGGGGCCAGACAATTCCCTGGGTAGATCTCGGCAAATGCTCTACCAGTCTCAAGCTCTGAAGCTCCAAGACAAGACTGGAAGGAGACTTAAGCACTGGGCTCTGTTGTTTACTGGCTTTGCTACCTTCTGAAATCAGCCTCTCTGCACCTCCATTGGCTCCTCTGTCCAGTGGGGGTCACGGGAGTGGATGGGCATGAATGCACAGGCCAAATCTGACAGATGGGCGCTGTGATCTCAAGACACCTCCTGAAAATCAGATGCGTCTTTTCACCATAAATATGTCTTCAAAGAAATCATGCACGGAATAAACACCAGATCAGTTTCCTGAAGGCAGGAAGATTGAGGATCATGTCCCCCAACAGGGAATAAAATACATACATTATGGTCCATTCAGCAAATGGAAACACTACAGTCCTTAAAAAGAAAGAAAATACAACTTGATGTACCGCTGGAGAGAGACACCTGACATTTTGTTTTTAAGTAAAATGCACATAGAACAATTAAAAAGGAGACGCGTATACAGAGAGAAATGGGTAACTACATATGTGAAAAGAGGAAAGTTGAGAATATACTGCAAACTGCTAGCAGTATTTAAGTTTGGGAAACGTGATGGGGAGATGGGATTTCATTCAACTGTTTCCTGAGCGCCCTCCGTGTCCTAGGAGTAAACACAACAGGACCCCCGGCCCTCAGGCTGTTTGCACTCTTGTGGAGGAAGACAAGGACGAGTTTCCTATTGCTGCCAAACGAATGACCTCAGCAGCCTGGAACAGATGCATTCACTACCTCACAGTTGCACAGGTCAGTGGCTGGGTTCTCTGTGGAGGATCTCACAAGGCTCGAGTCAAGGTGTCGGCCAGCCTGGCTCCTATCTGGGGGGAGAATCTACTGTACTTCCATGCTCATCGGGTTCTCAGCAGAATTCAGCTTCCTACGGTTGTAGGACTGATGAGCCTTCTCTGCTGGCTGTCAGCTGGGAGCCTCCTAGCTCCTAATGGCCACCTGCATTCCCCGTCATTCTGTTCTCTTCGTCTTCAAACCAGCAATGGCGTAACGACTCCTTCCCAAGCTTCACATCTCGTGGCTCCCCTTCATAACATCTGCTCTGTTCCACGTGAGAAAAATCCTCAGCTTTTCGGGCTCCTGTGATTAGACCAGGCCTGTCGGCTAATCCAGAATAATCTCCCTATTTTAAGGTCTGTATAACGCTGCAAAGGCTCCTTTGCTGGGCAGTGTGTAACATAACCACAAGTTCCAGGAATTCAGGCATGGGTATCTTTGGGGGGCTATTCTGCCAACCCCAGGAGCAGCGGGTGAACAATCAAAAACATGCACAACATCACGCTGACAAAGTTCAGTGAAGAAAAGGAAGCCAGGGAAAGTGGATCGAAAGTGCTGCTTTGGACAAGACAGTCAGGGAAGACCACTATAAGGAGACGACATCTGAGCCGAGGACAGAAGGGACTCAGCCGAGGGTAGCTGGTGGCCCAGGCAGCGGGCACGTGGGTCCCGGGGTGGGAATGCGTCTGGGCCACAGTCAGACCAGTGTGGCTGAGCGGGACTGTGCAGGAAAGAGCAGGGGCCGTGTGTCTGGGCCTGGAGCGTGGGCCCGGGCCAGCCCTGGACCACTCCCTTTCCCAGATGCTGCACTTTACCTTGATTCACGTGGGCCCAGTGGTGACCTTTATAAACCCGGGATAAAGCAGGAGAGTGGAACCGCATGCACAGCTCTAACACATGGCCCTGAGGGGCACGGAGGGAAGAATCCGCTGGCATTCTAAACCCAAACACTCGGAGAATCTGATTCGAGCACAATCAGATCGTAGGTGAGGGGAACGTAGCCTGCGGGGTCAGAAATGGCCCGCAGATGGGCTGAGCATGTGAAGTTGGGGCGGACCTACTGGATGGAGTGGGGTGGGGGGCATAACCATGTGAGGGGAACATAAACATCCAGGCCCAGATCTGTTCGGAGCCCTTTGCACTTGCCATTCTATGTTGGGAATGCTATCACTCTAGAGCTCAGCATGGCTGCCAACTTCCCTCCCTTCAGGTCTTCAGCTCAGAGGTCCTCTCCGTAAAGAAGCAATTCTTCATACAGGAGTCCAGTTCCTCACATGCTCCCCGGCATATCACGTTATGTCAGGGTTTCTCAAACTCAGCAGTAGTGACACTTCGGGCTGGGTGATTCTCTGATAGAGGAACTCTCTTGTGTATTGCAGGGTGCTTAGCAGCATCCCTGGCCTTCACCCACTAAGCGCTGGGAGCACCACCCCCAGTGTGCCAACCAAACACGGCTCCAGACACTGCCAACGTCCCTGGGAGTGCCAAATCCCCCACCAACTCCTGTTGATAACCACTGCTCTGCGTTGTCTTCAAAACACTTAATATCTTCCAAAATTATTCATTTCACCCAACAATGAATGCTCACTCAATGCCTAATATATGGCAGGCATGACTCTAGGTACACGAGAAAAAGCAGAGGAATTAACAAGCAGACAAGAGGACCCTTGGGGAACTTACATCCTCATGAACAGACACAGAACATTTTAAGAAAATGAGCAAACTCGTTGTAGGTCAGGTGGTGGTTAACACTACAGAGAACAGGGAAGGGGTCGGGTGAGGCTGTCATCTGGAGAAGGAGGACTCACGGGTTTAAATGGGTGTGTCCAAGGATAGCAGGGAAGGTAGGATGGCGGGAACCGAGTGTGGGGAGCGGCAGAAGGCGACTGCATCAGAGTACAGAGGAGGACTATTTTTCTCCCGTGACGACGCACAACCTCCCACAAACTGGGCTCCTTTCTGTCTTGTCCAGGGCTTCCCCAGGGTCCAGAAAGGAGCCTGGCAGGTCAGCATGCGAGATGCATGCTGACCACACCTCATGAATGAACGAACAAATGAACGGCCAGCACTGGAGAGGGGGTGCTCGGCACTGGCTATCCGCAATGGACACAAGACGAAGTTGCTGCCAAAGGTGCCGAGCAGCTAACACTGCCTTTCCTTGTTTGTGAGCCTCAGGTGTAAACGGAAAGGGAAGGTCCTAAGAGCTGGCATTTACCGATCCAGACACTGTCCCATGACATTTACAAATATCATCTCCTGTTCTCCTCCAAGCCACCCTGTGAGATGGGGCCTCTTCTTGTCCTGATGGACAGAGAAAGGACAGACTGCTCAGAATTATGGAGCTCATACCAGATGGAGCTTGCACCCAGGGCTGCTCATCTCCAGAACATAAGCAACATGTCTTTTCACGGGAAAATGAAACAGGAGCCCCAGGAGCACAGGGTGACTGACACAACGAGAGGCCCGGTACCCTGCAGTCCCTTCATCTACCTTTTAAATAAACAACAAGAGGCAACTGTTACTGCATTTACTGAGCACTGAGTCCATGCCCAGCCTGGTATTACAGTGTTACATTTATATGATGCATCATTTACTTCTCACAACCGCCCTTTGTAAGGCAGATACTACACCCATCCCCGTCTCCTACATGAGTAAACCGAGGTTCAGCGAGCACAGACGGGAAGGCTAGGACGCACTTTATGTGAACTCTAAGGCTGAACTAAGGCCAAAGGAGATTCTGGTTCAGGACGGGATGTGGACAAGCCTTGGGTGACGTCACTGGACCTTCGACGAGGTTCCTTGGAGAGAAGTCGCTGGACGGCGGTGCTGCCCTGTAGACTCCTCTGGCTGCTCAGAGCAGGGGGTGAGCTCTTCTTCCTCGACACCAGCCTCCAGGGGCGTCTGGGGCACATGGTGGCTTTGCGCCCGACTCAGCCCACTGGATATCGGTAATGCCTCGGACTTGTGACTCTCTAAGGGGACGGTGCTCCTTCCCGGGGCAGTCTAGCACCACGGAGAACATTCCCACATCCCACGTGGGTCTCACCAAACATTTGTGTTCATAACTGTTATCAATATCTGAGCCTGACACTAACACTATTTACAGGAAAAGACCAACTGCTTTTCTTCACGTGGTTTTTTAAAAAAGATTTTATTTATTTGTTTTTAGAGAAGGGAAGAGAGGGAGAGAAAACACTGATGTGGGAGAGACCCATCAATAGGTTTTCTCTTCCACGCCCCCAACTGGGGAGCTGGCCCCCAACCCAGGCATGTGCCCTGCCTGGGGATCGAACCAGTGAACTTTTGGTTCATAGGCCAGCACTCCATCCACTGAGCCACACCAGCCAGGGCTCGCGTGGTTTTAACAAACACTGAACTTAAGAGTAGAAATCAAGGGAAGATGGGATTTCCTATTTTCTGACACTTTACCAATGACTGTTCACTCGTTTGAAAAAACTTCTTACCGATGACAAAGGTCACTTGTGGACCGTGATGGCCAGTGTCCCACCAGCACCATGTTGCATTTGTGACAATCACACTGAAGACAGCTGTACCCTGAACACTGGCACGATAGCCTCTGACCACCTCATTAGGTCTTCCATAGTGGCCAAGCCTGAGCAATTATAAGCTGAAGTCAATACTGTTTCTTAGTAAATTAATTTCCTTTTACTTCTCCTTTATATTCTAGTCAGGGTACTGTATTGATTTTTTAGATTAGAGTTGAAGACTGTGTAAGGGAGGTAATCTATGAATTTTACTCCAGGATTGCACAAGAGGCATCAAAGCATGAGCTACAAAAATGGGGCCTGGCCACTGGACGAATGAACGGAAAGCATTTTGATCTTTGTGGATGACCCTCGGGGAGAGCGAAAATGAGGTCAAGTGAAATGATGCAAAGCTTGGCCTAGATCAGATCAAACTCACCAGAGATAAACATCACGTCTGCGCTTCAGGCTCAATAAATCCACCACGGAAGCCCAGAACAGGGACCCTTTGGCTGAACAGTCAGTCATTCGTGGAGCTTTTCGGTTGAACTCAAGTTCAATCTGAGCTTGATGTGCAAATGGCAATAAAAGTCTGCGCCAGGATACTGGTTCTCCAGCGTCAGTATGCACCAGGCATTTAGGGAATGTGTGTAAAAAGAACAGTGACCTGGCCTCACTGCTAGAGACTCAGGTGCACTGTCTCTGGGTTAGCACCCCTGACATTATAAACAGGTGCTATGATCCAGAAAAGTGGGCAGGAGTGTCCGCGTGAAGGTACAAAGGTCTGATAGGTAACGCCCAGGGCATATAATTCAGGTCAGAGTGTCACCCTCTAAGAGAGACACTGGAGTTATCTAGAGGCGGCTGGCCAATCAGAATGGCGAAAGGTCTCGGAGCCATCTCACGTAGCATTTCTGGAAAAAAAGGTTTCAGAGGGCTGCCAGCTGGGGACCGGCTTCAGGGACACAATGGCACACAGGACATGGATTAAGAGGGCGCACGAATGTGGTGTCTCAGTTCTTACGGTGCAAAGATGGATGAGACCCTGCAGTGCCAAAGGCAGTGGACAATTCTATTGCCTGTGGTGTCACGTGAACCATTCCTAGGTGACAAGCATCTTTCAGTGGGGTTATCCTGCAGATTCCACGCAAACATTTCTGTGCTGAGAGCTTGGACACGGAGCTTGAAATGAGATCGTTGCGACCCCAGCGTTAGTCTAGCGGACATTCTTCCTAAACTTGTTTCCAGAGCTCCAGAATAGATGCAGAGCTCTGGATCCAATAAGCGCGAGGGATGCTGCAAGGTTCCCTCCTTTCTTTACTTCTGGCCTTCTCAGGACCTCTAATATGCCAACATGCAATCGGAACCTCCAAGGGAAGGACGATATCCAGATTTCTCAATCTTACCCTCCACGGTTTCTAAACAGTATCACCGTCTCCTGCAATGTCTTCTGCAATGAGCCTAGAAGATGCTGGTCCAGGGTTACTGCAGGGCTGGTATTCCACCCCAAAGGTCAATGGTGCTCAGTGCTCGGGTCAGGTTCATTTGTAGATACGCAAACTCTCCTGCACTATACAGCAATATCCTCGCAGCAAAGTTCTTGGTATCACTTGTTCTTAAATAATGATAATAGGCATTCAGGAGCATGTGCTGAATGAATGAATGAATGAATGAATGAATGAATGAACAAACTACCTTTAAATCTTGTTTCTCTGGATGCATTTATTACAGACAAAAATAATTCAATCACGATATTCCTCAGTTGCTGGCCCACGAGAGCTGGAGGGCTCCGAGATAAGAAGGAACTTCCCTGGAGCAGCAGAATGCTGGATATCAGAGGCAGCGTGAAGCGTGGGCTGAAGCTCCACACTTACAGTTATCTCGCTAAAGCTATTTAACGGTTCTTTGTCAAGTTGTCTAATGTTTGCTCCTTTTGAGTCCCCGCCACGGATTTCACGGTGGTGTCTGATTTTACTGGGGCACCTTCCCTTTCTTCAGGGCCCGGAGTCTGCTCCAGCTTCGGAGGTGAGTCAGTCCTTGAGTGTCCCAATTCTGTTGTTCCACGGGAAAGGATTCCTGGACAAATACACCCTCCCTCCCTAGAGGGCTCGGTCTCCATCTGCCTGTCCCTGGCCTAATTTGGGGGACTGAAGGGCACAGGATACATTTTTAGTTTTAAATTGTTTCTTACAGCACATCCTGGTTAATATTATGTCCTTGGCCTTGGGGAGGACACAGCTTCTCCTTGAGTAAACTTTGGGACCCTAGGCAAACAAACCTCGGTATACTTGCCCCCTTCTACTTTCCCAGTCACCAGCTACTTTCAGTTCTGTCCCCTTCCCTTTTGCTGGCTTCTGTTTTTAAGATAGTTACTATCAGCATAAGAAATGAAGTGGCTGAATCTTAATGAACTTGTAATAATTTTTTAAATCCTAGAGACAGCTGAATGCTGGGTGAATGACAGCTTCTGGCCCCTGGGATGCCAGGAACGGACAGAATGATTGGAAATTAGCCCATTCCAGTGCAAGGATGTGGGAGTCGCCCTTTACCCCACCCAAACAGTATGGCAACGACCCTGTGCTGGGACCTGCTGGCCACCCGCAGCTGCTGTGGCTCAGCAGCTCCCGAGGATGGAATTAAGCTGTAAACCACGGTAATAAGAATGGAGGGAGATGGGGCGAGCAGATGATCATCGTCCCTAATCTTTTAGGGCACTGGGGGCTTGGTGCAAGCAGATGGGGAAAGAAAAACAAAGAGAGAAAGGGAGGAAGCTGGCTGGTTCTTCGAAGGGGAATGCCTACATTGCAAGATGATTTTAGGAATTAACAAAGACAATACGTGGTTAAGTGCCTGGGGAATGCACCTGAACTTGATGGATGCAGATGAATCAAAATTGAAAACAGTTACTCAGCCAGGCCGTGGTCAGGGGCAGAAATATACAAAAACGACAAGCCGCTTCCTAAAGCACTTTGGCTGACCTGCCCCTGAGTGGGTTGAAATACCACTGAGGGGTCAGGTCGGTCATCATTCTCAGTTTACAGGTAAGAAACCTAAGGCTCTTGGACAGAGTCACTGTCCAAAAGGCACACAGTTGAAAAGCGACCAAGTCAGGTCTTGAAGGCAGATCTTCCAAGTCCAACATCTCCTGCTTTCTGGAGGACCTTTCGAAGTAAGTCACAGCGAGGAAGCTGAACTGTGAACTAACATCGTCATCTTTTATTCTAAAATAATATGAAACGCTAACCTGTTCCAGGGAGCAGAGAGGAGGGAAACCACTAGGGAAACTAGGGGTTGCCTGTTTGGGGAAAAGCAGACACGGGACTGGTTCTGTGTGGCCCAGGCACACGAGATACCTTGGCGAAACTTAATCAGCCTCGTTGCCACCATTTTTAAAGCAGACAGATCCCATTGCCTGGTAGGATAAGTGACAGAGGGACACAAGAGGACACACACTAAGATTTACCGAGCATTTTTTTTGTGTGTGCAAGGCAGACACCAGACTAGGCTCCTTAGACAAGTTACCTAGTGAGTCCTTGCCCAACAGGTGCTTTTATTGTTCTAGTTTACAAGGGAGGAACCAAGTTCAAGGAGGTGAAGTGATGTGTACAAGCTCGCACGGCGCCCGAGTGGTTGAGCTGCGATTCTGACCTGGCTCGGCCTCAGTTTTGCAACACCAGGGTGCAGGCTCGCCCGCGGCTCGCTGGGGGTCCCCCTTGTGGAGGCTCGAGGTGCGCAGCCATTTAGGGCTCCATTTCTGCGAGAGTCTAAACATCCAGGTGATGTGATATGGGAGGTACAACCCTTAGTCTTAAAATAACAAATGCCTGGCCTGAAAGCCAATGCATTTCAATGTCGCATAAATCCTTTTATAACGATCACTTGGTGTCACTGGCTTATTTAAATGGAATCCGTTCTCACAGGGCTTTTTCCCATCTGCATTCCAGGTAGGAGCTGGCAGTGGCTAAGGTGCTTGTAAGTCTCCCGACCTCACCTTCTGAGGCAAACGGAGAGGGAGGGAGGGAGGGGACGCATCATTTTTGTCATAATAGATTCCTCAGCATGCTGCATTTGTCTTCTCCTGCAAACTCCAATTGATGACTGATGGTTTCTGTCTTACCCAGGTAATCACGACCCTGATGCCACGTCCCCGAGACTTGGCCGTATATCTCCATGTGACATTTTCTATTATTCTCCGTTGTCGGAGACAGAAGCTAAATACACACCAGGGTTTACCTGAGTTTACCCTTCCCCCAGCCGGCACACATGGGTGTCTCCAGCTTCACCTGAGCCTGGAGTGAATGGGCTGGAGTCCAGACACCAAAGAGCAACATGGGGTAAACAAGCAGAGGGCGCCTTAACATTAGCCCACTGTGGGTTCCTAAAGAGTCCCGACTCAAAGACGCCAAGAGCCCCTAGGAAGGCTTTCTGGAAGGTGAAACAGCTTGCCAGGTTTTATCAGAGTAGACTCCTGGACCTTCTGCCCTGCATCCCCCAGGGCAAGACCCTTCAAGGGCAGAGTCTAGGCTTCTACATTTTCAAAGTGTATTCCTGATCTTGAAGTTGCTGAAGTTCAAGCCAGGAAGTTTGAGTTAGTAAACACTGCAGCCTCCTCATTTATCACTCCGTTCTCTAAGCTTTCGTTTCTGGTGTATGAAATAGAGATAAGAGGAGCGCCTGTCTCCTGGAGTTACTGTGAGGGTCAGATGGGACTAACACCCGCAAAGCACCTGGCACGGTGCCTGGTCAGTGCCCAGCTGGTAGGCAGAGGTGCTGCCTTGCCCAGTAACGAAATACAGTGGTTCCTCGGTGCTCATCGTTAACTCATTCTGGAACTTGTGAGGAGTGCCGAAACCCACGAGTACTGAGCAAGCGACCGGCCCCGAAGCATTTTCTCTTGTGGGGTGGTAATGAGTCCCGAGCAACGCCAGGTACTGAAACACTTTTTTCTCATCAAAATGCGATGAGCACTTTGTTTGATGAGTTCTGAAGCTGACGTGGACCGAGCTGTGGTTGCACTGAAATACTTCCAAACCAGCTCAAAAGAGCTGCTGCTTTGAGCCCCTTTATTTCCCCTTCCCCACACCCTTCTGTCTCAGGGACTCCCTAGAACTCCCCCGCATCCTGTAACTCAAGGGTTAATGCCCCGCGCAGCCTGGGAGCCTCCAAGAGGCAAGTCAAGGAGCAGGTGGTTGAAATTCCTCACTGGTAACCTCTCAGGCTGTAACTACCGCCTGGTGGGTAGGTGTTCCAGGAAAAATCACCACAGACAGCGTGGCACACCCACATCAGCAAAGGAATGTGCCCTGTGTCCAAGGGCAGCCTTCGACACAGAGCTCCCTTCCTGCCCCCTCTGTCAGGACAGTGACCTTTCTTTCCTTGTTCTTTTCCACATTTGACCCTGCTCTGATCCCATCTCTTCCTTCTGGAAGCTGGATTCTCATCCTTTTTCTTTTGGGCTCTGGTGTCTTGTGTTTGAACCCGACCTCCCTGGACCCTTGGCTCTCAGAGTTGACTCTTAAGCCCTTCCCACTAGAGCCTCCAGGACAGGTGTTGCCTGTCACCTTCAGGCAGCACCATCCCCTGAGGACACTGGCCTGGACACAGTACAGCTGGTCTCAGATGCCGGCACTTCTTGGCCTGGCCCACCCTACAGCTCCCCGAACTCCAAGTTCCAGCCTGGCACGGGTCACGGGGCTGCGTCCTCTGAGACTAGGGTACAGAAGCAGTGGCAAGGAGCACAGACGGGAGGAGGCAGGAGGACCCAGAGGTGTTTCAAAGAGACACAGTGGCAGAACCTGAGCCTCAAGAGAGCAGGGCTGCTCTCGCTTCCTTTGTCGTATGCCCCACGAGGTCATGGGCTGTGCTGGCCCACCGAGCATCGGGCCCGGTACATGGTAAGCGTTTAAGAGACAGCAGCTGAACAAAGCATGGAAGAGTGAGTGAATGATACTATTAACAGAGAGAGAAAGAAAACAGGAAACACAGTTTGGGGTTAGAAACAAGGCAGAATAACGCATTTGATTTTAGACACATTGTGCTTAACAGCTGTGGTATTCCTAAGCACCAATTACCAAATATTTCTGCCTTTTCTCCTGTGGGTACATGGCCAGGTTACACCCGCCCACACCCCTTGAAGGCAGGCATGGTCACATGACATGCTTCAGCCAATGAAATAGCAGAAATCATGTCACTCCTGACAGGAAGCTTTCAGAGTCAATATGTCCTCCGCTGCTTTCCTCCCTGGGTGAGTTAGTAAACACCCAGGTGATACCGGTTGTGTTATGGGGCTGATACATTGGGGTTGTCACTGCAGCATGATCTCTACCCTATGTGAACAGAGCCAGGGTGCCACAGGTCACACTCATAAAGATCAGAAGGTCCCCCAGGAGAGGGGCTTTTCGGTGAGACCCCCGCACCCAGCTAAGGCTCCACAGCTACTTTGCCCATGGGGGCAGTGCTGAGAAAGAACTGGAAGGTTACCAGGCAGCCAGGTGAGCCTCACCTGTGCTGTGGCTTACCTCTTCTCCCCAAGGACGGAGCATGAGTCCTCACAGGGCCCTTTACAAGCCCCGCCCCTCCTTGCCCCTTCATGACTCACCGGTATTGTAGCCCCTTCCAAGGGCGGGCCAAGGGCGGTGATTCTTCCACAGGTTTCCAAGGTACCAGTCACTCTGGTTCTCTACCAAGCCCAGGACCTGCTGACCTGTGAAGGACAGAGAATGCAAAGGTGCTAAAAGAAACCGAGCCATGTGGGTCAGTCAGCACGCTCTGAAAGGAGACAGAGGAATGGCAGATCACAGCAGGCGTTTTCATGAACTGCCCGGCTCCGACCCCAGTGCTTAACTTGTATTAACCTATTGATTACCCACAGGCAGGCAGCCCCTCTGTTTGTACTATTCCTGTTTTATGGAGAAAAAACGGAGGCCGCCCAGAGTAGTTTGTTAAGTTGTACAAGGCCGCCTAGTTAGCCTGCAATAAAACCAGAATCCTGCATCATTCATTCATTCACTCACTCATTCCTTACCTTTTGCGACATATTTTTTCACACGCTATTCTCCACATGTTCCAGTTCTACTATTTCCCATTACATGCTAACTTACTGGCTTTCTGGGCATGCGCGAGACGGCTCTCGCATCGGAGAGAAAGACGTGACGCTTGTTTGATGAGAGGGGAATCTACGGAGAAGAGCTGCCTCTCGGCCACCCTCCCCGTGTTTTCGCTCTCACAGTCAGGAAGCATCACGTCAACCTCACATCAACTCAGGAGTGTTCTGTAGAGGGACAACCACCTCTGTGTCCCCAGAGCAAATCACTGGGCCTTGTAAAAAAGGGTAAGTCCGGAATCAGCTCCAACTGCCTCCATCAGACAAGCCCATCATGCCCGGGTATTCTCTCGGGATTAGTATCAATGCCAGCCATCTCACAGACTGGGAAACTGAGGCTCATGTAGGACGAAGATTCATGTAACTAGTGGTGGAGTCGGCACATCATTCTCTATTTGTCTGACGTCCACATTCTTTCCACTGTCTCGGTGCATCATCGCTTACCTTTACGACAAATGATAAATCCATGCCTTGTACAAAAAGAAACTGAGGCTTAGAAAGTCTAAGTAATGTGCAAAAGGTCACACGACTAACAATCATTGTCTTCCACAGCTCAGCGATGCCTTCGGGAGCTAAAATCCTCACACCGTCAGCCAGCGTGAGAAATAAGGTCCTCCCCGAACAAATGCAGCCCGGCAGCAGGCTGAGAAAGCAGCGGTTCCCCGGACACCGTGCTGGGTGATGTAGAACCTCCTTGGTGTGATGACAGCTCCCTGAAATGATGGTGTGTGGGTTTGCTGTAATTTACTTGATCAATTTATCGAGCTCCCATCTAAATCAACACCCCAGCACAAATACATAAATTAGAGGCACGGGAAAATACTACCACCCACTTTGTCATTCTGTATGATCACATCCAAAACTTGTAGAATCCCTCAGAAGAAAAACATCACCAATTCGGGAATCGCAAGAGCCCATCAATCCCATATGCAACAAGCTTGGGACGCTGGTGCAGAACAGTCAGATCTGCAAGGCATGGTGCCTTTGGCAGAGAAAGCCGTGTGCCCATTCACTGACCTTACACAGAGGCTGGGACACAAAGGGGACGTGGGGTCCTTGGGAGCTGGTTCATAATTACCAGTGACCCTAGGTTGATACTACAATTTTTTTTTTGGCAAGATGAAGGGTGCCATGTGCTCAGAATTGACTAACATCACCCCTGGCAATGTCGAGAGCATAATGAAATGGTGAGCAGGTATTTCTACCCTCCCCCCAAATTCCCCACCCCTACACGTGGCCCCGGCAGCTGGGGTTCAGCTGTCTGCCTTCTCAGCGGTCTCTTCCCTTCCTCAGTGGACATGACCCTTGCTTGGCCTCGACCTTCATGCAGCTGAATATCGACTGAGAGTTTGCTTTGTGTCAGACACTGCACAAAATACAAAGGGACCAAAGACAAACAAAATATAGTCCTTGCCCTGGAGGTAGCTGGAAGGGGAGATGGATAAACAATTACGAGGCAGTGTGGTGCTTGCAGGGACAGAAACACAGATGGGTCAGAGAGGTGGGGAGAGCAGGAGCAGCCGATTCTGCGGGAGTGGGGGTGATGGCTGCTGGACATCTGGCCAGAGCCACCTACCACCTCCCCCTGCCCTGCAGGTGCCCCTGCACTTCCCCTTCCGCACGCACGTCCAAACTCCCAAGCTTCTCCCAAAGCTTTTCTGAGGATGGTGCTGTTTCACAACACCTGTCTAGGCAGACAGTCCCTCTGGTCCCCAGTTGCAGCACATACGAGACAGGTCATCTTTTCCAGGTGGCAGCTACATCCCAGGCCAGCAGAGGTCAGGGTCTCAGTCCTTCACCTTGATGATGCCAACACATCGTGGGCCTGGCGTCCCATTAAGAGGCCAGATCCCGGGGGGTTCCTCTTGGGGGCAGTGACGTGGGCTGCCTGGGAGCGGCCTCCCTCTGCACCTCGGCACTCCGCGCTGCCTCCCCTGCCTTGGAGTCATTACAATATAACACCGTGACTAACAAAAGGCTTTGTCACTGTTTTCCGCGCTGGCCCTGTGGTTATGATGAAGTGCGCTGCTCCCTGGATTCCTTACTCTAGGCGCAAGTTAACTTATGAAAATGAAGCTGTCTTCTTTGCTTATTCATACATCACCACGAACAGCCAGACAAGAGTGAACAAGCTTGCTATTCTGCTGGGGCCCCGGTATCCTGTCACCAGCCAGCAGACGGATGGTGCCAGGCTGGGGACTCCCCTCCTCCTCCTTCCTGAGCTTCGGGCTCAAGGCAGGGCCGCTGCTGATCAGAGGTGGAGCCCCAGGGGGAGGGACTGGTGACACTCCCACGTGGCACCTGAGGCTTGGAAAGGGCAGGCCGGCCATTCACCCACCGGGTACGAGGAAGGCAGCATGGAAAATCAGAAAAAGGGCTTTTAATCCAGACAAAGGATAGTTCTAGCCCCGCTACTGCATGGTTTGGCCAAGGTATAACTTCCCTGAGCCGCGGTTCCCCGTCACAGAGGGCAAGAATGGAATTCGCCTCCTGCCTCCAGAAAGGAGGTACAGGTCAAACATATGCAGAGTGCCGGCCGTGGCAGAAAAAGTGGAGGCCGCCCAGAGTCATCACTCATTTAGTCACTCATTCCTTACCTCTTGCAACATACATTTTTCTCACACGTTATTCTTCAAGTGTTCCAATATTTCCCATTATATACCAATTTACTGGCTTTCTGGGCATGAGTTGAGATGGGTGAATGGTGCAATGAATAATAACTATCATTAAAAAAATCACCATCCCATCCATTTGGAACTGGTGACTCTTAGCGAAATGGGGTGGACACGAGTGCATACTAGGTCACCTCTCCAGGTAAACACCGGGAGCAGGTAGCTCTGGCCCTGACCATGGATGCTTCCAGAGCTGTCTCCTTTTCCCCATCCCCAGGAAAGGTCCTGGCTTCACAGAGGGAGACTGCCAATCACTACTGCCTATCAAAATAGCTGTGCTCCTACCAGCAGGTGAATATTAAAATGTTATAACCAGAGGCTCTCCTGACTATTAGCAGAGAAAGCAACAATGCCCTTCCGACATCATATTTATTCTAATAAGCTATTTTACAACAGAAAAGCCTTTAATAGTATCATTCAATGCATGTCTGAGTGCAGGAAGGTCTATAATAAGGAAAACATATCGTATCACATCACCATTTATTAAACATCCTGAAAGAACCGCTCTACTGGTGCCCCTGACGAGTGGGTGCAGAATAATAAAGCGTCTCCCAAGAAGATGCAACACAAAGGGTATTTAAACAGCCCTGAATGGGTTGAAAAAGACCGTTTCAGAACTTGCACATTTCCCAGCCCCAGCTAATGCATTCTGGGATCACGGAAGTTCACATGAGCTGGGAAGATCTTAGGAATCCCTCTGGAACTGTCTGCGTGTATGGGTGAAGCCCAAAGAAGGGGAGTGGGGCCTGTGGGAAAATGAAGAGGTGGACTCTACCGCTGATGCTGTGCTTGGGTTTCTTCAACATGTAAGCTCCTCCAACCTGGTCCCCTCTTCTCTCCCCGAACTTGAGTATATAATTCTCACTTTGTTCAAATGTTAGTCCTTCTACACGGGACTGCGGTCTGGGGCCAATTTCCTCTGCACAATGGTAAAGGTATCTATTTCATACCTGGGACCCGTAGCCCTGTTTATGCACCCCAAGTTTACATACAGCACATGCCCTGGAGCTGGGACCCACGTGCCCTAGCTAAAAAGGTCCTTTGGTCCATCATTTTGTTTCCTTGATGAAGTAAGTTGATTCATTGCTTAGCCAGCCCTGATTTCATTTGGAGATAAATATCCCACCCCCGCTGACCTCCACAGCTGAGGGATAATCCCTTCTAAGAGGAATTAGAATCTGTCCCTCGAGAAGGGAAGATGAGGTTGCATGAATGAAGATTAAAGAGAGATCAATTTTTGCTTATTATCAGTCAGACCATAAATAACCATTAGAGTTCACCAACATGGACGGAAACGAGCTGCCTTACTGGGGGGAAGCTTCTAGGCACTGGAATTGTTCTGGAAGAGGCTGCCTGCATCAGCCTTCCCCCAGCAGGCAGGGTCCCTGCTGTGCACCAGGCTCTGTGCCAGCTGCTAGAGACACAGCAGTGAAGAGAACAGGCCAGCCCCTGCCTTCCGGATTTGATGATCTCTACAGAGTGCTTCTCAATGGTTTGGCTACCATCTTCCAGGCAGTGCCCCAAACCTAATGAAAACTGGTTCTCCTGGGGTCAGGCCTGAAGATTTCTTTGCAAAGAACAGCCCCACTAATCCTGGTGCAGGGTTGAGGACCACGGAAGTGGGAGGTCACCCAGTAGGCACATTGATGGTGGTGCAGGGATCTTGTGCTGAGCAGATGACGACATTGGATGGCCTGAAGCTCCCTTCCGAACTGACTCTGGGATCTCCTTATTTATTTAGGCCAACATCGGGCTTTCTCAACATCCCCCTCATGGGGGACTGTCCCCACACCTGTTCCCCCTCCACTCCCGCTGGGTGTGCGTACGCACCCTGTCTGTGACGGAGCCCGTGTCTCCCAGGACAGCCCTCTCTTCGAGAGCACGTTGCCCTGCCCCGGGATGGACGCATCATCTGAGTGCCTCACAACAAACCCACGGGAAAGGAAAACTGAGGTTCAGTGAGGGGAAGTCGTTTGTCAAGGACAAGTGCCTGGGAACCACCGAGCTGTGGCTGTATTCAGATCTCTCTGTCGCAAAAGCCCATGTTTTCACATTTACACTCAAGGTTAGGAAACGTTTGCAAAAGTGTTTCTCTCTCCAGGGTACGTGGGTAACTGGTACCACCAAAGACAAGGCTCCAAAAGATATGAGAGGCTGGGTAGAGAGTCTGGTCAAGACACAGCTGACCAGCTCACCTGTTCCTGCCTGCACTGCCGCCCGGAGCTGCAGGCAGGAGTCCCAGACACTGCAGAGTCCCCCAGTCCCCAACAGGGTACGCTGAGTCTAATTTCCTTCAGCATTCATCACAGGGCCCTGAGCTGAGAGCACATCCTACTCAGGGATATGGAGAGAGAAAAAAAGGGAGGCCTGAGACTCAGAGAAGACTCTGCTAACCAATGAAGGTCCAGGTAATGATTCTATCCACCCTGTGAATAGGAGAGTCTCCCTGCCCCCTCCTCCCAAATCAGCCCAAGTAGGCTCACAGTAACTTATTGTAATCCACGGTACAAACCCTGCTCAATCTCAAATAATGATTTCCCTTTTCTTCTTCCGTGATCTTTGGTTTTGGGAAATAGAAAAAACTAAAAAGGAACATGGAGCCAGCTGCCGGGCTCCCGTCCAAGGCTGCTTTTACCACTCAACTCCCAGGACACGCGGCTGCCACCACCTCTGAGATGACAGACACCTCGCAGGGCAGCAGAGCTGGCCTGGATCCAGCTGCCGCTCCCATCCACGGGCTTCTTGGATATGTCTCTTTCTAAAAACAATTTGCTGGCATCTTTCACGCACTTCACGCACAGTCGCCCCTTTGAACCACTGAGTAACGGCACCTTCGGAGCAGCTGTCTGAGTTTTCCTGTGGGGGTTGCGGAAATGGCGCTTGTCTGCAGGGGCCTGAGGTCGGCCTTTACGTTCTGGCTTTCCCAATTATCACCAGGGCCATCTGGGCGAAAACAACTTGATTTTTGAGTGCTAGCTTTTATTTCTTTAAAATAGATGATGACAAACTATACCCTGTCTTCATTATAAGGTTGTTTTGAGAGCAAAATGAAATGCTGTGAACTGTAAAATACTGCTCTAGTATAAGTCCCATTACCAAACATTTCTAGGTCTTATGACTTAATTTTTTTCCCCTTAGAGCATTTCTTAGATTACAGAATTATTGTTCACGGATACTCTCTGTAGGCAGAGGTCTGATGTTGAACAAACTTTATCCTCTGAAATGTAGCCCAGAAGGTGGAAGTTACCAGTGGAGGCCCCTTGCAAGGCTGAAAAGGAGTCAGGAAGCTTAATCACAGAATCTCTTTATATTCTTAAATTTGGTTGCTGGGCAGATTATAGAGATGCAGTGATGGCCATTCAGTGAGAAAGGACAGGGGGGAAGCTCCAAACAGAGACACTAAAAGGATAAAGAAATCAGAACCCCTTTAAGGAAACCTCCACATTTCGAGACTCTCTGCCAGCACCTCGAGCCCAGTCACTCATCCACTGGACACACAGGTGTTGTACAGACCAGAGCCAAGCCCCGTGCCGGTCTGTGGGGATGCAAGGACGAGAGAACCCTCAGCTGGCCCCTGCTCTCCGTGCGGCTTACAGCCTTGTAGGAACCAGTCAGCGAGGGCAGCTGTGAACGGCAGGAATACGCATTCCCCCAGTTCTGGAGGCCGGACGTCTCAGGTCAAGGTTTGGGCAGGGTGTCTCTGCCGAGGCCCCTCTCCTGGGCTGGTAGACGGCCGTCTTCTCCCCATGCCCTCACCTGGGCTTCCCTCTGTGAGTGTCTGCGCCATCGTCACCCCTTGTTACAAGGACACCAGTCCCAGCAGATGAGGGCCCACTCCAGGGATCTTACTTTATCTTAATTAACCTCTCCAGAGAGCCCATCACCAAACACGGTCACATTCTGAGCTTCTGGGGGCTTTGACTTTAACACAGGAGCTGCAGGGGACATGCCTGCGTCCATCACAGGGAGAGGACGTGAACAATCACAGTCACACGTGTGGGACTGTGACTCTGTGGGGCTGGGAGGGTGAGGGCCACAGTGACGGTGGGACCTAGAGAAGGGGAGGCCGCCGAGGAGGGTGTCGGGGGCAATGCGGAGTGAAGGGCGATCTGAGAAGATGGAAGAGTGTGGAGGAAGGGGGACAGTGTGTATTAGACCTTAGAGCGGGAAGCTGACAAGGGTGAGGTCCGCAGTGTCACAGGAGATACTCCATAACTGGTTCCTGGCACGGAATGCCTAAACATCATCCGAATTCCCTGAACTGTAAGAAGAGCTTTGGTTCTAACGAGGCAGCTCCTGGAGGGACTCTAGATCGCTTCAGGACGGGCCGTTTGCCGGAAAAGCCAGGTCTTGATTAGAAGCTTGGAACTTCCAGCCCCGCCCCCCAGCCTCCAGATGGGAGGGGAGAGGGGCTGGAGACTGAGTTAATCCCAATGGCCAGTTACTCAGTCTCGCCTACATGACGAAGCCTCCAGGAAAACCACTAAATAACAGGGTTTGAGGGCCTCTGGCGTGACCACAGCAGGGTTCTGGGAGGGCGGTGGGCCCACAGAGGGGACGAACGCCCCCCATCCCCCCCCCCGCACACACACCTGCATCTCCTCCATTTGGTTCTGAATCGTATCCTTTATAGAGAATAAATCAGCCGCTAACACTAAGTAAGAGTTCTTTCCTCAGTTCTGTGAGTGGGTCTAGCCAATTACCTACAGGAGAGGACACTGGGGAAACCTCACCTCTGTGGCCTCACTGAATCGTCACCACAAATGCTGGAGTGTCCAGGACTCCCTCCCTCCCAGACCTCGCCCATTCTCCGTTCCCCTCCAGGGTCTCACTGACCTTCTCCAGGCAACTGCCCGAAATGCCACGTACGGGCTGATAACTTCCGATTTCTCTCTCCACTCGCACCTCTGCACCGGGTTCCCGGATCGTAAACACAACCATCCACCTGACACCTCTGCCTTGGACACGTCACAGGCACCTCAACGGGCGGTCACCCCAAGTGGCTGTGTGCGTTAATGCTGCATTGCTTTTCACCGCCGAGTAGTATTCCAAAGCATGAATAGGCCCGGTAGACCCGCATCATGATGCATTTTCTTCAGGAGAGACGCCAATGCCAACCTTTCCCCCCGGAATACTATGTTGGCCAAGGCAGCCCACTTTGGAGGGAAAGCTGAGCCTCAGACCACGTTCTCCTTTGCCAGTGACCGAGGACAACTGCTCACGCAGGGAGACTGTGTTTCTCACGGTTAGAAAAGCCACCTGTGTCTGGGGAGACTCCTGTGTGGAGGACAAGGCTCTGGAACTTTTTAAAAACCTGGTGCAGAGTCATAGCCTGGGATCCGGGCTGCAAGGGCCCGAGGGACCCTGCGGACCAAGCTTTGCCTTTGAATAATATGAGAAGGCGGAAGCAGGGTCAGAGCCTGTCACCTACCAAGGCCACACGGTGCAGGAGCCCTTGCCCTTCACCCTGTGCTGTCTCCTTCCCAGCACCTTACGTGACTTGAGCACCTGTAATTTCTAGGATCCTGGGCTGAGAAAGGAGGAAACTCTGCGGTAGGTGCCAAGATGCTCTCAGACTCTTAGTATTTGATAGTCTGTTTTGCAAAAGCAAGTACGGGTGCTCCAAGAAAAACAGCAGAGGTAGCCTATTCTAAAATGTTGAAAGAGCAAGCAAACCCCAAGGTTTGGCTGGGAAAGCTCTGAGGGAAAGGGGCACCTTGAACTTGAACTTGAACAGAACCCTGGAGGGAGCAACTAACGTTAACTTAGTCCCGATCAGGCCCTGTGCTAGAGGCCGCTCAATTTTGTCATCAAACGTTCAAGGCCAGTACACTTCTTCCCATTTATAGGTGCGATATCCAAGGCCCAGAGATGGAATGGAACTAGCCCAGTTGTGCACAGTGAAGCAGAAAGTGCCGAAGCTGGAATCCGAGTGTGTGACCCCCAAAGCCCAGGTGTAGTTTTGCTGGAAATGAAGGAAATATGAGAAGGAGAGAGGGATTAAAAGAAGTTTTATATGCCTACAAGGTGGAAGCATCAGCACATAAAACTGATTCGATTCCAAGAACTCATGCATGGATAGTTTATGAACCCGGGACAAGTTACCTGCCTTCTGGGGCGTTTCACTGCCTGTTCACAATCAATCGGCAGGTAACCAAGCGCAGGAGAAAAGCTCGGCTGCGCTGTTCACGGAATATGCAGCACTGAGCATTCTGCTGGGCTCTGGGTGATAAACCCCTTGATGAGACAGGGTCCTGCCCGCAGAAAGACTGGTTTTGTCAAGGAGACAAGGCGCCTGACCAACAGGTAGACCGAGACGTATGTGACACAGGAGGCATGCTAGGAAACAGCAGACTTCGGGCGTTAGAACACCACGAAAGTCCAAAGTCTTAAAAATATTTCACCTGGAAAACACCTTAGAGATCGTCTGGTACAAACTTTTCATGGCATAACTGTTGGAAGTGAGTTACAGTGAAGGGAGAAGACGTTGTCAAGACCGTGCAGCTGAGCAGAGACCAGAACCTCTGGTTCTGAACACAACTATGACTCTCACCACTGGGTAGCAGCTTGGAAGTAAAGGCTGCCGAAATTATAGCTAGAATGGGGTAGAAGGATGGCTCTGGCTTCCCCCAGGCCTCGATGGCAGGCTTTCCTCACCAAACACCCCAAAACGCTGAACAGCGAGCATGCCACATACCACGGCTGAGGCAAAGCAGATGGGGCCTGCCAGCGAGGGCACTCTCCCCAGGTTAGCTCCCTGCTGGCCCAGGCCAGGCCCCCTTGGAAAGCCAAGGGCAACGCACCTGCAACAGTCAGCTAATGGCTGGCTCTTGGCAGGGTATTAAATCAGCACCACCAACAATGAACAAGACCTTGTCCTTTAATAGGTTTGATATCCTTTCTGAAGAAGACTAAATGGAGGCTTCCAAGTTCAAGGTAGAAAGTAATTTGGTCCAGCAAAGTCACAGAGGTGGTTGGGCAGTGGAGGGAGAGAGTGAGAGGGGGGACAGATGTGTGGGCAGATGACTGCAAAGCAGTTATTTTTAATGGGGAGCCAGGGACTGCATTCCAATCATAATCTGCTTGTCCATCCTGCCACTTGTTTGTCCATCCACTCATTCATTCATGCCCCGTTATTTACTGGGTACCGGCTACATACCAGGTCCCGTTCTACACTGAATCATAAATGACGACGGCAAAGCCGAGAAACCAAGTCTCTGGCTCACTGGCACGCTCACAGTAGGGGGATGAGACCACAGTGAGAAAAACCGCCAAGTGGTGTTTAGAGACACCATGAAAAGGAAAGGGCACGAGGACAGGGACAGTGCTGGGGACAGAGGGTAGGGCCACCACAGAAGATAAAGGGGGGTTGACCAGGCATAGTTGAGGTGACATTTGAGGAGGTAACCAGTTAGTAGCGAGTGGCAAGAGAAAGTCTCCATGGGATGACGCTTGTGTTGTTATTTAGGGCTCGAGGCTGCCCGAGAATGAACAGGCTAGGACGGCGCCTGGCCACGTGGTGGGTGTGTCAGAACTGCGTCTTGGAGTCGTTGCAGGCGGGAAAGAAGGCTCATCTTGGGTGGAGAAGAAGTGCGTTGAAAAGACACACTCTCTGAGCCCAGAGGCTGAGAAGTTCAAGTGAGAATCCCTTGTGGCTGCGGACTTCCCACTCTAATTTCTCACTCAGAATTACTCCCATCTCCATTCACTTGCATGATACCTACAAAATGCTCCCTTCTTTTGCTATGAGAAATGAAGCCTGAACTATCTGCTATTTAGCTCTTGCCGAAAGCCCAGTGAGGAGAAGTCATGGTGATGAATGACTGAAGGCCGGAGTGGGACACGCGGAAAGCTGTTGTTTCAGCCACACCTACTGAGCTTGTGTTAAAGCCCCATGTGTGGCCTCCAGCCTCTGCTGAAGGACACTGGACAGACAGCCTTATAAAAACTCTCCACTGCATTTATTTATTTATTGTAGGGGTGTTGCTGAGGACACTTTCCACTATAGCACTAGGTGGATATTCCTTTCAGGAAGTCCCAGGAGAGAGATTTCTTTCAAAATAAATAAGAGGATTAACTAGAGTCTGCTGAAAAGAAATGATGTATATTATTTTGAAGCAGGAATCCTCCTCCCTCCCACCACTGAACCAAGTATGCTTTTTACTTTGGCTGCCAGGAAGCTCAGAGCTCAACTTAAAAACAAAGTTGCATGTAAAGATTCTTGTACATAAATGATTTTATCTTTCTTTGTAAGTTGCCTCAAACCTTCTGCAGGATATGGTTAAGCTACAACTGAGCAATAAATAAACTGGGCCTGTTGGTTTAAATTTCCTGTGTTGCCTCTGCTGGTGACTGGTTGTACATGAGTTTTTGAAATTTATTCCCCATTTCCCATTTTTAGTAGGGGACCAGGGACAAGCTGACTTCATTGTCACCATAAAAAAGTTTGGGACTCCCTTGCAGCTAAGGCTTTGAGATGCTATCCTTCACTGACTCTCAGACTCGGACAGCTGGTTATGTTCGGATGAGTCTCCCTGGGAGTAACCAAAATTACTCCACCACGGGGGTGAGAGTGAGTTCATAAAGGCGTAACCCAGGCATAGAGGACCAATTACAGTCAAAGACAGAAGACCTCGTGTGCATCGCTGAGAGGACAGGTCCCACCTGCTAACCTTGACCGGGAGCGCACCAGACCAGCAGCCTGTGGCCAGTACATCTTTATTCCATCTCTGTCTGTCTTTCTGTCCTGGATCCTGGTTTTTCATTGGTAATGGCTAAACTCCCACGGCAGTAACTTTGTTCTGACTGCCAGCTTCTCTTATCATTTTACTTCCTGCAGCTTCCACTCCCTGCCTGGGCTCTGTCAAGTTTTCTCGGAAACCTATGAAATGGGAAAGGGACTCATTTATCCTTTTCTCCCTGCATTGTGAACACACATCAGAGGCTCTCCCCAGTGACCTGTACCCGATTCCTGCCCTGAATGGAGCAAGGGGGGTGACACAGAGGAAGAGCGGCAAAGATCCGAGTGCCTACCCAGTAGTGGGTGGTCACAGGCACAGGCAAGGCAGGGAGAGGCCCAGGACCATGATGCCGCCTGCCCTGCCTCGTTGCACCGAGACAAGCGTGCCTGGGCCCAGATCTAACACATGAGGTCTCTGGGCCGCGTACCCTGTGGTCACCACGCTAATGGGAGCTTTGTTGGCCATGGAACACCTCCGACGGCCACGATCTAGAGCACGTGCTACTGGCCGGGGAGCCACATCCCATCAATCCTGTGGTTAGATTTACTTCCCACGTGCAGCAGACTGAATATTTGTGTGCCCCCTCCCCCCAAATCCTACGTTACAATATAATCACCAATGGGATGGCACTTGGTGTGGTGGAGGCTTTAGGAGGTGACCGGCTCATGAGGGTGGAGCCCTCATGAAGGGGACTGCTGCCCTTATAAGCGAGTCCAGAGAGCCCCTCACCCCTTCTGCCCGGTGAGGACACAGTGAGCAGACAGCCATCTGTGAGCCAGGAAGCAGGTCCTCAGCAGATACCACCATCTGTTGGCCCCTTGATCTTGGACTTGTTAGCCTCCATAACATGAGAAATAAATGTGTTGTTTATAAGCCACTCAGTCTATGGCATTTTGTTACAGCCGCCCAGATGGACTAAGACAGCGTGTCAGCCCCAGACAGACCGGGTACGAACTGCTGACGTACTGCAGAGAAGAACTCTGTGAGTAAATACTATTAGTGTGTCGGACAGAGGGCTGTCGGCACTACGACACTTGACCCGAGTCTCCTCCCTTTCTTTCCTGAGTCTGTAAAGGGAGGGATCAGATTGCAATACCTTGAGAACCCGTTGCCAATCCCTGCTTTCTTCCCAGGAGTGTTTTCATAGTGCCGTATGCAGAAGGCTCACAGAACAGAACTTAGTAGGAACCATTCTCTAGTAGGTCTGCATACCTGTTTCTACCCACCTGGCCGTGCCTTTAGCAAGAGGGGGTCGTGGTTGTGCCCAAACCTGTTTATGCCAGGTCTTGTTGTTGCAATTAAACATGATAAGTAAATATCATGGAAACTGCTGCACTGAGTGTGAAGAGGTATTTCTCTGAAAAGCAAATTGAATTCTTGACAAAGATCTGATAATGGCAAGTTGCTATAGTTTACACAAATGCTCTGGTTTTAGACCACTCAGCAAGGTAGTAAAAATCTAGTCTGATTCTGCACTTTGTGCTTGAACCACGTCTTCAAACACTAACTCTGCTTTCAGTAACTCAAATTGGAAATAATGCGATGGGTACAGGCTTCTAAGAAAAATGACACGTACGTAACTCCAATCAGTGGGCTCTGACTCACAGAAAAGGCCATGGTTCCATTATCCCCCCATTCATGGCGATCCTGCTGTCACATGGAGATGTGTCTACACATTTCCGCCTGTACTGCGGCCAGCTTTGTGACAGTTGGAGCGATCACTGCACAGAGTGCCGGAAATATGCAATGCGGACTGCGTTCCAGCCCAGGCCCAGCTGTTCAGAGACCTGGGGCTCCCCTTGAATGAGGCATTCCCACAGCGTAACCCTGGAGTCCCCGCCGCATCCTGATAGCCTAGGATTCCATGGCTGCTGGCGACCTCGGGCTGTTTCAGACCTACAGACACCAGTCTGTCTGTCTGTACCCCAATCTGCCACATGACCTCGGGACTCTGTCCCAACTCATTTGCAGGATCAACACTCCCCTCGCTGGGTAGTTACAATCTTTCTTAGAAAAAGAGAGATTTTGGACCTGTCATTGTCTTCATAGCTCTCAAATGTAAGTTTTTGGTTTGCCTGTAAGTACTAAATTTATGTGCCCAATCAGAGAGTGAACATTCCTACACATCTTATAAAGCCCTTTCTTTTTTCTTTTACCGTTCAGTTTGTGCTATTTCCCATTTCAATGGACTTTCTAGTTAATTGTCATGGAAAGAAAGGCAATGGAGAGATGGAAGAACCTGTTATAAACGCAACTGTTTAGCCCCTGAGAGATTCTAATTCCATTCCACTTACACGATATTTGGCTGACGGTGGTGATCCAGTAACTTAGGCATAAGGCTCCTCGTGATGAATCTCCTTAAGGAGCTTCTACATGGGGGCGGCAGCAGCTCTGAGCCAACAGAGCTCAACCTGCTGTCCAGCCACCTTTTGTAGACTTGGAATAATCTACAGGTGAGAATACAGAAGACAGAAGGGGTCAGAGAGAAAGACCAGGAAAAGGAGAGCTGATTGAGTCAAAGAAACTTCCACAACTTAGAAAACTTGGGTACATGGAAGACCCTTTACTTGCACACTTGCATTTGGGAACTTTCATAGGCACTCGTGTGATGTGTGTCACCAACAGCCACTTGTATGGTATCCCTAAAGGCTGAAGGACTGACATACCTAAGAAAGTACCTAGTAACAACTTCTCTGGATGCAATGTTCATTCTTAAATTCAATAAACATTTAATGGACATCTATGAAGTATGGTCATTGCTGACTTCAAACGCACTACGAATGAGTACAGGCGACATTTATGTGCCTAGGAGAACACAAGATGATAACCAGCACACAAAAAGTAGAACCTAAGGAAAATCCCAGGAAAACACAGCACATGGAGTGATTCTCTGTGACTCAGGGATCCAGAGGAAGGTGGCAGGGAGGGTGGCATTTGAACTGGGTCTCAAAGGCTGAGTGAGACTTCGGTGGGGGGAGCAGGAGGTGGAAGGCCATACGGGGAGAGAGAAGACTCTGAGCAGAGCAATCACGAGAGAGACTGGGGTAGAGAAGGGGAGGCTGGATGCGTGTTGGAAACAGCGCAACCCTGCTTTCAGTCTGAGCCACTGGCCTCCCATGTGAGGTTGTAGAGTCTTTATCCACCCAGCTTCAGTTTGCTCTTTATCAAATGGGGTTAATGAAACCTACTTGTGTTACTGTAAGGACTAGGGATAACATATATAAAATAGCTAGCTTGGCTTGGTGCCTGGTACTTAGAGCTGTTCAATAAACAAACTGTGGTTTTTACTCCTATTATTAGGAACTAGAGCTGGAAAGCTGCACTGGGGTCGGCATGTAGATACACAAGTCTCATCCTGACTTGGCTGCAAAGGTGAGTATGCATCGGACTTGCTCTACAGGACAAGACCATGAAAATAATCCTTGTCCTGTTTACCCCTTAGGGCTTTTAAGAGCCATATCGCCAACAGCAAAAAATAACAAATAGAAGCATCTAAGGGACACTGTACAGGACACTTAACATACATTGCTTCATTTCAGTTTCCTGGTAACCTTAGAAGATAGATGATATTACGTTCCGTGTGGCAGAAAAGGAAATGGGGGCTCGGAGGAATGGAAGTCCCTTGCCTGTGGTCACACTGCCAACTAGTCATGGGGCTGGGATTCAAACCTTGGTCTTCCTGTCTCCGGGTGAGCAAGTCTCTGGGACTGTCTGCATCACTTCTCAAATGGATCTAGAAGTGTGGTCCACTTTGAACATCTTTTAGAAGGTGGTGAAGAGAGAGTCAAACAAAACTCTTGACGTTACAGGGTTTGGTACAGCTCAGGGTCAGGCACAAACGGGATCCTGCCCTCTGAGAGCTGGCCCCTGTACAGACCCCCTTCCCTTGCCCAGTCAGTGCGGCTGAAATTCTCTTTCCTGCCACACCTGTCAGCTCAGACAGCTCACACCAGGCCCTTAGTAGGACCAGTGGATGATGCAGGAGGGTTCTTGCTTGGTGAGCTGGACCATTGGTGGCTTTCTGAGCCCAGGTAATGGAGAGACGAGTGGAAGGGCATTAACGAACCTGTACCATGAGGTGGTCCAAGTCCCATGACCTTGCCCACAGCCAGTGAGAAGAGGCTGCCTCCAGAGCCTTCCCAGGGGCCTTCTAGTACATGGACTGATGCTGATGTTGGTTGCTTACGTAACATAAAACTAAATGAGGCAGTTAGAGCATGAGAATAAATTTTAAGAACAGGTAAAGAGCAATTTCCTACTCTATAAAGCCTTCCTCAACTTCTAGGACCATGTCTTCATTATAAGAATTTCCCCTTAGCAGTGGCAGGTGTTGGGATCCCCTGGGGAGCGATTTAGAAAATATGCCTACTTGGCCCTGTGTCGGGAGATTCTAATTTGCTACGTGTGGGTTGGACCAGGGAACTGGTATCTTTAAAGAGCTCCCAAAGCACATCAGCCTTGGACACCATGGAGGGTAATATATCCAAAAAGCAAAACAACACCCTGGTAGAAAACACCTAAAAATGCTGGATCAAAACAAAAAGTGTGCATAGGTACACATGTATGTGTGCCTGTAAGAAAGATGAGTAGACAAGAACATAAGGCGGATCCTCAGAGTCGGTACAGAAACTGATAAGAAAGCACAAACACAGACAGGTAAGTAGGCGAAAGCAGGACCTGAGTTGAAGAACCTGCCTATCGCTAATGTCATCAAGCACTAGAGTTCATGAGCCACATGCAGGAAACAGGAGGCAAATGAGGACTATGCAAAAGCAGCCAGGGGACAAAGCATAAAGCCAGGATGCCCCCAAAAGTCATACCTTGGACGAGTGAAACAGCGGAAAAGCCACCCCTGTCCAAGAGGAAAGAAGAGGAAAATCCTGCCCTTTGCAACAGCTTGTAGAACTTGACAGCATTATGTTAAATGAAATATATTAGATAAAGAAAGACAAACGCTGTATGATATCACTTATATGTGGCATCTACAAAGGGTTAACTCGTAGAAATAGAGTGTAGAATCGTGGTTACCAGGAGTGGGGGCAGGGCAACAGTAAGAAGAACTTCTAGTAGTAAGATGAGTAAGTTCCGGGGACCTAAGGTATAGCACAGTGCTTATAGCTAATAATACTGTATCATCTACTGAACAGCTGCTAGGAGAGTAGACCTCACATGCTCTCATCACAAAAAGGAGATGATGAGAATGTGCCAGGAGGAAGGTGCTGGCTAACAGCAACACAGCCATCGTTCTGCAGTCCCTCTGTGTACCAAATCGACATTTCAGACACCTTAAACTTACACAGTGCTGTCAGTCTATTCTTTCTCAGGAAACTGGACAACCACAAAACAAACAAAAACCAGAATACTGACCCTATAACATGATAAAATACCATTTTGTATATATATGGAGAAGTCGGTCCTCCAGCCCAAGCTGCCACACAGTCCCGACTGCAGGAGAGTTGCCAAACGAGAATTGCCTGGCTGAGCCCTTCCCGAATTCCTAACAAATCACGAGACATCATGAGTGAGTTGTTTAAGCCACCAGACTTTACTGTAGTTTGTTATGCACAAAGAGATAACTGTAAAGACCATGAAAAATGTGACAAATAGACACATGGGCTGTCACGAGTGACCAGGCCTGTTTGGAAAGGAACCAAGTACAAGGTGTAGAAATGAAAAATGACAACAGGTGCCTGATCGACAGAAACAATGTCCGCCTTCACAGAGTGGAAGGGACTCTTCAGGGTGCCGGGAGAAAACAACTGTTGACCTGGAATTCTAGATGCAGTGAAACAGCCTTCGGGTCGGCCACATAAAGACGTTTTTCAGAGAAACAAAAACAGAGATTCCTAGGAGCAGACATTCACTAAAGGAAATTCGGAAAGACATGTTTCAGGAAGAAAGAAAATGACCCCAGAAGGAAAGACTGAAATGTGAAAATGGATAGTGAGAAAAGAAAACAGCATATTTACGGATAAAATTTTCAAACCATACCAGCTGAAAAACCAACAATGCTATATCCTTACTGATGAAATTAGAACAAAAACAAGATAAATAAGCACATTGTAAACAGCAGGCATAGAGTTTAAGAAGAGGCGATTTAGATCAAGTGTTCTACAGTTCTCATGCTGCTTAGGGGAAGGAAGATATTAATTTCAGACTTTAAATATTCATGTTTAGATTTCTAGTACATAACTCTCAATCTCGTAGAGGTTAAAACCAAAATGATAAATCAAAATCTCTAATCAATCCAGAGAAAGCGGAAATCACATCATATGGGTAAGAACAGTCTAGAGGGAACAGACTATACATTTTGAGCAAAAGACGGATTTTTATATGGAGATTTTTTCAAAGTCCAGCAATATGTCATTTAAAAGAAACAAAGTTGGGAAGTAAAACAATGAAGAAAAGGTTACAAAAGGCAAATATGTAATATGTGTAATTGAGGTCTACTGATAAATAATTAGAATCAATAAGAGAGTTTAGTAGGCCTCTGCATATAATTTCAATATATAAAAGTTAATTGCCTTTTCACATACCAGCAGTAGGTAAAAACTATACTAAAATATTATTTGCAATGGCAACAAAATGTATTAGGTACCCAGGAATGCATCTAACAAGAGATGTGCACGACTTTTATGGGGAACATTGTAAATGTTACTGGATGATATTAAAAAAGAAAAAACCAAAAGAATAACAAATCATGTATATAGATAGGAAGACTCATTATCATAAAGATAAGAATTCTCATTAAATTGATGTATAGATATATAAAATTCCAATAAAAACCCCTGTGTGCATGTGTACACGCAGGGATCTGGGCAAACTGCTAAGACTGGGGCAATTCACTGAACTCCATACACTTCACGTACTGTGGGGTTTTTTTTGCAGTTCACTTTTAAGAAGTATCTAAAAAGAGAGAACAGGCGAGGAAACTGGCACTACCAGCGACCACGATTTGTTACAAAGGTACAAAAACATAAAGATAATGTGGTTCTGAGGCAGAGAGATACACAAACAGATGATGGACCAGTCATGCATATACCCAGGATGCTGATGCAGGATGGATAAGGGAGAGACAGGTGATTTAAAAAGCTCTACTGGAACAAAGAATTACTGCACAAAAATAAACTTTATTTGTATGTCGTACATGACTCAACCCCATTTAAATGAAGAAGTGTGAAAGGCAAAACTCTAAAATATTTAGAATAAAGTATGGAAAATATTTTTATGACCCCTGGGTGTGGACTATTTTCCTAAATCAAATCCATAAACATGCCAAGTCCTAAAGAGAAAGCCTGATAAATTTAAGTACACTACAATGAAGAACTTCAGTATATCACCTGATACCATAAAAAAATAAAAAGACACGCAACAATCTGAGAGGTAATATTTACAGCACAGAATTGGCAAAGGCTTAGTATCCAGGACATAGAGAGAGTGGTTATGAATCAATGAGAAAAATATGAGCCACTTACAGAAAATGGGCAAGAGATATAAAAAATATTTCTAGAAAACTAAATTCAACCAACTGATAAACATATTAAAATGTACAACCTCATTAGTAATAAAAATGCAAATTAATACACCAGTGACATACCATTCTTTGCCCACTAGATTGGCAAAGATTTCTAAAGGGGAAAAAAACAATGAGTAAATACTGGTGAAGATAGGTAGCTATAGGGAACCTATCTGCATGGCATGGCGAACGTAGCCCAGCCCAACTCGGAAAACCAGTGGGGAGTGAGTAGGCACGCAGGAACCCACCCACGGATCGGTTCTCTGGTGGGGAACCAGGCCTGCCTTGTACCTGGGCCACTTTGAGGTCTGCTTTTGCTAAAACTCCCGCACCCTAGATTGAGGCAGAAAATGTTTACTGCATATCTTTTTAAAGTAACTTCCTAAAGTCTGTGCTAAACCTCTGAAGAATGGAGTGCAACCAGTTCAACCACTTTTCCCCTTGATCTGTAACATCCTTCTCTTTGAAGTAATTGGCAACATTCTTTCCTTTGTTATCTGTAAAAAGTAATTACCTACAGTGAACCTGTGCATAGTAAATGAGGACCATCCTTGATGTAATGTGCCCAGAAAAGCAATAAAAGCCTGTCCAGGCAGGGGCTGGGGCCCTCTCGCTCACGTAGAGACTGGCCATGCCGTCCCTTTTCTCCACAGGACTTCTGCAGTCCATGTGACTTTGTTCATCGCAGCCACAACACATGGACCCCACAGGCCGGAGTCCATCCACATCAGGTAGCCCTGGGAACTATCAATACTGGGGTGGGAGTATAAATTCTAACAATCACTTGGCAAAAGCATTGGCAATCACTAATAAAGCTGAGTGTGTATACTTTATAACCTACTCCTGTGTGTAACCTTTCAGTAAACACCCCTGGGAAATATATGGCTACTATTCATAGAGATCCTGAGAATGGCCAAATATGGTGAGCACTCAAGTGCTCTGTGCCAAAAGAATGGATTTATTGTGAGTTATTCACACATAGTAGTGAAAATAAATGAACTTGATTTACATGCGGCAACATGGAAACATCCCACTAATAGAATGTGAGCCAAAAAGCAAGTCTCAGAAATACAGATACAGAATGCTTCCCCTTACACAGCGTTACGAGAGGCAAAATAAATAACATACTGTTTGGGAACTCGGGTATGAAACCTACCAAGAACAGGAAAGCGACAAATCGAAAATCCAGACCAATGCTGAACTAAGGGGCAGAGGGCACAAGGCTCCAAAGGATTTGGGTAAAGGTTTATTTCTCTACCTAGGTGGTGGATAGATGAATGTTGGGTTTATAAGTCTTTAAAGACAACACGAATATTCTATATAGTTCCTTCCCATGCAGACTATGTATCATATTTTAAATACCTGAGCAAAAGCAAAAATAACAATTGCTACACGCAACAGAACTGGTGGTGGGTGGGGATGAGGAAGAGGGAGGGTACTCTTCCCAGGGCGGTTGTGTGTCGGTGTGTCTTGTTGTTCTGTTAAGTGTTTGTCTACACACCTGTCTTCCTGTTTCAGCGTGAACCCAGTGAGGGCGGGGACTGCCTTCCTCCCAAGTCCATTTCCCCAGCACTGGCCCAGTGTGCAGTGCGAAGCTGATTCACCACGAACATTGGTTGAAAGGGGGATTGACGGGATCGCATCTGCCTCGTGTTGCTCAAGCTAGAAAGCTGAAGTCCACTCTGACTCCCCGGTCTCCCTCACTGGCCACACCCCGGCCTCCAAAATGTGTTTGAGATGTAGACACTGGTCTCTGCAAAGGCTGCCGATTGAACTGGCCCTACCTCACCTTAACCGGTCACCCTACTTCCAGGCTTTTCTCCTCTGATCCACTGCCTACATCGAGAACAAGTTCTGTGTTTGGGATGCAGATCAGGCAGCAGCAGCCCCTGCTACAGAATTACTTATACCTGAAAAGCCAACTCATCGTGGTGGCCTACAGGTTGCAACATGAACAAGCTCCCATCCATCTCCATCTTCCCCTCCCAGCACTGCCTGCCCCTCACTGTTCTCCAACCACACGGGACTTCTGTTCCTCCAAGGCCGTCGGCTCTTTCCCACCTCGGGTCCCACACACGCCTTGCCCTCCCCCACTGCTCTCAGGCCAGCCAATTCGCCCTCACTCAGCTGAAATTTCTCTTCCTGAGGAGCCTTCCCCATCATGTTCTTCTCTCCAAATAGCTGCCTCCTTATTCTCCGAGACCCTTACTGCTCCTCGTTCCTTCTATGTGCCCATCACGTTTGTTCTTCCTGCCTGTTCTCTGCCTCTCTCTCATCAATACTTGGATCTAAGCTTCTGAGGGTGGGCCGTGAGTTGTTATATATCAAGCCCAGTGGTATCTGGAATAGACTAAGTGTCTAATAAATATTTGTTAAAGGGGGGAAAAAGCCTGTATTAAAACTGAAGATAGGCCTTAGATGAGCCGTGAATGTTAGCTGTGATCCCGGATATGTCTCCTTTCCTGATCCCCTGGCTTACATCAAGCACTCATTTTTTCAAAGAAAAGACATTTTCTTCTAGCAAAGGCAGCAGTATAACCAGCCCTGGCCTCAGTCTCACCTGATTCTTCTCTGTTCTCCCAACTCAGCCACAATCACACACCTTCTCACACTGACCCTGTTGTTTGTCACCTCTAAGGCAATGACGCTATTCTTTCAATGGTCTATTATGTTCAACGAGGAAAAGACTGCAGATCCCTGCGCCCCCCCCCCCCCGTCACCATTCTCTGCTCTCCCACATGGTGGCTGCCTCTCCATCCATACAAATCTCGACACTCAGCTTCCCGTGCTGCGTGTTGAGATGACTCTCAAAAGGAAAGAACAATTCAAAGGAAATGGCGTTGGCTCACAGGGGACTCTGTGGTTATTAGAAAAGGCCTTTTAATCTCAAGAACCACTTTCCTAATTAACTAGTCACTTTTCCCCTTAACTGATGCATATTCCAATTTTTTATTACAGCTACTTACAAAGAGGCAGAATCCAAAGAGAAGGCCTTCTGAGTTTTGTTCAAAGGATTCAAGTTTAAAAGCGCACAGGTGAAGGATTAACAGAAGGTTCAAGTTTCATTAAGTAGATGTGTTGATGTTCCGGAAAGTAAAGTACAGAGGGCCAAGGCTTTCTATCCCTGGGAACACAGCGCTGCCCATAATGAATTCTGTACAGCGTCGCTTTCAACCCTGTGATATTTCATTCATTGATTTTATTGTCAAATGAAAAGGCACCGGTTCCAAGTGGCATTTAGTGAGACAGACGGGGAGTGACCCGGACTTTATTACTCAGCGTCTGCTCTCTGAATAATTTCAAAGCTACATGGGTAGAGAGCAACAGGAGAGCAGGGTGCCCTGGTGCCAACATCTGGAATAGCACTGTCGAGTTCCAAGCTACCAAGAGCCTTGTTCCTCAGTCCCAGCTGCCTGTGGAAATCAGCCTCACCCCGCCTGCCCCGGACACCAGTGAGGGGCCTGGCTCCGTGCCCTTCTCTGCTAGGAGGCTCTGAGGGGTGATACACACGTGGCCAATCGCCCCGGCTGCGGCGGAAGATGAGAAGTCTGAGGGAGCTCAGACCTTGACAGTGACATCGGGAGGCATTGGGTCGAATAGAATCCAACAGCCCGTGTCCCAAACTGTGGCCACGCCGTTGAGTGGCCGACACACAAAGAGCCCAGTCTCTGTGTTCATCTCATCCCTCATCAGAAAGTTCGTCTTATGCTGCGGAATCTTCACATCAATGTCTTCGGAACTACTCACTGCTGGTCATCACAGTTTCGGTGCCTTACCGCCAACTCCACAGCAGACATTTCAGCTAGGCTCCAGTTCAACACGTCAAAACCAAAGTTTTCCGAGACAGTCACCACTTTAGGCAATATATGTGAGGCCTCAAATTCAATTAATTATCAAATTCTGATCGATAATTCTTTCAGAAAAAAAAGGACAAAAAGCCATAATGTTTATTGAATATTTCTTAGGGATAGGCGCTTTGCATTAATATATCTACCTCATTTTCTCCAGTAGCTCTCTGAGGTATGTACCCCCTTTTAAAGACTTTGTTTATTTATTTTTAAAGAGGGGGAAAGGGAGGAAGAAAGAGGGAGAGGAACATCAGTGCGTGGTTGGCTCCCGAGTGCTCTCCCTCTGTCCTCTGGGGACCAGGCATGTGCCCTGACTGGGAATTGAACTGGCAACCCTTTGGTTTACAGTCCAGCGCTCAATGCACTGAGCCACACCAGCCAGGCCTGAGGTATGTATCTTAATCCCCATTTTCACGGCCACCTGATGGGGATGGTTCTTGGCTCTAAGTCAGGGACAACAGAGATCCCCAATCTGAGATGCAGTGAAGGAGGGAGAGTGCGGAACAGCTTAGCTGAGACACAGCACGGCTGTGAGGCAGCCCTGGGACCCGGCCCCTCTCCAGCTACAGGCTCTACTCTGCCTTTCCATGGTCTGCTCTGCCCTGGAAGACACCTCTGGTGTTTGGGTTCAGCCAGGGAGATGCAGTCTTCAGCAGAAAGGAAAAGCGCGTGCTCAGAGCCAGAAGAGAGCTGGTTTACATGAACGGAAGTCCTCACCCCTGGTCCCTGACTGGTCTGTCCTCATGCAAATGAGAACTCTAAATTCCCACATTTTGACTGGTCCCCACAGTTCGATTGGTCAGAAGATAGCCACTTGGTGGTGGGGGCTGCCTAGCTCAAAATCCATGCGAAAAGCCTCGATCCCATTGGTTGAAATAGGATTCCAGGAACTCATTTATAAGGGCTGGCTCAGATGGCAGAAGCACTGAGCAGGCAGGCAGTCAGCACAGAGACAGGTGGTTCAGTGCAGGCCTCTCCCTGCAGTGCAGGCCTCTCCCTGCAGTGCAGTTTGCGTGAGGGGCCCCTGTGTAGAAATGGCTGCTGGCTCTGCTTTTAAAAATTTGAGCCCAGTTATCCACCAGGAGCTCTTCTTAATAGTGTTTTCTTTCTCAGGGTTCATATTACAGATGAGGAAACTGAAGCTGAGAGTGGAGCTGCTTGTCTGGGGCACACAGCTCGACAGTGCCAGAGCTGGAATTCAGAGCCAGGTTTACCGGCCAAGCTCAGCTCCTCTCATCACCCAAGCTGCCTCCTGAAATGTCTCGGGGAATCTCATCTCTTCTCCTTCTCTCTAGTTGACTCCTTGCAGGCTCAGATATCCATCAGAACCCATTTCCCCTCTTACGCTACTGCCAGATCACTCTTCCCTTAACGCCACGTTCACCGTTCCCCAGGAGCTGTGGGTTTCATTCACTGGAAACCATGTTATTACTGAGATCACAAAGAAAGACAGGCCCTCTCTTGCTGACAGCTTTAAGCCTAACCTTTTTGGCTTGGCTTTGACTTGCCCACGCAGTCTTCCAGGTAAACACTTGCTGGGCACCTACTTTGTTTGAGACATCTATGGTCCAGGTCCTCAGAATATATAAATGTGGATAGACAGCCTTTGCCCTTCAAGACTTCAGAATCTATTTCGCGCTCTCCTCTTTGTCAAAACACTCACACAAGTGCCAGCTGGCCCAATAAGCCTGGTCTCATTATTCCGCCTCCCAGCTCCCTTGTGGGCACCTGCTCTCCCTCACCTCCCAGGAGGAACCCTTCCTTCCCCCTCTGTAAGGCCCCCCCCCCCACATTTCTAGGTGTGGTTGGAGCTCCACTTCCGGAGGGTGAGCACTCCCTTCTCTGAATGCCCTCCCGCTGCTCCGCTCGCCCCTCCCCCACACCAAATGCACAAATGCTCTCCCAGTAAAAGGCAGTGTGGGGTCCCGGAAACGGTACCGGGGATCTGAGTCCGTCATTTCCTGGCTGTGGGACCTTGGCCAGCGCAACTCATCTCACTGAGCCTCAAGTTAAACTTCTTTAGTTAATTAATTAATTTACTTTTATTGTTGTTCAATTAGTTGTCCCCATTTCTCTCCCATTACTCTCCCCTGCCCTGCCCACTCCCCACCTCCCACATTCAATCCCCTGCCTTCCGCCACAGTCTTTGCCAAGTTCAACTTCTGTAAAAGTAGAGCTCTTAAGAGGGCTGTTGTGACTGTGTATAATAGTGACTTAGACCGTGGTGACAGCCCATATTTAAGTGTCCTTCTTCCATCAATGAGACGCTGATTCCGTAAAGTCCAAAACAAACCCATAAAGTATAAACACAGCAACAATAATGATAGTTTAATTATTACAGATAATGTTATATATAATTATTACACATTTAACTGTATTAAGTAACTCGATTTCAATGTAATGTAATTATATATTAAATAATGAAATTCTGTATAATTTGCACATGTTAATTACATTACACAGTATTATAAACATTTTGACATAATAGTTAATTTAGTATATAATTTACATATAATATAGATTTCTATATAACACATACTAATACCAGTATTAGTTCTTCTATGTATAAAGCATCTGCTCAAGTTCTCCATGTGTTTCTTTAATAATCCCTCCCTGGCCTCTTCTCTCTTCAATCACGAATGTCTTGTGTCTTATCCCTCTCTCGTCTCCCACCACGGTGCCTCCCCCAGAAGAATGCTAGTATGTACCATGCTGAACAACAGGTCAAGATCAAAAACCAGGCTGCTGGGAAAATCCTGGCACACTCTGGGAGCTGGGGGACTTAGCTACGTCCCTGTCTCCCACTGCCAGGCCGGAGGACAGAAAGGAACTAAAACCCTGGGCTGAGTTTTTGATGAACCAGAGAGAAGCAGAGCCTCAGTCAAGAGCCAGGGGAAGTGGCAAAAAGACCACTCAATCGACTCAGCTGCAGCTGGAGAGAGCAGACACTGCTGCTTCAGAGCCGGGGTCATTTCAGACCTGCCCCCTTTCCTGAGTTTTATATGAGCAAGCGCACTTTAATCTGTTGGGAGAAAAAGGTGGTAGTTATCACCGACTTTCCCAAGCACTTGTAGGGTGAAAGTTTCATCCTACAGAGAACATTTCAACTGTTTTAGTTAATGAAGGAGGCAAAAAAGAGAAAAAGGAGGATAAAAGCAGCAACCAGATGTACCTTATCTCCTCTTAAACATTTATTTCTTCTCAAATAGCTGGTGTTGTAGTTTCCGACAAAGGTAGGATGCCTCCTGGGCAACCTGTGCAGGCGGTTTTGTTGTTGCTATGACTGGAGGGTCCCATGGACCACATCTGAAGGGAAGTCGATGGATGATGGACATTCTGCAGTATACAGGGCAATTCCACACCACAAAGATGTCTGTCCCAAGTATCGCACTAGACAGTCATTTAAGTGAACAAGATATCAGCAATCTTCTGTGTACACACTATAAATATTTTGCATTTCAACTCCAAGTGTTTCTGTATAAGGTACTATATATGGAATTTTCTAGCAATGCAACTGCTGTGCAAATTTAGGGTAGCGTGCACTCTGTTTTGTTTGGAACCTCACCAAAAGTTCTTCATTATTTTGTAAACTAATGATACCGACAGCAGTGCTGCCTGGAATATCTGAGTCACCAACGCAGCACACCTGTGTCCTTGTTCATTTCTGGCTGCCACAGGCACGGAACCATACCTGCTGATGCCAAGCACACGACTCTGAGCAATTTGGCAACTGTGGTGAGGGGGTTCTTGGATGCAGGGCTTTAAATATTAAAATTGGGGAAAGTTTCAGGCAAACTGGGATGCGTTGGCTGTCCCACTGAACATGAACATAATTCATTTTGCTTTCAAAACATACCACCTATCCTTTATATGCCTGGCACCCAAGCAATGCTGTTGAATGAATAGGAGAAGACAGAGAGGAAAAAAAACAGGGCACTTTCTCAGGGTTATAGAAATTCATTCCACTCCACGTTCATGCTCCTTTCTAGAAACACGTGTCCGGTACCCAGGCACATCTTCCTGCGACCCCACAATCTGAAGACATCTCATGTCCTTGAGTTTTCTGCTGAGTAGCTCCCCAGCCCTTCTTTGGAGAGAAAGGTAGGTTGGCCTGGCTTCTGCCAAGGACTCGCAGTGTCACAGGATCACAGACTTTCAAGGAAACTTCACGATCATTAAAAACAAAGAATGTTTTTTAACCAAAGGGTCTCAGACATGTATTGTTGGCCCCTGTGTCTAGCTTGTCTTTTGAAGAAAGGCACAGAAGTTGACAGGTGACACACGTAGTTGAAATCCCTGAGGCACAACAGCTACCAACTGTATTGGTGTGCATTGGGATGACCTGGTTTCTGCCTCCAGACTTATAAGTTAGGAACCTTGTTCTATAACTTTGACAAAGAAATACCCTGTATGTTTCTGAGAAGTGATCCTGAGCCTCACCTTGAACTCGTGCTTTGAGATACAGGGAGTAACTGGAAAACCGTTCAAGATTCGGTTGTGGTCAGGAGAGGAAACTGACCGAAACTGACAGGAAAATAAGGTGTGCAGAAAGCAGGGTGCTGTGGATGAGCTGATGCCCTGGAGAAAAGTCAGCTGTCAGCAAGATGCTACAGCTTCTGCACCCACAACGCAGCTGCTCATCTGCAATCGAAGCGATTTTGTGCATGGGAGGACTGGTTGAAAAAGAAGATACAGGATGGAATGAGAAACCAGGGACCTGTGTATCATCAGGACTTACTGAGATCTAATGTCCTCTATGGGGCACCTCTGTGTGCCCCCACCCACCTCTGGAAACCACAAGGTGTGCAGCCAGGAAGGGGCAGGGGACCTGAATTTGGGGACAGGGAATGGTAGAGTCTGCTCACTGAAACAGAGCTTTGGGGCACGAAACAGTGCACCTAGAAGAAGCTTTGCATGTTGTCTAGCCCACTATAGAAGGTGGGTTCAAATCTCTGATCCATTTCTTCTTATCTGCATACCCTTCCCAGTCAAAGCCAAGTTGCTTATCTCTGATTCAACCTCCTCATTCATTAGGTAAGGATGACAGTAATAGAATTAACGTTACGGAGGTTGTGATGAATGCAAATTGAGGGATAGAATTCCGAGAAAATGTTTGGTCCAGTTCCTGACCCTTACTGGATACTCATTACCAGTTAGCTGTTCTAATTAATGTACTGATCAATTAGCATTCCTGGTAGCTCCCACATTTCTGCTGCCTATGCACCACTCCCCAGAGCCCACAGTTTGGCTGGGTGCGATTAGAGTCCCTTGTCATTTGAACAAGGTAACATTTCATTCCTATTCTGTTCCATGCTTCCACCCCCAGGGACTAACTGTGTGTTCATTATGCAGGCCCCAAATTCATGGCAAGGTCAAGAGCAAGGAGGGCAGATCAGAAACCCAAATGGTAGTATCAGGGTGTGGATAACCCAGGATTTTCCTCATCACCGCTGACATCAGGCTTTAGTGATGTCACTCTTGAAACAGATGATGAGGTGCTATCCCGCTGTTGTAGACTGAATGCTGGGGTCCTTCAAAAGTTCCCACGTTGAAGCCCTAACCCCCAGTGTGATGGCATCTGGAGATGGGACTTCTGGGAAATGATTAGGGTTAGATGGGGTCATGAGGATGGACTCTGGTTGGACAGTGCGAATGCCTTCCGGGCCCGGAGAGCTTTTTCCCCACTTCAGGCAGGCTCGGGAGCTCACGGTGAGCTTAGTGGCCAACCCGAAGCCAAGAGAAGAGGCTTCAGAATACAACCACCTTGCCAGCACCTTGACTGTGGGCTTCTCAGCCTCCAGAACTGTGAGGACATAAACAACAGTTAACCCGCCGTGTTAGTGGTATTTTGCTATGGCAGCCCGAGGGCAGTGCGCAGGCTCTGGGCTGCTCAGGGCACAAAGAAACAATTTCTCACCGAGGCTGCCTTCTGAGCCTGTCAAAAGATCTCTTTTCTCAAGTCAGGTAGAAATAACTTTCCTGAAAAAAGTGTTCAAAGAGGAAAAAAAAACAAAGAAGAGCCGAGAGCTGCACTGAAACTTCCAGTTTTCAAAGTACCACTGGTGACAAGGGGATTCTGTGAGGAATATTCTTAGAACACGGGGGTCAGGGGCCTGAGAGAATCTGACACTTGAGTGGATAAAATCTTCCTTCTTACAGGAATCAGGAGGAGACCATCGGGCAGTAATTAGGGCACTTAAGCAAAAAAAGTAGGCAAGGCAAATGGGTCCTTTCCAAGAAAGCATTTCAACTTGGAAATCTCTGAAGGGTCCTTTGTCGAAAGTTTCTATTTAACAATTATGCCAGCTAAAGAGTTTTTGTCAAATGCCCCTCTTTGTCTAGAAACCATGCAGACTTGCTCTTTGGGGCTTAACAAAAGATCAGGGAAATCTTTGTCTATCTGAATACAAATTATAAGAAAGCTGCTTGTCTTCATGGGGCCTTTACTTCTTTTGTCTAAGAAAAATCATAGAAGGGTTCAGGAGGTACCCCAGTGGCCTGTCTGCGATATGCACAACTCCTGAGTCGTGGATGAACATCACCACCATCACCCCCCAGACGCTGGTGGGCTCCCCCAGCCCTAGGGCTCAGCCTCCAGACAGCAGACTAGAAGCAGCATGGCCATGACCTGGGTAACACTAAGGATTTCGATGAATGGGAAATAAATGCAGGGTTAAATCCTTTGACAGCCATTTGTCTTTTGATGTCTCCTGAAGTCATTTCCTGGCAATAAAAATAGCCCACAGGCCCAGAGAAAGGATCCCATGTTGCACACAGTCTAAAATACTCACCCTCTGCCTCATCCCCACCTCTTTATACATTTCCCGGACACGCAGCATCTCCATTCGTGCACTGGAGTCACTGGTCCTACTACTACTCTCTCCTAGAAGGCCTCTTCCAAGTTCACGGCTATTTCTTCTACCTTCTTCAGGGTCAAGGTCAAGGCCCATTTCACTCACCCACTGGGAAACTGAGTAAGCCGTAATTATGACGGCTTAGTGGACACTGGGGGGAAGGGGAAGAATAGGAGCAAATAAATCCCTGCTCACAGTCCAGGGGGAGGGGGAAGAGCACAGACCACGGGTGACATGCTTGGAGAAAAAACTCACCAGAGGCTTGTTACATAAACACTACTTGCCAAAGCCGCTTCCACGGGCCTCGTGAGCCAGGAGCCATCGCCACACCCTGCCCTTGGAGCCTCACCATGCATGGAAATGACTGCAGATGTTTCCCATTCCCTTCCTGTACCTGTGGAACCCAGCATTTGCCCAAGGCATGTATCCACCCAGGCTTTTCTAACTGGAACACCTATTAACCTCTCGAGTTCTACAAAGCAGTCTGGGAAACCGCTCTGTATTGCAAAGTAGGATGAGATAACCGCCAGGAGAGAGCTTCAAACTAAGCGTCGGAGGGCAAGCCCTTCTCCCTGTTGTCCCAACAGCAGAAGGATGCAGAGGCCAGGAAGTCCTGCTCAGAAACGCGGTGGGGCGGTTGGGTGACCTGTGACCTTGGCCAAGTCAATGAACCTCTCTGAATCCCAACTGCTTCATCTGTGGAAACCTAACAAAGTGTTTGCCACAGGACTTCTGTGAAAATTAAATAAAATCGCATTTGGTAGCAGCTGGCACAATGCCTAGGTGGGGAGAATATAATAGCTGCTCAGTGAGCACTTGTCTCTTACCCCTCTTATTTCACAAAATCCCTTTAACAGGGACGCCTAAGTCGATGATTTGGCACTTGAAGACGTGCGTACCACTAGCTAGCTTTCCCAGGGACGCTCCTTAGGGCTTAGACATTGGGTCTTCTTCCCTTGAACCCCCAGGACAGAGCAGGCGACTCAGTATATGGTTGACATCAGGAATTTTACCAAGATGGCAGCTATTTCCTCAGGGAAGCTTACTGTTATTCACTAGCATGTTCCTGGCAGCAAAGTGACATCTCTCGACTTCCCTACGCCTGATTTCTGAGGCCCACTTCTCCCCGAGAGCAGGTGCGCTACAGAAGCGCACAACAGGTATCCCTGTGGCCAGGAAAGGGGTGCTCTGCAGCTGGGTGGGGTGCTCCCGTGGCTCACTGGAGTTCTGTCCTCCCTGGCACAGCGCTTACTGGATGCTTCTGACCTGGTCTCATTTCCTCCCTGGCCCCTACGCCGGTTCAGAACAGGGACAGGGTTTGGTTATTGGTATATTGCAATGCTCAGCATACCACCCGGCACCTGGCAACTGATGAACACTCACGATGGGGTGGACGGGAGCATGGACAGATGGATGAACAAAAGAAGATGGGAAAGAGCAGGAGAAAAGGAGGAAGAAAGGAAGGAACGCGTGAATCTCAATTCTACTGGAATATGAACTCCATGAAAACAACACCTTTGTCTCTTGTTAGCTCCCGCTGCATCCAATGGGACCAGGACAGTGCCGGGCACTAAAAGAAGCTAAATAAATATTTGTTGAATGGACAGATGAGTGGATGAATAAACTAAGCCGAGCTACCACTGAGAGAACTCGCTGTACACGATTACTACTCGCTGACAAATCAAACTGCTCTCAGATGACTTCCTGAGCTGTTTACCGTACTGAGTCATCAGGATATTTTAATATTCATGCAATGCAAAGTGAGTGGTGAGGCAGGTTAACAAAACACGCGTGTCTTCTATGGGCCAAGCAAGGGACAAAGTTCAGGGAATACAACAGGACAATGTCCCCGCCCTCAGAAGCTACCACACCTACAAACAGGCCTTAACTGAACACAGTGGCGAGACAGCTGTGGGGAGGGCGTCCGGACAGCAGCCTTCAGGACCATCCCAGCTGAAGGGCACAAAGGCAGAGTGACAGTATCAATTAATCCTTTTGTGATCCTCATGTCAGAAATGTAAGCCTTTTATGACGCAGTTAAACAATTTTTATGGGTTTTTCCATCCGGCTCGTGTCTTGGTGTGTTTTTTAATCAAAAAGGATAAGAACAGGAAGTCAAGTGGATATAAATCTCCTGCTCATTTTTCTGGTTCTCTGCCCAGGGAGGCGCGGCGGGCCGGCAGTGCTCACGGCCAAGTTTGTGGTGGTTCTGTCCTTCCTGGGCGTGTTTTCAGAGAGAACGGGGTCTTGCCTTAAACAGCAGACACAGTCTTGGAGGCTGCACATCAACAGAATTTCAGGAAATCAACTCTCTTGTTTCCAATAACTTCAGACGGACGTTATCTTTATTTCCGATGACAAAACAAAGGCATGTTCCTTGCATAAACGTGCGAGACAAAAGGGGCACAAATAGAAAATAAAAATTACTTGCAATCTTATAACCTAGAGGTAATTTTAGAATGTAATCTCAGACTTTTATTCCTTGTGTAGATACACAGATATATATTTTGACAAAAAGAGGATAACGGTGGGGTTGTTGCGTATCTTACTTTTCTCGGTGCTCCGTAAACATGTCAGCAACATCTCTTCCCACGTCAACCGTCTACATTTTATTTACTAGCTCCGCATTCTTCTACTGCATGGATGCACCGACATTTAACAAGTTCTCGTTTTCGGAAGTCGGCTTTGTTTGAAAATTTTCCTTATCGTAAATAATGATAAAAGTTCTTTGTTCTCATCTTCTGTAACTTCCTGGAAATGAAAGGGCTACATCACATAGATGCATATTTTAAAAATTAGAGTCATTTTATCAAGTTGCTCTGCAAAAGTGCTGTCGTGATTTATACTCCCTCCAGCAAGCAGGGCTCGCATTTTTCTTTGACTGGTACTTCGAATATGCAATGCGGCCACGTTTCACTCCTGTTTTAATTGTTCCGACTACTGGTGAAGTGGCATGTTTTCCACATGTAAACCATCGTCCGTGTTTTCTTCTCCAGTGAAGCGCTTCCGTGTCCTTTGCTCATTCTTTCCTTTTTTCTCTTTATTGATTTCTAGGAACATTTTACATATTAAAATACTGATCTGTTATTTTTCATCTATCATGTACATTTTTCCCTAGAGTAGTTTGTTTCAATGTTTTTTTTTAAGCGGTGCTTTGTTTCCTCTCTTTCCAATTTTTCACTGTAGTTTCCTCTGTCAGGATACTTGTTAAATAGTAATGGGCAAAGCAGCGCTCGGGCAGAAGGGACAACACCCCCACTCACTGCAGCCGTATCACGAGTGTATCTATTGGGCGATCAAAGGAACTGATCCCTCTAGAGCAGCCAGCAACCCAGGCAGAAGCCGGCAGTTCATGTGGAAATTAGTCCCAGAGAAACCAGACCAGTTCTCTTAGCAAAGCTGGGCAGTGGAAACCTTGTTTAGCACAAGAAAATTCTAAGTGACACTGAGGTCCCAGACAGGGTCAAGAATCTCGAGTCCCTTGAGAGACTCATAGTTTCTGGGTCAGTGAGGCCATTGCCTGGATGCTGTTAAAAAGGAGGTCTCACCAGCCGGTGAGATGTTAATGGATGGGTCACTTCACCTGAAGGAAAACTTCTTTTAGAAAGAAGCCAGATTAAAAGAGCCCTGTCTCTATTTGGGGGTGGGGAGGCAAAAATGGAAAGCTGGCTCTGGTGATGACCAGGCTGAGAGGCGGAGCATTGGAGTGGCTCCCAGGCTGAGGGGGGAGGAGGGAAGCCCTTTCCACGTGATGCTGAGAAATTAGTGAAGTCAAAAATTCCTTGTGAGACAGGACAGCAAGCCAGCCCCTACAGCAGCACCAGAAACTGCTCCCACTTATCTTACTTAGGTTGTTGTTATGCCTCTTGAGTTCTATTCACAAATATCATTTCCGCCCTACTTCCTAATGGTAAGATTTCGATCTCTTTTGCAAGCCTTGGCTGGTCTGCATTTCGTTTGGTTCACACATGAGCCAGAGCATTAGGGCGAAGCCCGATCACCTGAGGGCCAAGGGCATCCTCCGAGGGCCAACGGCATGGCTGCAGTGAGAAGGGAAAGAAAGGCCCCGAGTGTGGGAGTTCAAATGCGGAGGCCCACTTTCTCTTCTTGGAAAAGAAGGTGTTTTATACTTCTAGAGCCTCCTGGAGATCCAAGGTTTCACTGTTAATGGGAATGACTTCCTGTACAGCCCAGAAGTCCAGCAAAGCTTGGGAACCTTGACATAGCTGGCGAGAGGTCATATACAGCTAGCTACGGGGTTCCCATGTCCAGAGGACTGTGGCGAACAGATGGGGAGGAGAGGATGGATGGAAGAGAGGATGGATGGAAGGAGGATGAGGACAGTGAAGAGGCAGGTTAGAAATGGCGTGACAAGCTCTGGGCACTTCCAGAAGGACAGAGAGAGGTGAGAAAGGGCCAGCGAGGTAGCCACGGGGAACTAAAGAGGGGGGCACGACGCCGGGATAATGGATGCTTATAATGATCACTGATGCTCCTAATTATAACCAGGAGGCACTGAAGAGCCTGCCTCGTTAAAGAACAATTAAATTATCTTCACTCTGTTAAACTGATGGAGGCAGGACAGCAAGCAACTGGCTTTCAGAATCCTCTTCAGAAACAAGGGAGGACACACTATAGGGCTGGAGATGTGGAAGGGGTAACAGGCTAGGAGAGAAGGTACCATTATCCTGCATACCCCATTCCTCTGCTGGGCGTGGCCTGGCAGTGGGTGCGGTCATCTGGTCATCTCGAGGTTTGGGCGAGTGAGAGCCACAACCATGGGGGCTGCAACTTGGGGCGTCAGGGTGATCTTGAGCACCTTTAAGGAGACAGTGGTGCAGAGAGTGGAAGGAAGGCGGTGACCTGGCTGAGCACCACTGCCTCATTCCCGCAAACACATTCACTGCTCTAGGCTAAAACCGGGACACTTTCCAAAGGTGCTCTTTACCAAGCACTCAAAGAACAGGGATAATGGACCACTCGGGGAGACTTTGATGGACCTAATGTTCAAAAAGTTAGTTAGCTACATTTCCATTGTTCTCTCCACTCTATCAAACAGTCTTTTCTAATAACATCAATAAATATTTATGGGACCAAGGACTATGGGTACTACAGAGAAAAATGAGCCATGGTCCCTAACCTTGAGGAGTTTCAACCTAATGACTATTTAAGAGTCATTGTTTTCCCCTAAAACCAATGTCCTGATTTAAATGCAGGAACAGGACTTACTTAATAAATCTTATTGTGAATCATACTTGGAAAAGAAACAATGCTTCTGAAAAACAAATGCGAAAGGACTGTAAATGCCTCCTTGCCCGTGTTCTCAGAGTTCCCGCAGGGAAAGGTGGCGGCACTGTTAAAGAGCCCAGGGACCCTCACGCTGACAAGTGACAGCAGGAAGGGCCCACAGGAAGGCTCCGGGAAGCCTCGAACCCGGGGACACGATGGGCAAGAGGGCCTGGTTCTACTCTCTTGCTGACTTTAAGAGTGAATTGTAATGGTTGCTTTTACTTTCCTTCTCCCCAATTCTTTTAATTAAACTTGTCAATAGATGCAGTGTCAGAAGGAAAAGCCATTCCCTCCCCCCCAGCCCCCAAATCTGGTTACTCTCGCCCAACCTCTCCATTTCCCTACCCACCCTCACCTCTCGCATCCACGCTGGCTTGTTATCGCCTCATAACAGTGAAATCCCTTTGCCCAAAGCAATCAATGAATCTCATTATTATTATTACTGCAAAAGTAATACATATTCCTCATAGGAAATTCAGGAAATAAAAATATAGAATGTAGAAATCATTGTAATCCCACAAATTAGAAATTGGCCCTGTTAACATTTTAGTGGGTAGTCAAGGATTTTCCATCAATTGGATGCTCAGTGTTTTTTTTAATCTTGTGCTGATTTCTGCCAAATTATAACTCTGAATTTGGGTTTGAAGTTAGACTGCCAACCCCATTCAACCATCAGCTCCAACGCCTTGTTCTCTGTGAGGCCCCTCTGACCCACACCTCCCAGCAACGGCAACTCTTCTCCCCTGAGCCTGGTGTGCCCCCGGCCCCCAGGTCTGCTTTCGTTAACACCACCGCACCTTGCCCCATCTGACATACTACGCAGTTACGTGGTGTTTCCGGGGGAGAATCTCAGCTCTAAGATGGCAGGAGTTTTATCTGTTTGGTTTGCTGTTATATTCCCAAGTGTCCGTGAACCAGGAAGACTGAAGGAAGAAGTTCGAACTATCTCAAGAGGAGACAACGTTCTCCTTCTCCAATAAGCCCTGTTAGACACAAGGACCCCTGCTCCGGACGATGGCCAGCGTGGGGTTGCCAGCAGAGGGAAGGAGCCGTGGGAACGAGAGAGAATGTGAGACCTGGGCTGCCCATGGTGGCTCTGCTGCTCAGGTCTGGGTTGAGCTTGAGCCCGTGGCTTGTCCACTCAGAGCCTCAGTTTCCTCTCTGTGTAAATGAGAGGGCTGGACGCCTAGTGTGCAGGTGCCTATTTAACTGCTGCCACCCCTGCCCCGCCTCCAGCCCATCTCCTTCCGCCAGCTCAGGGCTTGACAGTTTACAAAGCGCTTTCATTGAGAGCATCTCCCTCACTTTATCTACTGACGATCAGTGTGAGAATCTCAGACAGAACATCAAAATCAAGTGTGCACGAGACACCACGACGGAGTCAGCAAGGCTAAACAGAAGAGACAGGGAGAGGCTGCCAGAGAGAGGGCGATACCCCATCAGTGAGATTGACCGTAACTTCAGAGAGAGTGAGAAAACAGCACCAAAAGGCATGGGAACTCACTGTCACATAATTCATCCAAATCGTATTGAAACCCCCCTTAGGCAACAGTCAAACCTCAGCTGGGAATTGCACAGGCAGGGGCCGCTGTGGCCAGCCTATCTCACTATCCTCCACCCAGTCGGCGGAGGGAGGGCACCCGGGGGTCTTCTCCAGCTCCCACGCCCCAGACATGTCTTGCGGGTTGCAGAATCCTCACAAAAAGTGGCTGCTGGAAGCCCTGGAGCTCTTTTAGGAGAATCTATCTAGACTCCTAGCAGGCCTGCTTACTGGGTTATGTAACTGTGCTCTTATTGTAATTCTGTGACTTTTATCAAAAAGGCTAGATCTGAATTGCAGACACAGATTCCTTTTGACATTCCCTCTGGATGAGTAACTACAGCCTGAGTTTTTATTCTCCAAACACCATTTTTTTTTTTTTTTAGGAGGAGCACTTTAGGGCACCAGTAAACTTATGCTGTCCAATGATTCATTCCTTCACCTGTTCACCCGACAGATAATTATTGAGCACCTCCTAGCCACCAGACAGGACTCCAGGCAATGGGGATAAACAGTCTCATTCAAACTGGAGAGAAAGGTGCGGTTCACAAGCACCAGGAGGGAGAAGTCTGCCCCGTCCTCATCAGAGATCTGCCGCAGCCCCTGGGCCCTGCCCCCTGTTGCCAATGGTGAACATCAAGGTGGCTGGCTCTGGGTTACAGCATCCTGATGGGATTCTGGGTGGCCTCATCTCTCCTCTTCCCTTCCTTTCCTCCAACACACATCCCTCTGGCTGTCTCTCTGGCTCATGAGTTCCTCAGGTCAGGACCTTTGGAGAGCAGGTTGGTCGTAAAGGCCTTTCTCCCCAGCTGCCAAGCTGAGTGATCAGAGAAAGCGTCCAACCAGTGTCCATCCATCCGCAGGGTCAGCAGACGTATCAAATAAGGGAGACGTGACACATGCTGCAAAGGATGCAGAGTTTTGCTGCTGTTGAGAGGTGATGCATTTAGCGAGTAAGGGAATGAAACTCACTGAAACCTGGGCGGTTGGTAGGTTGGCTTTCTGGCCTAGTGCGCTGGAGAGCACAGCCCGGCTTGAGTCAGGAACCGCTCTGTTCCTCACAGGATGGGAAGACCATCCTGGGCACTTGGTTTAAAATTCAGTGTTTCAGTTTCCCTATCTGCAAAAGGGAGATAGCGATCGCTCCCCCTTAGGGTTACTGTGAGGATTAAATAAACACTACCTTTATTGAGCAATTACTATGAATCAGACAGTATGTACGGCAATTTTACAAACAGGATTTAAAAAAAAAACAACCTCATCCGAGGACATTTTTTTCATTGACTTTTAGAGAGGAGAGAGAGAAGCATGGATTGATTGCCTCATGACTGGGGATCGTGTGCACCTGTATGGGAGATCTAACCCACAGCCCAGGCATGTGCCCTGACTGGGAATCAAACCCACAACCTTTCGGTTATGAGAAAACCCTCCAACCAACTGAGCCACACCAGCCAAGCCAGACAGGATCTTACTTAATTCCAATCACTCTAAGTCACGTTAGCCTCAGATCTAAGTACTAAGGGCTGATTTTGTCACTTCTGTTTCCTAGGAAGAGGTCCCCTCCCCTCTGTACAGCACCTGAGCTGAAACACTTCGAAGTTGCACAGAAGATTTGGTGGAATTTCAGACTCACTTGGTTCCAATGTCTGGAGGTGTGCCACAGGTTGGTGGCAACCGGTGGCGGTCATTTAAAAGTCCTTCAATTTAAAGTAATCAAAATCCGATTAGATTCAGTTCCTCAGTGACACTAGTTGCATCTCGAGTGCTTAATGGCCAAGGTGGCTAGTGGCTACAGCACGGAACAGGGCCAACAAAAAAATTTTCATCAATGCAACACGTTCTACTGGTCAGAGGTAGGGGATGGAAAACAAGTTACGGGGGGAAAATAAAAGTCAGCACAAGGGCAAGAGGATCCGTTCCGCAGGGGTTCAGGGAAGCTTGGCCTCCTTCCAACAATTTGTCAGGGCTAAAAAGGTGAGGCTGCTCTCGGCTGTGGGCTGAGCTGACAAAGTGCTTCAGGGCGTTTGGTGGCTTCCCTGGGCCGCTTTCAGAGCTTGGTTACTAACAAGGCAGTGCCATTCAAAGGCATTACATTTTCAGATCTTTTACTAACTAGGAAAGAGAAAAATAAAGACATTTGTAAAAAGTCGTCCAGAATCTACTCCTACAAGCCAAATGGCTCCCCTACCACCCTTGCCCTGGCTGGGTTTGTTCTCATAACCTGGCACTAAGGAGTCATTTCCCAAAAATCAATCATGCGCTAATCATCAGGACCCGGGAGATGCTTTGCAATGTTCCCAGGCACAAGGAGCCCTCCGTCGAGGTATGACCTAGCCTGTGCGGTGCTTTACTGTGCCCCCAACCTCCCCGGGTACAGCCCCTGCTCCTTGTAAAAGGCAAAGGGAATCATGTCACCCAGCTTCAAAATCGTCACGAAGTACTCCATTCCCTGGAGTGCCTACCAAAGCCCTGGGTTTGGGATAAACTCCCCGTCACAACCCGTCTGGAGTTTGCCAAACCCATGGCTACTAGCCCGTGGCTGGCCCTGGTGCCCCCGCTGCCCCCTCCCATTTAAGGCCCGGCAGACTCATTCATTTGTCCGTTCATTCATTCACCACATACTTATCAAGCACTGCTATGTGCCAAATTAGGTACTAGCGATGCAGCAGTGAGGAAAACAGAACATGAAATCAGCTCCCTATTCTCATGGAGCCCACACTGCAGTAGAGGACAGACAGCGGGTAAAGACACACATTAAGACATAGAGCATGACACGAGGTGACACGTGCTGCAGAGACCCAAAGTGTGTGGCGGTGGTGGTCGTGGTGGGGCACTTATATTTAGACATTATGCTAATTATTTTCTTCAAGCCTTTGAGACGTCATCATTTGTTCCTTCATTTGCTTAAGAAATTTTTCTTGAACACTTATCACGGGCTGGGAGGTGCTTTGAGCAGTGAGCAAACAGACGAAAGCCCTGACGTTCTGGTGGCAGAGAGACAGTAAACAAGATGACACTGTAGAGCTCAGATGGAGGTGAGTGCAGGACGAGGCAGGCGGGAGGGGGGGGGAGGGGAGCGCCCGGTAGGACTAGGAGATGGAGTCCCGTCTGTCTAGCAGGTCACCGCACCCGGACACTCGGGGACTGTACACGCGTGTTCTGTTGTTTGCTGGGCGGCACTTTCCCTGTTTCGCACTCGTGGCCACTTCCTCCTCCAAGCCCTGACTGCAGTGGGGCTTTCTGGAGCTTATCTGATTATCCCGCACCTGGTCCTCTCTGTACACCGTAAATATCTTCATTTATCTCGTGGCCATCAATACTACATTACCTTCAGGCGTTTAGGTATGTTAGTCCATGGGGTTCACATGGCTAATGGGCAGGGACTGTGTCTTATCGGTCTTCATTTATTCATTCTAGAAGCTTTAGTGGAAGACCAGCTGTGAAGCGTGCCCAGCTTCCCCACCTTAGAGACTAAAAGAGCCCCTGCCATGTTGTCCTTATTTAAAAGATCTGCATTTCTTTCCACCTTGCCCATGTACAACAAAGGACTGATGAGCCATTTAAGTGAAACAACACATGCAAAAGTATTTAGAGAACACGTACAGATGGCTTGGTAAATATAAGTCGCTGCTATAATTATTACTCATCTAAATTTAGCTTTGCACGTCTACTAGAATGCACGTACATAGCAGGCAGGTTATTGAAACGCTTCTGCTTTTCGTCTGATGGGGGCGGGATGCAACCTTAGCAGGCCCCCCATCCCCGGTCCTGACGTGGCTGCCAAGTTGCCTATACTCCTGTTTACTTACGTGCTCACCATCACCAAAGGGACCGCTCCTATTTCTAGGCATTGCACTGACTTAGAGCTGGTTACTGACCCTCTACATCCCGTTCAGCACTCTCGATACTCAAATACGGCGCAGATACTCTGTTTTCAGAGCCCACCGGGCTGACCCTCTGGTGGCTCGCTGCCCCCTACCCTGGGCTGCAGAGCTCCCCCTCCTTGGGAGGCTTCTCTCCCGCTCACCTCTTCAAACCCCTGCCACCAACATCCCCGGATGCTCTTCCTTCCTCCTATTTACGCAGTTCTTCTCTCCTGTTGCTTCTATATTGCCTGTGAGGACGTGGAAAACCACAGCAGCTCAGCTAGACACTGGTGCCCACATGCATGGCTGTGGGACCACCTCAGGCAGATAGGTCTGGGTCTCAGAATGTTCTCTTGTAAAGAGGGAACCATACTGGCTTTCAAGGCAGTGGAGAGGATGGCCATATCTCAATATGATTCATACAGTCTCCAGAACTGTTATTATAGCCAAGGTGGTTCTGGGTCTGCTTCTGAGTGTTGAGAGGTTCAGAAGCTTGAGTTCACGATAATGCTCTTTTCCTGAAGAGGTGGCCATCCAGCTACACGTGGGTATGTAGGCAGGAGCAGAGCTATGGGTTTGTGTATTAGTTGCATGTAGGGAGGAAGAAATGGGTGTCGTTAGCCCTGCATCTGCAGAGGGTCAGACAGAACCTCCGATCAAAGCAGTTAAAAAGACAGACGCATAGTCTCAGGGGAGCTACCCCAGTCAGCCAGGACCCGGTCATTTAAAAGACAATGCTGGGCGCTTATTTCAAGGTGAGAGAAAATTCTGAAGACTAAGGAATCTTCTCGAAACTTCCTTTTCATTGAAGTGTTGGCTGGCTGCATTTCCCTTGAGCTTTGCTAGCTCTTTGTCTAGGAAGGGGAAATCGTAGGGGGCTTTGTCGAGACCAGGAGCTACTTAATCTGAAATTGGAACCCGGTCACAGTTTTATGGCCCCATTGTTGTGCCTGGCACTGGGGAGATTTGAAAAATGTCTGAGCAGTGTGCATTCAGCACTCGTTTTGCCTAGCACTGTCTGCAGAGCCGAAACTAAGCCCAACTGTCAAACTGACACAAAAGAGGAGGAATTCAAGATGTGGCTGCATTACTCTGAAATGCAGACAAGGTCAGGGGCAGAAGAGCAGCTGTAATGCAGAATTTCTGCTGACATGTGGGCTGACCCATGGATGGGCCCCTGGAGCTGCAGCCACACTGGCGGTAAATGATAAGGAGCATTTCATGGAATATTTGAAAACTAAAACGATGCAAAAGATGCTGTGTTCCGTGCAGAGTGGGTGCCAGAAAAGTGCTGAATTACTACAGGGCGACGACAGAGAGGAGAAAAAGCAGCAGATGAGTAGGTAGCAGCAAGACTGATGAGGACTGGTCGGCCACTGGCAGGTGACAGATGAGCCCACGCACCGCACCAACGGAGATGGGCTGGAAAGGCACCGGAACGCTCTACCGTGACGCCTCTTTAGCCGAGAGGCACAGAGGGCCAAGGAGCTTGGGCTGCAGATTCCGAGGCTGGGGGACAGCGTGGGCCCACCTTGATCCCCCAGTGCCAGGTGAAGCCACAGGCCAGTGGCAGGTAAATAATATTGGGTGTAGGCCACCTGCTGGACACGGTGTCCTACCTTCCGACCATTATCACCTTTGACTCTCCCCCTCATCTACTGAAGTGGAAAGCAGCCTCACAGTGATTTTATAGCAGAGGAAACCGAGTCTCTACGCAACCTGCGCTGATCACGCCGCGAGCAGGAAGCAGAGCAGGGCCTGCACGGCTGGTCTGCGCGAAGGCCCACGCTGTGTGTGCCCAGAGCACCGCAACACGCGTCCCTTCTTCACTCACGCAGTTCCTGACGCCCCGGAGAGGGACCACACGGCCCACGTGAGCCTGGCAGGAAGCAAGAGATCTCTTTGACGTCTCAATTTTTATCTTCATCATTTGTGCACGTGGAAAAATGTTCTCTCATAATATGCTTGCTTGTGTTTTAAGGGAAAAATAGTGGGTGGTGTTTGAAATCACTTACCATATGTAAGGAAGGCTGGGCTGCCCTTACCCTGGGGGCTTGGGACCGTGCCTGACATAACAGGAAGTACCTGGGGTGGGGGGAGGGGAAGGCAGCGGGTTCGACAACGCGCACCCTGCCTTGGAAGGCAGCATGTCGTACCAGGCTGCCCTCCCACATCCCGTTTTCAGGGCAAAAATAGGAAGAAGCAGCGCACCCCATTAAAGGCGAACCCGTGGCTAATGGCCAGGTATGTGAGAAGACTGGTAGCACTCTGGCTTGCACGTTCTCCTGACTTGAGGAACCTCCTATCAGTGTTGCCTTCTTGGGGAAAATCATTTCTGTCCCAAAGGCCATCCCTCTGGGGAGGTGTTTTGTTACATGCCGGAGTCTGCCAGTGTCCTTTGTGAAAGTGACGACTTTGTCCACCCTAATGGTGATGACAAATGACTCTAAGTGCTGCTCCAAGGGCTTTGCGTGGGTTGCCCCCCACGCCCCAAATAGCCCCTCTGAACAGCCTTACGAAGCAGGCAGCACGCTGACACCCAGTGCGCAGATGCAGAAGCCGAGGACAGAGAGGTTGAACCACTTGCCCAAGGTGACCCAAACCAGGACACCTTGGGGCTGGGATTCACGTCCACAAGACTGGACTCAAGAGCCTTCATTTTAACCAGGGAGCCTGGTTCCTTGGTCCACCTCTGCACGGCGGTAGAGAGCAAATGAGTATCAGTGTGCCCCTTCTCGTGACATAACTAACACGCCCTCTTAACCCATTGGCAACCAGGGCACTCTATTCTCTGATTGGGTGGAAGTCACGAGCCACCTTCTGTTTACCAAAGGGGTCGCTCAAGGTGCTCACATGCAATGAAAGACGAGTCTGGCGATGTGCACCCTGTTGAACACAGGAACAGGGTAAATGTCCGAGTAAAATTTGCTTTTTAAGCTCCTCAGCCTAGAAACCACGGCTGGACATCAGTTAGTTTATAAATACCAACGGTGCTTATTGCCGATAATAGATTTATAAACATGTGATATATACTTGGGTATCATACATATACTACATATACATTAAAAATACATATATAATCTGTATATGTTAAGAGACTCCGTTAGTCCTCAGATCAATTTCTCTTTTCTTCTAAGCACCAGCCTCTGAAAGTGGAAAGCAGGTCTCCCTTGCCGGTGAGCCAGCCCCTGGTACTTAGCACACAGCTCTGTCGACCGGTTGGTGCTAAGTAAGAGATGTGTCTCTCAGAAGACCATTAAATTTAAGCTTTGAAGCCTCTCTAGGCAGCAAAGGAATTAGCAAGGCACTTACTTCATCTCCACTTCCCAAAGCCCTGACTCTTAGTTGTCCAATTATAGGTACAAACAGACTTTGAGGCCCACGATATTGACAATTAAAGCAAGGGAAAACATCGTTAAAGTGCAGGATCTCCCACGGGATAACACTGGGGAATAAAAATTCTGGTGCGTTTTTGTTAAAGATAAGTCTCCAGGCGTCCTGGTGTATCAGGTGGCTCAGTGCATCGCTCCAACCCACTAACTGCAGACTCTCCCTTGCTGTGCAGCTTTGGGCAAGCCACCGCACCTGTCAGTCTTGGTCCCCTCATCCACAAACCGGGGGCGATAAAAATCCCTTTCCTTCCATGATGTGGGGAGATTAAATGGGCAACATGCATGAAGCCATGAGTCTAATGGCTGGCATTATTAGCAATAGATAGAATACGTTATAACTACTAATGTTATTACTACTATTATTATTATGTCAGCACTTTCTAGCACAGACGCTGATCCAAGCAGTGGCTCAATGGAAATTCACAGGTAAAAGCAAGCAAGCGTCGCCATCCCAGGGAGGTACGGAGGAGGAGCATCTGCACCAAGCACAGGTGGGAGCTCAGTGGAGCGGGCAGGCCAGCCTGCTGGACCAGGGCAAAGATGGAGGCTTCCGGGGGAGCCCATGGAAGGCCTGTGGCCCAGCCCAGGATCTTCCACTGACAAGCCAGGGACATGGAGGAACCCGGACAGTGCAGAGGAGTGGGGGTGGGGCTGTGACACTTCAAAGAAGCCCCGAGGCTGTATTTGAGAGTGCAGTATTGAAAAGGATACATTAAAGAGCAGACTCTGAAGGTAAGTGGACTAGAACCACTCCTCCACGTCAGGGAGGGAGCTAATGAGGCTTTTCTTGTCACCATCTGTAAAAGTTTATTACTTATACTTCAAAGGCAGCAGAGCCTCAGGAGAGACTCCTCCCAAGAACTGGAGCTGGAGACAGAAGATGCTGACTTGGGGAGCCAGTGGGGGCCGTGGCCCATGCCCCAGGGAGCAGGCATCCGGATGCCTGGGCCTGGGAAGATTAGAAGCTGACCCAAGTCTCAGGTGGGAGGAGGCCGGGTTACAGGGAGGGTTAATTAACTTCATTACAAAGTAGGAGATGGGCTGGTTTCCTGAAATTGCCCCTGGCAGCCTTCGCGTCTGATCTCACACACTCTGGGTTTCTTTCCTAGAACTTGTAGGAAGTGCTCAAAGTCTCTTATTTATTTAAAAAAATTTCTATTGTTGTTTAAGTACAATTGTCGCCATTTTCCCGCCACCACTCCCCCACCCACCCACCCCCACCTCCCTCCCTCACTCCTTCCTTTCTTTGCCTTTGTCCCTGATAAAAAAAAAACTATGGCACATTTACACTATAGAATACTAGGCAGAAGAAAGAAAGGAGGAGTTGCTACCCTTCACAGCAGCAGGGGTGGAACAGGAGAGCATCATGCTACGTGAAATATGCCAGGCGGTGAAAGACAAACACCGTATGATCTCACCTATAAGTGGAGCCTAATTGGAGTCTTTCTTAATCTCCCTCTCCCTAATACCTGGCTGTCCGCCAACACTCGAACCTGGTGGTCTGGACAGCATGGCGGGTTGTTTGAACAATGACGACTCACTCACTCGGGCGTGGCGTGGAGGCCTGCCTTCAGCTCCAAGTGGCTTCCCACAGTTTGTAATTACAGGCAAAGAAACGGTACTCATCCCGTCATCACACATGTACCGGCTGCCTCCTACTGTGCGCCAGGCACAGGGGACATGTCCACGAGCAGTGGCAGCCCAGGCCCTGCCCTCCTGGAGCTTAGAGTCTAGAGCAGGGATATGAACATTAATTAGAGAATGGAGCATGGGCAAATAAATGCAAAATGACAGCCCAGAAGGTGGATGCAGGGGCAAGGCGTGCGGTTGCGTAGGCATAAAATAGGAGAAAAGATCTGAACAGGTGAGGGTCTCCTGAGGCAGCGGTGACGGCTGCGGTGAGAAGAACATGCAGATCATCCCAGCAGGTGGAGAGGCTGGCCTAGGATCACGGGGAAGTCCTAGTACAGGGGAGGGGCACGTGTACGGGCCCTGGGAGGACGAGTCACTCCCGGGGCACAGAAGGCCCATCTTCCCACAGTGAGCCAGGGAGAGGGAGGTGTGCAGATGTGACAGTGAAGAGACAGGCGGGCATGGACTTAGGTCTGTGTTGTCCATGGCTAACCGCTTTGGCTCCTGCTACGTGCTAGGATGGTGCACTGCAGGAGTTCAAGTATAAATGCTGAGTGAACGGATGCTTTCCTGCAATGCTCTAGGCCCTGTGCCAGGCTTTTACATTCGGTATCTCACGGACGCCTTCAATTCACTGGTTCTCACTGAATCAACTGGTTTTGCTGATAGGAAAAGAACAGCTAGTAAACCCAGGGTTAGAGAGATGCTACGTCCCAAAGCTGAGAGCCCAGTCAAATACATTCCAGAAACTTTACAGTCAGGCAGCTTTGTGCAATGGAGTAAAAAAATTTACCAGGTGAGTTACTGAGCCAGAGTAAGGAGGTGAGCAGGGTGTGGCCAGAGAACCTAAGGTACAATTCCTGCGCTCAGAGGAGCACTCAAGTGCAGTGACAAGAAGTGGTGCAGCCACTTTGGAAAAGGGTGTGGCGGTTCCTCACAATGTTGCGCGTGGAGTTACGACATGACCCAGAAATTCCGCTCCTGGGTGTGCACCAGGAAAATGAAGACATGCGTCCGTGCACAAAGTGCATGCATGTCCGCAGTGGCATTATTGATGGTAGTGGGAATGTGCTAACAGCCTGGACGTCCACCGGCTGACAGATGGACAGATAACGTGTAGCATGTCCCCACGGTGGAACGCTAGGTCGCCACAGAGAGGAACGGCACACGGACACGTGCTAGAACATGGAAGAACCTTGAAAACATGCTGAGTCCAAGCAGCCAACCATGAAAAGCAATATATTGCATAATTCCACTTATATGAAACATCTGGAATAGGCGAGTTCACTGAGACAGAACGCAGCCCAGCGGTGACTGAGGGCTGGACGAAGGGAGGCGTGGGGAGAGAGACTGCTAATGGGTGCAGGCTTCTCCTTGGAGTGTTGAGAAAGTTCCAAAACTATATTCTGGTGAAGGCCACAACTCTGTGAATATACTAAAAACCACCGAACCATACACTACCAATTGGTGGATTTCATGGTACGTGGAGAAACCAGAACCGTGACTAAGAATTCCGATACTACAGTCCAACAGAGGGGGCCTGAATCCCGGCGATTCTGCGAATCGCTGAGCCATGTCAGATGGGGATGGCAGAATTTCCTCTCCGAGAGCTTTAGTTTCCCCATCTGTGCTAGATGCGTACGCCCACCCACAGGGTGGCTGCGACTACAGAACACGGTATTTCATGTGCAGCGTTAGCATCTCGCTTGCCACCAGATACCCACGTCGAACCAAACCACCACACCTCCCGTGGGTGCTGGGATCCTGGAACCACCAATGGCATGCAAAAGCACGTTAATCACATTTGCAGGCACGTGCTGCCTTACCCCACTGTTGCCATCTAGCCCGGTTTGGATGCAAAGACAGAGCTCCGGTGGCTACCCCGGGTGAGAAGCCAGGCTTTGGCCAAAGGCATCAGGTGTGAGAAGGCAATGAAGGGCTGACTGCCAGAAGCAGACAGGGCTGCTCCATTTCTAACAGCTCAGTCTTAACAGTTCAAAGAGCTCAGAACACAGAGTATTCCTAAAGAGCCTTTGTCCGTCAGTCCTGTAGGACTGACCAGGCACACAGTTTGGAGAGTCTGACTGTGTCGTCTCCTGCGTCCTGCGATGCAACAGGAGCCCTGGGCTTTGGGCAGGATTATGGTGAAGGGAACAAGCAGCTGCCAGAAAGCCAGTGGCCCATCCAGATGCTGGGCTGAGCCAAAGCTTGGGGCTGTCAGGTATTCCAAGGCACCGCTGGCTTCTCTCTGGAGCTGTTGCTAACACCACTCTCAGAGTAGAGACAAGAGGATCCAAGTGGGCTTTACTAATCCCATGCCTTTCACCTGTCATCCCACCCCGAGGAGGGCTGCGGGAACTGCGGATAGCTTTTCTGGAAGAAAAAAGGCTCACCAGGTCCATCAGACATTCCCCAGACAACCAAAGAGCGATGCTGGGAAGAGGGACTTATTCTGCATGGTGAGAGATAAAACCTGGAACAATGGGAGAAGTTACAGGAGGAGATTTGGGGATGAATATGAAGAACTTTCAAATGCCAGAGCTCCTTGGAGGCACCATGGGCTGCGGTGACAGGCAGCGAGCTCCCCGTCACTGGGGCTGTGTGCCCGGGCTGGTGGATGACTTCGGTGAGGTGAGTGGGTGTCCCAGGCCTTCAGGACTCCTTGTCACGTGGAGACTGTGTCATTTTTAGGCGTCAGCTCTTGGTTCCAGGCCTTTGGAACCAATTTCCCTTCTCTTCTCTCGCTCGCCCACAGATAATGGATCTGCCAGCTTTGCTCCCAGAGCCACCTGCGCGCTGCTCTGCCAAGCACCGGCCATGCCGCGCTGGACGCCACTGACGCGCCATCCTCCTTGCCTGGGGCTGCCCTGGGCTCCCGGACACCTGGGCCCTGAAGCGCAGTAGGGGCTGAAGGCGCGGGTCGAGGCAGCAGCATCTCCTATGCCAGGAGTCCCCCACCTCAGTGCCGCAGACAAGTCTGGTCCGGGCCTGCTGGGAACCGGGCCGCAGGGCAGGCAGTAGGTTCGACTGTAATGTGTTTCACTCACCCGAAACCACTCCCCCCACTCCGTCCACGGAAACACTGTCTTCCACAAAACCAGTCCCTGGAGCCAGAAAGGTTGGGGACTGCCGCCCTTTGCTGTGCGATTACCAACTGTCCTCCCTGAGAAGACCCCCGCGGTGCACGCTCCTGGGCTGCACTTGCCTGACTCCTCTGAGATGAGACTTCCCTGGAGCAGTGGCGGGGGGCTCGCTGCACGCCATTTGCCTCTCGGAACGCCTTAAACATAGTACGTGCTGGACAAAATCTACAGGCCTGGTTTTCAATCAGAGAAAGACACATTCTTCTGACTCAGGGCTGGGGAGGCAGCTGCTGCTCCTGGAACCATATCCCATTTATATCCAGCAAGAGATGACAAGTCTGGCTCATGCACAGAAGCCACCCAGCTCTTGGGGCCAGAGATCAAGACCACGGGGAGCGGGTGGTAGCCTGTGAGCCCCACGCTGCTGCTGTGTCCTGTAGAGACTGCTCCTCCTCTCCGCCGGCGTGGGGCCCAACCTGCCAGGTCCCACTGGGGAGGAGCTGGCATGGGAACAGAGCTAGAGGAAGAGTCTCTGAGGCCCTGAAGGGACTGTCCTCTTAACTAAAAATCCCAGTAGACTTCCTGGGTTTCTGGTCTCTGTCGAGCAAGCTGCTCAGAGTGACCTGAGTACCGACCAGGTATCCGGGAGAGGCTCCGGCAAGAGTCTCTCTTCCCAGGCGGAAGGGCCCATAAAGAGATAAGGGGACCTATGATGATGGCAGTGTCATGCGTCATAATCTATGCCAACACAAAGGGGTGTGCGTCCCTAGCCCATGGTGACACAGAGGCAGGCCGGAAGCATGGGCCGCTAAAATGGATGTCCCAGGCGCAGGGACTAGCTTTGAGAGCTGTGAGCCATTTGGTTTAGTAAACTGCAACTAGTTAGGATGGGTGAGATGCAGGGACCCCTGTGTGGGCACGAGGGGCTGCAAGCTGACCCTACGGAAGAGCCTGGAATGCACAGCTAAAGGATGCTGATGGTCCTTTGGTATGTGCCTGGGGGAACCATGCCCAGAGGAATGAAATGGTGTCACCTGCCATGGCATGAAGAAACCGGAAGGCACTGTGCTCTGTGTAATAACTCAGACACAGGACAGATACTGACTCCATTCACAGGAGGCGCTTGGAGTAGTCGGAGTCACAGAGTGGGTGCCGGGGCGGGGGAAGGAGGAAAGCGGAGTTAACGGGCCCAGCGTTTCAGTCCAGGGAGACGAGGACGTTCTGAGGATGGACAGCGGCGACGGCTGTGCCACGGCATGACTGCACCTCACTCCACCGAACTGTGCACTTCAAAACAGTCACAGCGGTGACATCCGTTAAGGTGTATTTTATCCCAATGCGTTTATGAAAGAACAGAAAATGTGAGCGAGCACAGCGTCCCGAGGAACACACGTGCAGGACTGCCATTCTCCAGTCCGCGGAAGTGCAGGAGCCGCAGCCGGCCGCCCCGAGGGGCGCAGGGGACCCGGCCCGTGGGCACTGTCCCAGACCAACCCCACTGACGGGCCGGCAGCTGCCACCTCCCGAAACAGGGGAACTCGTAAATCGCCCACTCCCCCCCGCCCAAGTGCTTAATAAACTTCTCCGATTGTGTACCTCTGGGTTGAGGGGAGAACGCAGACAGAGGCGGAACAGCCAGGCGTCCCTTTGAAAACCGGCTCCCTCTCCTCATTAACAAGACCCCACTCGACTGAGCAGATGCCAGCTTCAGAAACTTTCATGGGGATGAGCTTTGATCACAGCGGCGCACGGTGTCTGCACAGACCAAGGGAGTCCACGCAGCCCAAATGAGATAATATCTGATGCCGCTCCGCTCAATGCCACCAACTGGGGGCCTTTTAGAGACTCAACCCTTGAGGGGGTGGGGTGGTAGGGACGGGGTTTGGAGGGAGTGAGATACAGCTGTTGCCAACCTGAAGGAGCATCCTGGGAGCCAAAGTAGCCTTTCGCCTCTTCCGACACACATCGTATCCACAGACAAGTGGACGGGAAGGACGCGTTAAGTCTATACTGAACCACGTCTCAAAAGAGTTTTCTAAAATCGACGCTCAGTAACTCAGCATCGAAGTTACCATACTTGACTTTCTGTAGGAAAAAGATCCTTCCTTGGTTTCTCTTCCCTCCCTTTGATGCTATTCTTTCCAAATTCAGAGAGAACTGTCATCTGGTGAGTTCATCCAACAATTTGTCATGCTATAAATCACTTTCTGCTTCCCGGAGAAAGTTACAAGGTAAACCCTTGATGTCGCTACAGGAATCAGGCAGATGCGTCCAAAAGGTTGATTCACCACTTCGTCCCCCCCCGCCCCAAATCAGCTCTCCCTGGCAAGCATTATGAAGCACCCCTGCATGTTAGGACTAAGGTGATCTTGTCTCCAGAGAAGCAGCTATCCAACTGCAATGAGGTTTGCATGCAACAGACAGCAACAGGCAGGAAAATGTTGAAACCGCAGAGTGAATACAAACGGTGGGGATGTCTTTGAACCACAACTGTTTTCCTCTCTAGAGTCATTAGTGCTAATTACTAGCAACTACCCTGGTGACAAGTTCTCACAGTTACTTAGTTGCTAATTAGCTTCAATTTACCGCTCTGATTGTGTGGTCACAGGTATGTATTTGCCTGGGGAGTGAGGAAAAAGAGCAGGTACACCAGGCCTCAGGCTGTCCTTACAAAAGACATCACCTGCCTGACCAGCTCTGCATAACCCAGTGGCTCTCCAACCTTCCCGTGCACCAGAGTTACCTGGAGGCTTATGAAAGCGCAGGCTGCTGGGCCCTGCTCCCAGAAATTCTGATTCAGCAGGTCTGGGGTGGAGGCCAAGAATTCGAACATCTAACAAGTTCCCAAGTGATGCCGCTGCCGCTGGTCCCAGAGCCACCTGTTGCCAGCCGCCGGCCGCACTCATAACAGCCAAGGCAGGTGCTGCCTCTGCTGCCCCGGGCGTCCCATCTGCCACAGGCAGGTGGTGCAGCCAGACAAGTGCCTCGTGGGTCTCACTCACTGAGCATCGCACGGCACATGTGCCACGTTGAACAGGAGGACACCTACTGAAAGATGGGGATTCTAGAAATGGTTTGTTTGTTTCCCACCAAAACCTAACTTGTTTGGGGGGGAGGGTTGACAATCTCTCTATCCTGCTTTTCATTTGGACAGAACAAAGCAGAGAGAGAGAGAGAGAGGTGTGTAATGCTCATTTACCTAGGCTTCAGCTAGCTTCAACAACTTGGCAATCCAAAAAGTCCTGTGCTAGGCTCATCTCCAGCCCTGGTCTTCAGAAGCATTTTAGACCTAAAGACCTAGAATGTGTGACTACAGCAATAAAATAACGATTCCAGCATCGACCTAACCGATTAGAGAATAAACCAGAGGGACGAGCGCATTCCATTCAGCAAACCGCCCTGAGCTGGCAATGTGCTGGGAGTGAAGATTGTAAACGTGGTGATAGGTATGACTACGCACAAAGGCCCACCTGACATCAAGCCCTATCAAGGGACTGGCCCTCAACCCTGAAGCAGCCGTGGAAAGGCGTGGCCGTGGAAGGGCGTGGCTGTGGAAGGGCGTGGCCGTGGGGGTGAGGTCAGCCAATGAGCCCGCAATGCCTGCCAGGTCCCACTTCTCCTCAAAGCACTTTGCACACGTTTACCTACTTCATCACCATAACAACCCTGTGAATGAGCAGCTTTACAGATGCGGAAACTAACCCAATGCCACTCTGCTACTACAGGGTGGGCACAGTTGTGAGTACGTGAAACAGCTTACTCTCCTATTGTTATTTATCAACACTGCATTATTGATTCGTGCTACAATGGTAAGCTTCGTTTTGGCCGCCCCTGTAAAAGGTGCAGGGGAAACATGCACCCAGGCCACCTGCCTCCAGAGGTGACAGATGGTGGCCCTGCCATCTGGGCTCCACTGTTTCTGCAGGTGCGTGACAGCTCCCATGTTTCAACAGGTAAGACAGCAAAAGCCCAGAGAGGTGACAAACTTGACTTGGTTTTTTAAAAATGAATTTATGGGGGTGACGCTGGCTCACAAAACCACACAGGTTTCAAGTGTACGACTCCACAAAACATCACCTGCACTCCGCACCGTGCGCTCTTCGCCCGAAGCAAAGTCTCAGTCTCCATCTATCCCTCCTTTGCCCACCTGCACCTACCCCTTACCCCCCCTTCCCTCCGGGGTCACCACACTGTTGCCTATGTCTCTGTAGTATGTACACATGCTTTTAAAAATCCCTTCACCTTCTCTCATGCAGCCCCCAACCCCCGCCCCTCTGACAGCTGTCAGTCTGTTTCATCAGAGCAAAACTAAAACTGACTTAGCTCTTGACTGTGAGGTCTGCGTGCCATGCCCAGGCTCCTGGACCACTGGCGTGTGTGGGGTTCCTGCTCGAGAAGAAGCGGGAACGAAAATGAATGCAGCTCAAGGTGGTGGGGGCCACGGTAAGGCTACGATGTCAAGCACGCCATCACACGCAAAGTGACTTTTTTTCTGTCCTGCCAATGGGAGAACAGATGGCTATTAGATGGCTAATGGGACCAATCGGGGCAGCCAGAGTTTGATCCCATTTGGAGAGACGCTGCCAGTGGCAGGAGGACTTGGGTATCTTCACACGTGGCTTTTATCATTACTTCTGTGTGACGTTTCCCGTGCCACCCGCACGAGTCCCACCTGTGCAGGTCCTTCCTGATGCCTTTCTGGGGAGTGATCCCGCGGCTTAATGCCCTGAGTGGTGACATTTGTTGAGCATCCTTTAAATTATTAAGGAGCCCTGAAGGTTCTGACACAGATGACATGGGTGGTGTTTCCCTGGTGTTTAAAGAGGTTTTCTACATGTTACCCAGGTTGCCACCGCTGAGAGTGGAGCAGGAATCGGCTTTGCGTTGTAAGCCCCTGAGCAGTTCCAACTGGTATCCTGGTGCCCAAATGTTCTGAGGATTTAGGGGCACTGAGCAGTTTCACCAGTGAGATTAGTCCCATAAAGACAGGCTGACTCCAGCCCAGAGAATGAACTTCCCTAAAGCTGGGACTTTGCGGATCCCACTGACAGGGCTGGAAGGCTCCGGCTGGAGAAGGATGAGCTAGGAGATAAGGGTTTAGGTGAAGAGTGAGTCTTCTCGCCCCCACTGCCTGCGGGCACCCTGCGTCTCTCGCAGGGCGGTCTGTGCTCACTTCCTCCTGGTGAGGTGAACTGGAGTAAGGGCAACGTGGTTTCCCCCCATGAAACGAAATATCACGTTTCTACCTGGTGGCCAGCCTTTCCTCCTGTGACCCCGCCAGGAGAGATGTCTTTGATCACACTGTCCAACTGTAGCCCTGGCTGGTGTGGCTCAGTGGACTGAGCGTTGGCCTGCAGTGCTATTCATGGTCAGGGCACATGCCTGGGTTGTGGGCTGGGTCCCCAGCTAGAGGCACAAGACAGGCAACCGATCACTATCTCTCTCTCACACTGATGTTTCCTTCCCCCTCCTTCCCCCTCCCTTCCCCTTTCTCTAAACATAAATAAGTAAAATCTTTATAAAATGCCCCGCCTGACTGTGATGGCCACCCACACCTGTGGATGAGCCACGGGCCATGTGTTCTCATCCGGTTCCTTTACCTCCCAGGCTGGAGCACTGAGGCCCAGGAAAGGGACCTGTGGTGGGCAGGTCGTGAGGTTAAAGCAACTTTTTTAGAAGCCACTATTCTCCCTTTTCAATCAAAACATGCTGTGAAAGGAAAACCAAAGTCATGGGTAGAACTTCATTATAAATGACAGCATAGCATTTTCCTCCAGCGGGGCTCTCTCTGACACCATTGGTTGTGCCGTGAAGTGGTACAGTCCTTCTACGGAGAAAACGGACAATGATGGAGAATCTTAAGGAAACTGAAAACCTCTGACCCCAAAATAACAATCGTTAATTTATATTATTAAAAATGCAGCCAAATCTTCATTAAATCTTCAAAAAAATCAGAAACATCCCAACTGGCCAAAAATAGGAGACAGTCTTAACAAAATAATGATGGTATATCACTAGATGGAACATTACCCATCCATTGAAAGGGATAGGTCTGAAGATCAATCATGTCAAGTGAAATAAAAAGCAGGAATCAGAACTGCCCTTAGAAGGAAGACGACTGCCTTTAAAAATGCAGAGAGAAATAACCTGGAGGGAACTAATGCAACAAAACGTCACCTGTGATGACCATCTCTACAGATGGTAGTAGGAGATGCATGACTTCTGTCTCCTCCTACTTTTCTCGACCCGTCTTCAGCGTGTGCTCTGATGCACGGACTTCATTCTACAAGGAGGAAACACACTCACTGTCCTCTTTTTATGTCACCTTTGTGTGCCTAAGATATGTTATATCACCCTGACCATGGTTCTCGCCAAAAGAGGTGCCTAACACCCAAGCATCCCAGAAGATGTAAACATTGCATCCAGATGGCTTTGCCAGCGAGACTCAGGCAGGAGCATACTGTCAGGATGTGCCCCGGTGGGACCATTGATCAAATGCTCAGAGAGAAGTAAGGTTTGTACAAAGAAAAAAAAAAGACATTGCCGGAGAAGAGCCTTTCTGCAGGAGAAAAAGTCACGTGCTGGTGAGGAAAACAGATTTGTAATGAAGGCAGCCAGTTAGTAAGATTAATGAAAGGGGAAACCACTTTGCATGGTGGTCAATCTGCAATAATTTAAGGGTAATCAAGACTAATTCCAAGATAATAGGAAAAGCTACCCATGTCTAAATTTTGGCTGAGGTTCCTTTGTGTGTTAAATGGGCTAACCTTTGTGAAATCAGAGTATTATTGAGCACAGAGCGAGTCAAGCACTTTTTGGTTCCAACATGGCCAGGGTCCCGAATCATACAAATGGCATCTGCAGAAGCTGGGACCCATAAGCAAGGAAATGCTTCTGCCCAAGGAAATTAGTAAGTGGTACGCGGGTTGATGAGTAGATCCAGGAGGGAGGGAGAGACAACTCTCACATAAATGAAAGTAAAACAGACACAGACAAAAGAGGAAATTAAACACAATCTCCCCAGACTGCAGCAGGACTGATAGAATCTTTGTAGTGAGAGGGGTGGGAGTTCATTCTTCTGACCTTGAAGCACACCCCTGTATTTGAAAAGGCGGCGTGTCTCAGGCAAGGGCTGGAATACTGGCTAAAGGACCACAATGGCAGATGCAGAAAGCTCAGGAGATTCAAAAGCTGATGCCCGTTCATTCATTCACACCAATGATGCATACACATACATACAAGCACATGTACACACGCATACACTTATCTTACACATGACACGCATCTACATAAGTACATACAGAAATGCACATATAGGTACACGATCTCATACAGCCACAGTTCAGTTGGCCAGACTCTGGAGAAGAGACAATCACCTGAGTTCCAGTACAATTTAAACTGTACCGGAAACACAGACCCACACAGAGCTGACACAAGCACTTGATTTTATAGAAGGGGACAGCTAAGGTCCGAATAGAATGACCTGCCTAACTTTGCTAAGGGTGCAAATAACACGAATCAACTGACAACCTGGTGTGGGCAGCGCGACCCAGGCCCTGGGCCAACTGCTTTATCTGCAGTACCTCCTACCCTTGCCTTACAGAGGAAACAACAAAAACAGCCATTGGGAAGTTCTTTCTTTGCTCAAGGTCTCAGCGAACACCAGAGCTGAGACTGGCCCCTGTGTGGTGTGACTTCAGGGCCCAAAGCTGCCCCTGTTGGTGGTGAGTCCTGGACATTTCACACAGGTCTCTAGACTTTGGGTCCAGTGCTCCTTCTTTTACACCATTACGAGCGGCTTCTCTGGGGCTGATGCGACGAGACCTCGGCTGGCAGCAGACCCATCCCTGCCAGGGCTGTTCATCCTGGATGTCTAGGAAAAGGTGAGCTCCAGGGAGCAGAGGTCTGGTTTGTTTTCACTGCTGTATTCTGAGGGCCTAGAACAGTCCCTGGCATATGATGGGCACTCTGTGTATATTCATCGAACAAACAAATTAATTTCGACAGGGAAGGGAGAAAAGAAAGCCAGGGTTGTCTTTCCCAGAAGAGAAATGTTGGAGCTGGACTAGAAGTCTGGGCTCAGCCAGCACTCATTTGGCACCACAACCACAGACTAAAGAACCCAGAGGGAGGGCCTGGTGGTCGGTCCCCTCAGCTCAGTCTGCCCAGCAGCCTCCTGACGTGTGGGCCGGCGCATGTGCACGATCCCACGACTTCCAGAGGCAGACTTCACAGAGGGACCGTGCCCCAGGGAGTCGGAGGCTCCAGTGGTGTGTGTGCGTGTGCGTCCGGAGGGCTCTGACCAGTCTGGAGGTCAGGAAACAAGAGTATCGTGTGTAACCCTCACTCCCAGCAGCCTCTTTGACCTCGGAACCCTCCTGCACAGCAGCTGGTTAACAACTTTGGAGAGCAGTGTGTTTTAGCACATTCTCCAGCATCATCACTCACAGAAGTGCCCACAGGGGGGCCACTGTTAACTTTTTAAATGTTTACTGGAGCTTTAAAAAGAAAACAGACATGCTTGTGCTGGGTCCTGGGCCTCAGGATGCCACCAACTCTTTATCATCTACACCAACAGAGGGAGCGAGGAGTATGAATAATTCAGGAGAGCTGATGAAAATCCCCAGCTCTGGAAGGCAGCATGTGGCTTTTAATTCCTGCATATTCCCCTTAATTGTAAATAATTATTGATGGATACTCCGGAGGCCCCACAACCCGAGCCATGGGAAAGCAAACCTAGATTACTTGGAAAAACCACCGCAGACAGAAATATTGGGATGTGGCTGCAACGCCTGACTTAGGGAGTGGGGTACAGGGGCCCAGCTCCAGGTGTGCACCTGACCGACGCGGCACACTCTAATGAGGAAGGAATAGATTTGGGTCAATAATAGCGACTTCTTGGACCCCAGGAATCAGGGTCATTTAGTGGAATCAAATGAGAACAAAAGTTTGCTGTCTTCACTGTCTTTAGTAACTCCAACCCCTACAGATTTTTCTGTGATCTGAGGCTCCACTTCCCAAGGCAACAGGGTCCAGGATGAGACTTGAGATACAGACAATACCAAGGAGCTAGAGCAGCGGCAAATTACAGAGTAACTGATGCTGATTGCGGTTCCAGACACATAGTAACTCATCTGAGTCTCACACTAACCCTCAGTGTTAGATACTGTCCTTAGCATCCTCACTGTAACACACGAGGAAACAAAGGCCCCCAACCAGCTAAATCACCTGCCCAAGGTCACACAGCCAGTAAGTGGCAAACTCGGGACTTGAACCCGGGCACACTGGCTTGGCGGTCCAGTGCTGACATTACAGAATCCCATATGCTGTCTAATCCCATAGGATGGACAGTTCACTAGGATGGGAGGTGATGTGTGAGAGATGAGGCCCACAGTCTGCAATTAAGAGTCTAGATCTATCCTGGGGGACCTGCAGAAGGGCTGGTGCCAAGAAGGGCAGGTGTCCCGGTCATGGATCAAGGTGTGGATCTCATTCTGATGCACCTAGCAAAACACACACAGACAGGCAAACAGAAAATTCCACTTTGTCAGCTAGCTGTAATGTTGTTTTAGGAAAAGGAAAATAAAAGGCTTCGCTTGCTACGGCCAGACACCACCGTCAAAGGGTACTCTGGTTTTCTGCAGGAAGAAAGAAACTCCACGGGAGTGCGCAAGACAGTGAGCGCAAACCCCAGACCGGGAACTCCCCGGCATGGTGACCTCGGAAACACCCCCAGGCCTGAGCCGCCCACATGTGAGGACGACACAAATGCCCCAGAGAGGAGCTGATCCCAAATGAGACTGCGGGCAAAGTGGGGGCGGGGTGGGGTGTCTGCAGGAAGGAGAATGGATAAATAACACATGGAGTCTTCCCCAGAGACAAGGAAGAGGACACCACTCAGCTCAGGTTCCCCAAGTTCTACTTGAAAATCCTCTCGCCCCAGAAGGGGGCGCTGTTACCTCTAAAACCCACTGCACGCTACAGGTCCTGAGGCAGGTTACCAGGCTGATGAAACGCAGCCTCAGACCCCACACATCTCCCAGGTTCCGTACGGGACTCCAGGTTCCATACGGTCCACCGTCCACCATACCCACAATCTGGGAAGGGTCCCTTCCCAGATTTCTGCTAAATCACAGCTATTTTTAACACCCTCTATGGAAGGAAGTCTGTCACTGAACCAAAAGAAGAAAGTCAGCATTTTAGAAGTGAAGAAAAGAAAAACTTTATTTTAGAGGCCTGATCTGGATGGCCAGGTCACCAGCCCGCACCCTGCTTTTAACGTGGGGCATGAAAGAGAGCATTTCCAAGCCGTGTGCTCAAGGAAAGGGGGATTTGCTTTTTCCTGATATGCATGTGCAGGGCACGTCCTTCTCTGCTGGGTTGAAAAGCTGCTCTGGCTGGCTTCTGGCTGCGGACAGGCTGAGACTGCCCCTGTACTCCAGCTGTTCTTGAGCTGCCTGCCGGGTGCCTGACGTGCACATGTGGCCTTGTTCAAAGGAGGTTCCCGGGACCCCACCCCCGTGCAGGGAGGGGCCTCCAGACTCTGTGTTTTTAACAAGCACCTCGGGTAACCCAGCCTCGCTCTGCAGAAGACTGCATATCCGAAATGTTATGGTTCGTCCATATCCTCTAACACCTCCCAGGGCATGTGGCTGAGCCATGGTTGGTTCCGGGGCTGCTTCCCTGGTCCACGCCTGAATCCCAGGAGTGCTCTGCTTGAATCTCTTACATCTTCTGCGTCTTCCTGTCCAGCTTTCAGTACTGCTCTGGGAAGCCTGGCCTGACACCTTCTCAGGGTTACTATGGAAATCACAAGCGCTCCTTTCATGACTTCTGTTTGGGCCTGTCTTCACTTGTAAAAGGTGAGTGTTGAGTTGCTAAGTGTCCTATTTCCCTCCTCGTCAATTTAGGTAAGGCACAGCAACCTTCCCACTTGATTCTCGCCATTGCTCTTATCGGTGCCTGAAATCAATGTCTCTGTGGATGGCTCTGTAGTTCACACGCCTCCCCCTTGGTTGGAGGGGAAGATCCTTGAGGCCAGGGCATCTGACTTTCAGCCTCAGCAGCTGGCAAAGTACAGTCTGGAGGAGCGTCTGTGGGCACTGTTTGCTCAACTGAAGAATGAGGTATTCCCCTGCCTCCACTGAGGGCTATCTCAGGGAGGACTACGGCATGGTGAAACCAAAACATGCAACAGTCACGTGTGGTTCTTAGAAACCCTGTTCTCGAAGTAGGACACTGTATCAGTTAGCATGGCTGTGTAACAAATCACCCTCAAACGCAGTGCTTAAAAGTGCAGGTGGGCAATCTGGCCTGAGCCAGCTGGACTGTTCTGATTCTGGCCAAAGAGGTGAGTCTGGCTTGTTCAGCACCTGCAGTCCCTCTCCTGATTGGCTGAAATCACTGGTCTACCAACACTTGCAAGGGAGAGCCCTGACTGGTGTGGCTCAGTGGGTTGGGCATCATCCAGCAAAGTGAAAGTCGCTGTTTCGATTCCCGATCAGGGCCCATGCCTGGTTGTGGGCCAGGTCCCCGGTTAGGGGCATGTGAGAGGCAACAGAACGATGTATCTCTCATGCATTGATGTTTCCCTTGCTCTCTTCCCCTCTCTCTACAAATAAATAAATAAAATCTGAAAAAAAATAACTTTGCAACATAGCTCAAAACCCCCTCAAAATCAAACAGTGGCTGTAAGTCAAACTCAATTATCTGGGAGAAGGCACAGTGTGTGTGGTGGGGGTGGGGGGCATGGAAGGAGGCAGGGTGTTCTTCTGGAATATCCACTGAACTTATCCCTGGTGGCAAGGGCAGCTGGTTGTGGTGAAGGAAAAAAAAAAAAACCCAGGCAGAAGGGACTCCGGAGAATCCCGTCTGAAATGCACCAAGGTTGCTACCACTGAGATGGTTGAGCATTTATTAATTTAGTACAGATCTTTTGGTTTTGCCAGGGTCTAAACGTTTAATCTTTTGTTTAGAGTCTTTCCATTAAGCGATGTGTTGCTGTCCTAAGTAATAATGAGGACAGAGAGGAAGGAAGACGAGCGCCAAACCTGACCCCGTTCTGCAGAGGGTCTCACTACATGCTCTGCCCCCAAGCACAGAGGGGCCCCTGCCTGACCTCCCCTCAATAACTCACTGGGCTTGATCCTCGAAGACCGAGGCCCACAGAAACACGTCTTCAGTGAACCTGTCTGCTACCCAAACGCTGCTGTCGCTCCAGAGCCAGGGCAGCAGCGTGATTTGCAGCACAGACGGTGTGACCTCCCGTAGGACACTGGGGGCACGGAGAACCTTGACTGTGACTGCACCGCAAAGTGAAAAGAGAGACAGAAGCGAGCTGCATCCTGCAAGAAAGAGCCTTTCAAATCAATCTGTTACCTGTCCCTGAAAATAAAGAGAAACAAATGCAAGTGATGTATAATACATGATCAGGATGCTGGCCCCAGACATGAAAATTCACCTATTAGATACCACCCTGCCTTCAGTTCGGTTCAACAACTTCGTCTGTTCCTAAGTGACTTCCTAAGCCTGCAAGCTCTGCGTCTTTCCCCGGCACACTGGACTCACTCGCGTGGGCTGAACCGGGGCCCAGAGCGGCTGCAGGGATGGGCGACCTGCAGTTCTTTGCTCCACACTCACTGCCTGTATTCCACCTGTTCTGTTAGCTGGCTTTCGGTGAAGACATGGGGGACCGGTATTCTAGGCACATGAACAGCTAAGTCGAAGAGCCAGGGCTTGCCGAAGGTGGAGCTGGCTGTCTTGGAGATCGGTCCGGCAGTTCCTCAGGCTCTGAAACACGGAGTTGCCATATGGCTTCAGGAGTCTGCTGCTGAAGCTGTTCCCAACAGAACTGAAAACATGGCTACACAAAAACTGCGTGTACACACACTCACAGCAGCACTATTCGTAAGAGATAAAAAAGTGCAAACCACCTAAACGTCTACCAGCTGATGAAGGCATGAAAAAGTATGGTCCATCCATTCAATGGAGTATGATTTGGCCACAAAAAGGAAGTATGTACAGGTACCTGCTACCACACAGATCAGACCCTGAACATGATGTCTGGGGCAAGAAGCCACAGACGATGCCACATGGTGGGATTCTGTGTATAGGACATGCGCGGAACAGGCAAATTCTAGAGACAGAAAAAGTACTAGCGGTCGACAGGAACTGAGGGGACAGGAAGGAGGGACAGTGACTGCTAATGAGCTGGAGGTATCGATTTGGAGGTGATTAAATGCTCTAAAATTAAAAAATGGTGAGAGTTGCACAACTTTGAATATTTGAACACACTAAAAATCACTGAATTGCATACTTTAAAAGGGTACATTTTATGATATCTGAATTATTTCTTAATAAAGCTTCTATATAAAAAAAGGTGTGGATTTACCCAGTAAAACACTTCAAGAAAAGACCCAGGAAATGAATGCCTGCGAGAAAAATTAGTATGGGAGTGAGGGATCAAAGCCAAGTTAACTACAACCTTTACAACTTTGGATGAGCTAATAATTGCTCTCCATGCTACACACTGTAAATAATAACCCAAGATCCTCCTGCCCACCTTTTAGTATCTCCTTCACATCCAGACAGCAGGATCCACCAGTCAACATTCTTTGTCGATATTCGAGAAAATCAGATGCAGGGAGACAAAGTCAGTTTCCCGGGAGCAAAGCTGACACCAGAATCTGGTCACTCCATTAACCATTTATGCCAGAAAGACGTACATGCCAACAATGCACATGACCTTGACATTCTGTCTTCCAGAGCTTCTACTCTAATGAGGGAGGTGCGTGTGTGCACATTGTCAGTGGGTGTGAGGCAAAGCCCTTACAGAGCCCAGCGGGAGAAACCAATGACTCTGGAGTAAGGGAGAGACGGACCCTGCTGGGCTCAGGGAAAGCGCAGTGGACTTGGGACAGGCAGGGATGCTTGGACTGGACCCCTGGCCTCGGAGGTGTTTACCTGATGAGTAGAGCCAGCACAGACATCTGTTCCCATTCAGGTAGGTTCTCCGACCACGGGCTGAGATCAGAACTCTGCAGGGCACGTACAATCCGTCCCCGGTGCGTGACTCAGGAAGAGAGCTCCTGCCCCGGTGGGGACCTGGGCGCAGCTCCCGAAGAGGGCCCTGAATAGAAGTCCTCGAACCCCAGACCACTCTGAACGTGCAGGGCGAGTCTGATTTACTCCGAGGAAACCGGCCCTTTCCACTTCCTGGACTTTCTCCTGTTCTCTTTGTATACTAATTAATCGAACACTCAATTAATCCGCTACTTAATTAAAAAGCTACACCAGGCGAGGTGCTGATAAAGCGGGTCTTGCTCCCACGCAACTCACAGTTGAATGCGGCTTTGTCAGAGCGTGGCCCCAGGACAGTGTCCGTGCCCCCAAAGAAGCGGCTCAGCGACGAGGATCCCGAGGCCCACCCCCCAAAGTCTGGGGAGCTACACTGGGAAACCCGCTTTCCCGAGCATGCCACGGCCCTGAGACCTCGCCTTGAGAACCAGATGGGTCCCCCACTCCACGAGCAGCACTCTCATGTAACATTTCATCCATTAATCCTCCCACTACCCGGGGCCAGACAGCACCGTGACCTCCAAAGCCTCTGGAGGTGCCTGAAGGACATGGACCTACCAGCCCAAGGTCACACAGCTAGACGGCAGAGTGGAACATGAGTAAGTTCCTAAGCTGGTTTGTGGCCGTGTGATGGTGCGATGCTGCCCGCCCCCCCGACAGAGATCCTGGTGGGCTCAGGACGCCTTCTACGAGGTGAATCCTGGCTGGCCTGGGGGAGAGAAGCCCCTTGGGCAGCTGTGCAAGCAGCCTTCAAGGACCTGGAGGATGCTCACCAGTGAATCAGCTGGCCTTGGCAACAGGGGCTCAAGGATGCAGCACTCGGCTCAGGGAGGGGAGGTTAGACAGACACCGGTGTAGGCTCAGACAAGGTTTGCTTGAGGTGCCCAGAAAGAGAGGAGACTGGCTGGCCAGGTGAGCTGCCTTTCAGTGCATGCATGCCACGGAGCCTGCACACCTGGAAGGCAGGGATTACGTGGAAGGGCTCGCAGCCCTCGGGTGCCGCCATGACCCAGAGGCTGTTTCGGCACAGTTTTGCAATACACTGAGACGCGACAGGGGCGTACGACTCTGACAGGCTCGGCACCCCATAGGTGTTTCGCTAATGTTTGCTAAGTGAATGAATGGATATAACCGAGATGAGGAGGACCAGAGATATCTGTTATTTTATCTCCATGACATGCTTGCTACGTTACACCCTCTAAGTCTTTCTTTTCTCACAGCGACGTCCATAGGCTTGCTAATCTCACAGTGTCCCCCTTTCCCGAACTGTTATATTTGTCTCTGTCCCCACAGGCTCTAGGATGGGTCTCTGCACATGTAAGTCAGTGATGGCCCCGACAGACTAGGTCCTGAAAAGAGGGAGATGAGGAAACACCTGTTTACTGAGTCGGGTACCAATCTGTGTATTTCACAGGGGTTACCTCAAATCACCCAGAAACCATCACTCTAAGCAGAGATTTTTCACCCCCAATTTACAGATATTAAAACTGAGGCGAAGAGAGGCAGCTGCTGACTCCACGGAAGACAGCTAGCAGATGGCACCATTCTTCTCTGCAGATGCTTATCCTCGTCATCGATGGTGGCTGAAGCACTAGTTTTAGGCTGCTTGAATCCTCCTGATATTTCTAAGCTACAACATTCGAAAAGGTGCTGGTTCAGCAGAAGGAAAGAAAGAATTCAGTGCTGTGGCCCTTTCCCCGTCACACACAGGACAGGCAGGTGTCCCTTCCCCTGTGAGTGCCACGCACAGGGTCAGGCAGGACTGGCCTGGAGATGACAGCCAGATGGTGTCCAGAGATTCAATTACTAGAGATGGTGTTGCGGGGTCTGGACCAGCGAACCGAAGGGCCAGCACAGAGCAGGGCGAGTCATCGCTTAGAGCTCCAGACATGCTTGTTGGACCTGATACTCGACTTCCAGGTCTTTCAGTGGGAAAATGGAAAAGGTAAAAATATTCAGAACAGAGAGACCCCAAGCAGATGCCGCCACTGTGAGGGGCTGTTTCCAAGACTCAGGCACATACCCAACAGACACGTGACTGGTTGTCCCAGGAGGAATGGAGGGCTGGGGGCCGGCCGTGAGGCACAGACGCCAGCCTTTCAGGAGCTTTCAGATGTTCCCTTGTACGAGCAGAGATGAGGGCTGTTTGGCCTTTGTAGGTTCTTATAAAAATCTGGATAATTTTAAGCTATTCTGCCTGACAATTTTTATTAACACCATCAGCTGCTGGGTGGCCCAGTCTGTGCCTGGAAGAATGAGTCACATCAGCTGAGCTCTACTGGGAAAACCGTCCCAGTGTTAAATTAGCTGACAGCGATGGTGGCCTGTCTGCCCACGCCACACCTCGGAAACCCTCTCAGGCAGAGCGGCCAACGGGGGCTCCAAACTCGGGTGGTGCTCTCTGAGCCTCAGTTTCCTGATAAGGTAGATGCAAAACACCTGGCCTTTGTGGATTTTTACCGGTAATTAAGTGAAATGAAATAGAATGGAGAAAAGCTAGTCAAGTGGCTGGAACTTGGTGTTCAATGTTGGTTTGTGTTTCTCTCTTGTGAGCCTGAAGTTGCTTAAAGGACCTAGATGAAGTGGCTTCCTGTTAATCAGTGATAGGAAGCTACAGAATTTTCTGGATAGTAATGCTACTTATTAGTAAAATATTTACATAATACTGTGTCAAGAACTATACTGGGTGTTTGTGCATACTGTGTGATTTAAGCTCACTTCGATTCTGCAAGGGACTAAATATTGTCATCTGTGCTTTATTTGTAGGGAAACAGAATCCTGGGACTACTTTAGAAACTTCCTGAATTAAGACCAAAAGTTAGTGAAATGCCAGGGTCAGAATTTACCACCCAAGGATACACTTTGGCATTTTAAACTTATTCACTGCACAGAACATTTGGTAAGTCAATTCACCGTAGAAATGCCTATGTTTAAAAACTTTCCTTGTCTCCTATTAATCAGACGTAGGAACCCTTAATTGATCATCTAATCAGCTTCCATCTCCTATTTTCTAGGTTTTTATCTTTTTGTATCACATTAAGGAGAACTACTCAACCTTGGCTTCTAACTTTTGACCTTTTTTTTTTTTTATTAGTGTCAGCTTTTATACCTTTAATTTCCCAGAGCTCTACCCATGTTTTCTGACTTCCTTTTTGCAGGATCCTGTTTATGTTTTATGACTGGAATTGCCATCTGACCTCACCGAGGACACCGATTTCAGCTTTGAAAGTGTTTTGCTCCTCTCTGCCTTATCTTTCTTCCTCCTTTTTTTAACCCGTCAAAACAGATCTCTGACTTTCATATTTGAGTTTTTTCTGCAGTGACCACCGACTCTTCACAGTGTGATAAGCAAGGTGCTAAAGATGGCTTGACAGTTTGGAGTTTGTGGGTGAGCTTCTTTTAAAAACAATCTCTCCCTCCCCACCCCCCTCGGCTTTATTGGGATACAACTGACACCTAACACTGTGTGACTTTGAGGTGTACAACATGTACATTTGATGAATGTATCAAATTCACAGATTTATGAATGATAAATCCTGACCTTAGGATTAACTACCGCCCATCACACAAGTTGCCATTTCTGTTTTCCTGGTGAGAACATTTATCTACTCTCTGAGCGACATTCAAGTATATGACACAGTATCATTAGCTATAAGCAGCATGCTGTACATTAGATTCCCAAACTTGTTAATCTTGTAACTAGTAGTCTGGACCCGTTGACCACTATTTCCTGTGAGTGGGCTTCTGGGCTGCTGGCCTTCACTGCAGGGTCATGGCCTTTTGCTGGGTCCACCCATCAGGGTCCAGTGAAGAAACAGCCACACCTGGAGGGACCTTCCTTAACAACGGGCCGCTGGCCTGGTGTGGGGCGCTGCCAGATCAAAATGGGAACAGTGACATACCATGTGACTAGCACCCGAAAGTGCCAACCGCCATTCCTGGGGCTGGGACAATAAGAACGAACGAGAATTACCAGACTTCAGGGACTGGGAAGCCCCCTGCCCTGATCCGGGCCCAGGCCTCTGAGGAGGGGGCACCCCAGTGGGGAAGGGATGGACTGAAGCTGGAATGAAGTGGACAACCAGGCAAGGAAGCTCTGCTGGGATGGTTTTGCCAAAACAGAAGGCAGACACCAGGAGCAAGTCCCTTCCTCCCCCAGCCTCAGTTTCCCTCTAATGCCCTTATTTGTAGGACCTCACGGGGGCCACTGGCAATACAGAAATGCTAGCCAAGCCCCAGCCCCAGGTACTCAGAGCAGAGTCCAGGCGGAGGCTGGAGGCTGAGAGTAGTAACGGAAAGTTCTCTTACAGGAGCAGAGCTGGGTATCTCGGCCTCAGTATCAGACTCTCAGTCTGGGCTGTTTCCCCAGAGACCTCATATAATTTCCCGTCTGGAAGATACAAAAGCTGCCGAAGTCTTCTGAGTCCTGAGTGGAGAAGGGGCTGGGGGTCTTCCCTTTCAGGACACAGACTTTCAGGCAATCTCTCTAGTTCACTCAGGATGCCCCAACCACACCTGTGCAGCCTGCACTGATCCAGAGCCACGTGGGCACAGTGTGCCCCAGGAGAAAGCTCCAGCACGGTGTGGGTGGGGGAGGAACGCCTGGCTGCAGGGAGGGTTCGGGTTCCAGTGGCTTCTTAGAGAGACTCCCGCCGCAACTCCCCGAATACTCAGCCCTACTTCATGCTGCCTTTGGGGGTGCACGCAACCTCTCCTGAATGAGTCTGGGGTCAGCAGAGGCATGCAGCCTGTCTGCTGTCTCGAAACCCACTGAACCAGTGCTCGCAACGCTGGTTGCAGAGCCCCCGTGTGCACCCAGATCCCCACACTTGCTGACGGCCCGTCTGCTTTTCTGCTCACCCACTGCCGCTGTCCTGTGAGTGCATTTGTCGTATTACGCCTTCCCTTCCACTTCAGGGGACTTTGGGAAGGCGTGGAAATAAGCTCATGAGCTCAAGCTGCCCCACTTTATGAATCACTTTTTTTTAAAAAAAGAAAAAGGATGTGTGGGTCACTTAAAAACACGTGTGCAGGCCAAAACATGTGTGCAAGCCAAGCCTGTCTTCTGGGCCATCGCCCGCAACATCTGCGAGGCACTAAATACCGCACTCGGAACAAGGGACGGAATGCCAGCATAATTTGGGTCATTTTGCTTGCAAAGAGGAGGCTGAAGAACAAATTAATGGTAGAGAAGAGACCAATTGAAAACAGTTTGCAGCTGTTCTCTTGCTCGGAGAACAGAATTAAAGGGCATGAGCACAGAACGCAACAAGAAGGGTTTTGACCCAAACCGTCTCTCACCTGGATTACTGTGGGGGCCGCATTGGTCACCCTCCCTGCAGTCCCCCCTCTACAAAGGGTCCTGGGGTGGCCAGTTTTGCTCCCTGATTTAGAACCGCTAAATACAACACCGAATCAAGTGTCAATCAATGATGGGATGCTAATAAGCATGTGGGGCCCGAGCGATGCTCTGGAAAAACAGTGATAAAGCTGGCAGGCAGGGTTCCTTCCTGCTCAGCGCTTACAGCTTAGCTACAAACAAAGACAAGCTGGGGAGCATTTCCAATAAAAGGCAAATCCGATCTGTGACCACCCCTCACCTCTCACCCTCATCTCCTCCCATAAACAAATCTGGCCTTGCTATGTGCCAGGGAGCTGGCTAAACCCCACACTAAAGTGTCCAGACACAGTCCTCACCACCCGCCCTTGAGGTTGCTACTTCAGCTGTGATCATCCCCATTTTTACACATGAGGCTTAAAGCAGGGAAGTCAACTCCAAAGGCCATTGAGAGAGCAGTTTCCTGATCGCCGTGGCAAGTGACCACAAACTCGGTGGGTCTGAACCAAAGTCATGGTCTGGCAGTTCTGGAGGTGAGCAGGACACCTTACCAGGCTGAAGGTGGGGCGCTGGCTGAGTTCCCTGGAGGCTCTGAGGGGAGAGTCAGCTTCCTGGCCCCGTGCACCCTCTTCAGGTGCTGCCGGCATCCCCGGCTTGTGGCCGAGTCCTCTGTCTCCTGAGCACAACACTCCAGTCTCTGATTCTGTTGTCATACTGTGTCTCTCTCCAGCCAAACCTCCCTCAGGCTCCCTCCTGTAAGGAGGCCCTAAACCATTTTTACTCCTAATACCTACGATAGCAAATCTGCAGGACTTTCCCCCACACCAACCAATTCTCCAACTCTCTGAACACCAACCTGGGGGACTGCAGTCCCGCTGAACTGACACGAACCGCACGGAGTTGGCACAGACCCCGTAACTTTAAGGGCTCGGTCCCACAAGACCACCTTCACTTCAGCTTCATTTCAGACTCCAGTTGCAAGTGTTGGGTCCCCAGGGACCCGTACTTCTGTCCAACTTGGATACAAAGTCAAGGGCTCTCACACCCTCGCCTTTCCAGTCTGATAATTTGCCAGAACAACTCACAGGACACAGGAAAGCCCTTTACTTAGTTTCTTATAAAAGGTTCAACTCACGAACAACTAGACAAAAGACACACACAGGACAAGGTGTGTGGGAAAGGGTCACAGAGCATCCCTGCCCTCTGGGTGTGATGCCTGACAGTACCTGCGTATGTTAACCAACCTGGAAGCTCACCTCATCCCATCATTTCAGGGTTTCTATGGAAATTTTAGTTGTGCATGATTGATTAAATTATTGGCCACTGGTGATTAACTCCATCTCCAGCCCCTCTCCTCTTCCTGGAGTGAGTGGCATGTGAAGGTTACAACCCGCCAATCATGCCTTGGTCTTTCCGGTGACCAGCCTCATCCTGGAGCCATCTAGGGGCCCACCAGGAACAGCCCCATTGCAATAAAAGGCATTCCTAGTATGCAGGAAATCCCCAGAAGTTCAGAGGCTCTGTGTCAGGCCCAGGGACAAAGACCAAATATGTGTATTTTGTATAGTTATATCACAGACACTCATTACGGTTAGGGCTCACCCACAGTCCAGGATGACATCCTCATCACAAGATCCCTAACTAAATCATATCTGCTAAGTTCCTTCTGACCCATACATAGGTAAGCCTTCCACAGGTTCTGGATTTGGGACGAAGATGTCTTTCGGGGCATCATTCAGACTATCGCAGGTAGAAAGAGGAAGGCCTGGGATTCGGACCTGAGTCCTGGGCCCCGAAGCACTGTGTTTCAGCGCCCTGCATGCCTGCCTGCCATGAACCAAGCTTTGGCCCCATCTGCGATCACTGCACCCCAAATCTACTCCTCCACGCCTTTTCCAAGGCGATCCTTTTGCCTGAAGTCCCTTCTCCTTGGCCCAGAATATCCGACTTAACCTTCAGTGTCCGGATAACGAGCTTCCCCTCTGCACCGTTTTCCTGTCACTCCTGAGCAAAACTGGCTCTCCGTTTTCAATGCCTCCGTTGCACTTTGGTAAATTACATTTTCTGCACAAGCAATGATCACGTAACCTTGCAGCTGTTTCTGCTGCTTCCTGCCCCTTCTTCGTTTGTACAGGGTTCCTTATGAACAAGAATCCCTTCCCTTTCACGCACGTGACCCTAACCTGGCACACAGTGGGCACTCCATACATGTTCCTGAGTCAAAGCTAGTTAAAAAAAAATGAGTTGTGTTATCAAGACAGACTGTGCAACCTTCTTCAAAGGTTGAAAGAAAGACAATTAAGCCACACTTTTGTTCATTTTTTGCCCCATCTGTTTACTGAGCTCAATGCTGGGCATCACACCAGCTGCCAGGAACACAGAGATGAACAGAAGAGGGCGCCTATCTGGGAGACAGGGCAAGGAGACGTATGGGGACGCCTACCATGCGCCGGCCGCTGTGCCTGACGCTGCCACACACATCAGCTCACTTGAGGTCTGCCGGGCGAGACGGAAGCAGCCTAAACGAGATCCCGTGGCCTGCCGCTGCCGGCACATGGGTTCTGGGGATCGAGTGCATAATCTCTGATTACTGGCAGCTTTGCTGAATTTTCAGAACGCTAATACAGGGTCAAAAGACATCTTAAGATACCCCCTGGTCCAATGTTTTTGAAACTAGAGTTTGCCATGCAAACTCATTACAGGGTTCTGAAAATAAGTTAGTGGGTTTTGATAGGCATTTTAAAATTTAAAATATGCCAAACAGATCAGGAGAGAAATGTAAAACTTCACAAACATAGTCAGGCTAAGTATTGCTTTGTGAAGATATTGACTTAGTTGCACACTGATACAACGTGTCTGTATAGATGTGTATACGTATATATATGTCTGTGTTTGTGTGCATGTATGTATAGATACATATACGTACATGTACACAGACAGGTACAGGCATACATTTTTGAACTGTGATGTAAAATGTACTGTGGGATACAGTTAAAAGGCGTGAGGAGAACCAATGGCCCTGCATCCGCACTTAGATATGAAGCAAGGCCTGGCCACGGACTCCCGCCAACTTTAACCAGGGGCCTGGCAGGTGAACTCCCCAGGCCCGCGGGCACCTCTTCTGCCCGCTCATTGCACTGCCAGCCCTGAGGAGTGGGATGTTCTTTCATGAAAGGAGCCGGTGGGGGAAGTGACCTGCTCAGCTGTATCTTCTCTTACCTAGGCTGACCTGACAAACTCACGTGCCAAGTTCCTTTAAATAGCCCACTAGGGGATTTCCTTCAGACGGTCACAATCAAGAGCTGATTACCCAGGAACGGTCTGATTAAATCCCCCGAACTCTTAAGATGTGCGGTCCTCGGGGAAACATTCAGGTTTTGAAGTTTTGCTGATGGGACCAAATTTCCACCTCTGCCACCTGCTGGCCGAGTGCGCTCAGGTCCCGCGGCTGTGCCATTGGGCCGTGGGCCCGGTGTGAGGGGGCCGCTCCTTTCTTCCCGGGGAAGTCTACACAAAATACCCGCTCAGGAAACATGGACACCCCCTGCCTTCACTCCTTTTCCCTTTCTATGAATATTTGCAGAGAAGTTACACAATAACCACATGCCAACCACACTAGTGAGTCAAGCAGAAGGACTGCTGAGAAAATGCCACTTCTCTTTTAGCAAAAGCAACAGAGCCTCAAGCTACCTTTGTGTGGTTGGGGGCCTTACCAAGCACCGCCCCCACCCAAGTACCCTCCCCGCCCTACTCCCTGTGCCAACCAAAAGTTGGGGTTTACCAAGTACCCACCCCAGCTGGGCTGCGTGTGCTCAATTCCACGGCCAGCCCAGTCCTGACCTTTTCTGGTATTTATGATGTTGGCTCGAATTTTGATCATTGTTTGAGCTCTGGACAGAGAATAAAGAGGGGGGTGCTTTTCCCTGGGAGGCACAATCGCCAGGATTTTAATCCCGCCACCAAACACTTCTCCCAAATACGACCCTGCCCCACCGGCCCCGTGAGGAAAGCAGCAGCAGCAGCAGCCAGCTGATCCCAAGCAGTAACTTTAGGGCAGTGAGCCCAGCCCTGGCTGCACTTTGCATTCCAGGAGGAGCCTGTAGACATGTGGATGTCCGGGGCCTACACCAGAGATTCTGACTTGGTTGGTAAGGGCTGGGCCTGGGCATCACTCTTCGTAAAGCACTCCCTGATGATTCGCACTTGAGGACATGCATTTGGGGGAAGTGAATGGGACAGAGAGGGAGATGACCTGGACCGGTCCTTAGGCCGGCCTCTGGGGACTGGTAGAGAAGGCACCTTGTTTTCCTGTGAGGAATGTACAGCAGGGATCCAGTTAACCAACTGGCTCATCCAAGGTCACACAGCCAGGGCTGGGACTTGAACCCGGGGCTGTCTGGCGCTTTGGGTAGCCAGGACACTGCACTGTCGAGCTCAGAGCACCTGGTGGCACCTGTGTGTGCGCAGGCTCGGGGGCCACAGCCTTGCGCCGTTCAAAGGGAGGACTAACCCTTTGCCATTCTTTAGAACAACAAAAACAGTTGGAAGCAGCCCAAGACTGCAAAACAGAAGGCCCAAATAGACAAATAATCATAAGGCCGTACCCTGCACTACCAAGAAGCATGAAAATGACACAGTGCTGAACACGGGGAAACGGCTGCAATACGTAGTTAAGAGGAAAAAATCTTAGTGTACCAACAGCATCATACTGTGATTTCAGCTGCACATTTACAGAAATAATTTCGTATGCACAAACAAGCACCCGAGAGGCAATGCACTAACACGCTAACACCACTCGACTCCAGGTAGTGGGGATGTGGGGGTTTTATTTCTTCCCGGTGCTGACGTGAACATGCATGTTTCATTCATGACACACACATGTCAAGTGCACCGGCCTCCTGAACTCCAGTGACGCTCACAACAGAGCAGTCTGTTCCTGGGGGTCTAATAAACTCTGGTTTTTGCTTCTGCAGATGGAGCTCTTTCCGCTGTTCGATAATGTCCAGTGGCCACCTTCCTGCTGCCTGCCCCTTGTTCCATCTGGAATTCTCTTCCAAATATTGTCTTCCCCAAAGTAAAAAAGAAATTGCTGATGTCATGGGCTCTCTGTGCATGTCCACACACCTATGGCAGAGAAACCAACACTAACGCTGAACACTGGGTGCTTCCGTGAAAAGCATTAAGAGGTATTTGAAAGCCCGCCTCCCCCTGCACCCTCTCTCCAGGGACAAGCGCCGGGAAGCGGCAAGCACTTGGAAGGCAAATGTCATGTTTTGAGATTTGGGCTGGGCTGAGCCAGCAGGTCACCGTTCACTCTCAGGATACCTGAGTTCTCTTGGGAACCTGTGCCGGGGGCTGACTTTATCTGGTTGAGACGGTTTCCATGCCTGGATATAATCTCAGCGTCCAAGTCTCCCGGTGACTCCAGGGCTCCTGTGACTTGCCACAGGGGCTGATGAGGAAAATGAGAGACTGTGGAATTCAGAGCTGCGGAAGCTGAATACCTCGTTCTGTTTATTTAATAACTGATTTTTAGCATCTACTGGGCTGCGATTGGGTTATCCCTTGAAGCCGGAGTCCATAGGATTTACTGGCAGATAAATGCAGAGTGTGAGGGTAACAGAGGCTTCAAAGGGACTCTGACTTCAGAAGCTTCTGACTCTGCCTCTGACAGTGTAAATCTGTGTAAGACTCAGGAACCTGGTGGGAGCAGAGATCTCCCCGTCAAAGCCATTTATTTTACAGGTTAATTCATTCTTTCACCAGTTGCTCAATTAACAGTCACTGAACAAAAACCTACCCTTGGGTCAAAGAGGTAGATGGACCGAGACCTGCGTTACACAAACCGAAGACCTTCTGGGCCTTCTCCTACCTGTACCAACAGAAAGCGCTGAACTAGCTCACATTCCGTAAGGTCCCTCCCAGCTCATTTTCCCCACGTGCAGGCATCTCAGTGAAGCTGCTAAGGAACCTCCTTCACTTCCTACCGCTTCTGTACAAGACCACGAAGAATATTTATCTTCCAACGTGTCACCTTTCTACTTTGACAAACACTGGCTTCTTTTTTAATTGATGTCCTGGGAAGGCACACACCTCATCTGCTTGAATAATGGCACAGTTAATTAGGCCAAACAAGGAAGAAAGCCCAGGACAGAGCCCAAGCTGGAGGCGCTATTTAGCACGAGCAGCGGCCAAGTTCTCCGGGAAGAGTAATTTATAAAGGGAAGATCAAGGAGACATTCAGCTAGGTCAAACTTTTAATTCAGGTCACACTCGTGGGTAAATAGGCCCCTAAATCTACCTTTTCCACCTAGACAGAATAAAGCTCTAAAATGCTGAAGAAAATTTACCCAGGTACCAAAAAGTTACCACGGTCCCTCGGAGGTCAGCCCTGGTCACCAAGGAGGAGCCCCTCCATGTGAGCTGGGAAAAGAAGAAAGGGGCGTGTAGGAAAGAAGTTAAAAGAGAACACTTTGTTTATTTAGAACGGGTCCTTTTAGCCAGCGTGCTTCTCAAGGGTGTGAGCGACAGAAATTTCAAACGACTCAAGACACTGAAGACGGGAAATTTTGCTTCAAGCACAGAGACGTCTCTCTGGTCGGGCCCTAGGACGTGCGTGCTGGCCCTCGGTCGGTGCGGCTGTGAGGGACAGAGCCTGTGCCGGCTGGCCTCAGGAAGGCTGCCTGCCGAGTCGGCCCTTGGCTGGCACGTGCAAACTCGGCTTCCAGGAAGGCCCCCACTCCTTCCTGTGAGAGTGGCCCCCCGTGTCCACGTTGTCTTGCAAATGTCATGATAGGCGCCTTCCAGGAGTCTGCAATCCTGCTCTATGCTAGGAAGGGGTGCCTCCATGGGCAGCCCCCAGTCAGAGCCCTGGGTGTGAGCTGCTGATGAGCGTCCTGGGTGGGCGGCATTTGGCACATGTTGCCACAACTTGCTGCTGGAGGAAGTCAGCGTGGCTGCCCTGGGAGAGGATCCTGGAAGCTGGAGACTGACCACCTCGGGGCTCCACCCATTGCTGACTTTCCTGGGTTGATTTTGCTTTATGTACTTTTGCTTTAATAAGTGGTAGCCACGAGGATGACTCATGCTGAGCCCTCGCAGCAAACCACCGAGTCTAGGAGTGGTCTCCGGGACCTCTGGCACAATGGCAGCATGCCTAGTGGAGGTTCCGGTCTCACCTCCTCACAGTTTAGCAGCTGAACTAGAAAATCCTTCCCAGAAGCTGCAGCAAACATCCCTGGCTTAAGGCTCCTTCATTCTGATTGGCTCAGCTTGGATCACATGACCTCCCCTCCCCAGACCGATCACCAGGGCCACAGAGATGGCTGTGAAACTGTTGCTGGCTGGGACTGGGTCATGTCCCTGTATCTCTGTACCCCTTATGTACACCGAAAACCCATGAGACAAGGAGAGGCATGGTTTTCAGAAGAAAAAGAGATATTCTGTTTGGGAGGGAGACATGCGAATGCCCAGCATGCAAATCAGAACTTCTACCGGAGTGGAGGACCAATACTGTATATTATGGAGAAGCATTTGCTGTAGTTAAATCCTCATCACAACCACCACCACCACCAAATCACTTTCTCACTCTAACTCTATGCCTCCTCTTGTATTCCCCACCCGATCTGCTAAACTGAGGAATAAGGGTCATCTACAAATCTTTGCTCTCTTTTGCCACACAATGCCAGTTACCTGGCCATTCATTTGTAATAGATGCTGCTGCACCCGCCTCTACCTCAGCTCGGGCAGCCATCATTTCTGTCCTGCATGACTGACCCGGCCATCAACCCGCACTCTGTCTGGGGTTCTACACCAGCCAACCCCCTCCACCGCTGCAGCACAAACACCTTCTGCACAGGACTAGTGTGTGCAGTCCGACCAGGGACTGTTATCAGACTCTCATCATCTTCCGGAGAAGCGCAGACCCCTTGGTGTGGCACGCCACGGCGGACACCCCCCACCCCCATCATCCGGCTTCCCGCTACTTCCCAATCTTCTATCACCTGCCCCCCCACCCTCCCCAATACCGGCTGTGAAACCCACCAGTCACAGGGAGCCCCCTGAGGTCTGGGCAACCTACCATGCTGTTTCATGTCTCTGCGACTTTGGTCCTTTCTCTTTTCCTGCCTGGAATGGCCTGTCCCCTTTTTCCACATCTTTGGTCAATCCGTAAGACCAACTTATGTTCTATCATGGGATGGTCTTCCCAGTCCCCAGACAAGCTAATGAGGAACGCCATAGTGACACCACTGTGCTGGTACACGCCCCCTGGTCTCCAACACTCCTTTCTTGGTGTTATTTGCCCTTCTGAGTGCCCCACCTGAACGGCATCTCCACGAGGCCCGGCGTGCCACCTCATCCATCCTTACAGCTCGGGATGGACTCAGAGACTGATGGGGGAGCGGTCCCTAAAAACCTGCGGATGGAATGGAGAGAGGAAAGGCAGGCTGTGGTCCTGGCCTGCCACTGACTCGCTGGGTGACTGGGGTTTACTCTTTAACCTGTTTAAGCATTAGAGCACCCCCCTGTGTAAAACAGGGGCTGGACTGTGCACGTGTCAGGACTGCTGTGCAGATGCAAGGAGCTGATATAGGCAGGACATCGAGACGACATGCGCGGTCTGGACTGCACCAGCATCTGTAAAAGCAAGTCCCCCCAAAATGTGCCGTAACGATATAATACGGGAAATGGGGTACAAGGTCTATGGGGACTCTGTACTGTTGTTGTAATTTTGCTGTAAGTCAAAAACTGTTCCATAATTTTAAAGCTCACTAAGAAAAAAAAGTAAGTTCCATCTCAGCCAACTAACCCTGCCCTCCATCCCGCCTCCCCACTCCTCCTAACCTTTCATGGCTGCCTCTTTCCTTCCAGTCTAATACCACATCTTTTTAAAAGGAAAAAGAGGATTGTTGGCTGGATTGAAGGAATCTGCCTTTTAATCTTATACGATGTTTTGCTCCCATGAGATACAACATGAGGTCTCTTTGGACATCTGAGCAGAGAAGAGGAGAGGCCCCCAACTGTCATGTTTCTCTGTCCCTACGTCACCCATCCAGCGGCAAACAAGGAAACCGGAGCTTCCTTTTCTAATGGAGACGGTTGTGAATAGGAGAAACAAAGGGTCTTCTTGCTTCTAAGGAAGCTGGTAATTCCACCTGGTCCCGCACTGGCTGCCGGTGCTCCCTCTGAGGGCCCCTCCATCCATCTCAATAAGGAGTCTGCACGCACAGCTCTGCCCACGGCGCTCTTCCAGATGGGCAGGCCCCACGCACTGCGCCGAGAAGAGAGCAGCCATTCGTCTTCCTGGACAGGCCTCGTCCGTCCTTGTCATGTATTCGATGCTGCTAATAATCTATGTATATGCACTTAGGAGGGGAAAAAAAACTGTCCTTGTGCTGGTCCCAGAATGACATGCGCTGGTTTCCCCCCTTCAGGACAGCACAGATGAGCAGCAAGGTGGTCCCTCTTGTCGTTTCGAGGAAAGCTCATAAACTCCAGCGGGTTCACACCGAGTCCGTGGCCCTCTGTGGAGGCGGACACTTCTGAGTCTGGTTAATTCAATCCCACTTTCCCTCGGTATCACAGATCCTTCCAGGTTCAGGGAAAGGAATGCATTTATTTATCACCAGAAAGAGGAACTTCGCTACTGGATGTGCCACTGTCTGTGGCTCTAGAATAAAAACTTCACAGTGTGAGCATCTGTGAGGCTAATGTAGGATACAATCAAAGGGAATAAGGATTCCCTGACTGATGTGCCTGGGTTGGGCATCATCCCCAAAAGTGAGAAGCCGCTGGTTTGATTCTCAGTCATCGCACATGCCTGGGTTGCAGGTTCAGTTTCCAGCCAAGGTGTGCAGGAGAAGCAACTGGCAACTGATTGATGTTTCTCTCTCACACTGATGTTTCTCTCCTTCTCTTTCTCCCTCCCTCCCCTGCTCTAAAATAAAATAAAACAAAATGAAATAAAGGATATCTGAAGCACACCCACTAGGAGCCTAAACCCAGGGCATGAAAATAGCACATGGTTGGGGGCTCCCCAAGTTATGAAACGATACATGAGTTCATTTCCTCACCAACCGCTTAAAACTACCACCTGAACCTGACAGCCACGGTGGACTTCCATCGTGAACGAGGGGCCACTAAGGAAGTGGTGTTCGACAGGGAAAGACTGTGCCCATGGGGGACACGTAGTGACGCCTTGACATGGTGGTTGTGACAACTGGGGGAGGGGGTGCTGCTGGGCAGAGAGGCCAGGGACAAGGCTGACCGTGCTTCACTGCATGGGACAGCCACGCATAAGGAAGAGTTATGCAGCCCCAACGGCGGGAGTGCCCAGGTGGAGAGACCCTGAGCGGAAACACTGATTCTCAAGTCATCGGCGGTGTCCAGGTGGTTGGGTGATGGGCACGGACCAATCGGAAAAGCTCCAGCAGGTAATTCTGATACTGAGCGCCTACCTTGCGACTCAGAATTACGAGTCCAAAGAACGGGGCTGTAAACGGTCATCGGGTTACTGCTTGGCTCTCACACGCCCATTCACCCAATGAGGTGTGTTGCTCACATAGACCACGAATAGAATTACAGTGCGTGGAAGGCCCCTGTGACAAAAAAATGGCTTCTGTACTGAGTGCATGATTCTAAAGATGGAGTCGCCAGATGCAGGATCCTGGCACGCCCAGGGTGAGTTCAGTAACCCTGAGTCTGACGAATCTTTGTCCTCGTCACCAAACAGTCATTCAGCAGGTGTTTGCTTCTTCCCTGCCCCCACTCCGTTCTGCACCCGTCTCTGTCACCCCCGCTGAGTCCCTCATGCCTTTCTTTGGTCCCAACCTGCTCTCTGACCCTCCTTTTGCTCAGAATGACACAGGATAGCTCTGTCCCTTCTGCGCATCCACAGTAACTAAGGTCACAGTCCAAGTTGCCCTGACTCAGGGCAGCTGATAGCAGCAAATGTCAGAAAGCAGTCAAGCTAAATAACTCACACTAATGGCAAGCGGGCCCGAAATGTTCCCAGAAGTATCTGATTTTCCCAAAGAAGGATGATTTAGTCACATGAATTTCTAATGGATGGAACGTTAGAGAGTGTAACTTGCACATCTGGTATCAAGAAGGTATTCCACAAACAGTTACTGAATGTCTGAATGACAGAGACTTCTGGGCAGAGTAGCACTCTGCGCTCTGGGTATAAAGCTTACACTTTCAACTCCTGCTCCTGAAATTAAGTAAAAAACCCTAACGTGCTTCCGTTCTGTGTCCCCTGACCTCCCTTCTCTCCATGCCCACACATGTGTTGTAAAGATTCCCTTTCAGGAAACAAGCAGTTGCTCTCCACAAGGGGAGGGCCCATCAGGAGAGGGTACCCATTCTGACATGTGAGAAACAAGTGCTTATTTACCAAAAATAGCAAGAGCACCAATGTCTGAGGGCCCTGTGGTCATACAAATAGAAGGTAACCAAGGAGTGTCCTGCTGAGACCCTCCCCCCAATTCTTTTATACTGACCTAATCAGCGTCCTGATTCGGCTCCCTCCTCCCTCAATCTCACTACCCTCCCTGGCTCTTCCCCAGATAAAAGGATCAAACAGAGAAATAATACTTACAAAAAAAACAACACCACACTCTCTGGATTCTGAGAGGCCACTGATTGCTGGATATATCAAAACATTTTCCACAAGAAAAAGACCATCTGTCAGGTTGCTTCCGTAAGTCACATCAGTTTCAGAAACTGCACCACGTGAAAGCCCCATGTCGGAGATCCGAGATGACAGGACACAGCCTCACCCAGCCTTCGCACCTGCTCAGACGGTCTGCGCTCCCTGCTCCGCCGCCTGCTGGAGGCAGCAAACCGGGCCGCCCTCCCTCCAGGACCAGGACTCACAGGGTCACGGCCCCTGGGCTCTGCAATGGGACGTCACTAAACGTCCAGAAGAGGAAACTGTGATAACTGCGTGAGAACATGTGTTTTAATACCAGAAAGCTGTTCTTTTAGTTCCAGAAAGAATGCACTGGAAGATCTCTCCGGCCCAGACCTCTTTAATGAAGATACAGGCCCTTCTGCCCCGTCTCCACATGTTCACAACGGAACTGTCACCCAGTGCCAACCGGGCCGCTTTCGGTTCACGGCTACTCCCTGTCCTTTGCTGGACCCCAAGTGGCAGTATCCTGCCTCACACGGGCCACTGCCACAGCTTGCTTGGACCTGTGCAGTAGCCAGCCTCCTACCTTTTGCCAAACCTTTCTTTCAAGGTGCTGGTTTCCTGCTGCGGCTCCCAGATCAGCTTCCATACCGCAGCCAGAGGGCTCTGTGCTGATCTGAAAACCTGCATCGGACTCTCTGAACCTGAAACGCTGCGCCATCTTTCAACTACTTCCGGGTAAACCTCAGGCCGGAACTCAGAAAACCCTTCGTACTTCCTGTGCATTATTTCCCCCTCCTCAAATCACCAATCACATGCTTTCTTTGTTTGCTTATTCAGCAAATACTTACTGAGCACCCTCTCTCTGTCACAGTTCTAGCTGCTGGGAATATATCAGGAACAAGACCGCGAGTTCTCCGCCCTCTTGGGGTTGAGGCATCAGCAGGAGAGATGCACAGAACCCAGGTGAGGCTGCCGCGCCCCGGGTGCCTGGGTCTGTGCTGCTTCCTGGCCAGGCAGAGCAGGTGTCTCGATAAGTGATTATAAACTAATTAGAAGGTGATGAGGGCTATTTATTTTTAAAGAAATGAAAGCAGGGAGAGCAGGACATACGGTGTCTGGGCTGCAGGATGAAACTCACTACGAAGCTGAGATCTGAGCAAAGACTTGAAAGACGTCAGTTACAGCAGCAGGTGAGGGAGAGACAGGGGGAAAGAAAGGCGTTCCTGGCAGAGGGGTCATCAGAGCGAAGGACCAGAGGCGGGAGCCTGCCTGGCTTGTGTGAGGAGCAGGTTTTGTGCTCCTTTCAGAGTTTGTGTCTGCAGAGACACAAACTCCCCCTGGGCCTCAGGCCTGTGCCCACGGCACCCCCTCCAAGTGGGACCACAGAGGTTACGGCTGGCAGGGCTCTGCCCTTTAGACACCTTCCCGACACTCCCAAGACACTCCCAACCCGCCTGACCAGGGCTGCTTTCCCTAAAACGGGACTCTGGTCCCCTCTGCACTTTAATTTAACTGTGTGTCCAGTTGGGCCCAGGATCTAGTGGCTAACAGCACAGGCCCAGGGGTCAGCCTGGGCTCTGCCCACCTTCGATCCAGGCCTGCCGCTGACCTGCCCTTTGACCCAGAGAAGACAGGTAAAGGCTGCGTGAGAATGCCCCATGCCTGACACACAGGAAGCAGTTCATAGACGTCAGCATTACTACTACTCTCTGCCCAGGGTCTAGGGCATGTCCATGGGCTCAAAAGATAACAGCTTCATGAAAGAAGGAGTGAGGAATGAATGTGGGGGGCAGGGCTGAGGGGGCGAGGAGAAGGGGGTCAGGGAAGTGGGTAGGGAGGGAAGCAGGCAGGCTTCTGTCCCCGTATCTCTCAGGAGTTTCAGGCTGAAGAAGAAAAAGATGGAGAAAGAAAAAAAGGGGAAGTGTCATTTATTAAGCACTATGCAATGCAGAGCCGTTTCTTGACTTACCACCAAAATAAAGCCTCTAGGGGAGTTATTAATGTATCATTCCCCCGTTTTTGTAGAACAACAGTAAAAAAAGGCTTAGGGAAGTTGAACGATGTTTCTAACATAGTAAGAGAAGGCAGATCTACTTCAAAGTTAATCTGAAAATAATTAAAACCTCTCCACCAAGTTTGCCAGGAAGAAAATGCTTGCTGTTCCCCCAGGGGCCAGCATCTTGGCTTGTCGGATGGGAGAACTGAGGACACCCCATGAGAGAGTCTGAGGGCTGGGTTCCAGATTCTGAATGGAGGGCACCCTGGGGTGGGCGGGGGGTGGGTATGGGGGAGGAGGATGAAACAAAATAACGGGCGTCAGAATTTCCCAAGAGGAAAAGCAATTCGCAATGAGACGTTGAAAACATCAGTAGGAACAGTGCAGGAGAGCGTTTGAAACCACGGCGCAGGCAGATGAAAAGGCGACACCCGGGCTTTCATCACAACCTCACCACGAGGGCAAAGACCGAGGGCCCAGCCGCCCGCTTCCCAGCGGAATGCCAGACGCCCACCTGCAGACACAGGCGGGGAGCCACCGTGGAGTGCTTTATGTGAGAATTCCCATCTTTTAAAATTTCTGCTTTCCTTCCCTGCGGCAAAGCAGTCCCTCAAGCTCGGGACCCACCAGGAGCAGGTGGGTGCTGGGTGTGGCCCTGTTGGCAGGAGCCTGGAGAGGCCGCGCCAGGCCTGGCTGAGGACGGGCAGTGGTGCTAATCAGGGAAATCCGACAGGCGCGAGGGCACCGGGTCTCTCTGGGTTCTTTTCATAACAGTGAAGGGGAGAGAAGGGAGACATAGAGCTTCCTGTGAAGGGAGGAAAGAGGGGTTGGAAGTCAAAGGAGAAGGGACACATGTGATGGGGACAGACAGACACGGGAGAGGAGGAAGTAGGGAGAAGGGAACTCCCTGCACCAGCATCATTGCATCGCCTCCCGGACCTCACACGACCGCAGAGAGATGTCGGCCTTTTCTTTCTACAGGGAGCTGGGTAGAAAGGGGTTAAATGAGCACCCCACAGTCACCCCACGGGTAGCATGCCAGCAGGGGTTTGAAACTTGGTGTCTTCCCCAGCAGAGCTCCTCCCACTCCACCAGTTCCACCAAGAGACTGAGAGATAAAGACGGGGGTGGGTGGGGGCAGTGGAGAGGGGAAGAGACGAGGGCCGAGCCAGGCAAGGGAAGCACAAAGACAAACCTGAAGAAACGACGTGTGTAAAAACTCCTTCAAGGCAAGTGATTATAATCACCAAAGTTCTGCAAATATATTTTCTAAAGTAATCCTCTCCAGGTCCCTCCTATGCAGCCTTCTTCCATTATTCCACACTGACTGCCGCCCCAGCCCCTCGCGGCTTTGTGGACCGAGCTGCAAGGTGACAGAGCAGACATGCTAACGATGTCCCTGTTATTCTGCACTTCTGGCGAGAGTTCTTAGAGAAAACCCAACATGGGAAAAGCAATGCACATTATCTTGTGCATCACTCACAGGGACCCTGTTGGCACAGTTCGTAGTCCACCTGGGGCCCAGAAGTTAGGTCACCTGGACCATGGTCGCAGGTCACTGGGTGAGCCCCGACTGGGGCTCATTCAGACAAGCCATTCTGAGTACACAGAGAGCGCTCCTGGGGGGTGGAGCTGCTTCAGACGTGGTGTTCTGGGAAGTCACATCAGGGCCACATTCTGGAAACCGAGGTTTTATTGCTCAAACCCTGGGGAAGCCACACTTCTGTCCGCGTCTGTTTGCCCCTGTGTTCGGGAGGCCTGGACCACCTCGGCAGTGCCCTCTGCGTGGTGGTTTACAAGGCCGTGTGGAGTCCTTTCCTACTATACCTAACGCTGGTCTCCCCACAGAGACGCTAGGCTGCACCATCTCGCATTCTGAGGAGTGCAGGGTGTGGTGTAGGCAGCGATAGTGGATTTGGACTTGGACATGCTGAGTTCAAATGCCAGTTCCACGACATAAGAGCTGAACCACAGGGCAAGCGGCTCAGCCTCCTGAACACGGGTTCCCAGAACTTTCAAACAGGAACATTAACAGTAATTACTTCGGGGGAACGTTGTGAGGATTGAATGAGTTTATCCATAAAAGGCTTCGGAGAGTAGTTGGCACAGAGTAAAGCACTTAAGAATGTCAGCTACAATCAGTCCATGGTGCATCTGAGAGGTTCCTAAAAACACCCACTGGCGTGACCCACCCACCCACCCACGAGGGCCCCGTGAGGGACAGTGGACGAAGGCCCACCAGGGCTGGACAGTGTGACCAGTTTGGGGGCCAGAACGTTACTTTAGGGCAGGATGGGCTTCCCACAGGGAAGGCCTTTGTCCCCGACGACGCCATCTTGAATATTTAGCATGGCTTTCTTCCAACAGCTCCAAATTATGGTTGTGTTTATTGACTTACTCATTCCTCACCTGAGATTATGTTCACTTTTAAAGACAGGGAGAGAGAGGGAGGGGGGAGACGGATTGGTTGCCTCCCGTATGTTCCAGGGACAGATTCTGTAACGTTTCGGTATACGGGACGATGCTCCAACCAAATGAACCATCTGGCCAGGGCTGACTATGTATTATTCATGCTATGCCTTTAAAACGGCTTCCCCAGATGGCTAAGAGCAGATATAATTTCCAATTTTTTGTGCAGTAAAACTACCGCGCTAAAGGGTTGTGGGTAAACAGAATCAGTGGTCACACCTGAATGACAGGTCAAGCCCCCCCCCCCACACACACACTAGAAAACCCGGAGCGGGGGGCAGGTAGTGGCAGGAAGAACATAGACACCAGAGCCAAAAGTTTGGGGTTCAGCTGTGCTGTGCAATAGCTCTCAGAGAATAAAAAGTTATTTAACCTCTCTTGGGCTCGCTTAATTTTGCTTTTTAAACGTGCAAAGTTTCTAGCCTGGTGCCTGGGACAGGAGAAACACTTAAGAACTATTTGTTATTTTCCCTGTGCTTTACAAATGCTCATTTATCTTCCTGCCTCCTTCCCGTGTCCATGGGGGGACCATAGTAGGTGTTTCAGAGTGAAGAACCCCAAAGAGAGCTCCTGCTTTTTTCCCACAAGCTGCTCCTTGGGCAGCCACCCCTCCTCCCCCACCCCTCAGCGGTGCAACCACACCCCTCTCGCCACCTGGGCGTCTGCAATTCCCATCACTCTCTCCTCCCGCACCCTGATACGGCCACGTCTTTCACCTTTACTGACCCCTGCAGGACTGAGGCAGCAAGCTCTCCCCTGGTGGATACAGTGGCCTCCTCAATGGCTTCCTGGCTTCCTCTCACTCCCTCCCACAGGGCAGCCAGTACCGTGCATTAAAAACATAAATCAGATCCTGTCACTCCTGCTCCAAGCCGGATAATGGCTTCTTGTATCACTGAAAGGAGAGACAAAATCCCCCCAGGCCCCACCAATGCAACCCCATGATCTGACCTTGCCAATCCCACCCTCTCCCGGGCTTACTCTTCTCTGTTCTGGCCTCCTTCCTGTTCCCCTAACAAGCCAAGCTGCATGGCTTCTGAAACTTTACCCTGCTGTTCCACGTGCCCAGGACACTATTCCGCTCTGCTAGCCCCTGGCATGCTTGCTTTCTATACTTGCTTTGTTACCTCCTTCAGGTTTTTGCTTAAACGCCACCTCTCTTGTGAGACCTCCCGCTACCACAGTATCTGAATATTAAAACATACGTCTGTGCACACGTGCATCCCCCATCTCCTTTCTCTAATTCCCTCAGGGGCACCGATCACTGTCTACTGTGCTGTATGTTTCACTCACTCACTCATTTGTTCGTTGTGTATCTCCCCAACTCAAATGTGCACTCCGGTGGGGTAGGAATCGGGCTTGCTTTATTCTTGCAACATTCCCAATAGTCAGAAAAACGATGTGGCACCTAGTGAGCTCAGTCAGTATGATTGAACGGGCAACTCCTAGTTCCAGCCATCAGCGGCATGTCGGGGCCTTTCTGCTGAGAATTAGTGGCTCTGAAAACACCTCCGCCGGCCGGAGCAGACTCAATAAGGATGCAGGCAGCCGACGTGAAGAGGGGCATTCTCCAGTTAGCGGAAGTCAGGGTTGGGGAGTATGTGGACGTCCCCAAGGGGCACCCTCCAAGCTGGGGGTGGTAGAGGCTGGGAGTGGGTCCCACAGAAAGGCTTTTTACTGGATGCTCCATACAGTGAACACAGGTGAGGGAGATTTTGTGGCCTCACTAAGGAGTCAAGGGTGTACGGGATGTGAGCCTAAGGAGCACTCCAGCCCCAGGTAACAAGCTGTTCTGCAACGGAGCTAAATTAACAAGGCCTAATTGCATCAATGTCACTCAAAATGTTTACAGTGAAAGATGTCAACAGCAATTGCCTTCATGAGATGGATCAGAATGTTCTCCGTTTACAAGTCTGTCTGAAGGGCCTTTCTTTCGGTTCCATGACCTGGCTTCTAATTGGTCCAGTTTAGAAAAGCAAAACTGAACCCCCCCACAAACCTGCACGAAAGAGTGCCATATGGAGAAGAAAAGAGCTTGTTTATTTTCTTTTTAGCCTCCGTATTTTCCTGGAAAAGCTAGGGCGAGCCTGAGGAAACCTCAGATGTGTTTTACCCTCCGTGGCTGCCAGGAGATAAAAATGCAGTCTGCCTCGCCCGCGAGCTCCTGGAAGGCCGGGGCCACGTGTCCGACAGTTTTAGGTAACGGCACTGTCAGACATACTCCTCTGCACAGTGCGGGCTTGACAAGTGCTAGAAATCAATCTGTGAAAGAATGAACAAATAAAACGCAGCCCCATCTCCGTCCTGACCTTGGCCCACACACTCTGCTCTGCTCCAGGAATGACCTTGAATCGCAGAGCCCACCAAATCCAAATCCCTGGGGCAGCCTCCCCCTGTACAGACGATACTGGGACTCAATACCACGGTTTTACGAGTGTTGTTGTTGGTGGCAGAACCCCACTTGGTCCACGGCAGGTCCTAGCTGGGCCAGGAAAAACTATTGCTTTCCTAGCTGTAATTAGTAAAATTATATCACCTGTTCCGGTGATTTTACTGCGTTCGCTTATTATCCAAGGGAGACTTGTAGCTGTAAATGCAGGCTGCAGGTGGAATTGCCCGGGGAGCCGATGCTGGCGTGGGCGTCAGCATACACGGGGGCGTGTAGGGGGGGCAGTTGGGATGGATCAACACCTGTGAAAGCTAAGGGGCAAAGGCAGGACCGGGCAGAGGGAGGAACCTGGCTGCAAGACAGTCTCAAGGGAGCACTGCAGCTGACCCTGAAAAACTCTCCATTCTTCAGTCACTGTGTGATGGGGAAGCCCCAGGAAGGGGGCGAGGCCACAGGCAGGTGCCTCTTCTCACCTGAGGCCACCCCTAAACAAGGCCCGTAGGTGCGGGCCATCTGAAGGCAGCTCTCCCAGCACTGGGGTAATGCGTCCTCTCTTCCCAAAGGGAAGTACAGGCATCCACTGCACACGATCACTAATTCCGATCTGGCAGCACAGAGCACAAGGCCGGTCACCTCCTCCATGAGGCCCTCCCAGATGCCTGCTCTGACTCCCTCCAGGAGAGGTGGTCATTCCCAGTCCCTTCATTGCGTCAGCACACTGCCCGACACCCAGCAGGGACGCAGAAAGTGCCTGTTGAGTACATACATCACTGTATACTGAACATGGGCATCAATATATGAGTAAAATACAACCTAATTATTAAAATAGCTGCCCCCCAGTGAGTTCAGTTAGATCAGAAAAACAAGCAGAAATGATCAGGGAACTGGCAAAGAGACACATACCGAAGACAACACACGTGTGTTCTGCTCTCAACCCGGCACAACCCTGCATCCCAAGCCTTGGTTTAGCTGTGAAGTGGACAGATCCAAGCCTTCCGTGAAGAAGAGATCGGAAAGCCGAGGCCCACTCAGTTTCAGCACTTGGGCTACATGAGATTGTATTAGGGTCCCTGCTGACTTGGGTAAAGGAAGTCGGTTTTGATCTCAGCAAGGGAAAGAGTCTGAGGGTCGGAGTGTCTCCCACTGGACGTGTTGAGGAAACGTTTCCCACTGGCCCACACCTAAGAGGCCCCAGGAAGGAAGCAGGCAGACCCCAGAGCAGGCGAGGGCTTCATTCTCCTTCCCAAGGATAGAAACGGACCAACTCGAAGAGCCTGTGATTTGTGAAAATGCTGTCACTTAAAAGCACTAAGTGGTATCTCATCTTCACAGGACATGAGGTATAGAAGAGGCAGGAGAAAATTGAAACCCAGAAGCCAGGGTGCATTATTAAAAAGAAAACTAAAAAATAAAAAAATCTCGTCACCAAACTTCTTGTTGTTTTTGTCTAAAATATAGGAGAATATTTAAAATATGGCAATTTCAGGACGCCCCCTGGGAGGAGGGAGTTGCAACAATAGCCGAGACGCAGGCCGACCTGTCCTCCCTGCGCTCAGGGCTCAGCACACCTGAGTGCTCACAGTTTCCCGCCGATGCTCACACACGCTGGGGCAGTGGCAGGAGCTACAGCTCAGCTGAGAAGAAACTCACCAGACTACAAGGAACCTCTTGTAAAGCTGAACATACACACCAGTTTAAAATAAGAAACCACAACGTGAATGAAAGCAAAAGCTGTAAGAACCTTTCCAAACACTCTATAATCAATACTCATCTTCACCACCTCGCAGGCTCTCTCTGCAATCAAAGTATCATTTGATAAAAGGAGAAATGCAATAAATGTGTGTCTCTACACAAGTAAATCAACACTCAATTATCTGCATACAGAGATTCACATTTGATATTTATCTCTCACAGAGCGACCCAAATTGGGTTCTTTCTATGAACACATCCAGACCTTACCTCTCTGTTTACTACAGAAATGCAAATTCCAGTTTCAGGCTTCTCAGAGGCCAACAGAACTGATACCCAGCCGCACTTGTATTTCCTTACCCGCTTCATTAGCATGCCCTCATTAAGAGGTCATGCCTCACATTTTTTAAAAGGACAGTTACTACTCTTGGCATGCCGACACCTTCAAAGACAGCAATAAAAAAAGGGGGCTACCTTACCTTTGAACTTGTGGAACACAGCCCACAGCTCTGCGATGTCGGTGGCAAAGGTGATGTCCGTGTCAAGCACAATGACCCTCTCCAGGTTGGCGGGAAGGGTCTTGGTCAGGACGAGCTTCATCAGCCCGTAGATCCCAGAATAATGCTTGTTGGGGATCCAGGACACCTCGGACTACACAGGGTGGCGGAGGCAGGGAGGAGGGGAAAGAAAAAAATGGCCACATTAATTTTGGGCATAAACATCATCAGTAATGCCTGGTACAGAAGACGTGCCCAATAGAAATTGGCTGAATAAATGAACGAAAATTTTCTTAAAGATTTGTTCACGTAATTTGCAGTTTGGCACATGAAGCTTTTTTGGAAAGAAAACATTTCTGAATCAAGAGAGAAGAAAAGCTTTGTTTATAGAATATTATGTGTAAACACTATGCTCGGGTTTTCAAAATAATATTTTTATTACAGAAATTACATGGGCTTGCTGGAGAATATAAGAATATGCATAAAAGCAAGAAATAAAAGTACAAAAATTGAATCAGACTACATATATTTTCTGCAAACAATACCAAATTTTTTCCTAGGTAGGTGCATTTCTTTCCATCATTAAGGATTATTACTTAAAGCAGGGGTATGAAACTCATTTTCACCTGGGACCACACGAGCCTCCTGGTTGCCTTCAAAGGGCCGAATGTAACTTTAGGACTGTATACATGTAATGACTCCTTGGCAGTTAAGTGAGAGCTCGGGGCTGCCACTGGGTAGAAACAAGGTAGAATGCTGGATTCGGCCCGTGGGCCTTGTGTTTGCCACTTGTGACTTAAAGGTTTTATTAAAGCTTACGCTCATCTATTTTTTAAAGTGGCCATTAAACCAATCAGTTTATTGCCTTCTCCTGGTTCTCACACAAACACATGAGGGGAAGCTGGTCATTATCCATGTAACTCTTTACTGGGTAACAAAACGCCCACACATACTCTCACATACCTGCACCCCATAAGCCCAAGGAGGGCCACCCCTGAAATGTGCACCTGCTGTAACAACCAGTGTCCTACAGGTGGGGAGAGTTGAAAGCAAGTCACATCTTGGTACCACCTGGTACCCAAAGTCAAGGCTAGAAATAATACATAACACTCGTGTGATGAAAGCTTTCCATGGTACAAGTCATACATGAAGGTCAGTCCCAGGGGGAGGTGTGCTAGTCTGCATGGAAGCCACGCAAGCTTCTGATTTCTGTGAAGTTAACACTGGTCACACAGCTCTTCAAGGGAAAATGTGGCCACCTTATCAAGAGTCCACAAAATACTCATCCCTTCTGCCCTTATAATTCCATTGTGAGGACACTTGTTCTAAAACATCGGAGTCAAACTTAAAAGCAAGAAACTGATAGCATAATGTACAATCCACAGTATAGATTAAGGTGTATTAAAAGGTAGTTTGCATGTGATATTAAAAGAAAAAACGCAAGTTTTGAAATGACTTTCGCTTAATAACCTCTATGTATAACCAAACAACACGAGAACATAGCCACACGAATTTACTCAGGGAAAGAAAAAATCCAGCATGACCTCAAATTACCAGTGGAGATTGTTTTGGCACGATGTGTGATAGGTAGATAGATGATGGATAGATGGTGTACATGAGACCTGTCCAGAAAAAGTCCAGCTATTGTTGATATAACGAGAATGGTTTGTACGACATCCATATAACACAGCAGCCAAGGAGAATGGACTGGAACGCACATGCGTGAACAATGACGACTTCACTGTACTAGTTAGTGGGGGGTAGTGACACTGTTAAGTGAGCTTGTGTGCTGTGTGGCCGTTGCATTCAGAAGAACTGGGTAAGTAGAGGAACGAATCTGCATCAAATTTTAAGCTTGAATGTTCCTTTGTGGAAACTATTCAGATGACTCAGAAGGCTGCAGCTATTGGCAACTGGTGATTGGCAGCTTCATCACGACAATGCACCTGCTCATGCATCTTGTCTGCTGTAGATTTTTTTTGGTGAAACATCAAATCTCCCAGGTGACTCAACCACCCTACAGCCCAGATTTGGTGCCCTGCAATTTCTGGCTTTTCCCAAAACTAAAATCACCTTTGAAAGGAAAGAGATTTCAGATGATCAGTGAGATCCAGGAAAATGCGATGGGGCAGCTGATGGTGACTGGGAGAACTGTGTGAGGTCCCAAGGTGCCTGCTTTGAAGGGGACTGAGGTGTCATTGTCCTGTGCACAGTGTTTCTGGTATGTGGTATTTGCTTCAATGAATGCCTGTAACTTTCACACATGGCTGGATACTTTCTGGACTTCACTAACCTTTATTTTTCAACTTTTTTAAAGGGACAACTAAAACTGCTGCAAAGACAAACTAAGCCTGGCAGTCTTTTTCAGGCCTGCCAAGCCCGGGCGGGGGTGGGGACACAGAAGCTGATCCAGGAAAGCTCTGAGAAAGGGCCCCCGTGACAAGGACGCGTTGGAGGCACTCCTCTCTCAAACCTACTCCATATGACGCTTTCACCTCCGGTTCATGTGACAATGTCACGTTAGCTACTCTTTACTCTCGGTTTCACAACGGTCCTTTGCATAAATGAGTGTAATTTTGACCAGGAAAAAACCTCCATAAACTGATGGACCGAACTGTTCATCATGTGTCAGTTTCAAGGAAAACAATCTTCAATGCAGTGGCTGTGGCCCCTGTCACCTTGCACCTGGGCGGCCTGGAGGAGGGAAAGCTGAGGTCTGGACTCCAGCCCCATAAAAGATGCGGACCTCTGCAAGCCTCAGTCTCTTCACCTACAAAGTGGGGATGCTGCCTATGTCACATGGCTGATGTGGAACTTAGGGAGATTAAAGAACTTGAGTGCTTCGTGCACGAAAGGCCCTCAGTGAATGTAAGCCCCTAAGTGCTGCCCAATTTCCCCTCCTCATTTCAGGTTATGGAGGTGGCCATGCCTGTCGAACTGCTTCCCAGGGAAGGTGGGGTGTGGGGGAAGACCACACAGCACGAAACCTTGGGTTCTAGAGTCAGGCATACCCAGAGTTGGGTTCTGGCCTTGTCACTTAATCACAGTGTCAACTTTGACAGTTTGCTTGGCCTTTCTGAGCTCCTGCCATTTATCAAAGGCAGTTTCTTCTAAACGCTGAGCATGCTGTGTCGGTCAGGGTGTGGGCAGAAACAGTACGCTCAACCTGGACAACCTGAGTTAAACAGAACAATAAAGAACTGACGTGCACACAGAACTCAGGGGCCTAACGAGGTCTGAGCAGCACCCAGGGAGGGGAGCAGTGGGGGCTGCTACTACCCAAGGCCTGAAGGGCCAAGGCCAGCAGCTGCTGGAACCCAGAAAGAAAGCCATATGAATAAGCCACCTGACAGCAGCGGTGACCTTTGGCAGGGGAACGTGGGCTCCCTGTGACAATCCCACAGGACAGAACAGGGGGAGAGACCTCATCCTCTCTTTCCTCCTACACATTGATCACCCGAAGGACAAACCCAGTGAGTGTAGAAATTCGACCCTTATGCACCAGCCTCACGGGGTACAAAGCAGGGTGGAGAAGGGAGAGAGTGAGGCTAACCCACCACAACCAGCGCAGCCATTAAATCAGTCGAATCATGGCCATATCAAAGCACAACACCTCACATGTAATAGATGCAACGTGTACATCTGTGGCGTGGGTGGGGGGTGGATGGGTGGACCAACACACGAAGAGACGAGCGAACGGTGCGAGAAGGTGAGTGATTTGTCTACAACCCGCAGCAAGCAAGAAGCAAAGTGATGGTTGGAATCTGTCAGGAGGAGGTCTGTGTTCTTTCTCCACACCACATCCTCCTTCCTTTGGAGTTATCTATCTGGCCGGCCACATCTGAGGCCTGGGGACTCTGCGAGGACTTCCCTCCAGCAGACTTTATAAACCCTTCCTCGTGAAAGCCCCAGCCTTTGGAGCTCAGCTTGGCTTCTTCTCTCCCCTGAGACTGTGCCGCAACCGAAGCTTGGCAATCATTCGGCCACGCTGCAGCCAGGCTATGTCATCAGACCTCTGATTAACTTCATCTGTGTTGGTTACTGTCGAAGCAGGAGAGCTTGGAGCAGACTGGACAACAGAGCACTGGGTTAAGCCATCTAATTAGATTGCCCGACTCGTGGATTTATTTTTAACACACATGTGAGGCACTCGGATGCATCTCGGAAGGGTAGGACTACAGGAATAAATTAATCTCAACAGGAGCCCAGGCCTGCGTGTGGCCCCAAGTCGCCAACTTAATATACAATCAGTTAAGTCGGAGCGTACAATTAGAGGTAAGAGAAGCATTCATATGAGTTTGTATGCAGAAAGGAAACTAAGGAATCGATGGGAGGAAAGACCATGAAGAAGCAGATATGTGTATTATAAATGGCTCATTCTCTTAGAAGTAGCATAAAATGTTCCCCCCACCTTCATCCAAACCCTGTGATTCCTTCACGTCTCAATTTGGAAGGCACCGCCCCCTGGTGGCCACCTCCCTGCTGCCCCAGGCTGCGTGCGGGCTCCAGACCCAGCTGTCTCCCTCACTCCTTCAGAGTGTGCTGCCACGCTGGGTCTAATTTCCCATGTCTCTCTCCAGCTCTTGGCTGGAACTCCTTGAGGCAGGGATGATGTCATTTTTACTGTGGTAACAAGGCATTACTCAAAAAAAAAAAAAAAAGTCTGATGAATGTGTGTGACTGCAGGGTTAGCCAGGCCTGGGTTCAAATACTACCTCTGACCTTTTCCGCTGCTAGGAGCAGAAGCACGCATAACTAACTGCTCAAGTCCAGGGTCAGGAGGGTGCAACAGAAGAAACACGGCTGGTTGGGCCCCATAGCCTGGGCCTTGGTACCCGTTCCACTGTGAATGAGCTTTGTGACTTTAGTCAAGTTATTGAACCTCTACGAGCCTTAGTTTTCCCATCTGCAAAATGGGAGCTTAGAACACTTCACCAAAATTGCTACGAGGATCGCCTAGCTGGGCGGACGCCCAGTGGGCCTCTGTATAGACCACTCCTCTTCTCCCAGTGGACAGCAGTCCACACTACCAAGGCTCAGATGATTCAGGGTTTTGAGTTTTGTAAGAGTAAGGAATTACGGTTCCTTTGACAACACAGGGGAAGCTGGGAGTGGACGCGGCTTTGCTGGGCAAAATAAGTCACCTATCCCCTTTTCCTAGGCTTCTACATCAAGACTAACCCAATGACAAGCTGAGATCTGCCGGGAAATGCGAGACCTCCTCTGGTAGATGGTCTCCAAATGGTACAGCACGTCCCTGGTCTTCGGAGGAGGAAATGGGGGTGAGACAGGTCCCCCACGCTGCCCTGTGGGGCAGTCTCTTGGTACAATCCACACTGGTACTGATTTCACTGCCACCCCACGGCAGGCTTCAATCCCTCCAGGGACACTCAGTGATGGGGTCAGTGGCCAGAAAACTATCCCCCGAGGGAAGGTGAGAAATCCTAACCCAGAGAGTTTCTCACTTTGCAGTTTGCCCCGCATACCCCATAGAGATGCCAGCCCCTGGCAGGGCCATGGCCTAGTTATGTCCTTCATCATTATAAACACACCAAAGGGTTCATGTGATTAAAACGATAATAAAGCTGAAAGTTAGGCTTATTTCCATGACATCTTCTTAGCCTTGAGATGGCTGTTAAAACTAGGCTAAGCAGCATGCTCTAAGATTTAATTAGCAAACAGGCAATTGTGCTCAAGACCACCACCCGATGCACTAATGTAAAGGGGCACAGGCCACCCCAGATTCAAAGGGTTTCTAAGTGGGGAGGTCAGGGAAGGCTCTCAAGGGGAAAGTCACCTGGCCAGAGTTTCCACTTCCTTAGGAGGTTAGGTCAAGTTCTGCGAGTGATTCCAGGGTTCGCTGAGGCTGGGTGGTCCACAGGAAAGCTACTGGGGAAGTCCGACCAGGGGAGTGACGTGGACATGGAGGCTCAGGGTTGGCCAGAGGACACGGACCCACCGGTGGTGACTGCTGGAAACCTGGTGTCTCAAGGGTGATGTCAGGTTTCTGACCTTTGACAGACAAGAGCAAGACTGGGGAAAAGGCTGGTTTTATCAGGTAACATTGTCTGTTTCTACTGGAAGACGTTATTTTCAGGACGCGTTGGATGCCCCAGGAATGGTAACAATAGACAACATGATCTAGAGTTTATTGAGTGCTTACTGGGTGCCGGGCATTGTGGGGAGCTCGCTATGGGCCGTCTCAGACCCCCAACCCGTCGACAGGTCAGGCGTTGCTATCACAGTACTAGAGTTTGCAGATGAGTCCTTCCCCTCACCCCAACTTTCAGGCCCTCAGCCCTAAACATTTGCCCCTGAAATGACATGTTTCTCTCTTTTTCTCTTCCCACAGCCCTTGGCCTATTCAGATGGCCACAAAGGCCAAGCCCTTGGCCTTTTCAAAACCCTCTGGGTTACCGTCTAGTCATAACTCACCCCCTGCCTCCGTCCCACCCAAATCTCTGCTCATCAGGAAGTTGTGCTGCCTGGCAATTAGGTACAGACTTCTGAGTCTCTCTGGGCCTTCGTTCCTCATCTGTAAAGCAGGGGTACTAGTAACATGCACTGTCCCCTTCCCTTCCCGAGGAGTTTTTTTACTTGCAGTCTGTAAGCTTTGCTCTGTCATCCTGGAAATATGAATTGCTCAAAATAGATTTCTTATCCATTTCAACATTTTCCTGTGAACTACAAACCACCTTGGCATATTTTCAAAAATTAAAAAAATGAACCCATCCTAGCTGCATCATACCTGAAAGGTCATTTGCCTCTCGTGCTGTTTCTGAGTGGTCATCTCGACAACGCACCGGTGCGTTCAGAACATCCTTGATGAGCAATGGAGGGTGAGGCGGTGCTGGGTGGGGGCGGGGACTCTGGAAACGGCCATGAGAGGGGGTCATGGAAGGGACACCAGCCTGGGAGTCCAACTGGCTGACTCCAAACCACCTGGGTAAAGGCAAGTTCATCTCTCTACACTGCAGTCTTCTCGCCCATAAAGTGGAGAAAGTAAAACAACACGAGGTTCGGAAAAGCACTAAAGGAGGCAGGAGCACTAGGGCACCCGGCACAGCACATGGACACATGGCAAGGGCTCAGTATCAGCTGTTAAACCGGTTAACAGTGTGCACTTGGGGGCCTGCCTGGGTTTGCGTCCTGGCTCCATCGCTCACTAGCCTGGGCTGCTTTAAGCAAGTACCATAGCTTAACCTCTCTGTACCTTAGTCTTTTCGTCTGTAAAATAGGCGCCCATAGAGCACACGCTGCATAGGACTGTGAGAATTCTGGTGCTGTATGTAAGTACTGGCTACTGTCCTGAATTGTTAATGTTGTTGCTAATGGTGTTTAAAGCAACAAAACAGATGGGACTCATATCTATTAGCTAAAATCATCCGCATTGTATTTATCCTTGCCAGCAAAGAGAAACTCCTGTTCAGGTCAGTTGGGATCACTTAAATAAACATTTATATAGAACACTGGTGTGGGTCAGGAGCTGAGGAGGGGTGGGGAACCCGAGTCCGTGATGAGTGAGACCCGTCCGATGTTCTTGAGGAGACCACCATGTAGTGGATATTCATTACCCCATGCTGCATTACCTCAAGTGACCTCAAAATACAGCAGCTGAAAACAGCAAAAATAGTTTATTATTTCACACAGTTCCTGGGTCAAGAATTGGGGTGCACTTTAGTTGGGTGGTTCTGGCTTGGGATTTCTCAAGAGGTTTCAGCCAAGACTTCCACCAAGACCTCAGGGTGCTTGGGGTCCCACATGCCTGGCAGTTGGTGCTCACTGTCAAGGAGCCTCAGACCCTTGCCACGTGGGCCACCCCACAGGGCTACTTAAACAACTTAACAACACAGCAGCCGCCTTCTCCTGGAGTGAGGGCATGACAGGGAGTAAGAGAGAAGCTGGGGTGTCCTTTATGTCGTGGCCTCAGAAGGCACACGGTGTCATTTCTTCAATGTCTTACTGGTTACAGAGGCCGGCCCTAGGGGGCGTGGGAAGGGGCTAGACAAGGGTGTGAACACCAGCGGGGGAGGAATATTGTGCTGTCATGGAAATCAGGTACGACATCTATAATTATATGATGTGACCTGGATTACAATCAGGTCCAAGTATGTGGACTGAAGGGAATGTTAGGAGGGGATGGAGAGCAATCCCTTCGAGATGTCTGCAGGACATGAGCATTACATTTGGTATTGGACACCGAGTTTCTCAAATATTAGGAGAAAAGGAGGAAAGGAGAGGCACTGGTAGCATCATTTGAAACACAGGGATATAAACAAGCAACCGTGCGTGTAAGTGTGTGCAAAATAACTACAGTCCGATAGACGTGCGTAGAGCTCGGAGTTGGCGGTGGTGGTGAGGACCAGGAACAGTAGGGAAGGGTCAGGTGTCAGAGACCACCACACGCCACGCTACACAGCAATGGACATGGAGACGGCAGGGAGACATGAAAAGGTTTTCATTAGCAAAGAGACACAATCTCACTTCTGGAACATGTTCTCGTGACCCATGAAAGACAAAGATTAACAGGAGGCGGCTGAGAGGCACCAGAACCTCAGCGGATGCTGACAGAAATGAAGCGTCCCAGGGCCACACACCCAGAGGTGAGGACTCACCTGGTCTGCGGCCGGTCCCAGAAATCCATATTGTTAATCGACACCCCACGTGACCCTAAGGTAGCCGTCCCCAGAACACACACTAAGAAACACCAAGGTAGGAGATCCAGGAAGCACTGCGCTTTCCCGAGGGCTTGGCGACTGAATCATTTATACTAGATCATCAACCAGCTTTTTGTTCAGAAACAAGAAAGAAGAGAGGCCCAAACGTAAAGGGCCCACCTGAACTTGACACAGCTGAATGCATGGGGAGAGGAGACCTTCCACAACGATTAACGGAAGACAGTGCTGATAGGCAGTCAGGAGTTCTTCAGCTAACCCTCCACCTCACGGCTGACTTACGACTGTGGGGCCACAAAGGTTTTCCTGGCCGTCCTTCTTTGTAAACTCAGAAATCTCATTTCGGTAAACGCCGCTCTAGCTCAGGGACTGTGAAATTCTGCGGAACCAGCATTAGCCGGAGAACAGACTTACATCCAGGGTGCAGCAAAAGTAGGTTTACACAAAAGCAGGCTTTATTCTTGCATTATTTATTGATTGTACTGTTTTCCATATGAACAACTGTAAACCCACTTTTGCTTCACCCTGGATCTCACCTTCCACTTGGAAGGGAACCTTGCAGGAGCCCCCCCCCACTGGTCTTCACAGGTGACAGCAATCTACACTGGGCAGCAATCGATTTGTTCAGAACTCACAACTCTCGCCTACAATAAGTCTGCTGTCTTTCACCCGAAATGCTCGTTATTCAGAAATCCACTAAGAAACCATCTTCCACAAACAAAATTGATTCTAAAACAATGATGAAGGTAGAGTGAATCAAGAGGAACATGACCACAGGTCCATAGCCACATTCCTCCTCCTATCAGTGGCGACAAAAGCCCTTCCTCTCTCGTGACTGGCAAGAAGCGTCCTCTATGCAGCCTGGCGAAGCTCGGGGGCGGGTCGCTGGAGCACTTAGGCACTGCCTGGACATCCCTCAGTACTTGATGTTATGAAACGAAGCATTTCAAAGCACTGGGAGTTCTGATTTGTGAACTGGACTGTTACAGTGGTTTAATTTCCTGAAATATAGCTGCCTTAACTAATAGATTTTTCAATGCACCGAGGAGAAAATTGCATTAGCTCCTGTGTCACCTGACCTTAATATTTTTAGAAGCTGCAAGGCTTCATATTACAGAGTGCAGTATGCAGTTATGTATGTACACTTAGCACAGTGTCTGACACACAGGAGGCACTCGGCAAATCGTTTTGACAAAGTAAAATAATGCATGTGCACAGGCGATGCTGACCGAGAACATTCCTTGGGATGGGGAGGGCGAAGCTGCCTCCTTTATTTACCATTCATCCAAACACCAGATGACTGCTTTGAGGGAACTACATATAGGATAGTTTGGGGAGACATACAGACAGGTGAGGTCAAAAGGCGTTATTACAGCAATCACATTGGTGGTTTATCTTGATGGGGACTGGACGTGGCAGGGTGATGGGATGAAAAAGTCGTCCAGTTGGCTTTGGATGATATTGCTCTAGTTCTAGGTTAGATGGTAGGATGTTCCGTCAACGCTTTTCATAAACGTACTTATCTGTGGTCTTCGCATGTGTGCACTGAAAGATATCGCAGGGGACTGAGGGGCGAGAATGTGACTTACACAGAACACAGGACTTGGAGTCAGGGGAACCCCCTTCACCAGCAGTGAGTGACACAGATGCGTGCACACCCATGCGCACACTCAACTGCTGCCCACAGTGCCAAAGGACAGAATCATTGTTAGGAAATGAAAGGAAACAATAATATAAAGCTTTTATTTCTCTATCACTATACATTTACTCTTCAGCATGCATTCTTAATGGTGTGACAACTGTTTCTTGTGGGGCAAAAATGTCTTGGATATTACTATGATTTGTTATTAAATTCTCACGGAGGATGCAAATTAGAGAGTACAATTAGAAAAAGATACATCTAAAAAGACTCCTGGGGATAAGGTGATACCAGCTTTTTTAAAAAGGTTGAGAAACTTTGCTCTGCAGGATTATAAAAGACCAAACCAGCCACAGAATGGAGAAGTGTGCAAAAAACACACAAATAAATCAAAAACTGAACCCAGTTATTAGCATCTGCTGAATCTAGTAGTTCTTCGTGTCTTCCTGAATTTAATCAGAAAACAGGACGTGGTCTCCAGGTCATCTGGAGACCTGGTGAGCGCTTTGCCCACACTCTCTCCTCACCGCCCCCCATCCCTTCTTTCCCACTCTCCCCAAGTGCTTTGCAGGGAACCAGCTAGAGGGCATCCTAAGAAGCTGCAATTAAGGAGGCCCCACGCTGCTCTGCATTACAGAGGCGCTCTTCATTTCCAGAGGGCTTTGCAATCTTTCGGAGGTCAAGTGCTTGCCTGTGCCTTTCCTGTTCCCAGCTTTGGAGATCACCCCAAAGGTCAATTCAGCAATTCTAAATACATGGGAGGGCAACCCCCGGCAGATAAGGAGGGTTGAGGAGGATGAACCAGAGGTGCCACTTAATTCATTTCTGGTTGGTTTAAAAACTGTTTCCTTTCACAAAACATGGAAGGCGAAAACTCTGCTGGTGCAGTGAAGAGACCCAAAGGAAAGCCTTGTCCATGATGGAGTTTCTCCTGGCTAAATGCCAAAGTGACCCTGTTTACTGGTCACCCCCAAAAGGATGCTGTCTTTTCTAAGTTCTTACAAACATATCTAACAAACATTAACCAGAGGCCTTCACTGCCACTTCCAACATTTTAACGCTGACACCTTGTTGCGGCTGAGTTGGACTGTGAATTTATCGACATTCCCCACCCCACCCATAACAGACCCTCACTATTTAGGTGAAGGGTTGTCAAGGAAACCAGGTGTCAGGATGGCTGTCTAGCTTGTCTCAATTTAGAATTTATCACGCATGAAAATGCAGATGGGATAGGAATGTCACCCTTAGAAAGTACTACAGAAGATGCTGAACGGTACAAGATAATCCCATCAAGCCTCGCTTCCATCTGGGGATTTGGTTCCCGATCAAAGGAATTCCTCATTCTCTAAATCCCCCTTCAAAAAAATAAAAAAATAAATAAAAAATCACCTAATTCTGAAAGTGACTCACTTATCTAAACCTTCACCGTGTGTGCTAAACGGTATCCATTGCTAAGAAAAGAATAATGAATGTAAAACGTTCCTACTTCTTAGGAGATCATAGTTAAAAAGAGCATTATTATATTTATGATAATAATGATACTGCATTTGTTGAGTGTTCATTATGTAACAGACACTATAAGCCATTTACAAATATTAGCTTTTAAGCCACACAATAACCCTATAGAGTAGGCATCAAGGAAATAACACAATCTTAAAGAATTATAGGAGCTGGGACTGAAAATCAGATTTAGCTCATTCCAAAAATCTCAATCATTTTGGAAAGGGGCCCAAATAAGATAGTAAAATGATCATTAGGCAGTGAGAGCTATATATAGTCATACCAGAATTCCTGGGACAGAGCAGCTCATCACACCTGGAAAGAGGGGGTAAAATCAGACAAGGTGAAGGTTTTACTTATTGTATCCGGCTCTCAGCATGAATGAACACTCCAGCACAGGGGGAGCCAGCGCATCCGGGGAAGCCAGAGCCTTCTCAGAACCAGTGTTTCTCCAACGCCTAGAGGACGCTGAATGGGCACTAACGCCCTACTGAAAAAATTGTTAATGACGCCAAAATAAAAAGCAGAGAGGAAAGCTTGAGAAACAAGTCTAGATCCTGCAATGTTGGAATGGTTCTGAACTTCCGTTCCTGTGCGTCCGAAGAGCGTGCCAGAGAAAGGCTTGCCCTCCGCCGCCCAGCCTCCACAGGAACGGCGCTGCGGAGGGTCCTGAGCAAGGGCCCCCTGGAGCCTGCGTGTCTTCCTCCCGGCTCTTCCAGGGACCGATGAAGGCTCTTTGGAGCCAAAGTCCAGCACTGACTGCACGGCAGAATCACCTGGTCTTACCCCGGAACACCTGATTTGGGATTCCTGGTGGTACGGCCTGATATGGCTGCTGGTTCTGGTTTGATAATGATCACAAGTTATAGCCACCATGGAAAACAGGATGGAGAGTCCTCAAAAAATTAAGGATAGAACTACCAGCCCTGACCAGTGTGGCTCAGTTGGTGGGGCATCGTTCTGCAAAGTGCAAGGTTGCCTGTTGGGTTCCCAGGCAGGAAACATGCCTGGGCTGCAGGTTCAGTGCCTTGTCAGGGGGCGTACAAGAGGCGACTGATCAATGTTTCTCTCTCATATTGATGTTTCTCGCCTTCTCTGCTCTCTCACCCTTCCCCCTCTCTAAAAATAAATAAAAACTTAAAAAAAAAAAACAGAACTACTGTATGATTCAGCAATCCCACTTCTGGGTATTTATCTGAAGAATACAAAAACACTCACTCAAAAAGATACCTGTACCTTTGTGTTTGTTGCAATAGCCACAATTTGGAAACAACCTAAGTGTCCATGGATGGGTGAATGGATAAAGAAGGTGATGTGTGCATCTACAATGGAATAGTATGCAGTCATAAAAAGGTGAAATCCTGCCATTCTCGACAACATGGGCAGACCTTCAGGGCATTAGGCTAAGTAAAATAGGTCAGATGGAAAATGACAAATACTGTGTGATTTCACTCATACATGGAATATAAAAACATACAGAAAAATGAAAATGAAACAAAAGGAAAACAAATGTACAGAGACAGACAACAGATTGGTGGTTAGTGGAGGGGAAGGGGCGTGGGGGCAGGGCACGAGGGGGAAGGGGCTCGGGGTACGGTTGTGAAATCTCGGGGTTTGGTGCTGAGCACCACGCAGTGCTTAGAGGTTAATCCGTATAATGTTACACACCTGAAATTTATCTGTAAGCCAATGATACCTCAATAAGAAATGCATTTAAAAAAACAAAGAAAAAAGATCACAAGTGAAGCTAATTGTTTTTGCCCCAGCATAGTTTTTTGGTGTCATTTTGTGTTACTAGAGCCTATCAAAGAATTCTGTACATGCAGTCAAGCCTGAGGTGCACCACAGGTGGAAAATAAACCAACCGAACAATTCTGACTTCTGGCTGGGAAAATCAAGATGCAAATTAGTGGCATAGCTCTGTAACTTTAGTTCGTTCTTTGATGTTTGCTTAGACATTGTCAAGTTCCTATATATAGCTGATACAAAAAAAAAATTCTCTGGTGTGGGAATATTTAAGCCTTCTTGACCTGACAGCAACATAAAATAAGGAACTGAGCACTGGACTCAGAGGTTCAAAATCACAGGTGGGAGCCTGGTCAATTCCCTTCTCAGATTCTACAGGTGAGCAATAGAGTCAGAGGCACCTACTTGTTCCCGGAGACGGAAACGAGATGATGTGCGCAGCAGCACCTCAGGGTGCCCGACGACATCTGCACTCTGGAGCTGCAAGTTAATTCCGAATCTAGAAATAAGGACTGTTTCCTTCTGTGACAGGCAGAATAAAGGCCTGATCTCGGTGAGCAGGCGTAAAACGCTAGTGCCTTCCCACTTCTGCCACTGTGGGTGTCTTCCCAGCTTCTTTACAACAACTGCTCTTGGAGGGCAGAGCTTGAGTACTATGTGTATGGAATGTGAGGCGACAAGCCCCCTTTGGGAGGTGATGTATGTTAAGTCACAGGACCACCGCAATGGTGATAACAGGGGCTGAGAAAGGGGAGTTGCAGCAACGCTATTATGCCCATGAATGAGATGTTGATCACTGCTTTCTATTTTCTCTTCAAACCTATTATTTAGCCAGAAGTGAGATTTAAAACCAACCGGGGTTCTTGAATTCAGTCTGGGTAAGTGGTTAAATCCAATGAAAATATTGTAGTTAAATGAGTTTTTAGCAAGGGAGTTGAGTATATAAATGGATATTTAACAAGTCAATTTGTGAAGCATCCATCTTTTTAAAAGATAATAGGAATGATGACAATAATCGTGCGTGAACAGCATTTTCTAGTTTGCACCGGTTTCCAATGTATTATTTCACTGGATTCTTGAAATCATTCCGTGAATCAAGGAAGTGAGGAATTCGTACCTCCACTGCATGTCTAGGGAAGTGAGACTTTTAAGGCATCATTGTCCAAAGTCACACACAGCTAGTGAATGGCAGGGTTGCAACTCACCCCTTCTGACCTTCAGGAAAATGCCTTTGACGAGGCCCATGTAATGCTTCAACTTTATCATGGGAAGCAGATGGAATTACCAGACTGTGCAGTATTGTCTATTGTTCTGCAGCAGGAAAATTCACATTTCCACACCCATGGGCACCTCTTCCCAAAATCAATTTGGTGACCGGGTGCAGCAAGGGACGAAAACCTGAAATGTTTCCAAGTTTCCCATTCAAAGTTATCTTTGCGTGGAAATAATTCCGGTTTGCTTTCAATTAGAGAACAAAGAGAACCTGGCTGCTCAGTGTCTCCAAGGAGGTCGGACAATTATGAATGAATATCACCATGGGGCCCACAGGGTTAGGCAGCTGGTCCTGGCAGCACCTGCATGTCACTCACCTTTCCTGTAGCTGGAAATAAAAAGACATATGTTTTGGCTGGTCTCTAGCTTAGAGGCTTGAATTTCCTGGCCCCATCGCCTTCACATGCAACGTAGTCAGTCAGGGTTTGCCTGCACAGTGGAGCTGCCCCTAATTTTGTCAGATCCTAATGCACGTTCTCAACCAGGGGCGATTTTGCCCCTTAAGGCAGGGGTTCTCCACCTCCAGGCCACAGACTGGTCCTAGTCTGGGCCCGTTGGGAACCAGGCTCCACAGCAAGAGATGAGCTCGAACGTAAGGTGCTTGCATCATCCCTAAAGCATCCTCTCCCACCTGGTCAGCAGAAAAGTTGTCTTGCACAGAACTGGTCCCAGTACTAAAAAAAGGCTGGGAACCGCTGCTCTAAGGGGCACTTGGCAATGCATGGAGACATCTCTGGTTGTGACAACCTGAGGGGAAGGCGTACTGGCATCTAGGGGGTAGAGACCAGGGACATTGCTACACCCTCAGACAAGAGAGACCCCACAGCAGAGAATTATCTGGCCCGGAACCAGCTGAGGCCACAAAGTGCTACTGACACCTCAGAAACTGCACACCTCATGTGCACGGATGAACAAGCAGAATTTTGGTTTGTTCCTGGTACCAGGGTGCAAGTTCACCTCAGTGTGGACCTGCTAGAAAATACTACATTATCCAGAGTTGGGGAAGAACCTCCGAGGAGGAAGGAGGCATCCTGACCCAAAGAAAAAGTGACAACTCCATACCCCTGCAAATAAGGAAATGAATGAGGCTTACTAATGAAAGAATATGAAGTCTAAAAAAGCAAGATTGTCCAGTGGCTGATTCAAGGGGCTCCTTCTTGGCCAGCAGCAATGCACTGGCCAGGCCCACGGCTGCCCCTCTCCCAGAACGAGGGATCTGTGTTTCCACTCGGCTGAGCACCCCCTCCACCCAGCAGGTAAGCCTCACTCTACACTCAACTTCACACTGAACCAGGGGCCCCAAGCTCCAGGTGCTGGGCAGCTGTTTTGCTCAGCATTTATTCTCCAGACTCTTTTACTTCAGCTCCCTGGTGTCTGAGCCCCAGATGTTAACCTCACTGGGTCAAGAGCTTTCTCACGCTTGCTCCACACAAGGAGAGGGGAGGGGGTTCTTTCTGCTGGATTTCAGGCTCAGGATATGCTTCAGTTTGCCCCGACCTGGGCTCACCTCTTAGCCAGATGCCTAGAGAAAGGCCTGCCTGCACACCTGCTAATTCGGCACAATTTACGGGGGGTGGGGGGGGTCACAATCACACTAAGTATGAGCACCTTTCCATCGGGACAGCTCCCAGCCATGCATATCACACTCCCTGCCCACCATCTCCAAGAGGATGTCTAGATGACAGACGGAACTCATGCTCTGCCCACTAACGCCTGCTCCCTCCTCAGTTTCTCCCAGTTTAGATGCCATCGCCACACACCCTCCAGCCTGCACCAGCATTCTAAGTGTTGACCTCCATTCCTCTCTCCCTCTCCTGCGGTATGCAGCAGGTCTACACCCCGTCAAGTTGGTTGTTGAAATCGACCTCCCTTAAGTCACCCAGAGAGGATGAAGGAGGTCTATGGAGAGACCTTTCAACCACAGCACTTCCATACCCACTCTTTGGGAACTGTCATAGCGGAAGAAGGCAAGTTGGGAGAAGATGAACCGATTCTATTCTCCCTTGATTTTCTACTCATCCACTAAGATGCCCTGCCCCCAGGATGTCCTTAAGTTTCTGGGCCTGAGAGTCTTAAGATCCAGGTCTTGGACTGGTTTGCTATTTCAAGCCATGTTCCACAGGGCCCAGAGTTGGCATTCCAGTAATCACACGTTATCCAGTCAATAAGAGAAATGAAACTGGGGGGGGGGGGAATGTAACAATGCCTATCTTGTCCAGCTCCCTCTTCTGCCCTCCAACCCACTGAATAAGTCAGGGGCACTGATTTATTTATTTTTATTGTAGTTCAAGTACAATTGCCTCTATTTTCACCTTGCCACGCCATAGCCCCAGCCCCAGCCAACCCCGCCTCCCACCCTTAAACCCACCCCCTCTGGCTTTGTCTGTGTGTCCTTCATACATGTTCCTTGATGGCCCTCCTCTTGAACAGGGCAGGGGCACTGATTTTAAAAATGGATTCTGCACACTGTGAAACGAAAGTTCAGTTTTCCAAACACAAGGCCAGTTCAGTCCACGCTCACCAGCTACTAAGCACAGTTCTCTCCGCCTTATTCCCGCAGCGGGTGCCTTGCTCTGGTACACACGGTCTCCCCATCCAAGCCTCCTCTGTGGGGGAGCCACTATTTTTACTTTGGAAACTCCCCTAGAGCTTTTGAAGACACTATGCATAGAGCAGACATTAAATTTGCTTGTTTTTAATTCAAATGGGAACATATTGACTATACAGACACTGAAGACTGGAAGGTAAAAATAATCCAATTTGCTGTTTCCTGTGGGTGCCCTGAGCCGTCCTGGGTGATAGTTTTAGTAATCTGGTTTATTAGTTTCTTCTACTATCAAAGGGTGTAGGCTTTACACATAAAAAATGGAAGGGAGTACCAGGCAGATGAAAGAAATTCATGTCTCTCTTTTCTGACAGAAAAGGTACAATGATAAGGGTATTAAATTTTATAGCTAAGCTCGGTAGATGATAAGTAGGCAAAGGAGTTCTGGTTGGGAAAAGGTGTTCTCTTCTTTGGGCAACGAAAGCCTGTCATTAATTCACAGAGCAAGACAGAAAGCTCTACGCTTCTCTGCGCACTCCTCCTCAAACCTGTGCTCTTAACAATAACAAACAGAGCAAGGGGAGTGTGCGCCTGTTCCCTTTCTCTTCTGGAATTCACGCTTGTGCCCCTGGTCCAGCTCCAAGTCCCATTTCTTATGGGAACCATCCCCAGTGATCCAGCTGGTAACGGATTTATCCTGCACAGTTCCCAATTTCATTAGTTTTCACTACATTCTGGGAGAAGACATTAGCTTTCCTACATCTGAATTCACCCAGAACAGTCTGCATTCAGCAAATCCTTATCTATTGATTGATTTCCACCCAGGTACGGACCTGAGCTGCTTCCTCTTAATTAGGAGATAATTCAGCTATCTATTAATTAGCGTGAGCATCAGCTTTTCCCAGCCAGCCAGTGTCCCTGTGCTACCGAGAAATGGAAGCCCCTGGCAGCCCGTCCGTCTCCATCCTGGAGGGGGGATGGGAACTACCCCCAGGCATAGACTTGGAAAGTCCCAACAGTGTCATTGAACTCCAACCGCAAACCAGTTACCTCAGACGTCACAGATTCAAAAGAGAAGGCCGGGGAGAGCAGCTACACTTTGAAGTATTGATTAGCCGGCTTCCTAAATAGGCATTCAGATTCTGTTGGCTGCCTACCCAGAGCCACTCTTCCAGTTCTCGACTGGCGAGACTGCCAGCAGAAAGACACACACATGCAGACACACAGAAACGCTCGGGTCCCCCATCTCCCCTGCAGACCAGATGCAGGCCTGTGATACAATCCTGGCCAATGCCCATGAAGGGAAGTCTGCTGGGAGATCCTGGGGAGAGGATCCTGACAGAGTCGGGGGCGGCTTTTTTCCGCCTTCCACTGTCCTGCTGAATTTGCTAGGACCACTGCGACTGTGAGGAGGAACCCAGGAGAATTCTTGCAGTGACCACCACCTCTCACGGAACTGCCAACCTTCGGGCTTCTTGCTATGTGAGAAAATGAATGGGTTGTTTAAGCCATCTTTACTGTTCGTTTGTCTTACCTGCAGCAATGCATTCCCTTGTGTTTTAGCTAATGCACTTCAGCACCTTCTCCCTGGGAAGTGACCTGGTATGAAACGGTAAGTCTGAAACAGACGGCCCCGCCCTATTCTCAGCACACCAGGAGCACAGAGAGGAGTCTCTGGGCAGCACAAAAGGGCATGAAGGGAGCCCTTAGTGACCGCATTCCCCATTCCACCCTTTACCTGTCCTCCAAAAACCATACAAACTAAGGCCTCTGTAAAACAGGTGGGCTTGCGAATACACAAAGCCCCAGGGAGTTCTTGGGTGCTTTCCAACCAGATTCTCACCCACGAGCCCCCTTACAGACACGGCAGCACCCCGGATGTCCACGACTCCCACGTGGGTGGGCTGGAGCCCACAGCGGGTGTCTGCTCTCACACCCACGAACAGCTGCCCGTGACACCGCAGAGCAACACGGCTTCCCTGCCTCACCATGCTCTCTCCCTTCTAGTAGAAAAAAAAACACCTGTATTTTAAAAAAACGCACTCCTGTGGAAATTTTATAAAGTGTAATAAAATAAGAAAAGCCCCACTGGAATCCCTGTAGCCAGAGGGAACCCACTGCCATATATTCTTCCTTTTATAATAATCACATAACTAACATAGAAGCCTTTAAATTTGGGGGAAGTAGCTTCACATCTTTTTCTAACTTAATATTAAATCAGAAGTATTTTCCCTTTTCATGCACTCAGGCCATGTTCAACGTTTATTATTACATCAATAAACTCTGATTTTAAAAAATGATGTTCAAAAACCATTATCTGCTCGTGGGGCTGCTCCATTCCCTTGCCCTCTCTTCCCCACTGCCAGCACTCAGGCTGTGTCCGAGTTGTGCCGCTGCAATCAAACAACGCAAAGATGAAATCCTTGGACTCAGTCCCCGTTTCCGCAGGCAAAGACTTCCTGCCTCAAACAGCTGATACACGTGTGTAACCATCTTGAATACATACGACAGAACTTTGAAGAAGAAAGGTGTCATTTATAACAGCAACTGACATGAGAACTGCTTCCACCAGTTACTTGCCAATCTTGGGTAAGAATTTTTAAAAGCCTTTGCCACTCAGATGTAAAATGTTATCTTGTTTTCCTACGTCTTTGAACACTTCGTGTTTAGATGAAGTCCAAGTTATCAATTATTTTCTTTTTCAGCTTGCTCTTCTTGTGTTCTTTGCCTATTCTCAAGTCACTCAGATTTTCTCCTCTATTTTCTTGCCCTCTGTTCGATAGTTTTAGCTTCCACATTTACGTGTAAGATTCAGGTCAAACTAGTTTTTATAAATGGTATAAAGTGAGGTTCAAGGTTCATTTTTTCCCATATGGATACCTAATGATCCATCACTTTTTTCTTTCTCATTTTGCTCGCTTCTTACCTAATTTACACAGGCTCTGTTTCATTTGCAATAATCATCCATAATACTTATCACTTTGCCAGTGGTCACATTTGAGCTTTGAAGAAACAGATATACCTTTCCCCCCAATGAATAGAGTGAAAGGTTAAAAATTACACCTCAGTTACACCATAAAACACACAAAAAACTTACTTTGAAACCCAATGCATACTCCCCAAGCTGTTCACACTTATGATCAGCTGGCTATTTGTTTTCAAGAGCAATTTTTGGTACCTGCGTTTGGCTTTGCAAATGACTTAAAATGATTATTTACAGATCATTCCATGTGAAACCTTCTGGTGCAAACTGCCTGCCCCTTCAGAATAAGACCTCTTGGTTGGGAAATATTCATTTGGATTACTTTGCTAGTTGGCTGGCTAATGACCTTTGGTACTTTCTTCAGGAAGAATACACGGGTGCATATTGTGAGTTCTTGCATAGCAGGTCATTTTTATTCTGTTATTTTTATACATAAGACAACTGGGCTGTATTCTTGGGCCTCTTTTTATGCTCAAAATTCTATATATGTTTTATTAAAACATCTATTATTATAGTAGAAAACACTGAGATAGAATTTCTACTCTTCAAAGATGATGTGTTTCTGTCCACAGATTGCCCTTGCATTATGGTACAGCCTGAAAAATCAAGTTCTGCCCTTGGTCCATAGCCCCCACCCCTATGTGCCTGCTGAGCACTTGAAATGCTGCATGTCCAAACTGAGAGGTGTGAAATCTGCATCAGATTTCAAAGACTAAGTATGAAAAAAGAATGTAAGATATTACATAAGAAACTGTTAAAATACTGACCATATGCTGGAATGATAACAATTTGGATATAAAGGATTAAATAAAATACATGACTAACATGCACTCAGTTCATTTTGCTTTTGTACATGTGGCTACTAGAATGTTAAAAATCACACCTTGGTATTTCTGCTGGGCACACTGCTCCAGGACTGCGCTAGCGGATCCACTCGTATTTTGGTTCCAGGACACTGAGTGATTCAAGACTCTTTTATAAGCTTCCGTTTCCTCATGTGGAAATGGGAGGAAATCATCACATTCACCTCAAGGCTTATGGAGAGGATCAAATAAGATTATGCATGTAAAGCTGTTATGTTGGCACATAATCGATTCTTATTAATGAGAGTTACTATTATTCTTAATAAAAGGATCTTTTTAATTCTTATAATTCGAATACCTTTTTAGCATGTGCCCTGGTGTGAACAATTCATCACTGATTTTACCTGGATTGTAAGGGGCTCCTTGCTACTGGCATGAATAGAATTCTTTCCAGCTCTTGACAGTTTTGGGGATTATGTCATCTTTTGGATGGACCATCTAACACCTTGGCCTTGAAGCGCCTGGGGCCCCTCATATTTATTCACTTTTCACCGCACCACCTCAGCTACTCCATTCCAGGCTAACACACCAAAAAATGTACCTCATCTGCAACCCCGCAGCTCTAACATTTCACTCCCCAAACCTCTCCTTCTTGTACTTTTCAAAACATTTGGACAAAGACTCTTGTTCCCACAGGGAAGATTTCCTAACCTCATCACAATTTCCAGTTCACCCTGCCCATTTCTTTCTCATTACTCGTAAAATACCTCTGGCGTTCCACTTCTTTTTCTTTGGGTCCATCCAAAGAAAGGATTTTCTTTCTAAGAAAATCCTTCATTCAAAGAAAGGATTTTATGTCCTAAAATCCACCATGATAACCATATGCTTGTATCACAGAAATTGTTTTTAACTCAAGTTCTGGAGGGGTAAGGTTTGCAGTATGAGAGACTAGCTGTGCAATGAGGGCCAGAAGAACTAGATTTTAGCATCCCTCTGCCCCTGATCACCAGCAGTCTGTTAATTCCTTTGGTAAACTCTTTAGTGACAGAGAAAACGTGTGCCGTTTCTACAGCATGGAATTCATGAGAGGACACAATGAAATAAGGTACACGAAGGCATTTCCTTCTTTGTCCAGGTGAATGAACTACAAGTGAGAAAAATCACAGCGATGACAGTGAAAAGGAGTCCATGCTCAGATGGGGGGAGTGGGCCAGGGGACCCCTAATTGTTTTCAATGAGTTTAAGTCTCTGAGCTCAGACCATGTCGCCTGCACGGGTTGGGAGAAACTATCCTATGAAGAACCCCCCAGAATGGCAGACCCAGGAAATGGAGACAAAAGTGAGTATACCCAAGGAAGGCAACGATGCAAAACCGTTCATTACACAAACACGCGGAAGATGTATGTCAGTGTCAAGTTGGGCTCTGAGCCCTGCCACTCAGGATATGGCTGGAGGAATGGGGATGACAAGGAGAGGACTCAGTAGATGTGCCACGCCTTCAAACACCTGATTCATTCATTAAGCAGCCCCAACATGTAGCATCCATGCATTTATTGGGGGCCACGACTGGCCAGGTTTAGTCCTGAAAGCCAGGCATAGAGATAAAAGTCACAGCCCCTGTTCTCACAGTGTAGTGGGGAAGGCAGGCGAGGTAACACACAATGATATATACACTTGCATTTGGTCTTTATTAATGCTCGGGACCGATGGAGAGACTGAAAAGGACGACGATTTCAGTGCAGCACAAGGCGAATATTCCTAATAGAGTTGCTAAATATGGAACAAGGTCCTTTGGGAGGTAATGATCTCTTATCTCGAAGTATTCAAAAGCAGAAGAGTAATGACCACTTACTTAGAATATTATAGAAGAAAGCGAAAGGTTATGCCGGATGAATGCCGAGTTCCTTCCTAATTAAGATTCTGTGACTCACAAGGGGACAGGGCCCATTCATTAGGACACGCCATTATACAAAGAAACGTTTGCTAGTGTAGAGAGTGAAATTGTACAAATGGCACAGATTCCTTCCTAAGGCAGGTTACAATTTCCGTTGATTGTCTATAATTTCCCACGTCTAATGGTTAAAAGCCAAAGACTCATCTTCTAAACACAGAAAGGTGTATTTTCAAGTTCATGTCACTTACCCACGTCCACTGTGTGAGGTCGCCCTTGCTATCGGAGAGAGAAAAAACCTACCACAAAGCCAGCACTGCTGGCCTTAAGAAAACCTCTGCATGTTCACAAGCCACATGGATAATCTGGGAACCAGTAAAGCAATAAGGAGAATGGGAGGACGATAACTTTTTGAGACTTGGACTTGATATGTAACCTGAGGCAGGCCTTCTGCATACCATGAGACCCAAAAGGAGAAAAGGAACTGGACCATGAATGCATAAACTACTCTAGGAAAACAACCCAAAATGCGGCAGTCATTTGCTCCTTTATAGAAGGGGAAGACAAGGTGTGTGGATATGATGGGTTTGGGAAGAAGAGATTTAAGAGGTTGATCACAGCCATCTCCAAATACATGAGCAGGGGAGGGAAGGAAATACGATTTGTTAAGTGCCTACCATGTGCTGAGCACTGTGCTTTCCATTACAAGGCCTTATTTACTGCATTTAATCTTCACCAACAAGGAGAGAAGGGTTAGGGTTAGGATGCTGAAAGACAGTTAAGCTCTGTGTGTTACTCCTAGTCTTACCATATTGTTAAACTGCCCAAGGCAAGTCCAGAGGTCACACATACCTGACTTCACTTCGAGTTCTTCTGCAGGGTGTCGTAGAGCGGATCATGTCCTCTCCGGGACATGCCCCAGGTCTTCTGTCGCTCCCCTGCAGGTCAAGTCTGACAGCAACTGCTCCAGGGCCCCAGAGGTGTGTGATCATAGCACCTGCAGCCCGACTCCTGCCAAGTGTGGTGCCTTTGAACTATGCTCACACCTTGGTACTCAGACCTCATCAAACCTGGTACTTGTTGCATTTTGATGAAAAAAACAAAAGATGTTTCAGCACTCAGCGCTTTCTTGGACTCGTCACACTCGCTAGAACTTGTATTAGACACGATGCCGCCCCACAAGACAAAATGCTTCATCACTCGTCGCTGGCTCACCACTTGGGGCCCCACCCTCACGATGAAACAGAGGGTGTGTCAGTCTCGTGGTAGCTTGTGAATAGTGCAGAACCCCCACATATTCGTCATTACTGTCTTGTACGTTTGTGCATTTTAAGTGCTAATCCCATGATCAGCAAAACAGTTAAGAGCGATACCACGAAGCTTAAAAGGCAGTTAATAAGAACCACAATTGAAAAGAAAAAAGAGGTCGTGGCTAAGTATGGGAGTGGTGTCGGTGTGACTGATAATGCTCCTAAGTCCAAGATGCCAAGGGCAACAATCTTGATGAAGTGAGAAATAAAGAAGCGATTAAGCAGCAAGTGTTGCCAAAGGTGTAAAACCTGTGAGTGAGCAACATTCACAGTCATTGGAAGAAGGTGAAAAATTGCTTTACGTCTGGATTGATGAAAAACAGTTAGCAGCTGACAGCATTTCTGCGGCAATAATTTGCAAGAAAGCTACGCAAGCACAGGCTGATCTGTTGAGAGACAAGCCTGGAACAAGTGGTGAGAGCAGCGAAGTGCTTAAAGCCAGTCATGGATGGTTCGATGGATTTAGAAAGAGGGCTGGCACTCAGAGAGGCAGCCAGGGCCGACAAAGGAGCTGCCGAGAGCTACGTCACCGAGTTGAGGGAGTACGTAGAAGCTAAGGGTTTTGTCCCCCAGCATGTGTTTAACTGTGACGAGACTGGTTTGTTCTGGAAGAAAATGCCTCACGGAACCCATGCCATGCAAGAGGACAAGGCATCACCAGGGCACAGGCCGATGAAGGCCAGGCTAATGCTGCTGTGGTGTGGGAATGCTAGCGGGGGCTGAAAACTCAAGCCTCTACTGGTGTATCACAGTGAAAACATGAGTTTTCAAGAGAAAGAACATAATAAAAAGCAAGTTAAGTGTGACATGGAGGGCCGATACGAAAGCTTGGGAGGCGAGGGGCAGTTCTTTTTATAGAGTAGATAAACGAAGTTTTTGGCACCAGCGTGAAAAAATATTTGCAGGAAAACAGGCCACCTCTGAGGGCTTTGCTAGTTATGGACAGTGTTCCAGACTTGGAGGATGACCTACTGCAAGAGCTGAGTTTCATAACCTTGAAGTTCTTGCCCCTAACACAACTCCTCTGCTCCAGCCCATGGGCGGCAGGTCATTTCAAACTTCAAAAACCTCCATACAAAGGGGTCCTTTTCCAGAGATGCTTTGAAGTAACCCGAGATACACAGCTGACAACTCAGAGAGTTCTGGAAGGACCATTTTAATATTCCCCACTGTGTTCCTCTCCTAGATGAGGCCTGGCATGAAGTCTCTTACATGACCGTGAACTCTGCCCAGAAGAAAGTGTGGCCAGAAGCTGTAACTCCAAGAAACTTTGAAGGCTTTGAGGATGACCCTGGTGGCCCCACAGTGGAGCATATTGTGTCTGTGGGCAAGTCCACGGGCCCAGAGGTCAGCGGTAAGATGCTGAAGAGTTAGTGAAGGAGCAGGGAGCAGAACTCAGCCCTGAGGGGCTGCGGGGACTTCAGAAGGAGCGGCAGCAGACAGTGGCTGGGGACGTCTCTTCAGGAGAGGAGGAGCGGGGGGGGGGGGAGGAAGTCTCGGCCGCACTGATGAAAGAAATGTGTGGTGAATGGGTTGAAGTTCAAACTCTATGGAGAAGTCTCACCCAGACAAAGCTCCAACAAGCCAAAATGGACACCTGTTTAATGAACTGTATCATACTTCAGAGACATTTCGAAACATAGACAGAAATGAGTTTCTCTTGATAGGTTTTTAGTGAAACTCCCTAAATCTGAGTCTCCAAAAGTGGTCAGTGAATCCAAGAAACAGAAAATAGAAGAAACTGCTGAGAAGTCGCTTGAGATTGTCTTGGAAGAGGAGTCCTCTTCCAACAACTAACCCCTCTCCTCTTCCTCCTCCTTCTCTTTCTCTACCTCATCACCATCCCAATATGCCAAGAACTTCTCTCAGTGCAGGTAACGTGAGGTTAAATTGTATTTTGTTTTTATGCAATGGCTTTCTTTATCCACGTCTGTTGAATTTTAAGGTTCTATATAGTGAAATGACCTCATTAACATTAGCCCAGTAAAATGTGAATGTTCTGGGGAATTTTCATGAATAATTTCTAATTACATTGCTTCTCATGGGAAAAAGCCATTTGGTACCCGTCAGTTCCGGCCTCCATCAGGAGTTCCGGAACCAATGAACGACGAGTACCGAAGTACCTCTGTGCAACCTGGGCCTGGCGACCGGAAAACCCAAACTCAGTTCTGGGAAGAGGATGGCATTGGAAAGACTCTCGGGTGAGATTTTAGGTGAGTTAAGTCTGCTGGGTTTCATTTGTCCACAAAGAGCTACGGGTATGGGGCTTATTTCCACCTGTGAGCGCATGGCATCACCAGCCCCGCCTCACTGAAGGTGCCCATCACTCAGAAAGCGTATCTTCCTAGGAACAGACAGGACGGGCAGCAGTCTACCCGCCTTCCCTAGTGAGAGGTACGATAGAAGTTTGACTCCCAAAGGACGACAAGGTGCTGAGGGACTGCCGTCATCTAAAGACAGCCTCTGCAACACTCTGCAGGGACCAGTACAAAGGCAACCGAGTCTGAGCAGAAAGCCAATTTTCAGAGTCCCTGTTTTCTGTACCCACAGTCCCGACTTCCACTTCACACTCTTCCTGCTGCTGGTAATGAGCAGGCATCAGGCCTGAGAGAAAAGGAGATGAATGAAGGCTCCCAGCTAGACCGGGGAATCATGAAGCAGCCCCTGCCCCAGCCGCTCTCCTTCCCGAGCTCGGGATCATCCTCACCCCAGTGGTGGCATGGGGGTGGCTTTCTGGGCCAAACGGGGGCAAGATCAGAGGCTGATGGGCACGGAGGGGTCACGTCATGGCAGAAAACTGGCGCGGCATGTTTTGCTGATTAAGGCCAACTGTCCAAAGTGATGACTGTTGAGTTGAGCAAAGGATCCTTGGATGGGAGTGTTGGGGCCATCCCAGACTCAGCGGCGTCATTAGCACGATGCTTTTGTCCCCAGCAGGACGCTCCGCTCCCAGCAGGCCTTGAAACGAAGGGGTCATGCTTATCACATTGGTTCTTCAGAAACAACCAGAAAAAGAACACCCCCGAGAGCTTAGAGAACCTTTGTCTAGACACAATTACTGTGTCTTAGTTGAAAAACAGGCCGAGAGAGAATTATGACATAGGAGAAAGAGCATGGATTGTAGAGTGTGGTATTTCTGGGCGCTAATGCTGCTTCTGCCATGGAATCTCTAGGCACGTGGGTTTTGGGATCTTTAACCTGCTTCATCCCTGGTTTCCTTATCTGTTTAACAGGATAACAACAGAAACTGCTCCAACAGCAGCTCTTGGTTGTGAGCCTTCCTTGGGAGAACCCCATAAAACACAGCAAATCTTCCATAAATAAGGGCTGTCACACCACAGTCTGTGGGCTCCAAAGTCACTGAAAAAGGAAATTTTGAGTTCAAGTGCCACTCCACAGAGACAGCTCTCACCCTGTGCTGCAGCCCGTGTCTCCCTCCTTCCCATACCTGTGTCCCCTGAATTATATGATCCCATAGCTCATATCTTTTCTCTTGGAAAGGGAAAAGTCAAATATCAGCCCTGGCATTTATTAGCTGCCTGATCTTAGGCAAATACTCTTCAGCTTTGTGCTTCAATCTATAAATCCTCTGCGAGATGGAGGTAATAAAACCTCTCTCTGCACCTCACAGGGTTGTCTCAAGACATGAGTGACAGCGTGCCGCCATCTACAAAGCTCGACACAAAAATAGGCCCCGTTCTCATCCTGGTCCTCCTCCTCCTCTGCTGACAAGGGCTACGTGCCTGGAGCGGAGTTCACGGCCCAAGGATGCTCTCGGTCCTACTGATACGAGGACTAGAAGCTGGGAATGAACACGAAGAAGACCAGTGAGCATTTCACAGGCCACAGAGACGATCACTATTCACAGGGCTGAGAGATCACTATTTGCAAATCTACACTAATTGGCCATTATGGAGGGACGCGTACCATTCCCCCATGAATTTCCCATGGTTCATCTTTAATCACACACTGGTCCTTCATAAATGTCCATTATCCAGCACAGATAGAAGGAGGGGCCCACAGGAGGAATCGGCTATATCGGGGGAAGTGGCTGTGTGTCTCGGCAGAGGCTGCCGGCTGACACACTTCCGGACCGCAGGCAAAGATCACAGCACCGGTCCCTTCCTCTCCTCCTCTACCTCCTCCTCCTCCTCCAACATCAGCGAACGGGAGGGGTTTTATCGTGTCCCCTTCCTGGTGTACGTGTCACAGAAAGACACTGACCTGTGCCAGGGCTGCTCTGGGGGCTTTTCCCGGGGTGGTGCTGATGGACCTGCCTTATTTATGCCACTGCAGGGTCACGGGCACAAGTGGCCTCGGGAATGTGGTGAGCCCAGATGGTGATAAAGAAACCCCTTCCCAGTGAGTTTGATACTCTCAGAGACTCAGCTCAAGTTGACTGCACACCATTCACTTAGCAAACATGTTCATGAGCCAGGTGCTGCACCAGGCATGAGGATGCAGGACAATGAGCAGACAGGCTATGGCCCTTTTGAGGTTTTCCATCTAGGGGAGACACAGACATGGACCAGCTGACCGCACAAAGGCGTGAAAGAGTACAGTCTGCTCCGAGAATACCTTAGAAACGTCTGTGATCCTGTAACAACATAGGACAGTGGAACCCCCATGAGAAGATAAAAGCAGGGAAGGTTTCCCCCAGCTCCAGCAGGCAGACCTCAGAAAGAATGGCAGGTTATGTTCCAGACAACCACAACAAAGCGGGCATGGACGTAAGGTCAGCTGTAATCATGGTGCTGATGGAAGGTCTTGCCTTCAATTTGCGAAACACGTAACACCTGTGAAGTGCAATAAAACGAGGTGCGCTGTACGTGGCAGCTTACACAAAAGAACTGGGAATTTATTAGCTCTGGGGGAGAGCAGGCAGGCTTGGGGGCAGAGGTTAACGGATAGAACAACGTGCGCAAAGGCGCCGGGTAGGAGGGAAGGAGCAGAGCAAATCTGAAGACCTAGTGAGTGAGCCGGGATGCCAGTGGTGCAAGAGGAAGCTGGAAGGAGGTAGGAGCCTGGCTATGCGGCAAAATGCTGCTCAAGGACCATGGAAGGTTTTATGCAGAGGAAAGATGTTGGCATTGTTCGGGCTTGCTTCTGGGAAAGTGGACTCGTGCTACGGACAGAGACTAGGTTTTGGGGAGGAGAAGTGAGCAGAGCAGAATGGAAGAGACTCATCTGGGAAAAAACCTGCTGTTGTGCCGAGGGAAGATCATGAACGTTGAGACCAGGATGTTGGCAGGGCAGATGGAGACAAGCGAGGCTGTGGGATGGTTAGATGCAGGGTGAGGAAAAGGGTCCTAGCAAAGACCAACCATTTACGTTCTGGATTAGCAACTAATAATAGATGGCCATGCTAGGAGCCAGGAGAGGCTCAGGTTGGGGAGAGTGGGCAGGTCATGGTTTTGAGTTTGCTGAACAGCCACTACGTGTATATTATTGCTACTATTATCAATTATGGAAAATCTGTTTTACAAAATGCCTTCCTGCTCATTGTCTTTCTTGGATTCTTACCTGATTCTGATCTCGTGGGATATAGGACTGTGGCAGGTGGGCATATAATTGGTAGGAAAATAAAACACAGGTCCTGGGAATCTTGCACGGCAAAAGCAATAGCAGAAGTCAGGCTCCAGGACAGGACACTGGCAATGGCATCCTTTAGAACTCATCCAGATTGTATTTTTTAATTCTTTTTTTTTTAATAGCCGTAGAGCCTTCAATGTGAGTATGTAAAATAATGAACAGGTCTACCTTCATTAAAGGGGGCAGGAGAGAGTCAGAACCCCTGTCTCCTCCCCTTCCACTCCCCTTTCCGCCAACACCTCCTAGAAGTTCTGGGGCCCCCAAGAGCAGGTAGATTACAGCCCTTGGCACCCTACTCCTTCGGCCTCCAAACTCTCCAAGGATTTCACAACAGGCTCTACAGTCAGGATCACTGTAATCCTATGTTGCCATGGCCATAAAGGAGAGTGGGCCTCTTTTCAGCACCTGCTGCAGTCTGGGCGCTGCTGGGCCTTCACGTGAGTCATCTTATTTGGTCCCTTCCTTGACAGCTGGACTGTCCAACCCATTCAACAGCTGATGCAGCCAGGGCACAGGACCCAAATCAGATTTCTTCTGTGACAAGCCAGGATATGAACTTGGGCTTTCTGCTCCCCCCATCTGCCCCCACCCTGCCACTTTGTGTTTTCTTTAAAAAGTAGAGAGTACAGGCTCATAAAGGCCCAGGGTTGCCAAAAGAAAGGAAAACGAGGGAGGAGGAGGCAGAAGCTTCCTTCTGTGCCAAACGCCGCTCCTCCCCTCCGGTTGCTTCTCCCCACGGTGTTGGCACTCAGACCCGGGGAGACAGAGCGGCTTGCTTTCACCTTAATTAGCTCAGCAATTTGCTAAATTTTGTTTTTCCCTTTTTGAGAGTGTTAATCAATTTTAGCTCAGAATAGATCGGAATGGCACAGAAATTACCACGACAATCCCCAAATGCTAAATTCTGAACGTCTCCATCAACCTCAGAGCCTGAAATATGGGAAAATCAGAAACTCTGGCCGGCATCTCTGTGATCTATTTAAAATGTTATGGCTCTGAGATGAAAAGATAATGGCTTTATGAGGTTTGGAACAAGCAATTTGCTAGCATCAGCCTCATGCCCAGGTGTTGGTCCTTCCCCAGGTGATTGGAGACAGAGCATCGCGTATTTCTGCAAAGTTATAGGTTCCTCTAATAACAGCAATTTGTTAAATCCACAAGCATTACAGGGTCCCGGCTGTGCACCAGAACTGCGGGAAAGGATAAGATATGCCCCAGTCCCTTTTCCCATTACGAAGGTTAGAAGCTAGAGCAGTAGACAGACAAGTGAATAGAAAATGTGTCCCTCTTTCCTGGAGAAATCGGGAAAGGCTCTCAGACCCGGGGGCAGTGCACCCGAGTTCTGCGGGGTGAGCAGGGGTTGCGACGAGACATGTGGAGGGGCATGTCAGGTGGAAGGGACGGCATGAGCAGACGCTCTAACACAGGAGGGAGGGCAGGGAGGCAGACGTGGTTCCTCAGAGCTGAGTAACAGAGGGAATTTGCAAGAATGGCACGATCCAGAGCCAGATATGCGGGACTTCTGCACCGGACTGTGACTCTCGATCTTGGGGCAAGCAGAGGGGCATAACAGAAGGACTTGTTGCAAGGGCGTCACATGACCAAATGGGTCTCATCGGTTGAAACCCTGCAGCTCAACACAATCCTTAATAATGTACTCAGCAGTCTTTTAAAACACATTTTCACATACACCCTCTCACTGAAGCCTCTTGTGACCGGCTGAGGTTGGTGTTGTATCACCTTTGTACTAGTCAGATAACACACCTGGCCGAGGCACAGGTTTTTGACTTGGTGTCTTACGGTCAATAAATGACAATCCACGAATTCAAGCCCAGGTCCACTGGACTCTGAGTTCAGCACTGACCTGGCGGGGTAACAGAATTCTCCGGATAATATTGTCGGCCTCTTTCAGGTACATATCAGGCCAGTGCCTGCAGACTCTACTGAGAGCCTTGGCAGCTAGAATTACACAGACCAATGTACCCTCTGTGTCAAAGAAGTGGTTGCTTTAAGGCTTTGGAGAATAAAATCAGGTTCCGGTGGCAAACAGCCTCAATGGTACCCTGGACATTTCCAGCTGGGAGCTGAGATTTTCGCCCTTGCTGAGGTCCACTAAAACCATAATCAAGAGAAGCCTCCAGCTGGCAGAGACCAAGGAGGCGCCGCCCCCTCCTGCCCGTACCTTGAGCTCATCTGCATTGTAGAAGTCCACGCGCACAGCGGGCACCATCCACGTCTGGAATAGCGTCGCCAGGATCTGCTCGGCGATGGAGTCAGCGATGAGGTGGAAGTGCAGAGGGTTCCGCCTGTGGGAAGGGAGAGGAAGCTGGGTCAGGAGGGCGTGCAACGGCCTTGGGCTTCCCAGGCTCCAGACTGGAGAGAAATTAGGTTCCGTTGTTTATAAGCCACTCAGTCTGTGGTATTTTGTTACAGCTGCCCCAACGGTCTACAACAACTACCACCAACATTAACTTATGAAACTGTTATTTTTCTCTATGCTTTGGCATCATTTTTCAAGTAAAGCATTTCAATTAGTTCCTCCATCCATAGACAAAAAAAAAATGAGTGGAATGATTAAACATCCAACAAAGAGCTATCAGGCAGCAAACACATATGCAGTGTGACAGATGAGCGTGCCTGGGGCCCTCAGGCAACAATCCATCTGGCAGAGACGCAGGAAGAGAGAACACAAGGAACTGCATCAACCTTAGGACACGCAGGTGGCCTGATGCTGGGCTGCCACATGCAACAAGTGGCACACATCCCACGGGGCCATGTGGACAGACTGACATAGATGGTAAGTGAAGGACACCCCTTGAGCTGGATGGTGAATGACCTGCACAAACGTACGGGATGGTCTGCAAGGGGAGTGCAGAAGCGACAGGGCCATGAGGATGCAAGAAACCCCTTCTCCCTGGTAGAGACCATAGGAAGTTTCCACAGACCATGGCAGTTAACCAGGACCTTTGCATGGGAAGAGATGGAGGAAGGCATTCTGCAGGACGTATACAGAATAAGGAAAGGATCAGAGGTAGGAAAGTTCACGGCTTGTCTGTGCAAGAAAGATAATCTTATTTGGGAGGCTCATACAATGACATTTAATGGGCACCTACTACATGCCAGGAATAGGCAGGATAAAGAGAAAGACAGACCTACCGGCAATCTGGGACAGAGTGTGTGATCTCCTGAAAACCGTGACTTGCATTCTCTAAGAGAAAGAGAGCCAGACAGCTGTGGGGGGACTGAACTGGCAGCCCATCACAGTTGTAATTTGGGAGGTTAACCTGCTCACAAAGAAGATGCACCAGTGTGGGATAAGAGAAACAGGCTTTTAAAGAGGCCACCCCTCCCATGACCTTCCTGTGGTCCACTTAAAGCATCTTCCCAGGAGGGCGAGTAAATCAGCAAAGACACTTAACCCATCTTTAGGGCAACACTAGATGTTTGCATTGTCAGAGGGTCTGGTGCCTCATGAGCTTCCCCCATTAGAAGACTATGCAGATACTTAATTAGGGGACACGCGGGGGCTCCCAGGCCAGGTGACCAGCGAGGCCCTGGCAGGATGTGGACACTGACTCAGTGACCAAGCGCAGGCTGAGCAGCAGGGGCTCAGGCCTCTTTCTCGGGAGGTGGGGTGCTGGGAGAGGCTCTGCCAATGCTGCACCATCGGTACCATCATGAGAATGTGGGTCCCATCCACTGCACCTCTCAGTGGCCTTGCAGAAAGCACCTAAAAACACTGCCCAGACCACTTCTCTAGGAGTCTCCATGGAAACCTGAATGCTTCCCCTGAGCTTTAACTTGTTAATCCGCTGCCAACCAGTGGCCCCACCTTCATATCCCACAGACCCCTCAGAACTAAGACAACCCCAATTATAACCCTCCTAACATGCCAGACCACTGTATGTGGAGTGCTTGTTCAGTACAGGTCTCTCCTCAAGAATCTAAGCTCCAGGGGGACAGAGACTTGGGTCTGTCCTTCAGTGGTGTATCCTAGCCCCCAGGAAAATGTCCAGCACATTAAGTAGGGCTCATTTTGTCCTCTCCTGTCCCCTTACACAAGCACAGAATTACTACTGTTTGAGTTACTTAGCAATTCTACTCCTAGTTGTATAAAAAGAAAATATGAAAACATATGTCAAAAGCTTGTATACGGATCTTCACGGTAGCATTATGCAGGAGTCAAGAAGTAGAAATGCCCTGGCCAGGTGGCTCAGTTGGTTGGAGCACCATCCAGTACATCAAAAGGTTGTAGATTTGATCCCTGGTAGGAGCGTGTATGGGAGGCAACCAATTGATGTTTCCCTCTCTCTCTCCTCCCTCCTTCCTCTCTCTCTAAAACCAGTAAACATATCCAGGTGAGGATAAAAAAAGAAGTGGAGACAACCCAAATGGCTACCAATAGGCGAATGGTTACACAAAATGTGGTATAACCATACAATGAGACATTACTGAGCAAGGAAAGGACTGATAGACAGGACAACATGGACAAACCCTGAAAATACTATGCTAAGTGAAAAAAAGCCAGACACAAAAGGCTACATGTTACATGATCCCACGCCTATGAAATGTCCGCAGTAAACAGATCCAAGGACAAAGCAGATTAGTGGTATCAGGGGATACAGGCGGGAGTAACGGGGGTTGACTGCCCATGGGTGGGGTTTCTTTATGAGAAAATGGTCTGATGCTGGAGAGCAGTGACGGCTGCACAACTGTGAACACGCTGAAGACAACCAGCTGCACACTCCTACCCAGTGCGCTTCACGGTATGTGAGTTACATCCCAACACTCAGCTGCCTGTGAGGGGGAGGGAGCGTCTGACCTGGGAGTTCAGTGGGAGAGGGAATTGGGCCTGGTCCGCCCGGCTGTTTCTGGGGCCCTTCCTCTGGGAGCTGTGTTGTTGTGCAACAGGTGGTTTGCCCCAGTGAGAAAGGCCTGTAACTGTCCAGCTGGCAGGTAAACCCAGTTCACAGGGACAAAAAGAGAGCCCGATCATGGCCACACTTGAAAGAACACCCTAGATTTCAGGACTAACAGCAACAGCGGTGAGGGGTCCCTCTCCACATGTGACTCTGGAGTCTTACCACACATTTGGTTTCTAATTCAAAAACGCAAGAGCTAGTTTTAATGACAGGGCCCTGTAAATTCCACAGCAAGCCACAGGGACCATGACTCCATCCTGTTCTTTTGTTCAGAGGGACATGAGCAAGAGTTTGATAGACATTAAGGACATATTTGCACCGAAATGAGTTTCATCTACTAATGAGAATAAGATATCATTCACAAGAACCAGAAAGAAATTTTATTTTCTCAATTTATGATTTAGCGTTACCTAACTTTATATCTGTACAACCTCTAAAAGACTTTTTTATACTGGTCACCGGTTATATATGCATTTTGGGAGCACCAGCTTTAGGACCAGAAGAAAAGGCTTTTCTGCCCATGCAGGCCAGTTTGGGTCCCACAGAGCTTGCCTGGGTTCAAACACACAGACATCATCGTGGACACGTGACAAGGTCATGCTTTTGCAACCAAGACAGCAGCAAGTGCATGCCCCATCCTCAGCAGAGCCTGCAGACTTGGCTTGTAACGAGCAAGGCTTCCCTGCCTCTGGTTGCCTTAACTGCTCCCCTGTTCCAGGTTGGGATGCAATAAATATGGTAACGCTAAGAGGCAGAGATGGTAACATCTCGGCTTGCTCCTCGCTTCGCCTGTCTTACTTTGTCAGGAGTGTGCCACAGCCCCTCCTGGGCCATCCAGGGTCTGTTTTTATTAAAAAATACAGAGGAATCTGAGCTAAAATAATCCTTGAATATTAAGTTTAGAATGACATTGCAATTTGAGAAAAGAGAGAGCCTGTGACAGGGATTTGAATGCCCAGGGAATCTGTTACAATCGTTTTTGCAAGGAAACTCACTGCAGAAAAACACAGCAGCCAGGATGAGGGGTTTTCAGTGTGAGTTCTTGGTTTGAGGGAGGACAAGTGGCCTTGACAATGTGGGGTGATTCAAGGACAAGACAGTATCATGTCAGAACAGCTCTTCACGGGAGAAGAACAGCGGAACTTTCTAGGAAAATGACCTCCTGGTGTAAAATCGGCATGGATTCTAGCGTTTGCGGAGCTGAGGTTGGAATCCTGGGAGCATCACTTACTCACCAGGGACCTTGAACAAGCTATTTAACCTCTACAAGCCTCAGTTTCCTCATCTATTTGTGGGAATAATGGCATCTATTGACCAGGTCAGGATGAAAGGCAAATACAATGGTCAAGTACGAATACGTGATGCTTAGCATCTGACCTACACAAATGAGTTCTCCTCAGCTTCCTATAAACACATGCATGACCAGAGAGCACAGCTCTCTCACCTGTCCATATTCTAAAAATATTAAAATATGGACAGGTGAGAGATACTTAAAGATATTACCTGTCCATATTTTCTCTCTTTTTATCCTCACTTGAGGATTTTTTTCCTCATTGATTTTAGAGAGAGAGGAAGGGAGAGAGAGAAACACTGACTGGTTGCCTCCCACACATGCCTGGACCACAGATCAGGGCCTGGACCACAGGCACAGGGTACCGGGGTCACATATACCCACATGCAGGCCGGGGATCAATCCCACAACCTAAGCATGTGCCCTGACTGGGAATCAAACCCTCAATCCTTTGGTTATAGACCAGTACTGATCAACCGAGCCACCTGGCCAGGGCTATTCTCTCTTTTATTTTTTACTTCCTTGAGATGCAACTGACAAATAAAGATGGTATATACTTCAAGGTGAACATTAAATATCATAAACATTTAAGGTGATGTTTTTATATGTATACATTATGAACTAATCACCATAATCAATCTAATTAGCATGTTCATCCTCTCCTGTAGTTACCACTTTCTTTTTTATTTCATGCTATTTTCTTAAGTCTTACTAGAACATTTTGAAGCCTTCATTTAGTTTATACTCAGTACCCCAAAAATACATTCCTGGGAGGATGAAGATGATTTTAGAGACAAATAACGATAGCAATCTTTCCCTCCAAATAATAATTTTTAAAAAAGATACTCAAAAGGGTAACACTTTTTTTTTCTGATTGTGAGCTTAGACTTTGAAGCTAGGTCGACTGGGTTCAAAACCTGCCCTGCCCATCCCCTCTGCATGACCTTCATCCTTAACATTTTTTTTTTTAAAAGACTTATTTCTTTTTAGAGAGAGGGTATGGAGGGACAAGGGGAGGGAGAAAAAGAGCAGAAGAGAAATACTGATGTGTGAGAGAAACATCAATTGGTTGCTTCTAGCATGCCCCTAACCTGGGGCATGGCCCATAACCCGGGTATATGCCCTGCCTGGGAATCGAACCTGTGATGTTTCAGTTTGAGGGATGACACTCCGCCCACTGAACCACACCTGTCAGGGCTTGACTTAACATCTTGATCCTCAGTTTTATCCCTGGTGGAATGAGGACAGTAACTATATTCACCTTAAAGAGGCATATGAGTATACAATGCATTAATACCTGAAAAGCAGTAGGAACAGTGCCTGATACATTTGTATGTGTTACATAAATAAAACGCAGAGATTTTTTTACATAGATCATCTCGTTTGATATTCAAAACAGGCTCTTTGATGGCTTGGGGAACAAGCCAAAGCTGCAAGAAATACAGTGACTCGCCTAGGGCCCCCTGGCTCAGTGACAGCCAGACCAAAACACAATCTAGCTCTGTTTCTCCGTTTTGTTCAAATCCTAGATTCCTCCCTTCACAATCTGAAAACTGCTTCTACAATAAGTTTAAGCCTGAATAAGCAATAAGATGATCAGAGGCCAATACTGGTCACAAATAGGCTGTTTCATCCTCCGTGATCTTCAGGGGAGTAAGCGCAGTTAAAACAAACTGAAAAAACAAAGCAGCTGCGTGATCTGTGGAGTGAGGGATGCGCCCAGCCTCTCCCAGACAGCAGGACTGTCGAGTGTGAGAGCGACTAGATCAGCCTAGCAAGCAAATATTACATTTTTACAAGCTGGCCAACCTTCCTGACCAGGAGGTAAACACTTATGTTACTAAATAAATATCTCCTTTCTCTGCTCACTAAAAGCTCAGTTTCCTGGAAGAGCAGCTATAGTTCCCAGTTTAGCTGCAGCTGGGATTGGGGTTACAGGCATCCCCCCAAATTCTCCTTTAAACGCCTTTCCACCCAGGTGACGAAAACATATATTGTGCTATTTTCTATTCAATAAACTTTTGCTCACATATATTTTATATTCGTATTTTTTTCTCATCCATTTTTCCGTCACCATAGAGGCTGCAAAATGAGATGCCCAAAAATAAATGTGAAGCGACAACAAAAGATTGCCACCAACCACAACATGCAAAAATTCCATTTTTTATTGATTTTCTGCTAGTCTTTCACTGCCCTTCCCCCCGTATTTCCACCGTGTGTGTGTGTGTGTGTGTGTATGGATACACGCAACACACATGTTCATAGAGTGGAATGATATTATACATGTTTTTGAATTATGCTGTCACTTCCTTTGTATCATAAAATGTTTTTACGTTATGACATACTTTTGAAACCAAGAGCATGGTTTACTCTAAGAGGATGTTCCAACTATTTAATCTTACTGTTTCTAAGTGTTGTTCTAATTTTTATAACTATAAGTAGCATTTCATAAAAGCCTTTTTGTAGGCAGGATTGTCCTTTTCAGAGAGAGCCTGTAATGTAGTCATATAGTAATGTAGTCATGATGTTGGACATAATACTCTGACATTTCTTTCCCCCCAAAATTATCAGAGCAGTTTTCAGTGTGGGCACCGGGTATACGAGTGCTCAGATCACTCTTTTGCTACCTTTCAAAACACAGCTCGCCTGCTGTCGCTCAGCGAACTGCAGAAGTAAAATTGATTCCATCTAACAAAGCAAGCCTTCAATAAAGCAAGTGCTGAACATCTTGTCTGGAAACTAAATCTAATTACACTAATTCGGAGCGAAAGCCAAAAGAGGCATCCTGGCCCACTATTATTCTATTATTTTTAACATTAGAAAGGTACTGCGTTTGTCAAAGTATTTTATCATCGTGTGTTTGCTAATCCCCATCATGAGCATTGGAAGCAATGAAGCTATTTATAGCTGGGCTTTCTGGGCTGAAAATCTTTCCAAAGTCCTATTGTCTTGATAGCTCAGCTCACTGGCACTAGCATATCAATTTATAGAATGATTTTCGTTTGTAGAATTTCATGGAGGGGAGGGAGAGAAGAGGTTATTTGGTTCAAAAGATCAAGATGTCACTGGCGTGGGGCACAGAATTTTCACAGCACGTCATAAGAATCTGCTTTCTTCCCCAGTCCCCAGGCCTCCACGAAACGGTGCGGCACGCCGTCAGCCGCGGACGATGCAACTCCTGCTCTTTCTAAATTTAACATCCTTGTGCTGCACTGTCGGTGTCAGAGTGGAAGTTTGCATTCGATGGAATTCTTACCACTTCGAAAACTGTTGGAATTATTTGACTTGCAGCAAAAGCAACAGCAACAATATTGACAACCAACACAGAGCAGAAGTTTCTGTGACCTGATAATTGGCCATAATTGAGAAATACATAATGGATGACCTGTAATCATGCAAACACGCTTCTCTGAACAGTGGGCTTTGTCTTCAGTTGAGGAGGGGCCCAAGTTTTTTAGTGGGGACAAGAACTGAATATGTAAGAAGCTGAAAACCACTCATCTAATTCAATGCTTAGCCTCCAAAATGCCTGGTTTCAAGTGCCAGATGAAGGCTGCAGAACCGCAGGGAGTCTCGAAGGCAGCAGGAGCGATGGGCGTGTGGAAAGGGTGCCTCCCCTGCAGTCAGGAGACAGAGGCTGGAACCCCACTTGCCAATCCCATCTCCTCCTTACTGAGCAAGGAGGAGGAAGAGAGAGCCCCACCCCAAGAGTGTTCTGTTTACTGGTTGCTTGCTTCTCCCAACCCCCTTCCACGGGGCAGTGAACCTGGTGTTTGGCTGACCTGCTGGCTGACTGCAGGCACATACAGAGGCCCAGGTTTATAGTTACTTCATCCATCCTGCATGGTCTACGTGACAGGTAAAGAGATTCAGTTCTCTCCCCTTGACAAGGAGAAGTCAATGAAAGCTTTTAAGAAATCAGTTTGGCCTGTCTGAAACATCAGCCAGGCATTAGAGGGAATGGATCTGGGGAGAAGGGAAGGACGAGTGGCCATGAGAGACTCTGTACCTGAACTCAGCTGTGCCTCCTCTCCCTGAGGAGGGAGAGGATACAGTGGGATGGAGAAAATGTGTTCAAGAAAGATCCTGGAGGCACTGATAATGGACAGGCTGGTCGGGGGACTGAACCAAAGATGAGCCCCATTTCCTGCAGGGGTGGCAGGTCTTGGGCGTCCACCATCCCTCCTATCTCTGCAGGCAGTTAAATTTGAGTGTAAAACTTTCCATTGATCCTTTTGGTTGCAATCGGAGCTTTTCATGACTATTCCTACTGCCGAGACCCTTCCTGAACCTGACTCAGTCATGTGAGCCATCCCCTTACGGTTGGCTACCACTCTGGGGAAGCTTCATCCAAAATCTTGGTAAGATATTTTGACCAGAGCCAAGGATGCTGGCTGGAACTGGAGACTCAGTTCTGGATATACCCTAAGTAGGACGAGATATCAACCAAAACAGTGAGGGCACAGAAGAAAGGCCCTGTGAGTAAGTACAGGCAAACACCGGGGACAAGCAATGACTCAGAAAGGCAGTGTCATTCCCAGGAGGGAGACAAATCTACCCTTCGTGCGACTGGTTCCAGGGGGGCCCACAAGGGCCATGGATATCATCTACAGGTGGGCAATCTTCACTTTAATAAAAGGGAGGACCTTCCTCATGGTCAGAAGTGCCCAGAGGTGGGGGAAAGAGTAAACAACTTATTTTAGGTGTTTACCAGAAAAGAATAAACAACTTATTTTAGCTTGCTAGGGCTGCCCTAGCAAAATATCACAGAATAGATACAAAATACCACAGACGGAATGGCTTAAATAATCGAACTTTAGTTCTCGCACTTCTGGAGGCTGAAGTTCAAGATCAAGGTGTCGGCAGGGCTGGCTTCTTCTGAGGCCTCTTCTCTTAGTTTGTAGATGCCATCCTCTCCACATGTTCTCACGTGATCTTCACACCATGACTGACTGGGTCCTAATCTCTTCTTATAAGGACACCAGTCACGCTGAATGAGGACCCACCCTACTGGACTTCATCTTCATTGAATTACCTCTTTCAAGATCCTATCTCCAAAATTCAGTCACATTCTGTGGTACTGGGGGTTAAAACTCCAACAAGTAAAGTTTGGGTGGGGGCCGGGGGAGAAGAAAACACATACAACTCAGCCACAACCTGTCAACAGGGATGTGTAAACAGATCTCTAGTGACTGTTGGGCAAGGGGAGCTGATGAAGAAATGGAAGCATCAGATTTGGGGTGTCCTGGAAGGTCCCTTCAGGTCTCAGAGCTGCACTTTTAAATATTGTGAGACAGCACCTAACTGCTGCGATTAAACGTAAGTAACACAATAATCTCCCCGAGATCTCAGACAAAATGACATCTTCATGGCAGCTTAACTGACTGTTGAGAACTGATGCTTGGATTTAACCCTTCCCCACGGAAACACACACACACATACACACGCCAGCAGACACACTCCAGCAGAATGCAACCATCGCGCTCACCTGTGAAACAGGACGGACTTGACCAAGGTGACAACATCCCGACTGGCATTATATCCGGCACAGACGATCGCAACGTGGATTGTCTGAAAAGCAAAGAAGAACGAGGAGAGCAGTTAGACCAATGGCAGAGGGCCCTCCCGGTGCTTCCAACCGCACGACAAAGAAAAACTGCCCTTATTTCTCATTGGGATCATTAGAAAACAGAGAACAGAGGCTGCATCTCTGGAAAATAACTCGAGACAGTTTTATTAAGGCCTTTTTAATCGGTTTATGGAGCTATCATCATTTGGAAGCCATTAAAGCTCTTTTCAATTACATTTTGGGGACGAGAGAAATGGCGATTGGCTCAAATGAACAGTGAGTTCCCTGCCCCCAAGCTGGGACACAATGACAGCTGGTAACAAGAGAGAAGAAGAAATATGCCCTGAAAGGATGAAGTGGCCACCAGGGAGCTCAGACTGCGAAGGGACGGCTCTGAGAGGTTGTGAAACGTTCTCACGAGATGTCTCAGGCAAAGGTCAACTTGCCAGGACGTCTGGGTCACAGCTGGGATATCATTCAAAGAAGCGAAGACGGAAGAACTGAAGGGAAGCTGATGGGCCACCTCATCCAAGTGGTCACGAGCATGGGCCCCAGACGTGAACGAATGAATCCTGGCTCTGTCCTTTAACCCAAGGTGACCCTGCGAAAGTGGTAGTGTCAGGTGCCTCTCCGTCACATAAGGGGCATGACACACATCCTGCAGAATGTCATGGGGTATGTGAGGGGATGACGCCGAGGACGGTATACGGTGCTCGGCACCCTGCATTCCAATCATAGCACCGATGTCCCGGAGACCCGACCTTACCCAGTGGAGTGAGCGCCTTGGCACCTCGGTGTGCTGGCAAGGACTCCAGGCGACAAAGACACTCACCTCTCCACGCCCTCCAGGCCCTCTGCTACCAGCAACTCTTCCTATTTCTTGTACCCCCTGGCACCATACTGGTATTAGTTTCTATAACAGAATGAATGGGCCACAACCCGACAAACATCGGAAAGTGGTGCTCTAGGGCGCCCCCTACAGGAACCATCCAGCCTCTCTCAAAACGGCTCCAGGGATGGAGGGGTCGAGCCTCTCTCATGCTGTCTCATTCACAAAGCACGGCCTTCCTAGCATCGACACCTGCCTCCTCACCCCACTATGGCCTTGTTCAGTCCTGGGAGGACCACAGAATGAGTATGTCCCCTTTGGCACCCAATACTTCAATTAAAGGGAGGGTTCTTGACGGGCGCCTCTTCATTTCCACAACCACCCACAGCCCTTCCTCCCATGGCGTGGCTTCCAGACTCCCTGTTCCCCTAAAGGGCCTCTTCAGAATGCAGTTCTCATCCCCTGGTCGTGCCCACACAGGCTTTGAGGACACGGACACCCCTCACCTGAGACACCACCAAGGGGAGTCTAACCATCCTGGGGACGAGCCGTCCAACAGTTCCGAACACAACTCCACGACCTCTTCAATTCCAATGGCCTTCCCACCTCCTGGGCCACCAACTCTCAGTGCCAGAAGCTGACCCTTAGCTATGCCCAGACCCTTACTGTCTCAGAAACCCTGAAATCATGGGTTCCCTACTCCCGTGGGGTTCTCAGAGTCTCCCACCCATGACACCTGCTCCTTGTGCTCATGGAGAGTCCCTTTCTGTGCTCTCACTGCTCACCTGAGTGGCCACCGTCTCAAGGTACTCTTGGCTCCCTTACATCGTCACCCCCACACCCAACATGCAGTCCCCCACCCCGAAACCAGGGCTGCAGGGTCCCTCCTCCACTCTTGTACCTGGGAGTCAAGCAGGGAGCTGAGGGAGGTGAGGGAAGAACAGTAACACTGATGAGAGCTAATATGTAGTGAGCACATAAATCACTATGTTCTAAGTCCTGTGCTTAATTCTTTAGACAGATGAACAGATTTAAGTCTCCTGGTTGGATTGGACAGGTAGAGCGTTATTATTTCAGTATCGCAGATCAGCGAACACAGGCTTAGTAAGGTGAGATTCAGACTCAGAAATGGAGAATCTGAACCCCAAGGGCATACCAGAAATACCCAAGAGATTGTTGAAATAGCCCCTCTGCCCTGGCCCCACCTGAGACCAATAAACTCACAACCTCTGATCAGTTTACGGACCCTAAATTACTCTGCTGAAGGTGCTGGCTCTCAACAGAGGTTAATGGGGTCCCCTGTCCCCCTGGAACATGTGGACAATGTCTGGAGACATTTGTGGTTGTCGCTCTCGGGGATGTGACAACCCCAGCGAGAGGCCAGGAATGAGGCCCAACATTTTGCCACGCACAGGACAGTGCTCACAGCAAAGAATGATGCTACCCGAAAGGTCAGGTGCTGTTGGAAACCCTCTTCTTAGGAAGGAGGAAGGGGGTTAGGAGAACCTCAGCTCCCACAGGGAACCACCGCTGCCTCTCCTCGGTCTAACTTATGCCTTCATTTCTCGACCTGTAAGATGAAGGCACCAACCCTCATCTCTGCAAAATGTCTCTGCAAGGCTGAAATGCAGATGCAACCGTCACCATTTAAATCACAAAGGAAATGGTTGGAAAAGCGCCTGCCCACAGGAGACACACCCAGGAAGGAGGAAAGAATGGGTAAAAGCACGCTGAATCGGGCTCTGTGGAATTAGAAATATTTAAACATGAGGCCTTTGAGATACCAAACTTTGCCTTGGTTTCAGGGTTCAGGGACTTTTAAAAATAGGCCCATTAAATGTAATTATAGCCATGCATCCTCAATATTTTACGTAATTTTCCAGTCTCTTTCTTTTCATCTGCTACACCTACCATCCCGATAAATCCGTCGCCCAAAGCCCTAGCAGCTGTTCCCTGTTACCCAGGAGAGCAGGAAGTCCAAGTGCCATGAACGTGCTTTTGGAAGTTTGGGTGGTCCCAAATCTCGGAGGTGCACAGCTGAATGACAAGAGTGGGCAGGGGGTGGGGGAAGGAGTGGGGAGAGTAAGGGAAGGGGACAAATGGCCCTTGAAGAACAGGGTCACAAACATGGTCTCACGATGACACCTTTTGATCTTCAAGCTATGAAGTCCAGGTTTTCCTTTCTCAATGTGGTGGCTTAAAGATGGCCCCAGGTACTCGGACATTCCTTCCTTCAGAGGGAAGTGTCTAAATATCGGATTCTGTGACCACTGGCCCGCTTATCAAGCCTTTCCCCCTGTATTTGTAGATGTCACACTTGCCTTTATTGGTGACAAAGGCTGGGTAGGTGGGAAGGGGGGCGGTGATGTTCTTATTTGCTCCTCCAGACTCCCTCTCTGTACCTTCCCCAGCTCACTGTGTGCCCAAGAGCCTGGCCTTTATAGACTGAAATACTGGAATTCCTGTAACATCTGGATTCTGGGTAACTTTGGTCAAAGGAGGGCAGGAGGAAGGGGCGGCCAGGCTCCCCTGCTCTTGCCAGGGGCCCTCCCCTCCTACATTTCCAGTTCTTGCTGGCTTCACAAGGCCCCCGCCTCCCACCCGAGTCGCCCTGGATTTGCAGCGACTCCTCAGGGAGGTTGGCAACCCTCACTGGCTTCCCCCACCACTGCCCACGCCTTCCCCCCTGCACTAAACCCCCCACACCTTGCAAGCGGGCCATGCTTCCTGACCAACTCTGGTGACCTTTCCTCAGCCTCCCATTTGTCCTGGTGGCTGGAAGGGAAGCCCAGAAGGCTTAGAAGCCTGCAGAGTTCTAGTGCTTATCCCTAAAGAGAAACAAAGCAGGAGGGCACAGATGTGCCTGGCTTAAAAATGTGTAATTGGAGTTATACACTTTAAGGAGATCAACAAAGATCTCAGACACATGGACTACAAGGCTCTTTCTAAGGAGGCCCATAAAGGCTCCTGGCCCATCCCCTGAGCCCTGAGTCAGGTGCTCTGCACACCTGGCACATCTGGAAGCTGCCCCTGAACACGTAGGTCGGAGAGTGCTATTGCTGTGAACCAGGGACGTTCCCGGTGCCACTGGGGTCAGGGAGCGACCTCTGCTTTTAGGGCCTGCAGGAGGAATTCAGGTGTGACAAGCATTTTTTGGAGTTTCCAACATGAGAGAAAAATATCCCCCAGCACTGTTTTCTCATGTATGCATACAATCGTTGTCCCGAAAGAAATTCAGACCAAACTAAGAGAGATGGTGGGCAAGTGGCAGCCCAGCCTGCTGCCTTAGCCACGCCATCAGCAGTGACGCAAAAGGCCTGGTATACAGCCTTCTGGGCGTTCTGCCTGGGGTTACGATGTAGGGAAGGCATCTCCTGTCAGGGGCCTGCGGGTGTGGGAGAGAGAGGGGACACCCACTTAAAAACTGCAGAGAGTGAGGCCCAGTCTGGATTCTGGACCACAGCTCCAGATTCTGGTGCTGAAGGCAGGGCCTCCCATAGGACGGCCGCCGCCCGGTGGCAGCTGGGAGAGGCACAGAGCTGGGGACAGAAGCAGGAATGAGTCGGCGAAGAAAACCAGTAAGAGTCAAGCGACCTGGATTTGAGCTGCAACTTCAAAGCGGAGTTGCCATATGACCTTGGAGCAGCCACACTGGCCCATCTGTGAAATAGAGATTAAAAATGGGCACCCCATTGGTGGCCGTGAGGATCGGACGGTGGAGAGCCAGAAGGTGCACCTGGTGAGCCGCTGCCTGTTCGTGTTTACTGGTTTACTGGGTGCGCACACAGCGAGAGGAGACAGTGGCATCCCCTCCCTGCTGTAACTCGCCGGTTTTTCAGAACACGCTACTACCCACCCTCAGGGGGCTGCTGAGGAACCAAAGTCCGTGGTTCTCAAACTCAAACATGCATCCGAGTCCCTGCAAGGCCATTAAAATGGAGTGCTGGGCCTCTCCCCAGAGCTTCTGAGGCAGGAAGTCGGGTGGGAGGCCGGAGGATTACCTGCATCCAGGCGATGGGGATGCTGCGTGTCCGGGGACCACACTTGGAGAACCACGGCTCTGCCTAAAGCCCTCTGAGGAGGGTCTCTGGTAAAACTCAAGAACTGTTGGCTGTGAATAGATTGAGAGGGTCTGAGGGGTGTTCACTGGGCCTATTTCCAATACCTTTTCTACAGACGGCACCACTTCCCCCTTCATAAAACAAGTGATAGTAGCATCCATCTGCATGCTCTCCTGCCTGGGAATTTCTGGCTCTTGGGGGTGAGGAAAAGGCAGAGGGATGGAGGCTTCCACTGTGCAAAGAATGAAGCCCTGGAAATCAGGAGAGCCGGTGGCCATCCCAGCCCTGCCTCTGGCCAGCTGGGTGAGCTGGGGCAAGTTGCCTAACCTCTCTGATCCTTAGTGAGTCCTTTGTAAAAGGAGGAATTTATTATTTCTATACAGAGTTTCCCTAACATCCAAGGTTTTCCAAAATTCAAGATGAAGGAGGAGAGACACAGAACAGTTAAGTAGCTTGTCCAAGGTCCCATGCCTCAGCCAGTTGGAGGCAATTGGGTTGAATTTTAGAGTCCTGTCTGTAAACCTACATGCCCTGACTCAATAGAGCACATATGTAACTATTAAAATTTTTTACAAGTGCCACTAATGTGTCATTTAAAATCATCTTACGAACCTTTACTAGAGGCGCCTACAAATCTTAGGCACCTCTACTCCCCTGGGAAACTACCAGTAGAATTCTATCTACTCCAGGTACTGAATCATGGACCCAAAACACAGAATTCATTCAGCCTTGCAGAAATCAGAAGGTACCTCCCAACTGCAATAGAAGCCAAAGCATCAGGGGCTCAGCCAGGGGCAGGTGAGCTGCAGGGGCTACAGGGCCCAGTGTGAGGAGAGGATGGGCTGAACTTCCAGGTGTGACCCCCAGTCAAGGCCCAGAAATAAATGAGCCAGAGGAGAAGACCCATCCTGTGTTCTCCATCCTGCGTATTCCTGGCCTGCTCTAGGACTGATTTGCTCGTGTTATGAAGAATATCACAGTCTGAGGAATCAGAAAAACAAATGTTTCACGGAAAGCACACGAACAGGTGAGACTGATCTGGGGTCAACAGCAGTTTACTGGGTGGAGTGGACCCATGTTTGGGGCAGGTGGGTTGTCCAGATGCCGCCTGGTACGGATCCCCCAGGGCTGCCATGTGTTACGCTCCTCCCTATGGGGCCTCCGGGTGACTGGCCTGACAGTGGACACACATCAACCAAACAGTCAATCACTCTACAAAGAGGATTGAGCACCTACTGCACGACTGACCACCTACTGCACACTCAGTTGTGGGTGCTGGTGGTGTAGCAGTGAGCAAGAGAGACCAAACCCTTGCCCTCGCCATGGGAATACAGAGTCTGCTTGGGGGATGTGTGTGTGGGTGGTGAGTAGGGCTAAGATTTTAAAGTGAGCTTGTCTGGGCAGCCATCCCTGAGAGGGGACCTGGGAACGCAAATCTGAAGTAAATGAGGATTTAAATGAGCCTTTCAGGTATCCAGGCAGAGTGCACCAGGCAGGGGCAGTAGGTGGTAGCCAGTGGGCTTTAGGACCATGGAGGAGCCTGGGCTGCCTGGACAGAGGCAGTGAGGGGGAGGGGAGGGGAGACCAGAGGGGGCCAAGGAGGCTGACCCTGAGTCCTCACTGGCATTTGGAAGAACCTGTCTTTTCTGCTTTGTGAGCAGAGAAGCCTCTGGAGAGCTCAGAGCTGGAAATGGCATGATCTTTTATTTTAAAAGGCTCACTCAAGATGCCAGTTGAGAACAGACTTTCTGTGTGTGTGCACGCACGGGGGGCAGGGGAGCAAGAAAGGCAACAGAGAAAACAGTCCAGAAGTTACTGCAATAAGCCAAGTGTGGTGGACGCTGCCCAGTGCCCCTTCGATGGAGTCCATGTTTCTCGCATGGTGGGCAGGCAGCCGTGAGCTGTCACAACTACAGGAACTGCCCCGAGGCGGCGAGCCACCTTTCCAAGGTCAGCCCCCTTCTGGGGTGACCACATCCAATAAAACCCACAGAATCCTCGGGTGCCAGCCCCCAGACACACCTTCGTAGGCAGTCTGCACGTAGGCAGCCGGCAGCTTCGTGGCGCCGTAAGCAAGAGGTGGGGTAGGACAGGGCGGCAGTGGAGGAGGTGAGAAAGGACCAGGTGACGTATCTTTCAAAATCCCTCATGATTGCTTTGCAGGCGGCTTCCCCAGTGGAGGAAGCAGAACATCACGGGTGTCAAGATTTACACCCTGCGGTGAGGATGAGGCGCCTGTGCACTGTAGCTGAGAGTATAAAACGGTGCAGCCACTACGGTATAGGGCAGGGTGTCAAACTCGTTTTCACCGGGGGCCACATCAGCCTCGCACTTGCCTTCAAAGGGCTGCATGTAATTTCAGCTTCTTAATGGTTACGGAGTAGTTACATTTCTACAGTCCTAAAATTATTTTCAGCCCTCTGAAGGCAACTGCAAGGCTGATGTGGCCCCAGTGAAAATGAGTGTGATACCCCTGGTGTGGGGTATAATGGTTCCTGGAAAAATTACAACAGAATTTCCCTCTGATCCAGCAAGCCCACATTTAGAGTTGGATTTTATATCGTCTCAAAAGAAACTGAAAGCAGGATCTCCAAGAGATATTTGCACACCCTGTTCAGAGCAGTACTATTCATGAAGTAGGGGGACCAACCCAGACGTCCACTGTCAGATGAACAGATAAACAAAACCTGCATATTATATAAATATATATGTGTCTTGTTCAGCTTTGGAAAGGAAGGAAATCCTGTCACATGCTACAGCTTGTAGGAACTTTGAGGACATTATGCTAAGTGAGATAAGCCAGCCACTTCAGGACAAAGGCGGAGTGGTCACTCCCACTTCTGTGAGCCAGCTGAAGCACACAAATGCAGAGGCAGAAAGCAGAGTGGCGGCTGCCAGGCAGCGGGGAAAGGGAGGTGCAAGAGGAGTTGCTTCTTGTTGACAGAGTTTCGGTTTCGAACGACAAGAAAGTTCTGACGGTCCCATTGCACCACAAGGTGAATACACGGTCACACTACTCACACTGTACACTTAAAAAGGACGAGGGCAAGTTTCATGTTATATGGTTTCACTGGGCCACAGTTCAGAATCAAAGAGATGTACAGTGTGGATCTGCGCTTTTTAGCGATGTGGCCTCCGTAAGCCTAAACCTTTCCATTTATAAAATTAGGACGATTAAAATGATTTCATGAGCTAACATACATAAAATGCAATGCCCAACACCGAATCCTTACACAGTAAGTGAAAGCGGGTGTAATTAGCATCCTTACCCTCAACAGCCTGCCCCTGCCTTTCACGGGGCTCACGCTCTCATCAAGCGCAGTGACTGGCTAAGCTTCCTTATTTCTCAGCTTAGGATGCACTGATGCAGCACCTCCCCTATCAAACTCCTCCCTGTCTTTGAAGCTATAATACCACCTCCTGGAACCTCAGTTTCCTCATCTATTAGAAAAAGGGGGTAATAAATGTATCAGCTTCCAGGGCTGTTGGACAGATTGAGATGATTCATGCAAAGGGCTTACAGTGTGGCAACCTATATATAGGAGATATGTATCAGCTGTCATTAATTATTATTATAAAAGTTTATGGAATGATAAGCCTCTACTTTCAAGGACTTGAGCATTAAATATTTTCTAAAGTAAAGGCTCATTCTCTTCCTTGTGCCCTCATGCCCACTCCCCATCATGTAAGAACTGGGACAGTCTCTGCCCCACTGCGGGAAGGAGGGCTTTTGGATCTGCCCAGTTCCCCCTGCTCTGTCAAATGCTGGCATTGTCTTTATCCTCGTCACATACAAGGGGGCAGAAGACACAGGAGTGGGGAGGGGAGCCACCAGAATCACCCATCACCTGGGCCACGATCATAGCTACAGAAAATGAGGTCAGACTGTCATTTTCCCCCCCACTTTGGTTTCATCATCTGTAAAAGAAGCTGGCTGCATCTTTACTTGTTTTTGGTCTCGATACATTTTTTTCAATGTGTGTTGTGTGTTCCTATTTTTTCCCTAAGATTTGTTTCATTTAATTAAAAAATACAATGAAGGTACATTTTCAAAAATTAAATTTATAGCAGAAAGTGATATAGAAAGCAGATGAAGGCAGGCCCATTCAGGAGACTCAGACAGGAGGCTGCCAGAGATGGGGCCCCTGGCAGTGGCCACAGGGTGGCAGCCAGCCCCCGAGAGTGTCCTCACAGATTCCTGCCAGCTGGTACTCACGGCCTTGTGTGAACTCTCCTACACTATCAGGGCTGACGTGTGTGACCAACGGAACTTGGCAGAAGCAATAGCATATAACATAATGACCAAGGCTGGGTCATAAAAAAGACTGCAGTTTCTGCCTTGCTCTGCTGAATCACTCCCTCCAGGAAAGCTAGCTGTCACGTTGTGAGAACACTCAAGCAGTCCAGTGGAGAACAATCAAAGAGTCCAGTGGAACAGGGGTTCCAGCCAGGCCAGTGTGCCACTTTGGAAACACAACCTCCAGCCCCAACCAAGCCTACAGATGACCACAGTCCCAGTGGGCATCTTAACTTCAACCTCATGGGAGATCTAGGGCCACAACCCTAACTAGACTACTCCTGGATTTATCGTTTCCAGGAGCTGTACAAAATGATAAATACATATTGTTTGAAGCTGTTAAGTTTTGGGGACAGCATTCAATGAGGCAATAAATATTAGAGCCAGAGAAGATACCTAAGATACGGTGGGAGCCAGGACGCCCTGAAATTACTGTGTAAGAAAACTTTCTAGGCCTCCTCCACCTAGGACATTCTCTAAGTTCAGGGCCTGACATCAAGGGAAGATATCTTAGCGGATCTACATCTTTGAAGGAGCCCCAAACATGACAAATGCAGCTAATGAAGTGCGAGTTCGGATGTTATGACTATTATCCAACCGTAATGTGGTATTATGGGAAGATTGCGGGCCAACCCCTCCACTGCTGGGATATTATGTAAAATCCTGGCAGATGAAGTACAAACAAGGAAAGAGATCAAACAGCTCAAAATACTGTGGGTTAGTTAGGGGCTCGGAGAAACGCAGGTGAGAGGTGACAAGTTTTATAAACATAAAGCCAAAAGCAAAATGGTAAATCCCTGCTGAGCTAACAAATGCAGCCACAATCTGGAAGGCAATTTAAAACAACCCGGCTTCCTTAAAAAAGAACAGACACATCCCTGTTTAGACCTACTGCGAAATGAGAATGCTTGTAGGGCTGCTGTGGCCCCCAGTGTGAAAGATGACCCCTCAATCATAACTGGTCACCCCACGCCTTCTGAAGCGAGGCCCCTGCCAGGCACAGAAGAAGAGCCGGGGCGCTGAGGCTGATGAGAAGTGTGCGTTCCAGTAGCGACAATTCACCGAGCGTGTAATGCAGTGATTCCAAACACAGATGCTGGAAGTAAACTGCCCGGATAGGATGCAGACCCCACCTCTACCTGGCAGTGCGACTTCGAAATAATTATTGTGCCTTTAGGAGTTTTCTCACCTGCAAAAGGAAGAAAGTGTGTGGTGTAGACTAAACAAGCTATTTTATGTAAGCGTAGTATCTGGTACACTTCAAATGCTTCAATGGTGACTTTTATGACGATTATATCACTACTAAGGAAAAAAGTTCAAAGCATAGACTAGAAGGAAAGAGAGATACTTCCTTAAAGGTGGTCTGACGTCAGAGGGTACCATTCACCTGACGTTCCATGACAACGGTATCTATTGTTGCTATTTTAAAGCCTATCCCCAAATTCTTTGACAGTTCTCCCATTGAGAGATGGGGTGTGTTTCCACTGCCTTGAAACTGGGTGGGCTTTTGTGAATGTTTCGACCCACAGACCAGGCTACGCTGCCAGCAAAGGTGACACTGCGTGACTTCTGTGTCATACAGTGCCTCCCTCCTGCCTTGCTCACTGGAGTCCTTGTACGTAAAGCCTTCAGATGCCCGCTGAGCAGCCCACTGCCCTGGAGCCGCCAGGCTGTGAGGAAGCCCAGACTCGCTCCGCAGAGAGGCCGCCACATGGAGAGGCCCCCAGTCTGCACAGAGTGATGCCGGGCCAGCCCCCCTGCTCCAGGCCTGCACTGTTTCAGCGCCAGCCACCAACTAAGGACAATGGTATGAGGACCCCTAAACCAGAACCACTCAGCTAAGCACTTCCCAAATCCCTGACCTGCCCTTACACACACACAAACTATGAGAAATAATAAAACAACTGGTGTTTTAAGCTGCTGTGTTTTAAGTGATTTGTTAGACAGCAATAGGAAACTGGAATATCTGTCATAAGTATATGTGACACTCATACAGAGATAGCTTCCCACCTGCTATCTCATTTTGTCCCCGCAATTGCACTGGGAAAAATAAGGTCTCATTTTTTAATGATAAAGCAACACTCCACGGGAATACCTGGATTGCCCAAGGTCACATGACTAGTAAGTGGCAAAGCAAAAATTTCTGGTGAGAAACTCTGACCTCAGGTCCAGTGATTTCTCTGCTGTGCCATAGCTGACCCCCAAAGTAGACCACAATGCAAGAAAAATATACATATTGGTATACACATGGGCACGAGTGGAGATCAAGGAGAATCACTCTGCTCCAAGTCTCAGGGCGCACAGAAACCTGCCCCTCGTGGGAGCATCCCTGCCCTGACAACCCAGAAACACATGGATAATGTGGGCAGCTAGTTGAAAACGACATAATTAGGAAATGATCGAGGACACAAGGACTGGCGATGGCCTCGTGCGTCTAACACCAGATGTCTCAGCGGATAGCCTGGGCATCGTCACAGAAGAGGTTTCAGACACACTTGTCACACCCCAAAGAAGTTTCAGTGCAACAAGAGATGAAGGTGACGTCCTTCGTTACGGGGCCCTGCATCTGACAGCCTGTCAGGATGAGCTTCAGCACTTGTAACCACCACGTGTCAGATGAAGACCTGCTTCTCCTTTGACTCCACGGAATGACATTTCTTGTTTGCCTCTACAGCTTTTTCACTACGATTGATAAATACCAAGCCATGGAGACAGAGGAAGTATATTGTTAACGGGTATGAAGCCAGCATCTCAAGGTAAATGTGTACCCACAGTAAATCACTTTGGAATAAGACACCAGGAGATCAAGACTTTCAAATTCATCCAGGAAAGATGTGAACAGGACCAGGGGCTCATCACAGACTAGTTTTACCAACAATCACTTTTTAAGGGTCTAAGAAATAATGTTATCAATTAATGCAAAAAAGAGAGAAAAAAACACATAATTCTCAGATGCAAGTCAAAAGACTAAAAAAACAAAAACAAAATCTGAAGCAATCTAAGGGTCTAAATTCCTAATTCTCACATTATCTTTCAAAGAGTACAGGGATAAAAAGAATCCCCTCATGTGTTTATGTTGTGCCTTTAAGCAATGGTTTCCAAACATTCTCCACTATCTCAGAGTCACCTGAATAGATTGTTTTAATACTCATAGTCTTGGGACCTACTCCTAGAGATTCTCAGTTAGTAAGTCTAAGTGGGTCCCTGGAATATGCATTTTTGACATGTAATTCTAATACACAACCAAATTTGGGGACTACTAGGTGACAAGGGATATCCACTGTAAACATACTATCTATTTTCTCTAAAAGCAGAACTCCAACATGTTAGTGGAAAACATGGCTTCCTTGAAAGAAATCTATCTTTTCCAGGCTCCCTTGCAGCTACATGGCAGCTTAAGGCAGCCCTGAAGCAAAGTGCTGCCAATAGGTCCTAAAAGGAACTGAATGTGAAATGTCTAGGACATGTTCTTAAAGGGAGGTTAGATGCTCCATTCTAATGCTGCTTCCTTCCTGCCACCTGGAATGTGGACAGCAGGACTGGAGTTCTGATAGTCACTATCCATCATGAGATGACCTTGAGAATGTAGGCAAGCAATGTAAGTGAACCATAAAGAAAGCCTGCCTCCGTAACAATGACAGCCCTACACCAAAAGCCTCCAGACTTCTTGACCATGAAATGAAATAAGATGCAGAGTCACTGTTCCTTGGGCTTTCTGATACACTACAATGAAATCTAATACTAATACACCTACCTATCTTAGAGTCTGCCTAAAACTCTAATATCCACTGTCACCATCCAAAGGATATGAGGCAGGAACTTGATTTTAACCCGTAATTTAAAAACAAGAAAACTTGAGTGCAGAAAAGTGATATAACTTGCTCAGTGCCACATGAGCAAGTTAGGAATATGCCAGCATTTAGATTCACCTCCAAACTTCCAAAGCCAATAGTCTTTTGCCCACGCTATTTTGCAGGGTATACAGAGAAGAAGGTCCCTTTAAAAGTACAATGTGTACATCTCAAAAAACTGCACAGCGGAAGGAAGCTGCTGTCCACACAGGAAGAGAAATCCTCTTTTCCTCCCTCAGTTACACTTCTCCCTTTTCATTTTCCTTTTCTGTTTTTCACGTTTTGGGTTTTTCTTCAGTTCTTTTAAAGTAGGGCTGGGTCATAATAATGTAAATTATTATACTCAAGGGGGAAAGCTCTGTCTCTGAGCCTTCCAACCTAATTAGCAGAATTTCATCACCTACTCCAAACTGACACCATGACCATCTCCTGAGAGCAGAGAACCTGCCAGAAATCAAACAAGTTTTCACCCAGGCACAAATAGAAGCTTCCCTGATTAGGGCCCTCCCCAAACCAGCCTAAACCAGGGGAATTTGTGAATACTGCTGAGTCCCCATTTTCTTTTTTAAAGACTTTATTTATTTTTAGAGAAAGGGGAAGGGAGAGAGAAAGATAGGGAAAGAAACATCCATTAGTTGCCTCTCGCAAGCCCCCAACTGGGGACCTGGACCATAACTCACGCATGTGCCCTGATGGGGAACTGAACTAGCGATGCTTTGGTTCACAGGCTGGTCCACTGAACCACACCAGCCAGGACGAGTCCCCACTTTCAAAGATATAAAATACAGATGTCCAATAATATAGGCCGCTGTCAGTGATTACGGGAGATTAAATGAGACTGGACCTGGTATACAGTCAGGACTGAATAAACATACAGCATTGAATACCACTGACATTTCCATTTCTCTATTTGTTAATCGTCTTTCTCCACCTCCCAAGACTACAAGAACTAGAAGAAAGGAAGTTTATCTCTTCTTCATCCATGGCTATGTCCCACCACAGAGAGCAATGTGAGATACGTAACAGAAGCTCAGTAAGTACTTGTCGAATGAATGAATGAATGAATGAATGAATGAATGAATGAATGAATGAATGAACCAGTGAGCAAATGAATGAATAATAATGCAGTAAAGCCACTTCCTGCCCAGGTACCCAGTGCCTGTCTGACTGACCAACTCACCGTGTCCTGAGTTCTTCCCGCTGTGAGAGTGCTTTGCTTCATATTTTTCCTGCTCACGAGTACACTCCTCATTGGACATATCCCATCTGCCGTTCCCCATCTCCACCACTCCACACTCCAGCCAAGAGAAGCCCCGCCGTGCCCAGGGGCTCTGCCTGACTGTGCCCGTCCAGAGTCTCCGCACTTGCCGCTGACCTTCCACAGAACTGGTCCACATCACTCAATAAGCCCTACACTCCCTTGCGACAGACTGTGCAGCGTCACCGATATTAGAAATCATCCCATTCACATGAATAGATTCCAGTTTGCAAAACTGTCTCTTCAGGAAGTTTGAAGTCTAATATTCTGGGAATGTGGCCAGGAAATGAAACAAAGAAACAGCACATAATACCCGTGTCTACCTAAAAATCATTTAAAAATTGCCTGTAACTGAAAGCACACTATGTGTACCTTATATGGACATCCCAGTTAACTCTCACGAGTATTGCATGAAGGAGGTATTATTTTCTTAAACTTATTGACGAGACATCTGAAGTTGAGCCTTTGGGTAACTTATTCAAGTACTCACAGCAGAAATCACCAGGGCTGGGGTAAAAACTCAGGCTTCTGTGAGTCTCAAAGGGTCTTGCTCCTAACAGGTTGCTCTAAGTCATGTCCAAGAGAAGTAAAGAAGCAGGAAATGAGGGAAGAGAAGAGGAAGAAGAGAGGAAGTAGAGAGGAGACAGAGAAGACATTGTATTCAGCACACACATAATCATGGCTACATGAATGGGATGAGGAGGGAGGTGGTAGGAAGAAGGGTTGGTGAGTTTTACAAATGTCCAAAGAGTTACTAAGAAGTAAAGCATACTCTAAAAGAGAGAAAATGACATCAAGCTATAAAAGCTGAAACCTCTGCCTTAGATAAGCAACAAGTCTTCTGAATTGCAGAAGCTGTTCATAAAGTGTGAATGAGAGCCAAGAGAGCTGCCCGACAGGGCTGCAACCCCAGGTGCACCACTCACACTGTAGTCTAAGTAACAAGGGTCATCAGGATGACGAGTAGGTGTATAAACCTTGCACAGGTCCAAATGACCTGCAAAAAAAGAAGAGGTGGGTTCCACCAGCGTGCACCTGTTAATAACTCTAGTATGTGCTTTCTCACCCCCATTTTTCAGATGGCAAAACTGAGACTCAGAGGCTAACGATTTGTCAGGTCCAACAGCAAAGTTAATGACCATGCCAGATTCACACCCAGGACCGGGTCAAGAATGTCAGCCCTGTCCAGGCACCTGGCCATGCTTCTAGGGCAGCTTTTGCAAGAGGTGGGGGCAGTTAGGCCTTTGGAAGGCTTCAGGTGTTCTTTACCTCACACTTCTCCACGACCGGCTGCTGCCCGCACTCGGAACTGTTGCCCGCCACGATGCCAGCTCGAAGGTTCTCGCTGTCCCCGGTACCCTCCTCCATGGAGTAGGTCTTGGAGTGGTTGCCACGGCGATGGGCTGGGGCCCGGCCCTGGGCCAGGCTGAGCTGCCTGCGGAGAGCACGGTTCTCCTCCTCCACCTCCCGCACACGCACCTCCAGGCTCTCTCGCTCCCGCTGGCCCGAGGCTGAGTACCGGGGGCTGTGCGGCTGGGACTCCAGCGGAGACAGGGATACAGGCTTTCCATCTGTGGGCACAGAAGGACCAGGGAAGAGTTAACCCAGAATAAAACACACCCCAGCCCCTGCATGTACCCCAGACAGCCATTACTGCAGAGCAAAGTTCCTTTCACAATCCCATTTACAAGGGAAAACAGATGGAAAATGGGTTACAAATAAACGCATCCAGACTGAACTGGGAACAAAGTCGAGAACAGAATGACTTATTGCGGTGATAAAAACTAACATGCTGTTTAGAGAAGACAATCATCATATAATTTTTCCTAATTAAATGCACTGTCTTCTTTTCCCTACTTGGCAGGTTACTAGGTAGACATCCTTGTTTTCCATAAAGCATTATAAACACGAGGAAGGAGGCAGAGGTGAGGAAAGAGGAGAAAGGGGAAGTGAAGGGAGTAGGAGGACATGAAAGTGGGCAAAAAAAGGAAGAGAGTGGGAGGGAATATGAATAATGATTAACTACATTTATTTCTTCCTAAGCAAACTCCTATTCATCCTTCAAAACCCTGTCTCAGAAGCATCACCTCCCACAAAAGCCTTCAATTGGAAGAGAAAATATCCTCCAGCATATCCCAAAGGTATTCTGTATATAAGCACTATAAAAAAACATATATGTGTATCTGTCATAAATTATTTTATCAAATGTTTCCTATGAAGATTAGGAGTTCGATGAGGATAAAGGCTGGTCTTCCTCCTCTTTGTGGTTACACTACCATAATATCCAGTAAATGCTGGAAGGGTGGAGGCCATGCCAACAATGAAATGAAGGGCAACAAGGAAGAAGAAAGTAGTAACGTGATGAATCTCAAAGTTTTTTCAGACAAGCAGTTACGGTTAAGCTGAGTACCAGTCCATTTAACCATCAGACAGAGAAGACAAGTAGGTCTTTCAAAGTCACATGACGAAGTACGCTGATGCCTGAATGCACACCCAGCTATTTCTTATGCCCGAGCCTGTACACTTTCCACTTAAATGCAGTTTTAGAATAGGCTATACAGACAACCACAAATTTTTTAAAAATTATCAATGTGAAACCCCATCTCCCCAGGATACTTAGCATACCATCTTGTGTACAGCAGGCACTTAATGCATGCTTACCACTGAGGAGCCCCAGGGACACCAGATGCACTGAAAGGTGTCACTCCTCTGTTCCCACCCCCCAGAAATCCCGGCATCCAGCTCCACTGTGGCTGCCCCTGACAACGGTGAAAAGTCGCGTCTCCAGCAAATTATCCTCTCTCGGTCAACTGCCGAAAACACGCCTCTTTTTTCATACTTCAAGTTTTTCTACTTTCTGCCCAGACCCCACTGAGCTCTCAAAATGTCTCCGAGAGAGTCAGTGTGACTGACAAAACTTGAGGATCAAAGAATGTGGTGAATTCCACCCTGTGGGGTTCACCTGTGCAGCCGACTGCATCGCCTGGGCCCAGGGCCTTTGATGTATCTCTGGGCCTTCACAAACACGACTCCTTTCTTCCCCCCTAATCCCCTCGGGGTTAAACTCCTGAGCTCCCGGTCCATTGCTCCATCAATGCAGCAAATACCTACATGCTGAATTACAACATGCTGAATTACGCTGCTCGGGACTACAAAGCAAAGGCCAAGGTGAGTGTGTGTGTGTGTGGGGGGGGGGGGCGTGAAATCACAGGTTGACTAGGGTTGCACTGTCGCCAAGCTGGACAAGGACAAGTTCTGACCCAGGCTTAGGAAACCGGTCTCCCTGTTTGGTCGAATCAAGTTAATTCCACGGAGAATGAAAAAAGACTAGGCAACTAACAGCAACTGCGTTTTCTCAGCTGACATGAGCGCGGCCAGCAGGGGTGTGGAAGATGTTCACGGAGCCTGGCGGTGGGCAGAATCACACTTTGTCTAGCGCCTGTGGCGTGTCTGCGCTGTGCTGGGTAGTTCACTCAGAGGATGTCAGGTCATCATAGCACAAGCAGGTGGCAACTGGTGTCCTCGTTACGGGTGAGGAAACTGAGATTCTAAAAGCTTAAGCCATGTCCCCACTGTGGTGCAGCATGATTCGAATCAAGGAGAGCTAGAGGCCCAGGCGCTCTGGGATACGGGGGTCTTCGGGAACATCTGGGCAGAAACCCGAGAAACTCTGGAAGCTCACAAAACTAACAACGAACAGGAACTCTAAGGGTGTCCTTTGGAGGGGTTACTTAAGTGTTCTGAGTTTCAGTATTCCCTTCTGTGAAATGGGAGCAGAAATGCTAACCTTACGAGGATGAGGGAAGGCTTAAGTAAGATACCCAAATACAAAGCACTGAGTACTGTGCCCGTCCGTAGCTGGGAGTCACTCAGTGTAAAGTAGTTCCTCCAACTCCTTCCCAGTGGTGTCGGCGATGATACTACAGGTAAGATGAGTTGATAATGTTCAAGGCTGTACATTTTCTGAACACAGCACTATTCTGAGTAGCATGTGGGAGCATGCAGCCGACACACCGTGGCTTGCTTTGACATGTGGCATCTCTGAGCCTTCTTGCCTTCAGCTTTAGATAGGTCAAAGGTCATCCAGGCAAATGCAGGCGATGAGGCAGGTGTCCCATGGGGGCTGTATCACCTCCCGTACTTCTCTCCAGAAAGCCCCTCATTCTACACGTTTATGAAAAGTACATTTTAATTCTTTGATTATGTGGTTATAAATAAAGGATAATTAGGCAAACCCTAACCCATTATGATTCCAGGGATACTGGAGGGGAAGTGCTTTCAATGTTCTGTGCCAATTTCTACCCGCCTCAGACCCCAAATGTCCTTAACCAAACTTTGCTCTCAAAGACTTCCCAGTGTTTTCCACACGTTACAACTCTGTCCCCAATGAAGACAGACAAAATAATAAATGCCAGGCCTCAAAGAGGGGAGGCCACATTGGAAAAGTCAGCACTCACGCCACACCCAGTGCCTGGCATGTACCCAGTGCTCAGCAAAGGGCAGAATTATAATTTCTGATGTGTGTCTGTTGTAAGGGGCATTGGCTTGAGCTGACCCCTTTCTCTTCCTCGGCCAGTTGCTGCTTTGGAAAGGGAGTGTGGGGGAGACAGGCTCCAGGCTCCTCCCGGTCTCATCTCCCATGCTCACGGCAGATGGGCCCTGCGTCTCCACCGTGGCCCATCGAGGCAATGCTGCGTGGACAGCGGTGGGTAAGTGGGGCCTCATTTCTCTGCCATATTTGTGGCTCATTCTCTGTTTACTCATCCTGACCCTTGTTGTTGTTCCTGGATTACTCATCTCTTTGGCTCCTGATTTCCTGGTTGCAGCTTCTCCTAACCCTCCAGGGCTAGTTGGTGAGGGGGTTAGGGCGGTGAAAGGCTGGCCACCTTAGATGTGTTCTGTACTTCTCTGTGATGTCTTAAGGGCTCTGGTCTCTCCCAGAACAACCCCCCTGTTCTGTGTACAAATCGTCATTAAAAGACCCATTACATGGGATTTTTGGCCTATGAAAAGTACTGTGCTCCAGCAATATTTCTCAATCAGTAATGGAGAAAGAGTTTTTTCCCCCAAGCCCTCCTGGGTAAGAATCTGGTCCTAATGCATAGCTTGCTCTGTGCAAAATTTATCACTTGAATTCAACAAATTTGTCTATACCCTGCTCATCAAGACAAGCCTACTGATCACATGCTTGGTGCGTGTCCAAGTGCCATAGGAGTTCCTACCTACATACTTTCAGCTTCCACACTCATGGTGTTGCAGACGGGCAGCATTTTGGCAACTGTGATAGTTTATTTTATGTGTCAACTTGCCTGAGCCACGCGGTGTCCAGATATGTGGTCAAACATGACTCTGGGTGTTTGGGGATGAGATTTACATTTGAATCACTAGACTGAGTAAAGCAGATTGCCCTCCCGCATGTAGGTGGAGAGCTCATCCAATCAGCTGAAGGCCTGAATGGAACACAAAGGCTGACCCTGCCCTGTGTAAGACAGAGTTATGATTCCTGCCTTGCAGCCTTTGAACTGGGACACGTTGGTTTTTCAGAGTGTGTGTGTGTTTCTTGCCTTTGGACTTGAACTGAAACTCTGGATCTTCCGGGGTCTGGAGCTTGCTGGCCTTTAGACCAGAACGACACCACTGGCTCCTCAGGGTCTCCAGCCTGCCAACTCACCCTGCAGATCTTGGAACGTGACCACCTCCCTAATCAAGTGAGCCAATTATTTATAATAAATCTCTTTGTGCACACCCCCACACCCTATTGGTCTGTTTCTCTGGGGAACTCTAACAGAGGGGAACAATAATCTGTAGGCCATACTTGGAGTGCCGTTGCCTAATATTTGGTTTCTTTATTCCCGGGGCCTGGCATGCTTATTAAAGCATCTGAGTAACAAACGAAGGGAAAGACTGGCCTCTAGAACTAAAAAAAAAAAAAGCATGAAACACAGACCCGGCAAGTCTTAAGCTAAAATGACTCATTATAATATTAAATGCTAGGGGACAGAGGACGAGGGACAGATAACCAAGAGAATGAACAATAACAAATCGTGTCACAAGAATATGAGACTGGAACAAGAAAGAGCGGACTCTAAATTATGGTCTTGCCACTTACTGATAATAAACTTAGGCAAACTACTTAACTTCTCTGTGATTCAGTGTCGCCACCTGGAGACAGGGGGACGCTGATGACTGCAAAAGCATGCATCAGGCCGATTCAGAGTAGATACTCACATTTCCTCTCTCCGCCCCCACCCCCACCCCTCCCAGTCTGGAGCAGGACACATTAAGACAATAGCAAATAGAACCCCTAGTTTCTGGGCCCCCTTTGTCTTTGCTTCTCTAGTACCTCTCCTCCAGGTTTCCATTTATTCAGTGCACAGTCTGTCTGCATGGTGCATCTCTGTCATATAACACCTAGGTGTGTTGATCTGTGGCTCAGCCCACTTTGAGTTTAAAATGTTAAATGAGATATCATTCAAAACGTTAGTTTACAACACCTCCTGCCTCCCTCCAAAACTCAACAAACATACATTTATCATCCGATTTGAATCTCTGAATCCACTTGAAATGAATGCACAGAATTAAGAATCAAGAACATCTAAGATTGAGACAACAGTAGACTGACAATCGGCCCCCTTGCAGTATGGTGACAGAGATTAGGTGCGTGCCACCCCAAGCGTCCTAAGTGATGACCTGGGTCGATCTGGATGCACTGGCTGTCTCCGAGAGCGGGCGCTCGGGCTGTGTGCTGTCTACCCTTTGCAAAGAGACAGAACTGCAGGCCCCATACACAGAGGCAGGGCACACACCTGGGTGGACCTCCCAGCCCTGGGGCCACCCATGTAGGGGGCTCAGACCAGCCTCTTCTAGTGGTGACAGAACCCAGACAGATATCTGTGGTCACAGACACCAAGATCCTGCACTCATGCCCAGATTTCAGGAGGGCTGTCCCCTGCCTCGTTCTACCCGTGATAAAGACACTGCATTCTTTAACCTTTATATGGCAAAGTCCCCCCACGTACAATCTGTCACCAGGGCCTGGCAGTGCTTCCTTCTGGTGTTTGAAGCACTTGCTTCTCTCATTCTATTTCAGACATTCTAGCCCAAACCAAGTCTTTTCATCGTATCTTAAAACAGGAGTCATCAAACCTTTTCTGGAAACATCGGAGAGTAAATGTGGTTTACCCTGTGGGCCACATGGTCACTGATGCTAGCACTTGACCCTGCCATCGTAGTGCAAAAGCAGCCACAGAAATACATGACGCATGGACACAGCTGTGTCCCAATGAAACTTCATTTATAAAAGTGAGGGCTGGGTTAGACTCGGCCTGTGGGCCCTGCCTGGTTTGCAGACCTTGTCCCAGAACATCCATCTCCCTGCCTACTCTCCCTTCCTCGAACCTCACTGTCCCTGCCTCAATCATAGGTGCTAGGGATAACGTTCTACATGACGGTCCTATTCCCACCACATTTTGCAGTTTGACAATGTACAGAAGCAACTCCATCTACTTCAAGGTCATCTACCAAATTCAACAAACAGTCGGTTAGTGCCTAAGGTATACCTGGAGGCTGCATATCATCTCATCATAGTTTATACAACACTTTAACGAAGTGTTTTCACCATCTCTATTTGAAAAATAAAACGAGAGAGAGAGACACATGATTTAACTTGTTCAATGCCATCCCAGCACCAAATGATGGAGGAAGAACCTCCAACCCAAGGTCATTGGCCTCAGCTCAATTGCTCTTTTTGCCTCAAACCAGAATGTCTCCTATCCAGCCCACTCCAGACAAGCCCAGTCTAATTTGTTGTTGCTACTGCTTCGTCCCTGGCTGCTTAGGTCAGTCCTTCTCAATCCTTGTTATCATTATACTCCCTGGGGAAACTTTAAAAAAATACTGATGGGCACCGGCCCCATCCCAGATTAACTAGCTTAGAATCTTGGGAGTTGGGGGTCTGGTTATCAGCATTTTTGGAAGCATCCACCCTCATGAGATTCTCATGTGCAGTCAAGGTTGGGAAACACTGGCTGGCTCAGAAATTCCCCGAAAGCCTCTGGCTGAGGCATCATAGCCCCCCTGTAAGCACACCTGGTGGCCCTTTAAGGCGACTTTCAGGAACTGGCTTCAGTGCGGACGTGGTCGCAGCACTGCTACACTGAAGTCCAGTCCCACCACTGCTCAGACCTGGGGCCCCAGCTTCCTCTTCCAGGAACAGCACCTGGCATGTAAGCAGGGCTTTCTAGAACCCAGGCTGCCCCGGATTTCAGCTCCTGCCAGCCCGGGGCTGTTTTGACCCTCTGAATCTCATTCCTCCCGGGACGAGGGCTCTTTGCAAAGCAAGACCCACTGCTGCAGCTGCCGGGCCCTCCAGCCTCCCTGGTTCCTGGCTCCTTTCTCATGACCGGTAGGTCCCTTCCATCCAATGATTTCTCCAATTCTTCACATTGCACATTAGGCTGTGTTCATCAAGTAAGAATCTTAAAATGGTTTTTAAACACAAAAGGCGCAACAATACAATCCTTTTGATGCACTTTGCAATTGCAAAACAAATAACAAAATCATTTTAGAAAACTCAGTTCCATCTAAAAAGCCTCACATTTAACAATCAAAAAATTTTTTTAAAATTCTGGTTACTAGATGTCCACATGACAAGCTGATGAGTCACCACTTCTGATCGGTGTCCAAGTCCAAGTCCAAAGACACAGGTCCCGCAGGCCACTTCCCAACATTCCAGACTGCGGACCCAGCTTTGCTGTGGGGAGGAAGTGGCAATATGGTACACAGTGGGTGCTCGCTTGTTAGGGGGGAAACAGGGAATGTTTTACACCCAGACTCCCCAAAGTGATGTTCTGGGAGTCATCTTTGTCTTTGGCACCCATAGCCAACTTTCGTTCCAGCAAAGGACGTGGCGATCTCTGGCCGAGACCGAACAGCGGTGAGAAAAGAGCTCCTCACAGGCTTCGAAAAAGGGAACTTGCAGCCACGAGGCCTGGGAAAGAAGCCGAGATTTGTCTCCTCATCGCAGGCGAAATGCGATGTGACATTATTTTCCAGAACCTTGACTTAAAGAGCTTCATTAAGTCAAGAAAATGAAGACATTTTTAGCACCATTTGCTGTATCTGTAGCTGGATTTTGGCTGTGAGTGCTGAAATGTCCCCTAATGAGCCATGATGTCAGTGTTTGGCCCTTGAAACTTGAGATTCAGTGACTTCAAAGCTTCAAATAAGTTGTTTTTGGCCAAATACTCAAAGTTCTGAAAGTTTGAGACAGTTGGTTTTTCAACTACTGGTCCAACAGCACAGGAAACTGAGTGCTTCTGCTTCTAAAGCTGACCGATCCTACTGCTGTTAGATATCAGATATCCGAGGAGTGTAAGCAGGGTCAGAAAGACGATGGTCCGTAGTGTTCAGATCACCACTGCACAAGGCAGAGGATCATGGACGTGGTGCTGTTTTTTATACAATCGAACGACTGACATCAGTCAAGGTCACCAGGCTGTTTTCATAACCACCACTGGTGTGTGACAACACAACGTGCCCCAGAAAACGTAAGGGGACATTCCTTCCAAATCGGGAGAAGTGACCAGCGTGTGAGCACAGTGAATTCACACTCCCGTCATCTCTGATCACCTTCCGCCCCCACTCAGCTCGTTAACTTCAGTCACTTTTTGCTCTAGCGTTGGTCTCCACTGGTTGAACTTGAGAAAGCAGTGTCTGCCCTTGCACGTGAGTCGATGCTGTAGGGAATATTCTAACACGTTTCACAGCAAAGAGGAAGTGAGTGTTTTTGTCACGGGGGTTGATTCCTTCAGTAGCACCCCTTTCCTGCAAAACTGCCAAGTCACCTACATCAGTGTTACCACCCTCAGCCCAAGTGTAAATGAAAAACGAGAAAACATGCAGACGCCGCCTGTGCGTCCCCTTGTCTACAAAAGACTGCTCTCCTTTTCTCTGTCTTGTCCTTTCTTCACAAAGTCTCCAACCCTCCTTTGTCAGTTTGACTGACTTCAAGTTCTAGTCCAATTCCCGCCAGTACCCATGCTGAAATAAAGAAAAACAACCCCACCGTTCCTTTTTTCACTCTTTCCTGACAAACCCAAACTATCCCTTAGGGAGAAACTGGAAATGAAGAATGAAGTTTCATCGAGAGAGATGTGGGAGGGAGAGAGGAGGAGATTTTATCAGGAGCTCCGCTTGACACACAGAAGGCTTTCTCAGGACAGGCACTTGGCAAAGACAAGACATTACCGAGAGCAAGACAGATGTTTGGGTAAAATATTGTGCTAATGCCTATTAAGCAAAACCTACCGTCTCTACTATTGACAGATGGTTATTTTCTTCCAAGTCCTACTCCTGGGATGATGGTAATCTTTTATAAGGTGCTTCCAACAGGAACGTAAAAGCAAGAAGAATTAAACTAAGGACCTTTAACAGTTTGACTCCATTGAGGCAAAGCCACGATTTCTCTGGGCGAGTGGAGAGGAAGCCTGTGCTGGGGTGTAGGGAGCAGAGAGAGACACAGAGGATGCAAGAGGTGGTTGACAGCGGGGCCTCCAGCACCAGGTCCCAGCTCCTGGCCCCACAGAGAAGAGCCCCCTTCAGGACAGAGGCCCGTCTGAGACTAGCCCACCTAAGGGGACTGGCCTCAGAGGCCGTGTTAGGGTGGGGATGAAGAGGCTGCTTTGTAAAGAAGACACCCCAGTCCAGGCCTTGCTGGACTTCTTGGATTTGCTGTTGAAATCTCCTACACTTCACGACTCCACCTTCTGATCCTGAACTGTACACTGGAGAACCAGTGATCTTCACCGACCACTCTTTCCAAAGCCCTTACACGTGGCAGGCCCTACATGAAGTTCCTGGGTGGCATGCCTGGCCACTGGAATAGGCATTAAGTATCTGTGCTATTTCCTTTGCAGGCATGGCCACCTGGCGAATGACCTTTGGCTCTTTAACCTCTCCCTGGAAAATCCTTTCTAGGAACTGTCCTCTATTCTGCTCAGGGTCAGCTGGCCCTGACCCGGGCCATTCCTCTCACTGTCTCAGGATTTCCTGCCACCTCCTATAACATGGATTTAAGGTAGTGGCTCTTCCTACGTTTCAGGGCTGTTGCTGTATCCTGGTTCACGCTCTGCCTACCCATCCCCCAACACCAATTCAGGGCAGACACTACACCAGTGAAGGCAGGGTCCATGTTGAATCACCTTCGATTCCCTGTGTCTTACACAGCACCAGTAAGCACCGGACATTGTCCTGTGCCCACTATGGTGTGGAAAGAGAGGACTAGGAGCCACCTGCTGTCCCCACATCCCAAGGACGGCCGTTGATTCCTACCCCCAAAACCTTCTGGTCTTCTTTCAGCAAAGGGCATCACTCTTGCACATGCCAAAAACATAGGGCTCATTCCTGAATTTCTCCTCCTATGTTCACAGATCCTGCAGGAGCAATATATCCGAGTGCTGGCTGCACCTCCTGAATTCTCCCCAACACTGCTGCAGCCCCAGGTGCTGTCATGTCTCACCTGCACCCATTCAACAGCCACCTTACCGGACACTCTGCTTCAGACAGTCTACTTGCCACTCAGCAGCTAGGTGACATTTAAAAATGGTCCTCAGATCCCATCACTAGTCTGCACAAACCCTCTGTCACAGGGCTCCCATCAAACTTAGAATGAACCCCAAATGCCTTACAGTGGATGTCACAGTCCCGCAGAGCCTTCGCCTCAGTTATCTTTCTGACCTCACATAATCCTCCAGTCCCGCTATGCCTGCCACACCGGCCCCGCAGATGATTCTCGAATGTGCCAAGAACTCTCCCACCTCAAGGCCTCTGCACTTGCTGTTGGCTTCCCACCCTCTTAACTGGGGAGTCTGCCTAAACACCACTCCTCAGAGAAGAACCTGTAAACCGGCCTGAACAACCTCACCCTGACCACCACCAGCCCAGTGTTTCTCTCACTTCTCCCGGGTTGTTCTTCTCCCTGGCACATGTCACGGCACTGCCCCCCAACACAAACACACACCTTCTCGTCTGCCTGTGTGACCACACCCAGGATGCAATTCGATGTTGGGTTGGGGTCTTTTGTGGCTCTGTCTCATCCACCACCATAGCTCCAGGCCTGGAACCAACACATAGTAGGCACTCAATAAATGCCTTGAAAGCCTGAATCAATAAGTATAGGCAATTACAGGAATCGTTCATTGATAGAACTGGATCTAAATAAGGGTCGTAATTATAGGTCCCTTACTAACCACCCACTCTGGGTGAGTCTCACATTATCTTATTTAAGTCCCAATTGTTGGAGACCTCATTGAAAAAAAAAAGAGACAGACGCTCGTTGACCCTAAGGAACCTGCCAACATGTACTGCAAAAAACAGTGAAAAGTTAAACTGAACTCCCTCCTCCCAAAAAAACTGTTTTCACTTTGTCTTCTGCCTCTGAATAGCTCTTTCCAGAAAATAAAAGTTGCATTCCCACGTGACAAGCAAGGGACACACAGGAAAGATAAGAAGCAGAACAGTTTCGACAAGAATGAAGAAAGGAAGGAACTTCCTGCAGACGGATGAATACTAAGATCTTCTAAACACCATTTCTGAAAGCCTACTGGACTCTGCCAGTCACAGCCAAAACAGGTGAGACTAACCCGGCAGCCCAAATGCACTACCAGGCCCCCCGGAGGAGAAGGGTGCACAGGGAAGAAAGAAAAGGAGACGCAGAAAGGAGGAGCATCAGGGTATCCTGCCTTGGAGTCATCCTGCATCCTTGATAAGGATGCTGTCAGTTGTCCAGGCAGGTGAGCTACTGCAGGGAGTACAAGGGGCTGTAAGCAATCCCAGCACAGAAAACAGGGGGGTCTACTCTGCCTTCTGCAGCTCGCAACACTGAAAGGAGGTGAGGTCAGAGGAAGATGAGCACATGATTCTAAACAAGGGCCTGGAAGACTTGGCTGCCAGACTGTGGTCCCACAAAAGTGGAGAAGAGAAAAGTGGGGGGAATCACAGACCCTTGTCTGCAATCACCACAGTATTCAGAGGTTGGTTGGAAGCCAATGGTGGGCGGAGGGTGACTAGAAATGGTTCACTCAGGTTCTCTCCTGATGAGTCACTTCAGCTGCTCATCAACAGAATCTCCAGCTGATAATTATTAAGCCACACGTGGGCTCACATTTGCATATGTAAAGCACACTTCCCATACAGCCACAATGGGAGGGAGAAGGCCGTTCCTGATGGAGGGGCTCTGGGAGGGTTGGGTGGGGCTCCAGCCGACTCTGTGTGTGCAGCTCCACACTAATCAATGCAGGCATTCAGCAGAAGTACACCCGCATCCCCATAATACACCATTTGTCAAAATCCAGAGCTCAAAGAAGAAGAGACCTCTCTCCCCAGATCTGAGAAGGGCGCATTCCACCACAATACCTGTCTATAAGAAATGTGATTAACCAGTGGGGCGCACCCAGGCACACGCATGCACACCTGGCTTGTTTCACTGGGTGATGGAATGGTTATTAGTTTCTTTGAAAGGAAGGCTTCTACACTCCCCACTTATTCCTGACACTTCAATCTCTGCACCTGTCGGATGAAGACACTGAGGTCCTGAAGAAGCCAGAAGAAAATGCAAACAGCATCCAGTTCTAAGTATCTGATGGCTTATCTCTGCTATGACATTGATTTTGGCTTGGGAGGAAGAAAGTTGTTGCTCATGTCTCTCCTCTCAGAGAAGAAGATGCCATACAGAGAAGAGTCATCACTCCCAAGAGTATAATGAGGACACTCCCCTTCGTCCTGGTTGAAACATTCAGGGACTTCAAAACACCAGTGTTGTCTGTGGATGCTACGACCTGATTGCAGTAAGGAAGCTCTCAGGCCTGTCTACATTTATCAGCTGTCTAAAATCAGGCCTTCTGAAGACAGAAACGGACAACTGGATACAAAACAATATAAATCATTATTCCTGCATCTCTTCATTCTTGCTGAAGTCTGGGTCCTCTGGGGCCTTCAGAGCCCTCGTCTGTAAGACAGGAGGGAAAATAATTCTGCGGGGACCCTCTTACAGCACCATCAGGGTGGGCTTCATTTGGAAGATCTTCTATTGATTTACATTAGACAGATGTGCCTTTATTTGACAATCAGCTAAGGCCATTTCTGTAACAATGTGCCCACTACGAAATCTACAATGCCTTTTTTGCTTAAACCACAAAGAAATTGCCAAATACTTTTAGCTTCAGTATCTTTCAAATCTAGGCAGAACTTGGAAGATATTTATGAACTAATTGGAATCCCTTTGATAGTTTTATCTTTTACCCAGTTGTCTTTCTTACATTTAACTTGACAGCTGTTTTTTGGGGTTTTTTGTTTTGTTTTTTACAGAAATTGGCCTTTAGGTCATGGTTTCAAAATATATAAAATACTTTTTAAAATACAAGTTCTTCTTCCTGTACTCATATTTCACTGCTTTATGTAATAATTACGTTATTTAATTATATGATGAAGACAGACCATAACACTTTTGGTAACATTACTAAAGTGACTCCTGCGAAGCACGCAATTCAACTGGTGGCCTCAACACAGCCAGACAGGTCTGAACAGTAGGCCAACAGGGGACTCCATGCGCAGTGGGCACTGAACAGCACTTGGACAGAAGCATGGAGGGACGCTTGGTTAGTGGATGTGTCCTTAGGTGCAGGTGAGTGAAGAATCTTTCACTGAGCACTTACCTTGTGGCACTGCTGGGAAAAGCAAGTGAGATCACGCCAAGGAGACATTTAGCATCCGGTACTGGGCGTTAGATAAGGACTTGGCAAAAACTCCTATTATTTATCTTCTTACATTGGTCAGGCCATTTCTCCCATACACCATGGAAGCTGGCTCTAAAATGACCCCCCCCCCATGAGGCCATTTCATTCCGATAAGAATAATCCTCCTTTACGTTGCTAGACCACTAGAGGATCAATTCAGATCATCTGTACACTGCTAGCCCATTGATCTTTCATGTAGGTTGCGTTGGCAGGGAAAGGACTGTTATCCACATGAGGCAAGTGAGATCCAAAGGCCCACAGCCACCCATCTCCATCTCCAGACACACAGGGAGCAGGACAGAGACCAGAATTCCCTCTCACGAGCTCACATTCCCTGTAATTGGTTCTAGTGCCCATTTTGCTGCTTATCGCTTCTATAACCTTGCAAGGGTTGCAAGTATTCACTGATGCGTAAGGGTGCATGGAAACGGATCTTCCCTGGAAATAAAGAAGGTTCACAGGAGAGGAGACCTGGAGAATCTACACAGGCCTCTCCGAGGACCTTGTCCTTCCACAGGAAACATTTCGGCAGATCTCAAGTCCTGAAGCCTCAGGCCGTGTTTCCGAAGTCTTCCGGCCCACACAGCTGCAGCGGAAGTGAGGCAGGTCTCCCTGGGCAGCGACCGAGCCAGCACAGAGGAGGAGACAGAAGGGGGACCAGCTGTGCTGACCTTGGGCAAGTAATTTCACACCACTGAGCCTCGATTAACAGGGAACACTGTTCTGTGTTACCGGGCTATGTTGAGAATGCATTTTTAAAAAGCCAATGGGAAAGGCCTAAGTAAGGTAGAGGGAATCTTCTAGGCAGGGGACACGATGTTGTTAAATGAAGTGACTTGGGACTTCATTGGGATTAGTATTACTGTTATTATTAGCAAATGTTCGTGCACCATATTATTTAATTTAGTAGTAAAAACAGGCATCTATCGCAGACGATAGCATTATCATCTTCCTATCACGAGGATAAAGCAAAACTGAAGACATACAATGTCCATGGAGCTCTGAAGAGCCGCCTGCGTGACTCAGCAGGTTGCAGGGAAGGCCTGCCCTTCTTCCGACACTCACTGCATTAGAAGGCTCTGGGATGTCACACTGGTTCCAGGAACGAATGTCGGGAATATACAGGACTGGTGTGCAGGTGCCTGCACGACCACCATCTGCTGCCTGAGGCCTGGAAAGACTCTTCCCTCTGGTTCTGGCATTAAACCCAGGTCCTGCTCCCTCTGATAAAAGCCGTGCCCAGTCCCCAAGCCCCCATCGCCTCTGCATTGAATGGCTGCAGTGCAACTGTATTTTCTATAATGCTACAGTGGGCCCAGAGCTCCAGCCATCAGGCAGCCCAACAGACCCCCCTCTAAAGGAGAGAACTGGAAGCAAGTTATCCCTACAATTTCTGAACCAAAGAAATGTGCACACGAGGCAAGGTCTCACAACATGAATATATGCAAAAGGACCAAGATGACCTCCACTGTGATTTGTATTATAATTTATGAGGCCGTGTGCTTATACTCAGGGAGGTCTGAAGCATGCAGCCAGGGAGCAGACAAGGTCACGGGAAACAAGAGACAAGGCATGTCCCTAAGGTCACTCTTACAAAAACAACATCTTCATACAAATGAAAAGGGCCCTGCACTTGTCAACCCATCTGGTCTGTTTGGAACTGTTATTTTGATTTCCTCTCATCGACAAGCACATTCTGAACAAGCTCCAATAAACTAGTTATTCATTCATTCCCACATCTATAAAGCATCTGCAATATGACATTCGTTTTCCATGGAGCAGCTTCAAGCTCAATTAGGAGAAAGATAAGTAAAGATAAAATTACAATGCAAAAGGATAAAGTGGAAGGATTAAGGACAGTGGGATCAGGAAGCCTGCAGAAGCGCCTCCTAAGCTGAGTCTTCAAGGTTCAGGGAGTCACCACGTCCACAAAGAGAGTTGGGGATGAGCGGCAGGAAGCAGGATTGAAAGGAGACACGTTCAAGCAAAGAAAACAGCCCACACAAAGGCTTGGAACTGTGGATTCTAAACTGCATGTCACGGTGGCCCAGGAAATCCATCGGGCACCACAGGGTATTTTCAAATTTCCAGAGAAGCAAAGCAATTCTCAGTATCTGCCAAGCACTGCCTGAGCTACCTAATCAAGGTAGTTCAGTTTCAGCATTAGATAGTACTGGAGTCCGTGTGTGTGTGTGTGTGTGTGTGTGTGTGTGTGTGTGAGTTGAAGCTGGGTTTTCAGAATCTGCTATGACAAAAAGCGGTGACTGCATGAAAACCAGTGTGCAATGGTGTCTGGGCCGATTCCAAGGTTTGAGAAGTTGTCAAGTACCCAACAGGTAAATACATCCCATAAATAAGTAACTGTGGTTATTTAAGAGTAAAATAAAATTTCCTTCACTTTGTGTTTTGTTTTTTCAAGCAGCTACTAAATTGGTGGAAAAAATTATTCCGACATTGAGTGGTGAAAAAAATTAGAGACATTGAGGGCCACGAGAAATGGAAAAATGGGGAATCTGTGGTTTAGAGACTAGAGGGCCACATGCTCACGAAGGACAGAAGATACTTTTCATGTGACTGAGGCACTGAAGGGAAGGCAAGGCCCAGTGAAAGACGATGTGGAAAGATAGGCGGGGCAGATCACAGAGGGTCTCACAGCACCTTGAAGAACTTGGCCTTCGTGCTGAGGCCAGTGGGAGCCACACACGAGTTTTAAACGTCCCTGCTGCAGAAAATACACCACCACGGGAGTTTTATTGGCCCCTCAGAATGGCCGCATTTCACAATCCGTCACGTGGGTACCACATGCTGAGCCCACACTGAGGAAGGAGGAGTGAAGCCAGACCAGGTCTGATGAAAGCCCGGCTGAGTTCTCTGCAGAATGGCTGTCTCCCCTGATCCACTGAACCAAAGAAAAAGCTCAGTGTAAAGTCTACAAACAAAAGTCATCAGGATCTCGCATTTATATGCGTGTCTCATAGTCTAAAATCAGTCCACCCACAGTGAACTGAAGTCCTACCTCGACCCCTCACACGGTAAGCTGTTGATGTGCACCCCCCCATTCCACATTGTTGCCAAAGCTTATGCTCCATATGCCTCTAATCCCTAAAACAACTTTAGACACAAAGAGACAGCTGCATGTGAAATCTGAATTGTTTAGCTTCAAGAGTATTTGATACGTTCGGCACGCTGAAACAATCTTTGTTGTCATTTCTCTGAAGTGTCATGGGAGATCTTTAAGAATGCTGGCTATTGTCCACGTGTGTGATACATTTAACAATGGAATAAAGACTGAAAACTTAGCTCGGAGAACGTTTGGTATATGAAAGTATTTCTCTTTAAAATGTGATGTTTGGGGAAAACTTTTACCAGGCTTAGAAATGCTTTTATTGATCTGAAGCTAAATGGGTTACATCACCCAACTCCTCCAGCAGCTCCCCAAGTTCGAAGAGGGTTGTGTACAAGGCAATCATTGTGGTCTTAGAGAAGAGGAGGAAGAGAGAGGTTGTAAAGGCTGGCCTAGAACCAGCACGCAGCCAAGGAGCCAGGACACTAGCGGCAAGCTCACTTGTACGGACAGGACATAAACTGTCAGGTACCAGGGGCCAGTCCCAAGATCTCGAGAGAAAAACCTTCCAGCTCTGAAAACGGAAGCAGGAAAAGCTGTCTTATGTTTATCAGCCTTTCCACCTTGCTACTCTTGGGTCCATGACAAGTGAACTCTGTCTAGCGGAGCAAACAAACCGCCTCTCCTACCGCCCTGGACACTCACTGCTTCCCAGGGAGGAGGAGCAACTAGATGCGATTGGTAAGATCTGCGCATGCTCAGCCTGGCCTGGCTCCCCGGATCCTTCACCGGCTGTCTGCCAGTGGAGAGTCTGGGCCACGTGTCCCCAGGGAGGGGGCCTAATGAGCTTTGCTACCCAGCGGAGGCTGTCTAATGTGGGTGAGGAAATGAGTCTACCTGGTTGAGACACATTCACTAAATGGTTTTAACAAAAAAGTAGTAATTTCACCTCTTTCTGCCTGGTCCTGCATCTCTCAGTTCTTGTCTCAGAAGTAAAAGACGGCCATGTTAGTTATTGATCCCTAAAAGCTCAACACTGGAGAGAAGCCTAAGCATCACGTCAGTTAGCAGACAGGCGGATCTGGTAGACCACCGATCATGTGCATTTCGCCAGTATCTACGGAGCGCCTACGATGCGGAAGCCGGTATGTGATCTGCTGGGGACACTTGGCGGAAGAGGCAGATAACGGCCTCTTCTTGTGCGCTACTTACAGTTCGCCAGGAGGACAATCGACCCCTGCCAATCAATCAGTTAGTTCTAAGTGTTCTATGGATAAAGGGCCCGAGACCGGGGGACCACTTTCAATACCATGCACTCTCCCTCACTCCCAGACGGCTTCGCTACCAACCCCCCAGCAAGCCCTACTACTCCGCCTGCCCATCACCTGTTCGGTTGATCGGATTCTTCCCACCCTCACCAGCAAGTCCGCACCCCAGACCCGTGCTGGTCTCTGCCCTGACTGCTGCAGTCTTCCAAGTGATTCACTTGGATCCACTCTTGCAAAAAAAATTGTTTTTATGTTAAAATAAACATAAGGTAAAAATGACCACCTTAACTATTTTTTAAAAAATATTGTTCAATTTTTTTTTTTTTAGAGACATGGAAAGGGAAGATGTGATAGAGAAACATCGATGGTTTGCCTCTCGCATACACCTCAACTGGGGACCAAACCTGCCACCTAGGCACGTGCCCTGACTGGGAATCAAACCAGAGACCTTTCACTCCACACTACCACACCCAGTGAGCTGAGCCCCACCAGCCAGGGCCATCAGAACTGTCTCCAAGTGCAGAGTTTAGGAGCATGAAGTCCATTCACACTGCTGTGTGGTGATCACCACGTCCATCTCCACGTTTCTTTTCATCGTGCAAAACTGAAACTCTGCTCCTGTCCAGCACGAACTTGCCCTCCCACTGCCCCTCCAGCCCTGGGCAGCCACCGGTCTACTTTCTGCCTCTGTGGTTTTAACAGCTCTAGGAACCTCATGTAAGTGGGGGTCATAGAAATGGGTCTTTTTCTGGCTTATTTCACTTAGCACCGTGCCCTTGGCCTGGATGGGTTTTATTTCCATTCTAGTCATACTTGCCAGCATCCGGTAGCACCTCAAGGGGCTTTTGTTTCCTTTAACAAGTTCACATAAGAGTGGAACCTGACTTGGGCTGGTTCAGAGAGGGCGTGCCTGAGAAAGTGAGATTCGATCCAAGACTTGACAGACAAGAAGAAATCAACCAGGCAAAAGGGGGAGAGGTAGAAGATCCAAAATAGGAGGGCAGGAGGAAAGCCTAAGGTAAGAAAGAGGTTGGCTTACTTGGGAACCTGGAAAACAAACACACACAACACAGAGGCCAGGGTGGGGGGAACAGGCGAACAAGGAGGGGTCCAGATAAGGGGCTGCCTGATGTGCAGAAGGAAAGGCCTCGGCAAACTGATGCTCTGATCCCGGAAGTTCTGGTATAAATGGTACCTGCTCTTGAGGGACTTGCCAGAATTGTCTCTAACTATCCAAGATCATGCCCCTCACCCCACAAGACTTATATGCAGGACATGACTAATTTCCTGTATGCATTGCCTCAGTTAATCCCCCCAGCAGCTCTCTGAAGAAGCCATTCTCTCCAATTGAGAAGACAGTAAATTGAAGCAAAAACAAGGTAGGCGACTGGCCCAAGGGCATTCAGCTATAACTCGAAAGAGCCTGGGACAAAGATCTGTCTTCAGCATCCATGATACTATCACCAAACTATGGCTCTTGTAAAGCCTGGAGGTGTTTTGTTTTGCTTTTCTTAATGCTTAAATTCTTATTCCCACAGACAGTTCTATGGTTCTGATGTATTATAAACACCCACGGTATAACTTGTAGGTTGATATTTTGGTAACAGAAAATATTTTTCTATTGCATAAAACATCAAAAGCGGCTCACGCAGGTTCACTGCTCACTGCTCACTATACTTGATATGAGAATCAGTTCATAGCTCCGAGCTTCCTGCAAAGAGGCCAGATTGTGGGCATGAAACCAGGGGAGCAAAAGCCCGTCGGTGAGAGGTGGGCGGTCCTCTGAGAAATGTCACGGCCCACGTGCAGTTCCTGGCGTGTGAGGAAGTGGGTTCAACCTACACGTCATGTGGTTCCAGATTCCAAGGCCAAAACCTAGCTAGCCAGCTAAAAACAGTTTATAAAGATTATGAAGGAGAGATCAGGATGGCATGAGAGAGACTAGGCAAGTAAGTGAAAAGCCAAAATGCACATTAAAGATCGATAAAATTTAAAAGCTGAAGTCTGCAATAATACGCACCATGAATATTAGGAGGATATTTTATTCCCGTCAAGACTCTGAGATGCTTGAATAAGGGTTGAAAATGTTTCCTATAAAGGTCCACATACTAAATATTTAAGGCCTCCTGGGTTACAAGGACCCTGTGGACACTACCCAACTGTGCTACTGTAGCCCAAAAGTAGCCACGGACAGCACATAAATAAAGCTGGGTACCTACAGGCTTTATTTACAGGAATGTGCGGTGAGCCAGATTTGACTTGCAGGCCACAATTTTCCAACCCTGTCCCTGAAGGTCAAGAACAAGTCTTCTCACATCCCTCAAGGCTCTAATAAAGAGCTTGGATATCACACAAGAAAAATAATGACAATGTTTCCCCATTTTTTAAAAAAATGTTCACAAAACCCAACTCTGTGACGCAAACATTATTTACCCCCATTTTACAGAAGAACTGAGGCTCAGAGACCTTGAATAGTTGGCATGGGGACCGCCCAGCTTGCAAATGGCAGAGCCAGGAGTAGTATCCAGGTGTGCTGGCTTTTAGCATTCAGGCGATTTTTGGCAATGCCATGTGGCTAACTGCTTAAGGATGGACACACATTCCTTTGGGGAAAAGATGGGAAGACAAGGAAATGGTCCTCAAGATGCAGCAGCTCCAAATGGCATCCAGTGCAGTCTTTCAGGAGTGAGCAACAGAATCACATGCAGTTTGGCCCAACTCGAAAAAAGACAGTTTACCATTGACACAGGGAAACTGTAGAGGAACACAGCCCTCTGAGTCTGGTGGGAACTGGAAATCAAGGAAGCTTCCCGTCCACCTCTCCCTCTCCACCCCCCTTCCTCCCTTCCCTCCATCTCTCTCTGTCAGAAGCCTGAGGGTCTCTTCATTCTCGGGTGTCGGCCACATTCTCCCTCTCACCCAGCTGAGGGCCTCTGCTGGCCCACAGGTGCCTGCATTCACTCTCCAGGTGACACGTGAACAAATCTACCTGCCGGACTGGTGCCTTTGCTCTGACGCCATCCTCTCCTTCTGCTCTAGACCCACAGCTTATCATCAGCGTTTCTCTGTGCAAATTATGGGGATGGGGTACTCTGTCCTTCACAAGCAAGCACCGGGATGAACTAGGCATGGACCACCAGTACAGTCTTAGTCCACTCAGCCATGGTCAAGGACGGAGCTGGCCTGGGGTGCCAGACACAGTGAGGAATGCCGGAGCCACAGTAAAACACCAGTTGTTTGAGAGATGGGCAGACACACTTCGACATGTCTAATATCAGAGAAAAGAATGGATGACTGGGCTCCGCAGCCCGAGAGGAACAGCAGACAGGGCGGGGGAGCACAAAGCCAGCCTGGAATCACAAAAGTACTCAAAAGAAGTGGGATGTGTTTACTCAGTTCAGGGCGAATCTGGAGGCCTTGGAAGGAGACCAAATGAGAGTGATAAAAATAATCTTATAGAGAAAAAATCCAATATGCCAAACTATAAAAATACAATTGTGGAAAAGGCTGTTCTTATTTTGTGTAAAGGGATACAATTTACCAGTTGTGGAAGGAAGCTGCTCTTCATCCCCAAAAAGCACAGAATGAGAAGGAACAATTATGAAGCTGGGACTCTGGCCAGTGTGGCCCAGTTGGCTGGGCGTCCTTCCACAAAGCGAAAGGTCATGGGTTTGATTCCTGGTCAGGGCACAAGCCTGGGCTGCAGGTTTGGTCCCCAGTTGGGGCACATACTAGAGCCAACCGCTCCGTGTTTCTCTCATATCGAAGTTTCTCCCTGAATGTGGGCCTGAGACATTGGGGGAGGAGAAATAACTGACACTGCCCAGAATTCTTCACTTTATATAAGACTTCAATCCAAAGATGCTAGACTAGGGAACCTCATTATTTTCTTTGATTGCTCTGTCCAAATGGTCCGCAAGACTCGAGAAGATAAATCTCGGCTCAAGTCCTGTTTTTAGCGCCGGCACCAGAAGCTGCTCGTTCCCTCTCTCCGGCTTCTCCAGGCTGACCCAGATCTGGCAGCATTTCTTAATGACATGCTGAGACCCGAGGGGAGTGTGGTTAGTACGTGACATGTCTGCCACAAACCCCGGGCTGTGTGCACCACGCGACAGGGCCTTCCTGACAACTTCGAGGAGGAGTCACGTCTGAGACCATTTTGCCTTGTGATGACCAAGACATTACAGTGGCAACAGAAGTGACATCTCCATCTGATCCCCTTCCTTGACCTTCTACTAATACAAGCGTTTACCTCTGGGGAAGCAGTGCTCAAGGGCAGTGATTCTTAATTAGCAAAATTATGTGAAGAGCTTTGGAAAAAAAACCACACGCACGCACACACACACACACACACACACACACACACACACACCCACGCCAGGCCCTTACCCACCAGCTCCATCCAATTCAGCAGGTATGGACCAGGATCTGGAAATCAGCCATCTGCAGAATCCTCCAGATGGTTCCCTTACATAGTCAGCTTCAGAATCACAGCTTCAGGGCATTACTTAAGCAAGGATACACAGGCACCCTGGGAAAGGACCCCTGCGGCCCAAGGAGCTAGATTTGGTGCTGCCTGTCCAGCAACGGAGGAAGCTGCCTGGAGAGAACCACCGAGTCACACATCCAAGGGCTGGCTCAAGAGAGGCCTGAAAGCAGAGCCCACTGGAGACGTGGTAAGAGGAGGATCACTTGTGCATTAGGTGGGAGGAATCTGCGTGGGCTTGGAGTTTCATTGAAACCCTGCGAATCTAAGATTCAAATGGGGACAGCATGTCCCGAGGCCTCTGAAGAGGTGTCCAGGCCACGCAGTGATCAAATATGATGGCGGAGTCTGAGCTTCCACTTAACTGCACTTTCCCAGTGTGCCTTTCCTTCTCTTAGTTATCCAAACTCACTCTCGAATGCTCTCAGGGTGTTCTAAAAACAAACTCTTTCCCCAAACACCTTCTTGAACTGACTCGACAAACATGTGCTATTTAACACACAGCTGAGCCTTCACCTCTGGCTAGAACACTCTTTCTCCAGATCTCTCCACAGCTTCCTCCTCATCTCCGCAACGGAGTCGCGGCCCAGACGCCACCAGCTCCCAGACACCTGCTCCGACCACTCTCTGTCTCCGCCTCCCACACCACCTACCCCGGGTTATCTGCCTCCCCATTTTTCCTCATAGCACATAACACAGCTTGACATTGTATTTCTAAATGCAATTTCTCTCCTCCCATTAAGATATGTTTCCCTTGATTAAGGAGTTTGCTTTGCTCATTGTTTTTTCCTCCCGTGTTTAGAACAGTACCTGACACCAAGAAAGAACGTAACACCCACCGAGGGAACTAGGAATGGGCGGCTCCATCTCCTCTGTGCCCACCCTTCTGCTCGCCACAGGCGACTAGGAGTCCAACGGTTTCCCTGCGGAGTTTGTTTGTTAAAGTCCTAATGCCTGGGACTTCAGAACGGAACCTTATTTGCAAACGGGGTGGTGGTGGATGTACTAGTTAAGATGAGGTCATACTAACACAGAGTGAGACCTTAATCCTGCAGCCAGTAGGACTGGTATCCTCACGAAATGGGGAATCTGGAAAGAGGCCGGCATGCGCACAAGAGAATGCCCTGCACAGACAGCAGTAGGGCTGCCACAAACCAAGGAACTTCCAGAAGCCTGAGAGGGGCCTGGAGCAGGTCTTTCCCTAGCACCTTCCCAGCGAGCACGGCCCCGCCAACATCTTGACTGTGGACTTCTGGCCTCCGGAACTGTCAAGATGATCCATTTCTGTGGCTGGACCCACTTGATTCGTGGTACTTCATAGTGGCAGTCCTTGCAAATAAATACGCAGGGATTCCAAATGGAGGAAGGGCCATTCCAGTCTACGGTTGTTCACAGTTGCCATGTGGGCCACCCAAAGCAATGTGCCATGTGTCCAGTTTCATAAAATGGGATTTCCACAGAGCCCGGGGACACTGATAAAGGTGGCAAGTACCAGAAGTAGACAGGTAGATGTGACGGCCACTTCCAGGGGAAACACACTCAGGTAAATTCAGAGGCACAGGTATGTTCACAACAAAGTCAGTCAGCGGTGACTTGCCTGGACCTTTCTGACTCCAGAATCAAGTGGGAGTCCAAAGGGGATCTTTGATAAACAAACGTATTGATTGGGCTTTGCAGTCATTACTGTCGAGAGTGGCTCATGCCCGTACCCATCAAGGCTTTGGGGGGGGGTGTGAAAAACAACCACACAGCTGGGCCAGCCTCCTGGTCCCCAACGATCAGGCTCCTGGCTGTGGAAAAGGGCAAAGTGCACCCATGAGTGTGAAAGATGCGTCTTGTGTCTCGCAAGGAGAGTCCTGACTCTCAGCTGTCTCACTGACGCGCCACCCAGAAGGCAAGCCATTATCAACTCAGATGTCTTCACAGAGCACCCCCTTGTCATCTGCTTTCAAAAGAACTGAGAAGATGATGTTGTTGGAAATGTCATCTGCCTGGTACGCAGAAGCGGAATCAAAGTGCTCTTTGTGTTAAATGTGACTATCATCGCGCTTCAAATCCAGAGCATAAATGCTACTAATACCCTCTGCAATCACCCACCCGGTTATCGGCTGGAGGAGGCTGCGGAGACGGATTCAGATTTCTTAATTCTGCTCCTTATTTCTTTTTTCTTGTTAATTTAAAAATATCACAGTGTTTTAATTGAACTCAGTTTAATGTACTCTACCTGCCAATTCCAACACACTTCATTACTTACATTGCCGGGAAAGCACTTAAAAATCAAACTGCACAATTTGTACTTGTACGTCTTTAAGGTGGATTTATACCTGAAGGTGTCCAATAGCTGGGGCAGCGTGGCTCTGAATATTAAATTCTAACAAGTCGTCATGCCCTAAACACATGTAGAGAATAATGGAGAGGGGTCATTACTTATCAGAGTAGGTAGCTATTAAAGAGAGAAGTTGAAAAGTCAATTTGTATCTGTAGTTGTTAGCAGCAAAGCCTCCAGGGCCACGCTGCCCAGGTTCCCGTCCCAGGTCTGCTGTGTACCAGCCTTGTGTCCTCAGGCCCACGACTTGTGGGTTCTGTGCCTCATCTTCCTCCTCTGTGAAATGGGAGTAATAATAATACCTGCCTTCAAGGGAGGGTGGTGAAGATTAAAGCCGAAAGCATACACAGAGCCGTCAAAGGGGTGCCTGGTGTACAATGAGCACAATTTAAGCACTGGCTACGCTATTTCCTATAATATTGATAATCACCACGACTTGTACAATAGTAATAATCCCTGCCCTCTGACGGTGACTCTGCCAATGAGATTTCCAGCAGATGCCCTGTTCACCTTCTCTGCTTCTCACAGGTAAGGGGGGTGAGGTACCCTGTGTTCTCTGAAAGTGTTTGCTAGTTTGGGATTTTTACTTGGAGGGTAATCTCTAGACATCTTAGAGCAGAAGACGTGAGATCATCTGGCAGCCATCCGCCCACTTTGGCACCTGTGTGCCCGCTCATGCCAGCCCTGGGCTGAATTCCCCTGGGCAGCCTTCGCTGCCCCAGGCCGGTGAAAAGAACACAGGGAAAGACAAGGTACATAAATGAGGCGGTTACAGCACATGAAGGCACAAATCCGCTACAGCGTGGCCTGGAGCAACCTGATGCGAACAAGGAAACACAAACCATCACGTGGCTCATGGCATTCCAAATTTAATGCCATGACGATCTGTCGTGTCCATGCCGGGAAAGTGACACAGCATCACCCAAAATACTAAAGTCATACTGGTGATCTGAACTTTTTGTTAATTTTGCAGGTGTTAGAAATATTACATACATCTGTTATACTGTTTATTAGAGAGTTTATCCAAGCGATCTCTATACAGAAGTTATACCATGTTGCACATTTAAGTACTATTATGATGAAAATAATTTATGTTGACACAGGGGTCTGTGAAAATTGGGTACCTTGGGAGAGGGATTATAGATCCTCATATTGAAAAAAACTTAGCCCTGAGAGAAAAAGAGTGAACAAAGGGCCCGTGATCTAGCCCTGGCGTCTCTCTTCCCCCACTTCCACCTCATCCGTCATCAGAGTACCCCATGAACTCCCCCCGTCATCCAGGCCTCCTCACTCAACCCCCAAGTCCCCCTCAACACCCATGCGTGGAGCCTTCTGGCTCCTGCGGGCAGAAAAGGAGCCCTTCATGGCTGGCTCTGCCGCCCTTCACGTAGTCTTCCACTTCAGCAACTACCCCCGAATGAAATCCTCTGTGGTCACATCTGTGTTCTCAGGACAGGGCAGGCTGTTTGACACCAGAGACCGTGCGTGTTTGAATCAGCAACCTCCCGCGTCTACTGCGCTGTCTAGCACACAGCAGAAGCTTCGTGAAGATGCGCCAGTGAGCGTCCCACCTGCGGCGGCTGCAGTTACCCAATCCCAGAGAAACGCCAGAGCACCAGCGGTCTGATCTCACTGGGACTCGGGAGGCCAATCCTTAGCCCAGAGTGACACCAACAGCAAAAAGTAGGGCCGGAAGTTCAAGCCCAGGTTTCCTGGCTCCAAGCCACTGCGTAAAGAGTAACATGACAGTGACGATGATAGAAACCGTAACAGGTAATGTATTATAACATCCCGTACGACTAGCTCTGTGCTAGGCACTTCGCATTTGAGTTTATTCTTTAGCCTTTTAACACCAGAAGATACGTGCTGCTCTTAATTTCATGTATAGAGGGGAGGAAACAGAGGAACCATGAGGCAGTGTACCAAAGTCACACACCTAGTAACTGATACTGGAACCTGCCCCAGGCCTGCCTCCCTTCCCGGCAGGCCGGCTGGGCAGACTTGCAAGGACCCCTCTCTGCAGCCCTTGCCAAGGAGCCCACGCAGCTCCAGAAGCACCAGCTGGAACTGAGGGTTCTCTGCAGAAAAGTCCAACCCCGTTGGGACGGCAGTTTTCAATCTTTTCCATCGCATGGCACACATAAACTCATCACCAAAATGCTGCAGCACACCAGAACATACATTACAGTTTTGGCCAAGCTGACCAAAAAAAATCAGTATAATATTGACTCATTCACATGGCATGACTATTGTTGTATTGGGTGTGGCCATTTTTGTATTTGACAATCTGAGGGAAGAGAGGCCAGTGCCCCGACTCATCAGTCAGGTATTACATGTTTTAAAAGTTCTTGCAGCGCACGGGTTAAAAATCGCTGGTTTGGGACACGCAGCCCTTGTGCGTTACTAGCAATAGTCCTAATAGCAGCAAGACCGCTCTTGCCCGAAGGCTGTCCTTTGCCTGCAAGCCAGGATGGCGGGGAGGTGCGAAGAGTGAACCATTCTGAGATACTAACATCACAGTTTCACAGTGAGAAACTCTTTAATAAAACATGAAGCAAGATTCCATACCAAATGTGCTTGCCCTAAGTCAGCAGCATCAGAAATCACCGTGGGTGGGATGGCTGGTGGATGTGCAGTGTGTGGCGGGGAGGAGTGTCGTACGTCACCTCTCTCCTGGCATCTGTTCCCTCCTCTGTCCAAGCCCCCACCACAAAATGGACAGCAGACTTGCACAGAACATACGAGAACCATGATACAATCATCAAGGCAAATAAGAGCACAGAGATCTACAGACCAGCCCAGGTGACCCACAGGTTTTACATCCTTCGTGTCCCTGGCACCTACAGGGCGCAACCCGCCCTCAAGAACCGAGACTGGTGCAGGAGAAGAATCCGCAGGACCCTGGGGGGCTTCTCCTTTGAGCAGCAATCTGGTGTCTCACTGACTTCCTGTGTAGTGCTGTCCAGGAGCAAAGGGGTCGCCCAGTTAGGGAGAGAACCCCGGGAGGGACTGGGGAACCCCAGGACCTAGCTCATCGGGAGGGTCACTGTGTGTATAATAAGTGCCTCATTAGCACAGGGATGAAGAAATACGGTTGCCAAGTGAGCGACCGTGAAGCAGGGAACTCATCACACAGAGCTGCCCCCTCTTCCTTGCACCTCCGCCCCTGCCCCCAGGATGCCACTCTAATCCACTGGGCTTCCCCTTCTGTCCTTCCCCTTCTCCCCCAGCCTCCCCAAGGCTCTGAACTTTTCCCTCCTCTTCCTCAAGCTGCCAGAGGACGTCTGCTGAGGCTCCATGTCACCTTCATCTGAGGACATCCAGGTGCCTGGGGTGGCACTGACACCGTCTCCAAGCTCCTCACAGCAGAAATCCCCCTTGGCATGAGCACGTGGCTAAAACATAGCCCAGCTAAACCCTTCCTTCGAATGTGCACACAGGGAGAGGGGTGAGAGAGCCGCTGGCTGGGGCAGGGGTGTGGGGGGGCGGCTGTCACAGGCCCTGGAAATGAGAAGGGTGAGGGCCGGGTGACGGGGGCCTGGAAACCCTCGGTCCCAGGGGAGGCGCTGAGCCAGTGCAGGGGGCAGGTGGGGAGGGGACACTGATATGCAAAAGAAGCCCCAAACGATTCTGCCAGAAAACCTGAAGGCAGATGCGGACCTTCCTGCAGGCATCTATCAAGGCTCGTGGGGATTCATGGAACTAGGAGGACGGCTAACACACACTATCACATGGCATTCAAAATTGCATCCCTGACACCCGAAGTGTGGAAACCGGCCTGCCCCGTGGGGCAACTGAGGTAACACGGGCTTTCTGTTTGGCATAATTAGACCTCTCAAGGCACACACAGGAATAACAGCACCCAGATCCCCGGGGAAGTCCGTCTGAATGCCTGTTGCTCCTGGCCCACACGCCCGGTCAGACTGAACCAGAGTCCTAGGCATACGTCTCGGGAATGTGCATTTTTCACAACCCTCCCCCCCCAGTGGATTTCATTCCCTGCATGAAGCTGTGGAACCAGGACCAGGTTCTAATTCTGTCACTTCGGATTAGGACAGCTCTGGAAGATGCCCCTCACGTGAACAACGTCCCTGCCGACAATGACCGTGGGTCTGGTGCTCACGGGCCCACCACACTGTAGGGAGCAGAGGACTAACCCAACCGACACCAGGACAGCCAAGCGCATGCGCGCACGCACGCACGCATGCATGCACGCTGCATTCCCAGCCTCGACTTCCTCCGCTGCAGGAAGTGGATGATCCCGGCAGCAACTCCGCCTGGCTGGGCAAGAATCACACTGGAGACAGTGTGGGGGGTGATTATCAGAGGGCCCGGCACAGGAGAAGTGCTCAAAAGATGATGCACTGATCTGTGGTAGCATCTACGGGCCCGTTGGTCCACAGAGTGCAGGTGAATAGAATATTCTGAGTATAAAACCAAATGTGGCAAAATGTGCAAACTGCCCCCCTTCCTGTGGGCACCTGAATCTTCAACCCATGAGGAGCTCAGGGATGCAGCGGGCTTCTCAGTCGACAGTGGACCAGGCTCTGTAACAATGTCTCCTCTCATGAGCTGGAGCTTAGGACCAGCCCTGACTGGCCCCTACCCCCTTCCCCTGGCACACCCAACCCATCACCGAGTCCCAGAGGCAGCACGGTATGTCCTGAATCTGAACATTTCTCAGCACCTCCACAGGGACCATCATGGCCTGGACCACTCCCACCTCTGTCTTGGGTTTAAAAAGCCTCTTTCCTGGTCCCCCAACTGCCAAATTCCTTCTAGCCAACACTGTCTCCGCACAGCAGGCCTCTGCTCTAAGCCCACTGAGGCAGAGTTGCCAGGCTTAGCAGATGAAAATACAGAATACCCAGCTATGTCCAAACTAAACAATTATCCAAGGTTGATCTGCCATTCCCATTTAACTGGCCGTCCTATATTTTTAATCCACCAACCACGTATCCCTGGCTCCCCGCTGCACTCATGAGAAAAACCTATCATCTTGCCACTGTCTGGGGACCACAGCACTTCCTGCTGGCCGTCTCCTGCCTGGCCCCAGGACCACCACACTCGCCATTCCCTGCATCTGGAACACTCCTCCTGCAGACCCCTGCTTGGCTGCGTCCCCTGGCCGCATGCAGGCCCCTGCTGCTACATGGCACCTTCGAAGGCCCCTCCCTGTCCCCACTCTCCACCCAGGCCCTCAGGCTCCGTGTCTTTACCTTGCCTATTATCATTTTTTTTATTGAAAGAATTGATTTCTGATCCAGCATCCTTATTTGAAAGGAAGTTTTATGAGGACGACAGTTATCTTAGTCCTCATAAGGATACAAATGCCTCCCCAGAGCCGATACCATGAGTGGCACGTAGTAGGTGCAACATAAATATCTGTTGAATGGATGTTCGAGGAGGTGTCCCAGTCCAAAGCCTCCCGCCACCAGCAGCAGGTACCGCGGTCTCAGTTACGCCAGGTGACAGGATGAGAGGAGGAGGAGGGAGGGAGGAAGACATTTATTCGTCAGGTAGGCCCGATGCCAACATGGGTGCTGCCCACCTAAATAGAACAAATACCCCAACACCAACTCTTGTCCTACTTCTCCTGGAACGGGGGCCCTCACACTGCCTCTGTCTCGATGGTAGACAGACACACAGGCCCACGCACAGCGTCACAGGTTTGTTCCCTCCTAAGCTGCACCAGGACCACACGAGGGGGCAGGGGAAGGTTCTTGCCTTCATTGTACTGGGGCAGGAAATCAGTGCTCAGAAAGGTTAGATTTCTTACCCAAGATAACACAGCTGGTAAGGGACAAAGTCAGGATTAACTGTAGCAAAAGGTAGCCAGTTCGAGGCAGGGACTCAGGCTGCCTGGAAGAAATCCTGGCCCTGGCCCCTCTCTACCACAAGGTCTCTCTAGGAAGCAGTGACAGGAGAGGACTCGCCTCGCCACCGTGTGCTGAAGCTTAAGGGTCCCGCCTGGCACACGGCAGACAGTACCTGGCACACAGGAGGCAGAGCCTGTGCTCACTGCTTTAAACTCAGATTCTGGGAATTCGAATCCTGTGCACTTTGCATGGCTCTGAACCCAGGCCCCTGGCTCCCCAAAGCAGTGCTTCCTCAGCTGGAACCTTCCCAGCCTCCTCCTCGCCTGCCTCTCTGGACCTTGTTCTCCTCGTCTGCAAGCTGATGGGCGTGGCTTTGCCGGTCAGTAAGCCTCCTGTGCTGACCAGCTGGGTGCCCCAGGAGTGGTCGACTTCCCTTCTGATGGTCAAGGGCATATTAATCCACCTCACCCTGCCTCCCTCATTTTTACCGCCCCCTTCAGTGATTCCCCTCAACACTGGCCCCAGCTTTGCAAGGTTTTATGCCTTTCCTGAGCACACATCCAAATGTAAAAACACTACATTAAGCACCAAGCCCTGGGTTACAGCTCCAAGCCAGTAAATTAAAAGTTACAGTTCCCACAGTAACCATCTCTCTTCCTACCATGTCCATATTTAGAACTGTGTGTTACTGTACGGGCTGACAGATTTAGTGCCTTAGAGTGAGAGAGAGTGTGTGTGTGTCTAAGTTGTAAGGAATGCAAAAACTCCATCTCCGAACTTCCCCGACTTCAGGGGAAGTTAAACCCTCAGCCACACACTGCGGCAGATCACTCCACCCGCAGTGCGGTTCCCCTACCGTGAGGGAAGGCAGCGCACTTCTGATGGATGCTCCGGGCGCTCTGCCCTCCCGGGGCGCTGGCCCGAGGCAGGAGGCCCGGCCTAGCATGATTCCAAGGCTGTGTGTAAGGGGGGCACTTGGATTCCCCCGGAGTTTTGGGATTTGGTTTGGCTGGTAGCGAGACAGATAAAAGCAGAGAGATGAGACAGGGACGGAGGAAGAAAGGAACATGCAGGGAGGGGCAGAGGACTGGGAAGACAGATTTACGGAAATGGAAAGGCAAGGGGTTGCAGAGGGGGTGCGCACTGGGGAAGTCGGAAAAGTAGAAAAAGGCCAAGACAGAGAGAAAACAGGGCTGGGCCAAATCCCGAGAGAGAGAGAGAGAGAGAGAGAGAGAGAGAGAGAGAGAGAGAGAGAGAGAGAGAGAGAGAACTACATATTATTGGTATTTGACCGAGTACAAGGCATATTTTGCCCAAAGTTTTGAGGAGAAATAAGCCTGTGCATTGTGCATGGGTGGTACTGATTCTGTATCTATATAAATGCTTTTAATTCTTTTTATTTGTGCTTATGTGTTAACAGTATAACTCTAGACAGCAATAATGATACCTGTATGCAAAATGATACCCTGGGGCAGGATAATTGTTTTGGCTTCTAGATATAAATAAATAAATAAATAAACAAATAAATAAATATATATAAATACATAAATATATAAATAAAATAATTGAATTAAAAGTTATAATTAGAGATTTTTTTTTGAAAGTTTGGGCCAAACACATGAGTGCCCAATGTACTTGGTATAATACGGTACAATAAAATACAGTAAAGGGAAGAAAAACCAGAAAAAGGAAGGACCATGAGAGTGAAGAGAAAAATGATATGAATAAGTGATATGAATAAGTAATCTCTTAAGTACTCACAATGCACATCTTTCACAGTCATGTTAGAGAACTTTACCACAGACATTCAGCAACGCTAGCCCCTCACTTCCCCATGTGCTAGATGCTTCCACGGGTGACCTCGTCAAGGTGGAGCCACGCAGGCTGGGTACCAACACTGGCTTCACCTTGTAACAGCGAAGTGACTCTCAGCAGGTTGGTTGGTCTCTCTAGCCCTGCAATTTCCTCATCTGTAAGTTGATGACAACAGTCTTGCCTCATGGGTGGCCCTGAGGACGGAGGGTATGCATATAGAATCAATAAGGGCCATATAAATGTAAGTGCTACACATATTTTAGTCATCACCACTGTTGCCCAGTGCCCCCAGCAGCCCCAGAGGTTGGTATTTCTATTCCCAGTGAACCTTGAAGACACAGCCACCCAAATCCACACGCCCAGCGATCCATAGCGGGCAGATTTCAAACATGCTCCATGTTCCTTTTCCTGGAGACCATGGGGGAGAGAAAGGCGGGAAGAAGAGTGGGAAAAGAGGGAGGAAGGAGAGGAAGGCCCACCTTTTCCCGTTCGGCAAGAGGGGAGTCAGTGAGGAGGCAATGAGACCAGAGGAGTGGACGAGGAAATCCTGAGACCTTGACAAAGGCAATCAAGCTGGAGGTCACCCTTTAGGACCACCTGGGCAAAGTTAAGTCCTTCTAGCCAGCAAGGCCAGGACTACATGGGGGTCCCACACTCCCACCTCCCCCCAGACCCATCTGGCTGGTCCTCCCACATGGTGTCCGTCCATCCATCGGTCTGTCCATCCATCCATCCCTCCCTCTCCTGGACTCATCCAGCACCTCAGAGATACTGTTGCTATAGAAAACAAAGGCTCATGTGGACCCTGCCCCGGAACTTCCTCAACAAGCAGGACAGACCCTCTGAGTTCCGGAACCCGCATTAGAGCTGGTGAGGCGCAGGCCCAGAGCCCCATCTCAGGAACGCCCAGGTTGAGTGTGGAGCCCTGGCAGTTTAGCTCGAGAGCAGAGAAGATTTGCTGCGGAGATCATTGAAGGAAAATTAATAGAGAGACCCCACCACACCCACCCACGCACGTGCGCGCGCGCACGCACACACACACACACACACATTCTGTGCCATTGCTCTCCAATGTCCAGCTATGTGCAATAAGCAGATGCGGAAGCAAGCACACCACACAATGTTAATCCGATTGACATATCGAGGGAGGGAAGAAGAGAGGGTGCTGGTCAGGAAGACTGGTTTCACCCTTTTCTAAAAGATGGGAGGCAGGAGGGGACTGAAAATTGATACATTGTCCCCCTAATACTCCAAGCCGTGGTGGGCACGACACTGATCACAGAGAGAATGTGAGTGGCTGAGTCCTGGATGCGGCGGTACCGGTGGACTCATTTCTCACCGGCAATAACTGACTGCGCAGTAAGAAGGCTTGAGAGCCCACGACGGGAAACCAGCTCTTCACAGGCCCAGAGGAGGCGAGTCAGCAGGCCAGCAAAAGGCAGGCCTCTCAGCTCACATCCATACATCTCCATACAGACTCGGACGCAAAAACTGGCTAAGCCCCATTCATCTCCCCTAAGTTTCCCAGTGTGGCCTGGCCCATCGTGGCTAATGTCTAACGAACACTTGCAAAGGCCAAGACCTTTGTCAACAATGAGCTTCCTCCTACTCTCTGGGCCAGTCCCTTCAATGGTTCTGACATGGAGACACCGGGAGACCCCTAAGGCACCAGGAAGAGCCCTGGCCCGGGAGGGGTGAGCCCTACTCTTGTCTGGGCAGCTCCACGAACACTGGGGGGAGCAAGTCTTCCTCCTCCCCTTTGTTCCCATATTTCATCTTCTCTTCACCGACTCTTCTGAACAGGAAGTGCCACGGTGTTGCAATACACTTCGGAAGGCAACATCTCCCTTGTTCCTTCAACAACTCATTCCAGAGAATAAAATGATCTGTGCCAAAAAGCAAACACAGAACCAATTTCTCATGACTTTTTAAACAGGAAAATTTATCATTAAAATTATAATTAAAACTTTATAATGCATTACATGTTAAGCCAACTGCCTCCTCCCAATCAATTTCCGAAAATGGAACAAAGACATCGCAGACACAAAACACCTGTACCCAAGTGACGAATGCTCTCGTTAGGATGTGAAATATTTAAAGCGCTGCTCCCTGATCAGGAAGCTGTTCATGCAGCTGTCAGCAGACAGTTGCGTGTGCAAGAGCGTGCCTCTCGTAGCCACCCTCCCCGCCTTGGGGAGCCCTGGGGGCTCCTCGCAATCTCTGCACTTGATTCTGATTTTCTACCTACTGCAGCTGGTCAGTACCTCAATGCTTATCATGATGCATTACTTTGTTAAAAGTATTACATTGATTTTTGAAATGTAAATACAAATTTCCCCGAAGTGGATGTCACCCCACCAATGCGCTACTGAGATATGTATGTTCTGTGAAGTTTTGGGAAGAAAACAAAACAAAAAACGAAAAAATAAAAATAAAACAAGAGGCAGCAGCATTTACCCACAATCCCCGAAAGACAGCAAGGCAGAAACACTGACCCACGGATGAATGGGTGAACCTCACGTGGGGGGGGGGGGCGCACCATGACGCGTTGCTCAGCCTCAGTGAAGGGAAATTTTGGCACATGCCACAACATGAATAAACCTCAATAAGATGATATGCCACGTAAACAAACCAGACACAAAAGGACAAATATATGATGCCATGTATGTGAGGTGCCCAGAACGGGCAAATCCATAGAAGCAGAAGGTGGAAGAACAGAAGTGAACAGGAGTTGGGGGCGGGCCGAGGGGGCCGTTACTGGTTAACGGGTGCGGGGCTTCGATTTCAGGTGATGCAACAGTTCCAGGAACGGATGGCGGTGACGATGACACAACACGGTGGGTGGACTTAACGCCACAGAGGCGCACGGTTAGAAATGACTGAAATGGCGAATTTCCCGGCATGCACGCTTTGTGACAACTAAACAAACAGAGGCATTCTGCTAAGTAAACCTTCGTCCAGGAGCCTGGTGCTGGCCGTGTGTCACCAGAATATCGACCTAGAGAATTTCAGGATGGGGTTTTCTCGGGGACACGGTGGCTTGTTCAGTGGCGTCTGGAATGTCAAAAAAGAGCTTTCATGGGTGAGGCAAGGCTTTCAAGGAATGTGGACAGGCTACTACAGTTTTTCAGACACTGTCCACCCGTCCACCTTTTTATAAACAGGCTGCAAATCTGGAGGTACCGGAATCACCAGCTTTACCAATGGTGCCTGAGGGGTGAGCCCCAAGCCATCTTGTTTCCAGTCCCTGTTTGAAAAGACCTCTGCTTGCCTGACATCAGCCACCAGGATAAGAGCAAGGTCCCTGTGATAGTGCCAACTGTGCCCATCTGAAAGGACAGGAGACAGAGACACGACTGAGGTATTTGTAAGGTTGTTGGACTCACTCGGCACCTACTGACTCAGGAATGTTGGGAAGCTGCAGTGGGAAGCTTAACTCTCTTGCGTCAGACACCTGTGGGCTGCTGCTGGTCCCTGCAAAGCCAGCTAAGCTTTACACATGACCAAATCGACTCGGGTAAATTCATACGCACACACCTGTGTGCATGCACACACAAAGAAACAGGACTAAGTGGCCCCCCAGGTCTGGTCCAACTAGAAAAGTGTGCGCTTAACCGTACGCAAACGGACACCTGTTGTCTCTGCAGGGCTGGCACCAACTTGGGGCAGACAGGTGGGGGTGGGGACATTAAAGAAGTCAGAGTTGGGGACTCTCGTGACAGAGGAAGAGAATGAGAGTGACCGAGCAGGGGCTGTGCATGGGTACACCACCCGCACTGTACCCCAAACCCAGGCATCACACAGTGGCCTGATTCCCTGTGCTCTCCAGCCAGTTCAGCAAAAAGCACCTTGTCCCATAAATAGCAGCCAGGCAGCTGGAGTAACTCCCTTAACAGCCACTGGCTGCCTGATGCAGGACAGGAAGGGACCACGCAGCCTCTAACATATTTTAAATTTTTACAGATATTTTCTTTAAAATTTTTTCAAACAAACCATAAAAGTGAAAGAACTTTTCAGGGAACAAATATCCCTACACCTACTCTCTACCATTAACCTTACTTGCTTTATCCTATCTCCCTACCCTCTATCCACCCCATCTATCAACCATCTTTTTTTAAGTGTATTTCAAAACAGCAAGCATGTCGTCAGTCCATTATTCTTTAGGCACTTCAGTGTGTACAGCATTGACTGGGGTTCAGTGAAGTATAACCTTTTCCCTTTGAGGTAAAAGGTACCTACAATAAAATGCACAGGCTGCGCAGGAGTTGGCCAAATGCACACATCTGTACAGTACGTGCTCACTTAACGTGGTCCACAGGTTCTTGGGCAATGGGACTTTAAGGGAAACAATGTATAACAAAACCCATTTTACCATAGGCTAATTAGTAGAAACAAGAGTTCAATTCCTACAGCCTAGTTCTGGTCACAAAAACCACCACATTTCTAAATAAAGATCCAAAATACTTTTCAATATTAAGCATTGAAATAAATGTGAGCTAAACATACATTTAAGAAAGATTCATACAAACAAGTAAGATCATTCTTTTCCAGTCTGTTTGCCCCAGTTCAGGGGGCCAGGGCCTCTCCGGGCAGCTCAGAGCGCCGGGTGGAACCCACCCGGGACAGGATGCCCTCCGATTTCAGGGTCTCTCTCTCTCACACTCTCTCAGGCTGGCTCAACCAAGACACATCAACCCACCGAACACGCACATCTTTGGGATGTGGGGGGAAACCGGAGGCCCAGGAGAAGCCCGTGCAGAGAGACGCAAAGTATGCGAACACCACACACAGTAGCCCTGACCGGGAATCAATCTCTTTAACCTCATCAGTTAGAACAGAACAACACTATTCGCGGACCTCCCGTATGACCCGAACCCCTTTCAAGGTACCGGGTTTGGGGTGAACATACTGGGGTGACGATGTGATTCATTCGAAACCCCCTCGAAGTCAGCCTCCACCTGCACTCTGCCTAGGCTGCCATTTCTCTGATTTATTCCTATTATCGCTTGGTTCTTCCTGTCCCCAGACTTCTTCTACCAGGAATCACAAGTATATAATACTCTTTGGGGTGAGCCCCTCACAGGCAGCATCTCTGTGACTCACCATGTCGGAGCATGTACCCGGCAATCGGCTTCTTTTTATTGCTCAGTGAGTGACACACCGTGGTATTAACACATCCCAGCTTGCTCAGCCAGTCTCGGTTTTATTGTATATCTTTCCATTACCATGTGTCCCCCCCCATACATTCTTCCACCTCCACCCAGCCCTCTTCCCCCTGCGATCACCGCACCGTGTCCATGTCCATGAGTCCTTTTTCTTTTTTCCTCAACCCCTCCCTCCACCCGCCCCGTCCCTGCCCGGGGCTGTCAGCCGCTCTCTCTGAGTCTGTCTCTGTTTTCCTTGCTAGGCGCTGTCTTACTGATGGACACCGAAACTGTATTCGGTTCGGGCAATGACTACAATGGGAAGTGAAGGGTCGGAGGACAGGCGTCTGTTTCATTTTATAAGGAGCTGTCAGACCCCTGCGAAGTGGACAAACCCTTCGACACCGTAATGTGCGAGAGCTAAACCGCGCCAGCCTCTGAGGCTGTGAGCCTTTTCCGTCTTAGGCCCTTCTGTGCGTTTGCACCGGCGTCTCACTGGGATTTTCCCTGCCTCCCTTCGCGGGTCCCTGAATGTTTTTTAGAATGCCTCTCTTTTTTTTAGAATTCTATTTGATTCACTATAGTGGTTTCTTTAGGGCATCTCTGCACGTGGCTTTTTGAGTGGTTGCTTTGAAAGCTGCATTATATACCTGCATCACTTACCAAAATCAAGCGGGGCCAACATGTGAACAACATCTCAGCCATCTGAGCGACATGCGGAAACCTTGGCGTCCCCTTAGCCTCTCCCATTCACAACGGGCTTGTTTTAATACTCCTCCTGGGAGCGTGGAGAGCCACACGAGACATCTCCCCAGTGCCTTCACATCTAGGACATCTACTGTGCAGTTCCCACCGAGCCGACACACCCGCTGAGATGAGAGGGGCAACGAGGGGCATCGGGAGGTGAACCGCCTCTTCTGCTGACTCTCCTCTTCTCCGGAAGCCTGAGCAAGGGGCAGTCATTTCTCTCTGAGGCACCTGTCCTTAGATCCCCGAGTCCAGCCCTGAACTTCATGAGTATCATATACGGCGCCCACCTGCTGAGTAGGCGCCGGCACAGTGTGGTCCTCCCGGGAGGGGCCGTCCCAGTGGCTTCTCAACCCGAGTTTCCTCGGTGGTCTGCTTTCTGTGAGGCTCGGAGAAGGGCAACCTGCAGCTTAGCTCACAGCCTGTCTCTCCAGCTTCTCCTAGAATTCTGCAAGGCACCTAATAACGGCGGAGTCCTTTTGTGTTAAATTCATGCGTGCTCCGGTCCGTACCGGAACTCTGAGAGACAGAGTCCTGCAGCTAATTATCGGCAGAGCTGGTATCAAAACCCAGATCTGTTCTTTCTTCTCCACCCGGTGCTCCTGGAGCCTCCCTCTCAACAATGTTCTTCAAAGAAAGAGAAGTTGGAAGTCCCACATTCTATTTTAAGACCATGCACTGGAAGGAAAACGCCTGTATTTCAGTGTCATTTCCTCTGCCCACTTCCACACACGTGCAGGTATGTAGACCAGGGCCGGGTGCACTGCTGCCCGGGAACCAAACACGTGGCCACTCACTCACCCAGCAGCACTGACAGTGATGGGCATGTTTTTCTGCTGTAGAGCTGCCACCAGAGCTGAATTCATCGAGACATCTGTTTCTTAAAAGATTAAACTCACTCCGGTAAACAGAAGCATGTTGTCTGCAGTGGCTTCTCACCCCTGCCTGTGGCCGAACCAGACCTGGAACCTGAGGCCTGGAACTTTCAACTCAGCTGCCTCCCAGCTCCAGCCATTTATTGAATCTGTTTTGAGCTTCCACGGCTCCAGTCCAACTGCAGTCCCCGCTGTGATGGGCACGTTCGGTTTTGTCCCCAGTGTCTGGAACACAGTCCCTGAAACCCTTGGTATCTCTGGAGTGACCAGAGTGCCTTGTGCGTGCTATTGAGATGATTGGTGGCTGGAGACCCCTGGACAGCTTCAGGATGAGAACTGGTCACCAGAAAGACCAAGCCATGATCACAGGGTTGGGACTTTCAGACCCACCCCACCCGCAACCTCCAGGGAGGGGGGAGGGGCTGGAGAGTGAGCTAAGCACCAGTGGCCAGTGATGTGCTCGATCATGCCTGCGTAGTGGGACCCCTGTAAAAGCCCCCAGATGACAGGGCTCAGGAAGCTTGCAGGTTGGCGAACGCATCAAGGTCCTGGGTGGGCTGCATGGACGGAGGGAGTGCATGCACAGCCCCCGCCCCTCTGTACCTTGCCCTACGCATCTCTTCCATCTGGCTGTTCCAGAGTTGCATCCTTTATGATAAACCAGTATTATAGGTAAAGCACTTTCCTGAACTCTGGAGGAGGGGGTTGTGAGGTTCTGAGAACCACCGGAATTTACAGAAAGTCAAAAGTACAGACTGCAACCTGGGGCTTGTGACTAGAGTCTGAAGTGGGGGCAGTCATATGAGACTGAGCCCCTAACCTGTGGGGTCTGTATGAACTCTGGGCAGTTAGTGACAGAACTGAATTAAATTGCAGGCTACCCAGGTGGTATCCTGAGAGCTGGAGAACTAGTATGGGGGGAATAAAACCCACACATTTGGTGTCACAAGTATTGGAGGTAAAAATTGCCCAGTCTTACTGTTCCTTAAGTAAGACAACATGTTCCTGCCACAGGCCCTTTGCACTTACAATCTTCTCTGACTGGAACCGGCATCCTTTTGATAACTGCATGGAGCATACCCTCACTTTACTCTAGGGTCTACTCGCAAAGCCCTCCCTAATAGCCAGCATACCTGCACTTCCCACGGCACTTACACAAGTCTGTATCAGGTACCTATTTCTTCACTAACTGTCCCCTTGGGGGAGGGAGGCATGTTCCACTTTGGTATGGTGACTGGCACGCAGTAGGAACTCAGTAAATATTTGAGGAGTGAATGCCTGCCTGCATGCACGTCAAATGGGAACCCCAAGGTCCTCATCTGTAAGACGGAGGTCACAGTGCCAACCTTGGATGACTGTCATAAATATTAACAGAGTAGCTACATGAAAACAGAAAACAGGTGCCTGGCACGTGTTGTACATTTTAAAATTATTCGTCAAGGAGAAGATAAACTGCTCTTCACATTCCAATGCGTCTAAAACCGGGAAGGCTCCAGCAGTAACTGAGGCCCACCCAGCACGATCGAGAACTTACAGAATGGGCATCACTGTCTCCCATGAAATTCCAGAAGACAACAGCCAGGGTCGCTCTTTCAATCCTATGAACCACACGGTGTGGGAAGGGGCAGGAGGACACAGGGAAGCAGATGTGTTAGCAACATTCTGGAAAGAGGAACCAGGGGCAGGCTGGCCTCACAGAGCTGTAAAGTGCCTTCTTGGAGGAAACCTGAGGCTCACAACAGTGTGAAGGGTGACACAGTGCAGGAAAGCAGATGTCAGTGACACTGAGTCCAGAAGGGATTTGGAAGAGTGAGACCCCACATGAAGAAGCTTGCGGAACACCCAGACCAATCTATTCGCCCGTGTTTTCCTTCGTAGGCAAGCACAGCAGAACAGGAGGAAACCCGGTCTATCTAATTAGGTCTTAAAAGGGTCCTCACAGTAAACACAAAAGATTCAAAGGGAGGAGAAAGCACTGTGCCACAGCTTAATTAAAAGCCTTTTTAATTTCTTGGCTTTATATTACAGTTGGCAGTATCTAAAATGAGGTAAAACCAGAATTCACTTGAAAACAAAGATTAGGAACAAGATTCCAAAGCTCCGTTGACCCAGATATTTCTCTCCTGGTTCATCCACTGACGTCCTTTCCCTGCATTTGGTTCCTAGGTCTGCTGTCAGGCCTGATGGACACTGCAGGGCCCCCAGAAAAAGGAAACACAAACCTGTGTGTTTCTCAAGGACAGTGACCTCTGGAAGGGTCACCTGGGAACTTTGGAAGAAACGTGCATTCTTAGCCTCCCAGGCCCACAGACCCACTAAGTAAGACACTGGGGTTAGGGGAGTTGCTGGAACAAGGCCCCCAGCTGATTCCAATGCGCTCCAGGAACACACCTGCCCCAGACACCATCAGCTGGCCCACTCATTTCAACTACTCACTGAAGTTTAAAATGTCCCAGAAATTCAGCCTGTACTAGGTACTGTCCCAGGGACCAAATGCTGACTCACAGTCTGAAGAAGAGGACACGTGCAAATTACTAAATAACATACAAACAGAAGGAAATGAGGGCAGACAGAGGTGCCAATACCACGCTCCATTCCGGGGACAGAGGACTGATTCTGACTCAAGATTCCTGGTGGGCTTCTCGGAGGAGGTGGCCATCGAGCTGGATCTTGTAAGGCGAGAAGGATTTGGATAGGCTTCCCATGCCAGAGAAGAGAGACTCCCACTACGGAGCTAGGACAAGCAAAGGGCACACATATTTTCAGAGCCCTATCAGCACGAGGGGCTTTCCCCCAGGTACTCTAAGAACCTGATTCATTCAACACCCCGCCTCTTTTAAGTTTTCACCACGAATTCCACTTGTGACAAGGTCCGCCAAGTTGCTGCCTCATAGCCATTCTCCCTTTGCTGCTTAGGAACAGAATCCCGGTTACATCTAGGGGAGCAAAGCAGCCAGAGAAAAGACGAGACCTCACAGCCTCCATGGCAGCCAGGCTTGGCTGGCCTTCCCACTTCTCCCTGGCTGCTGGGCCACAGTGAGGATGCCGACCCTCTAGTGCATGTTGGACACTGAGGCGCCTTGACCGAGAGCTGAGCGCGGCAGAGCAGAAAGACAGGATTCTGAGGAATCGAGACGCCTTTAGGTCACCATGACAACGCCCCACACTGCCAACATCCTGACTTCTTGGGATGAGAGACAAATTGCCTTCTGGTTTAAGCCACATGCTTCTGAACCTAACAGTAACTCAAACACTGCTCATTCCCATCGGCCTCCTTTGAATCTGCAGAAGTCCAGCTCCTCCTCCTCCTCCTTTCCTGAACACCTCTGCCTCTACTCCCCATTTCCCCCTCCATCTGCTGCCATTCTTCTCGAGAACATGATCATAGACCCATCTGACCCTTTAGGCTGACAGCAAAGTAGGGCACCATTCCCAAGCATCTCCACTCACAGCACCTCCTTCCCCTCTACACTCTCACTGCTCAACGGGGGAGCCCAGTGGCCAACCACGTCCACCTCACTCGGGAGCTTGGCCCACAAGCAGACCCTCAGGCCCAGCTCAGGTTTACGAGTTAGAGCCAGCATGTCATCAAGATCCCAGGACATTGGTAAGCTCGACAATTTGAGAGACACTTGCTGTGGACATCATCCTCACCTCCAGGGCTCACCTCCAGACTGCAGGTTAGAAAATCCATTCCCTGGCTACACCTCCCTGCCCCCCCCCAGGTCTCTCCCTCCTTGTCAACCTTCCCTACAGCCTACAAAGCAACCCACACTGCCCTGAGTTGCTACTCACTCCTCCCTGAACAAAGTACTTTCCCACTCCCCTGCTTTTGTTTTTGTTAAATACTTTCCCACTTCCCTCTGCCTAGAACACCCTGTCTAAACCTCTGACACCTGTGGGTCTCCCAGTGGCCCTTCGGTGCAGGCTGGTTCAGATGCCAGCTCTGGACCACGCGCGGCATCGGGAGGCAGAGGCTGGGCCTCCCCCATCAGCAGGGTGGCACAGCAGCGGGCTCTGGAGCCCGTGCCGCTTGCTACCTCGGACATGTTAAGCAACTGCTCCTGCCTCAGTTTCTTTTTTCTGTAAAACCTGAATAACAGTGGGAACTACATTTCCCAGGGCAGTTCTAAGAAGTCAAGGAAGTGGTAAAATTAAAAGCACTTAGAAGAATGCTTGGCACAGAATCGGCACTTAATAAATGCTAGATCACACACCGAGACCCAGCAAAGGCGCATGGACACAGCAGGTGCTCAGCTGACATTTACGGAATCTGACTTGCGGTCTCTGGATTGAATTCTGTGCCTTAACTTTTCCTGGGCTCAGGCGTCCACCACGCCCACTCTGCTCCACAGCCCAGTGAAAGGCCGGAATCCAGTCCCCAACTGGGACATTATTTAGATGAAAAAATGTTTTCCGCAGCCGTCCCAGTCTTCAGAGCCTCGCCAAGAAATAGAGAAAAAAAGCAATATAAATGTTAATAGGAAATTGTCTATTCGCTTTCACTTAGGCTAATCTATTACAGCAGCACACCAAGGAGGGAATTAAGACAGCTGAAGGGACAGGCCAACATAGAACCTGACACGCCAAAGCCCGGAGGACTTCAGTTCGTAGGAGGAAATGCGATTCCAGGCCAACGAGGCTGCAGGGAAATCAGGAGCGAGGGCTTCTCCTCGGACGCCTCCATGGGGGGTGGGAAGCATGGTTCCTGCCCTGGTCCTCCTTTTCCTGGGCACCCATCAACCAGCGCTATGATGCGTAGGCATGGGTCCGCATGGTGGGGACAAGAAGGTGACCACTGGGACAGGCCAACAAACACACCTATAATCACAATGCAGTGTGTGTTGTTATGAAGCTAGAGGAGAAGCACATTACCAGACCAACGGGGTGGGACAGAGAGGAGGTCCAAGGAAGCCCTTCTTCCAGAGAAGACCCCAAGACTAAGCTCTGAAGGGTGAATAGAAATTAGGCTGGCAAAGAAGGCAGGAAGAGGTATCCCAGGTAGGGAGAATGTTAGGTACAAAACTGGGGTAGGCTGATTAATGGCTTCCCCAATATGCCCATATGCTAAACCCTGGAATTTGTGACTGTGATATTAAGGGCAAAAGAGACCTTGTAGGCATGATTAAAGGACCTTGAGATGGGGAGGCTATCTTGGACTATTGGCTGAGCCTGGTGTAATCACAAGACTCTTGTAAGAGGCACATAGGAAGCAATAACATCAGAGAAAAAGTAGGTATGATGATGGAAGCAGAAATTGAAGTGATGCCCTTCTGAAAAAAAAAGAAAGGAAGGAAGGAAGGAAGGAAGGAAGGAAGGAAGGAAGGAAGGAAGGAAGGAAGGAAGGAAGGAAGGAAGGAAGGAAGGAAGAAAGAGAAGAAAGAAAGAAAGAAAGAAAGAAAGAAAGAAAGAAAGAAAGAAAGAAAGAAAGAAAGAAAGAAAGAAAGAAACCAAAAACCAAGGGACCCAGGCAACCACTTGGAGCTGGGAAAAAAGCAAGGAGATGGATTCTGCGCTCAGAGCCTCTGGAAGAAACCTGGCCTGTTGACACCCTGACTCCAGCCCCAAGAGACTGACATTGGACTTCTGACCTCTAGAAGTACCAAAGAATAATGCTGTATTATTTTGAGCAGCTGAGTTCATGGTAATTTGTTAGAACAGCAACAAGAACCTTGTACCCACGTGTCGTTTGCAGGGCATCTTCAAGAATGTTAAATAAAACTGTCAAAAAAATGAAACTAACTGAGGAGGCAGTCAGATCATGGAAGGATCTGGACACCAGGCCGAGTGAGCAGCTGCTAATGGATATGAAAGCAGAAGGGTGGGTGACAGTCAGATGACCCCTCTAAAGCACTGAATTACCAGATTTTTAGAGCTTAAATCTTAGGAATTTCCGCATGTCTCATTTTCCATTTTACGGACTCCTGTTTCTTTCATCGTGGGCCATAACGACTTTAGGAAAAGAAGGCTAACCCTGCTGGGGCAGATTCACTCTAATTGCAGCCTCCAAATTCCACTAATGTTTTCAGCAACATGTGGCCTGTGTCTGTAGAACAGTCATCAGGTGCAAGTACGTGCGTGTAAACAGCTGTCCCGTACTGAAAACGGGGACTTTCCCCCCAAATCCTGGCCAGGTGGTTGCTGTATTCCTAGAAGAGCCGCACTCAAAGGAATGCTCACCCCTGCCCCACCTCACTTCCCGGAAGGGTCAGGCGACCAACACCCATCGAGGGCTCACTCAGAGCCAAAGCTTTGTGAGCAGTCCCTTGTCAGAACTCCCAATGACCCTCAGAGGAAGAGCCCTCCTGGGCAGAACTCGGGGTACTAAGGTGGGGAGGGGAGTCTCGAGTGACCCATCCCACCCCCTGAGGACAGCTGCTGCAAGGCACAGGACCTACCAGAGAAACCCAGGCAGAGGAGACAGGCCACCCCTGGGCGGCCAGGCCCACCCCGCCTCCAGCCTGCGTCTACACACAGAGCGGCCTTCAGACATCGAATCCCGGCCCCTGCCCTCCCGGCCCACGGCCCACCCTGCACGCATCCTCCCCTACACCTCCTCCTGGGGCCTCGCAAGCTCTGCCCTTTGCCGAATGTCACCTGCTGCCAAAGGAATCACTCAGGTGGCATTTAAGCAGCCCCGGATCTGGGTTTGCTCTGCCGCCAGACCCCCGAGGCCACAGGCCAGGCCCTGCAGAGGTTCCAAGGCCGTGCCTTGGCCGTGGCTGAAGCAGGGGACCCAGAGACAGGGGTGCTCCGCAGACTGAAGGGCTGAGTTCAGAGATCACCAGCCCTGCCGAGGCCTCAGTTAAAACAGGGGAGCGTCGCCTTCACCGCCACTCAACTCCCTCCCCCAAATAGGACATCCCCACCCCACACGCTGGAAGTCAGGCACGTGACCGTCCCCACGGCCACCAAGGGCACTGTGGTGATAAAACACCAAAGCAGGCGGACAACTGGGGGCACCTGTGCAGTTTTCCATTTTGAGATATTATATTTTTTACTTACTTATTATTTTTAATCCTCACCCAAAGAGAAGTTTATTGATTTTAGAGACAGAAGGAGTGTCGAGGGAGAGGAAGAGAGAGACTATCGGTTGCTTCCCATATGTGCCCTGACCAGGGATCGAACCTGCAACCTGTGTATGTGCCCTGACTGAGAATCGAACCCCTGAGCTTTTGGTATATAGAATGACACTCCAACAACTGAGCCACACAGGCCAGAGCTTGTTCTGAGCTATTTTCAACGGCACTGCCAGTGAGGCGCACAGACAGGCTTTACTCTACCCTGCCACCCCTTTTCTTTGGGGGTCCATATTCCGAGACCGTACATTCCTAAAAACAGAATCACTGAGTTAAAGGGTATGATGCACAATTTATAGGTCCTACATTAACCTGGCAGCGTCCTCTCCAGAAAGAGCGACACAGGTGCCACCTGCAATTCAGATCCAAGCGCCACTGAGCGGACGCAGACTTTCCAGGACCTCTTGTCTGCATCACGCAACGCTCTGTGAACCCCCAGGACAGACAAGGAAAGCGGAGTCACATAAGTAGAGCTACTCGGCCAAGGCGAGGTGGCTACTTTGAGACGGGGCAGGGAAGAGAATCTAAGCCCCAGACTCTCCCAGTTGTGTTGTGTCTGCTCAATGAGTCAGATCTTTGCGTTGCCCCAGTCTACTGCAACAGCCTCCACTCACAGAAGGCGACCGCAGGTCAGGCTTTGGACCGAGCACTTTATTAAATACGCCCCCATGTCCCCCAGTCAATGAGGCAATCCTAACGGTGATGCTGCCACAGATGGAGACCGTGCCTACCTGCCACTGAATGCTTACCACGTGCGAGCCACTGTGCAAAGTACTTCACACTCACACATTAACTCTAAAAACTATGCACTAGGCATTAATCTGACCAATTTATAGATGAAAGGAATGAAGCTCATAAAAGTGACTTCCCTCGAGAGTTCCACAGATGAATAATGAAAAATGCACCCATCGATAAATGGATTTGAACACAGGGCTGTCTCCCAAACCTAAGCGTTTAAGTGCCGTGCTAGCCCACCCCTAACGTTATCAACGCCAGGTTCACGGCTGGGAAGGCTTCTGAAGAGGATGGTGGGGAAAAACCAGCATTCCTCCCTGCGTGTCTTCCCTGCGACGTGCTGGCTGGGTGCGGTGTGGCAGCTCCCCGTTTATCTCAGCACCACCGACAGGCCGCATACAAATGCACGTCTCATTCTTCTGGGGGCTGCTTCCCACAACAGCGAACGTGGCTGACAAGGACCGGCCCCCACCCCCGCACACGCCTCCGACAGACGCCTCCAACAGATGCTTCCGATGGCTCAGAGGGGTTTTCTGATCGGAGCCTGGGAAGGAACGTGAAGGCTCCCTCTCAGGGGCTCCCGGTGCCCTGCAGAGGTGGGAGAAGGTTGAGCACTCCTAGAAAGCAGTGGAAGTAGGTCGGTATAAGGGGAAGAGCATCAGGCTGGGAAAGAAGTCTCAGGTTCAAGTCCCAGCCCCGCCAATAACTCAGTGGGTGACGTGGGGCAAGCCAGTCTCAGCCTCACAAAAGCTGATAAAGTATTAAACAAATAACTTGATGTAGTTTCAGACACCTCTCTGGAGGAGGCAAGGGAGATTCTACTAAAGACTGAATAGCTTGAAAGAAATGAAATGATTCAGCAAATTGAGACAAGATACGTGGGCCCCAGATCAACTAACCTACAATCTTAGACATTCGTTTCCTTGACAGGCCCCTCTGGACCGGCCCTCTCCCGGTCTGAGGCAGCTACCATCACAGAAGCCTCTCGCCCCGACACCAGCTCACAGCCCAAGATGACTGCAGGTTCACACTGGCCTGAAAAAAAAATCACGACCTCCATCATCAGGTAAGAACTCGATCGCCTCCAGGATAACCAGAACCAGCCCACGAGAACGAGTCCCGCTGAATGCGGCTGGACCTGATAAAGAAGCAGGAGGGAGAAGGGGAACAAGGCCACACTGCCACGCTGGCTTCCCTTCCTCAGCGTCCTGACACTGGCTGGGTGTGACTGCTGCTCGACGTCCTCTGCCAGTGGCTAAAACGAGACCTCCTGGGAGCACACCTGCCCACTGGCACGGGCAGCTGGATTCGCTCTTCCACGCGTCCATCAGCGAAATGCAGGAAGTGCTCAGACGACTGGGAAAAGCATTCAAGGTCTCCCTAACAAAATTCACAAAGTCAAGTTCAGCTTGCCAGAGATGCTCTTTTCATTGTGATTTGAAAGTGAGTCTCCCAGGGCTCCCAGCTGGAAATGGTTGTGGGGTTCCTCTTGCTGGGGCTTGTGGCCACATCCGTGGTGCAGAACCAAGATTTTCTGGGCACACAGGACCCCAGGCACGCAGGCACCACCCCCTTCTCTCTCCAACTGCTCTGGCTTCCCAACCAAACTCACTCCTTGCTCTCAGTTCTTTGAAATCAAAGAAACTTAAAAAAAAATCAAGCTGCTTTGGGAATAAAAGCATCGATTTATAAATTCTCTCCTTGGCCTTGTCTACCTGCAAAGATAGAGAAAAGTCTTGGAGAAGTAAAAGAAGAGGATTTTGTTTCTCGGTTTGGTTTCCAGATGGAGCTGCCTCCCACTGGCTACCCACACACCCAAGCGGCTGATGTCACTATCGTGATTTTGGTAGCACCCCGCAGACCCTGGGGATAAGTGCCCCCATGAAAACCCACAGCACTGAGGGCACCTGCGAAAGGCAGAGATAGAAACGTGGAAGTGGAAGTACTTGGCTCTGGAAGTGTCTGCAGAGTCACCAAGCAGAGACCAGTCAAGGGGACCACAGGCACAGCAGCCAGCTGGGCAAGCTGGGGCCTCAGAGAGGCAGCGACACTTGGCCAGGCCGATGGAATCTGAGGTGCCAAGAATGAGGGGACCCCGCATGTGGCCCCATCAGACCCTGAGGATAAACTCCTAGGATGACGCAACCACATGGTATGGAGGAGAAACAGTGCTTTCAGCTGAGCCCGGCCCCGCCACGAGAACACCTTCTGTAGATCAAAGAGAAGCTGCTGTCACTCAGCGGGACTGCCATATACACATGGGTGTCATCAGCGTCACCGTGCATCAGCACCAAGCCTGCTGGACAGGGTGCCTCGGGAGGTGGCTGGGCCGGTGGACGTGAGCACGGAGACCTGACAGAGGCTCCGGCCTGCACCTGCCTGGGTACTTGGCCGAGCCGGGGCTCCCCGCCAGGGGCCACGCTGCCACCGAGACATTACTCTGCGTGCCTTCCGAGTAACTGCATCTCTTCAGGTGACTTTCATTGGTGGCTAGGGCTGCCATAAAACATCCTGGTTTGGGTGGTTTTCTATTGTTCAAAACAATAGAAATTTATGTCCTCACAGTTCTAGAGGCTGGAAGTCCAAGATCAAGGTGTCGGCAGGGTCTGCTCCTTCTGATGCCTCCCTCCTTGGCTTGTAGGTGACTGTCTTCACGTGGTCTATGTGTGTCTGTGTCCTAGTCTCCTCTTCACATAGAGACACCAGTCCCACTGGATTAGGGCCCACCCACAGGATCTCCTTTTATCCTACTGATCTCTTTAAAGGCCTCACCTCCAAATATGGTCACACTCTGAGATACTGACCACTAGGATTTCAACCTATGCATTTTGAGAAGGACACAATTCAACACATAGCAGTCATTCCACCTTTATACCACGGAAGAGCATGAGACACACAGGAAGGTTCAGGAGCTAACCAGAGGGACAGAGCTCTCAAAAGAGTGACACAGGACTTGGACCCAGGGTCCCCCTAACTTTATCCCAAGTAGTCACTGGCATGAAGAACAAATACCAAAACCATGTAACCCATTCTTCTCTATTCGAGGCTGTGCAGAGCTACCTGTTTTCGATTGCAACACACCAATTTTTATTTTTTTTAAGAAACTTCCCCACTGGCCATTCCACGGTGGGACCACAGCAAACCTTGTTAGGCCCCACTGGATTGATGCCTGCTCTCCAAATTGGACTCCATGCCTCTTCTTTCCATGACGGTGCCTCGTGGGAAACCTGGCACACAGGAGTGTCCTGATAAACACCGCTGGAGGCACGAACAGATGTCCGAATGGAGAAGTGGTCAAGGTAACCTCGGAAGACCTTCTCAGTCTTAAGTTCCAAGGCTCTGCTCTCGCAGGGCTGATGACTACATCAGACCCACACCAGGGCACCCCCGTCCCAGCAGGCCAGTGCCAGCCAGGGCAGCGTCACTGGGGCGACAATGCAGTGGGGGTTAGAGGCCCTTGAGAATAACGGCCTTTGCCCAGGTGCAGCCTGATGGAAAGCCCCAGGACCAATTCAACGTTCCCCTTAGCATCCATCCCCACAGGACTTGGATGTACTACTGACACACTCCTCTCTTGCCAGATCCTCGCTAGGTGGGGGGTGGGGAAAAAAAGGAAATTTCACCGTCATTATCTAATTCCACTATCCCCACTCCTGTTAGGAAAATGCCATTGTCATTCAACAAATATCTGTGTGAGTAGCCGGAGGAGCAAGAGCTAGCCAGGACAGGTTCTAAAGGAGCAGAAGACAATAGCTCAGGACAGCATGGCGTTTACGAGCCATTCAAGCAGATAAAGAACATGCCGGAATGCAGAATAATGCGATACAAATTGTATTAACACGTGTTAGGCTTTTGTGGAATACCCAGTAATGAGTGTAGGGCTAGGAATTTAAAGAATAAAGGCTGCTCAGAAGAGAAGAGACCGTGAATTAGTGAATCTAATGAGAGGCTAAAGCTGAAACCTTGGCCTTGGCTAGGTCTGGATCTCCTGTATGGCCAGTGATGTGAATTAGCCAGGGCACTGAGCAAGTTGGGAAGAACAATGGCATAAATCATAGGCCTGGAAGCCGCACCGAGTGTAACGGGAGAGGGTAACAAGGAACTGGGCCGGCTGGAGAAGGAAGAAGGGCAGTCAGCGAGCCGCAGGGGGCAGGGGGTCCCGGGGGCACCACGAATGGCCCTTCAAACGGAAGCATTCAGGCTGGGTACAAAGGGCACCCAGAACCCATTCAGCTTCCTGAGCAGAGGAATAAACTGATACAAGTGGTTTCTGAGGAATTACTAGCAATCCAGCAGCCCTGTTTTGACTGGAGTAGAATGAATCAAAGAAGGCGGCCCCGATACCAGGCACCACAACTCCAGGGGTGAGAGGCTCCTACACACAGAATACCGGAGAAGGAGGCAAGGCCAGGGACGCATTTCAACAGGAGGTCACCCTCTCAACGAAGGGGTATTGGAGCGGAATATAAATGCGGTACAACAGTTTTCTCAGGAGATCAGTTAAAGTTTTTAGACATTTCCAAGGCAACAAATCATAGGACTGGAAAAGACCTTTGATAGCAAGCTGTGCCAAACCTTTATTTTAGAAAACCATTCATTCGCCGTCTATCCGGCCCCTACCACGTAAGAGGCGCACGGTGCCAGGGGCGGCAGGAGACGTAATGGCATGAGAAACTCGGACTCCGACCTGACCCCACGGAGCGGTAGCAGCTTCACAAGGTGGACACGGTGAATCGAGGCAGAAGAGAGGCAGGGGTCTGTGCTAGGGCAGGGGCTGGGCAAGGACAGGTGGGACCCTGGGGCTCCCGCATTTTGTAAACTGTGGGAGCCAAGAGCTGGAGGGACGCAGCTGCAGCAGGAGAGGCGGCGGGGCAGAACGTGGGACCCCGAAAACAGACTGGATTCCTCCTCCCCAGGAATCTCTAGCCTCTGTCCTACGACCCTCTGCTACGCCCAGCCCCGGTCTGGAACTCCTCCTCCTTTCACTGAAACGTGCCCCAGAACACTGAGTGCGAGAGAAGGCCGAAGGGTGCTCTAGGACCCAGAAGCAGGGTCAGTCATCTCACCGCGAAGAAGTGGGATGAGCTGCCCCTGTAGACGAAGTCACGTGACGGTGTTCAGGAGCAATGCATGCTGCCTTTTCAGCCAAGTGGCATGAGCAGAAACACTCCTGAGAGCAGAGAGAAAAGAACACAGCTGGGGAGAGAAAGCAGAAACCTCAGTTTTCAACAGAAGGTGCCTCTTCCAGCTTGCTGAAAATGCACGAGGGCTCAGGGTGGCTGTGTATTGAGCAGTGTGCCGTTTGATAGGTGAGCAAATTGAGGTCCAGGGAAGTGGGGTAACTTGTCTCAAATCACCCAATGGTAGAAGCCACTGCCAAGATTCAACCCTGAGTAGTCTGATTCTAGAGAGCTGTGACCACTGCCACCAGCTGGCTCAACAACCTTGTGGGGTGAAGAACAAGAAGATCAATGCTATCTTGGTACGGTAGCCAAGAAACCTGGATGCCAGGACCAATGCTGAATGTGAACGGCCTTGGACCAGCAGGGATGGCAGCCTCATCCTCCCCTGAGCACTCGAGCAGCCTGGAGGCAGGCAGAACGTGATGGGTCATAAGGACGCCATGGGACCAGCAGCCTTCGAGAGGGGAAAAGAACCGAAGGAGAGTGTTTGCTGAGTCAGGGACCCACTGGCTGTGAGCAAGGCTGAAGGAACTGGGCAACCAGGAACTGGGCGACCAGGTGAGCCACACACTCCACTCCACCATCAATGGAAAACCATCGGGACATCTCATCTCAGTTCCAAGTCTGGTCAAGACACAGAAAAGGGCAGGTAGAAAAGTGGAGGAAAACTGGAGCGGTTAGAGTCACAGGAATTGAGAAGAGGATGGAGCAGTGAAGAGAGGGATGAAGGGGGGAGCGAGGGATGAAGGGGCGCACAGTGAGAGAGGGCAGGTATATGTGGGTATCATGCGTTCTACTGAGGCCGACAGGAAAAGCTACTAACGCACTATTTTTTTCTGAAAAGGAAGTAAGGAAGTAAAGGCAACAATAGGAATAACGACCAGTAACCTTCGCCCCAGCACTCAACAGCTTCAAGGGCAGTCAAGTTTAAATTATGTCCTTGTGGCAGATTCCATTGCCTTCAGGAATTTGCCTCGGGTGCAGCTGTAATCCCAGAAGGGGTGTCAAATATTGTCCCTGGAGACAATGACAGCCACTCGTTTACAGCCGCCCAATCTGCCTATCCTCATGGCTAATTTGTTTTGTGCTTGTCCTGAAAATCTCCCCTTTACGAACCTCTCCATCTTGAGAGCAAAAATCAGATCACCTGAGGGCTGAGAATTACTAAGACTCTCAGAGCTTCATTTTCTATCTATTTTCTTATAATCAATCAGTTTTATTTAAAGAGGAGGAGGTGGTAGAAGTATCTACAGCCCAGGGAAAATGGATATAGCTTAGAGAACGATTATACATAATAGTCCCAGAAGGGTTAGTTGTTCAGATGATCATTAAAGAAATGGATGGAGCCGGTTTTACAAAAGGTTCCAGCTCCCACTGCACCCGCCACTTGGATAACAAAAGAGAGGGCTAGTTCCACTTCTGGAGCCACGTTAGAATGTATCCCAAACAGCCTTTCACTGAGAGTCTCCCCACCTCCCCTCTACCTCTGGTATATAAATGCGGAGCATCTCTCTGGCTTGCTAGACACACAGGCACAGACCGGTGGGCATCACTACTCAGTTCTGGGGTCATCGGTGGCTCATACTGAAACACACCAGCCAGCACACCCAGATGGATGCGGGTTGACGTTTTGGTTAATCTAACAAACACCTTAACGATCTAGTTGGTGGTTGTGTTTTAGGCTTTGTTTTTTCAGGTGTTAAGTTTCTTCTTTTTTAATCCCTCCCCCTCAGGTATAATTTTCTTAAGTCTTAAGTAGTCAGTCCATGTATTGGTTTGGGTGAAAAGTCTGTTTAGTTTTTTCCCATAAAATAAAAGACAATTTTTTCAATTTCACCAACAACTTTATTGATTTGAATACTGTAAGCAGGTCAGCTATCTCCCACGTGGTAGAATGTTGATTGTTCTCAGTTAATGTCTGGATCTGATTGCTATCGACTTCAACTGGTCTACCCAACCGTGGAGCACTGTCCAGTGAGAAATCTCCAACATGAAACTTCCCAAAGCACTTTTTAAAGTTTTATTTATCTTGAGAGGGGAAATGAAGGAGAGAGGGAGAGAAATAGCGATGTATGGTTGCCTCTCATACATCCCCTGATAGGAACTGGCCTGCAACCCAGGCACATGCCCTGACTGGAAATCCAACTGTGATCCTTTGGTTCACAGGCCTGCGCTCAAACCACTGAGCTACACCGGCCATGGCCCAAACCACTTTTGACACGTTCAATCAGTCACAGCACCTTCTCCATACCCTGCACAAATTCTTTGTGTTTCAGTTGAGTTTTTACCTTTCTTGAAATAATAAAGCATAATATGCTGAAAATGTTGCATATTTTCTTCCATTTTCAATATTCAAATGGCTACACAAAAATTAAATGCACACTGATGTGACAGCTGTCACAATACAATCTAACAAAAGTGTTTCAAATAAAGTTAAAGACAACTAAGTGCCATCTTATAGAAAAAAACCAAACGAACTTTTTGGCCAACCCAGTGTTAGTTTCCTCTTCTCCTTTGAGATTCAGCATTTAAAACACACGATCACATAGCTGCCAAGAACTGAAAAAGCCGCTCTTTGCCTGGAAAAAAGGAAGGGCTGGCCCTGGAGTTGCACAGAACAGGTCTGAATCTTGGCTCCTCTGCCCGAGCACGGGGGCGCGGGCGGGGGGGGGGCGGGCGCGCGGGGGGGGGGGCGGGTGCTAACCATGTGGCCTTCCCAGGCTGGCTGCGCCCATGCTGCCCACCCGGCAGGCAGCCCTCCCCCCAAACTGCAAAGCAGGCCTTCCTCGATAGCTCCCCCACCCTCTAGAGCAGCGACTCCCAGCCTTCCGTGGGCATCAGAGTCACCTTGAGCGCTGGCTACAACGTAAGGACCCGGGGCTCCACATCTCCCAGGCATCTGCTGCAGTAAGTCTGGAGTGGAGCCCAGGAATTTGTATTTCAAACAAGCTCCCAGTTCGAAAACTCTCTCCCAAATTTTCCAATGCAGTGACACGTGGCAGGGATCGCAAATCCCACCCCCGTCTACAGCTCCAGCTGCGTCGCCGTACATGCCAGGCTAAAGTTGCTACACTCTGACACATGGCTCAGATCTCTCACGCGATCACAGACAGATGTCACTGAGCAAAGGACTCGTGCCCACATGCTGTGAATCCCAGCTGACATGGGCTTCCCTGTCATTGTTCTGAAGCCAACACTAAGAAGTCTCTCTAAGGAGTTACAAACCATCCACAATTTATTTAATTTTGAGTTAATTCTCCATCACTAACGCCTAATTCCAATTTCATGTTTCCCTCTAGATACATTGTTCCAACTCTGTGCACAGTCTGCGCTCAAATTTCCACCTCGCCCCACGTGCCTAAGTAGCATGAACACAGGTAGCCTTCTCTTGGTGAAACAGGCGAACCTTCCGATCACCTTCCAGAGAGTTGCTCCTATGTCCTAGGGCCAGATTTTGGGGGGGGGGGGGGAGAATACAGTACAGCAGTTAGATTTGAATTTCAGATGAACTAGTACTTTTATTTTAGTGTAAGTATATTTCATGCAATATTTAGGATAAACTTATACCAAAAATTGTTGGATGTTTATCTGAAATTCAAATTAACAGAATCTTGTATATATTTTATCTGGTAATGCATTCACTTAAAATTATGCGCGCACACACATATACACACATACACATATACATATACACACACATATATATATGCATACACATAAACACACATACATATATATCCTCTACTATGTGTTACTAGCTACGAATACAAGCCAGATAGGCAGTGGTAAATATTTAAAACCTGGCTGTTGGGGAGAAGATATTTTTGGTGTTTGCTCATGCCTGGAGCTCCTGCAACCATCTTGCAAACACGAGGGAGCAGAAGATCTGCAGATACCAGTCCAGAGCACCAACCTCGCTGAGCCACAGAACGGATGGAAACGACCATGCACCTCCAACACCGCGTATGGAAAGACAATTATATTCTTATCTAAGCCACTGTCAGTTGGTTTTCGTTACCAATACCCCAGTGAATCTCAACTGATACACAACACATACTGCCCTTTGCTATGGATCTGATATTCCTCCCGCAGTAGACCAGTTGCGTTTGTTTGGTGGTTCTTGATGGGTCTCTTCTTTCCTCCCTTCCCTTTCATCCATTCATCCAGCCATCACAGGGTACCATTTACTTATGTATTCTATTCAGTGGTGCAATATTCTAGACCTACAGGGGGACCTCACAATTAGTGCCTCTGACAGGCTCTCGGACAGTCGGTCACCAATGTTTCCCACCAAAGGCTTCTGGGAAGAGCATCTCGTAGGTCTGCTCTCAGCTGCCACCGCCGCCTGCAGGTTTGTTCCTTCCAGTACTGATAAGGCCCCAGACCCTCTCCTGACCCAGTTCTCCTCATCTGCTCCATACTTGCTGGGGGTCAGATGGCAACACTGTAGAAATCCAAGAAAAGCCACAGAGGAGCCCTGGGGTCCCATAAATCCCTGCAGGACACCCACCATGGGACAGGAATGCTCTTAGCCATAGGTTATCTGAGAAGACTGCCGACCCAGCAGACACTTCGCTTGTGAGCGACCCCAGGCACTCGTGACCATACCAAAGAAACTAACCGGCATTTATCTCTGATAACAAACGAAGAAGAAAGCGATGCATTAAGGACACAGCTTACCGAAAACCACACACAGAACCACTTAACCAATCACCGGCCAATTTCTTCCCCAAACATATCCTCCAAAGTCACCTCCCAGAAAGCCAGGCCACGCACCCCCATTCCCACCAACCCTGCGGGGCTTCCCTGCTGCATTGCCCACTCATTCCAGCCTCCGAGAGCTGCTCTCAGTGCTCATCACTCTGCTTTTATTCCCTCCATCTCAGCTGTAAGGACTTTCTCTTCCTGACGTCTAGGTTCCCGCTATATCTTGTGAATACACACCATTCAAAAAGAGGCTCAACCACAACACTGCAGAGCAGACAGCCTTTTCCAACTCGCTGCAGACAATTCCAGGTACTAGCTATGCCTTTTCTCCAATCAAGCCAAATTGCTATTATTTGTTGTCAGCTCACAGCCCCTTATTAGCGCATTGACTAACTGTGTCCTGAGAGCAAACGACCAAGCAAGTCAATACCTGGAAGCATCAATCAAAGAGACAGACCATGGCAGAGACCCTGCCCCTCCTCTGAGGACTCCCAGCTCAGAAACCTCTTGTCCAAGTGGGGTCCCCGCAGAACCACAGTGGGCCCGCCAGAAGACCACACCTGGCAGAGTCAAACCAGCTGCTGGGGAGAAATTGGAGACAGTGACCAATTTATGAGGGGGTCGAGGCTGGAGAGATTGAAAGGTGCACGCACAATGAGGCTAAACAGACAGGAGAAAAACAGGAGGCTTTTATAGGAAATCTGCTCACGCGGAGGATAATTAATTAGTATGTCGACTGGACTCCCAGAGGCAATCCCAGAAGCTGAAGCACGATTATTTCTCGGTAGACTTAGGTTCGTACTGGGTGGGAACAACCCAAGCTGACAAAGAGCTAGCTGGCCACGTGGCCAATGGGCTGAGCTCCTTCCACACTGACCTGTGATTATTTACTGAGCATGAAGGGGCCACTCCACCCTAAATCCAAATCAGTATCTTTTTTAGCCTCAGCCCAGCCTGGGATCGCCCCGTTCAGAGGGGAATACCTAATGTCCAAATGTCCTAGACAGACCCGTCCCTGTCTGTGTGTCCTCACCCTGACACGGTCCTCCCCTCTGCTGGTGACACCAGCCGGGGACCCCTGACCCAAGATGGTGCCTGGGAGCTTCGACTAGCAGTGCTGAACCACTTTTATTTATTGTCACGGAAATTGTCAATCAGGCACACACAAGAGAAGGTGCCATTGAGGGCAGGTGCCTGAGCTGGCAGACACACAGGGTTGAGGCTGGTGGACCATACTGGGTTGTGCAGAAGAAGGGACAGAGGAAGCTGGGTAGGAGAGGCAGGAAGAACTCAGCTGACGAATGAAGAAAGGCAGCGAAGGACAGGCTATGGGGTGGGGGCAAGAGGATAAAGAAAGACAGGAAGAAAGTCACAGGATGAAGACCAGACAAGGAGACAGACGACTACAGAGACGCTATGGCTTCAGCTTCCCACATCCTGGAAGAAACAGCCTGGATTCCAAGAACTGCAGGTGACGACTGAGCTCTGCTTCCTGGTCCTGGGTTTTGGGCACGTACCTATGTCTCGTGAATAGCACGACCATTCCCCTTCTCCAACCTGAGCAGGTGTGTCTGTCTGGCAACTATCAATTAAATGTGCAGGATTAGAACTTGCCTCGACATGAAATATTCCTCCTGAGCTACATACAAAGGTCACTGTCCTTCGGAGTCAAAGCATGCCTTCATTCAACAAACATTTGTTGAACACCTTCTATGTCTTTGACCTTGTACTTAGAAGTGGGTTAAAGGAATGAATGAAAACCCAGCAGGTGCCCACAAAGTACAGAAAGCAGAAGGGAGACACCAAGCACACACAATTACGATACAGTCTGGGAAGTACCATTTATAACCAAAGTTAACAAGGAAGCGTGGAGAACAGAGCTTCTGCCGGGCAGGGCACAGGTGGACGCGGGTCAAGAAAGTCATCCTGGAAGAAGCAGTATCTGAACTAAATTGCAGCAACAGCCAAGGATCAGCCAGGTGAAGAGAAGGGCACCCCAGGCAGCCTGGCTCCACTGGTTTGCTGCAGCTGCAGCTGGCTCCTGCTGGTGGGAGAATTTACACCACAGAGATGGGCAAAGGCTACATATCAGGGCCTTGTTAAAATTCTTCTCTGGGGACTGGTATAGCAGCACACAGCACGTGAAAGCAGCACAGCCCCCAAGGTCCGGGGAGAAAGGGAGGCACACCGTCCATGAATTTCTCCTGTAACGACGTCAGAGTGGGGGCAATATGCAAAGACGTTCTAGAGACCACCACGCCCTGCTGCCTTTCTTCTCCCAGACAGCTCATTTCCACAGACACTTTTGGAAGTCCTACAAGGTGCAGTGTTCTGTAAGGTGGGGAGGTTGAAAGGAGAATGAAAAAGGCAGTATGGATTCCAAGAACCCTACACGCAGACAGATATAGCTGTAATCCTGAGCAGAGCTGGGTAAAGGGTAGTATACAAGGTTGAACCAATAAGTCCTGATAAGGGAGGGAAAAAGGTGTGAAAACTGGAGAGCAAAGACATTGCTGGAAGATGGTATCTGTGCTGAAGTTAAAAGAAAAAATCCTGCGTCCACACAACCATTCTGAGCCCCTGTCTTTTCCCACCCCCACCCCCAAGCATTATGGTGCCTTCAGGCACCTCACTCATACTCACAGCTCCCAACACCACCTTCAGCCTGAGTAGGTCCCGGCTCCAGACAATCCCAGTGCAACTGGGATTCATCACTGAGCCCAGCCCTCGGTGGCAGTGGACACAGGGAAGAGAGCGAGGGCGTCAGGAAGTACCAGAAGGAAAACCTGGGGCCTGGGCAGAGCAATGCGGGAGAGGAGGGGCAAAGGAAGCTTAGTGGAGAGTGTGGACCAGGGAGGAGCCCCCAGGCACAGCGTGGAGGGTGGAGCTGTGTGAGGGCGGCGGCTGGCAGCGGAGTGGACGGCATGTGCACAGAGGCACGGGCTGGGAGCAAGAGGCGCGTGGGCGACGGAGCGTGCCACAGTGTGCCGCAGCGACGATGCCAAGTGGGTAAACAACAAAATGCATGTTTTCCTCTCCTAAAAATTCTGCATGCACTGGTGGGAGGGATGAAAGAAAGAGCGCTGAAAGGGGTGAGCAAAGCAGAGGGAGCTGGGCAAGTCCCGAGATGAGGGGCCTAGGACACAAGGAGGGCGGGCCTTTCCCAATGACGCTGGCTGCCGAGGCTGCGGGTCAATGGCGTGAACCCAGAGCTGTTGGCCCTTCGTGCCCTCATCTATACGCCCGCGCGGGCTCATTAGCCAGGGAAGAATTATCTCGAGACAGAGAAAGGAAGGGCTGACATAAAGCAGAGCAGGCAGGTGGCACTCAAATTTTCGCTGAATGCCTGAATGGACGAATAAATAAAATCCACGCGGCATTAATTGGCGGGCCCCAGTCATTCAATTCCCGGTCGGGGACTCTTTGGTGTAAAGCAACCCTTCCATTTTTCACACACCCCACATTCCTGAGGACGAGACTACTGCGGAATTACGGAGCAGCAGCGAACAGTTTACAACCTGCAACACACGCAGCCGCTCAACATGACAACATTAATTTAATGAACTTAAACACTGGTGAACTTTTTCACACATTCACAGTTATTTACACTGCTGAATGTATGCCCGAGCATGCTTGCCAGAGACTCAAGGAGAGATGGCACATCTTCAAACTTTGATACAAAGAAGCCATCTTTTTCTCTTTCAGACTCAGGAAATGGAGCGAGAGTGACTGCTCTTTTTTTTTTCTTTTTGCCCCACCCACCCACACGTCCGTCTGTGTGACCAGCATCACCCTTCCTATACGCCATGTCCACCCCGGGCCTTAGGAATGTACAGAGAGAACCCCTACTGAGAGAGACAAACAGCAGTAAATACGATGTAACCTGTTAGGTACTAAAATCAAAGGACAAAGTGCTAGAGGGCGCAGGAGAGACGGTTTGGCAGAGAAACGCAGGAAGGCCCCGGTACTCATGCAGATGGTGTGCACCAGTTTCCTAGGGCCGCCCAAACAAGGCACCGAGAACCGAAGGCACCGAGAACCGGGTGGCTTAGCCAGCAGGTGTTCACCCTCTCACAATTCTGGAGGCCAGAAGTCCCAGATCAGACGTCAGCGAGGGCTGTCCCAGGCCTCTCTGCCAGCTTCTGGTGGCCTTGCGCTTTCCTGGGCTCGTAGACGACAGTCTCCCTATTTCTTTGTATCATCTTCCCTCTGCGTGTGCCTCTCTGTCCAAATTTCCCTTTTTAATAAGAACACTAGATATACTGAATTAGGGCCCACTTTCCTGACTACATCCTAACTTGATGATTTGCAAAGACCCAATTTCCAAACGGGCCATGTTCACCAGGACCAGGGGTTAGGATTTCAACGTCTTTTCTTGGCGGGGAAGGGGGACAAAATTCAACCCACGACCAGGTGAAAGGCAAACAGTGGTCCCATGGACAGGACGGCAGCAAAGAGCACTCGTGTGGACAAGGGGATGGAGAGATGGGAGACCCTGGGACAGGTGAGCAGACTGGCGAAGCGGCTCAGGGCATGGCAATGGGGCCAGGTCACCTGAGGCCTTGACATTGACTTTGTCCTGTTAGTGCCAAGAGGCTGCCGAGGGGTTTTAAGGAAGGTGCTGAAACTGTAGTACGGCTCTGAAAGACCCCTGTGGGCATCCACGAGACACTTTCACTGTGTTTTTTGGTTCTTTTTGTCCCAAGAACTGGCAGGGAAGCCCCTTCACCCTGCACATTTCCAAGAGAGAGAGTTCATGTGGGGCTCATATTTTCCTTTCCTGATAACCCTCACCTCCACCCTCACAATGGCTCCATGAGCGGAAGTGCGGGTCAACACAATGACCCCTGCTTTGGTTTAGACTGGGAGGCTGGTGGCCACACCCCTTCACAGCCCGAGTCAGGGGCGGATGGAGAAAGCAAACTCTGAGAGTTTCCTCTCCCTGCCACATGGACCTTCACATTAGCACCCTAGAAAGAGATGACAGCCAGGTCAGAAGGATCACGTAGGTCCTCCAAACAGTGTCCCCCAAAACCATGAGGTGGTCTCAGGGAACAGTGTGTGGGCGAGGCCAACAGAAAAAAAAAACCAGGAGGAGACCTGAGGGTCCTGATCCTGCTTTACCTTGAGCTGCAACATTTTAAAAAACCAAAGAAATAAAACCTTTATTGAGAGATAATTCATATACCATAAAATGTACCCTTTTAGCCCTGAGTGGTGTGGGTCAGTTGGTTGGAGAAGGGTCCTGTAAGCTGAAAGATCATGGGTTTGATTCCCAGTCAGGGTGTGTAATGGAGGCAACTGATCCGTGTTTCCTTCTCTCTCTCTCTCTCTCCCCTCCTCTATCTCTAAAATCAAGTAAAAATACATTTTTAAAAGTAACCCTTTTAAATTATACAAATCAATGTTTTCTGGCTCGTTCTTAGAGTTGTGCAAGCATCACCACTAATCCCAGAACAATTTCATAACCCCACAAAGAAACCCTGATCCACTCGGTCACCCCGTTCCCTGTCCCCAAGCCTTGGAGACCACTTGTCTGCTCACTGTCTCCATGGACTGGTGGCCTAGTTTGACATTTCATATGAATGGAACTGCACATGATACGAGGCCTTTGTGTTTGGATTCTTTCCCTTCATGTCTTCAAGATTCAATCACGTTGTAGCGCATATCAATCCTTCCACCCCCTTTTATGTCTGAATAATACTCCACTGTGTGACTACACCCCATTGGGTTCATCAGTTCATAGACACCCGTGCAGTTTCCACTTTTTGATTATGATGAACGAGCTGCTGTGAACATTTGTGTACACGCTTTTGCTTGGGTACCTGTTTTCCATTCTTTTGGACATGGTACCACGGACTAGGATTGCTGGGATATACGCTAATTCCATGCTTAGGTTTGTGAGGAGCTACCAAACAGCCCTCTAAAGTAGCTGTGCCGTTTTACACTCCCCCCAGCAGTGCACACACAAGGCCTCTGATTCTGCACACCCTCCTCCACGCGCGTTTTCTATCTTCCTGATCATCGCCGTCCTATTGGGTGTGAAATGGTACCCCACTGGGGCTTTCATTTGCATTCCCCAATGACTAATGATGCTAAACATCTTTTCATGGGCTTATTGGCCATTTGTACATCTTCTTGGGAGAAGTGTCTATTCAAGTCCTTTGCTCATTTTTTAATTGGGTTATTTGTCTTGCCATTATTGAGCTGTAAGAATTCTTTATCTGCTCTGGATACAAGTCCCTTATCAGATATATGATTATAAATATTTTCTCCTTGGTTTTGGACTGTCTCTTTACTTGCTTGCGGGTATAACCCTGCGACACACGAAAGACGTAAATTCTGATGAAGTCCAACTTTTTATTCTCAGTTTTTGCCTGTGCTTTTGGCATCGTATCTAAGAAGTGGTTGCCTAATCCAGAGTCACAAGAACGTATTCCCATGTTTCCATCTGAGTCTTACAGTTTCAGCTCTTATGTTTAGTTGAGATCTGTGATCCATTTTCAGCTGATTTTCATTTTTAACCTTTTGAGATGATGGCAACCCACATCAAATTTGTTCAACTCTCCCTCCACCACCGGCTTAATTTACAGGCTGGAGAAGGGGGAGGGTAATTTTCCCAAAGCCACACAATGAGCTCCAGGCCTGGCAGACTGGATTCGGGTTTCTTTGCCTTGATGTACACGGATGCTGCCGGCTGCCCTGGGACACTGGAGAGCCCACACCTCCCAGATGCACCCAAGGCCCCGTGTCCTGTAGGTCTGAAGGGATCCGTGTCCTGTAGGTCTGAAGGGATCCTCTTCCCATCTTCACGGAAGGCATGGCAGCGTAAACATGCAGATCAGTTCTGCGGCGGCCGAGATCACTCTGGTGCTTTGGACAGACTGGCCCCTGCGTGTCATCTGCTTCTCATTCATTCTATAACACTTTCCGATTAATCTCAGACCCTGCAGCTACACCTACAACTGGCTCCCAGGTATTAGGGGAATAAAACATCTTTCTCAAGCCCTGGCTGGTATGACTCGGTGGACTGAGTGCCAGCCTATGAAGTGAGGGCACATGCCTGGGTTGCAGGTCAGGTACCCAAAATGGGGGCACACAAGAGGCAAACACACACTGATATTTCCTTCTCTCTCTTTCTCCCTCCCTTCCCCTCTAAAAATAAATAAAATAAAATAAACATCTTGCTCCAAACTTCTCTTCCCCATGCGGACTTTTATCTCATTCACTCTGTTGATTTCACCAAAAACTGACCATGCGCCTTGTCTCCGGCCCTGGGGAAAACGACCTGAATAAGACGACACAGCCCCGCCCTGAGAGGAGATGCCGTTTGGTCAGGGAGACACACGCCGAGTGCTGGCTCTTTATCCCCCTCCCAACATTTAATAACAACAACAAATGTAATTGCTAAAATTAATTACTGCCTGCTGGCTCAGTCCTTTGTGCTCTACGTATATTATTTAACCCCTTAACACCTTTACGAGGTGGCCCTGGCTGGTGTGGCTCAGTGGACTGAGCACCGGCCTGCAAACCAAAAGCTTGGATGTTCAATTCCCAGTCAGGGTACGTGCCTGGGTTGCAGGCCAGCTCCCCAGTCGGGGGCGTGTGAGAGGCAACCAATCAATGTTTCTCTCCCTCTCTTTCTCCTTTTCATCCCCTCTAAAAGTAAATAAATAAAATCTTTTAAAAAAAACCAACTTTACAAAGCAGTGACATCACTGCTGCTCACTTGAACTAGAGACAACAAGAGCAAAGAGTGACGAGCTGGAGACAGCTGTGAGCACAAGGGATCTGGGGTTGGGTTGGACAGTGACATTTTTCTCAGGGAAAAAGCAGAGAGTGGGCAAAAATAAAGGCATAAAAATATCTGTCATGTTGGAGGCCAAGGGAGCAGAGTGGCGCGGCTGGGTTGGAGGAAGGTGGGGGTCACACCAAGGGCGAGGGCACAGCCTCTGTCAGATTCATGTTCACACTCCGCAGCCTGGAGAGCCAGCGAGCGACATGGGGAAAAGCCACGCACAAACTTGCCTTATGCCGATAATGCAACATTATTACGTACTCTGTGCCTTTGAGACCATCTGCAGGAAAAAAAAAAAAAGCTACCAACTCAAAGGACACCACCGTTAATATGATTCAGTGTGAGGGTGAGGTCCAGGGGAGGGAAGGCAGAGATGAGGCTGTTTGATTCCTTACAATAAATACTTGTATTTCAGGTAATTGAGTTTGGTTCTTAGCGCTGTCATTTTCTGCTAATTGAATGTCCTGGGAATCCCTGAGTGCGAAGATTGTTCGTGGAATGCAAATACAGCCTATTCTCAGAAAAAGAACCACTTCCCCAACCCAGGTGCGTTCAAAGGCTGAGAAGAGGCCAATGCCACCGAGGACCGGGACCGAAGAGCTCCCGGGAGCTGGTCTGGGTGTGCAGGCCACCTGCTGAGTCCCAGGGGCAGGGGCGCCTGGAGATTCTCCCCACACCTGGTGCTGGCAAGTCAGCAGGACCGAGGGCCTCCGCTGACTCCTGGGGGGAGGAGAGGTGGGAGGGAGACGAGAAAGAGGGGACCCTGTCCACCTTGCCATCTCTGCTTCCAAGAGGCAGGGACATATCCCTCTGCCTCTAGCGGGAGGAGAGGCTTCCTGGTGCCTGGGGACCCGTCCCGTTGACGCCTGCTGCCCTGGCCTGATTATGCACAGCACCCTCCTCCATTCTTTACAGCCTTCCAGTGTGGATGAGAAATTGTACAGCCATCCTCGGTGGGCAAAGCAGGACGGAGGCTTCGAGATGCCCAGGACGGAATCTGGTTCTTTCCCTGTTCGTCCTTACCGGCCCAAGGCCTCCGTTTCCTCACCTGAAAGGTAGAATAACAATCCCCACCTGGCAAGTTTGTTTGTGAGGATTCAGTGAGACCACGAGCCTCACGTAGCGTGGCAGCACAGCACCTGGCTCGTGACTGAGTCTCACCACGTGCGTGGGATGAGCTGCTGGGGGCAGCCGGCTCACGCAATGGAACAGCCTGGGGTGCTGAGCTTTGAGAAAGGGCTGCTTTCCATCCTGCTTCTCCGACCGATCCCCCGCCTCTCCGCCTCTCCGCCTCCTGCCCCTGGCATCCAGCATCCTCAGCTCACTGCTAATCGCAGAGACAGCGCATGAAAAAGGCACCTGGGTATGGGCGTTCTTCTCCAGCGGCTGGATAGGGTTTCATAAACTGGAAAAGCTGGCAGCTTCCAGCTGTGGTACCGTCCTGCTCCCACTTCCCCAGCAGTGGCAGCAAGGACAATGGAGCTGGGAGCTCCCATTGGAGGGAGCCCCCTCTCCCCTTCCCTCCATCTCCTGACAGCGGCCTTCAATTACAGAGTGCGATGCTCAGACACAGAGAGGTGAAAGGAGAGGGCCGGGAAGTGACCCCCTGAAATGCATCTGCAGAAACAGATTACAGAGCTTCCCACAGGCACTGGAGCAGCCCTGAGCTCCTGTCGGGGGAGGGGAGCAGGGGGCGGGGCAGGAAGAGCAGAAAAGTGTGCAGCTCCTCCCTGGGCCTGATGAAGATTAATATCTCCTCCCTGACAAGATGAGGCAGCTTAATCGCTGCTATTAATATAGAATCACCGAGGGCCAAAGATGGGGGCGTGGAGGGAGGAGGGCGGTGGGATGAGAATGCCTCGCCAATGCAGTGCAGAAGCAGAAGGATGTGCAAACACCAGCTGTGTGAGGACAGGATCTCTGCAGACCCCAAAGTTAACACAGGAACCTGCTGGCTGAGGTCGTGCCTGAGAGCACGCAGTTTGAGACTCGCTTTTCCCACAGAGAACATCTGACCTGCGAAGTTAAACAGGCTGATCTCGAGGACCACAGCGGGTGTCACGGGGTGATCCCAGTGGACAGACTGACCAACCCCCCCTGCCACCCCGTGATCCCACCAATGACAGCTGCGGTGTGGGCTCCCGACTCCGCTCACCACGATCTACTCCTCGTCTTGCTCCCAGACGCAGCCCAAGGGCCACCTTCTCCGTGCAGCTCTCCTTGACATCCCCAGAGGGTTCCATGTCCCTCCTTCTGGACTCCCAAAGACAGGCGTACGTACTCCTATTAATTATTTTATAAGTTCTACTTCTATTACGGTAATTATTTTGGATTGCCATTGGGAGTCGTCGCCTCAAAAAGAGATTGCTACCCTCAGACTTAAATTCTCACTTATCGTCCGGTAACCGCCCTTACCTATTAAACAGTCTCCGTCACCTATGTCCTGGTTTCCTCCAAGGACCCATTATTCCCAGGAATGACCACATGGAGGAAGGTCATTATCACCTAAGACCCACAAGAGAACAATTTTCCTTGAGGGCAGGGACCAAGGCTTAACCTTATCCGTGCCTTTCTCAGACTCTGGTCCAATATCAAACACACAGGGTAGGTAATACATCTTTGCTTCAACATCTACAGGAAAGCAGGGGAGCAGGAAAGAAAGGCTCCAAAATCAGTTGGCTGCTGTGCAGAGGAGACCTCAGCACCCACGGAGGGGTGTGCGAGGTGACACAGGTCCCCCGCACAGAGTACCGGGACCTTTCTCAAGGAAGAGGCCATTCAAAAACAAAGGCAGCAAAAGGGTAACCCCCGCCACTCCCTACTAATCCTCACTCGCCCAAATGCTGGGTGAATTTCCACCTCTAGTTGGCTGGGGATTCCCGACTGCCAGACCCCGCACCATCGGACGGACATCGGACATTGGGCTTAGGGGGCTGGGAAATGTGGAACTGGCGGGGGAGGACCAAAAGGGCGGGTCCTGTGCGGAACCCTGCTCACCCTCACGTTTCACAGAAGGGACTAGCAGCACCTCATGGAGTAGAAGAAACCCTCCTGGTGCGAAGGGGACTCGTCTGGCGCTGTCATACGGGAAGATGAATCTTCACTGGCGTGTGTCTGATTAGCTGATGCATGTGCCGTGTGCAACAGACAGTGCCCTGGGCACGAAAGCAGGAACTCCCGGGGTGTGGGGCCTGCCCGGGCCTCTCTGCCCAGCTCCAAAATAGATTACAGTCTGTTTGTTTTTAAATGAAATTTATTGGGATGGCATTGATTAGTAAGATCACATAGGTCTCGAGTGTCCATTTCTATGATATATGATGTCTATGGAATTGTGTGTCCACCATCCAAAGTCAAATCATCTTCCATCACCAGGTAGCTGGCTCCCTTTACTCCACCCCCACCCCCTTCCCTCCAGTCACCACTGCACTGTTGTCTGCGTCTACTCACCTGGCCTTAAAAAAAAAAATGATACGTTATGCAATAACATGCTTCCCTAGGCCAGTTAAAGGAGACAAATTTGAAAAGTGGCTGCTATAAAAGTGACCACCATCTCAGCTACTGCATCACCCCCACTGTGTACAACCCACAGTAGGGCATTTAAAGATGCCCCAAAGCCCATCTGAACCATCAAAGTACTTTCAGGCTGATAGGAACCTAAATGTCGTAAATGTCCACACAAACCCAGCAACTGAAAGATCACCTGGGCTTTGCTGCAAACACCCCTGGGGAATGGAGACTCTCCCGGAGGCTCAGGTCTGCTTGAGCCCAGTGCAGAAAGGCAGAGCCAGCAACCACACCCAACGGTGCTGGGCTGGCACCCATCCTGCCACCCAGCAGAGGGCTCTGGCTGAAGCACCAGCACCCAGCACACCCCCACCCCACACACACACACCCAGGCCATGACTTCCTCACTAAACCCGGGGCAGGCGCAGACCCCGTGGGGAGCGTGTGTGAGGGTCCACGGCGCTGCGGCAGCACAGCCAGAGCGCCTGGAATCGCAGCTGGAAGGGAGAAAGAGCTCTCTTCGCTCTCACTTTGTGCCTTTTTCCGTTACACCCTGCTCACAGCAAGTCCAGTCCAACCGCGTGCAAATGAAGCCTTTGCTTTGTATTTATTGGGCAACAACTCTGTGCCAAAAGAGATTTTTTGGGTACTATATTTTATTTGCAATTACAGACCTGAAGTGCATCGATAAATGACCTCACCAAAATTAAAAGTCAGAAGACACCTAGCTGCAATTTGCTCAGAGCCCAATACGTGTCAGCTGCCTGCATAAATCACACTTAGACCTCGAAATAAATCTATACGGGAGGTACAGTTGTTCCCTTTTCTACATGAGAAGACTGAGGCGGACCCCTGCCTGTGGTCACACAGCTGCTGAGTGGCACAGACGGGGGTCCGACCCAGAGCAGAGCCCGTGCAGCTTCCACGCCGGCTCGCTGTCCTCACTGAGCAGACGGATGCTCCTCTCTGATAAGCAACTGCAACGCTCAGCACACACGGGAAGCCTTCCCTCTTCCCTGTCGCCCAGGCTTTCCCACCCGCCTCTGTGTCTTCCCCAGGAACAAAAGGCTCTCTTGTGGGGCCCCAGAACTCTCACACTGCCCTGTCAACTCTTAGCTCCAGGAGCACCGTCCCCAGGAGGCCTTCTCTGACCTCTGGCCCACGAAGGCCTCGCTGTTCCTTGTGAACTGTGTCCCCATAGGACCCGCAACACCTGATGACTTCTGTATGCCTACGCCATCCCCACATCCAGGAAAATACCGTACTCATCTCCGTCCACAACACCCCTGCTATGGACTGGAACAAAAGGGAAGAAGGCAGGGAACGAGAGCAGTGCGTGGGCTCTGAGCCAGACAAGCGGGGTCTGCACTCACTGGCTGTGACCCAGGACAAGGTCTTAACATCCTGCACTTGATCTATAAAAGGAGGAGGGTGATAGGACCTCCCTGTTGTGAGAAGGAAATGTGAATCCTTAGGACAAGGTGCAAAGCCAGTGCATGCCAGCGTTCAAGTTCATTGCCCTGCAGGGAGACTGGATGCCAGGAATTGTCTCAAAGCCTGAGGCAGCCCTGCTTCTTTCCCCCGGACACTGAACAAGAAGGGACCAAGTAGAGGCAATAGGCAATTCCAGGGTCTCTTTTTGATGACTGCCTGTCAATGCGGAAGGTCATGTGGGGCCACAGGGTGGCCCGAAGGCAAGAGGAGACTCCCCTCTGTTCACCAGAGAGACGTCAGTACAGGACTCTGTTGAGAGACTGGTGAGAGCAAAACATAACATTTTTGTCACTCTCACTCCGAGAGATCCTTCCTTATCCGCCCCTTCGTGCCACTCACCTCGGAGTGTTTATCCAAAACATGAAATTAAGCTGTGGGTGAGATGCGCTTCTCTCTGCAGACTTGTCTCACTCACCACAGCCTCGGAATGGGCTCCCACGTGTGCCCGTGGCTCAGAGCTTGGAGGCTCGGGCCTGTGTTCATTTCCAGACTGCTGATTTAAGATGTTCAGAACCCCGATCGCCCCAAATCTCACTGGAGTGAGCCAGCACAGCATTCTGGGGACCATAGATCACAGGTATGTCTTCTGGGAAGGGATGGGGAGGGGGGGGTCTGTTCTCTCTGCTTCTCAGAACACGGTGACCCTTGTCTGCCCCTGAAGGCTGGACCCACCGATCAATGGAGCAGAGGCAACTGGCAGACAAGCCCAGGAGGCAAGCAAGGAAAGGCCCTAGTTTGAAAAGGTGAACACAGCTGAGTCTGGAGAACAGTGCATTTTCCAAGTATACGGGACGGGTTATGCATACATAAAAATGACCAACGTTCCCAATCTCCAGGGAGAGTGAAGGGACTGTGGACAAAATGGGGTGCTGTGAGAAACCATCGGTGCCTACCTGGGCAGGTCACAGTGGGCAGGTCACGCCCCAGACCTATGACCTCTTGATAGGAAGGTTCTTAAGCAGCCCTACCCACTGTTCTCATGAAGCCAAGTGAACAGCCGTTGAGATGCCAGGAGTAGCGCCCTGGAAGGCACAAGCGCCCTGAGGGGGGCACGGGATCTTAACTCTCCTGTAGTAATCCAGTCTCCACTTTGCTTTCCCTACCTTCCTGCAATTTTCCCTGAGTTCCCGCCTTAATTTCACAGGCATAAAAGAAACTGCAACGTTGTTATTCTCGGGAGCATCTCAGATCTGCAACTGTCATCAGTTTGGCTCAAATAAACTCTTATGGAAATTTTCCACAGATTCAGACGCTTCTTGTGTTCACAGGACCTTACGTAGTAAGAAAAGAGAAAGATCTAGAACCAAGGCGATTTAGGAGGCGGGTGAAACCTTGGAGAGACTGTGAGAACACGACGGCCTGCGTTAAATCTTAGCTCCACACTTAGGAGCTCTGACCCTAGAGCACAGCACTGAACTTTCCTGCGCTTCGGCTCCCCCTTCCGCATAATGGGAATGTCAGTAGGTCCCGCACAGGACAGGTCTGAGGCACAAAGGAGTTAACACCAGCCAAGGAGTGAAAGGCCCATAAACAGCTGCTAATGAAGATTATGAAAACACTAACTCTATGTTTGTTGTGGCATCGTTTACAATAGCCAAAATGTGGAAACAGCCTAGGTGTCCACCGATAGATGAACAAAGAAGGTGCAGTACCTGTGTGTCTGCGCGCGCGCACACACACACACACACACACACACACACACCCCGGGATGGTATTCAGCCATAAAAAGGAATGAAATCTTGCCATTTGCAACAGGACAGATAGACGGATGGACCTAGAGAAGCTTATGCTAAGTGAAATGTCAGAGGCAGAAATAGTGTATGATTTCACTTACCTGTGAAATCTAAACAAACAAACAAAACCAAAGTAGAAACACATATACAGACAACAAACTAATGGTTGCCAGAGGGGATGGGTGAACAAGCTGAGGGAGCATAAAAGGTACAGACTTCCCATTAAAAACTAAGTAAGCCGGGGGGTGTAACATACAGCACAGGGAATATAATCAAGACCATGTTGTGGCTTTGCATGATGACATATGGGTACCACATGCATGGTGGCGATCACATCATAAGGTACAAAAACGTTGAAGCACTATGTCACACACCTGAAAGGAACAGAATATTGTAGTCCACTCTAATCAAGAAAATTCTTTTAAGCAAGGGTTCAAAGATGACTACAGAAAGGTGCAGTCTCACCATCTGAAGGGTATAGAAGACAGTGAATGCTAATAACATACCTAGCACTTTTCTAAGCAAGTGCAGCCCGTTATTTTAGTCTACGCAACAGCTCTGAGGGGGGGGTGTTATGTAAGTGAGGTGCAATTAACACGGGGAAGAGATTCACAGAATGACAAACACACGCTATTTTGGCTGAGGATAATTATACCCCCCTCAGGAGCGGCGTGAGGACTAACATTCAAATGTCAAAGGAGATCAAGTCCAAAGCTGGGCTGCTGTGTAAGACAAACAGTAGGCCCTCGCTCAGTGCAGCTCTCATCCGCCTGATCGTTACTGAATCCAAGTCCAGGGCCCATGAGATCAGCCCCCGAGAGGCTTCCCTAGGGCCAATCAAACTTCCCACATTGGCCAGAAGACCACCACTCACCAGAGGCACTTGTTACAAACACAGACACCTGCCGCCTCCCCTGCGGACTCTCAGTTAGCAGACCTGGGACAGCATTCTTTCCTAAGTGCCCCAGGGTGGCCTGGCAACCTGCCGGTTAAACAACTGCCCCCAGTGATTCTTAAACCAGAGATCTAGGTTTCCTCGGGTGCAGGACGAGGAGATACTGGCTCAGGTTCCTCTTAGGATAGCAGCCAAAGCCAAGTCCAGACTGCAGCGATGAACTCAGAGTAAAGGGTTCCAGACCCATGCAGGGCCTGTGGGGCAGACCCCTGCCTACCTACTGGACCTCACCCAGCACACCCCTCGGCTGCTCATCTCTCCAGCACCCACTTCTCCTTGCTGTTCCACAAAGGGCCTCTCCTCCTGGCCCCTGGCTCAGAGAGGCCTGCCCAGGCCGCCCCATTGAAAGAGCACTGTTCCTCCCCATGTCTCACCAAGCCTCTCCCCTTGCACATGCATCTCAGGCTGCCTTACTCCTCATTGTAGCATTTATCACCACCCTTGCATTCATGTGTTAATCTTCTCTGTCCACCAGGGAGTGAGCTCCACCAGAAGAGGGGACAGGCGCAGGGAATACCTTCCCTCCCTAATGGGGTTGTGGGAGGGTTAAATGCTTATGAGAAAGCTAATGTTCAGCAGCACCATGCTACCTAACCAAAACTGCCACCTATGGGTGCAATGGAGAGGCATCCAGCCCTTGGTGTCCCTGCGAGCACCCAGCACGGGCTCTGCTCCATCAGGAGAATGTAGGGATTATAGGAGATGGGACATAGAGCGCCCTCTGCTGGAGCAAAAGTGCCAAATACTCACTATCTATAGGTCCCACCCTAGAAAGAGAAGCCCTGCATCCTCAGGTGTCTTCCATGGAGTCCATGAGCAACTTTACCCTTCAGAGAGCTCAGGCAGCATATCAAACGCAGCTGAACACAAAATGACTCTGTGAACCAACTCTATGCTGGGCACAGTGGCCTCCTTTTCTTTCTGCACAAAACCCCGTCCAGTAGGGAACAGCACCCCCAATTCTGGAGGTATAATGCAGGCTCAGAGAGGTTAAGTCACTAAGCTAAGGACACACAGCATTTAAGCAGAGGTTTGGGAATAAGGTCCACGTGCGCTGACTCAGCGAAGGCCCCATCAGACACATCTTCTGTTAGAGACATGATTCAACTTTGCATCACCTTCCTCTTCGGGCCTCTTTCAAGTTCTCACAACAGGTCACTGAGGTGAAATCACTGAATCATGGCCGCTGGGCCCAGAGTGAGCTGCAGGTGCACCGTGACCACAGCCACTGTGTGTCTCAGTCTCCCTCCTGCGCCTGCCCCCACACACCTGAAGGGAGTGCCGCTGATGTCTGCGAGGAGGATGACAGAACTGAACACATGCGACACACGTCTTCTATCTTTACTGCAGATGGTGATAAAGAAGCTGTGAACTGAGTGGTGATACGGAGGATTGGATGTGGTTCCCATTGCATCTCTGGTTGGGGCTCTGAGCTCAGCTCAGTCTGTCTTCTCGCCTCTGTTTCCTCCCAGGGCCTAATTTGGACCAGGTGGGTGACCTTCCACCCTTCCCAGAACTACGAAAAGAGAACTAACACTTGTTGAGTGAGTGCTACTCTGTAACAGCTCCTTTACAGCCTTTATAGCAAGCATATGAGCTGCATGTTACATTTCCCTTTTCAGGGAGAAGAAACTGACCTGCAGGGATGTTAAGTCCCTGGTCTATTGTCACTCTGAGATTTAAATAGCGTCACCTATCATTGAGGGACATGTTCACCCCAGCATCAGTCCCTGCCCTAGATAAAGTCCTTGTGTCGTTTTCAAAGGTTTTATCTGCTTAGGCTTAAGGCTGCCTAGATGAATCCCAGAGTCCATTCCTGCTCTTAATTGCATGAGTCTCTGGCAGAAACAAAATGCAAATTGCCTTAAAGGACTAATCGAATTTTCTGCTTATATTGGCTCATAATAATCCTGCAAGCCACAGGACACCGTTTGCCTTCTCATCCACGATGGCCTCTTTTCCCTTGTCTCGGGATTTGTCTTGTCCTTACCTAAAGCCTGAGAATGTTGACTTTGAAGTGTCATCTACCAGTTTTTTCTACAGAAGCAAGCAGTAAGACAGGCCTGGTCAGGCGGGGCCTGGGTGTGAATGCTGGCGCCCCTACTCCCTGGCTGGGTGACCCTGGAGAAAGACCTCAACATCCCCGAGCCTAGATTTCCTTATCTGCCACATAGGACCGATGTGAAGTTGTTTGCAGGAATAGGGGAGATAATGTGTGTAAAACCCCTAGCCCAGCCCACGGCGGAGAGTAAGACTAAAGGTCCAAAACCGAAGCCCAGGGGAGCCAGACAGACTGGATAAGCCACACGAGCCAAGGCCAGAGGTTCTTTCAAGTCAGCTCCACGTCAAACAACAGTGCCTGGGACGACACAGGGGACAACGCAGGGGACGAGGAGGACAGATGTGGAAGCTGGAAATCAGAACTCTCATGTGCTACCTCCCACTACTTAACTGTTACTACAAAATCAAAAATGGTCACAACAGTGGGCAGCCAAAGCCAATACAGATGCCCGTGTGGTGCGGCCACTTCTGTTCCTGAAGCTATAAATAGAAGCTAATGCTAAGTAGTCTCCAGGGTGGGGCAAAAGCAGGTTCACAGTAGTGAGTACTCAAAACTGAGTTGATGCTTGCATTGTTATTTATTAACTTTTGTATTATTTTCCATACGAACAACTGTAAACCTACTCTGCCCCACCCCGTATATTCTTTTTGTTTCTGTATCATCTACAGTACAATACCAAAAGTTTTTCTTCTTTCCAGGCACATGGAATTTACGAAGATGCATGCTTGTTGACTACTGCCGATAGGATTACTTATCTAACGAGTCTTGATGTCCATGTCCAGAAATAATATTGTTTTAACAGTCACTAGAGCTACGTCACTGCTAGAGTTCGGCAAAACCACGGGCATATTTCCTTTTACTGTGCTTCACGGGTGTCACATTTTTTCTTTAACCAACTGAAGGCAAGACCCTTCACCAGCAAAAGGATGGTGACTCCCTGTATTGTAACACTTGCTTTCTGGGGTGGTCTGCAAGAGAACCCGCCGGGTCTCTGAGGTGCGCCTGCACCACTGGGCTTGTTTCCAGCAGGCGGAAACACCCTTCCAGAATTAGGGCTCTGTGAGCGAATTTCAGATCTTGCCATCAGGGCTGTGATCAGACCCTCGGAGGGGGGACATGGTCCAAATGGTGAGGCACAGCAGGAAGGAAAAAAGACAGTGTGGTTAAATGAAAATGTTCAACATCTATCCCAAAAGGAAAGTTTCATGCTTAAAAAGCATTTGAATTTCAAAGTTAAACAGTGGCAGAGATTCAAAAAAATCCCAAAGGCTGGTGAAATTCCTCTTATCTGCACAGAAGGCCAAACCTACAAAAATGTCTTCAAGTTCAGATACTTAACTATTAAGATTTGCAGAGATTGTTAAAAATGTACAGAAAAGTGAATAAGTGAGAAACTTAGAATTGTCACAAAAGGAGCACACCTGCATAACTATCATCATATAGGTTAAAAAAATAAATTATTACACAGCACCCCAAAATCTTCCTTGTGCCCTGCCCGGGTCTTTACCCCTGGATTCACGGTTACCTGTTGGTATACTTATATCATTGGAATCATGCAGTACGTACTCTTGTGCCTATTGTCTTAATCTTAGTCTCAACACTACCTGTGAGTATATTCATTTTCATGCCCCTGTGGTACTTCACTAGATAAATGTGCCACTCGTTTTTGTTTATGTGACTGCGGATGGTCATCTGAGTCGTTTCCCAGTTGGGGTGATTACTCATGACGCTGATGTGAGCATTCTTGCACGTATCTTTTGTGCAAGGGTACAACATTCTCTTTGGTACGCACATGTCCCTATGGCGGGGACAGAACTGCAGGGAGGCTCAACTTTAGGGGGTAACAACAAAGAGGACGCCAAAGCAGTCACACAGATGGCTACCTTCTCCCGAAAAGTAACTAACCCACTCAAGCATCAGCAGGTCTCTCTGGATGAAACCCCTCTCTTATACAGGCATCTGAAATGAACTCACTTGAAGACCAGGACCATGAACAGCAGAAGTTCTGGTCTTTCTTTTTGGAAACTTCAAATCACTGGTTATGGATTAAGCACCTATTATAGACGCAGTGGTATGGTCTAACACGGTTCGAACAGACCAACACATCTGAATACAATGCTTTTTTCATGAGCCACAGGTCCTGCCGAGCATTTACATCTCAAATTAAAATGACAGAACCCAAGACTCCTAGAGCAAGAGAAGTCCACGTAAGAAAGCAGATGGTACACCCCACTTTAAAGGACGAGAACAGCATGAAGGGGCTGTGGGAAAATGGAACTGGGGGGGACGGGGTATGGAGGACCAAATAATAGCCCCCCACTATGTCTGTGTCTTAATCCCCACAACCTGTGAGTATGCTATTTTACATGGTAAAAGAGATTTTGTGGATGTGATTAAATTAAGGGTTTTAAGGTGGGTGGGTTATCCTGGAGTATGCGGGTGGTCCCAATGTGATCAAAGGGTCACTTGAGAGGGTGGCAGAAGGCTCACAGAGAAAGAGATATGAAGGCAGAAGCAGAGGTCCGGAGCCGGCACTCACAGGTGACACTTTCCTAACCGTGGACATGGAGGCAGTGCTCCTCCCCTAACCGTGGACATGGAGGCAGGGCTGACATGGAGGGAAGAACCATGGCAGCCTCTGGAGGCTGGAAAAGGCCAGGATGAGGGGCCTCCAGTGGGGTTTACCGGAAGGAACCGGCCTGGCCAACACCTTGGCTCTAACCCAGTGAGGCAGATTTTAGATTTCTGACCTCCTTAACTGTAGGGTAATTTGTGGGGGGCTTTTTTAAGCCACTAAATTTGCAGTAATTTGTTACAGCAGCCACAGGAAACTCATACCAGCTTTCCTGTTGCCTGACCCAAGGCTCTGGCCAGGAGTCCCTCTGGCAGTGGGGCCCACTGATGCAGCAGGGTAATTTTCTCCAGCCCAGGACCACCATCATCTCACGCAGAAAGGCTAAGAATAAGTAGAGTCACCTGAGCAACCACCTCACAACCACATTAAATTAGGATCGATTTCAGCTGCCCTCCAAGATCCCGAGACCTTAAGGAGAGGCCTCTGGACTCAACATAAGGGCCACGGCATAGGCAGCCCTGTGGCCTTCTCTCCAGCTCGGTACGCACAGCTACAAACACCTCTGATTTTAAAAAATATTTGCAACGTTTATATCACACTTTCCACTTCCTTTCGCATTCCGCGTCCTGTGTTCTTATACCCCACAACATTCTTATTAAGTGATCCATTTGAACCACCAGCGAAAAGGCAAACTGGCTTGGCTGCCGTCGAAGCCGCCGCACAGTCTAGTGTCCAGGGGCACCGGGTCCCACTGGCGCTCACCAACCTCCGGGCTCAGCCTCTGAGCTCAGGGACAGGGGCGCACTCGGACAAGCTCTACTTGGATGAGACACCCCCCATCACCCCTCCTGCACTGTTCACGTGCCCCCCGATCCCTCATCATGAAAAAGCAAAGCAAACACATTAACTTACAGCTCCCTGGTTCTCCCTGCACCTCCTCAAAGCGCCCACATGTCAGGGCCCCACTTCTTCCTGATGGAATTTATTGTGGCGACCCTCCAACCCTTCATTTCAGGAGGAGTTGGGGTTGATAAAATGGCAGAACAGTGAGCTGAGGCTTCAGGAATGACAAAAGGTGGGTGCGAGCCGAAATCCATTGGGAAATTAATCTCTGGGCCACTGCATGACACTGGTTTGAAATGCTCAGGACTGCACCTCCTGAAGACACTTGCTGTGAAGTAGCCCCCGCACACTCCCTGACCAGAGGAGAGCTTCTGCACAGAGCCGACCCATGGAGCTGCTCGTAAATTATCGGGAGGGCGGCATGTGTAAACAATTTTCTGAATGACTGACGAGCACCCTTTCCTTTTCCCTCCTGCTGATAACTCAGTAACAGCTGAACGCCAGCTCCCTGATGGGCAGAAAAGAAAGAACCGCACCCGCAAATAAAAATCACACGCCCGTGAGAAAAGGGGGTCCTGGTGGAAAATAAGAGGCATGATCTAATTCCCACGGAGGTGCGTTCGAACAATCACTCCAGCCCCAGAATTAACGTCACAGCCAGGAGGGAGGTGGGGTTCCTGGCACCGGCCCCCGAGGTCTCAAAAGCACAGATGCTCAGCACACAGGCATGAGCCTCGCCCGCCGGTGCCTCCTGCTTCTGTCAACGCCCAGAGTCCTTCCCAATCAGCATTTCCTAAGGACCCACGAAGAGTGATTTTCAGGCACTGGAAGGGTGAAGGTGAATTAACAGTGTCTTGTCTCAAGGCATTCATTCATGAGCATGTGGCTAGAAAGACACTGAACAAGCAAAATATCCCTCAGCGAGGGCTGCCACGGGCATTTCCATATGGAATCAGACACCAGAGGGAAATGACATTGAACATGGCATTGAAGGTGTTGGCTGGGAGGAAGGGTCGTGGAGACGAGAACTGTATACTGAGCAGAAAAAAATGAGGTGGCCAAGTAGAATTTTCCTCAGGGAGTTCAATGAGACACTCATCCAAGCGAAAAGAGAAATTATGAGCTAAGGGGAAAAGCCTGTGCAAGACCAGAGAGCTATGAAAAGGGGTGTGGAGTCAATCCAGGAGGCAATGGGGGGAACTGTGGGCTCCCCAAGGCAGGAGAAAGTGTATTTCTTCCCTTATTTAGTCATTCAGCAAACTGCTGGGGACCAGCTCATCTCCTGGAACCATAGTGGGAGCCAGAGATGGAAAGAAGAACACAAGAGAATCACTCCCTCCCCTCCAGATGCTGGTAACCTGTCCTGAAGACAGGGGAGATGAGAAAAACCAAGGGTGTGCTATGAGGAGGGGGAAGTACAGGAGAGTTATGGGGCGCGTAGCAGAGGAAACCCAGAGAGTTGAGGGTGAAGAGCAATCAGTCGTGTTAAAGATGAGATAGGAGCAGCCAAATAAGCCAGGCAGAGGAGAAGGGGAGGAGGGCGGCCATGTCCCAGGGAGAAGGCGCAGCACAGGAGGAGACCTGAGGCCACAGAGGGCGGTGCACCAGGATGTGCAAGTCCAGGACGGCTGGACAGAGAGCATGAGCAGGACATCAGGAGGTGAAGCCAGGGGGCCAGCAAGACACAGATCGGTGCTGTGACTCAGCATGTAGCTGTGGCGGCTCTGTGGAGGGTGGCGGAGATGCTGCTGCCTCAGTGCACAGCACAGAGGAACGTGGGACCAGAGGCCAAGGCTCGCTGCAACCAGGGGAGGCAACCACGCGATGGAGGGAATGAAGAAGAAAGAGAATGAGGACCCCGGAGCATGGCTCCTGGGGACCGAGAAGCTGGGAGTGTCCATTGAGATGCCAGAGGAAGAGAGATGGGCTTGAGAACAAAGCAAGAGGCAGAACTTAGGAACTTGGGTGTTAGGTGCCAACCGAACATCCCCATGGGTGACCCTAACCAAGTGGTCACTTGGCCAGCCTTTGACAAACAGTTCCAGGAATGGGGAGCGCCTCCCTTTCCCAGGTGGTGGACTCTGATACCTAGAAAATCGAGTGGCTGGAACAGCTGTTCCCTTTTACATTGAGGAAATGCCTGCTCCCCCATCATTTTACCCACTGATCCTGGGTCCACATGCAGGAGCAAATCACAAGTCATTCCCTCTTCCCACGGAGAAGGCCCTTTCTAATGCATAGTAAATGCTTAGAGTCATAACCTTGTGGAATGTTAACGCCTCAAGAGGTGTGCTTCCTGTTTACCATGTCATTTCACACAGCAGGAGACGAAGCTCTGAAAGAGGAGGGGCCGTGCCCCACGCCCCCCAGCTACTCTGGCTGATGTAGGACCTGAGACACTTGACCCCACCTGGTGCTCGCTCAGCACCTTGTGCAGCATGTGATCGAACTCCAAACTTACACTCAGAGCTTCCGCATCTCAGGGTGAGTTCTCAGCTCTGCTCTCAGGGGATCCATTGAAATTAAACAGGGTTGAAAAATCAGTAAACCCACATTAACTATGAATAGCATTTCCATGAAAGCAGAGAGCAACTCTGCCCCTTATTTATGGCTCCACCTGCCTTGAAACAGAAAACTCAAGGGTGTCAATAAATAGATTGCCAAGTCGTGTTTACAGAGAGAAGCATGTCCCCACAGGACCGTTTGGAAGCGCGCCAACGGCTGCAGCGATGGGCAGGAGCTCCACGGTAGCCTTTTCCAGAGTCTCAGAGTCTCAGGATCTCAGGGGTCAGGAGGTTAGCAGGGCATCCTGTCCAATTGTCCCCGACGCTCAACTCCCACCCACCACACTGCCTTGTGTTTGCCCACGGCTCCTGGTGCGTATCTCACTCCCTCCCAGGGCAGCTCAGTCCAGCACCGGTCAGAACGATTGTCGTTGTGACAGGCTGGACCCCGTTATGATATGATGGCCCCAACATAGATTCAGGGGCCATCAGAGTGCGCCTGATCTCCCTGGCAGGTGACAGCCCTTTGACGACTTGCTGAAGCTGATCATATGTACACCTGGAGCCTCTACTGCTCCCAAGTGAACAGCCTCAATTCTCTCCACTGCTTCTAATGTAACAAGCTTTGAATGGGCCCTGTCATTCACCCAGCTTCTCCGAAGTGCGCTGAATTATGTGGACTGTTCTAAAAGTATAGCCTCCAGAAACAAAGGCAGTGGCCCAGCAGTGGACTGGTACCGTAAAAAGAAATCTGTCACCTTTATCATTCTAGCTAGAATACTTCTGTTCGTGTACCCATCACCCAGGCCCTATTTCAAGCAGTTTCTGATTTTGTCCCAAGGGCAGGATTTACTGGTAAGCTTCATGATTACAGGTATAGTACCTACGCCCAGTCTGTGCATGTTGCTTCAGAATATTTTCTCAATCCTCCAAGTTTCCTATGATCTATCTTCCAGCCTAATAAAATCATTCAAAGTCAAGGATCACAGTCACTCCATCAGCCAGGGTGGGCAAGACAACATGAAGCTGGAAAAGACCCTTCAAGGTGACATCAACACATGACTGAACACGGCCAGTTATGAATTCTCTGGAACGCAGACCGACTTCTAGTCTGTCTCCTCTGAGAAACTGCACCACTTACCTTTGGGGGGCCGCCCCTCCCCCAATGTCACTCCACATGTTTCAGGGAACCCCTCTCTACCCTATGACCAGAAACAGGCACAGGGCTCAGGGCCACCCTCACCAGCCTCCCCAGTCACGGTGACTTGGGTCTGGACAGGTAACCAGAGGCAATCCTGGAGAACTGGGGGGGAGCAGGAACCCCTCTTTCTACAGGGAGTGGAAGGATAAATTGTAAACTAAAGCTTCTTCTGTTTTCAGGGTAAGAGCTACCCTGGAAGAAACCACAGAAGAGACAAGTAGAGCAAAAGGATGGAGAGAGACTGAGCTACATGACTATCATTTGAGCCCCTGGATCCAACCCTACCTGAAGCCTGTCCTGTCTTCAAACTTACAAGTTTTGTTGGCCCCCAAGTCTGTCTTTTGCTCTGATCTTTTAGGGCTGAGTTTCTATCAATAAGTGCAAATCAACATTCTGCAGCTTCCCTCAAGGCACCCAGAAATGTCATGTGACACCCAGTCAAACCCCTTTGCTGAAGTCTGCTACCTCATTGAAGCCCCAACCTACAACACACTTTGGTGTTTTAAAAGTCCAGCTCTCGAGTCCAGTCATCCGGGCCCCACCTTGACTGGCTTTGGGGCTCTGAGAAGATCACCGATGCTTCTCTGCCTCATCTCTTCATCTGTACCTACTACACTGGATTACTGTAGAGAGAGACTTAACATGTGTAAAGTCCTTACAACGAAGCCTGGCAGGTAGAAAATGTTCAAAATACTACCAGTTTATATTGCTGCCATCATAATTATTATTGTTATTATTGTCATACTACTACTACTATCAATCTAGCTACGCAGTGAAAGCTGTTTTAATATATTAAACTCAGAGTAGCAGGTGCTCTTAGCCTTGTTCTGTAAGGGTTCCTCTGTCATTCCTAGGAGAATGCGTCCTTACAGCTCTTCTAGGATCATCACTGCCTCACCCTTCTCCTGCTGACGCCTATGCCCCAAACTAACCATCCATCCCGCCACGGCACAGTTGATTCCATCCAGCTGCTTAGATGAAAGTTCCACCCCCTGCAGGGAAGAGGGGACAGGAGAGTGACAGGGGCGTGTCACCGGCCCCTCCCTGCTCTGCAGGTGCACAGTTCCACCTCGTTTATATTCAGTCTCGCTGACCAGGGGCACATCTCAGAAAGCGAAGTGGAACTCCTAATTAAAAGGTAGCCTCGAGCTGTCAATAAAATTATGCACAAAGAAAATGGTTAAAAACACAGGAGCGACTTCCTTGAGCCACATTTTCTTTCATTTTTCTCTTGTAACTCAAGTGTGGGGTAAAGAAGAAAGCGCGCTCCACCACAGGGCCGGGCCCCCCCTCCCCGGGCGCAGACAATCACCTCCGACACGCAACACACGGCGCAGCGCTTGGAACCGCGGCCTGGAAAAATGGTTCGTGAGCCCTGTCTGTCCACTGATTTCTGGAAAGCGGCGGGGGTGAGCCTTGGTTTTCATTTGTTTGAGGAGGGCCGCTCTCCATCGCATTCCTGTACTGGGCCCGTGAGAATGACTGATGGTGCCTCACACCCAGCTCGGCCCGACAGCTCCCACATCCATCTCCGCAGCCTCCTGGGCTGGCGTCCTCACGCCATGCGAAGCGGCGTGCAGCCATCAGCGCACGGTCGCCCGGCCGGGCCCTCCACCGCACTGTGAAGGTCCAGGTGCCTCATGGCCGTTCGTCCAGCCCCTGCTTCAGCAGGGGTGTCGGACCCCAGCAGCAGGAGCAACAGTAACAAAATGTTGACAACGGGAACAAATAAAGGAAGAGACCGGAGGAGAAAGAATGAAACACCCGGCTCCATGAAGAGCCAAGCGATCCCTCAAGGGCCCAACCTTTTCCACTCACGAAGCTGGTGTTTGACATTTGTGTGACCTCCACCACACCACGGCGTCCACCTTACCTTGCTTCTGTGTTTATCTTTTTCTCCCCGCACTACTGACTCCCCCCAGCTACCTGGGTAACCCTGGGCACGTCTGTCCCTGTGACCGAGCACCAGCATTCCGTTCCACACAATGACAAGCTGGGACTCGATGACTTGGAGGCTCGTCCTAGGACACTGGGACAGCCGGCGGTCCCCTTCTACCCCCTTTCCCTCTCACTTTGGAAAAGCTTCCTCTTACCTTCAAAGCTCCCGGCAAACAGGTAGAGCCAGGTGACGGCTGGGATGCAGAGAAGAGTCAGCGAGGCAGCCAGGAATTTCCGCCTCCCTCTGCAGATCGCCAGCATCCTCTCCGAGGGGGCAGTCCCTAGGCCCAGCGCCGCGTCTCTGCCCGGAGTGTGGAGTCCTCGGCCTCCCTCATAATAGTCTCTGCAAGGGAAGAGCAGAGGGGAAGGGCTGAGTTCTTAGCACGGCACAGGGGTGCAGGCTGCAGAGACGAATGGCCTGCAGACCCTGAGAGCAGTCCGACGCGTGCAGGGTTTCCTGCTAACCTTTTATCCTGGGAGACGACGCTGCAGGCTTGCGATCTGTCAAAACTGAGGCAGTTAAGAAAATAAACAAATAAAAGATGACAAAAACTGCAAGGAATCTCTCTTTCTCCCTCTCCTGTGCACACACGACCCCACACATGTGCACTTGATACTACAGGTTACTTGTGAAGCCTGAGCAAACACACTCATTAAAGGAGCATTTAGTTAGCACCTGGCGTACACCAAGCACTCACCAGGCGCTGTGCTTTGAAAAAGTAGAATAAGGGCTGGCTTCAAAAAGCACAGCCTGACAAGAGAGACCAACAGAAACCATCCATGGGAACACCTGGAACGTGGCGACTGAGATTTGCAGAAACCTCTGTGGAAGGACGGTAAAGTTGCTGACCGGTCCATGTGCAATCGGGATGGCAGAACAGTGCCCGTGACCCTGGCAGGAACTGTGGGAGGCACACGGGGCCCACAGGTGACACAGTCAGAGGAGAGGCGATCGGAGAGGCCACCGCGGCACCTGCAGGAGACTGTGCCACATCACGGTGGAAAGCCTACACACACTCGGCAGGGACCGCCTCTATGGTGCTCTTCTCTAACGTGGAGGAAGATGTCCAGACAGGTGAGGAAAACAACTGAAATGTGTCGAGAGTGGGGAGGAGCACAGAGGTGACCTGTAACCGGTCTGCAGAGGGACAATCCTTAGACCTCGGAAGACTGGCTGAAATGTGATAAAAAGATGGGGGAGAAGGTAACACAGATGGAGGCAAAGGGCCCAGTCTTTCACCTGAGTATATAACCAGAAACTCCTGTGACTTAGAAATGAATTAAAAACCAACAGACCACCCCAGATGGTGTAGCTCAGTGGATTGAGCGCAGGCGTGAAGCAAAAGGTTGCTGGTTCAGTTCCTGGTCAGGGCACATGCCTGGGTTGCGGGCCAGGTCCCCAGTAGGGGGTGCGTAAGAGGCAACTGCACACATTGATGTTTCTCTACCTCTCTTTCTCCCTCCCTTCCACTCTCTTAAAAATGAATAAATAAAACCTTTTTTAAAAAGCACCTTATTAAAAAAAAACACACCTTGAAATCCCATCTCTATCTTCTCCTAACACACAGGGTCTGGCACAAATAATGCCCCTTTTTATTACAAAATCATTTTTTACAAGATCACAAGCATGGGATTCTGTGACACGATGATATCACGACAGTTGGGCTGAACCGCCTCCCCTCCCCGCCAGCCTTGCTGTTTCCAGGAGACAGGCGACCTGCGGATGCACCTGGCACTCCCTAAGGTTTAGCAGGTGGCCTGTCACCGGCAGGTGCCTGATAATCGTCTGCTGAACAAACACATGGAATCAGAATCTAACCCGAGGAGACCCTCCGAAGCTTCAGGAGTTTGTGTTCAGCAAGTCGCCGGCAATAACCACCTAATGGAGCTCATCAGAGCCGTCAGCTCCGACACGTCTCAGTGGCCCTCTTCTGCAACACATGAGAGACCAGAGGTCTGGAGGGTGTGCACCGGAAAGTAAAGCCAAAGAAAGCAAAATCTATTTAAACAAAGAATGTTAACTTAGAAAAGTCCGCCCTGGGGGAAGAGAAACCACAGCCACGAGGAACGAGAACCAAGGAAACCAGGGTGGTCTCTTAGGAAGAGGACATGCTGGGGGAGAAGGCTGTGCATACGGGCAGACCTGGGTTCGAATCTGGTTCCACACTTGACTAGCTATGGCCTTGGCAAGCCCCCCGTCTCTGGATAAGCTTTATTTTATTCATTTACGCAACATTCTCGGCCTGGGAGGGTGGTCAGGCTTAAATGGGAAGTCCCCGGAGTGACTAGCAGAGACCCATCAAGCAATTGACAGGGTGAGACCCTCCCCCCTGGGAACCCGAGAGCGGCCTTACTTAGGGTTTTCTCTCTCCCCTTCCCCCACCATAGGGTTTGGGAGAAAACAGATCCCAACAAATAGGCACTGACTGACCTGCTGAGCGGCTGATATAAACCCAAACGACCCACCTACTCTCCGCTCTCCTTTGGGAGTTATTTTTTTAAACAGTTCACTTGTGATAATAAAGACAACTAGCAGTAAGCAGCACTTATCCTGTATCAAGCACTTTTCTATGTTTTTTCACTTGGTTAATTTTCAGAATAACCTATTTTTCATCCCCATTTTATGGACAAGAAAACTGAGGCCTGAAAGGATGAATTAACTGGCCAGAGGTCCCAGGCACCTATGGCAGGGACACCTCGGGCTCTGCTCTCCCTAGGGGACTGACTCGAACAACCTTCAGGGGACCTTTTTCTTCTGATCTAACTTCAATCCTTCATATTGAATCTTATGAGTATTATCTTTCCCAGGGTCCAATATATCACCAATGTTTGCTCCCATACCAAAGGGGGAAAGAAGTATAATACACAGCAATATAATCAGAAAGCTACAGATGAATTTATACTTTAAGGGAAAATAGGAACATAGATAGATATATGAAACTGAACTCCAGTGGCATTAATATATATTTTTTTCAAATTTTATATCTTGCCCTGGCTGGTGTAGTTCAGTGGATTGAGTGCGGGCCTGCCAACCAAAGCATTGCCTGTTTGATTCCCAGTCAGGGCACATGCCTGGGTTGCAGGCCAGGTCCCCAGAATGGAGTGCAACCACACATTGATGTTTCTCTCCCTCTCTTTCTCCTTCCCTTCTCCTCTTCTAAAAATAAATAAATAAAATCTCTAATAAATAATTAAATAAACCATGAAAAGATTTTATATCTTTATACAGAGGGGAAGGGAGGGAGAGAGAGAGAAATACCAATGTGTGGTTACCTCTTGTGTGCCCCCTACTGGGGACCTGGCCCAAAACCCAGGCATGTGCCCTGACTAGGAATTGAACCAGCGACCCTTTAGTTTGCAGGTTGGCACTCAATCCACTGAGCCACACTGGCCAGGGCAAGGGGCATTAATATTTAAATAACACTTTAAGAAACTCTTTAGCCCTGGCCAGTGTGGCTCAGTTGGCTGCAGTTTTGTCCAGTAACAGAAAGGTTGAAGGTTCATTTCCCACTTGGAGCGCATGCCTAGGTCGTGGGTTTGATCCCCGTCCAGGTGTGGGCCTGTGCGACCCCCAGTCCAGACACGTGTGATCCCTGGTCCGGGTGCCCATCCCCAGTTCGGACACATGTGGGAAGCAGCCAGGATGTTTCTCTCACGTCAACGTTTCTCTCTTTCCCTTTCTCTCTAAAAGCAATGAAAGAAGTGCCCTCGGTCGAGGATAAAAAAACATATTTTTAAAAAAGCACTCAAAACACTATTTTCCTCCTTCTCCTATCTCTATCTGCATAAGTTCATTTCAATTTGCACAATTTATACAAAGTTTTAAAACAGAGTCAAGGTTGGCTTGCATTTTATGATAACACTGGCACCTGAAATTAAACTCAGCAGGTAAAAAAATATTCCTTCACGGATTTGACTTTTAAATGACACCTCTGTGCACTAAAGACACATTTTAAAGAAAAATCTCCATTTATACCAGAAGTTACTCCAGGAAGTCAACATGGAAGCCAACACACGATGAAGAAGAAAGGACGAAAACTCGAGGGGGGGCTGGAAATCACAGCCTAAACGTGGGCAGACGACCTGAGAACACCCACCTCTACCCCACCCTTACCTGGTGAAATGGGGACTGAACCCCTGTTAACTCAGGGGGGGTCTGAGAGTCCTCCCCAACTGCTCCTCCCACAAGTCCAACATCCGATTTCTTGACCAAGCTGGTCAATTTCTCCTCCTGAAGGTCTATTCCATCTGTCCCCTCCCAAGTCCTAACAAAAAAATGTCACATTTATAGAGGACACTGCACTAGCCAGAAAAATGATCACAATCCATTAAGCCACGAAAATGGGATCCAAAGCTGAACATAAAATGTGATCACCAGTTTCCTTCAGCCCAGCGTAATAAACGGTGTACACAGATTATGTATAAATTCCTCCATAACTACAGATATAAAATACGGATAGGTGTGAGTGCTGAAATTTCTCTCTTCGTACAGAATGAGTCATTTAAATTATATGACTGTATTTCCCTAAATGTCATACAAGGGGTTTGCACTGCTTTTACAACTTAAAAAAATATTTCAAAGCTTGAAATCACCACGTCTTCCCGTTCTGTTACAGTGATTCAAAACCCCTCGATGCAGACCGTGCCGGATGCATGTGTTGGTTTTACGTTACTTGCTAGGTGCAGTGAGTTAACATCAGCGGGATCCTAATTGGGAACATGCCCCGCAGGGGTGACTGGTTGCTGTTTGAAAGATTCCAGTCAGAAGCCTACATTCCACGCACTGTGCTCCAGACCTCCCCGATCAACACCAGAGGCTGTCTTTTAATTAGCAGCATGGATGTTAGAAATGACTTTTCGAGAGTGTTCAAGATGTGTGGGTTGTGTAGAAACATTGTATATGAAGAAGGAACAAAAATCTAAGTCACCTCAAAAAAAAAAGTCTAAGGAACCCAAAGGCCAAAAGCCTTCAGGATCACTTAGGGTCCCAAACAGGTCCCATGGGCATTTCACAGACGTGGGCCATGGAGTCATGAGTGTTTACCCCCTTCCCCAGTGACCCTTTCTTACAAGGTGCTATCCCAGTTCCTAAGAGCGCAAAGAGCTGGACTGAGCTTATAAAACAAGTTCCATGGCAGACGGCCCTCAACAGAGTTAGCTTGGCCATTACCATCATTTGCATTATTGTCAGTGCGTATCGCCAGCTCACGCCTTTGCCCAAGCCGTATTCCCACATACACCCTGGCTCTCCTGCAGTGTCCTGTCTCCCCCACCGGGGATTTCGAGCCCCACGGCTGCGGGAGAACCTCTCTGGCAGGTCCGGACCTGGAGCCTCTTTTCCTTCCTGCCCAAACTCCCTTAGGTGTCAGCAACACATTCCCGATCACTTAGTTGTCTTCCAATTATGTCCTGTGCACTAGTCTCTCTTCCTTAGGCTGAAACCCCTGAAGCGCAGGGGATCGGGTTTGTTTTAAACTTGTCCATGAGACCAGCATCTGAGACAAAGGTTTACACTTGACCATCTCTATCCAACGGTCCCTGGCCCGGTGGCAGCAGCGGCAGCAGCAGCTAAGATCTCGACAGACAGGCAGACAGACTCTCAGGCCCCAGCCCAGTCCCACTCGGTCAGAATCTGCATCCAAACAAGATCTTCGGTTCTTTGAGTGTGCGTTACGGTTTGAGAGGTCTGAACAGTTGTGTGCCACATAACGACATTTCCGACGACAATGGGACACCCATACATGGCACACCATGTAGCCTAGGTGTGTGCTAGGCTACGCCATCGGGTTTTGTGCAGTCCACTCTGTGATGCTCCCACAACGACCAAATCGCCTCAGAACGCGTTTCTCTGAGCACATCCCCACCATTAAGTGGCACATGAGACTGTACTACAGCCCTTAGTAAATAACTGGTTAACAAAACAGAGCCGGTCTCCCTGCACGCCTCCCTGCCCTCCTCACCTCACCCCTGCAGGGGCTGGCCACCGCACTCTGGAGAACCATTCACATCCTGGACTTCGCTGATTGCATATTTATTACAGCAATTCTCTTGACCGGTGGAAGCAGAGTTTCTGGAAGGAAAAGTGCCTCTTTCTAATTAAGCAAAGGCACCTTCTGGACTGGAGCTGGCTCTGATGACCTGCCCCATTCCCATCAAAAACACTTTTCCTACCTTTGAATAATACCACCCACAGAGGCATCATTATACCCCTATTATAAAAAGGAAAACTGAGACAAAGAGGCTAAAAAGACACTGATTTAGTCGCTGGAAACCCCGGGACTCCAATTCTAATGTTCCCTGAGAAAACACAGCCACAGTTCTTTGCAACAGGACATACAGATGGGTGACCAGCCTGTATCTCATCGATGGAGCCTGCCGCCTTGAGGACAGGCACCTTGTCTATTCGGGCCATCGCAGTTTTTGTTGCTGCACAACATCTGACATATACGAAGAGATCAGTAAACACTTATTGAATGGATCAATGACTGACTATCTCAGCCACAGCCAGCAGCCTCCCTGGATATTCCTTTAAATACAGCCACTCCTCACACAAGCTGCAGCCTGCGCCCTCCTGCCAAGCCCAACAATGGAATTCTGTGACACCTCCTTTACATGATCAGCAAACTCCTCTTTATCCTCAACTTCCTCTCCCTTCCTTCCACCTCCTGCCCTTGTGAGAAAGTCTAGGTATCACCCGGATCACTGCTTTGCCTTTCCCCTGCTCCTCAAGGCAGGTACCGAGGGACTAGGGTGTGGGTCTCTGACCTCCTGACTTCCCATTGTCACTAGGGAATCTCACTGCTGCTCTTCCTAGGAGGACCCTCTCCTCTCGTGGCTCACATTCCTCTTTCCACGCCCGTCACTGTCATTCGGCAGCTCTACTTCCCACCACACATTCTTCTGCCTCTTCACCAAACTTCCGTGACAAAAATGGCCAATTCAAAACGTCTGCCACTTCGCATGGACCAGGTGCACATTCTAGAACCTGAAGTCACCCCAAACAGCACGACCTTAACATCTGAACTTCATCCTCGCCCCCTGCCCCGCCCATCTGTTAGCCTTCCGGGGCTGCCATCACACCCATTCTTCACCGTAAGACCCCTCCCGGTCCAGATTTTCTTTAGGGTGTCTCTAATTTGGCTTAGATGCCACGGTTCATCATTACAACCTCCCTCTGGAACCACAAGTGCCTCCGGTTTCCCAACCGCATTAGCCTGGGAAAATTCCATGAATCGGATGAACCACATTCGCTCTCCACACCTTTACTTGGGAAACCTAACGTTGGGTAGGAAGTCACACTCGCAGGCAGGCAGGTGTGTTCCCTTCAATCATTTCTGATCTCACAGGGGCAGTCAGCCGCTCAGAAATGCTAACTTTCTCTGGCAAACGAACAGCCTGTCCTCTGAGATAGTTATTTCATTCCTGTCTTCTTCTTCTCAAACCTCCCCTTTTCTGAATGGTAAGTTCCAAGAGTGTTCCAGGATGCGGGGTGGGGCCCATCTTTTTTTCTCCCAGCCCAGTGCTTGTAAAACTATCTCCAGGCCGACGGCTCCCACATTTGTCTCCCCAGCTCCGGCCCCTCCTTGGACCTCCAGGTTCATGTGGATGAAGATCTTCCTCATGTGTCTCAGACCTCAACCCTGACGCCCCTTCCAGACCCGCTCCTCTCTAGATCTGCCCCACCTCCATAACTACCACCTACTCCACTTCTGGGGCCAGAAACCCTGGAGCCATTCTCAACCCCTCACTCGCCCCCCTCATCGGGTCCAACCCACGCAGCCTCAAGTCCTGCCATTTTCCCTCTACAGCATCTATTCTCTGCAAAGACACATCTACTGCTTTCCAGTTTTACTGCCACTATATGAGTCCAAGCCACCATGAGGTCACGTCTGTGCCCACTGCACTGGCCTCCTAACTCAGTTCAGTTATTAAATGTTACTAAATGTGTCCCCTCGGCTCTTAAATCCTACACTTGTTACCATGCTTATAGGAACCTACGTGGCTTGACTCCTGACTACCGCTAGGGCCTCATCTCTGGCCACTCGCCCTGTAATTCTGCTCCCTTCCAGCCACATGGGCCCTGCCACTCCTGGAATAGGCCTCAGGGCCTTTGCACATGTGTTCCCTCTCCCTGGAAAGCTATAGCTCTGCTCCTTGCTTGACTGAGTCCTTCTCCTTCGTCAAGCCTGGAGCTTGAATGCTGTTGACTCAGAGAGGTCTTCTCAGACAATCGGGGATCCTCCTGGCCCCGTCTGCTTCACTTCGTCTCCTACAGAGCTCTGGCTGTTTCCTTCAGGCGGGCACCCATCCAATTTTGGAAACTATAAAATTATCTCATTACTTGTTTAGTGGCTGCCTTACCCACCAGATTTCAGTCTCCACTTGGGCAAAAACCAGGACTGCTCTATACTCAATGTATACCCAGGTACCCAGGGCGCAAGCCCAGAATGAATGGATGAACCCCTGAATGAATGAAAGTGTTGACAGAGCCTCAGCCACCAGGGACCTTGTTGTCACTCCAGTATCCTTTCAATAAGCCCCTTTTGGACAAAAACCTGCCAACGAGCTGTCTGACTGCACAGCATGTGGAATATAAGGAACAAAGTCCTCACGTCACCCTAAGTAGGTCCCTGTGGCAATGATGTGCCCCTCAGACACTCTCTGTTTCATTTGAGGTCACTTTGGTCACCTTCCCTCCTCTCTCTGCCCCATAAGGAGAAATTCAGGGGAGGCAGTTGGCCTCTGCCTCTGGGCCTAGAGCATCCATCCCGAAGGCTGATCTTGTAGTCACGTCCTTACTCCCTCTTTCAGGTGCCATAGCATCTCCTCCGCCCGCCGATGCTCTCTGGCCTGTCAGACTGGCACTCCTCACTTCTTTCTGCATTCGGACAATGGCATCTGGCCTTGCAGGCACTGTTTAAAAACTGATCATGCGAACTACAAGAGGAAAAGCCACATGAAATACGCTTTGGAACAAACATTGAAAACATGGAGTTCGCTGTCTTTTAAGGTTCGTTCCCACCGACTCAGTTGGTCTTGATCCCACTGCGAAGTCAAATCCTCTTGCTGCAGGAGAGCACGTTCTTTGTCTTTGGAACCACTGTGATGCCCCAGATCAAGCGGCAGAGGCCTTTCTGGGGTCTCCAGGCTAGTCTGCAAACGCCCACTCCACACCATTCTACAGTCAGGACACACTGCCTGCGGCCTGAGAATTTTGCCCATCTTGGTTCTGTTATGTTAAAAACAAACTCGAAGGCACACTTGCCTTTCGCATGGACCTCCCAGCATTTGTAGAGGACTGGGAGCCAGGATCTGGGCTGTGCACATCGGCCGGAGGATCCGAGCAAGGCATCGGACGGATATCCCGGAGGCTCCCATCATCTTTCATAAAAGCACATGGCGGTATCTAGCATTCAGGCTTGCTGCAAGGGTCGAAGGAGATCAAATGAAGTCCGAGATACGACCGCACATGACATAAGATGCTATAGTGGTATTCATCACAACATTACAATAAATCAGTTGAATTTTAGCTGCTCCACCAATCAGATTCTAAGAACAGCACAGAGATGACTGTCCCCTTGCTGTGATGGCACAAAGTGGACAGAAGGGCATCTTAATCCACCTGGGCTTCTATAACAAATGGACCATAGACTAGATGGCTTAAAAACAACACATGTGGATTCCTCATAGCTATGAAAGTTGGGAAGACCGAGGTCAAGATGCCCACAGGCTCCATGTCTGGTGAGGACTTGGGTTCCTGGTTCAATCTTTCTGCTCTGTCCTCACAGGGCAGGAAAGGGGAGGGAGGTCCTTCAGGCCTCTTTTAGTTAAGGGCACTAATCCTACTCACCAGAGCCCCACCCTTGTGACCTGCCAAGGGCCCCACTCCTAATACCATCCCATTGGGGGTTAGGATTGAATAGATGGATTGAAACATTCAATCCATAATAAAGGAGGAAAAGGCACTAACAAATGGGTTTCCCTGGTCCTGCCTCAGGGCAGTGTATATTTGTAAACACAGAACTATTGAAAAGGAAAGAACATTCTAACATCTACCATTAGAAAAAATAAAAACGACTGTGCTTTACCATCGATTATTATAACAAACAGTGCATTTTTCAACATGTTACTACGCTTTATAAAAGTACCATGTTTATTCTTTACAAAGGAACTGCCCCTTGAAACAAATGATATGTCAAAAGTTAATACCAGGAAATAATTCTGTCATGAAAAATCAATGCGCTTCTTTGGATAAGACAATGCCTACTCTTGCAAAACTACTCCCGTTTTCCAATACCACCTTTAAAAAGTTTAGAATAATAGAAATTCATTTTAATAACATCTTATTTAGCCTAGCACAGCTAAAATATCAGTTTTTGCAACATGTAATCAACATAAAATATTAATGAGATATTTTATGCTCTTTTCCTCATACTGTTTTCGAAATCCAGACTGCACTTTATCTTAATGGCCCATCTCAATTTTTTTTCAAATTGTAAGAGAAAGTCTATTCAGAAAGTCACAGAGGAAGCCGAAGTGAGCCGGCTGGGCTGCATGGGCTCAGGAAACAAGCTGCAGAGACAGAAGGGCGCTCGGAGCCCAGGAGAAAGAAAGGCAAAGGTAACACGCCTGTGGGGGGAAGAGAGGGAAGCACAGGCTTGCTCCTGAGAGTGGGAGCAGCTCTTGCTCTTTTCAAATTATACGAGAAAGTTTATTTAGAGAGTTACAGAAGTAGTAAGAGTGAGCCTTGGAAGTAATGGGTTGTGGAAACAAGTTACAGAGGCAAAAGAAGGACGCTTGCAAAGGAGATTATAAGAGAGAGAGAGAGAGAGCCACCCATCTCAATTTGAACTTGGTAGATTTCAAGTGCTCAAGAGCGACAGTGTTCAACAGTACAAGTTCCAGTATCTTCTGAGCCTTCACATCACCCCATTTAGGGAAGTAAACTTGGCTTCAGGCATGAGAATGGAGCTGAAACAGAGAACCTAGGAGGCTGTGTAGTGATACAGGCTGGATGATGAGCATCCCGAGCAGGTGGACCTAGAGAGAACTGAGTTCCACTGATGTGAGGGCTCAGGAAAGCAGGCCACACTCAGTGGGCAACAGGGGTACCAGGTAGCACATTGATAGTCCCACATGATCTTAATTCACTCAGGCTTTGCAACCAGTCTGTGCAACTCCACTTTACAGGTAGGAGCACTGAGGCTCAAAAGGCTAAGTCAGTCTGGCCACATGGCTGGGAAGAGGGGCCCTGAGGCGAACCCCAAGCCTTCTGACTTCAGATCCAATGTGCTTTCTTCAGTGTGGCATTAAAGCCCTCCGAGATGTATTTCATACTCCCCTGACTCTCCTCCTGCTGCCTCCACTTCCTGCTGGACTAGCTCCTACTTAGCCAGGAAGTGAGCCTCTAAGATATTGATCTTCAGTTGGGTGTAATTTTGCCTCTGCTCCCCAGAGGCCTTTGACTGGGGAGATTGGGGGGTTACTAGCACCTAGTGGGCAAAGGTCAGGGGTGCTGAGAAACCTCTTACAAGGAAAGCCCAAGACAGCCCCCAACAACCAATAATTATTTGCTCAAAATGATAATAGGACTATGGGTGAGAAACCACACTCCAAGGCACCCCCAGCCCTCATTATACAGCTCAGAGCATGTTTCTATGTGGTACATGCCAGAAAAGACTGCAGATTTCACTGTGGAAACCATTTCCTCCAAAGCCACCACCCTTGGCCTGGGGAAAGGCAATGCATTGATCTGCAGATCTGCATCCCGGGTGCCTTCCTTAATTTCCGCCCCTTATATTACACCATACAACCCAGACTCTGCTGTCCGAGGGTAGGAGCTCAAGTTGAATAGAGATGTCAATAGGCGGGAGGTGTGAATGTTGCTTGTAGCCAGGAGCTCTCCTTGGGGTAACACCAGTGGAGAAGCAAAAAGGGAGAAAAGATAGAGAAGCAATCAAAAATTTCCACTTACAGCATTAACCTCTTTGACAATGCATCGCCAAACAGATCTTTAATGCAAATTGATCTTTCCTGAGGATGTGCACTTTTCCTGGGGTCAGACCACAGCTCCGGAAGGCTGATTTTTATGTTTTCTTCTGAATGGTTAATCAGCTCTTAATCACATCCACGCGGCTACCCGCAAAGCCACCCGTTGGAGTGTTTTGGTGTCCGTTCTTTTTGCTTTTCATTCTGGAAAAGGATGGCTTACCCAGGCAAGCTTCACATTCTCAATTCCGCTTAAGCAAACACTCATAAGCATTTAACAAGGGCCAATACTGCAAAATGCACTTCAGTCCTCCCGACTGGTGGAGGATTACGTGCCCAACGTACAGAATCTATTTTTTCCTCCATGTTCCAAGGTCTGTGGAGATTTTACGTAAATAACTCTTGCAGCACATGGTAAAAAGAGGCAGCTCTGTCTTTCCCTTTTCTCTACTCCTTCATCCCCTTCCACACAGCACAAGTTCACTGGGCTTACACTCTATTCCAGGCACAGAGCTTGAGGCTGGGGATACAGAGGTGGGTGCCACCTGCCTTTGAGGAGCCTTGTGAGAATTCAGGGGACAGACAGACACAGATGCCATGACCATGAACAGAAGGCAGCACTGGGGAAGACGTGGTTCTCAGGAAAAAAACATCTGAGCTGAGCCAAAGAGGACGGCACAACTTCGAGGGGCTGGGAAGGAAATAGGAGTCACCCCCGGCAGAGGGAAACACAAGGGAGAATGCAAGGGCAGGCCTGGCACCAGGGAATGGCCACCGGTCACTCCCTTCCAGAGTCAAATAAGGAAGCTGATGGACGGAAGGGAAAAAGATTAGGATGACTGCGAATGGTAAGTGAAGGAGAACTTGAACTTCATTCTCCGGCCCCTGGGCAGCTACTGAAGATTTCTGAGCAGGAACTGCAGCATCTGCGTTTAAGAAAAGGAACAGCTCCAGCTGGAGGAGGGAATGCGGCCCAGGGGCCAGCCTGAAGGGTTCTGCTGGCGGACGCATCTCGGAGCCCTGCGATGGCGATACTGGTCCTTGCTTTGGGGACAGGACTGTTGCCACAGTGCTGATTTGGTTCATGTGTGGGCACAATGGACTGAATGTGGTTGCCTCTACATTCACATACTGAGGTCCTAACCCTCAGTATGATGGCATTAGGAGGTGTGGTCGTTGGGACACAATTAGGTCATAAGGGCGGAGTCCCCATGCATGGGATTAATGCCCTTAGAAAGGGACTCTTTCTGCCACGTGAAGACACAGGGAGAAGCTGGCACTTTACAAACCAGAAGAGGGTCCTCGCCAGAACCCAACCCTGATCTCAGATGACCAGGCTCCAGAACCGTGAGAAAGAACTTCTGTCATTCGTAAGCCACCCAGCCGGGGTGTTCTGTTCCCACAGCCTGAACAGACAGGGCAGTGAGGCCGCCCTGTGCGGAGGGGCGGGACCTCCGGCTGCAGGGAACGAATCCCAGCTGGTCTCAAGGTTAGAGCAGCACCACTCTCCTGTGACAGGGGCTGGTTTGGGGGTGGCCTGTGACCCAGTCCTGGTCACAAGACGCAATGGAAGGAGAAGTCACAGTGTCACCAAAGCCACAAAGGGAGAGAGAGTATCATGAAGGAAATTCCCCTTTCGGACAGAAACGTTATTTGCTGCAGATCATAGAAAATGTCTCTAAAATGACAGGGTGAGTGAAGTGCCTCCTGATTTCAGTCCATTTAAATGATGCTGTGTGACCGCCCTCAATAGTCATGCATTTTGACCTGTTCCGTGTTCCCCTAGGTTAGGCCACATACATATCCTCACAATGAAACAAAAATGGCCTTTTCTTTTTATGGAGGTGAAATTCACACAACACAAATGAACCGTTCTAACAACGTGCACAATGCAGGGGAGCTCAGTGCCCTCATACAACCACCACCTTACCTAACTCCAAACCGTCTCCACCACTCCAGAGGAAAAATCCCATCCCCTGTACGCGGACATTCCCCTTTTCCCTGCCCCTTGCCCCTGGCAACCACCAACGTGCTTCCTGTCTCCAGGGATTCACCAATTCTGAATATTTTATGTAAGTGGAATCACACACTACGTGGCCTTGGGTGTCCAGCTCCTTTTGCCGAATATCTTCACGTTCAACCATGTTCTAGCATGTATCGCTATGCCGCTCCTTTGCATGCTGGGTGACATTCCACTGCACAGACTTACCACTTGTGTTTATTCATTCAGCAGCGGATGGACATCTGGGTCAATTCCAACGTTCAGCTATTGTGAATCGTGCCACTATGAACACCTGGGTACAAGTGCTTGTTTGAGAAGAAGGGCTTTTCTTAAGGTTCTCTACATCCCTCTTCCCTATGCACAGAAGGATGTTCCTTTATGAAGCATAATGATTTTAAATTTCTAGGACCAGGCACCTAGGGAGCTCGAGCCTCAGTAGCTGTTGTAGCGACAGTGGCAACAGCCTACAACATGCCTCACTCTCTGCTGGGCACCTGAGTGCGCTTCCATCTCATTTAATCTTCTCACGACTCCTGCTATTGGTGAGCGAGTGTTCCACCGCGGAGATGGCACAGCTCGGTCTGGGTTAAATAACACACCAGACATCACACGAATAGTGTGGAGCAGAACCGAAGTTCAACACCGTGCCAAGGCGCCCAGCATGTGATCTGGCCCACAGCAGCTAAGCAATGCATATGAACTCATTAATCAAGTATGTAATGACAGTTTGATAATTAAAAAACAAGAGAACTGGTAGGCGGTAAGAAGGCACAGTCAAACCCTGACTTTCCCCCGCTCGTAACTAACTGTACTTCCATGGCATAGAATGCTTAGTGACCCATCGTATGAGTTTCCTGGGGCTGCAGTAACAGAGAACCACAAACAGGGTGGCTTCAAAGATATGCAAGCACTGTCTCATAGTTCCAGAAACTACAACTCTGAGATCAAGGCCTGGTGAGCAAGGCACGCCCCCTCCTGGCCTGACTCTGAGCTTCAGATGGTCCCTCAGCTGTGGCTACCCACCTTCAGTGTCCACATGGCATTCTCCTGGTGTGTGTGACTGGGTCCACATTCCCCCTTTATAAGGACAGCTGCCACACTGGATCAGGGCCCAACCTACACCAGTAAGATCTCATGTTAGCTAATTATGTCTGCTCTGACTGTATTTCCAAGTAGGAACACATTGTACAGCACTGGGGATTAGCACTTCAGCTCATGCAATGTGGGGAGGACACAACTCCTCCTGCAACAGTCTCCTTCACAAGAGTGCAAGAGTCAAGAAAGGGAAGCACCACGAGGTGGAGCACAAAAACACATTTTAGTTCCATGGGGTCAGGGATACCCAGTCCCCAGAGGCTGCCTATCCGGGAGCAGCAGGACTGACTCAAGGTAGCTGGAGGATGGACAGGATGGCCTGAAGGCTACCACAGGTCTCCGCATGCTCATGGTGTGAAAGAAGGAGCATGAGACCAGGCTTCGGGAAGCCTAGTTCTGGTCCTGCTCTAACAACTTCCCGTGTGACCTTCTCCGAGCCTCAGCATCCAAAGGAGATAAATGTGGGTCCCATAACTGGTCTCTAACACCCAAAACACAATCTGCTTATCACTTCCAAAATCCATCAGGAGCTATATATACTCCCTCCTCTGCAAGGGTGCAGACATGTTCCTGGCTTCTAACAACCTCCAGGTAGGAACTTTCAGCTCACGTGCCCGCCAGCTTCAAAGTTAGAGATTAAATCTCTGGCATCCAGGCTTCTATGAAAAAATCAAATTGTTCAGCTATTTCTCACTCACACAACACCGCAGACAGATGCAGCCCACAGAGTAAACAGCCTAGTTAATAAGTGCAGCTTCATTAGTTGTGGGGCTGTCAGCAGAACCCAATAGCTGTGATAACACACAAAGCCGTCCCCGTCCTGGAAGTCAAGCTAAATGTTTTCCATTTTTATCACCCAATTCATAACCTTGCTGTCTGGCTTTAAGAATCAATAACCTGGTGGTTTTGGTCTCCAATAAATTTGTCTTCGTTTGGACGTTTTTTCATTTCCCATGCCGATTGAGGAGAGCGGGGTAAGGTGAATTGCTCCCCTCATAGCATTTGTTTTCCCGAGTCTATAATTTCACACTGACATGTTCCACACACCCGTGCAGGCAATGAGGGAAAGAAAGCAGATACCAGAGGCCCCATTCCCGACATCAAGTATGTTTCCAGCTGGGGTCATTGGGGACGACCCATTCAATGCGTTTCACATGGGCAAATGTCAACTGGCGGACCCCAGGTGACCCATTCTTCACCTACTGAAGGATTTTTATCCAGCACGTGCTAAGTGCCAGACCCGGTGCTGGGTAATTCACATGAGTTATCTCATCAGTCCCCACGAGACAGCTGCCTGAAAAACTACCACTGTTTTATACATACGCGAATAAATAGACACATTATCTTTATTTTTATACGTAACACTGAAACTGAAAAAAGAAAGCAATTCTGGCTTTGTGGATAAGAGAAAGCAGCAAGAAACTCAAAGAACAAGCACATTTAAAGCAAACACACACACACACAGAGACTCAAAAGTAAGACGGGGGTGGGATGGGGGGCGACTGTTCTCTAATCCAACACGATGATGATCTGAGTGAGGAAACTGTCAGACAAAGGAACATCATGACCAAAGCCATTCGGGAAGCAAAGTCAAAATTAAGTCTGAACCTTCAGGTTTTGTTGTCTTGATCTGCTGCTTCGGTTTTATTTTCTTCTTCTTCTTCTTCTTCATCCAGTCAACACATTTCATCTAATGTTTAACAGATCTAGACATGGAAGGATTTAGGAACTGGAAGAATTCCAGATGGGAGGGAGAGAAACCCTTCAAGAATTTCCCAGAGCAAATCCACAGAAATAGATGCTTACACGGGACTCCAGAAAGGAGGGGATGAGAAAGGACTGCTGATGATATGGGGGTCCTTGGAGGGTAACAAAAATGTTCTAGAATTAAATACTAGTGAAAATAACAACATCTTATGAATATCTAAATATGTAAAACCACTGGATATAAAAACCATTGAACTGCATACCTTAAAAGGGTGAAATTTATGGTGTGTGAATTATACCTCAATTAAAAAAGTAATCAGTGACATCAGAACAGTCAGGACTTAATAATGCAGATTAGCCCCTATCAAAACAATCAAGTAAAAATAAAGATCCCACCTGTCACGCTTATTTATCCTGAGCAATTTCAAGGACAAGCATGTCAGGCAAGACACCACAGTGATTTGCCTGCTTTCATCTGCACAACAATTCCAGGCCACAAATATCACTGTCTCCAGTTTACAGGCACAACACTAAGTCCAGGGGTCATGAGCAACCTTCAGCTCATACCGGGGCTCACACACCTCTCTTCTGGGTCTCCTGCCATAGCACTTGGCAAAATAGATTTAGCTGGGTCTGCAGAGTGAGTCCCTTGAAGCAAAGACTATGCTTTCTCAAGAAAAGAACAATTTTGGAAGAGCAGTCTGAGATTTACTGGACAGCAGACTGAGCCATAGGGTGGGAATGAAGAAAGAAGGCGAGGTAGTATGCTAAGTGAAATAAGCCAGTCAAAGAAAGACAAATACTATATGATTTCACTCCTATGTGGGATGTAATGAACAAAATTAACATACAAATTAGAAACAGACTCATAGATACAGAGAAGAGACTGTCAGATGGGAGTGGGGAATACTGGGTGGAAAGGTGAAGGGATTAAAAAAAACAAACTCATAGGCACAGACAACAGTATGGTGATTACCAGACAGATGGGGAGTTAGGTGCAGGGGGAGGAGGGTAAAGAGGGATAAATGTTGGTGGAAGGAGACTAGGCGTTGGATGGTGAGCACACAGTGCGATGTGTAGATGATGTATTGCAGCCCGGCACACTTGAAACCTATAGAATTTTATTGACCAATGCAATGCCAATAAATTCCATTTAAAAAAGAGAAGGGAAGAAGGCTGAGAGATGAGTTTCCACAAAAGGAGTAAGAGGTGTCGAATAGAGGTTCCCCAGGCAAGAGGTTGTGTCTTTCAACTTAACCAAATACCCACTGCAGCCTACTGTGTTTGAGCAACGGTGCTCACAGCCTAGCTGGGCAAAGGGACATGGGCACAGGGACATGGCCACGGAACCAGACAAGCTTAGCGTTCGTGCCACTGCCTGATGCTGACGATCTGTGCAGAAAAGTGGCTCTAAGTCCCCTTGGGGGGGGCTCTTGTTCACCAGGCTCTGGTGGGAGATGAGGGTGAGAAGGGGTGGGGCAGGGGGGTTAGAGTCGTCTTTCATCAATGGGTGAGAAAGAGGACTCGTGCTCAGAAGGAGCTCCGAAGTTGGTCAAATCCATCCACACTGAACTGCTAAGACAACCCTTCACTGTCTTCTTCCTTTTTTTCCCTTTTGTGTATGACGATTCAGGACAATTTCCAACCCATCCTCAGGGGTCACTTCCTCAGTGAGACCGACAATAGTCAATTTAACTAGAAACCTTTTTTTATGTCTTATTTTGTTTAACAATTGCAATAATTGCTTTCCTGCCAATGAATAAAACAATAATGTTACCAGTGGTACTTTCTATCATATATTGAACAGTATCTTTCTGCCAAGCACCATATTTAAGTGCTTTATATATGATGTCTTGCTGAAATCCAATCCTGTAAATTAGGTAGGACTATCCTCATTTTATAGGAGAGGAAACTAGGCAATTTGCCCAAAATCACAGAGCCAGTAAGTGGCAGAGCAAGAACGTAAACTCAGCAATCTGACTCTGGAACATCAATTTCCCTCTATACCTCCTGTTTACAGAGTGGGAACTCCTGGCAAAAAAAAACTAAAGAATTTCAGAATTTTCTTCTCAGTTTGAGGAAACAGACAGTAAAGGTAAAGATGTCTAATGCCCTGATTTGCTTTTTTAAACTACTTTAGAGTTTAGGTACTCAATGCAAGACTAGATAGTATGTTGAAAATTTACAGTCAAAGTGACATTCTACCCTCAGAGAAACCTGTACTGCTTTCAGGGGTAAATGCAGGCACTAATAAGCAAAAAATAAACTCTTCATATACATACATATATATCTATATATATACACACACACATATAGAGTTTATACTTTTACAAATGATATATGTTATATACAGTATATATAGTATACATACACATTATATCCGGGTCTGTCTAAAAAGTATCCAGCCACATGCTATGAAAAATAGAGACACTTATTGAAGAAGATACCAGAAACACTGTACATAGGACAGTGACACCTCAGTCCCTTTCAAAGCAGGCATGTTAGGACCTCATACAGTTCTCCCAATCTCCATCAGCTGCCCTGTCGTATTTTCCTGAATCTCATTCACAGTCTGAAATCTTTTCTTTTCAAAAGTGACTTTAGTTTTGGGAACAGCCAGAAGTCACAGGGTGTAGTGGGACCGAGTAACCTGGCTGATTTAATGTTTCACCAAAAAGACTCTGCATAAGACGTGATGCATGAGCAGCCACATTGTCATGATGAAGCTGCCAATCACCAGTTGCCTGCAGCTGCAGCCTTCTGAATCATCCGAACAGTTTCCTCAGAGAATGTTCAAATACAAAAGTTCATGCAGATTCACTGCTATTCAGTCATGTTGAATGTGACAGCCACACAGCACACATACTCATGCAACAGTGTCTACTGCCCCCACTGACTAGTACAGTGAAGTCACCATCGTTCACGCACATGCACTCCAGTCCACTCTCTTTGGCTGCCAGCTTACATTGCAGTCACGCAAACCATTCTTGTCAGGTGAACAATGGCAGGACTGTTTCTGAACAAACCTCACATATACCATACATTGGGTTGGTCAAAAAGTTTGTTTAGATTTTTCCATATGATGGCTCTAGTAATGCTTAGGCATCTTTAAATTCACTTGAAACAATTTTGTTTGACTGTTTTGTGGCAACTGTCATATCAGCGTGCATTTTAAAAAACCTATCAAAATTGGTGAATTTCTGATTTTTTTAAGCTTTCTGAATTTTCTGAGTTTTTAAAAAACTTATCAAAATTAAAATAGCCATTTTAATTTTGAAGATGGAAGAAAATATGCAACATTTTTGGCATAGTATGCTTTATTATTTCAAGAAAGGTAAAAAACACAACTGAAACACACAAGAAATCTGTGAGTGTATGGAAGAGGTGCTGTGACTGACCAAACATGTCAAAAGTGGTTTGAGAAGTTTCATGCTGGAGATTTCTTGCTGGATAATGCTCTACAGTCAGGTAGACCAGTTGAAGTGGGCATGACCAAACTGAGACATTAACTGAAAATAATCAACATTATACCACACAGGAGATAGCCAACATACTCAAAATATCCAAATCAATAAAGTTATTGGTGAAAATGAAAAATGCATCTTTTATTTTACAGAAAAAACTAGATGGACTTTTTGGCCAACCCCACATATTATTTTATCTGTTTCCTATCCATTTTATGAATATGGGAGTTGGACCACAGAGATGTTCATCAAGTCACTGGATGAGTGACTGGCCCACGCCCCTCTCACACGCACGCCTGGCCTTCTTTCTAATACACCCCACCACTTATGTCCAGAACGGCTCTGTGTGCGATGCCCACACCCAGACTGACAAGGACACAAATGGAAGTAACGTGAGGAAATCCAGGGCTTCATTTCTACAGACCTGAGATGTAAAAAGAGAAAAAAAAAATCTCGAAAGCCCATGCGTACCAACCACAAGACCAGTTGGAGGGGAAAAAACACACACACACCGCAATTTGTTCTTGTTTACAAATAGTTTTAAGCTATTTGTCAAACAAAATGAGTTTGTCTGCCAGATGAGATCCCGATTTTGTAAGTTCATTAGCGGCTGGTGAACAGAAAGGGTCGCCCTGGTGATTTAATAATTTGGCTCTGACTCTTGTCAAAGCCACTTAAAAAAAAAAAAAACAAAACAAGCCGTCGGGAGGAAGCACTATTTGATCTAATTTGTGCACCATTTCCTTGCAAAAGCAGCAGACACCTACAGACATGCGGTATTAAGTTGCCACAGCCAGGACAGGATGGGGAAAGAAAAGAGAATTGTAGGAAACATTACATGCAGTGTTAGAAGCCACAAGCAGCATTAAATTGCCTGGAGGCCAACTCTGACAGCCTCTTTTTGTTTTTTGTTTTTTTTAATCCAGCAGGTAGCAAAAACACACTTTTAAATGATAAAAGTTGGGATCATTAGGAAATGAGGAATTCCTGGGTGTAAGTAGGGCACACTCTTCAGATGCTAAGGGAAAATGAGGAATGTGTCTTCCAATAAGGCCCTCGTTTGGAGGAAAACTCTAATTTTTTACGATCACATGCATTGTAAAATGCAAAGGAACACCAAGGTTTTCATTCAAGTGCATTAACTGGAATAATGAGGCATCCCCAATACACTTATCTCCAAACTGCCCCACCGTGAGCTATCAAGGCTCGATTCAATATTGCCACTGCACAGCCACAGGGCACTTCTCTTTTGAGGAATGAGCCACATTGAGTCCTAGGATGCAGCCTCTGGCATTCCATTTCAGCTCTCCAAAGCTGGGAGAGGTTACCTGGGAAAAGGTGAGTTCTCCTCTCCAGGAGACGGGAAATGGTAAGAAGTATTCTGACCTTACAAAGCAGCACTGTGGAGGGAGGCTGGGGGGGCCTGACTCTCCCCACTTTGTCCAGAGGGGCTCTGACCATTCTCCTCCTTCTAGAGCCTTCTCTGCTGTCAGGTCACGCTTCTCCCATCCTCAGAAACAGCCTCCTTTCCTACCACGAATTTGCAAGGTGATTTTACTATAGTCTTTCTTCCTCTTGGAGTGTAAGTCAGCTGCAGGAAGGCAGGGGCTTGCTTCTTCCCACGTGAAGTGAGTGACACACTCTACTGTCAACCAATGGATGATTCTACTTTGTACTAGAGAAGATCTTCGAAACCTCTGACTCACTGCTTAATCAAAACCTCTGAAAAGGCACTGGAGACGCAAATTTCAGGGACTAAAGTGCAGTAGGCAGGCTGGTGACCTTCACCCAAGTGGTCACATTGTTCATCCTCAGCAAGAAGGGCAGGTAGGGATTGATCAGGGTGGTTTTTTTAAATGCTCTTCTGTAAGGCAGGTCTTCATGGTGACGTCTCAATATTTTTCTGATGTCTTTTAATTTCTAGAATTTCAGACCAGATATAAAATAATGTACATTTCACAACGAAATGAAAGCAATTTTATGACTGGCCTCTTGGAATGCCCTTCCTCCAAATTACCCAGCAGGTCAACTCCTAAACGTCCTTCCAAACCCCACTTGGCAGTCACTTCCCCCATGAAGCCTTCCACACCAGGCAGAGAAAATCACAAAGGTGTGATCCCAGAGAGACTGATGAGCATTACTTTCCACCTGGAAGTATCTGTTTCCCTGCTGCCTCTCTCCCTGGACCACACCCCAGGAAGACAGGGGCCACACTCAATTTACTCCTGTACCCCTGACTCACAAGGCCCAGTAGGGTGTGGCCAGCTGCTTGGACATAAGGGATGGATGGGTGGGTGAGTGGGTAGACAGCCAGACAACTGGATGGATAAGAGGATGGATGGGGGATGGATGTACGGGTGGGTGGACGAACTGACTGATGGAAACTAGAAGAAGAATAAGGGATATCAACAAAGATTAAAGTGTTTCCTTCTCTAAACCCTTTCTGCAACTCCTCCGTGACAACAGGCATGTCTGTCCTTAATGAAGTTCTCTGACATCATGGAAGGGGCAGAAGATTTATTTCCCCAAAGTTCTAGGGGTTCTGCTTTTACAGAATTTATACCTTCTCTCTTACACTGAGATTTCCTTCCATGCCTCAGTCACCTCTGTAGCTTACACAATGTGCTATGTACGGAATGTCTGGGGAACGAGTCCCTCCTGGAAGCCTTTGGTGATGTGAGCTGGTTTCTAAAGACAAAGCAGCCTGAGAGCTGGACAGCTTATGGGTACGAGACATGCACGTATTCGGGGTCCAAGAAAAGCTCATGGTATTCAAGGGTCAGAAGGGTGACATGATTGATTGCTTAATGAGGCAAACAAACAAAAAAGGGAGGGGGTGTCAGAGGCCCCTACGACCACGCCCAGGTTCCATAGCTCTAGGAGGACTCAGCATATGCTCAGGGCCATGACTTTTGCAGCAGAAGGACACCAAGCAAACTCTGCAGTGGGCAAAGGCACCTGGGGACAAAGCCTGCGGAAACCAGGCGCAAGCTTCAAGAGTCCTTTCCCAGTGGAGTCACCCAGCACGCATCCAATTCTCCCAGCCACGAGCTGTGACAATACCATAAAATGCAATCTACCAGGGAAGCTGCCTAAAGACTCAAGCGCCCAGGGATTTTACTGGGGACTGGTCAGGTAGCCATCCTTAGGCTCACATGTACCCAAATTCTAGATGCCCAGAAAAAAAAAAAGACTTTCGGCATAAACTATCTTGTTTGCACACAGCTCAGACACAATAAGCCACCCACTGGGAATGGCGGGAATCCTCCTAGAACTCAAGGTCTTGGCCGTGAGCCAAGGGCCAGCCTTGTGAGCAGACCTTCAGTGGATAGCACCCAGGCCTGCTGACTCTGCACAGCGGGATGCCCCTAAAGGGGCTGTGGCCAGAGGAGTCTTCTTGGGAACCCACTCGCTGATTGCAGTAACGCTGCCTTTGTTGACAGCAATTTGGAGTTTCTCTTTGGAGATTACCCCAGAGCCTTATATATAAATTGTGGAAAATCTTCAACCTACGAAGGTAGCTTTTATCCCCAGTGACCAATGTATATGCAAGCCCCTTTGATTCTAGCAGTGAGTCAACAATAAAATATGAAAACGGGTCTTTCCACCCTGGTCTGCAGGCACAGAAGACAAGGACCACTATCCATTCAGGACACACATATCTGGCATCTCCCAAATACTAGGTAATTTGTTGGTTGCTGGGGACACACACACAAAAATAAGGGGGCAAGAGACCCACAGACCACCAGCTCACCAGGGTTCAGTACAATAAACATTTGCCACGCACACACCTGGGTACCACGCCCCTCAGAACACTTGACAGAGAGCAGGCTCTTTATCCGTGTGCTTTTGATAGCCTGAGCGACCCACTTTTATGTTCCTCTGGAGTAAGACTGCAACTGTTTGCTAAAATAAATTCTAAAAAAAAATTTTTAAGACTTTTTAAAATTTCATTCTTTTGTTCTCCAGTTGCACTCATTTCCTAGCCGATCTCGGCCAGACCCATGGACTTAATTAAATGCCACCTATGTGCTGGTGACTTCCAAACTACATCTTCTTATCCCAGCCTTGCTTTCAAACCCCAGGCTCATACCTATCCAACTACCTGGCCCAGTGTCTTAGCTCGGATTTCTAAAAAGCACCACCTATTCAGTAAAACTAAAACCAAACTACATTAATACTCTGCCCCGAGCTGGTGACCATTGTCATCTTCTCGGTTAGAGTGTATGGAGGTGCCCCTAGCTCCTTTCTAGCTGCTCCGATAAGACACGAGAGTCATCACTGACTCCTCCCTCTCTGTCAGTGTCCATGTCCAAGGGGTCAGCAGAGCCTGTTGAGCTCACTTTGGAGACACAACCAGGTTCTTTCTGGGCACTTCCCACCTCTGTCACTACTTCAGCTCTGGCCCAAGCCACCGACATCTCTTGCCTGAATCACTGCCCTCATATCCTCCCTGCTCTGGTCTCCCCACTTTTACTCGTGTCCTCAGTCTCTTCTGGACACAGTAGCCAGAGGGATCCTTTTGAAAGTAAGTCAGGCAGTGGCCATCCTGCGCTGGGACCCCTCCCGTGTCTCCCCACATCATTCAGAGTGAATGCCGCGCCCTGTGATTTTCCCTGTTGGACCTCAGCTCGCAGCAGGGCCACCACATGACACACCTGCATGCTGTGCCTGAAGCAGGTGGCTGAAATCCAGTCCACCCCTCTGGCGAGCCCTGCGCTCACCAGTTATGCTTCCGAGGGACATGTGTTTTTCTAATTTGCGTGTGGGCACGGGGGCCAGCAGTAGCCCTATCTCAGCCTTACCCTCCCTCAGCCCATTCCTGGAACATGGAGGCCACGCTCTCATCCGGCCCTCTGCCTGGGACATGCTCCCCCACCTCCCTTGGCCTCTCAATCACCTCCTTAGGTGTCCCTGTCTGGAAGGACAACCCATCATTCCAGCTGGCACGCCCATCTCCCTATCACTATGAACTGCGTTCAATGTCTATCTCCCCTCACCAGAATCTTTTGCTAGTTTAAAAATGTATTAGAGTGAAAGGCAACATGTCATAAACTTGACTATGTTAAAGGAAACAATTCATCCACTGCCATTTAATGCATTTACAATGTGCAACCATCTCTATCCAGTTCCAAAACATCTCCATCACTCCAAAATAAACCCCACCCCCCACCCACCAGGCAGTTTCTCCCCATTCTCTCTCCCCCAAAGGCCGTGGTGATGAGCAATATGTTTTCAGTCTCTGGATTTGCCTCTTCTGGATATTTCATGTAAATGAAATCATATAATACAGGACCTGTATAGTATCTGACTTCTTTCACTGCCCCTCACTAGACTCCAAGTTTATGACCACAGTCTTTGTTTTATTCACCAGTATATTTCCTGTGCCTAGGAACACTGCCTGGCAAAAACAAAAAAACAAACAAAAAAAACAAACCCTACCATGTGGCTCAAAACAAGCATTCGCTGAATGAATGAATGAATGAATGAATGAATGAATGAATGAGTAGAAGAGGAAATGGATGGTAAATGGGCCACAAGGCTCAGGAGAAGGAAAGAGAAAACTAAAGCAAAAACGGATCCATGCAAGGTTCCCCGGATCAGACAGGACAGTGAACCTGAGACCAGAACACCAGGGGTGCCTGGGGCAAACCCACCTAAAGACTCACATTGAAACTGTGCAGTCTGTGCGCCCAGCCTCCGGGACAGCCTGGAGCCTAACAGATGAACCCGGTGCGTTTCCGAGATGCAGCGTGTGCAACCCTCCAGCACGAAGCCCTCTTTACATAATCGTGTACTGGAAGAGGGCGACTGGCTGTGGAACGCTTTCCAGGAACATGATTATATCATTATGTTGAAATCATCTGTACTATGACATCTCTTCCTAATGATAAGCTCCTTAAAAAGGGAAGAGAGGCCAGTCATCCCTGAATTCCAGCCCTCACAGGAGTGCTCAGGCCTCTGAAGGTTCCCAGTGAGCTGCCCTGCTTGCAGGGAGACAATGAGACTGAGCCCTGACCTCAAATCCTCTTCCTTGTACTTTCAAACCCTGCGACTTCAAGCAACATAGCTGGATAGGCAGTTTGGTGTAGCAGGGAAAGACGACAGCAAGTCATTAAGAGCAAAGACTTGGAGAAAGCTGCCCGGGTACAAACCCCAGCTCCGCTATATCCAAGCTGCATGACCCCGGGCAAATTTCGCAGCTCCTCTGTGTTCAGTGTCAACATGTGCCAAATCAGGATGACACCCATGGGATCTGATTCATAGGACTGCTGGAGATTAAATGAATGAATGCATATGGAGTGCTTAGAATAGGAACCAGTACTAAGAAGTGCTTAATAAAGTTCACTGTCATAATCAGAGGTTTACCTTTTAAATTCCTCCCCCTGGCTGTCTGGAAAAAGAGCGAGGATGCCTTATCAGAGGGCTGGGAGGGTCAGCGGTTCCCACCCCACCCCCACCACAAAGGGATAGTGGTACCTCAGTACTTGTCTCATTGTTAATTCATTCCAAGGAGTGGTGAGCAAGCAGTGGTTGATGAAGCGTTATCTCTTGCCAGGTGGTATCATGACTCATACGAGTTCTAGCAAGTGCAACGAGTAGCAAGCAAGCACAGAGCACTGGAACGTTTTTTCTCAGCAAAATGTGATGAGTACAGGGTTTGACCAGTTCTGAAGCTGATGAGGACCAAGGTGTGACTGTACTTGGCATGAGTCAGGGAAACTCAGACAACAACCCTTCTTCAGTAATGTGTACATTTAATCAACCAGTATTGGTTAAGTGTTTACGAGTGCTGAGGCACTGTGCACAGTTCTGGGGTCACAAACATAAAGAAGATGCAGAATTCCCCTATCCTGAGGATGCTCATGATCTGATGCAGGTGGCAGGCCAGGTCCATCAAGTGCGGGGTGCACTGGAGGAGGCTTCTGTGAGGATGCAGCAAAAGGATTCAGCAGTTCAAACACCTTCAGGAGACCTTGTTTCTGCATTTTCCCATGAAAATGAGACTGGATGGAGAGATGTTCAACAGTGACTACGGCAGTGACCCTCAGCCTTGGGACCTGGGTGACACTCTGCACTCTGCTTAGGAGACTCCTCTCGAAACCCCAGACCCGTCATCCAATCTCTTCCTCCTCCTCTTCCTGGTGGTGGGTCTCAGCAAATCCTTCCTCACCCCCCACCTATGTAAAAAGAAGATCGGGGTGCCTAGCCTTCTGCACTGCACAACATGGCACACGACAGCTTATCCTTGAGTACACGTTCAATCACATGATGCGTCCCATCCAATCACTAAGCAGTGAGCTCAGGGAACAGATCTGTCTTGATTAGCACTGATTTCCAAGAGCGTAACCCAGCATCTGACACACAGGAAGCCATCAGTAAATATACGTTGACTGAATGGATAGACAAATGGACAGATGGATAGTTAAACAGACCTTCCTCTCTCCTCTGTATCTGTAAAGCCAGCACTGCCCAGTAGAAACAAAATGCCAGCCACACAGGCAATTTTATATTGCCTAGTAGCCACATGAAGAAGCAAAAACAAACAGGTAAAGGTGGTATTAATAATATATCTTATTAAACCTAACATACCCAAATATATCTTATAAACCTATTATGACCATTTCAACATGTAATCAGCATGAAAATAATGAGAGTTTACATTCACTGTTTTCACACTAAATACGAAATCAGATGCCTGTTTCACACTGATAGTAGCACATCTCAATTTATATGCTAAATTTTTCATGGTTAAAGTGAAATGGAGTCCCCCAAAATAATAAACTTATATTTAAAGAAAAAATGTTCGACATGGCTTCCATTTTAAAATTCAAAGTATTAGAATTAAATAAAATCTGAAGATCAAGTCCTCAGTCACCCCGGCCACCTTTCAAGAGCTCAGCCACCGGCTGGGGGCCGGGTGTCTGCACGGGAGAACATGGACACACACTGCAACAGTCTGCACCCTGCAGACGCCTCCACCCTGGATGAGACCCAGCACAAGGGAGAAGGGAACGAGCACTAGTAGTTATGGCAGCAAAATTGCAGGTGCTCTGCAATCCATTACCTCGTTTAATCCTGAGCAATCACAGGAGTTTAGGTCTAACTGTGTTCATGCTACATGTGCAGAACCCGGGGTTGAGAGAGGATAAGCGTGCTGATGGCAGATGGACGTGCCCCTGTACCATGGCACGCCGGGCCTCAGGCTGCTGAGAGCATCAGTTCTCCAGCCCTGAACACATCGAACTAGAATTCTCCACCCGGCATGGCCACGTGTCTTACATTGGCAAACGAAATAAGAATACAAGTGTTTGAGAGGAAGCTTCAAGAACTAGTGTTGTGCCTTTGGCTCTCTGCAAAGAAGACTAGCAAGGGCCTCGAAAGAGGTGGCCTCATCACCCCGGATCCCAGAGTGGAGATGGCATGGAGACAGGCACCGGTGACCAACCGCTGATGAGCACGCAGTTGATTTGCAGGGAAGCTCTTGCCATCCTATGCTGGGTAACCTGTTACCCAGTGGAACTGAGCCTCTGACTGACAGGTGCATGACCAACCTGGAAGTGAAAGACGTGTGTTCAAGAAAAAGCAGGAAACTCCAAGCTCTTCCTTCTTCTGTCTACCTGAATCCTGCAGGCTACTCCTCCTTGAAGCCAGTCACAGGGCCGTTCCACCACCAGCTGTGGTGGGGTCTGGTTTCATTCCTACTGGTATTACTGTATTTCTTACAAATAGCTCATTAAGGCAATTATCAGCCATTAGCACCGTAGCCCAAGCATCAGGACAATCATACACATTAATAAAACACAATTTAGCAGAGCAAGTAAAGACACGAACAAATGAGGCTCCCTCGTGGCGCACTCCAGGCTACAGCTGAAGAGAACTGCCACCGAACTAAAGCCATGGATGGCGCAGAGTCTGGGCTGCCAATCTCAGCACCTCCTGGGTCACGGCTGCCATGCGACGCAGTTCAGCCAACTACCCGAGTGAGTCTTCAAGGATAAGTAGGAGTCTGCAGGTGGAAAAAGTTAATAGGCTTCCTAAGGAAAAAGAAGTCCCACATCTTAGAAACATGCAAGACGATGTGAGATTTAAAGTGGTCAAGTCAAGATTTGGCACAAAGAGGCGAAGCCCACGGCCGGGAAGTCTGGGGCCTGACTGGGAACAGGCTTTATACATCATATTCAATTGTTCGGACTTTTTCCAGAGGCCATGAGGAGTAATCAAAGAGGCTTAGACAGGGACTGCCATGAGCTGCTCTGAGCTTTAGAAAAACCACTGCGACAGGACGAGACTGATGGATTAGGAGGCAGACACAGCGAGGAGAAGACGGGGCCTGCAGCTAATGCAATGCTCCAGGCCAGGGATGCTGGGAACCCTGCCCAGGCGCCATGGCCGGAGATGAAAACACCTGCTGAAGACATCAGGAGGGACAAGGAGAGGGGAAATTGAATTGGAAGAGGGTTCCTAAGGATGGCTCTGAGATACCAACCTTGGGGACATGGTGTCATTAAGCGACTTTCAGAAATTATTTGGGTAAGTGGAATCTGGGTGGGCAAATGCAGAAAACAATTAACATAAAAATATAGGCATTGAAAGCTCATTTCTTTTCCCATTCAAGAGCACTTAATAACTGCAGGTCTAGGAGCGGAGGCCCCAGAAGGCCAGTCCATGGGGTCAAGTCTACGCTAGGCTCCAACATGCCCTGAAACGGACTGAGAAGTGTGCCCGCCCTACTCTGCCTTTCTAGGCTTCCAACAGAGAACCTCGCCTGCCCCTAACACAGGACAGGCACTCTCACTTTGGACGTGGCCCCTTCTGCCACGTATCATCGTCTCCTCCTTGTCACGACTTCCCCCAGATGTGTGTCCGAGCGACAGTTCTGCACACCTCATCGCCATTTCTACCCATTCACGTGTCCAGGACACACTGTCCCTGGTGAGACCTCACTCAACTACACGTTCATCTTTGACCCGCCGCGGCGGAGGCACAGATGGCGCAGGCCTCACGGGCTGTCCTGTCCATCTTTCAGCCTCTCTGAGATGTTTCCCTCGGGACTGCAGTCCAGGACTGAGTTTCCCTTTGCTCAGAGCGTTTCAGTCCACACACACAGTCGGGTCTCAACAGCTGTCCGGCCGACCGAACGGCACGGTTTGCTCACTGGCCCCAGCGTGGACGACACCCTGACAATCTGCCAGGCCCTGGGCGAGCCAGTGAAGCCCGCAGATGAAAAGAAAAGCATCCGCCCTTCAAGGAGTTCACACACTCCTCAAGGAAGGGAAGAAGGAAAAGACAAAAAATATAGTCAATGTGACTGATTCTACTTGCTTCTCGGTCTTTTTTCCCATTCGATGCCCCCTAATTTGAATGTAAACACCAAGCAGTATTTGAGCATCAGTTTAAGTGGTTCTCTGAGCCACTCTGGCCGCTGTAACAAAGTATGGTAGACTGGGGGATTTACCAACAACAGAAAAGTATTCTCACAGTTCCAGAGGCTGGGAAGTCTGAGACCAGGGTGCCAGGACGGTCAGGTTCTGGTGAGGACCCTCTTCTGGGCTGCAGACAGCCGACCTCGCATCCTTGCGTGGGAGAATGATCCTGGTGGCGACTCTCGTGAGGGCACTAATCCCAGTGGCGAGGGCTCACCACCAGGTGGTCAACCCTTATCACCTCATTTAATTGTAATCCCCTCCCAGAAGCCCCACCTCCTCATACCACTGCACTGAGGGTAGGACACCAACCTGGGAATGGGAGGGGAATGCGGACATTGTCTACCTCGGTGGTGCCCTCAGGCATCAACTGCATAAGAAGCTCCCTTCAAAGAAGCCACAAGCTCTCCCAGGAAGGATGTCACGCTTGAGGCATCCACTACTGCACCGACTCCTTAGCTCATCTTCGGAGAGTCAGGTACCCCAGGACCAGAAAGAAGACAGGGTCTATCCCTGCCTCACGGACCAGGAGACAGATGGAACAGAATTGAGAATGGCCACCCCTCGTTTTCAGAAACTGGTCTGCTGACGTTCCCATTTGGGCCCAATCCCAGGGAAACTTCGCTCCACCTCCGCTCTCAGCTCGCGGGACAAAGCACTCAGTCAGGGGGCGGCGTCATTTCTGCTCGTCCACCATCTGGTGCTGAAAGGCGTTTTCACCGAGAACACAGGCAGCCCGGGCTCTCCTGAACACCACCACACTCTTTCCCATCGCCCTGGCTGCTTTCAGCGTTCCCTGACTCACCTGCATTCCGCAATGTCCCCAGTGTTAAACTCCTTACAGAAAACTACTTAGATTAAAACAAACGTCACGTTATAACAACTTCACGAACACTGAACAGACAGGAAACCATGGAGGGAAACAATTCCTTACTAATTGTTCGAATCATGCCAGATACACTCCACACTCTTGCAATAAGCCAAAAAAGATAAGCATTATATCTCCCATTTTTAATGGGAAAAATTAAAAACGATCACTGAGGTTAAGGGACTTACTCCAGGGAGGGGTCCGGAGGGGTGGTACACTGAGGCTGAGATTCCAAGGCAGGCGTGTCTGACCTCCAAAACTGACATCCTCCCCGTCACACAGTGCTCGCTCTCATTCCATCATCGCAACGTGCAGAACGCTCTCCCGGGAAGGCCAGTCTGATGGACTGTCACCCTCTTCCAAGTGCCTCTGTCACTCAGGTCATTCTCCTCGCCCTGGCCTCCCCCACCGCAGTCTGGCCTAGAGCTAGGGCCTTGGGTGTGGTCGGGCCACCAAATGATGTTTTCCCAAGAGTCCCCAACAGAGTCAAATACAGTACAACGGACCCCCAGTCAACGTAGGGGTGGGAGTGCCAGCCTCCCGTGCTGTTGAAAATCAGCATGTTAGTTTGACTCCCCAAACACTGAACTGCTAACAGCCTCCTATTGACCAGAAGTCTTACCAGTAACCAACAGTTAACATATACTTTGTACGTTGTATGTATTATCTACTGTATTCTGACAAAAAGTCAAACCGGAAATTTTCAACATTGTTCATCATAGGGCATACGTGAACTAATTACTAAAATTCTGTGGCAGACCAAAAAGTATACACTTTTTCTGAGCTAATGAAAAATAGGTATAATTTTGATTGACCTACAAAAAATAATAATAATAATTACCTATCCCTTTTACTCCAGAGTGACTTTTTAAATATCAGGTGCCTATACTTGTAGGTATAAAAGGATTTCTGGTACCAAGAATTAGCCAATCAGACACAAGCTTATGCAACGTGACCAGTAAGATGCAACTCTATTATATGAGCTAAATATTTATGGTTCAAGATGGCATTCACACCCCTGGCTGGTGTGGCTCAGTCGACTGAGTGCCAGCCTGTGAACTAAAAAGTCACTGGTTCGATTCCCAGTCCGGGCGCATGCCTGGGCCAGGTCCCCAGTGAGGGGGCGTGTGAGAGGCAACCAAACGATGTTTCTCTCCCTCCCTTCCTTCCTTCCTTCCTTCCTTCCTTCCTTCCTTCCTTCCTTCCTTCCTTCCTTCCTTCCTTCCTTCCTCCCTCCCTCCCTCCCTTACCCTTTCTCTAAAAATAAATAAGTAAAATCTTAAAAAAAAAAAAAAGACAGGACATTAACACCAGACAGTTATTGTTGTCTTGGTTGTTGTCATTTTTTTACTTGGCGATCTACAGGAAAAGAGGTCAGTGCCCCTGACTAGATAGTCAGGTATTGCATGTCTTACAAATTCTTGCAGCGCACTGTTGAAAATCACTGAACTCACTATAGAAGAGAAGACATTATTAAGAGAATCATAAGGAAGAGAAAATACATTTACAGTACTGTATTTCTTGATATCATAAGTTTATGTGGTCTGTTGACAAGATGACAAAAATCCAAGTGTAAGCGGCCCCACCCAGTTCAAACCTGTGCTGTGCAAGGGTCAGCAGTACTGGGTTCCTGACAAAGCGATAAGGATAATAACTAGGACGGTTAGCTGTGTGTCGCCTTGGCTAGCCAACAGCCCCAAGTGATTTAACCATCTGTTAAATAACTTCGGTGTTTCTGTGATGTTACTTTGTGGATGCGGTCAACTTCTACAGTACGGTGGCTTCAGTCAAGATCATCCTCAGTAACGTGAAGGGGCCTCATCCAATCAGCTGAAGAAGAAATCCTACCTGGAGGCTGCAGCAGGAACTCCTCCGCTGGGGTTGCAGCCGCCGGCTTGCCCCACAGGTTCCAACCAGCCAGCCCCAACAATCACGCCAGCCAAGTCCTCAAAATGAAGCTTTGGAGTATATCGATATCTATAATCTATACCTATAATCTCTAGCTCTATCTATTATCTCCATAGTAAGTCCTCACTTACTCTCATCCATAGGTTCTTGGAGCTGGGGCAAAACAATGTGTAACAAAACCAACTAACCAGAGTTAAATTCCCACAGAATCTCATCAACTTTGTAACGAACGACATTGAGAGAAACGTCATTCGAGAACCTGCTGTCCACCGGTATCTCCCATCAGTTCTGTTCCCCTGGAGAACCCTGACGGACAGGACGACTGATGTGGATCATAACGTGATTTCCTGTGAAGGGTTCCATTTGACCCCCACGTCAGTTCACCGACGCAGGGCTTCTTTTCACCAGATGAGGAAACTGCAGGTCCCTGTAGCTAATAAGGAACATGCAGACGCTGAACAATACGGCCATGATTTAAGACTCAGACCTTTGTATTCAAACGGTCCCTGCTTTCCCAGGGACACACTGTCCCCCCAAAGTCACCACGACCCCTGGTGAGAATACCTGAAGGAAGAAAGAGGTTTATGAATTTGTCTCTGGCTACATTTTTAACACAGCCCAAGGAAGATGGGCGCTCACAGTCTAGCCAAATGTGTTCCTTCCCCTCTTAGTGAGGGGAGACACAGTCTAGCAGCCCGGGACCTTGAAGGCCCGATTCCTCCCAGCATGCAATGGGGTCAGGTCAGAGCTGGGGGAGGGACTGGCCGAGGCAAGAGTTTCCCTTGGTCCTTGTCACCTTGGCTGAGCCCTGGGCCTCCCTCATCTGCTCCCTTATCAAGCTGTCCAGCTGTTCAACGTGGATGACAACATCGTTGTTCTTCATTAATTCACTGGAAGCCTTCATGTAAACCTCATTAATGGACACGGTAATTGCTCTGTGAATATTGTCCATTTCCCAATTATGTTCCTGATCTCATGCTGGGAGAATCGGCCACGGGAGAAAAGGCACCGGGCTGCCTTCCTCTATTTTATGACAAGTGGGTGAGCGATTGGTTTGACAGTGGCGTCTGCAACCCAAAAGAGAAAGAGAGACAGAGAGAGCGCTCTTTTTGTCCAAGACCCATTCTTGGGAATTTAAGAGAGTGCAAAGTGCAGGTACCCAGGAACGCACACACCTGGGCCTGTGGCTCGGGAGAGAGACTGGCCGGCCATGAGAAACGAAGTTGCAAAACAGAGTGCGGCAGGGACCTGAACTCCTCCCCTGCCTGCCCCACAGGGGTCACCGCAGGAAGGGTCGCCACAGCCAGACGGATGCCCTGTGAGCGCTCAGCCTCACACATCGGCAGGGGCAGGAGAGTACTCCCTCTGAGGAAAACCCCAGGGACAGGCTCTTTCTAAGCAAGGGATTCAGCTTCCGAACAGCTTGTAGATGCTCCTAATCACTTCTTATGAGGCTGTCCATTGCTCATCACCTCTCCCCCCCGCCAAAATAAAACAGGCAAACCTCATGAGTCCAATTATCCCCAAACTTCTCCTTTGCATTCAGTTTTCTCATGAATGTGTACACGAAGACATGGCCTGGAGTTTGGAGGCCTGTACTGGTTTCACAAATAGAAAGAGTCTAAGTGATGGAAACTCAAGACCCAACTCAGCAAACACCCCCCTGTGGCCTTATAGGAAAGAGATGAGGAGTGAACATCACTGATGAACAGGGAGGGCAGCCCCTAGAGGCTTGTGCCTGGTTCAGTCCTCAAGAGGCAGTTTGGCTTTAATAGACGCATGGATGGATAGATGGATGGGTAAGTGGATGGATGGAGAGAGAGAGGGAGGGTGGGATGGACAGATGAATGGGTGGATGAATGGATGGATGAAGGGATAGAAGAAGGGAGGAAGGGATGGATGGACAGATGGATGGATGAATGGACACATAAATGGTTGCAAGGATGGATGGATAGGAAAAAAAGGAATAGATAGATAACAGACAGACAGATGGATAGATTGATAGAGGCAGATTATGTTGGGGGCCAAGATATTAAGCCAGGTCCGTCTGTCCTCCATTGGTAACACCCCATCCATCACAGCGTTCACTCTCACATGGTCATCTCAGGTTCTAGAACGTTCTCCCGGGAAGGCCAGTCTGATGGACTGTCACCTTCCTCTAAGTGTCTCTATCACTCATGTCATTCTCCTCACCCAGATCTGCCCCCATAATCTGTCCCTTGAGCTAAGACACTAGATGAATATGTATGTATAAACATGTATACATGCACCCACATATATAAACACATACCACACGTGTGCATGTATATGGAAAGAACTCGTGCTTTCTGGTTTGTTTCTAAACACATGAGATGTCCTGGACCATTGGGCCCAGGGACTTGTCGGAAGCTTGTGGAAATCAGCAGATGAGAGTTCAGGTTGCCCAACCTCCAGGGCTTGGTGCACGGTGACCACCATCCCCCTGGGGCAGGGAAACGATGTGCCAGTCCCTCGGCCACCCCCAGCAGGGTGCCCACTCCACAGCCGGATTCCAGCTGAGGCCGCAGGTTACACCTCATCCCCACTTCCCACCGCCGTCCCAGGAACCAGGGCCATAAATATTTAGGCACGTGGGACGTGGTCAATAAACACCCGCTGATAGATTGATTAATCCCTGTGCTAAAAAGCCACTTCAAAGGCCACCACTTTGATGAGAACAGGACTCATTGATTTCACCTGCAGCCTGATCCCAGATGTGAAACAACTTCAGAGTTCATGAGGGCTCCCGTGGCCTTTGTCATCTGGAAGTATTGATCCCCCACAGCCGGTGTCTGCCAATCTCATCGTCACATCTCATTTTAGCTTCTCCCAGTGGCACGTGAGCTCGAAGCTCCCCACCCCCCTAATCCTGACAATGTGCCACAGCAGGGCTATGGAAGTAGCCTCTGGATGACTTTTGGGAAGTCTAGGCCTTCTGGCCACGAACTCTGTATCACCCCTCTGCTGGCCTCAAGTGAATCTCAGGTTTTCCTCCCTTCCCTTCTGTACAGCGAATCCAGCAGGAGCCTGCGGCTGGTGACTCATCCCCGCCCCCAGCTGGCCAAGCCCTTCATTCTTCTGTGGCCAACCACCTTCACCACCGTATGTCCCTAGGACCAGCTGCCAGCCCTGGACATCATCTAAGAGTTGATGACTCAGCTATCTCAGCTTCAAATAGCCCCCCCTGTATTAATTACTTAATCAACTTTATTAATTACTTAACCCTGCTAAATCCACTTCATCTGACCCACAAACTCGCCAACCAACCTCCCACATTTCCCAAGAGGGGAAAAGATTGGCCCAAATGGGAATCTTGCCTTCCCTAGAAAAAAGTTACGTGCCCTTGAAGAATTTTATTAGTTTCCCAGAAACTCAGTTTTTTCACCTATTGATTGGGTCATCTGTGGACAGCAGCAGCTATTCTCCCAACCCTGGCCACAGGGTAAGACAGATGCCTCATCATCCAGACAGTGTGGTGTGACCACATGACTATGTTTGGCCCAGTGAGACAGGAGGGGCAGTGACGTGAGGCCCACCCTCACCACTCCGAGCTCTTGCCCTCTGCTGGCTGGGCATCGCTGTGGAGAGCTCAGAAGAAGCCATGTGTGGTCAGGGACAGAGTGCCCCTCACCCCAAGTCACCGTGTGAGGCAGAGATACCCTACCCCTCCTTTATTCTCGCCAATTACCCATTCCTTTGGAGAGTGAGAAATAAGCACCTTGAATGTGATAAATAAACACCTATACATTCTTGGGTCTATTCAGCCTGCTGTAACTAATACACCTTTTCTTCCCCCCAGACTAATGAGACGGTTATTCTAGTTAAATAATGAAAATCTGCAAAACACCTATTGTAAGACCAGGCCTAGGGCCTGGCAATCTAAAAGGTAATTGATTAACTTTTCCCCCTCCATTTATTTTCCCCCAGAGCATGTTGCCCTAACTCTTTAACATGAAAATAGAGGTTACCAGTTATGAACTTCCCCACTGCAGTAAGGTATACTTTATCCATGTTCATCAGTACATACTAAAAATTTAGATGTCAAATGTTAAATGCTTTATGGGTCTGATTTCATTTCATCCTTACAATAACCCTATCAGCTAGGTACAGTTAGGATTCCCTCACTACAGGCATCTGAGGCTCAGGGTAGGTTCCACATACTGCCCACAACGGAAAAGCTAACGTAGACTGAGGACTCGACTCCCGAGCCGATGTTCCCGGTCGCTCCAAAGCAGGGTTACCCTGTCCAAACCCAGTCTGCCTCCTGGTCCGCCACCTGCTTGCAGGTCCCGGAGTCTGAGTAAAACAGGGCAGGACCCGCCCCCCACATACACACACCAACCACAGATGACAAATGTGTTCCATAAGTAAGAAATAACTCTTTGTTATTGAAACCACAGACATTTTAGGGGTTGTTGATATAAATAGCACAACCTAATCCAACCTGATGAATATAAATGGTACATTAAACAAAAATAACAAGCCCATGAGTCATCCGTCGAGAGGCCTTCCAGTGAGAAACATCGCAAGCCCATACTCGGACCATGACCCAGACCTTGGCTGCCTGGAGGCTGTGGTGGCGCGTGTGTGTATGTGCACATGTGTGCCTATAAACAGGTCCAGAGAGCCAGGAAGCACCTGTCACCGAGGCCTCCTTGCAGTGATGTCCACTAGAAGCTGCAAGCTGCCCAAAGGCAGAGACCAGGTGTTTTTCTCCTGCCTTCCCGGAACCTAGCACAGCAGCTGGTACAGAGCAGACGTCAGCACACATTCATCTGTGCTATCCACCTTGCTTGCTATCAGGAAAAAATAATGACAATAGTTTGCCCAAATCTACATGGAACTTGTAACTGGAAAAGGAATTTGGCCCAGCCATCCTTGCTAACTCAGAGCTCCACCCGCCCTATCAGTTAGGTCCCATGACACGTGCATTCCCTGCCCTTGCCCTTGCCCTTGCCCTCCACATCTGAGGACAGAGCCAGTGACTCACGGCACACAGCCAGCATTGCCTGGGACAGATGCATCTGCACACAGGCAGCGCTCTTTCTGCCCGGTGCGCTTCCCTTTACACTGTGAATGAATCCCGTTCGGGGTCAAAATGCCCTTGTTCAGACTGAGTCATGTGTCCTTCACGCTGCTCGCCCTACTTAACGGGAAAGTCTTGGTGAAGAGTGTTCGGTTACCGCAAAGTGCCCCACAGCCCAGTGACAACGCCTTCCCCATCTGCCCTGTTACGTGCAGGAGAGCCAACGAGCGCTGCAGCCATTCCCTGCCTGCTCAGTGACTTTGTGCCGTGGTGCTGTGCCAGGTTAGTTAGGTACTCCCCTTCCGACCCCTAGAACAGTCCTACAGGGCGGATGTTATTACCCTCACTTTACAGGTGAGAAAACGAGAGAACCATAAAGTTCGGGTCACGTGCCAAAGTTAACCGCACGGGTCCCTGGATTCTGTTCACTTTTTACTGAATGACACTTCTTAGTCACACGTGTTTCTCTAAGCCCATGATCTACCTGTTCACCTACACACGTATATTGGGTGTCTGAGGGACAACTACCTCCATTTTACACAAGATTTAAATTTAACTAGCAAAGGATGGTTTCAGAACTGAAAGGTTTCACCAATTATAAAGTCTAAATGCTTTCTACTAATAATAGAACCTACCTCACAGGGTGGTAATGAGAATTCGATGGGTTAGTAGAGCAAGTGCTAACAGTTCCCGGCACATAGTATGGCCTCAATACATATAGACGTTAGCTGTTTGTAAAACTAAATGTAATGAGAGCTACTGTCCACCAGTACATTTCAGCACAGTTTGCTGAGGGCGGGGGGATGAAGGCAGCTGGACAAGAAGGACTGCGTTTAATGTCACCTTCTACTGTCACTCGCCCCAGACATGACACTCGGGCCTTTGTTTTCTCATACACAAGGTGAGAGAAGACAGATTAGGCCACATTCAGGAACCTGCCTTAGAATGTCCTCACCTGTGATTCTAGTGGTTGATCAATAAATGAGCAACTTCGATGACTGAGCATCCCAGACAATCCCCCAGGTCTGCCCTGCAGAGAGCACAGGGCTTTCCTACAGAAAAAGCGGAGGGACCCCAGATGACTCTGCCACCTTGAAGGAAAGGCTTCATAAAGGAACATTCCAGAGGCCAGTTTGTTTGTTTCAGAATACAGGTATTTATCAGTCATCGAATGTGGGATGGTGACAGAGACAGGGGAACAAAGCCCACCTGGCTTTCCCACCACCCATCCATCCGGACTCCGACAGGGGCTGGATGCTGCTATCAGTGAGAACAAAACAGCAGGTGCGGATGTGGGGGAGCACCATGCAGGGGAGGAAGCGGCTGGGAACGCGGGAACGCGAGACAGACACTGCCGAGCGGGAGGTTTAGACAGTCATCAGAACAGAGCCAGGGCGGGGAAACGCGGAGGACGTACACCCCACCGGTCCCACACTCACGAATCCGCATGCCAAGGGCACAACAGGACTGCCATCCAGGATGCATTTCCAACACGGGCTTGTCGATTTCCTCTTTTTAAAATTACAGTGGTTTTCTTTAAATTGCAGTAAAATTCCCGATGTCTGCTGTAACACAAACTTAGCAGCTTAAAGCCACTAAACATTCTCTGGAGCTCTGGAGGCCAGGTGGACAGTCAAGGTGTCCCAGGGCTCTGGGAGAGAACCCTGCCCTCGCTCTCCCAGCTGCTGCGGGCTGCCCGCATTGCTGGGCTCGTGGCTTCGTGGCTCCAATCTCTGCCTCCACGGCCACGGCACCTTCTCTTCTGTGAGAACCTCCCTCTCTCCTCCCTCTTACAAGGACACGCCTTCCTGCATTTAGGGCTCACCCACTGCACCAGAATCATCGCCTCACCTCAAAATCATTAACTTCATCATATCTGCAAAGGGTCTCTCCTTAGTTATTTATTACATTTATTGGGATAACGCTGGTCAATAAAACTATATAGGCTTCAGATATACAATTAAATAATACATCATCTGTATACTGTACTGTGTATTTATACCCCAAGTCGAGTCTCCTTCCATCACCATTCATCCCCCTTTTACCTCCCTCCACCCTTTCCTCCCTCTGCCAATCACCGTACTGTTGTCTGTGCCCAAGAGTGTTTTTGTTTAATCCCTTTACCCGTCTCACCCAGCCCCCAACCCCCTCCCCTCTGACAGCTGTCAGTCTGTCCTCTGTATCCATGAGTCTGTTTCCACTTTGTCAGTTCCCCTATTTCAAATTCAGTAACACAGGCTCCAGGGATTACGATCTGGTATCTTCGGGAGACATTTGATAACCTACTATATTTTTCTTTTTACCTAATTTTGAAGAAAATCAAGAAATAGTTAACCTTTCAAAACAGATGAGTGAGAGTCATAATCTGGACCATCCAAGCTGGAAGCAACCTTGGAAATCAGCTCATTCTGGCCTCTTCCATCTAAAAAGAGGAGACCAGGGCTGCGTGTGATTTGCCAGGGAAGAGCCAGAAGCCCCAGCCTAGCAAACAAAAGCTACTTCAATCCATGACGTCGCCCAGGACATTTCAATGAGTTCACTGAATAGAATAGGATATTCTGCTACCCTCCTCTACCTCCCAAAATAAAAAAACTCCATCATGTATAAATTTTGGACATCTACCGCATAAAATGAGCCATAGCTCTGCAAAGAGATACAATTCACCCCCCCTACACAAATACACACACACACATAGCAACATCTGAATTAGCCCAGCAGACTAAAAATACAAAGTGCAAGGATTCTGGCCTGTTTCACACCTGGACAGTGTGAACTTGGACCAGTCTCGAAGCGGCCTACCAGAGCCACGGGAGGTGTGTGATGGGGAGGGAGCTGACTGGGGCTCCTCTCAAAGAAGACGAGGCTGGCACCACAGTGCACAGCCAACTGGAGCAGAGACCAGTGAGCCATGGGAACCGGGAAGGAAGCTAATTCCGTGGCCCCCTCCATAGTTCTCAAACTGTCAGGAGCAAGAGCTCCTGAGAAAGCATAGATTCGGGGCCCTGCCCCAGAAGTTTCAGATTCTGTAGGTCTGGGGTGGGGCCTAAGGACGTGCATTTCTGACAAGCTCCCAGGTGCTGGGGCAGCTGCCGGTCTGGGAAGCACACTCTGAGCATCCCTCTTCTGTCCAGGACCTGAACCCAGAGGGGGCCGGGCGAGGAATGGGGAGAGACGCAGCAGAAACACAACAAAGGGATGCATAGCAGACAGTGCTGGAAAAATTCCTAAGGTTTTGGTAGATGCGAGGAAATGAGGTGGCAGAAAGGGACACGGTGGTATCTGCCAAAAGAGGGAGTGCAAGGGGAGAACACTGTGGAGGCAGAAAGATGAGGAAATCTGTATTTGACACATGAAGTTCAATGTTACCTGCAGAACAGGTGGGAAAACATAATCACACACCAAGCAGCTGAATGCATACAGGAGGGGACACAGAACCTGACCTGCCTTTGAAGGACAGGAAGTATCGTTCAGGGGGCTAGACCGGTGCAGACAAAGAGCCAGCTGAGTCCCGAGGGTCATCTTCCGGAAGGTGCAGAGAGGTGGTAACTAGATCAGGCAGGGTGGGCAACGGCTGAAACCTCCTGCTGAGTTCAGGAAAGGTGAGGGCGGGACTGAGGTGCTTAGATCTGACAGCCAGGTCACCGAAAAGACACACAGCAGCCTATGGGACAAAGGCCAGATTCTGACTCCCAAGGTAATGATGAGAAAGCCTTGGCCACAGACTCTTCTCGGAAGCCTGGTGATGGAGGATGCACAAGGGAGCCAAGTTGGGAAAGAAAGGGGTTCATTCCTTTGCAGTGAGGGACCAACTCTCTCTAGAGGTAAGAGGGCCACCTGAAGACAACCTGAGATGGATGGGGTAAGCAAGAGGAGGGGCGTGGTATGGCCCAAGGTGCCAGAAATTAGTAAAACAAATTAATGACAAGTCTGAGGTGCCTTTAATGCCAGCACCCGGTACTGCAGGGGCTCCCACAAAGGGAGTACATTTTCTCCTAAATTCCCAGTCCCTAAAGTGGTGAGTGCCGGACACCAGTGGTGTTGTTAGTAAAGGGTCCCTGAATAAATGAATGAACGAATGACAAGCTCCCAGGTGCTGGGGAATTACAGAACAAATTCCAGAACAAATTCCCATATATAGTATATAATAAATTATGAAATGAATCTATAAGTCATATAAAAGCAACACCAAAAGACAAAAGGAAGAGGATCATAGACCAGTGTAGGTTCACTATCTACCCTATCTTCAGACTTCTGCTGTTTATACTGAGTTCCAGCATTTCTACTTGAAAAACACTTTTTTCGAAACTTAATCCAGAGAGAGAAAACACAGCTGCCACTCTATCCACCTTATGCCACACTTTCTTCTTCTCTCCGAGGAAAGAGGAGTTGCTAACCAGAGTGATAAAGACCAAACTACGTATTTGCCTTCCATTTAAAAGTAGGAGAATTCAAAAGAAAGAAAGAAAAAGTTCTCTGCCTGTAAAATTGGTGTGTGACCCTCCCTACCCTTTGCTCAAACACCAGAACCTCCTTGCTAATCCCCCGTCGCTCAGGGCCCTCGTACTGGCTGTTCCCTGGTTCTGCAGTGCGCTGCCCACTTACCCAGGCGGCTTGCTCCCTCACTTCATATAGCGCCATTATGACGTGCTACCTTCTCCGAAGGCTGTTCATAATCTCTCCCTAAAACAACCACCACCCCTCATACATGCTCAGCCACTGTCTGGACCCTTGGACTGTTAACCCACCTTACTTTGGCTTCTCAGCACTTTCTGCACTTGACATACTCCACATTTATTTGCTTATTTACTAGAACATAAGATCCACTAGAACAAAGCTTTGCTTGCTCACTCCTGTATTCCCAGTGCCTACTACAGTTCCTGGCCCATAATAGATACTTGATAAGTGTTTATCAGATGAATAAACCAACCACCATACCTCCATGGAATCCTCCCTGCCTTAACAATTCCTGTAAGGGCTGCTGGAGAAATCTGCTGGAACAGTAGACGCTTGTACCAGTGCTGCAATCAGATGAAAACTGATGAGTGGCAGAAAAATCCAGCCACCATCTGGCTGTTCAAGGACCCCTCCCGGGTGCTGACAACATTGTCATTCAAGATAATGAAGACGAAAACCAACCATGATCCAGGGGGACAGGTTCCCAGGAGGCAGCAGGGCTGGACTTAACTCCTTCCAGACATCTGAGAAGAAACCGCCCGCCCCTCCCAAGGGTAGAGGCAGGAGGCGGTCAAGGTCTCTGCCGAGAGATTACAGAGGACCTGTCCCAGGAAGAGCTGAGATGGAGAAACTCTGAACAAAAGTGACTTGGCAAGATGCTGACTGTGGGGAGGTGACGGAGGCTATCGCAATGACAGATGAAACAGACCACTGGCCCATCAGTCAACAAGGTCCTTCGGGCTGGGAGCCAACTATGCTTTCAGCTCATTTATTAAAGCAATGGTATGTGAGTCTACTCTGAAGGTCTGAGGCTCAAGGCCTGAGAATGACGGCCACTTTGTCTTTAAGGGACACTCCACCTCTGAAGTTTACAGAAAGAAGGTGCCCAGCTCACGCAATTTCCATGAGCAAGTGCGGACCACACTGGATTGGAACATAAAACTGAAGGGGGCTGTAGGGAGCAGAGACCAGCACCACACAGATGCCAAGGCAGGGGGAGCCGGCAGCTGCCCACGGCTTCCTCCTTCCCAGCCTGTGAGTAAAGACTGTTGGGGACCAGTTTCCTCCAGGAGAGGCCCACACGGTCCACACCAGTGCCAGAGCTTGGAATTCCACCCCTGCCACTCAGCAGCACCTCGGATGACTCATGTAACACCTCCGTGCCTCGGTTTCCTCAAAGATACACGTAAAATGAAGATCCCCACGAGTAATGAACTCTCAGAGAATTATACAGGTTCACATATGTCAAAGAGAAAAAACAAGGGCTGGTGTAGGCAAGCATTCTAGAGGCCGGAGATGATTGATGATGATTGATGGTAATGGAGATGCTGATGACGGTGATGATGCTGACGACGGTGGTGACGGTGGTACTGACAATGATGGTAATGGTGACGATGACAGTGACAGTGGTGATGATGATGGTGCTCGTGTGTTGGCAGAAATGTGGGGCCTACACAGATCAAGGGAGTGACAAAAAGTGCAAGAAGAGCTGGGTTTTGTAAAAATTCAGTATGGGATCTTGCATTTGGGCGACTGTGAGCACTATTCCTCTGTTTCTCCTTTTCTGTTCCTCCAGAGACACAGCTGAAGACGAGGAGACAGGTCTGGTGAGCTGAAAAAATGCCAAGCGAGAGTAGGGAGAGAGCTGTGGTGAAGGCGGGCGGGAGGCCCACCGGAGCTGACTCCTTTTCCTCGCTGCCCCAGGACCTAACGCCTGCCTGAGGCCTCAGGGGGCCCCTGTGGCCCACGGGAGCACCCTCAGGGCTGACAATGGCCTCCTAGACCAGCTGTTACAGGCCAGGTGAGCTGCAGCCCCAGGCTTGCACTTGGGGGTTCCAGCTGCCACCAGGCTCAGCACCCACTCACCCAGTGAGCCCCGGGTTAGCACGGCTGAGCGTCCAGGAGAGCACCCTCACGGGGATCCGGTGCGGCTCGGCAGGAAAGAGCAGAGCCCGGAGCAGCCTGGTTGAGCTCCAGCCTAGACTCCGGCAGCCCAGACTGCACCGAGTGATTCCTGGGGAGTTTACGGAGACTCTGGGCGGGCCACTTGGAACTGTGCCCAGCAGACGGTAAATGCCCGGTAAGTGCTATTATTAGACCCCTGTTGTTGGACCAGCCCAGACAGAAAGGCACCACAGAGTGTCCAGGGTGCGGCCCTGCCCACAGGTGGGTAACGCAGGCCACAGCGATGCAATAAGCCCAGGGCACACACGCACCTGCAGCCAGAAAGCATGGCCTGGAGAACTCCCCAACACGTCCCAATTTGGGGGCGGCCTGAGGTCTCCTCCAGAACCGTGAAAGCACCTGCTCACGGAGGAGCTTAGACTGTATCAGAGCTGACTTGCACGTCATTAATTACATTAGCTCCTCAATTAGATTTTAAACTCCTCAGTAACACCTAAACGTCTGAAGAGCACTACAAACCATAATCAAATCTATAAACTATAGTATGAACTATCCTATAGTACAAATCTACAAACCAACTACAAACTATAATCAAATTGGTAGCCCCCTGATACGGGCAGCATTGTGTCTGTCCTTCCCCCTCTTCCTCCCCACCAGCCCTTTATTAATTCATATGTTGAAGTCCTAGCTCCCAGGACCCTCAGAATATGACTATAGTTGGAGATTGGGGTTTTAAAGAAGTCATTAGGGTACAAGAATGTCACTAGGATGCTCCAATATGACCCAATATAAGAAGGGACTAGGACAGAGGCACACACAGACAGGACCATGTGACAGCACGGGGAGCAGGTGGCCACCTACAAGCCAAGGAGAGAGGCCTCAGAAGCAATGACCCTGCAGACACCCTGAGCTACTCAGGAACCGTAAGAAAACAAACGTCTGTTTCAGAAGCTACCCAGTCGGTGGCACTTGGGAATGGCAGCCCTAACTAACCATGCATCCCATCAGGTCGGTCTGGACGTGCGATTATTGTCTCGTTAGCATGAGAACACCAGAGCCTCAGACTTGCCTGGGCCACTCAGCCATGAAGTGGTAAATCTGGGATTCAAGAGGGAGAAGCCTGGCTCTTCCCCCCACAGCCTAAGGATTTGACACCTACTCAAAAATATTTATTGAGCATCTATTATGTACACTGGTGGAGCTTAGGACTAAAGGGGGAGATAAACAATAACCGTCATCAGATAAATATGAAATATACACCTTCAGAAGTAACTGGAGAGTGTCAGGAATACAGGCAATTTTTTCTCATCGTAGCCTGTATGGTTTTGAGTATAAACACTGAGGCCAAACAAGGAAAGATTTCTTTTCAAAAAGCTAAACCATAAAAGGGAATATTCGAAAGGAAAGTGCTAGGGGAAAAAAAGAGAGTGGCTCATTCATTTCACTCTTCGTTAAAAAAATGGAAAAAAATCAGGCAGGAGCAAGTGATAAAATAAGCCCTGAGTAAAAGTTTCTATCGCGTTAATTAGCCTCAGTGACAAGGCAAAGGCTTTTGAAAGGAGATGGTGCAGATTTCCTGGCCAGGACAAATTTTCCTTCTCAAGTTTGAGGCCAAAGCTCTTTCAAAGAATAACCACATGCAGGGAAATGGATTTTGTTCTCCTTCACCCAGATGAGAATGCACGCAACTGCTACCAGCACCATCAGAGAAAATTCTTGCAAAACTGGATTGAGCTCCACTTCACTCTATAGCTGACGCTTAAGCATAAATTAAGATAACATGTGTATAAGGGTTTTTTTGATGGTATACTATTTGATTGCTAGAGAAGAACTTACACAATATATGGCATCTTTAAGAGGTCTGGTTTTTTCCTTTTTGTTTCATTTACACTCCTGCTCACTGGGTTCTGCAATGGCAGGCAAGTCTGTGCAAACCCTTCCTGATTATCAACCCCGACCGCTGGGGGCTGTCTCATCAGGGATGAAGCTGCCCTGCAGCCTGACAGAGAGGCTGCAAGGACTCCCATTTCTGCGACCCTCCATGAGAGGGAGGCCTTTTGGAAATCCTGTTAATTAGTGTGTCGGAGGGCATTTAAGACAGAACCAGAAATTCAATAGCAGTCCCCAGGCTCGGGCACCGGAGTGGCTAACGGAGGCAGGTGAGGAATGACATTTGAGGACCTGGCAGTGTCTACAAGGCCTCATTTGTTCATGCTGAGACACACTGGCACGAACTGAAGCCCGACGACTTGGAGAGTCAGTGTAACTAAGACTATAATTCTAAGATCCTAATAAGTTAGAATCCAGCCTCCGCACTTCATCGGGCGTAGAGAAATCCCTGCAAGTCCACACAGCATTCTATCATCCTAAAAATAGAAGAAATTGCAATGTCCACGCCATAGGATTACAGGGACACCAAAATGAAATCAAGCACGTAAGCTCTTGTTTCCCAGACCTGACACCTACTAGGCACTCAAGTGATGCTGTTTAGGTGGACGAGGTCCCTGCTGACCAGGGAGAAAGACCAGACAAGGGCAGCAGCTAGGAGTCACTGCATCACTCTCATCCTCCGGACTGTTAGCCCTCACCCAGCTTGACGTGGCAGGTCAGGGTCAGGGTTCTGGACCTGGCGAAGGGACTCAGTGAAGCCCTTCGGTTTGCATGTGTATGTGTGTGTGTACAGGTGCACAAAAGAGCACCTTGGGGGAAGAGGCCACATTTTGCCAGCCTCTCCAAGGGATCCACACCCAGGACAGGTTGCCAACAACCAGTGTGGAGTCCAGCTCGCTCCTCTAGTCCAGCCGGCTTCCCATTGCCTGGACAGAGCGCTGTGATGGAAGGAAAGACAATGGAGTCAGGTGGTTCAAAGGTTCAACTCCTGGCTCTCTTACCTACTTACTAAGTGACCTGGGTGGAGCTCTTCACCCCGCTGAGCATGCTACCTCCCCAGCAGCACAGGGTCAAGGCCACCTGCTCAAAGGGTCACTGGGAGGGTCAAAAACAAGAACGAATGTCTAGCATGTGTGTTATGTTGGCACCAAGTGTGTTAGTCTCTGTTCAACAGTCCCCTTGGGAGAACAGAGGGTTCCCCTTGGCCAACAGGACCAGGTACCAGTCTTGGGCCATCTTTCCATCCATTTGCTGTCTTACATACACCATGCACCCATTGCTGCACCAGGCCAGGCTCAGTCTCGCCTGTCTACAGCTACAGACAATCCCATGTTCCCTCCATTCCCCCGAGTTTCAACCCACGCCCGGCTGCACAGCGCAATGTCTCCCTTGTGCTCTTTGGTCTCACGTGGCAGCACAGGGGGGTGAGGGTATGGGCTTCCGAGTCAAGTCAGCTGGGTCACTCCTCACCCTCCCTTAACCTCTCTGTGACTCCTGCTCCTAATCTGTAAAGCAGGGGCGATCAAGGTCATCCACCCCTTGGGGGAAAAATGAGCTAATCCTCACAGTGGGAAGACACGTCTGGCACGACATCAGTACTAGTTGTGATTAGGATCTGACCGCAGGCAACAGAGACTCAGTGAGACCAACTCAGATGACGGCAGTTTACCAGAAACACTCTGAGGACAGAGGGAGACAGCCAACCTTGGTGCAACCAAGCAATCAACACGGAGCCAGCAGCTGGAACCCAGGCAGTGCGGGGACATCTGCTATGAGCCAACTCGGCTGCTCCACGTGTCTCTAAGATCCGGTCCTGTCTTCTCCAACCTCACATCCCACAGCTGCATCTCAACCACGATGACTCTTCTCTGTTCTTTGAGCAAGCCAAGTCTGCATGAACCTCAGGACCTTTGCACGTGCTGTTTTCTCGGCCTGTTTCTGCACAGCAGCTTTATCACAGCCTCCAGTGGTCCTCGCCCTGAAAGGCCTTCCCTATCCACCTAACCCTTTCCTTCCACCATTCACTCCTAGCCTGTCAATCTGGATTATTTCCTTCAGAGCAATAACCTTTAAAAAAATGTTTTTTCTATATTCCCTTGCTCTAGTATATAACATTCAAGAAGGTAGGGACTTTGTTTACTCGTTGCCGCCCACACCAGGGGGCACCACGACTGTTTGCCACACGAATGAATTCCTCCCTCTGCTGCTTTTCCTGCTACCGAGTGGCTAGTTATTACCTCTGTATTTTTAGCCAGAATTTCTCAAAAGCTGTACGTAACTAATCGTCATTATCACAGTAGGATACAGATTCTTATGCTAGCCTGCTATGATGCCCCAGACTCTGGAATGGCCACTATTTGTCACTGCTCACCCTGAAGCCAATGAGCAGAGAATCCTAGGACAGCCCCATCAACAAAGGGTGAGGCCACTTCCATTTGCAGGTGTTGGGGATGTGGCAGACCCCATAACCATGACATCAAAGGCACGGAGGCTATGATTACAACGCCCACTCCATACCCAGGCTGAACCTGGAGATACTGCAGGTTTGGTTCTGAATCATCCTAATAAAGTGAGCATTGCAATGAAGCAAGTTGTAATCTTTCAATGGGAGGAGGGTCTTGCCTTCAATTAGTAAAACGAACAAACACACAACAACTCTGAAGAGCAACAAAGCAAAGCTCCATAAAACAATATGTAAGTACTGTAACCCCAACAACATTATGAATTTCTTCACAACATTTTTGTCCCTGCCTGTAACACCTTCAAGAATGGCTAATCAAATGGAGACCAGGAACAAAGAGACTGTGAAAGGCAGACTGGAGCCTGAGCGCCAAGAGGAAAGGCAGTACTACAGGTGAAGAGCATCTGTCAACCGTGAAGAGCTTACAAGAAGTTACACAGACACTATGAACATCTGTGGTGTCTCCAAGAAGCGCCAGGAGGAGAGCTGACCCAGGCGAGAGGGTGCTATGAGACAAAAGGAGGGGTTCAGGGGTGTGGAAATTCTCTTCCTCCAGCTCCGGGCCGGCGAGCAGCTTCCTTTTATCCCAGCGTGCTGTGCAAATGTGATCGTTTTCCACAAAGCCACGGGGGGAAAAGAGTCAGGAGGCTCTACTACAGGACAGGCATCAGCAAACTTTCTATGTAAAAGGTCAGACAGTAAATATGTGAGGCTTTGCAGGCCGTATGGTCTCTGCTGCAACCAATCCACTCTGCCGGTGTCGTGGAAAGCAGGCACTGACAATAGAAGACGAACAGGTGAGCTTCGTGTACCATCAAAACTGTATTTGTGAACACTCACACTCACAATGCATGTAATACTCACATTAAACAATGTAAAAGCCATTCGTAGCTCATGGGCTACATGGAAACAGGAGTTCGGCCCTAACAGGCTGATTCCTGCTCTAGACCGCTCCCCACGGCTCTCTCTTACCATCACAGGGTCTGGAAGGTCATGGTCCTCCTGACATTCTATGGCTGGGACCGGGGCTGCGGAAATGTCCTCAACCTTCAGTGACTCAGAGCCACTAGGATCTCAAACGACGCTTGTTAAAAACTGCCCTTGGAACTCTCCTGAAGCACCTTTGCTGATACATCTCATGGCATTCTGGACCAGCCCACTGGCTGGCAGAAGGCCCCGCCCTGAAAGTGCTGCCCGGGGTCACTCCTGTGTCCCTGTGACCCTCCCCACAGCTCCTGAGCCTCCCCAGCGGTGTCAGCAGAACCCACCCAGCCTGTCTTCCCCAGGACAGCTCTCCAGGTTTTTAGTTGCATCGTGGGAGGAAACAATGAAAGGAATGGACTACAGGCAGGATGGCCGAATCTGTACCAAGAGAGAAAGCAGAGATGAAGTTTTTTTTTTTCTAAACATCGGCCTCAGAAAAATCCCAGTCCACAGACCTACTAGGAAGTCAAGACATGACTCACAAGAGGGAAAAAAGATGTTTCTTCAAAACCTGGCAGAAAAAGTCCCCATTATACATTTGTTGAATGAATGAATAAATGATGAACAAATAAACATTTTTTTAGCATGCCTGAACAGAGAACATTATCATTCTACCTAAATTTGTCCTGATCACAAAAAACAGAACATTTGGGTCCTGACCAAGGTAGCTCAGTTGCCTGGGGCGTTGTCCCGTACACCAAAAAGACAGGGGGTTCGGGTCCCAGTCAGGGCATGTACCTAGGTTGCAGGTTCAATCCCCGGCTGGGGTGCATATGGGAGGCAACCACTCACTGTTTCTCTCTCCCCCCTTCCTCTCTCTCTAAAATCAATAAACATATTTTGAAAAGATTAAGTAAATCAAATGTTTATTTAAAAAAGATGGAACATTTGGTGAGAATAAGATCGTGTACCCTACGGGATTAAAAGATGAACGCTCCAGGGACCCAATGACTCTTTTATGAAATCCTTAATTCCCTAGACCCAGCCTGTCATCCTTAAGCTATCTCATTTGCATGAATTTAAAAGAGTGATTACTAGCCACCCTTAGGTCTCAGGCATCTTCACACACACACACACACACACACACACACACACACTCTCTCTCTCTCTCTCTCTCTCTCTGCCTCACTGAACCCTCACAGAGAACACACTATTCACAGAAAACCAAGATCCTTCCTTTTTTCAGACAAGGTTACCAGACCTAGGCAGTGGGGGCTTCGGATTTCAAACGCAGGTCCTCCCAGCCTTCAAGCACATGCCCTTTCTGCTGCCTGTGACACAAAACTGTTCATTCCGGTCACTTCTGGGTTATGAAATCATTATGAAGTGACCCAGAGGCCCCATCAGGAGAGAACACGCCTTTCCAATCCTCTGAACAGCAGAAGCTAAGAAATGATACAAAGATACAAACCAAGGAAATTGTGTCATGTGGGAAACACACGTCCACCCGAGAAGGCTTAAAGTCCTACCCTTCTTCATACTCCAGTGTAAAAATATCCAGCTTCATGGGTGTCCCCCGAAATGGACAGCCCTTCCTCAAAAATCTAGGAAAATTAATAGAGGCCATGAACATTCAAAAAAGGACCTCGTTCAGAAAAACAGGAATGGTCCTAAGAATAAAAGAATCCTTTTGAAGTTTTACCCACGATTCTTAAGAACTGCTTTTACATACATTCAGTTAAAATGATTTCTGAAGGCCAGTGTACTTTGGGAAAACACTGAAAGTGCTGCAATAGAATCTAATCTCTTATGCCAACCCTGATCACTCAGACGAAGTTGCTGCTCCTTGCCTAATAAGAAACAGTCAAAATGTGGTTTAAAAGGTTCTAGCACAGGCCCTCCCGGCCAGGTAGGTAGCTCAGTTGGTTAGAGAGTCATCTAGATACACCATGGTTGTGGGTTCAATACCCGGTCAGGGCACATACAGGAGTCAACCAATGAATGTGTGCATGGGTAGAACAACAACAGGTCAATGACTGTCTGTCTGTCTGTCTGTCTGTCTCTCCCTCTTTCTCTCTCTCATCAAGAAATAAAAACAAATAAAAATATTAGAGAAGAAAAGGTTCTAGCGTATTTTTCCCTTGCATATATCGGCATGGTTTTTACCACTCTGAAATGTTTTTCGACATGTTACCTTCCTTCTTTTTTCCACCCTTTACAAATATATAATTTTTAAAAGGCCCACAAAGATTTGTAAAGGGGCTTTTCTAGTTGCAAATGACAGAAAAACTAATTATTCTAAATGAAATAGAAATGAACGGCTTATATGTACAAAGTCCTTGGGTAACAGGTAAGGTCTGATCTTCCAAGGAATGACCAGGTCCCTCCCCATTCCTCAGCTCTCTGCTCTTATTATTCCCAGATGCCGAGCCGTGGTGAGACTGCTGCCACGCAGCACACAGCTGGGATGGGCATGACCACTCCTCCAGGGTTCAAGGCCAAGGAAAAGGGCACACACACCTTTCTCAACAGTCCCTAAAAAGCCTCATCACATTCTAGTGGCTCCATCTAGACCATGTGCCCACCCAAATCACATGGCCAAAGTCAAGTACAACATCATCTCCCCCGAAGTTCATGAGCTGCGGGGTGGATTTCCAGAGGAAAAAACTGAGTGGAATGAATGAATACTGACCTGGAAAACCAAGAGGGGCCTGACATCCCACAGACAACAAGAGACAAAACCAGGACTCAAGTAACAAATCTTCTGAAACCAGGGACTCCAAGAACAGTGGCAAATCGCTTCCAAACCCAGGGAGCTAATCCCAAAAAGCCCTCCAAACTGAATCTCTTGGTCACAGCATTCTAAAATATTGATCAACTGCCCACAAAACTTCAGAGGAAGCCAAGTTCCTCTCTCAACATATAAATTTTGTAAAATTAAACAAGGTTACCATTATCTAAATCAAAATCCCTTTATAGCTCTAAATGGTTCCTCGCCATCTGGCAAGTCAGAACGCTGTACTCAAAAGTAGCAAGGAAATGCTTTTTGACCTATTTTTGTCCCCACACTAATGTAAAGCACCGGGTCCTATTTATTAAGTAACTTCAGTGAGTGCTATTACACTGGCGATTTGCAACTCTACAGTGACACCTATTATTCGGTTAGAGATGACGGTCCCCAGCAGTGGGGTGCTTTTTTAATAAAAAATAAAATTAAAAATAGATTTGCCATTGCCTTTTTAATGAAACTAGTAGCTGTGCTGGCTTAGAGAGGAAATGACATATTTCTTGGGATTTTTTAAATATTGATTTGAGCAGTGCCGAAAGAAAAGTTACTAATATTCACCTCCTGGGAAATTGTACCCTGCTTCTCCCCCCGTTGCCTCCGCCATGCACCGAGGCTGCCAATACAGGCCCTCCCACCGGCACAACACAAGCCCGCCGAACCCGGGCACATGCAGGTAACAGCGCACCAGGTGCAGCTTGACAGGTGTGTGCCAAGGAATAAAAAGGACTGAGCCCAGCACTGTCCTCCAGCACTTCCTGCAACGATGTAAATGTTCTACCTTCATGCTGTCCAGTGTGGTAGCCTAGGTGCACGGGACAACTGAGACGAGAAACTGAATTTTATTTTACTTTAATTAATTTCAAGGAGTTGCCTGTGGCCAGTGGTCTCTGAATTGGGGGCCACTTACAGAATTCCTGGGGCACATCCGGTACTGCCCTCGCCCATGTGTATTTTCTATCTCAGCACGACCCAGCTGCCTGCTGCGCTCCAGGTTGGGAATCTGTTGGTGCCCCTGGGCTCCTCCACATGCCGGTCCAGAATTTCCACTCCTAGCCTGCCTGGTGGACTCCTTTTCCTCCAGAAAACCCAGCCCAGGTTTCACCTCTTCTGTGAAGCCTTCCTGGCTTTCCCTTCTCTCCTCCCCACGTGTGAGAGTGGGTCAGCCCCGCTGTTCCAGTGCCTCCGTGCTTGGGTCTACTTCTGTGCACCTGCTCACCACACTGCAGCAGGTGACGCGCCTGTGCCCTGCACAGTGGAAAGCAACAGAACGTGGCGAGAAGGGACGCTCTGGAGGCAGCTGGCTGCCTGGTGGCTAATCCTGCCTCTAGCACTTACCACGAGCTCTATCACCTCAGGCAAACTACAGGAGCAGCCCGGGCTGGGTGACCCATCTGCAAAATGGGATGATTAACAGTAACTCTCCCTTATGGTTGTTGCAACGATGCAATGGCCAAGTGCAGGTAAAACATTGGCGTGGTGCCTAAAAAGGAGTAAAGTCAATAAAATGGAGCCGCTATGCTTGATTTTTCATTAAATTATTAGACTGGGCACTGCTGAGTGTGTGCAAGGTCATAGCCACGCCTGTAACTCAGAGTAAGAGCATACAGTAGGCACTTGCTAAAGACTAGAATGACGAATTATGTCTCCAGTGGATGGACACCAGCCTCGTTCTAAGTGTCAAACTAAGACACTAAAGAAGAGATCTCAGCAGAGTTAAGTGGGGACAGAATGATGAGGATTGCAGGTCAAGCAAAGGTCTTTATGGGGCTTATTCAGACCGCATCCAAACTCACAGTCACTGCCACCTGCCTCGTGGGTCCCACCACCAACCCACACTCTCCCAACCTGTCCAAAACTCTACCAAAATGTTCCTAATGGAAGTAAGTCCTGTTCTGCAGGTCTGGGGGATGGTAACAAAAGTTTAAGGGCCACTGATCTAACATCAGCACAAGAGCTACATTTAAGCAGCCCTAGGCTCCACCAATCTGTTCACGCCTCTCTCCCTCATCCTCCAGGTTATATCCACTCACCTCTTTTCGTAGGTGCAGATCTAGATAAGGGAAGGAGAAAACCCCTCAAGTGACGGGACCAGTCCTGTGAGCCTGCATTCTAGGTATGTTCCACCTGTGCACCCGGGGTGTCCCCGGAGGCCCTCTGAAGCCTCTGGGTTCTACCGAAGGCAAATAAAAGATTGAGCAGCACATGAAACAAGCATTAAAAGTGATGAAGTGTTAGAGAGACCGGCTTTCCAGCCCATGCAGAGTCCCAATGAGATTGTTCATGTCCCAGATTCCACCTCATCCTCCTGCTACAAGGCTCCCTGGCCAAGGCACTCGGCCGAGTTGATTAGGAGAATGAGTCGGAGAGCTTGGAACGCAGCAGGCGCTCTGCATGTGAGAGAGTTCAGCCCAAGCCTCTGCATCAGGGGAAAGCAGCTCCAGAAAACAGAACTCAGGAGACCTGCCTTCAGGGGGACCCTGTGCAGGTGGGGGTTACGGGATAACCAGCAGCATGGCTGAGAGGTACGAGGAACCCCTAACGAGAGGTCTGGGGCTCTGGAGTTTGCCCAGGGTGTGAACTTCAGCATGTCACCTTCCCCCTTTGGGCTTCAGTTCCCTCATTTATAAAATTTGGGGGTAGTTTCTAAACTGTTTTTCCAGCAGCAAAAACTCCTTTCCACCACAAACAAGATCTGTGAGCAAACTCCAAGATACAAAACATGCGAGTGGAACCGCCAAGATTGAGGTACATTTGTGGGCCCTGTGAAGCCCCACATGCTTGGGCCTGTCTCCCGGACTCCTGGAAACTCGGCGGGCAGGGCTCACAGGCCGGACCACCTTTCTGAGATCCCACCAAATGGACACATTTTCATTACAAGGGACCTTATGATGCCTCGCTATATGGGATGGATCAGAAATAGACCGGGTTGATTACTATTTCATTTAAAACGTTTATTATGGAAAATGTCAGGAATACGCAGAACAAGAGAGAATCCCTAAGAGCTATGACCCTGCCCCAACAATGACGAAGGGGTGGCCGGTCACGTTCCCTCCCCACCCTCCCCATTCCCATGTCCCCGAGATTATTCTGAAGAAAACCCCCAATGTAGTATCACCCGGTCAGTTTCACGACCATGCTAAGAAAAAGCCACATGAATTCCTATATTATGGACTGTGTGGTTTATTTATGCTATAGCTACACGTTTGTCCACCTCTTTGTCCATCCTCCCCTGACCACCCAACCCTCTGGCAACTATCGTTTGTTCTGTTTCTGAGTCTGTTTGCTTCGTTTTGGTTGTTCTTTTGTTTCATTTTTTTAGATTCCACGTGGACTTCTCCTGGTGACCATTTTCTAAGGTAGACAGATGTCAAAACACTGCATTGTACATCTGAAACTAATAGAATATTATATGCCAACTTAAATTTAGAAGAGCTTTACACTACAGAATTAAACTTTTTTTCCTGTAACATCATCTTACATTTAAAGTCCCTGCTCCTTAGGATTAATTTGATAAAGGGCTGAGTCAGTTTTCTACAGTTTCCCACGGCCTGGATGTTCACGCTGGCCACTGTCCGTCATTCCACACGCACCTCGGCCCACAAGCCCAGTGATTCCATCACTACGCCAAGGGTCTCCGCCAGCTCCATCCGAGGCCCCCAAGGCCCGGTCGCCTCTCTGTCTCTGCCGTTGGCAGCCCTGGGGGCCCCTTTCTGCATGAGACGGACTACTTTTCAGTTTCTTACATATTTTCCGATGTGTTTCATGCATACGCACATACATAAAATTATCCCTTTTTAATGTTTACCCCAATTATGTTATACCCTACAATTCGGAAACATTTTATTTAACATGAAATTATTACTATTTTTAAATTAGGATTCAATCAGGTACACTTTACACATTATCAATACGGATTATAGTTTCAATTCCAGCAATTCACACTTTCAATTCTGGCGTTTGTCCAAAATAGTGCATTTACGCCGTAAGTGACCCTGCCAACCAGCTGTTGAATAAACGAGCAACACCATTAAGTCCCGCTGACGTCTAAGGAACAGACACGTGGACGCCATCCGCTGACCTGCAGAGCAGCCCCGTCGGAGGTGCAGTGTGAGCATCTGCTAGAAATCCCGGTTGTCTTCTCGGATTATAAATCAGGAGAAACCAAACACATCCTGTTTTTCATTTCACCACTTCACGCTGTTTTTTTTTTAAAGCAACTATTTGTTTTTGTTTTTTTTTAAAGAAGCAGGACTCCATCTTTTGCTACCTTAACTCACTCACTCATTCATCAGTTTTCTCCCCCCACCAAATTGCTTAAGTAGAAGCCATTGCCCTAGATCAATAATCAAACCAGTAATTCCTGCTACCCCCACTAATGCTAACAAAAGTAACAGCCTGTTTCCACGTAGCAGAGTCTTAAGGACTCCAAAACACCAATGTTTCACCACTGGGAACTTCTTTGGTGAAAAGCGACCTCTGTCCTTGGCCAGCTCCTAGTCCCATGGAAGAAGCCAGAGCCATGAGCCATCAAAACAAAATCAGGCAACACAGATTTTTTTTAAGTCATCTGTGTGTTCATTTACTAGACATATATACTAACACGCCAGTATCTACTATGAAAGCTCAGGCTATAAACGAGTGGGTGCTCATCAGGAAAAGACTAATCAAAATTCCCCCTCCCCACCTATCTCAGCCACCCCGATACTTTTCACTACAAATATACTCACATCAAAAGTACGGAGTGTAGACCGGTGATTTTTCAAACCAGTGTGCTGCGAGAATTTTTAAAACATGCCATACCTGACTGTTTAGTCACGGGCACTCACCTCTTTTCCCTTAGACTGTCAAATAAAAAAATGGCAACAGCCAACACAACAGTAGCCATCCAGTGTGAATGAATCAAAATTATACCTATTTTTTGTCATATTGGCAAATATATATATCTTTTGTTGTGCCGCAGAATATTAGTAATTCCTTTATGCGTGCCAAGAGATGAAAAAGGTGGAGAATCGCTGGCGTGGCAGAACAGAGGCGGGACGGTGGCGGTGACCGGCTCAGGGAACCCAGCATGCAGAGTGAGCAAGGACAGGCATTGCGGGTGTCCAGCCAGCAGCTCTGTCCTGCTCCTCCACAGCTCAGAGCACACCAAGTCAATCAGAGTGATAACCACCCCTTCAGCACTGATACAGAGAAGGAAAGAGGCCTGCTGTAGCCTGTCCCCACACTGGGAGCCCACCCCAGCCTGGCCCTCGGACAAGGAAAAGAAGAGGGCATTCCCAAAGTCATCCTGAGACTAAGGCCCCCGGTGCCAGGCACTGGGTCCCTTACATCTTCGTGATTTCCCCAAAGGCACGCCCACCAGCAAGTAAAGACCCCTGATTCCAAATTAACTGCTATTCAACCAGTGACTCAAGGCAAGTCCCTTGGATCCACACCAGAGGGGCTTAGATTCAGGTTCTTGATCCATCCCAAAGTAGCCCTGGGCAAATAACTTATCTGAGACACCTCTTATGATCTCCAAATTGGAGGACCATTTCCACTACCTTCTAGGCTCTCTCAAAGCATTCGAAAGGCTCATTCATAATAACAGCTAATTCCTTTCTTTTCCACTCACTCCCTTTCCCCCTTTCACTCACTCTGCTTCCGTGCCATTCATCTGCATGCCACATCTACTCTGTCTGCACCCAGTCACCAAGGACTGTTCCTGCTCACTCAGCGGGCATCTGCTCTGTCACAGGGGGCTGTGCACAGGAAGATGAGCAGGATATACTGGACCAGCACCATTTTTGGCCTAGAGGCAATGATACGTAATCAGCCTCCATCCTTGGGCAGTACCTTTACCTCAGCGAGTCACCCCAGAATAGGATACTGCATCTGAATAAACCCGTTCCCCAAATCCCAGCTCCAGCAGACACACCACCACACACACACACAAAGGTCCACTTCGCAGACACCCCAACCACCTGGGTGGGCTTGGCCAGCAAATGTTTTATCATGAACCAATACCTCTCCACTCCCCACCAGCCAGCACTCCACCATACCTTCAACGGCACCCATATTTCCGGGGTGACGTGGGTCCTGGAGTCAATGACAAGAACTCCAGCACACTGGAAGAGACCCAAGCTACAGCCGTAACCTTCAAACAAGCAACAGGTGCATTATTAACAGGTAACACTGCTGACAACTCACTGTGTACTAGGCACAGGGCGGAGAATTATAAATACAGGGTCCAGCATGAATAACGCCCCCCTTTTATTGCAAAATCATAAGCAGATAATTCTGTAACATAATACCACACTCAAGCACACCATATGACATTTTAGGTGAAATGTTCGAATTAAAACTATAAATTATTACACCCATATTATTACCCTAGCAACCACAGTCAAGCAGGCCTTATCTCTGCCCGACCCTGTGTATTAATTCCTCTAGTGCTCATTACAAACCCATGCTGTGGATACGGTTGTTATCTCAATTTGCCACATGAGGACACAAAGGCATGAATGATCAAATAGCAGGTCACAGGGGGTCATGCACAGTTGCCTCTGTAGACTTAGGTCTTTCCTGACTGACAACAGAACGGGACCCGCACTTAGGTCGGTAAGACCATGGCAGCCACAACCACACGCATTTAAATCCTTCAGGAGAAAAAGCACATTCGCTCTCTAGACTGATAAGAAGATCCAGGCCCTAACCCAGGCCCCACTTCCACCAGGGACACGACCTCCAAACAGGGACCTCCCTCCTCCAGCCTCAGCTTTCATCTAAAATAGGAGGGCCTAGATCACAGCTCTCATATCACAGAGTTCTCTGTGAGGACATCAGAGAGCCGTCTTAAGACTTTAGGACTGAGGTCGTTCAGAAAGACCTAGTTCAAATCTAGCTTGGTGACCGTGGGGGTGGAGGGTAACTTAGCCTTTCTAGGCCCCAGTTTCTTCATTTGCAAAGGCAGAAAACAATGGATTTGTTGTAAATGCTAGAGGAAGCTATGCACGCAAATGCTAAATACAATGTCTGGCATATAATACCCAACAAATGGTAGATGGCAGTATTATTATTATTGTTATTGTTATTGCCATTGTTATTATCATCACTGACACCATTACTATTAATCATCATGACCTGAAATTCCACAGAAGAAACTCTCACCCCTTCAATGCAGGTAGAGTCTCTAATCTTATTTGCAAGGATAATCTAGCTAACACATTTCCCAGTATAAATCCTTGAACAACCAAAATTAAGGCTGATTCAGAGGGGAGGAGACAGGGTAGATGGTTAAAGGAGACAGCTGGGTCCTGAGGGTGAGCCCGGCCTCATCCGCTTCCCACCTTATTATAATCCCATCCCCACCCCAGCATGCCCCTCTCACCACACTCCTGCTCCCCCCACCCTGCAGGCAACCTAAAGGGTCTTTACAGACAGCACTCCACCCAACAAGCTCACATCCAATGGACGATCATGGAAAGGTTCCTATGGGAACAGTGCTTCCTAGAGTTTGGGTAGGGGAAGACTATGGGTCACTTAGCATCTGGATTTTGTTTTGTGAAATGCCTAAACACTACCTGTCGTTTTCTCTTTCTCCTCCACAATTACAGGGGGTCCCTACACTCCTAAGTACACGACTGTTTAGAAAGCGCTGTCCCAGGCGTGACCAACTACGTGAAATAAGGATCACTGAGTCTTTTTTACAAGTTAAAAATCTAACAATTAAAGTTGAGTGCCCATCTGTAGAAAAACCAGGATAAGACCTCGGCTCTCCTGACCTCACACCAGGCTCTTCTCAGGACCTGCCCTGCGTCAGGGAGTTGGACCTTCCCTCTATCGCCGGGCCCCAGGCTGTGCCTTCCCTTCAGCCACCCCGCCTCGAAGCACATGTACCCCATCCTGGCTTGTTTGGACCATCGAGAGTGGGCGTGGCTTGGCCTTCCAATGGTACCGTGTGCTCCTCAAAGCAGGTTCATGCTGAGCACACCTGGATTGCTCTTACGTAAAAACCACCTTAGTGCACAATTAGTTCACAAAAGCGTCGTGATCAAGAGGTGGAGCTCGGAAGTCACCATATAATCATATGTGACTTACGATAACAAAGACCTAAGTTTGAACCCCAGTTCTAATGCTGCTTAGCTGTGTGATCTTAGCAGAAGTGCCTTACCTTCTCTGCGACCTCAGTTCCTCATGCTTCCTGGAGTAACAGCCTTTATCTCGTGAGGAGACTGTGAGAATGAAGGACAGCTGGATGCAGGTGACAGTGTAAGCTCTAGAAAGCTGAATGCTATCATTACCATTAATATTGTTTGTGATCGACACTGTTAATCAGCATCATCACATTTTTATGGAACCATGCGTGGGGCCCAGCATCTTGCCCAGCACCACGTGGCCAGTCGGTGCTGCAGCCCAGGAGGGAATTCCCAGCTGCCACCTCCCTCTTCCACTTCCTTTACCATCTTCCGCAATGCATATCACACAGCAAGTGCTTCGCACTGCTCAGAAATTACAGAATGTGGCAACTGCAGGGAAACCTAGTGAGTCATCTGGTCAACCCTCTCATTTTGCAAATTAGAAAATTCAGGGCCAGCAGATAACGCATCTGTTCAATATCATTCAGCTAGTAATAATAATGTACACATTGGTGTAGCAATGCCTAATTACAAAGTTTTATTCACCAGGAGACACAATAGTGAATCCTCCAGGCAAAGACCACCGGGAACACAACAGAGGTCAAGCAAATGAGTTTTTTAGGCCACAGAGAGCCACAGGTGTCTCAGGAAGAGGATGACAGGGGGTCCTCATTATGGAATTTGGGCTTTCCAGTGATTTGGGGGAGGGTTGAAGGAAGCATAGTTTGGCTCTAGTCACAGGGGTGTCCAACCTTTTGGCATCTCTGCATCACACTGGAGCAAGAAGAGTTGTCTTGGGCCACACATTAAATACATTGCTACATGTGATCACAAAAAAATCTCAAAATGGTTTAAGTAAATTTACGATTTCGTGCTGGGCCACATTCACAGCCGTCCTGGGCTGCGTGCAGCCTGTGGGCCGCAGGTGGGCCACCCCTGCGAGTCCAGTGGGCGGTGACATAAAGCAGGAGGCACAGAGCAGGGCTTGAGCTTGTCATGGGCAGAGAAACAGCGGTCACTCCCGTGGGCTGAGCGAGGGGCATGTTTGGTCACTTTTGTGGCCTCTGGTTGTTCTTGTTTTCCTCTGCGCTTAGTTCTGATTAGGGGAAGGTCTGTTTTTGTCATCACCATCACGGAATGGCCTAGCCACACATGGGTGTGCTGGGAAATTCTTCATGCCCAGCAGGAGACCACCAGGAGGACCTAACTCCCACGGGCGGGCCAGCTCCACACCGACAGCAGCCAGAAGTTGCTGGGGGGTTTTCTTTGCTCAGCGATTTGTTCAACTATTCACAACCCCTGTTTTTGTCAGGGAATGTGAAGGAGTGCTAAATTTAAAGTAAATACAGATCCCAACCCTTAGTAAGGTTACATTCCAATGGGGGAAAGAGTTAATTTAAAATAAACATAAACACATTAAAAATGTCAATCCAATCCTGGCTGGTGTGGTTCAGTGGGTTGGGCGTCGTTCTGCAAACCAAAAGGTCACTGGTTCAGTTCTCAGCCAGGGAACTTGCCTGGGTTATCGGGTCAGTCCCCAGCTGTGCCAGGGGCAAATGCAACTGATTGATGTTTCTCTCACATGTTGCTGTTTCTCTCTCCCTTCCCCTCTGTCTAAAAATAAATAAATAAAATCTTTTTTTAAAAGGTGATGAGCGCCAGGGAAATAAAGACAACGCAGAGCCAAGGGGACTGGGAATGGCAGGCAGGGCGGCAGTGATGCTCAGGCTCCTCTCCACTGGCCATGTAAACCCAGGCTCACAGGCAGCGAAGGGGGTGACCATAGCAAACAGTCCAAAGAGAAACCAGCCTCTCGGAAACGAGAAAAGTGAGACTTGGAGAGATCCGGGAGCATGTCCCAGACTGCCCTGCAATTACACAGTGGAAGCAGGGAGCCCCAGGCTCCCCAGGTTCTCTGCCACCAGCTGCCTTTCCAACACAACCTGGATCGAAGGTCATCCTGGTGCAGGACAGACCCCAGACTCATGGGCAAAAGTGTGAGCTCTGAAGTCAGAAAGAGCCTCCACTTTCTCACACCCTCCCAGGTTTACGACACATCTGTGTACCCACGCAGTAAGGGAGCCGAATACACCGCCCCCAAATACACACCTCCGTACAAGAACCAAGTTGAGCAGAAGACATTGAGGAAAAAGCAGACACAAGCTGGCTCTGTCCTTTCCCCACCCGCCTGAAAGGAGGGCAGAAACTGCCCTGTGGAGGGGTCCCCACCCCTCCCCCACGGTGGTGGTGGGGAACGGGGCAACCTTACCATCGGAGATGGAGATGGCACCAGGGAGAATGTGTATAAGCAGACCCTGCTGAATAACCCTTTTCTATCATTAGTGCCCCCACATTTTAGCCTTCCCACAATGCACTGCCCCTAAAAAAGCTCCAAAGCCCCTTTCCTTAGTACTGTCACCTCTCTGCAAATGTATCCTTTGTCAGAATAGTATAAAAGCCTTTCATCCCAGCAGCTTTGTGGGATTTTCTCCTTTCCACGAAGCCCCCTCCCTCTACCCTTCTGCCACCTAAAACTTTTAACATTCAGTTAAATGTGCACACTGCTCCCCTGTCAATCTGGCAGCGTATTTCACAAGCGCGGCCTCTGAATCTTAGAGGGCAGAGGAAACTCGTTCCCCACTGTTACAGCTCCGCCTGCGAAGTGCTTCCCTGTTGCGGCCGGGCCATCTCCCGAGGACTTCCCTAGATATCTCAGTGACCCGAGGTGCAGCCCGACCAAGGTCTCATTCAACAAAGGCAGGTGTGAGGCTCTGAATGCTGGAGTCCCTGGTTCGGGATCGCACAGCTGGGAAGAGGCAGTTTATTTTCTAACCCCGACTGCCTATTTGCTTCACTGTAACTATTTTGCAAAACACCACACATCAGCGTGCTTACAGATATATACATGAGTGTGAGACCGACCTCGCAGAGAGCTATGGCGCCTAAGTAACTACGTGTAAGGTAGCAAGGACGCCTCCTCCCCACGTAAACGGAGCGGGGACAAGCTTTGTTCAGAAGCATGTTCACAGGAATGGGACTTTGTCTTCTGCACCTGCAGAACCTGCCTGGGGTAGGGACAAACTAGTCATCGGATGGATGGATGGATGGATGGATGGAAGGAAGCAAACGTCCTTCTGCTCTTTGCTCTCAATACTCCGGGGATCCTCCCACCCCTCCACAGAGTAACTCTTGGCTCCTCAAAGGACAAGAAGTGAGTGCAAACGTGAAACTGCTCTCAGGTGTCCCCAAGTCCCAACCAGCCAGGCAGGACGAGGGCCAGCTGGGTGTCCAGCCTCACTCTTTTCGATTCCAGACAAGATTCAAGTTGCCTCCTGGGAATGAAGCAGTCTACCAAGACACTCCAGAATAGACTGCAGAATCCATTTGTATAAAAAAAAGTAAATAAATAATATAAACACATTCAACTAGGTAACATACAGCCATAGTTGAATGCAATGATCAACGTCCTTAAAAAAATAAAGGATGCTTGCCCCAGGCGTAGAAGACAAGCCACGAGGAACTGATCAGGAAGCTCTGTCACCAACAAAACAAACTCAGAAACGGAAGTGACCACTGATTACTTCAGCAGCAATCGCAACAAAAATCTTGTCCAGACAGCACCAGTTTCAGTTTCTCGGTGAGAAGGCTCCTCTTCATGGCTCAAGGGCTGACCTTTCACCCTTCCACCCACATAGGCCCTCTCCCCCAAGCTCCTTGGTTTTGAAAAAACACACAGTACATTCCCCAGGGCTTCCATCAGGAGCCCTTCCTCATTCGAAGGGTGACCTTGGCAGAAAAGAGGCCACTTGGTAAATTCCAGGAAAAGTAAAAACAAAACATAATGGAAAAGATAGTCTAATCAGCAAGGCTAATTATAAAGAAAGCAAATCGCTTTTTTCTCCCCAAGTGCCCCTGGTTTATTAAAAATAAATAAATAAAGACCAATCTAACAAAGATGGCCTTTGTTACTGGTCTGAATGCGAACAGAAGGAATCTTGGGAGGAGACAGTTGTGACTCATGCTACATATGAAACCAAAAACGTTGGCTTTTGAAAGTCATTCATATATTTTACAGGTGACACATTTTAAAATATATTATGTGCCAACTAGAAACAGAAAGCTGGGGAAGGTGCTGGGGTGCGGCGGGTGGGGGACCACACTGAGTCATACAAGGCTCTGGCCCCCATTAGCCTTACGGCCTGATAAAGACCACACACTGCGGCTGGAGGTGGCAGGACCAGTGGGCATTCGACGGACAGGGTGCTCCCCCTCTCCGAATAGGAGAGGGGGGGTCTTTATGGACTGACATTTTAGCTGGGTCTTGAAGGGTTTGTGGGAGGTGGAGGGGTGGAGACACAGAACACAAACAGTAAATGATGGAGCCAGGATTCAGCCTTGGACTCTAAGAAGAGCCTTCTGCCTCAGGGTTGCTTACTGCTGGCCTCCTGTGGACTGACTGCTGGCCTCCTGTGGACTGGCCCTGGGCAATGAGGATGCATAAGGGTGGCCCCTGGTGTTAGAACAGAGACAGAGCCACATGGTCCAGGAGGCGGTGGAAGAAAGCTCCACCCCAAACTTCCACTGAAGGGGTTCTAGAATGTTGCACGTACAGAGCCCCACCACTGTGAGTGCTGAGTCGGGGCGGTCACAGGTCTCGGGGGCTGTGCTCCTCTAACAGTGTCCTCCGTGCAGACTGCCACACACCCCTCCACAGAAGGGGGACAGGAACGCCTCCTCGGGCAACCAGCTGTGTGCAGGGTCCAGGTGGTCCCTTCCCTCTCAGGGCCTCCGTGAAGACCAACGAAGAGGCTGGAACAAAGCACCTGAGGTCTCTGCAGCAACCAGGAATGGTAAACAGACATCTACCGACCACCAGCAAGGAGAACCTGGGACTCAGAGTTGTTCACGATCGATGCCAGGAAGCCATTACATCTTTGTCGGGGCAGAACCAGAGCGAAGCCCTGAGCTCAGAGGAGGCCGGCACTGAGCCCACGGCCGGCCCTCCCACCTTGAGCCAGGTGACAGCAGGCAAGTCACTTAAGCACAGTTCACCCAGCTGAAAAAAAACGGTGGTTCGCAAAGGTTACCGTGAGGATTTAATGAAAAAGCCTGAGAAACGCTTCACATCGTACCTGGCACACAACAGGTGCTCTACAAATGGCGGACACACCTGTCTCATTTGTTTCTAAACGTGGGATCTGAAAAACAAACACAGCCCCTTCAACTGACAAGTTCACCTGTCAGATGAACTTGTCTGTAACTAATTTTATTTTCATTTTTCTTCCCATTGTGCTTTGGCTAGGAGCAAGCAGAAAAGGATCAAACAGCATCTTAGGTCAAGGTTCGTGGGGCAGACTGAGTTCGGCAACCTCCAGGATTCCCCTCGTGGCCCACACGGCCCCTGTGTCTGAAGCTGGAAGCCAAAAGAAACGAACTCTCCTCAAGGTCAGAAGAAAATCCACTATTAGCTTTTGATACTCAAACAGCAAGAAAAAGAAGGAAGGAAGGAAGGAAGGCCAAAAAAAAAACCACCCAAGAACAATAAAAAATAAAAGTAAAAAAAAAAAACTGATAAAAATCAAAATGCTGGAGTTCAATGGATTTGAGCAATAAGCATTTCTGAGGGACAAGCAACTCTAAGACATGATGGGGTCGCTGAAAGAGAAAGCTAAATATCATTCAGCTGGAAGGAAGCTACTAAGGAAACACTTATTTAAGCCTTTCTGACAGTTGACCATATATAGATGTTAGCAATTAAAAGTTGACGCTCCCCTATGGAAACAAAATCTTATTTTAAATAGAAAGTGATAACAGATTAGATGGACAGAAACTCCGGCATATCCCACGGGAGACCGTGCCTAGAATCACTGTATGCCCCATGCTGGCCATGTGTCAGGTCTGGGGCTTGAGAAAAAACTACCCGCCTCAAGGAAGCACCCTCTGCAAACTCCAACCTGGAGCGTGACAATGTCATATCACCACGCTTGCTACTTTCAGAACAGTGCCACAAGATAGTCAGTTTTGAAACACGGAGAGAAAGGCAAGGGTTCGACACAAACCCCACAGCCTGAGATTCAGTCAGCACATCCAGAAAGTACACTTTGGGGAAATGATGGGCCCCGGCAGAATAGGAACAAAAGGCCTTCACGCCTGCTTCGAGTGACAGAACCTGGATTCCCATGAGGCTTCTGGGAGAAGTACTGTCAGAGTGGGGACTCAGGAGAAGGTCCAGAGTCACGCCAGGCCTAACGAGGGCCAGGCAAAGGCTCCTCTCCAGCCCAGCACAGACAGGGCGACTTCAGAGGCACAGTGACACAAACAGGACCACCAGCATTTCCATGCTTCCCAGCAGTGAAAAAGAAATGCTGTCAAGTATAAAGCTACATCCAAAGACATGCCTGATGAAAATGTTCATGAATGAATGAATGAACAAATGAGTGAATGAACGAATGAGCTTGATGGACGGTTGACGATGTGCAGATAGTGGGCCAGGCCCTGGGTGATCCAGTTAATTACCTTATCGTGGGTGTGGCTAACGCAGAGAGTTGTTGCCAGGTGACACTAGTAAATGATCCTAGAGCAGTCTGCTCACAGTGCTATGTATAAAAGCTTAATCATCTTTAACCAGAATGACTAGGATGGAGACGGCATTTACATACATGCCCTCCGGCTTCTATTCTGGGCTCTGCTCTGACTCACACGTCAGCTGGGGCAGCTCCCACCCTCTGTAGCACCCAGAGAGACCTGAGCCTACGAGGAGCCAGCACTCACATCTCGCACCTGGCAATAGCCTTTCGCTGGTCCTGGACAAACGGAGCCACCCGAGCAGGAGACATCCCACTGCCCAGGCAACTCCTACCCAGCCCTCAGACTGGCCTGCTGGCCTGAGCAACTTGCATTCGGGGCCTGGTTCTATGACTGACTGGGCAGAACTTTCCAGGGAGGAGGCAAATGGCACATCTCTGCGTGTATTTGTTTCCAAAACCTAAAAGCTCATTTCGGCAGGTGTGCAGCTCCCCACGACACAGCTTGGCGCCACGGGAGGGGCTGTGTTGAATCACTGGATCTATGTCTTAGCAGCAGGAAGGGCTGCAGCAAGTTACTTCAAGTCCTTCAGGCTCAGGCTGTCCTGGGTCGTGTAGTAAGGAAAATAGTGTTTGCTGCACAATGGTGTAAATGAGGAAACTTCAATAAAGTGCCCAAGTGTTTGGTAGGAACAAGGTTACACTCTATCTATTCCAATAGTATGTCAAGATGGGCAGACAACAGGAGGAGATCTGGTTCGTGCTGCAAATGATGTCACTACCTATCAGCCATCTGGTCTACCTCTGCCTCACCTACCTTCTGATCATTCACGGAAGGGGGCTGACACAGACTCCCGCTGCCCGCCCTGCAATCCCTCGCATACCACCTTCCCAACTCGACCACAACTGTGTTGCTTCTCACCTGGCTGAAAGAATACAAGGCATTTGGAAATTCCGTATGGAAATTCATCTGCACAAGTCTTACTTCCATGTGGTCACAGCAGGGATGCTTGCTTATTACAGGTCTCCCATGTCACGGGCAGATGGGAACACCACCTCGTAGTCCTCAAGATCTGGTCTGGAGCCACCATGACCTGCCCCCCCTGCAGAGTACCACCCGAGAAATGGCAGGTTTGGGAGGCTAGCCACATATAGTTCATAGATGCACATTCAAATAAATCAGCAAGTATTCACGTAAAAATTCTCATCTTGAAAATCACACTCCAGAACACACTGGACAGAGGACATCTAAGGTTCTTCCTGTGTTTGATATTCTATAATGAGTTCTGCTAGGAGTTGACCTTGCTGGGAGCAGGGGGAGCAGTGACAGAAACAATGCTACAGACAGCGCCTAAAATGACCTCCACCCATTTCTCCCTTCCCCCATGACTCCCAACACCCGCCACACCAGGCGTGACCACCTCTTGCCTGTAGCAAGCCCTCTGCAGCACGTCCTTAACAGAATCCCAGGCCATTTCTATTCCCATCCAAGTGGATTCTTCCCATCAAAAGCTGTTCTGGATACTTGATTGGATTCACTCGCTGAATGTCACTTGCCGGTGGCTGCCCACAGCCCCTGGTCTTGTCCACCGGACATCACCAATCATGTCTGATGCCACTGGTTACTCATTTTCCACATGGCTACTCCACGGCAACTCAGCTTACAGACACAACAGTGACCATGGCTGACCTTGAGGGGCTCCAAAACAAATGGGGGACATGAATTCATCTCAAAACTAAATGGGCTGCCTAAATGCTTCAATGGAATGATAAAAGATGATGGCAGGAGTGGCTGATGACAAAGGTGAGAAGGGGGAAATAAGATTTACGAACTGGGCTGAAAACTAACAGAATCTAGACAGGTAGAGCAAGTGCAGGGAGGAGAGGGCGACCCCTTAATTCGAAACCCTAGTTTCCACAGGTGCTCCTCTCTCCAGGCCCCGCCCCTCAGGCCCATTTCCCGCCTGGGGCCAGCCCCTTCGGATTTAAGCCAACTGCTCAGACTTGGCCAACCCCCGCCCTTTGGCTTGTTCTGACCCTCAGGGCCAGCTCACCTTCCCCACTCCCTGGGCCCTGACCCAGCACTGCACTCTCCAAGTTGGCATTAAGTGTGGCAGGGCTAAAATTAGGACTGTTTCCATAGATATCTAGACGTCTATGTAGCAAATCTGTTCAGCTCCCAAGTAGGGGGAAAATAGATTTCTCTTTTTCCATTCTGACTGTAAAGCAACTAGGGGGTTCTTGAAATTCCAAGCTGGCTCACGTCTGCCCATGCCCCTGAGGCTTGCTGACCCTGTGGGAAGGGAAAGAGGAGGTTTCTCGGGTCTGTGCAGGGGCACAGATGGGGCCTTGTCCCCAGTGAGCTATGAGGAAGCAACTCGAGAAGCACCGGCCTGGGCCACCAGTCCACACTGGCCCTCACTTCCTCCTGGAAGGGGGTCCCTTCCGGGAGGTGGTCCTGCCTCCTCCTCCAGAGACAGCAGATCAGGGAAGTTACAGAGCAGGCTTGCCCCGTAAGATGGACCGCTCCATTCCGTTCACACATGGGAAGCCTCGTGTTTTCATCCACAGTTAAAGCGTGAGGCTCGAAGATGTTCAGGGAATGGCCATGGCTACCAGCAAAGGGCAGTCATTGTGATAATGATGACAGAGTGGCAACAATACCAGGCACAGCTGACGTTGACTGTTTTGTCCCAAGTTCTATGCTCATTGCTTCTCGTGGATTCTCTCATTTCATCCTTGTATGGGTTGAATTGTGTCCTCCTAAAAAAGACATGCTGAGGTCCTAACCCCTAATTACTCACACTGGGACCTTATTTGGAAAGAGTCACTGCAGATATAACGAGATGAGGTCATACTGGAGGAGGGCGGGCCCTTTACCCAGTATGACTGGTGTCCTTATAAGAAGATGGTCATGTGAAGACACGCATGGAGAGAATACCATATGACGCCAGGGGGTGGGAGTGACGCAACTAAAAGCCAAGGAAGACCAAGGTCACCTGCAAACCTCCAGAAGTGAAGAAAAGGCAAGAAGGATTCCCCCACAGCTTTTCTAGGGAACCCGGTGCTACTGACAGACCTTGACCTCAGACTTCAGATTCCAGAACTGCGACACAGTGAACTGCTGCTGTCTTGGGCCATCCAGTTTATGGTACTTCCCTCCGGCAGCTGCCAGAAACTGATACCAGCCCCATCGCAATTCTATGAGTACTTAGGTACCTAAACAGTTGGGTTGTACACAGGAGAACATAAAGCTCAATTAACAGCAGTAACCAATATCAACAGGGTGCTAACTTGTTCACTCCCCACAAAGACCCTAACCCCAGCACAACCCCACGAAGCTATCCCGTTTTAGAGAAGAGGAAAATGAGGCACAGAAAGGTTAAGTAATTTGCCTGAAGTCACATAGCTCAGAAGTGATGGAGTCAGGATTCAAACCCAGATGCAGAATCTGGCTCTTACCTACTACAAGCACCGAAGGCCACAAAAGAGTGTGTAATCTGGCCTTGAACCCTGGAGGTCTGGTTTCAAGGCCCACACCCTTGGCTTCTCTTTCAACTTTCTATTCCAGCTGCCAAACAGAATGCTCTGCACTCAGGGGCCCTTTCAACGTCTGTTTGGTGACACAAACTCAATTAAATGGGCAGTGGCTTGCACACATCCCATTAGTTCAAATTAAATTCAAATTAGTTCATTGCAGCCGTTAAAACTGACCCAGGTCCACACGGACCAGAGAAATCAGGACAGGAGTAACTGGGTTATTGAGAGTACCCAGCAGGCAGCGTGAAAGAGAGCCCATCTCTCTCAAAGCTTTGATGGACTGTCATTTCAGTAAACACCGAATGAGCACCAACTAGGTGCCAGCACTGTGTCAGGGAATGGGACAGCAAAAGATACAGCCCCGGCTCAGGACGGACCCGAAAATGGCCCAGTGGCCATACCCCCTGGCCAGAGTTACCACTGAAATCAGAACAAAGGTGCTTCTGGATGGGGGGCAGAGGTAACCAAACCTGCCCCAAGCAGGTGACATTTGAAGTGCATCTTCCACTTCATACTTCTTTCTTATTTTAAGGTTAACACCAACACCACCCCTGCACACGCACGCACACACACACACACACCTCTTTCCTTCCTTCCTTCCTCCTTTCTTTCCTTCTGTCTGCAACTTTTCTCTGAAATACTGGGTTTTTCACAACATGAACCACAGTGGTGACATACAGGACATTCAGACATATTCAATTTTCATAAATACTAATTCATAATGAAGGGAATGGAGTTCATTTTTCACCTTAAGAAAAAATATTTTCAGGGTCAGAGGCTTGCAGAACTAAAATAAATAGATCACTAGTCATCAGTTACTAGCGTTAACTCAGCTCAACTCTCCTTCACTTGCTGATACAGAAATACGCTATTTCTCCATCAACGAGGAGGAAAGAGCAGTAGGAAAAACAATGCAGGCAGAGGGGTGGGAGGTGTGTCAGCAATGGAGGAGATGAAGCAGCCTGGGAGCCAAGGGAGAAGGATCTAGAACAGAGATGTGTCCTGGCACCCACCTTCCTGCCGGCCACACTCGCCCACCCTCAGGGTCACCGCATACACCCTCGAGCTGGCAGGGTCACCAGCTCGTGGCAATGGCCTAGTGGAAAGAATGCAGGCTCTGACGTGACCCTTCCTCTGTCACCCTGTCAAAGGGACGACAGCGTCTGCCTCACAGTCATTCCCAGATCGAGTGCATCAGAGCCACTCAGAACACCGTACGTAAGTAACGGAGAAGACACATGAGAAACCTTGGCCGTTAGGGTCGTTACAGCAGCCCTCACCATCCCAGATTCTAACTCGGGCCCAGGCAAACTAAGACCAGCTCCCCTTCTCCATTGCCGTAGCCACCGCCACCACAGCTGCGGTACAAGCTCTGAGCAAGTCATTCAGGTCCCTGGGCCTGAATTTCCACACAAGTCCTCGTGCCACGTGTGGAAGAGATGCTGAGTGGGGGCAGCGGGAGGCCAGCCGGGCTCCCAGTGGGAGCTGGTCTTCCTGGAGAGAACGTGGGGACCCCGGCAAAGACTCCTGGAACCGACCTAGCTGAGAAAACAAACACAGGCACACACATTTTACAGGAAAGCCTGACCCTTTCACTAGAAACCATGCCCACTCACCGCTGCCCTGCAGCAGGGCGGTCCTGCTGCCTCTGCCAGCCACGCTGACCTCGGCGAGCTGGCAGGACGTGGCCCGGCGAGGGCGCGCACCCTCGTGGCTGAGAAGGCTCCACTCTGTTTGGCTTCATTATTTCTGCACTGCCCACAAACAGCCCTTGGATCAGGCATGAGTAGTTCTTTTTTTAACCCCCCTGGCACGAGCGGCTCACGACAGAGGCAGCCTCCATTAGCATGTGCTGTTCCTGGCTCATGAGCCGCACCATGGAGTCTGTGTGGTCTCTGCTGAATGGTGCCCAGCGGTGACCTCCCCCAGCCCCGCTCAGCCCTGAAGGCCGGGCACCCCCAGGGAAGCTCTGATGCATGAGGGCACCCAACAGGGGGCCTGAGCACAGTCACCCCAACCAAACCACTGAGCCAGACTGGGTCGGCAGGCTCCGGCTCCCTCCGCCCCCCTCCTCGCCACCCTCAGTGCTGACATGGCACAACCAAGGAGCACCGAATTAGTGCGGGAAGCTCTGCCAGGGATCCGCTGTGTGGCCAACAGTGGGCCTTAGTTGGCCGGTCAAGGGCACCCATCAGGGGGCCTGTAATCCACTCTGGCACTAAACCTGCAGGACCCGGGCACCTTCACGTGCCATCCTTCACCCTCCGCCTGCTCCGCCCCTCCCACTCCCGTCCTGCCTGCCTTCTCATGTCACCTGTCCCAGTACAGGGCCCCTCCCCGGGCTACCTTTTTATCCCTCTCCCTCCTTCTTTATGCCTCTCTGGCCTTCTATTTCCCTGCCTCCACTCAGGGAACTTAGATGAAAAAATGGTACATTATTTCCACAGACTGTGCTACCTTCGTCAAAGCCAAAACCTCATCTTTCCCGGCTCCTTTGTGAAGATTCCTGAGGATGAGCCATGGAAGGCGCTAGAGATCAGAGGGGCACGGCCAGCCCGGGCTGTGGACACGCCTCCCAGGCAGGGTGCGGGGAGCAGACATCAGAGGGGGTCTTTGCTGCCCGTAGGATTGCACGGTGACTGTCCTCACTCAGCCAGGGTTCCGTCTTCCAGGAGCACATCAGCCATGGCGAGAAAAGACACAGCTCCACCCGTATCTGACCTCAAAACTCCACAGAGGTCTCAGGACTTGACCCAAACAACTGAGCAAAGGAAACACAGCGACAGACATGGGACAATTCACGCAACGAACACTGACCACGCTTATTATTGTACATGGGTATAAAATAACTAAATCTGTCCTGTTTGTACTGGAACTGGTTTTTTTGTGGGTGGGAAGGTGCTGTTTCGGAAGTACGTGTAACCCTCAGGCGAGGCATCCTGGGTAAGCCAACTGCGCTGGCGGTCCCCGCCACACGCCGGAAGCCCTGCACCCAGACAGCTCCGGCTTCAAAGGTCGCCTCCGCTGCTTCCTGGCTGTGAGGCCTGGGGCCGCACACTGGCCCTGGGCGTGCCTCAGTTTCCCTGTGTGTAAACTAGAAGCGCCAGCCTGTCTCGCACACACCAGATTGCTCAGAGACTGTGATGAACTGCGTGTGTCCTCCTCATCATCATCGCCACACGAATGTTCGCCGAGACTTCAACACACCACATGGCCACCCACGTGAACATGAACACAGCCCCCAGAGGCAGTGGCCGCTGCGATCTCCACTTCACAGATGGACAGAGGCGAGTAACAGGCCCAAGGTCACCCAGCCGAGCAGAGAAGGCAGGGTTAACCGACAGACCACCCGGCTGCAGTTACACCTTCCCGTCTCCGACGCCAGGCCCCACGGCCAGTGAAGAATAAACCGCTGAGCAAACTCACTCACCAGCAGCATTAGAATAAGGTTGGCTTTATTTTCATAAGAATCATTGCCCGGAAGGATGACTTTGTTTCGCCTTTTTGAATTTCAGTCCTAAAGGCACTGAACCCAGTGTAATAGCCTTTATCTCCGCCCGTGGTCTACCACCCTCGTATGGGAGAGAAAGCCCGGCTGGGAAACCGCCTGCGTGAGGTTTAACGGGTCAAGCGGCTTTCTCCGAGCCAGAAGGGCTGGGGGTATCTGCATTCCAGAATAGTTGGCGAATCGCTCTGTGGCCAGGGCCAACTGCAGAATGCCAGCCACCACCTGTCCCTCTTGACTGAGGAATGGTGGGGGCAGAGGGCTGTGCCACAGAGAGAGAAGCTCCTCAGCCTGAAATCCATATGCCCACCTCCAACCACTTCCGAGCGGCCCCAGGCCGGGCAGAGACAGCCCTGCTCACCTCCCACGCCGGCTCCATCCGCTGAGCGTTGGCCGGTGCTGAAACGCAAGGCGGCGGCCCAGGCAGGCCTCAGAGCAGGAGATCAGTAAGCGCAGCTCACACCTGGCAGCACCCGAAGCGTGCACTTGGGTAGCAGGAAGCTGTTTGAATTTATTTAATTGTCAGCTTCCTTTGCCAGAGCCTAGCATGCTTGTCAGCAGAAGCAGAGGTAGGGATCAGGGGGCGACAAGGACCCCACCTGCCCCACATGCTGAAGCCTCCTGCAGCCCCATCCCGGGTGGGCTCCGCCAGCCAGGCCACTCTGGCAGCTAAGGGGTGGCCTTCAGTCCCCCTGGGCTTGGGAGCGTGCCTTAGAAATAAATCAGCGCCCTGGGCTCTAAGGGGGGACTAAGGGCACGGCTGGTCCCTCCTCTGCAGCACCACAGCAGCTGCCCTCGAGCCCCCGCCCCAGACGCTGATCCGTCCTGCAGTCTCAGCCTCAGCCTGTGGATTTCAGACAACAGGTCAGAGAAGACAATGCAGGGGCAAGAGAGCTCTGGGTGTGAAGCCCTCATCCGTTCTCGGGCCACAAGACCGGGGCATGTGGCAGGACTTCCGTGAGCCTCAGTTTCTCACCTACACGATGGACACGAGAACCAGGTTAGAGAGAAACCAACCCTGGAGAGCACCAGGGACACGGGGCTGAAACAAACCAGGTGCCCAAACTCCAATTCCTGGGACTTGCTCAGAAGTGAAGGCAGCCTATGCAGTCAGAAGTCGGGACGACGATTCCCAGGGAGTGGGCAAAGGGACAGTGGGCGGAGTGCTGCTGGGATGTCCTGTTTCTTGATGTGGGAGCCGGCTAGGAAGGTGGATTCCCTTTGTGAAAATACACCAAGCTGCACACTTATGCATTCTGTACTTGACTGCTCCTATAATGCTCTATTTCAACTTTTAAAATTTACTAGAAAGACATGCCCTGGCGGGTGTGGCTCAGCAGATTGAGCACCTGCCTGTGAAACCAAAGGCTGCCAGTTCAATTCCCAGTTGGGAGAACGTGCCTGGGTTATAAGCCAGGTCCCAGGGAGAGGCAAGCGAGAGGCAACCAACAGAAGTTTCTCTCACACATCTATGTTTCTCTCCCTTTCTCACCTCCCTTTCCCTCTCTCTAAAAATAAGTAAATACAATCTTTTTAGAAAATTTCCTAGGAAAACAAACCAGAAACAGCTTTCGCATAGGACACGTAAGCTGGCCAGTCTTTAGCTCAAAGTAAAAACTCTGAATCTGAAGGCGCAGGTCCTCGTCCCACCCGAGCCCCTTCCCCCGGGGCTGTAACTACAAGGCCACCGCACGACGGCACAGTGCTGCCGTCGGGCCCCACAGTGGACTGGGGACCGTCCCACCCGGTGATGCCAGCGCAGCCCCGCTGACTTCCACAAATATTCACTGAGCGGCTAAGATGTACCAGGGATGGATCGAGATATGAACAAAAACTAAGAAAGCCTCTTCTTTAAAAAAAAAAAAAAAAAAGCTTATATTGCGAGCCTGAAGAGAGGGGGACAGGTGCCACTTATTGAGGCCCCACTGTGTGCACGATGCCCAGGGTGGTGCATTGGCCATGTGATGTCACCTTAACACTGTTGCAAGGTTCAGGCTTGTCCGGATGCTCCCTGGGGGCAAGAGGCGGGCCTTCCTGCCCCAGGCCCTCTGCTGCACACCAGTCGGGTCATGCCAGATGGAAGCCCAAAGCCTTGTCTAAGATTTGCTCATTTTCCTCCAAGATTTGCTGTGGCAACTAGCACAGCAGGGCTCTGGGGACAAATTGCCTGGGTTTAAACCTTGGCTGTGTGACTCTGGATGTCTCAACCGCCTCATGCCTCAGTTTCCCCATTTTCACAATGGAAGAAATGACGGCCTCTCAGGGAGTCTGAGGATTAAATCAGAGGAATTCCGTCAGATGCTTGGGACAGAGCTCAGCACACAGTGAGCACTCGGCACACCTCCACTGCTATCACTTCCACGGTCTCTGTGGAGTCCAGTGAGGGTACCCCAGCCTTCATTTTCCACAGGAATCCGGAACCCCAGGCCTCCGCTGTGGCCTCCCCTGGGCAGTCATCGCCTCACCCCTCTCAGGAAAGGGAAGAACCAAAGAGCGACGAGAGAGAGAGAGAGACGGAGGAATGAGGACAAGAGAGAAGGGAGGAAGGAAACTCGTTTTCCTTGTAGTCACCTGATCTACGGCTTGGCCTCACCCCCCGCCCCCCAGACCCATACTGTCCAATTCGGTCGCCATAAGCCACATGCGGCCCTTGAACACTTAAAACATGACTGTCTGAATGGAACTGTGCAATAAATGCATGACATGCAGCAGATCTCAAAGACCCTAGTTTGAAATGAAGAATGTAAATACCTTGGTAATTTCTTAACATTTTTTGGTTATACTGACCTAAATGCAACATATTGCTAAATCTAACTTCACCTACGTTCTTTTACTTTTTTTTTTTAATGTGGCCACTAGAAAATTGAAGCCTTTATGTGGTGCTGTATTATATTTCTATTGGGCAGTGCTGTTCTAAGGTTATCAAGGCATTTTCCTACACTAAAGTAGTTCCCTCCTTCAAAGGCATCTTCATTCCAGTTCTTAAGATAATGTTTCCTCTTGACACATGAATACATTTCAGGCAAAATTTCACGGGTAAAGCAACTGGGCGTGATGGAAGTGGCTTGCCTAAGGCCACGTGGCTGACTACCAGGAGAGCCCCTAGCCGCCTCCAGCCCCAATGAGATGCTGCGTTCTCCCCAGGGCTGGACACGCTAGCTCGCCCCTACTGCTCAACATGTCCTTAAAGCAGTGGCCCCTCCACGCCATCACCCCGGGAAAGAATGAAGAGCTCACATCCAGCCATTGCCACCAGCATGACCAATGGGTGGCTGCGTTTTAAAGAGTAAGACTGTTGGACACCTGGAGGGCGGACATGGCTTCAACAGGGTGTGGGTGACCGTTTGCAGAGGGAAAATAGTGACGCATGGCGTCTGAGTGCAGCAGCGGGGGTTGCCACAGGCCAAGCACGCCGTGCCTCACATGATCAAAGAAGGAATCCTCCCATCACCCCTTGAGACATGGATTTTTCAACACCCAGTTCACAGATGAGGAAACCAGCTCCTAGGAAGGCTCAGTAACTTGCCCCATCACTCAGCTGTCAGTGGGCTCCGGCTCTGGCCGTACCCCGTGCTCAGATGGCCTTGTCCACCGGCGAGTCTGGCTCCGACCACCCTTTCTGTAAATCAGTACGGCTCTTCCTCCTCTCAGAAAACCATTCCTTCCTTTGGTCACCCCAGAACGATACACACCATCTATCTTGTACTCACCACAAAATGTTAGAACACATTGCTTATGGGTCTGTTACCTCCACCCTCACTCTGAGACTCCTTGCAGGAGAAGCTATCACTCATCTGCATAGGATACTGGGTTGCTGGTCCAGTATCATCAGGCACATAGGAGTTACTAAAAAAAAAATCTGTTGCTTGAATGAAATAATCAACTGACCAGCCCATCCTGACACCCTGGCTTTTTGTTCTGAGCACCTTTTCTCAACCAGCTTCCCAGTTCTGTGTCCCGATGTTCCTCCCCACTGGGAGCTTCTCCACCAATCTGTTTGCATGGAGAGAGGCCAAGGACATCGCTTTTGACTGTAGCTTGGTAACAGCAATTGTCACCTCTCGGCTTTTATTAATTGCTGGGTTAATCAAGCACTCCTAATTTTGCCCACCCACGCTAGCAGGAAAGCATTTCTGGGTGGCCAAAAAAACAGGTTTAAGCTGAAGCAAAAGACAGACTCTCACAGCCTTCTGGACCCTGAACGACGGGCCACCTCTTTCTGAATACGTGGGCCTAAGTCAGACCAGATGGGAGCACAGTCTTGACCGAAATCTCGGCCACCCACGGCTTCCACGCAGCAGACACGTGTGGGAGGGAACTTGGTCGTACTTTCTCATTGGAGCCCCTCACCATCCCGTGAGGCTGCTGTTCTTATGCCAGCTCTCAGACAAGGAAACTGAAGCTCAAGTGGGAAACAGACCAGAGCCTCGCCCAGGGTCACCATGCTAGAGGACAGAGCGCTAAGACTCAGACCTGCAGACCCGCTTCTCACGGCACAAGCCGAGCCCAGTCCTCAACATCCGGGACCTGAAGACCTCTTCCTGGTGGCCTGGCTGAGCCTCCCACACCCCGCCACAGGCTGGCCACTTGAGCAAGACAGAGCTGCCTCTGGCAATGGAAGCCTGCCTTCCTCTGCGACACTGTTAACCAAACCTTCCACACTCAGCCCATGCAGATGCTGTCATCGGAACCCGCAGCTAGATCTTGCTTGCAAATGCTGGGAAAATTTTTTGCAAGAACTTTTTTGTCACCTCTGCTTCTCTTATTTATGGCACAGGCAGCAAGTGCCGAAGCAAAGGGACAGAAGAAAAAGAAAAAGGTTTATTGTATATGTTGATATATTTTTCTGGTTCCTGCTTGCAGAGAATAAATGTTATCCTTCCAGATCGTCCCCTTCTACTCTATAAGCAGCTTCTTCTTCGTCTTCTCTTTTTTTTTTTAACATTCAATAAAGATGCCACAGAGGCTGCCACGCCGACTCACTATGACGTTCCCTGACAGGCTCCCATATGGAAAGTCTGTAGCCTCCCAGATGCCTTCCCATGCATGCACCAGGTTTCTAGAAGCACAGTTACGAGCCCCCTGGGGCTGGGAAAGGAGTTCTGCGCACAAGACACATTGCACGGTTTAACCGTCCAGCTCAACAAGCAAGACTGCTCAAAGGCTGCCGTGGGCACTGGAGCCGCTGGAGTCCCCACGCTGAACTGCCAGGCGAAGTCACCTCCTGCTCCCGGGGTGAGCAGGTGGGGGGATTCAAAGGGAAGGTGGGCATCTGTGTGGGAAGGCTGACCCTAGCTCCACCACTGAGAGAGGAACTTGAGAAACAAAAAGTGAAACAGTTAGGGCTACAACCAAGTTTCTCGAGCCTGGGTAATAAACTGACCCCCTCCCAAGGGGAGAGGGGAACTGGTTACAATGCACAGGTCTTATTTTAGGAACATACGTTTGAATTGCAAAGGATCACAGCAAAGAATCACAGTGATGTTCTTCTGCTTATCTGTTTTTCAGTTTATCCTCAAAGTATAAACCCCTCATTTGAAAAGTTCTATGGGATTGGCATACTGAATACAGACCCACAGGGTCCCGTTTTGAAAAGGATCCCTCTAGGTCACTGAGGTTAAGCGTGAGGGTTGGGGAAGTAAGTTCACAGAGAGCAGCTAATGAAATAGCAGTGGGGGACCCCTTACTGTGTGTGAACGTGTCAACACTGACATCTGGGGCTTATTCTCCAGGACACCAGGGACGGTAACAGCAAAGACTGACAGCGACGTGGAAGAAACATCTCCCACGGCACATTTGCGGAGTAGCGGCTACTGCCCTTTCCACGCCAGCAAATCCGCCCGTGCCCTTCCACTCTCCTCGTCCTTCTGCTTGTGAAAAAGGACAGTGACCTAGTAAAATGAAATGCCTGTGTATAAAGCCGGTGGAACTTCCATGCAGATTGTGCACAGGCAACCACCTTTGTCCCCAGCTGTCATGAAGGGGCCAGGGATGGAAGCACAGGCTGGTCAGGGGACTTCCCAGCAGGGGGCGCTGTTAAAGCTTAGGAAAAAAAACACCAGAGATGAAATTCATCCCGGAAGGCAAAGGCCGTCTCATCTCATCAGAGGTGAAACCAGAACAGCATCCCTGACCTCGGTCGTCTACAATAACTGAAGACGGCCCATAATGGGCTGTGCAAATAGAAGTCCCATACGTCACCCAGAGCGCTCAAACGCACTTAATTACCTCGCTCAGCATTTGGAGCCAACTCCCAGGATGCGACCTGACGGTGGCAGGTGCATGTGACTGAGTGGGAATTTTCATTTGCTTCCCTTGTTCTTCGACTTTCTTCGCTAAGATTACCTTGAACTGCGAGGGCCCCAAATTATGGAGATTTCAGCGGACTGATGGAGCACTCTTTTAATTTATCGCTCCATAATCCAATTTTCCTCACATTGGACCACAAATCACCCCAGCCTCGTCACAAATCCACAGGGGCCGTGAGGCATGACACACGAGAGGGATGAATTATGTTGAAAATGAGAAAACTCGTTACTTTGGGCCTCCATTTCTGAATCATTAACACAAGGAGGTTGGGTCAGAGCATCTGGAAGGATCGCCGGGGCCGCCCGCACCGGAGGGGCCTGTGCAGGGGGAACCGGCTGTCAACGTTTCCGTCACAGCCACGCAGGACCTTTCCCGTGGGAGATGGTGGACGGGCCGAGCATGAGCCTCCAGGACCAGGCTGTGCCGAGGGAACTGCCTGCCACTCGCAGCCAGGCCGATGCTTGGCTGCCACCTTGCGACAGCCCTGTGACCCTCATAAATGAGTGGGTTCATGCCACTCCCCCCATGGCCCCCAGCCCACCAGACCTGGACAACTGGGCCCCCATTTCTCTCTGACCTCATCCCCGGCTACTCTCCTCCTCGCTCCCTCTCTTCTAGCCACTAAACCTCCTTAAGGTCTCTAATTAGCAGCTGAGAAGTGGCCACAGGGCCTTTGCACCGACCTCAGCCTCAGCTCTTTCCCCAGGCATCCCCATAACTCACTCCTTCACCTTCTCAGGTGTTGGCTCAAATCACCTTCTCTGAGAATCCCTCCGTAACCAACTTAAACCTGCAAACTCTGCCCCCCCACATTATAACCCCCCCCACACATACCCAACCCCCCGCCTCCCACCCACCTAGGCTTTCTTTCATCCCATCGTACTTGTGAGAAAATACCATATTTTGCACACATTTTTTTTGCCCAAATTTTTTAGGGAAAAATAAGGAGGCGCATTATACATGGGTTGTGCCTGAAACACCTTGTATCTGCTCTTGTTTTCTGTAATTATCTGTTACATAAAATTTCTATAATACATTAAAAAATAAATGCTAAAATTCTTTTAGAATGCAAAAAAACAAGTATCTAAATATAAATAAATAAAAACGGAATTAAGAAATTAAGATGAAACTTCTTTTTCCTGAAAGTTTGGGCCAAAAGCGTGGGTGCACATTCTACACAGGCGCACGTTACATGGAGCAAATATGGTGCATGAAGAATGTACTGCGATTCCACAAGAGACTCGGTGTTCTAGTTCTTTTGTTTCTCAGTCCACCTCCCTCGACCAGAACATAAGGTCCCTGAGGACAGGGTCTCTGGCCACCCGGTTAACTGCCAGAACCACGGCCCCAGAGCAGAGCCTCACATACAGTCGTGCTCAGTAGATATTTGTGTGCTGAACAGAGACAAACACACAAACAAAAGATCTGCATGCAGGTCTAGCCTCGGGTGGCCTTGGCTCCCAGCCCAGCTGGCTCACCCTCAACCACAGCGCAAGCTCCCCGAGGGCAGGAACTCGGCCCGCACAACGGGCCTCCGTCCACAATGCTTGACTCCATTTACCAGTCATTTCTGAGCCATCCCTCCAGGCTGCTGGGCACACGCCGGTCAAAGCACTTGGACATTTGCAAAGACCATCCTGGGCCACCGTACGTGGGACCTCCTTCCTCGGGTGGCACTGAAGAGTGTGGCCTTCACACACAGCTCCGAGTCGGGTGAGTCGGCTGCCACCTTGTGAAACCCCACCTTCCTTCTGAGGCCCTAGCACCGTGCCAGCCCAGGCAAAGGACCTGACGTGGGAAAGCACTTGCCACATCCGAGCAACTGTTGAGTTTGGCTGGAATGTCACAGCTAAGCAAGGGATCAGTCTGTGGGAGACCAGGCAAGGCCATATGGGGGAGGCCCTGAAAGGCTGCATGCCACCATCCCGCAGAGCTGCCAGATTCTTGAGGTCACCGCTTACACTGCCCGGGGCTGGCACCCGGCCTTTTAATCTGTCTGCCCAGGGGAAGGGAGGCCTCCCACCTCCCGCAAATCACCATCTTAGGGAAACACACACACTGACTCCAAAAGCCAACCCTCATCTCCGAGGGACAACGACCAGAGCACCTCTAGGCTTCCTGACTGCTCAGGGCAACCCCCTTCCTTTTCTTGGAATCCTGAGCTCCCTACAGCTTCTGAGGTGCCTGCCAAGCATAAAAGCCGTTGTCACTCTGAACCTGAACCCGAGCCCGTGACAGTACCAACAACATGTGCTTCTGCGAAGTTTTCCACTAAAACAAAACAAAACAACACAAAACAGTTAATAAAAGGGCAGCAAAAACCTTGGGGAAATGAGAACAATGACTGGAATGGGTGTGAGAGCCGAGTGAGGCAGCTTTCAGATGCTAACTCCTCTCGTCCCCCTGTTCTGACCAAACCCTGGAGTCCCCGTTCTACCTGCGTGGAGGTGGAGGCTCGGATGACAGGTAACCCACTCAAGCCGGGCTGTGACGAAGCCTGCGTTCAAGGCCAGTTTTGCTTGGCACAAGGGTGTTTATTCTTTCATAGAACTGAGCAGAAACTACTCCCTTTTAAGTTACTGAAAATAAAATGAAGTTGCTACTGACCCACGTGTTTGCAAACTGGTGTCCTGGGTGAACCTCTCAGGGACTGGAGCCCAGACTGGAGCCCAGGAGCCCAGAGAAGGCGAACACCCTTCCCTTGGATGGCGAAGGCAGTGGACAGGCCACAAGACCTGAAGTCCTAGGCCCCAAGTTCCAATGAATCCCCTCTAAGCCTCAGTCTGTTGTTCATCTGCAAAATGGGACTGTGAATCCCTCCTGGACATCACATGGTTGTGGGAAGGACCTTGTGATACAGGCAGAACAATAAACAGCCTGCTGATGTGCTCTGTGACCTGTAAAGGCTGTTAAGACAAAGCTATGAGTATAAAGAACTCCAGGGAGCCCTGACCACGGTGAGGCTGAGCTGTAGATGTAAGAAACGCAGCCACCGGCCAGGGCCCAGTGCGTTTCACCTGAGCCACACAAGTCTCTACTCACGTGCAGCCCAGGTCTCCCCAAATCATGAAGGACAGGAATGCAGCCTTTACCATGACCTTTCGGGAGACACCAAAGCCAGAAACAGTGGCCCTGAATTACAAAGTCCCCCCATTAACATCTCAGGTAAGTGAATGGCCAAGGTGAATTATAAGCTGGGATCCTGGCCCAGGGCAGCCCTGCCCCCAGGTGCTCAGCAGGGACACCTGGACCGATACATTCCTACTTCCTGCTTCACCCCAGAGCTCGGCCACCCCCCTTCAAGTAACTCCTCTTACACAGTGTTCCTTGAACTTGAGTGACCAGGGCCACGTGTGTGGAAAAGAGGTTGGCAGGAACCCTGGTTTTAGCTTAAATAGTTTTAATTTCAATGCTATTTAAACACTAAACTGTAAAACGTTAAAATTAAAAAAATATATTTAAATAACAGATAGTTACTGAGTGCCAAGTGCCAGGCACTGTACTGGGTACGGCAGATTACAGAGAGAAGCTTCCGGTCCAGCAATCACCGGCAACCAAAGAGAGAAATTAAACAAAACATCTCAGAGAAGCTGCCAAAATCAACTGGGAAAACTGCCTCAAAGGTCTTTAAAAACACAGAAAGTACATTTTGACCTGGGCAAGGTGTTGAGAGAAGGTTGAGGAAGTGGTAAATAAACTGAGGTGAGAGCAGGAGTTATGGGGGGACAGGGGGCAGAATTCCTGGCAAAGAGAAGGAGCCCTTGAGTGTCACGCAAAGCGGCAATGCCCAGGCCCCCTGGCTCTGCCACAATCCTGGGAGCAGCACACACTCGCGAGGTGCCTTTTTAAAAATTAAGCTCAACACCTGTACAAGTCTAGATGAACTTCACAGGATGGTAGATAAAGAACCACTTTCCCGGGGGAGACTGGTTCGCTCTGCCCACGTCAGCCGGCTGTTCTGAGGTTGGGGCCCCCAGTTTCGTGCCTTCTTCACACAGGAAGCCACCTGTGTCCCCTCGCGAGTGTTCCACAATTAAAGAGGCATCATTCGATGCCAAAGCAGTGACTCCCTGGTGCCGAGGCAGGGCCAGTGCCTGGTTCTAAGTGCTCATGCAGATGACCCAGAAGACAGTCATATTAATTTGAGATGGCATCAAAATGTCAATTTAAAAAAGTAGAAATGAAAAAAATTTAATTACAAAAAAACGTCTCAGCGAACACCTGCAAGCCCACCAAGGAAAGCTGTTTGAAAAACAGACTCCTAGAAACTAAGTTGCCTTCTTCCCTCCCATTTGGTTCGAGTCTTCTAGAATCTACAAAAACATGCCTCCTTGCTGCATTTCCAACAGCCTCTCCACCCTTCTCGCATCCCAGTGCGGTGTGTGTGCAGTGGGTAAATGTAATAACGTTGCTAGTCCCAGCAAGTATTCAGATCCCAGACCGGGGTGAGGAGGGGCTGACCCGCCCTGAGCCCCATGACCTACAAAGCAGCACCGTCAAATATAGCCTCACACACATGACTCACAGCAGTCTTGTCAAGGATCTCACCCATTTGAGAGACGAGAAAACTGGTGGTGTTTTCAGCAGCTTACTTAAGAGTCAGCCGCACACTTACTCAAGTGCCCGATTTAAATCGAGGTCTGCCTGACCCTACAGCTTGGGCTCCGCCCAGCACCACACCTCATTCCCCCAAAGCCCCAGACTCCGAAGTAGAATTCAGCGCTGCGGACAGGGGCTCTAAAATTCTTACCCAGTTGCCTTCAGAAGCGTCACGGCTCTCCTTTTAATTATAGAAGCTTTCCCCTCAAGCCTCCTCATTCAATATAAATGTAAAAGATTCTTATTCAATTGTATCATCTTCTCGTTTTAATTGTGTCGAGTTTGCAAGGGTGGCTGTCTGACAATTCCGTGGCACGGGTCCAGGAATTTGGCTCCCTGCTGGGCCAGGCAGGCTTTTGTGCATGACCATCACGCCTTAGGACCATTTGTGACATTTTCTTTTCCAGTGGGAGAAAAGAAAGCCTACCCTCTGGAGTCCATCCATTCATATGTTTGAAAGATCAGAGCTCGAAGAATATAGACTTGAAAACTCTGCAAAAACGGTTTCCCTAAACTTTTTTTCTTGGCCTCCTCTGAAGTTCTAGCAGAGTCGGAAGTCAGAGGTTCTCAAGTAGGGTCTCTATCACGTCAACACCCTTGGCTGGGAGCATCGATGTAGGGAGGTGGGCTCTGGGCCTTGGTGTTTGCTGGGGGTCCCACTGGGGCTCAGCAGCAGAAAGGAAAGGAAGCTTCGCCTACAGAACACAGACCACACCCTGTCTGTCAGCAGAACAGACAGGCTCAAGCTGCTGGCTGAGTCAGCTGCTCAAGAATGGGGTCTTGACTGAAGGGTGGTCCCCAGTGACCAGAAGACAGGGGTGAATGGAAACCTACTCATTCATTCAATATTCACGGAGTGTTTGACATGGACAAAGTACCAAACTCCATGCCAGGAACACAGTGTGGTCTGGGAAAACAGACATACCCTCTGCTCCAGGTGAAGTGTGCGATCTCAGAGGGTAAACAGATGATAAATGCTCAGGCAAACACAGATTACTGGTCCTGCCAGCGCTGAAAGGGAGCCCCCAGGTGCCTGACACATAGATGCCAGGAGCCCACCCAGCCTTCCCATGAACACAGAACCACTGTCTGCCCAGGATGGGGAGAGAACAAGGGCAGTCAGGTCTGCCAAGGAGAGAAGAGGGCGGGGCCTCGCCGGGCTGCTCAGGTGGTTGGAGCACCATCCTGATACACCAAGGTTGCAGGTTGGATCCCCAGTCAGAGCACATACAAGAACAAACAAATGAATGCATAAATAAGTGGAACAAGAAATCTATGTTTCTTTGTCTCTCTTTTTCTCTCTCTCCCTCCCTCTCCCTCTTTTTCTCTCGCTACGATCAATCAATTTGAAAAAGAGAGAAGAAATGGGGAACTAAGGACCTGCGGGCACCTGCCAGGTTCTAGGAACAGTCAGCACAGCTTGGGGGCTGAGAGCAGGACTCTGGGCGCTCCAATCCTGGTCTCTCCCCTAACCAGCCCTGTGGCCCTGGGCAAGTTGGGGAAGGCCAGCTAGAAAGTGGGGGCCATCATCATGGTTCTCCCATAGGGCTTTTCGTAAGGATTCAAAACGTCAAAAAACCCCGCTCACACCCAGGTTAAAAAGAATGCCAGACACATTGCTAGTGCTAAAACAAAAAGAAAAATCCTAGATATATTTTAACAAATGCATCTGTACAACTCTAGGATGTGGATTCTACCCCTATTTCACAGGTGACGGGGCAGAAGCCTGGAAAGCTCCTAAGGAACTTCCCCAAACTCTCATAGGTAAGTGAAGGGGCTGGGGTTCGGATCTGGGTTGCTGAGAGTCACCAGGAAAGAATCTCAGGAACCCGGAGTTGTTGGCACAGTTCTAACGAGGGCGGGGCTGCCGTGGGCTGCTGCAAACTCCTGTTTCGCCGGCAGAATGCGGACACATGCCCAAGAGGATCGCTATCTTGTCGATAAGCCAGCCTTATCGGACTGCAGATGCTAATGCTGCTTAGGTCTGACTGAGTCCCTATTCCTTCTGTTGTGCTGCCTCAGTTTCCCAAAAGTGACAAGCCTTTAGGAAGCTGGAAACAGAGGTTACAAGGTTATGGAGAATCTCTTGGCCCTGGCAGCTCATCAGGTTCACTGCCAGTGCCTTCCTCACCCAGCACTGACCACTAGGCTCCACCATGTCCCAGAAGCAACGCTGGGGACCCGTGTATGGCTCATGTCCACTCACAGCAAGCTCCTCACAGGCAAGCCCCTTGCTTCTCTCCCTTGACTGATTCAAACGCCTCATTTAAGACTCATTTCGAAGCTCACCACTTCCAGAAGTCATTACTTTCTAGGCTTGATCAAGAGCACCTGCTCTGTGCACTTACAAATACCCCTCAATGTTTCTAGTAGTTCCTGAGCTTGCCTCGTTGTTCTGTATGGATCAGAACCAAAATCTGTCTCCTTACCAGGCTGTGACTTCCAATGGAGGTGAGTGAAGCCACTATTCCCTTTTTAATAGATTTATTCTTTTTATTTGCTTGAACAGACATCTTTTAGTACCTACTATGTGCAAAGCATTGTTTTATGTGTGAGTGAGTGATACCAAAACGAATGGAGAGGACGACAATCTAATGGAAGAGGCAGGTGCAGGGAGCACAGTGAGACTCTGAAGTTACTGCGTGACTTGAGCAAGGAGCCTACCCTCTCTGGCAAGGTTAATTTATTTGGAAAACAACATCATTAGTACCTGTTAGTATTTCTTAAGATGACGAGGAGAATTACATGAGATCAAGCCTCTGTAGTGCTGAGTAATCATATCCCTGGCACGCAGTAGGGATGCCAAACACGTGGAGGGTAATTCTTCGTGACAAACATCGTAAATAGTAACTGTTTATCAAAGGGGGGGTGTTGCTCTCTGACACCAACAGAACTCAAAGTCTTAAGAGCCTTCTTTTGGTCCCCTGAAAGCAAAGTCATTAGCGATTTAATGGGAAACTGGCATCAATGCGACTGGTTTTGATGAGAAATCAATTCCGAGACATCACAGATTTTAAACTCAGAAACCTGTAGTCAGTGCCTCTCTGTTCTGAACTGTGATAATAATGTGGTCTAAAAATGCCTTTTCCCAAGACCACCCCTCCATGAGGTTTCCTCTGATTCTGCACCCAGCAGACTGTCCCTCCTGAAACTCCCCTTACTGCGTCCTTCCTCAAGGCACTCGGCATATTCTCTCTATCCTGGAGGAGTTAATGGTCTTGGCCTGACCCTCCCACCACCATCACCAAACTCCAGAGCACCCGTCAAAGAGGACCCACACCTGAGTCACATCAACATCCCACTGTATCAGCCGTCTGTTGCCCACCAGTGCTGCGTAACAAACCTTCTCGAATGCACTGTCTGGAGGCATAATCGCTGATTTGTACTCATGCATCTGCAGGTCGGCTGAGGCTCGGCTGATCGAGGGTGGGCTTGCGGGGTGGCTGGGCAGCTCTCCTCCAAGTGTGTGTCTCAGCCCACCTCCCCTCAGACCAACAGGCTAAAGGACGTGCTTGTTCTCGCACCCAAAGTGAAGAGGCAGGGGGGGAAAAAAAGCAGCAACACTGAAGGGGGCCCCCAAGGCCTAAACAGAGAACCAGAACCCCATCACCCAAACTCATCCTTCACATCAAACAAAGCCATTCGGCTGGGCCCAGACTCAGGGCTGCAGAAATACACTACAATTTGTGTGTAGCAGTTCAGAAAGGTGTGGAGAACTGGGGCAAACAGATTCATTCATTCATACACCTACCACCCAGGTGCTTCATACATATGAGTCCTCAGACACTGAATGAATGAATGAATGAGTGAGTGAATGAATGGATGTTGAGTAAATTTAGGAGCCTTGTCAAGACACATGACGATTTACCAGCTGCCACTGCAAATCCTGAATCTGGCATGACAGTAACACTCTCATCATACATTAGTTTGCTTCAGGTCCCTAACCTTGTAGGTCCCCTACACATTGCTACTTTTTTCTCACGGATCTTTGATTATAAAATAAATCAATACATCCATTCACACCTGGCAGCCACGTGCACTCGTTCCCACTCACTAAAAGAAGACAAATGTGACGCTGTTTCACGGGGGGAGGGCGGTGGTGAAAGGGGAGAAGGTGAAGAGGTGACTTTGAATCAAACCTACTGGTTAATTTTCATTGAACTACCTAGCTGAGGTTGAGCAGAAACGCATTCAAGTCCTTAAACTTACGAAGTGATGCATTACTGAAGCCACAGCAGGGGGAAGGGCTCGGTTTGGAGGACATGAAAGACTGAAGCCTGCAGAGGTGTCTTTTCCATGACAAGGTAACTAACTGCTCGAAAAGAAACACATTTTAATCGACAAAGAAGACACCGGTTCCTAGAGGGCAGGTGAAACAGTTAACTGTAGCTCTCCAGCCCTCCTGCCCAGGAAAGCCTGCAGCTCCTCCCAGAGCCCAACACAGGAACGAGCCTTAGCTTCCTCTAGTTTCGCCTCTGGGTCCCAGCTGCAGGCCCTCACGTGCTCATTTGCTCAAGAAATATTGACCGAGAGCCTTCAATGTACAAAAAAAACTAAGGAGAAAGAAACTCTGCCGTCATCCGCTTACGTTCGAGTGCATTACACAACACAGGAGCAAACGGTGATGCCACCGAGCAAAAAGAGCAGGGTCAAGGTGGCGGTGGGCAGAGCTAACAGACAGTTCGCCAATCTTGGTAGCGAGAATCACCAAGGGTTTCCAACTCCCTAAGTGACCACCTTAGGTTCTCCAAGCTTCAACTTTCAACGGCTCTTCAAATCTATCCCCAAATGCACTGGTACAAAGCACCCGGGACAGCTGACTTACCATGTCATTCGCTAGAGCAGAGGAAAAAGCAGGGTCCCTAACCATGAGGCGTTTGCAGTCTAGAAGAACCTCTCACCAAGACGAACTCCAGTGACTTGGGAAAACCACAAAACCCAGATGTAACCCCTAACTCGGGGCAGTGACAAAGGCCATCTGTGCGTCCCAACCCTCTATCCCTGCTCTGTGTGTTGAACAGGAAGTGAGAAGTGAGTGGACACCGGAAGATGCAGAGGTTAATTAAATCCACAGGAAAGCAGGAGTGTGACTCACTGGGCCCCCGAATTGGGGTCCTGGAAGCCAGTGCTGTGAGCCTGGAGTCCACGAGACCAAGGCCCCAAGTGTACAGTGTCTGCCTCTCAGAGTGGGGTGGGGGCTGTGGTGCTGGCAGAGACCATGGCCCCCCACCCGGGGCCCCCGTCCTCTCTGGCCAACCCTCTGCCATACAGAGGCCCTCCTTCCAGTGTTCTGACTCTTGGCTGCGTGTCGTACGCTAATCTCCTGGGGAGTTTTCGGTCCCAGTGCCCAACTGCACTTGAAACCAGTTGAATCAGTCTTTCTGGGGGTGGGGCCCAGGCAGCAGGAGATGCAAAGCATCCCCGGTGGTTCTGGAATACAGCCAAGTCTGAGCACACTTTGGCCCCTCCCTGTCCCCACCTGGGCTTTGAGCCCCAGCTGAAACTTCCCTCCTAGACTACCTGGTCTCCCTCCCTATTTCAATGTGAGGTTTTAGCTGTGACCCTACCCCACGCTGACTTACTGTGGTCCCTCAGAAACTTCCAGGTGACCTGTGTGCGGCAACTCTATTTTCCAAGGAAAACTGAGATGTGCCACGTGGCACAGGCCACCCCATACTCTCCAAGATGGTGAGTCCAGGCAAGTTAGAGCACAGAAAGTCCAATGACCCAAATGTTGTGTAGTGAGTGCTTGTGTGTATGTGTGCATGCATGTGCATAGAGAGGCAAGATACAACGCTAGGCCAATGGGAGTGCCCACCTGTGTGAAGGTGGACAGGAGCACACCTTCACACAGGTGGACAGAGTTGGTGCTTGTGCGTCCAGTGATGTCAGACACTGCACTAACAGCTACCGTCCTCCCACCGACAGAGGTGAGACACAGCCCTCCACTCAGAAACCAGAAGAGTGGAAGGCAGGAAGGATGATGCAGTCCCAACAATGAATGGATCTGAGCATAAACAGAAAACAAAAAAGCAGGCTGCCCGCCTTGCCCGACTGACAGGGGAGACGGAAGCCCGAGGGGACCAGGGTGGAAAACCAGGATGAAACAAAATCGCAGTAAGCCTCAGGTGAGGCTCCGCAGCGGTGACCGACTGCTGTGTGACCGACTGCTCACCGCAAGGGAGGGGGCTGGAAGCAGCACAGGTTAGCTCACAGTTTCTGTGGCTCGGGAGCCTGGCCACGCTCAGCTGGGTCCTCTGTCCACAGGGTCCCATGGCTGTGGTCAAGGTGTCCCAGTGGTGTCCTCGCATCGGGAGAGCACACCTGCAAGCTCACTCGGAAGCCTGCGGCCTGGGTGTCCTGTGCCGGACGACTGGAGGCCTCCGCTCCCTGGGGAGCTCCCTGGGCTTCCCTGGCCTGCCGACGTCGGCTGGTCGGCCAGCCAGCGAGGAGAGGCTCCACAGCCAGTGAGCCAGCACACGAAGCCACGGAGGTGACATCCCATCTCCTCTGCTCTGGTCTATGGTTACAGCAAGTCACAAGGGCCACTCACACGGAGTGGAAGGGACCTTGCAACAGCATGAACGTCAGGAGGTGGGGCTCCCGGGACCAGTTTTGTTTCATTGTGATAACATTATACGTAACAAAATGTACCACTTTAACCATTTTCAAGTGTACGTTTCAGTGCCATGAAGCACATTCACACCATTACACAGCCATCCCCACCATCCACTCTAGAACTTTCTCATCTCTCCACACTGGAACTCTGTCCCCGTTAAACACTAACTTCCCCATCCCCTCCCCTCCCAGCCTGGCAACCTCCGTCCTCCTTTCTGTCTCCATGAATCTGACTCTTCCAGGAGCCTCATATGAGTGGGACCATAAATATTTGACCTTCTGTGTCTGGCTGATCTGACTTAGCAGTCACCCTCCAGGTCCTTGCCGGAGGAAGGTCCCACCTTCCATGGTGGCATGTGTCGAAGCGTCCCTCCTTTGGAGGCCGAGTAAAGCACACACTCTGTGAGCACGCACCACGCTGTCTTTACCCACGTGTCCCGTCCATCAGGGACACCTGCGTGGCCTTCGCCCTTTGACTGTTGTGAACAAGGGCTGCTATGAACACGGGTGGACAAATGCCACTCAAGCCCTGCTTTCGACTCTCTTGGGTATAGACCCCGAGTGGCACTTCTGGGTCCCACGGCACCGTGGGCCCTTTGAGGCCAGCGTGTCCCTGCAGTGGGGCAGTGACTTGGGAGCCTGTGAAGGCTCTGGACGGGAGGAGGAAGAGTGAAGGGTGCCCGAGCCCCGGGGAGCAGCCCCTCCCTCGGTGATGCCGTTTCCCCCGCTAGAATGCACATGCACAGCAGGGTGCTCAGCGCCCCATGTACCAGGGCCCAGGGACACCGAGTACCCCCACACCTACGCTTAGTTTGCCCCTGACTTTCCGGTTCATTCTGCACTTTCCAGGAATCTTTTTCTGTTGGGCTGTTCGCATTTTCCGTAATTAGATACTTGTTCTCTCTGCGCATTCAGACCAGCCCTAGTGAAAGTAATAGTGTCCCCAGTACTGCCTTCAGGGCAACTGTGGATGCCGCAGACCAGAGCCCCGCCCCTCCAACCACACCTGAGGGTAGAACAGGTCCTCAAAAACAGGACACTCAGAAAGACTTCAGAGCCCTTCCCCCAGCCGTAGCAGGACAGGGGCAGTCCCTGCAGGAATGAGGCCGGCCCTCTGAGGAGCTCTCCTCCCCAAAACCCAGGAAGGAGCTGAAATGAAAAGCCCAGGTTGACTCACTCACAACTGTTGAACGAGACACACCCTTCTTTGCAAAGCAGCTGGCCACCGCCGTCAGAATGCGCGCAAACAGCCTTCAAATCAAGCCCATTCTTTCCCAAACCCTCCCACACCCACATCCTCTGCTTTAATTTTTGCTTACCCAACAAGCTGCATGCGGTATGCTCTCGCTGCTGGCGCACAGAAACGAAGTCCCCGGGCTCTATGACTACAGGCAGGATAAGGGGCTCTTTCCTGCTGTCCCAAAGTAGCACAGGACAAGAGAGGGCGGCTACCTGGGTCTGGACGGCCACCCAGGGAGCCTGGCTCAGTGGGCAGGAGTCAGGGCAGGTGGTGTGATGCGAATTCGAAAAGGCAGCAAAGCAGCCCGAAGCCCTTATCGCGATCCACGCCACCTCACCAGTGAAGGTGACATCGGAGGGGGAATGCCAATGAGGCCTGCGGAGCTCCAGACGGCCAAATATGGGCCGCTTTATTACAGAGTCTAAGTGACTGCAAACGGGCCATTATCAAATCTCTTCAGTGACAAAGCTCCGTGTTGAAAGGAACAAATAAAAATAAGTACATTAAGCGCAATAAATCACAGGGCCCTGTCGCTGAGACCCATTATCCCTGGGGGATTACGGGACTGTTTTCCTGCCTGCCTTTCAGCCATTGGATCCTGGGTTTCCCATCATTGTTTTAATATTGCAGCCATTACTCTCCGTGCCACCAAGTGCCTGCTGTTTTTCTGTAGTTCTGAGGAGCAAGGGCATAATTTGTTTTATGATTTGCTTGGGAGGGTAGCTGTTTTATATTCATCTTTAAAAGATACATTCGGTGATCGTAGCAATGAGACCCCTGCTTAAAAAACAAGCCCCAGCCCTGTCATTCCCGCGCGGCATCCATGCGGCCACAGACGCAGCGACCCAGAAGGTGCCCCACCGTTGACCAGGAGAGCCACACGGTTTCTGCGTGCCCGTAACAGCTTCAGTCATGGAGAAAGAGCCACCGGATCACGTGGAAGGCAGACTGGGCTGGAGGGAGGCAGCAAGAGGCAGGAAGGCCAGGGGCCTGGGTTGTACCAGGAAGTGGGTGTGACCTTGGACGGGTCCTCTGACCTCCAGGGCTGCGGTATCTCCAGCTGCCAAATAAACCAGTCTGTCCACATCCCTCTCTGGAGGCCTAAAGAGTCTGCATTTCTGTAAGGTGCAGAGGGAGGGTGAAAAACCTTAAGCCAGATAATAATACTTTTATTTCCTCCTCTTTCTCAATAAGATCATTACCAGATACATTGTGAGATAAAACCAAGCCATTATGCCACTGTCCAGGCCATCTTCCAGCAGTCCCTTCTCCTCTCCATGCTGACACCTCCCCTCCTGCCCCCTGTTCCCTGAGAAGGTGCTTTCCAGGACATCTCATCGTGAATGCTGTGAACGAGCCCACTCCCTATCACGGGCACTGTCTCAGGAAACTCACAGAAAGATGGATACACAGGGCGGAATGCGCCGGGCAGACCGCCACAGCAGGCCCCGTTGACCGGGACCCGCTTCCCCACTGGAAGTGAACAAGCAACGAGCCCCTTTCACTCTGGTGCGATGCGGGGCCGACTCCTGCTTGCAGCGTGGAGACCTCAGCAGTCCTCGCAGGCGCCCACTTCCACGGCCACACCGACATCTCACCTTGAAGAGAGCACTTCCTGCGATGCGACGCTTCCGGGTGGGGCGCTGCGTGAGGCGGCCACCTACCTACGCTGATCCCAGACCTTCATCGCCCCTCTGAGAGGCGCTGACATAAAGCCCACCCGACAGCGCCCAACTCTCAAACACTCTCTAAAGGACTCAAATTCAGGAAAGGCAGAAGTTACCAGATCTCCCGTGTTAAAACGGAGCTGGGTTCTACACATCACCGGAGCCCGCAGAGCAGCAGCCTCTTAGGAGCGGCATAAAGGGGACTCCTTCTCGCCGAGCCAATCCTCTGGCTTTGCAAAATCTGGTGTGACAACCCGGTAAATGCCTGGTGAAGTTAGATACAGGGTGGCTGTTAGCCTGGAACACAGGTGGCAGTTGCCAAGGAGGGAGCTCTGCCTGCAAACAAGAGAGCGAGCTGGGAGACAACCTTGTAGGTCATCCAGATGGGCACTCCAGGCACGTGGGACCTCTGTCCTTCTCTCATCACCCCGGCCCAGCACCTGGCAAGCTGCAGATGATCGACAACGGTGTGTTTATCCAATGGGTGAATGAAGGGATGAAACAGAGCAAAGAAATGTGGAAGATTCACAGCCCCTGGAAACTCCGACCCAGTTGATGGGGATAATGCTGAGACCTATTTAACAAAGTGAGACTTCAGCAGGGCGTTAAGCATCTCACAGAAAACGCAGACATGTATATACTCTAATAGCAATATATCTATTCTATGCTTTCTGTAAAAGGAAGTTGAAGACCCCAAACCCTTCCAATGTCAGCGTGAGAGTTGTTTTGAGAGTTGTTTTTTATCTGTTTTGTAGCTTTCTTACCACTGCAAGTTATTAGGAGAAGGCACTCTGAAAATATCCTTAACCTCTGCCCCAAGGAACCTCTGCTGAATACCAAAATATAATTCATAAAAACAAAGCCATAAAAATACCACACATTCCCACGCTCTCCATGAAAGATTCAAGAGTTGGGACAGATATCTCAGGATTTACATCCACGGGGTACTGCAGGGCAGAGTGAGTGGCCAGCAAGTCAGGACCAGTCAGGCGACCAGCTGTGTCAGACCCCCGGGGTGGGGCCCCCCTTGCAAGTCTGCTTGCGCCTTGTTTCCAGCAAACCCAGGGCTCAGGTCAAACGCTCCCACTTCCCAAAGGGCCCTGAACTGAAAAATCGCACAGAACACGTCAAGTGTCAGATCTGCATGCTATTTACATACCACATGCTGGAATAAGAGGCATCTATCATCCCGGGGGCAGGGGGGAGGGGCATTCTGCCATCGCCCAGAGCACTCTGGGGGGCCAGGTTTCTAAAGCGTGACTGGCCAGCGACTTCCTCCACGTGACTGCATCCGATTCTTAGGCTGAGTGAAGGTGGGAACGGAGGACGAAAAGTACAGCTCGCGGAGTTACAGATTGAACTGTGTCCCCCAAGGAAGACATGTCGAAGTCCTACCCTCTCCCAGGACCTCAAAATGTGACCTTATAGGAAAACAGGGTCTTTCCAGAGGATTCAAGGTAAAACGAGGTCAGTAGGCTGAGCCTCAACCCAATATGACAGGTATCCTCATAAAAGGGGAAATTCAGGCACGGGGACCCGTGCAGACGGAAGACAATGCGAAGATCCACAGGGAGCAGATGCCCGAGCAGCTGGAGTGAGGCTTCTCTACCCCGAGGACGGCCAAGCCCTGCCAGCCAACACAGGAAGTTAGAAGGGACGCGGAAGGATCCCTACCCCCCCAGGGCCATCGGAGAGAGAGCGTGGCTTGCTAACACCTTGAGACGGCTTGATGTAGGGCTTCTGGCATCCAGGACTGGGAAACAACACGCTTTTCCTGTTTGAAGCCACCGGCTCTGTGGTGTTTTGTTACAGCCACCACAGGAATCTAACGAGAGAAGGTAAGCAAGCCTCGTACTCAAGGTGAGCTGGCAAAAACATGCAAACAGCAATAAGCTGTGCTCTGTCAAAACTGCCATGACCCGCTTTCGGGAAAGACAATGTCTTAGTCGCTGAACACTCTCCGCACTGGCATATAAGGAGGTGATAATATGCGGATGGATGTTTGAAAATTTCATCCTCCTCCCAGGTAACATCCATGTGCTTCAGCCACGTCCTGCAGCAAGAACCTTTCCAAAGCATCGATTACAATTTCTAGATTGGATGTAAGCAAAATTTGGCTGGGAGGTTTTCGCTTTTGACACGAAAGGACTACAATTTGACCAACTCCGGACCCCCCAGTCTTTCAGCTGTGATATTCCATGACAAGCATCAACAGACCAGACGATGAACACACAAGCCACGTAAAAACAATGATAAACCAGGAGCGAGAACAGTGACAACTGCTTGCCATCTGCTGAGAGAAGAGGACTTTCCGCTGGGTGTGAATGGAAAGCGATTTCTCTCTGACATCACAGCGGCCCTTCAGGGACTCGGGCCAAATTGACTGACAAACCGCCACACTTGCAAACTTGGTCCCCAAGACACAACACGTAGAATGCCAGGCCTCCTTCACACACGCCAGCCCTGGGACAAGGGGAGAGCCAGCTGAGCTCTGGGCTAGGTGACCCACCACTCAGTGCAGAGAGGAAGTCATGCTGCTGGTCTGAGTGCAAATCCTGCCTTAGAGGAGCCTCAGCAGGACCCCCCCCAAAGAGTCATAAAATACTTTGCAAACAAAGTCAGGGCATTTCAGAGAAGCTGTTACTGCAGCAATAGCCTAGGGAGGCAGAAGGCCCAGATTTCCACCATCGATTCCCAAGCACGTTCGGTAAACTCACCACCTGTTCGCATCTCTACACTTTGTCTTCTCTCTACTCCTATGAAAGGGAAAAGTGCACCCAAATAACACGCTGTGTCAAAGTACCCAGCCTGACATTGTCAGTTCGCTCATGCAAAGGTGAATCCCTTACTAATTTGTACAGCAAACCAGGTTTGTACATTAATATTAGTTTTCAAAATATAACCCCTTCATGACATTAAAACAACAGGTGGTATGATGGGCTGAATTTGTCTCCCCCAAATTCGGAAGTTGAAGCCCGAACCCACAACCAGCCCAGAGTGTGATGGCATTTGGAGATGGGGCTTTAAGGAGGCGATTCAGGTTCTGTGAGATTACCATGGTGGGCCCTCGTCCAGTCTGGGTGGTGTGCTTACAAGAGGAAATGAGGACACAGGGAGAAGGCCACGTGAAGCCACAGGGAAAAGACAGCCATCCGCAAGCCAGGAGAGAGGCCTCGAAGAGGAGACCCTGTCTACACCTTGATCTTGGTTGCGCAGCCTCTAGAACTGTGAGAAAATAGATTTCTGCTGTTTCAGCCCCCAGGGCTGCGGTATTTTGCCATGGCAGCCTGCACAGACTACCACAGATGGAGTTCCATAATTTTTAATTTCTTTTTGTTTTATTGTATAACTAACAGTCATTAAAAAAAGAAAAAGAGAGAAGAAAGGGGAGAATACACGAAGGGATTTTTCTTTTTGGCACTTCCTTAAAATTCTTGAAACTACCAAAGCAGGGGACAGAAGGCATCGCCTGTGTCACTGTGTCTACCCACGTTGGCCAGCGGTGGGCACAAGGGAAGCACGTGGTAGAGAGTAACAGGGTGGCAGAAAACAGACCTGCAGTCTGAATGACAAGAGTTCAAGATCACCGGGTTAATCTTCCTGCTGAACTCTGCTGGGTTTCCGTTTGCCCAGCTCCTCCTGAGAAACCACCCCTTCCCCAGCACAGGGGTGAGCAAAAGTAGGTTTATAGTCGTGTGTCTGGAAAGACATTCAGGTTATGATTACTACGGCAGCTCTGTTAACTCACAAGAACGTCACTCACAGCTCTCATCCTACTTTGCCTACTGCTGCACAGTCAGGAATATAGTCAGTAATAATTCCAGGTCAGTACTGGAAAAATCAGGGGGAACACTTTACAAAGTGTATGATTGTCTAATCACTATGCTATATAACAGAAACCAATATAAAATAAGTGAGAGTAAACTGTAATTGAAAATTTCTTGAAGTTAAAAATGGTAAAAATAAAATAAAAAATATAGATCATGTGATTTTTTTAAAGAAAATAACAAAACACCACCCCTCCCCCACTCTCTGGGCAATTCAAATTGGACTGACCCATTCCCCTGGGACCAGCCCCAGGGAGCTGATGTCAACCCTTCTAACCAGCTCATGACCAAATGCTCTCCTTCCGCTCTGATGGCCACATGGGCAGCACGGAAGGCCGGAGTTCCCAAGGACCATCTCTGCCAGCCCTGGGGACACTCTGCCCGAAATGACACCAACAGGAAAACAAACTGAGTCAAAAGATGGCGCAACAACTTCATGATGGCCCCTGGTGCACCTGGATCCAGCACTACCTGAGGCTGCCCTGTATTTTTCTGTAACTCGGGCAGTTAAAGTCTAAATTTTTTATTTGTTTGTTTAACATCAGTGTGCATTGGGTTTCTATCATTTACTCTAACACAGTCCTCATCATGCCTCGGAGGCACTCTGGCATGCGTGGCCCCGTGACTAGCTAGACCGCTAAGAGTGTCACCAAAATTTCAAGGGTGCTTAATCAAAAGAGCAATGCATGAACTTCCGGAGATATTGATCCATGCCCTGAAATTCTATGAAGAAATTTATATATATACACACACATATAAATATATATACATTTTTATATATTTTAAACGTACATTTATATATAAATATTTATATATGAAAATATATATCTTCATATTCTATGAAGAACTCTATGAAGATATATATATACACACACACACATATATATATATCTTTCTGCTTCAGATATATATATATATCTGTAGCAGAAAAGAACTGAAGAATTACTCACCCCAGCTTCAGTATCTGGGGGGAACTACCATACAATGACTCTCACACTCTATTGGAATTCTGAAATTAAAAAAAAATTTGTATGATTTTTAATCTTAGCTACTCTTCAGGCTAACATCTGAAATTTTCATCATAAACTAAATTATTTCTATGGACATAATTTTCAGCGTGTTATAAGCATGAAAATTTTAAAATAAAAATTTCTGTCACATTTATTTAATGGGATCTCACAATCTGATATACACCACTAATTTTAAAAATTCAAGAGCAGGTTTATTTTTTTGAATCTTTAAAACGTTACACCATTCCTCACCACGAGAAAGCGGCCCAAATGCCCTGTTTCCATCATCAAGCGTAAACAGGGAAAAGAGAATGTGGAAAGAGGTAGCCCTGAGGAGGGCCTTCATGAGAAGCCCCCACACACCAGTTTCAAACAGTTCCTTTGTTCGGTGTCCCTTGAGGTCTTCGTACCCAGAACAAGGTACCAGAGTAAGTAAGATCAGTGTGGGGGAAGAGATGTGCCTTTAGAGGATGGGGAAGGATGACCGAAACGGATGACTGGAACCATGGACCTGATAGGGGTGGTCTCAGGCCTGCCAATTTTGGGCAAGGGTCCACAGGGGAGGCTGAAAATCTAGAACTTGATTCCCTTAAAACTACGGGCACCTGCATACTCCACGGAAACTCTTCATCTATCCCTGGGGGATGCATATTCCAGGGTCAGGTGACCTGGGAGAGTAGACTACGGGTCAGAGATTAAGAGAAAAGAATCTGGAGACACCACTGGGTTGCACCCCTGGCTTTGTCACTTGGGCAAAGGACCCTGTCACTGAACCTCAGCTTCCTCACCTAGGAAATGAAACCGCTCAGCTCGGAGAGTTGTAGTGAAAATCAAGGGCATCGTGTGCATAGAGCACCTCTCACGTGCCCCAAAGAGACATTTAGCAAGTGGCAGCTGTCACTGTTACCACCCTTATTACAGTCCCTGTTACTTTAAATATTGTTAATCACAGCTTGACAGGGAAGAGTCCTCCCTTGCCCACATCTTTCGTTCGCCGTCATCTCCCTTACCTGTCACAGGCCAATTTTGCAATGAGAGAAGGAGCAAGGACACAGAAAGGTCATGAGGAGAGCCCCGGGGGACAGTGAGCATTCGCCTTTATCTCAGGGCCTCTGGAAACTTTCTGAGACCTCTGAATGGAGCTGAAAAGAGGACAGCGGGGGCCCTCTCATCCCCAGGAGTCACCTGTTTTCTCACTTTACCAAGTACGGCCACTGTAAGTGGCAAAGAGCACATCATGGGGGGGGGGCGGGGGGGGACAATGACACAGAGGCTGTAAATAACAACAGTTACAATTGCTAATACAAATTAAGTGTTTTCTGAGTGCCAACGCTACTCTAAGCATTACACACAAGTTAACAGATTTAATGAGCTCAGAAATGCTCTTTCGAAAGGAGTTATGGTCAAACCCAAGCAAAAGGAAAAGAAAAATGTCAAAAGCTAAGACCCAGAGACTGCCCCTTCATGTGCATGAAGTCAGACCACTGCTGGAAAAGCAGCAGGGCCTCCTGAACCATGTCACCAACGCCCGTGCCAAGCACAAGTTCGTAAAGTTCTGCCCGTGCCTGAACCACACAAACCTTCCAGTAAGTGCAGGGTTCATTGATCACTCCTCCGTGATTTGTCGAGCAATCCCATTCATGCAGCATCAATGTCCAGCTCACAAGGGCAGTGTAGTAAAAACCCAAATGGACCTCACAAATACTGCAGGCAGTGAGAAATATTCCAACATAAACACACAGTTATCCAAAGAACGGTCTCTGGGCAATGGCGCTGAGCTTCTGCGCAAATTTATCCAGTTCTCCCTAGCCACTCCTCATCCTGTCTGATCATTTCTCAATCAATGATAATTGCAGCTCTGCAACAGGTTCTTTAAAGAATGTGGAATGCAGAATGTGTTGCCAGAATCAAACACCCAAGGGTAAGGCCTGCTGTAACTTGAAAGAAAGGTATGCTTTGGACGGTCTGATAACGACGCCCAAGGACTGATCTTCCCCATCAGGCTTGTAAAAGTCTAAGAGGAGAGAAAGAGGAGGCTGAAGATCTGAGAAAATGGGAAAAGCAGAGGGTGAAGACTGCATATAGAGGGGGGTAGGGGTGGGGGTGTTGGCAGCAGGGCAGCTGAGGTTTCACAGACCAAGAGAAGGGGGAGCGACAGGGGGAAGGACAGGTCTTCGAGCTTCCCCTCCTCCCACTTCGATATTGAGCCTCGAGGACTCGCGTGAAGACATTTCTCAGTCTGGAACGAGGGCGAGAGCTCCTTCTCCACCTCCACCTTGACCTCCTGCACCCCCACCTCCTCCATCTCTACCACCTTCACCTCCAGATCAGCTCCATCTCTACCATCATCACCTCCAGCTCCACCTCCAGCTCCTCCCCCTTCACCACCACCACATTCCTTGAAGGCATTGCTATGCCCCAGGGAAGGCCCACAACCTTTCTGCTCATTGGCAAGGGGGCATACATTCTTGAGATTCCAGAATCCCTTGAGAAGCTAACTCACATCCCCCCACCTGCCGCTGCAGCACAGTGCAATACTGAGGTCCAACAGGAAAGGATTCCATCATGTCTGGACAACCAATTAAATGAGATCCAAAATAACCTCCACCATCACTACCACTACCCTGCACTGTGTAGACAGCATGCTCCAAGCATATGGCAAAACCCTGCAGCACCCCCAGAGTTATCAGATGCAGTCTTTACTGAAAGGCTCCCACACTCTGGCTAGACAGCCAGCTGGAAGAACTGGGAATATGGTGCAGAGTGTGCAGCAGCAGAGGCAGGACAGGGTGCAGATGTAGCCTGGGGGAAGGGCTGCCTGAGCTGGGTTTTGAAGGAAAAATAGAAGTGCCCCAGGCAGATAAAGAGGGAGAAAGCTTACCAGGCAGAAGGAGAGGACTTGAGCACAGACTGGCTGGGTGGAGGGAAATAACCAGTGAGCTGGTAAGGAAGTGAGCTGTTTTCCAGTTGCTGATCATAAGCCAATGAGGGCAAATACACAGATCATCCTGCTCTGGCTGGTGTGGCTCAGTGGACTGAGTGTGGGCCTGCGAACCAGAACCAAAGGGTCACCAGTTTGATTCCCAGTCAGGATACATGCCTGGGTCGTGGGTCAGGTCCCCAGTAGGGGGCGCTCGAGAGCAACCACACATTGATGTTTCTTTCTCCCTCCCTTCCCCTCTCACTAAAAATAAATAAATAAAATTTGTTTTTTAAAAAAGAACTTTCTAGAAAAGCCTTCTTTCTTTAAAGATTAAAAAAGAAAGACTTTCTGTCAGGGACTGGACTATCCAATTTTTAAAAAATTGTTGTCCAGAATGGCTTACTCTCGGATTCTAAAAAGTGTGTGATGTAACCTCTCAGCAAGGCCCTCCTCAGACACAGAAATGCCACCAGTCATGGGACACACCCACAGGCTGCGCAGAAGGTGAATCGAGAGCGCCGATCCCTCTGCCCTCAGCCCTCCGCAGCTGCTTTGGGAACCTCTCAGGAGGAAAAGAAGAATGTTCTGTACTACAGCCCTCATCGGGTGTCATCCAAGGTTAGGGAGAAGGTCGTTCCACAACCCTGGGCTCACCTGAACAAACCCCCAGTAAGAGAGGCTCCGGGGAGTCTATTTTCACCCAAGCTCCATCCCCACGCCCGGCCAAGCCAAGGGAGAAAGTGCTATTTTAAGCATTGCGGCTGGTGTCACAAACAGACTTTATTCCAATGAGGAAGCTTTTCAGCGGGCAATGAAAACCAACTGAACCTTCGATAGCAATGATGGATGGGAGAAAAATCTGGATGCTTCCCTCAGCTTCCACCCTCCTGCAACCGTTCGAGTCAGGTGGCCTTCAAAGCTCCACATATGAACTTGTGCAAAAGCCTGTTCAGTGACCTCCCACCTTTCATCTCTCCCCATTCCGATCTGCCCCCAATACTGTCACTAGGCTCATTTCCCCAAAACAGAGCTTGTAACAGTTAACACACCACCCTCCTGACCAAGCCGCCCCACCTTCTGAAAGCCCACAGCCCCAGCCTGGCTTGGCAACTTCCTGTCCAACTCCCTGCTAACAGGAACTCAAGCCTGCTCATTCTATTGCCCCAAAATACATAATTGCACACTGTCAACCAAACCTGGCCACTCTACCTCCCTTCAAATCTTCCACTCAAATTTTAATTACCCTGTGTGCAAAGCCTCAACTCAAGTGCCACCTCCCTCGAGTTTACGCAGCTGAAGTCGGCTCCCACCCCTGATTTCCCACCACATTTCGGCTTCCGCGGTCTACAGCCACTCACTGCACTGCCAGGAGGCTTCTATTGTTGCTCTGAGCTGTTCATTTGAGTCTTCTATTGTTGCTTAACTTATCACGCAATTTTCTACAATTGCTCCGACTATGTGGGCAAGGACAGAAGGCTTTCAATTTAATTTAGTAATTGTTTATTAAAGGATTCCTCCATGCTAGAAGCGAATGCAGTGGGATGCTCCCATCGATACAAGGATGGGCGTAACCAGCCACAGCAACAGAGGAGCTGACACGTAAGTGAGGAAGTAGGAAAAGTCTGCAGATGCTGGCAATGCTGTGTGCCCAGCGACAGGCACCTTGGGGTGTTTGGGGTAATTTTTTCTCTCAGCCTGTTCTTCCACCATGTATTGACTATGACCCATATCTAATCTCTTCTCTTTTTTTTTTTTCCAGAGAGAGGGGAAGGGAAGGAGAAAGAGAGGGAGTAAAACATCAATGTGTGGTTGCCACTTATGTGCCCCCCACTGGGGACCTGGCCCACAACCCAGGCATGTGCCCTGACTAGGAATTGAACCAGTGACCCTTTGGTTCGCAGATCAGTACTCAGTCTGCTGAGCCACACCAGCCAGGGCTAATCTCTTCTTTGACCCCCTCAGACATGTTGCTACTCAACATCCTGTGCTCACTGCTCTTCATTAGCATGGTGATGCCATGCCAAGACAAGGATACTAAATGGGTGGCAGGTGGCCTCCTCACCTCCATATTCCCGATGTCAAGCAGGGCCCTGCACGGACTAGCCTAGTGAAGGTTGGCTGAGTGTGTGAAGGCAACACCATCAAAGAGACAGAGTGCACAGAGCCAGGGCAGGAAGGAGAGATTCTGACCCGACAATCTGGACCATTCTCTTTACCTCCCCAGCCTCAGTTTCCGCAGATGCTGGTCTAGCGGGACTCCAAGCCCTGGTGACATCTCCACATAGCAGCTCTGTGCTGCACAGAGGAGGCACCAGTGAGCATTTCCAGCACTGAGAAGGCCAGCTGCGAACAAGTGACATCAACAGAGAAAAAGGAGCAGTCACCAAGATGGCAGAGGGCAGCTCTTTCCACCGGACACAGAGCATACATGTCCCTTCCTCCCTGGTCTCAAGTCCCCTTCATCCTAACCCGAGAGCCAGGCCTCTCAACCACATCTGCAACTGCATCTCTTCACAGCCGTCATCACCAGCTCTGGAAATACTATCATCAACAACCCATTCTAAGCTTTGTTGCATTTGCAGTGCTTTTCAAATCACTTTCAAGACGTCCTGGCACGTGCATCTATCTGAACAAGGTTAAGTTTGAGAGCACGCCCCCTCCTCTCAAGCCAGAGAAGTCCATTCCCCACAAACTGAGAGGAAAGAAACACACTAGACATTCCGGTATTGTATTTCCCTTGCCTTTTTACAAAGCCTTCAATGTTCGCAATACAACAATGACCCCTAAGAGAACGCGTTTGCTGATCTGAAATGGCTTTTCACATTTTTTAAAATAACAGCTTCCTGCAGAGGCCTCGGAGAGGCCATGAGTGGAAGCCTCCAGGTACTCCCTCACCTCTCCCTTCCCCATCGCCCCCCACCAATTCGGAACACACAGCCGTTTGGAATTCATTCACGAAATAAACCATCCCGAGTGGACACGAGCACCCACTAAGTGTGGGCCCACTGAGCACCAGGCACCAGGCCTGGAGGCGGAAAAAGCCCCACCTGCTCACGTCGTTCTGCCTGTGCCTCTGTTGGCTTCTGAAGTGACCACAAAATGCCATTCCCAGATGAGAGCTGACAGCATCAAGGAGGCTGGTACACAAATAGTGGTGACATATTAAGGATCTACGTTAACTGTTCTGGAAACAAAAGGGGGGAGGGATGGTTCGCAGTTAGCCACAGAAATGTCAACCTTACTCAGTAACAATAAACATAGATTTAATGTAGCCAAGGCGGTCCAACCACAGAATAACTCTGAAGAGCCCACGATTCCCTGCTGGATTTAAATTTAAAAAAAGAAAAAGAAAGAAAGAAATGAGGAAAAGTAAAATCCCCACATGCCGATGTTCTGCTGCAAATCCTCCTCAATTTGAAGGCTGCCATGGAGAGCTGGAAAGATCAGCAAGCTCCTTCTCCCCGACTGGCCTTGGCATTGGTGCTTCAGGGAAAAAAACTGTGTTAAGAGCAAAACCTCTCCCAGCAGTCAGGGCTCCATCTCCATCTGCCCATCCAAAGCACAGCCCCTTAATGTGACAAAAGAGGCTAAAATTATGGGTGAGATGGCACTTTCCATTCTAGCCCCGGCCTGTGATTATCTATAACTCCAGGTTGCCCAAAATTACCTCTGGAGCCTTAAATGACTTCCATTTTATTTCATTCCTAGAATGAATTCTTTTTTGGAAACTTTCCTAAGAGATAAAGGAACAAAACACCAAAAAGCCCTAGATATTTCCGCTGCAGGGAAGGAAGAGCCAGTAGGCAGGCATGATTTTGATTTTTTTTTTTAACATCTCATGCATATCACCTCTACTGTATCCTCAGGCAGAACAAAATTAATTCCATGTCTCTGCAATTATGAAAATTCAGAATCCTGGAAACTCTTACCAAATTCACTTTATAAACCACTTCTAGTCTTGATATATTCTTAGAGGTAGTCTGTGAGGACGGTTAAGAAGCTCGTGCAGGAGGGGGTTGTGACTGATACCTCCAAGAAGAACTAGTTGAATAAGCAATCTGACCCAAGTAAGTGACATTACATGGTAGGTTAGTGGTTACAAAGTTTACGTAACTACGGCACTTCTTTCTGTAATAGAATTCGGTATTAGGCCCTGTGACAAGCAAATCTAGTGAGTTATTTGTTAAAACACCAGAAACGCTTCAACTTGATTTTAATGTAACAAGTGAGGCCCCCAAAAGCATCCATCATAATTGCGTGAATCGAATACTTTGAACTACAGCTAGCCGTTTTTTAAAAACTTGCTATGCATCCCTTTTGTAAAATAAAAATCTTTTTGTACCCCCCAAACAATTACTTATCTTAAATGAGCTGCTCTTGAGATCAGATTGTATATGCTGAGTTCTCCTACAATAGGGCACTCTTAGATTTCGTTTCAATATACTGAAATAATAACAGTAATGTAACAACCTTCGAGGTGTATACTTTGAAGTGTATTTACATTGCTCTTCAAATCTCCTCTTTCCAGTAAGCACTGCCCTCTTTACCCAGGAGGCCGGTGCCAGAGTGGCGAGTCGACTTCTAGCAACTCACAAACTTAGATACACACAAGTCTTCCTGACTTGTACTTCTACACAATTGCTCTCTGTATCTTTCCTTCTTGCAAACATCCCTCCCCACATACTCACCCAGTAGCTCCCCTAACAAGGTAACCTCCCAAGCTAAATGGAAGGGTTTTCTTTTTTATGGTAGAGTCCAGGCTTTGCAAAAACCCAAAAGGTCAAGTCAGTTGTTCATAACTTAATTTGAAAAAAATATTAGAACTGTTGGCATTGCTTTTTATCACAAAGCATGTAATTCTCAAGTGGTTCTCAAGGAATAGTGTAACATTCCAGAACCAACAGGTTTGCACAAAACCTAAAGTGAGCAGGCAAGTCTAGCTGCTCAAATGGGAATGACCTTATGCATCAAAGAGATTCTAATGCAACACACGGACTCTACCCCCAACGCAGCAAAGACGTTCTGACCCTTTTCTTCAGCACTGCATACTTACAATGTTTTCTGCCTCAAGGCGGAGTACACCTTTGACCTGGTCAGACTTCTTCCCATTTCAGAGGTAAATAGCTTGAAATAGGCCAAGCTTTGCCACTCACACCTCAAGCAAGACCTTTCCCTCTCTGGGCTTCTAAATTCCTAGTCACCAGATCAAAAACAAAACAAAACAAACAAAAACCTTACTTATGTAGAAAAACAGGCCTAAAACCCAGAGAGGTTAAGAAGTATTCTAAGGTCACACAGCAAGTTAGCATACAATGATGTAACACTCCTAATTCTACATGAACCCCCTTGCCTCCCACTCAACACAGGAAAGGGTGGTAATGGTAACACACACACACATGCCAGGCTTCTTTCACCTCCACTGTCCTGGCTCCTGTTTCTGAAAACCTAAATATACTCGGCCCTGGAGATTGCTGCTGCAACTGTGATTTTCCATTCTCTCTAATACCCTCTGGCGGTTGTGCTGTGGATTTTCTGCCTCACGACATAGTTTCCTCATTCCAGAAAACACACACATGCACACAACCCCCTTCCTCAAGATTATAAAACTCTTCCTTTCCCAACAGCAAAAAAGTTGAGGCCAGAACTGATGGGACTCAAATACAGGCATCTTGTTCCATCGTTGAGAAACGACCATAACTCTACCCAGAAGCACATCTGACAAGACAGAATTTGTTCTCACAGAGGATTTCTCCCTCCACAGTAGAGATCATTTGTCAGGACATTGTCATTTCCCCCAGACTGCTGCGTAACCGCATAATGAGAGCCCCAGATGTAATTCACGTGCACAAGAAGACAGACTTACGGTCCATGAGGGACCCTTTCTTTATTCCCATTGCTAATAGCTTGTTCAAGAAGAGGCAGAATGCTATACGTAGATGAATGAAGGGCAGAAAAGAAGTTTTCTGTTTTTTAATAAAAATGTGGGATGATCAACTAGAACTCCTGGCTCTTATCCAGCAACCAGTCTTGCCACCATTTGAATGAATACACAGAACAGGAAGCAAAGGTACAGTGCTCAGCATGGAATGCTGTGCAATTATTTCCCTTCTAACATCACGCTGGCTCCCCTCTTCCAAAACATCCCATCTCCCAGCCACGCTACTACTGTTCCCCATACACACACTACATACATTAAGGTTTCCATGTGGTTCTTCCTGCCTGGGATGCCTTTGCCTTTCTACTAGCCTGGCAATATCAAACCTGTCCTTTGAACAAACCTGTACAATGGTGCTTAGCTCACAGCAATGGTTCAGTGTCTGACTCCCCTAAAAGGCTATAAACCAAACGTGGAAGCTCTATGCGTCAGGCCACGGGATCTGCCACATAATAGATGTTCAATTATTATTTGTTGAATTAAAAAGTCTTCTAAAATACATTTACTCAAGCCTTAATGTTACAGGTGGCTGCTGACTGCTCTCCAAATGTCGGTCCAGTCAGAGGGCAGCCGAGTGCCTCTCGGTGTCAGATTCTCTAGCCTGGAGCAGCAGAGCCTCATCCACACCAGTGGATTCTAGGTGGTGGCTGTAATTCCAAGGTGAGCCTAAGGAAGGCCAGGATCCTGTCTCCACTTCTTACTCCACCTCTGTCGACCCGGCTTCCCTGAAATTCACAAGTCTTCATCCGGAGCCTCCGGACCTCAGTACATTTCCTCACCAGGACCAGTTTTCACTAGTCGATGTTCAATGGCAAATTTAATAGTGTTTGCCTGTTCCAATCTCTCACCCCTTGGCTATACTGCACCTATGAGAATCAATCTATAAAGCCTTAATAGCAGAAATAAAGGTTTACGCTGACCATTTTCCCTAGACCACAACAATAGCTCCCCTCAAACTACCTAAATATGCACAGTGCCCATGGGGAAATGATCGAAACCAAGATCTACCAGACCCCAGAGTTCAGGGAAATACAGTAACTCATGTAGGTCCAAACACTGAGCTAATTCTGCCCGCTGGGTTGGGTCTTTCAGACTCTACGAAGACCTAAACCTTGGCAACACCTGCCTTTTTCTGTGCCAGTGTTCTCAACCGGGTCGTCGCTTCTTGGACTCTCTCTCTCTCACCTGTCCTGTCTGCCTACCTCTGCCCTCAGCTTTGATGAGACTTGGCCACTGTGGCTAAGGTGAGCCTTGGCAGTAAGCTTTGTTCTTCAGCAAAATAGAATTATCATCCAGTGCTGCTGGAAGAAACCTGGACATTCATGATTTCATACTGTTAAAAATGCAGGGAGCATCTGAGATGAAAGTGTAACGACATTATCAAATGCCATGTTACACCCGTAGACAACGGACCCTCGAAAGTAATGCCGGGTGTAGGGGAATCCACCCCTACACAGCGGATCACTACACAGAAGTTTTGATTCTACAGTGGGTGGTCTACACCCACCTATTCAACCAATGGTGGATGGAAAACAGTTACCCCATACGGGGCCATGTACAATGTGCACTTTTTGCCCAAACTTTTGAGTGAAAAATAAGGATGTGCATGATACAAGGGCGTAATGATTACATACCATGGGTATAATGGGTAAAATAATCCTGTGTATAATGCACATAAAAAATGTGGGTGCACATTATACGTGGCAAAATATGGTATCTTCCATCTGTGGTTGGGAATGCAGAATTATTGTTTTCCATCAGGATTTGTTGAATCCCCAGATGTGAAACCTGAGGCTAGGAAGCTCTGTCTGTATTTCCTGGAAAAAAAAAATGTGCACATAAGAGAACCCGCGCCATTCAAACCCTGTTGTTCAAAGGTCACTTGTAAAGTCACTTTTAAGAGGATGATAGTGAGAAATTTCAGCTCTAATGGAGTCGAATCTAGACTCCATCCAGAACAGAGGAAGCTGATTTTACGGAGACCGCTGAGGATACACAGTTCAAAAACCGAAAGTGGGAGTTTTGATCACAAACTCTTAAGGAATTTTAAGTTAGCATGGTCTAATGCCCCAAGGATGGAGTTCGCAGGAAGGTCTGTCTCCCAAAAATGTATAAGCCTCACTTACTTAAGACAAAACTGAGTTTTGTCTAAGCGTCGCACATAACACTTTGCACTTGAGCTGTTCCAAGTTGCCCAAAAGGCACTTTAGATGTGAACAGGCCCCCCACCTAAGTGTTGCAGTGCGAGCATGCACCAGACACCAAAAAGTCAGGGTCACGGCCCTACTGATACATAAAGCACAGCTTTTTGCAACATGAATTCTTATGATTTTGTTTTTTGTGTTTGTTTATTTTCATTGAATGTATTGGGGTGACATTAGTTTGCAAAACCATACAGGCTTCAAGTGTACAACTCAATAAAACTCATCTGCACACGGCATCGTGCGCCCATCACCCCAGGCGAAGTCCCCATTTCCTCCCCTTTGGCCTCCTCAACCTACCCTCCTCCATCACTACACTATTGTCCGTGTCTATGTGTTTCGTGTGTGTGTGTGCGTGTGTGCGTGTGTGTGTGTGTAGTCTGGGTGAATCCTTTCACTTTCTTTCATCCAGGCCCCCGTCCCCCATCCCCTCTGTCCATCTGTCCCTTGTGTCCATGCCTCTGTTTCCGTTTTGTTTGTCAGTTTATTTTGTTCATTCGATGCCACATAGAAGTGAGATCATCTGGTACAGGTCCTTATGTTTTCTTCATCTGCAGTGGAATAGAAAACTAGTCCCCCTAGTGTCCTGCCACTGTAGGTGGCTTCAGATGGAGACACTCCTGCCTCCTGCATCCGCTTTCAAGCACAAACTCAGGCACCGAGAACCCAACCTTCGCCTCCATCCCGGGAGGTGGAAGCGCTCCTAGGACCTGTGATGAGACAACAAACTTTTCGCTTCCATGCTAAGGCCCTTCTAATTACCGTTTAAACGGCAAAGGTAACCCACAACCCAGCCCACTTCATGAAGTGAAGCAGGCCCCCACTTGTCGGCTACTTGTGCCCACTGCAGAGCCACCAGTCTTCGAAAGCCTCTCTCTTTCACCAGGCAGGCTGCCTTCCTTTCCCCGCCCCCTGGCAAACCTACGAAGATCTCAGTCTTGACAACTTTTGCCTCTCTATCCCAGTTAGCTTGCTTCCCCATATAGAACAAACAAGGCCAGGCCAGATAAATGTGTGTTCTCCTCAAAGCAATTTTCCCTAAAGTGAAGTGCTCTTGAAAAATAAAGGTACGCTAAGAGACTAGTGAAACCTCAACGCCAGGTCCTCATTGTTTCTTTTCCCCAGCGAGGACTCGGCATGCCTACGAGTAACTCATTCATGTCACCCATTCGTGAGAGATGAGAAAAGAAACCACCTCTGTCCCCTTCCTAATTTAGAACCTTCCCTGATCTGAGGTCTATCCAAGCTGACTGCTGAGGTGGGAAGAGCGGAGGAATAAGACTAACCTGAAGGGACTGCCTCCCTCCACGAGTGAATATGCACTCGGAGTTTCCAAGGTGTCAGAGGGATGACAGCTGCGTTTAGGTGAAGTGACCCCCTGCTGCCCACCCGCATCACCCCTCCCTCAGGAGGGGAGCCAGAGCCTGAGCTCTCTCTTGGGGCACTTACATAAGACCCTGTAAAACTTCCTGTGACATTCACAGAAAATGTAAGCTGCTATTTTGCTCCCTCAGGAGATCATTTTAATGGACTGAGTGTCAAAATGCAAGGATTCTCGGAATGCAGCAGAAATCTGCTGGACGGAGGTACACCAGCTCAGGAAGAGGTACACCGGCTCAGGAATGGGAAAAGAAAAATCCATCCCCATTAAACAGGGTCACCGGGGGCAGGGAAGGATTCAGTGTAAGAGAGACAATCTGTTCCTTCCGAAGTGACCCATTTAAAATCAGATGGTTCCAGGGGAAGCTCAGAGGTTAAAAAATTTTTAAACAGCCAAGACAGGCTTTGCAGAACTAAGGTTCCTTCAAGAAAAAAATAAATAAAAAGAAAGTAAGGAGGCAATGAACAAAACAACTTCAGGAGGCACAAACTTTGGAGTCACTCACTCCACCCTTCAGAAACAGTGACATTCAATGAAACGCCAGGATCACTCTGTATTGATCACTCATCACAAGCAGCTTTGTCTCATAGGACTGACACTCTGGTTGGGTTTCCACTCTACAAAAACCGCTGCCACCCAACTACTCTCTCCTATAGAGGGACTCGCAAGCTGTGGCTGCTCACCCCAAATCCGCCTCCGCTCTCTGCAACAAGGAGCAAAGAAAAGTTCTTCACAGCATCACATCAGGACAAGGCAGGTGGGGATCGCCCAAGAGGGGCCGCTCCAAACACAGCAGGACCCCCCAAAACCCAGGTGCTGCTGGCGGGGGTGGTGGGGGGGGGCGGTGCGGACACCTCACCTCCCGTTGCTAATCTTAATTGCCTTGCTTGCTCCCAGTTAGCAGCCTGTGTGCCTAGGAGCCCAGTAGGCCCTGGGACGGGTCCTGGGGACAAGAATCTCAGAGTCTCGGGGACTTCCACCTCCAGCCTCTCAAGGGCTCCCGGCCAAGGCAACAGAGGGTGCGGTGTGTCCACACTCCCTTCCTCTTCACCAGAATCCCGAGCATAGGTGGTACCAGCTACAGGTTCGGAGAAGTTGTCCAGCGCCGCTCTCCAGGGCGCCCCCGCGGCTGCTCTCTGGCACCCCCGGACTCTTACCTTGGCCGTGACTGCCGCCAGGCAGAGAGAGATCGCGGAAGAACTGGGTGACGCGGCGGCGCCGCCTAGGAGGCGCAAGGGGTCCGGGTCGGGGTCCCAACAGGAGCTGCCCTTTTCCAATCGGCGGTGCAGAGCGCACACTTTGAGGCAGCCCCGGGCTCCAAATGCTGAGAAGGTCCGGGCCGCCCAAGCTGAGCACTCTCCCTTCTTTCGCTGCTGCTGGTGCCGCTTCTAGGAGCTGTTCCCTGCCTCCGAAGACTCTTCGGAGCCGGGGGCGGCAGGCAGGGACACAGGCCTGGGTCCGCCTCAGGCTGGGTCCGGGGAGGGGGCGCTGGGTTGAGACGCCGGGCGGCCGCTGGGGCCGGCTCCACCTCCCACGCTCCCAGCCGCTTCACCCCTTCAGGGCAGGGCCTGTCCGCTCCCGGCCCCGCGAGGTGAGCGCAGCCGCGCCCCCAGCTTCGGGAGCCCAGGCTCCCGCGCCGCGGCGGGGCAGCGACAGTCCGGCCGGGCCAGGCGCCGAGCACGGCGGCGGGGGTGCTGCAGCCGGTCGCGGCGCCCCCGCCCCCCGGGCCTGCGCCGCCGCGGCTCCGCGGGAAGGAGGCGCTGGAGAGGGCCTCGCCCTGGCCTGGGGCGCGGGGCCGGGGGAGCGGGGCCGGGGGAAGCGCCCCGAGAAGGTCACCGGAGCGGAGGCGGGGCGCAACGCGGTGGGTGCGGGGAGTCGAAGAGGGCGTCCCCGCAGCCGCCAGGAGCGCTCGCTGGCCTCGGCCGCCGCCGCCTCCGAGACGCGCCTGCTTCTCTGAGCGCCCAGCACTCGGAGCTGGGCGGCCGCTGCAACAGTCGCCCGCAGCCGGGCGCCACTAGCGGGAGCAGGCGCGCGATCCCCGCCTCCAGCTCCTAGGCTTGGCTGGGGCCGCCGTGCGGGTGCTGGCGGGGGGGTGGCGGGCGCTGGGGTCCGAGCTATGGGATGGCTCGGCCGCCGCGTGCCCAGAGCGCCGGGCTCGCTCAGCAGCTGCAGTGACTGTGTGTCTGTGTCATGTCTGTGCAGCTGGGGGGGACCGCGAAACAGGCCGGGCTCGGAGCGGGGGCGGGGCCTGCGCGCTCCTCGGCGCCCGCCCCCACCCCGTGACGAAGCGGCTGACCAATGGCAGGCGTCTTTCCCGCCTAGGCTCCGCCCCACAGTGAGGCTCCTCCCTCTACTGCTTCGGCTTGCTTGCATACAGGCGGAAGCAACACCCGGATCCGGGATCCCGGCTTGGGTCAGGATGAAAGGGTGCTAGCCGCGAGCTCCCCGCCCTTCTCCCCCCCTGCCCCGCCACTCCGGGCTTGGCGAGCCTCGCGGAAAGAGGGGGAAGGGAAGCAGGGCAGGTCCGCAGCTGCCGTCGTAGAGACTCTTGCAGGCTCGTAGAGCCTTGCTGCCTGCCCACCCTCCCTTGTACAAAACAGCCGTCGTGGGAAGTAGGAAGTTTCCCCGCCTCCACCTTATACTCGGGTCACCGCTTCCCTGGTATGGGGCAGCCTGAGACTTCGAGGAGCCACGTTGAAGAGCTTTGACAGCGTCATTTTGGGCTCTGTATCCAATCATCCTGTCCAAGCCTCTCTTTTATTTCAGGGAAACTGCTCGTCTTTGTCCCCCCACCCACCCACCCGTGCACGATCCCTCCCCATTTAGATTTCATTACTGCTCTTTCCCTCTCAGCACGAGAACCCCGCGCATGTTATGCATCCCGTTGAATAGACTTCCAGTCCCCCAGTACTAAAGACGAGAGTACGGCGCCGAAGGATTGGGTGCAATTGGCTAGGCAACAGGGGCGGGTGTATGAGAGTGGAGGAGGCATGGAAGGAGAAAAAACCCAGAGGAGGAGAAAGCAAAAAGGCAGGGAGAGAGAGAGGACGCTGAAGGATGGGCAACTCTGACTAGGAGACAGGGGCTCCAGCGCGTGATCCACCTCCCGGGTTTTTTCTCCGTTCAGTCCCAGGGATTCTGGGGTCCCCTTTCCCCTGGGTCCCCACCTCTCCCCAGCGGGGCAGACTGACCGGTCTCTGCCTGGCCTCTGAGCACCTCTCTCTTTGCGCTGGGACTCAAAGGAGGCCACCCTAGTTCTAGGAAGGAGCCGGGGAAAGAAGCAAAAACAGAGATAACGTGCTCCGTTGGGAGGGGGCAGGGGTGCGTTGTAAGAAAGGGATGCTGCGCTCGGGCTACCTCGCTGATCCCACTCCCCAGAGGTAAGGTTGGGAGACCAAGGGCTTCGGAGGTTCAGCAACTCAGTACGCTTCGGACCTTGCTCCTGCCTAGGTAACTTGACTCTCGGCCCTTAGCTGAACCCAGTCGGAACCCTTCCCCAATCCCCTCCTTCCCTCCAGCTCTTTAAGCAACGACCCCCACCCCCTTCCCCCACCACAGCCACCGCCGCTGCCGCCGCCGCCACCGGCTGTTCCCCAGCTCTGGAGCGCTGTTTACCTAGTGTCAGTGGCAGACCGAGCCGAGGAGCATACGAAAAGAAGGTAGCGGTTGCACAGCTGCGTCCTCGGCGACGAAGTAAAAAACGTTTGCCTTGAAGCTTTGGGATAAGTTAACTGCGAAGCTGGGGTCCTGCTGTCTTACCTCTGTGTGAAAAAGTCTCACCCTGCACGTTTGCAGGGATGGGAGATCGTATCGGGTTTTGATGCCATCACCGTGTCGGAGAAGAACATTATACGATAAAGTATTACCTAATATCCTAGAGACCATTAGAGTGTCAAAGTTTAATGCCAAGCCTTTTAGCTGGAACGCTGCTCCGTTCTTCCTCTGACGTGCAGCCGGGCCCCAGAACGCGCTTACAACAAGGAGATCATTTTTATTTTTTGCGGGCGGACTGCCCTTCCTTCCTACTCTCCCTAACCCCTCACCGCCCCCCTCCTCCACCGCCCCCCTCTTCCACCGCCGCCCCGAAACGAGTAGAGTTAAAGCAAGAATTTGGTCTTTCTTTTTATTTGGTGCTTTGCTTCGCTTCATTAAGGGTACAAAATGCATTATTACAATACATTAGCATATTAATCAGAGTAACGTGATTGAGGACAGGAAGAGAGACCTGAAATTTAGGAGCAAAGAAAAATCGTGAAATAACATCAGAAACTAAAAGATGAGCACGTGGAAAAGAAATATCTCCACTTTGATTAACTAAGCGTAGTGCATCCTCTAGACTGAATTTCAGAAAGAAAAATAGAGCGATAGTGGAGGAGGGAGCAATATCCATTCTGGTCAGGAAGGTACATTAGAATATTTATTTCATTATTTGGGGATTGCACAGAAATTACTTGCATCAGTTAAAAAGGACCTTGAATGTGTCAGAGCTTTGTTCTGTCAATTCAGTGCTGTAGTATTATGGCCAGTGGTGTCGTATCTAATGTTCTAAATGAGAGGAATGTTGTCCAACTGAAATACTACACAAATTGCACCCCAGTGTACATTTAAAGAATTCCTTTGTCCCACCCATGTTACAGACACACATGGAAAACCTCATGTAGGATGTTTATGCCCATGAATTAGAGCCTTTTGACACAAACCAGGATGTAAATGTCCTAAAAGGGATTTAGCTGTGATATACTATAGTATAAGGAATGCAGAATAAAATATGTAAGGTGATACATCTGCTATTTCTAAAGAGCCTGAATTGCTTCTGCTAAGAACTGAGAAGTGAAAAACCATCGAGCCCTCTAAACGCACTGTTATCTGTTTATCTCCACACAGTTATTGTACCTGTCACAGGACAGATTCAGAAAGGTCTCTTTAATCAGGGCGAAGGAGACCTAATCCTAAAAAAAAACCAACAAAAAAAAACCCTGTCTTAAAACAGCCACTAGGGGGCCCTAAAGGCATCTCAAACAGGGAGCTGGAAAACAGGCTCTCACCCCGCGTTTCCCGTCTCATTTTCCGTGTACCTAATGGAACTGGAATCTAAAGACAAGCGAAGAGCATGGTGCAAAGTCTGGAGGCAAGTAGGGCTTTCTGTTTTAAAAAAGACCAGAGTCCCGTTTTGACTCATGAATCAAGAATGTGATTTCCCAATTCTCTGTCCCCTCCAAGAAACTACAACAAAAAAAAGAATACTGCAATCCCTGAGATGAAGGCAGCTGGATATTTTTACCCTATTAAGTCAACCCAATCATTTTTACCATCACAGATACAGCCTCTCGAAGATTTTAGGGCTTTTTTTCTGAATGTTTTGAACATTCTTCAAGTGCTAGGTAGCATGATGATATGAAATATATTTAGCCCTGGCTGGTGTGGCTCAGTGGATTGAGCACCGGCCTGTGAATCGAAGGGTTACCAGTTTGATTCCCAATCAAGGCACATGCCTGGATTGCCAGGCCAGATGCCCAGTTGGAGGTGCTTAAGAGGCAACCACACATTAAATGTTTTTCTCCCTCCCTTTCTCTAAAAATAGATAAATTATATATTTAAAAATATTTAGCAACCTGTACAGCAGGGCACCCACCAACCACCCAATGGGAATTCAAGCCAGCGACAAGGCACTAGAACACCTGGGAGGCCAGGGGTTAACTCTTTAGTGCTGAGTCCTAGTTAATGGTGGGTGAGCACAGGGTGGTCCTGGGGGATGGCAGGTGTAGCAGGAGTGATAGGGAGGGGCTCACTGCAGGGGTCACTTAACCAGCCAGTATGAAGGATTTCGATATTTTAACAAGTAATATTCTATTTGTCAAAATGCCTGAATATCAGGCCTGGTCACACATAAAGACCCCCGACACTTTCTGTAAACTTTAATATCGAACAATCAAATTTTCAAGGCTCCCAAATCCTTAGCAGTCACATAGCTTTCCCACATCTTCCCAGTAAATAAGGTTAAGATATCCTTTATATGAGAGTCAAGAACCAAACCCTCTCCGGTTACACAAGTAGAAGTCTAATTTATCCTTCAATCAGTGCTGAAGGAATATCTGAAAAAGATGCCCTATCTAGACACATTTCGAGTGAAAATCCAAGCACCGGGCATGAAACATTCCTCTGTCACTAGGGCCAATAATCAAGACATTCCTGAGCAAAACAAAATGCCTCCAACAGGGCTAAGCCGGGAAGGAGCTACTTGCTAGCTGAAGAATGAAAGAACACTGTGAAAGCTACCAAATTAACACTAATGGAAGGGCGCTTCGGGCATAATTTAACTAAAAACAAAGTGAATCTGCACTTGAGATGCGAGACAAGGTATGGGGATAAAGTCTTTACTAGTGGAATGAAAAATAGTTTATGAAATAAAAAAGAAACAGGCTTTATGTTTCTATCACCATATTCGGTGAGCAGGCTCCAGACAGGTGTTCTCAGAATAGCATCATTAGCTATCAGAAGACTTGCCACTGAAAACTAATTAGAACAAATGTGGCTCTCGAAGGACTTCCACTGACTGACTGTGAAAGTCCATGCAAGCAAAACCATGTCAGGTATATAGCTCTCTGATAAGCTATGATAAAATTCTTAGCTGGGGACCCAAAGGCCTTCTGGAGACAGGAAGGGAAAATCAGTGCCAAAGAGGTCAATTTAAAGGGCAGAGCATGGGATCCTGGACCTCACGAAGAAAAAGGGACCTCGAGCTTAGTGGACCACAGTTCCTCAAGACTATATATCGATATCCCTATATAGATATTATATATATATATATATTCAGCACTACTAAGGTCATCAAAGTTTTGAAATAAAAGGTGATGGCATATGCCTTTTGGTGCTTTTCGGCCAGAAACCCTGTTTAAATGACAGTCATGCTTGTGTGAGTATATCACTTCCTGCTTTCTCCCTCCCCCCATGGAAGAGACCATAGAGCAGGATGTCTCACACTTTGATGTATCTACAAATCTCCTGGGAATCTTGTTAAAATGCAGATACTGATTCAGTAGGTCTGGGGCAGAGGTGGGGGAGGGGTGGGCAGGGGATGAAGTGGATGGAGAGGAGCTGAAATTCTGCTTTTTAAAGAAGTTCCTGTTTACAGACCATTCTTTGGTCCAAGGACCCTGCTCACCAACGACATTCTATTCTTTGTTGTCTCTTCCTAAAAGTATGGTGTTAACAGGGTTCTTCAAAGAGTAAACCCTGAGACGAGGATTTGGAGGCCAGAAGCTGATCTGGGAAGGGCTTCCAGGAAGCACAGTGAGGGTGTGGAGAAATGAAATAGGAAAGGAAGGAAGGCCAACAAGGGGTGAATTAGATGGTCAGTGGGTGCTCAGTTCTGATAAGGACCCTCTGAGGAACTGTGGAGAAAAGCATCGTCCAAAAAGCTTCTGTGTGTTGGGAATGTTATATAGTTGCACTGTCCAATGTGGTAGCCACTCACCCCTGCAACCATTGTGTACTTGAAATGAGGCTAGTGTGACTCAGGAACTGAATTTCTTATTTTATCTCATGTCAATTTGTTTAAATAGTCACACATGGCTATTGGCTACTGTGTTGGACAGTGTAGATGCAGAACATAATTGTCTCACAAGGGTCAAGAAACTTAGAAGATTATTTATCCACCAGATCCCTTCGGTCGCTGAGGATTGCTCCTGGCAATTGGTCACTTCCTGGCACTTCCATCATGCTCTCCTGGCCCAAGGATACCCACAGCAGAGAGAGCAGGTAACTTAAAGTAGGAGACCTTCAGTATATGTGGAAACAGCCCAGGAAAGGTGGAGTTGGCCACCAGGCAGATCTAAGGCACCAACAGCATTTGCTGAAAGAACCCAGATTTTACTTTGACCTATCTGAGTTCTAGAAGTGGACCCTGATGAGCATCAGCTAATTGATGCATTCTGTATCCCTGACCACCATCACTGGTGCAAAGCTGAGCAGATAACCAAGGCTGGTCCAAGCAAGATGACTCTCAGGACTCCTTTTGGGGGTGCTGGAAGATTAAACATGTTCCTTCACTTCTGGACCCTGTGATCCATGAATAGAAAGGTCAGTATGACTGCAGCCATTTTGCTACCCCCCCCCCCCCAAATAAGGCTGTCACTGAGAAGTAAGGGCCAGAGACACAGGAATCCCGATCTGTGTCAGGACTGTTTTGAGCTACATGTAGAGCAGGGGTGTCCAACCCATGGCCCGTGGGCCACATCTGGCCCAGGATGGCTATGAATATGGCCCAACACAAAATCATAAATTTACTTAAAATATTGTTTAGTCTTATGCTAAGTTTTATTACTTAGGTATCTTTGCTATATTAGTGATCACAAACTTCAGACCTGCTCAACAATTTTAAAAGATTATCAAAAGGGCCATTGCATAGTTAGGATTATTATTTTTTTACTTATCTGGGGTGGCAGATATCACAGACAACACTTCTGCTTCCCTGAGACACCAAAAGGTAGGATGCCCCTGAGTAGAGTATTCCCAGGTGATAGCATCTTAAATAATTATCTCAAAAAAATCTCAAGATAGGCAAGTCCAAACTTGGTAAAGCAGTGGTTTCATCAAGGACCCAGGATCTCTCTCTCTCTCTCTCTCTGGTCTGCCGCTCTGCCATCCTCCACACATTGGCTTTGTGTGTTGCCTCGTGATCACAAAATGGCTGTGATGGCTCCAAACATCACGTTCTCAAACAGCATTCAAAGCAGAAAGAGAAAGGCAGGCAGCAAGTGCTTTCTCTTTTACTAGATTCCCTACTTCAGATAAACTTGGGTGAATCATAATTCACCTTCTGGAAATGGACCACTGTTAGCTTTTGGTAGCCTAGAAGAAGGAGAAGAAGTGGCTCTTGGGTACCAACTAATAGTGCTGGCTCTAGGACCCTTGATGACATCGTTGAATCACTGACAAGGACCAACCCTGATACTTAACCCTAACTCTGAGCTCCTCCTTTTGTGAACCAATAAATCCACCTACTGTGCAAGTTTTAGCTGGAGTTTCTTTACATGCATCCAAAAAACATCCTAACCAGTATAGGTACACACTCAAACTCAGTGGGTCTCACCCTCCCTTCTGTTTACATCTTTGTTACTTCTCAAGGCTTGCATTGCTTTTCCTGTACATGTGGCCAAATCTTGCTAAATCTTCCAAGTCCAGCAAGAACCTCCTGCTTTTAGAAGTCTTCCAAAAACTAGATGGACCATGGTAATCTTTCTCCGCCAGATTCATAACACTGCTTATTCTTCCTGCATCTTCCAAGAATCGATGCAACCACAGTTGTCCTGGAGGGTACAACTTATTCCCTCCACCAGAGAGTGAAATTTGGTTTGGAAATCACCTGCTAGTTTACGCATGGTATGAAAAGACAGAGCTTTGAGAAACAACACCTAGACGCCCCATGAGCAACACCTGCAGCTCCCACATTTCACCCAACACCCATCACGTGTGGTTGGTCCGCCCAACTGCAGCTTTCCCCGGCCCAAGGATTTATCTCTCATTCAGTCCTCCACTGAACTCCACTGAGTCTGGAGTGATATCCTGAGACTCAGTCTGCTTGGTTGGTAACTCAACCATCGTCACCCCCAGCCTATAGTTTCTGCCAGTATTTCTAGCATAGGAGCTGGAGCCTGCCCGTAGAACCTCAGTTTTGACCTTCACGGATCTACATTTCAGAAGAACCTGAATTGAGAATGCTGCTGACTCCAAGTTCCTGTGACAGCTCCTTTCCTCACCAGGGCAATTGGACCTTTGGCTTTTACTTCTGTGTGTTTGAACGTGAGTGCCATGGTCACAGAATGTGGGGATTTGGGTTGATGACCTCTCTGTGAAGGGGGCAAGTCACCTTGTCCCAATTACACTTCCAAACTCAAGCCTCACTGGTTTCCCGACCAATGGGAGATTATGGCTCAGCTGGAAGCTCGGGAAGGGCTGTTCCTGACAATGTTTCACCCAGTTCTGCTAGAAATGTGGATGTGGTTCCTATACTTGAGAATCTCCCAATCCAATTCTGGAGATAAAGCATTTACTTTCGGGAGTTAAATGAGGGGGGGGAAATAGGTAAATACGAAGTTGTCCTTGAGTACTCTTGAAAGATGCAGTAAGGACGAGCGTGCATCTGGCAGAGAGCGGTTACCATGGTCCCTCAGGTTCGGGAGGACTTCTAAAAGCAGGAGGCTCTTGTTGGACTTGGAAGATCCGGCAAGATTGGCCACACATAACAGGAAGGAAATTCAAGCTTTGAGAAACAACAAAGATGTGAACAGAAATTGTGATTGTTAAGGTGACACATTTATTTAAGGAACCAGGGGCTAGGAAGCTAATTTGGGTCTAGAGTGACTTGAAAAGTAATATCTGAATCCCTACCTTGCGTCAGTTATTATGCTGACCATTGAAGATTTTACTAAAAATAAAGACAGTTCTCGTTCTCTTAGTGACTGACAGCCAAGCTGATGAAGGAGGGAAAAAAGCATTAAAAGGTGATGGATTGAATTCTTAACTTTTCATTGACCTCATCCACTGATTTCCCTCAATCACCGATCCTTGTTCATCTTATCCTCAAAATATCCTTCAGACCAGTTTCCTCTGCTTCATTCAAAGGGTTACTGCCTTAGCTCAGAACTGTTTCTCACCTGGAAAACCCCCTGTGACTATCTATCTGTAAGACTTTCTTCATTCCTACCTGCTAACCAAATTACCTCCGCAAAGTAAATCTCAGCATATTTCTAACTAACTTATGTTTTACTTCTGTCTTATTTATTCTAGTTCCTTTCCAAAAGTATCTATCATTCTAGTTTGGATCCCATCTGTGCAGAGCTGGGATGCCAGCCCCAGAGTGTGGTTTGGGGGGATCCAAGGAGCAAGGATTGGTTTTCCCCAGGGACTGTCAAAATGAGTCCAAAGCTTCACTTGAAAGCATCACATGGAGTAGAAATCCGGAAGTATTGATTCGATTTGGGTAGAAGGGATAAAACAGGGACAACACACAAAAAACTGAATGATGATTTTCCATGGATTTGCGGTCCGCTAGGCACTGTTCAGAACATTTTCCTGTGCCAACTCATTTCACCACACTAAACCCTGTGAGGTAGTTACTCTTACATCCTGGCCAATGCACAGATAACTAGGACATAGAGAAGTCACATATTATAACTGTGAGGCGATGGACTTTAACTAGACTTATTGTGATGATCATTTCACACTACATACAATATCCAATAGTTATGTCTATACCTGAGACTAATCGAATGCTAGATGTCAAGCATATCTCAAAAATTAAAGACAAGAAGTCAGCTTACCAAAGATCACACTGTAGTTAACAGTAGGACTGGATCCCAAATGCAGGCTGCTTATTTCCAGAATCTGTTCTCTCAGCCACCAAGTGATGTTGCTTCTGTAAAGTGTGAGCACCAGAACAAATTAAGGAGATCATAGTGAAGACCTGGAGATGAATTTGGATGTGCATCTCTGAGCTGCTAGGACAAAGCCACAGGGGCTTTTTAAAGGCTATTCACAACCTTCCCTAAGGGCTGGGGACTGAATGGATAGAGATGTGGGTTAGCACCCTACACTCTATCTCTGTCACCTACCAGAGGTGTCATTTGCCATTTTCTTTCCTGAACTCCTCATCATTTAAATGCACCACCTGAGAGGATCACCCTGGTTGACACCTAGCACTTGTCCACACCACTTCCTATGTTCAGTTCTGGGCTCTTCACAGCTTCCTTTGGATTTAATTTTCTATTTGTATCTCACGTTGTGTTCTCCTTACAATTTGTTTTTCTAATTTAATCTCCATTGTATTCCATTACCACTTAATCCCCATATACCCGCCTCTCCCTAGCAATCACCTCACTGCCGTCCTTACAATTCTTCTGTCACCTGTCTCCCTTTTAACTTCCCTTTCTTTGTCTTGATGTCTTGGCCTTTCTGCTCCTGTTTCACTGATGCCAAGCAGATTCTGAAATATTAATTTATTCCCTATAGTAAACCGTTTTGAGAGGATGTCTCTTTCCTTACATCTTTAGGTTGTTCTTCCCTTGCCCTTGTTCTGCAGTGTTTTTCATTAGCTTCATATGGTGGCTGTTTCCTGCTCGTTCATCCTCGGATAAGAGCAAACCCATCTTCACTCAGCGTTTACTGACACACTGCTGAGGCTACACCTTTCAGACTCGGCTTAGTAGAGACCTAGAGTTTCTCAAACAGACATGTGGTAGGAGTTACACTGAAAGGTCTGTCTAGGAATTTCAAGCTTTTGCTGCTTCTATTGGTCTAATCAAGGTGGCCCGTGATTATGGGCATCTCTGTCCCCATGAGCAGCTGTGTACTTGGTAGAAATAACAACTCTACCAACAGGTTCATTTGTCCATGTAACAGTATCGTAAGAAGTAGCAAAAGGCAATATGTGATCTACCAGCTATTTCATGCCCGTGAGGGAGAGGACCACAGCTTATTACTTTCTTGTGCCTGGTTATAGGGCCCTTGTTTGTGAATATCACCTCTGAAGGACTTGTTTGATGCTGTAGTTTTAGTGGGAAGGGCATATATCCACTCCCTGGTGGAAACAGGCTGTGGATGGATGACAGTGGGGAATTCGGGTGCTGCTGCTTCTCTTGGGAACAACCACACACACCGACCGAACATAAGAAGACACAGTCAGTACTCAGGTTAGCCTAGCTGAATTGTTGCATTGATTCACCCTCCCATTGAGATCAGTGTGGTATTGACTTAACTCTTTCCTGCCCAACGTGGATAAAGTACATGCTGAAAGCTGATGGAAAATGTCTCCAATGGAGATGTTGGGGTTTACTTTAACATTCATGAGTTCAAGCAAAATTTTTTAAGGTCCTCCTCCTTTAGCCTGGTGCCAAAAGTGAATAGAATAGATGTGTCTCTTCTCTCACGAAAGATGTGATCGATCTAGTTTGAGAGATAAACATGCAATGAACAAACACAAATATATACATAATTGTTCATTAGGAAATGCTACAGAGGAAAAGAAGGAAGGAGGTGTATGGGGAAAAGGGTCACAGGAGTTCAGGGCAACCTTTTCAAGGAGGGTGCTGATATCTGAAGAGGGAGTGATTGATGAGGCAGGATGGCAGGGCACGTGAGAGGGACTGAAAGAAGACAGTGCAGCTGGGCCTTAGTACGTAGAGGAGAAAGTCTTGAAGAGAAGAATAGGATGGGAACAGCTGTTCCGGGCATTTAGGGGAATCAACAAGGGACGAATAAATGGATTGCCAAGTAGCGTGTGGGCCCTTGAACTCAGCATGAATTAATGCTGAGCCAAGTCTGCACAGTTCTGGGACTTCCTCCAACAAAATTCCATCACTTGGTCTTTTAGTTTGGCCTCTGTTAATGAGATTCCAGGAAACCCCACTTTACCCTTCAGGATGCCACACCTGGTCTTCTGGCTGTGGCATCTTTCTAATTTGTGCTGAGGACCTATGTCACCACCTTATGTAGCCTATTCTTAAACCACATTCTGGGAACACCCTATCCTAAGCCGGGGGATTATTTGAAAACTGTCTGTGTGCCTTGGACTCTAAACTGAGTTGGGATGTGATCTTCCCCCGAATCCCATCCCCTTTTTTCACACCCCACCCGCACCCTAGTGGGAAGGGAGAGGACTTTCGGTTGTTGTGGCTTTGCTGGGACCGCCTTCCAATAAGTTGCTTGGCTCAAAGCTTCCCTCTTGAGGAACTCATGCCCCACCCCAGTCTACCTTTAGAATAAAGGCCATAATGTTATCTCACAAAGCACTGGCTCCTTTGAGTCCAAAATATCCTCCTGGGCTCCTCATTCTGGAAAGCCCCGACTCATACCAATAGAACTGACATGTGACATCTTTAGTCTTTCCAATAAAATCTCTGGAGGTGTTTCTTAGAGTTAACATAATCTCTTCCAGTTGCACTTGAAGCTAATTTCCTATTCTTTAGACCTTGGTAGAAACCAGACGATTTGGTCACAACCCTCCCTGTAGAGACAATATTCAAGTTACGAAAAATAATTAAATCACCCTGTTCAGCCTTTCTTTTGCCAGACTCATTTAAATCCCTTAAAGAAACTTTTTTTGGTCACATATTCAGACATTACTCAGTGAAAGGTCTTTCCAGGACAAGTCATTATTTGCCAGGGTAAAACCTTTCCAAAAACATCCACAGCCATGAGAACAATGCCTTGCTGCTCTACAGCACTTAACTTTTTTCCCAGTGCTTTTTTTGCACACACATTATCTTATTTCATCTGCTTAATGACTGTGAATTAGGGAGAGTGGATGTTATTTTTTTCCCTGGGGGAAAAAATAAAACAAAACTCTTCCTTGATTCACTCTGGTAGGAGTTCGGGAGCACGCCGGACCAACAGAAGACAACAGTGCATCACTGCAGCCTCCCTCAGCATCCATGGCTGACCCGTTCCTCTGTGGATACCTGCGCCTTTATCAAAGGTCACCTGAGGATAATAATAGCCGACCTTCAGTGAACATTTAATGTGTCAGATACCACTCCCTATGTTTTTAACTGCATTTTCTCCTTCAACCCTCATGGCAGAGGGGATGATTCTGTCCTTGCCCTCATGTCTCACATGGCCACAAGGAAGCTTCGAGAGTTTAAGGGGCATACCCAGGAGGTCACAGCTCAAGTGTCAGGGGCAGAGTTCAAAGACAAGTGTGTATGGCTTTTGACCCTGTGCTTTTAAATGTGATGATGTTCTGCCTCAAGGACAAGTCGGGCGAATCCCACCTCTGAGTTCCTTGATAAACTCTCGGTGAGGATATTGTCTGTCACCCTACAGAATCTTCCTACCGAATGTGCCCTTTTAGAAAATTCTCTCAAAATTTGCTGCTAGGAGAAATGTGCCTTCTCTGGAGGAGAAGGTTTATTGTTGTTGGCTTTTGTGCTTTGGGTGGTGTTGTGTTTTTACTTTCTGTTGACAAAGAGGTGTGTCAGAGTGGAAAAATAACAGAGTTTAAGGATTAGAAAGGTCTGGTTTAGAATGCTGGGTGAGAATCAGACTCAATGGGCTTACTTTTGGCTCTGCCCTGGACTTGCTTTGTGGGACTTCACACAAGTCACTCTATCTCTTTGAGCCTTCATTAATTTCATTTCTGAAATAGGGATTGTAATATCGAATTTAGAGATCATTGTGAGTGTTGGAGATAATGTATGTGAGAGTACTGTCTCAGTATTAATGTCTTTTTCTTTTTGTTTCCCAGGGTCAGAATACTGTTCCTTCCGGGGGGGATGGGGAATCCCTATTATTTTGGGATTTCCAAAATAATGGAGGAAGGGTCCCAGCTTCTGATGTGGAGGTTGAAAAGGATACATTATCAGCCAGGGATCTTGTCTTTGCTGAAGATAAAGTGATGCTGGATGACTGTGCAGAAGAGGGATGATTTATAGACCCCTGGGCTGGGGGAGGGGAAGCTATAGAAACTGGCTCAGGAGATGAGGAACTGGCCCCAAACCTGACTAGGGAGCCGGCCTGATGAGGAAACTGCTGGGCTCACACGCCTGTTAGGAGCTGGACTGTTGGCCACAGCTCAGATGCATGGGGAACTTGACCTTGCAACCAGTGACCCACAAAATGGACACTCCACACATAACCTGTTTTCTCGAGTTTTCCCATGATGATGAGTGGACCTGAGGTTGCATGTCTGGGCCAAGGCTGCAAAAAAACCTGGAAAAATGACTTTACAGATTTCTGTCTTGGGAAGATGAGAACTATGTGGAGGCTGTGCATCACCCTGAGATTACAAAGTGATCAAAAGGTATCAGGCAGCCAGAAAACGACAAATATCCAAATACTTAGTACAGTGTAGACAGTCCCTCTCTGGCAGCTAAGGCATGAGCACATGCCTCAGGCTGAACCAATCAAATGTCCCCATCTAGGAATTTGCCATCTGAGAGCACCAAGCAGACACCCAGGTCAACTGGAGATTGCTCCTGGTGGCCCTGGTAGAACTGGAAATCTGGGACAGCTTTCTAGAAGTGACAGTACACACGGTGGCCTCCTACCCAGATTCTTTCTGAGGCCTTAGTTATGGTTTTGCTTTCTCAGCTTCCTCTAATTTCTACATTTGTCCCGCACCTGCTTTTCCATCCCTTCCATCAACTCTGTAAACTACGCAATAACCTTTCAATAAAATAATTTCCTATCTGATGTTTGCAATCTGCATTTAAATAGAGGTTGTGGCCAATAGCAAACCATTAGGGAAAAGGGAGTAATCTGTCATAGTTTCTGGACTCATTAGGGCTGTGAAATCTAGCAGATTAAAGTATACAGTTGTCTTTCAGATTCCTAGACCCAGTTCCAACATGGGGGTTGTTGTGTATGGGGATGTTGCTTATGGGGCTTTTCCCCCACACCACCAGGCAAGTCTCTGACACCAGCAGGGTGCCCTAAAATCCAACTCAATGCTGACACAATCTACCAGAAATAGCATCAGATTCCCCAGGTCAAGGGCTCAGTCCTACAAGATCGATCCACCTCTTCCCCCAACTTCAAATGCCAGTGGAAAGCCCAGGATGTTACATATACTTCTGACCAACTGGCAATGAATCAGCAGTTTTGTTTGCAGAACTCTAATATTTTTCCTTGAGTCCACCCACCTGCCTGTTGCACCCTGGTCCAAAAAATGCAGAAGCAGGAATTTGCAGTATAGAAAGAAAAAAATGATTTAATATTGAATTGGCCAATTTGGATACAGAGAGTTTATGTCTTAAAAACTCAACTCCCTGATGGTACATGGGTTGCAGATTATGTAGGGCAAAGTCACAAGATAGTGTAGGTGAAGGGTTTGGGTTGACGCTGGGAGTTAATGTGTCGGAGGTGAGGTAGGAGTAATGAATCATTTCTTGAGGTCTTGAGGACAGTTCTGAGGTCTTTTCCCTCATCTCTCTGTCAGGTCTCATGTGAAAGTACCCAGGATGTTGGTTCCTCTCAGGGCTCAAGAGCTGAAACACAACTTGGGTGAAGATACTATCTTTAGTGGGCCAGAGGTCCTGACCTTGTGACCATTAATTAGGTCTGAGCTGCTGTCTTCTGCTGCCTTAGGGGTCACTGATTATTGGGGGAAAGACTAGGTTTCTGGTGGGTATATATAGACACAAGGATACAATTTCTAGAGCTAGGATTTAAAACTAAATTTAATCAGCTCTGGCTGGTGTGGCTCGGTAAGATTGAGTGCCCACCTACAAACTGAAGGTTGGCTGGGTTTGATTCCCAGTCAAGGCACACGCATGGGTTGCAAGACATCTGCAGTAGAGGGTGAATGAGAAGCAATCACATACTGATGTGTCTCTCTTTCTCCCTCCCTTCCTCTACCTCTAAAAATAAACAAACAAAATCTTTGAAAGAAAAACCAAGTAAATAAAACCAAGTTTAATCAAAGTCATAAGCACCCTCAGTTCCAGTTCTCAGGACCCCATTGTCCTTGCCTTTGATTAATTTTCTAGAGTGGCTCACAAAACCTGAGAAACACCATTCTACTAGATGACCACTTTATTATAAAGGCTATGACTCAGAACAGCCAAATGGAAGAGATGCACAGGGCAAGGCATGGGGAAGGGCCCAGAGCCCCTGCGCCCCCTCCAGGGGCCCCCTCTCTAACCCCAAAACTCTCTGAACCCCTTCCTCTGGGGTTTTTATGGAGGCTTCATTAAACAGGCACGGATGATAAAATGATTAGCTGCTGGCAACTGACTCAGCCTCCAGCTCCTCTCCCCTCCCAGGAGGTCAGAGAGGGCTTGAAAGTTCCAACCCTAATTCCCTAGTTGGTTCTCTGGTGACCAGCCCCATCCTTACTCGAGGTCCAAAAGGCACCTCATTAACATAGCAAAGATACCTTTATGGCTGTCATCCGCTTAGGAAATTCCAAGGGCTTTTTGATCTCTATGCCAGAAACAAAGACAAAGACCCAATCTGAGTTTTTTGTCATGAATGACAATATCCCAGGTAGTCATCCAATGAAAGAAAAGTGCTGAGTAGCCTCCAACGCCTCACCCATTAGAAGGCATCGCGAGGGTTCCCACCACTAAAGAACAGTGCTAGTGTTGATGTGGTAGAGGATACTTTGCTTACATGAGAGCAGAGTCAGAAGTTTTATTTGTTTGTTTTTACCTCCATGCAGGTAGGAGAAAGAAGTGCCAATAAAAATCTGGTTTGTCAAAGAAACTAAGAGTATTTGTAACCTTTTTAAAAGGGAGAACATCAATCTACAGGGTGGGGCAAAAGTAGGTTTACAGTTGTTTGTATGAAAAATAATCCAATAATTAATAAATAATAATACAAGAATAAACTCTAGTTTAAGTACTCACAACCATAAACCTATTTTTGCCCCACCCTGTATGTATTCTCTAAAGGCAGCAAATAATTAAAATAGCAAAGACAATTGCAGCTTCTTTAGACGTGGAAAGTAACTTTCCCAGGCAGCTGAAACCACCTCAAGTCAGTGTTTCAAAGACTGTTTTGTTAAGACAATTTAGTTGCATGTACAGCAGCATTATACAAAACTGTGTGTGATTTCTACAGCTGAAGTAAAAGACTGAACATCTATTTCTTCTCTTTTTGAGGTTTCTTTTATCAGAGGCTAGAAGGGTCTGCATTCAAACTAAGCAATGAAATCCTTTGGTAGCAAGGGAGGAAAAATAGACCAAGAAGCTGAAAGCTTACAATATGGAACAGAAAATGGGCCAGACAATTTTTTAACAATTATTGTAGGAACATGTCATATTTTGCAGTTAGAAGACAATGAGGAATTCATAGACTAGAGGTGGTCATGTAAAGAAAGAGAAAGACATTTTCAGACCTCCAAAATTTGGGCTCAAATCTCAAACCAGGGACTTTCACTGCCAGCAGTTAGCTATGGCAGCTGAAAACCAAAAGCAAAATTTGAACCTGTGGATTAGCTGAAGCAATGTTTGCTGAATTGAACGCATCACCAAATGTCTTGTATAAGCTGGGTTATGGTTAAGGAAATAGTGGGTCTTCAAGGGTTGGCATGGGGATGTGTGGCAAGATTTGGAGCCCTGGGAACTCCCAACTCTCAGTGATTCTCCTGTTGATTCCTAGAAAAAGCAACCTTCCCTCCTAGTGCTTGATGGTTGAAGGTAATGTTCTTGTCTAAAGGCATTATCTTTGAAAGAGAACGTAGTTCTATGCATGGATTCTATACCTATAAATAGACTTATACCGTAGTATTCCTTGAGCTGGGAGTCCAATTAAAAACGTAAGTGTTGGTGGAAAAGAATCAATCGCAAAATAATTTTGATATGGGTTTTGATACATGCTGGAAAACTTTGAATTCAGCATTTTAGTTCAAACAACTGGGATTGGTTGTAATTGATGGCTTGGTTAGTTGACTGAAATGTAGAGAGAGAAAGAGAGAGACAGGCCAGCCCCTCAGTGGTAATAAAGGCACAAATAAATTGCATTAACACTTGCCTAAATCCCCTTTTACTTTGCTGCTCTCCCCTCATTCCATATCTATGAAATCACAGAATTTTCCAGGACAGAGGAGGAAACAATTTGAGTTTGTCCTACGGTGGGCCCACACGGTGTGCCTGAGCCAGGACTACACCACTTCAGCTATGCTCACGAGTGAGGTGTAGGCTGGTGGCAGAGGACAGCCCTGCCAAGGACAGGGCTTCGACCAGAACATTCACAGACCAGTCTCAGTTGAGCAGGGATAGCTGAATTGCTGCTGCTAGTGGACCCGTCTTTTCTTTCTTCCTGTTAGGATGGGCAGGGTAGGACAAAATGGCGGCTGAACTACAACCCCGAAAGACGGCTGACATCAAACCAGAGAGTCGAAAGGGCGGGCTTTATCCTCATAGCAACCTGAGCCCAAGGAAAGCCACCAATAATATATTTGCCGCTTTGTTCAAAAAGGACCAATCCCCAGTTCCCATGAAGAGAGCCAACCAAAATAAAACCCCACCACATTCCCTGCTTGGGTGCGACTCCCCTGGCCCCACTCTGGGGCCTGGGAACCTCGCCCGAGTGTGCAAACCCCAATAAAGCTCTATACTGCCTAACTTTGTGGCTGATTGGCATTTCTTCCTTGGCGGAGCTTAAAAAAAAACTTTCACTTCCTTTCTTTTTTAATAAGAAGAGAGTTATGAGGCTTTGGGGTGCCCAAAGGGGTAGAATTCAGGGAACTTTAATTTAATTTAATGTCACCTTTTTTTTTTTTTTTGGAGGGGATGAGGCTACCTAGGACCTAAACACCCTTTCTATTAATTTTATGGTGAAATTCCCTCTAATAAGGGCCTTGGTGGAATACATTCTCAACCCCACGAAGCAAACTGTTAGGACATGTTCCCTCTTTCTGGCAGCTAAGAGCCACCTGACTCAGGTTGACCAATGAGAAGCTGCAGAATCTTAGGGAGGCAGATGCAGATGTTCAGAAGTTCAATTGTTCTACTCAGACTCACTCTGAAATATATCCTCGCCTGTGGTCAAGGCTTTTAAGGCCCCCTTTTGGCTTGCCCGTTTGTACTTGGAAGTTTACCAGCACTCTCCACTACATTACACACCACCTTATTTTCTTCCCAGAGTATTCTTTCTGCTCACCTTAACCAGAAATGCTTTCTTTTGTTTACAACCCAAAGGCTGTCTGATGTAAGAATTCAAAGCATGACGCTCAGTACATAACAGACGACTAGTACATGACAGTGACTTAAGTTTCTTTCTAGTGAGTGCAGTTATGTTTACAGTCTGTTCTGCCCTGATCCTTGGATCTACTCAAAGTTGTCTTCTCTCTAGAAGCTTTCCTGTTCCTCTCTGTCACTAGCAAAATCCAATGGTCCTTCTTTCTAGTGAAACCTGAGGTTTCAGGACCATCCAGAAATAGCTAGTGTTATCACTGACATTTTGGCTACAGATTTTTGGCTTGGATGATATCAGCTGACCTACCCTTAGTTCTAACATCCAGAAATCCTACTTAAAATTTCAAACATCATTTTGCTTAAGAGTTTAGACTAATCATATATATTTTTTTATTACATTGCATTTTATGGCTTCTGTTAAGGATACATGCTTAGTTAATTAGTTAACCTATGCAAACTAACTCAGAAAAGTTGGGGTTGGTTTGAAGGTATAAAACGGTTACTGTTTAAGGAGGAGGTATTACTGAAACTTTGTGAACAAGAACTTGACTTAATGATCCTCATGGAAAAACAGCTGTGGAGCCAAGTGCCTAATCTGGCAATGAGTCCCCTAAAAAACGAGTCCAGCTGCCAACAGACATGGTATTCTTGTGCAACGCGACAGCTTGCCCCAAGCAGGAAATACATTATTACTTAGGCTTTCAAAAGGTCAGATTTGCAGTGGTGATTTCAACTCTAAAATCCTCTCTTCTCGCCCTTCCTGCCTTTCAAGAACACCTTTGCAAGTCACCCTGTCCCCTTTCTCAGGCCATCAATCTCCTGCTGCTCCAGTGCCCAGAGAATCAGCTGGGGAGAAGAAAGCGGGGCTCTTATTGTTGGGGTTGCTTCATTCATTGGGAATTTATTTTCATGAAAGTCTTAAATATTTTGCTGTCTATTCTGGGTTTCTGGACCCAATTCCAAGTCATGGGGGTGAGGGTTGAGATGGGGTGTCCAGGAATTCCATTCAACTCAATTCTGATTCTCGTTACCCCAAGACAGCTTAGGGGCTCAGGCTGTAGGGTAAGTGGAGGCAGTCTGGCTTCCTCACCCAGGTGTCTGCGTAACTAAGGGAAGCAGTGTCCCATAACCTTGGAGGGGCCTGATAAGTAGTGTTCTCACAGCCTTGAGACTGAGTGCGATAAACTCTTCCCATAACATGAAGTGGGCTCACATGCACAGAATTATCCTATGTTATACAATTTTCTTGTATTTTTCTGGCTTTTTTTTTGCCTCTAATACTTAAGCAGGTAGGGACTCCCTGCTGGGTGCCATGCTAGGGAGCAAGGACCATGACATGTACCAAGAAGAGACATTCAGATAGACGTGCAGCTTGCAGGGTGTGTGGCTCGCCCACCCATGAAGAAAGGCATGCCAGACATCCCAACAGCTCCGTGAGTATTTTTTCTGTCTGCACAGGTACCGTGAACTTTCCCGGACTTGAACGGTCGTGACACACAGGCCCACAAGACTCCCTCTGCCCTCTTTCAGACACCAGGTGCTAGTCCAGGTTGTCCCCTGTACTTCTGACCGACTGGCTACAAAGCAGAGGTTCCCATAACCCTCTGCTCCCAGAACTCAGAGAAGCATTTTAATTACTAGATGACCAGTTTATTATAAAGGATGTGACGGAAGGGATGCACAGGGCAAGGTGTGGAGAAGGGCCCAGAGTCCCAGTGCCCTTTCCAGGGGATCCACTCTCCCAGCACCTCCCTGTCTTTACCAACGAGAAGTTCTATGAACCCCATCCTTTTGGGATTTTTATGGAGGCCTTATTTTACACACAAGGCTGATTAAATCATTAGCCATAGATTTAACCTCTAGCCTTCCCTGCTCCCCAGAGAGGTTGGGGGTGGGACTGAAAGTCCTAATCCCTAGTCACAGGGTTGGTTCTCCTGGATGGCTTTCACTTACAGAGTTCCAAGGGTTTTCACAGCTCTGTGCCAGAAACTGGGGAGACCAAGACCATAATACATATTTCTTATTATAAATCACAACATCACACCATCCAACCTTACTAAATTTGTACTACAACTGACTCTTCCGCCCAAGGGGTCTTAAGCAAAGTTTGGAGTACCCACTATTCACTGAATGTTTTTGGTCAGTGGCCATAAATGCATGTCCTGCAGGAAACAGCCAGAGGTGGTATTTCCAAGATGGCTGCCTTATCATCCCTGGGCCAGAACACCTGCTCTTTGTTAAATATTTATTTATAAAACACTCCTAGGCTACTCTGTGTACCCTTCCCACCAAGGTGACCCCAGGAAGCCTGATTATTCTCTACTTTCCAAAGCAAAGCCACCAAGTCTGCAAACAGGCTGGCTGGGCAGCCGTCCCCACACACAGACCACGTGCAGTGCCAATGTCACATTCCCTCTGTCCTCACTGACCAAGCCCCTAGCTCCTCGGGAAACCCTCATTGGGCCAGATCCAGAGGCACATCCCCCTGGCCAGAAACTGGTTTAGAAATACAACTTAATGCAGTTCTGGCCAATGAGATGGGAGAAGGAAAGGCTGCAGCTTCAGGGGGGCAGTTTTCATGGCTTACGAAAAGGGACACTGTGGAAGAGATGGCCCCTTTCCTTTCTTGGACATGGCCTGGAATGCTCGGATGGCAGCAGCTCTCCTGTGACCAGAATTTCAGCAAGGACAAAGCTAAGAACACCACGGTACAGTTGAACATTAGATGAAGTCCTGGGAATAATAATAAAAATAACATAAACAAACACACATATATGTTTGCAATGTTCTGGACATTGTTCGAGATGCTTTAGATCAGTGTTTTGAGAAAGTTCTGCTGCTAAGAAAGAGATACATAGAGTGGTAGGTTGAAGGTCAAGGGAGGGTGTCATCAATAGTACCCATAAGATTTTTCCCAGCATTAGCCCAACATTCACAAAATTTTGAAGCTTGTCCGTCTTCAGCCCTTGAAGCAGAGATTCGAAGCAATGTTGTGTTCTGAGAGCTCAGCCCTCAGCCTGTACTCCTAGTTGCCAGAGGCCATTGTGGAGAATCAGTGGTATCTGAGGGCACAAGTATAGACACACAGGAGGGGACAATCTAGATGACAGTCATTCTGGGCCAGGAGAACAGAATCTAAATCATTCTGAATTTAAACTTCACCAAAGAACTCTCCCATCTAGTGGTTCATCTGGGCACGATCCATTCACTGCACTGGGGTAGGGGGCTGATCTGTGTTCACTGTCTCTTCTCTAAGAGTAAGCAATGGAGGTATGTTGGCTTCTTGAGAAGCTAGAAACCCTTGCTAGCCCTTGTCATCTCTAGTTCCTCTCCCACTGGCCACTCTTCAGACCTTCCAGGAAAGCTTCTGATTCAAGCTCTTCTTGGAAAATGACTCTTGCTGAAGTTACCCTTGGCCTCCATCTTGCGGGAGCCAATTCTCCTTTCATGGTAGGATGATGTCTGCTGTACTTAACTGAAGTATTCTTGGTGCCCAGTATACTCTCTGGCACATAATAACTGCTCAGTAAATATTGGCGAATGAATGAGTGAATATATTCTGTATCACATGATGTGTTGAGGCCAGAGTCAGGTCTAGAATTCAAATTCCAAAGCTTTTGCTATTAAAACATACCTTGATAGAGCTTTAAACAGGGAGACTGAGGTATATAACATTTACATTTTCTAAAGAATAAAATAATCCCTGGCTGGTGTGGCTCAGTAGATTGAGCAATGGCTTGCGAATCAGAGGGTTACCAGTTTGATTCCCAGTCAGGGCCTATGCCTGGGTTGCTGGCCAAGTTCCCCAGTAGGGGGCGCATGGGAGGCAACCACACATTGGTGTTCCTTTCCTTTTCTTTCTCCCTCCCTTCCCCTTTCTCTAAAAATAAATAAACAAAATCTTTTTTTTTTTAAAGAATGAAACGAAAACACATTTTTGCTTCCTTGCTTTTATAACCAAGTCCAGAGGCAGCGCATCGAGCCTGGGAGTCGCTTTCCCTTTCAAACATTCTTCCCAACAAATATTCTCACCCAGCGTGCAGGTGCACAGTGGGATGTTTTCAGAAAAAAATTTCACATAGGCCTCAGTTTTATTTTGAGTTCACACCCTCCCTCAACTCTCCCTATAAGGCTCTGAAAGAACAGTTAAGCCCTGAAATTTTGACAAGGGGACAGGGTAGGGGGGTGAAATCTGTGTCAAGGCTTCCTTATTAATCACATAAACTGCCAGCTAATTACTCTAATGTAGCCAATAGCCAGAAGTGATGAGGATCTTTTGTAGAGATGGCTTCAGCAGCCAGGGACTGGGCCAGAAGCTCCAGCTGGTAGGCCCTGCTGCTCTAGCAAGGCAAGCAACGTACCTTCCCCATTCACTGGTTAGGAAGCAAATCAGCTTTTTGGAGGTTTACATTCTGTGTGTGTATGTGTTTAAATTTCTTCCACAAAACCTCATGAAATCTCAGACAGAAACAAAAGCAATAGACTTCATAGCTTCTTTGGAAGGAAATGGCCTTGGGCCATCGCCAGTCTTTATGGGAAAGACAAATGTTACTTTATTCGAGAGAATGACTATGCTTGGCTATCAATCCTCTTTTTGTGTGGAGTTGCCATCCCAGTACCATCGGACAGAATGGGTTGGGAAAGGTATTTACCCAGAACATCCAAAGGCAAAGTAGCTAGATATGGCTTCTAAATGTCAGTCAAGGTCATGGTTTAGTAAGAGGGACTGAACATTAGGCCTTCAAGATGAACTAAGAAAAAGAATGATAGGGTTGGAAGTCTGGAGTATTGAGACCAAGCTGAAATATAATGTGCTGGGTAGACCTTGGAAAGAGGGTCAGAACCAGGGGACCCTGGTTATTTGAGATCCAGGTTGATGAATGAGAGAGACAGGCTCTTTCAGGGTTGAATGCCAATGGCCGTTTGCTCCTGGAAATGGAACACTGACAAGACACTTTCATGCAGCCACCCCAGCATCGCCCGCTTACCTTTGCAGGTTTCACTTCACTGCAGAACCAGCAAAGGAAGAGAGTTCAGTGCCTGCTCAGTTGTCACCAGTTAGGTGTCCTGGTTGCCTTTGAAATAAAACAAAAATTTACATGATACTCACCCGTGATGTTTTGTCATCTGAGGGTTATTTTCTCCCTGAAGGAAATTTCCTATGTTCTTTATACACTATAATAGCTACATAGAGGCCAGACATGGGTACAGCAAAGTCTGAAATTTAGGGTAACAAAGTAGGACATTTCAAAATCAGGTATCTCCTGAATTAACCTATTTTTGGTGATGATTTTTTATGGTGACCTCTGTAGGCTATATTGTACTATTTATATTAAAGCAGAGGCTTTTGGGAAAGCTGAACATTCACATTTCATACAGACTAATACAGCCCTTGGCCTTGAGGTTCCCAAGGAACAGGGAATTCACAAGTTCCCATGATAATGGACCAGAAATGGAGAAGCTTAAGGATGCTTTCCATGGAGTTGTGTCTAGATGGCTACCTAGTAAGACCAGGGAAGGTGAGAAGGGCTAGAGAGTTAAATTAACTTCACTTAGTGGGGGTGGAGCATCTCCTCGTGGTAAAGGAAGGACAGGTCCTAATAACCAAGCTCTCCAATCCATCGTGACCACTTCAGTACTCAGGTTTCCCAATAAATGCGTAGAGTGAGGCTTCAGCAATTCCAGACACAGCAATGCCCAGATATCCAAATAGATTGTCTCTTTCAAAGAGCTCCACAAGCAGGTAGTCAGCCCCGCACAAGGTGGGGCTCAAGAGTAGGATTTTTAGTTCTTCAAGGACAAGAAATGTGTTTGATTGATTTCAGAATCCCCAGGGTAAGTTTGTGAAGGGCAGAGAAATGGCACACAGCAGGCCATGCCCAGACATAGATTGGAAATGCAATACCAGGCATATTATGGGAGCAGAAGTGGGTTACAAGGGACAGGGGAGGCTGTAGTGTATCAATATAGGGCCACTCCATGGAGACTATAGGTCAAAAAGAGGACTGGAGTCCAACTTCCCAATAGGACCAACTCTTTCCAATTCAGATGTGCAGCAGAAGGCTCTGATGCCAAGTCCCAGACTGGAGGTCCCGAAGTGCCCCTGAATGCTGGCCTGTAGGTGGTCTTGAGAGGCAGCAGCTGTGGGGAAAAGGGCCAGGTCCCTGAGGCTGAGAGGCTCTTCCCCTGCGATGAGGAGGGTTGGCACTGGGACATATCGGCATCTTTCTCTTTCATGACTCATTTTTCAGTGACATTTATTTCTCTGTCCTCAGTCAGAATTTCCAATCACTACCACTGCTCTTTGATATTTTCTCTTCAAAGAACCCAGAGACCCATAAGCTGAAGTTTTCCAGATGCTCTAGACGGGGCTGATATTAGAGACACACCAGCACAGCCATGCAGATTGTTCAAACACTGAAATGTTCCACACTGGTCAGTGGGCAGCTGCTGTGCTGAGACCAGCACAGCCATGCAGATTGTTCAAACACTGAAATGTTCCACTGGTCAGTGGGGGAGTGCAGTCTGCCAATATCGGGGCCTCCCAGCCTTCTCCCTTAAGGCCTTAGTGTCTCTCCTGATGCAGTAACTAAAGCGTTAATTCCCGGCAGGCAGGGTCTGAATCAGCCTGAGGGTGTGTGGTGGGGGGAGCTTTGCCATGTACCTGATTACAGGTATCACCCTGAGATGCAGTCATCCCCACGGCAAAGCTAACCATGGGATCAGCAGTAGATTCAGGGGGTGTGAGAGAGAATTTAAAGTAAGAAGTTTTATGGGGCTGTTTGGTAAATAGAGGCCAGCTACCTGGTCCTTATTCTCCTGACACTGAATCTCCAGACTGGTCCAACCAGCACATCTGTGGACTCAACATGGTCTGAATAGCCGCATGTACCAACCACCCCTTGCCCTTCTTTGCTTAGAGCTGTTTGTCACCCGAGAACACAAAGCAGAACAGATTTGTGTCTTCGGCCAGAGTGTGGATTGGAACAGGGACTAAATTCTAAAAGGCTGGGATTGCTTGTGTGGTGTAACAAACCAAATTGTGTCGGAGCTACATTTTTTGTTTTTGTTTTTGTTCTTATTGTTCCTTCTTGTGGGATCAGTTTTCACAGGATCCTGCTCACCTGCTCTTGTAGTTGGACGCTTGGCTCTTTCAAGGTCAATCTGATCCTCTCTCAAAGGAATGGGTGGTGCTAAAAATGACCGATGAGGTGTCCTGGCCAGGTCGCTTAGTTGGTTGGAGCATCATCTCACACACTGAAAGGTTGCAGGTTACACCCTGGTCATGATACAGGGTGCAGCCAAAGGGGGCCCCCCCAGAAAAAGATTTGGAATGGTGTCCAGAATTCAAAGTGTATGGGAATGATGGAGAGACATATAAGATGTCCTCACCCCACCCCCACAGGTGTGAGTTGGGGGGAAGGGACAGTTTTGCACAGCCACAGCCTTGCAGCTAATCCATGGCATTGTCTTTTAACATATCTATAGCCTCTGGCGGTCACTTGGATATGTTAAATGGCTGTGGCCAGGCTTGGAGCTAGGGGGATGAAGTCACTTCCCCCCAAGATGTAACTGGGGGGCAGGTCCCCCAAGTTACAGCGCTTGCGTAGGGGCTTGGAGAAGATTGGCTCGAGGACATGGGATGATTACTGCCCAGACTAACGATGGCAGCCCAGTAAACTTGTATTAATACAGAATACTGGCAGGTGTAACTGATTTTGGGAGGAGTCGGAAATAGGGGTACAGAGGAAGATGGGTGCTGGGATTTAAGAGCCAGGCACGGCAGCCATGGGGAGAGAGCCACGCGGTTTCAGCAGAGTGAGGACCCCCTGTTGGTGAGGTGAAAGAGGGAGCCACATGGTTTTGGCAGAGTGTGGAACCCCCTCTTTCCCAGGTGAAAGGGAAAAACCACGCAGCTTTGCCAGAATGGAGATCCCTGCAGCCAGGTGAAGAAGACAGCCACATACTTTTGGTGGAGTGCGGACTCCTGCAGCTTCGGTAGAAGAGGCCCACGCGGCTTTGGGGTGCCCCCTTTGGCTGCGGGGCCTGAAAAGCAACAGAGACTTTGACTGGAACTGGGTACAAAGGACTCTTGCCAGTGGACTATGAGAGGGTACCACAGTACTTTGGATTAACTCGAGATCCTGCCTGCACAGTGACACAGCTGATGGTGCCAGCGGCCTGCAACACAGACGTGTGCTCTTTTCCTGATTTACGGTACCCGGAGTTGGGACAGAGGGAAGGGGAGCGCTGTGTGGGTGTAGGTGTATAACCTAAAGGACTTTGATATTTTAGTGGTGGCATTAGGCCTAAATAGCATTAAATAAACATTTTGTTTCCTTTTCACAAATCTCTGGCATTAAGAGATGTGTTTCCAATTGGCGGCGGACAGAAGGGCCCAGTAGATTTTAGTATTTTGGTTTTTGGGAGGGGCCCCTGTTGTACAGCAGTTTTGGGCATCCCTAGGTGGGCCAAATATTGTATTGCCCCTCCCTTGGACCTCCTCTTGTTCGGTAACAGTCAGGGCACATACCTGGGTTGCAAGTTTAATTCCCCTGTCAAAGAATGTACAGGAGGCAAGTGATCAATGTTTCTCTCTTCCTCTCTCTCTAAAATTTAAAAAACAAAACATATCTTTAGGTGAGGATTATAAAAAGACTGATTCAGTCCCAAGGAAAGCACTGTACTGACAAGCTCCTGTTGAGAGGGGCCCTGGCTTCCCGTTCGGATCTTCGATTGTAGCTCTGATTTGCTGAGTGACCCCATTGTCCTTCTAACAAAACCGCCTTTCTCGTTTCTGTTGCTCACATCCTGAGAAACCTGACCAGTAGACCCAGTAGTAGGAAAAAATTTTTTTCACAAGAAAAAGACCTAAGTGTTTTAATATTAAAAGCCACATAGACAATTATTTTACACTGATGTAGATGCAGAGACTTGGAACCGATCAATAGTTTTGTTTGTCGGATTTGGACTTTGGAGACTGAAAGTTGAGTGTTTCTGCATCCAAAATACTGTCGGCTGAACATTCCTTAAATACAGTCACACGTAAAATTAGCTTGACTTCTATGCGGTGCGGCCATTGTCTTTTTGTCACTTCGGCAGAACCTTAGGAAATGAACATAAAGGGGCTTTTATTGAAAGGCTGAATGTTGATAGACAGAGCCACAATGAGCCAGCCCATGTCTGACATCCTTTCAGGGAATTCTAGCTATTTAGCAATTCATACCCTGCAGGAATGATTTACTTCAAGCTTTTCTTTAATCCTCAGAAGAATTTGGGGGTGATAAGCACCTTCTGAGCTAACTGTAGGGGCTCAAATCAGCGGGGGGGGGGGAGTCTTGGGAACAGCAGTGGGGGAAATTAGCAAGGGTGAGTAACTCAAGTTTACACAACAGTACATGGAGAACCCAGCGATTTAGGATGCTGATCATTTATTTTGACAGGTGTAGTTTATCTCTGCTCATTTATAATAATTATACATTGTGCAGACTCATTATCCTGCCCCCTTCTGTCTCGGTGCTGAGAGCAGTTAAAAGTAAATTTGGCAAGTGTGTTGGGCGGAGTGAGATAATGGGTGTTAATGACCAAATGGGAAATCTATACTGGAGCCACTCGCTGCGAGGGTGGCAACACCTAACCGATCGTTGAAAGGGTGCAATCAGGCTTTCAAGTAACATTTCTGAACTTTTGATTTTCTTTCCTTCCCATCAATGCTTCACTGGGATTAAACACATCCAAAGGCTCACTTTCCCATTTCTTGTCGTTCTCCCCTCTCCGAAGAACACAGACTCTCTTGGAATTGAGAGTTCAGAATGGGTGTTAGAGTTGAGAATGTTTATTATTCTGACCAGAGAACCTGGGAAGGCAATATCACTTACTGGTTAATCACATCAGCCCTGGAACCAGAGACATTCCAAGCATTGTTATTTCCTAAATTTGTGACCTACAACTTAGTTTTGCTGTCAGTAACATGGGATAATGATAATGCAAACCTCAAAGGTGTGTTAGGAGGATTTAATTAGTTAATATAACTAAAAGTGCTTAGAACAGTTCCTGCCACATATTAAATACCATGTGCATATGTATATTATTATGATGATTTATAAAAGGGAGGTAATAACGTTATCTACCTTGTAGACGATCCTGTGAGGATTAAATAATATAATTCATAGGGCACTCTCAATAAAAAGTAGTTATTTTTAGTATCCATTCTGACCTTGTAGTATTAAAATCTGAGCTCAGAATTTTGCATTGAAACCTCATATTATTACTTATATAATGTACAGTTGGTTCAACAAGCATCTTCTGAGTGTCCACTCTCGGCCTATGACCCTAACCCTCAGAGAGGGCAGGGGAACCCAAAAGCAGACGTGTCACTAGAGGAGATGCTGAGAGACCCTCAACCCCAAATGGGATTGAAAATGAAACACCATAAATCGTCTTCTCAGGAGGACTTGTCAGGAGGCTCTTCTCTAAGAATCCTTAAAACCATTCCAATAACTGGGTCTCTTTTCGCCTGAATCTCTCTTCTCATGAATGAGGTCCATGTCCTCTTGCGGTGCTCCTTGTCTCTTGGACATATGCTCTGGTTTTGCTGTCAGGTGTTTGGACTCAGGACGGCCATGTGCCCACATTCTTATTCTGGGTACCCTGGTGCATGCTCGCACAACTGCAGGTGACAGCCCCAGACACCCCACTTTCTAACTCTCTTAGGTGACATCATCTCAGCTTTGGGGAGTTCTGCCAACGGACAGAGCCTTTGACACCTAAACACTTAGGCACCACCTTGGCTCCAGGGATGCTTTTATTTTAAAGAGCAAGTTTTAAATTGTTTTTTGTAAAGAGAGGAAGCAAGAAGTGAACTATATAGGGAAAGGTTTTGCAGATAGGCTAGATATTTGGACCACTGCTTGAAATGTTCCCGTCCTCTGGCCTCATCCACTGGTGGTTATGGGATGGGCTCACATCAGTCCTATGGCCCCACTGCAGTGACTCGGAAGCCCCGTGTCTTCTCATGCAAGATTATAAGGCTATTTGGGGGAATCCCTCAGAGAATGATCTTCCCCGTCCACTCCAGCTCTCCTGATTCGTCTCTGCCACTCTGAAATCTGCCATAAGGAACCTTGCCATTGTCACTGTCCCACATGCCATTATGAGGTCTATGCAAGGGCAAAGTGACCAAGTCCTCTCCAAACTGCTAGGACTTTGGATGTGAGCTTCTGGCACAGGTGGGGAAAGACACATCATGATGTGGAGCACAGCAGGATTTAAGGAGGCCCCTGGAAATCTGAGACTTTGGTGAGACAGTCATAATCTGTCTCCATACAACTAACTGTCCAGGAAGCTAATTCCTAAAGAAATCCATAATAATAATTGAGAACCCCCCTTCCCCTCTGAGCCCCCCAGCACTAATCCCACTATGTCTTTCATCCCTGGTTACCTCAGTCACCTCCACACCCCCAAGCCTCTCTGGCCATCCCTGGACTCCTGGATGCAACCCCAAACTGTCCTGCACATCTTCTAAGTTAATGTAATTTCAAACCCATCCTTGGTCCCTTTGACTGTATCCTCTGTGTTAGAGACAGAGAGAGAGAGAGAAGAGGAGAGGAGAGGAGAGGAAGAAGAAAGAAAGAAAGGAAGGAGGAGAGGAAGGAAGGAAGGAAGGAAGGAAGGAAGGAAGGAAGGAAGGAAGGAAGGAAGGAAGGAAGGAAGAAGAAAGAAAGAAAGGAGGGAGGGAAGGAAGGAAGGAAGGAAGGAAGGAAGGAAGGAAGGAAGGAAGGAAGGAAGGAAGGGAGGAAAGAGAGGGAGGAAGAAAAGAGGGAGGAAGGAATGAAGGAAGAAAAAGAGTCTACACCTATCACCCCTTCGTTTCTCTGTGCGTCCCCTTCCTCTCATGGGTGTGACACCCTGAGAGCACCACCTCTCTGGGAGCCCCATTGAGAGCGAGTTGTTATTCTTGTTCTTCAAGGGTCATCAGGGTAGGAGGCAAAATACATTTCCCTGGGGCTTCTCATCATCTCCTCCAGACACAGAGTCCCTCCATTCTGAAGCTACAGCTGAGAAAAACCTAAACGAATAAAGTCCTATCTTTCTGGAAGGTGGTGGTGACAAAAACCAAATCTTTATATGATATGTTGGCTCGTGATAAATATTACAGACCAATAAAGCAGGGAAGGGGGAGAAACAGCCATGATAGGACTGTATGGAAGCTGGTGTGATGGGGCATGCAGGTGTGCAGGTGCCTGGACTGGAACAGTGTGCAAAGACTCTAAAGGCAACATCTCAGTAGATGATTCATCCACCCTCCGGGTCTCTATCCTTCATTTCCGTGCCTTCTCACTTCCAACAATTTATTCCTCCACCAAATTGCTGGCATTTTTTACACAATTACACCCTAGACCATGTTGTTGGCAATGGCTGAGTCATCTTCAGATTCTTGACTTAAGCATCCTACTCTGTGATAACGACTTCCTGCTTTTCCAGTTCATTTCCTTGCTGAGCACTGCCCCCACCCACAACCCACAAACACCCCAGCGCTCTTTTGTGCTCTACCCCTTCCCTCTTTGCTCAGCTTAGATAACATGTCCAGCTCTTCGGTCAGCATCTTGTAGATAGTCTGTTTTCCCTGCCTCTCAGGTCACCTCCACCGAACCAGCACAATGGACACCAACTCCGTTCTCCATGGACTCTGCCTCTCAGCCTAAGCAGCAGAATATGGAGGGAGAAAAGCACAGCCTTGCCGATGGGTCTCATTTCAAATTGTGATAACAACTCATGGGTGGACTTAGCACTGCCTGGCAGTCCTACTGGATTTCCCTAACTCATTCTCTTACCATTCTGATCGCTATTTCACAACATCTCCTCTCTCCTCCAGCTTCTCGTCCCTCTGGCTGACAACTGCATTCATCATCACTGAGATGATGGAAAGAAGAAGACAACTGCCTCATCTTGCTACTTCCTACTCTGCCTGTCAGCCTTTGTGTCTTTCTCTGTAACTCTGCCTTCTCTGCTGAAACAGTGGCAAATAGGTCCAGAACCCGAGTTCAGCCAGTCCTGGAGTTTTGCATCGGACCCCGTCCTGCCCCGTGGCTCACAGATGTTGCCGCTTCTTCCATTATCCCCCATCTAGTCCTTGCATCATCAAATTCTCTCTTTGTACCGGCTCATTCCCATCAGTACATAAGCATGTGGGAAATACCCATGATATTTAAACAACACTAAACAAGTTATCTTTAGGCTTCGTTTCCCATCCCAAGCCTGAGTAATTTCTTTGCTCTTCTTTAAAGGAAAACTTGTAAAAAAATCTATCTGTATTTGCTAGCTCCGATCTACTCTAAATCTGTCTCTTATTCAACCTACTCTGCCTAGGTCCCTCCACCCCCCACTCCCCTGCATTGAAACTATTCTTTTTAAGGTTACCAATGACTTCCTGCCCAATTCCATGGTCAATTTTTTATCTTTATCTCACTTGGCCTCTCAAGAGCATTGGACACAGTGCTCTTCTCAAACCCCCCTTTTGACCTTTCTTCTGAACCATTCCACTCCTCTCTTCCTCCATCCCCATGGGATGCTCCTTCCTCAACAGCCTTTGCTGCCTTTACCTACCCCGTGGGATTAAATACCATCTATATTCTTTAGACTCCCAATCTTTTCTCTCTGCTCTCATCTCTTCTCTGAGCTCCACAATTACATATCCAGGTGACTATTTTTTGCATTCACCTGAAGAGGTGAATATCTAAATGGCAAAAGCAGACCTCTGGATTTTGTCTCCAAGTCCTCTTTGTCCCCATTAGTAAGTCACCATCATGCACCCAGTTTCTCAGTTCTCCCTAAATTCTCACTTCCCCTTAACTCCAGATCCAATCCAACAGCAGCTGTAAAACTGTGCACTTTTCATTACCTCATCTGTTACCATTCTAACCAGGATGCTCTCTCTAATCCCTTGTGGGGAAATAAAACAGCCTCCTGATTGATATTCCCATTTCACTCTTGCTACATACATCCAGTTCTCCACGCAACAGCTGGAGGGATCTTTTAAAACCATAAATCGGTTCCTGGTGCTTGTTTTGTTAAAAGGTAATGATTCCCCAGGGTACTAAGAATAAGATCCCAAACTCCTTACAGTGGCCTCCAAGGGCTCATAGGCTCAGCTGCTGGTTATCTTGTCAAACCCAGCTCTTACCACTCAGTACCCGGAATGCTATTTGCTCACACTACTGCATGCCCACTGCCTCCCTTCACTGATGTCTTTCCTTACATGTTACCTCTTCGGGGAGGCCTGTCCTGCCCCCTCTGTCTGAAGCAGCACTTTCCATCACTCTCATCCCCTTTATGGGCTGTATTGCTCTTTATAGTTTTTATTCTATGAATTCATGATATATCTGTGTTTAAAAATTCACTATAATTTATAATGTTAACAGAATAAGTGAAAGTCCTATGAACATTTCAATAGATGCAAAAACATTTGACAAGAGTGAACGCATAGTCCTGATAAAATCTCTCTGCACACTAGAAATAGAAGGAAATGTGTTCAATCTGGTAAAGGACATCTATACAAAAAACTTCAAATAACATCAAAATTAACTGTTAAATACAGAAATTTTTCTCCATATGATCGAGAATAAGGGAAGAATGATCACTATCACCACTCTGTTTTTAATATTGTACTGGACATCTTAGCTTTTGTGATAAGGCGAAATAAAGAAATAAAAGGCATAAGGATCAGAAAGGAATTAATACAACTGTTCCTACTTGCAGATGTCATGATTCTTTACATAGAAAAGTCTAAGGAAGTCACAAAACAACTCCTCGGAAGAGTAAGTAAATGTAACAACATTCCATGGTATAAGGTTAAGATAAAAAAAATCAACTGTTTTGTATACATTAGCAAAAATCAATTGGAAAATGGAATTTAAAATTTCTACTTATGATGGCTCTTAAAAATATAGAATACTTAGAACTAAATATAACAAAAGTCAAGATCTGTACACTGAAAATCACAAAACATTGCTGACAGAAATAAAATAGCTACATAAGTAGAAATATCTACCATGTTCAAGGGTTGAAAGACTAAAATGTATGTATCACACAGGTATGTATTATTCACAGGGGAGATGTCCAGAATGCCCACTGGATGCCTGAAACCACGAATCGTGTTTACCTCTATATATACTATGCTCTTTCTTATACATACACACGCTTTATGGCTTCTCATGGGCATATCCAAATTGTCAGCATCACTAATGTTGTGCGTTGGGGCCATTGTTAAGTAAGATAAGGTTTATTGTTATGCAAGCAATGTGTTACCCTGACAGTTGATCTGATGACTTGATGCAAAGTGACCGAGGGGTGGGGAGCAATACAGCTTGGCAACTCTGGACAAAGTGGCAATTCACATCCTGGGCAGGACAGGGCTGGATGGTGTGAGACCTCATCACGGTACTCGGATGGCATGCACCTGAAAACTCATGAATTGTTCACTTCTGGAATTTCTCATTTAATATTTTCAAACCACAATGAACTGTGGGCAACTGACCTACAGAAAGTGAAACCATGGACAAGGAAGGACTATTGTAATTTGTTCATTTGTTTATTGTCTGTGTCTCCCACTGGAATGTTTGCTGTTTGAGAATGAGTTTTTTTCCTGGTTCATTCCCTGGTTCATTTTCATTGTCTATTACAGTGCTTGATGCACAGTAGTTGCTCATTAAATATTAGTTCAATGAATGACTATGCTGGGATCCAAAACAGTTTGGATTTTGTTCAGAGTCTCACATTGCTTTCCATGAAAACAATCCTATCTGTCTTAATCCCTCTAGTCTTAGCAACCAAAACTAGCTCCAGTGGCCAGCCAGATGGAGAGTATCCCCTTCATAGTCTTCCTCAAATTTTCTGTCTTTGACCCCCAGACAGAACTCTAGTCTCTACCACTAGCTCCCAGAGTAAATGGAGCACAGAGACTCTCTACCCCCTTCAGCTCCTTATTAGATCAGCTCCTGTCTATCAGGGGTAGAGAGCAATAGATTCCAATCTAACAGC